>NC_080572.1:42910682-47710682 GCF_030247185.1 Malaya genurostris
GGCAAACTGATGGGAACATCTTAGACGAGTATGGTGATATATGGTAAATAAAAACTTGAAAAAAACTTTAAAAAAATAAGCACGTCATCGAACGATCAAGTCGTTCGAGACGTGCTATACAGTCCTAGTACGATACCTCCACTAGGTCATGTACTATCCACGGGACCGATTACCAGAGTAGAATCAGTTGGCAAGATACATAGAATGTCGCACTATACCACTATATGGTATAGTGATATAGTGCGAAAAGTTTTACTGACAGTATTACTATTATGGTATTACTAATACCAGTTTTTGCAACCGGGTTACTTGACCAAGTTTCCATCTGTTGATCACATCGACCCAGTGATATAAAGTTCTGGGTCGTACATGTCGTAACAATGGTTAAGTGCACGAGTGGTTTAAGATTGGTGGTTGGTTGAAAACGTATCTATGGCTAACGCCTAACAGCGATGCACATGCAGCGAACCGCTCCCGTATACGCGTCCGTAGTTATGTATACAGTGTTAACCGTTAACGCCTATCGATGCGGCATAGGCAGCGGATCGCCCATATACGTGTCCATGGTGATGGTTCGTACCGAGAGGCATTATTTAAAATCGTTGTTACGGCTTACTTTGGTAAACGAACGTAACGACATATGGTGCGTTCTGGTAGTTTTGCGACGTACTTTCACGACGTGAAGTCCGTTTTGGAAAATCTGCGCACAAATTTTTTGTTCCATACAAATGTGACCAAGTTGCAACCGGTCAACCCGGGGTCGTCAAATGGTGAGATGACTAAGTCCTCACAGGTCCCTGTCTCATGCCTCCCCGAGCGTCTATGGTGACATTTGGTCAATAGAACGGCGTCGACTGGGTGCTGTCGCCTTCTGCGTTGGTAGCGGAGTGAGAGGGTGCGAAGTGGCTTGTAGGTTGAGGCCCATCCTAGAGTGCGGTGTTTATCATAGTGTGTTGTAGCATATAGTTCTGTCGTTTATTACATCATGTATTATTAGTATTATTTTTATTATGAGAAGAGCGTAACTTACACTGCGACATTAACTGTTATATTATATCATAGCATATTGTTTCATATATTATCGTCTTACACTATTTTATGTTATTATGGTATTATACTGCATTGCATCATAGCATATTATATTATATAATTATATTATATTTTATGATATTATATTATATTGTATTCTACTATATTATGTTATATTGTATTATGTTGTATTATATTATATTATATTATATTATATTATATTATATTATATTATATTATATTATAGGGTTTATTATGAGTAGTACTACGTACCTCTGCGCAAAATATAAATTTGTTTTCCTTATAAGTTATCATTATCATTATCAGTTATATTAAAGTAATCTTTTAACTAACTATCAAGGTCGTCACAAGGTGAGCTTGGTCCTCACTGGTTCCTGTTTCATGCCTACACGTGTGTCTGTGGTGACAATTGGTCGATGGAATGCGTTGAGGGCAGAATGAGAGCATGAGAAATGACATATAAATTCAAGTAATATAATATCATAGCATATCGCAACATATAATTTTATTCATTCTAATATTTATTATATAATTCATTGTACTATATTAGATTCGTTTTTTATTATTATTTTCATTATTATATTTACTGTTATTATTATTAATTTGTCATCAATAATAATAACATATATTATTTTTATAGATGTGGATATTATTATTGTTATTAGAAGAGAAATATTCTACTTCCTGCAGTATTGCGAAGATAGAAGAGCATAACTGACACTCTACACTAAATGTTATTTTATATATTGTTTTATGATATATTATATTATATTGTATGACATTGTATTATATTATATTAAATTAAAATATATTATATTATATTATGTTATATTGTATTATTTTGTAATCTATTATATCTTTTCATGTTATATTAATTTCATTACACCATGTTTCATTGTATTTTTCAATATAAAACATTTTGCACGGGGTCGTAAAGGGTAGGGAGCATCAGGGCATCGGACGAATTGACGACTGGACGAGGGATTGTGGATAGCCAGCCCAAGTCACTTGAAGGAAACTTGTTTCCTTCTGAAGGTTTGAAATGAGTCTGACGCGCCCTTCTCAAACAAACCATCAGGCGGGTTCAAGCATGTATAGCGAAATGCTTCATCCATGCACTGGATATTATGGTTGGAAGAGCATCTTTTATTCCCGCGGAATACGAGTAACTCTACTTACATATCCGCCCAACCCTTTTTGTTCGCTTTTCGGTAACAGCTATAGTAAGAAAGTGAATGGATGAGTCATATCGGGGCTACTGTAAGTCTACCCGCATCCACTGGCAAGTCCTTGAACTGATGGTGGCTTCACTTCACATCACATCACATCACAAGTTGCAACCGGTCAACCCGGTTTACTAAGCGTATGCCTCTTATGCTGCGGCCTTCCAGCATGTTACCCATGTACGAACTGGCACATATCCCGCACGGATAGGCATTGCGTCTACGTTCGTAACTTATCACCTATCCCGCGTACTACGCTCACGTCAATTGCATTCGACAGAGCGGGGACGGCACTACCATATGTGAAACAGCTGGGTTTTGGAAAAAAATGCGGGTGTTGACTGAACTAAATCGGTTGTTGGAATAACTAAAAAAGTGTTGGACTTAGCTAAGAAAAAAAAATCGGATAGGTTGTTGGAAAAGCTAACTGAAAATATGTAGGTTGTTGGAATTGCTAACTACGGTTTGGAGGGACAGGTACGAACAGAGAGGCGAATAGCTATATGAGCGCTGGTGAAGTGGTGCACTACCGTGGCCCACTGCCAGATAGGTGGGAGCTCGGGTAAAATATTATCTCCCGGGCAACAATGAGATACCACCGTTGCTTCCGGCACTTGTCGGAGGCGTAGGAGGGAGAGTCTGTCAGGTTTCGTATCGTATTCCGAACGAATCCGGTTCAGACAAGGTTATAGTGATATAGTGCGAATTCAATATTGATCAAAGAAGTATTTATCAAGTGTGTGTGTGTGTTTAGATAGAGGAGCGTATTTAGAGTTAAACCATTAACGACTAAATTTTGTGTGGTGTTTATACGATGGCACCTACAACAAGAGCAGACCGCAATAAGCTGCAGCGGTCACTGACGGACATTGCGTCGTCATTGGTAGTAAGACAGGGCGATAAAGCTATCTGCAACATCGATCCCGCATCAGGATGTCCATACGTCCAGAGTAGATTTGCCCCTGGCAACTTCATCCGTCACTTTCGTACCGTACATACGGAACGTGCATGTGCAAACAATCTCCTTACAATTGCCTATCCAATGGAGAAGAAGGAAAGAGTAATTCCTAAGCGTTTAATAGCTATTGACCGGCAGTTACTAATTGCGCCAGCAGTTAAGCTGACGACCTTCCATCATCTTCCTATTTCCTGCTTCGAGTGGGAAGGCTTCAAAGACTTACTGAAACCGATTACAACGACTCTTGGGTGCACTTTGAACCGTGTCACAATGAAATGTCATCTCTCGAAGACTGCCTGTCGTCTAAAAGAAATGTTGATAGATGAGATGAAAGGCAAGCTCGTCTGCTTGAAAATAGTACAGTATGCCCTAGACGAGCAGGTGGTCATTCGTACCCTTGGTATGATCGAAATCAAAGAAAGTCAAACAGCGGCGTTCTTGAAATCAAAAGTTATGGATACTTTGGCCGACTATGGGCTATCTCTTGAGAACATATTTTCCGTGACATGCGACAATGGGGCTAATATGGTGGCAACGGTAAGAAAATTAAACAATGATACGTACGTAATGCCTACAGAGCAGCAGGCTGATGGTACGAACATAGATGAGCTGGATGAGTCGGATGTGATAGAGGATGATCAACAGTGTGAACGAAACGTTACTGCTGAACTGGCCAATGAACTGTCCGAAAGGATTACTCTTGTGAGATGTGCCGTGCATACCTTACAGCTTGCAATACTGGATGTTGTTGATAAATCCGATGAGTCTATCCGAGCCATCACTGCTGTTGCTAGAAAATGTAAGCTGGTGAAGTACCGGTCAGAGTTTGAAAGCTACGATGTTCATACCCACCCGTCTGGAGTAGGACACGATGGGGTGGTATATTCAAAATGATGCAATCGTTCGTACACCAAAAAAGGTTTTTTAACCAGTTGGCCGATAATTTTCCCGAACTAGACCTTTCCAATCAATGGTCGTTCATTGAGCATTACTATGATACGTTTAAGCCGTTGTACATCTGCACAAAGCAAATGCAAGAGAAGCACGTGTCGTTATCTGACTTCTATATGGCATGGCTGATGGCAACGAGTGAGGTACAGAAAGTTCGCGAAAACTCTTTCAGTCCCCATTTACTTCGGTCGTTGAACAATAGATTGAACGTTTTGCGCCAATTGAAGGCGGTCCAGATGGCATTATACCTGGATCCAAGGTTCAACTATCGAGGTTCTAAAATATTCACGGCTGAGGAAAAAGATAAAATTCAGCAATACATAGTCGATACATGGGAACGTATCTGCCAACTGGGTAAAAGACCGGCTAGTACAAGTAGAGAATCGTCAGAGTCTACCGATGATTTTGATCAGTATCTTACGCAAATGTTTGGTGAATCCGTGAATCTTGGTTGCGAGACCGGGTTTCTTCAACAAGTTAAGTCTTTGGACCTAGAGCCACGCCAAAAACATAACTACAACGTGTGGGACCATTGGTTGCGCCGTAAGACTACGCACCCAGAGATATATGCAGTAGCAATGGTTGTACTATCCACACCATCGAACCAAGTCTCTGTTGAACGGTCTTTCAGTGCCCTTGCCTTGGTTCTCTCTAATCAACGCACTGGCCTTGGGAAAGATACGTTGGAAAACATTTTACTTATTAAATTAAACAAAGACTTGTTCTCCAGGGCGCTGGGAACTGCATATGATTGGAAGGGCCCAATCGACCCGGTTGACGATGATTCTCAGGGATGAATATGATACCGTTGATGCTCAACTGAATGTCGAATGAGACAAATATTGTCGTCTATCACTGGCTCATCGCCGGGTGATAGGGGGATAATTTTTGTTTACATTTTCATGAAATCAATTTCCAATGATACTGAAAGGGTTCGGCAGTCATGATACTTGTTATGATTCAATTGGCGACAATCGTCGTTGGGTGGACGATGATATATGTGTTGTCTCAATGTAAGCTCGAGTCACCATTGTGATAACGAATTTTTTCAGCACTGGAACTAGGTAACCAATATTTCTTATAATCGATGTTTTTATTCAAACGTTTCAACCTATCATCATACTACTTCATTTTGGATACTGTGGAAATGCCCATATTCCACGAGAATGAAGTTCGGCTGCCATTTTGCGTTAGGTATGCAAATAATCATTTGACACACCGAGTTACCGCTCCGTCGTTCAGCCACCAACTGACGCATCATTGAAAAGGAGGGAAATCGCTTCGTCAGTACAGTGCGTCCAGAATTATTGACAGCTAATAGTGCGAGGGGAAAGATGCTAATATTATCAAGTCATGTATACACTCCACAGATACGCAATGGCACGAGAGTCTCCTTAGATTGATCTATATTAGGAACCAAAATCGAACTCAGAACATAGGCTCTGTTTGTCTTGTATCCGACAAAATTATATCAATAGGTCAATTAAATGCAATTATATCTACGTGCTTACTAGTGTAATGGATTTCGATATTTAAGTTTCTCCAGGCCCAGGATTTCGTTTCGGGAGGGGCCCAAGATAAAAATTAATGTTACTGAAGATTGCTGATGTACTTAATTCTCGGTGTGCCTTTTGCGAATGTTTTTAACAGACACTTTAAACTTTTCCACTAGAACTGTTATTGTATTTTATTTCTTTACGTTTACTGTCTTGTTATTTCTGTAACACATGTCTAAGACCTTCTAAATAATTATATACTTGTTTTTGATTTCGGGAGGGGCCAGGGCCCTTCGGGGCATCTCCCCCCTCTGGGTACGTGACTGAGTTTCTCTTCGCTAAGCTTGTACTCAAGTTTCTTATATTTTTGCCCCCAAATAGGACTTTGCTCTCAAATAATTAAAATTTCAATCATATATAATTGTAAATAGTTGGCTTGATACATTCCAATCAAAACGAACAAATATTTCCAATCAAAAGGTGAAATAATATTAATAATTGATACAAAATTCACTGAGCCCTTTAATTTCTACTTTGCACCTCAAATCCCTATATAGAAAACAAAGATCTATAATGACAGCACTTTACCGTTCGGCGCGCGTGATTCAGCTTTGATAAAAGAAAATCAGCGAAGATGTTTCCACCTAACAACAACCCACATTATCAGATCCGAATGAATTCCGAATCAATTCCGAATCGGTGAGTAATTTTCATTCGGAGTTCCATGTGGAAATCATGTGGAATTCCAAATAAATTCCACTTCCAGTGCAACAACTGATTCCGAATGAATTTCGCCCACAACCGGTTGATTCGGAAATCTGTCAGAATTAAGTGAGAAGATGCAGAAGAGGCTTTATGAAAGTGCATATTGCCCTGTGGTTGTCATGAGCTTTAATCCGTTGTTTTGATGAATGTTCGCCCATTGTTTAATACCGCTTTCGTTTTAGAACCTACACGCGGGCGACTCTGACTCCGAGTAAAATGAACACGTGGTACGCGCCCTTAACAACAACTCATGAAAAAAAAGAAAAAATAAACAAATTCGCATGGATGTATGGTGCGACCCGAGAAAATTTTCAGAGCGAAACTACGCGATTGGAGTCCGATCTAGAGCGACCCCAGGTTGCTAAAACAAACATATCAAAAGTTGTTTGGGCAACTCTGGGTCACCTCTCGGGCTGCTCTGATCAGTAAACGAAAACAGTATAAGATCATCCTGCCTCTATGTTCATATAATCGTCACTTCGCGTAGTTTGAAATGTATATTTTTCATGTTTTCCACGATCGGGCGTCATGCCCCGCATATATTTCAATGACAATTTTAAGGGTTTTGGATAATAACATATTTCATGTATTTTTTAATGCATTCAGCGAGTATTTGTACGTAATTTTGAGAAATAATGATTACGGCAGATAGTCATGCATGAAACTGTTCCATGTTATTCTCTATAGTTAAGCTATAGCTGCATTTCCTTAGGGGGTGCGTTTTACCTCATCTACCCCTAATCGAATAAGAATTCATTACTCATTCGATAATGTGGGAATATTCAAACGCTGTCTTAGTTATATTTGTCTTGTTTACATACATTTTCCTGTCGACTCTTTTTGCTGTGCTTGTTCTGGGAATTCTGACTAGGATTTTAAAACAGAAGGATGGGAATTGAAACACCGAACCAGAAAACCGGTGGAAACCCGAGTATAGTGCAAATGTTTCAGGTACAATTTTACTTTGAAATACACTGTGAACTATTTCGCGGATAATTTTAACGATAAAATCTGACAGTTCAGTAGTTATTTTCTCGAGAGCACGGTTATTTTGACAGTTTGATAGTGTGCTTCCGACACTAAAAAAATCTTACAAAATGTGTTGTGTTGATGTTATAAAAAAAATTAGTTCTATGTTATCTGTTTTCATACTATTCGAGTAAGAAAATACTTCAGCATGCAGTGAAAATATGTTGTCTATAGTAGTAAGTTTTCTCAAGGTTTTCCTTATGTTTGCTGTATTACAGTCAAATTTAATAACTTGATAGGAAGATACTATCGAAACGTCAAATTTTAACTAAAAGTTACTAAACCAGTATTTATAAACCAGTTTCCAGAATTTCAATTATTCAGTATACTCGTCTTTCTCTCAAAATTCGTACGTTCCTGAGTCCTCTACTACCATTTGCCAAACGCATGCGACCTCCCATACGTCTTCGATTGTTAGTCGATCTTTGAGATGTGTTGCTGTTTTGCACAAGTAAGCTCTCTAGTAATCGAACGAAAATAAAAAAAAAGTCAACTGTATTCTGTCTTTGTGGTATAAAAACCTACCATCATTGCGACTACTAAGTACGATCGCTTCAATCCAATGGTAATGCGGAAACACTTTGATGGTTTTAAACACCGCCTGCTCTCCACCACAAGCCGATCCTTCTATGTTGACACCATAGATGTAAGGAACTCTAGTTTGCGTAACCGCAACACTTACGGAACTATCAACGGATCCACCAGGTTCGTACTACGATTATAACAAAACCACAACTGAACAGACTGATAAAGTTACTGGTTGAACTACATACTTGACACGTTTCTGGAACCAATAGAGTTGTTTGTACAGAACAAAGTTGATCGTCTCTACATTGTATCGATCTCGTCAGGTTAGTTCTAACCGATAAATGTTTGTTGAATTCAGAGTTGGGATCACGTCCCGCAACATATACTTCGTCAGTGTCTAGTGTTGATTGAGCCCACAAACAAACCGGAAGAATTGCTTGAAATTCATGATTCGTATTCAGAAATTTCTGTAGTTTTAGGACAGCTATATTATTTCGCTTCGAAAGCCTATTGTATCTCGGATGAATAACGATATTGGTGATAGCCACTATTGTATCATAAATTTCCACGTGTGATGGTCGTATATTGCGAAAAACACATTGTGCAGATGTCAGCACATGGCGATAATCAATCAAACTGCCTCCACATCCGGTAGGTTGCTCATCTTGCAGTAAACTAGCTCGGTATCTAGGAGCTGCCTGTTGCCGTTGAACTGGACTGTGAAAATCCTTGAGATAGTCACGGCACACCGACCTTCTCGCGCATTCCAACGGATTAAATGACGTGTTTGTTACGGTCTGTATCCAGTCGAAAAAATATGCCACTCTAGAATAAACACCAATCGTTCCATCATGGCCTATGCCGACAATGTACGGTACAAGCTTATCGAAGTCAGCTAACTGTACCATAAGTGGTCTTCCCGAATCACCCTCGCAAGCGTCTCGATTGTTTCCTCCAGCACAAAACTGGTTATCAGTGAGTCCATTCGGAAACAATGGGTCTGGAAGTAAATTTCTTGCACAACTACTTACTTCCACTGGTCCTACAGATGCTTTGAGTAAAAGTGGGCTTTGGTCTTCATCGTACCTTGTGGTTCCGAAACCCATTACGATCATATTTGGAGGTAGAGTGGTGGGTGTCGTCCACAGGCAAGCTGTGCAAACGTTTTCACTCGGCCGAGCGTTTTGTGATAATTCAAGTATAGCAATATCATAATAGGACCGGGCTGGTTTATATTCTGGGTGGTTCACAATTCTACGGATGCTGATTAGCTGAGGCTTTGAATTGTTATCCGTCGTTTCAGTTTGACTCAATTTGGTGCTACCAAGCTTGACGACGTCCGGTGGAACATAATCTGATTTATCGGAACTGGTACAGTGTGCGGCTGTCATTACGTAGTTCAATGTGATTAAGGTACCGCCGCAGCCATAGAATACTTTTCCATTCGGTTCCGTCCACCCAATCGAAGTCTGAAATATGAAATAAATAACATAAAAGCTTTCTCGCAATAATGTGGAATATGTACAAAGAAATTGAGTTCTCCGAGTACAGCTAATTCACCGTTATGAATAGCTACGAAGTCATTAGTTATCTTCGAATGGAACCGTCGTTCGCAGTATGAAATTTGAAAATGAGTACATTTCCACGAATAGGATTCATTTTATCACTATACAAACCTCTAATAGTTATTCTGTCGAAATAGCCAGGTGGGGGATCTTCTATAAATAACTGATCCTGATCGAAAGCTGCAAAATTTTACATGAATTCTGTATTTTTTTGGTTTTCTGATAGATGGATCTTACCCGTATATACAAGCAAGAGATTAGCTGTGAAGAGTACCAGTATGTTCTGCATTCTAGAGACGTGCAGTGAATAAGCAAGTTTTGTTATACTCCATCAATTTGCAGACCAGCTGTTGTCATTATCGTCACGTACTTCATACAAATCACTTCGTTCATCACATATGCTCAGAAATGCTACCACTAGAAAAATTGCAAAATGAACCAGATTTGCTTTATTTTAATGTACATTGAATTCACTTAATTAAACGAAGAAGAATGTGTTATGGTAAGCTCATATCATCCAATAAACGGTGGAATATGAGACTCAGTTGACTTCGAGCTACTTGTCTTCAAGTCAGAAGACGCTTTCAGAGATCTAGGACAGGGTGTGAGATAAAAGAACGCAAGATTAGTGTTCCATGTAGCCAAGAGTTACGACTGAGTGAGTGGAATTGTTGCAAAGAGCTATAAGATGATAGTGTTAATCCCAGAAATGCTTCCAGAGGATCGAGCATCGTATAGATCAATATGTCGACTGAATATACTCGGGCAAGCATCTGGAAATGATTATTCTAAGCCGACTGATCCAATGAACGAAGTGTGAGTGCGGTCTATCGAACAAACAGCTATTATAAATTACGCAAATGTGTCTCGACGATGGATGCAACACGAACAGTTGTTGATCACAGAGTTGGCATTTAAAATGCAGAAGATAAAACAGTTCCTATGCCGCATTTACAGCGAAGCTTTTAACAGCGCTAGCTGGGAGGCCATCTTGATAGCGTTACACAGAATACGGATCTCTAACTATTCATGGAGCTATTTCCAAAACAGAATCCTGATATCTTAAACGAATTTGTGACAAAATTCCATCATGGTCACAACAAGGCTTCATACTCGGCCCATTTGTATTTGTATGATTTGTTGAAGTGATGCAGTAGCTGGACCTCCATAAGATGGAGGATGCAGAAGGCAAAGCCGTTCAGCTGGTCGAAATCAATGTATGAGGGTCCGTAATGTCATCGAAACGTGCACAGAAACATCTGAAAGTAATGGTCGATGATCGTCTGAATTTCAACGACCGTGTGGACTACCACATTTTGGACTCAGCAACGAGGCAGGGAAAGAGGTTAATGCGTTAGCGGTGATCATTCTTTACGTGGATGGACCGAAAGGTCTACATACAGTTACACTCACAGATGTCATCTGATCTCTACGAACTAAATCGAATGGAGTAAGTATAACATTTTGCCCACCGAACCTCGATTGAAAAGAAGTCCGTACAACTTTTTGGCTTCGCTGACAATATTGATATTGTGACACGTAACCTTGAGAAGATGATGGAAACATACATCGAACTGAAAGCTGAAGCTAGATGTATCGGACTAGCTATAAATGCGTCAAAAACAAAATACATGAGAGGAAGAGGCTCTAGAGAAGAAACACTACGCCTCCAACCACGAATATTGATAAACGGTGACGATATCGAGGTGGATGACGAGTTCGTGTATTTGGGCTCACTGGTGACCGCCGATAATGACACCAGCAGAGAAATTCAGAGACGTTTTTTTGGCAGGAAATCGTGCGTACTTTGGACTCAGGAAAACTCTTCGATCGAGAAAAGTACGCCACCGCACGAAACAGAGAACTGACATCCAAGCTAGTACAAACTTTTTCAAAAAAGCTGTGTAAAGCATACAAGTGAAAATCCGTTAAAACGCACCGTTGTGTACGATTTTGCACTCATTAATTACCATTGTATGGAAGCGCGAACGAAGATCCCATAAGCGACTGCTGGGCTGCTCGAAGCGCCTCTACAGAAGAATTGCTACTTGATAATTGCTTTAAATAAAACCGCTAAATTTCTTACACACATTGAAATCTCTACTTGGATGTCTGTTCTCTGTGATTATACTGACTTGTTCATCATTCATTACCGACGTTCGGTGAAATTTGCAAAAAATTTTTAAATAAATGAACGTCGTAAGCTATTACTGTTCCTCTGGCGAATTTCACTAAAACCTGTGAAATCAAGGGAACTCGAATTAAAAAGTAAATTTATTCATTATTACGAGATTAAGTACTTACTATTCAATAATGCTTTATACCAATATTATAATTACGATTCATTCCATTGATCATCATTGACGGTAGTGTAAAGTGATCACCAGCCATTTTGATAGATAACTTAAACATAAACTTTAGGTTGCAATAAAGATAAACTTTAACTGAAGAGAGCTTAAGAGCATTTCACATACACTTCAACTATCGAGAGACTAACTGCGAGTAAATGGAAAAGCGCACGAGTTCAATCTCAGTTATAATTTTATACTTGAAAAGGCCTACAATAGTTATCTAACAAAACGTTATGCTGGCATATGTAAATGTAGGTGAATAATATTATATTAAAAAGCAGTATACCGCAGTTCCAAGTATAATTGTCCCTTAAATTTAGTAAGTTCCATAGGATATGGGACAATTATGCCTAGAACGGCAGTATATTTTTAGTTTTCAACTTTACAATCTTATGTTATATTTGTACACGAACAATACAATCTATGTAAAACTCATGTGGCTAAACTGAGCATTGAACTATTCAATGATTTTCTTTACAATATGTCAAATGTAACCATTCCTACAAGCGATGCGTGCTCAATGTGCCATCCTGTTCTTGTCTTCGAAACTCTTGAAACAGTTCTAGAACGTATCTATGTAGATCGATTTGCCTTCTCTGTTTTAATTCCAGCATTCTGTCGATTAGTTCTTGAGCTTCATCTTCAATCATTTCGTGCGGAAATTCGTGTATGTAGAAGTCCTTCCGAACTAAGTTGTATCCAGGTGAATCTATTCGAAGGTGAGAAAAATATTTATTAGGAGTTTTGTAATCGTCAGACTACAACTAGGCTGTCACCTGGGATCGCACGTGATAACCGTGGTGAAAAATACGGGTACTGATGCTGGTAATATTGAGGGCGCGTTTCGACCAACACCATAAACAGCATGCAAACTAATAAACCACAACACAAAGCGATTGTAGGAATGTGCACTTTAAATGAAGCCATCGTTACGCTTTCTACTGGCACTCTCTGTGACCGTTGGAAGATGTTCAGCAATCGGATGGCCAACGTAAACTGCAATCCAACATTCTGTTCACTGTGTCTTTAATTCGGTTAAGGACGGACCAAAACATGGAATCTTCACCATACCTGTTTGGTATTCAAATAAGGCCCCACTCCCTTCGAAGATTTATCTATTGACGTGTCGTCTATCATAAAAAATGCATAACGCAGCACGCACTATGACCGCGCTTCTTCTGAAGCGGACAGATGTCACACCGAGTCCACTGAAATATGTGTTATAACTTGATGAAGAATAATTTTTCATTTCAAAATTACTACTGTTCCAAATTGATACGCTTCATATATTTTCTTTATTTTTCTTCAGCCACCCAGACAAGATAAATTACAGTAATTCATTCATTCAATCTTTGAACATGAAAAGATCGGATGCTTTGTAGCTTTCATTCCATAAATGTCATTACATTGACGAAAATTTTGGCATTATATATTGAAAATTGCGAAAATTCTAATACGAGCTAGGAGGTCAGACGGAGGCCTGTTGATAAATATAAGCAAAGCATAAAATCAAACGGGCTTTTGAAGTAAAAAAACGAGGAAACATTCCCTTATTATATTTAACCATGCATACGTTATGTAAACATTGCGATTACGATACCATACGAGTTTTGGCGTTAGAAGCAAAGACACAGGGGAACAATTCAATGGAAACAGTCGCTCGAAGAGCCTCTATAGACGAATTGTTACTCAGTGATCACTTTTAAAAAAGGGCAGTTGAATTTCTTACATAAACCACAGATAACAGATATACAGGCTCACACATGAACTGTGTGTAAAATTTGCTCAATCAGCGTGGCGAACACTTGCAAATGTCACCACGATCGACACAAGGTGCCACCATGATTTGGGTTCCGCTTTCACATAAGCCACAATTTTTTGGAGCAACATTCACTTCACGCTAGATTTTTGTTTTGACGTTGTTTAAAATGACAAGTTCATTTTTGTTTTATTCCGACAGAATTCTCGTGTGATTTATGCGACATGGAAATAAAGTTGTCTTCAACACTTAGGAAAATCGTGTGATAAGTGTTAAAATTGTTGTACACTGAGGTCTTTTTATGCGGTCTTTTTTATGCGGTTTTTTATGCGTTTTTTAGGCTAATTTTTAGAGTTATGCGTTTTTTTTTTTGCGAAGTTTCAGAGTTATGCGGGTTTTTATGCGAATTTTCAGAGTTATGCGGTTTTCCTCCTGAGGTTTTTTTATGCGAAGTTTTAGAGTTATGCGGTTTTTTATGCGAAGTTTCAGAGTTATGCGGTTTTTTTATGCGAATTTTCAGAGTTATGTGTTTTTTTTATGCGGTACGTAAACTCGCATAAAAAAAGACTTCAGTGTAGTTGAAATATTTCTATAAAAGGCAGGAGAATTTTGTTATCGTTCCGGAACGTAGTGAAACGTTTCGAAAGATCGCGACGAACAGTCGAGTGGGTGGCAGTAGTGTTTCCAACGTATAGCAAATTTGAAATTTATACATGATTTTGAAAAAAAAATTTTAAGCCTGTATATCTGTTATCTGTGCACAAACTGAACACTTGTACTTTTTGCTGCGTACAGACACTTGTACTTTTTGCTGCGCTCAAAACAAATTTTAATTGTGTGAAAATCAACACAAAAGTTTTTTATGACTTTTTTATAGTATCATAAATTGAAAAGCATCAATCGAAAAGGTGAGTGGATTGAATATTTATTAGGTGAAATCAATCTATTTCGTGATTTAATACCGGATGCTATCAAAAATTTTTTTCGTGTTTTTCAAAATGTCTACCGATTTCGGTTACCGGCATCCTAAGGTGTTCGGTTACCGGCACCCCAAGGTGTTCGGTTACCGGCACCCCATTTTTTCGACAAATCGCGAAAAATTGTCAATGATATGCAGAGGTACCTAGTCTGCAAATTTGTCTGTAAATTATCAATTAACATCTTAGTTAACATGTAAACTTTTATTCGCCTAAAAATTTTTTACTGACTTTTTAAACTTCGATTGTTTGAAGACTTCGTCAGAAATTATAGACTTTTTTGCAGGCTAAACTTATTGTATTACCTGGCATCTCTGGTGATATGCACCACGTGGACGACTTGACGGCTTCAATACATCCGTCATATAAGTAAAAACTTTGGGTATCTGGTTTTGTAAGCCATGGCGACTTCAAACAAATCGTCCAAGTCAAGGAAAACGAACTTCATTGCACTGATTAATGACATAAAACGTTGCTTAGTGGATAAGCAGCCAATAAATTCGACTGCAGCAACGAATTCAACGACGCGAAGCTGGTGGAAGACCGGAAGGAAGGAAGGCGCCATCGTCCAAATCATTGGCCAAGAGAGCCAAGGCGAAGTCACTACCAGTGAGGGTGAGGCGAGTGAGGCGACCGCCACCATCTAAGGGGCGCTAAAACATGATGGAATTGGTAAGAATTTGTGTTACAATCAGTTTATGAAAACATTAATTTCTTGTGGTTTTTTCCGGGAACACTAATTAAATTAGATTAAGTTTCTGATTAGTATTATACTGCTACAAAAATCCGATGGGATACCACCATATACATTATTATGTATTTTTGAGTTCTTCTCAGGCGCCAGAAATGCTCACTACGGCTCTGTCACCATCAGACAATGAAGACCTTTGTCCAAAACGCCTCCGAAAAGAATAAATTCCGTTTTTTGCTTTCTGATATAGAAAGGTTATGCAACCTCTGTGAAAACTAACTTGTAAACCGAAGCCCGGAGGGCCGAGTGTCATATACCATTCGACTCAGCTCGTCGAGTACGCAAAATGTTTGTGTGTGTGTGTGTGTGTGTGTGTGTGTGTGTGTGTGTGTGTGTGTGTGTGTGTGTGTGTGTGTGTGTGTGTGTGTGTGTTGGTGGGTGGGTGGCAGGGTTGTGGGTGTGTGTGTGTGTGTTTAACGTTTTTTGCACTAACTTTTTTCGGAGATGGCTGAACCGATTTTCACGAACTTAGATTCAAATGAAAGGTCTTGTGGTCCAATACAAAATTCCTTAACCGGATCCGACTTCCGGTTCCGGAGTTATGGGGTAAAATGTGCAAAAAAAAGAAAATATGTGTTCTAACTTTCCTCATAGATGGTGTGGCCGATTTTCACAAAGGTCACACTTAGGTTCAAATGAAAGGTCCTGTGGTCCAATATGTAATTCCTGAACTTTATCCGGATCCGACTTCCGGATCCGGAAATATAGGGTAAAGTTTGTTAAAAATTACCATCACTGAAAATAGCGAAAAAACATAAAAAAAAACAAACCGATTACGGTTATTCTTTTAAGAATCGAAGAAAATTATTTTGAAGAATACCGTAATTAGTAAGTGATATATAGATACTAAGATTGATATGAGAAAGGCATCATTACACCACTAGGTGGATTAAAACTTCTTTGAATAATTCCACCCTTTACTTATATTTTTACATTTTTAGCGAACATTCTTGGGGTGCCGGTAACCGAACACCTTTTCTGAAATGACCAAAATTTATCACTACTAAATTGATAATAAAGTATTTTCAATCGAATCAATCAACTTAGTTTCTTATTCAGTTGTTAGCTGTTGTGTCTTTCCATTGATGTATATATGTCCGCATAATGTGCACTTAGTCAGAAGTTATAAGCTTAAAAGAAATGGGTGCCGGTGACCGAACACTCCCCCTACTACGACGAGTATCTGAATGGCGAAGCACAAGATACAGAGAACGACACAGGAATCAATCTGGGTGCACGTTCAGCCGACGACAGATTCCCAGCACCTGATCTGTCGGAGATCAGGTGCTGGGAATCTGGGCAATGACCAGTTACCAGGTGAGCTGCTCAAACATGGAGGAGAGACACTGGCTAGAGCACTGCACTGGATGATTTCTAAGATTTGGGAGGAGGAGATTCTACCGCAGGAATGGATAGAAGGAGTGGTATGTCCCGTCTACAAAAAGGTTGTTGCAATTACTGCGCAATCACATTGCTGAACACCGCCTTCAAGGTACTCTCCCAAATCCTTTGCCGTCGTCTATCACAAATAGCTAATCGATCGAGAACAGCTATGGCAGATCATGCACGAATACGGTTTTCCTAATAAACTGACGCGATTGGCCAAAGCAACGATAAATAACATAAGTGCTATGTCCGAGTATCTGGGACACTCTCGAGTCCTTTCGATTCTCGGAGAGGCTACGGCAAGGTGATGGACTCTCTTGTATCTTGTTCAATATTGCTTTGGAAGGTGTGATTCGAAGAGCGAGGATGGACACGAGTTGCACGATCTTCCGATATTCCGTACAACTTTTTGGCTTCGCTGACGATATTGATATTGTGACACGTAACCTTGAGAAGATAATGGAAACATACATCGAACTGAAAGCTGAAGCTAGATGTATCGGACTGGTCATAAATGCGTCAAAAACAAAAGGCTCTAGAAGAAACACTACGCCTCCCACAACGAATAATGATAGACGGTGCGATATCGAGATGGTTGACGAGCTCGGGTATTTGGGCTCACTGATGACCGCCGATAATGACACCAGCAGAGAAATTCAGAGACGTATTTTGGCAGGAAATCGTTCGAACTTTGAGCTCAGAAAAACCCTTCGATCGAGAAAATTACGTCACCGCACGAAATTGATCATCTACAAATCGCTCATTAGACCGATTGTTCTCTATGGCCACGAGACCTGGACTGGCAGAGGTCCAACGCGCCCTTAGTGTTTTTGAGAGAAAGGTACTGAGGACCATCTATGGCGGAGTGCAGATGGAAGACGGAACGTGGAGACGGCGTATGAATCGGCGTGCGGACAGCTGAAATCGGACGTCTACGATGTCATAAGGATGTCGGACGACAGCCCAATGAAAATAATTCTTGAATCAAATCCGACTGCAACAAGAAGAAGAGGAGCGCAGCGAACAAGGTGGATCGATCAAGTGGAGGGTGATCTCCGAAGCATCCGTGTCTTGAGTGGCTGACGACGAGCAGCAATGGACCGAGTTATGTGGAGACGTATTCTTGATACAGCAAAGGACACCCCAGGACTATAGCTGTTAGGTAAGTAATTGTTTGAATTTAGTACTTTGTTTGAGCTAATGGAATAAAGCTCAAACCCTTTCCTATTGCTTTTTATTCACATTTTACCATAAAAATTGCTAGAATAACCAATGGATTCGCACCAAATGACTAATGTCTAAACCAGTGGTTCCCAAACTTTTTTGGTCGAATGCCAATTTTGAATATATTATTCGTTCTACTGCCCAAGTAGAAAAAATATTAAAATTCTGCGACAATCAACATTTTTGCAGTTAACTCGAGATTTAAATATAAAATAAATAGAAATTATACATAAAATAAGTCGCGGTACAAATTAATTGTTAATTCAAGTCCATATCGTTCAAACATTGGGTAAGCAAAACAACAACAAAAACTCTCATTTCATTACTCAACCGGAGACGTGGGATCAACTAAAATTTGAACTTAACCGACCGTGCACAGTTAGATCAAATACTAAGTTCTTTTCTACTGGGAAGTCTTCTGCGTTGTGTATCATAATATCCACTGTAGTTCAGTAGGCAGAGCGATTTCCCTGGGTTGGAGAAGGTTGCGGACGGATTTATAACTGTCTCTGAAAGCTTATGACGCCACTTTTTGGTTTTCATTATTTTCATTTTATCAGTCATAATTTCAGATCGTCCTTTTGTTGGGTAATGGAGAAAAGTTTTGCATTAGGCGTGTTTTCTTGTGGCGTATGTTGACAACACTATGATTTTTTTACGAGCTCGCTCAAAAGTAACTTTTCGAATCATTTCTAGTTCTGGTATTACTTCTTGTGTAAGAGACAAAAACGAAAACATTTTTAATCAAACAGTTTATTTGAGGTCAAACAGTTTATTTGCGACTCTCAAGCGACAACTTTTCACTGGAGAAATACGACAAAAAATAAGTTTTGATGATAAAGATGTGCATCACTGTGTTTAGTACATTTGTTAGTATTTGGTTCTATGTTTGTTAGAAAAACTCCCAAGTCCTCTCACCCAGTAATCTGGTCTGGGTTCTGGTCCTGAACACTGGATTAGAATATTGAGCTATAGAACAAGGTCTATGGATCAGGATACTGAATCAGAACCTGGATTCTTGAAAGAGATTCTTTATCCGAATATGGATTCTGAACTTATATTCGGAACATGGAACATAGATTCTAGACCTGGAGCTAGATTGTGAATCTGAACTCCTGACAAAGACATTAACCTAGATTCTGAACCTGGCTTCTGCGCCACCTAGATTCTGTATTCTGAACTTCCGACAAAGTTTCCGAAACTAAACTTCGAACTTATTTTGCAGTTAAACTGTGAGCCTGAATTGGATTCTGGAACCTGAACTTGAACCTAAATTATTGACAGAGATTCGAAACCTAGACCAGGATTCTGAACCAGGACCCTGGAGTTGGATATCCGACAAGGTTTCTGGATCTGAATACTGAATCTGGACATGGTTTTTGACCAGAATTCTGACAGAGATTCGGAGTCTGAGGCAGAAATCTACACTTGGATACTGAGCATGGATTTGGATTCTAGATCTAAACCTGATTTCTTGGCTTGAACTCTCGATGAAGGTTTCGGATCTAAATCTGGAGGATTCCAAACAAGATTTTTACTCAAAAAATTGACAGATACTGGGAATGCACCAGAATTGTGAACCTGCAACTTGATCCTGATTTTGGATTCTGAACCTGAAGCTGGATTCAGAAACATAACTCTGGACTTGGATTCTGGGCCAAAAATGATTGAGGACCTAGCTTTGGATCAGAGTTCTGGACTTGCATTGGATCCTGATTCTGTATTCTGGACCTGATACAGAATTCTTTATTTGGATTCTAAATCTGGACCTGGATTCGGTACGCGGATTCTAAACCAAGATCTCAATTCCAGACCAGGATTCCGTACTATAATTGTAACTTAGAACCTGGATCTAAATTGAGTAACTTGACCTAACATCTGAACATGAATTTGTGATCTGAGTGCAGAATCTGAATTTTTAGTTTGGATCTGAATTCTAAATTTTGAAATTGGACTCAGATTCTGGACTAAATTTATTGACAGAGATTTTTTACCTGTCCCTAAATTCTGCATGTGGATTCTGGAATTTAATTTTCAACCTAGACTTGTACTTTGGTTCTGGGCCAGAATTCTGACCTCGGACCTTTGAAGTATCGAAGATTTTTAAGTATCGAAGCCTACTATTTGCGACTCATTGCCCACCTGTTAACAATTTTGAGTTTACTACCCGCTGAAAATGATGGCTGTAGGGACCAGTTTGGGAATAACTGGTCTAAATCATTAAACGGTACGCGGAAAAGATCAGTGAAATGTTATTGTTGTTATTTATTACATGTCAAATTTATTCTGCGCCCTCATAAAATATCGAATAATGTTGTTTTCAAGTCAATATTTTATGTGGGGACATGTTCAAATTTAAGTGTTACTATTTAGAGGATAAACAAACTGATTTTGGCCGTTAAGTCAGGGGTGAGAATTTGACATCTTTGTGGTCCCGAATGACACTTAAGCGCATTGTAGTAATAAAAATTTACAGTTCAGCAACTATATGTTCTTTTGTTCTATATTGAGTTCATACTGAACAAACTAGTGAAACATGCACTCAAAACTATTCTTTAGCTTGAGCGCATTTTTCACGTGCCACCTGGTGCAATTTGTTTTGATGCTGATCTGAACAAATTTCACTTTGTGAAAGAAATTGTATTCTATAGTCCACTGTCACGTCATTCCACTTTTACTAAGGTATAATAATTACAATACAGCTATCATTTTTTAGTTTTTTCATCATTCTATCCGACTTATAAGTTTGGTGGTATGAATACTTCAAAAAGTAGTTCGAAATACATGCCCGTGAAAGTTTACACCTTAATGAAAGTATAGTGGCGTGACAGTGGATCGTAGAATTTAATGGAGATATACACAGAGAAATTGATCCAAAATTCTACTAACAGACCAACGCAATAAGATGATTTATTAAGTAATTTGTCGATTCGACGTGTGTTTTTATCCTGTTGTGTCTGAATGATCCCGTATATTGCTTCCGTCCATACAGAACTTTTCTATAACTTGACTTGACGGCATTGAACACAATTTATATACTGAAAAATAACTTAGGAAACATATTTGCTATTCATGTAGTGCCCATACTGAATTACTAATTTGGTTAAAATAGTTATGCGCATGGTCACGTAGACTCAGTAAAAGCTATACAGCACAGAAACTGTTCTTTGTCTGCCAAACGATTTTATTAATAATCTAGAATTCATATTCTACTCTTCAACTAGCAAGCATTACACAATTCGATACGCGCCAAACAATTATCGAAGGTCCGGTGAATGAGGTGAATACGATACCTGTTCAAATGTATATGGGACAGGCGAGTCATTTGAAATTATTAGAAACTCAAAATTGCAGTCTGTTAGTTAAAACATATCATGTTGATCAAATTTATTTTAAATAGCTTGATAAATCCAGAAAATATTCCTTATTTTATTTTCTATATGGCATTGATTGTAAGAGTGTGTTGCAAAAGTGATGTCAGGTTTGTTCATTATTTCAGCAAACAGCAACCCATATACAAGTTTTCTCATTGAGTTTGTTTTCATTGTAATGTTGTAATGTTGCATTTCTGCTACTTTTATGATTCTGTTCTCATGTCTGTAAGTTTTGAGCGCATTTCAAACAGATCCTGCTCAACTCTTTTTGAATTGCAAGTTTTGAATTTATTATCATTTTTTTTCTAAAAATGAAGAAACTGCACACTCCGACAAAAATTTGTGAGGCGGCTAAAACTGCATTTTACTTCCACCAGACATTATATTGTGTCCGATAAAAGTATGCCAACCATTAAGAAAATTTATGATTGGTTAAACAATTGTTATAGTTACTTCCTTTTTACATAACGATGTAAAATTCTGTGCAGAACTGCAAGTGCAACATGAGCAAGTTGTTTTAGATGTTCTCAAAGTTGTTCCACAATGTTTTTTTCGGTAGTATTGTGAAACATAATAGTGATAAACTGCACAGCTGATTCTAATATGTTTAAAAAAATTCTGAACATATTTAATATAAATAACAATTCTAAAACAATTGTAGAACATCTTGAAATTTCGATAAGTTACATTTGCTAATTGGGATGTTCCGAGGTTCTCCTTCCATATACCAGCCCCGCATCAATGCAAGGTTTGTATCAGATGAATTCGAACATTACAGAGATACTTTCGATCTCTTGCGGATGGTAAGCAATCGACACGAATTAAGTTTATATTTTTTTATATCCACATATTTCAAGAAACATTCTTACAACCTCTTACTAACACTACAGCGTGCTTCAATGTCCTATTTCGTACCAATCGTATCCAAGCTGTTAACCTCCTAAAAAATCAAATAAATAATACTTCGAACATTGTATGATGATGCACACATACGAATACCATTCTGATAGTGGATCCTAAGTAAAAAAAACTAATCATACGAATAGAAAGATTTTTTAACATATGGATCAGAAAATCCCAATACAGATACACAGATGGCGTTGCTAATCAAATTTCTCTATTTTTTCATGATACCTTCGAAAGATACCTGTCAAAATTTCATGACATTCTGATGTTTGGACCACGAGTTACAGTGATTGAAGTAACGCTAGTCTTGATATTCTCAAAACAATACGTTCGTAACAAATTCGTGTGATTTATCGTTGCTTTTCGATGAAAAAAACATATATTAACTCAACAATGGATTGAAAAGAGCTACGAAGAATCTGCTCAGAGATGAGAAAAGTCCAGAAAATCGGTTTGAAAGCCATAAATCAACATTGGGTGGGTGCCGCGTATGCTCACGGTGGACCAGAAATGACAATGATAGCCATGGCGAAATGGCATGAATTGGGATTTGCGTTTCTGTCGCAACAACCGTATTCACTGGTTATGGCTCCGAGCGAAAATTACCTATTTGTTGGCCTCGAAAAATGTTGCATTCCCCCATGGAAGTAAACGCTGAAACAAACGAATATTTCGAAGCTTTTTGAAAAGTAATTTTAAATCTTGGAATTTCCAGGCTCTCCAAAAAAGTTCGGACCCGTGGGAATAGCCTCCTTCACCCCTCTTGGTGACCCTGAAAATAGCTCAAAGGCATGGTATAAGATTTATGAGTTGTTCAGTTTTCATAGTAGTTTTTGCAATATTTTCCTAGTTTATTTTTTTGACCTGGGATAAAAGTTTAGAATATGAAGCACGGACAAAAATGCCTTACCGGTGCCATAATTAAAAATCATGAAATTCTGAAACATGCCTATCAATATATCAATATATATATACATGAATAATAAAGCATGATTTCATGAGCAAAATAATTGGTGTCATGAACAACAACTCATCCACGAAAATTTTCATATCAATCATTTTGCTCATGAAATTTCATGAAAAGGATGTTTCATGATTTTTAATCATGGTACCGGCAATGGATTTTTATCCATGTTATTACGGTATTTCTAGCAAGCACCTCTCAAAATATTCCTCCATGAAGCACCCCTGGGATGAAGTGTCAAACAACTTGGTTTGATGCTAAGACAAGACCTGACAACTGGCTTCTTATTCTTCCTTCCGAATCATCCTTCTCGTCATTTTCGCCCTGTGGAATAAATACCAACGTATCGGCTACAGTGTAGCCATATTTACAGATTTTTTTAATAACTATGCTAGGAAAAAAATATTACATTTAAATTTTTGACTTTAGGTTTTTGATTTGAAATAAACATAAAACATGTTTTGGTGAATGCATATTAATGCTTAAAAACAATTCATTGAGCTTTGATGACAAAACACGAAATATCTCATGTTGAACGAAAAATCGAATCCATTGTTGACGTATTACCGGATCTTTTGGAAACCGGAAAAAGTCAGATTTGGATAGAAATTCTTAATGCGACCACAGTGTGGAACACAACAGTTCATTTTTCTCGTAAAACTAAACACACTTTCGAGTTTACACTAATTTAACAAATCCTTTTTGGTTACACTTTAATTCACTAAAAAGAAAAACGGCTTGATGCCTATTTTAATTACACAGTCCTGCCACTATAAACATTTATTACCAATGAAATTGAAAAAAAAGTGAAACATTCTCCGAAAATTTTCATTTTCATTGGTGAGCTAAAATTATACATTTTAATAAATTTGTTTTCTGATTTTCTTTATACTTGGCATCATTGCTCGCGTACCCTGCAAAAGATTTTTCTTTTCACAATGGGCAGGTGGCAACATCAAAATCAGCCAATCAGAAACTGGTCCATTTTGGAACAAAAGCAGCCCCCCCAGATGTCAGGTCTTGTCTTAGGTTTGATGTCAGTTGCGGTGACGGAGTCAGGGGGCGGGTTGTGTCAAGCAGTATAGGCGGAAATGACTTGGCAATTTAGATGAGCTCGCATTGAACTCAGTAATCAGTTTGTAACAATTTAAGCGGTTTATAAGTTTGTAAACGGATATATTTGTAAGTACATTTGATTTAAAGTGAATTACTGAACTCTTAAACCTAAATCTCTAGGTATTACTGAAATCGTCGCATTTAGTGCAGGTTTGAGGTTGAGGCACAATTCGCAATATATTTGAGTTAGCGACCAATGTAGGTAACACAATTGAATTCACGATTTGTCTGTAACACATGTACTGCTCTTATTTATTTGTCTTTTCTATGGTAAGTTCACAGTTCCATGCACGAACGGTAATATTCAATAGGATTCATACTGGTCCGGCTTAGTATTGACGCGAAACCTGATCGAAAAGGTGTGAATAATTCATTACTTATATATTTTATTCTGAAACATAGAAAATGTACAGTCGTTTGAATACTACGCATTGAATCTAATATCATTATTAATTATTGTTGGTTGACTAAACGAAGCACCAGGGCTTCAGAACCGAAAAACAAAAATCTTTGGTGATCTAAGATCACTGGTGATTTTAAAATTTTTCATCACAAGTGATCTTAGCTAAAAAAAACATCTTTAATCCACTTAGCGGTGTACTGGTGCCTTTCTCATATAGCTATTTTCAGAAACATCACTAAAAGATTGTGTCTCTTGTCTTTTTCAAACTTGAATAAAATAAAAAATTTAAAGTTATGTCAAGTTAATATAGATTTAAAAACAAAACAAGCGGTGGCGTTTTCTTCTTCCGTACCAGCACGTACCGATGCGTACCGGTTTGGCATCATTTTGTATGACAGTTTGAAAGTTTTGACGCCCTATAAATTCGGATCTGGATGGGATTGCGCAGCATCTTTAAAGACACTGATAGCTTTAATTTGAATCATGATCTGTGAAAATCGTTTTAACCGTTGCTGAGAAATAGAAGTGAGTTCCGTTTTTAAAGCTTTTCTTCACTATTAGCGGTGAGTTCGAAAGCGGAAACCGGGGACTAGTAGTCCCAAAGTAACTTTATTTATCAACGGACTTAGAAGGTCTGCCAAATTTCATAAAAATTTGGACTTTGTTTCGCCTTCATTTTTTAAATAATCCTCATGAAATTGAAAATTTTTCACTTATCGCGCTGTAATACCGCTTTTCGGGAACTTTTTAAAGAATTTCAAGCTGTGTGCTAGACCAGAGAAAATCTCTTGCTGTTTCTTTATTTGAATTCTCAAAGGAAATCAAACAGTAATGTATAGTGATTTTGTCATAATTTAGTATTTTTGAGTGTTTTGGTTGTGAAATGCGCATATCACGAAAGTGACGAAGTTTGAGACCTCCGTACCGACTACATCGTACCACGGGCTATCTGCCATATCCTCAGAGGTGTAGGAGATGTTTGAAAGTTTTGACGCCCTATAAATTCGGATCTGGATGGGATTGCGCAGCATCTTTAAAGACACTGATAGCTTTAATTTGAATCATGATCTGTGAAAATCGTTTTAACCGTTGCTGAGAAATAGAAGTGAGTTCCGTTTTTAAAGCTTTTCTTCACTATTAGCGGTGAGTTCGAAAGCGGAAACCGGGGACTAGTAGTCCCAAAGTAACTTTATTTATCAACGGACTTAGAAGGTCTGCCAAATTTCATAAAAATTTGCACTTTGTTTCGCCTTCATTTTTTAAATAATCCTCATGAAATTGAAAATTTTTCATTTATCGCGCTGTAATACCGCTTTTCGGGAACTTTTTAAAGAATTTCAAGCTGTGTGCTAGGCCAGAGAAAATCTCTTGCTGTTTCTTTATTTGAATTCTCAAAGGAAATCAAACAGTAATGTATAGTGATTTTGTCATAATTTAGTATTTTTGAGTGTTTTGGTTGTGAAATGCGCATATCACGAAAGTGACGAAGTTTGAGACCTCCGTACCGACTACATCGTACCACGGGCTATCTGCCATATCCTCAGAGGTGCAGGAGATGTTTTCGCGGTCTTTCAAGTGACTTAGAAAATGGATGACAAATGAATTAAATCAATCTCAACAATAGTAAGTTTCTATTAATATTCATATTAGTTTCTTTTGTTGATTAATATACATTAAAGTTCGTGTTCATCGCCGCGGCTTTTGCTGTAAAACAGCCCACATCTATAGCTTTCTGATGTTCAGTGTATAATCTCCAGTGGACGAATTTTTCTTTTGAGCAATAAAAAATCATAAAATTTATGTGATGAAAAATAGATATAGATTATATTGCACATTATACCGAAATACTTTAATATGGATTATTACGTATAGTTAACCGATCTCCTGATGCCGCTCATGCATCGTACATGTAATGTTCGATTGATCGCTTAGTGATAACACCTTCATGAGCCTTGGTTCCCCTCGTTCAGTTGAGCTGATGCCAGTGGGATATTGAGACTCCAAGGCGTAAGCACCATCTGGTCGTAGCCGTGTACAAGTTTTATGAAAAAGTTCGAAATTTATCCAATGTCAAACACTAACATTCAAAGTACTCTACGCATCTGAGAACGCCATTTTTAACCTTGTCTGACAAACCAGGTTTCACAACCGAATTTGCTACTCTCATGCAGATTAACACAAACACCCAGCTGACCTTCATCAATACCAACACTTTCACTCCAGTTTATACCGAATAAATATATATATATATACCGGTGTAGAACATTCCTCCTATAAGCGATGCCCGCCATTTGCAGAGTCCGGAAAACCAGTTTTTTTTATTAATTCGATACAATGAAACTTTCATCATCGACAGGTATTTGGTGACATTGTACAAACAATTTGACAACAGCAGTGTTCGAACTCAGCAGCGCTGCCAGTTTAACATCATTGTTGTCAATTGAACGGAGGACCGTGATGTGCATAAAAAAAATCGTACGTGTCTAGTCTATATATCCGTTTATGGTAATATGGTTTATGGTAGACACAGAAGTAACAGGAGCGCAGGCTATCGTTACGCTAATTCAAACGCGCCCTTCAAACGTTACGCCTGCTGTGTGTGTAAACCTGAAAAAGTCTGCGCTCATATTACTACTATAAATTAAATTCATGTCAAATAGCGTTTTATTGGGTGCAATCAAAATAATGCATGAACATCATCATCGGCATCAACCAGCTGGAAGTAAAACAAAGTCTTTTGTCGCTATAATAACTATGTGGTGTGAAATATTTTTTTACTAAATTTGCATTACAAAGTGCATGCTGTCAAATTAACAATAACAATAATAATTAATTTCTCATAAACTAGTATTCATTTTATTGCGAATCAAACAACCGGTTGCGAAATCGAACATGAGTTGCATCAAACGAGAACATATGTTGAAACTACGTAAACCGTATCGTAACGAAACCGGTATTTCTCTTAACTCGGGTGATAAGGATTTGTTGAGCACCGTCAAGCATATAAATTGATACAAATTTATGATGCACATGCTCCTCTAATAATATTTATCACTCATAACTAGATTCCTCAAAGATACAAAATTGACAATTTTATATGATTTTGCGTCATTGACAAGCGCTATCCTCAGTTATAAATTCCTGTAGGATTACTGTTGTCACTAATTTTCACATCCCTCATCGGGGGATCAATTATTTAGGACGTAAATCAATCGGCACTCATGTCTGATCTTGATCATATGTGATTTTCCTTCACAATGATCAAAGCTAAGCGAATCATCCAATAATTGATCTTACATAAGCTAAGAATTATTTTAGTTCAAAGTCACTACCGATTTTATGTGAAGCGATTTTCTTCGGCAGTGATTTCGATTTGACAATTTTTTTTATCTTGACCAACCTTGCGAGGCACATTTATTTAATAGGAACTCCAGTCGAAAAGCTCACAGAATACATTTAAATCACTATCACGACTTTCAGCAACAAAACCACGTGTCAAATTGGCTCTGGTAACGTATTATCCCGATATCGAATCCAGTATTCCTGCAATCGTAGCAACCATGCCGACCAATACTTTCTCATTTTCAAATGATTGATCGTGTGTAGGTGTGCTGGTTTTCCATTGGTGTAAGCTACAAACACAGCCCCATTCGAGATGTCCAGATCCGAGTACAGTGGATCAGTTTTTAAAGCTCCCAAATAAGCACACAATTGAAGTGGTGCGTCAAAAGTAGACGATAGGTTGTTTTTTTGATTTTCTGAGGTTTTCCATTCAATTATGTGTATTTTATTGCTGAAAGTATATACATAACGAGTTTCTATTATATGCAACCCAAACATATTGAACTTACTCTATTGATGATACACAATCTACAACACCGTTATAATGCAAAAATGGGTGATAGATCTTCTGCTCAATAATTCGTGCTGGTTTAACAATTCTGTTTAACAGCGGATTGATGCTTAGCCATAATTCATTTGCTTTTCGTAGCCTAGCCTCATCCAGGGGTTTCCCACTGAACCAATTTTCTAGACAAGAATGGAAATTGTTGCCTCTTTCTAATGTTGCTTTCTGAAGCTTAGAAAACCCTTCCTCTCCTAGTAATGCTATTTTAGAGGCCTTCCATTTCATAAGTGCTTGTCGGGCTGATTCCGGCATAGTGGCACTGAGGACTTTGTTAACGGATGGCGATTTGTGCGGACTGTTTTCGAATTGATGGCGGGTCCAGTGAGTTTCTAGAATCCCAGAACATGATGGAGTTAATGGAAAAGATGGCATTGACCGCAATTCCACATCGTTAAAAGGTATCAGCACATTCGTCGAGTTGGTTTGACACCCCTTCAACCGAATCTTTGTACTGGGAGCATTAGTGTTTTGTAGAATCCAGAACATTTCCGATGATCGTTCTGAATATTCAACTGAGTCCTGAGATACAGTAGCTGACTTTTTGATAACCGATCCGAACATGGCTTTGTTTTCAAAATTCAAGTTTTTAATGGTGCGTGCTTTGCGACCGTTTGGCGTTGTTGATTTACTCTTTTTTGCAACCTTGCAACCGTTGTAAATTGACCTTGCAACCGTTGTAAATTGACGCACATTGAATAATTTTATCATCTTGCTGTTTATGATTTGCACAACAAGAAGGTTTTGAATTAAACTGCACAAAGCATAATTTTGTTACTGAAGTGCTTTTAAATTAAATCAAAATAATACGACGCCTATGCCTATACCTGCGTGAATTCCCCGACCAAACTATTCAGCGACCAAAAAATTACTGTCAAGCACAGCAGCACCACTGGGTATGAGATAATTAACTAACATAAAATATTGAATTAAGCTAATAATCATAATGATTAATCTAAATACTATCAAATCAGGTAAAAACAACATAAAAAAGCATGGAATAATCTAAATAAATAAAACAACATCTTAATCCATGGTATCACATATTAATGCAAAATACGAAAAAAGCACAGGAAAGAGAATACTCAATTTAATGCGCACTAACGGTTGGCGGATTTCGGCCAAATGATAATATCAAACCAAGTACCAGAGGTTTTAGTCAGGACCCCAGACGAGCCCGTAGAAAAGTTTTTTTTTTCGGTCAGGAGACCGATTTTGATCATAGTACTCCATGACCAATAATTATGACAGAAATCAATTTAGTGCGCACTGCCACTTGGTAGGCGAAATCCACCCAACTAATATTAACAAACCAAGTACCAGAGGCTTTATTTAGGACTCCAGACGAGTTCGTAAAAAAGATTTTGACGTAGCATGACAGTTCAAAACAACTTATATTAATGGACATATTGAAAAAACTAAACTTCATTCGGTAATTTTTTCATCTACTGATTTATCATTCAACTTATTTATCAGTACAAGCAAACATTTGTTGACAGCAGTATCTTTAGGTGCCGCTGTGATGAAATGTGATTTTTACTGAAAAATCAGCTACCGACGTTTTAACAGCTGAGATCAATAATCCAATTTAAGTGCGTAAGAAGTGAAATATGCAATACTCAAAAACTCGAAAAAAATACATCATATTTCCATTTTGTCTTTTAGAGTCTATGCTATAAATATATGAAAGGAATTTTTGCGGGATCTAAGATGAATAGAGGTACCCTATACAATAAAAGCTTTTGTTATATTTACAAAGGTTGGTTTTGATAAAAAAAAAAAAATAACAAGATTTTTCTTAAACTTTGCTAGATTTAAAAATATCGTAATCGGGACTAGAAACCTACCATAATTCGAACACAGATGCATGTCTATTTACCGATTGATATAAAACACCACATCCTGTAAAACGGTACATCTATCAATTCATACAGTTGCACTAGCTATTGGAGTGCAACTAAAAGTAATCATTTACAAATTTTTGTTTTGTTTTGTTTCAATCATCTTTCATATCATGCTAGCTGATTCTATGTCTAATGGTTTTTATGCCAACGACAATTAGTAGCTTTTTAGTAATATTTATAGAGTTATTAATAATTTTTCTCTTGACGTAAAAGGCGGGTCGATAATGTCAGAGACATAACTGGATGTCGTGAATACGAAAACAACTGACATGTTCCTTAACACTTCCGAATAAATCGATTAGTTGATCAATTGTATGAATTATGCAAGCATTCTTCACATTTTTCGCAAAAACAAAGAAGACTTCACTTGATCTCGATTACTGTAAATTTCACACAGCGAAAAGTGCACAAATCTAATCAAACTGTTCTAGATTTGCACTAAAAAAAACTGAGGATATTTACCTTCGATTCGTGAAGAAGAAATCCTAATAGTTCTTTAGAAAACTTTTAGAGCTATTAGAACGGCTGATTTTGTGTGATGTTCCCCACCGTTTTCCTCTTGTCGTTGTTTTTTCACGAATGCAAACGAATAGCAGCTGTGACGTAATCGCTCTTGTCGGAAGCCAAACTAGCTTAGCAAACGACACACAATCCATCTGCTCGCAGTGGCGATAGAATGCAAACTGATCCAATTTTTGTTAAGGGGTTTCTTTTTACGTGATTTCGTTTGTAGCTTTTTCACTAATGGGCGGTCCTAACGGCTATAAAAATAGCAGCATATAGATTTTTAATGTCGATTATTTCATTTTGGATTTGCTTTTCATTGAAAGAAATTATCAGGATGCTGTACGGGATTCATTCTTGCCTTTCAGAAGGACCAAATTGTGGAAGTCACTACTATATTAAGCACTGTTCGGAACATTTTTCTCGAACGATTTGTTGTACAGCAGCAGATATTTTGTTCTCTCCCTCAGAACGCGTTCTGATTGGCTGGTGTTGACATGAGTTAATTGAAACAGGGTTTTTAATAGTGTACTATTGAAATACTTCAATGCTGTTTCTATACACGTTTAAGTTGGAAAATTTCGACTCTATTGGTAGTTAGATTTTATAAATCCTTTCACAGATCACTGAGCTATGAGCTTTCAAAATACGAGAAAGGCAAACATGTCTTATAAATTATCCTTTTTGATACTCGTTTATACCAAACATTTCAAAAAAGTTTAATTTTGAATTATTTGAGATTGTGTCACGCAACTGAAAATTTTATCATAAAGTTGTGGTCATATTTCCGATGGAATGTGGCAAAAATATGTTGATTCGTTAGATACAATAAGAGATATTCACGATCAAAAACTTATCACTCTCTCAGAGGGCAAATTTTGAAAAGGCGCCTGATAGTAAAGTAAGTCGTATTCACGACAAAAAAGTACGGGTGTGTAATGTCACAGACATAAATGGATGTCGTAAATACGAATGTAACTGAAACGCTTTCTTCTTACTTTCGAATATCAATTTATTGATCACATGTATTAATTATGCCAGCTTTCCCCTTTTCCACTACTAGAATTTGAAACGATGCACATAATCTGAGCCGGTGCTATGAATTTTATAGAGCAAGTTAATAAAAAGTTCCTTCAACAACTACGAACTCCAACTGGTTGAAAAATAGACCGTATATAGTACAGGAAAGTAAAATATCGCAGTTTTTTGGAAATATGTTAATGGTTCTAAAAAGAACCGACCTGAGTTCAAGAACTACATTCAGAACTTAGACTTAGAATTCGATTGCAATTTAGTTCCGGAATCCAGTTCCAACAAGCAGGTTTTGAATTCTAAACCTGTATTCTGGAACAAAGTTCCTGAAACATAATTTTGAAACTAAATTCTCCTCCCGACGATCGAAGTCCAAATAAAAGCACGACCTGAGCATTTGAGGCCTTCATTGCCGAGAGCTCCACCTGACGACCGAAGTCCAAATGAGAACACGACCTGAGCGTGTAAGGTTTTGTACCAAGCTAAAAGTCTGCGCTCATTACTGACAACTGCTGCTCCCGACGATTGAAGTCCAAATTAGACCACGACCTGAGCGTTTCACGCTTTATACTTTGTTTGTTCTTACTAATGTTGGTGGGAGAACTTCACCTCGACATCCAGTTCCGTCTGATGCACTAGAAGAAATGAACGACTTTCAATCAAAGTTTACCTTTATACTCGTCCAGTAGATAATCGGAACTGATATGTGCTTGACTACCTCAAAACCGTCGTCCAGGTGCGAAAAAGACCAGCAAGCATGATGAATTTTCCTCATTATTTCCAGAAGTTTTAGAAAACGTTGTTTTTCAATTATTTATGGTTTTCTCACGCTGTTGAAAATTTAATCACAAATTCGTGGTCATATTTCCGATAGCTTGTAGAATAAATTATATTGATGGGTTAAGTACATAAAGAGATATTCGCGATAAAGTTCTGCCCATTCTTGTACAGGGTAAATTTTGAAAAGGCGCCCCATAGTAAAGTAAGTCGTATTCACGACAAAAACATTTCTGTCTGAATTCATGTAGGTAAACTACAGACTGGGTGTTAACTGCGAAAGAAAGTAGTATATTCTAGTAAGAAAGTAAGCTAGTCAAAAACGCCTATAGAACCAAAAGTAACTGCCAAGTGGTTCTGGGTGAGTCATTCTTCTGTATCGATTATTTCTAGTTTTTAAGAACAAAACTAACACACTGACATAGAATAGGGTGTACGTTATTTGGCCGAATTTTGTTTGGCATAAATTTGTTTGGCATAACTTTTGTTTGGCATAAATATATTTGGCATAATGTCGTTTGGCATAAAATAAAAATGATATACTGTTTCTTTTGGCATAATTTTCATTTGGCATAATTTCAATTGTGCATATTTTCGTTTGATTCGTTTTATTCTGGGAGTAATTTAAATGGTTGAAATACATAACGGCCAGATAACACTTGGATTATAGTATTTCCGATTACTGATTGGACGACTCGGACTGCGTTATCTCGGCGGCTTGGCGCCGCCGAGGTGGCCTTGTCCTCGTTGTGGTCTAAAACTAGAAAATGAATTCTAAAGGCGGCTTCGCCGTCTTGCGGTTTTCTAATGCGAGGCCAAGGGATAGCTCCTAGCTTTAAATAGACCGGACAAACGAGTGGATTACAGGTTTGTGTGTGGGGGCCACCGCTTCCGAAATTGAAATTATGCCAAATGAAAATTATGCCAAACAACAATTATGCCAAATGAAACAGTATGTCTTTTTATTTTATGCCAAAAGACATTATGCCAAACAAATTTATGCCAATCAAAAGTTATGCCAATTAAATGTATGCCAAACAAATTTATGCCAAACGAAATTCGACCAAATAACGTACACCCCAAAGAATAAAATAATCTTTGCAAAATGTATCGGTTAGGAAAAGAATCATGTAAACTAATGTCGTTTTCGTTTTTAAATTGCACTACACTGGTGTAACGAAAGCTGCACTGAAACCGTTCGTTTTTACCAATTGCACTACACCAGTGCTACACTTTTTCTGTACCGATACCACTGGTGTAGCACTCATCAAAAGTTTGGTGTAGCTCTGTGCAATGGAATCGTTTATTGTAGTCAATGCTTACTGTTTATGTTTTCGTAATTTTTGTTCGTTTATTCATGCCTCAGTGTAGCACTGCACCGGTGTAGTGCAAATTAAAAACGAAAACGCCATAACTTAAATTTAGGCGTTGAACTAACACTATATTTTTCTTTAACGTGAATATTTATGCGACAAAATCTAGCCAAACCAAAAAAATACTTTTACGATTTTGTCACATACTAGAAAATTTTCAAGAACCAGTTGACTGAAATTTACCAAACAAGCATGAGTCATGCCATGTCATCGAGTACTCTGATCAAAATCGGCTTCCTGGCCAAACAAACTTTTCTACGGAGTCCTAACTAAAACCTCTGATATTTGCTTTGTTAATATATATTGGCCGGAATTCTCCAACCAAGTGTTAGTGCGCACTAAATTGATTTCTGACATCACATAATCATTTGCCATGAAGTACTCTGACAAAAATCGGCCTCCTGGCCGAACAAACTCTTTTCTACGGACTCGTCTGGGATCCTAACTAAAACCTCTGGTACTTGGTTTGTTAAAATCAGTAGGCCGGAATTCACCGACCAAGTGTTAGTGCGCACTAAATTGATGTATGACATGGTCATTTGTCATTGAGTACTATTACCAAAATCGGTCTCTTGACCCCGCATACGCATGGCTGCCAGATGGCTGACTAAACGCTGCCAGCTGGAAAAATATGACTGGCAGACATTCTGGTAACCGACTGCCTCACCGCTGCCAGATATACAACTCAAACGATACAACGTATCCACCAGGATTTTTCCACATTGAAATCTTTGACATTTTCAGCGAAGGTTTTTTTCACCTCTTTTGTGAGAAGATGAAAACGCTCGGCTAACTTACCCACACCCACATTATCAGATCCGAATGGATTCCGAATCAATTCCGAATCGGCGAGAAATTTTCATTCGGAATTTCATGTGGAAATCATAATGGATTCCGAATCAATTCCAACTCCAGTGCAACAACCGATTCCGAATGAACCGGTTCGCCTACAACCGGTTGATTCGGAATTGAGTGAGAAGATGCGGACTGAATTGTCAATTCGTTTTCTTCTTCTTCTTTCCTGATTTTGCACGTTTTCGTGCTGATTTTCAGTTTATTTTTAAACGAAAACATTATATAACTGAATATACAAATATAAATCTTCATGTTTTTTGGATATACAGAACAAGTAAATAACCAGTTTTTCTTAGAATCCCAACATAAACTATTGAAATTCGCTGGAAATTAACAAAACGGCCTACCTTAGTCAGCATCATCCATTCCTCTAGCTGGAGTGTAGTGAAATGGCTTAAGTCGCTTAAATTTCACAATAACACATTCAGAAAATGAGCGGATATTCAATGACATTTATAATGTCACTGTCAATCAGGTTGATCGAGCAGCCAACTCTGGCGAAAATTCTAGCACTGAACCGATCGAGCACTAAAAAATCATGCAGTCGAGTAAGAATTCATTGCTCATTCCGTCATTTCGATAATGCGGGCATTTCCGTCATTTCGATAATGTGGGCGCTTTTAGGGTTTGCTGGAGATACGTTTGTTCTAGTTTTAGTTCTATTATAGATCGCTCATAGAAAACTTCCAGCACTGAATTTTTTCTTAGTGCGCACTACATTGAGTATGTTCTTACATGTACATTCAACGTGTTCTACATTAATATGTGCTACCATGAAATAAGATGTTGTCATAATTAGAATATTCTTGCATTTTTATGCTGTTTCTATCTTATTTGGATAATATTTCGATTGGATTTAGGTACGGCGGCTCCGAACGTGAGAAACGACTGGTTCGACGACGAATGTGAACAGTTAGTGACCGAGAAGAATGCAGCTTGGGCAAGCAAGCTGCAACACCGGACGAGAGCAAACGAGGAGCGATACAGACAGCCGCGGAACAGACTAAACTCGGTATCCCGTAGAAAAAAGCGATTGAAGACCGAGATCGCGAAGCGATGGAACAGCTGTTCCGTGCTAACGACACAAGGAAGTTCTACGAGAAGGTGAACTGTTCGCGCAGAGGCCATGTGCCACAGGCCGATATGTGCAAGGATACCAACGGGAATCTTCTCACGAACGACTGTGAGGTGGCGGCAGTATTTCGACGAGCACCTCAATGGCGATGTGGCGGAATACGAAAGTGGCGGTGCGGTAACGAACTTGGGAACGTGTGCGAAGGACGATAGACTGCCGGTCCCAGACCTCCAAGAAGTCGAGGAGGAGGTAAACCGGTTGAAAAATAATAAGGCCGCTGCGTTGACCAACTACCAAGCGAGCTACTAAAACACGATGGTAATGCACTAGTGAAAGCACTGCACTGGGTCGTTACCAAGATCTGGGAGGACGAGATTTTCCCGGAGGAATGGATGGAAGGAATCGTGTGTCCCATCTACAAAAAGGGTGACAAGCTGGATTGCTGCAATTACCGCGCGATCACTCTGCTGAACGCGGCCTACAAGGTACTCTCCCAAATCTTATGCCGTCGACTTTCGCAAACGAATTCTTGGGGCAATATCAGGTAGGATTTATGGGCGAACGTGCTACCACGGACCAAGTGTTCGCCATTCGCCAGGTGTTGAAAAAGTGCCGCGAATACAATGAGCCCACATATCACTTATTCATCGATTTCAAATCAGCCTACGACACAATCGATCGAGATCAGCTATGGAAAATCTTGCACGACTACGGATTCCTGGACAAACTGATACGATTGGTCAAGGCTAGGATGGATCGAGTGATGTGCGTTGTTCGAGTGTCGGGGATAAACTCGAGTCCCTTCGAAACTCGCATAGGGCTACGGCAAGGCCTTTCGTGTCTGCTATTCAACATTGTCTTGGAGGGTGTGATAAGAAGAGCGAGGATAGACACGAGTGGCACGATTTTCAGAAAGTCCGTCCAGCTACTTGATTTCGCTGATGATATTGACATTATAGTACGCAGCTTTGAGTAGATGGAAGATACTTACGTCGGACTAAAAGCTGAGGCCAAGCGGATCGGACTTGACATCAATGTGTCAAAGACAAAGTACATGAAATCCAGTGGCTCGCGAGAATATAATATCAGCCACCTATTACGAGTTCTGATTGGCGGTGATGAAATCGAACTGGTCGACGAGTTCGTGTACTTGGGCTCACTGGTGACTGCCGATAATGACACCAGCAGAGAAATTCAGAGACGCATATTGTCAGGAAATCGTGCTTACTTTGGACTGCGCAGGACGCTTCGATCGAGCAAAATTCGCCGTCGTACGAAGTTAACCATCAACAAAACGCTGATTAGACCGGTTATCCTCTACGGGTGCGAGTCCTGGACAATGCTTACGAAGGATCAACGCGCACTAGGTGTTTTTGAACGGAAGGTGTTGCGAACTTAGTGCGGATGGAAGACGGTACGTGGAGAAGGCGAATGAACCATGAACTGCACCAGTTGTTGGGAGGACCAACCCTCGTCCAAACGGCCAAGGTCGGGCGGTTACGGTGGGCCGGGCACGTTGTTAGAATGTCAGAGAACAACCCGGTTAAAATGATCCTCGATAACGATCCGACCGGTATAAGAAGAAGAGGCGCGCAGCGGGCAAGATGGATCGATCATATTGAGAACAACCTGCGGACCCTTCGCAGCTAGCGAGGCTGGCGGCGAAAAGCCATGAACCGAGTTGAATGGAGACGCCTCCTGTATACCGCAGAGACCCGCGTGGTCTAAGAGTAAGTTAGATTGGAAATTATGACTATTTACCTATTTAATATATTATATTAGTTCATTATCTCACATCCTGTGGCGCTGCAGTCGCTTGAGAAAATTTTTTTGGTTTCACGCAGGTTTGATTTTATCGTGTATAATTCTGGTATAATGTGCAAAGTTATGTAAACAAACATGAAATACTATTGGATGTCTGAAAGAATGACGTTTTCATTGAAATCAATTTCCAAGGATTACTAGCTTTCGTGGTGCGAAATAGTCTATATATGGTGAAATTATCAAATCAGGATGGTTCAGGATACTAACTCTGTGTAAGTAAATTATTTGATGTTCCTGGTTTACTAAAGAACTCGAATTAATATTCCAAGTTTCTTCAATACTAAAATAAATAGACTTTCGTCAAGAATAAAAATGTTGCTACATTATTTTGGAAGCTTTTAGCATGACCTATGTTTTGTATCATTTCGGGAAAGTATCTAAATGAAAAGAGTGAGTTCATGGGATAAGTATATAATTACAAGTTGAAAACGCACCATAAATCAATACTAAGCGAAAAATACAAAGCATGATATATTTGAACCGACAATGTCTTATTACCTGATGATAGTCATAATTTAAAATGGGTTGTATTTTATTGATTAATTCCAGCTGTCCACGCATTTATTATGCATGTAGGTTATGCAAAATTCGAGGTAATCAATTGAATAGAATCAATCAACAAATATCATCAAAAATATATGAATGTACTACCCTAAAGGTAAGAAATTTCATTACATGTAGAATTTACGACGAAATGCTAGAATCAACTTTTTTCAGATCATCTCAACACCTCAGTGCAAAGCGTTCATTTGTGATAGCTGCAAGACCAAAATTGACGAACACTATCAATTCAAAATGCAGTGTATAAGAAATGTTAACTTACACCGTTTAAACACTTCAGGAATCAATGGGGATTCTGGAAGCAGCAGCAACAGTACCGACGATTCAAGTGGGCCGATCAATGTCGCTTCGAGTGAAATTGTAGAATGTGTGCCCGGGAGTAGCAAGGGTGATTGAAGTCAGAAGCATGTTACAAACTAATGGGATTTTTGAAACAAATTAGAACAAATTCTTTACTAGTTGGCCAAAATTATTGGTATAAGAATTCCTTTCACAAAATTGTGTTAGTTATACCATTTTGAAGAAAAAAAATCCCATTAGAGATTTTGCTATTGTGATATGTTGTTTATGCTCATTCAGTGGAATGCAAAGAAGGTTCTCAAATTGTCTAGTCCTAATGAACTTTCAGTCGACTATCGTAGCTGACATACCACAACCAAAAATGTATATATAAATCAGTTTAATGCACTATGTTGTACTTTTATAGATATCTATGTATTTAAACCGAATTTTGTGAAATAAAATTTGTTAACTAATGATACTGCTTGACTCTAAATGAACAACATTTATTCGCTATTATGATCACACTAGTACATGTTTCAAACATTCAATAACACTGGTGTATAAACGTTAAGTGTATATATGTATAATATATATTTTAGATATACAGTACGGATACTAGGATAACACAGTTTTCTACTAAGCCCTTGCCAATAAACGACAAAGACTTTCCTATTTAATTTCCCTGCAAAGTTCGAACAACTGATACTGATGCGTTCTAAGGTGCATATTTAGAGACTCCAACGAGTCCAACTCAAGCAGGCAAATGTTGCAACCGTACGCCGTTCTCTTTTTCTCGTGGATTTTCGTGTGGGCACGCAGATTCGACAGCTGCGTAAACGCCTTCGGACACGTATCGCACTTGAACGGACGTTCACCTGAAATTAGATAAACGTTTTAGTTGAGTGTAGTTTAACATGTTCACTGCTAATAGTTTGTAATTTGTTTGTTCACTGCCGCTGTAGTGGTGTACGGTCACTTCGCCGACGGTTATTAGGCATACGGTCAACTGGCATAAAGGTCATTTGGCATACACACCATTTGGCATAACGGTCTTTAGACATATGGTCATTTGGCATAAAGGTCATTTGGCATAATGATATTAGGCATAAAATATAAAAATAATTCGGACGATTCCAATTCACTTAAATATTTTCCGAAAATTTATATAAATTGACATTAATAATTGAGTTTATGTAGTTTGTTTCTGCTCTATGTATTTCGGCCTTTTGAGGTACTCTCGTGTATGGTCTTGATGATTCGGAAATTCTTTATAGTTTCCTTATATCACATTTTGGTGGGGAAAGGGTTCCAATTAGCTTTACCGCCCTGCTCAAAATATATTTCCCTCCCCGTTAGTTTGTATCAGGCCGAATTAGAAATCATTCTATTTTATTTCCATTCCGTACATTTGCTGGCATGTTATTTTCTTTCTTAAATGTAAAAGTTAGTTGTATGTGTTTTTATTCTTACCCATGTTCCATTTTGTATCTAAGATTTCCTAAGACTGTTAAATAAATTATTTTCCAATTTTTCAGCTTTCTTATTCATTCTCAGTCATCCATTTCCGAAAAAAAAGAATTAGTGTTTTTTAATAACATCTTTGTAAGGCACGGTAAAATGTATATTGTACATACACACAAAAACACGTACATACACACACAGGCACACACCCATACACACATGCATACATACCCACATGTATTGCACACGCAAGCATTACAACATTGAGTTACTATTTCTACTCTAATAGATCCTAACTAAAACTAGTGTGCCAATAGTCATCTCATTAGTAGAGTCACCATGTTATTTTAGCAATCACTTGACTTTCAATAAATGAATTGTGATAAAATCGAATACAAAGTCTTTGCCTCGTCTCTAAGAAGCAATAACGCATAGCAGTAGTTCGGAAGTGGTTCAATACTGCTGTTTTAGCGAAGCAAAATGCTCCAAATTTCATGTTACTTCTGAAATTAATCTATCCAACAGAGATAACAGATCTCACTATAACTAATGGTTCTCGTATATGAAATGACTAATGTATTTGAGATGAATGGGGGTCCGTTACCCAATTTCTATCTCTTCTAATGGTCGATCGTTAGTCCTGAGCTGAAACGGTGGCCTTTATTACCATTCTTGCATGCACTTACTCTTATGCCGTTTTTATTGAAAAACACTGGTGGCGTGGATTGCTCTGGTTTTGCACTTTTGAGCAGAAATGCAACATTCTGACGGTGTTTCATTCCATTTCTGCTCGAAAGTTCAAAACCAGAGCAATCCACGCCACCAGTGTTTTTCAATGAAAAACGGCATTACATTTCACTCACACATCATCTTACCCATCAGGTCCCAAACGATACATCCTCACAATACAACCTGGATGAACATCGTTTGACAGCTATCAGTGGTTTGCTCATTGGTTAAGTCATTATTATTTCGTTCTATTCTACAATATTCTATCTCAATCCACAGTAATCCATTGTACACAAACCACAAATAAAAGTCAAATATGGACTCGGTTTACCGTTCTTTTGTTGTCATCGTGTGAAACCCAATTGGGATACGTTCACTCCACTTAATTTCCACTTCACACTGATAATAAGGGCCGGTAGTATGAAAATAAAACATAAAAAGAGCTCAGTTAAGCTCTACCGGCCTCTCCAACCCCGGATGTTGGAGCGTAATGCAATCAACATCTTATTCATTTAATTCGTTCCATATCTTATTCATTTAATTCAATTATGAAACTAAAAGCTATAACGCGTATCTTTATCAAATTATAACGCTAATTGATTGTATGTGTTGATGTTTGCAATACTCATAATCTAATTAGATTAGACCAAATTGTAGAAACCAGTAATCAACTGTACAAATGATGATGTGAGTGGCTCGTACAAGATACAATAAACTATCGTTCTGACGATTGAAGTAAATTGACCACACCAAGGTTGATGTTCATATCTACGACGTTTACACACTAACGTTAGAATACACTTTTAGGTGTAATCGAGATCGAATATCACATCTCCCTTTTCTTTATTTGAAAGATACCAAAAAGAAACAGCAAATAATCAAACTTAGGTTATTGAAAACTTGTATACTCATGGACTGAAACGTGTTCGTGTTTTTGAACACGAGGTGATCTTTGCAGCTTATTGTGTTTATCAGCTTCTTGTATTATAGTTGAATTGTCAGACCAAGTACGATAATCATTTGGTTCATCAACTTACCGAAGATGTTCAAATTATTGTACTACATTAAACAAAAATATTATACTACATGTTGAACTATACTATTGATTTTTCGGTTCTATGAAGTATAGATTAAAAAATTATAAATGAACATCAGAGCAGCTTAATATCATAGCATAACAATGCATTGTAGTGCATTCAAATTCTTTTATATTCTTTTCAAATATATAGGTTAAAACTGGAATTAAATAAAATTTTATTAAAAAAATGTAGCCGGAGTTAAATCTGTGGTTAATTAACCGATATATAAAAATTAAAATGATGAAAACAATCTCGTCAATAACTCCAACTACTTTAAATAATTTATTAAATATTCATCTTATCCGAAACCATAGAATCGTTGGTAACTGATCGATTTTTTTCGAACAATTGTTTTGTAGCATCTAGTACCTTCGGGTGTGTGGTTTTCTGCGGTTTGGTACATTCTGGGAAAAAGTTTTCTGGGTTTTCTCACTTTCTACAGATTATTTTGTGGGCATTAGTACTTTCTGGGAAACAAGCTTCAGGTTTTTGTGTTCTGGAGAATTGTTTTCGGGGAAATGTTAGAGAATCATAAAGGACTGAAAATAAAAATTTGTTGAAACTAGCAAACAAACAGTTTGACAGCAGTTTGGGTGGAACCTGGGTTAGGATTGGCATCAAGCGAAAACGACATGTGTAAGCTCATGGAAAGAATTATCCGCAAAAGGCTGACGCGATTCATGGGTAGCGAGAGTGGGTTGTCTGGAATCCGCCCAACGCTATAAAACACGATGTACTAATGCTAAAGCTGTCCAAAGAAGCCAAGATTGTCGGTTATGCAGATAACATCATCATCATGTACATTGCCTCAAAGACCAAGATGGAAATATATGCAATCAATTCGAATTTCTGCATCGCAATCTGCTAAATGTAGGTTGCGTAATCAGTAAAATAATGTGTCTCGACTAATGAGATGGCTACAATAGGTGTTAGAAGCCAGTCTGACCTTTATATACTGTTTTATTTAAGAATGTTTATTGTGTTACACATCAACCGCTTACCTGTATGGGATCGTCGGTGTCGTTTCAAATCTTCATTAGATTTAAACGTATTTGAACAATACTCGCAGTTGAAAATTTTTTCCATATCGATGGGATGTTCTAGTAGATGATGTTTCAGTTGATCGGCTACTTCAAATGTGCTGCTGCATTTGTCGCACTTGAAGCAACCATTTGCTTTGGTGTGTAGCTTCATATGAACCTTTAGATTCCGGTTGAACTTAAAGTTCTTTCCGCATATATCACAATAATAAGGGCGATCATCTGCATCAGTAGATTTTGTTCGCAAGCGAGGTGTTTTAAGATGCAACTTCCGATGTTTCACCAAACTCGGATACTGTGAATAAACCTTAAAACAAACCTCACACCGATAGTTGCGGTTTCCAACCGGTGCCATTTGTTTAGCCACTTTCTTCTTTTCCATCGTGGCCAGCAACATCTCCTGCAGTTCAGTCGGAGCGCGCAAAGCAATCTCGTACCGCAGTAAGTCGGACAATGCTTCTAATGTGGGTGTAACGGATGTCGCTGGTACAGACACCAGCGGAGATTGCGTTGTTGTTGTTGGCAACTCAGAAGTAGGTGTGGCAACTTTCGCTTCAGCTGTACCGCATTTTTGAAGGTGTATTTCTAACAGTTTCTGCGTTCGGCATACTTTGTCGCAGTGTTCACACTTAAATACGATCTCTGGCTTGAGATGGGTTTTACGATGGGATAACAGGTTTGCCTTTTGAGCGAAACCTTTATTGCAAATGTCGCAGATGTAGGGTTTTTCACCTGAAAACATAAAGTTCAACACATGACAAGGTTTATCACGCAGCAAAAATAAGCTAAATCTTGAAGAAACAGCCTATAAACGGAGTCTGCATCGAGCATTTCAATTATACCTGAGCCGGGTTTGAACTCGGAATAAATTTTGTTTATTTATTCGGAGCAGGGATAAGCCCGGAGGAGCTCTTTGATCGTGCCTTATTTTAGTTTGTCAAAATCAGTTGATCAATGGTTGGCGTTTCTTTCCCAGATGTTTTTAATATTGCCGTTTACCTGTATGTACTCGAACATGACGTTTCCAATCCTCCTTATTTTTGAAACTTTTAGGACACATTTCACATTTGAAGTTTTTCTCTACAACTCCTTCGCTGTGGCACTGCAAGTGCGAGATCAGATTCCCTTCTTTCGCGAATGACTTCGAGCACAACGTACAACGGTATTTATCCTTAACACACTTCAGGCTGTGTACCGTCAAATTATCTAGCATGGTGAAACTTTTGAGGCACAGCTGACATTTGTACGGTTTGACTTTCGAGTGGACCTGTAATGGTGATGGAACGAATAAGAAAATCGCTTATGTTAGTAGTGCAGCCACATACAACCTTACGGTGAGATCTCAGATTCGAAAGCTGAGAAAATCCACGATGACAAATTTCGCATGTGTGGGGTCGTTCTCCAGAGTGTGTTCTCATGTGAATCCTCAGTTGAACGTTGTACTTGAACGATTTTGAGCAAATCTCGCAGTTGAAATTTTTCACGTTTCCGTGACATTCAGCCGAGTGATTTATCAGGTTACCTCTATTGATAAAAACTTTGGTGCATTTCGTGCAACTGAATGTTGGCTTCATGTCGATCGTTTGTTCGGCTGTTTGCTGTAGATCCACGTGTGTATGACTGTGGATTAATAAATGTTGTCGAATCTTGAACGACTTTGAACACAGCGTGCACGCATAAGGTTTGTCTTCGTGCAGCTTCTGATGACTACGCATTACGGATTCATCGTTTGCGGTGAATTGACATTCATTGCAAGAAAACTTATCCGTATACAGAGGTTCGTCATCTTCTGCCTGTTCGGATTCTGTTTCGATGGCACTTTTTGTTTGGCGGAAATCAATTGGGCCCATAGGTTGATGCATTTGTATTGGAGAAGGAGCCCGCTCCTGTTCCGTTTTGATAATGTTTTGGCCAGCATCGAAAAATGCTAGAGCATTTCTTAAAAACTCATCATTAGCGACACAACGTTCACGAAATCGAATGTACTCGTCCAATTTGTTAGCGCAAAGCTTGCAGACGAACATCGGAAGATTGCGCTCAAAAATTATCTGCAGAAATATAATTTCAATTACAAAAATACGAAACTCGACTACCGCATACCTGTATCGATGTGCAGTCATATATCTTTTTGGTAAGCAGTATGTTCGGAAATAGATTCGCGTAGAACAGTGGCTCCATATGGGACTCATTTTTTAAGCACAATCGACAAATATAGTTGTTGGCGTAGTGCGAGGAACTGCTGAAAAGAGAACAAACATACATTTACATAAATAAGTGCTCACTCATTTTTTATTTAAAATAAGACAGCCTCACCCTGTTTTCGTTAAAGGGGAAAATTCTAATAGGATAAATCAACCACAGCTATCAAACTCGCAAATATGTCAACCCTAAATCTTTAACTAGAATAGCTTAATCATCCGGCAGCAAAATGTAAACAAATCAACTTAAACAAAACGCAAAAGTTCAAAAAACTTTTTGTCACACTAATTAAAATAACTTTAGAACGTAGGCATCCATCTTTGATCTCTTGCTCTCCCTCTCTTTCTTGCTTTCATATACCATACTGGAAACAATTCTTTGGAAGTGAGGGCGCACTTATTTATGTCTATACTCACATCTTATTTTTATTGATCGATAAATCTTCTGCCATGTTTTTCTGGTCTTCAGTTTCGCGTTGGAGCGTTGAATTTTCCATCGCAAGCGTGAAAATTTAAAGTTTATGGTTCTGCTTACGTAAAGAACTCCGAGGCGGGCCGGCTCAAATCAGTTTATCAATAAAGTATCATCTGATTACGCTCACATTTTCAACCATTTATGCACAGAAGAAAGTTTACACTTGCTTTCTCCTACTGCGTGTATATATGGCTGTTCTTATTCCTGTCACGATAGAACTGAATAGAGGTGTATATAAACAAATCGTCAACGATGACGGCCCTATCACCACGAAGTCTTGAGGCCGAATGACGATCACCGAAAAGCAATGACGGTGTCAGTGTTCGTGTTCGGCATTAGCATAAACGACAGTTTGTTGATAACCGAGGGAATGAGTGTGAGAGAGAAAAAATAAGAGAATCGCACCAGACTCACAATGGTAAATGGTGTTAATTCCACACCGTGGCACCAGACTGAAGTTCAATTCGACCGACCCAGTTGGACGGTCCCACGACAAAAGGACCTATAGGAGCTATAGCTGCAAATGACAGTTTCTCTTTGTTTACTTTTTCTTTCATGATTTACCGAGCTGATTTCATATTTGACACTTTACTCTTTGCAAAACTTTCAAGGTAAAACTACAAGCTTTCGATTCATATTGGAAACTTTAGAGAAATTGCAATAATGGCTCCGTAATAATCAAAAGAAAAAGTAAACAAAGAGAGGCTCTCATTTGCAGTTAGGCCCTTTTATCATGGGACTATCGAATTGCATTAATATGAATATGAAACTACACACAAAATAATAATCATGTTATAGTTACGTGAAAAGTTATGTGAATATTTTCCACCCTACTTTTCACGTAGGTTTTAATGGACTGGCATTTAAAAGCTGTTTCATGCATAATCCAGTAAAAGTTACGTGTTTCATAGGTAAAATCAAAGACATCATATTAACAAGATATCCAGCTCTCACATTTCCCGAACAAATAATTGGCAACATCCTTTTTTGTGAGCATGTCGCCCTCATGTGAGTCCGCATCGAATCTCATACATAGAAGTAGGGGAGAGAAATGTCAAATTCGTACGCGCCAAAATAGCAGGGCTGCGCACCCATACAATTTACATGACATGTTGAATGAGACGCCGTGCGATGGCGTTGCTGAACTGAAGATTGAGATCGCTCCAAGCTGACAGGGTCTGGTAAAATGTAATGTACTGTTCATATCACATTTATCTATCAGTTCATATCAAATTTAGATACCAGAAAATTACTATTTTATATATTGGTTGAAGTCAAAAGGGAGATTCCAGATTTTTATATAAATTTATGAAATGAAAAATGCCATGAAATATAAAACATTTATTTAAGAAAATTGTCATATAATTCCAAGGTCGTAAAAGCAACTAATAACGTCGTGGTATCTCAAATCGACAAGCCTTAAGAAATCGTTTATGTTGTCACTGCCATCCAACCGAAGCCGAAGTCGAGATCCAAGAACTCCCACAACACTACCGATGCAGGTTGAAGTCGCATTACATGATTCCAGTGTCTCTAGCTTCATACCGACGGCCTGTTTGAAGCATTCGGCAGGAGCGGGTAAACTTCCGGACTCACGCAGGCACTCGGTCCAGTTGAACACATGGAAACTTTCATACTGGAATTGTCCGGTCGATGGAGTAAAAATTGTAATTAAATAACTTTTCTCGCAAATATTTACACTACTTACAATTCGAGGGCCACTGCTCACTATTTTTAAAATCGAGTTTTTCACACTGGAAATTCACGTAGATTGTTTGACGTTTGGTCAATTCACATAAACCTTATGTGATGACTCTATTCATTTTAGGGGATGTTCGTATATCATTCATTTTCGTCACGTAAAATATTCAATTTGACATTTGAAACCATTCTACGTGATTTTTCAAGTGAATCGAACGTGAATTTTTATTTGAGTGTAGCTGTCTGTGTGATAAATGGGATAAATCTCGATGAACATTACTAAAGGTCCCAAGTGCAAGTGACAGTTTCTCTTGGTTTACTTTATTTATTTATTTATTTATTTATTTAGGTATAATCAACAGACACAATATGGTCCTACACTTCCGGTGAAACCCTCAACGAGTGAACACGTCGTATCGTGTTAGTGCGGTGAAAATTCGAGTATTTCGCGAGAAAGAAAGGATTTTCATCCGTACTTCGGTGACTCCACGTTGTCACATAGCGAGGGTTTCACTTGTAGTCCAGTGAAAAGAAAGTCCATTGGACTATAAACGAAAGCTAACTGGCAATATAGCTAAATCGCTGTGCCATCAATCGGCGTCATCTCAAGTGAGGTGACGCCACCAGAAGTGAAGAAGAAGAAGAATATGGTCCTAATGATAATTTCTAGTAATATATAAAAAATTTCCAAGTATCCTACAGCGTGATAGATTGAAGTCAAATCCTGATGAAACGCGGTTGAATGATCTCTGCAAGCCAATAATAGCATTGTTAGCACCGTAGTTAGTTCGTCGTAAAGGAAGTCGAAGAAATGCACTGTTGCGAAGAGCCCGGGGTCGGACGTTGATATTAATTTCGCGGAGCAAAGCAGGGCAGTCAATCCTAACGGTCAGAACATCTGCTATCAATAAAGCACGTGCAACATATCGACGAACTTGTAGTGTATCGAGACCGATTAATAACCCTCGACTTACGTAGCTTGGTAGTTGGTGAGGATTGTTCCAAGGTAAGCGCCGTAGGGCGAAGCGAATGAATCTGCGTTGTATCGATTCGATTCTATGAGCTCCGTTTATGTAGTGAGGGTTCCAAACGACAGAACAGTACTCCAAGGATGAACGAACAAGCGAGCAAAACAGAGATTTTAAACAGTGCACGTCTGTAAAATGTTTAGTCATCCTCATTACAAATCCTAGGTTGCGAGAAGCTTTGGAAACGATATAGCTAATGTGTTGCTTGAATGTCAGTTGCTCATCGAGAAAGACACCAAGGTCTTTAACACACGTCGTTCTGACTATCGGCGATCCTTCCAGAAAGTAATCAAAATGAAATGGCTCTTTCTTCTTCGAAAACGTAATGGTCGAGCATTTGTCAGGATTCAATTTCATACGGTTTACTTTACACCACTCGGCGAAGCTCAACAACTGTCGTTGAAGAAAACCTGCATCTTCTGGGCTTCGAATGTAATAGTAGATCTTAACGTCATCGGCAAACGATAGACGAGGGCCCTCTAGAGTAAAGTTGACGTCGTTGAAGTACAGTAAAAATATTAAAGGCCCGAGATGACTACCCTGCGGAATTCCGGACGAAGCGATAAACTCATTGGAAACGTGATCGCCGATTTTCACTGCTAATTATTACGGCAAATTCCAGTAATTTCCAACAAATTCTACAGTGCATATCGAAAGTTGATGGTTTTTGCTATAATCCTATGTGAAGTGTTAGATGGGAAGATTGCTGATTGGACCGTAATACTCGAAAGAGAAAGTAAACAAAGAGAAACTGTCTTTTGCACTTAGGACCTTTCCTCGTGTTTGTCTTCAAATGTCGAATCGATGAAGGCACTGAATCAGAAGGAATTCATATAGGTTCGGTGTCGAGTTCATCATGTAAACCAATTCGTCATTGTTGGTAAATTTTAATGATTTTTGAGAATTTGTTTATGGCTCCATTAGGCGTCATGCACAAATTACGTCACGCAAAATTTCAAAAATTAAATTTTGCTTTATATCGAATGGTTTTTGAAAAATGAAAATAAAAATCCATTATAATTATTAATAAGAATCTATTTATTTGTTTTATTTCCTCATCTTACGAGGCATAAGTGATTGGAAGAAACAAAATATTTTGGGCGGTATGTTTACATATGCTTGTTTCCTTAAACTTATATTGTATTTATTTATTATTATAAAATCAACAGACACATTGTAGTCCTAATGATCATTTCTAATGCTAGGTAAAACGTTGAATTGTATTGTTTTGCGCGAAAAGTTGAAGTCAAATCCAGATGATACACGATTGAACGATCTTTGCAAGCCTAAAACGGCACCGTTGATTCCATAGTTGGTGCGACTAGAGGAAGTCGAATAAAGGTGTTGTTACAGAGAGCACGAGGACGAACATTGATATTAACCTCTCGGAGCAAAGCAGGACAGTCAATCCTATCAGTCGAAATATCAGCTATCATCAAAGCACACGACAGCTCTCGTCGTACTTGTAGTGTGTCAAGACCAATCATAGCTTTCATATCTCGGCAGTTGACATGGATTATTCCAAGGTAATCGACAAAGAACAAAACGGACCAATCTTTGTCGTAAAGATTTTATTCTATGAGCTCCATTAAGGTAAAGAGGGTTCCAGACTACTGAGCAATATTCCAGAGTAGAACGAAAGAGTGAACTGTATAGAGACTTTAGGCAATACATATCAGTGAAGTGACTAAGCACTTTACTGATATTTATTGCCTAAATATAAATCCCATGCAGCGCGAAGCTTTCGCAACAATGTAGTTAATGTGATGTTTAAACGATAAGTGCTCATCGGGAAAGACACTAAGATCTTTGACGCATGTTGATCTACTAATCATGAATCCTTCAAGATAATATTCGAATTTGAACGGTAACTTTTTCCTTGTGAACGTAATAATTGAGCATTTTTCGGGATTTACTATCATATGATTGATTTTGCATCAATCCGGAAAGATTGCCAATTGCCGTTGAAGGAAAGCCGCGTCTTCATCAGCGAAAGAAACTCGTGTTCCATCCAGACACAGATTTACATAATTCAAGTACAGTAAGAAAATCAAAGGGCCAAGATGACTCTCCTGTGGAATTCCAGACGTTGCAACAAATTCTTGGAAACACAATCGTCAATTTTTATATTGTATTTTTCACTGGCGACAAAGATTGCAATACAACAGGATAGCGACAAAATGCCGCAAAGATAGTAAAAACTGGCATTCGCATCGATTCAACCTCTTCGAGATCACAAACCAGAAAAATAATTTTTTTAATTGCCCGTTAAATGGCAATGTTTTACTAACCAGAACAATTATACAACAATACTTGGTATTAATCGACGTATCTGTCTTCAAAACCTCGTTCTTCACTCCAAACATTATCAATATGAACTATAAAAATATGCTACTATAAGAAAACTATAAATCGTCTACTCTCTAAAATTGTAAATCGTTCTTTACAGATACATACTTGTTAATGCTTTTAGTGTACAAACAAATAATTCTTGTCGCTAGAGAATATTACCTTTTCAATCTTTAATTGCCTTCAATCCTCCACACGTTTTAATTCTCAATTCGCTATAATCTCATATAAAAATGCTAATCTAACTTCCGCACAATATACAGTTAAGGAGTTAAACAACTGTCCAACTCCTGGCAGAGATGACAGGTAAAATTTTCAAGTTTGCATACTAGAAATCCTTAAATTTTATAAATATGACGAGAAAACAACAAACAAGAAGCCCAACGCAATTTTAAAAGTCTGTAAATTTGGCGATTGTATATAAAAGTTTCAAAAACCTGTAAAAAGTCTGCAAAATTGCAGTCTGCTTACAAAAAAAATCGGCAAATTTACATTCAAATTTGCAACCTGGCACCTGTGATTCTAACGCTCATTATTTCGCTATTCTAGGGCGATCTCGTCGTATTCTAGGCCTAGCTGAAAATCACAATAGAAGACGTCGATTGCTGAGATATGAATGCACCAAAGCCGAGTCGATCTGAATCACATTCTGTACAACTGCAGTCAGTTCGACATAATTAGAGTTTGCTTCCCAGTATTACATAACAAAACATTACTTAACGAATGAACAAAAAAAAACCCGAATGAACAACTGTGAATAGTAAGATATCTAAGAGCAATAAAAAACATGTTTGAGTCCTCAATAAAACTATGAAAAAACAAAAGAAAATCAAACTCAATGACTCCTAAAATACACACACCATGAATCACGAGGTTATAAATACGACTCGGAATAATTGGCAAACACCTAGGCGACCTTGGCACACGGAACTGCAAATTGTTTGGCTTCCCAGGATACGACCGAATGCTGCATGATGAGCATCAAAACCACGGCTACGATGTCGTAACACTGCAGGAACTTTGTTGGACGGGACAGAAGGTGTGGAACAGTGGGTATCGAGCGGCTATCTTCTACCAGAGCTGTGGCACAACCAGTGTTCTAGGAACAGGATTTGTAGTGTAGAGCAAGATGCGTCAGCGCGTGATTGGGTGGCAGCCAATCAGTGATAGGATGTGCATATTGAAGATCTAGGACCGCTTCTTCAATTACAGCATCATCAACGTGCACTGCCCACATGAGACGAGACCCGATGTCCACGGCGGGATGTAAAACTCGTCATCGACAAACTACAACGGCCAACTTTGCAGCCTCCCGAGGAATGGTAGTTCGAAGCACCTCCTTCCTTCACAAATCCACCTAGAGATCACCTGATTAGTATACGGATAATCAAATCGACCACGTTCTCATCAACGGGCGATTCTTCTCTGACGTCATCAATGTCCGCACTTACCGCAGTGCCAACATTGATTCTGACCACTACCTTGTCGCGGTTTGTATGCGCTCAAAACTATCGACGGTGCACAACACTCGTCGCACAGGAACGCCGGGACTCAATCTCGAGCAGCTACGTAGCGTTCGTACTGCAGAGGAATACGCGCAACAACTGTAGCTAGTGCTACCAACGGAAGAGCAGCTTGGCGCGGCGACTCTTGAAATCAGCTAGAGGAATATAAGGTCCGCCGTGAGTAGCACTGCTGCAACCGTACTAGGTACGAGGTTATCGAATCGAGCAAATGACTGGTTTGACGGCGAATGTCAGCAGTTGGTCGAAGAGAAGAATGCAGCAAGGGCGAGGATGCGAATGAGGAACGATACAGACAGAACACGGTTCTATGAGAAGTTGAACCGCTCACGTAGAGGCTACACGCCACAAGCCGAAATGTGCAGAGATACCAATGGTAATATTCTCACGAATGAACGTGACGTGATCGACGGGTGGAAACAGTACTATGACGAGCATCTGAATGGCGAAGCACAAAATACAGAGAACGACACAAGAATCAATCTGGGTGCACGCTCAGCAGGCGACAGATTCCCATCACCTGATCTGTCGGAGATAAGTGAGGAGATCGGCAAGCTGAGCAACAACAAAGCTGCGGGCTATGACCAGTTACCAGGCCAGTTGCTCAAACATATCGGACTGGCCATAAATGCGTCAAAAACAAAATATATGAGAGGAAGAGGCTCTCGGATCAAACTGATTTTGGTTGTGTTTTGCTTGGGTCATTTGGAACTTTTAAGAGGAATAAACTGCTTTAAAGTGCGAAGTGTAGTTGTGTACCTGTTTTTGGGGAAATCAATAACAATGATTCATTTTTACGGAACATGAAGGATAATACTTCTCACTGTGCGAGAAAAATACCGCGAGCAATCATGAGGGTCGTTCGATTATTTTGATTTTAGAATATTCGAAATAATTTCCATCCAAAGCTAATTTTCGAGTGGTGAGAAGTTCACCGGGACAGCTACAGGTAAAGAAAAAAGATGGAACAAGTACAGAAGGAAAGTTAAGGAAAAAAAGAAAATACTGGAGCAGGTACAGAAAGTACAGGAACAAATTCTGACACAAGCATAAAAAGTACAGGAACAAACACACAAATTACAGAAACAAGCACACAAAGTACAAAATAAAGTGCACAAAATAGAGGAACAAGTACAGAAAAAAGTTTAAAGTTCGAAAGTTAATCGTAAATGTTGTCGAGGCAACAATTTTGAATGGCAAAGTAGAAAAAGAAAAAGTTTTCATTCCACGCATTCCAATGATGCCCACTGATATGTCAATAATAATCATTAAAATTGATAAGTAGTTTTGATTTTCTACATCTAATTTAATATTATTGCGTTACGAAGTGTGCAAGGGTCCGCTAGTAATTAATATATTTATCAAAGCTTGATTTAAAAAATGCGTTTTACCACTTAGATTTGTCCGAAGAATCTCGAGATTTTACTACCTTTTTGACGGTAAACTGCATGTATAGATTTATCAGACTCAAGTTTTGGTGTAAATTGCCCCCAGAGATATTCCAACGCGAAATGACGAGAATCCTGAAAGATGCAAGAAAAAACATAATCATATACATCGACGATTTTCTCGTCTTCTCGAACACTTTGGATGAGCTACAAACATCAGTTGCAAAGGTACTAAAAATTTTGAGAACAAATAACCTGACCTTCAACAAAGAATAACATAAACTTATCTTAAATCACCTAGTTAGAAGCGTTCAAAATTACAGTAATTCTGAATTTCTACCACATTATTTCTAAGCCTACTCTGTAAGTACAGCGTTTTCTGCAACCCCATCGTTCACCGGTAACCCAAAATGAATAGCGAATTGCAATGTGAACACCCACAGAAATGAACACATATTTGGCATACAGCGCCGCACCACACACCGACCAGATGGCTACTCGTCGAACGGATGGAGAGACGAATTTCGAGCATTTCTTGTGCTTCATAAGACTATAAGCTGTGCATGCTTCATAAGACTATATAAATTTCTAACTATTTAATTAGGTTACATGATTATAGTTTGGTTCAATAGTAGTAACTAAGAACTAACGCTGAAAGATAATTCATTGTGTTTAACCACGTTTAATGAAAAAGAAGTATCTATGATTATCTACACAACTTTGAACTGAATCCATTTGCAAGCCACCGATTCGCTCGTAAATGGAGATTCCAGTATGCACATGACCTTGTCGACAAACGAATCCTTTTCTAAGCGTACAATATTGAAGTAATGCTTTCGAATCAAGTTAAATGTGGCAAATCCATCAACAAATCATCGAGATACAAGTGCTTCAAATTAGGTCAGAAAAATGTATCGTCGATTGTTTTAAGTAGGCTTGATAGTGAGCTAGTTACCGGCGAATCAACAGCTGATCGGTATTCAATCTACTCAAGTAAACAGAAAATGTCATCCACACACAGCACAAGAGCGAGCGAATGGATGTAACTAAGTATTGCCATCCACTCACTAGATAAGCTACCTGTTTCGTTGGCAGACAGCCATCGACTAAGGTTAAAATTGTAAAGTTGTTCAATAGTATGCTATTGAAATACTGAAACGACATTGCCATACATGTTTCCGAATCGATTGGTTGTTAAATTACTACCTTGATCAAAAAGTTCCCGGAATCACCATCTTGTGGTTTTCTCAGTCACCCGAATAGTGGTTCAACGACATTGAAAAAGTTAGGAGAGTGTTTCGGTAACGATACTCTGAAGAAAACAGTCGTTTATTAGTTGTGAAATTTCCAAACTACTTTAGGAAGTTTTTTTTAAATACTGAAATACAACTAACTTATTTACAACTTTTAAGCTTAATTCACACCTTTCTTATACATCTAAGTTAGTTCTCTATGACCCAAAAGTTAAACGACCCTGAACTGGTGGTTCGCGGGAAAAAGATACCACCAGTAATGATATACAAAATAATACGTACACTGAAATGAAAATCTTATTTATATTCATTAGATTTGTCATATGAATCATATGCAGAATATAATTCATAGAAATTATATGGAAACTTATAATCTTTATTTAATGTGTACGTCAAATCTAAATGGACGTTATCATAATGAAAGTTATAAAAATATCCCATATAATTTATATGGAAATCCGATGGAAGTCGTGAATCGTACTGCTTGAAGCTGAAGAAATAGTTGTGTCTCCGATATTCATCAACTGCTCCAGACCATTTTTTTTCAGGATGTTCCGCATCTCAATGTAATTTTAAATCGCTGACAAGACAGCTCAACCAACTTCGTTCAAGGATATGCGTTAACGGACCATGAAACATATATCCGGTACATTTCATTACTCTATCTGTCTAGTAAGATTCATTTTTATTTTCAGTCTCGGGATCTCACTTCTTTTTCGCAAATATCATGAGGTGCTCCCTTACCGAACGGAATACTAGTAAAGCTTGAATCCTCAAAGAAAAGTAGTAGTTGGCGATTATCTGCTATTCGTATGAGCTCTATTGAAAGTTATATATATATATATATATATATATATATATATATATATATATATATATATATATATATATATATATATATAAATTTTTTTAAAACTAGTCATATGGTATATATGAACCTATCTAAATAAAATCGAAGTGAATATTATATGCGCTTCATAAATTGTTCCAATGTATGTTATGCGGATATCTAGTAATGGTTATAAGACGCGCCAATCAATTTGACTCAGACTGGAAATTTCATTCGTTATATGGAAATCCTGTAAAAATAACGTTAAGAAGAGTTTTATGTTTCATAAGATTATCTCATATATTTGACATGATGTTGAACACATCTTGTAACTATTATTGGAAATGCTAATAGTGCAAAATCATTAGAATATCATATAATGTGAAAAAGAAAATTTAGCTCAGTGTAACAGACTGCGCAATAAAGAGGATACACAATGAAACATATACATCCTGCATGTAGATAAGACTGTCCTTTTTTATGACCCTTACTTTGACATGTAGGCGGTCTAGCTAACAGACATACAACAGACATTTGCTTCTAAACCAAATGTTTATCTTCCTTTCTAAAGCAAATCTCAAGACGATTGTTTATAACCATGTTTTAGTTGAACAAATTTCAAATTTAATCTAGTAATCTACAATTTGAGTTGAGTTAACGCACCGTCACACAATGCCATCGTTATCCGTGAACATTTGGCTAAAAACGAAACGAATACTATTCAGCACCCACCGAATTCACCTGATTTGGCTCCCTGCGACAATTTTCTATTCGGTAGACTTAAGAATCCGCTCCGTGTAACGCGTTTCACCACCCGAGATGAGATTATGGAAAAATCGCAGATGCCCCTGATGGCCATATCGATAACTGAATATAAAACATGTTTCGAGGATCATAAATCAAAGAGAAAAAATTACTGAGTTATTATCGCTCAGAATTATGACAGAAAAAGATTACGCGATAAGTTTTGCATTTTAACTAGACACCTAGCCGTGTAGTAAATAGTATAGTGGTTTTCAGCTGGACATAGAATGCGACGGAATCGTCGCAGGATTGCGAAATAATGAGCGTCAGAACCACTGATGCCAGGTTTGCAGATTGGTATGTAAATTTGCAATTTTGTTTGTTAGCAGACTTTGCAATTAAGCCGACTTTTTTGCAGATTTTCGAAATTTTTGTAAACAATTGTCCATTTTAATGACATTTGCTATTACTGTAGGGTTTTCGTTTGGTTTTTTCGTCATACTTCTAAATATTGAGGTCTAATAGGACCATTTCTAATACGCAGACGCCTAAAATTTCACCTGGCATCGCTGCCAGAAAATTAGACAGTTGTTTTAACCCCTTCGCTGTCTGTTGTATTGAAATTAACTAGCATTAGAGCAAAGACATCATATTAACAAGATATCCAGCTCTCACATTTCTCGAACAAATCATTGGCAACATCCTTTTTTGCGAGCATGTCGCCCCCAGGCGAGCCCGCATCGAATCTTATACATAGAAGTAGGGGAGAAAAATGTCAAATTCGTGCGCGCCAAAATAGCAGGGTTGCGCACCCATACAATTGACATGATATGTTGAATGTGATGCCGTGCGATGGCGTTGCTGAACTGAAGATTGACTTCGCTCCAAGCTGACAGGGTCTGATTAGAGTCAAAAGAAAAATTAATCGGCTGTTGAGGCCGATTGCATTTTCAACTGGTGAAATTCCTTAGCGACAATTGTTATTTCATTGTTCATCGAAAGCATCAACAAATGTATATCTGTCAAAGACGACCAACTTTTTAGAGTAGACAAATAGCACAATCGAATAAAGCACGAGGTTTTGAAAACCAAGGCGTCGATTAATACAAAATATAAATGAAAAGGGAACATACTAAGCACAAAATAACCATTATGTACGATTCAGACGATCCGTCTTCTTTTGTCACAGTCAATCTCCGTCACCGGCACCGTCAACATTAATTACATGCATTCTTATGGAGCCATTCACACGTAACGTCACCGTCACGGAACGTCTTGACGGACGGAGCGTGTGAACGTTCCGGTAAAGAAAGTATTAAACTAATTTTGACAGAAGCTGACGTTCCGGTGGCGGTGACGGAAGGAGGCGGATCGTCTGAATCGTACATTATGTCAAATAAATAGCAAACGCTTAAAAAATCCGTGCTAGTTGTATATGCATTATCAATATGAATTCATTATGACTGAAGTTTTCTTAATAATAAATAAAATATTAGTCATTGTAACGGTCAATTTAAAAAATATTTTTTTCTGGCTTGTGGTCTCGAAGAGGTTGAATCGATGCGAATGACAGTTTCGCGATCTTTGCGGCATTTTGTGGCTATCTTATCGCATCGCTATCTTTTCTAGCCGACAATGAAAATCACTATAATGCCCCGTTTACACTTCTGCTGCCTGCCAGCATACTGGTGCCTGTACACTGGCAGTTGGCACCAGCACGCTACCAGCTTAATGTAAACGCTTGCCAGCTGCTGGTTGTTGCCAGCATGAAAATTTCTGAACGTTCTAAATTTCATACTGGCAAGCGATGCTGATTGCTGGAGAAGAAATTCAAGATGGCGATGGAATGAAAATATCGAACATCTCGTTTTTCTCAGTTGAAAGCATTCATTCGTATGAAGAGGTTCAAAATCAAAACTAGGAATGATGATTTAATCATTTTCTAATATTTGCCAGCATTAGTGTAAACATTGTCAGCAGCTGGCGTGCCAGTATACTGACACCAGCATGCTGGCAACCAGCAATAGTGTGAACGGTACATAAAGGACCGATCTTTTTTCACTGTCAGTATGTCAATGCCTTTGCTGTGCCGGAACGGAAACGGCACGGAAACAGAACGGAAGGGTTCCTTTAAAAAAAAAGAGCACTTTACAAGTGTAAAAATCTAATTTTGTTGCTATGCTACTTGAAAAACATGAGTCCAATCGGAATTTATGAAAATAAACTAGCAATATTATTCTATCCACATCAAAATAACAGTTGGAACTGAAGCACCTGACACAGTGGCATTCGCGGTGCCATGTTCTCCAAGCTGCTCGTTCTAATTTTTAAACACAGTTCATATGCGACACTTTTTATCTGTTATCTGTGATAAAAAGAGCAAATTCCTTGACCCTGATCAGTAAATTCGTCTCGTTAGTTGATGTCCTTACTAACTCATGTAGTGGTCAAAAGGCAATTAGTTTAGTGGTCAAAAGGCACCGAAATGGAACGATTTCTGAAAAATCATGGCTGTACCGATTTTCACAAGCTTGCTTTCAAATAAATGATTTACAAACTTACTTTCCATTTATAGGACTTTCGGTTCCAAAGTTATTAGATAAACGTGAAAAAAATCAAACCGTCATATAAATGACAATGCAAAAAGAGTACGAAATCTTCAAAACTGCTTTCAACACTATTCCATCTCATAGGTCTAGTACAAGGGTGAGGAACCTTTTTATTCAATGGATAAACTTAAATTCCATAAAATGACTTCTATTAATAATTTACATAACATTTTTCATAAGCATTAGGTTAAAAATTATACATTTCTGAAAAATATCAAGAAATGCTTGGGACCGACGTGTTTAAGGGGCGGGTAGGGTCACACTTTTTTAAAATCATTTATTATTTTCTTTATATTTTCTTATAGTAAAACATTTCAAGAATATTCTGTGAAATTTTCAAGCCTATTGGAAGGAAACGAATTACAAGGAAAACGAAGAAAAAACGGAAGCTAACAACGATACCACCGATGCGGCAATGGAGGACGAGACGAGCCACGAACAAAGTGCCCCTCATTCATCGCAAGATAAAAATGGAAGCTCCTCTCTCCCGTAGAAAAAGAGTGACAACGAGATCCAACGGTAAAAAAAATATTTTATCTTATAAAACCATGGCTCAATCGGCCACGTAAAGCTTGTACGCAAATTGGCTTGAATAAAAAAAAAATTATAAAAAAACCACCAAAAATTTAAAAAATCGAACAGAAACGTTGGAGTCTAGAAAAACTTCGACTCTAACTATACTGCTTTGATTTGTTCACTTCTGATTAGTTTGTGATAAGATACAGTGGACACCGCAAATCATGATTTTTAAGAAGCGTCCTCAAAAATACCTCTTCACCGACTTATTTCTCAATATTTTTACACGAAAATTATGCTTTTTATCATGCCAAATATTTGAATTTATTTTGTTAAACGATAACTCTGGAAAAAATTCGTAAAAACGATGATCGTTTAGACCCACCCCTCCCCTCCTCTCTCCTTTACGGAGCGCAAAAGACCACGAGGTCCTATACAAATCGATTCAGTTCGACGAATTGAGCAAATGTCTCTCGATTTCCGCTTCCAGAAACACCGTAAATGATTTGGTTTTGAACTTTTTAAATGATTATGAACCCCTTTCGGGGTTGTCAAAAATTGCCTAAGTGGACGGTATTGCACGTCCCCAAGGCGGGGTATTGGTATTAGTTTTCAACTAGCAATAATCGCACCTCGGTTGAACCTCATTGGTTACGATATCGCCACTGCGCAAAGCTGATCTAACCAGTCTGTACCCAAGTTAACTCATTCCAAAGCACACTGTTGTATTAGCGATTTATTATACGAATGACACACAAAGTCCTTATTTTGGGGCAGATAGAACAAGGTCACCAGAATAATAGAAATAATGAAAACACACCATCTACCTGGATACAGGGGTTGTCCTTCGATAAACCAGCTGATGATGAACCCTTGCCAATTTTAATTTGCATTTAAAAAGAAACGTGTTTCTCGATCTGGCATGACGGCCGCATATGCCTGAATGGTATCACGACCGTATGTGCATCCTGAAAGGATACACCACTAAATATCTCTTCCCTGGCCTTCAGTGACGAAACGACGTTAAACATGTTGATTCCGATCAACATCCTGTCACCTGTCTGTGAAGCAAATTACTGATTACTGTTCAAGTTTTTGTCGATTCGCACTATTGGCCTTTTGATATTGAAAATTACAGCACTTCCGATCATGTTCCCACATAACAGATGATTGTGATAGAACATTATACATTATGAATATTTATTTATTTATTTTATTCACTTCGATATTAACCATTAATGATTATTTGCCGGGTATTATGCGTAGTGTTTTTATTATAGAACATAATCTATTCGAAATTACGTGTATTTTTCGTCTAACCGGCATTTCAGCAAGTTTTTTCTCAGAAAAATTGAGATGACTACTCTTATTCTGTATTTCGATCGAATCGGATTTTGTCGGACGAATGTAAAAATTTGCATTCTCTAATTCGATCGAGTGATGCTTTTGTATGGAAAACTCGAACTCGATCGAGCTACAGAATGCCAAATTTCGTATTCGATCGAAACAATCCGATTCCAACGAAATACAGAATCGGGGTGGACATCAAGATTTACCATACAGTTGAGATGGTGCGGTCTCCATTTAACGGTAATTGTTAATCATTGTAGATTTGTGCAGCATTAACTGTTTTGCAATCACAAATCTAATACGATACGTAAATATTTCGTCACGATATTTCAAAGCAGTAGGAGTAATAATATTGCAAATTGAAACAAATTTGACCAAACTGGAGTTATTTTGTACCCTTGCACAAAAAACAAAGTAGTGTTCCACATCATCATATATTTCCTAAATTGAACTGAAATGCAAGTAAAAACAAATTTTCAAATTTCAAAATATCGATAAATTCACTACTAATGACATATTTTCGGTATGTCTACTATCACATAGCATTATTTCGGATCAATAAAAACTCCCCAGTAGTACACCATACATAAATAGATTATATTTTATTGTGCTTCAGAAGTCATTATTTGCTTGATATTTATTGATTATTACTCGACTCTATAATTTCAGGCCAAAGAAATACTTCGCACACTGCAGTAGATGTTCCATTTTCAACATTTTATAAATATATTTGTGTTTATATGCGTTAGTTACAATGTCTGACGATGGTTTATATTTGTTTTCCAAAAAAGATTACAAAATACCCCAAGAAGTTCAATTACAAGTCATTCAAATGTTCATATTTTCCGAGCGACTTTGGTCGATTCTGCATGTTGTAATTTGTTATCATGAGTTAGTTTTCGGATTGAATACTAGACCCCCCGATAGAAATTGTTCAATAACCCGAGAGGTATTGTTATCAGTTTAAAACGAATTTCGTTTACTTTTACGACATTAAGCGATCTCTACCTAGTATGTTAGCAATAGTTCCACCATCAGCGATTTGTTTCCTCTAAAACATCTATAAAAGTAGACAGATGAATAGTAATGTTTATGACGTCATATTGATACTCCCATCCGCCATTAAACCACTACTGTTATTCGAGATTCTAATTTCCCACGGTAATAAACAATATTAATATTCCACTCTTGATGTGGATTGCTGGGTGAGGCAACAGTATAATTTAAAGAATCTGGCAGGAACTTTTCTCTCGAAACGGATTCACTTTTTGGCTGGAAAACCCAACCAACAGACAGTCTTCGGCTTCGTGCTCCGTTACGTATTTGACGATATCGGCAACTGCTTGGGTAACTGTGACCCGTTGAATCGCAGCCTCACGTCTCAATTGCTCGGTGATGGCTCGCTGCTGCTGGAGGTTGGAAGCCATGATATCCATTACAGCCGTCTCTGATAGCCCTATGGTGAACGGTTTTGTACTGGCACGGCCACTAACGCAAAGGAATTTTCAAATTATTAGAAAAAAAACTATTCTCCTTACAAAAACAATGAGATTTTGCTGAAATTTACAACACTGTAAGAGTAGTTTTTGTGGTTAATACTTGATTAAAGAAATTTTTTTACGAGCAAAAACTTTTCTTCGAGACGAGTAGAATCAAGATGGTCGGAATTAATCGTTTTGGAAAAATCGAGATACGTCATGTTTTGACGTATACCTCAAGCAAAACGCCATATTGTAAAGGTGGACACGTTAGGTGGATACGATACCCGCTTGCATGTGCCTGGCAGATTTCCCCTCACGCGCCGGTCCGCACAGCGTTTTGGCTACCTGGGCACCCATGGCCACCAGACGGCTACCAAAATTGATTCAGTGACGCTTGTCAAATCCAATTTGGCACAACAAAGTCGCCTGTATCTAAGTTAGCCGAGCTTTTTCATCTTCTCACCTTCGCTGAAAATGTCAAAGATTTCAATGTGGAAAAATCCTGGTGGATACGGTTGTATCGTTTGAGTTGTATATCTGGCAGCGGTGAGGCCAAATACAAATTATAATACGGAATACTTCGACAAATTTTCAAGGACACATTTTTCATCGTGCGGTACACTGTCATGATACACTGTCAGAGTGACAATGTACTTTAACGAGTTTTCTATAAAACTAGCAACACTGAAGGGTAAGAACAAGTTCACCATACACTCAAAATAATAATCATATTATAGTTACGTGAAAAGTTATGTGAATATTTTCCACCCTACTTTTCACGTAGGTTTTAATGGACTGGGATTTAAAAGCAGTTTAATACATAATCCAGTAAAAGTTACGTGTTTCATAGGTAAAATGTAATGTACTGTTCATATCACATTTATCTATCAGTTCATATCAAATTTAGATACCAGAAAATTACTATTTTATATTTTTATTATTTTATATTGGTTGATGTCAAAAGGGAGATTCCAGATTTTTATATAAATTTATGAAATGAAAAATGCCATGAAATATAAAACATTTATTTCAGAAAATTGTCATATAATTCCAACGGCTTAAAAAGCAACTAATAACGTCGTGGTATCTCAAATCGACAAGCCTGCAGAAATCGTTTATGTTGTCACTGCCATCCAACCGAAGCCGAAGTGGAGATCCAAGAACTCCCACAACACTACTGATGCAGGTTGAAGTCGCATTACATGGTTCCAGTGTCTCTAGCTTCATACCGACGGCCTGTTTGAAGCATTCGGCAGGAACGGGTAAACTTCCGGACTCACGCAGGCACTCGGTCCAGTTGAACACAATTGTAATTCAATAAATTTTCTCGCAAATATTAACACTACTTACACTTCGAGGGCCACTGCTCGCCATTTTCAAAATCGAGTTTTTCACACTGGAAAATCACGTAGATTGTTTGACGTTTGGTCAATTCACGTAAACCTTATGTGATGACTCTATTCATTTTAGGGGATGTTCGTATAACATTCATTTTCGTCACGTAAAATATTCAATTTGACATTTGAAACCATTCTACGTGATTTTTCAAGTGAATCGAACGTGAATTTTTATTTGAGTGTAGTTAGGGCATATTCAGGAGTGTTCTAGTTCTAGATGCATAATTTATGTCAGTATTAAAATTTAAATCTAGAAATTATAACAAAATAAACTGGCAGCCCAAACAGCGTTTTATCTGTGTTTCAAATATAGAAAAAATAGAACGGCAATGTATACCAGTGTTAAATTTGACAGTAGAACTGGTCGAATAAATAAAACTAAAATGGATTGCTGGGGCTACGTTTTTTTCAGTTTCATTTACATTATAGACCACCCATATGAATCTTGCAGCTGCTGAATTTGCTCTTACTGTTTATTATAGTGAAAAATATATAAACAAACAGTTTTTATCTGATAATCAAGATCACAAGCGAAATGTAAGTTAAACAATAATCTAGAATGGTTAGGCCACCATGAATATACTGCTAGCTGTATTGATATTTGTAGATTCGTTGGTGTTTGTGTTCATTTTTCATCTTTAGTGCTAGTGCCGGTGATATTTAGACTAATTGTAGCAGTTTAATACAGCAACAATAAACATAAACAAACAAGTTTGTTTTGCACCGTAGCAACTAGCATAAAGCGTTACCAGAAACGATCTCCTTCCACATTTTCAAACTATCGCAATGAAAGGGAGTAATTTGCTAGGCTTACTTGTTCAGGCTGTGAACCAAACATTGGCGATTCGTTTGTATGGGACTTAGGGGTATTATTATTTGTATTTGGTGAGGCAGTCGGTCACCAGAATGTCTGCCAGCCATATTTTTCCAGCTGGCGTTTAGCGGCCCTTACACGATATTGTCAATACAAGGTGTATTGACAATACTTATGATCGTGTAGTGGAAACTTCATTGGATTGACGAAAATATTGTCAAAAAATCAAAACTGCTCATCAATCCTATAATAACTAAAAGAGAGGAGATGAGGAAAAAGTTCGAAAATTTTTCAGATAGTATCACACCGTTTACCAGTACAAAAGAGCTATGGAATAAAATAGGAAGACTGACCGGAAAACGCATCTTCGATAATTAGAACAACGTACTTATCGACGATAGAAAAATGGCTGAGGAGTTCTTAGATGCCCTTTTTGGCTAGAATGATCCGCAAATAGATAACCCTACACAGCATATTACTCAAGAAGGTATTCTAGATATAGAAAAATGGAATACAATTTTAAGCAAGAAGAAAAATAAGTCAGCACCCGGAGAAGACAAAATCAGTTATGAAATATTAAAAAAATTACAGCCGAACATAGTACAAAAAATTATAAGAAATCTGAACGAAATGTGGATGAGAGGTGCTTTAGACGATGAACTCAAAACTATACGCGTAGTAGCCATTCCCAAACCAGGACGGGATCAATCAACGTCACAAGGGAAACGACCGATATCACTAGTATCCACACTGACAAGAATAGCTAATACCACAGTTCTCGAAAAGCTTCAAAACCATCTGGACAACAAAAACATCCTCCCTCCGACCTGTTTCGGTTTTAGGAAAGGTTTGTCGACTACTACTGCATTGGCATACGTTACAAATACAATCCAAAAAAACAAACGTGAAAAAATTTTCACTGCAATGATCTGTGTCGACTTGAGCAATGCTTTCAATGCGGTTAACACCAGCAAACTCCTTATTAAGATGGCGGAATTAGAAATACCAGCTGAAATAACTAATTGGATATCCTCATTCCTACAGAACCGACGCATATCATTTCAGATGAGAGACGAGGTTATTAAGAGGACTTTTAACAACGGTTTACCTCAAGGTGACGTTTTATCACCAACATTATTTAATGTCTATACAATGGATCTACACACAATGGAAGAAGACGAAGTAGTTCTAGTTCAATTCGCAGATGATTTTGCCATATTAGTGCATGCCAAAACGCTAGAAAGTCTGGAAAATAAATAATCGCAGAGAGCCCTGAATAAATTTGTAACAATAGCTACTTTTTCTGAACAGTAACAAAGACATAAATATTACAATAAATGGCGTCAAAATCAAAATGGTTCGCACACATCGTTATCTAGGCTTAACTTATGACCGCAGCTTAGGATTCGGTGCACATAACAGAGATTTACAGAAAAAAATAACACGATTGAATATGTTAAAAGTCATCTCCGGGACTAAAGCCGGCTCCCACCCACAAGTCCTTACTAGAATATACGAAGCACTCATAAGAAGTATGATGGAGTACGGTTGTATAATACACAATAACGCTAGTAAAACAAATAGAAATAAAATAGCTGTCACCAACAACCAATGTTTGAGAAAGGTGACTGGTTGTACAAGAACAATGCTTTGTTGGCGATCGCCGGACAAGAATCAATCAACATCCGACAAGAATACGTAGCGAACAGATTCATCACTCGATGCAAAGAACAAAACAACATCTTGGCTGTAGGGCTTAAAAAAACTCGTCGACAACAACTCTAGCTTTATTCCTGATGCATGGAAAATACAAAGGAAAATCAAGAATATATACGGATGCATCGAGAAAACATGCCACATACGCAGTAGGTATATACATAGAAAATTCTAAACAAAGATACCACTATAGACTGAAGGAGGAAACGAGTATCACAGGTGCGGAAATCACTGCAATAAGAATCGCAATGACACTCATACAAGAACAAAGGTTGCAAGGAACTGTGATATTAACAGATTCGCGATCATCTTGTGTAATGTTGGAAACAATACAACAAGAAAAAGCAGGACCTTCTATCACAGACTAACAGACATGACAGTATGAGTAAATTCTTATCAAAATAATTTTTCGTGATGCACTAGTTCCACCTATATTGTACTGCGCGAACTATTTACTATCTGTACACCCCTTGTGTTATGTAAAAGTTTTTTTTACTAGTTGGTTTCCCCTCGTTTGTCAACACCGATCAGCTGCTTGCAGGGATGCCTGATTTCATCAAAATATTTGAAAATGAATCGTCAGAATAAATTATTGGATTACGTTGATAATATATTTAACTTTTTCGCGATGTTGGAAGGTAACCATTTATTTGACTCAACGTTGTTCATCTAGACTATTTTTTATTGTGTTGGTAGTTTTCACCCGAAATTAAGTGGCGGCAGACCAGAAGCAAGTAAATATTGTAACAAAACGGGTTCGATTTTGTATTGCGTTGGAGGTTGAGAAGTAGGCACAATTCTGTAAATAGTTTTGGCAATATGTATTAAATCTGTATCCTGCATGAAATTCGCATGGACGTATACAAATTAATAAAGGGTGATTTTTTAAGAGCTTGAGAACTTTTTTAAACAATAAAACGCATAAAATTTGCAAAATCTCATCGGTTCTTTATTTTAAACGTTAGATTGGTACATGACATTTACTTTTTGAAGATAATTTCATTTAAATGTTGACCGCGGCTGCGTCTTAGGTGGTCCATTCGGAAAGTCCAATTTTGGGCAACTTTTTCGAGCATTTCGGCCGGAATAGCCCGAATTTCTTCGGAAATGTTGTCTTCCAAAGCTGGAATAGTTACTGGCTTATTTCTGTAGACTTTAGACTTGACGTAGCCCCACAAAAAATAGTCTAAAGGCGTCAAATCGCATGATCTTGGTGGCCAACTTACCGGTCCATTTCTTGAGATGAATTGTTCTCCGAAGTTTTCCCTCAAAATGGCCATAGAATCGCGAGCTGTGTGGCATGTAGCGCCATCTTGTTGAAACCACATGTCAACCAAGTTCAGTTCTTCCATTTTTGGCAACAAAAAGTTTGTTAGCATCGAACGATAGCGATCGCCATTCACTGTAACGTTGCGTCCAACAGCATCTTTGAAAAAATACGGTCCAATGATTCCACCAGCGTACAAACCACACCAAACAGTGCATTTTTCGGGATGCATGGGCAGTTCTTGAACGGCTTCTGGTTGCTCTTCACTCCAAATGCGGCAATTTTGCTTATTTACGTAGCCATTCAACCAGAAATGAGCCTCATCGCTGAACAAAATTTGTCGATAAAAAAGCGGATTTTCCGAATGGACCACCTAAGACGCAGCCGCGGTCAACATTTAAATGAAATTATCTTCAAAAAGTAAATGTCATGTACCAATCTAACGTTTAAAATAAAGAACCGATGAGATTTTGCAAATTTTATGCGTTTTATTGTTTAAAAAAGTTCTCAAGCTCTTAAAAAATCACCCTTTACATTACAGGTAATTCTGTATGAATGGCAACTCTGTTGGTAAATGAAAAAAATAAACACAGTCTAGATGGCAGACAGAATGTTTTTGATAGGGTAACGTGGCGCCATCATGACACATGTGAGTACTGTCCCAAATAAAGGAATATTCGAAATGACCGTTAAAATGATTGAAGAATCTAATTTGAGTGTCCTGTCTGTTAGTCTGTGCTTCTATCAAATACAAATTATAATACGGAATACTTCGACAAATTTTCAAGGACACATTTTGCATCGTGCGATACACTGTCATGATACACTGTCAGAGTAACAATGTACTTTAACGAGCTTTTTATAAAACTATCAACACTGAAGGGTAAGAACAAGTTCACCATAGTTACTGTTTATTATAGTGAAAAATAAATAAACAAACAGTTTTTATCTGATAATCAAGATCACAAGCGAAATGTTAGTTAAACAATAATCTAGAATGGTTAAGCCACCATGAATATACTACTAGCTGTATTGATATTTGTAGATTCGTGGGTGTTTGTGTTAATTTTTCATCTTTAGTGCTAGTGCCGGTGATATTTAGACTAATTGTAGCAGTTTAATACAGCAACAATAAACATAAACAAACAAGTTTGTTTTGCACCGTAGCAACTAGCATAAAGCGTTGCCAGAAACGATCTCCTTCCACATTTTCAAACTATCGCAATGAAAGGGAGTAATTTGCTAGGCTTACTTGTTCAGGCTGTGAACCAAACATTGGCGGTTCGTTTGTATGGGACTTAGGGGTATTATTATTTGTATTTGCTTCTATACTGGTAGAGATATTAAACATCTCACAGATATGGGAAACATCCTTCCAATGGATTCCGAGTCACGTTTCCATCGAAGGAAATGAAATTGCAGATTAACTGGCAAAATTAGGACTAGAAAACGAAGCTCCCATATTTAAATACTTGTAAATACTTGTAAATATTACTTCAAATACTTGAAAAATCAGCAGGCCAATGAATGGTACCAAGAATACTCAATTAAAAAAGGCAAAAAATTCTACGACATACAACTGGTAATTAACGACAAACCGTGGTTTATAAACCAGGATCTAATTGGATCTGATATCAGAATTATAAACAGACTGATGACAGGACATGATTTCTCTAGGTACTGGCTGGCAAAGATGAAAGTATTGGAATGCGGTGATTGCGAAATATGCGAAGAGCCGGAAACATCCGAACACCTAATAATGAATTGCCCGAGTTTCGGAACGTTCAGATCAAATTTTCAGTTCGATTTACAATTCAAATGCCTACACGATTTATTCAAATCCAAAAATATTAAGTATTACAAGGAATTACTGAAATTTATTCGACAAGCGAAATTAAATGTGTAAACAGTACAATTGAACTAAACCAGCAAACAAAACAAACAAACCGTCACAGGTATGAGACGTTGAATAACTAACTGGCCATATGGTTATTGTTGCCGGGCCACAAGCAGAAGCTGTCAGACACAGCTTCGACCAGAGAGAGGTAGAAGAAGGGCAGTAATGATGAATTCTCCATACAAATTTGGAATGTCATTACTTAGTAATCATTAAAAATGGCAAAAATAATTCTCGTGTAAGGGCCGCTAATAAGAAGATAAATACCTCTGTTACTTTGGCCACTTCATATATTTTGGCCAACCTAACAAACTTTATCGATTTTATCGGATTTAATTGATGTGAAGTAACTCATGTTACATAAATTTGAAGGTAAACACATTCAATTACCTATTGCGGAAGGGGATTTCAAAGATATTACAACATTTGGTGGATCTTTTTTCTATCAAATTATAATACATCATTACTTAGTCATCATTCGTAACCGAATGTTCGAAGTGAGCACACGCGTTTTTTTAACAATCGACATCGGTAAGACGAAGGTGCCTATCACAGCAGAGGCTGTAGTATAGGCATTAAATAAAAGTGATAAAAAGTAGCATCCCCGCAAGTGAGTTCTGTCTGTGCACCGGTTTTGTATCGGTATCAACAGTAGACGCTATTGTGCTATCCTCGGGCAGCAGTTATTTCTATTGTTTGCTACCCGCATCGCAGCAGCCAAATCCTGAGTCAAGGTCACGCTGAAGCACAACGAAGGAGTGAAGGAGCAACTCACCTAACAGCTTACCGTGACATACTGTTAAGTATTTTCTCAAACTTTTTCTTTCAACTTTTACTATTCATATATTTTCTTTTCATTTTATTTCTTTCTTTCTCATTTCAAGTGCGGGAGACTTCTTTACTCCCGCACTTTAAATATGAATATTGATGACAGTGGGGGTGTCTCGGAGGAGGGCGAAGCTGAACGAATGAACGAAGAACATTTAGAGGCTGAGTTTGCTTCCGAGATGCCATCTACCCCTCCTATACCATCTCCCCCTCCGATACCATCTCCCTCTCCGATGCCATCTCCCTCTCCGATGCCTCCATCTCCCTCTAAGATATTGCCTGCCCGCCAAAAAGTTTACCAAGACGATGGCTCGGGGGTCCGTGGGTGGTATACTTCCGGCCCAAATTAAAGTCTCTCAGAGTTTTAAATATTGCACGGGACCTGGAAAAACATTACTCGGCAATAAAAACAATAGATAAGGTTTCGCCAAACAAGTTACGCGTTGTTGTGTCCGACCTGAAGCAAGCAAACGCGATTGCTACCAGCGAGTTGTTCACGAAGGAGTACCGCGTGTACGTCCCGTCTCATGTGGTGGAGATCGACGGTGTGGTCCGTGACGAAAGTCTGACAATCGAAGATCTGATGAAGGACGGGGTAGGCCGTTTCAAAAACCCCGACCTTCATCCAGTGAAAATTTTGGAGTGCAAGCAATTGCACTCCAAATCGATAGATGGAAAATTTTACCAATCGGACTCATTTCGCGTGACTTTTGCCGGATCTGCACTTCCAAATTACTTGGTAGTGAGTGGAGTTCGTCTACCTGTTCGGCTGTATGTACCGCGGGTAATGCATTGTACAAGCTGCAAACAGTTAGGTCATACGGCAACCTATTGTTGCAACAAACTGCGATGCGGCAAATGCGGAGAGGCCCATGAGGACGATCTCTGCAGAAGAGCAGTGGAAAAGTGTTGCTACTGCGGGGAGAATCCTCATGATCTTTCGGTGTGCCCTACGTACATACAGCGTGCGGAGAAATTGAAGCGATCCGTGAAAGAACGTTCCAAACGTTCTTATGCGGAAATCTTAAAAAGAACCACTCCATCGACCCCTGAGAACCCGTTTGCAATCTTGCCAGTTGAAGAGGATACCTCTGACGACCCAGGCGAAGGACCTTCCTACACACAGGTTGAAGGAAGCAGGAAAAGACAAAATCTGGCTTCTCCCAAGCTTCCTCGTAAAGGCCTCAGACTGTCCTCTTCGTCACAAAAGAACCAAACGAAAACAAAAAGTGCTGACTCAAAACCGAAGCAAACACCTCCTGGGTTCAAAAAACTTAGGGATGATAAGGAGTACCCAGCACTTCCTGGGGCATCAAAAAACCCGAATGACCCCAAAGCACAACCAGAAAATCTAACAAACGCTGGATTATTGAAATTTTCTGATATCGTGGACTGGATATTAACAGCCTTCAATATTACTGATCCTCTGAAAAGCTTCCTAACTGCTCTACTGCCAACAGTAAGGACATTTTTAAAACAGTTGACTGAACAATGGCCCCTCCTTGCAGCGATCGTATCTCTTGATGGATAATTTACCACTGAGAATCGAAGATATGATCATTGTGCTTCAGTGGAATTGCAGAAGTATCATCCCAAAACTTGATTCTTTCAAACACTTAATACATACTCATAATTGCGATGTATTCTCCTTGAGTGAAACTTGGCTTACTTCTAACATCAACCTCGACTTCCATAATTTTAACATAATCCGCCTGGACCGAGAAGACTCTTATGGAGGGGTACTTTTAGGGATTAAAAAGTGCTATTCATTTTATCGTATTAACCTCCCCTCGACACCGGGAATTGAAGTTGTTGCTTGCCAAATTAATATTAAAGGCAAAGATCTATGTATAGCTTCTATCTACATTCCTCCCAGAGTCTCGATAGGGCATCGTCGGCTTGCAGACATCATAGAACTTCTTCCTTCACCGCGGCTGGTTTTAGGGGACTTTAACTCGCATGGTACAGGATGGGGCTGCTTATATGATGATAATCGTTCTTCGTTAATCCAAGATCTGTGTGACAACTTCAATTTGACAATTCTAAACACGGGAGAAATGACACGGAACCCTAGACCGCCAGCACAACCAAGTGCGCTGGATTTATCCCTTTGCTCGACTTCGCTACAGTTAGATTGCAAGTGGAAGGTAATCTGTGATCCTCACGGTAGCGATCACTTGCCGATCATAGTTTCTATCACCAACCGTGGAAGACCATCGGAAACAATCAATGTTTCGTACGATTTCACACGAAACATTGATTGGAAACGTTACGCGAGCTCGATATCTGAGAAACTAGAAACATCACAGGAGCTTCCTCCGGAGGAAGAGTATACATTTTTGGCTGGCTTGATTCTTGACACCGCAATTCAAGCTCAGACGAAACGAGTACCTAGCGCGCAAACTAGTATGCGTTCTCCCAACCCATGGTGGGACAAAGAGTGCTCAGAGCTGAAAACGAAAAAAGCTTCAGCCTTCATCTCGTTTAGAAAGAACGGAACTCCAGATAATTATCGGAAATACGCGGCGTTAGAATTTCAAATGAAAAGTCTTATTAAAGCTAAGAAACGCGGTTACTGGCGAAGGTTTGTTGACGGATTAACGAGAGAAACAGCAATGAGCACTCTTTGGAATACGGCCCGTCGCATGCGCAATCGAAATCACGCGAACGAAAGCGAGGAATATTCTAACCGCTGGATATTTGATTTCGCTAAGAAAGTATGTCCTGATTCTGTTCCGGAACAGAAGATATCCCGCGTCGCGACATTGAATACAAACGAAACACCGTTTTCGATGGTAGAGTTCTCACTTGCGCTCTTGTCGTGTAACAATAGAGCCCCGGGGTTAGACAGAATTAAATTCAACTTGTTGAAAAATCTGCCCGACTCTGCCAAAAGGCGCTTGCTGAATTTATTCAACAAGTTCCTCGAGGGTAATATTGTCCCACACGAATGGAGAGAAGTGAGAGTTATTACTATTCAAAAACCTGGAAAACCAGCCTCCGATCACAATTCGTATCGGCCGATTGCTATGCTTTCCTGTATCCGGAAATTGTTGGAGAAAATGATTCTCTTCCGTCTAGACAATTGGGTCGAAACAAATGGATTGCTTTCAGGTACACAATTTGGGTTCCGCAGGGGCAAAGGAACGAACGATTGTCTAGCGTTGCTCTCAACAGAAATTCAAATGGCATTTGCTCGTAAAGAACAAATGGCATCAGTTTTCCTCGACATCAAGGGGGCATTCGATTCAGTTTCCATTAACGTTCTATCTGAGAAGTTGCATCAGCATGGTCTTTCACCAGTTTTGAACAACTTTTTATATAATCTATTGTCCGAGAAACACATGCATTTTGAGCATGGTGATTTGACGACAAAGCGATTCAGTTACATGGGTCTTCCTCAGGGCTCATGCTTAAGCCCCCTTTTATACAACTTTTACGTAAATAACATTGATGAATGTATCAACACATCTTGCACGCTAAGACAACTTGCCGACGACAGTGTTGTGTCTATTATAGGACCCAAAGCTGCCGATCTCCAAGGACCATTGCAAGATACCCTCGACAACTTGTCGACATGGGCTTTTCAAATGGGTATCGAGTTCTCTACGGAGAAAACTGAGCTGGTTGTATTTTCAAGGAAGCGAGAACCTGCGCAATTACAGCTTCAACTAGGGGGTGAAACCATAGCTCAGGTTTTCACATTTAAATATCTCGGGGTCTGGTTCGATTCCAAAGGTACCTGGGGATGTCACATTAGGTATTTGAAACGAAAATGCCTACAGAGAATCAATTTCCTTCGTACAATAACCGGAACTTGGTGAGGCTCTCACCCAGGAGACCTGATCAGGTTGTACAAAACGACGATATTGTCAGTAGTGGAATATGGATGTTTCTGTTTCCGCTCCGCTACGAATATTCATTTCATTAAACTGGAAAGAATTCAGTATCGTTGTTTACGTATTGCCTTGGGTTGCATGCAATCAACCCATACGATGAGTCTTGAAGTGCTGGCGGGCGTCTTACCGTTGAAAAACAGGTTCTGGGATCTCTCATATCGACTGCTAATCCGATGCGACATTTTGAATCCGATGGTGATAGAAAACTTTGAAAAGCTCGTCGAGCTTAATTCACAAACCCGTTTTATGTCCTTGTATTTTGACTACTTGGCTCAGAATATAAATCCTTCTTCGTTTGTTCCCAATCGTGTTCATTTTGTGGATACTTCTAATTCTACTGTGTTTTTCGACACATCCATGAAAGAGGAAATTCGTGGATTCCCGGATCCTGTACGCCCTCAAGAGATCCCAAAAATTTTTAATAATAAATTTAAAGAAGTCGACTGTAATAAAATGTTTTACACTGACGGATCATATCTAGACGGGTCCACTGGCTTCGGTATATTCAATGTAAATTTCACCGCTTCCTATAAACTCAGTGATCCAGCTTCAGTTTACGTCGCAGAACTAGCTGCAATTCAGTATACCCTTGAGATCATTGACACTCTGCCCACAGATCACTACTTCATTGTATCGGACAGTCTCAGTTCCATTGAGGCTCTCCGTTCAGTGAAGCCTGGAAAGCACTCACCGTATTTCCTGGGGAAAATACGGGAACAATTGAGTGCTTTATCTGCAAAATCATACCAGATTACCTTGGTTTGGGTCCCCTCACATTGTTCCATACGGGGCAATGAGAGGGCGGACTCGTTAGCCAAGGTGGGCGCACTAGAAGGTGATATCTATGAAAGACCAATCTGCTTCAATGAATTTTTCAGTTGCTGTCGTCAGAAAACTCTAGCCAGCTGGCAGAATACATGGAATAGTGGAACTCTGGGACGATGGTTACACTCAATAGTCCCACAGGTATCGACGAAAGCTTGGTTCCGGGGGTTAGACGTGAGCCGAGACTTTATTCGTGTAATGTCAAGGCTCATGTCTAATCATTATATGTTCAGCGCGCATCTCCGTCGTGTGGGGCTCGCTGAGAGTGGTGTCTGCGTTTGCGGTGAGGGTTATCATGACATCGAACATGTTGTTTGGACATGTGTCGAGTATTGTGATGCCAGGTCCCAACTCATAGGTTCCCTTCGGGCCCGGATATACCACCCTTCGTACCAGTCCGCGACGTCACGGCAACTCGAAATCTTCCTTATATGACTCTCATCTATAACTTCTTGAAAACTATCAATGCTCAAATTTAGTGCTCTCCCTATCTCTTTCTCGTCTACAGCTCTACCGCACTCTTCTTTACGTTGCTGGAAGTATGGCCTGTGTAAACGATGCTTCGGAGCATGCACCTGCCTTGAACTGACTGAGTTGCTGGAAGCTACCCAAAAACGTCACATCAACGTCAGAACACACCAACGAAGCATCCCAATCCAGAATAATCTCTTCATTGCTACAAGCTGAAAAACATGAAGATTCATCGAACGCAAAATGTGTCTAAAAGATGTATGCCACAAACCAATGATGTATTCAAATTTCAATTCAATACTGTGTAGGTCCCACCCTCCCTATGTCCCCTTACTAACTGGGGAGTATGCCGCCCCGTAATACGGCATCCCTTTCTCTCCCCCTAACAACAAGACAATCGGCCACGTTAAGCTAAAGCAAATGAGCCTAATAAAAATTTTATTTGAAAAAAAAAAAAACATTTGGTGGATATTTATTCAAAGTGGGCCAAAATAAAATCAATCCTAAAGTGGGCCAAAATACCTCTGTTACCCTACAGACTTTTTATGCAGGGTAATACAGATTTTCTATCACTCAAATAAAAATTCTCGTTCGATTCACATGAAAAATCACATAAACTGGTTTCAAATGTCAAATTGAATATTTTACGTGACGAAAATGAATGTTATACGAACATCCTCTAAAATGAATAGAGTCATCACATAAGGTTTACGTGAATTGACCAAACGTCAAACAATCTACGTGAATTTCCAGTGTGAAAAACTCGATTTTGAAAATGGCGAACAGTGGCCCTCAAAGTGTGAGTAGTGTAAATATTTGCGAGAAATGTTATTTAATTACAATTTTTACTACATCGATCGGTTCATTCCAGTATGAAAGTTTCCATGTGTTCGACTGGATCGAGTGCCTGCGTGAGTCCGGAAGTGTGCCCGCTCCTGCCGAATGCTTCAAACAGGCCGTTGGTTCATCGAAAAACGAGTTCAAAATCGGTATGAAGCTAGAGACACTGGACCCATGTAATGGGATCTCAACCTGCATCGGTAATGTTGTGGGAGTTCTCGGATCTCGACTTCGGCTTCAGTTGGATGGCAGTGACAACATAACGATTTCTGGAAGCTTGTCGATTCGAGATCCCACGACGTTATTGTCAAGTCTATCACTTTTTGATAATAAGAAGCTAACTCACCAATTAGCAAAACGACCGGCCAATGAACCCAAACTGTCCAGAAGGGTCAATGAACTTTCCAGGAGCCAGGAAGATGAGGTGAACCAGGAATTTCTCAGCTGCAACCAAAAAGCGATCCGAACTACTTGATAACTCAAAAACTAATGACAGCTTTTAGCTGTATTTATTCTTTATCATATTCAACGCGTTATGATGCGTTACTTGATTTATGCTGATTTTACACTGAACCAAATAAAAGTATCATAACAAAATTGTTATACATTACAGCTCTTCCTTCTTTAGTTCATAATTTACAATTGAATTCAGTATTCGAACGAATTAATGCTTATAATTATAAACTAATCTATTTCGATTCGGCATTAGCCAATTTAAACTAATCAACATCTATCTTAATAAATAAGATTCAGATCGGCTTATAGCCATGATGAGTTACTATAATAAATGTACTCAGGATCAACCTTAGACAATCGCAATCGTTTCGAACGCCTCGGAACGGCCGTTGCCGATTCAGGAACTTCCGCTGCTTTTCGTTTTCTGCTTCCTTTAGTTTCACTTTCCGGGAATCCCAAAAATGGCTCTTCATCGCTTCCTTCTTCGTCATTTCCATTTGGAAACTCGGTCGATATTGTAATGTTTGGTCTTGTAGCTGTGTTCTGATTGACTGTTCTAATTTGCTTTCGATGGGCCATGAACGTTGCGTTTCCAATTGCCACCTGGAATATATTTTGAGAATATTTTTTAATAAAGGTCGCTTTCAACCATCGAACATGATTTTGGGAGTTGTGATTTTTGTACCAAATTACATCTCCCGCCATCAGTTTATCCAAGGGACCGTTATAATTGGTCATTGTTTCATTTGTATTGTAACCATCATTGGAAAGGGATTGTCTTGGAAGCATGTTTTGCTTATAGCAGTACTTTGGGTTGATAAGATCAATTAAAGTTTTTGGCTTAAAAAAGAAAACGTTCTCTGACGGAAATTTACCGCTTTTTGTCAAACAATTGTTTCTGTAATTTATTAAAAATAGGTTAATCAGATCCTCTAAATCCATTCTATCGAATTCTGGTTCCAATAAGAACTTTTTTAATACTTCCTTTACTGTTCTAACCAATCTTTCTGCTTGCCCATTACTAGAAATGTTATATGGCGGGCTATTAAGTACTTTTATACCTTGTTTTTCCAGATATGATTTAAATGAATACGAAATGAATGGTGGACTATTGTCTGACACTAGCACATCTGGTAACCCAAAGCGAGCAAAGAAGGTTACTATTTTTTTCAAAACTTTGGCACAATCCGTGCCTCCTTTCATTAATTCAACCTCTACCCACTTTGAGTAACTGTCAACTATTAGTAAAAAGGTATGATGTGAAAAATAGAAGAAATCTACATGTATTCTACTAAATGGCTTAGTAGTGGGTGTCCATTAAGACTTTACTTCGAGCTTATGCACTATGGCCATACTGTTGCAGACATCGCAACCAGAAACAAATTTTTCAATGCTGCTGTTAATACCGAACCAGTAAACTGTCCGTCTTGCCAGTTGTTTCATTCTGACTATTCCCGCATGATTGGCATGCAATATTTTCAAAATCTCACCATGTAATATATGTGGTACTATTACCCCGTCCTGGTACAGCAAACAGTCATTTACTAACTCAATTTCATGCTGATTTGCAGAGATGTCAATAAAGCGTTTATTAAGTATTTTTTTTGGCCAACCATTTTTCATACAAGAAACAATCTTTTGTAAGAACTCGTCATTTTTCGTCATTCTAGCAATCGCTGCATAATCCAGTGGGAATTCGTTACTGAAATTTATGCTTCTAACAATTTCACTGTCCAGTTCTTTAGGAACGGACTGAGCTAATGGGAACCTTGAACAAAAGTCAGCATTCCCCATTTTGGAAGACGGTCTGTACTGTATTTCAAAATCATATACTGAAAGTTCTAAAATATACCTCTGCAATCTAGTGACGTAGATCGAGTTTTTACCCGCTCTTCCAAATATTCCTACTAATGGTTTATGATCTGTAAAAACCAAGAACTTTTTTCCATAAATATATTTGTGGAACTTTTTAATGGTGCAAACAAGAGCTAACACTTCAAGGTGTAATATTGGGTAATTTTTCTGGTCATCATTTAATGAAAATGAGGTAAAACATATAGGCTTTTCAACTCCATCAATAATATGGGCAATTACACCCCCTAATCCATAGCCTGATGCATCCGACACAACAACTAGTGGTTTCAACGGGTCATAAAATTCCAAAAGTTTAGTTTTTAAAAGCAAACTTTTACTTTCCTAGAACGCTCTGTCACAGTCTTTGTCCCACACATATCGAACATCCTTTTTCAATAGATTATACAAATGATACAATTTCGTGGACAACCTTGGTATAAATTTATGGTAATAATTGATTGGGCCTAAAAAGGATTTTAGGCCTAAAAAGGATCTATTATATGTAAACAGACCCTTAAAAGTGTTTATTACCATAAACTTTTTGGACCTCTCCGAAAGAGACAGTTGTGTGTATGCGCCTTCTAAATCAAGTGCACAAAACACTTTGCATCCAGCCAAACCTGCAAACAAGTCTTGTGCAGTTGGCTAGGGGTATGCATTCGAAAGTAAAACCTTATTAATTGAGACTTTACAGTCTATTACCAATCGTATTTCGTTATTTTTTTTTCATTAATATAACAATCGGAGAAGCCCACTCACTTGTTTGTATAGGTGTGATAACGTTTTCTCTCTGTAATCTATCCAGATATTCCGACACTTTATCTCTCAAACGAAAAGGTACCTCATAAGCTTTTCTAAAAATTGGAGTATCACTTTTTAGAACTAGCTCTGCCTCGAATCCAACAATAGGAGATGAAAAGTCTTTAATGAAAACCTTAGCAAATTTTTTCTTGATGTCTTGAATATATGCTTGAATATATGTATCATTTGTTGCTAAGCCCATATTATTTACGCTTCCCAAATTCGAGAAATATTTCCTCCAATCTTGGAATAATATGTCCAACCACGTTCGACCAAGCAATGGAATGATATTGTGTTCACAGTTTAATACTAGAAGTTTTAAAATAGCATGTTTGCTTTTAAACCAGACCGAAACCTTTGCTTCCCCTTCTATTTTAAGCTTATCACCATGTACCACTTTTTTTTTTTACTGTGAGCCAGAGGTTTGTTAAAATTAGCAAAATATTGCTTTTTACTCATAACCGAAACAGACGACCCACAGTCAACTTCCATCTGAATTATTTTATCTTCCATCGTCAAATTAATTAAACAAGGATTATTTATACTATTAATGGACACCACTTGCATACATTCAACATTACCCATGTCTCGTTCGTCGTCGCTATCTGATTCCTCAGCTCTCATCCTGCTGAAGGCTTCGCTCAGTCCACTAGTTTTGCTTGGCCCAGGCTGCTCCCATTTGTCAACGAACTGCACCGTGTCGCGCTTCAAATTTTTCAATTTGAAGCATTTCCGCTTTATATGCCCTTTTTAGACCACAAAAATCGCAAACATAATCCGAATAATCGGGCCTTTTCCTGTTCGGATTGTCACGCCATTCAGCAGAATTTCTACCTTCTTTTTGATAAGAACGTGATCTAAATCCAAGTCTAGATTTTACCGGTCCCCTATGCTCACTTTGCCGTTCCTCTTTGGAACCCTGCCTAGCCAAATTGTAAGCTGCTATCAATTTATCAAAATGGGAACCTGTTTTGATTGGAGTATTCAGTGAAGCTACCTGATCGTTTTCATTGTTACTATTTGAAACTAATGTTCGCGCATTGGCACCCGCCATCTACCAGGTTGTAATGATCTTTTCAACAGATTCTAATGTCAAATTTTCTTCATTTAATAGTCTCTGCTGTAGAGCTCGATCTCTAACGGCAGCTACCTTAAAATCTCAGAATTGGCAAAACTCGGCTTGCAATTTTACTGATAAAACAAAATCTTCAACCGATTCGTCTGGTAATTGCACCCGATTATAAAAATTTGAATCGCTGTACCAAATCAGATTCTTTTTCATCAGATCTAGATTTGAGTTTTTGAATCATTTCATTATAATTTACTGTTTCTAAATTTCCATTTGGAAACAGAAGTTTCAATTCCGTATTAACGGCCGGGCCACTCAATGTTATAAAATGTGCCTTTTTCGTCTTTTCCGGCACTTTATTTACCACAAAAAAAATACCCTAATCGTTCTACCCATTCCGTAAAGGAACATCCCTTACGGTAGGGCTCAATAGTCGTATTGACACTGACTTGGGCCATTCTTAGTATAAATTGTTCAATAGTAAAACACGGAGCACTGTTAAGATAACTAACAACGTCGTACATAGAAAAAATTGTGCCAATCAACAATGCCCGAGATAAAAGAATATAAAGCGGCTTACCTCTAACGATGACTTAGCCTTGTCGACCTTTGCCGATGCCTTGGTTAATTTTCCTATCAGCCAAATAAGCTGCAGATGTCCCGCTCTTTAGCGACTACCAGTAATTAATTGTATATTTATCACTGCCACTGCCTATATAGAATATAAGAAAAATAATATTAGAATTTTATTAACACAAGCCAACTGGAACAAAAGGCACAATGGGTTCAATTAAAATGGCGTTTTTTATTGAAAGAAAAAATTTCCAAATGTAAGATTTCCGAGTATATGCACTGGTCCACACTAATTGAAAATCTTTAGAATTTCATTTTTTTTATTTCTTTGATTTAGATCTCACAATATATAGTGAGTCACCCTACTTACGGGTATTGATATTATGTAATAATGTACCGCACCGTACAAAATGACGCCGCTGTCACACAAAAGAAATAATATAATGAGACAAAAGAATGTCCATGCGAATAAATTATCCAGTAATGTATACCGGGTTATTAAAAAGATCTCAACGTTTTTCTCGTCGCCACTGTCAAGTCACTTTTTGATAATAAGAAGCTAACTCACCAATTAGCAAAACGACCGGCCAATGAACCCAAACTGTCCAGAAGGGTCGACGAGCTTTCCAGGAGCCAGGAAGATGAGGTGAACCAGGAATTTCTCAGCTGCAACCAAAAAGCGATCCGAACTACTTGATAACTCAAAAACTAATGACAGTTTTTAGCTGTATTTATGATATATCATATTCAACGCGTTATGATGCGTTACTTGATTTATGCTGATTTTTCCACTGAACCAAATAAAAGTATCATAATAAAATTGTTATACATTACAGTTATTAGGGTAACAGAGGTATTTTGGCCACTTCATATATTTTGGCCCACCTAACAAACTTTATCGATTTTATCGGATTTAATTGATGTGAAGTAACTCATGTTACATAAATTTGAAGGTAAACACATTCAATTACCTATTGCGGAAGGGGATTTCAAAGATATTACAACATTTGGTGGATATTTATTCAAAGTGGGCCAAAATAAAATCAATCCTAAAGTGGGCCAAAATACATCTGTTACCCTAGTTGCTTCTTATTTTTCATTTAAAATTCTATGCTGATTTTCTAAAATAAATGTTTGGTTTTGCATGTCATTTTTCATTCTTTAGATTTATATAAAAATCTGAAATCTCCCTTTTGACTTCAACCAAAAAAATGGTGATTCTTTGGTATCTGATATGAACTGATAGATAAATGTGATATGAGCAGTACATTACATTTTACCTATGAAACACGTAATTTTTACTGGATTATGCATTAAACAGCTTTTAAATGCCAGTCTATTAAAACCTACGTGAAAAGTAGGGTGGAAAATATTCACATAACTTTTCACGTAACTATAACATGATTATTATTTTGAGTGTATGAAAATATCTGGCATCCAGAGATGCCAGGTCAGCAGATTTGTCTGTAAATCTGCAAATTTGGGGTATAGTGCTGCAGACATTTTTTGTTGTGCAGACTTTTGAAATTTTCGCAGACTTTTACAGGCTTTTGAAATTCTCGCAGACTTTCGTCTATATTTAAAGACTTTTGAAATTTCCGCTTTTTTTTAGTTATTAGTTAAGCGTGTCATACTTTATACAGAAATAGGGATGTCGGAAATTACGAATTACTCGATTATTTAGTAATCGAGTATAATTTTGAAACTAATCGATTAAAATTTATTCGATTATCTGGGTTATTATTCGATTACTCGATTATTCATTCGATTATTACCAGCCCTCTGCTATGACGTCATGAAACTGTAGCCAGCATCATTCTGGAAAAACCAAAACAATGAAGAAGAATGGCTAACGAAAAATTGGATATTACAAACTACTTGTTTATTCCGTACCCTTTAGCGACCCTTACACGAGTCATTAAAAATGTCGTTACTATAAAATAATATCATTTTAATGAACGTGTAATGGTGTACTAATGACGAGATTTCTAACAAATTTGAAATACATCATTACTTAGTTACATTAAAAATGACATTTTTAATGATCGTGTAAGGGCCGCTTTTAAAGCACTTCCCCGCAAATTATCGATCAGTATATCATCACTACGATAAGGAAATTAAGATTTTATTCGAATTGAAATGCTCGAATGTTTGTTTACCATATTCTGAGCGCTCTGATTGCCCACCAAATACCCCAGATGTTGGCTACGATAGCACTTGCTGGAGCGCCCTATCCATGCCACCGGGATGATTATTACTATGGGATTTTCCTAATTATTCGATTAGCTCAATAATCGAATATTAGTTTTAAGTTAATCGATTAAATATTACTCGATTATCTGGGTTATTAATCGATTACTCGATTAATCGATCGATAATACGACATCCCTATACAGAAATTGCTGCCAGCAAGACTTGCTGACTGCATATTTTTTTCAGATTTACAGACCCTGTCTGCAGATATTTGAAATTTTTACCTGGCATCTCTGCTGGCATCTCTGGTCGTGATTCACATCGGTTGCATCGAGTTTGAGGTTGTGTATTTTTTGGTACTCGTAAAAAAATCTGTGTTGAAAAATGGCTCTCCACGTTCCGAAAGCTCCTGGTTTTGCTTCAATGCTCAAAGAAGGTGCACGCGTAAGTATAAATTATATTAATCTGTTAAAGTCGGACACCAACGTTTAAATATAGATACCTAAACTAAGTCAATACATTGATGACTCACATGAGTGTCTTCCCATAGGCATATTCCGGGTTGGAAGAAGCAGTTTACCGCAATATTAACGCGTGTAAGGAATTCGCTGCATCAGTTCGTTCTGCGTATGGACCGAATGGTATGAATAAAATGATCATTAATCATATAGAGAAACAATTTGTTACTTCTGATGCTGGTACCATCATGCGAGAACTGGATGTGGAACATCCAGCAGCGAAGCTAATGATTCAGGCTAGTCAGATGCAAGAAGCTGAAGTAGGCGATGGAACAAACTTCGTGGTAATTTTCTGTGGGGCTTTGCTGGCAGAAGCGGAAGAACTATGCAGGTTGGGAGTCACTACTAGCGATATTACCGAGGGATACGAGAAAGCACTTGATAAAGCATTAGATATACTGCCGAAGCTAGTCTGCTACGAGATCAAGGATTATAGGAACCAAATCCAGGTGAAAGAAGCTATTAAAGCATCCATCATGTCGAAACAGTTGGGATACGAAGAGCTCATTTCGGATTTGATTTCCAAAGCATGCGTTTCGATTTTACCGGAAAATACCACATTCAATGTAGATAATGTTCGTGTGTGTAAAATTTTGGGTGGTGGACTCCACACTTCGGAAGTGGTACACGGTATGGTATTTAAACGATTCGTGGAAGGAGAGGTTAGTTCGGCCAGCAATGCTAAGATTGCATTGTATTCTTGCCCTATCGACATCATTCAGACTGAAACCAAGGGCACCGTTCTGATCAAAAGCGCAGAAGAGCTAAAGAACTTTAGCAAGGGAGAAGAGAGCCTTCTTGAATCTCAGATAAAGGCAATTGCAGATACCGGAGCCAAAGTGATTGTTGCCGGAGCCAAGTTCGGGGATATGGCACTACATTATATGAACAAATACGGTCTGATGGCGGTTCGCCTTAATTCAAAATTTGACTTGCGTCGTCTCAGCAAATCAGTTAATGGAACCGTATTGCCTCGTCTGACTCCACCAAGCCCCGAAGAACTCGGGTTCTGCGATAACGTTTTTGTTAATGAACTAGGTGATACATCTGTTTGTATTTTTAAGTCTGAAGGTTCCGATAGTCGTATTGCTACTATTGTGATTCGTGGCTCAACCGATAATTATATGGACGATATTGAACGTGCCATTGATGATGGTGTCAATACATTCAAAAGTCTAACTCGTGATGGTCGATTCTTACCGGGGGCTGGGGCTGTTGAAATTGAACTTTCTCAGCAGTTGGCTGAATATGCCGATACCTTGCCAGGGTTAGACCAATATGCTGTCCGCAAGTTTGCCAGTGCTTTAGAAATATTCCCTAAAGCTTTAGCAGAGAATACAGGTATTAATGCAACCGAAGTGGTCAATAAACTGCACCTAGCTCACAAGGAAGGCCACAAAAATGATGGATTCGATATCGATGCCGAACATGCCTCAACCATTGATGTTACGGGAACTACGATTTATGATCTGTTCCAGACAAAATATTGGAGCCTGAAATATGCGGTTGGAGCTGCCTGCACCATTTTGAAGGTTGATCAGATTATTATGGCGAAGCGAGCTGGAGGACCAAAACCACGACAGGGAGGTTCAAATAGCGACGACGAGTCTTAATGGTTACATTACCAATATTTAATTTAATATTAATGATTAGTGTTGCAGGGCACGAATTCTATGTTTTAAGTTCTGCGTTCAATTACAAATTCACCACTAACTACTCAAAGAATATAAAAAAAAATCATGCTAATATTTCAACATAACATTTGCATTATTCAAATAATACATATTAACAAAATAATGGTAGTAGCTAACATTTCATAAAGAAATGGTATGTATTAAATTTTTATCGTGATTGATTTTGCAAATGCTCGACAGAAAATACAATTTGGCATAATATAACACAAGTAGACTCAACTTCTGTTATGAAAGGATTCTTCGAAAATTTTCTGATACAGTTGTATGTATGTATGTATGTATGTATGTATGTGTGAAGCCACCATCAGTTCAAGGCATTACCAGTGGATGCAGGTAGACTTACAGTAGATCCGAATTTGATTATCAGATAACTTTCATATTACTGCTGTTAAGAAGGCCAAAATGGGCTTTGAGGACCCGGCGCCTTCCAGCAATAACATCCGGTCATATAATAAAAGAATTCGCTGTACCAGCTTAAACCTGCCTGATGGTTTGTTTGTTAGAAGGGTGCGTCTTACTCATTGCAGACCTTCTGGGGAAAACACACAGCTTTCCCCTGTGAATCGGGTTGACATTTCACTCCTTCATCCAGTCATTCACTTGTAAGATACCCTGATGCACTCCCATCCCTCTTCCCTTACAATGTACTTGAGCATAGTATTATATAATGTAACATAATACACTTTAATATAATTTCCGGTAGTATAATACAATAAAACATAATATAGTATAAAACGATGCAAAATCGTATGATACAGTGTATTATAGTCTACTATAATATTTTTTGATGAATATAATAGTATCATAATGTTATGTGACATAATATAGTAAAATATACAATAATATATTATAATATAGTTTGGTCACTATACGACACTGAATATAATAAAATATTATTATGCATAAAATATAAAAATGTAATACATCACAATGCAATATAATACACTTATAATTATGTATTGAAAAAATGCATTACAATACTATATAAAACCATACCAAACATTGTACCATAATATAGTATAATATAGTACAATGTAATATAATATAATACCACAAAATATGACGTAATATAATATGATACAATTTAATAATATATGTGTAAAGTGAAATGTGTAGTATGGAAATGAAAATGTAGCTGATAATGATTAAGATTATAATAATGGTAACGATAGTAATAATAATAATAATACTTAAATACTACAAAATTATATAATATAACATAATATAGTATAATATATTTTAATTTAATATAATATAATACAATGTCATGCAATATAATATATTAAAAATCAATATATAAAATAACAGTTAATGTAGAGTGTCAGTTATGCTCTTCTATCTTTGCAATACTGCAGGAAGTAGAATATTTCTCTTCTAATAACAATAATAATATCCACATCTATAAAAATAATATATGTTATTATTATTGATGACGAATTAATAATAATAACAATAAATATAATAATGAAAATAATAATAAAAAACAACATAATATAGTACAATGAATTATATAATAAATAATAGAATGAATAAAATGATATGTTGCGATATGCTATGATATTATATTACTTCAATTTATATGTCATTTCTCATCCTCTCATTCTGCCATCAACGCATTCCATCGACCAATTGTCACCACAGATACACGTGTAGGCATGAAACAGGAACCAGTGAGGACCAAGCTCACCTTGTGACGACCTTGATATTTAGTTAAAATTTACTTTAAAAATGATAACTTATAAGGAAAACAAATTTATATTTTGCGCAGAGGTACGTAGTACTACTCATAATAAAGCCTATAATATAATATAATATAATACAATATAATATGATATAATGCAATGCAGTATAATACCATACAACATAGTATATAATAACATAAAATAGTGTAAGACGATAATATGTGAAATAATATGCTATGATACAATATAACAGTTAATGTCGCAGTGTAAGTTACGCTCTAATAATAATAATAATAATAATAATAATAATAATAATAATAATAGTAATAATAATAATAATAATAATAATAATAATAATACATTATGTAATAAACAACAGAATTATATGTTGTAATATACTAAGATAAACACTGCACTTTAGGATGGGCTTCAACCTACAAGCCATTTCGCACCCTCTCATTCTGCTACTAACGCAGAAGGCGATAGCACCCAGTCGACGCCGTTCTATTGACCAAATGTCATCATAGACACACGGGGAGGCATGAAATAGGAACTTGTGAGGACTTAGTTATCTCACCATTTGACGACCACGAAAATTTTCTGATACAGTTGTGAACTTAAACTAGAACACCATTAGATACGGTTGATTTGTGTCATAATTCGACCGATATGTATCATAGAAAACAGACATTCATGTACAATTTTCAATGTGTAAGAAATTTATCTGCAGTTTTGAAAGGTCATCACCAAGAAATAATTCGTCACTTATGGACACTTGCGTAAGAGTTTGCATACAGTGGTTATTCGTGCTTGCAGGATTGTATGCGATCGTGAGTTATAATCACAGAGAACAGATGTCCAAGCAGCAGGGCCGCTTATACAGAGGGGTGGCGGGGGCACGTGCCCCCGAGCCAACGGTTTTAGCGAGCACAAAAAACAGGTTTTGCCCCCGGGCACATTAATACGTAAAAGCTACGTTACCAAATAGAGCAAAGTGATCACCATAGAGTAATTCGCCTATAGAGGCTCTTTGAGTAGCCCAGCAATCGTCTATGGGTTGTTGTGCTCGAGCATACTATGCTAATTCATGCATGAAAAATCGTACGCAATGGTGATTTTTAACGAATTTTGCTTGTATGCTTTGCACAGATTTTCAAAAAAAGTTTGTACTAGCTCGCAAAAAATTCCCGGTTTTTGGCATAGGCTCAAATCGCCTCTGTTTAAGGGGCTGGGGTCCACTAGGAGATTGATAGTATCTATTAGCTCTCTCCGGACAGTACCAGCCTAGATGCCGTGTGGAATCCGGCGGAGAAAATAATGAACCAAGAATAGATCCACTGGGTTCCTGCTTCCATGTCGTAAAAGGCGACAATTGAAGGAGTTTCTTTTTCCTTTCAGTTATCAGATATTTTCAATGTTTCACTTCTGATTACTCTATTTTACTAAATTATCTCTTCATTCAACCTATCAATTTCCGTCTAGCTTCGGAGAAAAGTTTTTTTTTCGTAAATACGTTTATTTCTTAAGGCAGTTTACATAAGTTTTTCTTCGCCGTAGCATCACTTTTACATAAAATTCTTATCCTAATTTAATTCTAACATAGTCACAACGATTTGAATTTATTAAAACATATTCCTCTTATTTCTTAAATATCATCTTAGGTAACTCGTCATTAATTATGAAATCTACTCGGAAATATTATTTGAACCAAACGAATAACTTCTATAAATTATAAAATAAGCTGTTATTTTCAGACATTTTGTTGATAATTTCATAAACTGTTTCGAGTTTGTTTGTATCTTTACATAATTTTTATTCTAATTTAGCTATTGGTTGAACTCATGGACGCAGCTTGAATCAGAACTAAGTCTTAAAATGGGCCTTTATTAAATTGAAACTCCAATTTTCTTTATGAAATGATAAATAAGTTTCATGTATGAAAGGTCACGACAAACAAGAATGTCTCGAACTGGGACATTGGATAGTCTACCTTGGGTACGAAAAGAATTTATTAGTTGAGATCTGACATCACGATACTCCACGCATGTCCAAACGACATGATCAATATGCCGTTAACCTTCGCCACAAGCACAATGATTAGTCTCGGATAGCCCAATTCGAAGGAGATGTGCGTCTAACGTAAAGAGAAAAGTTTTATTTGGAATGTTTTCTTCTTCCATGTTATTGATTGCCTTTCAGGATTATAAATTCTTTATATCCTTATAGTTTCCTTATATTACATTTTGGTGGGGAAAGGGTTCCAATCAGCTTTTTACAGCCCTGTCCAAAATGTTTTGCCCTCCCCGTTAATTTGTATCAGGCCGAATTAGCGCATGCGCGCCATATAGACGCCTCTTTCAATATGAGGAAATTATATTATTACCCAACAGTTTCTATTGTTTATTCATGTTGGTTTTCTTACCTTTGTTCATAGTTTATATTCTGTTTTACCTTAATTCCAGTGTTCTATTCAGCTGTCATTCGTAAGTGTTTTTTGTTGTCATTTATCACTCCGTACTTTTGCTGGCATGCTATGTTGTTGCCTTAAATGTAAAAGTTAGTTGTATACAGTGGTGTTTATGTTCTTACCAATATTCCTTTCTAATTCTTTCAGCTTTTTCGTATTTCTTGTTCCTCATGCAGTCATCCGTTTCCAAAAAAAAAACAAAAAAAATTAGTGTTTGTTTGATCTTTGTAGAGCAGCTCATCATGGTTTGACGGATAAGAACTGAGGACATGCGTTTTTATTTAAATGATATTAACACTTGGGTTTTATTAGTATTGCTACAGCATGTTCACATTTCGTTATCTTCGGTTGATCATTGACAGTATTACCATCCGCTCAGGCACTTTTGAACATCTGGTGTACACTGACTCACAATCGAAATGTGTCACAACCAATTTGATACAACGCACCCGAGGGAACGGTATAATGTATGTTGTACACACAAAAACACATACATACACACACGCATACACACATGCATATATACCTACATGTATTCCACAAGCAAGCATCACAACATTGAGTTACTATTTCTATTCTAATAGATTCTAACCAAAATTTGTGTGCCTTTAGTCATCTCAATAGTAGAGTCACCATGTTATTTTACCGATTACTCGACTTTCAATAAATTTATTGAGATAAAATCGAATACAAAATCTTTGCCTCGTCTGTAAGAAGCAATGGCACATAAAAGTTGTTCGGAAATGATTCAATACTGCTGTTTTAACGAAAAAAACAAAAAAAAATGCTCCAAATTTCATGTTACTCTTGAAATTAATCTATCAAACAGAGATAACAGATCTCACTCTAACTAATGGTTTTCGTACATGAAATGACTAATGGATTTGAGATGAATGGGGGTACCATTACTAAATTTCTATCTCTTCTATTGGTCGATCGTTAGTCCTGAGCTGAAACGGTGGCCTTTATTACCGTTCTTGCATGCACTTACTCTTACATTTCATTCACACATCATCTCACCGATCAGGTCCCAAATGATGCATCCTCACAATACAAACTGGATGAACATCCTTTGACAGCTATCAGTGGTTTGCTCATTGGTTCAGTCATTATAATTTTATTATATTCTACAATATTCTATTTCATTCCACAGTATTCCATGGTACACAAACCACCAATAAACGTCAAAGATGGATTCGATTTACCGTTCATTTATTGTCATCGTGTGGAACCCAATTGGGATACGTTTACTCTACTTACTTCACACTGGTAATAAGGGCCGGTAGTATGAAAATAAAACATAAAAAAGAGCTCAGTTAAGCCCTACCGGCCTCTCCAACCCCGGATGTTGGAGCGTAATGCAATCAACATCTTATTCAAGTCGTTCCATATATTATTCATTTAATTCAATTATGAAACTAAAAGCTGTAACGCATATCTTTATCAAATTGTAACGCTAATTGATTGTATGTGATGATGTTTGCAATACCGTCAAGCCCACCAACCAATGGGAGGGATTGCCTTTCAGGATTATAGCTTGAATGATAAAAGTCAACTATTGCGCAAATCCGTTGATATTACAAAGTTAACAACAGAGATAACATATATCGGTATATTGAATACATAGTAAAAAAACACTTGATATTAATATTTCAAACAATAAATTAATATTTTTCTCGGTAGCCAGCTGACCAGATCAACCAATATAACCAATTAATAATTTTAATAAATAATTAAAATAATAAAGCGGAAATAATAAAGAATCAAGACGCGCGTGAAATCTGTTGTCCTTTATTTGGTGATTTAAAATGATTTTATAACAACTGTTTAGAATATGTCAATGCAATGAATCAACTATTTTGTCTAAATCCTATTCACTCGTTTATTTTGTATCAAGTAATTTCATTTATAAAAAATAGGGAAATTTTTATTCTTTCAGTTTCCTCGAATAAGAGCTGTGAATCAAGACTTCCCGGGACTTTAATATCGGATATTGTTGACACGTTCACTCGGGATGTCCATTAGTTTTATTGTGCATCCAAACATCTTGAAACCGGAAAATACTGAGTCGCGCGCGAATAATACCAATACTGAATTTTACTAACAAATATCCTTCTCCCGTGACACTTGTGGAGTGCGCAGCAGCATTGCTAGGTATCAGAATCTCGTCAACATAAGTTCACGAAATGTCACCAAAGCTCATTTTGATGAGCAAAAAAAAGATCTCGTAGCAACATGTTCTCCTGTCTATCCATGCTATCAACGAAAATCGGTATTCATCTGTACGATCCGTGAATTATCGGTATTTTGGGAGTACATATCTGTATTGCGGTATAAAGGTCAAATATCTGTATAAATACCGATAAATCGGTATACCTGGCAACGTTGGCAATATTGTCAAATTCAATATCACGCGTTTTATTTTGGGAACGGCCAATAAGCCATCCATCAACATTCACTTTGAAGAGTACTATCGATTTGTGTTTTGCGTAGAACATTTTGAAAGCATAGCAGTATAGTAAAATGCTCTTTTTCTCTGGCGAGCCTTCGAATATATGCTCGGTTCCAAGTTTTAACACATCAAATTTTACATCTATTAGGTACTTTATGGAAAATACGTCATGGGTAAACATGCTTTATTTTATATTAAATGCATGATTTTATCAATGTAATAAATATGGAGACTATCGAAAACATGACAAAATTGCAAGAAAACTGCAACATATTTTTCGCCGATACTACTGATCGGACTGCTATTTTAATTTTAATTTTGCTTTTTTTACTTTGCATGAAGTTTAATTTGAAAATTTCATTTACCGACATGAATGAAATTGGTCCTAAGTACGATATTTATTTCTTATGAAGCATTCGTCACTTTCTTGATGCTTGGAATCTTCCTAAAAAAACTACCTGCGCTGCAGATCCTTCTTTTGCACAGAAGTCGCGAACGTACACGTTCGAGTGAAAACAAGAATGGCTTGTTCGCATTCGTTCGAAAGCATGTGTTCGTCGTATGGTCTATACGGACGTAAGCAAGCATGATGATACAAAATCAGTGAAAAAAACAAGTCCAATAACAAATGATATCAAAGATTTTCAATTACAACTCAAATCTGTTACAGAACTGATAGTTTAAAGTTAAATGGGCGTTGTTTTTATGCATGTACGATGTTTAAAAAAGTGATTGATTCGAACGTAAACGGGAATACGAATTTGATATACTTTCGAACGTATCGCATACGGCCGTAAACAAGAATGAGGGTGTATATCTATTTGTACTCTTGAATAAACGATAAAAATGGTGCAAATCACTACTGCCGATATGAAAATTTCCGAAAGAATCCTCCTTTTCTTGGTTCCATTTTTCATTGACAAGTGTCTCTACCGGTAAATCAGCTTTGCGACAATGTGCCAATCACGGCTGTTCAAAATTGAACCGCGGCTCGCAAGCAGAGTTGCCATTCTAAAATCTGTTTCAACTTGGAAAATCTGTGTGCCTGTGTACGCCCAAATTTGATTCTTTAAACTCTTTATTCTTTATTCTTTAAACGATGATGCTTCCTAATGAAGCTGTCAAAAAACATAGGAACATTTATTCTCCAGTGAATTTTCAAAGAATGCTGTCGTAATAGGAGAAAAAATAGATTTTTTCCAAATGGAATTTCAACCAATTTATTTCAATATCCCGCTTCCTCGCACACGGACACCTCTAGTTGTGAAACACCGGCCCCCTGTCACGACGCCATCTTGATGTGATCAAAGTCGGAACTTCAAAATCAGCTGATTGCAACGTGTACAAACAAACAGTAATATATTTGTTTTACGCGTTTACCTTGTTTAGTGCACGAAAATTAGTGAATTTTGGGTCGACTCTCTCACAATAACTTGTCGGTTTACCTAAAATACAGCAGACAGTGTTTTGTGACATCAAGTAGAGATAATTTTCACAATTTGAGAGTCGCGGTGAGTCTTAATATATATTATTGAATAAAAAAAAAAGTCGCGGTGAGTATCAAAACATCGCAGTGTTTGGGGCTCGAAACGCGAGGGGCTCAACGTAATCGGTATACTTTCAAATGGCTGGTGCTCACATACCGGTGTCAGATGGGTGTGAAACACAACTTCAGATCGCCCATACCGCTCATGCATTTCCGTGGCTCTCACACTCACTCTCTCGAACCGCTTCTCCACATTGACGTTTATTGAAAAAGAGCCAATGAGTCGTTCAATTGAACCGGCTCTTACGAAAGAGCGTTCGGTTCAGAACCGCTTATTGAAATGAGCCGTATTGCCCATCACTAGTATGGAATATTGTAATCTTGAGTTTATCTTTGGTTTCGTGGTTTGCACCGCTGGAATTTCCGAGAGAAATGTCAATCTACGGAAATGATACTACGACTATCTGGCATCGCTGTTTGTTGCCAAAATGACGGATGAGATGTCAGTTCAGGTTTTACCCAGCCTTGCCAGGTCATTTTTCCAAAAATCTGTATTCGGCGCAAAAATCTTTCTGTACCATATCGGTATCAGAATCCCGTAACATAAGTACCCAGGAAAATGTTACCAAAACTCATTTTGGTGAGCAAAAAAAAGGTCCCACAGCAACCTATTCTCATGTATATCCAAGCTAAACCCAAAAATTGATATTTATCTGTACGATCCGTGAATTATCGGTATTTTGGGAGAACATATCTGTATTGCGGTATAGAGATCAAATATTTGTATAAATACCGAGAAATCGGTATACCTGGCAACGTTGGTTATACCTTTACATTCAGAGATGCTAGATCTGCAGATTTGGGGAATAGTGCTGCAGATATTTTTTGTTGTGCAGACTTTTGAAAATCGAGTTTTTCGCAGACTTTTGTCCAAATTTACAGACTTTTGAAATTGGGCGACCCTTTTTTTTGCTCGCCAAGTCAGTTTTGCGTGTCATACTTAATAGAGAAATTTTTGCCAGCAAGACATGCTTGCTGGCTGCAGATTTTTTTTTTCACATTTACAGACTTGAAACCCTGTACACGCTCGTTCAATGTCACTCTAAAGTGAGTACAATTTCACTAACATTCGTTAAAAGTGGAACTACTCTATAGTGAGTAAAGCTTGTTTACTCACTTTTGAGTAAATTAGGTATTTGTCAAATTCTGAGTAACATTTACTCAGTGCTACAAATGGTAAAATTAGCTCGAGTGAGTAAATATTACTCAATATAATGCAAATTGAATAAGGGATTCGTATATGGAATTCTTTGCTTTAAACGAATATTGACTTACTTCTATCCAACGAATGAAGGAAGCCGCTACCTGTTCATCGGTCATTGGAAAGGATCCGTCTGCCTTTCTTCCTTCCATTTCCGACAAAGGGAGAAGTTCCGCTCCGACAAAGGGAAAAGTTTAGTGCACGTAAATTTTCACACAACGTTTTCAAAGCTCTGTGAGTAAAACTTGTTGTCAATTTTGAAACTGAGTTGACGTTACTCATTCTTCTAAATCAATATTACTCACTTTTTGACATTTGAACTAAATAAGCAAAAGCGAGTACAAACTACTCACTTGAGAGTAACATTGAATGAGCGTGTAAATATTTGAAATTTTTACCTGGCATCTCTGTTTACACTAAACGTCGGCTTAAATTTACTTCACTATGGAGCCAGAAAACATAAAGCAACCTTTAATTGAAAGTAAATCTGTGTTCTTAGGTAAATTATTGTTTGTATTAAAAATAACAATAATGCTATTTGATTACAGATACACATGCGATGCAAAATCCGACAACCGACGAAACTCAACTGAATTTATTGAAATATGAATCTGAATGGATTGATCTTGGATCAGGTTATCAAATCCGCATACCAGCACAAGGCACAGAACATAAGAGCATTGAGCAGGGACAGTTTGAAAATGTTATTGTTGAAACTTTTGAAAAAGAACTAGCAGAAATTAATTTGGATGATTTGAAAACTTCAATGTTTCACTTTGTAGAAACTCGTGATCTTGATGAATCGAACTGCTTTAGTTTAAGGATCAAGCTACAGTCGGAAGACTTATCTAACAAACAAGTAGAGTCATTTGAAGATTTCGTTCACAAATGCAATTTCTGTATCAGTCGTTTCTCGATAATGGAACAACTTAGAGGACACTTGCTACGACATGCACATATTGAGTGCGACCACTGCAATACAAAATTCCACAATCCATTCGAACGGGATTGGCACGCAAAGCGATTCCATAGGGTAGATTCCTTACTTAGAAAAAGTATTGGCATTCACCACTTTTGCCGATGTTGCCAGCTCAGTTTTCCCACCAATGAAGAAATATTTTCACACCTAATTAGGTGCCATTGGGTTTATGTTGAACAAGAGATGAGAAAATTTTCAGATCCGCTAACATGCCATTCAGAAAGTACTAAGCATCTTTCTACCTTAGTTCAGAATGAATCAAATGCAACTTTGTGCATTTACTGTAATCAGATTTTCAAAACTTCCTGGACTTTAGCGAAGCATTTCAAAACTAAGCACATGAGCTCTACGCATGCCTGTAAGTACTGTACAGAAGTTTTCAGTAGTATGTTGTTATTGATAAAACATCAAAGGCGAGTTCATGGAATAGTGACTAATTACAAATGAATTCATTAGTAACATGAAAATAGAATTGCTTAGAACATTTTAACTACGCTTTTTTTTACTAAATATTAAGAAAATAATTGGTATTTATATATCTAAAAATACCAATTATTTTCAAATGAAAGAATAGAATACTTTCTGCGTATACCTGTTTTAAATTTGACAGAACTGTTCGAATAAATGAAACTAAAACGGCTGGCTGGGGATACGTTTGTTTCAGTTTCAGTTATATTAGGGCATATTCAGTAGTGTACTAGTTTTAGATGCATAATTTATGTCAGTTTTAAAATTTAAATCTAGAAATTCCAACAAAATAGGTTGGCAGCCCCAGCAGCATTTTATCAGTGTTTCAAATACAGAAAAAATAAAACGGCAGCGTATACCAGTTTTAAATTTGACAGTAGAACTATTCGAATAAATAAAACTAAAACGGCTTGATGCGGATACGTTTGTTTCAGTTTCAGTTATATTATAGACCATAGGAAAGCGGCAAAGTAATCCTTGGGACCTTTTTTTTGCTCGCCCAAGTCAGCTGGAGATGAAGTTCAGCTTTGTTTTTTTTTTTTGCTCACTAAACCAACGATGGGGGCGCAACACTTATTCTGCCTTATACCGCCAAATTTTCTCGGTACGCCACTGGTTCGCCCATATTTGCTCTTAAAACACGAGTGAAACGCTGTTGGGGCTGCCAGTTTTTCTTGTTTCAGTTCTGGAGTGTTCTAGTTCTAGATGCATAATTTATGTCAGTTTTAAAATTTAAATCTAGAAATTATAACAAAAAAACTGACAGCCCCAGCAGCGTTTTATCTGTGTTTCAAATATAGAAAAAATAGAACGGTAAGGGCATATTCAGGAGTGTTCTAGTTCTAGATACACACTAAGATTCAATTCCGTTGTTCGGTAATTTTTTTGACGAAAACTTTCGGTAATCAATAGAAACTACCAATATTTCGGTACATGAACTTCATTTTACAAAAATTATGCAAATTTTTACCGGACGATCAGTTTTACGTAAGTTTTCATTACAGATTCTGTAAATAGATATACAATTCATACGGTAAATCTGAATAGTCGCCGAGTACGGTAAAAACCATACCGTCCGTATGGTAAAATAATCTTCCAACAACCGAACTTCTGTAAATACTGATTGTCGTGAAACTAACTGTCAAACAGTTATTAAAATTTTCTGTAAGTGTCTTTTTATTTACCAATCGAAAAATATTTTGAAGAGTTCGTCGAATGGAATGAGGTACAAGTGCACAAGTTTTTAAAACATTAGAACTACTCAAAGCTTTTTGTTTACTTATAGGCAGAAACCAATTTCATATCACTATGTCCACTTGCTGCCAATACATTTCGTTCGAGTTATTTCTGGTGGACTTGACAGGTTGTGCAGTGCTCCGAAAGGCGCTCATAATTCCGGTCAACCGGGAAGTGAAGTTACAATTTTCTAGATATTTTTTAATATTTTTTCGTGGATATATAGTGCACCGTAGTTACAACTGGTTCGAACTTTCTTCACTCGTTTCTAAGAAAAATATCCAAATCCGAAAAACCTTATCGTAAGCTTAAATTGTATGTTGTTTTTTGAAATTCTAAAATCTATTCAAATTCAGAATTTACCAAAAGTAAACAAACGCAAAAAAATACCGAATTATTCGTTAGATCCATTTGGTTTACAGTTTACGGTAGTTGTTTGACAATTCAGAAATAACCGAACGATCGGTATTCAATTCAATTACCGAACTGATTACCGAACGTTCAGCTGTTGAAAGTTCGGTAAAAAATTACCGAATTCTGCGAAATTTTCTAAGTGTGTACATAATTTATGTCAGTTTTAAAATTTAAATCAAGGAATTATAACAAAATAAACTGGCAGCCCCAGCAGCGTTTTATCTGTGTTTCAAATATAGAAAAAATAGAACGGCAATGTATACCAGTTTTAAATTTGACAGTAGAACTGGTCGAATATATAAATCTAAAACGGATTGCTGGGGATACGTTTGCTTCAGTTTCATTTACATTATAGACCACCCATATGAATCTTGCAGCTGCTGAATTTGCTCTAATGTATACCAGTTTTAAATTTGACAGTAGAACTGGTCGAATAAATAAAACTAAAACGGATTGCTGGGGATACGTTTGTTTCAGTTTCATTTACATTATAGACCACCCATATGAATTTTGCAGCTGCTGAATTTGCTCTAATTAATCGCATCTGATGATATTTTTGAACCTGTCAAAATGGGAGAAAAATGTAAATTGCTGAATGGAGTAAGAAATATTTTTGTTGACTGTGAAAATAAGAACACATTTCTGGATAGATCAGTGATAATCACTACAACCTTCATTACATGAATAATATATTTTGCTACATGATTTATCATATAAAATAACGAGAGATGAAATGCGCACACAATAATTGCCTTTGTACTGAAATAGCAGGGCGAATTTTTTTCGAGAAAACCGTGCGTATTTTTTCTCAGTAATTTTGTGAATAGTTATTCATTGCATGAGACTAGTACTTATATAATACAATGATAACAGTTTGAGGAAAGTAACAAATTTATAATTGGAGTGCTAAAAAAACAAATCCAAAGTTATCTGATAACGAAAAAAATATTTCTTTTTTGTAAGAAATTATTTGTTTACGTTTGTATTTTATCCTTATTTTTGGGTCACAGCTGCACCTCGCCGAGGCATAGAGTTCGATAAGTCTAATAACGTTTTGTGGTAAATATTTCAGTACGGCGAAAAACATTTTTATTTTTTTTCCGAGAGCTTTAGTACTAACAATTAGTTATTCTATATAATATTATGACCACAGAAAAGTAGTACTTCGAATAACTCATCGTTCAAGGCCAAAACAAGATGTAAATATTTTTCTGGTTGCTGCCAAGCATTAGAATGCCACTTAAAAAATAATACACCAAATGAAAAAAAGTTTTTTCATATTTTTACTGGTTGGAAGAAACTTTTGTGATAGCGCCAACGCTGTCAACTGTACATTTTTGTATTCGATACAGTAATACAGATATGTTCTCTTAAAATACCGATCTTTGAATTTTCATACAGATAAATACCGATTTTCAATTTTTGTATTTGATGGCATAATATTGAACCAGGTGATTTTTTGCTCTCAAAACCGGTCCTCCAACAATAGATTTTTACTCATACACATTCAATAGATTGATTTTTTCGATAAAATTAATTTAATTTAATAGTTGGCAGCTTAGAATAGAAGCGCTATTTTTTAGAACCGCTAAAAATAATCTGTCATTGAAAATAACAGTTAAGCTCAGTAGACAGTAATCAACAGATTCAAAATAGTCGTCATTCATTATTCATAAATAGACGTGAACATCAACAAATAGTTGATGAAAAGCAAACCGATTACAAGTACATAACACATTACTGAAAACTATATGAGCGCTATTATTCCGAACAGCACTGTACATTAACAACAATCACAGAGGATAGTTTAACATTAAAATGGGAAAGCACACCAGAATTTTGAAGATACGTTCACATCATTCCTATTCTATCGAAAAAGTATATATATATATATATATATATATATATATATATATATATATATATATATATATATATATATATATATATATATATATATATATATATATATATATATATATATATATATATATATATATATATATATATATATATATCTCTTATAAAGCAGTAAACTGTAACTGTGGTCTCCTTGGCTACAATAAAATGTTAAACAAACGAGCTCTACTCGAACACCAATGCAATCGAAGTGAAAGGTAGTACTGGGCAGGATGGTTCCAGTTGTAACGCTGCTGCCATACAATCGGCCGATGCCGCATAATCACCGAGACTTTCCATCACTCTTCCTAGAAGGAACCTACAGATAAGGCTTGATCAGCTACGTTGGAAATTTGAAAATATTTTATCACCTACCAAATTTTTGGACAGTTTGGATCAATACGAGCAGCATCCTTTAAAGTTTTTTCTGCCAACCTTGGCTCCCCCAGAGTGAGGTAAGCCTCGCCTAAAGCACGCAAAGCGTCAGTGTGATACGGGTTTGCACATACCGCATTCTGAAAACTTTGCTTTGCTTCCGCCCATTGTTGTTGATATACGTGTATTTGGCCACGCTACGGGTTAATACCATTAAATGGTAAAATAATTTACAAATATATTCATTTAAAGGTTACACTTATTTTATACAAAGCAAAATTTTAGCAAAAATTATTTTTTAGTTTTCTTTACGACTCGTCAGTACAGAGGTTATTTTGTGCTTAGGGCACATAACCGTTTTTAGTCTTGTTTCGTCATTGACTCATCAGTACATAACGGAAATTTTACATCGTTCTCGCTGGTTATGTTGAACTGGTGGTGGTATAATAGTTCAACATAAACTATTACGCACCGACGAGTCTAACCCGAAGCCTAAACAAAACTATCAAGTATATTGTTGAAACTAAAGTCCTCACCATGAACATCACTTGATGTGACACCGGGTTTATCAAGCATGCCTCCTGAATGCAGTTGATTGCTTCGTTGGGTTGCTCTATGGCCAGATAAACGTCGGCCAGCAGCAACCATATTTTGAACTGTGTTGTCCAGGCTTTTTGAGGTCCAGGTCGGGGGTTGAATGAGCTTAAAGAACTGGCAGCTTCACTCAAAGCATGTTCAATACGAGATGCCGCTAAAGATGCAGCGTGAATAGAATCTAGAATTGAAAGAAGTAATGTCGTAACGATAAACGTTTTTGACACAATTTACGTCAATTTGTTTAACTTACTGGAATCTTTGTCCGACATTTGTGAAGATTGCATTTGTAATACGCTCTTTGTATCGGAATGTTTTTCATTTTCGTGCTCCATTCCGTTGCCAGCATTTGCTAGTTGTACTTCATACACTTCCCGCCAGATAGACAGCATACGTTGAACGGTTTCGAGTGCAGTCTCAACGTCTTTCAGATGTAGCTCAAGGTGGGCTTTGACATGCAAGAGATTCAAATTATCTGGGAATTCTTCGGTGGCATCTTGCACAACTGCTAATGCTTCCTTCGGGCGCCTGTTTGCCGTGAGTAGAAGAGCGAACAAGTGTAAACTTGAGGCATGTTCTGCTCGAAGGGACAAAGCGTTGGTTATATGAAGCAGTGCCTCGGCGATATTGTAATTAAAGGCATACTGACACGCTAGGTAATACTCCGAAAGGTGATCGTTGGGATCTTGAAGAACTGCTCGTTCAAGCGCTTCATATGCAAGCTTATTAAATCGAACTTTTTCCGACACGAGATTTGAAGAAACAGCAATTTGCTGTAAGCCTATTCCAACAAATAGTTGAGCTCTCGAACGTCGTAGTCCTTTGTTCTCTTTACTTAAGGCTTCTTCAGCAAAAGCTAGACCTTCTTTGATCTGATCTAAATGTTCATAGCACAATCTTGCTGCCAATAGACAACTAAGTCCATCTTGAGGTTCTAATTTTGAATATTCCTTTAGCGCACAAACAGCGTGCTTATACCGTCCCATGGCAATTAAACACGTCGCATACTGCTTCCATACGTGGCTCTCACCAAAAGAAAATTTCAATGCTTTCTCCAGCGAATCGTGAAGATATCCGGCCTGATTCCAACGTACCGTAGCTAATGTCAGTAAATCGTATATGGCCGTTGCGTTTCCCAACGAATGTAATCTAGCTTCTCTGAACTCGGGACTCTGTGACAGGACAGCATCTCTTACAGCTAATACTTCGGCAACCAAAAGTAATAGAATTGTTTCCTCGTGTTGATTTTTCGGAATGAATTGCTGCCTGGCAGAATACTTCTTTGGCTCCCATAACCGTTTATTCGCAGAACTGGCCGCGTTTAGATTAGTCGGTGGTGTATAAATAGTTCCTGATACTCCTCTCAATAAAACTTCTGCTAGCTGCCTTGCTAACGTCAATCTTAATGTCTGTGTAGCCTTTGTTTCTACAGCATTCAACATCACTCTGTAACGATCGATCGCGTTTTGCAGCTTTCCAGCTTTTATCAGTACAATTGGAGCACGCTGTAAACCTGTTTCCAAAACCGCACCCATACGTCGAACCTCGTTTTGAGAGTTAGTATCCTGACCTTGGAGATACAATATACCCAAATCTGCAGCTCGCTCAAAGCAAGTGATCATTTCCGTTTCTTGTTCGGCTTGCTTATACTTCGAAGCTGCCTTTGCACCTTTCTTCTCTAAACACATACCTTTGATTGCGTATGATTCCGCCAGGATTCGAATACTTCGCCTAGAATGCAGCAAGAGATAAAAATTCACACCCTGTTATAATTCTTTACTTACGGTGACAAATGTTTCTCCGACAGTGTATTCAGTTCAGCCAATATAAAATTTTGCAACGATTCGTCGTATTGTCCACAGGCATAAAACAGCTTCGCTAGCAGTAAGTGAGCATCGAGAGCAATGCCTGCTTTCTTCCCACTTTCACCAATAACTGAATTCAGGTAGCGTTTGGCCTCGGAAAGTCCCAATTTAGCCTTGTGGAAATTATCCTCTACTGGCGGGTGTTCTTCAAGATATTTTTCTAACTTACCTTCGCCCATCAAAAAGTTTGCAAGGCTCTCTTGAGGAAGAAACAAATTTTCTATGACAAAACAATCTCCGATTGAAATAGAAATGACTCACCAACTTGAGGATACCCTGCCTTAAGTTCGTCTGCTAGTTCGGTCACTCGTTGCCATTTGCCCTCTCCACGACACTGTTCTATGATAGTTTCAAGTTTAGTTACTTGATTCCGGTTGCGCCCGGTCATTATGAGTTTTAGATAGAGTTTTAATATACTTCGATTGAGCAATTTGAACTTTTCAATTTATGGAATCTGATACAATCTGATTACCAGTAGAGATGGGAAACTTATCGATATTTATCGATAATATCGATATTACCACGATATCGACGATATCGATAATTCATAGCATTGACAAAAATTATCGATATTCGATATTGCAACCAGTTCAGTAAAATTATAATTTCATATTTTTACTTCGCTCGTGTAGTTTTTATCTAATATTTGATATTTGAGCTATGTTTAAAAAAAGGGAAATCGAATCAGCTGTTTTTCAGCGATGAATGTTTCGACTTTGGTTTCAAATTCTATTTAGGAGATAGGAATAGGGGCTGGGGTCCACTAGGAGATTGATAGTACCTATTAGCTCTCTCCGGACTGTACCAGCCTAGATGCCGTGTGGAATCCGGCGGAAAAAAATGAACCAAGAATAGATCCACTGGGTTCCTGCTTCCATGTCGTAAAAGGCGACAATTGCAGGAGTTTCTTTTTCCTTTCAGTTATCAGATATTTTCAATGTTTTACTTCTGATTACTCTATTTTACTAAATCATCTCTTTATTCAACCTATCAATTTCCGTCTAGCTTCGGAGAAAAGTTTTATTAGGAATGATTTCTTCTTCCATGTTATTGATTGTCTTTCAGGATTATAAAATGAATGATAAAAATCAACCATTGCGCAAATCCGTTTATATTACAAATTTAATAACAGAGATAACATATATCGGTATATTGAATACATAGTAAAAAACACTTGATATTAATATTTCAAACAGTAAATTAATATTTTTCTCGGTAGCCGGCTGCCCAGATCAACTAATATAACCAAATAATAATTTTAATAAATAATTAAAACAATAAAGCGGAAATAATAAAGAATCAAGACGCGTGTGAAATCTGTTGACCTTTGTTTGGTGATTTAAAATGATTTTATAATAACTGTTTAGAATATTTCAATGCAATGAATCAACTTTTTTGTCTAAATCCTATTCGCTCGTTTATTTTGTATCACGTAGTTTCATTTATAAAAACGTGCTTAATCCACCTAGCAGTGAGATGATACCTTTTTTTTATCAATCCGCATGTGTTTTTTTTTGCATGACTAAAAAAACGCGAAAGGTAGATGCATAAACGAGTGACTGCATACTCAACAGCCGGCTGTCCGGAGTTTTGTCAATTTCGGAGATTGACTATTTCGTGCATTATATTGCCAGCACAAAGTAACACATAAAACCATAATACTTTAAAACATTCTTGGTAGCCGGCTACCCAGAGCAATAAACACATGATAACATTATTAAAACATTTACTAACAAAGTATCCTCTCCTGTGATGCATGTGGGAATGCAGAGGATTCCTCGGTTCCTAGTAGCAACATGCATCGAACTAACAATCCTTTCCCTCCCAAGTAGATATGCATTCGGACGTGGCCGGCGTCGGTATTGATCAGCATGCATGGTTCAATACAGTTTGCACGGTGTGAAACAATGTGTTATTCCCAAACATGTTACTTCAAAAAATCATTTTGCAATCTCAATTGGTCCAGATCAATAACGGAGTAGCAACACACGGGCGGTTTCTAATGCTAATACTAATGCTAAATCCTATTTAGGAGATAGAAATGTCAAATTTGTGCGCACCAAAATAGCAGCACTGCGCGCCCATACAATTGACATGATATGTTGAATGTGATGCCATGCGATGGCGTTGTTGGACTGAAGATTAATTTCGCTCCAAGCTGACAGGTTCTGCTAAAATTGACTTCCTGCACGCAACCCTTCTATAGGACGAACATGACTTAAGGTAAAGTATTTTGTTGGCAGCGTTTGTTGAGCAAGCTGCAGAGAAAACAGATATTTTCTCTTATTGGGAAAATTACACAGCATGCAAAGAGCTGAAATTCATTGCACAGCGTCATTTGATAACTTTACCAACATCAGTTGACTCCGAAAGAGTCAATTCAACAGCGGGAAACACGGCTTGTTTGAGTCCAGGGAATTTTCAATTTTTGAAAATCTAATTTGTTCGGCTGTGAACCTAACTTAATTTTTGCAATCAAATGTACTTTCTTGTTTCAATAAATTTTTATTTCGGTGGTAAAAATATCGATATTTATCGATAATATCGATATTAAGCAGCGAAATATCGATATTATCGATAACTGATTTTATTCGATATTTCCCATCTCTAATTACCAGAGATGCCAGGTCATTTTTTCTAAATTCTGTGATCAAGCCAAAAAACTGTCTGTGCAAAATTTGTGCACGTTTGCCGTTACAAAATATCTGATCGAAATCATTTTGGTGAGCAAAAAAATGATTTCGCTACTTCCAACTGCTCTGTCGGATATTCATTTTCTCTCAGTTTTCCCTAGCGAATTAAAGACTTTTTGAGGCTCATTGAAAGTCTGTGATCGATGTGAAACACAGATTAACCTGTGAACCTGGCATCTATGCTGATTACAACATCCCGCATACGCATTGCTGCCAGACGGCTGACTAAACGCTGCTAGCGGGCAAAATATGGCTGGCAGCCATTCTGGTGACCGACTGCCCAACGTTGTCAAGTATACCGATTTATCGGTATTTATATAGATACCTCTATACCGCAATACAGATATGTACTCCCAAAATACCGATAATTCACGGGTCGTACAGATAAATACCGATTTTCGTTGATAGCATAGATAGACAGGAGAAAAGGTTGCTACGAGACCTTTTTTTTTGCTCAACAAAATGAGCTTTGGTGACATTTCCGTGAACTTATGTTGACGAGATTCTGATACTGATATGGTACAGATTAGAGTGACGACTTCTCATCCGTAATGTTGGCAACAATTCAAAACATTCTATTAGCTTTACATTGAATTGACAGGTCGTTTGTTCGTTTGGAACTGGAAGCTGTCATTCCAAACGAACAGCTGTCGTCACTCTGATTATAGTCACTCTAGTACAGATAGATTTTTGCGCCGAATGCAGAATTTTGGAAAAATGACCTGGCAACGCTGCGACTTCCACACCACTAGTGATGTCTGATTTTTAGTATTTATCGATTTTTTTTTTATTTATAACAATTTTTATTCAGGCCAATTTGCGTATGGCTTTACGTGGCCGATTTACCCGTGTTTTTGTTACATAAAATTATTTTTTTATTGTTGGATCTCGTTGTCACCCTTCTTCTAGGGGGAGAGGAGCTTTCATTTCCTTCTAGCGAAGATTGTCCGTCATTTTGTCCGTTGCTTATATCATCCATTGCTACATCGTTGGAATTGTGAGTGGTTTCCGTTTCCTTGTTTTCATTGTTGATCGCAGTCTTGGGTTCATTTGCAGTTGCTGTAGATGCGCTTTGTACATTGATTGCCGTTGATAGTTGGTTAGATGGTAAAGGTGCTTTTGAAACAGGAGCACTGCATTCACTAGTTTCCGTTGTCGGGTGGTTGTCCTTGTTTTTTTTGTTTTGTTTGTTTTCGCAGTTTCAGTGCATGGTTTGCCGTAGTGTGCAGGTTGTTCACAAAACTGACATGTAACCAATTGATTTTCATACGTAATTAACGTTTTACACGGATGTATCCCGTCTTGACCACAAATGATGTAAGATGGAATTGCTTTACGTAGTTGCATACGTACCACTCGCACGCCATTCCGGATACCCGGAAAAAAATTCCGCCATACTTCCTTTTCGATGGAAAGAACTTCACCGTACTGCGACATACATTCCCGAACATACCCCTCGCTGGTCTGCGGGGGAAGGTCATGCACGCGTACTACTATGGCATTGTCCACCATGAACACAGGGATTTTATATTTAACATTGTCATGATCAATACTGTGCACCCCGTTATTACCCGAAGCAAATGCAATTGCATCTTTTTCACGTTTAAACATAATGTACACACAGTTCGACGCCTTGTTGAATTGAATCTCACTTACATCATTAACGTTTAGATGCATTCGTTCCTTAAGCAAGATTTCAATTTCGGTTGCTGCAGGTCTAACTTTGCAGCGCTTGAAATCAATACAAATTGAATTTGGCCTTGTAGGCCAAGTTTCAGGCTTTGTTAAATCGTATTTGCCCATTTCGTACACTCTATTGTTCACTGCACTGTATTGTCTTTGTTTCTGTCGTCGCGACCGTAAGAAATTTTCGACTGTGTCGTTTGCGATGCGAGCACGAACTGAGTATTTATCGATTATTAGGTATTCGATTAGCTGCCCTTACACGAGACAATATTATTGTCAATACAAGGAGTATTGACAATACTTTTGATCGTGTAGTGGAAACTTCATTGGATTGACGAAAATATTGTCAAGAAATCAAAACTGCTCATCAATCCGAAAATACTTTCTCTCCAGAGAGGAAACTGCCAAATATGTGCAATGAACTCATCTCTCAATATTTCAATGTTCATTTGCAATATTTGAAGCTCCAAACGCTTGATTTTCTCGAAAAATGCGGACTCAAGTTACCAAGTCAATTGGATTGACGGTATTGACAATACTTTGGATTGACAATAATATTGTCACGTGTAAGGGCTGCTATTAATAAAAGAGGAGTCGATTAGTGTAATCGATTACTATTAAGCATTAATCGATCAAATTATTCTAAACAGAATCAGAGCTGCCGATTGAAAATCTGTGCTATATCAAATCTTTACCATTAGTGTATCAGTAAAAAGAATGAGAAAATGTGGTTGAAATGTCAAGAAAATTCAATAATATCTATAATCAAACGGATGGAAAAATGTATGAACATTGTAACCGTAGGCAGAATGGATCAAAAATCATTATTTAAATTGAAATTCGTATTTCCTTGAATTATGACAAATGATGCTGCAATTCGCATCATAGCAACGTTTAGACTTAGACTGCAGACAGAGTGAGCGCGAGAAGCTGAGCCGAGCTTGGTGCTGACCAAAGCAAGAAACGTACTTACAGCAAAACTGAGGGACCCTGTCAGAGTGAAAGTTGAGCCGATTTCTCACTTGTACTCTAAAAGAGTTTTTTTTTTATTAACTGCTAGTATCACCAAATACAAATTATAATACGGAATACTTCGACAAATTTTCAAGGACACATTTTGCATCGTGCGGTACACTGTCATGATACACTGTCAGAGTGACAATGTACTTTAACGAGTTTTCTATAAAACTAACAACACTGAAGGGTAAGAACAAGTTCACCATAGTTACTGTTTATTATAGTGAAAAATAAATAAACAAACAGTTTTTATCTGATAATCAAGATCACAAGCGAAATGTAAGTTAAACAATAATCTAGAATGGTTAAGCCACCATGAATATACTACTAGCTGTATTAATATTTGTAGATTCGTGGGTGTTTGTGTCAATTTTTCATCTTTTGTGCTAGTGCCGGTGATATTTAGACTGATTGTTGCAGTTTAATACCGCAACGATAAACATAAACAAACAAGTTTATTTTGCACCGTAGCAACTAGCATAAAGCGTTGCCAGAAACGATCTCCTTCCACATTTTCAAACTATCGCAATGAAAGGGAGTAATTTGCTAGGCTTACTTGTTCAGGCTGTGAACCAAACATTGGCGGTTCGTTTGTATGGGACTTAGGGGTATTATTATTTGAATTTGGTATCACCCTCGCTTTTGATTTGACAATGTTAGTCACCAGCTCGGCTTCGCTTCTCGCGCCCACTATGTCGGCAGCCTAAGGCTAAACGTTATCTACTAAGGGCATATTCAGTAGTGTTTTAGTTCTAGATGCATAATTTATGCCAGTTACAAAATTTAAATCTGGATTTTATAACAAGAAAAACTGGCAGTCCCAGTAGTGTTTTACTCGTGTTTCAAATATACAAAAAATAGAACGCATCGTAGACCAGTTTTAAGTTTGACAGAAGAACTGGTCGAATAAATAAAACTATAACGGCTTGCTGGGGACACGTTTGTTCCAGTTTATGTTCTATTATAGATCTTCCATATAGAACTTTTAACTGCTGAATTTGCTCTAAGGTTGTGAACCATTTCGCGGTTAGCTTTAACTTTTGGTTGATTTTTTTCAGTGTCGGAAAATAACCATCGATCCGTCAAAAATAACCATGCTCTCGAACAGAGTTATTTTTGACAACATCAAAATAACCACTCAAGTGTCAGATTTCAACCAAAAGTTACCCGCATTGGCTTGGCTTCCAGACGGCTGACTAACGGCTGCCAGCGGGCGCAATATGGCTGGCAGCTATTCTGGTGTCCGGCTGCCTCGCCGTTACCAGACATACACCTTAAACGATACAACCATGTCCACCAGGATTTCTGAAGTAGACGTGGCTGCCATCCGTTTGTCATACCGATGGAAATCTTTGACATTTTCAACGAAGGTGAAAAACTGAAAACGCTCGGCTAACTAAGATATGTTTCGCCAAATTGGATTTGACAGCCGTCACTGAAACAATTTTGGTAGCCGTCTGGTGCCCATGGCTGCACAGGTAGCCAAAAGGCTGTGCGGGTGAAATTAACCGTGAAATGGTTCACAACCTAACTCTGCATAAAATGTTCAAAACGACGAATGTAACATTTCAGCTGAACCGAGAAAAGCGATGTTGAAAAATAATCGCACAATTTTAAATCCTATTTAAAAATGAGTAATTGAAACAACTTCATCTTTTCACTAAAACGTCAAATTTGTATGCGTGCAACGTATCATAGTGAGTTTTTCATAATTTTCAGCTACAAAGACAACTTTTAGGCAAAAACGACACTTACGTGGTTTTGTAATTTGATCATGTACGTTTGACAGTATGATAGGCCGTTTTTTCCAGGTTGACTTGACACGCTTCTGTTAGTTACGTCGTTTTGCGAAAGTCACAGTGTTCTTTCGTCGTTTTGTGACTCGCACTTGTGTGAAAGCCAGTTTTGCTCGAAAACATTATTAAGAGCTAGTTTTGCATGTCAAGTGGAAAAAAATGACAGTCGACTCGTTTTTAATATGTTTTGATAATGTTCGCTTTTGTTTGACGAAGGATTCATAACGGTTTCTAGTATTGGAGACAAATCAGTTTCTTTCCAAATTAATCAGCGTATTTTTCAACAAGCTTAATAGCAACTCGATCCCATTAAATATCTCCTACTCTACAGTAAGTCTCACTTTCATAATATCACACTAGATCTGCTTTTTCGTGGAAATTTATTTTGTCGTAAGTCCGCGCATACACTTTTGTTTATGCTTTGTTACATTGGTCAAAACATTGCCAATTGACGAAAGAAGCATTAATGATTATTTTTCATTGATTTCGACATACGTCAAATGTGTTGACAGATTTTTTAGTGAATCTATAGTGAATTGAGAAACGGTGTTCGGGTAGTGCGTGTATTAGAACATTCCTAACAAAATGCAATAAAAATCTCGGTTTGTTTACCTTTGTTACTTAGGTCGTAATGAACATTTTATACAGAACTGATATAAATCTCGATTATTTGATTGCTATTAATCGATTAGCTTGATTAGTGGCCCTGTCGTTAATCGATTACAAATACTCAATTACTTTAGCCTTTTAATCGTTTATTTCGATTAATCGAGTAAAAAACATCACTACACACCTCTGCCAGATATACACCTCAAATGATACATCCGCATCCAACAATTCCACATCTAAATCTTTGACATTTTCAGCTAAGGTTATAGTCCAATCCACGTGCGAATGTGTTGGTGTGGCTATTCTCAGCCGTTGAAAAATTAATGCTAGTATGAGTATGTCGAAATAACTTAGTGAATTTTGTCGAGCCGCATCGTGCCAATTATTGAAGACATATATGCAATAAAAACACTGCAATGCCAAGAGAACAGTTGAGAAAGACATAAAATCGTTCATGAAACTCAATATCACGTAATGGAACTGTCTTCTATTTGGTTCATTAGTTCATAGCTTACGAAATTCTATATGCATTTTTCGCAGTGTATGATTATGAGTCAAAAATGTTATAACTCAGTGTAAAATTGAACCCACAACAAACTTTGACTTCGGCTCGCACACATTCTAATTTCGTATATGAATAGATCTGCGCACTCTGCATCGGTGTGAATAGCAGAGACGTCAAATTGCTCAATTAGATGAAAACGCTCGGCTAAGTAAGATACAGGCGGCCCCCTGTCATGACGCCATCTTGATGAGATCAAAATCGGAACTTCAAAATCAGCTGATTGTAACGTAAACAAACAAGCAGTAACAGGTTTGTTTTTTTTTTTGCGTTTACCTTGTTTAGTGCACGAAAATTAGTGAATTTTGGGTCGACTCTCTCACAATAACTTGTCGGTTTACCTAAAATACAGCAGACAGTGTTTTGAGACATCAAGTGAAGATAATTTTCACAATTTGAGTGTCGCGATGAGTATCAAAACATCGCAGTGTTTGGGGCTCGAAACGCGAGGGGCTCAACGTAATCGGTATACTTTCAAATGGCTGGTGCTCACATACCTGTGTCAGATGGGTGGATACAGGTGACTATGTTTTGCCAAATTGGATTTGACAGCCATCACTGAGGTAAAAATTTCAAATATACAGGGTTGCAAAAGTCTGTATATTCTAAAAACAATCTTCAGTCAGCAAGTATGTCTTAATGGCATCAATTTCTCTATAAAGTATGATACGCGAAACTGACAATTTCAAAAGTAGGTAAATTTTGACGAAAGTTTGCGAAATACACGATATTCAAAAGTCAGTAAAAGTCTGCACAACAAAAAATGTCTGCAGCACTATGTATACGAAATCTGCAGATTTACAGACAAATCTGCAGATCTGGCATCTCTGGTTGTCATTTCCCGCTTGTGAGGAATTCTGGCAACCGTCAAAAGGCTGGCTGCATTCCGGCTGCTGTCGAAATTGTCCAGGCGAAATTGCGTCATTATCTCGCCGTACGTGTCTTGTTTATTTTCCTCCTCTTTCTTTTTTCTTTTTTTTTTATTCGACTTCATTTGATATTCGTCAATCCCGCATGTACGTAGAAAAAACGAATCTTGAGACGAGGTAAATGAGATTGAAATATGGGTATGTTTGGTAGTGAGAAAGCAATGTTATTGGTAATAACATTTTCCATGATTAGTATATAGGAAGAGCAATAACTTATTGCCTTTCATATGTATCTTTTATTTAAAAAATAAAACCAAGACGCTTAAAATGTAACAACCGTTTCCGGCAGAGAATTTCGTCTAGCGGTTATTAACGGTTATGTTTCTGTCGTATCCCTCTTAGAAAAAAACGTTCAACGGTGGTCCTTCAAAGGTCCAATACGTTGGATCATTGGTCCAATGAAAGTCCAATCAATCGTTCAACGGGAGGCCAACACGGGACCTTCGTTTGCCGATTTTGAAACAGACCGTTGAACCGAATGCCATTTTTTTCGTTCAACAAACCCGGCAGACAGAGGTCCATTGTTGAGCTATTTTTAACATTGGAGCCCCGTTGGACTAGTTTTACTGCAGAATTTCTGAAGTTTTTTCCACTTTTTTTAAACTAACACTACATACATGCACAATATTTCTACTTCACGTAGAATAACAACAAATTTTCTTTCTATGTAAAGGTAATACCTAATTTTCACACTATTTTTGCAAGAGGAAAAACAACAACAAACCGTTCCAGCAAATTGAACGAATATTTCGTGCAATATGTCGCTCAACAAGCGCTCAAATACCAACAAAATTGAACGGCCTGCTGAGAGGGATTCTTGCCATATAAGATTGGCAGAACCGTTTTGAATCGGTTCTACATTTTTAGCATTTTGATTTTATTTTTTCAATAAAAAAAGTTCATATGAAAGGCAATAAGTTATTGCCCATCATATATACTAATTATGGAAAATGTTACTGCCAATAACATTGCTTTTCCACTACCAAACATATCGACATTTAAATCTCATTTAACTCGTCTCATGACTCGTTTTTTGTATGTACATGCGGGATTGACGAATATCAAATGAAGTCGAAAAAAAAAATAAGAAGACAGAAATAAACAAGACACGTACGGTGAGATAATGATGCAATTTCGTCTGGATAATTTTGACAGCAGCCGGAATGCAGCCAGTCTTCTGACGGTTGCCGTAATTCCTCACAAGCGGGTTATAGAGAAATTGTTGCCAGCAAGAAATACTTGCTGACAGAAAATTTTTTTCGGATTTACAGACTTTTGCAACCCTGCCTGAAGATTTTTGAAATTTTTACCTGGCATCTCTGGTGAAAGTTTTAGTCAGCGAGTTCACGTTAGTGAGTAGTGACAGCTGGCACGTTGTTTTAGTATATTAGGTATTATTTTTTTGAGTTTTGATTTCGAAATCATAGATTTATCTATGGTTTAATGGTTTAGACATCGGAACGGTAAGTAGGCAATGCATTATTTAATACTATTTTGAGCGAACGCCGATATTACAGGATATTCTGAATGATTTTCAATAGTTCCCGTGTTTTATTTGGAATTGGAACAGTTGCACAAAAGAGTTTGTTCAGTCGTAGAAACATAAAAATGAACCAAATCGAACGAATTATTTCCAACAACGTAGCAGCTGAGCAACTTCTAGAATCACTAAAGGAGGAGCTCAAAGTTCTTAAGAATCAGAAAGCTGCTAGTCGTATTGAAAAACTGAAAATAGAAAATGATGCATTAAGAAAACAAGTCGAAGTTGCACGTATGAAACTGATCGAATTAGAAATTAAAAACGGTAAACCGCAGATTCCAATACCTGGTCAAGAAACCCTTTATGTTACACCTGTGGTAGTCAAGGAGCAATCTAAACAGGAGATATCGTCTTCAGCTGAAAAATATGACAATGACTCTCAAACTCTAAAGGAAAAGAAACAGAAAAAGGATAAACCCAAAGGAGATTTAAAATCTGTTTCGAATCCGGTTGTTGATGAGCCTCCGATCGACGTGGGAAGGTTGGATATGCGAGTTGGCAAAATAGTAGAAGTATCTCGTCATCCGGATGCCGACAGTTTATATCTAGAAAAAATTGACTGTGGAGAATCTTCTCCGCGAACTATTATATCTGGATTGGTCAAATTTGTTCCCGTTGATGAAATGCAAAATCGACTAGTCGTAGTTTTATGTAATCTTAAACCGGCGAAAATGCGAGGAATACTCTCAGAAGGAATGGTAATGTGTGCTTCATCGGCGGAAAAAGTGGAAATTCTTACACCACCCGAAGGATCTGTTCCGGGAGATTTGGTTCATGTAGAGGGTTTTACACGGGCTCCTGATTCAGTAATGAATCCCAAGAAAAAAATTTTCGAGACCGTGGCACCTGATCTACATACTAATGATCAGCTAATTGCGTGCTATAAACAAGGTGCTTTTATGATTCCTGGCAAAGGAGTTGTTAAAGCTCAAACACTCAAGAATGTTGCTGTGAAATAGTGGAACGAAAATCAACGGAAGCAAAATAATAAAGTTTATCGGTTTTGTTTTGAACTTATTCCGAGGAACTAAATGCATTGTTTTGTTTTGTAAAAATAAACTAAAAAAGTAAAATTATCCTGTCATGTATTTTATTTAACCCTGTCGGACCGGACGGGATATGTGTTGTCCCAATCCGGAAACTGATATTACAGCGAAAACTTATAACCTTGTTCGAATTATTAAGGAACGCTATTTGAATGAGAAAGCAGATCAAAACTGCTAAATATTGTTATTTCGCAACCTCCTGCGGACTGTGATTTATGGTTGAATCGCCTGATTGTAAAGTTCAGATTACTACTGAACAACAAAGAATGTATAGTCACCATCAGTTCAAGAATTTACCAAGAAATGCAGAAAGATATCATAGCCCCGTGATCCTGGAAGATTAAAGGATATTGCTGTGTAGGTACCCAATCAGTATATTATTGTACATAGACTATAGGTCACGAATTCATTGCCTCCAAGTGATTATAATAGTAGAAACAATAATGATAATAATAATACCAATAGTAATAAGAGTTATAATAATAAGTCTACTACGACTTGACTAAACTATTTGTATTTATGACTTTTCTGACATGGTCATACTGACAATGGTAGTCATCTCAAATATAAGAACAAATAGTTAAACTCACAATTTCTAGTAAGGTGAAATTGCTCTTGAGCCTTGATATATGAGAAGTGAAATAGTTATTGCTACCATGTGAATATGTTCACAGTATAATAATGTTACCATAAATAGATACATGGTTTGATGGACGATTATGAAGTTTGAAAACACTATTCATGTAGTCCATATCAACAGAATTTATGTAGTAATCACATTATCGTGTATTTTTTGTTTTTTAATCGACTATGTATTTCATTTATGCTGACTATACAAATTGTCAATAAACAAATGTTCTATGTTATTGTCACATAAAGTTACAATATAACAGAAAATTTCGTACGTGGATAACACATCAGTGATTGATATGAAAAAAATATTTTATATGATGACTTTGTGTAATTTGGTAGGTCTTGCAGGTGAGTAAAGTTTGTAGCCTTACTAGTTTCCGCCATTGAAATTCAATTTTTCAACCATTTTTCCGGCAACGGCTACGTTTTCCAGTGAAATCAACGTCTCTTATACGATTTATTATTCATTATCGGTCGCTGTAGAAACAACATCCAACATATCGCAGGTGGGTAACGAGGTTTACATCTGGACTTGGCTATTAATTTCTTTCATGCTGCTCATTCCTGCTTCAGGAAAAATCCACCGGACATCAGAGCCTTTGATCAACTACTGCTACCAAACAATGCTCCTCAGTGTCTACGTTGCTATTCAACATTTCACTAGGCATCATTTAATATGATGTGAAAATAAAATAAAATTCCATGAAACTATTTTGTTGTTCTTGTTCTAGAATTCAAATTCATCAAACTTTTTAACATTAGCTCATGTTTTGCTGATCTTCAGCATTGTTGAATCAACCACAGCCTTTATTTTCGAAATAACTAAAAGTGAAATGTTAAAAATACCATGGCTCTGGTTATAGCGAAAACTACAATGTAAATAAAGATTCGGTCATGGTTAGCCTAACCATCTCAATCGTATTAGTTATTCATACAATATACTGTTCAATATTACTATTCTAGAGCCGATACCATTTATAGTAAACATCAACTTGACTATTGTTGAAATCATCTGATTTAATAGTCGGCTGAAAACCACTATACTCGCATGGTCAGGTTGGCCCTCTATATAGTAACTGTTACCATAATATTTTTCTGAGTGTATGATTACATTTTATTCACAGTGTTGGCAGGCTTTTAATTAGGAGGAGATGGGGTAAAACGTACCCCCTTAGGAAATGTAGCTACATATTAACTATAGAGAATAACACGGAATTTTTCATAATTACGTACAAACACTCGCTTAATGCATTGAAAAATACATAAAATATCTTATTTTCCAAAACCCTTAAAAATTGTCTATTGAAATATATGCGGGGCATGACGCCCGATCTGGAAAACATGAAAGATATACATTTCAAATTACGCGAAGTGACGATTATTTTAACATATAGGCAGGGTGATCTTAAATAACGGGTAAATATCCATCAAAACAACGGATTAAAGCTCATGACAACCACGGGGCAATATGCACCTCATAAAGTTTCTTCTTCTTCTTCTTTAAAGAAAGCTTTAGACTTTTCGTTGACGAAATATTTGCCAGGTGGAAGATTGTTCACTATTATTCATCAAATTGATTGATAACGATATATTTTCTATAAAATTGCAAATACATCGTCTGTATTAGAACTATAGAAACCCGAATGATTGACAAAGAAGTTCTCTGGTTACATAATTAAAATCGTCTTCCTCACCCTAGAAAATTATTATGGAACGAACATAAAATATTATAACAGAGACACAATTGGTTTTTTAAATTTTTTTCAGATATGATTAAACCATCGCTACCAAAATTTTATAGTAATCTGTTGTTATGGCGGACTTTCAGTTTCGTTAAAATTTCAGTGAAAAAAATTTGTAACTTTTGAGAAAAGCAAAAGGTGCATTATGCCTCGGGGGTGCGTTTTACCCCATCTTCCCCTACATTGTTTTGTCGGAGTGCATTCTTAATGAGAATACACTGTAAAGAATTTCTTATATACAACAACTCCTCAACCCTTTAGCACAGACTAACAGACAGGACACTCAAATTAGATTCTTCAATCATTTTAACGGTCATTTCGAATATTCCTTTATTTGGGACAGTACTCACATGTGTCATGATGGCGCCACGTTACCCTATCAAAAACATCCTATCTGTCATCTAGACTGTGTTTATTTTTTTTTCATTTATCAACAGAGTTGCCATTAATACAGAATTACCTGTAATCAGTGTTGGTGATTGCCGAAAATTTCACAGAAGCTGCTATATTGCTATCTATATTGTATACAACATTTTCAATCCGGTAGAAGATGCTACAAGAACTCGAGTCTCTCAATGCATGAACCGCGAGAGAATTTTTCTACATTCCTTCGCTCCACTTCATACTCTGAGTATTTCTCGGCCCTTAAAAAAATTGCAGTCTGATAATGATCGCCGCTGTGTGGAATTTACCAAGAGAGAATCGCAAGTTGACAATTATCGCAGAAAATCGAATCGATGATTCGACTGGATGATTTCATACTAGGTTGCAATATTTCAAAACCCTTGTGTGGAGTATTCACATACATTTTCATAGACACAACTTATACAAAGTGTTCGGATCAGGAAAAAGAAAAACTCTTTTTGTAGCAGCCAATTTGCAGCAGCTCAAACTGCAATTAATTTTCATTATTCAAAACACTTGCTTTAATTCAATTGTTTTACTTACAAATTATAGTTTCTTTTCTTTCCTCGTGCAATAGACTAAACCGCTAAACGTGATTTCAACCTATTTTTAATTATTATTTTAATCTCCTTTTCAGCAAATTTTTATTTTATTTCTACTTACAGGTTACCAAATGGATCGCAACTTTAACTAATGGCAACGGACTGTTCGACGGATTTCAAATTTTTATATATAAATTCAACGAAATAATATTTTATAAATTCACACACTGCAACTGAGAAATTCTTCTTGTTTTGTTTTGATCATTCACGTCATTCTCACCTACGTCATCCTCACCACCAATATTACTAATCGACATGGTAGGTCGCTAGACCGACGATACTTAGACGCCATCCTTCGGCGGGCACAATTCCCCAGCCCGTAACTTCGCTACCGTTCCGTGGACAGGTTCGAATTTACCGCTACCAACTTCCATAACAGCCAAATTAGCCACCGCTCGTCGGAAAACTCCAGCAGATGTTCTCACCATCGCCTGACGAATTACTCCGTCAGATCCCGTTATCGTCTTTTCAACGATGCCACGAATCCAGTTCTTCCGATTTTCCCCGTCAACCACGAAAACTAGATCGCCTTCATTCAACGGAGTGCAGTTTCTATGCCATTTTGTTCGTTGGTTAATACTAGGAAGGTATTCTTTATGCCATCTTTGCCATATTTTGTCCGCGAGATACTGCGATCGTGAGTACACATTTCGCAGTGCTTCAGCCGTGCGAAGGAAGTGGTTTGGTGTTAACGCTTCAATCTCTGCAGACTCTTGTGGTACATATGTCAAGGGTCGTGAATTTATCATATCTTCAGCTTCCGCTATCGTCGTCAACAGAATTTCATCGTTCAACTTTCTCCCATCGTCTAACGCCTTAAATGCTGTTTTCACCGAGCGAACCATCCTCTCCCATATTCCACCCATATGGGGTGTCGCGGGTGGGTTGAAGTTCCACCGAATCCTGGGACTTGTTATTTGCTGTGCGCAGGACAGATCAATGTCCTTTTTTATCTTCGACATCTCGTTCCATGCACCTTTGAAATTTGTTCCGTTATCCGAAAAAAATTCTTCCGGAGCTCCGCGTTTACAGATGAACCGGCGGATCGCCATTAGACAAGCTTGGGTACTCAAACCATGTACGACTTCTAAGTGCACCGCACGAACTGCCAAGCACGTAAAGAGCGCTATCCACCGCTTTTCTTTGCGGCGGCCTACAGTGACTTCTACTGGACCTAGGTAATCCACTCCAACCGAACTGAAGGGGCGCACATGTGGTGTAATTCGCTGAACAGGAAGAGGGGCCATTACAGGTATTGTAGGTACGCATCTATTTACTCGGCACCACATGCATTCCTTCATTACCATCTGTATAACCACTCTTAGCTTGGGAATGTAGAATCGTTGCCGCAGCTCATTGAATACGGTTTCTCGATTCGCATGACCAAATTTCTCGTGAAAATGCTGAATAAGTTTTTTTGTAACTTCATGCATTTTAGGAAGAATGATTGGAAACTTCATGTCAAACGATGCAAGTTCTGATTGCTTTAACCTGCCGTTCATCCTTATTACGCCATCGCTATCCAGAATAGGAGATTGCTTGTAAATTTCACTAGACTTTTCCAGTTCGACCGATGGATAACCATTTTTACGATCTCTATTTTTCAGTAATACCTTGACTTCGTCGGGAAAAGCTTCAGCTTGAGTTTGTCTCCAAATGACGGTTTCACCTTTCTGGAGCTCTTCCTGCGTTAGTGGTACAATAATCGATCTAAACCTACTGGAAGTGTGACATAACTTCTGGTGGTTCAGAGTTGCCTTGACGGTGTAAATCGGTGACCCGACTCTTTTGCGCCGACAGTTTTCCACAAATCTACCAACATATGCGATGACACGGAGCAGCCGTGTCCAACGAGAAACGTTGTTTACGTTAATCAAATGCATCGGGACTTCTATGTCGTGGTAAAGAAGTAAAGCTCTCATCTCTTCTTTCGTGTCTGGATCAGGTAGTACTTGCTTTGGCCAGTCCCTCTCAGATTGATATAACAACTCGGATCCTTTAAACCATGGTCCATTTCGTTTTAGAGGTGGCCCTTTACCCCATTTAGTTAGTGTATCTGCGATATTCAACTTCGATTCGACCCAACGCCAATCCGACACGATTGTTAGCTCCACTATTTCCCCAATTCTAAAAGCTGTGAATTGCTTGTAATTATGTTTTTTTTTTTTTTTTCAAATAAAATTTTTATTAGGCTCATTTGCTTTAGCTTAACGTGGCCGATTGTCTTGTTGTTAGGGAGAGAGAAAGGGATGCCGTATTACGGGGCGGCATACTCCCCAGTTAGTAAGGGGACATAGGGAGGGTGGGACCTACACAGTATTGAATTGAAATTTGAATACATCATTGGTTTGTGGCATACATCTTTTAGACACATTTTGCGTTCGATGAATCTTCATGTTTTTCAGCTTGTAGCAATGAAGAGATTATTCTGGATTGGGATGCTTCGTTGGTATGTTCTGACGTTGATGTGACGTTTTTGGGTAGCTTCCAGCAACTCAGTCAGTTCAAGGCAGGTGCATGCTCCGAAGCATCGTTTACACAGGCCATACTTCCAGCAACGTAAAGAAGAGTGCGGTAGAGCTGTAGACGAGAAAGAGATAGGGAGAGCACTAAATTTGAGCATTGATAGTTTTCAAGAAGTTATAGATGAGAGTCATATAAGGAAGATTTCGAGTTGCCAAGACGTCGCGGACTGGTACGAAGGGTGGTATACCTCGGGCCCGAAGGGAACCTATGAGTTGGGACCTGGCATCACAATACTCGACACATGTCCAAACAACATGTTCGATGTCATGATAACCCTCACCGCAAACGCAGACACCACTCTCAGCGAGCCCCACACGACGGAGATGCGCGCTGAACATATAATGATTAGACATGAGCCTTGACATTACACGAATAAAGTCTCGGCTCACGTCTAACCCCCGGAACCAAGCTTTCGTCGATACCTGTGGGATTATTGAGTGTAACCATCGTCCCAGAGTTCCACTATTCCATGTATTCTGCCAGCTAGCTAGAGTTTTCTGACGACAGCAACTGAAAAATTCATTGAAGCAGATTGGTCTTTCATAGATATCACCTTCTAGTGCGCCCACCTTGGCTAACGAGTCCGCCCTCTCATTGCCCCGTATGGAACAATGTGAGGGGACCCAAACCAAGGTAATCTGGTATGATTTTGCAGATAAAGCACTCAATTGTTCCCGTATTTTCCCCAGGAAATACGGTGAGTGCTTTCCAGGCTTCACTGAACGGACAGCCTCAATGGAACTGAGACTGTCCGATACAATGAAGTAGTGATCTGTGGGCAGAGTGTCAATGATCTCAAGGGTATACTGAATTGCAGCTAGTTCTGCGACGTAAACTGAAGCTGGATCACTGAGTTTATAGGAAGCGGTGAAATTTACATTGAATATACCGAAGCCAGTGGACCCGTCTAGATATGATCCGTCAGTGTAAAACATTTTATTACAGTCGACTTCTTTAAATTTATTATTAAAAATTTTTGGGATCTCTTGAGGGCGTACAGGATCCGGGATTCCACAAATTTCTTCTTTCATGGATGTGTCGAAAAGCACAGTAGAATTAGAAGTATCCACAAAATGAACACGATTGGGAACAAACGAAGAAGGATTTATATTCTGAGCCATGTAGTCAAAATACAAGGACATAAAACGGGTTTGTGAATTAAGCTCGACGAGCTTTTCAAAGTTTTCTATCACCATCGGATTCAAAATGTCGCATCGGATTAGCAGTCGATATGAGAGATCCCAGAACCTGTTTTTCAACGGTAAGACGCCCGCCAGCACTTCAAGACTCATCGTATGGGTTGATTGCATGCAACCCAAGGCAATACGTAAACAACGATACTGAATTCTTTCCAGTTTAATGAAATGAATATTCGTAGCGGAGCGGAAACAGAAACATCCATATTCCATTACTGACAATATCGTCGTTTTGTACAACCTGATCAGGTCTCCTGGGTGAGAGCCCCACCAAGTTCCGGTTATTGTACGAAGGAAATTGATTCTCTGTAGGCATTTTCGTTTCAAATACCTAATGTGACATCCCCAGGTACCTTTGGAATCGAACCAGACCCCGAGATATTTAAATGTGAAAACCTGAGCTATGGTTTCACCCCCTAGTTGAAGCTGTAATTGCGCAGGTTCTCGCTTCCTTGAAAATACAACCAGCTCAGTTTTCTCCGTAGAGAACTCGATACCCATTTGAAAAGCCCATGTCGACAAGTTGTCGAGGGTATCTTGCAATGGTCCTTGGAGATCGGCAGCTTTGGGTCCTATAATAGACACAACACTGTCGTCGGCAAGTTGTCTTAGCGTGCATAATGTGTTGATACATTCATCAATGTTATTTACATAAAAGTTGTATAAAAGGGGGCTTAAGCATGAGCCCTGAGGAAGACCCATGTAACTGAATCGCTTTGTCGTCAAATCACCATGCTCAAAATGCATGTGTTTCTCGGACAATAGATTATATAAAAAGTTGTTCAAAACTGGTGAAAGACCATGCTGATGCAACTTCTCAGATAGAACGTTAATGGAAACTGAATCGAATGCCCCCTTGATGTCGAGGAAAACTGATGCCATTTGTTCTTTACGAGCAAATGCCATTTGAATTTCTGTTGAGAGCAACGCTAGACAATCGTTCGTTCCTTTGCCCCTGCGGAACCCAAATTGTGTACCTGAAAGCAATCCATTTGTTTCGACCCAATTGTCTAGACGGAAGAGAATCATTTTCTCCAACAATTTCCGAATACAGGAAAGCATAGCAATCAGCCGATACGAATTGTGATCGGAGGCTGGTTTTCCAGGTTTTTGAATAGTAATAACTCTCACTTCTCTCCATTCGTGTGGGACAATATTACCCTCGAGGAACTTGTTGAATAAATTCAACAAGCGCCTTTTGGCAGAGTCGGGCAGATTTTTCAACAAGTTGAATTTAATTCTGTCTAACCCCGGGGCTCTATTGTTACACGACAAGAGCGCAAGTGAGAACTCTACCATCGAAAACGGTGTTTCGTTTGTATTCAATGTCGCGACGCGGGATATCTTCCGTTCCGGAACAGAATCAGGACATACTTTCTTAGCGAAATCAAATATCCAGCGGTTAGAATATTCCTCGCTTTCGTTCGCGTGATTTCGATTGCGCATGCGACGGGCCGTATTCCAAAGAGTGCTCATTGCTGTTTCTCTCGTTAATCCGTCAACAAACCTTCGCCAGTAACCGCGTTTCTTAGCTTTAATCAGACTTTTCATTTGAAATTCTAACGCCGCGTATTTCCGATAATTATCTGGAGTTCCGTTCCTTCTAAACGAGATGAAGGCTGAAGCTTTTTTCGTTTTCAGCTCTGAGCACTCTTTGTCCCACCATGGGTTGGGAGAACGCATACTAGTTTGCGCGCTATGTACTCGTTTCGTCTGAGCTTGAATTGCGGTGTCAAGAATCAAGCCAGCCAAAAATGTATACTCTTCCTCCGGAGGAAGCTCCTGTGATGTTTCTAGTTTCTCAGATATCGAGCTCGCGTAACGTTTCCAATCAATGTTTCGTGTGAAATCGTACGAAACATTGATTGTTTCCGATGGTCTTCCACGGTTGGTGATAGAAACTATGATCGGCAAGTGATCGCTACCGTGAGGATCACAGATTACCTTCCACTTGCAATCTAACTGTAGCGAAGTCGAGCAAAGGGATAAATCCAGCGCACTTGGTTGTGCTGGCGGTCTAGGGTTCCGTGTCATTTCTCCCGTGTTTAGAATTGTCAAATTGAAGTTGTCACACAGATCTTGGATTAACGAAGAACGATTATCATCATATAAGCAGCCCCATCCTGTACCATGCGAGTTAAAGTCCCCTAAAACCAGCCGCGGTGAAGGAAGAAGTTCTATGATGTCTGCAAGCCGACGATGCCCTATCGAGACTCTGGGAGGAATGTAGATAGAAGCTATACATAGATCTTTGCCTTTAATATTAATTTGGCAAGCAACAACTTCAATTCCCGGTGTCGAGGGGAGGTTAATACGATAAAATGAATAGCACTTTTTAATCCCTAAAAGTACCCCTCCATAAGAGTCTTCTCGGTCCAGGCGGATTATGTTAAAATTATGGAAGTCGAGGTTGATGTTAGAAGTAAGCCAAGTTTCACTCAAGGAGAATACATCGCAATTATGAGTATGTATTAAGTGTTTGAAAGAATCAAGTTTTGGGATGATACTTCTGCAATTCCACTGAAGCACAATGATCATATCTTCGATTCTCAGTGGTAAATTATCCATCAAAAGATACGATCGCTGCAAGGAGGGGCCATTGTTCAGTCAACTGTTTTAAAAATGTCCTTACTGTTGGCAGTAGAGCAGTTAGGAAGCTTTTCAGAGGATCAGTAATATTGAAGGCTGTTAATATCCAGTCCACGATATCAGAAAATTTCAATAATCCAGCGTTTGTTGGATTTTCTGGTTGTGCTTTGGGGTCATTCGGGTTTTTTGATGCCCCAGGAAGTGCTGGGTACTCCTTATCATCCCTAAGTTTTTTGAACCCAGGAGGTGTTTGCTTCGGTTTTGAGTCAGCACTTTTTGTTTCCGTTTGGTTCTTTTGTGACGAAGAGGACAGTCTGAGGCCTTTACGAGGAAGCTTGGGAGAAGCCAGATTTTGTCTTTTCCTGCTTCCTTCAACCTGTGTGTAGGAAGGTCCTTCGCCTGGGTCGTCAGAGGTATCCTCTTCAACTGGCAAGATTGCAAACGGGTTCTCAGGGGTCGATGGAGTGGTTCTTTTTAAGATTTCCGCATAAGAACGTTTGGAACGTTCTTTCACGGATCGCTTCAATTTCTCCGCACGCTGTATGTACGTAGGGCACACCGAAAGATCATGAGGATTCTCCCCGCAGTAGCAACACTTTTCCACTGCTCTTCTGCAGAGATCGTCCTCATGGGCCTCTCCGCATTTGCCGCATCGCAGTTTGTTGCAACAATAGGTTGCCGTATGACCTAGCTGTTTGCAGCTTGTACAATGCATTACCCGCGGTACATACAGCCGAACAGGTAGACGAACTCCACTCACTACCAAATAATTTGGAAGTGCAGATCCGGCAAAAGTCACGCGAAATGAGTCCGATTGGTAAAATTTACCATCTATCGATTTGGAGTGCAATTGCTTGCACTCCAAAATTTTCACTGGTTGAAGGTCGGGGTTTTTGAAACGGCCTACCCCGTCCTTCATCAGATATTCGATTGTCAGACTTTCGTCACGGACCACACCGTCGATCTCCACCACATGAGACGGGACGTACACGCGGTACTCCTTCGTGAACAACTCGCTGGTAGCAATCTCGTTTGCTTGCTTCAGGTCGGACACAACAACGCGTAACTTGTTTGGCGAAACCTTATCTATTGTTTTTATTGCCGAGAAATGTTTTTCCAGATCCCGAGCAATATTTAAAACTCTGAGAGACTTTAATTTGGGCCGGAAGTATACCACCCACGGACCCCCCGAGCCATCGTCTTGGTAAACTTTTTGGCGAGCAGGCAATATCTTAGAGGGAGATGGAGGCATCGGAGAGGGAGATGGCATTGGAGAGGGAGATGGTATCGGAGGGGGAGATGGTATAGGAGGGGTAGATGGCATCTCGGAAGTAAACTCAGCCTCTAAATGTTCTTCGTTCATTCGTTCAGCTTCGCCCTCCTCCGAGACACCCCCACTGTCATCAATATTCATATTTAAAGTGCGGGAGTAAAGAAGTCTCCCGCACTTGAAATGAGAAAGAAAGAAATAAAATGAAAAGAAAATATATGAATAGTAAAAGTTGAAAGAAAAAATTTGAGAAAATACTTAACAGTATGTCACGGTAAGCTGTTAGGTGAGTTGCTCCTTCACTCCTTCGTTGTGCTTCAGCGTGACCTTGACTCAGGATTTGGCTGCTGCGATGCGGGTAGCAAACAATAGAAATAACTGCTGCCCGAGGATAGCACAATAGCGTCTACTGTCGATACCGATACAAAACCGGTGCACAGACAGAACTCACTTGCGGGGATGCTACTTTTTATCACTTTTGTTTAATGCCTATACTACAGCCTCTGCTGTGATAGGCACCTTCGTCTTACCGATGTCGATTGTTAAAAAAACGCGTGTGCTCACTTCGAACATTCGGTTACGAATGATTGTAATTATGTTGATCCCATCGAATCCAACTAAGAACGACAGAAGAATCAGTCCAAAAAAACCGTCGATGGATGGGAAGGGAATGGCTCGATTGAATAGTATGCAGCATTCGACTTCCAAGAACTGCTGCCATTAACTCGAGACGTGGAATTGACTGACGCTTTAAAGGGGCTACTTTTGATCGCGACATTACCAAAGAACATTGTACTTCGTCGTCAATTACGGTTCTAAAATACGCAAGGCATCCGTAAGCCAGCTCGCTAGCGTCCGTAAAGATATGCAGTTCCAATATTCCATTAGTCGAGCCATTTTCAAAATAGCACCGCGGTATATGGATAGTGTTAACTTCCGGCAACAAACCCGTCCATCGCTTCCATTTTTCAAAACAATTATCATCAATTTCATCATCCCACTGACAACCGGTACGCCATAGATCCTGGACTAGCATTCGTCCATGAATAGTGAACGGAGCGAGAAGACCCAGCGGATCAAAAAACCCCATCACACAACTCAGAGTCAACCGTTTTGTTGGCCTCCTCTCACCTTCCAGGTAGGGTCTCAAATTTTCGCGATGTTCAGTGGAAAATGAAAACACATCATCAACTGGATCCCAAATTATGCCCAGTACCCGTTCGCTTTCATTTATTTTGTCTCGATGGAAATGAATTGCTCGGCTGGTCGTTGATTCCCCTAGACTTCGTAGAACTTCGTTCGAATTGGAGACCCAGTTCCTTATATCAAAACCTGCTTTCATATGAATCTGTCTCACCTCGTTTGCACGTTGAACTGCTTCGTGAACTGAATCAGCACTGTCAAAGTAGTCGTCGACATAGTGGTTCTCGACTATGGCCGCCACTGCTTCAGGATACCTTTCCGCATACTCATTCGCCTTTAAATTTTTAATGTATTGCGCTGAACACGGAGAACTCGTTGATCCGAAAGTAGCGACATCCATTATGTAGATATCTGGAGCATCGAGAGGGTTGTCTCGGAAAAGAAAACGTTGAGCATGTTTGTCTTCATCTCGTATCTTGATCTGATGATACATTTCACGGATGTCTGCTCCGAAAGCGATCCGACGTTGACGGAAATGGCTTATTACTGTAGTTAATGGAGTCAGCATATCTGGTCCCTTGAGAAGTTGCGAGTTCAGGGAAACGCCTTTCACGGTTGCCGCAGCATCCCAAACGAGACGGACTTTTCCGGGTTTTTTCGGATTGAGTAAGACGTTCAACGGAAGATACCAGACCTTACGGTGGTCCACTTCAGTTAATTCATTTTTAGATGCAAGATGAGCATATCCTTTTTGTTTGTATTCGTGGATTTGCTTGCGGACATTTGCATACAACTCCGGCGATTTAAACAATTTTTGTTCCAACTGCTTTAATCTTCGCAAAGCCATCGGAAAACTATCCGGAAACTGATAGTTATCAGTTCTCCACAACAATCCGGTCTCGTATCGGTCACCGATACGCTTAGTTGTACGCTCCAAGATATCGCGGGCTCGTCGATCTTCTTTTGATTCTCGCAATACTGATACGTTGCCTTCTTCTAACGTGTAGTATGTCTTCAAAAGATCATGAAGATCTTCGTTGCTTACTATGTCGTGGAATCCGACAAGTGCCTCACTGGAAGCAGGATCGCTTTTAGGTCCGTACACGGTCCAACCAAGTTTGGATCGGACGGCTATCGGCTCTCCTGGTCTACCAGATCTGGATTCAATTGGTGCAAAAACATCGATGTTGTTTAGCCCTATAAGTAGACCTGGACTTTGCTGCTCATACGAACGAATGGGAAGATTGTGTAAGAACTTGTATTGCTTCGACAAGGCCACTGTATCTAGAGCCTGGACCGGAAGCGTTAGTTCGTCTACCGTCCGCACTGTTTGAAGTTTCATTTTATTTCTGGAACCCCGAGCGGAGATCCATAGATTCATTCGCATCGATTGCTTTTCCACCCGAGTGACATCTGCTGTCCATTTGATTGTCAGTGGCTCATGAACGCCTACGACACCCAACTGGTTTGCTAATGATCTCTCGACTAAAGTGACAGAAGCTCCCTCATCAAGAAACGCTATAGTGTGCACTGCCTTATTTCCACAGTACAAAGTCACCGGAAGCATGCGAAACATTATGCTTTCGTTTGTCCTTATGTGCGTGTTGATAGAAACAGTCTGGACCATTGGATGCAATAAAGAGTTATGACGTTCTCGACAATTTCCGATACGACACCGAATGCTGAACTTGCATTGTGCACTACCGTGATCGTTTAGACAAATTTTGCATAATTTATACTTTTCGACAACTCTGATACGATCTGCAAATCCAAGATTCTCGAAATCTTGACAAAATCTCAAACGGTGATCCGTTCGTTGACAAACTTTGCATGCTTTTCGTCTGGAGGGTTGATTTGCTTCAATACGATTCGTGTCACTGTGATGATGTAGCGCGACTCTTTCCCTCGTTCTATTTCGGCTAGACGATTCATACGTCACCGGGTTAAATAAGGGTTTACCTATTCCCGCATTTGCTTCACACGCTTCGGACACAATTGTGGCTAGAAAATCAGCAAAAGTTCTCAGTGTCACCACTCTTTTGCGTCTCTTGTAGCGAATCCATTCCCGCTTATCGCGTGCTGGAAGTTTATCAACCAAATCTTGAATTAGTAGCGGATTCATCAAGTGTTGATTTAGTTCGGCAGCTTCTAGATGATCACACAGCTGTTCCACTGTATTTCCAAATGGAATGAAACTCACGAGTTTATCCGCCTTCGGTGGCTCTAATACACGGATTTTCTCTAAATAATATTTAAGAAGTTGTTCAGGGCGACCGTACAGCTGACGTAGTTTTTCAATTGCTTTTGGTACGCATTTTGGTAAGAACAATTGTCCTCGTACACTTTCCAAAGCAGCGCCTTTCAGACTCTCCTGCAGTCTCACCAAGTTTTCAGTTTCTGTGAATCCGCAAGCCTCGTTTGACGCTTGATACGTTCCAATGAATAACGGCCATTCTTCTGGGTGACCAGAAAATATCGGTAATTTTCTCGTTATTCCTTGCCTTGCGGCCATTTGCGCCTTTGTCGGTCTCGTTGGTTTAGACTCCAGCCCGTGAGGGGGAACTGTATTATCCACCTCCTGATTATCTTGTTCCTCCGCTGATGAATCAGACTCGACTTGATCGCTACTTTTTGTTGGAATCGTCGATACATCTGAATCACTATCTGAATCCCACTCCGTTGAATGAGCACTTCCTTCATCGGAATATTCCATTTCACTTTCGTCTGATGTCGGGAGGTTCTGTTCTGAATTTCCATTTTTCGGTTGAACCATTTTTCCCTGCTTTTTCGGTGCCACTTTATTTGAAACATCCGGATTACGAAGAGGTGTATTCAATGTATTTTTCGACCTCGTTAAATTTTCCTTCTTCACTCGTTGGTTTTTATTTTTAGTCTTGTCGGAGAAAGTAAGACTTTTCAGCTTTTCCTTCACCTGACTCAAACGTGCCTCGTATGAACCGCGAATCTTCTGCATCCGATCCAAATGTGCCGTCTTTTTCTTTAATGCTTCCTCATAGATTTCTTCCTCTTGCTTGGCTTCTTTTTCCCGCAATTCTTCCTCCATTTTTGCGCGCTTCTCCTTAAGGATGCGGTCCATTTCCATCCGTTTTTCCGCCAGGATTCGCTCGACTTTCATTTCTTGCTCTTTGGCTTTTTGCTCACGCTCTAACGCCTTAAGTTTGCGTTCTAGAGCCGAACCGGATTGACGATCAGACTTCACACTCGAAATATCCGAACCATCATCCGTTGCAAGCATCTTCTTCTTACTTCCTTTTTTCGCAGTTTTCCCTTCCAGCTTTTTAAGATATTTAGCTTTTTCAAGCTGACAAGGTTCCGCTGAACAATACCAATTTGTTTCGGCGTACATCTCAACCGATTCCACTCCGACGCATCGGCCATGGAACCAAACATTGCAGGCATCGCAACAGATCATACCTTCTTCTATATCCGATGTTTGGTTACACATTCCACATGGCGTTATTGTAAAGTTTGCGGCTACTTACATTTTTGAGGTTATATCCGAATATAATTTTTTGAGTTTGTTCGGATCAGGAAAAAGAAATACTCTTTTTGTAGCAGCCAATTTGCAGCAGCTCAAACTGCAATTATTTTCATTATTCAAAACACTTGCTTTAATTCAATTGTTTTACTTACAAATTATAGTTTCTTTCTCTTTCCTCGTGCAATAGACTAAACCGCTAAACGTGATTTCAACCTTTTTTCAATTATTATTTTAATCTCCTTTTCAGCAAATTTTTATTTTATTTCTACTTACAGGTTACCAAATGGATCGCAACTTTAACTAATGGCAACGGACTGTTCGACGGATTTCAAATTTTTATATATAAATTCAACGAAATAATATTTTATAAATTCACACACTGCAACTGAGAAATTCTTCTTGTTTTGTTTTGATCATTCACGTCATTCTCACCTACGTCATCCTCACCACCAATATTACTAATCGACATGGTAGGTCGCTAGACCGACGATACTTAGACGCCATCCTTCGGCGGGCACACAAAGATTATATGCACATAGTTAGAATAAGCGGCAATAGTAAAATGATTCTATCGCAATTATTAACTGCCTGTATAGAATCGGATCGCGAAACGAGAATAAGCAACCGTTTGTTGCTTCAGAGAGGATCCCCACAGCAGCGTGCTAACCTTTGATTCTCAGAAATGTCATCGAGAGAAATTCGCTCTCGCACTGGTGTCGATTCTATGTTAAATGAGCCATGCCGGGTTTTTTGTTGTTGCGATGATTTCCAACTCTCTTTGATGGCACTGATTCAATCGGTGAAGAGTTGCCAGCGAACGTTCTTTGATACGATAAAAGCTATCCTTGCCTGTAATGTATTGATTTGTATACGTCCATGCGAATTTCATGCAGGATACAGATTTAATACATATTGCGAAAACTATATACATAATTGTGCCTACTTCTCATCCTCCAACGCAATACAAAATCGAACCCGTTTGGTTGCAATATTTACTTGCTTCTTGTCTGCCGCCACATAATTTCGGGTGAAAATAACCAACACAATAAAAAATAATCTAGATGAGCAACGTTGAGAAAAATAAATGGTTACCTTCTAACATCGCGATAAAGTTAAATATATTATCAACGTAATCCAATAATTTATTGTGACGATTCATTTTCAAATATTTTGATGAAATCAGGCATCCCTGCAAGCAGCTGATCGGTGTTGACAAACGAGGGGAAACCAACTAGTAAAAAAACTTTTACATAACACAAGGGGTGTACAGATAGTAAATAGTTCGCGCAGTATAATATAGGTTGAACTAGTGCATCACGAAAAATTATGTTTATAAGAATTTACTCATACTGTCATGTCTGTTAGTCTGTGCTTTTAGTCTATCAAATCATAAACCTTATTAATTCTTGTATAAAATAATCTATACTATTTGATTGAATACATGATTTTATAAGAATGCAAATATTATTGCAAAAATTATATTACGCAATTTTACCATAGTTCAATAAATGCATCTATGACTTTCCATACGAATGAAACCTTTTATTTTTATGCTGACTCTATGCTGAAATGATCTCGACATTGATCGAAAAAATAGTCAAGCACTTTAAACAATTTTACAAATACAGGTTGAATACCTGAATTATAAATCTTTTATTACGTAGGATCCCTCTTATTGGTAGTAGAGTTCACGACATTAATCAGAACAATAGGCATAATAGGGTAAATACACATAATAGGATACTAAAATACTAATATTCTGTTTTTCTTGGCAATTAACATTAACAAATAATATGCTCCAATAATAAATTCATTACCCATCGGCGACCACTCGTAATACAACAGTGACAATTCGTCAACTTTACAAAACTATTATTTCTTAAATATCAACATCTTAACATTTTCAAAATGGCTTCCCACTCAAACGTATTCGGAAAAATCCGGTCACAGTTATCCTCAGCATATGGTAACGCAACAACTTTTACCGCTATATCACCGTTCCTCCTCGAAAATTATGAGACCTCTCAATCGTTTATTCCGTATATGTATATATATATATATATATATATATATATATATATATATATATATATATATATATATATATATATATATATATATATATATATATATATATTTTTTTTCTATTTTTAACGACTAAGTATAGTAGTCAATATTTCTTTTTTCTTTTATGCGATATTAACCTAACCAGAGACTATTTTTGTAGACACAGAAAATGAAAATTATAGAATGATATTACTCAAGGGAGAGCAAGAATGTGAATATATAGAACGGAAAAGTGAGACGTGACAGAGGGTCATTTAAGCAAGAGGAATCGGGCTTAAGCATCTGAACAATGCGAATCGCCCGAGTCTCTGGTATGTCGGAAAATAGTGATAAATGTCTATTACCATTTACTATCCGAACCGACTAAAGAAAAGTTACTAGAAGTTGTCATTTTCTATTAGTGATGGCATTCTCACATACAATGAGTTCTCACTGCGTGGATGTTTTTTCTTAATCTCTATGTGAGATTATTATATATATATATATATATATATATATATATATATATATATATATATATATATATATATATATATATATATATATATATATATACATATATATATATATATATATATATATATATATATATATATATATATATATATATATATATATATATATATATATATATATATATATATATATATATATATATATATATATATATTACATCGATGGAATCACATGTTTTACCTATTCGAACGATTCACTCTCTTGCTCATAAACTGTCCAACCGATTTTAGTTGTATTTTGCTTGGGTCATTTGGGACCTTCAAGAGCACGAAAAAACTGCTTTAAAGTGCTAAGTGTACGTGTGTATCTGTTTTGGGGAATAATGTTGAGATCGAATCAAAAACAATTGTCAGATGATTTATTTTTACGGAACATGAAGGATGACACTTCTCACTGTGTGAAAAAATATCATTCTGTACTTGACTGATCGCGAGCAGTCATGAGGGTTGTTCGATTATTCTGACTTTAAAGTATTCGAAAAAATTTACATCCAAAGATAATTTTTGATCTGTGAGAAGTTCACCGAGAGAGCTATAGGTACAGAAATAAGAGAAACAAGAACAGAAGGTAAGTTCAGGAAAAAATAAAAAAGATTCAGGAACAAATGCCGAAACTACAAAACCAAGTACAGAAATGAGAGAAATAAGTATAGGAAGTACTGGCACAATTGCAGAAAGTGCAGAAAAAGGTACAGAATGTGCAGATGGTACAGATATAAGTACAGAAATTATAGGACCAAATACAGAAAATACTGTAACAGGTACAGAAAGTACAGGAACAAATTTTGAAACAGGCACAAAAAGTATATTAACAATCACACAAATTACAGAAACAAGCACACAAAGTAAAAAATAAAGTTCAGAAAATAAAGGAACAAGTACAGGAAGAAGTTTGAAGTTCAAAAGTTAATCGCCAATGTTGTCGAGGCAACAGTTTTGAATGGCAAATTAGATGAAGAAACTGCTCATTCCACGCATTACAATGATGCCCACTGATATGTCATTTTAATTTGAACGTCATTTTCTCATCCGTTCCAGTTTTCTGTCTGTAGCGTGAAGTTAGTTTTTTTCTGATGATAAATTGTACGCTGCCTATTCGCGGCAAACCATCGGTTTTTATATTTTGTCCTGTTGTCCGCAATATAAAAGATATCTGCCACTATCTTAGAGCATTTTAATGATATTTTTCTTCAATAATCGTTGAAATTGAGAAGCAGTTTTTATTTTCTACATTTAATCAAATATAATTGCGCTACGAAGTGTGCAGGGGTCCGCTAGTTATTTATAAAAAAAAGTCCAGATTTGTATTCAATAGTTTTCCATCTGCTAGGAGAGGAATATACTCAAAGTTAAGAGAATTAGTTCGTTTCGTGGTGGTTCCATAGGCTCTGTAAGAAAAAAATCTACGTTGGAATTGTTCAACTTGATTCAATACGTCTCGTGTATTACCAATACGAGACCCATAAATCCATTATGTTGGTGGCAACCTGTGTCGTTACAACATGAGCAGTCCAACTAATATCACAGAACTCGCATCACTGTGAATATAACTAAATAGAACTTTGAAAATTTCCTTCGAGCTTCATATTTTTCTTTCTGTTTGAAGATTTGCATTTCTCTTCGTCGTTGATATTATTCTTTGCTTCTTCGTCATCAGCAAGATGAAGTTGAAGGGACGTTTTTTTAACTGAACTCTATTCGTGCCTACTTTCTCTTTCCTTTTTCGATGAACTAAACAAAGTTTATCATCAAATCCTTTTTACGATCTTGTGGAGTACCTTGTCTCAATATTCCACCCCAGAAAAAAAGTACGGGTGTGTAATGTCAGAGACATAACTGGATGTCGTGAATACGAATGGAACTGACACGATTTCTTTACACTTTCGAATTCGAATTGATAGTTGATCGATTGTGTGAAGATATGTGCCTGACTACCTCAAAATCGTCGTCCTTGCGCGAAAACCCGAAGCAAAAGTAAAGAGTTTTCCACGTTGCTTTAAAATTTTCAGAAAACTAAATTTTTGATTTGTTTGTGGTTATCTCACACTGTTCAAAATATTATCCTAAATTCCTGATCATATTTTTGATGAAATAGTGAAAGAATTATGTTGGTGCCATTAATACAAGTCGAGATATTCACGATTAAGTTCTACCCATTCTTCCATATGGCTAATTTTGAAAAGGCGCCCCATAGTAAAGTAAGTCGTATTCACGACAGATTACTGAACAAAGCTTAAAACAAATATTTCTCAACAACCTCATTCATTACAATGACCAAATCAGCTCCCTTCAGAAAGCGAACTTGATCTTTTGCCATAATTCTCTTCGGGAAAAGGCATATTGTTTCCAGATATAATAACAAAATATTATTAATGATCATAGAGGAGATATTACCCTACAAAATGAATTTAAGTATATGTAGATGTGTGACAATTTAACGCCAGTAAAAATAAATACTGAAAATTTACCTTTTTGTCCAAGAAGTCATATTAACAAAATATCCAGCTTTCACATTTCCCGCACAAATCATTGGAAATATCCTTTTTTGTGAGCATGCGCCCTCTGGTGAGTCCGAATCGAATCTCGTACATAGAAGTAGGGAAGAAAAATGTCAAATACGTGCGGGGGAGAAAAATGTCAAATAGCAGCGCTGGGCATCCACACAATTGACATGAAGATTGATTTCGCTTCAAGCTGACAGGGTTTGTTATAGTTTAATAATTACAATTCAATGTACATACAGAAAAATTTACTGCGAGTGACAACATGTTTACAATTTTTGTTGTGGTATTTACTTTGACGGATTGTTTTTAAACCAAATTACACAGAAATCTCAAAATAACGATCTGGAACTTGAATATTTTAGTGAGTTTTTATCTCAGTATCTGAATGATAATGGAGTAAACATAAAGTAAAGAAGAACTTCCCGATTTCCAGACTTTAGCCAAGAGTTAAAATTATTCTCGAAATGATTTACAGCGCTACAACTCCGATATGTTTGAAGAGAACATTGATGATGAAGATAAACGACTGGTTATTACCAAATCACCGAAACCGACAACCAAGCAACCAAATTATATATACTCACGTGATCAAAACGCAGTATTTCATTTTGATCGTGTAAGGAAGTAAACTCAACGCACAGCGCTGCCAACTGCACCCTACGTAACAAAAAAACATCAACGGAGAAAAGTCATTCTGCTTTCGCGAGAGTACGAGTCGCACAATGAGTAGAGTCGAGTGAAGATCGTCACCGTTGTAGAATGTTGCTATGCAATTTCGGAATAGTAAAGCGAAATAAAACATTTTTTGCCTTTTTATGCTTTTTTGAACATTGTCAAGTTGTACAAAATCAATTGTGCATTCTTCGCATGCCGTGGTGTTCCGAATATGTTTAGAATGTCGGTATCGAGAAAGTAGTGTGGATAAAATCATGAGCATATTGAGCCGAATTATTATTGGCTCCTGCTGTGTCATTGAAGAAAAATCTATTGGAGACTGATAGAAAGTCTATCGTCAGCAAAGGCGATATTCCATAGGTGTAAAAGTGGACCAATTGTATCTGATTGTTTTAGCAGTTCATCGGAGTGTTGAGGTTTTAATCTAAATCTGTTACGTTTAGTTTTAGAACAAAGAGTGCAATGATGTAGAGAGGAATATCGAAGGAGTTTCCGAAAAACGGGACTGCTTCTACTTGAACTTGTTACCACTCAGAATGGGTAAACCTATTGAAATATCGGGCTGACGAAGTGCTTTTGTTGTAAGTATTTTTTAAAACTTGTGACCATTAACAGTAAATAGGTGTAATGTAGAAAAAAGACTATTGAAAAAAACCCTCCTAACCCCTTCACTCTCTTTTTGAAATAGGCACAGATTTTCAATTTCATCATCAACTGATCGACTGTGTTGGTGTGTTTTGTTAAAACGTAGTGTTTGTGTAGGTAAATTATTGAAGCATACATTCAAATATGGTATTATTATGCGGTCAAAATTTAACTAACATTTTGCGCTGTCACATTGCAAGTTAATCCTGAATCAAGCAGAAAAATTGTGTAGTGAAACTACAAATTAACTAATCAATTTGTTACTTTTAAGCTAAATTTACTAACCTATGATTCAAGAAACTAATTTCATGTAAATTAAATAAATTCATATAAATCGAGAAGATGGATCGGAAAAATAGATTTTTATTAGAAACCCACTGTGCTGTCGTTTCCACTGATCAACATTTTATTCACCCAGCCCGATGCTAATAGATATTATAGTGAGTCCAAGATCAATGTCTGATGACTGCTTGAATAGTCCTTATTAGATTAAATGCAAACTTTGAATTCAGCATTTCTCATTTTACGGTATATATTTTTCTTTCAGATGAGCTCGGCGAACATTGATCGTTTTTTCATATGGTGGTGAAGCTCTGTGTGAATCCGAGAGCAAAAATTGTTGTAGTCTAGTTGTAGTACGATACTGAAGTGAAGGATAAAAGAATATTGATGTGAAGTGTTTTTTGGAAACAAAAATCCAGAAATATTAGTTGACCTGTTGGATAATACTCTTCCTGGGGATAACAGATTGCGCTTGTCTGAAAGCTCAATGATTACTCATTGCTATCATCGCCCTAGCTGTCATTTTCAACTATACCTACTACCAAAGCAGCTAACGTTGAAAAAAAGTACTAATGGAAGTAGTAATATAGTGGCGTCATCATTTGTGCAGTATTGCTGGTGTCTTCTTGGATCAGAATGTTTCACTAAAAGTGCGGGGGCAAACAAGTTTTGTTGCTGAGTTCTTTCTTCATTCAAGGTGTGGAACATTAGCTAAAAACCCATGGTGTTATGTGAATGTTGGAAGCATCAGAGTGCACATCATAAAAGTGGAATATACAAAGCAATAAAGAAAAAAGTCTCAAAAATTTGGAAGAGAAAGTGATTGTTTTTTGTGTGCTGTGCTAAGGAAAGGAAAGGGTGGCTGAAAGTGTCACGCAATATTGTCATTCATTCCACACGTGAGTGTAGCTATCAGGAGTGTGTGAGAACGGTATAATTATTAGATACCGAGTGAAATGGATTCGCAACAACCACAACAAAGATCAATGTATGAAATGGAGACACAGGAATCCCGATTTGTAAGTTTCATTCATTAACTCGATTATTGATACCAGACAATGTACGTTTCAGTAATAAAATATTCCAAACTTTGTACATAATGCGCATTCAAATTGCGAGTATTCAGGCCAATCAAAAATTATATTTTTAAAGTTGAATGTTGAGATAATGGCTATCAGCTTTCTGCTATATCTTCTACCCATGATATCGGTATAAGCCATGAGAAATTATTTTTTTCGGATAACAACAACGAACTGTAATAATGGAATAGTTCCCATCATCTCATCTAAAGTTTCATAAATGGTAATTTCCTTTATATATATGTTTTCTAAAATAAAACTTTAAACTAAGCGCAAATCGTGTTTTTCACCGCTCTCAATAGCTAATAAATTAAAAATTCTTCACCTTCGCCGCATCAAAGAAACGAGAAAACCAAACTCACTTGAAAATCTGGAATATTCAAGTGTGAGATAACAACCTAAGCGGTGTTGCCGCATATAGCAACATCAGCACTACCACCACTCGCCAAAAGAAATGAAAGTGTAAGATAACCATTTGGCTCAGATGCTTGTGAACATTAGCTAATAATCGTGTACTTGATTGGTAGTAGTCGTAGTAGCACTAGCGCTGTGTCCGTGAGTATTTTATAGTAACGCATTAACCAGTTGATTGTGCCTTCTAGCGCTAGGTTTTCGAGTGTGTTTGTGTGGCACACGTGCTAGAGGAGGCAATGGGCGAAATAAGAAAGGTGCGGTGTGTAGTTGTCTGTCCATAGTTCCAGTTTCAGCTTCCTTCCTGTCTGCAATATCACAAGCGGAACGATGAACATCTAGCTCGGATAGTTTTCCTTTACCACCATGAGCGAAGTTAACATTCTTGTTCCTATCTTCAGTACAAAAAGACGTTTCCTATCTCCAGTACAAAAAAACGTGGTGTTGGAATTTTCTAGTTCCAGTTTTCTAGTATTTTTTGTGGAAAAAAATTCTATGCTCCTAATTAATGGCAGATTAACGCATGGGATATTACAAAATATCGATTCAAAGATATTGTTACTTACTTTATGACATGTCGAGCCCATCGCAGTCGTATACCTTTTCCTGTACATACGATAGGTGATTTTCATAGCAGCTGCAATTCGTGGTGCATACGTCGTCGACCTCGTCGACAGTTTCTGTCTTCCATCTGCACCCCGCCATAGCTGGTCCGCAGCACCTTTCTTTAGAAAACACTAAGGACACCTTTATATTTCCCTAAAGGTATCATTATCGGGTGTCACCAATGAGCCGAAATACACGAACTCGTCAACCACCTTGGTATCGTCGCCGTCTGACAATATTCGTGGTAGTGTTTCTTATTTCTCTTATATTTTGTTATCGATGCATTTATGACCAATCTGATGTATGTTTCCATCATCTTCTCAAAGTAACGCTTGTCACAATGTCAACGTCGTCAGCGAAGGCAAAAAGCTGTACAGACTCTCGGGAGATCGTACCACTCGTGTCGATCCTCGCTCTTCAAATCACACCTTTCAAATCAATATTAAACAAGAGACAAGAGAGAGTAGACGTAGCCCGAGATATTGTTGTACACGATCGTAAAGAAAGTAAATCAATTTAACTTTCTTTTGTAGTGAATACGACTAACTTTACCATGGGGCATCATCTCAAAATTTATCCTGTACAATGATGGGTAGAACCTAATCGCGAATATCTCTTGTAATCACCGCAGCCATATCTTTTCCATATTATCAAAAATATGATCAGCAATTTATAATGAAATTTTCAGTACTAAAAATTGAAATCTTCAAATTCTTTTATAGATTCATTTAAATTTTTAAAAGATTTTAGCTTTCGGCATTCCTTTCTTGTCATCGGAAACGCGGTGAGTAGTATCACAGACATAACTGGAGGACGTGAATACGAATAAAACTGACATACTTCCTTCACACATACGAATATAGATCATCGTTAATATTATGGTATTTTCGTTTTTAACGGTGGCACAACACCGGTGTAAGGAAGAAAAGAATGCTTTGATTACACCCAAATTGGAACGAATATAGTCACTGCTACACTACACCGGTGTAGCGCTAAAAACAAAAACGGCATTAGTTGATTGTGTGAGTTTTACAACTTTCAGTGATTCGCTTCCAAAATTGTAACGATGCATCTATACTAAAATACGACTTATTGACGACAAACATGTTTTACTATACAATTAAATAATACGGAACAAATGTCAATGAAAAATATAACACATAATGTTATAGTGCGTTGTCATCATTTATCATTTATTTGCACCTGAGCGTTTGAGGCTTTATATCAGAAGGTCTGTTGTTGCTGCTGTTGGTTCTCACTCCGACGTTCAGTTCCGTGTAAAGCATAAAGAGAATCAATCTTAGAGCACGATTTTCGACTGATATGTGCCTGACCAATGTTGCACATATTCTTCGTGTGACTAATTCATTCACTTATCCTCGCTGCGAATATACGGTCTATACTTATGCTATACAGTGAACTATTCACTGCACGAAAGAGAGAAGGGTGGAAATGAATAAGCAATAACCGTAGAGAACCCGAATCTACTAATACATTCTTCGCTGCTGGTATACATCGTGCATGTTCGTTTTATACAATATACATCGTTTGTCATTTGTTCATTTACTTTACTCTTCGAATTGGTTCGAACAGCGTCACTGCGATGATCATTGGATTCCATTCTTCGCGGAGCTTTCTTTATCTAATAAATTCATCATATCTCGTGAGGTAGCAGCAATGGGGGAATGCTGGGATATGGTTTATCACACACACATAGGACTATGGTACTGAAACAAAACGAAAACGTCTTAATTTGCTTGTTTCAAAGATAACACGAACGATCATCGCGAATTAGGTTTTAACGATGATCGCTACAAGTATGTTCAATGTGAATAACAACTGCAAGGAATAGATCTTCATGCGAGCAACGTAGCAGCGACGGCTTCGTTCGCACCCGAGTATACGGACAAGTCCCAATATCAGCACGATTATCGAACAAAGGCGAAGTGAAGCGAACGATGATCATTGGCGTTCGTTGCATTTTTGATATTCGAGCAACATTGTGCCTGACTACCTCAAAACCGTCGTCCGAGTGCGAAAAAAAGCAAGCAAGGGTAATGAGTTTTCCTCATTTTTTCCAAAAATTTGAGAAAATTTATTTTTGAATTATTTATTGTTATCTCACACTATTGAAGATTTGCTGACCAGATTTCGGATGGCATGGAGAAAAAATTAAGATGTTGTGTTCAGTAAAACTTGGGTTATTCTTCCTCAGGGTAAATTTTAAAAAGGCGTCCCAAAGTAAAGTATTCACGTCAAAATACACAATTTTTTCACCATTTAGGATTTCTGAATTTAAGTAGTAAATAAGTATGATATTAATTCTAAAAAATTACCCGTCCCGAAAATACAAAATATATAGTGTAGTGATTTGAAAGAATATTTGCTTATGCAAGCATTTTAAAATTTATTTCTGGAATTGCTATTGTGTTAGTAGAGTGATGAAATCATCAGGATTTACATCTGGAAATCATATGATCTTATCCATTTTTTTTTCTTTAGCTAACACACTACTGAACCGAATGTCATAATATTTTGACATTCCTAATTAGTATCACAATCTGTATATCAGATCGGGAAACTCTTAATCGACGTGTTAGATATAATCCACAAAAATGAATAAGATACCCTCTGGACGTTAACACAACCTTCAGACAGATTGAATGATGCTGTCACGGTCACAGGGCTTGTCTGTATCCTTACTCAATGGAGAAGGATGCACAATAATGGTGCCATGGGTAATTTCTGACAAGAAGAGACAACAATACACATAATGGGAACAATAAAATGGATATGCTCATCTTTCTGAGTGTGCCAAACTTGTCCGGCATTGTCCATGATACAACAAATACTACACTTTGATCTAAGGAAGGGAAGCGATCTACCAATCAAATTTGATCTCTTTTGCAGTATGCAGTTGGTTTTATGATGACCGAATCATGTACTCTTTGTCACCTTTTGGAACCGCAAATGGCTTGGATAACAGCGTCCGAAACTTCCACACATAGTAGTTTAGTTGCATGTTGAAGGTAGTTCTCTCTTAGATTACATTGTAGTATGCTTAGATCCATACTAATGCTCCACTCACTCATCATTCATCAGTCATATTCTACTTAGCAAATGCAAAAAATACATTTATTGCCTCTTCCAAGATTGTAGATTGTTTAGTAAGTATAAGTTCTATTTAATACCTTTTTTAAATATTTCAGCAACGCAATTGCACATGGTGAAATGATCAATGCACAATTTCTGGCCAACGCCAGTGTTCAGTTGATCAACATAGACTAGTTCGTCTGGTGAGGAATTGAAATTGTATATCCTGGATTCATAAATGGGCCCAGTTTAGAATTTGCGCTAATCAGTTGCCCGGCCGGTAAACCTACAAAAAAAATGAATATGATACCTTATGTCATGTAACCACTCTCAACGTAACATTCCAACACAATCTTCTCATTGAACTTGTCGTTTCCTGATCACTGACTACGTACCCGCCACAGTAAACGTTCGCATAGTAAAGTAAAGAGTTCAGACTCGGTCATTCGGAACTTCCGTGCCGTGAGTAGTTAACTTTATCATGAGATAAACCGGATAGTTTAAAAATGTTTACTAGACACAACAAAGGACCTTTCAAGCTCAACTGATATGAACTGTGTTCTTGCAATTCATACAAACATTCATACAAACATCATCGTAAGCAGTGCAGTTTTGCTGTAACACAAGCCATCGAAGACATCCCAATGTTATCTACAGTTTGTTGTCCTTCGCTGCTACAGGTTTTGAAATAGTGTAGTGTTTATTCAAATGATAAATACATGATTTACCAAGATTTAAGCTAAAAAAAGAATATAGAATCAAAAGATTACCTACGCACACTAATTTTCGGGTATATGACACTCGGTCCTCCGGATCTCGTTTAGAAAGTTGCTTTTCGCAGTGATTGCATATCCTTTCGGTGAGAGTATTTTAATGGCTGGTCGTCTTCTGATGGCTGGTCGCGACAAGCACATTCTCGAAATCAATCGCCAAATGCTGTATAAAATAAAGAATGATGTAATTCAATACAGAATCGGTGAATTTGATGAAATTGAAGTTACTGTGAGGACCCTAGCCCGGTGCATGTGGTGCATGATGTTTAGCGAACAGCTGAGTTGGCGAAAAGCGCCAGCAGTTTGTAGTAGGTCATTGCAGTTTCGAATGAATGAATGCGTTACTGCGTTCACAGCAGCTTCCACTACACAGTGGTTTGAATCGACAAAAACGTGAACTTAATTCTCTAGCTGCTAAACCGTTGAACCGATATACATAGTTTCTTTGGAGAACTTATTCACAAAAATATACCTCGTGATTTGATCACAATAAAATATGTGCAAAGCCTACTAAGATAAAAGTTCATTTCAACAACTTTATTCCCCTAAGAGATAGAAAAATGATGTCTTCTACAAAGTTTTAGAATTTCTAACGAGAAAAAACTTTGCCGAAGAAGCTAAAGGTCTAACGCATATAGTTTCGGATATATGAAGCATTTCCTTTCGAAACCACTTAAAATCAATTTTTTGTACATAACTTTTTTCGCAATAACTTTCAGTGTCTACTATATTCTAGACAATTGCCAAAAACGTAAAATTACACATTTTTGTTGAAGACTGTGTACGGTTTGGCTTTTTCCTTAAAAAGTTATTTAACATTTAAACTTTTATATACACTAACTTTAACTACTAATAGGAAGCAGGGTCGCAGACCAAATGGCACATACATATACTTTTTGGAAAGTTTAAATCAAGTACTATAAAGTTACGAAGTGTGTAGCGTGGCCTTTTCAAAATGAGTGAATGAGAGAACAAAATATAGAGTGCTTTTTTTACCATTTTTCTTAGGAAAAACGTACATTAATAAAATTGTTTATCTTCATATAACGCGTTTTTTGTGATATCGACCGAGTTACCTTCAGGCAAAAACTTTTGCAAGAAATTGTAGTCCAGGTATAAAAAATAGAGCATCCGTTTTAACGCTTTTTTTTTTTTTTTACTAAAACGACTATTTTTGTTTTATTAAAAAGAGCTTTGCCGGAAATGTTAAAACATTGGAATGTAACGTATGTAACGTTGAACCACTCACGCATTTTATTGTAATATTATCATCGACCAAATGCTCCAGCATTTTTATTATCAACCAACTCTTTTGTGTTCTTAAAAATAATATGCAGCGCTACTCTCACCACCAACACCAACAGCGCATATTTGGAGCAGAAATTTAATATAAAGTTACTTCACTGTGCTTCATTTTTCAATATACATTAAAAGTAAAACTAAGCGTCAATATAAATAAACGGTCATATTCATTGAAATTAAAGTATTCCAATTTAGTTTTACGATGTTTTTTGGCGTACTGGTAGTGGTGTAAGATATCATGCTTTAAATGAATTGGATTGGAATTAAATGAACGGATAAGGAATATTCTATTAAAATAACTTAAGTGAAATTTGTCTAAATTTAATGAGCACGTTAACAGGCTTCTTTAGTTTGATCAATTGCATACAAGAATGCATCATGAAATTATATTCAATCATTACACCATTGCACCAAAGCTACACTAACGACCGATTCCAATGTTTTAACATTTCCTGCAAAGCTCTTTTTAATGAACCAAAAAGAGTCGTTTTAGTAAGAAAAAGTATTAAAACGAATGCTCTATTTTTTATACCTGGACTACAATTTCTTGCAAAAGTTTTTGCCTAAAGGTAACTCGGTCGATATCACAAAAAACGCGTTATATGAAGATAAACAATTTTATTAATGTACGTTTTTCCTAAGAAAAATGGTCAAAAAAGCACTCTATATTTTGTTCTCTCATTCACTCATTTTGAAAAGGCCACGCTACACACTTCGTAACTTTATAGTACTTGATTTGAACTTTCCAAAAAGTATATGTATGTGCCATTTGGTTTGCGACCCTGCTTCCTATTAGTAGTTAAAGTTAGTGTATATAAAAGTTTAAATGTTAAATAACTTTTTAAGGAAAAAGCCAAACCGAAAACAGTCTTCAACAAAAATGTGTAATTTTACGTTTTTAGCAATTGTCTAGAATATAGTAGACACTGAAAGTTATTGCGAAAAAAGTTATGTACAAAAAATTGATTTTAAGTGGTTTCGAAAGAAAATGCTTCATATATCCGAAACTATATGCGTTAGACCTTTAGCTTCTTCGGCAAAGTTTTTTCTCGTTAGAAATTCTAAAACTTTGTAGAAGACATCATTTTTCTATCTCTTAGGGGAATAAAGTTGTTGAAATGAACTTTTATCTTAGTAGGCTTTGCACATATTTTATTGTGATCAAATCACGAGGTATATTTTTGTGAATAAGTTCTCCAAAGAAACTATGTATATCGGTTCAACGGTTTAGCAGCTAGAGAATTAAGTTCACGTTTTTGTCGATTCAAACCACTGTGCACTATGGTGGATGATGAATACGACATAAAAAAAATGATTATGTGTATTGAAAGTGGAATCAAATTGACATATCATCAATGAGTTGCAATCTGATATGCCATAGAGCCGATGTTTTACTGAAAACTCAGAAACAAGCTACTCTATTATTATATTATGTGAACGCTGATTTGGATGATTACTGATTTACAACAGGTTTATTCTTATTATTATTGTGTCATAGGAAAAGTCTCATTCAAAAAATATGATGATGATGATGTATAAGAGTGCAGCATCGGAAAGTATATTGGTTTAACTTTTTATTTGTATTTAACGAATATCGACTACAAAATTAAAGATGAATGAAATAGCGAAAGTAAAAATTTTGCTAACTATCCTAACAATTCCTTAATCCCTGGAAACATTCTGCAAATTGAATTATTCTGAATGGAATGAAATAAATTTCAGGAGGCAATTCGTTCAAACAAAACTCTTCCAGTGGATGAGGAATTACTTATCCAATCTTTCGCATATGATGCTTTCTTTCCATGACATATTATCAACTTCTTTTCCTCGAATGCTATCATCAGTAAGCCATAGTAAATTTCAGTGGTGGCATTATTTGTAGATTTTAGTGGTGCAAAATTTATGAACTCAACTGAACAAACTAGACACCTCTAAATAAATGAACGTGGGATATATGCATTATGTTATCTTTGTTGAATGATTGCACGGTTCAAGAAAACGACTTTATGTTTCCAATATCTTAAAATCAAACTGTTTAATTCGGTGCTTGTGATCATCTTAAATGCTTTCTGATACAAGTGCACACCCTTAGAAAATTTCGCAGAATTCGGCAATTTTTTACCAAATTTTCAACAGCTGAATGTTTGGTCATCAGTTTGGATTTAATTGATTACTGATCGTTCGGAAATAAATTTGTAATAAATGTTTCATATAATTTTCAACTCACGATTGTATTTTTCGATTTTGGATATTTTTCTCATAAACGATTGAAGTTAATTAGAGCCAGTAGATACGGTTTAATTACCCTATATATCCCCGATAAAAAGAAAAAATGTTTATCAGTAGCAGCCGGTAAAAATTGAGAAAAAAGAAATGCTACTCAATGTCAAGGTTGACCGAAATTGTGAGCGCCCTCCAGAATACTGCACAATCCGTCAAGTTCACCAGAAGTTACCCTCAAACGATATGTGTTGACAGAACGTGGACATAATGATATGAAGTTACTTTCTGCCTATAAGTAAAAAACCTTTTTTAATCCACCTAGTTGTGTAATGATGCCTTTCTCATATTACTTATATTTTCAAAAATACCACTAAAAGATTGTGTGAAGAAGTTCCTATTTCAATCTTAATTAAAATAAGAAACTTTCTTTGGGTATAAACCAACATAACCTTTTTAATTTGTAAACAGTTATGTCAAGTTAATAAGAATTTTTCTAAGCATCGTTGCACTAAATGATTCAACACACTCTGAATGAAACTAAACAGCAGTCTATGAAACTATAGGAACTTTTATTTAAGTCTGTTTGTGGAAATCGATCAAATTATCTCTGAGAAAATTGAATGAGTATCGTTTTAGAATTTTTGACCACTATTTCCAGTACTTCTGGAACCAGAAACATGGAACCAATATAGCCGAAGTCGGTTCGTTTAGTAAGTAACTAATATAGCCTATAAATTGAATCAGTTTTGAGCTAAACCTAGAAGAAGATCGGAGCCAAGCCGTATGTACCGACGCGTACCAGTTTTGCATCGTCATTTTGAATTTGCATGTTTTGACACTCATCGTCCTATAATTTCGGAACGGGAAGTCGGATCTGGATGAAATTGCACAGTATCTTTAAAGACAATGAGAGCTTCAATTTGAACCATGATTTTGGAAATCGGTTTATCCGTTGCTGAGTGAGTTCCGTTTTTGAAGCTTTTCATCACTATTATCGGTGCTTTCGAAAGCGGAAACCGGGGACTAGTAGTCCAAAAGTAGTTTTATATATTCACTAACTAACAAGATCTGACAACTAGATAAATTTAGCAGTAAGTTTTATGAAAATGTGCACCTCGTTTCGCCATTGCTTGTGAAAAAATACTCATGATATTGGAAATTTTCACAAATCGCCCTGTAATACCGCAACCGGAAGTTGGATCAGGATCAACTTTTCAGGGACTTTTTAAAGAATTTCAAGACCTTTTATTTGTTTCTTAGTTTGTGAAAATCGGTTCAGAAGTTTCCGAGAAAATTGAGTTGCACATATTTCCTTGTAATTCCGGAATCGGAAGTCGCATCAAAATAAAAGTCAGGAACTTTGTATGGGACGTTAAGACCTTTCATTTGAATCTAAGTTTGTGAAAGTCGGTCTCGGTTGTAAAGTCTGTTTTCACAGCGATTGCATAGCCTTTCTAGAAAGGCAAAAATAGCATTGAGGAGTTCTAATGTTTTGAAAACTTGTGCACCGGTACCTCAATCCATTCGACGAACCCCCCCCCCCCCAGATTTTTTTCGTTTGGTTGATAAAAAATACACTTACTAAACATTTTAATAACTGTTTGACATTTAGTTTTCACGACAATCATTACTAACAGAAGTTCGGTCATTGGAAGATAATTTTATCATACGAACAGTATGATTTTTACTATACTCGGTGATTATTCAGATTTACTGTATGAATTGTGAAGTTATTTACAGATTTTTGTAAAAAAAATCTTTTTAATCTACCTAGTGGTGTAATGATGCCTTTTTCATATCACTTATATTTCCAAAAAATATAACTAGAAGATGCTTTCAAGATTTTTTTTTCTATCTTGAACAAAATAAGAAACTTTCTTTGGGTATTGACTATCATAACCTTTTCAATTTGTAAACAGTTATGTCAAAATTATATGAATTTTTCTTTATTAGCATCGTCGCACTAAATGATCAAACTCACCTTACCCTATAGATCTGGAACCGGAAGTCGGACCAGGATGAAACTAAACAGCAACTTATGAGACTACAGGAACTTTTATTTGAGCCTGTTCGTGGAAATCGAAGCATGATGAAATTCAATAGCAACCAACCAAGCCAATGAGAGCTTTAATCGTGAAAATCGGTTTAACCGTTGCTGAGAAATCGAAGCGAGTTCCGTTTTCTGAGCTTTTCTCCACTATTATCGGTGCTTTTGGAAGCGGAATCCAGGAACTAGTAGTCCCAAAGTAGTTTTATATATTTACTATTTAACAAGATTTATCAATTAGCTAAATTTTTATAAAAATTATTTTATAAAAATGAGCACCTCGTTTCGCCATCGCTTGTGAAGAAATACTCATGAAATTGAAAATTGTCACTAATCGCACTGTATTACCGGAACTGGAAGTAGGGTCTGGATTAACTTTTAGGGGACTTTTTAAAGAATTTCAAGACCTTTTATTTGAATCTAAATTTGTGAAAATCGGTTCAGCCATCTCTGAGAAACGTGTGTGACTATTTTTTCATTTTTTGTGCATACTATTCTGTAATTCCGGAAGTCGGATCGGGATAAAAATTAATAGCAGTCTATGAGATCATAAGACCTTTCATTTGAATATGAGTTTGTGAAAATCGGTTCAGCCATCTCTGAGAAAATTGAGTAACATTGTTTGTCACATACACACATACATACATATGCACACACAGACACACACAGATCTTGACGAACTGAGTCGAATGGTATATGATACCCGGCCCTCGGTTTTCACAGCGATTACATAGCTTTTCTATATGAGAAAGGTAAAAACTTGCGTATCTGATCGTCCAGTATAAAATTGCATTATTTTTACATTTTGCATAATAAAATTCATGTACTAAAACATCGACTATTTCTAATGATTACTGTAATTTCTAATGATTACCGTGATGAATGTTTTAATTCACTCCCCATCTTTACGTGGCACATATTATGCCAGAGAGGTTACAAACCGACGTTGTCTGTACCGATCTGTTTCCCGCTTTCAAGAATTGATGACATCACATTTTCAAAATGTGCAAATGTCCTTCATAGGATACGACCATATCGTCACCTTGCAGTTAAAATGTTCGAAGAATATTTGACAACACCACAGGGGAGCCATCCCGGTCCTGTGATTTTCTTGCATTACTTCAACGATATTAATTTCTTACTGGATGGACCGCCTTAGAGCTTGAGCTTGAGCGACTACCCCTGGTTGCTACTCCGTTACTGATCGGGATTAGCTGAAATTGTACAAGGAAATTTCTAAATGATCTAACCTGGGACTGGTAAATCATTCTTCAATGTACATCTTCTGGTAACCCCAGAATTCATTGATCAGTACCGACGCCGGCCAGGCCCGAACGTAGATCGTCTGAAAATGAGAAGGGATGTTAGTCCAACACTTGTTATTACTAGAGGCCGTATATACTACTGCGCCCTCCACAAGTGTCACGGGAGAAGGAGTATTGTTATTGTTAGTATAAATTTCAGTAATTGTAGTATTCGCGTACGACCTAGTATGTTCTGGTTTCAAGATGCTCGGATGCACCACTAAAGTCACTGGCTTTCCGAGTGAAAATTTCAACAATATCCGATACTGAAGTCCCGAGGAGTCTTGATTCACAGTTCTTATTCGTGGAAACTGAAGGAAAATTTGAAATACTATCGCGTAACAAATAAAAACTTCCCTATTTTTTCTAAATAATACCTACTATAAAATAAACGAGTGAATAGGATTTAGACAAAATAGTTGATTCATTGTAGTGACATATTCTAAAAATTTTTATAAAATCATTTTAAATCACCAAATAAAGGTTAACAGATTTCACACGCGGCTTGATTTCTTATTATTTCCGCTTTATTGTTTTATTTATTTGTTAAATTTATTAATTAGTTATATTGGTTGATCTGGGCAACCGGCTACCGAAAGAAAATTATGAATTTATCAAACAAACAAGTATGTTTTACTATTTATTCAACATACCGATATATGTTATCTCTGTTATTAGCTTTGTGATATTAACGAATTTGCGCAATAGTTGATTTTTATCATTCAATTTATAATCTTGGAAGACAAGCAATAGCATAGAAAGAGAAAACATCAAATAAAACTTTTATCCAAAGCTAGTCGCAAATTGATAAGTTGATTGAACAGATAATTTAGTAAAATAGAGTAATCAGAAGTGAAAAGTTGAAAATATTTGTTAACTAAAAGGAACTCCTGCAATTGTCGCCATTTACGACATGGAAGCTGTGCTACTGAGTAAAAAGAAGAAATGTTAGTCCGATACTCGTTGTTTTTGGAGACCGCGGGTATCACTGTATCTCCACGAGCATCGCGGGATAGGAGATGTGTTAGTAGGAAGGGAAAGAGATCCGGATATGTTTAGGAAAACAATATGATCTCAACAAAAGCTGATTTTCGATACTCAGGAGAAATATAATAAGACATTATAAGTAAGAAAAAAATAAAATATCTAAGGAACCTAAGGATCTCACCAGTATACTTTTTCTCCTATCCAATTTTAGGTGTCCAGCTTGAATAACACGATTGACTTGTAGATTTTCACACATTCCATAGAAATCTTATAACAATGTCGTTGAATTTTGGGGCGGTAAATTATCAGTTTCCGCCGCTTGAGCATTTTTAGTTTTGCGAATCAACATTATTAAATAAATAGTACTCTCAATACGAAACACACCTGCACTATCACTCAAAATAACTGTTACGACCAAATTTTTAACTATACGTATCAAACAACACAATGAAATTAGACTTCAGTACATAAACGAATTGTTGCCTGTAGTCCGTCGCTGATCAACGTGTTGAAATCCGAGCGTAGAGTCTGTGGGAAACCCTTTCAGGTAGGAAGGCGACATTTTTCCATCTTCTGCAGATGGCAGATCAGCGTATTGGTTGTTACTTTGGATCCTTCTCGGATCTATGGAGCGTTTTACCCATAGCTCGGATTGGTAGGCAGCTGAGAATAAAAGATAAAACAAAATAGAAATTAGTCGTAGTAGGTTATTCGTCTATCCACATCGAGTGTTAAATGACGAATCCAAGTTTCCTGGTGTTAGAAATTTGTACATTACATACTTCATGTTTGATACGTATATCATAGATCTACACCCACACCACAAAAATGAAGATGGTACAATTTCTTGCACTTACAATGGGTAGTGTGGATATCCATGGATACAATCAAAGTTAATTTTCAAGTGATGAAGGTAAAGGTTATAGGTAACAATAGTCGTAGATCTTGTTCTGAAGAAAAAAGAATATTGTAGATTATTTCTTTGAAAAAATATTGATAAATTTTGCAATGTTCACCTTACCAATAATATTAAATTGCGCATTCTACCATGTTGATGTAAGGCCCCTGCTTTGAATATATAATATACGAAATAACATTAAAAATCATTCCCGTTCCACACTATTCATTTTACTCTATCACAAGCGCAGTCAGTTTGTTCATCGCTAAATTTATATATAAACAGGTTCATGTATAATCTTACACCTGAAGAAAAGCGTTCAGAATAATTTGACAAGAAAGATGCAGCTAACTTTGGTGGTATGATACTTTTTTTTCCATTACAGCATGGGACACTTACACTCATGTGATGCAGCCGGTACTACTCCAGCTGATTCCACCGAATTTATAGTTTATCAAAAACGCGTTCACAATTTGATTTAAAACATTCTATTTGTTCAATAATATATGCTCAAACAAATGTGAAGTATTGTTTCATATTGAAATATTACTTTTGATCAATATTTCGTCGATGTTTGATGGAAAATTGCATACAGTCTTAGTTTTGCCTTTCTCTTATTTCATATACCATTCGACTCAGGTCGTCGAGTACGCAAAATGTGTGTGTATGTGCGTATGTGTGTATGTAACGATTTTTGGCACTAACTTTTCTCGGAGATGCCTGAACCGATTTTCACAAACGTAGATTCAAATGAAAGGTCTTGTGGTCCCATACAAAATTCCTGAAATTTATTTGGATCCGAAAAAAATGTGGGTGAAAATGTGCAAAAAATTGAAAATATGTGTTCTAACTTTTCTCATAGATACCCATACACAAACTTAGGTTCAAATGAAAGGTCCTGTGGTCCCTTACGTAATTTCTGAAATTCATCCGGATCCGGAAATAGAGGGTAAAGTGTGTTGAAAATTTTATACCATCACTGAAAAGAGCGAAAAACCGTAAAAAAATTATATATCGACCTCAAATCTTCTCCAATTGATCGTTTTTATCAGTAGACGGTAAAAAAAAAACGATTTCGGTGATTCTTTTAAGAATCTAAGAAAATTATTTTAAAGAATACCACAGTTTTATATATGATAGTATGATTGATATGAGAAAGGCATCATTACACCACTAGTTGGATTAAAACAGGTTTTGATTTGTTGTTACATATTAGAAAGTTTAGCTACACTGCTTCAGTGCATCTGTATTGGATTGCGCTATACAAAATAAACAAAATTGAACATATTTTGCGAATAAGCAATAAAGAGAAAAGAATAAAGAGTTTTTCTAAAACATACAGTATTTATTGCCTTCGGTTTCTTCAAGCAAAGGTTTCCATTTCGCTGGAATTTTTATTAAAGGTATATAAATCTTTATTTCGAAGCAAAATCTGCGAGAGAAAATCCATATAGAAATGTGTTAGTTACTGATGGAATGTGTGGTACACTCAGGCAAAAAATATATGGAATTTCATAATAATGTCGTATGATTTTTAGCCACAAGAATATCGTAAGAGAATCATAAGACCGCCTTATGAAATCTCGAAAATAAGAATTCCAATAAAACGCCTTATGAAATTTATACGAAATTTTTAGGAAAATTGTGCGAAATTTCTATGATAAACATAACTTCTCTCATATATTGTGATGTTCATAAGTTGTTCGTATGAAAACTATAATAGTGATGGATAAGATGTATATTGCAGAGGTATATTTTTTATATTTATCTTATGAAATTATGATTTTGGTGATTGTTGATGTATCATAAGATTTGCCTTATGATTTTCACTACTCAATTTACTTGAGTGTAGTACAAGGAAACTGAAACCAAATTATTTTTCATTATTAGCAATTTTCAGAAAAATAGAAGTTTCTACTTTTCTTGAATTGTCATTATAAGCAGATAAGATTGATTTGTTTCATTTTCAGCTATATGATAGTTTTATCTGATCAAATCCGGAAAAAAATGATGGAAATGGTTTTTACGCACACATTATTGACATTACCTAGCAAGGAGTCTTTCCCCTTAATGGTGTTTAGAAGTTTTAAACACAATTTCCTCCGTTGTTCCGGAACCGGAAGTCTTATCCGATTAAAATTTAATAGTGTTCTTTGGGTTCTACACACATGATTTTAAATTTGTGAAAATCGGAAAAAATGATAACGTTCTTTCAGTAGGACCTTCCATATGAAGTTTGTAAAAATCGGTTCAGTCATATCAAAGGCATATTTTCATCGCATGCACACATAAATACTTTTTTGCTATCTCGACGAACTGATGAGAAAGGCAACAACTATGATTATGATATATTAATTCTCATAACTTCAAATTAAATAGGAATCGATTAACTGTTGCGTTGTTTATATAAAAACCGACTTATTGTTCACAATAATCACATTCAATGCGTACAATGCCGGGTCCCATTTCCTCAAGTAAGCTCGTACAGCCATAGGTGAAGGTCACTAACCTTCGGGTGGTGTTGGTGTGTTCGTTTGCATCACACGCTGGCATAGAAAGGCTCGCGCAACTCAATTCCTAGCGACTGAAAATGCGATTTCCTTTTGTTTTGATTTTTATCTTCCGTTCGTTCGTTCGCACATACGCCGATCCGTCTAGGTGGGGTATGCTGCGCTTTCCAGTTTGATTTGCATTTTTTTTCTTGTTACTCTCATCCAATGACGGGTTATGATTTTTCAAGCGGCTTCGCAAGATTCGTCGAATAAGTGCAAATTGTCCACTGGGCGTATTGAGGAATAGATATATAATAGAGATAGGGAAGTGACGTCTGTTTTTATAGGTGAAGCTGGCTAGGTGGAACTTATGAAATTTCTGAACGAGTTCACTACTGGCTGAGAAGTAATTAGACATGGTTGTTGGTTCAGATTCTAGTCGTTTAGAATTGACGCCTTTCGGAGGTCTGCCGCTACACAATAGGTTTATGTAAGAAATCCGATGACATATCATCACATCACATATAACTTAAATAATAGTAGCAACACATAGTTAAGTATATTATTGTAAAGTTACCAGCTTAGTCAACATTTCATTATTCATGATTCCTAAGAATTATAGATCCGTTGTTGCCATAACATTTCTTATAAGTAGAACTTTATCAACGGATGCAAGCTTCTCCGATTTCTCTTCTTCTACTGGCTTGTAGATGTTGTTTGAAAACATAGTAATTTCCCGGTAGGACACGTTTTGTTTGTGATTCATTCTCCAATTACATTTGTAAACAAAAATCAATTTAGTTAGAAACTGTGCAACCACAGTCGAGATATATTTTTTCTATTCACATACTAACTCAACCCAAAATAGGTATCTTACAAAAAAGTCTATGATCCGAATGCACTAGCAACAGCCGCTTTATCACGATGAACACGATCTCCAACATCATCACCATCACCATCATCATTCCGTCATCAACCTCAATAGAGTCGGCATGTGTAGCACGCTAATGAGTAGCGGATCGCTTTTCTCCAACACTCTCCGCGTGCCATGGTTGAAGCACCGCTCATTATTTACACTCTCCCACGAGGCGTTCGAAAGAGGGATACCGGCGGGTGAGGCCGCATTTCTGCCTTCAATGGAATTCTATTTTTACGAAAGAAACCATTCGTCAAACTGCCGGTGGAGAAGCCGCCAAAGATCCGGCTAATCTCAGTCTAGGTTTGGGAACGGTTTTCGAATTTTCACACTGATTGCCCCGGCCGGCCGTGCGCTTTCCATGACTGCTTGTATTGCTGGCTGTTTACATTGAATTTTGGAACAGCCGTGGTGGCGCTTGCATGGCATTCACTGGTTGCTGCACATTTGATCAACTACGTTCAAAAACCGACAAATGAAATAACCACCGAGGGCTGCATCATAATTGAAATTGGTTGACGTTCATGAGATAACTGCAATAACTCACTGATGGTCCTTTCAATAAATCTTCACTCAAAATTCAAAATTTAGTTCAAAAGTAAATTAACAAAATGTGTCTTTTATAAATGAGTGTTAGAAAAAAAATCGTTCTGCATGTTGTTGAAGAGAATTCGGGCATTCTAACTACACCACAGTGGGTCGATAGTTAAGAATTTTCTAAAAATCAGTGCTTCCAGAACCTTAAATCGGATACACCAAACCCTTGATGTATGCGCATCATATATGTATACACTGAAGTCTTTTTCATGCGAATTTACGTACCGCATAAAAAACCGTATAACTCTGAAAATTCGCATAACTCTGAAACTTCGCATAAAAAAACCGCAGAAGGGAAACCGCATAACTCTGAAAATTAACATAAAAAAAACCACATAACTCTGAAACTTCGCATAAAAAAACCGCATAACTCTGAAAATTCGAATAAAAAAAGTCGCATAAAAAAACGCATAGAAAACACAGCATAAAAAAAGACCTCAGTGTATATGTATTCATATATGCACATATATGTACATATATTTGTATATGTTTATACATATACATATATGCACGTGCTTGTGCATGTATACAGGGTCCGGCACTCGAAGTGTAACCAATTAAAAAGGCCATAAATTCAGTTTGGAAAATTACTTTTACTTAATTCAAAGTACAAAATGTGTAAAAATAATACAAAATTCTGAATCAATTCACTTTTGCTCGATATGACCACCTTTTGCCTTGACTTGATGACTTGAGAGAGCGAAGGAGTTGCTTCGTTTGGCCGAATGTGACTTGCAGGTATTTTGGCCCACTCGCGGACAATAACTTTTTTCAGCGCCTCGAGACTGGTGTATCTTTTAGTTCGGACTTTGCTCTCCAAAATGGCCCAAAGAGAATAATCCATTGGATCCTTTAAGTAAAATGAGGAGTAATAGTTTTCAATTAGCATCATAAAACATTCCTTATGATCAACCAAACCGAACACCAGACACCAACCACCAAACACCGGTAACAGACATTTGTGCCTGCACCGGCGTTCTTTTTTCTTCAACACGTTTAGAAACACGTGCTCATGTGTTCTTGGTGTCAATGAATTCGGTTGTTTTTTAAAACGGTGTAAGTTTTTGTTCTCTTTCCTTTCTCCTGTATACGCTATACGAAATTGAACAAAGCACGCAGTGTGCTTCGTTCGCAAAGGCTGTGGTGTTTTCTTCTTCCATACCAACACGTACCGATGCGTACTGGTTTTACATCGTCATTTTGTATGATGGTTTGAAAGTTTTGATACCCATAGCCCAATCATTTTGGAACCGAAAGTCGAATCTGGATGAAATTGCACAGTATAATTTAAGATAATCAGAGCTTTAAATCAAGATTTGTAAAAATCGGTTAAACCGTTGCTGAGAAATCGAGGTGAGTTCCGTTTTTGGAGTTTTTCTTCATTATTATCGGTGCTTTCGAAACCGGTAACCTGAGACTGGTAGTCCCGAAGTAGGTTTATATATCCACCAGCTAACAAGAGCTACCAACTAGATAATATTCATCGAAATTCTTCCGTTTCTTCTCATTCGAGCATGACCTCGATCAAAGAATGTTGAATAATCGTGATCAGCAGCTTTCATCTCCAACACCCACTAACTAAACGGTCCTTTTCAGTGTATCCAAAATTGTAATGGAATTATTTCCGATAAAATATTTCACAAATGAGTTTATATGGAACACGATAGAACTGCTGCCTAAATATTCAAAACAAATTTTAGCAACGATTTTGACAATCGTTGTTTAGCCCTACGTCAACAGCTCAAACAACCCCGTGTAGTTTAATACCATTCCACAGTGGTCCGAAACGGGAAATTAGCGTGACAAAAATATTTTCACTATTAAATATTAGTTTTTTGTAGTTGGTGTCTTCACAAAAGTTGTTTGTAATCAAATTGCGCTCCTTTTGATGAAAAGTGTTACTAGGGTGGTCCTCATTTAGATTGAAATCTGAAATCTAACTTTCTTAACTGAACTCAAAATGGATTTTGTTGTAGAATAAAGTTGTAGAAAATTTTATTTTGAGCGACTTTGCTGAAAAAAGCACCTCTCTAACTTTTCATTTGGCCGACTTACATCAATTTTCCCGAATAAAAGTAGGGTGGCTCCTGAAAATTCTCTTTTTTGTTCTAACTTTTTTGTGAAACGTTCTACGGAAAATTTGGGTTCAGAAGAGTTGTTGTACTAATCATTGCGCATAATTTTGCTCAACTAAGCTTTTTCATATGAGCTACCAGTAAAAAGTTATGATTATTTTTTCATCAAAAACTAGTCAAGCTTCAAATATCAATATTTATTAGATGCCAGATCGATAAAAATGTATCCTATGCGGTTCCTGAAAGCATTTACGAGCAGATTTCAATGAGTCAATCTGTGCATTTTCAAAGATATACATAGAAAAGTGGATCATTGCTGAGCATGATCTAGAGTTTAGAACGCAGTACTTTGAATTGTATATTCGAAACGACCGTTGGAATGATTAGAGTATCCAGTTGTGAGTGTCCTATCTGTTTGTCATCAGTCAATACAAAACACGCTCTCTGAAGTATCCTTCAATGCACGCATCCATCCAATGATACAGTAAATGTAAACAGTTTTAATAATTCAATACAAGGAGACACCTTAATCGATATCGGACTCAGAAAGTGACAAGCATTGCCACATCACTTTCAATTGCTTCCTCCTTGAAGAGACATTAAAAATTCTACGAAACAGAAACAAGCACTGCCCCTTTCTTGACAATAAATGTCATTCGAAACATATCGATTTTGCAACTTGAAAAAAAGTCCACCAGAACCAAAGACAGTACATATAGCGAGTGAATAAATTAGTACAGCGCATTGTTACAATCGGATTTAATCACATCTTCAGAGTGTTTGTGTGTGTGCAGAAAATATGCGCTTGATTTTCTTGGAGATGACTGAATCGATTTTTACAAATTTAGATTCATAAGAACGATCTTAGTTTCTCATAGCACACTATTAAATTATTTTCCGGATCCGATCTTCGATTCCGGTATTACGATGTGATAAGAAAAAAAATTCAATTGGAAGAATATGTTTATATACATGTTTAAATACACGATATAAAAACGAATAAACTCCTTTCAACTTGCCAAATTTCAAATTACTATATCGTACATGTCTTGTTAGTTTATGACCAAAATATTTGATTTCAAATGCTCAATAAAGACTCAAATGAAAGGTCTTACGATCGCAAAGATTACTAATAAATTTCATCCCGATCCGACTTTCGGTTCCGGAATTACAGGGAGAAGTGAATTAAAATAGAACGACCATGCAACCATCTGGTGAATTCGAGAGCCATTGTGTGGACGTGATGAAGTTCGGAACGTTGTTTTTCAGCCATTCTTGGTTCACTCGAGCTTTGTGAGACGATGCCGAGTCCTGCTGAAACGTCCATGGTCTGCCACCGAAATGTTTGTCTGCCCACGGCTTAAAAGCAACCTCCAGAATACTTTCCCGATAATATGTCGCATTTACCTTGACGCCAGGCTCGATGAAAACGATTGGAGAGCGCCCATCTGCGGTTACAGCGGCCCAAACCATTATCTGTTGCGGGTGCTGCCTCCTGGTGGCCAATCGATGACTCAAATTCTCGTATGAACGGTCGGTCAAGTAAACCCTATCGTTTTGAGAGTTTACGAATTGCTCAATTGGAGAAATTTTCTCGTCAGAAAATACAATGTTCGGAAATTGACCGCTTTCGGCAAAACGAAGCAACTCCTTCGCTCTCTCAAGTCATCAAGTCAAGGCAAAAAGTGGTCATATCGAGCAAAAGTGAATTGATTCTGAATTTTGTATTATTTTTACACATTTTGTACTTTGAATTAAGTAAAAGTAATTTTCCAAACTGAATTTATGGCCTTTTGTCGTGAATACGACTTACTTTACTATGGGGCGCCTTTTCAAAATTAGCCATATGGAAGAATGGGCAGAACTTAATCGTGAATATCTCGACTTGTATTAATGGTAGCAACATAATTCTTTCACCATTTCATCAAAAATATGATCAGGAATTCAGGATAATATTTTGAACAGTGTGCGATAACCACAAACAATTCAAAAATTAAGTTTTCTTAAAATTTGAAAACAACGCGGAAAACACCTTACTTTCGCTTGGGTTTTTCGCGCAAGGACGACGATTTTGAGGTAGTCAGGCACATATCTTCAACTAAATGCGTATAAAAGGGGAACCGTGGTCAAAAATCGATCATTTCTTTTCGTGCGTTCGATGGAAGCAGACGTCGTGGGAGTGGAATCATCAACCAGCAGCGACGGACCAAATTGAGTTCCTCAATTTGGTCCTTGTGAATGCTAGAACCGAATCCCTACAGCATATTGATAATTTCTTTCAATAAATTATGCAAATCCGAAATGAAATAATCGACAATAAAATTCTGTATGCGGCTATTTTTATAGCCGTTAGGACCGCCCATTAGTGAAAAAGCTACAAACGAAATCACATAAAAGGAAATCTCTTAACAAAAATTCAATCAGTTTGGATTCAATCACCACTGCGAGCAGATGTGTTTTGTGTCGTCTGCACGCTTTCGACAACAGCGATTACGTCACAGTTGCCAGTCATTAGCAGTGGGAAAAAAACAACGGTGGAGAGCATTGCACAATATCAGCCGTTCTAATGGCTCTAAAAGTTTTCTAAAGAACTATTAGGATTTGTTGTTCGCAAATCGTAGGGAAATATCCTCAGTTTACTGCAAATCAAGAATAGTTTGCTTAGATTTGTGCGCTTTCGCTGTGTGAAATTCACAGTAATCGAGATCATGTGAAGCCTTTTTTTGCAAAAAATGTTTTAGAGTTTAATGTCGTAGAGAATTACGCAATTTGACTCTTCTGAATGCTGGAAACGAATCCCTACAGCATATTGATAGTTTCTTTCAATATATTATGCAAATCCGAAATGAAATAATCGACAATAAAATTCTGTATGCGGCTATTTTTATAGCCGTTAGGACCGCCCATTAGTGAAAAAGCTACAAACGAAATCACATAAAAGGAAATCTCTTAACAAAAATTCAATCAGTTTGGATTCAATCACCACTGCGAGCAGATGTGTTTTGTGTCGTCTGCACGCTTTCGACAACAGCGATTACGTCACAGTTGCCAGTCATTAGCAGTGGGAAAAAAACAACGGTGGAGAGCATTGCACAATATCAGCCGTTCTAATGGCTCTAAAAGTTTTCTAAAGAACTATTAGGATTTGTTGTTCGCAAATCGTAGGGAAATATCCTCAGTTTACTGCAAATCAAGAACAGTTTGCTTGAATTTGTGCACTTTTCGCTGTGTGAAATTCACAGTAATCGAGATCAAGTGAAGCCTTTTTTTGCAAAAATTGTTTTAGAGTTTAATGTCGTAGAGAATTACGCAATTTGACTCTTCTGAATGCTGGAAACGAATCCCTACAGCATATTGATAGTTTCTTTCAATATATTATGCACATCCGAAATGAAATAATCGACAATAAAATTCTGTATGCGGCTAATTTTATAGCCGTTAGGACCGCCCATTAGTGAAAAAGCTACAAACGAAATCACATAAAAGGAAATCTCTTAACAAAAATTCAATCAGTTTGGATTCAATCGCCACTGCGAGCAGAGGTGTTTTGTGTCGTCTGCACGCTTTCGACAAGAGCGATTACGTCACAGCTGCCAGTCATTAGCATTGGGAAAAAAAACAACGGTGGAGAGCATTGCACAATATCAGCCGTTCTAATGGCTCTAAAAGTTTTCTAAAGAACTATTAGGATTTGTTGTTCGCAAATCGTAGGGAAATATCCTCAGTTTACTGCAAATCAAGAACATTTTGCTTAGATTTGTGCACTTTTCGCTGTGTGAAATTCATAGTAATCGAGATCAAGTGAAGCCTTTTTTTGCGAAAAATGTTCCAGAGTTTAATGTCGTAGAGAATTACGCAATTTGACTCTTCTGAATGCTGGAAACGAATCCCTACAGCATATTGATAGTTTCTTTCAATAAATTATGCAAATCCGAAATGAAATAATCGACAATAAAATTCTGTATGCGGCTAATTTTATAGCCGTTAGGACCGCCCATTAGTGAAAAAGCTACAAACGAAATCAGGTAGAAACAAGCCTCTCAACAAAATCGTAGGGAAATATCCTCAGTTTACTGCAAATCAAGAATAGTTTGCTTAGATTTGTGCACTTTTCGCTGTGTGAAATTCACAGTAATCGAGATCAAGTGAAGCTTTCTTTGTTTTTGCGAAAAATGTGAAAAAGGGGAATGCGTGCATAATTCATACAATTGATATTCGGAAGTGTTAAGGAGCATGTCAGTTGTTTTCGTATTCACGACATCCAGTTATGTCTCTGACATTACCCACCCGCCTTTTTAATTGGTTACACTTCGAGTGCCGGACCCTGTACATGTATATGTATACATATTTAAAGCGCGTAAATCAAACCTAATGTACCTAAAAATTCGAAAAGTTTAGAAGAATGGTTTGAATCGTCACTCTAAACAACAGTACACAAATTTTCACTCTTGGCACCCTGCATTTCAGGTATCGGAAGTCGGATCTGAATAAATCTCAATAGCAGCTTATGAACTAAAAAATCTTGAATTTAAATTTAGGTTCGTTAAAAAGTGTCAATCAAAAACAAAGCAAAGTCAGGGTACTACATTTTAATGCGAAATTTTACCTTTTGTTTCAACAGATTTCGCAGTATACTTGTAAATGTACCGGACTATTGCATGGCCAGTGCTACTATACTACTGACACTAAGAATCCTTCCAAGCCGAACACGCGACATCTGGGTTACTAACGTCTTATATTTTGAACCACCAAGATGACTCAATCATTTTTGAGTATTACTTCGTCATTTTAAACGACGGGTATTTTTAACATTGTATTTCCGAGCCCACACGGAACCACCCGCGATCTCATTTCAACCAGAATATTAATTGATTTTCTGAATTCGATTGGTTAAAATTTGGTACAACTAATCGATTGTTGTTTTAACTAAACTGTCATTTTTGTTTTTCGATTAGCAGAAACGATGGTTGAAACAACTAATTCAACTGTTTAAAAAAAAATGCTGTCAATTAGTGAGGACACATACCTTTCAATTTCAACAAATATTTTAGTTGAAATAACTGGTGTTATTATTGAAACAAAATTCTGTTAGTTGAAAAATAAATCGGTTTTATTTGTTTGTTTGTTTTGAGATCAGTAAAGATCTAAATTCTAAAAAAATACTTCTGATTCGATCGGAAATGATTGATGTAGAAAAACGTTTTTAATCAGCAAAAGTGCCCGGAGGGGCGAGTAAATTAGCGAAATTATTAAATTTACCTAAAATCATGCCTTCAAACGGTTGAACTAAAGTTATGCACTGATAATTTTAGTCAATTTATATGATCTTGGGTGCATCAACCGCTGGGAATTGGAATTTTGCGACGGCAATTCAAACGCGCCATTCAATCGCAGCGCGTTCTGTGCGTTTGAAACCCTTCGCTCCTGTTACTTTTATAAATTAAATTCATGTCAAAAAGCGTTTTATTGCTAATGCATGAACATCATCACCGGTAACAAACAGCTGGAAGTAAAACAGTCTGCTGGAAGTAAATAATGATCGAATTTGAAGCATAAAATTTTTGCGCATACCTGAAAGATTAAGAGATGATCATTCATTAACATTTTCTAATTTGTCACCAAATCTTTTTCATCTCAAACGAGGTTAACTTTATCACAACACCGCTGTTAGATAAACACTTGTTATCATAAAATTCTCAAATCGAATGAACACAATTTCACCAAACGCTTTAACCATCGATGTTGTTTTCATTGACATTTTGAAGCGACGCGAACAGATTTCAACTAAAAAAGTTGTTGATTTTGCATTGCGATTATTGTTTTGCTTTCAACTGTCTCCGGCATTTGACAGCATTCAAAACAACATATTTTTCAACTACTTGAATATATGCAAATCAAAAACCATTTTGGTTGAATCAAAAAGAAATTAGTTAAATCAACTATCGCAAAAATCAAAAACTGCGATATCGTAATTTTATGATCGAAGGGTTCTCCGTGCAGAACTCGAGTCCGGATAGTAACCAATAGCAGCGTATGGTACGAAAAGACCTTTTATTTGAATCTATGTTTAATGAATCGATGTGAGTTCCAGTATTATTTGATGATTACTTCTGGTGCTTCTTTAACCGGCAACTAAGAACCGGTAGAGCCTAAATGTCTTTGTTTGATATGTAAACAGGATGATTATATTGATTAATTTAGCTCCTCTTTATATTGTCACTTATAAAACATTCTATTGAACCGGAACCGGATGTTGAATCGGAACCAAATTCAATAACAATTTACAGGACTATAAGATATTTACATGAATCGAAGTTTGTGAAAATCGGCTATGTCATCCACTAGAAAATAGAGTAGAGTGTACATTATTCGTTTTTTGCCCGACAGAAGAGTCGGGGAAGGGGGAACGAGAAAGCTAGTGACAAAAGAAAAAATATCTTGTTAGTTCCAATGAAGATGGTGGACAGGGGCGTGGATCGAGAGAATCGTGCGGATGTTACTATCGAACCTGTAGGCGAGATATAACAGATTACACTTGTATATTAATGTGTTTGAGGTACTCGTATATGAGAAGCATATATGAACTATCCCGACTCGCCAACACATCCCGAACCGGAACCTCAGGCGATCTACCTCGGGCCCTGAGGGATTCCAATAGCTTCGACCTGGCGTCGCGATACTCTACGCACGACCACACGACATGCCCGATCTTGATAACCATCGCCACAAGTGCAGAACCCTCTCTCCACGATCCCGATACGCCGGAGATGTGCGTTGAATGTATAGTGATTTGACATGAGACGTGACATGACACGAATGAAATCACGACTCACGTTCATCCCCTTGAACCAAGGTAACGGAGTTTAGCCATCGCCATCGTCCCAGATCGTCATTGCTCCATGAAGTTTGCCAACTTTCGAGAGTTTTCTGGCGAGAGATATTGAAAAAAAATTCATTGAAGCAGATTGGTCTTTCATAAATATCACCTTCTAATGCGCCCACCTTAGCCAATGAGTTTGCCTTTTCATTACCCGGAATGAAACAATGCTAAGGGACCCAGACTAACGATATTGAATAAGACCGTTCAGATACAGTTCTCAAGTGTTCCCGTATTTTTCCCCGGAAATATGGGGGATACTTTCCTGGCTTCATTGCCCGGAAAGCTTCCATTGAGCTTAGACTGTCCTTGACAATGAAGTAATGGTCTTTGGGCGAGGTTTCAATGATCTCGAGAGTGTACTGAATAGCAGCTAGTTCTGCGACGTAAACTGAAGCCGGATCACTGAGTTTGTACGAAGCGGTGATGTTCTGATTGAAGATGCCGAAGCCTGTGGACTTGTTGATGTTTGATTCGTCAGTATAAAACATATTTTCACAGTTGACTGTTCTAAATTTGTTAATAAAGATATTAGGGGGCCACTTGAGGGCGTACTTGATCCGGAATTCCACGAATCTCTTCCTTCACGGATGTGTCGAAAAACACAGCAGAATCAAAAGTATTCAAGAGATGAGCACGATTGGAAGCAAACGAAGAAAGATTAATATTCTGACCCATGTAATCAAAATACAAGAACATAAAACGGGTTTGAGAGTTAAGCTCAACTAACCTTTCGAAGTTTTCAATCACCAGAGGATTCAAAATGTCGCATCGAATGAGCAAACGATATGAGAGATCCCAGAACTGGTTTTTCAATGGAAGAATGCCCGCTAGCACTTCGAGGCTCATCGTATGAGTCGATTGCATGTAACCCAAGGTAATACACAAACAACGCGACTGAATTCTTTCCAACTTGATGAAATGAGTGTTCGCAACGGATCGGAAGCAGAAGCATCCGTATTCCATCACGGATAATATCGTTGTTTGGTACAGCCTGATCAGGTCTCCTGGCTGGGCACCCCACCATGATCCGGTTATTGTACGAAGAAAGTTGATTCTCTGTTGGCAATTTTGTTCCATATACCTAATGTGACATCCCCATGTACCTTTGGAATCGAACCAAACCCCGAGATATTTAAATGTGAAGACCTGAGCAACTTCTCAGATAGGATTTTCATGGAAACTGAGTCAAAAGCCTCCTTGATGTCTAAGAAAACTGACGCCATCTGTTCTTTACGAGTAAACGCCATTTGAATTTCTGTTGAGAGCAACGCAAGACGTTCGTTCCTTTGCCCCTGCGAAAATCAAATTGTGTATCTGAAAGCAAGCCTTTAGATTCGACCCAATTTTCTAGACGAAAAAGAATCATTTTTTCGAACAACTTGCGGATACAGGAAAGCACAGCAATCGACCGATACGAATTGTGATTGGAGGCTGGTTTTCCTGGTTTTTGAATGGCGATCACTTTCACTTGTCTTCAGTCATGTGGAACAATATTGCCCTCAAGAAACTTGAACAATATAAATTTAACAAGCGCCTTTTGGCGGAGTCAGGCAAATTTTTCAACAAGCTGAATTTGATTCTGTCTAACTCCAGGCCTCTATTGTTACATGACAAGAGCGCAAGTGAGAACTCTACCATCGAAAACGATGTTTCGTTTGTATTGGGTGTCGCGACGCGGGTGATCTTTTGTTCTGGAACAGAATTTGGGCATACTTTTTTAGCGAAGTCGAATATCCAGCGGTTGGAATATTCTTCGCTTTCATTCGTTGTGTTATGATTGCGCATTCATCGGGCTGAGTGCTCATAGATGTTTCTTTCGTTAAGCCGTCTACAAACCGACGCCAGTAACCGTGTTTCTTGGCTTTAATCAAGTTCCTAATTTCAGCGTCTAACGTCGCGTAATTCCGGTAATTATCAGGTGTTCCATTCTTTCTGAACATTTTATACGCGGAGACTCTCTCCTCGTTTAACTTTGTGCACTCTTTGTGTCACCACGAGTTGGGAGGACGGATGTTAGTTTTCGCGCCGGGTACACGTTTCGTCTGAGCTTGAGTCGCGGTGTCTAGAATCAAGCCAGCCAAAAACGTGTACTTTTCCTCCGGAGGAAGCTGTTGAGTTCTTCCAAGTTTTCGTGTGAGGTCATACGAAACATTGATTGTCTTCGATGGTTTTGAGCCGCTGGTGATTGAGATTACGATCGGTAGATGATCGCTACCGTGGGGATCAGGAATTACCTCCCACGTGCAATCCAACCGTAGCGATGTCGATGCAAAGGGATAAATCCAGCGCACTTGGTCTTGCTGGGGGTGCAGAAACCTGTGTCATTTCTCCCGTGTTTAAGATTGTCATATTGAAGTTGTCGCAAATATCATAGATCATAGCTGATCTGTTATCATCATGAAGACAATCCCATCCCGTACCGTGTGAGTTAAAGTCTCCTAAAACCAACGTCGGTGCGGGAAGGAGCTCAATGATATCACTGAGCCGCCGATGCCCAACCAAGGCTATAGTCGGAATGTAGATTTCAATACCTGAAATCGAGGGGAGGTTAATTCGATAAAAAGAATAGCACTATTTGATCTCCAAAAGTACTCCTCCGTAGGGATCATCTCGATCCAGGCGAATAATGTTAAAATCGTGGAAGTTTAAGGATACTTCAGAAGTTAGCCAAGTTTCGCACAATGCAAATGCGTCTCATTTCAGATTATTTACTAGAAATGTTAAAGAATCTTTTTTTGAAATGATACTTCTGCAATTCCACTGTATTAGAATTCCACTGTGATTAGATCCGTGACCTCGGTGGATGCTTTAGCCATCGAAGGATACAAACGCTGAGAGAAGGGGCCAATTTGCAGTCAACTGCTTTGAATATATGTTTACTGTTGGCATGAAAACAATTAAAATGCTTTTAAAAGGGTCAGAAATATTGAGAGTTGTAAAAATCCAGTCCACAACATCAGATAACTTGATAAGTCCAGCACCTAGTGGGTTCTCTGGTAGATTTTCAGGGACGCTTGGGGATTTTGTAGTCCCGGGAAGTCGTGGGAATTCCATCTCGGAATTGAGTTTTCCGAGACCAGGAGCTTTTTGCTTTGGTGGTTTGTCCCGATTCCTGTTAGCTGTAACTTTTCGAAGCCCTTCGGAAGACACCTTCGAACCCTTACTAGGTAGCTTATGAGAGGATTTATTTATTCTTTTCCTACAGCTATGAGGGACCGCCGAAGATGGACCTTCCAAAGGGTCGTCAGAATCGCTCTCGTCAGTTGACAAGCAGGCATATGGGTTCGTTTTCTGTTTAGGTGGGGTGGCACTTTTAAGCATCTCGGCAAAGGAACGCTTGGAGTGTTCCTCTAGGGAACGCTTTATTCGATCACCTCGCAGTTTGTACGCAGGACATGCCATTATGTCATGCGGACCCTCCTTGCAGTAGAGACACTTTTCAGCATCCTTACCGCAAGAGCCATCCGCATGAGCCTCCCCACAGTTAGCACAACATGGCATATTGCTGCAATGGGTAGCTGTATGCCCCAATTGTTTGCAATTGGTACAATTCATTACTCGAGGTACAAAAAGACGGACAGGTAGACGAACCCGGTCCAAGAGGATGTAGTTAGGCAAAGCCGATCCGGCGAAGGTCACACGATAAGAGTCTTATTGGGGACAAGACTTTGTTCAACCCCTGCGATCGATACTGAATGCAATCGCTTGCAGTCCAGTATCTTGACGTTCTTAAGTGAGGGATCCTTAAAACAGCCCTCTCCATACTTAAGAACGTTCTCGCAAGTCAAACTCGAATCGGTGACCACACCGTCGATTTCTACTTCGCGAGCTGGCACTTAGACGCGGTACTCCCGCGTAAAATGAGGTCAGATCCAACGACAGCTTTAAAATATATTTTTTTCTTTGGACTTGGTCCGGAAATAAACCGTGTAAGACCCGGCCGGGAAGGCAAGACCATCGGGATAACTCTTTATGCGAAACTTATTGCTGTCAACAGAAGTCTCGGGGGTCGGGATTCAAATTTGACATGTTGCGGAGCTACCTCCGCGCAGAAATGAATGAATCGGGGAGAAATAGAACGGTCGAATGCAGGAAGGAAAAAAAACTAAGTAATAATACTTAACTTAAATCCAACAGGGGCCACCAAGGCGCAGCCATCGTCAATCGGCGTATCGCCGCTTCAATGGTGTGCAAAAAATCTCCGAGCTGAGCTGAAGTAGATCGCCCATAGTTGCACGTCGTGATTGACCGAATGAATGGAAATATACAATGAACCAAGAAAATGAAGCTTGGGAGAAGCAAATCATTTTCACTGTACATACCCACTCACTCCTAACTTTTTATTAAATGATCAATAACGACGCTGGCTACGACCAATGACTGTGCTACTGAGGGAAAGGAAGGAATGTTAGTCCGATACTCGTTGTTTCTAGAGACCGCGGGTCTATTACACAATAGCGATATAATCTAGTTTTCATCGTCCGGTCACTTTATCACACACGGCACTGGTTTTCGACGCTTTCGCAGTAAACACAAAGCACGTCCGTTCACTCGGAAGGTTGAAACGGCAATGTATAAGAAAATGTTATCCAAATCCAATGACTCCGGGTGAACACAAAAAAAATCCAATTCAATTGGATTTATGCCCATAAGTTTCTCGTAGTTTTAATCGATTTTGAAAACCTGTTGGTCCCATTACTGTCTATTTTAAAATTACTGAGTTATAAGTATCAAGAATTTTTCATAGTCTATTTAAGTAGCGAAGAAAAAGGTGAAAACTAATTATCAAATTCTCCCGATCTGGTTTTGACATCTGCTATATTGATATATCGATAGGAGAATGGGTCCCAGATCAAAGTAAACTTTTAGGTCTACTAAAATATTAAGATATATTTCAATGAAATTTCAATTAATGTATAATTCGGAAAATTGACTTACAGTTTGATGGTTACATCAGCGATGAAGTCAAATAAGCCCACGTGGTCAAGTAATTCGGTCTCGCTAGTGCTTACCAATCGGCTGTACCACAACGACTTGTCATCTTAAAAATCGATCTGTCGATTTTGGACCATACTCGCTGAATTCACACAGTTTTGTGCGTAAATAAATTCATCAATCGAGACTGTACTTCGTTGCCCTAGGCTTTGGATGATCAGCTACAGGGCGCGTATCGCCGCTTGACGGATGGGGGTGGGAGTCAATTTATACTTCGTATTGACAAAGTCGGACCATACCGAGATCGACCGTTCGCTTATATATTTAAAAAAATAAAAATGATATTATCTGGATCGATCACGGAGTGGACAGGACTAATACTGCTTGAAATTGACAATAGGTCATTAGGTGGTTTCGAGCATTCTTATGCCTGGAATTGGTCACCAATTTAAATTATCTCGAATTATCATTTGGGATGAATATTAATATATCACATTCGTCCTGAACTGGTGCACGGAAAGACCGAAATTAGCATTTTGGCGAAAAAATTAGTTGATTTTCTGATTTTAGTTAGTTATTTTTTGAGACAACTAAAAAAATCTTAGTTTTGCTAATTTAGATTTCTTAATTCTAATTTTCTTAATAATAATAAAATATTTGTTGAAATGGCTATTTTTTTAGTTGAATTCACCAATGAAACGTGCTGTCATTTCTTAGCTAAGGCACGCGTCATATCCATTCAACTAATTTTTCAGTTGAATTAGAGAAATAAAACGTTGTTTTCAACCAACATAAATGGTTGAATTGGTTTCTGCAATTAGCAGCTATATGGCGCTCGTTAACACCGTAATGACTACTAGCCACTAGATGGCATACTACTACCGAAAAAAATTTCAGTCGCGGTTATCTTTTCTATATTTGCAGGTATAAATACGATGTTGTATTGGAGAAAAAGACATAAGCGAGACATAAACTTCTTTTTGAAAATTTTACTTCTAAATCGCTGTTTTCTTCATTCGACTTCGCGAAATCGACTCTCTCACTGAAAACTTTGAGCACTCGGAAAACAAAAACCGAATACAAGTAGTACACCGGACGGCGTAGCCCGGAATGAAAAATCATTTGACGTGTACAATTAGAGTGCAACATTCGAAACTCACTTCACTGTTTCGCGTAAAAACATTATTACGCACAATCGCTTTAACTGCGCACAAATTCTGAATAAATACACTTTCCACTAACAGTTTACGTCATTTTTACATATCGGTTTAGAAAATTATGTAGGGATATATCGTAACACATACGAAAAACATCTAAACAATTTGCGAGCAGTTTCAACAAGACTGTCCCTTTTAGCTTTTTAATGGATTGTTTTGCTTTGACACTGCTGTCCTTCAGTAATGACGGTGATAGATAAATAGAATCGAAGTTTCTGATTTTAATAACGAAATTAGTTGTCAATGAGAATTTCGTGTTGGATTGAAATATTGCTGGTTTGTGTCCAGAATATTCGCCAACTAAACACTTTCTCTAAAAATAAGAGTTTTTTTCAGCACAGTAAATTCTACATTTTAACTAATTTTATAGTTATTTTGGAAATTTTGTTGTTAAAATCAACTAATTCAAAAACAGTAATACGAATTAGGCGCAGAGCTAATTTCGGTCGTTCCGTGGGAATTTAATACAAAAAAGAGGACTATTATTATCAGGAATAAGAGTAAATTGACATCTTATGAACCGTTAAATAACCTTAAAACCTTTCCGAAAAGGTTCGGTATCGTTTCTAATGTTTACAAGTTGCAATGACAGCGAAACTGATTGATCAGGTGTAAATACACTCTCAAATCTGGAAAGGTTTGAATGTACCTAAATTTCCCCTACTTTGACACAAATGTCACCTTCTAACTGAAAGTGTGAGATGTGTGTTTCTGGAAGAGAACGGTTTACGTGGACCATTTCATACAATAATACCTAGCATTTCGTTACGAAATACATGTAGTTCTTGTTCCCTGAATGCGTGCTCAACACTTGAAAGCCCAAAACATAGTATAGACCTAAATTGCTGAAAAGCAGTCAAAATGATTAAAAGAGAGAAAGTCAAAAAAAACTGTGACACAATAACTATATTCTAGTACAGTGTGCCTTAGTGCATATATCGTTAAATAAAGAGTAAAAAAAAGGATCACAGAATTTTAAGCAATCCTTCCATTGTGTACATATTGTGACTTTCCTGGGCAATCTAGTGTTAAATGCGCATCCTTACATAATATAATTTAACAAGTTCATTAACACCTGACTTTATTTCATTTTCATGACGAGACCAAGGAGGTTTGAGGAGGAAAAACCTTTCATCGACGAGGACATTTAAGACACAGAAGCAGTTGGTAGAATGACTAAATACCAATACGATACAGACGCACGACTAAATGATTGACTGGTTACCGGGTGAAGCACACTTCTTACCCAAGTGACTAGCTCTCTGGTGAACAATAGAAGATATTCGTATCTTTTTGATAGCCGTAAAGGAATATGTCGCTTGGGTTACATGCTGGAGGGTTTCCTCCTTCGTTACTGGTGTTTATTTGGGCACCATAGCCTAGTTCGTCCGGTATGGAAAGTGTGGAGTCTTCAAGTAATCAAATGTGTTCGACAGCACCGATAAAACTTATCTATTTTTTTTCAAATATTTTAATTACTACATCACGTTCTTATCTAAATTCAAACAGAGCACATAAACACCGGGTTCTTTCTTTTTAAGCAGTTATAGAGGTGTGGAGTCATTTATGTCTAAGTCTGGGTTAGTTATTTCTTTGATAACCGATTAAGAAATGTCATTTCCGTCGAATGCAACCAGTGAAATAGGTTAACTGTAGATAAGAGAATTGCATTTCGAAACAATAAAACCACAGAAAAGATTTCGATGAATTGGTGTGACGATTCTTTCAAATCTTTGAAATCTTTGGGAACAGTCGGTGTATTCAATGCATAATGCATTTCTTCTGATCAGGAAATGAAATTCTTGTTAATATAAACGATAAATTTTGCTCCTTCCAATGACCTTCAAATATCGCCTTCGCCAAATCAATTAAATCGGCAGCGTCGCTAGCAACAACCATGATGACATGAGAAGCTCACGGCTATTAACTTGTGTCTGTCTAACATACTCTGCGATCTGCATGGTTGTGTAAAACTAGGATACCTACGCGTTTTTGCGAAATCTGTAGGTGTCAACTACCTGTTTTCGTTGAACAGATCACCTTGGGCGACTTTCGACACCTCTTTGAAATACACTAATACATAGGTATAGGTGAATCGCAACAAAGTACGCGTTTGTATGTTTATCAGTAAACATGAAGTCATTTTTGGTGCTGGACGATTCTCCGCCAGCAATGTTTGGATGTAAACAGATGGCTGCTTGCACCGCCACCAATATTCCTGCACGATTTAGACTGAACGTAGATGAACGTCTGGATCAACAAAAAGAAAATAAATGTATGATCCATTTCATGAATGCTAAACATACTGAGCAATAAAAAGTCTTTCGTATAGGGAGGGACTCGTTGTTATGACACCGCCACAGTCGATCATGAATAATTAGGCATCCAACACAATCTAACGAATTGGCAGAAAACAGCACTCCGAAGAAGTCTGTCTGACTGCCGGAGTAACTTTTTCAGCATATATTTCTTTACAAGAAAACATAAAGATATAAGAATAACAGGATTGGTCGCGTGTCTGTATGTATGAAGTACACCGTTTCAAACTGGAATTCATTGGTGCGTAAAGTATTTCCCTTCCTACTTATGCCTTACTCGGTTATAATTAGTTTATGTATATACAGAGATAAGTGACGCTTATCATGTGCCCGTGTCTATAACCGATATCGCAAGAAATTTTATGATTTACTGAAAAACGGAACAAGAATCGTTCAAAACTAATTGCTTGTTTAGTAATTCTACCTATGTTTCTTTTGTTAGTTGAGATATCAACTGATGACTGTACAAAAAAAACCTACCCGACAAAAAAAAACATAAAAAATTAATTTCAAGTCGGATAATTTTGTAACTCGAGGAAATAAACAAAGGCATATTAGGTATGTTTTTTCTAAATTGGTTTGTTCAACCTCATCTTATAGGCTACCTGTCGTCACTTTCTTCCACTAGTTTTTCAAATCCTTATCGTTCTTCTTCTTCCCTGATTTCCGAATATTGTTCTTAATAATCTTTCAGAATGTTTCTATTGAACGAAGCTTCCGCAAGTTTGGCGGATTTGCTGCTTCGGGACAAAAACATCATCGTTGGGTTCGTACCACTCCATCACTGGTTTTGCGTAACGGCACGTTGCCAGAACCGCTCAAAATTAAGTATCACCTTCGTGAGATCCGCCGCACCTACAGATCACCTGCCAAACCAAGTATTTCTTGGCAAATTTTTCGAACTGCTTCATCCCGAACATCCGAGCTGTACTTACCAACGAAAAACTCGAATCAAATGCTCAAGTTTTGATTAAACCTTTTGAGTCAATGCCGAATCGGTCAGGTATTGTTTCTACTGGTATTGATAATTATAGATGTTCAGGTATAAAGGCTGATGTTTTTGCTGGTATCTTTTAGGCAACATTTTTTTGACAAATCATGCGTGAATCGTGTCTTGTGTCATTGTCAAACTTGTTCAGTTTGATCTATAATTTAATCATGAATCGTCGTTTGGTCTATTATAAATCATGAATTGGCGCTGACCGGTGGATTATGGGCCGGTGGCTACCGGCCAATATATTGGAAAGAGAGTGCCAAAATTGGAACTTGCGCATGGTCCATCTAATGCGGAGCCGCGGCCAACATTTGCCTGAAATCATCTTCAAACATTAAATTATATTGATCGTTCCTTCGATTCCAACAAAGATTTCATCAATTTCATTAAGTTTTTTTTTGAAAATCATTTCCTATACCTCTTAAAAATCACCCTTTATATGGGTACAGCTATCGTAATTTTTGTCGATTATTTTCTGCTTTGCATTATTTGTTATATATAGTGTTATGTGTAAATATTAAACTATTTATCTCAAAAAATCAATTAATCATCGGATAATATTTTTACAATTAGTTTAACAGGTGCGATTGATGAAAGAGCTCTATTTGTTAAAGGGTGTAGCCGGGTTTTAATATAAAAACTGCCCCCCAAAAGAAAAAAAATTGATATATGCTGTTTGAAAAGTTTTATCTTGGAGATGACTTCCCCAACATTTTAACCCTTTAACTGGCATATTGGTAGAGTTAGGGTGGTTCATCTGAATTTCATTTTATTTAAATTTAAAAAAAAAATAATTTCTTATTATCAACGGCGTATAAATCATGATTTTCAACAGCTGCTTGGAGATCCACCTATCATACGTAGAGCTGAAATTGGACAGCTACGATCGGCAGGGCATGTCATCATGATAACAGACGGCAAACATTTGAAAATGGTTCTTGAATGTGATTCGGAAGGCTCATGAAAAAGAGAAGCATAGTGAGCAAGGTGGATCGATCAAATGGAGGCAAAGAGTGGTCATAGTCTAAGCTGCATAAAGACGATTGCAAACCTCGAAACCCCCAGACTATCCCGCATGATGTGGTACCAAAATTGTAAGTGCGATTAAAAAATTTCTAAAATTTTGAACATTTTTTTACATGAAATACACTTTGAAAAATTCTGAAAAAAAATCAGAAAGGTTTCCCATAATTCCTAAAGTATTCCTGATTTTTTTTAAATTTTTTTGCTAAAGAGATTTTTGAAAAATTTAAATAAAATGAAAATCAGAAGAACCACCCTAACAACACCAATATGCCAGTTAAAGGGTTAAAATTTTTAGGAAAATCATCTCCAATATAAACAGCGTATATCAATTATTTTCTGTTTGGGGGCAGTTTTCATATGAAAACCCGGCTACACCCTTTATTCTGCACCAGTTCACAAAGTTTTATTGTCCCATAGTTTTTTATTGAATTTCAACCGGAAAAGTGTGCAAAACATTGAAAAAATGTGTACTCAATCTTCACATATATGGAATTACCGGAAAAAGTGGTCAAGATCTTCAAAATAGAACTCACTTCGATTTCTCAGAGACAGTTGAACCGACTTTCACATAGCTGCAAATGAGAGATAGTCCCATTTCTACTAAATTTCATTTGCATTTGACTTCCATTTTCGAAATTATAAGGTGAATAATGTAAAAGCTAGAATACATTGAGATCTTTTTTACGTGGCTTTTTTATGCGTTTTTTTACGTGAATTTCTGAAGGTACACAGTTTTTCACACGGATTTCTGAAGTTAAGTGGTTTTTCTGTTTAATATTTATCTTGTTTTGTCTTAGGAATGCACGACGTGTCGAAATTTTTTCAAGTTATCTCTGCTGAACAAATATTTTTTTGAGATTACACCCAATCTCGCCGTTTCACGCATTTCTAAGACATTTGGTATTAAAAATAAATGTTCGGTTTCGGAAATCTCAAGTCTCAAAGTCGATTTTTTTAATAAATTTTTGTCGACATAACACCAGATCTTTTAAGACATTTGACAACATCAGCATTGGTTTTGTGATTTTTTACGCGGATCTCTGAAGTTACGCGATTTTTTACGCGAATTTCCAAAGTTACGTGGATTTTCGAACTTTCTCATTTTTTGTGCGGTACTACTACTTTACGCCCGATCAAACTTTCCTGTTGCTATTCAATGAACTAGAGATGTGCAAAACAGTTCAGAGCTGCAGAGCTGCAGAGTTCTATTAAAAGAACTAATTCTGCAGAGTCGTTCATTCGTTCTTTAGATAGTTGGTATGTTAGTGCATAGACCAAACAAGAACTTAATTTTGTTAGGTTAAGCGAACAAAAAAAAAGGTCGCACGAATTTGAGTTTTGAGGTTTCGTGTTACACTTTCTCATTAGAGAACTATTGATTATTCATTCTTTCACAAGAACTAGTTATTTTGAACCGTTCGCGAACGAGAAAGGTTTCATTAGAACAGATTTTTGAACTTGAATTCACGCAGCATGCAGTAAAAAAAATTAAATTATTGTTTTTGTAACTATTTGCTCTCTATCCCTCTTAAGGGCTACATTGGCCCATCATTTCAATATAGATCGGTGCGCCTATATGCGTTTTAACGTCCGTCTGTGTTGTCATGTTGGCGATTTTGGCCGTGTGGATGTAGCTTGTATTTATAAATTCAATTATTGTTTTACATTTCGCATTCAGCTCATCAGTGCATTAGCAGATTATGTTGGACTGCTAATGTCACCTCGAGGATCAATCTAATTCACTAAGCAGTCGTAAAGTCGTTGCTATTTACAACGCACTTTTATGCACCGGTAGTAATGACTAATATATGGTAGTCATTTAAGATGTTATACCTTGTGGGTATTGGTTATGCACTTTAGCACAAACCGGTACCGAGGCACCAAATCCTAAATAAAATACAAAAAGTTTTGCTTTATTGCAATTGGAATGCTGTACATGATGATTTGCCTTAACATTTTCAATTTCCGTAGTTCTACATCAATTCTTACAAAAGTGGTACAACTACTTTTCAATCCGAATTTCTAAAGTAAAGTGCTTATAATTCGAAAATTGCATGAATCTACTAAAAATTCGTTTGTTTACACGGAAAATCGAAGATATTTCCCGGTAGGAATCATGCATACATCATCGCAGGAAGCCGTTCTAAAAACAATCTTATCTGCTTTAAGGAAAACAGCGCTAATGCACAGCCATGGAGTTTCTGTTAGCGTAAACAACATCCAAAGCGAGAAGAAAATGCTCCGAATTATAACACAAATGACGCCTGGTGAACAAGAGTGATTAATATTCTTGACTCTTGACTACACACGACAAACCCTCGTGCCGGAGGTCCCGTGTTTTGTCGAAGGTGAGAAATGACGACTGCTATGTTTTGTGATTGTTGGAAGTATTCTACTTCATTTCGCTCGTGTCCAAAATCGAGCTGTTCGGATACAGGTTTTAATTCTCGTACGCCGTAGAAAGCAAGCTTTGATGCCATCATTGACTTTGAAGTAATAAAAAATGTTCTTCGCCCATGAACTTGAGTATGCAACATATTACTAGAAAAGTGAACAAACAAATGGAATTATTTATGAATGTACTGTTTCTGCGCAGATGGGGTGCGTGTTGGCATAAGTTTGTATTGTTTTATTTCAAACTTTAACTGAGTTCATTCTATCAATTCGGTGCTTTTTCACTTCAACGAAGGTAATATATGTCGTCATTCTATCGACTTGGAAAAAATATTTGTTCAGTTTATTTTCAGTTAAACTCTTCAGAATATTTGTCAAAAAGGAAAAGTCTATTCAGTTTTAATTCAAATCAACAGTATTCTCCAATATCACTCTCTGGAATGTTATACGTCATCAAAAAGATGTTTGAAAGAGGGACACACTACATAATAATATATTGAATTTATTAGGAGATTTGTCACTTGTGAGTTAACCCTTGGATGCTATAAGAATGTTGAATATTTAGCAAAATACGAACATGTATAAAATAAGTACTGAGGTATTTCTTGTTTTTATTAAGCATTAAATATTTAAAATAAATTGTGAGTTTTGAAGGTTACCGTATTTTTGCCTTCTTCATACAGAAAGGCTATGCAATCACTGTGGAAACCGATTTTTGAACCAGTCCGACTCAGTTCAATGAGTACGCAAAATGTCTGTGTATGTATGAGAATGAGATGGCTGAACCGATTTTTACAAACTTAGTATTACCCCGTTACTTAGCATTAGCATTAGAGACCGCCCGTGTGTTGCTACTCCGTTATTGATCTGGACCAATTGAGATTGCAAAATGATTTTTTGAAGCAACATGTTTGGGAATAACACATTGTTTCACACTGTGCAAATTATATTGATGCATGCATGCTGATCAATACCGACGCCGGCCACGTCCGAATGCAGATCTACTTGGGAGGGGAAGGATTGTTAGTTCGATGCATGTTGCTACTAGGAACCGAGGAATCCTCTGCATTCCCACATGCATCACAGGAGAGGATACTTTGTTAGTAAATGTTTTAATAATGTTATCATGTGTTTATTGCTCTGGGTAGCCGGCTACCAAGAATGTTTTAAAGTGTTATCATTTTAAGTGTTACTTTGTGCTGGCAATATAATGCACGAAACAGTCAATCTCCGAAATTGACAAAATTTCGGACAGACGGCTGTCGAGTATGCAGTCACTCGTTTATGCATCTACCTTTCGCGAATTTTTAGAAATAAGTGTAACATGTAGACATCGCACATTTAGACGAGCGCCCATTCCAAACGCGATCCTGAACCACGTCGAGTCTGCTTTCCCAAACGAATATTTCAAACGCTAAATATTACCTATTGTTCGAACATAATTCACGTGCTTTATGTTAGGTTATGAATCCCTAGGACAGAGCCTGAAAACTGGCCTGTCCAGAACGAAATGCATCCTCCTACTTTTTACCTGTGATAAATTTGAAGAATCGGCCAATGTTTCAGGAATGAAAGGGAGGATTAAAATATTCAACGCAATTTGAATTACAACTCATATGAAAGATTCAATCTGTAGAACTTGTTTTATGAATTTTTTTATGAATTTTTGATTTTTTAAATTTTCTAACTGTTTCGGTAGACTTTGTATTTTTTACCGAAAAATTATCTTCTTGCTTGCCTAAGTCAGTAAATTCGCTAGAAACGCGAACCGTAGAATAACAAAGCTAAAAATAAAAAACGGAGAGTAACAAAGAAGATTAGAAAATACCAAATGAGGTGATGGGGGCATATCCGAAAACGCATTAGTTCTCCTCCCCTTCGAGTATCAACACGTTTGCGTCCATCACGACTACTTGCTTGTTGTCCGGAATATGCATGATTGGACAACACACGGCAGAATAAATGTCGTTATAATCTAAGCTATAACAAGTGGAAAATATTAGCTACAAATAAAAAATAATTCCACAAAAAAACTACTGGAAATAGCACAAAGACAAATTGATATTACTGGCAGCGCTGTTTGAGAGAAGTCTGGCATGACAGCCCTTTAAGGATACACCCCGCAGTCCTTTAGAAATATATCATCAGAAAAAATACTCCCTTGTATGGCGGCAGTCATTCCTGTGTGGTAAAATATATCCTTCCAACCACGCCAGTCGCACCCTCAACCAAACCTTTATTCAGCACGACTTCACCATCACTACTTATTTCACTAGAACTTTCTAAAATCACTGTAAAAACACTTTTTATTAGAGCAACACAGAAGCACTGTGTTTTCTTCTCCAGTGATGCAAGTTTTCTCCTCAAACTTAGTATTACCCCGTTACTGTGCAAAAATTAAAACAAAGTGCACTCGATTTTCTCAGAGACCGCTTAACCGATTTTAACCGAACTCAGATCCAAATTTCAGACCTTACGGTCTCATAGCCTGCTGCTGAATTGCATATGGATCCGACTTCCAATTCCGGAGTTATGGGGCAAGATGAACTAAAAAAGTGCACTCGATTTTCTCAGAGACCGCTCATCCGATTTTCACAAGCTCATGCTCAAATGAAAGGTCTTACAATTGTATATATGACACTGAGAAATCGATCGGAATACACTCAAATAGCCGTATAATTCTTCAATTAAGCAGGTACGATTAGTTTATAATCAAATATATTGACTTTGGGTATACCGGATCATCGTTGTTGGTTTCGGAAGTACCGGAAACGTACTCGTGTGCTCCAACCCGGAAATCACACCATTTTTTCAAAAACGTCCAGACCGATCTTTGCGAATTTAGATTCGAATGGAAAGTAACTGTACAACAAATGCTACAAACACAATATCAAAAAGCGCTATGTCAATAGATTCCAGAAGAATGTTTACTTTTGCTTGGTCTCTTCATCTATGCAAAACAAATGGTTTGTCATACTGAAGACGTGTACAAAGGTTTCATCGAAATCGGAGCAAATCGATGCGGATTTCGTCACATTTTCTACTGTTAATCGAAGATTTACCGAACAATATTGAAATTTATTATAATTTATTTGCTTAACAAAAAGGTATTGTCACTAACTAAACGGTATGACCTAATCTGAAATCATCAACGAAAACGAATATAAAATAGCCGTTGATTGTCTCACATTTACGACATAGCATAGTAATAAACCATCCCCTGAACCACGACTATGCTAGCTTACTTCGAACAGAATTTAAATTTCGCTTAACCAACTAACAATAAGCTGTCCCAGACAACGACTTATAGTACCGATTTCGTACTTTTTTGTTGTTGAATAAAGCATTCCTCTTCGTCTCATGTATCATGGAAACTATTACCATGGATGGTGTGTATTTCTTTTTTTATTTCAAGCTATGTTGACTTAAACTGGTTCGCTTTTATTTAACTATGGCTGACGATGAAGATTATAAGCTACGAGCCGCCACTGTCATTTTTCTGTCATTTTGGGTAGCCAATAGTGGCTGTGTTAGTTGAATTGCTGTGGAATAAACGATTGCTCGAGTCCATGGAAAGCCCACGCTGCAGTACTGCGGTCTCATGATACGAGTGTACGATAAACCGCCTACATTTCTCCTGAATTACCTCACGGTATGCGGTTGGTTTGTTTGCTTCACTTGTTGTTTAGTCGGGGGAGGCCATTACGGCTGAGGAACTAGGCACTTTTGAGAATATGCTTCAATATGAAAGGTTTATGTAGTAAATGTTGATCACGAAAAAACTTAATTACGCAAAAAAATGCATTAAATATTTTTCGAGAGGTTTTTTTTAAATATCATGCTAACTTGGCATTACATTCCTTTTGTGGAATTTGGCCTTTCTGTTTCAACAGACTTGACAGCCGATGCGTACAGAATTATTGCATAGCTAGTACTACGATCCTATTGACACTAAGAATCCTACCAGGTCGGGACTCGAGCATACAACAACTGGCTTGTAAGACAAGCGCCCTATGCAATGAACCGCCAACACGGGCCCGGTTCCACCGGTACAAGTGTCGGTTGATTTTGCACACTCGCCATTAAAATAGCTAATAGTCCGAAAACCTCGTAGTCCTGGTACGATGTAGACCATTAACGACAAACCAGGCCGCAGCAAAAACAAGACAAGCTGACCCTATGTGTTGGAACTTGGAATCAATATAGCTAGAAGTTCCAAGGCTATGCTATTAGTTCTTAGGAGTGATATTCGAAATACCCTTAAGCTAAGAAATAATCCTCGATCAAGAAGATCTCAATGTAGAATGAAAGTGGAACTGTGTAGTTGTAATGTTTCTGAAGTTCGGTATACAGTTCGAGCATAAGAATAAAAGGCAATTACAAGATGTTTGATTCCGATTTTTTTCGTGTTCAACATTTATCTGAACAGGTCTACCTATATCACTTTCCTTTTCAACCAGGGCTGTAGTTCGACCCAACTAAGAATTTAGAAAATGTCGTTTAGTTTGCTACTACAAGATCAACACTAAAGCACCTCCCTCTATTTAACATTCTGCTCAAATCGTTTTCTCAAGCTTCAACCATGCGACCCGCATCCACCTGTGGTCAATGGGCTGCGCCTATTCATCATATATTTGACCAATCCCTTTCTCTCTCTGGCGAAGATTGTGAAATCGCGCGATGTAGCCAACGAAGTTAAATTTCACTTTCACTGTCACAAGAATCGTTCGATCGATTCAACAGAGAGATGACATCGATGGTTTTTCTTTCCGGTTGTGTAACCATCTCCTATAGCTGTTTGGTTCAAAATTATGCGTGCAATCTCAGCAACTGTTTTTCTTACTACTGAACGTAATCATAAATCAAATCCATCGTAACCCTAACAGTTTTGATATCAAATTTGTTGAAAAGTTACTCACTTATTTTCATTATTTGTATTAAGATGGAGCATACTCAGTTCATGGCACTTTAAGGTTTCACAACATTTTCAATCACTAATTCCAAACATTTTTTCGACAACGTGTGAACACTAAACGCAAGTGTTCTCCTGTGTTGTCGTTTTTAGCCTTCATTCATACAACCGGATAACTGAGGCAATTATGAGGAGATGTTTTTCATTTCATTCCATTCCAAACAATCGTTGATAGAACATGAGCAGCCTACTTTCTGTTTTCTCCCTGAGTTTTGCTTCGCACGAATGGTAGGAATAGGAAGATGAATTAAACAATTTATATGAACATTTTTAATTTAAAATATTTCTCAATAGGCAGTTCACTCCATATGTTAATAGAAGCTAATGTACGTAAGCATTATAAAGTGGTGATCAACATCTTTTCAATTTCGTTGAAGGCGAGAGTAACAACCTCGTATTGACCTTTAGTCACTAGAGTCGATTATAGGGTATCCAAAGTAAAATAAATTTAAAAACGAGTCAGTCAAATAATAATAAATAAATGTGAACTTAAATATAAATTTAGCCCAGTGCCAAAGTATTATGTAGTGCCAAAACATTTTTTATTCACGCCTCGTGGAAGGAAATAAACTGACTACATTTTTTATGTTTCTTCTTACTTCCTTTCGTGAATTGGATGTGATATTTTCGCATATTTGCCCAGATGTTGTTACATAGACCTGATCATCAATACATCATTCACGCAATTCTTGCATGTTTAGCAATACCCATTGGGTTATCAATATAAATGAGCCAAATAATTTATTTTGCACAAAACAAAATGCATCAATAATTAGTTGATAACTGTTTCATCATACCGATCAAATGCACTTATCTTCTATAATTATCAGTTATTGTCGTTGCCGTCTTACCCGGTAACTGATTGATCAAAGTACACGTGTTTTGTACTTATTCCACGCAGATGTACTGCTTCCCCTCTTTTTTGCCACGAATAAAATATACGACCAGCAACAATATTACAGCCTACTGGTTGGTATGTTCAGTCATGTGTGCATGTCTGCGAAAAAAAACCTTTATACATTATCAAGTATGCAGACGGGTAATAGTTAGTAGTAAAAAGTGGTGTTAGCATTCGTTTGAATTTAACCCAATCAGTTATTAGTTACAGTAACTAAAAGCTTTTGAAAAGAAGTAACTGGAAAAAAGTTTTCAGAATTGCCGAAATTTGAATCAGTTTCTCACGATGTAGCAAAACAGCTGTTTTTTGCAACGGCCTGCTTTCACATTACGAGTTGATCAATCATTACCCACTGAACTAAATCAGTTAGACTTTTCATGATTGAGCGAAAAGGGGCTTGGTGGTTTCAAAGCACTTCGCTTACAATAATAAGCATTTTCAGAAGTGCTAGGGAATCTCCTTCCAATGACTTGATCATATGAGTCCGTCGTAATGAATAATTCCCCAATCCCAATAGATGGGAACGAGAATTCGCTCTTTGTCCACATATAGTTAATAGTAAATTGTAAGTTTACATTTCCACTCTCCCTACCCAATACGTTTTTATTGGATTCTTTAAGGTTCCCTAACGATTCATAGTAAATTTGAAGTGTGATTTCAACCTAATTTTCAACTATTTCAACCTAATTTTCAACTATACGTATCAAACAACACATTGAAATTATACTTTTTTGAGAGCAGCACCAGGACACCGCATCGCCCAGTGATGCCAACTCTCCAATCAGAATCTTTTCAAAAGGTGTTAAATACACAAAGTCCATGTTAGTACAAATATTCATATTCATGGATCAATAGTAAAGCAGAGATAGAAATTTTTATTGGTGGTTTCCAATAAGTATAATAATTGAATAACTATTAACGTACACATAGATTATAGAAACTAGATTTTGGGCCGCTTTTCTCCAAGCCTTTTGTGCTCTGTCTGCATGCGAGATTCGACACACCCAGCGATAATGAGATTGGCCTTGCACTCGACGACCTCTTCATGCTTCTCTTTTGAACACCAGGCAGGCTATTTTCTCTTCCGGCATTCTTACTACATGTTCAGCTCGCTGTAATTTGTCGTATTTTATGTCTTCTAGTGCCAACATATTTATATACTTGATATAGAAATCATTCTCTATTCTTTACGTTACCCTCGAGTATTGAGCACACAATTTTTCTGTAAAACATTCCGAGACTCAAAGATCCGCCTGTTTCAACGATGGAACGTATGGAAGACCTTATAAAACAACAGGTAGTATCAACGACTTATGGAGAACATGCCTGTTTATAGGATTCTGATTCTTGGAAGGATTCAAGCAATTTTATTCAATCATGACTCAAATTTTCAGGGAGTCATGACTCGAATCAGAGAGAAGTTTGCATCGATGATTCTATATAATTTTTTTTTCTCTGTTATACACAATCTTTTCATTTTCTAGCAGCTTGGCTTAACTTTTGTGAAAACATTCCATCTTCATTTGTAATTTTTGAATTGATGAATAACAGATATGGGAATAGATATAATTCTTCGAAGACAGCTTGAACGAACGTATTCGGAGCCGTAATTACAAGTTCCTCGTTGAATTAGTATCAGTATATGGAATATAACATTGTACGAAAGTTTCGAATGTAAATGTAATGTACAGGGTTTCGCTGAGGAACCTGTCACATTTTGTTCTTCGTTTACAATGGAACCGAACGAAGGAGAGAGAAACCGAACACGAAGAATGAACGTTTATTTTCGTCTAGTAGATTCTTCTCATGGAGCACTGGAGTGTCACTTATCACGTTTTATATATAACTCGCTTTTGAAGTATCAGTAGAAGGGTTTCTTCACAACTTGTAACGGACTCGTTTCGACATAACAAAAAAATGTTCTACTTTCCGATGCCGTGTTCTGTTTCTCCGTCCATTGTTCGGCTTTAGTGTAACCGGAGCAGGGCTAATAAAAGTCATTTTTATTGACTCAAAATAGACGAAAATGACGAGAAATTAATGTCACTCTCAGCTTCGCTGGCAAACTATGAGAAAGAAATCGATGCTCAGTTAATGACATAAGCGGAACAGTAGTTTCAAAATTGTGTTCTTTGTTTCATTTGCCCTTTCAGTCATTTGCGGTTTTCAGTGGAAATCTCATAGTATGCAGCGTCAGTATTCAACCGAAGCTTTGAGAATCGAAAATGACTGAACAAGGTTTCACAATGACTTTTACCTGTTGGTGCACGAATTTGTAGTAGTTTTGGTTGCCAAAGAGGTTCTGGAATGTAATTACTTCGATTTATCATATTTCAGTCACTCTTTATAACCAAGCGTCACAGATTTTCAATACATCGATGAAAGAATGAGAATTGAAATTCTGCTGATGCTCCCTGCAGACGTTAGTTTGGTTTCGTCTTGTCATAGAGGAAAGAGTGACGTTGGCAATTATATTCTCGCTTTTTATCGATGAGAAACGAAAATGCTTCGTCTTTCTTCGTTTGTTCTGGTGTCGGTCATTTACGAATGAGACAGTAAAATATTGAAAATGAGGCTGATGGAATGGTTTCTTTCGTTGAGAATGCGTGACAATTTCATGCTCTGAACTGGAGAATAAAATGTGTCAGGTTCCTTTGTGCCACCCTGTATTATATTGTATTCATGCGTTTTCTCCGATTGCCTAACTTTCTTGGAGTTACATAAATCGAAGTTCCATAAATCGGTATTTTTCTGGGAATGGAACGTATTATTTGCACAAAAAACGCATTTATACGCAGTAAGATCACTTTTGAAGATACTTACTAACAAATGATAGTTAGAGTAACAGTTTCCTATGATTTTCATCTGAAGAAGTTGAATGGAAAAAGAAGTGACTATATATAAAACATACTCAATTTTTAGTTTTATTCAAATTTATCTGAAATATCAAGGAATTTTATTTAATTTCAGTCGAAACCTTGTGTAAGCTCCCGGTTAACATTGTTAACACATGTCAATAGTAAGATAAGCGGCCCTTACACGAGTCATTAAAAATGTCATTACTAAAAAATAATATCATTTTAATGAACGTGTAATGGTGCATTAACGACGAGATTTCTATCAATTTTTTTAATACATCATTACTTAGTCATCATTAAAAATGACAAAAATAATGCTCGTGTAAGGGCATTCGCCGAAAACCTCGTATCGTACCCATCGATTTCCTCCTAGGATCCAATACCGTTTATATCTTTCGCGTTTTCTACCCGTTACCACGTTACCAATTTTTCTTGGAAGAGTTTTTGGTCAACCGTATTTAAGATGGAACCCCTTGTTAAAAGATACAACATTTTTTTCAACAGTTCTATGACCAGCATTAATTATATCTGTGACATCTAAGAAGCATGCGAGACCTATTGATATAGACTGTGTTTCTCTGAACGTTGGATTTCCGTATCGCACCCTCGGACCGTCGAATCTTACACTGCTCTAAATTCGCAGGTTGAACATCGTCCTTCACGAAAACCGCATTAGTTTGGTAATGTTATACCTAGATAATTTTTTTTATTCCTGTCGACTAAAAATGTCTTGAGAAGGACGGTGCTTAAAAGATTCTAAACCATCTACAATGGTCACCAAATTGTTTCAATTTGCAGAAATCAATAAGAAAGTAGTAGTCTTCAAAAGACTTCGAAATGGAATTCACATCAAATTTTCAGAGATAACTACTCGGATTTCTATGAACTTGAATTCAAATGAAGGTACTTATACCGTTATATCTCCTGAACCGGAAGTGACAGCCAATTGATCTTCGAATTTGATTCACAGTCCAAGAGTAGCTTTCGAATGAGCTTAAGCTTGTTTAAATCGGTTAAGCCATCTCTGAAAAAATTAAGCGGAGAGGATAATATTTGAAAAGTGTACATATTCCGATGTTTCGATCTCGTCGAGCAGAGTCAAATGATATATAAAACTAGGGGTCTCCGGAACTCCGATCAAAATTCGGGTTTTTAGTGATTCCATTCTATAGAGCTAGGCAAACTGTTTGGTGGAAAGGCAGAGCGTGATGAGTAAAACTATTACCTTTCATGCAGGCTACTTGGGTTTGATTTCCAATCCTGCGCATAAGGTAAGTTTTCCGACCCTCTAGAATCTTTGCAATTTTTTACGTGAATCTTTTTTACCTTTTTTTATATATATAAAAAATAGGTATAGAATTCGCTCAAACTTTCGAAAATTTTTCCGAGGCCCGGAGGGCCGAATGACATATACCAATCGATTCAGCTCGACGAACTGAGCAAATGTCTGTGTGTGTGTGTGTATGTGTGTATGTGTGTGTGTCTGTATGTGTGTTGTCAACTAAGAGGTCGAGATCTCAGAAATGGCTGGACCGATTTTGATCAAACTAGTCGCAAATGAAAGGTCTCCCCGTCACCCAAAACGCTATTGAATGGTTTTGAGATCGGATGTTTACTTTTTGAGTTATACGAAGTTTTATGTCAAAATTTTCAGTTTTTTGACAGTATCTGCCACAATTGACCTTGAAAACAGAATATGTTTTCAGACTTAGATTCCGCACGATAATACCTATCCAACAAGCCATAGATTGTTAAAATCCGTCCATTTTTAACGGAGATATCGAAATTTTTGTGTAAACGACTTTTCCCCCTATTCCAGCAGTAGAAGTTTTGAGCGCTGTATGGCAAAGAAATGCTTGGGAACAATATAAAACACGATTTTTTATACTGTTACATACATTTGGTTTTAAGTACCCAAAAGACTGTGTACAACATGATATTTTGCCTCGGACCGATTTTAGCACGGTTCGTTTTTGGCAACATAATCGTTCGAATATGGCGTATGTAAACCAGACGAATTTTCGAGTTGAAAGCAATTCCATAATTATATTGATTTAAACCACTTCAGGAATCAGGAATCAGAACAAATTGGCTCAAATGGCACGTTCCCCTTGATATTTGGAGATTTGTGCCTTGCCATCAATTTGTTTTTAGCATCATTTTCCCGATATATAAGAGGGAAGGATTGAAAGGAAATGGTAAGGGTTGGACTAGGAGGATGGGAAAAATTGACGACACAAAAACACATAAAAGCAGAAGTAAATTCTGCACCCCTAAGGGATGCTGAACAATCTGCTGAGGATCACATTTAGTGGAAGCAGAAGGAAATTCTGAACCTCTACGAGGTCCCGAACAGTCTGCTGTTAATAAAACCTCCAACCCCCGAGAGGATTTAGAGATCTTACAAAAGCGACACCATTCTGCACTCCCGGAAGAATGCAGAACGACTCGCAGTATGTACGAGCAGAAGTAAATGCGGTACCCCCCAGAGGATGCCAAACAATCTGCCAAACCCTATTTAAGGTGAATACAGAAGGGATTCATTCACTCCAGGAAGAACGATGAACCCTTCTGACTATAGCTCCTTACCACATTGGGTGAGAAACGAGAGAATATCCTTCAATTTTAGCTCCGCATACACAGACTCAACCATGTATGGAGAACCAAAAACCCGGATACGTAGCTGCGTCAATGCGGGACAGTTACATATCAGATGATATGAAGTACCATAATCGCATTCACACAAATCACACGAATAATACTCAGCACGTTGAATAGTAGCCATGTGATAATTGAGTTTGCAATGTCCAGTCAGAGCTCTGACCAGAATACTTCAATGATACTTGGAGAAATGCAGTAGACACTTTGACATTTTCAGATTTAAATCTGGTAGAAATGCTTTTGTCTGAGCGCAAGTTTGCAAGCTGCGCCAGTAGCTGGCATGTTTGGATGCAGCCCAAGAACGTATCTTGTGCTTTATCCAACTAGTTGAAAGTGGTAAAGCTGGTTCAGGACCAACGAAATCATTCGTTGCACCAGCTCTAGCCAACTCATCAGCCCATTCATTTCCAGTAATACCAGAATGGCCGGGTACCCATATGAAGTAAACAGCATTTGAAATGCTGAGGTCTTCAATTTGAGTTCGACATGCGATCACTAGATTCGACCGTGAGTCATTCGAACTGAGTGCTTTTAAGGCTGCCTGACTGTCGGAACAAAAATAAATACGTTTACCACAGATCCTCTGCTGAAGTGCCGATTGTACTCCACACAGAATTGCGTAGATTTCTGCTTGGAACACAGTACAGTATCTACCAAGTGAATGAGACTGCTCCAGCCTATTTCACGACAGTAGATACCAGCACCAGCACGACCATTCAACAGAGAACCGTCCGTAAAACAAACTATGTGTTCATCAAGTTGTCGTTCCAGACAACCAGACAATCATTCCTAACGAAGAGGATAGCTCACATTGAATGTTTTAAAAGGAAAACTGCATGTGAGAGTTAGGTCACTAGGAGCGAGTAAATACTCATCCCACGGAACCATTTGAGACCACAAGCGAGTGTGACTGGAAGCATATTCTAATGGGTTACTGTTCCAAAGCCCTGTAACCCTAAGACGGTATGCACAAGATAATGCTTCTTGTTTTAGGAACACATGTAGTGGTTTAATGCACAGTAGCGCCTCTAGAGCAGCAGTAGGAGTTGTCGTGAATGCTCCTGTCATCGCCATTAGGACCATCCTTTGGAGATGATTTAGCTTTGACTGAACTGTCGCGACTTCTCCTTTCTGCCACCATACAAGACATCCATATGCTAAAATTGGTCTAACGATAGTTGTGTAGATCCAATGAATATATCTGGGTTTGAGTCCCCATGATTTTCCAAAAGCTCGTCTGCATTGGCCGAAAGCCATGCAAGCTCTTTTAATCCTGAAATCAATGTGAGCAGACCAATTCAGTTTTGAGTCAAGAATAACCCCGACGTATTTAACTTGATCGACCACAGTAACCTCTGAGCCGAAGAACTGTAACGGACGAGCTCCTGTGCTTATCCTACGATGAGTGAAAAGCACCATTGATGTTTTGCCAGGATTTACAGATAATCCAACCTGACAACACCATTGTTCAACAGATCGCAGGGCTTGTTGCATTAAATCAAAGAGAGTGTTAATGCTTATACCGGTCATCAATATATGATAATCGTCGGCAAAACCATAAGTCGGAAGTCCAAGGTTATTAAGTTTCCTTAACAAACTATCAGCGACTAGGTTCCATAAAAGTGGGGATAGTACACCACCTTGAGGACACCCACAGACACTCAGCTTTCTAATCTCTGGCCTGCCGAAGCGATGATCAAAGAAGTTGATTGCTAAGCATTGCGTGTATCCAGTAAGGGAAAAACCCAAGATATTCCGTTCACGACTGCAATGTTTAACCTCCTGCAGCCATTCAGCCATCGGCACGGAAATACACCTTGACTTAGGAGTTCCTATTTTTGTGGCCTTTTACGACATGGAATAGGAAACCAGTGGATCAATTCTTGGTAAAAAATAATTCCGCCGGATGCCACACGGCTTACCTGTTTGGTGGACTTATACCACCGGTACAGGTGGACCGTAGCGTTATTCTTAGCAGTTGGGAAACCGCTACCGACACTACACGGCTATCTAGGCTGCTCAGAGAGGGAAGTTAACATTGATGGTCAACTTCCATGGATGGCCGAGCAGCCGGTGTACAACATGATATTTTGCCTCGGACCGATTTTAGCACGGTTAGTTTTTGGCAACATAATCGTTCGAATGTAAACCAGACGAATTTCGAGTTGAAAGCAATTCCATAATTATATTGATTTAAACCACTTACAGAAATAAATGTTGGAAGAAAATAACAGTCATATACCATTCGAATCAATTCGTCGAGATCAGCAAATCCGTGTGTGACCAATAATTTCTCTCAATTTTTTTCGGAGATGACTCAACCGTGTTCTACAAACTCAGACGGGTGACGGGTGTAGTGTGTTGGGTAAGTCGATGCCTTTCACGCAGCCCACCTGCGTTCGATTCCCAACCCCGCACATAGGGTCAGAAGATTCTTCTGGCCCGAAGAGGTGAATGACCTTAAGGTTAAAACCTCTATAATCAAAAAAAAAAAAAAAAACTCAGATTCATATGAAAAATCGTATACTCCCAAACAAGACTCCTGAATTATGTTTGGTTCCGACCTCTGGTTCCGGAACTACAGGATGATATGTGATACGAAATTAAAACTGCGTAACTCATTCTACTCGTAAATGGCTGAACCGATCTAAGATTCAAATGAAATCTAAGAATCATCTAAGATTCAAATGAAAAGTTTTAAGATTCTATAAAACATCTTGCTTTTCAGTTAGATCCAACTTCCGGTTTCGGAGATACAGGGTGATTAGTATAAAAATGTCTATTTCACATAAATTAATTAGATTTATTGGGTTTGCAGATTTGGATAGTCGATAACCAAATAAACTTATTTCATTTTTAGTGGTAAAGAGTTTTCGATTCGGATTAAATTCGAACTACGATTTCTCAAAGATGTCTACATTGATTTTCAAACATTTTGAAACAAATGTAAACTACTCAGGTTAATTTGTCTGACTTCGGCTACACCGAATTTCGAATTCCGGTCCCAGTATCGAATCGTTTCTCAAAGCTCAATCGTTTTCTCAGAAAAAAGCCAAATCGAATTTCCGAAACAAAAATTCAAATTAAAATAAATCCAATTTTATCCAATTCTGACTTCCGATTCTGGAATTGTAGGATGATGAATTTTTAAAATTCAAGGCGATATAGAAGATAACAATCCCGAAAAGATTCAAAGTTGGACTCAAAAATATTGCAATTTAATCGTCATATGGCCATACGATTGGGTTTGGGTTATGCTGGTTCCTGAATACCGGCTCTGGTAGTACCTTAAATTACCCTAAACTCTAAAGTGGAAATTATTTCGACATATCATGGAATGTTTAATCGATTGTTACACTTTTAGATTCAAATTCGATCCGATTTGCTGTTTCGACATTACAGAGTAATGAGTGATTAAAATCTCAAATTGCCACTTGAATCGACGGACATTAGAATAATGTCATGAAAACTGAAACACCGAAGAATATTCATGCAAAAAACACATCCGGATTGATAAAAAAAAGGTATCATCTCACTGCTAGGTGGATTAAGCACGTTTTTTTTCATAAATACGTTTATTTCATAGCAATATACATAGTACTTTAAACCTAATACATTTCGAATATCATATTAGTATGTTGGTATTTATTAATTAATCTAAACACTGTTGTTATCAAGCGATTTGCTATTATAAATTACATTAAATGAAATACCTTTATTTTGTACATGATCTTATAACTATGTCAGGTTTGTTTGTATCAGCTCATCACTTTTATTCAATATAATATAGCTGGCTATTGGTTGAACTAATGGAAGAGAAAAGAGGAAGGTCACGACAAGCATGAATGTCGCGAACTGGGACATTGGATAGTCTAACTTGGTAACGCAGGGAATTTATTATTTGAGATCTGACATCACGATATTCCACGCATGTCCAAACGACATGATCAATATCGCGATAACCTTCGCCACAATCACAATGATTAGTCCCAGATTGTCCAATTCGAAGAAGATGTGCGTCTAACGTGTAGTGATTGGACATAAGTCTGGACATCACACGGATTAAATCCCTACTCACATCCAGTCCCCTGAACCATGCCTTTTTCGATATTTCAGGAAAAATTGAGTGCATCCACCGTCCCAGTTCATCTTTATCCCAAGAAGCTTGCCAGTTGGCAAGTGTTCTTTGGCGAGACGCGCTATAGAATTCGTTGAAAGCAATCGGTCTCTCATAAATTTCACCCTCAATAGCACCACGTTTGGCTAAAGTATCGGCTCTCTAATTGCCTGGAATGGAGCACTGAGCTGGGACCCAGACTATAGTGATGTGTCGAAAAATAACGTTGAGTCAGGATCATTTTGGGGGCTGACACGAAGAGGAATATGTCTTGAAGAGTTGATTTCCTGTGACATATGGTTAAAATATACTGTAATGAATCTTGTTTGAGATTGAAGCTCAACTAGCATTTAGAAGTTATTAATAACCAGAGGATTCAGTACCTCACATCTTATTAGCAGTGGAAGAACTCCTGCCAGAACTTCAAGACTCATTGTATGTGTCGAATGCATGCAGCCTAAGGCAATTCGCAAAGAACGATACTGAATTCGCTCTAATTTGATAATATGGGAGTTTGCAGCGGAACGAAAACAAACGCGTCCATATTCCATCACTGAAAGTATCGTTGTCTGATACAATTTTATTAGATATTCCAATTTGCGTGAATTTTATTGTGTTTTATTATATAAATTATACCATTCATTAGAATGAATGAGAATAGCTTCATTGCACCAATAAGTGGATTTATTAGGTTTATTTGCGTTACACTAATAATATCGAATAATGCTCCCAATTTAGACACAATAAGATCGAGAATGAAGGAACAAATATCGAAAACCAATCTACAATGTTTGCAAAACTGCAAATAGTTTCACGCGGATGACTTCGATTTCTTGCATATCATTCAATGAAAACCACTTGCTTCACAATTATAACCTGGACAACAAGACGTTTTCAGCAGACCCTAACGAAGGGAGGCTGAAGTATGAACCAGTTGAAGAAGCGCTGTTCGTTGCTCTAGTTACAGCACGGAAAAAATTAATCATTTTGCCATGATTGATTGCGCAATAATAATTGCTTGTACTGTATAGCGTGTCTAAGTTTGTGTGTTAATGTAGTATGCGATGAACGAGGGAAATTAGTTTAGTTTCCTATTTTTATTTTCTAACTCACTTTACTCCTCACAACACTTTTCGTTTCAGTCGGACATGTTCCATCGGTCAGTTTTTGTGCAAAATCTCATTTCAACTCGAAACTATTCACAAAATTAATCGATTTACCAAACTGCTGTTCAGTTGTTTGATGCATTCTTTATTAGCGGCTCGTTGAGTTTTGATATACAGAGTAGTACATCATAGCCCTGGTTGGCGGTTCAATACATAGGGCGCTGGTCTTGCAAGTCAGTTGTCGTATGTTCGAGCCCCTGGAAGGATTCATAGTGTCAGTAGGATCGTTGCATGTTTCTGTACGCTATGAGTTGTCTGCGAAGTCTATTGAAACAGAGTCAAATTCCACCAAAGGAATGTAAAATCTAGGCTTCAGGTTTTTACATCGTGTTCAACGCGCAACCTAAACTGACTTGAAGCATGAAATGATCAATAACGGTGATCGCCACACCCCCATGCTGGTCTTTGTTGAAAGGGAAGGATTGTTAGTTCAACACTTGTTGTTATTAGTGACCGAGGAATTTTCTGTAGTACCACAAATTTAATAGGAAAGGATTAGTTAGGATAAGAAATAAGGGTGAATATCAAGAGCGTGACATTCCTAACCATAACTCCTGCCATAAAAATAAATAATTAAATTAATTATCAAAATATTGCTTATATGTGAACAAGTGATTTCTAAACTTAACTGCAGTGGCGAATTTGATTTAAGTTTTGTACCCGTCTTCGGTATGGCAAACCATTAAGTTTGCACGACTCAACACGGACTTTTGAAGAGCACATATGCATTTGCTTTGTATATATTTTCTTCTGATTTTTGATACACCGAAAAAAACTGAAAACTTCCAATTAAAATAATCAGAAACATTAAACTTTTGAACAAGTTTTGCTAAAGTTTTTAAGCTGTTTTAGCTGTATCTTCTTCAATTCAAAATTGCCCTTTTCAAATCAACGTTGAATGTTGACCAATTACACTGTTTAGTCAATATATTGTTCTACTATTTGTAATTGGAAAAAAATGCAAAATGTTATAACTGAAAATTAAATGTTAAAAATACTGTTGTTAAATGTTTTCTAATTACATTACAATTGATTCAATTTCAACTGCTTTTAGCGCTGATGAGCCGAAGGCGAAAGCGAAGAAAATAATACGATGTATTTTAATTGAAAACTTTCTCACTAAACTGCAGTTGCCTTTCATAATTTATGTCGAAAAGTCTATATCATTTTAATACAAAAAAAATCGTCGAACAGGTCTCGCAACAGTAGCCACATTTTATTAACACGCATACACCCATTTGACCACACCGTCCACTCAATCCTGAGTTTGTTTGATTATTTCGGTAGTTGCTTTAACTGAACCATTCTTTTGCATAATCGCACCTGTACTGAAACCTCTCTCGAGATAAAAAAAACCACTAACTGGCTTATAACCATTTATCATGAATTCTCGGATGACGACCCCGAGAGCCTTGCTAGTCACGGGTATTTGAATTGGATTGACCCACTTCCTTCTGGTCATGACTTTGGCCCACAGGTTAATGAACTCCTACTTTTTGGCTTCTCACTCCATGGAATACAAGGTGGAAAATAAGCACGGAAGCATCACTCTTGTGGTTCGTTCTGTTCAAAGCGATTGAACCTGGGTCGCATTTGTTTTTTTATCCCTTATAAAAATGAGTCATTCAGTGTGCCTCTCTGTTCTGGATACTGTTTTAATAAGTATGTTACAGTATAATTCTATCGAATGCAACAGAGTTAGACTGTTAGTGTAGAGGTCAGATTTAAATGTAATGTAAGAAGTTAGTCCTTTGGCGCCACAAGTTTCATAGTACCGGAAAAGGGGTGTCATTCAATTAAAAATGGTTAAACATTGAACGCGAGAGTTTGTATAGTTTTATTGTGATCGATATTTGCTATCGAGCACCATAGGAGATTAAAAAACTTATCTAAAAGGTTGCAATTATCTTGCTATACGTCAACAAAATAGTTTTTTGATAGTTAAGTATTTCGAAGATGAAATTATTCAATCTACGCAGTTCGAAAGAAACCTGTAAAATGTAGCTGTAACAATATATAACAAAATTTTATATGTAAAATTCGATCCTTCATGACGTAGAGTTTCTCACTTTACCTTCACGATGCACATCACATCTCCGGAACATGACTTAATGAATTGTAGATTTGTAGGATACTTGATGTTGGGTCACCGTTCTCCAGTCGCTCTGTATTCCCACTGCACGCGCATCTTTCTCGTCTTTCTGTTTTCTTCTATCTAATGGCACGAAAGCAGTGAATTGTGCTAGACGTGTTTGAAACCATCTGACAATTAAGTTTAAATTCACGCAATACGAAAAATATGCTTTCTCCACACAGTGAACTAGTTTCCGATCTAATTTTTCTATTAAGGAGCTGTTGAAACAACATTGTCCCGGGTAGGCGGTTCAATGCATAAGACGCTGGTCTTACAAGCCAGTTGTCGTATGTTCGAGCCCCAACCTTGCTGAGTTAAAATACGCGACAACGATTTTGTGGAATTTAAGAGTACCAATAATCCATGATTATATTTTTCAAAATTAGCTTTATTTAGAACTGTTCGTATGTGATTTTACGTTTCGTAAACGTAAAATCAAATCAAAACGGCAAACTAGCGTAAATTTGGGGGTAAAATATAATTTTTTTCTCTCTTCAAAGTTACCAACTGTTCGTATCTATGTTCGCGTCTAGCTGTTCAATTTAAACCGCTAAGCAGACGCAAAGTTTGCACTGTTTATGCAACCCCTAAATAATATTGCAGGGGCTTTGTTGGTTTGCGCGTTTCGCCTTTGGCTCATTAGTACTGTTTTTACTGCTTTGCGGTTCAAATTGAACTGCTAGGCGTGAGATGGCAGTTCAATTTGAACTGCTTTAAGCAGAAATCAACAAATCCCCTAAATGTTCAACTGTTCGCAGTTTTTAAAAGTACTGTCTTGTTATTTGTTTTCTTTAAGAAAAAGATACTTCGTGGTATTATGTGATGGGAACTTTGTTGCACTATGCGACAACCCTAACAAAATCGTCATGGATTAAACTTTATGATATGTCACTGTCGCATCGCAAAACAATATAATTTCAAAATTTTCCCACATTGTATCGCCTTGTAACACTTTTCCGCAGTCTGGCTAAATACATTTCATAAACATGATGCTATGTATGTCGCATAGGCTTTGTTTCATAGAATCACAATGCAATGTGAAATAACGATATACACGACGATGGATACCGTCGTTGAATATGGCGAGATTTAGATGTAGACACATGCTAACAGATATTTAACCATACCTAGGATACCGAACAAAACACAGTGAATACGTCATGATAAAAACTATTTTTTCATAGACAACCACAAACTGCCCACATTATACTAAATCGATTTTTTCGTTCTTATTATCTTTCTACGTGTGCAGGCCAAACAACGAGCTTCGGTGAAATGGCTTCTATCCAAAGCATACAACAATCGAGTACCGGAGTTCCTCAAGGATCCCTTCTATCGGGACCACGAAGGTCAGGACCACCTCAAGCCACAGATCGTTGTCGGACTGGGGAATGCCTCTATTTACTGCCAAGTGCTGAGCAACATCTATTCGGACCCGAACTATCAGAGTCTAAACCATTGGTCCATTCTACAAACTCTATCCCGGAAGGGCGTGCCAATGAACGAATCCCCGGACCAGCCTCTCACAGAGACCGTTCTGATACAAACGAATCCTCTTAGAATTGTAAGTATGATTGCAGTTAGCGCATAACCTTGAACTTGACCCCGACGAAACGAAGCGAACGAGAAAAAAGTCAATCGAGTACCGAAATGGGACTAATTCTCATTTTGTCTGTGCGCATCTTATTCTCCATTTTGCAGAATGCCCACATGACTGTGATAGAAGCATTGATGGTGTTGTACGCCAAAGAAGTGGCTTCCAGTGGAAGAATTTCCAGTGCTTTAGAAAGGTGAGTATTCACAATCTAATTTATGCTTCTTTCTTTGAGGTATCGCCGGCTACAAACTAGCATGTTGATAGGAGGGTTAACGATAAAATGTAAAGAATAATTTGGTTATTTGGTAACCGGTTGAAAATGGTGAAAACATGTGAAGTACGAAATGTTTGAAAAATTAAATTTTATTCAATTGATCTCTCAATAAGCAATGAAAATACTTTTATTAAAAATATGAACAGATCCAAAGGTACATTCATGTTTTAATTTAATCTTATATTTGGTAACTTTTCTCATTCTATTTTAATCATGAATATGAGTAATATTCGATGTTGGTTGTATTGCAAGCTGCGAATTATAATTTTACAATCGTACTGTCAACGTAGGTGTGACTGCCTGCCTAATATAGTAACTAGTCTATAAACTCCACTACACGGCTGCTATCCAACAGATTGACCGGAATTTTCAAAAGATTAATACGGTATGACACACACTATTAAAGATACCATTAAAGATACTATTGCACAGTGATCCGAAACGGTAAATTAGCGTGTCAAAAATATTTTCACTATTAAATATTAGTTTTTTGTAGTTTTTGTCTTCACAAAAGTTGTTTGTAATCAAGTGGTGCTCCTTTTAATTAAAAAGTTACTAGGGTGGTAATCTGAAATCTGAAATCTAACTTTCTTAATTGAGCTCAAAAATGATTTCGTTGTACAATAAAGCTGTAGAAAATTTTTTGTGAAGACACCAACTAAAAAAAACTAATATTTAATAGTGAAAACATTTTTGTCACGCTAATTCCCCGTTTCGGACCATAGTGCATCGGTGACACACTGCTAAAAATTTGTTTCGGCTTGTTCAACTATTTTGAAAATTTTGATTAAAAAGGTGGTTGAGTTCTATCTCATGACAAGTAGCAAAAGTCAAACGCTGACCATGTTATGACTATGACTGCTTTGGATTACTTTGTGTTAAAAACATCAATGACCTGGTCGAAAAGGTGAACAGGAGATGCTAACCGTAGGAGTCAGAAAGTAATAAACACATACGTTAAACATGGTGGTATTGTCGTGTGAATGAATCGCACACATCATATAGTTTCATCATTCAATTTTATATCGATTCTGTGAATACCAATATGTGGACTAAACAGAGTTTTCCACTTCTCTACCTAACCAGGAGTCAAAATCTTTTCGTAAAAAAACTAAATTCATAGAAAAAATATATAACAGTAATATATGGAAACAAGAATGCCTAAATCATAGTTGTTACGATTTTTAAACATTTCCCCAACCAAGACTGCGGGAGTTTCCACAACGACCAGGAGACAATGTTCGATGTTAGTATAATCCCCTTGCTTTGGCATTCGTTATCTATCCAACAGAATATCTGGTCGCAGCGGATCGCAGCCTGTACAGCACCATGAAGCGGCCTTACTTAGCTGGGTTTCGCATACATGCAGTGCGCTGAAGCGGCGCATTGACTACGAAGTGTCCAACGGGAATGGAGCTGGTGCCGGCCCTGCTGTTGATGAATACGTGAGTTTTTTTCTTATGATTTATATTCCTTCTGCTTTGTATCTATGGTTTCAGTGATTACTTCTATAGCTACATAATGTATGTAACGAAACAATTTATAGACAGCATTACTTTCATTGAACAGATTCAGCAGAAATATTGTGAACTCTATATGATTTCGAATTTAATTTGGAATTTTTTTCTTTTACGATGCTAGGGTCAACGGCTGCAAAGTCCAAACATTCCCCCGGTACGCGATATCCGTGAACTATGCGATGGAGTCAGTTTAGCGTATCTAATATCGTATTACTGTCCAAAACTAGTGCCCTGGTCAAGTATTAAGTTCAATCACGTGCCGACTATAGAGGTGAGAGCAATTTAAGTATCCATTGATGTATTTTATGATTAGTTTCAAAGATTCGCAAGTTCGGTAAAATCATGGTCTGCTTGCTATGAAACTTTGTATACGTCTTCAGTATGGCAAACCATCTGTTTTTATAAAAAAGCAATGAAAACTGTTCCAATAATTGAACAATCATCAGAAAAAAATTATTTTAAAATAAACGTCCTTTGATTTTTTGCAATTTGTTTTTTTAACTAGTTTTTAACTACTCTTTAAAATTGAAGATGTTACAGCTAAAACAATTTGGAACTATTGACAAACTTCAAAATTTTGATAAAAATTGCCATTTGAGTACTCCGAAAAATTAAAATAGTTATTCGCATCTTCGTTTTTTCTCACATTTTTTTCAATTTTAAACTCATTAAAACGCACTTTTACGATAATTTGATTGGCGCTTATATTTAAATGATGAAGAAGCTAAACGAATTGTAAGGCATTAATAAAATAGTCACCTAAACACTAGAATATGATACTAGAGATTCTACAGAACAAGTAGTGCAAAACCGGGAAAAATATTACTAGTTCAAATATGAGTAACAATTTTCAGCATTCTGATTTATTTTTATTTAGCAAGTGAAAAGTTTGAGGCAACGTCCAATTTTGCATTGAAGCGAGAAGTTCAGCATGAATGTTGAAACTACTTATTGTCTCATACATGTTGTTGAACAATCCATTGGAAATTGGACCAACACCATATGAGACAACGATTTTTTAAGGGTTCATAAGCAGTTACTTAATTTTCTTTTGAATGTGCTCAACTATGGATTTCATAGTAGGATCACAAGAATGTTAATATTGATGCCGACGAAGGAGCAGTTGATGATAGGAGAATTAAATTTATTTGAACTTTTGGAACTGTTAGACTCCTTCAATCATGTAACAATTTGAACAATCTATTGCTGTATCGATATCAGCCGAATTTCCCAAACCAATGTCAGCGGTCACATTGCTTACGGTATGAGATCTGTATCCTAGACGATTAGTTCTAAGGTGGCAGAATACAGAACTAATTGAATTAATCATTACTTCATTTGAAATCCTGAACATTATTGGTAGATGATGTTAATCAAAGTCTGTTTGAGGTATCCATTCACTACAAGTTTTATATTTATCTACTAGATCCAAAACAATTGTAGAAGGATTTCTCATCGAAGATAAACTAGTTGGGCTATTTGGAAATAAATATCTCATATCTGTCATATTCTCATATATAAATATGTGGTTTTTCGCAAAATATTTTGTTTTGATTTTTGAAAAACAAAAAGGTTTGTCCATCAACTAGTGTAACCTACAGAGTGAAACAGTTCTCAGATCGGTAAGACCATCTCTGAGAAAACGAAGTGAGTTCCACTATTGCAGGTACTTCCGAAACTGGAATCCGAATCGAAGTCGGCTCGAGCAAAGTGACTAAGACCCATTTTTGAGTCTATAGTCACAATCTCCGGTCGTTAATCGAAAACCGGGAATCAGAAAAGCCGATATTAATTTGTTTGCTCGTCTACTGACAATGGCTATCGATTGGAATAGTTTTGAGGCAATCTTTATCCTGTAATTTCGCAACCGGATGTCGGATCCGGATGAAATTCAGGAATTCAATATGGGACCACTAGATTCTGAGAAAAGTGAGATTCATTTTGGAATATATGATCACTATTGCCGATGCTTCCGGAATCAGAAACCGGAAGCCAGGATAGCCGGTATCGGTTGTTTTATTTGTCTACTGATAATTGCTACCGAATAGAATAGTCTCGAGGTCAGTTTAGAATTTTCTTACGTATTTCGTTTCGCCACTTTAAGTGACGGTATCAAATTTTTAACACACTCAACCCCACAACTCCGAAACTGGAAATCGCATCCGGATGAAATTTTGGAGTTTTGTATATATTTGTTTTGCATATATGTATTTTTGACTGAGACCTTTAATTTGAACTTAAGTTTGATAAAAGTGAGGGAATACTTTGAAATTGTTATTTTGACACTAATCACACTGTCATTCCGGATTCGGAAGTCGGATCGAAATAAAATTCAGAAACTTTGTATAAGACAACTGTCTGCCGTCTCTGACAAAAGTAGTGCACTTATTTTCATTTTTTTTTTGCACAGACCCTATAATTCCGGAACCGGAAGTTTTATTCGAATAAAATGCAGGAACTCTGTATGGGGTTATAATTGAATATTCCAAATAGTTCGAAGTAACAAGGATGCCGTTTTTCTTGAAATTGAAAGGTCTCATGGGCCTATACAAAACTCCAAAATTTCATCCATCCGAATGCGACTTCAGGTTCCGGAATTGTAGGGTAAAGTGTGTTAAAAATTTGATTTCGTCATTTAAAGTGGCGAAAAAAACGTAAAAAAAATCAACGCTGGCCCTAATACTAATCCAATCGATAGCAATTATCAGAAGACGGCCAAACAAACTGATTTCCGCCATCCTGGTTCCTAGTTAACGATTCCGGAGGCACCGGAAATAGTAATCATATTTCTTCAAATGGGTCTCACTCACTTTTCTCAGTGGTGGTTTGACCGATTTTCATAAACTTAGGTTCGAATGAAAGGTCCTGTGGTCTTATATGTAATTCCTGAATTTCATATGAGAAAGGCATCACCACGCCACTAGGTGGATTGATACAGGTTTTTATTTAGAAAAATTATGCAATCACTTCATACACCATTCAACTCGGTTCATCGAGTACGCAAAATGTCTATGTATGAATGTTACGTTTTTTATACTAATTTTTCACGGATATGGTTGAGCCGATTTTCACAAGATTAGATTCAAATGAAAGGTGATTCCATAAAAAATCTTGAATATTGTTTAAATCTTACTTCCGGTTCCGGAATTATGGGGTAAAAATGTGCAAAAAAATTTAAAATAAGTGCATTATGGGGTGAAATGCGCAAAAAAAAATTTAAAAAATGTGCACCATCTTTCTCGGAGATGGCTGAACCGATTTCCACAAACTTAGATTCAAATGAAAGGTCTTGTGGTACCATATAAAATTTCCTAATTTTGTTTGGATCTGACTTTCGGTTCTGGGAAATCCAGATTTACATACAAAACTCCCGAATTTTGGGTCAGACTTCCCCTATTTGATTTTGTTTCAAAAAAGCTGAATTAAGAAATAACAATAAAAATAAAACTACATAGGGTTGTTCCAATAGACATCTCATTAGTTGAGTTACCATGTTTTTTTTTCGAATTTTAATAAAATCTAATGCAATGTCTTCGCTTCTGCTCTAAGAAGCAATACAGCTGGAAAAAATAGTTCGTCAATTGTGCAACGCGAAAACTCGAAACGAATTTTCTCTAATTTCATCTCACCTTTAAAGTCAATGGGATCGAGCAGATACGGCAGATCTCACTCTAACTTATGGTTTGAGTATATGAGATGACTACTGGAGCTGAAATGAATTGGGATACCGTCACCCTACTAGAGATGGTCGGGTGTCTTGTAATTTTCAATCGGGTACGGGTCGGGTTCGGATTTATGAATTTGCATACCCGATCATCTTTACTGAATACGCTTAATTGAAACACAACATCCTGTAAATAACATAATAGTACTTATAATTTGTGTTATCATTTATTATTTTCAGGATTCTATCCACAACATCCTTATTGTTAGTAATTTCTCCGACCGAAGTTTGCCATATTCAGTGTTCCATATGACCCCAGAAGACATCACCTATATGCGAGGGTAAGTTTATACTTATTTCAACTGTATTATTTGATTATTGTTGTTCATGGTGAGGTAATCAACTATTGCTTGCAATTTTCTACAGATCTATGAAACAGAACTTGGTTGTTCTGTTGGCCGATCTTTTCAACTTGTTCGAGATCCATCCTGCTAAATGTGTTTGTTATCCCGGTATGGAGCAGCAACAAGTTGTAGGTAAGTCGGTTGTCGGACTTAACTTTATTCTTAATTTTATTCATTCTCTCCTTCCTATCATGATATCTCGAGCGTGCACCATCTTCAATGTCCAGTTATAGTTTCAATCATCTGTGTCCGAAACGTTCATGTTCATTACTTGACTTTTTCTTTCCTATAATCCGGCAGTTAAGTTGAAATAATTCATTTGGAATCCACCACTGTTGATACTGCAACTAATCGGCTGTTGGTTAAATATTAATTCTCGAACAGATGGATTCTTCATGAATGGAGCAAATCATATTGTCATATTAATGTCACCCTCGAATTTTTATTTTACTATCGATGTGCAATACATATTCATTCATCTGTGGCATCGAATTTAAATTGAGTTATTATTTTTTCTACCTATTTATCATTTTTTCATTGTTTGTTGTTTTTGCTAAAGTCTTCGAGTTATGTGCTGAGATCTCAAGAATAAACTAGCTGATTATTTTGGTTCGTTTGATTATGGTAAAAGTATTGTTTGCTTACCAAAAGAGAAACGCCACTAGATATACTTATTGAAATTAAGTAGGTTCCGTTGGTGGTTCTCTTAAAATATTTAAAATGTGATGAATTACGCCTATAGAAAGCGAATTTATTTTATATGCAAATCCTGTACATACATTATCGTTTTAAATTTCACTATTGTTTATTTTCATTTATTCAACATAGAGCTTCTTATTGGATATGTTTGTTGGCAATGAAATATTAGTTGTGCATCATGGCGAAAAATTGTTTTAATATGAAAAGAAGATTACTGATTACTGATCCCAAAACAATGTGAAATGGGAAGTACTTCGATATTGAGTAATATAAAAGCTGGTATTTCGTAATAGTTAAGTTCATACCAGATTAAATTCTAATCACACATGTATTGCGTAGCTCAACATACACAACACACTGTATTTGTCTACCATCACGTCGTTATTGGTAGAAATCTTGTATTTTTCTTATGTTGTATATTAATAAAACAATAATATTCCAATTTGCAATCGTTTTACAGTTCTGTTTCATAAATAAGTTGAATAATTTATTGTTTACTATCCATCGGTACTGTTTCGAAAGTCATGGATGATCTTAGTCTGATTTTATTTCATACATTATTATAGTCCACTAATGTGAATGTGAATTAATATCATGAATGTAATACCGTATTTATTCTACACGGTATTGTTATTTCGAGTGTTTTCAATTTTTACTTAGTTCGAAGGAAATTATAAAACTTAATTTAGTTTCTTATCGATATATTAAAAAAATAGTTATGCAATTGCCTTCTGCGCCAGGAATAGACTGCAACGTCAGTTGAAGCAGGTAGACTAATTTCATAACGGAATATAAAATTAACGTTGTATTTTTTCAGGCAAGTTTGAAATTATTGTTGTACCCTAAATATTATATCAATCTTTTAAATCGCCTGTCATCAGGCTCAGTTGTTGTTTTGGTTGTATAATTTATTTTTGGCTATTCTGATTTATTACTTCGCCATAACATATTCTCATTTTTGTATCACTTCAATCATTCTCTATTTCACTGATCATCCAGAGTTCCTTTCAAAACTGTACTTCATTTCCAAGTTCCGAAAGTTCCTCAAATTTAATAATTGCCAAGCCAATTTATCACTTTTAAATATCAATAACATGTAGCACAGATCAAGCCGAGCAGTCTTTTATGCACTAGTTTGTGCAAAATCTTTCTTGCTTGTATATTTTTCTTTTCTTCCGAATATCCTTTCAAATCCACATCTACGCGACTTGTGATTCGACGTGACAATAAAGATTCCGGAACAAACGAACATGGCATCGTGCACCGACGGGGATTTGCGACTCACCCGACGATCGTATCCATTCCCGAGTTGCGGTCCGGGCTCGATTCGCCCCCGGGCAGCAGTGGCAGTGGTGCCAGCGGTAACAATGGCGGCCCTTCCAATCGACCACCATTCCAAGGTGCTAAACAAAAACTAGAAATTTAAGACAAAAGATTTATTTGTTAACGACGTTTTCGTATTTAGTTCGCTTGTTTCCTATTTTCGTTTTATGTTGTGTGTGTTTGTTAGTTTTATATCATTTGCAGTACCTTTAATTCATAGCATTACTGTTGTTTTCGTTGTTTCGAAAAATTTCTTAATTATCAATTTAATAACGACGTGTTAGTAGTACTCTAGCTTTTGATTAAGACGTTTCACTTGCATCACAAATAAAATATTTATTTGTAGAATCATCAGTATATCATTTACTGCCGTTCTACGCATAATTGTCCCATATCATATGGAATTTCCTATGTATATGGGACAGTTAGACTTGAAACGGTAGCTCACGTACTATATTATTTTCACAACACATCACAATTTATTTGGTTTTACTTTGGTTATTGTGTTCTTCGAATTGTGTGCGTTGATTTTGTAGTTTCCTCTTCGTCTGGCTTCATTAGCAAGATTACCTATTTTGTACATTACTCATACATAAAAGGAATCGTAAGTTCACTCATTCGTACTATGGATATGATTACGTATGTTTCAAAAGCATGTCATAACAAATAGCATAGCATAGCATTTCAAAAGCATGGTATAATAACGACATTATTATATTATATTTTAGCCGATTATGTAGTGTTAGCATGGACCTTTCCAGGCAGTAGTAGCATTATGGAATATGTTAGAATGTAGAAACCGTTCATATGTATGCCAATAATAGTTCTATTATTTTCCAACAGTTCTTTAATCTTCGATCATCTTTACTTACTATTATTGCTCTTTTCATTTGCTACACACTCAACTCTTAGGTCGTTGGGTCCTTGAAGGATCGAGCACTCATTTTTGTCTGATGAGCTATTGCCATGATAACAAAACGTTTGATAAATTTTGTTCACCTTGTGTGGAATCCAAATTGTCAATAAATAAGAAAACTCGCGAACATATTTTCCAAAATGTTTTGAACACTTTTTGTTAAATTTTACAGCACTTTCACGCAGAGTCAAAGTTAAATCGTTCGACAGCGCAGCGATAATCTTTTTTTCTTTTTCACTTTTTTGTAACTTTGTTCGTACTCACACGATTAGAAATGTCATTGACATTACTAACTAAACCTTTGTAGAAAAGCATTGACTTTTGCTAGTGATTCATCCATTTACTTACGTACTGCTTCACTTCTCCAGGCATTTCGCAGCTATTATAGCAGACAGTATCACTCCGAATTTGAATTTCATTTACATTCATTGACATTGAAAATGTTGAAAGTTGTCGACTTATCTAAGTTTTAGGAGCAGTTTGGAGGGTGAAGAATTTCATTTCCCAAAAGTTTTCGAAAAAATACGGATATCTAAGAGAATTTCGTTTTGTTTGACTTGCTTAACAAATCTTTTTATTCACGTTTCGTCTTCAAATCATCAGTGCACTAGTAGTTTATGTTGAACATTTACCTTTCGGAGCCAATTTTTGCGGTTTTTATTGGGATCAGAAAATTTCACCGTAGCGCTCGTTTCAACGAATGAGTCAATTCACCGAAAATAAGTTTTCTGAAGACCGTGAGTGTCATCGGAGAGTTATCTAGCTGTTCCCTGATTTGTCCAGGTTTGCTCATTTTGTCCGAGAGTTTTAGTTTGATTTCAAACGAATGATAGTGAGGTTTGGAAGCACCCAGTCTTATGCACTGGAGCAGTATATTACGATTTCTTAGATTTGTTAGGAAATGTATTCCAATAATTTATGCTCCATTTTAAATTTTCAAAAATCATCATACACAGAGAGAAATGATGAAATTTACACGACATGTAAATCAATAGTAGTAACATCGTTGTTATCGAGCATTGGACTTGTGTGTGTTGTAGACTCATCGATTGCTTGAATAATTTGTCATGTTTCTATGTCATATGTAGCTTGATGTCATCTTGGAACAACGCACCACGTTGAAATGTTCAATATAACAATTTTAACACATTAAATTATAATTCCAGTAGTTTCCTGTGTTTCAGGTATACTACGACTCTTACTAAATAAAATCTTGATAAAAGTGAAGTCAAACTTATAGTAAAAGTAAATACACAGCTAACTTCAACGGTTGATTTAGATTTTTTTCTGCATTCGTTTCTCTAAATGCACCTTCCTAAACTGTAATATAAAACAAAAAATATCACTTCAAACTATACATTACAAATTGAGAATAATATTGAATGGATTCAGAGCTTCTGCTTAATGGTTTATCATTGATTCAACACTATCTTATGATTGAACGTATTGCTGTAAAAAAGTATGAACTCTCGAATCTCTAGCGTATGTTTGCCGTGTGCGCAGGTGGTTTGCATGTGAGTTTTGTTGTTGTTCGAATTGATTCAAAGCAGAGAGGCAAAAATTAACTATTTACCATCCAAAGAGAGGGTAATTAAGCCGTGTATTGCGAGGGATACACCTAAGCATTTTTATGCAATGAACACGATTGGTTTGCAAAAAGTGCTGAATTTTGGTGTGTTTTGATAAGCAAAGATAAATTGGTACCGATTTCGCATGCCATTTATTGCTGCCGACACTCGTTCAAATGAAAGATTGCATAATACAATGCAAAACACGAATGTGCGACTCAAAGTTGCTATAAAAATTTACATTATCTGCTCGAGCTCAGGCACAACTGATTCATTTCAATGTGTAGGATTCTTCCAAACGACGTTTAAAAACCAAAATCTTCCTATTTAAACAGATATTATAAGGCAGTTCAGTGCTAGAAAACTAGCCTAACTGGATATAGGCTGAACGAAAACGACAAAGTCGCATATTTATGGTTCTATTTATACAGACTCAGTTAATATGGTTTTGTGGAAAAGGCATAAAGGCACACATATTTTTAGCTAGGGAAGTACAATAAAATATTAAATTTAGTTAGAAAATGCCTATCCAGGTCAATTTGAGTTATACAATTTAAATCTAATCAACAGTTCGAGTATGAGACTGTGCATAGAAATTTATTTGTTATCCAAAGTTTTTTTTCTCGAGCACCTTCTTTTGCTTCACACGAAAAAAATGCTCAGGGTAGCGTTAAGAGTCCTTCTTCCAACCCAGCTTTTGCGTACCTACATCGAGTGCGGTCTTTTGGCTTCGTTCATCACTAGATTCCAAACAATAATAGGCGCTTTTTTTAAAGTAACTCAACAACACTGGGAAACCACCACATAACTGAACAACTTAAAATTATCAAGTGTAAACCAGTTTCCCTTTCGTTCGAAGTGAGCAAAACGTGCGGATAAAAACGAATAATGATTTTTTCGACTAATTTCTGTTGATGAGAGAATATTATGTCAAGCAGTTGTAACCACTTTTCGACACAAAAAAGAGAAAATGTTTAGCAGAAGAAGCAGTAACCGTTACTTCAAATGATGAAGTTCCATGAGATTAGAATGCATATATAATGGCATGAATAATATTACTCGTCTGAAAAAATTCTTAGAACTCGTAATACATACAGCATCTTATCAATTCTACACTTCAAAAATAAAACAAAATGAAGAGAACCTACCAATCAGTTTTTTTCTGTTTTTTTTCGTTTCGTGTTCAACTGATGTTGAACTGCTAACGCCATCTAATGGTTAATCATAAATCGCTAAGCAGACGTGTAAAGTTAATGCTATTTGCAAAACACTTTTTGCTGTTGTGCTGAAGTGCAATGTCTAAACTGACATCACGGACGAAACAAGTATCGGCTTGTTGGCCGTATTAGTATTATTATTATATCGTTTATTTCTACCCGGTTTTAACCTAGTTGCGGTCGTTCGCCGGGAACTTTTGTTGGTCGTACAGATAGTGGTTTTTGCAAATATCATTAATTTATGTTAAGCCGTTAAGTGGCGTTAGCTGTTCAACATAAATTTCTACCACACTAATGAGTCGAAGACGACACGTAAAAACAAATTGAACAGTGCACTTGCATAAACTGTGATATGAGCTCTTGCATATCCCTCAAATTGCCAGTCTTTTCTTGTTCTGAGGAAATAAAAAAAGAGGAAGACTACCACTATTTCATCAATTGATTCATCTTATCATTTGTTCTTAAGCAAATTTTAGACTTGATTAAGACATCCTCGTTTAAAAACAGCATGGTTGGCATCACTATTAAATAAGTCCTCAATCAGCATGGTTGACATCACTATTAAAAGTAGTTATCTATGGGCAATTCAATGATAATGCATACGCCGCTTTGTCAGACGCAATTCCTTTCGTAAAGAATATCATTAAACACCCCCGATCCAAGGTGTATGCGGTGTTGATAGTACTTCACGAATTTTCGCATCTTGGATGTAGACAGAGGCTGAATGTGATTGAAGTGCAGTGGGTTAATATTTAAGCGAAACTACAACACTTCTTTGATTATTCAAATTGCAAGTTATATCTCTCAATTAGGTTTGAATGCAGTTCCCAGCAGAAAAAAAGTTATTCATAGATTGCATGCTTTGTTAGAGGCGTGTCATCTTTATTAAATGTAATGTAGATAGAAAGTGCCTGTTTTTATATCCGTCCCACTAGCTTGATTTCTTTATTTCGTTTTACTTGTCTGATTATAACAGAAGTGTTCCAGAATACCGTCACGTACCCTACATCATTTTACCTCTGCTCTCGATGTGCTTCTTGTGTCTTGCTTAAGTTTTTTCTCATGTCTTGCTTTTCTGGTCGTTAGCTTTAATTCCTCAACTCCATCTTTTTGCAAATGCATAGTGCACAGGCCCCGAAGCATCCAAAAATATCGTTAATCTTTTTTTTAAAATGCAGTCACTCGTTCGCCATCTGCAAACACACTTCGGAAGCATGTATCGGCCCGGGATATACAAGAACAACAAGCGCAATATTCTCAACAGCAACCGTATCAGGATCAGGACGAAGGTACCAATTTTAAGCTTAAACAATCAGCTACATCCTGCTGACCGATATGTTTTCTCTGTTGTAGGTTTCGTCGTGCATAGAAGTAAAGGAGTGCCAACATTGTCGTCAATGCATGAACCGCTAGTACCGGCACGAATACGACAAGCCAAGGAAAAAACTAACAACGATTCGAAAGCGGAAGAGCGTGGTAAGTAATGAGCGTCATGCAAAGTTTTGGGTGTACATTTTACCGTTTTTCTATCACTGATCTTGGCGTTTTAGACTGATTTGCTTGTGTTTCATGCATTTAACTTGTAGACATAGCTTTCACAAATATTTGCACAACAGTATTGAGCAAAGTTTTGAAATTATTCAACAGTTTTGGCAACCCCCCAGGTGGCTCCAGAGAAAGGTATGCATGTATGCCAACAGTAGTACTTTGCTATATATACACTATTTATTCGGCTTCACAGTCACCCATGAAGTTATGCAGTTTTTCATTTGAAAATCATCTTCATCATCTACATTAATTACTTTTACAATGAAAGAACATTTGAGAGCTTTTGGTTTAGTAGTGTTTCAAACTATGTTGATTTAGCTCAACTGAAACACAAGAAATACTTACATACATTTTAATTGGTTATGTCCAACAGAATTTTAAAGTTTATAGACATTCTAACTTGGGACACCGTTTCCAAACCCCACTGAATCCACGCGCATCCTAGTCTATTGTACACAAGTGAATGTTAGGTCTGCCGTTATCCGACGATTTCTTTCAGGTTCTCTACTGAATATTGCGAAGGCCATTCATCGGTCGATTTGGCTACGATACCAGTCCACTGTAATCCGCCTTACGATTGAGTATAAGCTTACTACTTTCTACTAATTTGATTGTTACTTATCTATCAGCTTGGACCTAGTTACTCTTTTCTGTATCAAGTGAACTCCAATTTACTCGGTGCGTGGTTACTTTACTCTATTTACCAATTTCCTTAATCATCTTTAGCTAGATTGAATTTTTACTGAATGTGGTCCGTATTGAGGACTAAATTACTGCTGGAGCTTAAATATGCCAGCCGTGAAGCCCATGATACTGCCTGAACCGTATGGAGCCAAGCTCTGACTCAGTTCATGGTTCAACGCTGCGGATCGTAAGACTTTCCATTTGTCACTTCGGGTAAATATTAACCCATGCGTCGGTGTCGTCTTGTTGGTGTTTCGTTTGTGCTGTAGTTGATGTTGAACTGCCAATATCACCTCACAGTTCAACATAATCCGCTTTGTAGGCGTAAAGTTAATGCAACTTGCACAAAATTTTCCCTGGCGTACGGAACGTGAAAATGTGACATCTTGGCAGTTAACTGATAGTAGTCATTTAGGCTTTTCATTACCTCGTGGGTAACCGGAGAACCTACGCGATCCAGCCATTTTTCTCGAGATTTGCAAAAGGTCAATATAGAGGTTGTGGTTCTCTAAGAAGTTCGATGGCGTGGCACTGATGAGCAAGAATTCCGCGCGGTGGACTCAACTCCCTCAAGTACCACATCTACTACAGTGGCAGCGTGAAATCACAAAGCGAAGTTGGTTTTGTATTGTTTGGTAAGCAACAACGACGGATCATCAGGAGGAGAACGGTAATCGAACGTAACGTGTTGATGATGTTTTAGGCAAGTTTTTCAACTACAGTTTAATCAAAGCACACGCACCAACCCGATGATGTGAAAGACGAATTCTATGTATCTAGACCAGGGTTGCGAACGGTACCGGAGAATGACACGAAACAGCAGACAGTCAAACCGCACAAATGGTAGCTGTCGCCAAATGAACTTTGCCGTGACTGCAGCGGATAAAAATGTCATAGCTCTCATGACATTTTCTCTCGTGGATGTACCCGTATGCTCGCATCGGTAGCTGTTCTCCTCTCTTCAATCAGAGAATGGCTTACCACAAAGAACAGTTTCTCCTTTCAAATTCTACAAATTTCGAGAGACATCCACCAACAAGGCTCAACGTTGAAATTCGTTTTATGCCTGTTCTCACGGGGTGTATGGAGACATACACATGTAAGTTTTGGTCCGCTATGCAGACGGTTTTTCTGCATTCTTTTTTGTTGCTCCGCACTCTCGTTGGAAGGAAGCGGTTCGGTGAGCAAAGCTGAAAAGCAGTGTTAACTAATGCTTTGATTTCCAGCCGGGATGGTGGCACGAATTTGTAGAGGTTTGGTGCATAATGTATTATATATATATATATATATATATATATATATATATATATATATATATATATATATATATATATATATATATATATATATATATATATATATATATATATATATATATATATTGTTCCGGTTGTCGAATCGCGTTGAACCGCTGCCCGCTGCGTTTTTTTTTCATAACTACGTTTGTTTCATAAGAAGTACTAGCCATGCAATGATTCTGTACACCAAGAAACAGCTGTGAAGTCTGTTGAAACAGGAAGGAAAAATTCCACAAAAGGAATGTAATGCCAAGACTTTGCTTTGCATAAGTTTCTCTTTGCCGTAGCAATACATTTCGAATATCATATATGTAGGTCGGAATTCATAAGTTAATCTAAATATTGTTTTTACCAAGCGATTTGCTATTATAAATTACATTAAATAAAAAAACATTCATTTTGTACATGATCTTATAATTATTCCAGAATTCCAGGTAGCCCACTGCGGTGTCAAGCAATATAGACAGCGTCGCTCCCACTCTAATGCAGTCCAGAGCAGTCACAACCGATATGACTGTCCAGTTATAGAAATGTCATGACATTTCGAGCTCGCGACATTTAAAAAAATCTTGAACGAAAATAAATGCAGCAGCTACCTATCCAGAATGTACGTACACTACCGCAGAGCGAACGGTGTGGCTTTGACTGCTGTGAGAGAGTGCGACAAAATGAACTGTTCTCAATGTTGCTGTCGTGTGTCGTGGCTCTCACGACTGCACCTAGCTATCGTGTCATTGCGTGTTGGCTACTGTTAAACGTAGCAGCTGAGCGGATCGTTGGTAGTGGCTGTCTTGTGCTTAGCGACAGTTAAAAAAAATGTCAAATTTTCGCACCCCTGATCTAGACAATACCTACGATGATTACTCTAAACACAACGTTAAAATCATCATCGGGAGACCCTCCACTCATCTACCAACGACAATGACCTTAGGTTGATTAACCTCGCCGCAACCATAGGAATAGCGATTTGCGCATAGGGATATCCGTAAACACACCTGGGGGCACCCAGGACGGCGACATTTCTCCGATGTCATCGATGTTACGATTTTTCGAGGACCAAACATAGACTCCGACCACAATCTGCTGGTATGCAAGATTTGTGCACGTTTGCCCAACGTCTCAGGCCTTAAACGGGAGAAATCCATACGCTTGAACATACAACGGCTTTCGAGTTCGGCTGTATCCGAAAAATGCAAACGAAAATTCGACGAATGAATCGGACAACGATATACCGACGATAGCTTGAACGCGGTGTGGAAGGAGTTTCACGACGCAGTAAATATAAAGCCACAGAACTTTTAGGTGTTGGTTTGATATTGTGCCAGAGAGTCACTAACGTTAGCTCACACTTCGAGCGACTATTGAATGAACAATCGATAGAAGAGAGCATGAATAAATTGAACAGCTACGGTTATATATATATATATATATATATATATATATATATATATATATATATATATATATATATATATATATATATATATATATATATATATATATATATATATATATATATATATATATATATATATATATATATATATATATGCGAGTTCCCGGCAATATTCTTTGTATAGACCAATATAATTGTTTTTTTTTTACATTTACTTGCTGATTTTCCGCACAATAGTTCATCGTATAATTCACGGACCCTTTATTCGATAGATTCAGTTTATTTTTTATTTCTTTTTGCCTTTTTCTGCTTCTTGAAAGTCCTCAGTCTATTTCGAGTCTTTTCTCGATCGACGATACATTTCATACGGAAGCACCCTTTTACCTTTTCATACTTTTTTTTATAAATATAAAAAATAAGTATAACATTCGCTAAAACTTTTCCTAGAGTCATACACAAATCGATTCAGCTCGACGTACGGAGCAAATGTCAGTGTGTGTATGTATGTGTGTGCAAAATTAAGAGGCGTGTTTGTCAGAGGTAGTTGTACCGATTTTGTCCAAATTGGTTGCTAATGAAAAGTCTTCCAAGAAGTATTTACGCTATTGTTATTGTTTTTAGATTTTATTATTGTTTTTAGAGTTACACAAACTTTTATATAAAAAAATTGCAGTTTCAACGTTTACGCTTCAGAGGATGATTTTGGAGCCTAAATGCCTTCAAAGAATTTTGGATTGGAATAGTCCCTTTCTCTTGATGTAATTAAAATTGTCAGCAATCCACCTAGAAGTGAGGTTAAATTATAATTAATTAATTTAATCAATTTGCCTATATTGCATGATAGAGAATTCATTTCTTCGAAGAAGTTGTAGACCATATTTTAAAAACAAAACATGCCGGATTGGTGTCGAGATATGAAGCATTGTTTATCGGTGGACCCAAAATGTAGTTTTAGCCTTTTTACCTTTTTTAATAAATTTAAAAAGTAGGGAATTCGCTCAAATTTTAGAAAACGAACTGATCAAATGTAATGTATGCGTGTGCGAAATAAAAAGGGCGTGAATATCAGAGATGGCTGGACCGATTTCAACCAAACCAGTTGCAAATTGAAGATCTTTCTGGAAGCATGTACGCTATTGTTTTTGTTTTTGGACCTGATGATTACTTTCCGCGTTGTACAAATTTTTATGTCAAAATTTTTATTTTTTTTTACAATATCTGTCTCAATTGATCTAGAAAACTTAAAAATGTCCCTAATTTAGATACTTTATTGTAATATCAATCAAATGAGTCGTAGATAGTAAGAATCCGTCAACCATTCACGGAGATATCGATTTTTTTGTCATATACCAATAGTTGTGGTGTTGAACGAAGCACGATGAAATAATGGATGGAATCAAAATCAGACACATTTTCCAATATAATCATTTCTGAGTAATTGAAAGATTGAATACCCTTCAGCCAGGCCCGTACCCAGGATTTCGTTTCGGGTCGGGCCCAGATCAAAAATAAAACAACTAAATTCTTCATATCTAATTTTTGATGCGCGTTTAGTACCTCTTGTTTCTTCGAAGTGTGAGTGCAAACTCAATAGTAAATAATCAACTAAAAAGAATTTTCGAATTCGCATAGAAAATAAATATTTATTTATTTTTAAAAATTGAAATTGGAGAAAAGATGATTTTAACTTTCTCATACCATACAGTCCCATAGTACCGATTCGACTTCCGGTTCCGGAATTACAGAGTATTGAGAGTGTGAACATTCAATTTTAAGAGTGTGTTTTTGTAAATGACAATGTAAAAAATAGCTTCTTCTAGTTTGGAAATTTTGCTGGTTTCGATTCGAATATAATGGTTCCTGATGCAGGGAGAAGAGCGTTCAAAAATTTTGATATATAACTCTTATCGATTTCTAAAACAATCTTCTTAGTAACGGTAAAAAACTACAAAACTGAACGCACGAAAATTTCTCAGAGAAAACTGGGATAGTTTTCGAAAGCATGGTTTCATAGAATTCTATTCAGCCAAATCCAAATTCCGGAAAACACAAGATAATGAATGGTCCAGTTCGCTTTCTCATCTCATCCAAGGCAATCGATAAAACAAAACCGCTTTCGTTCGGGACAGAAGAAACCAAGTACAGTATTGTGTAGTGAACAATAGAACGACCTCAAAATGAGTAAACCAAACGAACAAAAGCTACCGCCGACACGAAAGAATACAATTGTTGTTGATTTCTGACAGTGCAAAATTCGACCTTCGACACGAGAACTTGAAGGTTTGCTTAAGGAGCAAATGCGTCTTGACATTAAACGTGTGCATTTACTTCAATGCAATAAGAGCAATAATGTTGCTTATATCCAGTTCTATAAAGAGTTGGATGCAATTCAATTCGCTAAAGACAATAATAATGTGCACTATGTGGAGCATGAAAATATCAAGTACAACATTCCAGTATATATGGAAAATAGTGCTATAGAAGTGCGTGTGCATGATTTTCCCTCAAGCGTCATCGATCCTTATATGCGCAAAACTATGTCCCAATACGGGGAGATCCTCTCTATCGAAAAGGAAAAGTACGTTTGTTACGCATGCGCTTGAGGAGGCCTATACCTTCTTATGTGACATTCGGTCAGGATACAAGAATCCCGTGCAAATCACTTGTTACCTATGACAATCAGATGGCCACATGTCAATATTGCCAAAAAGCTGTTCACTACGGTAAGCCATGTGATAAACTGGACAAGGAGACAACTACACCAAAGGACAACGGTGCTTCCTTCACACCTACCCCAAGCAACTCCAGTACACCTGTGACAGTCACCAACAACAGTGAAGCATCCCCTTCAACGAAACCATCCAACGTATCCCCTATAGAACAAAGTACACCAGCTGCAGTTAACAACTTACCATCCAACCAACGCAAATAGGCCTGAATAAAATATCTTCTTAATAAAAATGAATGGTTACTAAGGGGTTAACCAATTTTGGTGTCTAGGACACATAAACATTTTTATATACATTATGTTAACTGATGTTAGTCAGTAAATCGAAAACGAAGAGTCGATGAAAAAATGCTCATCTATTTACAGGGTGTGTTCGTTGATGAGAGATCAGAGATTCTCGTAACGTAGTAATTGAAGACAATTCTGCCAAGGTAGTCTTCGAAGAGCAAATAATACGAAACACTTTTGGCTTTCGTACCCTTTCGATCCAATCGATGTGAACATTGTGAAACAAGGCCCAAATTGTAATTCCGTATTCCAGAATACTGCGTACTAGTTCGATGTAAACCTTCTAGAGAAAATACAGTCTCGAGTGTGGCGCTATCATCATTGATTTTTTTTTCGGTAATCATTCGCTCCAATAATGTACACTAATACTCACTGTCGATGGTTTAATTTCCATTTTTCAAGACAGTTAATGAAAGGTATACCATGATAATCCCAGATAATCGACATTATGACCTGTCCAACCCATTGAACCTCCCTAGAACTGAAGCATCGGAACACTCGTTTCGACTTCAGTACATTTCGTCAATAGTTATCAACGTACAAAAAAGTCCAACCGAATATGTTTCCAAAATACGCTCGCGTTCGTCTTTTGCCTTGAATACGATTTACTTTACCATGAGGCACCTTTTCAAAATTGGACTTAAGCCAACAACATAATTTTTCTCCATGCTATCGGAAATATGATCAGCAATTTATGACTCATATTATCATATCATAACTTTTGTTTGGTTTCCTTCACCGTTTTGCCTCCCAAAAATGTTTTTTAACCAAAATCCTTAACCAAAAAGTTTTCTAAAAAAATATATGTGAAAAGCAATTTATAATTTCCTATTTCAGGAGGGGTCAGGGCTCCTTGGCCTTACCCCCAAAGATAAACTCTTCACCATACTTGATCAAAAAGTTCCCGGAATCGCCACCGTGTGCGCTCTCAGTCACCCAATAAGATTTTTTATTTTTTTAGGTTGCTACATTTTTTTAGATTGTCATTGTTATTCTATCAAGCTTGATACCTGGACATTTGTAAATGTTACGCTGTATTGAGTACATCTGCGATTGTGCGTGTGGTCGATTTTGTACAATTTTCAAAATGGAATTTAATTTGCTACAACGAGTTTGCATTAAATCTTGCGTTAAAAACGATTTCAATGGTGCGACTATATTGCAAATGTTAGACGAGTGCTTCGGCAACGATACTCTGAAAAACAGTCGTTTATTAGTGACACGAACGTTTCAGAAGTTGCCGTTAGTGGCCGCGTAGTTTTCAGTCGAAAAAGAAAACGATGCTTGCAGTTTTCAATGATTACAAGGGTGTTGTGTATCATGAATTCCTTCTTCAAGGCCAGACCGTCAACAAGGAGTATTATTTGGGCGTTATGAGACGTTTGCTTGAAGCAATTCGCCGAAAAAGACCAGATTTGTGGGCAAACATTTGTGGAACATTTGTCTACAAACGAAACAAATACCATTCAGCAATCACCGAATTCACCTGACTTGGCTCCCTGTGACTTTTTCCTATTCGGTCGACTCAAGAAACCGCTACTTGGAACGCGTTTGACCACCCGAGATGAGATTATGGAAAAATCGCATTTTCGAACTGCTCCGATGCTCCCACCTTCCATTTTCGTCAATTGACTCAGTGAAACGTTGGGAACAGGGTACACCATTTGTTCTCGATCTGCTAGCGCTTTTTCGGTGGAAATTTGTTCACGTTTCTAGGAAAACTAATGGCACCGGAACTTTAGAATTAAAGATTTACAGATTGAAATGTAAACAATTATACACACTTATCAACAGCTGTTGAAACGGACCGTTTCGACAGTTTGTATTTTTTTTTAAATTCGATTACAGAGGTTTTTAATCTTGTGGTGGCTAAAAATTGTTTAACGTAAATTCGCTCTCACATGACCATAATTTATCTAAAAAAGGTTAAGTCGTGATACATCAGTCTGATTTGGAACCTGACCTTCTATTTTAACAGATTTTCCAGTTGATTCATAAAAGTACTGGATAGTTTCAACCATAATTTGTATGTGTTCGAAACCCGCTCGATTTGATCCATTCTTCTCTGAGTGTTATAGTGTCAAAATAGTATGTGTTGCACCTTCGCTTCTATTTCAATCGCAAACATTCCAAAACCACATCCGACCTTAGCTTTAACGATTAATTCCGAATAGAGCATTGGTTACTTGAAGAGAGTAAATTAACAACCGTTACTAAGGGTATCTACTCTCTTACTTATAACGTAACCGATGATATCCCCATAATCTAATATCGATGGTTCCACTTCGCCCCGTGCTCATATGCGTGCTTTTTACAACAGCGAACGATATTGGAGCAAACCTCACTGGGCATAAATCAAAGGCCATCATCGGAAATGCACATTCGAACGTGCGAAAGGCATAAAGGCGAACTGCGAAAGAAATTCACAAAAATTGTTTCAGTTATAACCTCGGTCAGTTGAGGGAAGCATCAACAGCAGGCAGCGAACAGCTTGTGGCTCGCCAGTCAAAGAAAAAGCCTGCGCATTGGAACGAAAAATATTTCTCGCGCAGTGCAGAAAGCGTGGTACACGGGCTTGTAGACGTCCCTTTTTAGAATTTCAAATTACTGTTGTTGTGGTCGTTTTACGATTGTCTTCGGGAAACCCGATTCATAGGATATCTATCATGAAGCTTTTCAGTCTGGACGCACTCGATCAAGTGTTCAATCGATGCATTTTTGTTGTTTTTAAAACTCTCATTGTGATGCTTCTAGGCGATAGTATTCCGGCAGGTCGGCCAAGTAATTGGGATGAAACCCGGAAGCCGAGTTTCTCAGGTAAGTGTGTTGATGGTATTTGTTAGTTTTCAGCTGTTTGTTGTACGTTGTTGATTCTTCAAACAATTTGTTTAGCATGTTATCTTTGAATTATTCGAACTTTTAAATGTTTTTTTATGTATTCTTCAATACAGGCCGGCGTTCACGTCGCAACTCATTAAGCGAAGAATCTCAGTTAACGATCGAAAATTTTGGAGGTTCTCAGGATCAATTAAACACGATTGGTCGGTTCGAACGAGAACGAAAGGTTTCTAACACTAGTCTTACATCGGTAGAACCAGCCACCCCGGTAAGATCGTCTCTTGCTGATGCGCGTGGATCGATCCAGTTCGGCTACGATACAGACTCCTCGGGTAATGAAAAGCAGGATCGTGACACCGAGAAACCCATACCAAGCCTCCGTCGGCACAACAGTACCAACTTACATTCCAGTGGTGTTGAAAAAGACATAATCGACGGTGATATGAGCTCAAATTTTAGCGGTGGCAGTGGAGTTGTTTCGGTGGCCGACGCCGATGTTCCTCCGAGAAGAAAAACTTCATTCCCGGCACTTCCAAGTAATACGACCACGTGGCAGCAACAAGCCATATGCGTGCAGAAAAAAGATGAATCAGGTAAGGACACCGGAATTCTTGATTTGGATAATTGCATTACGCTAATACTGTTCTGCAGCTGAGACACAACCAGGCTATGAGGATGCTAGCAAAATTTCCACCATTAAGCTAAAGTTGGAAGAAAAACGAAGGCTTATCGAGCAAGAAAAACGTCGAATTGAATCCGCCTGGTCGAAGCAGTTACAAACGGTTGGAAAACAAGCATTTTTACAAGCTATTAACAAGGTGAGAGGGGGTTGAATGCGGAGAATGTTTTTGTGCTAACTCCATTGAATTATGAAATGGTATATCGTAGATTTATTATCGGTGGAAGGTGCGTTCTAGTAGAATGAATTTGTTCGATCGGCGTAGTAAAAAAACTATACTAATAAAGCAAGTTGACAAAAATTGGTTACTTGAGAAAATTACAGTTTTGTTACACTTAAAAAACATGTAAATAAAGAAATGTTTCACTTACACTTAAAACATTAAAATATACTGGCGTCCAGATAAAAGTTTGAGTCAGCTTAGACGAACAAATTTATTGAAATATATTACGCACTAAAATACTTCATTCAGATTTTAGTAATTCGTACACAATTTTTGTATATTGTAGTGTTTGTAGTTTTTTTGTAATTTCATTGTGTATACTCAATAATTTTTCTCATATATTATTTTTCTTGAACCTATACCGTTCTAACCTAAAACTGAAATGAGATCAACAAATTAATTTAAAAAATGAGTAAGAAGTCATCCTTTTTCACACACTCCAATTTGGATAAAACTTAGAACACGTCTTTAGTATGGCAACTTTTTTTTATTATTCTATACTATATTTAATAAGGCATACTGTTTAGCTCTACGATGCCAAGGGCATTTTTATAATTATTACAGACTAGAATAATTTAATTTACTGTTAAATAGTGGGTTTTGATCGGGGTGATCGACTATGCGAAGTCCAGCCTCCAGATGGATTTCGGTAATGACTGGTGGGTGGGATCTTACATGATGAATTATCTAGGTAACGTTGGTACACCCCCGGGTTTTGGCCCGCATGCACTTTCTTCTAATCGTTGTAATCTGAGTAGTGCCTTTTCAAAAATAACGGGTCTAATGGATGAAAAATACACAATTTTTTCACATTTTTTGAAGCTATCATTCAAAAACAATAATTGAAATGTTGCGCATAAAACAAAAAAAAAAACATTTGAATAACATTTTGTATTTTTTTCATTTTAAAAATATTGAGAAATAAGTCGGTCAAGAAGTATTTTTTAGGACACGTTTTAGATATCGAGATTTGCTGTGTACACTGTATCTCCGCGCAAAATTATCAGAAGTCAGGTGCGTACCCAGAAAATGATTTCGGGAGGTGCTTTCAAAATATAGAGGAGACCGGTGCTAAATCGGAGACTTTTTAGAACTTGAAAAAAAAACATTAAAACTGTGTTTTTTCCCAAGTCATCTCTACTGTCTCATCTCGTTTACAAAGTCAATCCATGAATCGGTTAATAAAATATTTAAGCTGTCCGGTTTAATCACGTGTCCGGGCTAGTCTCTCCTAATAATTTCTAGAGTTTCGGTGGGCTGGGGAGTTTGTCTGTTCATGTTTTTAAGTCAAGTAAAGCAGAAATCTTGAGCCTGTTCGCCGAGCTCTTGCATCTTCGCAGTATGAGATAAGGAAAAACAAAGGCCCATAACTTCCAGAGTTTTATTCCAATAGGCTTAAAAATTTGACAAAACATTCTTGAAATGTTTTACTATAAGAAAATACAAAGAAAAAAAATTTTAAACCCTACTCGCCCCTTAAAAGAGGAGGCCGGGATTGGTTTGTTTGCGAGTTTTGCTGTAGTAATTTTGGTTCAACTTTTTGATAACCGGTCGCTGCCATGAAGATTTTTTTTATATCGTTTATTTATACCCGACATTAACCTAATTTTGGTCGTTCGCCGGGTAGACATGAAGCACATTGAGACGGGTAGTCATGAAGTACATTGAGCACATTGAGCACATATGTGAATTTTTCATTCATGAAAAAAATCGGCAAAAAAGTCAAATCGGTAAACCACATCAAAAGCATCAATGAAAAACTTTGATAAGTAGAAAATGTAAGAATGAAACGTCATTTTCATAAAGATCAGCTTCGTTTATCGTTTCTGGCATTTCGCCATTTTTTAACTTTCGTTTGTACGCCCTCATTTTTTGCTTGAATCGATCTGAAAATCATTATAAATTAAATATTTTCTGAACAATCAAATTCAATTGCAATTACTTCTTCCTTCGAATTGTTTCATATTATTTAGGAAACCATTTTTATAGAAGCATAACCTAAATTTTTTTCTATTTGTTACAAATATATATATTCTACTGGTTTGTTAAATTTCTTTCTACTGGTTTGACAAATTTCTTTAGATCATATCTGTCAGTAGTAATCAATTGCTCAAATTTTATCTCAGTCAAATCACATTCCTCGAATTTGGCTTAAATGCTTCTCCTCAGTTGGTATGGTCGAATAGCCTTCGCATTCACGGAGGTAACAATAGTTTGATCTTTTTGAAAAGTCACATAATATTAAATGTTTTGGGATTCATGCGATTCCTCGAACACTTACCCGCGACTGACGCTTCAGACAGTGCTGAGTTGAAGGGTAATTCTACCAAACCGAGTCGCGATGTAGATGGTTGAGTTTCTTTGAAAACTATTCTTCACTTACAACGTATCACTTTACATGTGTTCGACAACCAACTTAATCACTATGACAGTGATCACAATTTTTAAATGCGGTATTCAAATCAGCTATGGACTTTACACCTTTCAGTTTTCCAATTATGTTATCTGTTAAATTGAAAAACGTTATGGTATTAGAAGACTTACAGCCCTTTGTACTAACATAACCATTTCGAAATAGATTTGTTATAAACTGATATCTATTCTACGATGCATAGCTGTTTGAATGTAAAACAGGGGAAATTCAGGTAAGCAATTCGATAGTAGGTACCAGTACACTTTTTGTTTTGTACAATTAACAGTTACCGGGTTACAACGATTTAAAGAAAGTGCATACATCCGCCTTTTCATATGTTTGGTCTCTCCATGCTTGCAGATCAAATAGTGACCCATACTAGAGTCGTGTGTAAAGTTTCGTCCTCATCGGAGAGTGTTGATCCTGATTTGCTATCTTTGTTGTAGTTCATTTCTACAATCGCTCAACAGTACTTATATCCATCCCATTTGTCCAAGCACCGCACTATTTTGATGATTACGCTCTTAACATACAAATTGTACTGTGATCGGTGTCAATAATATTGCGTTGGTTGTGAAAACCAATATTACTGCCAAATGGATGTGAAATACATACTGTATAGTGGACATTGACGAATGATCTTATTCAAATAGATGAAATAGATGGGGTGAATATTTGTATTCCAATCCTACAAATACCTTTCACGTGACTTAACAAAACAAACCACAACATTTCAGTTTAATTTATGGTAGTCTAGAATCAATTTATCAAAGAACTTCTAGACGTTCATTCTTCATTAAACAACCATCCAGTTTTTCTAATAGTTTGTACCCAAATTTTTAAAACGTTATTTTCATTTATTTTTATTTCTCTTCGTATCCGACGAAAAAAATCTAATTAATCTACAACTTTCTCTATGGTGATGGGTTTTGTTCGGATTCTACCTGTAAAAATGACTACCCATGCCCAACGATTTGTAAAATCCTTCCGGATCCTTCCTCTTATCGTTTCTGGCTGACAATTGCAATTCCACGCGCAGAGTAACAAAGGTGGAAGCATGTCGGAATCGGACACTTCCAAAGAGTCCTGTGAAACGGTGGTACTAGAAGACACTGGGGGTGCCACGGTTGATAAAGTTGAACGACCGTGTTCACTTAAGGTACATTTGAATGTGTTACATTGAATGTTTTGCTTCTGCTTCTAGCGCATTTGTTTCAAAATTTCGAATCTGGTTTATTTTAATTCAGCACATTCCAAAAATGGTATCAATTCGAACATCAGAATTCGTAAAAATATTTTTATCTAATTAATTGCATGTCGCTTCGTTCATTGCTTGAGCAATAGCTATATGTCTTAAGTTTAAATTCTTATTTTGAATTACACAACGTTTTCTAAAACAGGATTTGGATGATCAAAGCAAATTCGAAGCGAAATGGAATGCACAGAACATCGAGCCCAAAAAAACACCGGATTTGGAGAACATGGACTTGGAACAGTATCAAGTAAATAATATTTTACTTCTCATTTTCGTAGTAAAATTAGCTTGCTTTAATGTTTGCTCATCACATGCCAGGATTTTTCAGCAACTGTAAAGTAACATTAGGTTGTGCATTCATTTGTATGCTATTAATACTCGACAGAAAAATACCATAGAATCTCTATTAACAACCTCATTTCGCTTTCCCTTTTGTACGCTTGCTCCGTATTTTTTTCGATCCATTTCTTCCACAACCAATATTTGTCACTACAACAACACTACCACTCACAACTGCAACATCCAAACCAACTTAACGATAATGCGCTGCGAAACATGATCTGCTATTTGCCATTTACTGCATTTCGCATTGTACCATGCTGCGCATCTTGTAGCAAAGTATTTCAAAAATGAACTCCAATCTGCACGAAATCCAGGCTGATATTCAGCGTCTAACCCAACAACAGAGCCAGATCCAAGCCCAAACTATCCAGGCACACCAATTACTGCATGCCCAACAAATCGCCAGTTTACTCAACCAGGTAAGTTTTTAGAACGTCAATTGCAATTATACAGTTTAACTGCAACACTCACAACATTAATCGATCAATAATCAACTTAACCCTTAGTTTGATGATTTTTTATTCGTAAATTTCATAACTCAATACAACTCTAGTTCTCCCAACATCTATGTACAACTTGTCGCTAGAAATATTGTGTTATGATTCTTTAAGTTTATTCATGAAGTGATGTCTAAGGAATTATTCTTAACAAAAATCAAAACTCTCTTTCAGCAATACGGTTCCCAACAAAACATACAGCAAACGATACACGGCACCTATCGACCTATAAATACTCAGATGTTCGGCTCTAGTCCTCATTTGCCGCAACAAACCGGACCCATGCTGCAACAGCAGCAACAATCTCCTGTCAACTATGGAACGCGACCTCCTAGCCGTGATCCGTACATGTCACAACAACAATTGCACACACTTCAGTATGTTAACGATCAAGGTCAATATACGCATCCGGCACAGCAGCACTATCCAAATAACAGTCATATGGGATACGAAAATGGGCAGTACCGGAAGGAAAGCCAATACTCCTCAAATCCGTATTTAAGTACGGATCAACAGCAACAACATTTCTATCAGGACTCGAATCACTATCGGTATCCATATCCTATGCAGGAAATAAAAGAGCCTTCTATCCAACAGCACAACCAGTTCTTTTTGCATGACAGCAACACAACACCGCCACAGCCCGCTCAACGACGAACGTGGGCACAGTCAGCTGCAGCAGCTGCCAGCCAGCGAGGAGGAGGAGCCAGTGACATAACTCTGGACATTAACGCTTGGAATCAGGGTTTAAAGAGTTCACCTTACAACAAATCTCCTAGTCAAAGTGGTTTTTCGCTACATCATAATGGTGACTCCGGTGCGGCTGATAGCTACGGTAACACTAGTCGACATGGTGGCAGTCAACAGTCATTCCAGAATCTGTTCGAAGTACACCACGGTTCTTCGGGCAGCCCTCAGCATAACAGAGTGCGCAACCAAATCTCGCAGATGATCAGCCATGGCAGCAGTAGTAATTCTTCACCGAGTACGGAAAGTCGCAGCCATCACGATAGTTTTCGGGACAACCGAAGCATGCCACTGTCTCCGCCAATCGACGATATGGCACCGCAAAGTATATCCTTCATTGGTGATGAGGACACCGGTGACATCGAGATTAACACATCGAAGAACAGTAGCTTTACCAGACGACAGCAGCAACAGCAACAATTGGAACAGTTATACGGAAGTAGTAAGACGGGCAACAAAATGCAACACAACAATAATCAAAAGCTGGACGAGCATTTGAGCAAGCTGAACATCACCAGTGGCAATCGTACCTATCGGATTCCTTCGCCGACACGGCCAACGTTAAATTCAAACAGTTTCCATGTGAGTATGATATGTGAGAAATATTTGTGGAAATATTTCCCAGGGAAATAATTGATCGAATAATCAGTCGTTCTACGCAAATTTGTCTCACATTTTATGGAATTCCCTGTGTTTATGGGACAGAACGGCAGCAATACTTTCAGAAAATCGAAATCAGACACTTCACTAGAAGCGGTGTGCTCTACCGCAGATTTTTTTTGCCTTTCTCTATTATAGAAAACCTATAGAATTGCGTGAAAAACCGCGCGCGCGTGTGTGTGTGTATCTTCCAAAGATTGTTTTACCTCTCAATTTTCACGGGGTTGGTTTAACCGATTTCAACAAGATTAAGTTCAAAGATCACATGGTTATCACTTCTGGTACCGGAGATATAATGCTATAAGTGACTGTGATATAACCCACAAAATGCTTGTGCTCTGCATTTCTCTATAGAAAGGTAATAGAATTACTGAAAAACTTATTACCGCTTAAATTTCTCGGATATGTGAAGATTTCTTATAATCCTTTTTTAACTGTGAAATAGATTCAAATCGTAAAAATCGGTAAATCCCAAAATGTGAATTTATGTATTTTGGGTGAGCTATTAGTCAGAATCTACGTATAATTCAGAAATCCCCATTATATATATATATATATATATATATATATATATATATATATATATATATATATATATATATATATATATATATATATATATATATATATATATATATATATATAAATATATATATATATATATATATATATATATTATACTGAATGTTTATTTTTTCATAGGACCCGCAACAGGATGATTTGAACGAGAAAGGCTTTTATATCTCGTTCGATACCGAACAACCAAAGCGACCCAAACCTCCTTTGCGGGCCAAACGTTCACCGAAGAAAGATAAGCTTGACATTGATAATGATAGAAGCAAAGATTCCGAAAGATCTAACCACAGAGGTAGGTGAACAATACTCCCACTATCATTAAATTGTTCCGCAATCAGAAGGCTATGCTTGGCCAATTGTCGTAATATGAATATTTCAGTTTATTTATTCAAGTATGAAAATTGGTACTGAATGGATTTAATTTGCAATGACAACTTTAGTTCAAACGTATGGAAGCATCAACTTTCAATACTCATATTATATTGCACAGATTTCGCTACTATACTCACATTTCTGTGTATAGTTTGGCTGATCATCATCGAGAACGATGTCACTAATAACTTCCGATCGAAAAAGCAGTGATTTTTTTGGAATCTACATCTTGATTTTTTTTTTATTTACATCTTATTTATTGTTATGATCATGTTATTGTTGCTATTATTTTGTTCAACTTAAACGTCACATCATACAAGATTAATTATCACATGGCGATCAGATCAGTTACGATTACACAACGATGATTTTTCTCTTGACTTGACTTGTGATGAGATCAGTAGCTATTTTGATCTTTGATCACCGATTTCCGGTGATTGTCTCAACTCTGTCTGTATAGTGAGGATAATATATGATTTATAATAAAATTTTATGTTTTTACGATTGTGCATACTTTGATAACTTTTCAAACGAACAAACATTGAACAGTATGTTATACTACTAACTCTATTTGCTTTGTTCACCTTTATTTACTGTTGATAAAATTTGACTTATACAAAATGTGGTACAACAAACCGAGCACTTTGCTCGACGAATTTCTTGTGATGAAAAGAGACAACATCTAGCCTGAGTTGAAACAAAGAGATATTCACTTCAGATTGGTCAGACGATATCAAATACACGTCTGATTCTGTTTCCGTGCCGTCGGTTACCTTGTGCTTTCAACCAAGACGACACGAAATGTTGAAAGCTCCATTCTGCAGAAATGGCAATCCACACCTTCAGTTGCTGAATAAAGTGTATAAGCATAGTTGCCTTCCTAACATAATAACATTCTCCATCTCTTCATTACTGCTAGCGTTGGTCGAGTGTAATTTTGTAGTCAGTATCATCTGAAGAGTAGACCATTCAAAGCTAACATACTAACCCGCAGTGCAAGATTAGTTATCAGTATCAGATATATCATACATTAAGAGTTAAAATTATCGGCCTTCCCATGGCAGCAATGGCTTCACACTTCACTGATCCTAGCTTCGCGTTTACAACGCTGGTTAGAGCGTATAAGTTTTTCTCTTTTCAAACACGCTGCAAATCCAGCTTTCCAGTCAATAACGTCGTCAAATGCGTGTTAGAAATTCACTCACGGTCAACTGATATCATAGAAAATAAAGGTCATTTAATATTTTGAGCGATGCTTGGCATCGTTTTATTTTCTTCGACACTGATTCTTTGTTACCTCCATCGTTTCGCCCCATCAGAAAACAATCAACATAATTTCGGTACCTTCAGCGTAAAGACAGCCAACAGTTTCTCTGCCAACTTTAACGACGAACAAGTGGTCAGTCGCAAAAGCATTATAGATAGTGCTACATCACCATTCGAGACGGGCGCTGGTAGCGCCGGGAATCGAACGAGTAATAATAATAACAGTGGCATAAGTATGGCATATGAGCGAGATTTAAGCGAAAGGCGTCATCTTGAGGATGTGACAAATCACACCAACAGTGGAATGAACAATAACAGTATTCATCACTTCAATAACAACAGTGATGGATACGGAAGCGAGAATGAGAATCAACGCAAGGCCAAGCTGGTGATTGGATCCGATCCTAACAATCTTGATCCGGTGAGTTATGCTTGCAATAATTATTAGACTAAAAAAATTAAATTATTTTGGATTTTCTTCAAAACCTTCGAATGTTTGATGTCACTTTTGTGGTTTTACATTACCTACTTTGAAAAAGTAAATGCTGGAATCTGCTGCTGCTGTACTTTTGTTAAACACAATATCGATTATTTATTCATTTGGAAAAAAAATCAATGCGAAACTGAGATTGGTCATTTTTGTTGTAGATTTTATCGCAGTGTCATGTTAACAAAATGTGACCAGTCTAATTTTCGTTGAAATTTTAAATTTGAACATTGAAAATTAATTAAATCTTTTCAGAGCTCTGTCGACGAGATGGAACGGCGAAAGGAAAAAATTATGCTGCTTTCGCTCCAACGACGGCAACAGGCTGAAGAAGCCAAGGCGCGCAAGGAAATTGAAGCCATGCAGCGAAGGGAAAAGGAACGTGAGAAGGAAGAAGAACGCGCACGTAAGAAGGAAGAACAGTTCGCCCGACGGCAAGCTATCCTGGAGGCACACAAACTGAAGAAAGCCATCGAAGAAGCAGAGAGAGAAGTAAGTGTTGTCTAAGTTCAGAAATATTGTTTAAACAAAATAATCGTACGTTTACTAGGGCAAGACCATAGATCGTGACCTGTTAATAAAACATCAACAACATCAAGCGCTGTTGCATCAGTCACCAGCTACCCAAATGCATCAAACTTCTACTCCAGCAGCCAAAATGCGTCCACAAAAGCTCAGTCGACCTAGGCCAAAAACGATACACGTTGAGACGGGCTCGGTTGATTTAAGCGAAACCTCCAGCCTCAGTAGTCGGGGCAAAAAGGGCTCCAACTCAAATTTAACCGGTAAGTTCTTTGGTTGATATTTTTGTTAGTGGTGCATATGTCAATGTCATTCACCCATTCAAACAAACCAAAGCAACACTGTATCTGTTGGTACCCTTTTAAGTTATTAGTCAATTATTTTAATTTGATTTCAAATAATTCTTTTTTGTTTTCATGTTATTGTGCCATTTTGTTGTGCTTTTGTGTTTGTTCCCTGCCACCACCCATATCTTCTGTTTTTGGTGTGCTCAGGAATTGGCCTGCAAAGCTCAAACTCTATGCGACGAGACTACTACAGAGGATCGCAGGATTCGTTAGCTATTCGAGGTAAAGTATGAAGATGTTGCAGCTCAAACCCCTTTATCGTTTTATTGCTTTTTTGATCATAGTGTGTCTAGTGAACATTTGTAGTCCCGAAATTGAATATTATTCCTTGACTTGATTTCGTACCAACGTTTTGCTTGAATTATGTTACGTTTATCCGTTTAACGTTACTGTTACGATGTATATCGTTTGTTTGTTCATTCACTCCCGAATAAAGGTAATGTTTGTCATTTCGAATGCATGTACTAATATGTCATTTCGAATGCATGTACTAATGGTGAAGGATACAACTTTGATGTTACAATTAACATAGTTTATTAACAGAAAACAGTGGATTTCAATGCAATATGTTGACGACTAAAAGGATAAGACATAATAATAATCGGAAACAGAGAATTTCTTTAGAATGTTACTTGAGCGTCATACACTTCTCTTTTATAGATTTTTCAAGTTTTCAATGAGAATAAAATATTAGTACCTGTTGTGCCAGATAATACTGCGAGAGCTTTTCTATAAATGTCTCTTCAGAATCCCATGTCCCTGAGAATCCCAAGCGCAGAAAATTACGGGTAAAAAATTGAACAATGATTCAATAATATATAATGTAATAAAATATGCCATGCTTGAATGTAGTATAATATAATACGATATAATATAATATATAATATAATGTTCGGTTCGGTCTTAAAACTAAACAATTTTGGGTCGTCGTGAAGCACCTTGTCGGTCCGCAATAGATTGATGGACAAATTCGAGCTGTTGGGATAAGTTAGGGTTGTGAAAAATAAAACTCCGCCACGTCGCCAAGAATTACTGAAAACATTACTGTTGTACCCCAAAGTGTTGAAGAAAATCCAGATTTATCCATTCCTCATCGCTCTTTGAAATTACCGTAGTTACTCCGTATTTTGCATAAGGCTAAAGTTCAGTTAACACAAGAACTCAACAACGTCGTGATTTTGATTAATGTTTTTTCATGGCCGGAATTAGATTATATCGATCTGAACCACGTTTTCGCTTAACCCAACGGCATAACAAGTCTACCCCAACAGTCCAGCGTCGATTAAAGATCTCAAAAATTCCTCTTTATATTGAAATAAACATTCAATCATCTCAGCAATTTCATTTTGTTGAATATCAAAATAAAACCTCTTTTTGGGAAACCTTTTACTTTGAATAAAGTAACTCGAAACCATTACTTACAATCAACATGTTTTTACTTTCAAGAAATCCCACAAAAATAACTGGCACACCTGGTATTTTCGTATTATTCTCAATTCTTTAAAAAATAATTGGTAACAACAACAGAAGTCGATGTTTGCTCAAATACACTGTTCGTTGATGAGTAAAAGATTCATCGTTTGATGACAATTGTAATCGTCAAATATTTCTAAATTCACAAAAAAAATGAATAAAGTGACATTCGCATTGTTCAAATATCTAAGCTTCGTGTTTTGTTACTGCTATAATAGTTCTGTACAATATTACGCAGTAAATACAATAAATAAATTCACTTGGACATACACGCTTCAGTCATCGTAAATTATTATTCGGATCTTCCGGTGGTTTCAAGTAGATTATAATACTAACCAATTCTTTTTATTTTCTTCTATCTTTTTCTCATCACTTGTAACAACTGCACATGCTTATCACGCGTGCTCGTAAAATATCGCGTTCGGTGAAATAATTCACACCTTATGCAAACAAACACCTCTGATTCCACGCTACTCACACATAAAATCATCTAGAATCACCGGATGAATATCCTAGTAGCAGCTCAACACCAATAGGGCGAAGAGGCTCTTATAAAACTGGAAGAGGTTGGTGGTGGTTATCTATAATACTTAATTTTGAATTGTAAACACTAGAATACTAACTTTCTCTCTACTGACGAATCTATCTCTCTATGGTTGATTAGCTAATCCAAATTATAACAACGCATGTACGACATTGCATTAGATTAACAACATAATTTTTCATTAGTTCTGTTGTTGATTAGTTTCATATTTCTAATAATTTCTCTTAGCTCATTTTCACATGATCATTACTCATGTTTTCTTCGTTTTAAATAACCTCAGCAACGTTTAACTTTATCAAATCTTATAAATCGACTTTTAATGATGTTGGAGCTTTCTCATTATTTTAGAATAGGGTTTACACATAAGCAAAATATTTCCAATGAAATCATTGAGAATTATTCGCTCTCACCAGTTTCCTAATCTGAAGGTTTCGTTTTGTCTTATTTCCTTCCAAGTAATGGCACAACAATATCTTAACAAATACACGACAAACAGTTACCTTATGTTTTGACATTCGCTTTGATATTGTTTACTTTATGTTTCTCCATCGAGAATAGGATAATATTTTTCCTCAATCGTATGTATTTCCGAACGAATCAATTTTCTAATAGACAGGAATTATGAAATCAAACCAATGGAACACACACATTACCATAGTATAATTCGTTTTACAGAACCAGCGACGATCGAACGAGGTCGTACCTTATCACGTATCTCACTAGCGAAAGGTGCCAATTTCCGGGGACGTAAATCCAACTCCCTGATGAATCTATGCGGTAAGGTTCCTCTACCTCACACACATACACCCTGTTTGTCCTTTTTACCCTATTAAGCTCTATTCCTTCTGTGGATTTGGGTTAGTTTAAAGCAAACTCATATTGATATCTTAAACATGCGGAATACAAATGTAATCAAGCACTTAAGGTTGTGGGAATCGTTTTTGTAATCGCTGCAAGTAAATGAACACCGTATAACCAAGTTTTTTTTTCATTTGGCGCGGAGTTTTGGTTTGATTCTGCACTGTATACTATTATTCATTTTTGATTTTATTCACGTGCTGAATAGTTACGGATTTCTTAATCTTCTTTTAATTTTATTACAATCGTTGCATAAGCATGAATATGAAACAAACAAAAAATACTACAATTCTGGCATTTTACAGTGAACAAATGTGAACAAGAAGAGGCATATTTAATACAAGAATATTTCATGCACGCGTCTCGGAACATGTTGATTTGAACCCAAAACTTGGGTGAAGAATTAAAAAAAAAACAATTTACTCTTCAAACAACATTAGACAAAAGAAAAATATTCATCCGCGATTTTTTATGAACCACTGACTCAAGCCAAAAACTAGGATTCTTAAGGGGCACTTTATGAAACAGTAGAATATATGGTCCATTTACATTATTTTTCTATACAGAAACCGGAGAAGGCAGGAAAATTCCATCTGTAGATGTACATTTGAAGATAAGACAAAATTTTTTATGAATGAAAACAATACAAAAAGGCGAACTTAGATGCTATATGCTGTATAAAGAAGTTGACTTCCCGTTCACACGATATCTTCCGAAGTTGAGCTCTGATACATCCAAATGATGTATCAAATTGACCAGGAAACTTTTATTATTATCGTGTGATTTCGAGAAGAGTTTCGAGAAACCGTGCTTCAAAGTTCATGTGCCTCATATGCATGGCATGGTGCGAGTATATTCAAAGAAGAGTATCTCCAAAAATATTTAGAGTGCGACTTTGAAACTTTGAAATTATGTTCTCAGACAACATATCTATCGATTAAAACAATACATAAAAAATCGATTTTTAATAGATGCCACCCTTAATCGATAGCATATACAATATGCAGTTTTTATCTGGCTATGTTTCACCAATCCAAAATAAGGCACGGGTTACTCAACTACAATACTATTACACTGTGGAATCTAGGTTTGTTTTATTTATGCCCAAGGGTAGTCTGTCGAAGTAACCTTGATTGCTTTGTTGTAAGCCGATGCGAGGAGCGATATAAACAAGCCTGTCAATTCACCTTCTATGACGACGCGTGAAAAGTGTATACGTACACTCCACCAAAACAAAATCAAGCAACACCAATTCAACTTAAGTTCCATTATGTGCAAGAAATTATAGAATAATGAGCTTTTACGTATTGTTTTTTTCAGGTCCAAGTCGGTGTCTAATGTAAGATTCATAGTTGAAATACGCACGTAATAGTACATACATTTATAAAACCGAAAGAGAATTATCATTCTGTCAGAACATAGTTCATTTAGTTCTCTGATTGTTTCTGAATATCTTCGCGGGCGAAGGTGTCCGAAGACAGCAAAGCTATCGCATAGTTGGGTGATGTTGTTTTTATTTCAAGCAGACTTCGGGCATCGATTCCAGGTCTGTGCATTATCTCCCGGTCTACACGTGCGTTCTTGTTGCCTTTGACCAGTGACATCAGAACACCAACATATTCAGCTCTCTTATTTCACGAGCAAATTTTGGGTGACATACTTTTTTCGAACATGGTGCCTCCGGTCGAGGCAAATTGCAAAAAAATTTTGCAAAAAAAAAGTTGTTTCCATTGTTAGTCTCGGGACTTATTGATCCATGTGTTATAAACAGCATTATTGCACAATTGTCGAACTTTTTGCCTTTCTCATATAGAAAGGCTATGCAATCATTGTGAAATACGGCTTTTTAACCGAGGCCCGGAGGGCCGAATGTCATATACCATTCGCAAATGTGTGTGTGTGTGTGTGTGTGTGTGTGTGTGTGTGTGTGTGTGTGTGTGTGTGTGTGTGTGTGTGTATGTAACAAAAATATGCACTCACTTTTCTCAGAGATGGCTAAACCGATTTTCACAAACAAAGATTTAAATGAAAGGTCTTATAGTCCCATAGTCTGCTATTGAACTTCATTCCCATCCGACTTCCGGTTCCGGAGATATAGGATGATATGTACCAAAAAAAAGAAAAAAATATGCACTCACTTTTTTCAGAGATGGCTGAACCGATTTTCACAAACTAAGATTCAAATAAAAGGTACTATGGTTCCATAGCTTGCTATTGTATTTAATGTGTCTTCAGGTTCCGGAGTTATATGGTAATATGTGAAAATTTGAGAAAAAGTTTACACTATTATCTCTGGAACAACTGAACCGATTTTCTCAAACTGAGATTCAAATGAAAGGTCTTATAATATCCTAAAAATTTGTGGAACATTTTATCTGGATCCGACTTCCGGTTCCGGAACTAAAGCGTGATAAGTGGAAAATTGCCAATTTTATTAGTATTTTTCCACGAACAATGGTTAAAAACAGGTACAAATCCCATAAAACTGTCTGATAAATTCTTCTAGTTTACAGAGTTTGTTAGTTTGTGGGCACAAAAACTTAATTCGGCACTACTGGTCCCCTCTTTTCGTGTTCCGAGAGCACCGAAAGTGGAGAAGAAAAACTTATAAAACTAAATTCACTTCGATTTCTCTGCGATGCTTTTATCGATTTTCACGAATCTTGATTTGAATTTAAGTTCATACTGTCTTTAAAGCTACTGTGAAATTTCATCCGGATCCGACTTCCAGTTCCGCAATTACAGGGCGATGAGCGTCAAAGTTTTCAAATAGCCACATAGAGTGACAATATGTACAACACCGAAAGAAGAAGAAAACACAAAACGAACAAGGCGTGCTTTATTATATTTCGTACACGTTGTGTAGTGATGTCAATAATAATAATAATAATAATAATAATAATAATAATTGTAATAATAATAATAATAGTAATAATAATAATAATAATAATAATCCTACTACATGTTTTATGCTGCTGATTCATGCTGTTTAGCTTGACTTACATATGCAGAAGTAACAGACATGCAGGTTCGTTTCGTTTGTTAGATTTCGTTTAATTGGTTTAATCGAAATAGAGCATGAGATAGTAAGTATAGGTTTATCAACATTCAAAACTGTTCCAATTTGTAGGTCATATTCAGGCGCGTACACAGGGGGGGGGGGGGGTTTAGGGGTTCAACCCCTCCCCCCCCCCCCCGAAACAAAAAATTATAACCCATGGGAAACATTGTGATATAAATTGTACATGTGTTGATTTATCACCATGTTCTAAAACCCCCCCTGAAAATTTTCTCTGGCTACGCGCCTGGTCATATTTGTTGGTAGTAAACAAGCAAACTTCGGCTATTTCGTTTATCTGAATCCGGTTTCGGAAGAACTGGAAATAGTGATCAAAAACTGCAAAAAGGATCTCACTCACTTTTCTTGGAGATGGCCAAATCGATTTTCACAAACTTATAGGCTCAAAAGAAAAGTCTTACAGTTTCATTCGGAATTCCTTAATTTGTTGTGGATACTACTTTCGGTTCCGGAACAAGGAACAGGATTTATAGAGTGTGAGATTAGGTCCGAGCAAATTTTCCTATTTCTATTCAATAAACAGTTGCTTTTGCGAATTTCACGGTTATATTTATGATGTAATGAGTAATATGAGAAAGGCATCATTACACCACTAGGTGGATTAAAATAGGTTTTTTTCTGTGGTATTGCTTCTTTGAGCCGAAACGAAGGTGTTGTATTCATTGTTCGCTGTTTCAAGCATTTTTATCTTTTTTCTCCGTCTGTTGCTTGCTACTAGTGATGTGTATAAAATTGAGTTCACGGGTGCTTTGTGCCTTAACACAAACCCCAAGATAGTTAAAAATGTATAATACCTACCTGCGAAAATAAAAAATCAGCAACAAATGCAATTCCTCAACATTGTATAAAAACTTAAAATAAAGCTTTGTTAGCTTCTTATTTAGATAAACTCAGAATATCCGGGAACTATAGAAAAATCAAATCATTCAGTGAATTTTTTTTATTCATTTCATTTGAAATTTCATAAAATTGGGGCAACAATTAACGCTTTATCAATTTAAGTTGGTTTGACGTAAAGTCGCGATAAATAAGTTCAGTGTTGCAATTACTGAGTGGAAACATAGATTGAAAAAGTTAAATGAATCAAAAACTCACAGAAAAGATATTTTTTTAGGAAAAGCTACACTCAGAGGCAAGACTCTAACCTTCGTTCTCACACATTCCGTGCATACGCGTTTTACCATTTCCGCCACCCTGAGCTGTGGTAGACACAGCTCTACAACAGCACTGAGTTGGTACAGCATACATCGAACAGGTTCTAATTCTAGCCGCCACGCGACCGACACCTTCTATCCAGGCATCCTCTCTCTGTTCATCACAAACACCAGTCTCCTCGCTCTATTTTTAACCTTCAACTTAAGCACCGGGTAGACGAATATATTCATAATTGCTTGTTATCTATTTAAACTTTTTTCAAACATCCACCAATTTTTAAAGGACTATAGCTTTGTTGTTTATTTTTTCTTTCTTTTTACCTGAAGAGCAAAAAAACTTCAAAAAATTTAAAAAATATCAATATCTGTTTTTGAGGAAATCGAAATTTATTATCGGAAAAAAACATTAGTTTTTTCACAGTGCTTATTTTCTCCATATAGCCGCAATAGTTAACTTAAACATTGCCGGAGACAATGAATCAATCGGAGCACCAACTGTATTTTTGAAAACCGATATATTTGAGATGTTTGAAAATTTCCTAGAAATTTTTGCTCTGGCCCTTCTCAAATGTCAGGTTAGAGTCAAAATTGTGAACTGATAATGCAAATTGTCCTTTTTAACCCATTATAACCCGGGCGTTTCCCTGGTATTGAGCCAAACGAAGTGATATATACTAATTGTAGTAACATCTGTCCCGGGTTGACAATTCAATGCATAGGACGCTGGTCTTACAAGCCAGTTGTCGTATGTTCGAGCCCCGACCTGGAAGGATTCTTAGTGTCAGTAGGATCCAAAGTACTAGCCATGCAATGATTATTCTGTACACCAAGAATCGGCTGCGAAGTCTGTTGAAACAGAAAGGCCAAGTTTCACAAAAGGAATGTAATGCCAAGACTTTGCTAGTAGCTTAAAATGTGAAAAATTCATAGCTGTGTCAAAGAAAATGGGAGTAGATTTTTTAGCTTGTGTGATGGTGAAGTTGTTAGCTATTGAAATCACACATTAAATATGTGTTGAAAAATAAGTATTTTTGCGAATCGTACGCTAGGACATAATTGGTTAATCATAAAGTATGTATACGAAGAATTTGAGTCAAATCAGAAATAAAAAAAAACAATCATCTGATAAACTCTCTGACACATTTTTTTATAGCATCTATATCAACCATTCTCGTGATTTTCTTTATCGATGATTAGCTGAATTGTTTGTTGCACGGCATGGGCGCCTTTGTTGTAATTAGCGGTATTGCATAAAGCTTTTCTACCCGAAAAGAACGCAGGAAATCTTTTCATCCGCCTACAATAGTATATTTAGTACATTTTTGTTGATCATTTGGCGTCATTTTTTTATAACAAACGTGTCAATTCTCACAGTGAGCATATAATCACTATTCGCCTCAATACGTCTCATAATAGATGCCTAGTAGTCGTTAGTATCTTGCATAAGTCGAATGGGAAATGTTGTGCGTATCGTGTGCTTCCATTTCTAATCAATCTGCGGATTATGTTCGTAAGGAATTTATACGGCCGGATCCAAATTTCGACTGTCGCGCTCAAAAATCAATTTACCGAATGAGCCTTCCTGCAAGTGTTGTGGACGAGCAAGCTCATTACTCTTTATGGTATTGTTTGCGATGTCAGGCCGCTAATCGACGACAACATTCTAATCGTAATCTATTCGATTATACCGAAGAACAAAAAAAACTTCGATCTGTGGGAGTACAAACAAATGTTTTAAATATCATCCAGCAAAAGAGTGCATTTACTAGTTGCCGTACTAATCGCTTTACCAAACATAGGCAAAAGAGTACAAGCACTGTGGAAGCTTTTACCGACACCTTTGAGTACTTAATGGTTGGTAATTGCTTGTCAAATCATCGGGAAAAAATTAAAAAGACTATTGTAAAAGACATTATTCCCAGCAAGGAAAAAAAGTCACGTTTTGGAAGATGTGCCAATGATAACGGTATGAGTAAATTCAGGCCGCCATGTGTTATACAATAAAAACTGATTTGTTTGGTAATGAGATATTCTGCCTGATACAATTGTAGATATTTGCACGCATATTGCATTATGTAAAGTTTGGAGCCTCACTAACACTAGATAGAAACGGCTATTATAATAACACCTTTTCAGCAATATAGATGTAAAATAAGCTATTGCGAATTCTGCCTCCTAGCATTGTATATGTTGGATGTACTTAAATTGATTAAAAAAATTACCCACAATTAAATCATATTTTAGTACTCTGACTATCATAAGCCACTTCAAAAACTCAGACTTTGGAAAATTACAAATATTAACATGATGATGCAATTTGGTGACGGAATCAATAATTAATTTTTTTTTTTTGAATATGGTTCTGTATTACTTTTGTACACTTTTTTGTTTCCACATTTAAACTCATCCTCTGCGGCATCAATAACTCGCTTGTTCTGTTGTTTCATTTTTGTGTTAGTTTTTTGTTCGTAACATCATCCTTAGTTCATTCTTAGGGTTACCTGTCCCAAATTTAACCACTTGGATCGTGGTGGAATCTCTAACTGTTTTCATTAACTTGAATCCTAAATGTGAATGATGTATCTCCTAACCGTCTGAAAACTCCTCCAAAAAATACAATGAATCATCAAATACCGATAAATTCGTTAATAATTCATTACTTTTATTTAATCCTTCTCTCTACATCATCTCTCATTTGCGAACGGATGCGTTTTGCGCGCACAAATTTTGCCTGCTGCTATGCCCATTTCACTGTACACCTGGCGCTGTGCAACCCAAAATAAAAATCTGTATTCAACCAACCAATCGATATAATCGAACATTTTCAACTAATGATCTGATTGGCACGCTACTCACAATAAATAATAATAGATTCCGACTCCGGTCTGGGACGAGCGACGCCTCCTCGACGCGCCCCGTCACCAGGCATGGGACCTTCGAGTCGGCACTTACCGTCACCCTCTGGTCCTGGTTCGTTGCCACCTGGATTGATAACCAAACGTCGAGGTTTCGACGATGGGTCTAGTGATATTTCTTCCACCGCCAGTTCCATGATGGACTATAACGGTTTGTATCGCTCGCTATCTTTTTGCGTATATATATTTTTTGTCAGTAGTTTGTTGATTTTTTTTGCAAAAAATAATAATACAATCAGTTGTGCATATCCTTTAGCCCAAGATAATACTATGATGTTACTTTTTTTTCCATAGGCCCGAAGATTTACAAACAACCGGCCACCAAATCAAACCGAGGTATTATCTTGAATGCCGTCGAGTACTGTGTCTTCCCAGGAGCAGTGAATCGTGACGCCAAGCAAAAAGTACTGGAAAAGATCGCACGATCTGAGGCGAAACATTTCCTGGTGCTGTTCCGTGACGCCGGTTGTCAGTTTAGAGCACTCTATGGTTACTGGCCGGAAAACGAGCAAATAATCAAACTTTACGGCACTGGACCGAGTCAGGTGGATGATGTCATGTTCGATAAGTTTTTCAAGTAAGTTTGTTACCAATGATCGGAGCAATCCATTTTTGTACCTTTTATTTTATCTGAAAAACCCTGCAATTTACAAGGAATCTACACTTGATTCAGGGGAATTATATGTGATTGTTTTTACATAAATTATATTCTTTTATACCCAAATCCTAGCAACTTCGCTTAGTTCGTGCTATTCAAAGTTTTTGAATCAATATTACTTTTGGACTCCCTCCCTTTGGTTGGTGGGCTTGACGGTATTGCAAACATCATCACATACAATCAATTAGCGTTACAATTTGATAAAGATATGCGTTACAGTTTTTAGTTTCATAATTGAATTAAATGAATAATATATGGAACGACTTGAATAAGATGTTGATTGCATTACGCTCCAACATCCGGGGTTGGAGAGGCCGGTAGGGCTTAACTGAGCTCTTTTTTATGTTTTATTTTCATACTACCGGCCCTTATTACCAGTGTGAAGTGAAAATTAAGTAGAGTAAACGTATCCCAATTGGGTTTCACACGATGACAATAAATGAACGGTAAATCGAATCCATCTTTGACGTTTATTGGTGGTTTGTGTACCATGGAATACTGTGGAATGAAATAGAATATTGTAGAATATAATAAAATAATAATGACCGAACCAATGAGCAAACCACTGATAGCTGTCAAACGATGTTCATCCAGTTTATATTGTGAGGATGTATCGTTTGGGACCTGATGGGTGAGATGATGTGTGAATGAAATGTAAGAGTGAGTGCATGCAAGAACGGTAAAAAAGGCCACCATTTCAGCTCAGGACTAACGATCGACCAATAGAAGAGATAGAAATTGGGTAACCCCATTCATCTCAAATCCATTAGTCATTTCATGTACGAAAACCATTAGTTAGAGTGAGATCTGTTATCTCTGTTTGATAGATTAATTTCAAGAATAACATGAAATCTGGAGCATTTTTTTTTTTTGTTCGTTAAAACAGCAGTATTGAATCATTTCTGAACTACTTTTATGTGCCATTGCTTCTTACAGACGAGGCAAAGATTTTGTATTCGATTTTATCTCAATAAATTTATTGAAAGTCGAGTAATCGGTAAAATAACATGGTGACTCTACTAATGAGATGACTATTGGCACACAAATTTTAGTTAGAATCTATTAGAATAGAAATAGTAACTCAATGTTGTGATGCTTGCTTGTGGAATACAAGTAGGTATGTATGCATGTGTGTATGCGTATGTGCCTGTGTGTATGTATGTGTTTTTGTGTGTACAACATACATTATACCGTTCCCTCGGGTGTGTTGTATCAAATTGGTTGTGACACATTTCGATTGCGAGTCAGTGTACCAGATGTTCAAAAGTGCCTGAGCGGATGGTAATATACTGTCAAGAATCAACCGAAGATAACGAAATGTGAACATGCTGTAGCAATACTATTAAACCCAAGTGTTATTATCATTTAAATAAAAACGCATGTCCTCAGTTCTGGATGAGGAACAAGAAATACGAAAATGCTGAAAGAATTAGAAAGGAATATTGGTAAGAATATAAACACCATTGCATACAACTAACTTTTACATTTAAGGAAGCAACATAACATGCCAGCAAAAGTACGGAGTGAAAAATGACAACAAAAGACACGAATCACAGCTGAATAGAACACTGGAATTAAGGTAAAACAGAATACAAACTATGAACAAAAGTAAGAAAACCAACATGAAGAAATAATTGAAACTGCTGGGTAACAATGTAATTTCCTCATATTGAAAGAGGCGTTTATATGGCGCGCATGCGCTAATTCGGCCTGATACAAATTAACGGGGAGGGCAATACATTTTGGACAGGGCTGTAAAAAGCTGATTGGAACCCTTTCCCCACCAAAATGTAATATAAGGATATAAGGATAAGGAATATTACTTTTGGACTGGAAAAAGTAGGGCGGGTGATGTCAGAGACATAACTATACAAAATTACACGATTCTATCACTATTCCGAATATCGATTGCCGCTAGTTGATTGATTGTATGATTGTATGAATTGAATTGTTAAATTTTTTCATTTCGCTTCCAGACATTGGAACATGTACCTATGCTAAAGTACGATTAATTCACATCAAATTTAATTTAATGGTTGTATGTGTCATCGTTCTTAGCGTTTTTGAACACCGTCCCACGATGCATTTCGGTGGCGGTACAGATGGCGCGGGATTCTGTATTATGTTCATTGATGCGGTTAGATCCTCTCATCTCCTTGGGGACAAGAAGTCAGGTCCACTTCATTGCTTTGTGGAAAAACCAGACAGAATAGTTGACCTTAGTTACCACGGCCCGAATCGAAATGTTCGAAATGCGCTTGATGTAATCCCTCACCTTTCTGCGTATTTGTTTATCAAAATAAAATTATTAAATAAAAAACACTGGACAGATTTTGACTTAACTTTGCACATGTTAACATTACATTCTACTCTAGTTTTATTTCAAATTTCTTTAATTTTTACCAATGTTATAATGTAGAAAATGTTGCATTTTTTCGAGTTCAGTCACTAGTCACTGGCGACGTTCGCCTCTCACGACCGTCTCGTCGAGAACAATCTATGACAAGTTTTAAACAAACACCTTCATTGGCGAGTCCTTATTCGTTGTTAATTATGCAAGATTTTCCTAATTGGGAAAATATATGCTGTCAATAAAATCATAAATTCGTCTATTTCGGTTTCGGTGATAAGACTAAAAAACTAAGGAATTTTTCTGCCAGATGTTGTAGATGTCAAGATCTGCTGTTTCAAAAAAAAACTTTTTGAAAAAAAACGATAAATCAAGAGCCGACTTTTTTTGTTCGAGATAGCGCCGAGTCATGCATTTCTAAGATGTCTTTTTCATATCAAACATACTATCATATATAATCCTGTGGTATTCTTCAAAATAATTTTCTTCGATTCTTGAAAGAATGACCGGAATCGGTTAAGTTGACCGTTTACAGATAATGACTACCGATTGGAGTAGTTTTGAGGCCGATTTAATAATTTCTCTCACGTTTTCTGTTTCGCCTCTTTGTAGTCTCAAAAATGTGCGCAAAATTGTTTTCGCTTGAGTTGAACAAATCGTCGCAAAAAGCAGAACATGCAAAATCGACACATAGAAACCAGGAATATTTTCAGTGATTGTAAAAGAAACTCTGATTGATCGGTAATGGATTTGTGAATATTACACAATTTGAATATATCCTAATTCAATCTTTATTGTTATTGATTAGTATTACACTAGCCCAATGAACCATGAGTATTCATAATTGACTAACATGAGATCATATGTATACGTGTTTACTAACATGCTAAAAAGGTATACGCATGAGTTCAGTAGCAAGTATAGATTCCTCTTCTAAAGAATGATTGTAAACAAGAATGCATTCAAGTATTTTTGGTATCTTTACCAGTACCAAATACCGCACCGCATGAGAGAGAGAGTGGTCTATTTTAATTTTCGATCAAAAAACTGTTGAAATAAGAAATTATTGGGCACTAGACAACGGCAATGTACCAAATGAATACATTTTGCATAAACGTATACATTTTTGAATGTTGATTCTGCTACCAGGTTACATAAATTTTTTATGTTTTAATGTTTTAAATCAAGGGTTCCCAAACTATTTTGGGTCATGGACCCCTTTACTAAAATTAATTTAGGCCTCAGACCCCCATCAACAAATACCTTCGAAAATTCAATTTCTAGCTATTTCAATATTGATGTAGAATACTTACCAATTTCTGCGGATGGTCAAATAAACACAACTTTTTTAGCGTAAATATTTCAAATAACAACTTATATCAAACAATAGAGGCTGCTGTAGAGCAGGGGTTCCCAAAGTGATCGATATAGACCCCTTGGGGTCGATATCCTTTTTGCGAGGGTCGGCGTAATCGAAAACTGACTATGGGGGTCGACGAGGTCTAGAATTCGACCCCCTATTGTTTGATATAAGTTATTTGAAATATTCATGCTAAAAAAGTTATGTTTATTTGACCATCCGAAGAAATTGGCAAGTATTTTACATCAATATTAAAAAAAGCAAGAAATTCAATTGTCAAAGGAATTTGTTAATGGGGGTCTGAGGCATAAGTTAATTTTAGTAAATGACCCAAAAGAGTTTGGGAATCCCTGCTCTATAGGAATGTAATACGATTTTTTAAAATGGTGAACAGTGGCCCTCGAAGGGTAAGTAGTGTAAATATTTGCGAGAAATGTTATATAATTACAATTTTGTACTACATCGACCGGACCATTCCAGTATGAAAGTTTCCATGTGTTCGACTGGACCGAGTGTCTGCCGAATGCTTCAAACAGGCCGTTGGCCAACGAAAAGCGAGTTCAAAATCGGTATGAAGCTAGAGACACTGAACCCCAACTTTTCCAAGTTTTGGACACAGATTTTAGAATGGCAACTCTGCTTGAGAGCCGCGGTTCAATTTTGAAGAGCCGTGATTCGTTCGCTCATTGCTACGAGTCAGTTCAAATGAACGGCTCGTGAGTGCTCGCCCGTCACCCAATCACAATTCGCTTCGTTCGACTGATCGAAAGGGCTATATCTCACAGAAAATCTCTAGTACTCGGAAAGTAAGGACCGTAGTCCGGATGGCATAGCGCGAGCAAAATATACGATGAAGGAACGACAGAGAAAAGCAATCGCCCGCTACTAGAAATCTTTGCAAACTGAATTCCGCGAAATCGGTTTGTTGAAGAAAAAAGTACTAGATGAACTACTATATTCTTTTTGAACTTCCGCTCAACGACGGTCGGGTGGGCTGCTTTTGCGTTCGGTGGCAGTTTTCTTGGAATTGTAAGTAAAAACTTAAGTTTGTTTTTATCCTTGGTCCAATCTTGCCAAACCTTTATGGGCACATTACTGCGCAAGATGCCGTTGCGAATGTTTTCATTTCAGATTTTTCTAAATGCATTTGAATGAGCCTCACTGGTAGTCGGGTTATATAAGAAAAATATTCAATCTAGTTTCCTAACTAATATAGTTTTGGATTTTAAATTGCACTACATCGGTGTAGGTAAGGTTGCACTGAAACTGTTCGTTTTTGCCAATTGGCTACACCAATGCTACACTTTTTCTGCACCGATACCACTGGTGTAGCACTCATCAAAAGTTTGGTGTAGTTCTGTGCAATGGAATCGTTTATTGTAGTCAATGGTTACTGTTTATGTTTTAGTCATTTTTGTTCGTTTATTTATGCCTCCGTGTAGCACTGCACCGGTGTAGTGCAAATTAAATACGAAAACGCCATAAGTTGCATTTATACGATTCTTACATTCAGTCGTTCTCTTGTTTCTGATAATACTTTTCTGCTCAAAGTTTTCCCAAGTTAAAATAATTCTTGATTTTCTTTCTTCCATCAGATACAATTCCGGCGGGAAATGTTTTGCACAAGTCCACACCAAGCACCTCACCGTGACCATCGATGCGTTTACGATACACAACTCACTGTGGCAAGGTAAAAAGGCAAACCTGCCTAGCAAAAAGGATATGGCGCTAGTGATTTGAGGCGCTCATCGCCCGTGACGATAGTCGGTGTTGAAGATTATGATGATGGGAACAGATATAGAAGTACTTGAAACTAACCGCTAACTCATCTACTCGTCACATTCTGTGTTTCTGACAAAGTAGGTAGATTTAGGAAGATCACCTCGCACACAGAATATGGCGAAATGTTTTGGATTTTTGTATACTGTGTTAAAACGTGCAAGTTGCTAACAATAAATGGCCGAGGAGAGGACAGCATATTCATATAGTTTTCTGCCGCGATTTACTAAAGAACAACTGAATCGAATTACATAGATTTGACAACTATAATCTTGCACACATACGAGAGCATCAAGCAAACTAGGAATCTTTGTTCTATAATGCGATATGCGAATTGATATTTCCCGTTGTTGATAACATGATTAAAACCGGTTTGAGGTTTTTTAAATTCATAGTAAATGTTCCGTTCTCGAACGCGTACCTTGACGCATATTTTCCGATTCATTTGAAACAAATATGTGATTCATTTGTGGATCGATAGTGTACTTCGAATCCCTTCGAATGTACTACCAAGCCCCAATCAATATTTGCATGCTTATTCAGAAATACAATACCCAAATGTAAATAGTTATACATAGAAATTAGTTAGTTCTTTCTTCCTTTGGTTTATGCAGTGAAATCTAGGTCAAGCCAATTAAATAAATTTCTTTCAAAAATTTAATAAAATATCGAAACAATTTGATTGTTATACGATGAGAAACGATCGGAAAATATCATTTCCTGATCCAAAGCATTTTTTGAATTTTAGAATAAATAATGCCTTCAATTTATCCCATTCTGATTCATGTTCAGGTTGTTTGTCCTTCACTCCCGAAAGTACTCAATAAAAGCCAACTAATGAATACATTAACACAGTACTGAAGAATAATGAATAAAACTAACTAGTAAAATGAAATAGTGATAGCATTAAGATTTAATTTATTTAACCCCTATGTACCGAATAATGTTTATTTTATTACAGCTGATACGTTCGCTCATGTTATTACATTATTTGTGGTTCGAGTCTAGCTCTCCATACCATCGGCATGATTACAGTGTAACTAACTAATTTATTAACTGAGCCGATTGCACGTCTGACTAAAGGCGTGCATAATTTTTTAATAAATTCAGAACAGTAGAATATGATGAAGTTGTTCAGTAGCTTATTAGTTATCTAGAATCATGTGTAAAAACTCCACCACCATCGGAGTGAAGACTACAATCTAATGGTACTTGCGCCTCCGCATCCCACATTAAAGAAATTTTAAAAAAATGTTTAAACTCTCACTGACCTTCTTTCCAGTTTCAAATGTTTGCATACAACTAGAATTCAAACATATTCTCTAAACACTGGTTTTAATTACATGCGTTCAATTTCGGTAGTTACGTTGTTTTGTATTTTAAAAATTACGCGATTCGAGAAACAGTTATTATCAATAATGTAAACAGTGAAGCTGTTGAGTAAATCTCTGCGGTCGTATGCCGAACATAAACACCGAATATTTTAAAATTTGAAAAAGATGAGACTTCTAACGGTTTATATTATTAACGATTTATTGCTGAATTACTCTTAATTTACTAGGCATGATTCAAATCAATTATTTTGTACATCCTTGCCAAGGAAGCATTAAAAAAACAAGTTAATGAACGAAATCAACTTTATTTAAGAATATAAAATTATAACCGTTTTTATTAACAAAATTGAAGTTTTTATTCGCATCAACCGAAGGACCATGATTTCTTTTACCGAAAAAAATTGTTTTAATCCACCCAGTGGTGTGTGTGCCTTTCTTATATTACTCATATTTCCATAAGTATTACTCAGAAATTCCTCAAAAAACTTTTCATTGAATCTTGAATGAAAACAATTTTCAGTATTGAGCCAAATTTAGAAAAATATTTTTGTTTTTCGTATTGTCGCTGATGGACACTGTCACGAAGAGTTATGTTATTTCCCTCGTCACTTTGAATGACGGTATTGAATTTTTAACATCCATCACCTTAAAATATCGGAGCCGAAAGTCGGATCCGGATAATTATAGTTCTATGAGATAAGTTCGAATATAAATTTATGAAAATCGGTCCACCATCTATGAGAAATTTAAGTGAGTTTCACTTTAGAGTTATTTGTCACTATGGTATCGGTTGTGCCATCTCTGAGAAAATTGGAGGGACTGAGGTTGACTAGGAGGTTGATAGTACCTACTGTCTTTTTCTGGGCAGTGGCTTACGACCCTGTTAGAGGCTGAGGATATAATCAGATCACGTTCTTTAACATACATTCCCCAAGAGTCAGCTGAATCGGTTTCGATCACTCCAAATCATTTTTATGAGGATTGTGAGGATTTCGTAGATGGCAACAGCAGAAGAGTCTGGACTCGAGGTATTGTGGAAGGGCTTATCATCGGACAGGATGGGCGCGTCCGACAAGTTATGGTTAAATCGAATAAGGGAAGATGTAGGCGGTCGTTGTCCAAGTGAGCGGTGCTACAGGTTAGACGTAAATCTGTCCAGTCCACGCTCATGACCAAGAATTACGGGTCGGGGGTTGTTAGCACCACTAGGCACTAGGGATTGGATGTAGGGAAGCGTTATTTTTTTTTTTTTTTTTTTTATATAACTATTTATTGGAATATGAGTTAAAATTAAATTATTAAGATTTAAATTGGGTGTTCAGCCACAAGTGGTGACTTTTCAGCCCTGTTATATATATATATATGATTTGGTTATTACCATGAAGACATCATTTGCTTCCGCAATTCTGAGATTTTTGTGTAGGGAAAATTCTAAACCTACTTGTATTGTGTAATGGGGAAAAGGAACTTATATACTAACTTACTAACTAATACAGAGAGCGAATCGATTCAATTGAAGATTGCATCGATTTTTGTCGGAATTTGCTTATAATATTATGTGACATTACATCTAATGGTTCTATATTTGTGAGTCTGTGTAACTCATTTGTACTAAACCAGGGAGGACGCTTCAGAATCATTTTCAGAATTTTATTCTGAATCCTTTGAAGCGTTTTCTTCCTGGTGGAACAACAGCTTGACCAAATTGGTACCGCATAAAGCATGGCTGGTCTGAAAATTTGTTTATAAATTAACAATTTGTTTTTTAGACAGAGCTTAGAATTTCTGTTTATAAGAGGATATAAACATTTAATATATTTATTACACTTTGCCTGGATTCCTTCAATGTGATCCTTGAAAGTGAGTTTTTTGTCATACGTTAAACCTAAGTATTTAGCTTGATCAGACCATGTCAATTCCAAGCCATTCAATTTGAGAATGTGATTATTGTTTGGTTTAAGAAAAGAAGCTCTTGGCTTGTGAGGAAAGATAATTAATTGCGTTTTTGCTGCATTTGGTTTAATTTTCCATTTTGACAGATAATCACTGAAAATATTTAAACTTCTTTGTAGGCGACTGCAGATCACTCTTAGATTTCTACCTGTGGCTAACAGACTTGTGTCGTCACAGAATAGCGATTTCTGACAACCAACGGGTAGATTTGGAAGATCAGAAGTGAAAATATTATACAAGATTGGAGCTACACTCGAACCCTGCGGAACACCGGCTCGTACGGGTAGCAATTCAGATTTACAATTCTGATAGCTAACCTGAAGAGTACGATCAGTTAAATAATTTTGAATCATTTTGATCAAATAAATAGGAAACTGGAAATCAGACATTTTTGCTATTAAACCTTTGTGCCAAACACTGTCGAATGCTTTTTCTATGTCTAGAAGAGCAACTCCAGTGGATAACCCAGAAGATTTATTTGATTTTATCATGTTCGTTACTCTGACAAGTTGATGAGTAGTTGAATGTTCATGACGAAATCCAAACTGCTCTGGTAAAAAAATTGAATTCTCATTTATATGAGTCATCATTCTTAACAAGATAATTTTTTCAAAAAGTTTACTGATAGAAGAAAGTAAGCTAATTGGGCGATAACTTGATGTTTCTGCTGGGTTTTTATCAGGTTTTAGGATAGGAATTACTTTAGCGTTTTTCCATCTTTTTGGGAAGTAAGCTAATGAAAAACACTTGTTGAAAATTTTAACCAGGAGTCTCAAGGCAACATCGGGAAGATTTTTAATAAGAATATTAAAAATTCCATCATTACCAGGAGCCTTCATGTTTTTGAGTTTCCTAATAATTGATTTAATTTCATCAAAATTCGTCTCAATAATGTCATCGTGTGATAACACTTGGGTTGAAATATGATCATACTTCAGTGAGACTTCATTTTCAATAGGACTCACAACGTTTAAATTAAAATTGTGGACACTCTCGAACTGCTGAGCTAGCTTTTGAGCTTTTTCACCATTTGTAAGAAGTATTTGATTTCCTTCCTTGAGAGCAGGAATTGGTTTCTGAGGTTTCTTAAGAACCTTAGAAAGTTTCCAGAAAGGTTTAGAATATGGTTTAATTTGTTCAACTTCTTTAGCGAAATTTTCATTTCGCAAAAGAGTAAATCTATGTTTAATTTCTTTTTGTAAATCCTTAACTATGTTTTTCATAGCAGGATCACGAGAACGTTGATATTGTCGTCGACGAACATTTTTCAACCGAATGAGCAGTTGAAGATTGTCATCGATGATAGGAGAATTTAATTTAGTTTGAGCTTTGGGAACTGAAAGATTTCTAGCTTCGATAATATAATGATTCAAATTATCAATTGCTGTGTCGATGTCCGCAGAATTTTCTAAAATAGTTTCATGATCCACATGATTTTCAATGTGAGATCTGTAATCCAACCAATTAGCTCTATGATAGTTGAAAATAGAACTAATTGGATTAATTATAGCTTCGTTGGAAAGTCTGAATGTTACAGGAAGATGATCTGAGTCAAAATCAGCATGAGTAATCGGTTCACTACAAATGTGACTTTGATCTGTTAGAACCAGATCAATTGTAGACGGGTTTTTCACGGAAGAGAAACAAGTAGGATTACTGGGATGAAGAACTGTAAAGTAACCAGCTGAGAGTTGATTATGAAGTATTTTACCATTACTGTTATTTTGCCTACAATTCCACTGGACATGCTTAGCATTTAAGTCCCCTATTACGAAAAATTTCGATCGATATCTTGTAAGTTTTTGCAAATCGCCTTTAAAGAAATTTAATTGTTCGCCGGTGCATTGGAATGGCAAATATGCTCCAGCGATGAAATAAATTCCATGAATGGTTTCAACTTCGATTCCCAAGCTTTCAATAACTTTAGTATTGAAAGAAGGTAAAATTCGATGTTTAATTTGCCGTTGGACAAAAATGGCAACTCCACCACCAATTCCAGTAAACCTGTCAAATCGATGAACCACATAATGTGGATTACTTTTCAATTTTACATTTGGTTTAAGAAAAGTTTCTGTCACAATGGCAATATGAATTTTGTGAACTTTGAGAAAATTATAAAATTCATCTTCACTCGATTTCAAAGATCGAGCATTCCAATTTAAAATATTCAAATAATTATTTAACATCACTGTTAAATTTTAAATTCATTATAATATTATTTGCAAATTTCCATCCGATTTGAAATGCTTCAAAAAGTGATGAAGTCGAATTCATTTGGATGATCATTTGAAAAAGTTGATCTTGTAGGTAGATCATTTTATTTTCAGTTTTATCGCCTAAATCGACTTCATTTAAAGATGCGAATGGCATTGAAGGAATATTTGTAGGTAGACTGCCATTAGAAGAAGATGATTTGGCCGGTCTACCTATTAATAAATTGTTTTCGTTAGAAGAAGAACTGCAAGGCGGTCCTGTGTTTTGATTATTTACATTAGAAGAAATAGGAGATAGATTTCTACCTAATATACCAGCATAACTGACATTAGAAGAAGATGATGACGAGGTCGATCTACCTGTCAATAAATTGTTTTCGTTAGAAGACGAATTGGCAGGTGCCTTAGAAGAATTTTCAGGTATGTTCTGTAAATTTAAGGTCGTTGATTTGACTTGTTGTCTAAGCGAACGAGCGTTTAAAATTTTTTCCCTGACAGGACATTTCAAATAATTGGATTTATGATTTCCATTGCAATTTGAACATGAAAATTTATCAGTGGTTTCATTCATTGGACAAACGTCTTTCGAATGCGATTTACCACAATTCAAACACCGTATATCCATATGACAATTTTTGGTTCCATGGCCGAAGCCTTGGCAACGACGACATTGCGTTAAGTTTGCAATACGATTATGCCGTTTATAATGTTCCCAATGAATTTTAATGTGGGAAATGAAACGTACTTTTTCTAAAGTTTTCAAATTGTTTACATCACTTCGATTGAAGTGTATTAGGTAAAGTTCATGGGAAATTCCAGAGCGTGGTTTAGAAGTACCATTCGCTCTTTTTTTCATAAGTATTACTTGGGAAGGGGCAAAACCAAGCAATTCTTTTATTTCATTTTTAATTTCATCAATACTTTGATCATTTGATAATCCTTTCAAGACAGCCTTGAAGGGTCTGTCTGATTTTATATCATATGAATAAAATTTATGAAGTTTTTCGGACAAATATCGAATAAGACGTTCGTAATCTTCCAATCCATCCACCAAGACTCGACATTCTCCTCTTCGTCCGATTTGAAATGAGACTTTTACTTCCGGGAGAAAAGTAGAAAGCTCAGTACGGAATGCTTTGAAGTCGGAAATCATCACCGTCACTGGTGGCATAGATTGATGTTTCTTCCCAGAACGACAAGCGTCCATTTTGGGAATTTTTGAAGAATTTTCTTCTATGTCGCTACAATCGGATTCAGGAAGAATCTCGTAAATATTGTTAGACGGCATAGGATCAACGGAAGGGAAATCCGTCCGTTGTCTTTTATTTTTACATTCAGATTCTATAAGATCGTGAATGTTATTAGAAAAATGTTGAATAACGGATTGTGATTTATTCCGTATTGAATTATTTTTAGCCTTAGGCTTGTTGCCTTTCCGGTTGGACGCAGGCATTTTTGAAATTAATGAAATTTTAAATTAAATTAACTAGGCTAAATTAGTCTTCGATTAGACTCCTAGCTAGCCTTAAAAAAGGCTGATTAATTTCTTAGTCACTCTAATATCACTCTTTGTATCACTTAGTCACTCTAATATCACTCTTTGTATCACTTAGTCACTTAGTTAGTGATTCAGGTAGCCTTGAAAAAGACTGAAGCCTTGAATCAATGAAACTCTAGGTAGCCAGAAAAAAATTCCAGGAGCCAAGAGCTATACGCGTGCGGTGCGAACGACTGTTCAACACCGACTGAGGGAAGCGTTATTGATTTAACGTCAGAATGACAACTCGCGCGTTTAGCTCAGTGTACAACGAGGTGCGAGAAGTTTCATAGACTCATTTGATATAAAGTATTAATCCAGATAGATGGAGATAGTGAATAACTGTGCTTTTTGAATTTATTTGGTAACGGATTCAGTTGGTAATTTGATTGCGGAGAAGTGCTCAGAATAATTATAATAACGAATTCCTACATTTATTCTGAGAATTATGAGTTTTCCTAGAAGTAAGTTTTAAAAAATAAAACGAATTATGTAACTAACAGTTAATCCTAAAAATTGGAAATCTACGAATTAAGGATCACGACTATTTTCTGTAAGATTTCACACATTTTTCTTAAATGATAGTTACTAAAATATACACAATGATCCAAGCAATTGGGCTTATGTGATTTTTTTCTGATTTTTATGGCCTCTCTTGTTTCAGTATACGTTCTTGACTGTTTAAAACAACAAAACGACGTTTCAAGCAGCAATGTAATTGTTTCAGACTGAACATTGGTTTATTCAACCTTTATTGAATATAAACATCAAGAATACTTATTGTAAAATTACAGTAATAGTAAAAAAACTAGCGTTGATATCAGTTCTCTGTGGTTTTAGAAGGTTGTTTTGAACCTGTCATCAATTACAAGCATCAACGCTATTTAAAGAATAACTATCTCTTTATTTCACCCAATTTCTTAAAGATGTGTACTACTAAGAATGGTTGAATCGTATAAATCTATAATTGAAGTCTTATTTTTGTTCGTTACTGATGTCTAGGAAACAATATTTTTTGACACATCTGTCCAAAAGAATAATTCACTTATTCTGTACGAAAATTTTGAAAACAAATCGGTCAACCTGTGATAAAATGAACGATTCAATGCACTAACAATAACCAACAGTAACATAAAAACAATCAATACCATATTACTATTGATTGAACTTTACACCTATGTTGTTCACCCTCATTTTCATGTTACTCAAAATGTCCTCTGCGAGCTCTTCCACCGTAGTGTATCGACACTTATGGAAGTTGTAGATGTCCACCATAAAACTAACTACTTGTTCTTTGAAGTACTTGCACACTTCTTTCAAGTTTTCATCAGGCCCAAAAAATCCCCAGGCCATGAGCGGAGACAATTGTTCCGTAATGCAGTAGAAGTGAGACATGAACCCATTTGGAAATTTAAGCATACGTTTCTTAGCTTTTAATACCGACCACACTGCCGTCGTGAGTGCTGTTTCTTTAAAGCCATTCGAAAGGAATCGGTTATTTGTGACTGCTAAAACACTGTTCGGAGGTGAGTCGATGTCTCTGAACGCATCCAAAATAATAAAATCTAGTACCACATCGTAAAATGTCATAGCTTTAACATTTCGGGATTCTAATTCTCGCTCAATATCTGGCCAATTGTCCATATTCTGCAAAAATTCCAGCATCGATTCGTATGCCACGAGAAAGTCTTTCGGATCTTTGTCTCCTAAACAGAGTAGATCGGTGAGTACTTGTCGACCGGTATCCGCAACCCAGAGGCTGTTTTTGGAATCCTAAAATATGTTTTTTTTTAAATATTTCGATTCACTTTATGGTGTTATTCAGTACCTTGAAGAGCAGTTGAAATGCTAGACGAATGCAATGCAATTTCGCATAATACTCGGCATCTGAATTGCAACCAACCATGTCAGTACGCACTGTTCGGCAGGGGATGGGTTGATCGTCTAATAGTTCTAGTGCACTTTGATACAATGGATAGCTTTCGACGTCAGAATAGATCTCACCATAGTCTTCAAATTCCCGTAAGTCAGCAACCTATGGAATTAAATCACAACATAATTTAATGAATCACAACGGAAATATTAGCAATTCCTGCAAATTATATAACAAAGTTTGGCTTCCTCAATTCAAATTTCAAGGTGCAAATGTGGCTTGAATAAGCAATTTCATCTTAAATATTTTACCTGGTCCAAAGCAGAGGCAAAGCTCTCAGCGGAATCAAAATTCGGATCTGAACTGGACCGATGTCCAGTGGACAAACTGCCCGCCCGAACGGCTTTATTTTCATCTTCTCGAAATAAGACCGACCGTTCATCCAGAAACAACAGTTCACCCTGTTCTTGCAGATTGTAGGCTGCGTCGAGTAAATTTTGCAATTCTCGACAAAATTCTTCTTGATCAGCAGTGATTCTGTTTGGTATGTCAACATCGTTTCGACCTACTAAAGCATCCTCCCAGTAGCTAATCACGGTCTCTAATGCTTCCATTCCCATCACTCCTAGTTGTTGCGGAGTGAGTGGTGTTGTTCCGCCAATTATCGGTACAGTCCCAGGTCCAGCGCCTGCAATAATTGAGCCAGAGGCGAGTGACATTCTGTCCGACAAGGCATGAATAGAACCACCAGGGCTGTAGGAACGACCGGATGCCCTGGAACCTGCTAACGAAATGATATCATTTGGGCTACGAACACTGTTTCTAGCTTTCCTTCCACCAAGTTTGCGAAGCCTTCGTTGCTGAGGTTTGGGAGTTCTGCGGCGACCCAAATAGCTGGCAAGTACTCCGAGAACGGCAACACCTGCCGTTACGGAAACAACTATCACCTAACGTAACAATTAAAATATCATTAATCGTATAAATGATTAGCTTTCCTAACTTACCTTTTGAGATGTTGTAAGATGAAATGGAAGTAGTCGTGAAACACTCATTTTAGAATGCTAAATACTATTTTTGTGGCCTATTTCCAAACTTTCACTTTCTTCCAGCGATAGCTATCAAGTACGATCGATTACACAACTGAAAATTGATTGGAAAATAGTAACCGAACAAGATTCAATACTCTATCCAGTCCATCACTAAACTGGAAATACTGAAATGTTTGATTATGTTCGCAATTGAAACATTTGTTTCCGACAAATTTCTAGGTTATTATCCGTGTGACGTATCATGTATCGTACATTCTCTCTAGTATCAGCGATGAACTTTATGTACTGTAATTATTTGTTTATTCCATTCAACCAAACAGTTTCAGAGGTATGAGAATTAATTAAGCTTATAGGACGCGTTTCCATATTTTCGAAAAGCGTAAGTAAAATTAGCTAACATCTCACGGAAAAAAATTTATATTACATGAACATACTACACGGAAATAGGACAAATTCAACTATTAAAGAAACTGATTTGACAGATTTGACCGAAATACAATAAAAAAAACATGAAAATGCATGCGTGATCTTGAAATGTTGATTATTTTTCCAATTATTTGTGCTGACATTCGCCTTCATTTTAAAAGAGGGATGATCGATTTTTTTTGTGAATGTGCACTGAAAAAAAAATTCTAGATTTATGAACAATGTTGTTTTTCGGATTACTATTTTGATAAGTAGTAACCCGAATAAAAATATTGTAGAAAAACAATACGATTTGTTGTTACAAAACCTTCCACAATTTTGCTTTGACCAATGAAAAATATTCAATTGTATTGTTATACACTATGCAAATAATTTTGAACATGCTTTTTACAATAGAATGTATAGGTTGTTAAGTATCGTAACAATTCAAATCATAAAATTTTCTCATTCATGTTTTCTTGGAAAACAATCAAATGTACAGTTTATATATTGTTTGAACGCAACGTGTACAATAACTTGAATTGTGAATCGTAAAAACCTGTTTTAATCCACCTAGTGGTGTAATGATGCCTTTCTCATGTATAATATTGTGGTATTCTATTCAAAAAAGTTTTCTTCGATTTTTGAAAGAAACCAAAAGATTGTTTGTGGGCTTTGATTGCGTAGGTCATTCTTAAGAAAACGAAGTGGGTTCACTATTATATGCACGGCACCGGAACCTGAGTACCGGTATAATCAAAGTCGGTTCGTACGGCCACCAACTAACATGACATACAAACTCTACTAGTACGCACTCTAAATTACGATTTAAATGTTTGTCGCATCCGAAAATATGCACTAATTTTTGGTAGGACCATAAGACCTTTAAATTGACCCTAAGATTGGGATTAACGATTTAGAGTCCAGTTTATAACATTTTTTACGGTTTTTGTTCCGCCAGTTTAAGAGACGGTGTCCAATATTGAACACACTTTACCCTATAACTCCGGAACCGGAAGTCAGATCCGGATAAAATTTAGGAATTCCGTATGGGATTGGGAGGCCTTTCATTTGAATCTAAGTTTGTGGAAATCGGTCAAAACATCGCTGAGAAAAGTGAGTGAGATCCATTTTGGTATATTTGACCACTATTTCCGGTACTTCCGGAACCGGATGCCGGGAACCAGGATAGCCGGAATCGGTTTGTTTAGTTGCCTACTTATAATGACTATCGATTTGTGTAGTTTTGAGACCAGTTTAGAAAATTTATTACGTTTTTTGTTTCGCCGGTTTAGGTGACGGTGTACAATATTGAACACACTTTACCCTATAACTCCGAAACCGGAAGTCAGATCCAGATAAAAGTCAGGAATTCCGTATGGGACCAGGAGACCTTTCATTTGAATCTAAGTTTGTGGAAATCGGTCAAACCATCGCTGAGAAAAGTGAGTGAGATCCATTTTGGTATATTTGACCACTATTTCCGGTACTTCCGGAACCGGATGCCGGGAACCAGGATAGCCGGAATCGGTTTGTTTAGTTGCCTACTTATAATGACTATCGATTTGTGTAGTTTTGAGACCAGTTTAGAAAAAATTTTACGTTTTTTGTTTCGCCGGTTTAAGTGACGGTGTACAATATTGAACAAACTTTACACTATTACTCCGGAACCGGAAGTCGGATCCGTATAAAATTCAGGAATTCCGTATGGAACCGGGAGACCTTTCATTTGAATCTAAGTTTGTGGAAATCGGTCAAACCATCGCTGAGAAAAGTGAGTGGGATCCATTTTGGTATATTTGACCACTATTTCCGGTACTTCCGGAACCGGATGCCGGGAACCAGGATAGCCGGAATCGGTTTGTTTAGTTGCCTACTGATAATAACTATCGATTTGTGTAGTTTTGAGACCAGTTTAGAAATTTTTTTACGTGTTTTGTTTCGCCGGGTTAAGTGACGGTGTACAATATTGAACACACTTTACCCTATAACTCCGGAACCGGAAGTCGGATCCGAATAAAATTTAGGAATTCCGTATGGGACCACGAGACCTTTCATTTGAATCTAAGTTTGTCAAAATCGGTTCAGCCATCTCCGAGAAAACCTAGTGAGATTATTTGACACATACACACACATACCTACACACACACACACACACACACACACACACACACACACACACACACACACACACACACACACACACACACACACACACACACACACACACACATTGCTCAGCTCGATGAACTGAGTCGAATGGTATATGACACTTAGCCCTCCGGGCCAATTTTCACTAGTCGGTTTTTCAAGTGATTGCATAACCTTTCTATATGGCAAAAACAATACATTGAATCGTTGGAAATTTAAAAAATCGTGTCAAGATACAATAAAATGTATTGTAACCCATACCTCTAATTGTGAATGCTGTAAAATCAAATTTTTCCATCAATTCTTTATGCTGTAAAATCAATGGTTTATTGTTTGCGGGAAGTTATACAAGGATTTCATTTAGCTGATAAAAAAATCTTTGAAAATACTATGAACACCTTTCGATATACATGGTAGCTTTTAGTATATTGGATATTCGAAAAAAGAATACCAACTAGTTGAAACACCCTCTCAGAAAAAAAAGTTAAACGGTGGTCTTTCGTTGGTCCAATACGTTGTATCGTTAGTCCAATCAACGTTCAATTAAATGTTCAACGGGGAGGTCAACACGGGACCTTCATTTGCCGTTTTCGAAACAGACCATTGAACCGAGCGTCATTATTTTCATTCAACAAATCTAGCAGACAGTTCCATTGTTGAGCGATTTTCAGTATGAGACCACCGACCACAAGACCACCGTTTACCTTTTTTTCTAAAAGGGTCATCTGAAGACGCAACGGAGCATCTTGAACAAGATAACGACCGAATAACAGCAAGTAACAATAGTAACAATCTCTAACAGTTTACCTACAATCTAGTTTTAAAAATTTAAAATTATACGGCTTTCTATTATACTTAAGCTGATCGTCCATTTTGTTTTTTTTGTGTTTCCGCTGAAAAATGATACGCTCAGTGATCACAGGTTGGAAAGAAAGTCCACCAAAATTAGTGTATTGAAATTTATACGGAGACCAAAAAGGGCACACGACCCTGAATTGGTGTTTCGTAGTGTAAAAAGTTGCCACCAGTAGTGTATACAAAACCATACGTAACAAATTTCAGAATGCGAGAATACGTAGTTTTTTATTGCGTTTCTAGATCCGTTTTTTTAAATCATCAATCATTTCAAATGAAAATTTGTGGTTTAAATTATGCTAAGTGAGAAGTCCAACATTAAGATATCAAAATCGTTCAATTTTGACTCCAAACCGGTCAAAAGGAAATTGAGGTTTTGAATCTCTTTTTTTCGCCTCCCATCTAAAGGACAGAAGAATGGTTTTGTGCATAAACATTAACCAAGAAGAATCTCTTTTTTTTTAGTGCAAGGAACTAAAATTTTGAGTTAAATTCACTCAAATTTTGAAATGAATATTTTCTCTTATTTTGAGTAAAAAATACTCAAATTTTGACAGCTCAAAGCTCAAAAATTAATAAATAGGGGGTAACTCAAGTTTAGAGTATGTGCACTTTTCAAGTATTCGAGTGGTGTGCCATTCAATTTTGAGTTATGTTCAATGAGGGTGTAAATCAACTGTTTTTCACTGAAGTGCGAAACTAGCATTGGCTGCAAATGGAGAAAACCTAGATGAATGTTTCGGATTTGGTTTCGATTTATATTCAGGAATTATCGCATATGTCCAGGCCAATATTTGATGAGTCGGTGAATCGTTGATCAAATTTTTCCATCTTCTTTACCCACTGAATAAATCAACAAAATAAGAGTTTCTCTTTTTTCAATTTATTTACCATCTTTCTAACTTATAACGCATGTCTGTCATGTCAGATTTGGATATTGGGCACCCAGTTCGGTTTTTGCAAATCCAAAAAGTCACCAGTTACGTTGAACGTCCCCAGAGGGACGAGTCCCCAGCCAATGGCTCGCGGCACCTTGTACAGCTACGTACATTCTCGATTTCTTTAGAATAATCTTTCGTTTTTATTAATTTGGCACTAATGGCACTCAATTTAAAATAATATAACTGTTTCGGAACTTTCTCAAATGGTTTTTTTTATTTATTATTGGGCTCCTTGGTAACAAGTTCGTAGCAACTTAAACAGTGTTGCTCAAGAAAATTATTTTTATCATTATCAAGGGGTCGCTATATTTTTGGTAACTGGCGGTAAATCGCTCACGAACACTTTTTATTCAGATTTTCCTTCGGAGTGCCTGCCCGCATAACTAAAAATAGCAACTGGTATAGTTCAAATTATATAAAAATCTTTTGTGTTGTGGTAACCTTATTTGTTATGGTATGTGTTTGATTCAACGATAAACACGGGCTTTGTTCAACTACAAAGTATTGTACACAGATGATATGGTTTGTTGTTTAAATATAGTAATTCTAATATACTGTAGTAACAAAAAATGGTAGGTGATTGAAATAATGATAAAGTACTTCTGCTGAACCATATGACATGAATTCACTATGGCTATTATCGTTGTAGTATAGTTTTATATGGCTTTTTTTAATAATTCTCCAACCACCTGCTCTAATAAATAGGCGAATTCAAAAGATTTATTTCGCGTCAGTCCAATTGGATTATTCTAAACCACATTTAGAGTAGCTCTGGAACATAACATCAATTTTTTTATACCAAATATAACAGTAATACATGACGACCTATCATAAATAGGCATTGGTAAATGTAAATATTACACTTATCGCTTCATTTGTATATTGATCTGACCAATTCAGATTTTAGGATTACAGCTACACCTTCGGTTTAATAATTATTAGTCCGTCGAATACATAAAATATGTTATTTTGTCTTGCCACAAACCGTTAGAATAAACTTCTGAGGTTTGTAATTTCTGTAAAGTGGCACGAATGTGGAATATATTATGAGGAAAAATGCATGACTAACTCGAATACAGCTGTAGCTCAATTGGATAGAGCGGCAGGTCTTCTCTAGGATAACATCAAATCCATTAGATTTACATTCATCGATAGAGTTGAAATCAACGTTGAACGAATGAAACGAGAGCAACGCAAAACATTTTAATGTTTTTTTTCTGTTCCTTTTGACTGTCGATAAAACATTTGGATGAGCACGCTCAAATAATTTTAAACTGTATTTTGCTGCAAAACAGAACAACACTACAAACGGTTCGTGTGGTAATTGTAAATCAGAGTGTATGCAAACCTGTATATATACTGTGGTATTGAAACTGTGGGGAATGTTTCACTGAGCTGGAGTTATACTAAAATGGATTATAAACAAACCATTTCTTTTATCGTTTTTGCTGAAAATTGTTCGAGAAAATTGGCATTTTTGTATGGTAACGTTATTAACAGCCTATTCGGTATATTGTAAAATCGGGCCTGACAACAAGGGAAAAAGTAAATAAGATTATCCGAAACGTCGATTTATCGTTTTCTAAACCATAAGAGAAAAGGAAACGGAACAATATTTTATCTTCGAAATACCATTCCTGTAGACGTTAAGGTAAGGTTCCGATTTATTCGGGTGGTCGTGTCGTCAGTTGAGTGATAAACGTTTAAACGGCTTGGTAATTAATAGAAGACAAAATAAACAAAGAGAAACTTTCACTTGCTTATACGCCCTAACGAAAAATTAACCGAGATATAGGCTGTAAACCATTTCGCGGGTAATTTTACCTTTTGTTAAAATTAACCGCGAAATGGTTCACAGCCTTAGTCACTTTTAAGTAAATATACATTGCACCGGCTCAGTCCCGCTTGTGAGGAATTCTGGCAACCGTCAGAAAGCTGGCTGCATTCCGGCAGCTGTCAAAATTGTCCAGGCGAAATTGCGTCATTATCTCGCCGTACGTGTATTGTTTATTTCTCTCCTCCTTTTTTATTTTTTTTATTCGACTTCATTTGATATTCGTCAATCCCGCATGTACATACAAGAAACGGATCTTATAGGTATGTTTTGTAGTGAGAAAGCAATGTTATTGACAATAACATTTTCCATAATTAATATATATGAAGGGCAATAACTTATTGCCTTTCATATGTACTTTTTATTGAAAAAATAGAATCAAGACGCTAAAAATGTAGAACCGATTCAAAACGGTTTTGCCAATCTTGTATGGCAGTTTCGGAAGTTTATACTTTTAAATACAATTGTTTCGAAATCAGAAAAACTTTTTCTCTGTTTACTTATTTTGGAAGTTTTTCTGGTTAAATTTATAATTTTTTGAAGGTTTTTAAAAGCAAAGTTGATTATTTCTTTAAGCACAATATTATTTTTATGCATATGCTTTACACAACTATTTAAAAAAAGTTTAAAGTAGCTCTGTTGTGTCAGTCCGTGTATTCCGTGTCCGTATGATTCCGACTTGTTCCTCGTTGTAAACGATTGTCGAAAACTTTTAATATTACCCAAAGTACGATTCTCTCTAAACTCTGTACTAACTACGATAAAAAAATCCATCTAAACCGAAATAATCTTATCTAATATCGTGGATTGGGAAGAACCCTAAGCTTTTTAAATCCCCTTTTAAAATAAACTCGCCAATTCCGCGCAATTCCTCCTAGACTTATGTCGTGAATACGATTTACTTTACTATGGGGTGCCTTTTCTAAATTAGCCACATGGAAGAATGGCCAGAACTTATTCGTGAATATCTCGACTTGTATTAAGGGCAGCAACATAATTCTTTCACCATTTCATCAAAAATATGATCAGGAATTTAGGATAATATTTTGAACAGTGTGAGATAACTGGGTCGTTACCAAGATCTGGGAGGACGAGATTTTACCGGAGGAATGGATGGAAGGAATCGTGTGTCCCATCTACAAAAAGGGCGATAAGCTGGATTGCTGCAATTACCGCGCGATAACTCTGCTGAACGCCGCCTACAAGGTACTCTCCCAAATCTTATGCCGTCGACTTTTACCGATTGCAAACGAATTCGTGGGACAATATCAGGCAGGATTTATGGGCGAACGCGCTACCACGGACCAAGTGTTCGCCATCCGCCAGGTGTTGCAAAAGTGCCGCGAATACAATGTGCCCACACATCACTTATTCATCGATTTCAAATCAGCCTACGACACAATCGATCGAGAACAGCTATGGAAAATCATGCACGACTACGGATTCCCGGACAAACTGATACGATTGGTCAAGGCTACGATGGATCGAGTGATGTGCATTGTTCGAGTATCGGGATAAACTCGAGTCCCTTCGAAACTCGCAGAGGGCTACGGCAAGGTGATGGCCTTTCGTGTCTGCTATTCAACATTGCTTTGGAGGGTGTGATAAGAAGAGCGAGGATAGACACGAGTGGCACGATTTTCAGAAAGTCCGTCCAGCTACTTGGTTTCGCTGATGATATTGATATTATAGCACGCAACTTTGAGAAGATGGAAGATACGTACATCGGACTAAAAGCTGAGGCCAAGCGGATCGGATTAGACATCAATGTGTCAAAGACAAAGTACATGAAAGGCAGGGGCTCGAGAGAAGATAACGTCAGCCACCCATTACGAGTTCTGATTGGTGGTGATGAAATCGAAATGGTCGACGAGTTCGTGTACTTGGGCTCACTGGTGACTGCCGATAATGACACCAGCAGAAAAATTCAGAGACGCATATTGTCAGGAAATCGTGCTTACTTTGGACTGCGCAGGACGCTTCGATCGAGCAAAATTCGCCGTCGTACGAAGTTAACTATCTACAAAACGCTGATTAGACCGGTTATCCTCTACGGGCACGAGTCCTGGACAATGCTTGCGGAGGATCAACGCGCACTAGGTGTTTTTGAACGGAAGGTGTTGCGAACCATCTTCGGCGGAGTGCGGATGGAAGACGGTACGTGGAGAAGGCGAATGAACCATGAACTGCACCAGTTGCTGGGAGGACCAACCCTCGTCCAAACGGCCAAGGTCGGGCGGTTACGGTGGGCCGGGCATGTTGTTAGAATGTCGGAGAACAACCCGGTTAAAATGATCCTCGACAATGATCCGACCGGTATAAGAAGAAGAGGCGCACAGCGGGCAAGATGGATCGATCAAATTGAGGACGACCTGCGGACCCTTCGCAGCTACCGAGGCTGGCGGCGAACAGCAATGAACCGAGTTGAATGGAGACGCCTCCTGTATACAGCAGAGACCCGCGTGGTCTACGACTGAAAGAGTAAGAGTAAGTAGTAAGAGATAACCACAAACAATTCAAAAATTAAGTTTTCTCAAACTTTGAAAAAAAAACGCAAAACTTTTTACTTTTGCTTGGCTTTTTCGCGCAAGGACGACGATTTTGAGGTAGTCATACACATATCTTCAACTGGCTGCGTATAAAAGGGGAACCGTGGTCGAAAATCGATCATTTCTTCTTGTGCGTTAGATAGAAGCAGACGTCGTTGCGAATGATTTAATCAACCAGCAGCTTCGGAGAGTGCACCTTCTGCGCTCAGATCGCAACTGTCATATGGACTTCAGTCATCCAGTGGAGCAGTTGGTAATGAAAGCAGACCTTTTGCGGGGTATAACGCCTCAAAAGCATAGGTCGTTCTTTCATTTGGACTTCGCTCGTCGAGAGCAGCAATCACCAGTAATAACAGCAGACCTTTAGCGTTGTAAAAAACTACAAGGATCAGCCCCATGGGGTTGTTCGAGTCGTTGATGTGGAACAAGGCAACCAAAATTTCTAATGATCTACAATCAAAAAGTTCAATCAATCCGAACCAACACCGAACATCATTTGTCTGAATTTGCATTTGTTCTATGACCGACGAAATTACACCATTATCCCAAATATATGCAATTATATCTTTGTACATACTTGCGATTTCGATAATTAAGCTTCTCTTCGCCCAGCTTGTGTTCAAGTTTTTTATGCAAGCAGTTTTTTAGCGTTAAGTTTCTCTACCATTCTGCGATTTCGGTTGAAGCGATAAACTATTTCTCATTATCAATCGAGTTCATCTAATATAATTTAGAAATTAATCTTAAGCACTCAAAATGTATCCAGAGGTTGTTGTCAATTTCTCATGGGGAAACGACATAACATGGAATTCCGAGCTTGCATGACACAAGATCAGAGCATACCAATTAAGGGCTGAGGCCAGTGTGTTTTAGGGTGTTTTAAAGGGCTATTTTCACGCTTCAAATCTGATTTTCTCAGAAAAGGTGACGAATATAAAAAAAACCCAACAGACAATCTCTTAGAAATTTAGTTTAGATTATTCTGTGAAAATTTCAGAATGATTGTTTGACTTTAGCGGTCGGGAAAGTCCTTTTTCTGAAGGAAGAGTTGCATAGCTGAAAACGGCAACTTTCAAATTGTTCATTGAATATCTCGCCTTCAAAAGCATGGATCAAAAATCTATCCTGACAATGTCTAGACAATTTAGTTTAGATGCGATTAGTGCATAAAAACATATATGTTGTCGCGATAAAAATTAAGTGCATGCTATTTTTGTAATGGTAAGTACGTTTCTATGGCCGCACCATTTCTGCCTGGTAACGTAACGAAACATGAGAGAGAAATAATATCGGCTCATCAAGGCTGCCAAACAAGCGGTAGCTTTATTGGATTTTATGTGATGTAGTCAAACTTGTAACCGAAAATATCAAAACTTTCTTGGCCACCCGGCCACATCGAGAGTCATTTTACACATTTACGAGAGAGCATGAAGAAAAATGTAATACGCACAGCGAGCAACACGGTTTTATGCTAACAACTGGCATCAGCCCTTAAAGCTTCAAATCGTTTATGGCACGTTTTTGTCTTGCTGTCTAGCAACAACCTGCCTCTAGCATGCTAGGAGTAGGACTGAAACGTTAGCTTTAATTTCGCTTCTATTTATAGATTCGCGTGCTTCCAACAGCTTCGCTTTTGCATCGATTGACCAATCAGAGCGATGCTCTCTCTTTGATACATCGCTTACTCCTTCAAACCCGTCGACTATGGCAGGGAAATCCGGTATGCTGGAGATTTTTTGCAGACAAAATAGGACACTGCTAGCTATTAATCAACATTTCAATGATATACAATTCAAAATACATGGCTATGAACATTCAAATCAATACGTAGAAATATTTCCTATCAAATGATGAAATAATATTAATAATTGATACAAAACAGACTGAGCTGTAAGTGTTTAAAATCTGACCACATTTCTACGTGTAGTTTTTCTTGAGTTTCTGATTTGCACCCCTATATAGAAAATAAAGATGTGTTCCACATCAAAAAACTAACGCTCAGGTCGCCGAGCCAGTTTTCCTTCGAAGAAGATCGATTAAATCATCCTGTTGGTGGTCGTTTGCATTGGAGCAAAATACAACGGAAAATGGACAACAATGTGGAACATTATGCAAAATCAGCCCTTCTAATAACTCTAAATGCTACCTAAAGCACTATAAAGATTGCTGCTTTGTAAATCGAGAATTAAAATTAGCAGTGTAGTGCAAATCTAAGATAATTTGATCAGTTTTTTTTGCAATTTTCACAGTTCCAAATTCGCAACAGTATTTAAAATCGTTTATTTAGTGTTTAACATCTTAGAAAATTATACAATTTAGCCTTCCTGGGATGCTAGAAATGCATTTTGATAGTTTCTTTTACTGAAATATTGAAATCCGAAATGAAATAATCGATATCAAAATATCCATCGGAATCAATGGTATTCATCGAAATTTGAACTCAACCCGTCACTGTCGATCACGAACGCCTTCATAAAAGGTTCTTTTCAGAACCACCATTATTTTATCATAAAGAACTATACTGGTTATATCGTAATATTTGTGTGTCAGAATGTTTAATGTAACTAATCTGTTCTGTAGTTTAGGTGTATCGTTTCGAATTCTAGTAGTGTAAAAGGGCAAAGCTTGCACAATTCACGCAATCGATCAACTAATTGATATTTGGAAGTATAAAGAAAGAGTGTCAGTTTTATTCGTATTCACGACATCCAGTTATGTCTCTGACATTACACACCTGTACTTTTTTAATTCCCCGCAATCCATCCAAAACTCTTTTTATCTAAGGCAATCCCTCCTAAACATACTTACACCAACTAATTGCACCTTACAAATTACACCGATTTAATTTTCACTAGAGATTACTGGACTCAGTGTATGAATATAGCTATTAAAATGTCAAAAACAACCATGCTCTCGAGAAAAAAAAATACACGAATTATCTTCGCCCTAGTCGTGAACAACGATGTCAGATCTACGGATTTTGAGATAATCTACGGATGTACGGATCCGTATATAAAATCAACGTAAAATTGGGATATTTCTACGGTTATTTACGGGAATTGGTATTTTTATACGGAAAACTACGGAAACGACCAGAAAAAAGTCGTTACCTGCTTTGTACCGCTAGAATTTTCGAGGAGAATCTACGGAAATGACACTACAACTATTTAGCATCGCTGGTCGTGAAAAAACGTGCTTACACGTTGGGAGTCACACCAGAAGTGACGAATAATCCCTATTTTGACGATTGTTAGTTTTTAACCAACAGTTAAAATTATTCGCGAGTCACACCAGAAGTGACGAATAATCCCTATTTTGACGATTGTTAGTTTTTAACCAACAGTTAAAAATATTCGCGAAATAGCTCACAGCCTTATTTTACTCCTTTTTCTCCATTACTTTGTTCTGAATTCCTGTACTGGGCAGAGATAAAAATAGAAATAAAGAAAATCTGTATCGCTTTGTATAAAAAATCTGTATTGCTTTGTATAAAAAATCTGTATTAATCTGTATTCACTAATAAAAGGAAATTCTTACAACAAAATGATGCTAAAAGATGTTATTCCAATAGATTGTGGTTGTAGGATGGTAGATTCAATCAGTCATTGCCGCGCTCACGAGAATATTCAACGACGAAATTGCATAGCTTTTTTTTATTTTATTATCCACAATTGAATTGTAATTCCATATCAGCTGTTTTTCAAAGAAGGACGTATCTTACAAAAGTAAACAAATCGAGGTTCTCTCTCCTACCAATAAATGCTTCAAAATCCTACAATTTTGTCTAAAAATTCGTATTCTACAAAAATCTCAATCTTGGTAATACCAAGAACTATAAAAGGCGAAACTGTCATTCCATTTGTTTACGCAAGTTTCGCCCTCCGTGTTCCATGCCAACAAACAGGGCGATACTTCAATTGCTGGTAAGGAAGGGCGAAACTATTTATTTTCTTTATTTTAGATAGTTACCGAACCTTTTATTACTGGAAATAGTAAAAGAGACAATAAAACTACTCACAGATTTGTCTTAGTAGCGAAAACCAGTCAATTTCGTGAAAAATGCGCAAGGGCGTATCTTTATAATTCACACAGGAAGTATAAAAGTAAACAAATCGAAAAAGGGCGAAACTCTTTTTATGTTGATTTATTCAATGGATATAGAAGGAAAGTGGTAACATTTGCGTGCCTTTTGAAAATAAACTAACAATTCATCGACTAATCATAAATTGATCAGAGAATATACGATAATTTCTAAACACGATTTGAAACCGAAGTCGAAACATTCATCGATGATTTTCTACATTTGCTGTCAATGTTAGATTCGCCGTTCTTTGAAAAACAGCTGATATATTTATCTAATTTGAAATTGTTGACTTCATAATTTGGCATGGAATTTCAACACCCAATATGCAACGTCAAGTCAGGTCATACAACTCTCAGTTTGACAGTAAACTATCATGATGCCACCCTTGAATATCAGTTCAAATTCTTTTCGAATTTTGAAATAAATGGATTTCACGACAGATTTCCATATTAATTTGTGATTTGTCCGTTGATTGATAGACTTTTATCTCGACACTGGAATCAAATATTAAAAGATAGCTTCTTACTGTTTGTGAGATCTGTATAAATCTGTATTAAATTGAGGAAATCTGTATAAAATCTGTACTCTGTATTAAATCTGTATGAGCATGCAAAAATCTGTATAATACAGATAAATAAATGGCATCTCTGGTACTGGGTACAAAATATTTATCATTAAATCAGCTGTTTTTCAAATTAGGGCAAATCTTATAAAAGAAAAAAAAATCGAGTTTCTCTCACCTACCAATAAATGCTTCAAAATGCAACAATTTTGCCTAAACATTCGAATTCTATAAAAATCTCAATCTTAGTAATACAAAGAACTATAAAGGGCGAAACTGTCATTCCATTTGTTTACGTAAGCTTCGCCCTCCGTGTTCCATGCCAACAAATAGGGCGATATTTCAATTGTTAGTAAGGAAGGGCGAAACTATTTATTTTCTTTATTTTAGATGGTTCACGAACCTTTTAATACTGGAAATAGTAAATGAGACGACAAAATTACCCGCTGTTTTATCTTAGTTGCGAAAACCAACCAATTTCACGAAATATGCGCAAGGGCGTAACTTTATAATTCACACAGGAAGCTTAAAAGTAAACAAATCGAAAAAAGGCGAAACTCTTTTTATGTTCATTTGTTTAGTAGATATAGAAGGTAAATTTTGCATGCCTTTTAAAGATAAACCAACAGTTCATCGATTAATCAAAAATTTATCTGAGAATATACGATAATTTCCAAATAGGATTTGAAACCATAGTCGAAACATTCATCGTTGTTTTTCTCCATTTGCAGTCAATGTTAGATTCGCCCTTCTTTGAAAAACAGCTGAAGTAATATTTGGACAATAGCGGCCCTTACACGAGCATTAAAAATGTCATTTTAAATGATGACTAAGTAATAGCGGCCCGTACACGAGTCATTAAAAATGTCATTACTAAAAATTAATATCGTTTTAATGAACGTGTAATGGTGCACTAATGACGAAATTTATAACAAATTTGAAATACATCATTATTTAGTCATCATTTAAAATGACATTTTTAATGCTCGTGTAAGGGCCGCTAATGATGTATTTCAAATTTGTTAGAAATCTCGTCATTACTGCACCATTACACGTTCATTAAAATGATATTATTTTTTAGTAATGACATTTTTAATGACTTGTGTAAGGGCCGCTAATGTGTAAATTCGCAGCAGAAATGCCATTTATACAGATTTATATGTATTATACAGATTTTTACATGCGCATACAGATTTAATACAGAGTACAGATTCCTACAGATTTCTTAAATTTAATATAGATTCATACAGAGTTCATCAAAAGTATTGAGGAAAAAATTAAACTTTTCCGTCTGAGCTATCTATTAGTATTTTAATGCAGTGACGAGATAAACGTTTATCAATCAACGGACAAATCACAATTTAAAACATACAATTTTTGTGCAGATATTTGATGATGAACACTGAAATACATTTATATTAAAATTTGTAACCAATTTGTAGTTGTATTACCTGACTTAACGTTGCATATTGGGTTTTGGAAATTCATATCAACTTATGAAGTGAATATTTTCAAACTAGATAAATATATGGAATTACAATTCAATTGTTGTTGAACTATTAAATTTCGTCGTTGAATATTCTTGTGAGTACCGCAATGACTTACGAAGATATGAAATTGAATCTACCATTATATAACATCTTTGAACATAATTGTATTATAGAAAGTTCACTGTATTAGCAAATACAGATAAATACAGATATTTTATAAGAAGCAATACAGATTTTCTATGAAAATATCTGGCATCTCTGATTCGCAGTGAAGCTTGTTTATGTTTTCTGTTCTTTTATCATTTCATTCGCATCATTCAATATTTTAGTAGTATTAGTAAACTGATGGAGTTCTTTTCTATGAGCATGCTTCTTGAAATGTCAAATTTTTAAAACAATGGCGGCCATTTGTATTCGATAGGTATTTCGTAAGGAGTACTATTGTTTTCCGGATTTTTTAGGTAGAAAAATTGTTATCGGATATTCACTGTGGCAAATAATAATAATTCCGTAGCGTATGAAGCGATTGATATTATTTTTCAATGAAAATGGTTCGAACAACGCGGACTTCAACAACAGTGACAAGTAACACTCCGTCACCTAGAAGTGAAGAAAAAGAAGAGCCTTCGCCGGAGAGCAGCAGTAGCAGTGTAGTTTTGTTAGGAACGGAACGTTCGGATAAAATTGCAGCAGCTTCAAATTTGAGTCCATCAGTTGTGTTGCAGAAATTGCCTATGGAGCAAATGAATCCTAATTTGCAGAAGGTATTTCAAAATCAGATGTGTTATTTTATTCCTATAATAATATTTAACTTTTCTTAACTCTGCAGCAATCATCTACATCTACTAGGGCTACTAGAAGTCAGAAAGTGCCATATGCCACAACGATGGAGGAGGATAACGTAAAATTGATTGAGATTATGGATGATGATTCAAAGTCACATGAGAGCACTGTTATGGAGCTCCCAGAAAGCTGTGTCGTAAAATTGAATGATGATTTTGATGACATTACGTGTGCTGTCATCACTAAGGACCACCCGAATACACCAGGCTTGGGAAGCTGTAAAAGACAAATAAAGAGACGAACAAAAAGTATGTTGGTGGTGGATGAGGGTAGCAATGAAACCGATTACGATTCATTGGTGATAGAGGATTTTAAGCAAACCGTATCGGAGAAACATACACTTTGCGTTTTAATGGATAAAACCGGTGTTGTGGGCATGGAAATCACGGAGGTATTATATTTACTTGTTTTCGACATTCGACTGAAAAAAAAAAATAAAAATAAAAAACATATTACAGCAAAAAAAAGACAAGAGAAGTGACGAAGACGATGCTATCAGTTCAGTTAGCAGTGGTCCATCTACAAGTCTTGAACGCGAAGGTGACATTTCTAAAGCAGAAGTGATTGGAACAAGAAAATCGAAACGGCAAGTCAAAGTAACTAATAAATATCGAGATTTTGTTGTCGATGCTCCGTTACCTTCATCGCAAGTTCCATATTCTGATGTGAAGTTAGCTCGTGGCAATGGAGGTGGAAGAAAGAGTCACGTGAAAGAAATTGAGACAACTGTATTTGCTGAAGATTTATGTCCAGAATCACCGCCGATGTTATTTAATCCACCTAAAAAAACATATATAAATAAAAAAGTGAGTCCTACAAAACTGGAGGGCCATGAAAAACCAATGAGACGTATGACACGATCCAAGACACCGACTCCGAGAGGACGTAAGAAAGCAGAACTCATGGTAGATGAGTCGTTATTACAATATGATGATGCAACGGTTGAGTTGCCCGGGCCAGATGATAAAAATGATTCAACATTGACAGTCAACATTGATAGTAGTTATTTTTCCGACGACGACTTCTTCAGATATGATGGAACTCCATCACCTGAGGAGTTTTGTGGTTGGCCCGAAGAGGACATATTCGATCCTGGTGCAGGGCCTTCTTTTTCAACACTATCCACGCTATCCGCTTTTGCATTCGATCCTTTTTTGTCAAATGTGACTCCACTGACGCAGGTAGACAATTCAAACATGGATGATAAGTTGGACACTGACAAAACGATTAAAAAACGGCGCGGACGTACGCCGAAGGTAGCAAAAACAAAACCCGTTGTTACTGTCGAAGAACCCACCGCCATACGCCCGGCTGGATCTACATTTATTAAACGATCCTACAAAACAGCCAAAAATTCTCAAGAAAATCTATTCAACAAAGTTTTCGAACCAGATCCTGAACCAGTGAAAAACACACAACCTGTAATAACGCAACAGTCAGATATAGTAACTTCGATGAGTACCGTATCTATCGATGATGGTCTGGAAGATGCAATTGAAATAGTATTACAAGCTGAAGAAATAATTACCGATAATGATGGTGGACCTTTGGAAGTATTGGAAGTAGTTTCGAAGCCACCAAGAAATCGTCGACGAATTAGAGGTGGCAGACGACCTTCGCCGTCCAGTGCGCTCCCACGGAGAGGAAGAAGTCAACGAGACAGTTTTCCTAGCACAGTAGAAAACGTTGCAATAAACAGTGACCTTGTGGATGACATTGTCTTACCAGCAGCAGACGTTATTCCAGAGAAGGAAAAAAGCCAATTGATAGAAGATCAATTCATAGACGCGCTAAAACCGGTTACAATGCAAGTCCCAGTCGAAGAACTAAATATCAAAACTCAGATTCAAGAACATTCTACTGCTATTACTGTTGATAACTCCGAGAAACAAATATTGAAGGTGTCAAAAAAAACATACGAAAGACGTAAATCGGTATCAAAAAGTGCTCAAAAGGCTTTTTCGACAGGTTCGTCAGAGAAACCGAAAAAAGAAATCGACAATACTATGGAAACATCTATACCTGTCCCTAAAACACCAGATACTTCGGAGATAATAGTGCTAGAAATAAAAGATATAATTCCTTCTGAACCAGTGAAGGACGAAACTCTGAAAGATAAAGAAGAACTATCTAAAAAGGACACCCAAAAAGAATCGAAAAAGTCATCCAAGGAAAGCAGTTACCATCGAAGACAGAGTACTTCAAAGGATGTAAAAAAATCAAAAGAACACAAAGATCATTCTTCTTCCAAAGAACACAGAGATCGTGACAGCAGCCGAAAGGATCGAGATTCTTCCAGAAGTCATAAGGACAGGGACAAAGAAAAACATCGGAAACGTGGATCTGAGGGTAGCAAAAAGGATCGTCGGTCAAATGCTTCCGAGTCTGAGAAAAAACGATCAGAACACAAGGAATTCTCTGGTGAAAAGAAGCACGTGTCTGATAAAAAGCGTAGTGAGTTAGACGAAAAAAAATCTTCGGATACGGAAAAACCCAAACCACCTGTACCCAAAACAGTGGACAAACCTAAAAAATGTTTTGATTCGGAACTGCAAGCGATGGATCCGAGCACCATAAAGAATAAACAGTCCGATGAATCAAAGCGTTCAAAAGAGTACGAAAAAAATCGAAAATCTGATAAACATCGTAGTGATTCAGAGATACGGAAAAAGAGTTCCAGTGAATCAAAGTATGCACACAAAGAATCAAAAGAGAAGCATCGTTCCGCAGTTTCTTCACCAGTGACCTCCAAGTACACTGAGCACGAGGCTCGGAAGAAAGAGTCAGGAGAATCGAAATCTCTTCTCAAGGAGTCCAAGGAGAAAAATCGTTCAATCGAATCTTCTCCGGTTACGGTCAAGTCCAGCAGCTCGAGCAGCTCTAAGAAATCATCAAAAGCTCAACCTAGCTCAAATCGAAAAGAATCGAGTTCCAGTAGCAGCTCAAAATCCAGAAAAAGCTTGAGCAGTTCAATTAAAGATGAAAAACCTAAAGATGAGTCAACAACGAAAATTGATTCTAACAAAGAAAAAATAAAAGAAACAATTTTAAGCGAAGCTGTGAAATTACCTTGCGAGCTAGAATCATCAGAAAATTCAGATGAGACAAAAGAAGTAAAGGAAAAAATCGTCTTGGAACAAGTAGCCAATATAGTTCTTACTGAACAGCAAGAACCAACACAACACGAGACTCCCCGTATCGCAACAAAAGCATCCAGGAAGATGTACCAATGTGAGGAGGATATGCCCCATGACAGTGTCTCACCGGCAAATCTTTCGACGGATCAATCAATTGAATTAGTGAAACAAGAATGCAAAGCAGAGTTTATGAAGAAAGAACCATCGGATGAGGAAGCAGTGCAGAAAATTTCGGAAGCATTTGACACCAGCGTGCAGATATCTGGTCAACGCCCGGAAATTGTGTTGAAAGCATTTGAAAACATAAACATCTCCGAGGATAAACCTTCTGTGAATAAAACATCGGTTGATTTGAAATCTGTGAATCAACCATCGGTAGATTTGAAACCTTATGTGAATCAACCACTGATAGATTTGAAACCGGTTACTGTTGTTGACGACAGTCCATCTGTCGGTGAAACTGAACATATTTCATCACCACCACCACAGGAAGTATCGAACGAGGATTCTAATTCGAATAACAGTGTAACTCTAGACTATGTGAAAGAGATGAAAACAGACTTGGATGATGGTAACATTCGACGGTCGTCTCGTATTAAAACGATAAGTTCACAGAAGCAGAGGACTAGCGGGCATGGTCTTGTTAAGGATAAGGATAAGTTTCTTAAGAAAACAACAATTTCGGTGGGATTTGAAACTAAAGTGCTGAAGGATGCTCTCACAGGAAGCTTCAATGTGATAACTGCGTCAGATTTTACTATTGGAAGTGAAGGGCAAGCCAAAGGAGAGCACGATGCATCTATAACTAACATTGAACTTTCTGAGGAGTATTTACGGGATATGGAGGAAAAACTTGGTCGTTTTGAAACCATCCGAGAGAATCTCTATCAGTGCGATAAAATAATCAGCAAGGAAGCGAAGAAAATGATGTGTGATTGTTTCATGACAAGTGAGGAAACCGAACGGGGTGAGTTAGGCTGCGGTGAAGACTGTTTGAACAAGCTACTTATGATTGAATGTGGCTCAAGATGCGTCGTAGGAGATCGATGCACGAATAAACGTTTCCAGAAGCAGGAATACGCAAACTGTCAAGTATTTCGAACAGATAAGAAGGGATTCGGAATACAGGCTAGCATTGGAATTTTACCTGGCGAGTTTATCATGGAATACGTTGGAGAGGTATTGAACAGTGAGCAGTTTGACGTACGAGCTGAGCAGTATTCCGAAGAAAAGAATAAACATTATTATTTCATGGCATTACGTAGCGATGCGATTATTGATGCTACGACGAAGGGTAACATTTCCCGCTTCATCAATCACTCGTGTGACCCGAACGCAGAAACGCAGAAGTGGACGGTCAACGGCGAGCTGCGTATTGGATTCTTCAGCACGAAATACATTATGCCCGGAGAGGAAATTACATTCGACTATCAATTTCAACGGTACGGTAGGCGAGCCCAAAAATGCTACTGCGAGGCGGCAAACTGCACCGGTTGGATTGGTGGTGATCCTGGTAGCGACGGTGAATCAGAATATGAGGACGAGGAGGAAATCGAAGAAAGCGAGGAGGAAGAAATAACTCCTGAGACAGCAACAGTGTCTGAAATTTTATCGAAAACTTCAAAACTTGACGAAACTAGCAATACGGGCGAAATTCAACATGCTCCAGCTGAAAGCGAATTGAACCTAAGTAAGCAGAAAGAACCTACAGTCACTGTCAAACCTCCCGAGCCTAAACCCAAAAAGGTTCGGAAGCGAACCGAACGAGCGAAAAAACGACGTCCGCAAATTCACGAGGATCCTGATTTGGAGAAGGAAATCAACAATCTTTTGAAGACCGGATTGAAGAATCAAGCTCAAACGTTGAAACTGTCTCGGTTGATGGTTCGGGCCAAGGATATCAAATCAAGAAGCCGTTTGTTAACAATTCTACAAAGCGGTGAACTACCTTGCCGGCGTCTCTTCTTAGATTACCATGGTTTAAGATTGCTTTATGGCTGGATCTGTGAATCTACCGAGTCTGTTGACGATCTGAAGTTCCGCATACAAATACTTGATACGCTCGACCGATTACCGATTCCGAACAAAACAATGCTGAAAGATAGTAAAATCTTACAAACGATCGAAAAATGGGCGAGAATCGATAAACCGAAGGAAAAGGAAGTAGAGAAAGAGAAGGAAAGGGAAACCTCTAGCACCAGCTCTCCCAGTGACAGCAATGGAGCAGGAAGTGATAGCAACACCAGTTCATCGGATGCAAAGAAGCAAGACATTGTTGGTAACGCAGAAGTTTTGAAGAACATGCCCGAGCTACTGAAATTGGCTGATCTAGGAAAATTGAAAGAAATTATTAGCAGCACATGTGTTGAGAAGGAAACGGAAAAAGAAAAACCGTCCAGTAGTGTTAGTGAACCAATAACATCTGCTGCTAGTTTAATGGATTCCATTCAAATCCCGGAACCGGAAGATGAAAACGCACCGGAAGAGAAACGCCTCGGTACACAAATAAGAATCCTATCTTGCAAACTGTTGATCAGTTGGATCAATCTCAAAGAAGTCTTTCGAATCCCAAAAAAAGAGAGGATCGAACAAATGAAGGAACATGAGCGAGAAGCAGATTTGCGCTATAAAGCCCTAGGTCTTGGAGAAGACGACAATCAGCATTCAAATCGACACACATCGAGCCGTTTCTTCGATCGAACTCGTGAACTCAAACGCCGAAAGTCGGTCGACGAAGCTAGCTTCTATAAAATGAAAAGAGCTCTTGCTTCTACTGCCAACCCTATGTTGAAAATGGACAAGCAACAACGCAGGCAAATGTTCGAGATGAAAGTTGCCCACGAGGAAGCCGAACGACGAAACAAGGAGTTGTGGTTACAACATGAAAATAATTGTCTGAAATTCGGACTGAACCCACATTTGACAGCCCCACAAGACCTACCTGCTAAAATGAATCCAGCTACCGGGGAATATTTTTCCGCAGATGATCGTCTTTTACCAACACCTCCGAGCCACGTGTATTTCAAAGTACTGCCACCACCGATGTCCACAGATCCCGAGGACTATGAACTGCCCCCTATGGATTTACCTCCACTATGGAAATTTGCTATTGATGAAAGAGGGTTGTTATATTACTACCACGTGAAAGATCGTGTACCCCAGTGGGAACCTCCGAAAAAAGATACCGAAAGCGGTCCAGGTCACGGTTTACGCGACGAGGATATTTCAATGAGCTCCGACTCAAGTACAACTGACACAGAGGATTCCGAGGAAGAATATCTGAACATTCAGTTAGAGCAATTACTCAAACGGAAGAAAAAGCAACAATCCAGTTTTAATCTAGGTAAAAGATGACATTATTAACCGGTTTGCTCAAGTATTCCATTTCATTATCATACTATTTTCAGATGATGTTCTTGCAAAACCCGATGATATGAATGATGATCTTTCCAAAACAATTAAAGATTTGGATGGTGATGATTCCACCCCTCATACGCGAGGCAAAGTCGATAAAGCGCTTGGTGATACGTTTGAAAAAACGGCGGAGGAACTGCTACAGCACCGTAAACGAAAGCACAGTAACAAACTGGTGCAGGAAAGGATAATTAGTGTAAGTATTACTTATTTTGTAGCACAAATAACTGTCCACGTTAAATTTCGGATACCAACTTAATTGCAGCAAGAACAAATTTGCACATAATTCAACAAAATCGGTTGTTTATTTCAGAATATTAGAGATTTATGTACATTAGAAACAGATGATTGAGGTATTAATACTTCTTTCTGTAAAGTTCTTGTATCCAATTTTGTTCTGTACGGAATCCTTAGACACGTCCGTGGCAACGATTGTCCATCTTCCCTTGAAAGCATCGGTTCCATTTACTTTCTTAATTTCGAAGAGTCTCCGCTAAACTAGAGCCCAGAACTTCTGTATTGGGCAAAGTTCTGGACAGTTTGGTGGCTGTTTTTTGGTACGTATTAGATTTTCGACTAACAACTACATGTGGCCTGCCAAATCAATTACTTCTTCGGCAATTTGGAGACTTTCTTTGTACGGAACTCGGTTCGGCATCGGCGTTCCTTTGCATTGAGTACCTGGAAACTGTTTAAAGTCTTCGAGCACATATGTTTCATCATCTCGTGCTATACTAGACAATTTTTGCAGTGAAATTTTGCTTGTCATCACGTTTGGGCACCTTTTTCACTTTGTACTCCTTCAGACCTTGTCACTGATTCACCTTGCGAGCCATGTTTCACACAGAAAGATTGAGATTCTTCCTAATAATGGCTACCACCTTCTTGTCCATTTGTCAAATTATTTGCAAACACAGTAGATACAGAAGATACAAGGTACCGCGTACCGATAAATTCTAAAGGGGAGAGTTTCAGCTGTCCTATAAAAAAACAAAAACAATCATTTCTGTATTGCAGCCTCGAACCGAAGAAGATAAACTGTACGGTCAGATGGAAATGAAACGATACAAGGAAACCAAAGAGAAACTACGCCGCCGGAAAGAAGAAGCTAAACGATTACGAGCGCGTAGCATGCTGGACAAATCACTGGCGGATAGTCCATTCAGTGGTTCCTTCTCAGCCGATATTCTAGACAAGAGCGCTGCCGAAAGTGCTCTCATCGATGACGATCTGGTCGTGTCGCATAAAATCGTCGATGATAAATGCATCGTGGATGAGTTGGACATCTTGACGAAGAAAAAGAAAATTTCACCATACGAGGAGTGGCAAAAAGTTAAGCAGCGTTTAGGCAAGAAACGAGCAGCGAAAACTGGGGAAAGTTCAACATTTGGAGGGTTGTCATTACCAACAACATCTTCTACGTCATTGGGGGGCAGCTCATCAAAGATTGGAAAACGTAAAAAACCTGATAAGTTGGACATTAATAGTGATGAAGCCAAAAAAATTAAAGAGAAATTCCGCGGTGAAATTGCTGGTGTTATTGTTCAGCATCTTGGCGCTTACCGCAAGGACTCATGCCAAACTGGACGAATTACCAACACCGAGGACTTCAAGCACTTGGCTAGAAAAGTATGTTGTTACTTATAAACGTAAACGAGATCCTAATATACTATTTTTCCTTACAGTTGACTCATTTTGTCTTGGTGAAGGAGCTGAAACATTGTGACAATACAATCAATGAGTTAGAAGTTACCGATTCGGTACGTACCAAGGCTCGCGAATTCATAAAAAAATACATGGCCAAGCATGGATCTATTTATGTTCGAGGTGAAAATGAACCCGATTACGCTAGCATAAATCTTTGAGACAACGCCAAGGGGAAATTGGAGCAATCTGGTTCTGCTAGTGCTCCACCAGCTCCCCAGAAATAGAATCCATACAGCATATTTGGTTTTAATTTATATAAATTTAACGCGTGTGAATTAGTGTATAATTAGAAATAATTTAACTGGTATTGTCTATCATATAACAATTGATTTTGAAAATCAATTGAAGTGCATTATAAAATTCCAAACAGTCAAATAGATTGTGTAAATTGAGCATGATACAGTAGACTGCTGAACATATATCCAAAAATTACAATTTAAAAATATACATACTATCTCGAGATGTTATGCAGTCAACGACCAATGTTCAATATAATTTCCTATTATTCAGGAACATTTTTCTTGGAACGGCAGTGCAACTATCTAAGGTACACTATAATACTTTGAAAATTATATGAAATGGAGTGTCATCGATCGACTTGTGAATAAGTATGCACCCCTATTCTGTATTACGTTCGAATTGGATTTTTTCGAACGAATGCGAAATTTTGCATTCTGTAACTCGATTTAGTTCGAGTTTTTCATACAAAAGCATAACTCGATCGAATTACAGAATGCAATTTTTACATTCATTCGAAAAAATCCGATTCGATCGAAATACAGAATAGGGGCGATAATAAAAAGCCCAATAGTATGTTGAAATAAATATGCAGATATAAAATATTTTAAAAATAATTTGAAGTACACATAAAAAACCGAAACTACACTAAGAAAGCTTTATTGTTTTTACTAGTCGAGTTACAAGGAATGGTTTACTAGTTTGTTAAGTTTTATTTTGCTTTTTCTTGTATAGTTTTCATACGTTGTTCTAGTTTCTTCACCTCGCTATTGACATTTTCGAGATTTTGTGCAAATGCTTCTTGCACTCCAGTGAGTAATGACTTATTTCCCGCAATTCCGTTCAAGATACTGGATTGTGTAGTCTCCAATTCAGCAAATAGCTTTCCGAAGTTAGTTGCTATAAAAAATATAGGAAACATAGTTATTGCTAAACCAACAGAAATATATAGAATAAAGACCATATTTATGCAATGTCTCTAGCGTTTGCATGCGATTCAACATATCAGGCAAAATTTGCACGATTGGTTCCGTAGTCTTCGCAATTTCATATAACTCGAGTATCTTTTGCTCCCTGTTAACGTCTTGTCCGGTCAAAGATGATTTCTCTAGTATAATATCCATATTCTTATTCAAATTAGCCAATCGAGCATCAATCAAATCCAATTGCTGCGGCTGCAACAACGCTGCTTTTGCTGAGATTGATTGCACGGCTTCTATCAAATTACCAGCACCGGTCGAGGCAGCTAAGCGGCTTATTTTCTCAGGTTTTGATCCAACTGCTACTTCTAGCTGGTGAAGACGAAGTTCCAGCTCAGCGATTCGGGAACTATAAGCTAGTTCGGTTAATGTCTTACCAGTATCACCACCACCAGACTTTTTATATTCTTCAATTTTTTTCAACAGATTTTTTGCCTCGCTATCCGCTGCTGCATTGACAGATTCATTTCCAGTCGCTTGTTCTAGTTTCAAACTTTCAAGCACCTTTTTTGCAGTGCCAACAACCTCAAAAACCACTTCATAAGAAGCTTTCTCTTCCTTACTTTTACTAGCATCCGCTTGTGATGTAGCGATTTCATCCATTAAATCATTCATTTCACATTGCAAACGAAGGCATTTTTGAATGGGAGATTCTTTTTCACCCTCACCAGCTAGATCCCACTCTCCACTACGTGCATCATACCCGATGCGAAATCGTTTTCCAATTCTATCGCTGAAGTCAACATCTCCTGTGAGGTATTTTCCTTTAAATTTATTGTAAGAATCCTTTGTAGAAATATGCAAGCGTTCAATACTTTCATTCGATGGCTCTTCCTCGTAAAAATCGGATGTTTCTGTCTCTGGGACATCTGGTGTCTCGTAAACATCCGGTTGATCGTGAGCCTAATGGTGAAAATAGTATGTGAGGTTTAATGTAATATAGTTATCATTAGAACTTTCTCACGATATACGGCAAAAATTGAAACTTCGGGTCAGCCATCACACTTAATGCAGTTATGAATATTTTCAGATGATTTGATTGGAGGAATTACCGTCTGCGCAAATATACAAATAAATAGTGATGATATCACCTACACTTCAGATCAGTGCTGTCAACTGTTTTTTCCAAAAATCTGTATTTGGCGGAAAAATGTATCTGTAGAATATCTTTCTCTATTTTTCTCGAAAAATCAAACATGGATTTAGTGCCGAAACTGATTTTGCGACAAAAAAAAAAGTCGCTCGACCTGGTTTACCCCTATGGAATCCAAAACAAAAACTGAAAATCGGTATTTATCTGTATGAAAATTGAAATGTCGGTATTTTGAGAGAGCATATCTGTATTCCTGTATCGCGTCCAAAAATCGATATAAATTCCGAAAAATCGGTATAGTTGGCAGCGCTGCTCCAGATTCAATGCATCCAATGCATCAAGCAGTGAATCAGCGTTGCCAGGTCATTTTAAAAAAATTTGCATTTAGCACATTGTCGCAAAACTGAAAAGCGGCCCTTATAGTATGTTCACATTAGCGCTGATATCAAGTGATATACGGATATACTTGATATCCGATGATATCATGTGCGATATCACTTGATATCCCATACAATTTGATGTCAACGCGTATCACCATTTTGGCATGATATACGGGATATCATGCACGATATCATCTCGAGTTGTCAAAAATCGCAACTAGCAACACGGATAATGGCATTGAACGCACTTATTTATGATCGTCACTTTGAGAGTGACAATAAACAATCATTATAATTTCCAATTTTCAACGAATACTGGCGTTCGGAGACCATTAAATGCAAGACTTAAATTATTGATTGAATTGTAGGAGAGAAAAGCAATATTATTGATCTTACTCCTAATGGGAACATTCAATATGACAACTTCATTGTCAAACGATATCATCACAGACTAACAGACATGACAGTATGAGTAAATTCTAATAAAAATTATTTTTCGTGATGCACTAGTTCCACCTATATTGTACTGCGCGAACTATTTACTATCTGTACACCCCTTGTGTTATGTAAGTTTTTTTACTAGTTGGTTTCCCCTCGTTTGTCAACACCGATCAGCTGCTTGCAGGGATGCCTGATTTCATCAAAATATTTGAAAATGAATCGTGACAATGATTTATTGGATTACGTTGATAATATATTTAACTTTTTCTTGATGTTGGAGGGTAACCATTTATTCGACTCAAATTTGTTCATCTAGACTATTTTTTATTGTGTTGGTAGTTTTCACCCGAAATTAAGTGGCGGCAGACCAGAAGCAAGTAAATATTGTAACAAAACGGGTTCGATTTTTTATTGAGTTGGAGGATGAGAAGTAGGCGCAATTATGTATATAGTTTAGGCAATATCAAAGATAAACTCAAGATAGAGTAGTCTGCGATTTCTTAGGTATCATTTGAATAGGACCCCTCGATGAGCTCGGTTCACTGTCAATTTGAGTATTTTGAAGCAAAACAACAAGTGTCTGATCACTAGATGCGTCGTAACTATGACAATGATTGTTTATGTTTGGAAAAATATCAAGTTACAGTATGAACGATATTGAGAAATTTCGCTTTATATCAGTGATTCTTAGAATAAGAAAGTGAAAACTACTTAGAACCATTGTCTAGAATTTATTTAGTTTGTTATAGCCTCATCCCATGAAGCATCAGTTGTGGCAAGAAATCATTATATGCTGAATGTAAACATATGTGTGCTTCCTTTCTAACTTGTATTGTTTCCATGGCATTTTGTCGGAACTAGTCGACGCTTGTTAACGGAGGGTCAATAAAATTACATTATTACTGAACCAACTGGTTCACGATTACTGACCCAACATTTTTCAATGAAACGTATGGAACATTGTAATCTTCAGTTTATCTTTGGCAATATGTATTAAATCTGTATCCTGCATGAAATTCGCATGGACGCATACAAATCAATACATTACAGGTAATTCTGTATGAATGGCAACTCTGTTGGTAAATGAAAAAAATAAAGACAGTCTAGATGACAGACATGATGTTTTTGATAGGGTAACGTGGCGCCATCATGACACATGTGAGTACTGTCCCAAATAATGGAATATTCGAAATGACCGTTAAAATGATTGAAGAATCAAATTTGAGTGTCCTGTCTGTTAGTCTGTGATATCATTTCGATCATATGTGAACACTTCCACGTGATATGCGAATCATCTCGGTATATTAAGTAATATAAGCGCTAATGTGAACATGGTATTACACGAGTCATTAAAAATGTCATTACTATTAAATAATATCATTTTAATGAACGTGTAACGATGCAGTAATGACGAGATTTCTATCAAAATTGAAATACATCATTACTTAGTCATCATTAAAAATGACAAAAATAATGCTCGAGTAAGGGCCGCTAAATGTAGAGGCGCTGCTTGTTTAGAGATGATGCTTTTAGCAAGAGCTGTCAAATCGGTTGGAAAATTTTCAATTTTTTCACCTTTTCAACGATTTCTTAAAAAAAACTGGCAAATTCAATTGAAAAAACATAATAGAAGTTGAAGAAAAAGTTTTTACTCTGAGGTGGTAATGTTGATTTTAATTCATTGTGCGAAAACTAACGTTTATTAAGAATAGAGCATTAAACTGGGTTTAATACCATTTTTCAAATGCCTGGAAATAAAAAATAAAGTATCCAAAATAAATGGTACTCGATCGCTATACATTCTAGTACTCGAGAAATCAACATTACACTGGTTTCTGTTTAAAAAAATGTTGATCCAAAAAAACCTAACCTAACCCAATTTCACACATTTCTGAAGATTTTCCATGTTTATTCGTAGTTTACACCAAAAGAGTAGAAGTAATCATTTTGAAATCAATTTTTTTCCATTCCGAGTGTACTTTTATTGCTGATATCTATTTGTACTATTGAATAAACGATAAAAATGTTGCAAATCACTACTGCCGATATGAAAATTTTCGAAATAATCCTCCTTTTCTTGGTTTCATTTTTCATTGGCAGGTGTCACTATCCGTAATTCAGTTTCGCGGCAATGTGCTTTGCCAGCTGCCAGATTTGTCTGGAAAATGCCTATGACGTCATGTAACTGTGGCTAGCATCATTCGCAAAAACCGAAACAATGAAAAAAATGGCTATCAAAAAATTGGATATTACAAACTACTTGTTTATTCAGTACCCTTTACCGCACTTCCCTACAAATTATCGATCAGAATATCATCACTACGATAAGGAAATTAAGATTTTACTCGATTTGAAATGCTCGAATGTTTGTTTACCATCCTCTGAGCGTCAACCCCGCATGTGCATACAAAAAACGAATCTTGAGACGAGTTAAATGAGATTGAAATATTGGTATGTTTGGTAGTGAGAAAGCACTGTTATTGGCAATAAAATTTTCCATGATTAGTATATATGAAGGGCAATAACTTATTGTCTTTCATATGTACTTTTTATTGAAAAAATAAAACCGAGACGCTTAAAATGTAGAACCGATTCAAAACGGTTCTGCCAATCTTGTACGGCAAGAATCCGACAGAAAAGAACCGTAAATAACCGCTAGGCGAAATTCTCTGCCGCAAACGGTTGTTGCATTGTTGAATTCCGGCAAAAATGGCTTGCAGACATAACCAGCCGTCTGGAGGTAAATCTGTCCGCCGCGTACAAGTGGATACGAGAATCATTTTTGTCATTTTTAATGATGATATTTGAAATTTGCATAGAAAACTCGTCATTCCCACATCAGATCCGAATGGATTCCGAATCAATTCCGAGTCGGCGAGAAATTTTCATTCGGAATTCCATGTGGAAATCATGTGGATTCCGAATCAATTCCAACTTCAGCGCAACAACCGATTCCGAATGAATTTGGCCTCCAACCGGTTGATTCGGAAATCTGTCGGAATTGAGTGAGAAGATGCGGACTGAATTGTCAATGCGTCTTCTTCTTCTTTTTCGATTTTGCACGTTTTCGTGCTGATTTTCAGTTTATTTTTAAATGAAAACATTACATAACTGAATATACAAATTTAAATCTTCATGTTTTTCGGATATACAGAACGAGTAAATAACCAGTTCTTCTTAGAATTCCAACATAAACTGTTGAAATTCGCTGGAAAATAACAAATCGGCCTACCTTACACACTCGTTCAATGTTACTCTAAAGTGAGTACAATTTCACTCACTTTCGTTAAAAGTGGAACTACTCTATAGTGAGTAAAGCTTGTTTACTCACTTTTGAGTAATTACTCAATATCATTCGAATTGAATAAGGGATTCGAATAAGGAATTCTTTGCTTTCAACAAATACTGACTTACTTCTATCCCACGAATGAAGGAAGCCGCTACCTGTTCATCGGTCATTGGAAAGGATCCGTCTGCTTTCCTCCGTTCTGCCTCCGACAAAGGGAAAAGTTCAGTGAACGTAAATTTTCACACAGCGTTTTCAAAGCTCTGTGAGTAAAACTTGTTGTCAATTTAGAAATTGAGTCGAAAATACTCATTCTTCTAAATCAATATTACTCACTTTGAACTAAATAAGCAAAAGTGAGTACAAATTACTCACTTGAGAGTAGCAATGAATGAGCTTGTAGTCAGCAACACTGCTGGGGCTGCCAGTTTTTCTTGTTTTAAAATTCAGATTTAAATTTTGTAACTGACATAAATTTTGCATCTAGAACTACACGCTCGTTCAATGTTACTCTAAAGTGAGTACAATTTCACTCACTTTCGTTTAAAGTGGAACTACTCTATAGAGAGTAAAGCTTGTTTACTCACTTTTGAGTGAATATGATATTTGTCAAATTCTGAGTAACATTTACTCAGTGCTACAAATAGGAAAATTAGCACGAGTGAGTAAATATTTCTCAATATCATTCGATTTGAATAAGGGATTCGAATAAGGAATTTTTACTTTAAACAAATACCGACTTACTTTTATCCAACGAATGAAGGAAGCCGCTACCTGTTCATCGGTCATTGGAAAGGATCCGTCTGCCTTCCTACGTTGCCCACGTACTGGCATTTTGTACAGCATTCGTACAAATGCTCTGATGTATTCTTATATAGAAAAAATAAATATAATACTTGCTATATGACTGAACACTTTCTTACCGTCTTCAACCTGCGCAATTTGCTTTGAGGTGTACAGTAAGCATTTCGATAATGTGCTGTTATAACATGGTTCCGCCTCCGACAAAGGGAAAAGTTCAGTGAACGTAAATTTTCACACAACGTTTTCAAAGCACTGTGAGTCAATTTAAAAATTGAGTAGAAGTTACTCAGTTTTCTAAATCAGTATTACTCACTTTTTGACATTTGAATTAAATAAGCAAAAGTGAGTACAAATGACTCACTTGAGAGTAACATTGAATGAGCGTGTAGAACACTACTGAATATGCTCTAAGAATTCTCGGTTGATTTTTCATTAGGGCGTATACGCAAGTGACAGTTTCTCTTTAATCACTCTCTCTTTCGATTATTGTGATGTGATTAAAAAGATTTTCCTAGATATCACTATTCTGTTTGAAAGTCGAAAGTTTCGGGTGCAAAAAGTTGAGCGACAAACGTGGAAACCGCTTGGTAATTAATAAAAGAGAAAGTAAACAAAGAGAAACTGTCACTTGCTTATACGCCCTTTTGAAAAATTAACCGAAAATTCATTGCTCATTCCGTCATTTCTCGGATAATTTTTCAAAAGGGCGTATAAGCAAGTGACATTTTCTCTTCAATCACTCTCTCTTTTGATTATTTATTTCATGCAGAGTTCAGTGATAAACGTGGAAACCGCTTGGCAATTAATAGAAGAGAAAGTAAACAAAAAGAAACTGTCACTTGCTTATACGCCCTTTTGAAAAATTAGCCGGGAATTTCGATAATGTGGGCAGGCCTGCCAGTATTCTCTGCATAAATTAGACCAGTTTTTACTTGTACACTGATAAAAAACGACACCTTGGACTGAAGTGTTTTACATTTAATTTAGCCTTATTTCTCGTAAAAAAATAAACCATTAGCGGCCCTAACACGATCAATAAAAGTGTCATAACTAACAAGTAATGACACTTTTAATTATCGTGTAAGGTTTACGAGTTCAGTAATGACACGAGTAATGATGGAATTCCGGATTTTCCATCATTACCAACATGATTTCTTCTTATTTTTTTGTGAAAGTGCTGAATATCGTCAGTTGTATTAGATGAGAAAATTTGACAACCTTAAAGCAAACATTCTCTCCAGAACTATACGCGAAAAATAATTTGCAAATGACAAAGTGTAGATTTAAATTATTAATGTTTCATTAACCTTAACGTTTCAATGGAAAATAAAATTTATTTTCAGCTAAACGAAAATAAAGAATATTGCAAACAATCTTTTAATTGCTGAGGGAAAGTTATTCTGGTTACAAGCCCCGTGCTGGAGTAGTTAAAAATACTCATCATTAATAATGAACGTGTAATGCTAAAAATTAATGATGTACAGTAATGCAGTAATGCCGAGCGTTTGAGAAGAGTTGTTATTTCTTAGTAAAGACACTTTGAATGATCGTGTGAGGTTGGTTTTACAGCATTAACATTTGATTCACGATTAGATCTATTGGTTACAATACATTTTATTGTATCTTGACAAGATTTTTTTCGTTTTCAACGATTCAAATTATTGTTTCTTCGATTCTACATTCGAATTTATTGTACACGTTGTGTTTCAAACAATATGCAAACTGTACATTTAATTGTTTTCCAAGAAAACATGCATGAGAAAATTTTATGATTTGAATTGTTACGATACTTAACAACCTATACATTCTATTGTAAAAAGCATGTTCACAATTAATTTAATAGTGTATAACAATGCATTAAAATGTTTTTCAATGGTTAAAGCAAAATTGTGGAAGGGTTTGTAACCGCAAATCGTATTGCTTTTCTACAATAATTTTTATTCGGGTTGTTTTGAAACTTTAATTGTAAGTGTAAGTCTCTTCAGTCTTTAGCCAGTTGTCATATGTTCGATCGTAGTAATAGCCATGCAATGATTCTGGACGCTAGGAATCGGCTGCGAAGTCAGTTGAAAAAGAAAGGCCAAATTTCTCAAAAGGAATGTAATTCCAAGACTTTGCTTTAAATCTCTTCAAATAATATTCAAATGAAATCATATTGAATTCTATTGAAAATACACCTAAATTTCATATGGACAACATTGCCAGGTATACCGATTTATCGGTATTTATACAGATATTTGACCTCTATACTGCAATATACATATGTACTCCCAAAATACCGATAATTCACGGTTCATACAGATAAATACCGATTTTCGTTTATAGCTTGGGTAGACAGGAGAAAAGGTTGCTGCGAGACCTTTTTCTTGCTCGCCAAAATGAGCTTTGGTGACATTTCCGTTAACTTATGTTGACGAAATTCTGATACCGATATGGCACAGATAGATTTTTGAGCCGAATACAGATTTTTGGAAAAATGACCTGGTAACACTTCCTATGGAATTGCTTTATACCAGTTAGGAACATTGACATTCAGTTTTAACGTCAACTATGCCTGTCCTTTTCTAATTCTTTTTCCGGTCTGCCATTGGGATCGAAAGTGAACACATTTCACTGAGTGAGTTATTTTTCTTCTAAAAACTATTGAATTGTCTATAATTTGTCTGATGCAATTATATGTGTCAATTCTAAATATATTCTACTGTATCCAGCCTTATGTTTACTACTGCTGTAATATAGTGAATTCTTTAAAAACGTAGTTTAAAGCAGATATTGAAATAGCGGTGTTCAGTGTTGACATTTCAAACGTCAATTACTGGTACGCTTCTTAACAGTTCCTTCTAGATTTTTGTGGTATTTTTAAGTATATTAGTTAATTATTTAACTTTTCTCGATTTTTAGGTCATGGGTAAGATTATGAAGCAAGGTAAGGTTGTACTCGTCCTCGGGGGACGGTACGCCGGTCGTAAAGCGATAATCCTAAAAACATTCGACGACGGTACCTCGGACAAACAGTTTGGACATGCTCTCGTTGCTGGCATTGATCGGTATCCTCGGCGGGTGACTCGTCGTATGAGCAAGGCCCGCATCCACAAGCGCTCCAAGATAAAGCCTTTCGTCAAGGTGAGTGTCGTCATATCAAAATTCTCGATAAACAGAAAAGGACTCAAGTGAGAATGACAGTTACAGCATATTTCTGTTTTTTTTTTTTACAATTTCTTAACTGCAGATCGAAAGTTGATGGTTTAAGTCATTCTATGTAAAGAGTTGGAGAGAGTGTTTGCCGGTAGAACCGTAGTTATCGAAAGAGAAAGTAAACAAAGAGAAACTGTCATTTGCACTTGAGACCTTATCTACACAGCAAAAAAAAATAGGTTTGAAATGTTGCGTTACAATTACATTTATTTCACGTTACACGATAACGATGTACTCTTGTTTTTAATCCAAGATCGACGTATTAGAGACTTGCGTACTAAAAAAACACAAGGCTGAGCAAAGTAACAAATAACAACGGAATGCGGAACAACGTATTAAAAAAATACGTAATTCAGAACGATGTAATCCGAAAGAATTCATAGCATGTTGATACGAAATGAAAATACGGTTATTTTTTAAGTATTTATTTTTTATTTATTAATTCAATGCTCTATAATCAGTCGTTGGTACCATTTCAATCGTAATTTAACTACATTTTATTGTACCGTTCTCCGTCTGGTTGTAAGCATAATTTTCAATTTTTTTTCTATACAAGTTTGTATATATACACATACATATATGTATACACTGAGGCCTTTTTTTATGCGGACTTTTTTTATGCGGTTTTTTTACGCGACTTTTTTATGCGAATTTTCAGAGCTATGCGGGTTTTTTATGCGAAGTTTCAGAGTTATGCGATTTTTTATGCGCATTTTCAGAGCTATGCGGTTTCCCTTCTGCGGTTTTTTTATGCGAAGTTTCAGAGTTATGCGGTTTTTTTATGCGAAGTTTCAGAGTTTGCGGTTTTTTATGTGAATTTCCAGAGTTATGCGGTACGTAAATTCGCATAAAAAAGACTTCAGTGTATACACTTTATTATATTACTCATTATTTAAATCTTTTAATAAAGCAAAGCTTTGACATTCGAGTTTCTTACTGAAACGATTTTGTCTTCTGATATAAATTAGTAGAATTAAACATTTTTTGACGTTGCGTTGAAGAACAGTCGACGAAGACTTTTTTCAATAAAGTTAACAAACACGAAAGCATAAATGGCAAGTTTTGGTTTGAATACAAGTAACAGAAAAAAATCTATTGAATTTTAGCTAGTTTGGTTAAAAGTGTTCGAATTTGTCGCTGTTGTTTACCTACTATTGTTGCAACTGATCTGGTGCCTTTATCAGGCTTAAGTTTCAGTAAATATAACTGAAAAAAAACCTAGAGTTTTTGAAACTGAAGCAGGATATTTGTAAAAATATATTTAAAAAACCATGAGGAAATTCAATACAGCTTTCACGATATTGTCTACGCCTTCTGTCACAATCGTGCCTTCAGCGTGGACACAGTACAAATCGCGACCTGCAACATAAATATGAAAGTTAGAACATACGACTTTTGACGTACTATTAATCATAACATCTAATGCGAGAATAGATGTAATAGTTGTATCCAAGATGGTAGCATCATTCTGTGTATAGTTAAAAAAAAAGTTTGCATTAAACTTAAAAAATTAAAACTGACAACAAATTATGCATCTAGAATAATAAGATTACTAAATATGCCCTAAGGGCATATAAACACTATATCAATTTAAATAGTATCATTATTTTTAATATTCCATTACTTACATCTAAACTGATCAAGGCTGTAGAAAAATCTTCCTTCAATATTTTTGAAACGTCAACAAAAATTTTCAAGTCTGTCGCAGTGTCGTTAATGTGCAGTTTTTTATCGATGTACGTTCTCGAAACTTGAATAAGTCTTTTCCGCTTAGACAAATAATTTTCAATAAAGCGTGTGGGATTTATCCCAGTTGCACGTTCAAAGTGATGTTTTAGTACAGTGATTAGTTTGATAAATGGTAAATTTTCAATCAAGTTTGGCAAGTTGGAAATTTGGAATTATCTATTTTAAAACAAATGTATGATTCAGTTTGTCTCTAAAACGCTTCTCCATATGCCTCGTTCCGATGAAGAACTATCAAATCTTTGTTCGAGCAATATGGCTCTTCACAAGAATAGTATTTCTCGATAACTACTACGCGGCACCGTCTGTATTGATTTTTGCCAAATTTTTCTTCCAGTGCAGACCTGCCAGTTCTATGAGATCTATTCAAATACGTGTTATGATTTCTCATCTTATCTGCCAAACTTCCTGATCCATCACCGATAGTTTCTCCATTATCATCTACATCCATCAATATTTTGTATTTACTACTAACATTTATAGCAACACGCCTGAACACGGAAAAGGGTATTTTAAAAGAAATTGCTCGCACTTGTCCAACCAAGTTATCGACTAACCGATTATTATCTGTTTCCGATGCTTTGATTGCATTCGTTTGACTTCCTTCGAAGAGGACGAACAAATCTGGAATTTTTGAAAAGTTAACTTTGAATTTAGCTAATTTCAATGAATCCGGTACTAGTTCCTTCAGTGGATAGTTTGGAACAGTGACTTGTGACATTTGAGTGTACTCTATGGTCATGTCAGAAGGTAGAATCGGAACCACCGATTCGTCATTTTCAAATGATTCGGGTATGAACATTTCATTGATCTTTTCTACGCACAACTCTCGGCGGATAACACGGAAGTGCTGGAGTTTAGATATTCAACAGATTGGTATCTTAGAACGAGGGGCTGGGGTCCACTAGGAGATTGATAGTACCTATTAGCTCTCTCCGGACAGTACCAGCCTAGATGCCGTGTGGAATCCAGCGGAAAAAAATGAACCAAGAATAGATCCACTGGGTTCCTGCTTCCATGTCGTAAGAGGCGATAATTGCAGGAGTTTCTTTTTCCTTTCAGTTATCAGATATTTTTAATGTTTCACTTCTGATTACTCTATTTTACTAAATTATCTCTTCATTCAACCTGTCAATTTCCGTCTAACTTCGAAAAGAAGTTTTATTTGGAATGTTTTCTTCCATGTTATTGATTGTCTGTCAGGATTATAAATTGAATGATAAAAAAATAAATAATCTAAAACTATTGCGCAAATTCGTTGATATTACAAAGTTAATAACAGAGATAACATATATCGATATATTGAACACGTAGTAAAAAAACACTTGATATTAATATTTCAAACAATAAATTAGGATTTTTCTCGGTAGCCGGCTGCCCAGATCAACCAATGTAACCAATTAATAATTTTAATAAGAAATTAAAATAATAAAGCGAAAATAATAAAGAATAATAAATAATAAATAATGATTTTATAACAACTGTTTAGAATATGTCAATGCAATGAATCAACTATTTTGTCTAAATCCTATTCACTCGTTTATTTTGTAACACGTAATTTCATTTATAAAAAATAGGTAAGTTTTTATTCGTTACGCGATAGTATTGCGAATCTTTCTTTAGTTTACTCGAATTAGAGCTGTGAATCAAGACTTTCCGGGACTTCAATATAGGATATTGTTGAAACGTTCACCCTTATTCTGAATAACGTCGTATCGTTTTTTCGCTCGTATTTTATTCGTATTCTTAATAACGCTAGCAAAATCAGAGGTAGCTATGATTCGATCGAACCACATTCGATCGAAAAATCAATACGTCGTTATTCAGAATAAGGGCGGTTAACTCGGGAAATCAGTAAGATTAGTGGTGCATCCGAGCATCTTGAAACCGGAACATACTGAGTCGCGCGCGAAAAATACCAATACTGAAATTTTTACTAACAAATATCCTTCTCCCGTGACACTTGTGGAGTGCGCAGTAGTATATACGGCCTCTAGTAACAACAAGTGTTGGACTAACATCTCTTCCCATTCATTGGACGATCTACGTTCGGGTCTGGCCGGTGCCGGTACTGATCAATGAATTCTGGGATTACCAGAAGATGCACATTGAAGGATGATTTACCAGTCCCAGGATGGATCATCTAGAAACTCCCTGTACAATTTCAGCTAATCCCGATCAGTAACGGAGTAGCAACCAGGGGTGGTCGCTCAAGTTCAAGCTCAACAGATTGGTATCTTAGAACGTGTAATTCGTTGTCCGCCGTATCCTGCGAAATGTATATGATAATTAAAACTACTAGTAATAATAAAAACCTATATCAATCCACGTAGAGGTGTTGTAATGAACACGATCTTTACAATTAAATGTTTTAAATTCAAAATTTCATTAAAATTAATTCTCAGTTTGTTTCTATCGAAACGCGTGATAGCTGGAAAATGTTTGTGTGTGAAATTTCACATCTGGAAATGCCAGTCGTTTGGGTATACAGCATCGGCTGTATACCCAAACGACTGGCATTTCCTGATGTGAAATTTCACACACAAACATTGCGGAACACACACCAAATTAAAAATAATTTTGCTATGGTTTTTTTTATCACTTTCCTTCAAATTCCCTTGCCCCATCAGATTCAGATAAAATTCAGACAGACTATATTACATTTCATTTGAATCTGTTTGTCAAAATTGCGAATGCACATACCTACATTTTGTGACCTCGACGAACTGAGCAAATAGTATGGGGTTCAAACATGGCCTCGGTTGGTAAGTCGATTTTCACAGAGATTGCATAACCTTCTTAGTAAGGAAGGTAAAAATTCTTTTATAACTCACCTGTTTTGAAACTGTAGCTGGCAAGCATTGCACAGTGGTCCGGATCCACAATTTAGGGGGACAAAAACATTTGTGGCTTAGTCTTATACTTTAGAGCTATGATGTCTTCAGACCAAATAATCAGTGATAGATAAGCCATATTTTGATGCGTATAATATTAGGGTGGTTCTTATTATTAGGGTGATCCAAAAAATATTTTCCGTGTGTGTTGAGATAGAGGACTGCATTCTTCGGCAAAATTGTAGGAAAACTTATATCAAGCAACTTTGCTGAAGACACCATTGTGGTATCTCCAACGGTTTTAGTGTTACAGCTATTTTAATAGAGCAACTTAGGGTGTTCCTAAAAAATCAGATTTTTTGCTCTAACTTTCTTATTTTTCACTTCTCGTTTTTGGTGTCTTTGAATATCTTTTAGAGTTTATTGAAACCAATTTTTTGATGACTAGCGCATTCAGGTAGCGTTTTCTGAATCGAACTTATGAGCACAATTAGTTCAAAAAACAGTTCATTTTTAAACTTCTATATCTAACATTGGAGCAAACGAAAAAAAAAATCTGTTTCTTTCATTTGATAGAAAATACTTTCGAGCATAATTATAAAAAAAAATGGCGGAGGATATTTTTTTAAGATTTTTAAATTGTGTTCATGGACCCAAATGACGTAACGTTAAAAATAAAAAAAAAATTGTGTTCAAACATTGGGTTTTTTTTCACTGAAAAATGCTCATATGTAAGGCATTTATTAGTTTTTTTTATTTATAACAATTTTTATTCAGGCCAATTTGCGTATAGCTTTACGTGGCCGATTTACCCATGTTTTTGTTACATAAAATTATTTTTTTATTGTTGGATCTCGTTGTCACCCTTCTTCTAGGGGGAGAGGAGCTTCCATTTCCTTCTAGCGAAGATTGTTCGTCATTTTGTCCGTTGCTCATATCATCCATTGCTACATCGTTGGAATTGTGAGTGGTTTCCGTTTCCTTGTTTTCATTGTTGATCGCAGTCTTGGGTTCATTTGCAGTTGCTGTAGATGCGCTTTGTACATTGATTGCCGTTGATAGTTGGTTAGATGGTGAAGGTGCTTTTGAAACAGGAGCACTGCATTCACTAGTTTCCGTTGTCGGGTGGTTGTCCTTGTTTTTGTTTGTTTTGTTTGTTTTCGCAGTTTCAGTGCATGGTTTGCCGTAGTGTGCAGGTTGTTCACAAAACTGACATGTAACCAATTGATTTTCATACGTAATCAACGTTTTACACGGATGTATCCCGTCTTGACCACAAATGATGTAAGATGGAATTGCTTTACGTAGTTGCATACGTACCACTCGCACGCCATTCCGGATACCCGGAAAAAAATTCCGCCATACTTCCTTTTCGATGGAAAGAACTTCACCGTACTGCGACATACATTCCCGAACATACCCCTCGCTGGTCTGCGGGGGAAGGTCATGCACGCGTACTTCTATGGCATTGTCCACCATGAACACAGGGATTTTATATTTAACATTGTCATGATCAATACTGTGCACCCCGTTATTACCCGAAGCAAATGCAATTGCATCTTTTTCACGTTTAAACATAATGTACACACAGTTCGACGCCTTGTTGAATTGAATCTCACTTACATCATTAACGTTTAGATGCATTCGTTCCTTAAGCAAGATTTCAATTTCGGTTGCTGCAGGTCTAACTTTGCAGCGCTTGAAATCAATACAAATTGAATTTGGCCTTGTAGGCCAAGTTTCAGGCTTTGTTAAATCGTATTTGCCCATTTCGTACACTCTATTGTTCACTGCACTGTATTGTCTTTGCTTCTGTCGTCGCGACCGTAAGAAATTTTCGACTGTGTCGTTTGCGATGCGAGCACGAACTGGCATTTATTAGTTGTATATATTAAAATAAGGTATTGCTGTCTTCTAGCGTGTTAAAACTAATTCAGCTGCATAATCGGGAAGATGGAGTGCACTCACGTTGGTTGTTACTCTATTCGATAATGCTATTACAGGATCAGAGGTTAAAATCAATCGTTTGAATACATCCTCTAGATTCACTAAACGATTGAATTTCCGAGAATGGAACTCCCTATACTTGCGTATAGATTTATTTCGATTCTCTTGCGCTTCCTCACTGTACATACCAATAGGAAGCAAAGCATATTTTATAATTGCAGTCCCATGCACCAGAAGTTTATGCACGGTTGGCGACAGAGCATACCATCCATACAGCTCCACATAACGAATTCTTGTTTGTTCAGCAAACTCCTGGAAAGCAGGAACCGAAATCTCCACTTTGCTGTTTATCAACGTTAAGATTATGCAAAACCGTTCAAGTATATTTTCATTTAACTCGGTGATTTGCGCTACGGTTTTATATTCTTTGAAAAATCTACGGGCACAGTTTTCATCATTCGAGTTTCCGCCTCCAGGTAATGGTTCGCCAATACGCAACCCTAGCTGCTCTTTTAATGCCGTTCGTATGTTTGTCTCTCGCTCCTTGACATGCTGATTTTGTCGGGACACGCGCCATGTCGGTTTCTCCATGTGCAAACGATAACTCACTTTTAGCAAAAGTTCCATAGATCGAATCATTGCGTGGAGAGGCGAAATTCCAAATTCCCGGGAAATCGATCAACAACTAGTAATTAGGGTAAAATGGGGTGATTGTGAATTTATTCAATGCCTAAGCGTCAGCGTGAATGTAGAATTTCCTCCCAATATGAAACGAATGCGAAAGTGTCAAATAAGAACAGTAGACAGATTTAATATATTTCATGAACTATCATCATTATTACCTAGTAATTTTAACTATTACAAGATAATTTTATTAGATAGCTTAACTTTATTGTCAAGGAAATGCATGTTTTTGGAAAAGATATCTTTTTCCGTCGCATTCATAGATTTTCAGCGGAATGATGTCTGGCAAAGAATTTAACAACATGCATTCAAATTTGTCCTTTTCCTTATCTAAAATATTTATTCCTCGCTCGATTATTGGTTCAACCAGGATATAGCTGCCATAGATATATACCTCGTGTATATTAGCTCCCAGTATGAACTCTTTCAATTCAATGAATATTCTAATATATTCTACTTCGAGTTCAAAGATATAGTTTATTTCAGTTTAGATCCAATTTAATTTCACTTAGAATCAAATACATTTTTCATTTGATTCATGACAACTAGGTTTTGTTTCTTTAGTCAGACTTCCGTGTGTAGATTCAATTCTAGATTTGTTGAAGATTATTTTTTGAATCGATTTTTTGACTGGATATTACAAACATTCTAACATTTTAACAGGTCCAGTTAACAGTTAAAAGTTCTTTTAAAAAAATAAAACATTTTGATTTTAATCTATATCTATTATTTTAATGAAATTACACTTATAATTTATCATAACTTTGTCAGTATATGATAAACAGGGAATTTAAAAATAAATATCACAAATAAAAAAGTCTCAGCTGCACACTTGTTATGAGAAACCAATGTACGCTGTTTTCAGAAATTATTTCCAACCATAGTTATGATGCATCCATCGAAAGCTTTAAATTCTGTGAAAACCCATCCCGCATGCCATTTGAATTCTTTTGAAATAAGATCATCTAGGTAATATACTAATATTATTGGTAGTACCTATTACAAGATAGTTAGTCATTTGCTGTGTATTCCGGACGATACATATTTGCAATGTTTTCTTGAGTGGCAATATTAAAGAATCAATATTTGATTTAAGGATGGACAATTGTATTCAACATTCAAGTATTTGAAGCTAAAAATTAGTCAGTTGAATTCAAGAGCTAAGATATTGAATTTTAATATATCATATTACTTCATATATGCATTTGAATAAATCAAATTCCTAACTATTTCAGAATAATTTTTATTTTGAATTCATGTCAAAACATGTTTGATTCAAATACATCTAGTATACTGTAACAGAAATTGGATTTTTTTTAATTTGAATTGATAAAACTATTGAGTTTGAATTAAAATCCTAATATATTTAAATCTATTATGAATTACCGCACCAAATATAATTCAAAAATAGTGTTGTTTGATTCAAATTTTAATTCAAAGTTAGTTTTATTTATTTCAAAAAATGTATGTATGTATGTGTATATGTACAATATATATTAAAATTGTACTAAATATTAATTAAGATACACGACGATGATGAATACTACCAAATCCAAACCCGGTGAGACAGTAACTTGGTTTAAGTCGGGTATAAATAAATTAATATAAACATAAACTAAATCCATAAGATACAAACATAAACACACATTATGACAACAATTTTATAAAATCTATTTGAATCAGCACAAGGAAAATCAGTGACCAGGTGGGCACCATGGCCTAGAAACGTCTGTGTTGATTTAGTACATAGAAGCAAATCTTATCAAGGCTCCAGGGTAGAACTGATGCAAGGTACTGCTGTCACTCTGACAAAAAAAAAGATTGAATTTTCGGGAAAATTAAAATTTTTATTTTAAATGTTTTGGTTATATTTTCAATAAAAAAACTCACAATATTTGAAAATTATATTACAATATCTAAATAGGAAATGAAACCAAAGTTATGACTATCAAACATAAGGATTATGAATGTATTTCATAAGTTAGTCATATGATATAGAGCGAAGTATTTGTATTGTGATTGATACGATTTTATTTGAATATTATAGGGTTGTCTTTTAATATAACTCAATATTTCAGGTCCTGAACTACAACCATTTAATGCCGACGCGCTATAGCGTACCGGACGTTAGCTTGGACACAAAATATTCTGCCAAGGATCTCAAAGATCCTGCCAAACGCAAGAAGGCTCGTTTCCAGATCCGCGTCAAGTTCGAGGATAGGCATAAATCGGGTAAGAACAAATGGTTCTTCCAAAAACTGCGATTCTAAACGTGATTGATTACGTTAAGTGAATAAGGATTGAAGGATGCTATGTAATAAAACAAAAAGGAAAATGTATGATTTTTTTTGGAATGAAAAGAAAATTCCCCGTACTATATTCTGATGCGTAACATAAATCTTCCGTTTCGAAAAATTTCGCAGTCTTCGCCGCATTCTTAGTGTACAGGATTATGTACTAGGATCCTAATGTCAGTATTTTTCCAAGTCCAGGGTTAAACATATGAAACCAAACTTCTTAACAATTGCTTTACATTTTGAACCATCGACTCAAAAGGCGAGGAAGGTGCAAAAATTTTAAAGAAAGGTGCGTAACCAAAATATTGACACTGTAAAACAAATTCTGAGAACGAAGTATGAATTCTGCATAAAATGTTCAAAACGACGAATGTAACAATGAGAGATTCTCTTTGTTTACTTTCTCTTTCGATTATTGCGAAATATTCCGGCATTTTTCGGTAATTTCTTCAGTGCAGATTAAAAGATTATAGTTTCGGTTATTATTATCGGTAAATAATTGGAGAGAAGAATTGTTAATACAGTAATAATCGAAAGAGAAAGTAAACAAAGAGAGTCTCTCATTGTTACATTCGTCGTTTTGAACATTTTATACAGAATTGTCAAGTTATTTTTCACTTTTATATAATTAGTACTCTATTGAACTTAAGGACATCACACAAGCGATCCATAAAATTGCGAATAGCTACCGCTTACCGTTCCTTCCCCTCCTAACTCTCACCCCTATTCTGTATTTCGATCGAATCGGATTTTGTCGAACGTATGTAAAAATTTGCATTCTCTATTTCGAACGAGTGATGCTTTTGTATGGAAAACTCGAACTCGATCAAGCTACAGAATGCCAAATTTCGTATTCGATCGAAACAATCCGATTCGAACGAAATACAGAATCGGGGTGTCTGTTTTGCCACTTACAAATTCGTTCGAGTTCGAATTTTGCATTCTTTATTCAGTTCGACTTCCCAGTAAATTCGAACATCGGACGCATCGTGCACGAAAGCTTTTGATTGCGTCTCGAGCTTACATAGTGTATCGGTAGAACAAAAGAGTGAAGATATACCAAAGCAGAGAGCGGATATCCAATACTCAGGTGATGAGATATATCGGGGTTGGATTTTAACCTCAAACATAGGGCCAGAGTTTTTCTGGCCCTAAGAGGCGAATGACCTAAAGGTTAAAGCCTCCATGATCGAGACAAAAGAATGTTTAACACTCTTGCACACCCTATCGGGGAGACGTCGGCTCGAAAATGCCTTGTTTGATATTCCTTCGCTCTGTTTCTCTAGCGATACATAATGTAAACATAAAGCTTTTTTAGGTCGACGCGATTGATGCAAATGGTGCAGAATTGTCCGATGACGGGCCGATCGAAGCGCTACAATCGGCCCTATATCGTGCTCAATCGGTCCGATAATCGGCCCGATGATCGGGCCGATGCGGGTCGACAACATCCACCGGGTTGTATGATTCGATCGACTCTCGTTCGGGAACACTTGAAATTTCGAACACTAACTATCAAAGCTGTCAACACTACTTACACTTTCTATATTGTTTATATTATTCATTTCTTAGTAAACGAAACCGTCGCACTTGTTTAAACAAATTAGAACGATTCTAAACCGAACAGAAGTAATACGTACGCAAGTCGATCGAGTAATGTTCGAAAATTTAACAACTCGAACAAATGATATTCGAGTTTATACCCAACTCGAATGGAAATTGAACATTCGATCGGAATATTTCGAATCGATCGACGTACAGAATAGGGGTGTATGTTTTTCATTTGTGCTGACTATAGAAATGGTCAATAAACGGATGTACTGTGTTATTGTCACTAAAGTTACAATATAGCAGAAAATTTCGTGCGTGGGTAACACATTAGTGATTGATTATGAAAAATATTTTTTATATTGTGAATTTGTGTAATTTGGTAGGTCTTGCAGGTTTTTTTTAATGCGAGGCCAAGGGATAGCTCCTAGCTTCAAATAGACCGGGCAAACGAGTGGATTACAGGTTTGTGTGCGGGGGCCGCCGTTACCGACGGCGGGTCGGCGGCCGACTCAGCCGGCGTCGCCTCGGTGGCTTAGTGCCACCGAGTCTCCTTGGCTTCGTTTATGTGGCTGCACCACATTGATAGACACATAACAAAGATATTCACTTAAAAATCGAATGTAAGAATCGAGCACTAATCGGAAATATTCCCAGAACAAATAGAATATCTAAAGAAAATATGCACAATTGAAACTATGCCAAACAACAATTATGCCAAATGAAACTGTACACACTAAGATTCAATTCCGTTGTTCGGTAATTTTCTTTGACGAAAACTTTCGGTAATCAATAGAAATTACCGATATTTCTGCACATGAATTTCATTTTACAAAAATTATGCAAGTTTTTACCGGACGATCAGTTTTACGCAAATTTTCATTATAGAATTCTGTAAATAGATATACAATTCATACGGTAAATCTGAATAGTCGCGGAGAGTACGGTAAAAACCATACCGTCCGTATGGTAAAATAATCTTCCAATAACCGAACTTCTGTAAATACTGATTGTCATGAAAACTAACTGTCAAACAGTTATTAAAATTTTCAGTAAGCGTCTTTTCATTTACTAATCGAAAAATATCTTGAAGGGTTCGTCGAATGAAATGAGGTACAAGTGCACCAGATTTTAAAATATTAGAACTACTCAAAACTTTTTGTTTACTTATAGGCAGAACATAATTTCATATAATTCTGGTGGACTTGACAGGTTGTGCAATGCTCCGAAAGGCGCTCATACTTCCGGTCAACCGGGAAATGAAGTTACATTTTTTCTAGACATTTTCTATATTTTTTCGTGGATATATAGTGCACCGTAGTCACGACTGTTTCGAATTTTTTTACTCGTTTCTAAGAAAAATATCCAAATCCGAAAAACCTTATCATAAGTTTAAAGTTTAGTTTTATGAAGTCCGAAAAATCATTCAAATTTAGAATTTTAACGAAAAGTAAACAAACACAAAAAATTACCGAGCAATCAGTTAGATCCATTTGGTTTACAGTTTACGGTAGTTATTTGACAATTCAGCAATAACCGAACGATCGGTATTCAATTCAATTACCGAACTGATTACCGAACGTTCAGCTGTTGAAAATTCGGTAAAAAATTACCGAATTCTGCGAAATTTTCTAAGTGTGTATGTCTTTTTATTTTATGCCAAAAGACATTATGCCAAACAACTTTATGCCAATCAAATTTATGCCATACGAAATTCGGCCAAATAACGTACACCCGTTTTACACGAACATGACATAACCTCACAAAATGAACAATATTTATTTATTTTGACAGCTGCCGTGTGTTTGTTTACAGTTTAAAAGTTAATCAGAGGTACATCGTTTGAATTTAAAAATTTCAAGTCGTCTCACATTAAACAGATTTATACAAATATTGCTCTTTGATGCTGGAAACGCATACAGGGCAATCTTCTTAGTTCTTTTCATTGTGAAACACCTTTTTAACAGGCACTTTTTTGTCATTTTTCAACTTTTAATTTGCAGTTGCAAAACAACTTTGGTGTGCACGTAAAGTACGTATTTAGTTCAAATTGAACCGCCACTTCCGCCTAACAGTTCAATTTGAACCGCTAAGCAGCCGCAAAGCCCACACTATTTATGTGACCCTTTAAGGATATGACACTAATGGTGCAGTAATCACGAGTTTTCTATGCAAATTTGAAATATCATTACTTAGTCATCATTAAAAATGACAAAAAAATTATCGTGTAAGGGCCGCTACATACTTCTCACCGTGCTGGTTTTCTGTCATTGCAAATCACGATGGCAAATGGACAGGTGGCGATATTTTCCTACACTTCCGGTGAACCTCTCAACGGGTGAGCACGTTGCATCGTGTTAGTCTGGAGAAAATTCCAGTATTTCACAAGAAAAAAAAGATTTCCTGCCGTACTTTGACGATTTGACGCAGCCATACAGTGAGATTTTCGCTTGTAGTCCAGTAAAAAGAAAGTCCATTGGACTATAATCGAAAATTAACTGGTAATATAGTCTTAGTTGCTATGCTATCAATTCGGCGTCATCTCAAGTGAGGTGACGCCAACCAGAAAGAGAAGATTTTTTCCTATGTGTGAATGCGATTGTCAGTTTGAGAACGTTCAAAAATAGTCATGCTGGCAAGCATTTACATTATGCAGGAGCCAGTATACGGGCACCAACATGCTGGCAGCCAGCAGAAGTGTAAACGGGGTATAAACGCTTGCCAGCTGCTGGTTGTTGCCAGCATGAAAATTTCTGAACGTTCTAAATTTCATGCTGGCAAGCGACGCTGATTCAAAATTCAAAAATGGCGACGGAATGAACATATTGAATATCTCGTACGTATTTCATGTTTTTCTCAGTTGAAAGCATACGTTCGTTCAATATCATAATTAGCAATGATGATTTGAATATTTAAAAGATATATTTCAATGTTTTTAATCATTTTCAAATATTTTGCCAGCAAGAAATTACCAGTAATAATGAAAACATTGTCAGCTGCTGGCGTGCCAGTATACAGTTTTATTTCATATTTACCAAGACGGAACTACTTGATAACTAGCTTAGCTCTAAAATAGAATTTTGAGTTGTAACCAAGAAAATAAAACCTGCGGGCCATCCGCAAGGTGGCTGGACCCTCTTGGGATGACTCCCGCCGTCACATCGGAAGAGGAAAACAAAACAAATATAAAAAACACAAAACTAAGCCAAAACTATCAAATTTTATAACTGAACGACCAAAATGGTTAAAGTCGGGTTAAAATAAATGATATAAAAAATTGAGTTGTTTTGTCCCAATGTTTACTTGCGTGGATCCCAGCGCCAGACTTAATTTCGTGAGAAAATTACAAACAGAGCCAAAACCGCCCTATTTGGTCACCAGTATTAATTCTACATCGTGATTGCCAATTACCTCATTCGAACTCATCTCTTTTTGTGTTGATGCTCGCTCCGATCAGTGGATCGCTTCGAGATCTTTAATATTCTATTTTTCGGAATCTAAAAAAACAATAAAATAACTGTTGAATCCAATAATCAAGTTCATTTAAACAGAAGCTTGGAAAATTGGCATATTAGTTCGCGAGTGAGGTAAAATTTGGTGATAACGCAAGCAATAAATATTTAGTGGAACTCTACATTTCCTCGGTTTGTTGTGCTTGAAAGTGATCACAGCTGGAGAAATGAAACACGGTTTTTCGATGTTCAATCAGATGATGTTTTTATTGTTTAATCGGAGTACCTTGATCAGATGATAAATTATTTTGTAATCGGTTGAAGCTATTCAGATCGGTGACAAAGTACAGCTTCTATATGTGAAAAATATTGCATGTTGATGCTGCCAAAGTTTCATTCAAAACAAAGACAACAGTCTGAATGTGAAGTTCGAGACGGAGAAGAGTGTGGAAGTGTTGCAATACTTCGAAAAGCGCCTTCTTAAGGTCGTCGTGTGGGAGTTCTCGCCCCCTATTTTGGGAACGCGTATATGTGGAACATTGGAACAAATATTCAACAATCAAAGACACATCCATACGTAGTAAGTTGGCAGAAATCTGAACGCATTGAAAAGCGAACATTGTTTGTTTTTGGTACGTAGATATGACTTATTTGAGATTGCTATGAAACATTGAATTGAATATGATGCACAATTTTGAGAAAACGACGACATGAAGATTATATTGTTTTAAAATCATTATTATATTGAATTGGAAGCAACACAAAAATACGTTTAGCTAGAAAGCTTAGCTAGCAGAAAAAAGTTGTTCATGAACATTATTCGCAGCCGTCAAATACTACTTCGCGGACCCCCAGGGGCCGCCGGATCACTGGTTGGGAATAGCTGTTCTAAGCCATTGTAAAGATCTCTTTGTTTTGAACTAATACTTTACTAAGGTTCTTTCAATAGAATCATAGTAAAAATCAGAAATTTTCATTACCACAAAAAAATTAATGCGAGATTTGTGAAATACACAGCATAATGTAGTACACATAATGCTTCTGAGTTTATAGCGAAACAATGTCCGTAATAATTGAAAAAAGAAAGTAAACAAAGACATTCTGTCATTTGCAGTTAGATTTTAATGAAAATTCTATGCAGACTACATAAACATAAAGAAAAATCTCTGGCTGGCATCACTAGTTCAATCGTTTAAAGACAAGAGAATAGGAACTTAATTGAATGTATGTATGTGTGAAGCCACCATCAGTTCAATGCATTACCAGTGCATGCGGGTAAACTTACAGTAGATCCGAATTTGATTATCGAAGAGCTTTCATTACGAAGGCCAACATGGGTTTTGAATACCCGGCGCCTTCCAGCAAGAACATCCGGCCATATAATAAAGAATTTCGCTATAACAGCTTAAACCCGCCTGATGGTTTGTTTGTTAGAATGGTGCGTCTTACTCATTTCAGACCTTCAGGGAGAAACACAAAGCTTCCCCCGCGTGACTCAGGTTGGCAATCCACTCCATCATCCAGTCATTCACTTTTAAGATACCCTGATGCACTCCCTGCCTCTCCCCGTTGTCGATATTATTGAGCATAATACAATATAATATGGTATACTATAACGCAATGAAATATAATAAAATATAATATAATATAACATAATATAATATGATATAATGCAATGCAGTATAATATCATACAATATAATATAACGTAACATAAAATAATGTAAGACGATAATATATGAAATAATATGCTACGATACAATATAACAGTTAATGTCGAAGTGCAGTACTGCAGGAAATATATTTTCCTTTTAATAATAATAATAATAATAATCGTAATAATAATAATTATATATAATATAATGTAATATAATTCACTTCAATATATAATAAATGATGTAATAAACAACAGAATTCTATGTTGATTCTATTCTATGACAAACATGGCACTTTAGGATGGGGTTTAACTTATAAGCCATTTTCCACCCTCTCATTCTGCTAATAACGCAGAAGGCGATAGCACCCAGTCGATGCCGTTATATTGACCAAATGTCATCATAGAGGAACTTGTGAGGGCGTAGTTATCTCGCCATTTGACGACCACAAGAGAATACAAATTCAATTGCTTAGAAACTCGCATACGAATTGCTTCATTTCAAGTGAGTCATGAAAATGCAGCGAATGCACCTATTTTCATTCCACTCTGAAATGATGATGTTAACGCAGCTGTACAGACCTTCTCCAATGTACTAATCTACGCGATTGATTACTTTGTTCCGAAACGATCCGTCCGACATTCCAAACATCCGCCGTGGCTAACCGCTGAATTGAAACATCTGAAAACATCCAAAAGAGCTGACACGATACTCCAAGTATGGAGGTTACGTTTTGCGCAATAATTATATTCAGATAAATAAGTTATACAAGAAAACCGTGAAGCGCTGCCATGCCAATTATTTAAAGAAGGTACAGCATAGGATAAAGTCTAACCCAAAAGCTTTCTGGAAGCACGTGAATGAGCAAAGAAAGGAATTTGGATTACCATCGTTAATGCGATTCGGTGAGCGTACCGGTTCGAGTACTCAAGAAATTTGTCAGTTCTTTTCGGAACAATTCGCTCGTGTTTTCTCTACTGAAACATTATCCCCACAGCAAATCGAACGAGCGGCCATCAACGTTCCGGTATCTAATTGCTTTTTGCACTCCATTGACATAGACGTGAATTCGGTACAGATGACTATCGCTGGATTGAAGTCTTCGAGTTCTGCAGGACCAGATGGCATACCGGCAGTTATTTTGAAGAAATGTTCAGCTGGAATAATATCACCACTTTATCGTTTATTCAGAACCTCATTAACTACAGCAGTGTTTCCGGATTTGTGGAAAGCTTCGTTCATGTATCCGGTTTACAAGAAAGGCGACAAGAGCGATATGAACAACTACCGCGGTATCACTTCTCTTAGCGCAATTCCTAAATTATTCGAAAAAGTCATTCTGACTCAAATTTTTAACCATTGCAAGCAGTACATTGATGATACTCAACACGGGTTTATGCCGAAGCGTTCAACAGCTACTAACCTCGTATCTTTCACATCTTACATAACAAACGCTATGTCAGACGGGTTGCAGACGGACGTTATCTATACAGATCTCTCTTCTGCTTTCGATAAAATCAATCACGACATCACAATTGCAAAATTAAATCGACTCGGCTTTGGTGCAAACGTCATTCAATGGATACAATCATATCTCAGCAATCGACGTCTTACTATCAAAATTGATGATTGTTTTTCCGAAGAATTTGTTGCAACGTCTGGAATTCCACAGGGGAGTCATCTTGGACCTTTGATTTTCTTACTGTACTTCAATGATGTAAATCTTTGTCTGGATGGACCACGAGTCTCTTTCGCTGATGACCTCAAGATCTATAACACCATCCGCAGCTCAGAAGATGCGGCATTCCTTCAACGGCAATTGGAAATCTTTGCGAATTGGTGCAAAACCAATCATATGATAGTGAATCCCGAAAAGTGCTCAATCATTACGTTCACAAGGAAAAAGTTACCGTTCAAATTCGAATATTATCTTGAAGGATTCATGATTAGTAGATCGACATGCGTCAAAGATCTTGGTGTCTTTCTCGATGAGCAGTTATCATTCAAACAGCACATTAACTACATTGTTGCGAAAGCTTCACGCTGTTTAGGATTCATATTTAGAATGGCTAAGCACTTCAATGATATTTATTGCCTGAAGACTCTATACTGTACACTCGTTCGTTCTACTTTGGAATATTGCTCAGTAGTCTGGAACCCTCTTTACCTCAATGGAGCTCATAGAATAGAATCTATACAACGTAGATTCGTACGTTTTGTTCTTCGACGATTACCTTGGAATAATCCACATCAACTGCCGAGCTATGAAAGTCGCGGATTGCTGATTGGTCTTGACACACTACAAGTACGACGAGAGCTGTCGCGTGCTTTGATGATAGCTGATATTTTGAGTGATAGGATTGACTGCCCCGCTTTGCTCCGTGAGGTTAATATTAATGTTCGTCCCCGTGCTCTACGTAACAACGCCTTTCTTCGACTACCTCTACGTCGCACCAACTATGGAACAAACGGTGCCGTTATAGGCTTGCAAAGATCGTTCAATCGTGTATCATCTGGATTTGACTTCAACCTTTCACGGAAAACAATTCAAGCAAATTTTTTACTTAGTATTAGAAACTATCATTAGGACTACAATGTGTCTGTTGATTTTACAATAATAAACAAATAATAAACAAATATAATCTATTGAACAGAGACAGCTGATCTCATTCTAACTAATGGTTTTCGTATATGAGATGACTACTGGAGCCGTTACCCTAGCTAGAACGTTCTCCATTACGGAAAATATTCCTTTTGTCTTTCTCTATAGAAAGGTAATAGAATTACTGGAAAACCTGACTTTCGAACGGGGCCTCGGAGAACCCGTAGTGTTATGTATCATTCGACTCAGATCGACGAGATCGGAAAATTTCTGTGTGTGTATGTGTGCATGTGCAGCTTCCAAAGATTTTTGTTGCCGATCGAATTTCTCGGCGATGGTTGAATCGATTCCAATAAACTTTGGTTCGTTTGAAAGCTAATGTTGAATTGTATATCAAGTTCGAAGATTTCATCCAGTGGGTAAGATGAAAAAAGGTGCATTCGCTTCGAGTTTTCGCGACGCTTCAACAGCAGTATTGAACAATGCTCCTGAGAGTTGATGTAAAAATATGGTGTCCGATTTTATCACAATTCATTGATTAAAAGTCGAGTAATCAGTGGTAAGTTTACTCATGAGAAGACTATTAATACAATAGCTCTATGTATGCGCAGAAGTAAATTCGGCACCCCATGAGGGATGCCAAACAATCTTCTAAAACATTTGTAGAAACAGAAAGGATTAATTCACTCCAGGAAGAACGATGAATCTCTCTGACTATAGCTCCTTGCCACATTGGGTGAGTAACGATAGAATATCGTTCAATTTTAGCTCCCACACAGATTCAACCATGTATGGAGAATCAAAAACTCGGATACGTAGTTGCGAAAATGCGGGACAGTTACATATCAGATGATATGAAGTACCGTTATCGCATTCACACAAATCACACGAATAATATTCAGCACGCTGATTAGTAACCAAGTGATAGTTGAGCTTTCAATGTCCAGTCAGAGCTCTGACCAGAATACTGCAATGATGCTTGGAATGATGCAGTAGACATTCTGGCTTGATTAAAATCTGATGAAAAGCGCAAGTTCGCAAGTTGCGCCAGTAGTTGGCATGTTTGGATGCAGCCCAAGATCGAATCTTGTGTTTTATAAATGGCATCATATTATCAAGATATACATTTCTCACATTTAACGAATCAGAAGAAACATTTTTTTTGCGAGCATGGCGCCCTCGAAACTCGTACATACAAGTAGAAATGTCTAATTCGTGCGCACCCAAATAGTAGCACTGTGCACCCATACAATTGACATGGTATGTTTAAAGTGATGCCGTGCGATGGCGTAACTGAACTGAAGAATGATTTCTCTCTAATCTGACAGGGTCTGGTATTATCCACCTAATTGACAGCGGTAGAGCTGGTTAAGGACCAGAGTAATCATTCGTTGCACCAGCTCTAGCCAACTCATCAGTCCATTCATTTCCAGTAATACCAGAACAAACGGATTCCCATAAGATGTAAACAGCAACCAGGGGGACGGGTATGGCGTGATGGGTAAGTCGATGTCTTTTGCAAAGTCCGCCTGGGTTCGATTCCCAACTCGAACATAGGGTCAGAAAGTTTTTCTGGCCCGAAGTGACAGGTGAGCTTAAGAGTAAAACTTCCATAGTTGAAAAAAATAAACAGAATTTGAAATGTTTATGTCTTTCATTTGAATTCGACATTCGATCGTGAATCATTTGAACAAAATGCCTTTAAAACTGCCTAACTGTCGGAACAAACATAAATTCGTTGTCGTTCCAAATAACCACTCCTCACGAAGAGGATATTTCACACTGAATGTTTTGAAAGAGAAACTGCATGTGAGAGTTATGTCACTACGAGCGAGTAAACGCTCATCCCAAATAACAGTTTGAGACCACAAGGTAGTGTGGCTAGTAGCATAGTCTATAGGGTTACTGATCCGAAGCCCTGTAATCTTAAGGAGCAAGACTCTTTGCATGCGTATGAGTAATGCCAACAATGTGTGCGTAAAAACAAATTCCGACGCTTCTTTTCCTGATTTTGCTCAATAAATTTTCCATATGGTTGAAAAATAAACCAATCGGTTCACACTGCTTAAAAATTGCAATTCAAGAAAAGCAAAAATCTTAGTCTAAAACTCTTCCGTTTTCCTTAAAACTGCTCGAGAAAAATTATTTCAGTTTCAGCTTACTTCCCCTGACACATCTGATTAGCAACGAACACATTCCTATATGGATTTCCTCTTGCAGAAATTATTGCGATGTAAAGATTTATGTACCTTCTATTAATAATCCGGCAAAAAAGGAACCTTGAATTTAACACGCGAAAGGCAATGGATATGGAATATTGTCGTAAAACTATTTATTTTTCCGGCAAACTGCTTTTGTAACAGAAAATGTTTAGTTTTGTTTATTTTGTGTAGCGCAATCTAATACAAATGCATTGAAGCAGTGTTGCTAACTTTTTTATTAGGGAATTAAAATCTACATTCATAAAATGTAAGTAATTTTCCATCAAACGTTGGTGAAAAATTGATCAAAACTGATATTTCATTCAAGATGTCAGGCTTAACATTCATTTGAGAATGAATTATTGTGAAAAAAGATTGTTTGAATCTCAATCGTGCAATCCAATTTGATAAACTCGGTGCACTGCATATATGAATACATAGATCTATGGCATACGTGCCAAATAAAATGTACGTAATACACAAATTACCAACACAAGTTAACTTGGTTTACTCTTGATCCTTAAGGTGTCCTCTCATGGTTGGTGGGCTTGACGTTTTAAAACTTTTAGCTTCATTACTGAATTTAATGAATGAGATATGGAACGACTTGAATAAGATGTTGATTGCATTACACTCCATCATCCGGGGTTGGAGAGGTCGATAGGGCTTAACTGAGCTCTGTTTCATGTTTCATTTTCACACTACCGGCCCTTATTACCAATATGAAGTGAAAATTAAGTGAAGTGAACGTATCCCAATTGGGTATCACTCGATGACAACAGATGAATGGTAAATCAAGTTCATCTTTGACGTTTATTGATGGTTTATGTACCATGTGGAATGAGATGGAATATTTTGGAATGGAATAAAATAATATAGACTGAACATGTGCACAAACCACTGATAGCTGCCAAACGATGCTCATACAGTTTTTTTCGTATGGTTGTGTCGTTTTCGTGAGGGACCTGATGGATAAGGTGATATGTGAGTGAAGTGTAAGTAGAAGATAATGCAAGAACGGTACACGGAAAGAAACCCGTTACTGCTTACATGATTAGAAAATCATGAAACCAATCATTCTAACTTCTCATGAAACCAAGAGCAATAACTCTTCTCCAATGAAAATTGATCATGGTTCGAAAATGCGTTACTTGAACAATGCATTTCTTTCAAAGTTCGTAACTCTGATGTGATAGATTGCTTTATGTTTACTTGATCCTGAGGCATGTTCATTTAATAATCGTGTTATTTTACCAATCGGCTGATAAAGAATTAAACATAACATAACATAACCTGTTTTAATCCACCTAGTGGTGTAATGATGCCTTTCTCATATCATACTATCATATGTAATACTGTGGTATTCGTCAAAATAATTTTCGATTCTTTAAAGAATAACCGAAATCGGTTTGTTTGACCGTCTACTGATAAAAACTATCAATTGGAATAGATTTGAGGTCGATTTAGAATTTTTTTTAAAGGTTTTTCCCCATTTTAAGTGATGGTATACAATTTTTAATATACTTTACTCTATATTTCCGGATCCAGAAGTCGGATCCGCATGAAATTCAGGAATTACGCATGGGACCACAGGACCTTTCATTTGAACCTAAGTTTGTGAAAATCGGTCACGCCATCTATGAGAAAAGTTAGAACACATATTTTCTTTTTTTTTGCACATTTTACCCCATAACTCCCAAACCGGAAGTCGGATCCAAATCATATTCAGGAATTTTGTATGGGACCACAAGACCATTTGAATCTAAGTTTGTGAAAATCGGTTCAGCCATCTCTGAGAAAAGTTAGTGCACTTATTTTCACAATTTTTTGCACATTCTACACCATAATTCCGGAACCGGAAGTCGGATCCAAATAATATTCAGGAATTTTGTATGGGACCACAAGACCGTTCATTTGAATCTAAGTTTGTGAAAATCGGTTCAGCCATCTCTGAGAAAGGTTAGTGCAAAAAAACGTTACATACACACATACGCACATACACACACACACACACACATACACACAGACATTTTGCGTACTCGACGAACTGAGTCGAATGGTATATGACACTCGGCCCTCCGGGCCTCGGTTCAAAAGTCGGTTTTCACAGTGATAGCATAACCTTTCTATATGAGAAAGGCAAAAAGATAATGATCCGAAAATTGACATCATAAGAGACTAAGCACGGCTACGCTTTTTGTTTGACTAACATCAATGTTACATTTTGTTTGAATGTATTCTTACACATTTGATGTGACCGTTGTTGCTAGATTAATATTCCTAGAGCTAGCGTAAACCAAAAAATAATTTCGATTGTGAATTTGGAACACCATCTAACGAAAATCAGCCAAATATTTTGCTCAACCACTTCGATTAATTTGTTTTATAGATATAACAAGCTGTGTTGATTCACCTAAATATTTTAGATAAGACGATTTTGCAAACGATGTTTTGAACACATAAAAGGAAAATCGATTCGCGGTATTTGCAAGAATTCGACATAGAGTTTCTTTTTAAGAGGTTTGATTCACACGTATTTTTTCATGCAGTTCGTTTAAGTGTTTAAATTCTGGAACACAAAATCAAAACTGAAGCAATGAACGTAAGTAAACACGTTATTTTAGTCATTTTTCAAAAACATAATATTTTAATTGTTAATGATTCTGATTAAAAGATCGTGCTTTTCACTGAATTTATGTTTCAAAAATTACCATCGTTGTAAAAATCACACATAACGTCTGAATTTATGTTTCAAAAATTACCATCGTTACACAAACACGCCTGAAGTTATACCCAACAACGTCAAGTGCGTTACGTTTAAATTTCAGCGAAATCAGTCCAAATGTATCATGATCTGAGAAATTTGAATCATGGTGTATTATCATAACATGAAAATGTATTATTTTCTCCAAATCATGACTCGTTTTGCTCATTGCTAGAATCGGAATTTTGCCCGTGTAATAAAGACCACCGTTTGAGCTCAGGACTAAAGATCGACCAATAGTAGAGATAGAAGTAGTTGAAATCTATTAGAATATAAATAGCAACTCAATGTTACGATGTCTGCTTGTGCAATACATGTGTTAATATGTGTTAATATATATGTATGTATGTACGTACATATGCATGGAAGTGTATATGTAGATATGTGTGTACAATATACATTATATAAAAAACAGATACACGACGATGATAAAAACTACAACTAAATCCGTAAGACATAAACATGAATACACAATCTTTTTAAGTGAGATCATATTAAAACCTATAGATATGGAATTTAAATTCCATCTATCAAACAGTGGATATATTCCAAATGTATTACATTTATGAGTTATTTTTTATGTAAATGTTATCAATTAGAAATTATATTTCAAATGATATGATAAATATGATTTATTCTACGCGAATATTTTATACAGTTTATTGCAGTTTATTTCGAAGACTTGCATCCTTGTCGTGCATGAACAGTTTGTTTGACGATCAACATTTCCATTGCCTGAAAACACAAGCACATTTTATGAGTCATAAAAATAACAATAAAAGAGCAAGCAAGTTTACCTTCTTTTCGTTTGTTTTGACGCGATCACGAATTTACAAAGAGTTTTTGAGGAAACTGTGGGCAATGTTTGGTAATTAGTAGAAAGGAAAGTAAACAAAACGAAACAGTCACTTGCTACATTCAGTAAAAACCATTCAAGCGAAGAGGTTGTGTTTCGATTGTACTGGCTCGTGAGTTAACGGCTGATACCGAGACAATTCTAAGCTTCAGGTAGTTAAACTGCCCATAGCAAACGTAATATTCGGGGCGTTTCCCGACTGGAAAGCTAGCAACGAAGGCCATCCCGTTCATACGCACAGAGGTGTAGAAACACAGAGGTGCGAGAGCATAGAAGTGACGAGTCACAGAGGTGCCATCGCATAAAGGTGCGAAGACGAAGGGGTGCAAAGGCACAAAGGTGCTAAAGCAACCCAGTGCTGATCTACCAGGTACCAGAATTTGTACGCTGCGTAGGATCAAAAGAGACGGCATATATCGCGAGGTGCTACACTGCAAGCATCGCATTTGATCGCCACCAAGAGCAAAAGCACTGTACCTGGGGTCAGGTACAGGCAGCACAACAAGTGCAGTGGTGTTCACAACGACGGCAGAGCAACTGAGATAGCAGTAAACGACAGAAGACTGCCAATTGGAAACAGCAGAAGACTGCCAATTGGAAATCGTTGGAAGAGCTTCACGTCGTTCTTCACGATAAAGGAACAGAGACATCAGCTACAAGGTAGATTTAATTTAATTTATTTTTTATTTCTTATATCTGAAATTTTACTAAACATAAGTTTTTATTTTGGTATTATTAATTTACAAAAAAATTTAATGTAATGGATGATCTTATGGAAGATCATCCGAATCCGATTCCGGATACTAGTAAGAGTTTAAATACTCCGAGGGCTAAACATTATCCACAGGGTACCACTGGGCCATGGATAGTCTATCTTCGAAAAAAAGAAAAGATTTTAAATTTGATGCAAATTACCAAGGATTTGACATCACATTTCTCTGAAGTTAAAGAAATATGTAAAGTTAATAGAGATAAAATTCGAGTTGTTGTCAATGACTTGAAACAGGCGAACGAAATTGTAACCTGTAAATTATTTTCTGTTGAATATCGAGTTTACATTCCATCGAAGGAGGTGGAAATTGACGGTGTCGTGACTGAAGCAAGTCTGACGGCCGATGATTTACTTAAAAATGGAGTTGGTCGTTTTAAAAACTCCATGCTTGAGGGAGTTAAGATACTCGAGTGCAAGCAATTGTACTCAGCATCTATTGTCGATGGAAAAAAGTCGTATCGTCCCTCAGATTCGTTTCGTGTAACATTTGCCGGATCTGCGTTGCCTAGCCATGTCTATATCGATAAAATTCGTCTTCCTGTTCGGCTTTTCGTACCGCATGTTATGAATTGCACGAACTGTAAAAAATTCGGACATACAGCTACTTACTGTAGTAATAAGTCCAAATGTATCAAATGTCAAGGGCCTCATAAGGATAATCTTTGCGATAAAGATGTTGAAAAATGTGTTTATTGTGGGGAAAGTCCTCATGATGATCTTTCAGTGTGCGCTGCATTTAAGCTGCGTAAAGACAAAATGAAGCTTTCTTTAAAAGCACGGTCTAAGCGCACATATGCTGAAATGCTCAAAACGGTCATACATGTCTCCCCTTTGGAAACCGAAAACGGTTTTTCAAATCTTGCGGAGCCAGAGGAATCTGACTCTGACGGAAATAGTGAAGATACCTCGTTTGTCACTCCTCAAGGGTCTGTTAAGAGGAGATTAACAAACCACAAAATACCTAAAAAGACACCTAAAATTACATCTTCAAAAAAAGATCCCCGTGTTAAAGCTAAAAAGCCAAATTTAAAACCAAAAACTGTGCCTCCTGGTTTGTCAAATTCACAAACCAATCCAGAAACTAGCTCAAGGAAAGACAATAATCCAGTGGGCTCCGTTTCACATTCACCAACAGGATTACTTAAGTTTTCGGAAATTGTAGAATGGATTTTCGCAGCATTCAATATTTCTGAACCTCTAAAGACTATCATAACGGCATTCCTTCCAATAGCTAGAACTTTTTTGAAACAGTTATCAGCTCAATGGCCAGTTCTTTCAGGTTTTGTATCATTTGATGGATAATTTATCATCCGCCGCAAATGATTCAATCACTGTCCTGCAGTGGAATTGTCGAAGCATCATGCCAAAACTTGATTCATTTAAAGTTTTGTTGCATAGTCAAAAATGTGATGTATTTACTTTGTGCGAAACATGGCTTACATCAAACATAGCCTTAAGTTTTAATGACTTTAACATTATACGTCTCGATAGAGACTCTCCGTATGGTGGAGTGCTTTTAGGAATTAAGAAATGTTATTCCTTTTATAGATTAAATATTCCTTCGACTTCTAGTATAGAAGTTGTTGCTTGTCAAATAAACATTAAAGGAAAGGACATTTGCATTGCTTCAGTATATATTCCTCCAAGAGCTCAAGTTGGACAACGACAGCTTAATGAAATTGTCGAAGCCCTTCCTGCTCCACGTTTGATTTTAGGAGATTTCAATTCGCACGGAATGATGTGGGGTTCCGTTTACAATGATAGCAGATCATCCTTAATATATAATATTTGCGACAATTTTAGCATGACGGTACTAAATATGGGTAGCATGACACGGATCCCAAGACCTCCTGCACGTCCAAGTGCATTAGATTTATCTCTTTGCTCGACTTCAATTCGACTAGATTGCACCTGGAAAGTATTTCCTGATTTACACGGTAGCGATCATTTACCAATCATCATCTCAATTAGCAGTAACAAAGGCATTGCTAATTCAGTTAATATTCCATATGATTTGACAAAAAATATTGACTGGATTAAATACCAAAGTAATATTTCAAGTGCCTTAACTTCAATGGAAGAGCTCCCCCCACTTGAAGAATATGACTTCCTCGTTTGTTCGATTCTGGAGGCCGCAGAACAAGCCCAAACCAAACGATTTCTTGGTCCATCGTCTAACAGAAGGCCTCCAAACCCTTGGTGGGACAAAGAGTGCTCAGATGCTAAGCACGCGAAACAAAATGCCTTCAAGACGTTTTTAAAACGAGGAGGAGGAACTCCTCAGAATTTTGAAAAATTCTTGACTTTAGAAACCAAGTACAAGAGCATACTTCGGGCCAAGAAATGTAGCTATTGGAGACATTTTGTCGAAGGTTTGTCAAGAGAAACCTCAATGAGCACTCTTTGGAATACGGCCAGACGAATGAGGAATCGTAACGTAGGAAATGAGAGTGAGGAATACTCGAACCGATGGATATTTGATTTTGCGAGGAAAGTTTGTCCAGATTCTGTTCCTACGCATAGCATTATTAGGGAATCTTTTTCAAATAATGGTTCCATTGATAGCCCCTTTTCTATGATGGAATTTTCCATAGCACTCATGTCTTGTAACAATAACGCTCCTGGGTTGGACAGAATTAAATTCAACTTGGTGAAGAATCTGCCCGACCTCGCAAAAAGACGTTTGTTGGAATTGTTCAACAAGCTTCTTGAGCAAAATATTGTTCCACCTGACTGGAGGCAAGTGAAAGTTATCGCCATTCAAAAGCCGGGGAAACCAGCTTCCAATCACAACTCATATAGACCCATCGCGATGTTGTCCTGCATCAGAAAATTGTTCGAAAAAATTATTCTACGACGTCTCGACACTTGGGTCGAGACGAACGGTTTGTTGTCAGATACTCAGTTTGGCTTCCGTAGAAATAAAGGGACGAATGATTGCCTTGCATTACTTTCGTCTGACATCCAAATTGCCTTCGCTCAAAAGCAACAAATGGCATCTGTATTTTTAGACATTAAAGGAGCATTTGATTCAGTTTCCATTGATGTTCTTTCAGACAAGCTTCACCAACATGGACTCCCAGCGGTTATAAATAATTATTTGCACAACCTTTTGTCAGAGAAACGCATGCATTTTTCACATGGCGATTTGGTAACATTCAGAATTAGCTACATGGGTCTACCGCAAGGCTCTTGCCTCAGTCCGCTCCTCTATAATTTTTACGTAAATGACATTGACAGCTGTCTAGTATCCCCATGTACACTAAGACAATTGGCAGATGATGGCGTAGTTTCAGTTACTGGACCCAAAGCTATTGATCTGCATAAACCATTGCAAGATACCTTAGATAACTTGTCCGATTGGGCTGTTCATCTTGGTATCGAATTCTCTGCGGAGAAAACAGAGTTAGTCGTCTTTTCAAGAAAGCATGATCCCGCGCAGCTTCAGCTCCATATGATGGGAAGAATGATCCAACAGGTTTTGACTTTCAAATACCTCGGGGTGTGGTTTGATTCCAAATGCACGTGGGGAGGACACATTAGGTTTCTGATAACAAAATGCCAACAAAGAGTAAATTTTCTTCGAACAATAACCGGATCTTGGTGGGGTGCTCATCCGGAAGATCTAATAAAATTGTATCAGACAACGATACTTTCAGTGATGGAATATGGATGCGTTTGCTTTCGTTCCGCTGCAAACTCTCATATTATCAAATTAGAGCGAATTCAATATCGTTGTTTGCGAATTGCTTTAGGCTGCATGCATTCGACACATACAATGAGTCTTGAAGTTCTGGCGGGAGTTCTTCCATTGAAGGATCGTTTTTGGGAGCTTTCGTCGCGACTGCTAATAAGATGCGAGGTACTGAATCCCCTAGTTATTAATAACTTCGAAAGGCTAGTTGAGCTTCAATCTCAAACAAGATTCATGACTGTATATTTTAACCATATGTCACAGGAAATCAACCCTTCAAGATATATTCCTATCCGTGTCAGCCTCCTAAATGTCCCTGACTCAACTTTATTTTTCGACACATCCATGCAGCGCGAAGTGCGTGGAATTCCGGAACACCTACGCTCGTTGGAAATCCCAAAAATATTTACAAGTAAGTTCAGGCATATCGACTCTGAGAAAATGTTTTACACGGACGGATCGCGAATTGAAGAAGCGACAGGGTTTGGTATGTTCAACAATAATGTTTCGGTCTCCTTTAGGCTTCAAGAACCTGCATCTGTTTATATAGCAGAGTTAGCAGCAGTTCATTATAGTTTGAGTATAATCGTCACATTATCTCCAAACCATTATTTTCTTTTCACAGATAGTCTGAGTGCAATTGAAGCCATTCGCTCAAAGGCTGCTGGCAAAAATGAACCTTTTTTCTTGGGCAAAATAAAACAGTGCCTGAACGTCATATTGAATAATAATTATCAAATTACAATAGTTTGGGTTCCGGCTCATTGCTCCATTCCAGGCAATGAAAGAGCCGATATTTTAGCCAAACGTGGTGCTATTGAGGGTGAAATTTATGAGAGACCAATTGCTTTCAATGAATTCTATAGCGCGTCTCGCCAAAGAACACTTGCCAGCTGGCAAGCTTCTTGGGATAAAGATGATCTGGGTCGGTGGATGCACTCAATTATTCCTAAAATATCGACAAAGGCATGGTTCAGGGGACTGGATGTGAGTAGAGATTTCATTCGTGTGATGTCCAGACTCATGTCCAATCACTACACGTTAGATGCACATCTCCTTCGAATTGGACTTTCCGAGACTAATCATTGTGCTTGTGGCGAAGGTTACCGCGATATTGACCATGTTGTTTGGACATGCGTGGAGTATCGTGATGTCAGATCTCAACTAATAAATTCCTTGCGTACCCAAGGTAGACTATCCAATGTCCCAGTTCGCGACATTCTTGCTTGTCGTGACGTTCCTTACATGAAACTTCTTTATTATTTCATTAAGTCCATTGGAGTTCCAATTTAAATTTTATTTTATGTTAGATTGTTTTCTCTTCCATGAGCTCAACCAATAGCCAGCTATCTTATATTAAATAAAAGTGATGAACTGATACAAACAAACCTGAAATAGTTATAAGATCATGTACAAAATAAATGTATTTCATTTAATGTAATTTATAATAGCAACTCGCTTGATAAAAACAGTGTTTAGATTAACTAATGAATACCAACATACTAATAGGATATTCGAAATGTATTAGGTTTAAAGTACTATGTATTGTAGATGCCACGGCGAAGAAAAACTTATGTATATTGCCTATGAAATAAACGTATTTATGAAAAAAAAAAAGTCACTTGCTATAATAAGAGTTTTTTTTAAATTCACTGAGAATTTGTATGAATATACTTACTGCCCCCAATCTGTAAAATATGTAGTTCAGTCAGATTAAATCAGTTACACGAAAATTCTTGCAGCCATTTTGTTCATATATTTGGCACGTAATATTGCCGCAATTGTCAGAGAACAGGCGCGTACACAGGGGGGGGGGGGGGTTTTAGGGGTTCAAACCCCCCCCCCCCCGAAACAAAAAATTATAACCCATGGGAAACATTGTGATATAAATTGTACATGTGTTGATTTATCACCATGTTCTAAAACCCCCCCCCGAAAATTTTCTCTGGCTACGCGCCTGTCAGAGAATATAAAAATTATTGGGAAAACATATAAAAATCCATATGGCAATAAATAATAATTTCCTTCGATTCTTAAATCAATAACCGGTTTGCTTGGTCTAATGATTATGACTTCCGATAGGAGGAGTTTTGAGGTCGATTTAGAAATTTTTTACGTTTTTTTTGTTTCGCCCGTTTAAGTGTTTAACACACTTTACCTTACAATTCCGGAATCGGAAGTCGGATTAAAAAGAAACTCAAAAGTTTTGTATAGGACCATAAGACCATTCATCAAAGTTTGTTAAAATCGGTCATGCCATCTCTGAGAAAAATGAGAAGTATTTTAAAAATTCCAATTTTTACACTAATCACCCTGTAATTCCGAAAACGGAAGTCGGATCAAGATGGAATTCAAAAATTTTCTACGGGACTATAATACCTTTGATTTGAATCTGATTTTGTGAACATCAGTTCAGCCATCTCCGAGAAAAGTTGGTACACTCAATTTCACATTTTTTTGATATTTATCCCATAATTCCGGAACCGGAAGTCGAATTCAAATAATCTTCAGGAATTTTGTATGGGACCACAAGACCTTTCATTTGGATCTAAGATCGGTTCAGCCATCTCCGAGAAAAGTTAGTTTAAAAAAACGTTACATACACACATACGCACACACACTCCCACAGAGGCAGAGAGACATTTTGCGTACTTGGCGAACTGAGTCGAGGTTTCAATTGTTGGTTGGTACCCGTAGATTCTACTCGCCAAGTCCTCTTCATAGAGGTAGCAGTTTTTAAATTTGGGGTTGCGATATGTATGTGACAATTTCACAATTTATCGTTTAAATGATCAAAAAAGATGTACTTATGATCAGATAACGAAGGTTTGAGCTCATCGGGGACGAGCCAATTTACCAACTTATGCAAGATTCTATTAGAGCAGAGAACTACGTCCAAAATCTCCTTTTATTCAGATCTCACAACGATTTCCTGCATTGCCCATGTGCAGGTTTGTGCTGCTCACAAACTCCATCAGATCAGAGCCCCTCGACAAAATATATGTGCTACCCCAAATGTATGTGCACTTTTGCAGCACTATGATACAAACTGTTTTAAGTCATCACTCGGTAAAGGTTGGCTACGCGGATAATGTGCCGAATAATAGACATATTTTCTGTCTATGCCATCAATAGTCAAACCAACCGTGACAGAACGAATATCTCTAGTTTTGCGCTCAGATATGAGAGATACATCGAGAGCACTATTCGTAAGTATGCATGCTCGAGGCATTCCACGTGGATTAGTCATATCATTATTGTTGAATGCAACGAATACGGGATTCAAGAACTTTCCAACGTAGAAGTTTCACTTTTAAGAAAAAATGGTTCCTGTGCCAAAACTATAGAAGCAGAAGTCTGGATACATTTATATTTGATGTACGTTTATGCTAGAGATTAATTTGTTCTAACATACTTTGACCATTATCATTCAACTAGAAGAAACCAAATAGATTTCCATTTATTTACGTTTCGTCTTAGACTCGTCAGTGCAGAGAATACTCTCCACTGACGAGTCTAAGACGAAACGTAAAGAAATGTTGAAATCGGTACTGTGCGCCTACATCACAAAAATTGGTTTTAAACCAAAACCGCTAAATTACCAAAAATATTGGTTTATAATTGCTTATAGCGGACCATTTTTCAATATTTCAATCATTCAAATCTCACGTGTTGGGAAGACAGAAATCACTAGGGTAAGGGCAAAGCCCAGGATATTTGGTTAATGATTTAAGCTCCTGCAATCAATCATTCGGCATGAAAATACACCTTGACTGGGAGCTCCTATATTTGTGACTTTTTACGACATGGATCGTTCTTTGGTTGAAAAAAATTCCGTCGGATATACACGGCTTACCTGTTTGGTGGACTTATACCACCGTGGTGGCAAAACAAATTTATGCTCAGCAAAAAAAAAGAATTGCAACAATCTTATCAAATGGAATAATTTCCTGTTTTCAGAATATATTTCAGATAAATCCCTTTTTATTACATCTAAAAAACGTATTGAGTAGTTTGCATCAGCTTGACTGAAGAATTAGACGTTTATGATAGGAAATTATGCTCACAACCGCTGTACAGCGTTTACGATATAATATCACAACAATCTTGGTGTCAATCTGAAGGTTGTAATATTACACGAAAAGATGCATAATTTTCCATCAGAATCGTCTAAGTATTCAGTCAAGCAGATGTAATTTACTAAATACGTTGTTTCGATGTAATACCGTGTATTGCAGATAAAATACTTCTTGAAAACTGAAAATTATTGCATTTGATGTTCAGTACGTCTTATTTTTTTCGCATCGATTAATAGTTAGATTGAGGTTGAATCTTTTTTTTGCTGTGTGAAAACATCTTTATGTACATCATAAAATAACGCCACAGTCAACAATTTTATTTTGAAATGATTGCTGCGCAAGTATCAATCGGTACTTACAGGTATCGATACTTTATTGCCGATTATCGATACCCAAAATTTAGATATCCCGATACCCTAGGTATCGATACTTTACCTTCCGAGTATTATCCCTACTCTCCGGGCCTTGGTTCGAAAGCCGGTTTGCACAAAGATATCATAACCTTTCTTCTGCGAAGTCTGTTGAAACATAAGGTCAAATTTCACAAAAGGAATGCGCAATAACAAGAGTTTGCTTTGCTTTGCTTTGTATTTTGTAACACATCACTTAATAAGTCGTGTGACTGATACACAGATGGCGCTATTATATCAAGCCCATATAACGTTTATGAAATACCAACTTTCATAGTCTTTTAAAAGTTGGTACTTCATAAACGTCATATCAGACCCTGTCAGCTTGAAGCGAAATCAATCTTCAGTTCACGCGATTTTTTATAACGGCCAATAAGCATCCTGTCAACTTCCACTTTCGAAAGAAATTGCAGGCGAGCTATGAAAAATCGAGTATTAAATTTAACGCCAGACGAGAGAGAAAACTTTTCTCTGCCATTCACTATTATGACTTACTCTCAGCGAGTTCCGAGTCAATTGAAATTACTATTCAAAGTGAATGTTGATGGATGGCTTATTGTCCGTTATAAAAAAAAACGCCAGTGATTTGTTCGAGAAATGTGACAACTGAATATCTTGGTCATATGATGTCTTTGGTCATATGAAGATTTCATGACGTTTAGATTAGTCAGAAAAACCTGACAGACATTTAAGTGATGCAACTTTTGTCATTTTCAAAAAAATAATGTGTGTTTTAGTTTATCATTGTATTTTGATGAAAAATACTGTACTAGTTCAGAAATGGCTTCAGCAGTGTTAACCGGACTCTGCTCCATCGAACAGAACCATTAGGTTTGGTAAATTTAAACGTTTTCGTACAGATACCGATAATGTTTAACGTTCTGGTCGTCCAATTGAAGTGGTTGAGAAAACATAATAAAGAGTTCACAAATTGGATAAATCTAATCATGAATAGAAATTGCATGAGATAGCTAAAGTCGTAAAGATATCAGAAGGCAGTTTATTTACAATTATGCATGAACATTTGACCATGAGAAAGCTCTTTTCAGAGTGGGTGCCGGGTTTACTCAAAGTCGATTAAAAATAACAACGTGTTGATTCAGAGCAGTATTTGGCCATATTCACAAGTAATGAATCTGATTTTTTGCGTTGATGTGACAATGGATTGAACATGGATCACTCTGGAATCAGTCGTTAGTTTTGTAAAGTCACAATAGTCAGCTGGGAAGAGTATGGCTTCAGTATTTTGGAATGCATATGGTATGATCTCCATAGACTATCTTGAGAAAGAAAAACAATAAATATCGAATACTACACAGCATTTTAGATCAATTGAATGCAAACATCGAGAAAAAACGACCTCATATGTCGAAGAAAAAACACTGTTTCACCAAGACAATGCACCGTTTCCCAAGTCGATGGTTAAATTGAACGAACTACACTTCGAAATTTACATTGCTTTTTTATCTACCGTATAGTCCAAGTCTGGCTCCTAGTTACTACTGGCCATACGCTGGGCGCAAAAATATGCTCGCCGGTAGGAGATTCAACTCAAATGAAGAAGCAATCGCTATTTGTGATGCCTATTTTGAGGCAAAAGACAAATCCTTGTATGAGCAAGAAGTAATTGTTTTGCTCTTAAAGGAGAAAACGATGCATAAAATCGATTTTTGGCGAAAAAATGTGTTTTTCTTACTTAGTCACACGAATTATTGAGTGATGTGTTTGCAACAAATCCAATGTAACAATGACTTTTTCGCATGTATTTGTACATTTTTTTCAATCAATTTTAAAAACATTTTCAAATTCAGCTCATGTGTACAACTTTCACTATATTTCTACAAACTGAAACCTGTTCGAAATAGGTAGTAAATTTGCATACTACCTTATGCTATCTAATGACGACTAGAAGTCGTCATTTTTTACGTTCGGGACATCACTACAGAACTACTAAGTTTCACTAGCAGTTGAACATAAACTGCTAATATTCCGATAATTCGAAGACGAAAACAAAAAAGTTAAAATTATTATTCCAGATCATAACGCAACCATTTGTTTCCAGTTACAAATCCAAACAATCTGAAGGCACTCAATCAGTGCTAGTTGATTATCTCGAAAACTCAATCAGTGCTAGTTCGATTATCCCTCAATGGTAAAATCAACATGGAGAATGCGCGAAGCTATTTACGCATGCGACTCATTCGAACCATATGGTCAAGACGATGAATCAAGCCAAGTTCACTGCTAGCAGCAATAGTTTGTTCCTAGCCGCGAACTTGTGGATACATACTTCTTTTAAAAGTGTGCGCTACTACACCAATTCGTTTACAGAGCACGTAAAGTGCGAGCCGGGATACTTGTGCTGCTGTGATTAGGTACTGCAAATGCTAAGTGGATTCCCAACTACCTGTACTAAACGGTTGTGCATCGCCACAACTACGATCGCCTACAATTTGTTTACAAACTACTTTTTCGAGTTTGATGGAATAAACAACAAATACCTTTGCGCGTTGAGAAGTAGGTTGCATCAAACAATCGCTATGTGTAATTATTCAAAACGAGAGTGTTGAGGGTTATGTACTGCTTCTGTATGACATCATTGATTTAGCGTAGATTACAAAAACTATCATACACCGAAATGCAAATGCAAAAGTGTGAACTTTCGACTGTGTATGCATACGAAGGGGCTGACAAATATTGGGTTTTCAGTCGATGGTGGTGAAACGTGCTCAAAATAAAAGTAAACATAAATTGCTTAAATGTTGACATCATCTCTTTGTGATTACTGAAATCAAGCCGTAGGTTTTCGATTTTGATTGTTAAAATTCTCCCAGTCTGTCGGTCACACGAATGTTGGTGAAAAGTTGAATGTCCCCATTTCGTGGGATACAAGCTCATTTTACTAGGATTACTTGGTTTGCCCTCTATCATCTTAGTTATTTTTAGCACGGTGACGATTTCCAAGCAAAACGATGTTGGTGTAATCGAAAAAACATATGTTTATACGCTAGCAATCGAGATACAGTGACCACGCGAATAAAATTGTTTCTTCGTTTTCAAATATTTGTTGGCCGTCCCTCTGAAGGCTACACATAGAATTTAGTACTTTCTTTAACATCAATCGAATGTAGGCTATGTTCCATGGTGTGGTAAAGCGATACTGATGAATTTAGAAAATATAGCATACTAATCCGAACGTTTGTCTTCAACGAAAACCTTGTACTTGGTGCTGGAATTCATTTATGGCGTTTTACGAAAGATGGCGTAATTATTCTCCTGGAAGCGCCTCTCTACACCTATATGACATTTCGTAATTGTGTTCGTAGAAATTGTTGTGCAATATCACACATGCTTATGCTTATACGGCGAACATGCTCTTCTCGGAAATTTTGACTTGGAAGACCAGGAACGTCCCGGACAACCGACATCCAAAACCATCACAGGCGACGTATACAGGCGAAGTATACAGGCGACAATTGATGCATTTGAACAAAGCATTGCAGGAAAAGTGGTCGCCATATCGTCACGACAAAGTAATTTTGCTTCATGATACTGCAAGACCCCATATATCAAAACTCGTAAAAACTTATTTGGAAACGAACTGAAATAGAAAGTTTTGTGGGTATTTTGCATAACAATGCCAGCATTTCGGATTCTACCTTTATATATAGAAATTCCATGAGAAACTGATAAACTGATATATTTGAAAAAATCGTTCTTCATCGAAAAATATTAGACACGTTTTTTTTATTTTGTCATAAGGTTTTGGGTGGATCAAGAAATCGATTATTTTTGATTTTCTCCAAAAAATACTTATGAACTAATCGGCCGATTCTACTAATGTTTGGATATGCTATCACTAAATGCCTACAGTTTTTAGGAAAAATATGCGAACATTGTAAAGCTGAATTTTTGTGTTTGAAAAAGTCAGTTGTATAACTTTTTAAGGCCATCGTCCAAGTACCATGCGCTCGGGTGGTTTTAAGAAATTTTCGATGAACATTTTGAAAAATTTGCCAAAAACAAAAACATACAGACCTTTGAAATACTTTTATCTATCTACAGGGTGAAAATGACTCGAAAATTCGGAGGCCAAAATACCTCTGTTACCCCAATTCGATGGAATGAATTTTTTTTTTCAAAAAATCCTTATGCTGGCAACAAGGATCACATTCGGCCACATTTTTGGAAAACCTTTTCACGCTTATCATGGAAAATCAAAGAATTCCATATAACCGATTTCGTGGAAATTTTTGAAATTCGTGGATTTTCTATGGAAAGCATGAAAAGGTTTTCCAAAAATGTGTCCGAATGTAATCTGTGTATCCATCATAAGGTTTATTTGAAAAAAAAAAATTATGTCATCGCATTATTTTCCAGATAATTGTGAAAGATCACAAAATCATTCATTTTTCAAAGCTATTTTTGATAAGACTCGGAAAATCCTCCGAATTTTCCAGTCATTTTCACCCTGTAGATAGACAAAAGTATTTCAAAGGTCTGTATGTTTTTGGTTTTGGCAAATTTTTCAAAATTTTCATCGAAAATTTCCTAAAACCACCCGCGCGCATGGCACTTGGACGATGGCCTTAAAGGTTTTCATGGTTTGTGGCCAATGAGCACTATGTCATTTTTAATATTTTCTGAAAGCTAAAACATTTTTTGATCTACATTTTTACATAACATACCCAAAAATCGACGATCGCAGTTTCCGTGTTTCGATATTTAAAACTTTTGAACCACTCGATCGATTCCGCCAATTTTTGGATGTGTTGCCAATAAATGTTTATAGTTTTCAGGCAAAATATTGTAAAGTAGAAATTTTGTGTTTTAAAAAAGATTCATTTTGAACGGTATATATTCTCCGTGTAAAAACAGAGATGTGTGTATTGCTTTACTTTCGATAATTCACGCGTTTTTTTTTTGATAACGGCCAATAAGCCACCTGTCAATTTCCACGTTCGAAAGAAATTGCAGGCGAGCTTTGAAAAAAAGAGTATTAAATTTAACACCATACGAAAGAGAAAACTTTTCTCTGCCGTTTACTATTATGACTTACTCTCAGCAAGTGCCGAGTCATACGAAATTACTCTTCAAAGTGAACGTTGATGGATGGCTTATCGGCCGTTATAAAAAAACGCATAAAAATATTTACTTATTTATTTCGTCAAGCAAATGTATACTACAAATTAATGGTTTATAATGTTTACTTAGATACTATGCATTATTTCTACGACAAAGCTGGGATTTCATTTCATTTTTGGACATACTTAGGTCAAGATGTTCGCAGTATTGATTGTAGTTGCGCATAATTCGATTGACTGGGCTATATTTTGCATAATTTGTTCTAGTGTTTCTTTCTCAAAAGTAATTTTCTGGTTCGTAATTGACGGCTAGGTATATACAAATTGAATTGCGATAATAAAGAAGGTGATTGATTGTGTTGAGAAATGATGTCGCTGATAAAATAAAGCATTACAAGGTCGCGGCGTTCTTTAAGTGTTTGTATATTGATGAGCATACAGCGTGCTTCATATGATGGTAGATGAAATGCTGTCCAGTTTAATTTACGAAGTGCATATAAAAAAATTGTTTCTGAATCGATTCATTGCGTTCTTCGTGAATAATGTGTGTGTGTGAGTGTAAAAAAATTCACACTAAATTTTTCGGAAATTTTTTAACGGATTTTCACAAACTAAGAAGCAAATAAAAGATAGTAAAATTCTTCAAAAATATCTCGAAAATTTGATCCAGATCCGACTTCCGGTTCTGGTATTACAGTGCGATTAGTGAACATTTTCAATTTCAAGTGTATTTCACAAGCGATAGCGAAACGAGGTGCACATTTTTATAAAACTTACTGCTAAATTCTACTAGTTGGCAGATCTTGTTTATTGATGAATATTTAAAACTACTTTGGAACTAGAAGTCCCCGGTTTCCGCTTCCGAAAGCACCGATAATAGTGAAGAAAATCTCCAAAAACGGAACTCACTTCAATTTTTCAGCAACGGTTAAGCCGATTTTTATGAATCATGGTTCAAATTAAAGCTCTCATTGTCTTTAAATATGCTATGCAATTTCATCCTGATCCGACTTTCGGTTCCGAAATTATAGGGCGATGAGTGTCAAAATATTCAAACCGTCATTCAAAATGACGATGCAAAACTAGCACACGGCGTTACGTGCGGCTTTGCTCCGTTCGCAGCGTACTTTGTTCAATTTAGTATAGCGTGCAGGGTTGCCATATTAAAATTTATATTTTTCAGGTGAAAAAAATGTAAATTTCTAATTCTTTTTTTCAATTTGTACCTACTTGTTAGTGTTGTTGAAAGATCATGATAACTATGCTTTTCTATAAAAGTACACTTATATCATTCGACACAGTTCATCAAGGTTGCTATTGAATTTCATACCGATATTTAGAGCGACGATGCAAAAAGTGTAAAATTCTTCTAGATTTGGCTTAAAACTGATTCAATTATTCAATTTTTGTAGGCTATATTAGTTACTTACTAAACGAACCGACTTCGGCTATACTGGTTCCAAAAGTACCGGAAATAGTGGTCAAAAAGTTTAAAACGAGACTCACCCAATTTTCTCAGAATCCGACTTCCGGTTCCAGAACGATGCAAAATAAAGAAAAATTCTTATTAACTTGACATAACTGTTTACAAATTGAAAAGGTTATGTTAGTTTATACCCAAAGAAAAATTCTTATTTTAATCAAGATTGAAAAAAAAATATCTCCACAGAATCTTCTAGTGATATTTTTTAAAATATAAGTAATATGAGAAAGGCATCATTACACCACTAGGTGGATTAAAAAAGGTTTTTTTAAATTACATTGACATGAGCTTTTCAAAAATACATTACTCGTAGATGGAATTAAAACATTTATACTGCAGGAAAATTTGAAAATTGGACTGATTTTGATTTTGAGGAAATCACTAGTACAACTCATTTTCATAGGAATAGTTATGTTCCGACTATAATCATTTGAGAAAAAAGTAAAAAAAAATTGTATTCAAAATACAGTCTAGATCAATTTCGGAAAAATTCAAAGTAGGTTTTTGTAACTAAGCATATATGTCCAGAAAGTTTCATTAAAAATTCGAGAGCGTGCAACGAAATTCGTCTATAGGATTCCTAATTTAAAATGCTCGTTTATGTTTTAATTCGATGCCTGATCCCTATCATTAAAATTATGTGATATACATATTTTATATAGCTTGTATACACAATTGATTTGTTACAGTTATAGTCCCCTAAACCATTCTGACTAATTGAAATTCTCTTGTTTCAGAACATCACCGGAGCATATCACGATGGGTAACGTGATGCATAAGATCTCTAGTCCTATCCAAGCAATGCGAGGAAAGAAACGTAAACGAGATGATGATGATTCCGATAGCTACGAGGATAACAGCGATCTTCTCGACAAATCAATGGCAACTCCCAAGCGGTGAGGTTTGAACATCTACGGTGTTCTACGTGACATTCTAAATGATTTGTTTACTTTGTGTGTATGTAGGAAAAAGCTCATCTCTACAGCAAAGTACATTTATCAGGCCTTATTCAAAGAGGAACGCAACTCTGACATCACCGTTCACGCCCTAGGCAAGGTCTGGCACCTCCACAAGGTGTACTTAAGCCAGAGTCCATATTTTGCAACCATGTTCAATGGCTCTTGGCGGGAAGCTGATGAGGATTACGTTCACATCGAAATTGTTGATCCGAAAATAACGATTGAGTCGCTTTACTCGGTGTTCGGTTCTTTGTACATGGACGAAGTAGTGCTGGAACCCAGAGAGATAGTGTCGATATTAGCAACGGCTACCTTGTTCCAGTTGGACAGTCTCATTGACCGATGTGCTGAAGTTATGATAGAAACCACAAATGCAGAGGTAATTTGAATACGAAACATATACATTTTCCGAATGTATCAGTGGAATAACCTTTAATTTACACTCTTCCGTTAATTATCACTATGTACAGAAGAGTTGTTGTCAATATTGAATCTTCTTATCATTTCCTTTTTCATGCAGACGGCGGTCAAGTACTACGAGGCGGCCTGCGAGTATGGAGTAAAGCCTGTGAAACAATCGACTTTCAACTGGTTGTTAGTTAATCTGCTTAGTCTGTACTACAAAACGGGGAAATGGTTACGGTTAATTAACATCGAGCTGATGGAATTGTTGGTAGCCAGTCCGGATTTGTACGTTATGCAGACTGAGCTGTCTCTCTACACACTGCTCAGGTTCTGGATGTACTTGAAGCTCAATGTATTGAACGAGACCGAATGCGAGAAGGCGTCTACGTCGGATGAGCAGTTGCAATATTTTTCCCAGAGACAAAGTTCGCTGGCGTTTCTGAATACACCGAAAGGAAGGCCGTTTGAGAAGTGCTTTCAAGCGTTAAGGTTACACAATTTGTTGAATCATCACGTAGACATTAAAGTATTAAAACAGGATAACATCATTCCATCGGAGTGGCTGAATGAGCCATTGTTCCAGCAATGGAATAGTATGCTGCTGATCGACCAATCGTTAGACAAAGGACCGAAAGAGGTAGACGATAAAGTGTTTCTGGAAACTTGTATTCGATGTGGAAGGACATTACCAGAAAATGAGTACCTCAAATGGCGCTGGACTGGGTTTAATTTTGGTTTGGATCTAATTTTAATATCGGACACCAAAACTTTGAGAGTGAAACGGCATCATCGTACAGAGAATGAACGACTTTTAAGTTTGCAAGTGAAACGTCAATTTCTCATACGAGTATCGCTAGCCTCGCTGAATGAGCTAAGGCAAATTAAACATCAGCAAACGTCCACTATTCAGTCGATCGCATTGGACAAAAACGAAGAGGCAATGCTGATAATGTTTGACAAAGAACTTACTTATCCACTTTTAATCTCTGTAAATATGCTCGTGGTTTCACCTCCACGAAGGTGTGCAAATACGACATTACCGGGATTACCGATAGCAGGACCGTCCACTGCTCGAGAGCCAAAACACTCTCCAGGAACAGCAAGCGACGAAGAATCACATGATGCCAACGGTAACAACACAGCGGTCGATTCCTGATTGGAACCGATCAACAGGCAACGTACTGAGCCTCAGCGCATAGGAAGTATATCACAATGCTAACCATACGAAGTTTTTGGTTACCGTGCAAATCAGTTGATTCTTGTCAGGAATGAAACATATTTCTTCTCGTTAACTAAGCATCATACTTCACGTCTGCAATGCTATTTCTTATTTTATCGGTCGCAAACGGTAATAATAGAGTGCGAGCGACGATACCGTACATTGAGAAATCTTTTGATTTGCTTACATTCACTGACTTGATGTTGTTTCATTGGAAATATTAGTCATATTAGTTGATTGCGTGTGCCATATTTGTTCAGCAATATTAATGTCTTTTTCCGGCTAACCAAATTTCAAGTGTTTGAGCAAACATTCTCGAAATCAACGTAGTTACACGTTATCGTATATTCTTGGAAAATTTTTCTATAGGTACAACAACGGACTTGTATTTGTAATTTGAACGTTTTGAAACAAAATGCATTGTTTGACTTTTTTGAATGCGGTGAATTATTATGATCACAAAGAATTTAATAAAAAAAATCATTTTTGCTCATATCGCACATTTGTTATGGTCTATTTCCAAACATTTCCCCAAAAACTCAAAGCTATATTTCCAATTACTTCTTATAATTCTGATAATAAATAAGAATATGAATACCCAATTATGGTTATTCTAATATAATACAGCCCAAGAATGCTCTGTGGACTAAAAGTTAAAGCAGTCGCAAGTTAGTTATAGTCAAAAATGCTAATTTCTACAAAAACGTGTTGCACAAATGATGTTCACAAAATTAGTCAAATTTTTGAAAAAATTACTTATCGAATCCTATAATAAAAGGAATCGATTCAAAATTCTCAAAACCAATTTGCAAAAAAAACACCATTTTTGATTTTGGTGAAATTTTTGATAGGTGATTATGTTCCCAACCAACAGTTCATAAAATGCAAGATTTCAGAAAAAAATTCAAACAAGATCTTTTTCTTGCCAAAACTGTTAACTGCCTATCTTGAGATAAAGTTTCTTTCAAATTGTTTTTTTTTGTGAAAATTGTGTTTTTTTTTTTGTAAATCGATTTAAAATTTTTAATTTTGCTTCGAAAATTTGACTTTTAACCGACAATGGAAATCAATTTGGAAGAAACAAAGTGTCCAAAGTAGCATTATGAGACATAGAGAGGAAGCTCAAACATTTGTTAAAGTTGGCGCGAAATTCATCAGCAAATAAATTATACTGAATTACCTCAAACTTTTTTTGCGCAGTTTTTGGACAAAATTTATTGATTTCCGTCACTTCTTCAGCTCTGCCGCACTCCAGCCGAACATCCTTTCTCGGTAGGGCATATCCAATGAGGGTTAGAGCTACTTTCAGGTCGACGATCTTTTCCAATTACACCGCTAACCGGCATTTTGCCCACACGCGTAAATGTTAAAACTGAAAAAATGCCGTGAATTGCACTGTCGAGTGCTCGGTAATTTTCTCGGCAAAATGTATGAAGATACTGTCAATTATTGTTAAAATTGTCAGTAAAAGTTTCACTATTTCGCAAAACGAAAAAAAGCGACCGTTTGTTGCTTCAGAGAGAACCCTTACAGCAGCGTGCTAACCCGTGATGCTCAGACATGTCATCGAGAGAAATTCACTTTCACACTGGTGTCCATTCTATGTTAAATGAACCATTCCGGTTTTTTGTTGCTGAGATAATATCCGTCTCTCTTTGATGGCACCGTGTGAAGAGTTGATAGAGAGCGTTCTTTGATACGATAAAAGCCATCCTTGATTGGGGCATTGACAAAAAGACCCTATGAATAACTGAAAAACAGTAAAATTTTGTGGTATCGTTCTGATTCGGTATTTTACTATGCCGAGCTGGAGAATCGGTTTTGAGTGTGTAGTATCTCTTCTGGATTTTTCGTTGCATGTTCAGTCTTATGTATTTTTCGATGTAAGTATCTTGGTATGCTCTGAATAATTTAGATACTAACAAATTATTCATTGTGAGTTAGAAAAGATATTTTTACAACGTTTACTAGCATTTCGAATAAAAAAAAAATGAAATTATTTCATGTGGCGAACCATTATTCCCTGTCATGCGGGTGATTACTGGATCCAGTGTGTGAATGATTATTTGCGATGTAAGAGCACCAGGCGCAATAATAAAAATTTCACCAGCTGTGCACAGTATACGTTCACGATGCTTTGTTCAGTCGAACCGCTTCGAAATGTCGTGTCGGTCACTTTCAAGGTGACTCACTAGTTGAGCAGTTCCACGAATTGGAGAAGACATGCAGGTTCGAGTGCTGGGTATACGAAATATTTGTGTACAAGATTTTTAAATATTTCGATAGTCATTTATCTATCGTTTTCAATCAGTTGCTTGTTGGTTGGTGATGTTTACTAAAGATTAATTTGAAGATTAATTCAAAACATGAAGTGCCTTACTGAACATTATTGTTTTATTGTTTCATTGAAACCACTGTGATAATTCAAATCAAAATATGTTCACAAACCTCCAATCAGCCTGTGTTTTCCTTTTCTAGATGTGGATATTATATAATTATACGTAATTTTTAGCAGTACTCCGTTTGGGTACTGTTTACAATCAATTGCATTTCCTAGCCAGATTCAAAATCTTTTTTTTTTCAATGTTTGGGGTTAGAGCGGTTAGTGGAATGAAACTAAACCGTCTTCGAAAAAAATTAAGCCTAGCAAAGCCTTGGTATTACATTCCTGTAGCGGAATTAGACCTTCTGTTTTAACGGACTTCGCAGCCGATTCGGAGTGTACATAACCATTGCCCGGCTAGTGCTACGATTCTACTGACACTACGAATCCTTCCAGGTCGGGGCTCGAACATACGACAACTGGTTTGTAAGACCAGCGCCCTATATATTGAACCGCCAACCCGGGACGAAAAAAATTAAAGCTCCCTTAAATTCCACTATGAAGAATTTCAGTTATTTCGTTATAATACTGACGTAATAGTGACAGACAGATACTAGTATTTCAAATGCTATTTGCATTCATCCTCATTGTATCAGTTTAGCAGTCTATTCTACTTTTTTTTTCTCGAAATCACGGATGAATGATTCTTCTGCTCATACATATTGCGCATCGTTTTGCATTCTTCCGGGAGTGCAGAACGGTGTCGCTTTTGTGAAACCTCTAAATCCTCTAGATTGTTGGGAGTTTTATTAAGTGTGCATTTCGGCACTTGCAGTTCGTTCACCATACTTTCGGGGAGACAGAACGATTTTTTTCTTCTTGTTTTATGCTGTTTTCCCACGTCACCCATTTCGAAGTTCTTTTGATTCTTTCCTTCCCATCAGGAAAATGAGAACTCATGGCAAGGCACAATTCTTCAAACAACCAGGGAAGGTGCCGCTTTAGCCAACTAGTTCTGATTCCTGATTCTGACGACCGAATTATATCATGTGCACTTTTCAACTGTCTTCAAAATCATAGCAGTCAAAACGCAAAAGTTGTTTGATCTTTTCCGGAGACGTAACTGGTGATCATAGACAATGTAAGAACAGCATTTCCGCTTTTGTAATTTATGTGTATATAGAAAGTCGTGAACATTTTGTACCAGTTACCAACAGTATAGTCACAACACTATCGCAATACTGCGGCATCCAACTATGGGTGTTCCCTAAGTGCAAATCTCCATTACTATAATAGTTATATTACACATAAAAATCTAGTGAGGTCTTTAATGATACATTATGTATAAGTGATATGTTTGTGTTCCAGAATTGTCATGAGATATGATATATTTACTTAAATAGGTAGAAAATAACGCACTAGCGATAGAACTTATTCTCTTTCAATGTACGTTACTAAAATAAACGAATTATGCATAGAAACTGTTTTCTTCATTTTTGTTGTTCACACTCACGTGTTGTCTCTGGGGCATAAACGAATGAATTATGAGAACCAGTTTGAAGATTGGCTTCTGTGCACCATTGACAATATAAATTTTGCTTTGTATCATGGAAAATATGATCATTTTCTAATAACTCTAAATTAATGATTTCAAAAATGTTTGGTATCAACGAGCATCAAAAAGAAAAACTCAACGCGCATTTGCGTTTCTTGTGCTCGGACGACGGTTTTGATGCAGTGAGCGACATTTCGTGTATCGTTGCAATCGATCTACCAATTTTGTCGGATCTGTCATACCAATACATGCACAAACAGCACGTTCAGTTAAAGCCTAAGAGAAAAAAACCTGCCTGGCAGGCCGAGTGCCTTCTTAAGGTGCAACTCATGTGAGTGTCGCATTTTGGTTTAATACGGAGGGTTTATTCTCATGTATATGGGCCCGTAATATTGCAATTCTACCGAGCCCGTAGTTTCCCTCGGCGGCCCCGACCAAAAGCGTCTCATTTCAGTCGATTCAGATCCACAAATCAGTTTCAGAATCTAGTTTTAGGTTCATGCATCCAGTATTAATGCAATTAATGCGGAAGTTTGTAGGAAGCATGTCAGTTTTATTACTATTCACGTCATCCCGATATGTCTGACATTACCCTCCGGCAAAAATCCATATTATCAAGATATCCAGCTGTTACATTTTGAGAACAAATCGCAAAAACATACTTTTTTTGTGAGCATGGCGCCCTTCAACGAGTCCGCATCGAATCTCGTACATACAAGTAGGGGAGAGAAATGTCAAATTCGTGCGCACCCATACAACTGACGTGATATGTTCAATTGGACGTCGTGCGATCATCACCTGAATCAAACGACAATTGGACAGGAATTCATTCAAAATTAAACAAATATAAACCGTAGTTCGACTCGATCATTGTTTTTGTGTTGAGAATATTTTTTCTTTATTTTAGCGTTGTGATACAATTACATTACAATAATATACAATCAACAAATTATAACGTTTTCTTTCTTTCGCTCTTTTATCATGTTGATAATTCTCACCTTTATTCTATTCTGTTTCAAGGTTTTTGTTTCTCTTATTACGCAGTAATTTTTTGCGTTCAAGCGTAGCAATGTTCGAAAAATGAAAGACAGCATCAGAACAAGGACCTATTTATACTTTTCGTGTCCTTCAAAAATTAACTTCAGTGCGATTGGTTTTTGGTTCTTTGCCGCACGCTACGATGTTATTATCTTGCTTTGGTAGCAGTCTGCAATACAATATTTTGTTATATTTTACTCGCTACCTGGTGATAAATATGATTATAAAAATAGCGTCTGTATTTTTCCCAATAATTCCACATTTCATTCCATGTCTACGAGGTGTATATTTATTCATTTGTTTTATCATTTGTTCCACAATCGACAAGTAGTTACAGCTGGATGTTGAACATTTCATGAGGAAATCACTATGCGAAACTTTTTGTGTTTATTTCTCTAGAAATTTTATCGCAAACTTTTTATATTTTATTTCTAATCCTCAAGTTTGTTATTACAGTTGCTCTGCTTTACGTTACATTTTGTTTTTCTTTTCGATTCTTTTCATTGACTACGTTTTATCTTTCCTGGTTGCTGTTTTTTCATACGTGCTATTCTTTCGCTCCCATATATAATGAGAAATCTCATGCAAAATGGAACAGCATCACGTAGAACGGTAGTATTTTACTTGTCTTGTTTCAATTTTGGCAGGTAATAGATTCCTTATTTCTCCATATAATTTAGTATTTATCTTGCACGATAAACAAGTTTAGGGTTCAAAAGCACAGGCAAATCAAGGCAACAATGCGCATTTGTAACGGTTTTGTTCATTCGGAGTTTAACCGCTAGATTTAGTTTTATTCAATGAACAATGAATATACGGCCAAAAAAAGCATACGTTGAAGCAGAAAATAAACATCATAAAGCAACAAAGCAGATTTTCGGAGCTGTAAAGCTTTTTTGTGTTTTGATTAGTTGAATATCTGGAATAAGATACATTTTGACTGTTTCATGTTTGTTATAATATCAATAATCCATTTTCTGTCGTTTGGATATATATCATGCTCTGTTCATTTATCATTCACATTTCTTTATGAATGTTTCTGAAATAAAGACCATATCTTCAAAAGGTTAAAGTTGGCGCAAAAATTTCTATTACGATTTTGTTCTTTATAACCTGTCTATGCATTACATTTGTTAGTAGAATATTCATCACACACACAAGGCATTGAAAAGATTTTTTTTCGTTTTTCAATTCAATTGGTTTTTGTAAGAGATTGCATTTATCATATTTGTGTTTTGCTCTGTATTAGGATAGTTCCTCTCATTCGTTCTTCAAATCTTTCGTTAACAACCCTTTTCAATTCTGGTTTTCATTTTGTACTATGTACACAAAAGTTTGGTAAGCTGTTTAAATGTCTGATATTTTTCATTTTCCTTCAAAAATGCCTTCGGAACATTACGCGTTGGTAAACGATTGTATGTTTTAATAGTATAATGTCCCAATGTGAAACGAAGATTATCACTCAGTGGAAGTTCATAGTTGTCAAAATGAATAACTGATAAATTTTCGATCTTTGTCGCGGTAAATCTGCAATTTGTTTAGTGTTCATCTGTTCAAATGCATCATACGTCTTTGTGATTATTTATTGGAGAACTGTAGTATTAAACAGGAACACAGGTCTTATAAGCCAGCTCATACCAAAGCTTCAACCTGAAATCAGTAGCGATGTCTGCTGAAAAAGAAGATCGAACTTTCACCCCTGTTCTTTAATTCGACCGAATCGAAATATTCGGATCGAATGTGAAATATTACATTCTGTATCTCGATCTTGTTTGCCACACAAAAGCATCACTCGAACGAAACACAGAATGCAAATTTTCACATTCGATCGAAATATTCCGATTCGATCGGAATTCAGAATAGGGATGTTTGTATAGGAATGCATTACCAAGATTCCCAACTCTTACTGTCACCTCATGTAGGTATCAGATTCGTCATTTTCATTAAAGACCACACTTTTTACATTTTTCCAATGATTTTTGTAATACCGTTTTGAATTTTGTTAGACGTTTTAGAGCGCCATACAAAGCAAAACCAAGTGGATAGAATTCATTCATAAAGATAATTTCACTTTAAACTTCAAGTTTCTGTTGTCTAATGCCAAATAATCAGGCCTTTGTATGTACGTTGCCAAACAAGGCATTTTGTACTTCGATCGAATCGGAATATTTCGATCGAATGTAAAAATTTTCGATTGTATTCGATCGAAATAAACCGATTCGAACGAAACACATAATCATGTTGATTGCATTGTTTAGCAACGTACAGAGGTCTTCTGGAAAGTGATTAGAATAAGCATCACGATAACTGAACATCAATATTCCACGGGTTCTTCAGTATACAATTTGCACCCTGTAGTAAAGGAGATGAATTGTTTAATGCACAAAAATGCAAATTTGACGAAATGATTGGATTTGAATTTATCTGACTTCATTCGAAATCGTGCCTGAAATCACAAGGTAGGCAAAACATGTCCAATACAAACAAGCTTCGCCTGATTGGTATGCAATGAAAAATAATGAAATATTTCTGAGAAGCATTTCTATACCGGAAGATTACGCTTGGTCATAGTTGACTGTCGAGAATATGATTGTTGCGATCAATTTATGAAAATTATTACAACTGAATGAAATAATTAACCACAAGCAGAGATGGATTCCTTTACTTTCTTCTCACAAACTATGCTTTAATAGTGAGTAATGTTGGCATTTTGTTCCGATGAGTTTGTATGGGAATTTTAATTCAAATTGTTGTTATTGGACGTGACGTTTCTTTCTTTTTTCCTATAATGAAAAGTAATATTAAACTATAGACTATATTTACACGATGAACATGATGTTTCGTATTGACATCTCTTCATTTTAAGAAATAATTTCACTGGTTTTATCATTTCATTAATTTTACTTTCTAAGCTATTAAAAACGTGGTATTTATAGTAATGAATTGAAACTTTTCCCTAATTAAATAGTATGATATAGTGGTTGTCATTAAATTATCTTAAACTATGCGTTCTTAAAGACTAAAACAAGGGGAAATATGATTTCTGCGCAGAAAATTGATATCAAATAAGCTAACTTAAAAACAATCAATGTTATTCAAGCTCGCCAACCCGTCCCTCTATGCACAAAATCTGGGCCTACCATCCTCTCAACAAAGTTTTCACGCTCGCATCCTTATCATCCTTCGTGAGAGGAACAATAAAAAAGTATAGTAGAAAATAAAACTTGTTCAACACTTCGCCTACACGATACCCTACAGTTAAATCCGCTGTTGTGCTACCAGGACCGCTCCTACTCCGGTTACTAACGCTATCGCTTCAACCGGCCACCGAAGAATTCCATTGCTGGCGGCACCATTTCGGCCGCCTTTCGCCGATCCCCCCACACTGGACAGACTAATGCTGCTTTCTGGTTTATCGATACTTCGGCTGCTTGCGACTTCTTCTCGACTGGTGGCTAACGAGCGATCGATTTCGTTGCTCATGTCGTCGTCCAACCGACTGCCGATACCGAACTCATCGATCGGTGTGTTACTGATCGGAACCGGCTCGTTGGTCGTGGTCGCCTCTGTGGTCGACGTAGTGGTGGTTGTAGTGGTTGTTGTTGTCGTCGGGACCAGGGTGCCGTTTTCGATCCAGTATATCGGGCTGAATTCTATCTTCACGTCTTCCATATCTTTACTCAGCATCTGTAAAGTACATAAAGATTTTGATGAAATTTATTTTTGATGACCGTCAGGTGTCAGGGTTTCTTTTCAATTCCACCATGAACACATACACTATGAAGTATATTTCTTGCACTTATGTTAGTTATTCGGCGTGACCAAAGTAAATATTTCAATAGAGTAACATTGTAGCTAGTATCGTTTGTCCCCGTCACAACAAATGACTGTAGATGTATTCATAGCGGAATCGAAAGGAAAAACGAACGACAGCGTTAGAGTTAAAAACTAAGATTCAGTGAAACGTGAAAGTGTGAAATTACATCGATTTCCAATATAAACAATACTCAGGAAGGCACGATTACACTACTATGAAGACAAAAACAGATTCTGTTCTTTTGAAAAAAATCAAAGCCAATCTTTACATAAAATACTTTTCTATACACGGATTTGCTAGATTCGTTTCCGATAATAATAATGTGATCTATGTCGAACATGTGAAATCTCAGTGAACACTAAACATTGTATTAAAGGACGTACACGAGCACACGAACGTCTAGCGAAATCTGATAAGGATTATATTCAGAAATGCATATTACAGAAATGTAGAGTAACATTTCACCTTATATCAGGAATAGAGTGTGCGTGTTACGTAAGCGCATACACAAAACTGATATTTTTTTGTTCTGTTATCTTTACTAATAAGCCAGAAACGGGAAATAAAACACTATCACCATTGACTACATTATCAACTAAAAAACAATGTTGAGCAGTTCCAGAAATTAACAATTGCAAAGGTGATATATTCATTTGGATTTGGATAAAACTTTGCTCATGTTTTCAGATTAACACATCATTTGTTTTGCTCTGATAAAAAGATCAGTGCTGTTCAAAGTTATTTTATTTTCTTTTAATGCGAATGTATTTTTCCGTCAACTTTCTTCAAATCGTTGTAACTTGGAAACTGAAAATACGAATCTTTAGTCTATCTGACTTTAGTCTATTATAACTGATTTTCTGACATAGATTTAAAAAAAACCTTTGTCGTCGTATTAACTTGGCTTCACCGCTCATTTTCATTAGCAATCGAACCGATCAGACATATTTTGTGAACTCTGCGATAATAAAGTGATTTTTGAGATTCCAAAAGTTTTTGTGTTCTTAAAACTACATTGGTTATCAAATATTTTTGTGTATCACCAAGCAGTTAAGTATCTTTAAAATCATTGTGTGTGAATATTAGATATTTACTCTCTAAAACAATTTTCGCATGTCATTTGGTATCTGTCTCATGAGCAGAGATGCCATTTATACAGATTTATCTGTATTTACAGATGTTTACATACGCATACAGAATACAGATTTGCTAAAGATTTCCTAAATTTAATACGAATCTTCCAAGAATCAAAATAAAAACTTTTTCGTATGAGCAATATATTAGTATTTGATTGCAGTGACGAGAAGCAAAGTCTTGGTCTCATTGAATCTACCATTCTACAGCCATAATGTGTTGGAATAACATCTTTTAACATAATTTTATTGTTGAAATTCAATTTTGTTAGTGAAAACAGATAAGTACAGTTTTTTCTATAGAGAGTAATAAAGACTTCCAATGAAAATATCTGGCATCTCTGCTCATGAGTGGACATATACTAGAACATAGCTTGCGTGGAATGTCAAAACACTATGTACTTTTATGCTGCCTAATGTATTTTTTATCCTTTTAAATAAATTTTTCATGCGAAGAAAGGCATGCAATCACTGTGAAAACCGACTTTTGAACCAAGGTCATATACCATTCGAATCAGTTCGTCGAGTACGCAAAATGTCTGTCTGTGTGTGTATGTGAGAAAAATATACACTCACGTTTCTCTGTGATGGTTAAACCAATTTTCACAAGCTGAGTCTCAAATGAAAGGCACTATTATCCCATAGATTATTTTTTAAATTTCGTATGGATCCGACATTCGGTTCCGAAATTACTATGAATGATATGAAAAAATTTGACAAGAATATGCACTAACTTTGCTCCGAGATGACTGAACCGATTCTAACATATTTAGACTTACATGAAAGTCACCGGCTCCGAAAGTACCGGAAATAGTGGTCTAAAACCTCCAATACGGAACTCATCACTTTTCTCCAAGATGGGTCAACCGATTTTCTCCAACTTAGATTCAAATGAAAGATCTTACGGTCCTTCACAAAATTTCTGAATTTTGTTCGAATCTGACTTCCGGAATAACAGTGTGATGAGTGTTTGAAATGTCAAACCTTCGTATAAAGCGACAACAATTTCTTCTAAATTGAACTCAAAAGTATATCAGTGATAGGTCATGCAAATTACTGACCATACGAACCGACTTCGGCTATAACGGTCCCCGAAACCTGGTTCCGGTGATACCGGAATTAGTGATCAAACCCTCCAAAACGGAACTCACTAACTTTTCTCCGAGATGGTTCAACCGATTCAGGGTGATGTGTGTTTAACACTATGTCTACTGGGAGGTGTGAAAAGTCACCGTTCAATTTTCAACAGACCATAATAATAAACATAAAGTTTGATAATTTCTCCAAAATTACTTTTTCAGACTTTTCGTATGATAGTTCTTCAAATAATCTGGCAATGTCGTTTTCCTCCTGCTAGAAATGTTCAAAAGATATACCTATTTGTACCATAATGTGTCTTGACACTTTAAGGATTTAATAACAGAGTACAAAAAAGTACTTACGATAAATTCATAACATATGTCTATAACAGTTGTAAAAACTATAAATATCTTATGGAAACCATTAAATTTTATAACAGCTTGAAATGTGATCAATAGAATTGACCAAATGGTGAGAAAGTACACCATAAAATGTAGATGCTATAGATGGCCCAAGCATGTATTTTACAATAATTTCATTGCAAAGTCATAAACGAACTTTTTATACCAATATGAGTTCAAAGTTGTTCAAGATTCCCCACCATATTTTTTCCTTAAGACTTTGAAATGCAGTCGAATTTCTAAATTCTGCAATTCCTAAAACGAGGCATTTTGCTTCTAGTTTAATCTAATTCGGGGAATTACTATTTTTGGATGAGTTATGAGTCGAAATCAAAGTGTGGTTCAAAATTTCCATTTTCCCCTAAATCTAATAGGTTTAGAGTTACTACGATATGTTAGAAAGAGCATACAAAAATTCAATCGCCCTTTTTAAAATCAGTTGGCTTGGTTTCTAAACCCGGGGAAAATAAATAGATTGTCATGTTTAATGTTCAAGTCTGGTCACCTGCTACATATTTCTGAAATTGTTCTTTAAGTGGAAATTTTAAAATCGACCACAACCTGAGCAACCACCAATGTGGATTCCTGGCCATTCAATTCAGAAAGCTAATGTTTATTCGGATTGATTCCCCTTCCGTGACACAGTACTCAATACTTACGTAACCGTTAAGTTTTCTTGACACAGGATCACTATTGTCATCGTAGTATGCCTTAAGATTGGCGTGATATGGGGCTTCCATCTCAGTGTAGTTACCCAATAGCGTCACGTTGATGGCCGTTCCCGGCTGCAAGATTGTGTTTATCGCTTTGGTCTACGAACAAATTGAATTGTTATCGGTTATCTTATACGCAAAATGAAGTTTCCAAAATGTGGTATCTACCTCAAATTTTCTTTCCGTGAGTTCCACTCCCCAGTACATATCAACCGGCTGTTGTGTTCTGGGATCAATCACCTTCGTAGGAACTCCATTACCTACACCAGGCTGCCGACCGTAATATGTAATTTTGACGTAGTCGTATGTTATCACAGTTTCGGCCTGATTTGTGATGTCCTCTTCGTTTGATAGAATTGTCGATCCTAAATGTGGAACATTTATAATATATACCGATCATAATAAATACGAGCATTGCGAATAATTACCTAAATTTGTAATGTTTTTCTTTATCACACTCCGTATCTTGTTCAACTTTATGTTTCTTAGTTCGTACTGCACAGGTTCAATTTCGATGAGAATCTCACCTGTTTCGTGTTCCTGGTGTGATAAATCAATTGAAGATTATTAAAATAAACGTATTTCGAAGATGCTGATTACTTACTAAGGCTTGAGGAATTCCCGGAAGAGGCGCATAAATGCGTCCATTTAGTTTCTCCAATGGATCGTAATTGCCTACAATATACGGATGATGGTGGCCGCCATGATGCTCCAATTTATATCGGGCTACGTAATAATCATCTACCTATAAAATGCGTTTGTGGCGTGATTTTGTTAAAATAGTTTAAAATTTTAGAAAGAAAAGAAGTAAGTAACAAGCTATGAGCTCATTCAGTAAAAAGCGTTCAAGCGGAGAGGGTGTGTTTCGATTATACTGGTTCGTGAGTTAACGGCTGCTACCGAGACAACTCTAAGCTGCAGGTAGATAACCTGTTGGTGCTAATCGCAAAGGTAATATTCGGAGCGTTTCCCGACTGGAAATCTAGCAATAAAGGAAATTCCGTTCATAAGCACAAAGAGGCAGAGACACAGAGGTGCGAACATCACATTTGATCGCCACCAAGAGATATAAGCGTTGTACCAACTGCCAGGCAGAGCAAAGGAGATAGCAGAAAACGATACCGAAAGACTGCCAATTGTAAATTGGGTGTGTTTCACGTCGTTCTTCACGACAGAGGAACAGAGATAACAGCAACAAGGTAGATTTAATTTAATTTAATTATTTTTACTATAAAAGAAAAACAAAATGAAGCTTTCTATAAATACACGGTCTAAGCGCAAATATTCAGAAATGATTAAAACTGTCATTGAAGTCCTCTTCTCGAAACAGGAAACTCATTTTCCAATCTAGAGCCAGAGGAATCTGACTCTGATTAAAATAGTAAAGGTACATCGTTTGTCACTCCTCAAGGCTCTGTTAAGAGGAAGAAGTCCTCCCCCAAATTACCAAAAAAGGCACCTAAAATTACACCTTCAAAAAAAGATCCCCGTGTTAAATCTAAAAAGCAAAATTTCAAGAACAAACTGTGCCTCCTGGTTTGTTAAATTCACAAACCAGCCCAGGAACTAGCACAAAAAAGACAATAATTCATTGGGCTTCCAACAGGATTAAGTTTTCGGAAATTGTAGAATGAATTTCTGAACTCCTATAGACCCTCATAACGGCATTCCTTCCAATAGCTAGAACTTTTTTAAAGCAGTCAGCTCAATGGCCAATTATCTCAGGGTTTGTATCATTTGATGGATAATTTATCATCCGCGCAAATGATTCAATGTCAAATGTCATGCAGTGGAATTGTCGAAGCATCATGCCAAAACTTGATTCATTTAAAGTATTATTGCATAGTCAAAAATGGCTTACATCAAACATAACTTTAATGACTTTGACGTTATACGTCTCGATAGAGGCTCTCCGTATGGCGGAGTGCTTTTAGGAATTAATTGCTATTCTTCCTTCCTTTTATAGATTAAACTTTATTCCTTTTATAGAATAAAGATTCCTTCGACTTCTAGTACAGAAGTTGTTGCTTGCCAAATAAACATTAAAGGAAAAGACATTTGTATAGCTTCGATTTATATTCCTCCAAGATCAAGTTGGACAGCGACAGTTTAATGAAATAGTAGAAGCACTTCTTGTTCCACGGTTGATTCTGGGAGATTTAAATTCGCATGGAATAATGTGGGGTTCCGTTTATAATGATAGTAGACAGGCGCGTATCCAGAAAAAAATTCGGGTGGTGTTTTCATAATATAGGGGAGACCGGGGCTAAAAAGGACATTTTTTAGAAATTGAAAAAAAAACTTGGGTTTTACCCAAAGTATCTCTACCGCATCATCTGTAAGTGTGTTTACCAAGTCAGTCCATGAATCGAAATAATAGCACTCTTGTCTTGTAACAATAACGCTCCTGGGTGGGACAGAACTAAATTCAACTTGATGAAGAATATGCCCGACCTCGCAAAAAGCCGTTTGTTGGAATTGTTGTTTCTTGAGCAACACAATGTTCCACCTGACTGAAGGCAAGTGAGAGCTATCGCCATTCAAAATCCATTGCAATGTTGTCCTGCATCAGAAAATTGTTCGAAAAAATTCGACCGAAAAACTTTTGGGTCGAGACGAACGGCTTGTTATCAGATACTCACTTTGGCTTCCGTAGAAATAAAGGGACGAATGATTGCCGTGCATTAGTTTCGTCTGAAGTCTAAATTGCCTTCGCTCAAAATCAACAAAGGGCATCTGTGTTTTGGACATTTAAGAAGCGTTTGATTCAATTTCCATTGACATCCTTTTAGACAAGTTCCATCAACATGAACATCCATCGGTTATAAATAATTGTCAGAGAAGCGCATGTATTTTTCACATGGCGATTATCCCAATTTTCATTCGGATCAAACCCCTGGTTCCGGAGATAGGGTGCTGAGTATGAAAACGTCAATATCAGGAATACTTTGTTCATAAGCTACCTCTTTATATTGGCTAGTGAATTTCTCTAGTTTGCAGTCCATGAGACTCTATAACCCAATAAACCACTGATAGTCCCATAAATGATTTGGTGAATTTTATCCAAGTCCGACTACCGGTACATTTTTTTCCAACATTCGAATCGTCATAGAGAACCGTAAAAAAATTTGTAGTTCATGTTAGTGTATGGTTGAATGAACCAAATGTCTCTATGCCGATATACAGCTTTCGGTTCCGGAAGCTTCACTTCATTTTCTCACATATGATTGAATAGATTTTCACTAACTTAAATTCAAATGTAGTGTATCAATGTAGTAGTATTATGCAAAACAAATCTTCAAAACTATTTTCTGAACCTTTCAAATTGTAGTATTTCGGGGAATTTCTGCTGTAAGGAGTGTATCGAAAATAAGCTATCCACAAGTTTTTGTTTCAAATTATGATAAAAACCTGTTTTAATCCACCTAGTGGTGTAATGATGCCTTTCTCATGTACATATAATATTGTGGTATTCTATTCAAAAATTTTCTCTTCGATTTTTGAAAGAAACCAAGTGATTGTTTATGCATAACATACAGAATAAAACAGTGCTTTGATTGCGTAAGCCATCCTTAAGAGAACGAAATGGGTTTACTATTATATGCACTTCCGGCACCGGAACCCGAGAACCGGTATAATCGAAGTCGGTTCGTACGGCCACCAACAAACATGACACACAAACTCTTCTAGTACGCACCCTATAACTCCGAGTTCGGAAGTTGGATCTGGATGAAATTCAATAATTCCATATGGGACCGGGAGACCTTTCATTTGAATCTAAGTTTGTGGAAATCGGTCAAACCATCGCTGAGAAAAGTGAGTGAGATCCATTTTGGTATATATGACCACTATTTCCGGTATTTCCGGAACCGGATACTGGGAACCAGGATAGCCGGAATCGCTTTGTTTAGTTGACTACTGATAATGACTATCGATTTGTGTAGTTTTGAGACCAGTTTAAAAAAATTTTCACGTTTTTTGCTTCGCCGGTTTAAGTGACGGTGTACAATATTGAACACACTTTACCCTATAATTCCGGAACCGGAAGTCGGATCCGGATGAAATTCAGGAATTCCGTATGGGACCACGAGGCTTTTCATTTGAATCTAAGTTTGTGCAAATCGATCAAACCATCGCCGAGAAAAGTGAGTGAGATCCATTTTGGTATATATGACCACTATTTCCGGTACTTCCGGAACCGGATACCGGGAACCAGGATAGCCGGAATCGGTTTGTTTGGTTGCCTACTGATAATGACTATCGATTTGTGTAGTTTTGAGACCAGTTTAGAAAAATTTTCACGTTTTTTGCTTCGCCGGTTTAAGTGACGGTGTACAATATTGAACACACTTTACCCTATAATTCCGGAACCGGAAGTCGGATCCGGATGAAATTCAGGAATTCCGTATGGGACCACGAGACCTTTCATTTGAATCTAAGTTTGTGGAAATCGGTCAAATCATCGCCGAGAAAAGTGAGTGAGATCCATTTTGGTATATATGACCACTATTTCCGGTACTTCCGGAACCGGATACCGGGAACCAGGATAGCCGGAATCGGTTTGTTTAGTTGCCTACTGATAATGACTATCGATTTGTGTAGTTTTGAGACCAGTTTAAAAAAATTTTCACGTTTTTTAATTCGCCGGTTTAAGTGACGGTGTACAATATTGAACACACTTTACCCTATAATTCCGGAACCGGAAGTCGGATCCGGATGAAATTCAGGAATTCCGTATGGGACCACGAGACCTTTCATTTGAATCTAAGTTTGTGGAAATCGGTTAAATCATCGCCGAGAAAATTGAGTGAGATCCATTTTGGTATATATGACCACTATTTCCGGTACTTCCGGAACCGATAGCCGGAATCGGTTTGTTTAGTTGCCTACTGATAATGACTATCGATTTGTGTAGTTTTGAGACCAGTTTAAAATAATTTTCACGTTTTTTGCTTCGCCGGTTTAAGTGACGGTGTACAATATTGAACACACTTTACCCTATAATTCCGGAACCGGAAGTCGGATCCGGATGAAATTCAGGAATTCCGTATGGGACCACGAGACCTTTCATTTGAATCTAAGTTTGTGGAAATCGGTCAAACCATCGCTGAGAAAAGTGAGTGAGATCCATTTTGGTATATATGACCACTATTTCCGGTATTTCCGGAACCGGATACTGGGAACCAGGATAGCCGGAATCGCTTTGTTTAGTTGACTACTGATAATGACTATCGATTTGTGTAGTTTTGAGACCAGTTTAAAAAAATTTTCACGTTTTTTGCTTCGCCGGTTTAAGTGACGGTGTACAATATTGAACACACTTTACCCTATAATTCCGGAACCGGAAGTCGGATCCGGATGAAATTCAGGAATTCCGTATGGGACCACGAGACCTTTCATTTGAATCTAAGTTTGTGGAAATCGGTTAAATCATCGCCGAGAAAAGTGAGTGAGATCCATTTTGGTATATATGACCACTATTTCCGGTACTTCCGGAACCGGATACCGGGAACCAGGATAGCCGGAATCGGTTTGTTTAGTTGCCTACTGATAATGACTATCGATTTGTGTAGTTTTGAGACCAGTTTAAAAAAATTTTCACGTTTTTTTGCTTCGCCGGTTTAAGTGACGGTGTACAATATTGAACACACTTTACCCTATAATTCCGGAACCGGAAGTCGGATCCGGATGAAATTCAGGAATTCCGTATGGGACCACGAGACCTTTCATTTGAATCTAAGTTTGTGGAAATCGGTCAAACCATCGCTGAGAAAAGTGAGTGAGATCCATTTTGGTATATATGACCACTATTTCCGGTATTTCCGGAACCGGATACTGGGAACCAGGATAGCCGGAATCGCTTTGTTTAGTTGACTACTGATAATGACTATCGATTTGTGTAGTTTTGAGACCAGTTTAAAAAAATTTTCACGTTTTTTGCTTCGCCGGTTTAAGTGACGGTGTACAATATTGAACACACTTTACCCTATAATTCCGGAACCGGAAGTCGGATCCGGATGAAATTCAGGAATTCCGTATGGGACCACGAGACCTTTCATTTGAATCTAAGTTTGTGGAAATCGGTCAAATCATCGCCGAGAAAAGTGAGTGAGATCCATTTTGGTATATATGACCACTATTTCCGGTACTTCCGGAACCGGATACCGGGAACCAGGATAGCCGGAATCAGTTTGTTTAGTTGCCTACTGACAATGACTATCGATTTGTGTAGTTTTGAGACCAGTTTAAAAAAATTTTCACGTGTTTTGCTTCGCCGGTTTAAGTGACGGTGTACAATATTGAACACACTTTACCCTATAATTCCGGAACCGGAAGTCGGATCCGGATGAAATTCAGGAATTCCGTATGGGACCACGAGACCTTTCATTTGAATCCTAGTTTGTCAAAATCGGTTCAGCCATCTCCGAGAAAACCTAGTGAGATTATTTGACACATACACATACACACACACACACACACACACACACACACACACACACACACACACACACACACACACACACACACACACACACACACACACACACACACACACACACACACACACACACACACACACACACACACACACACACACACACACACACACACACACACACACACACACACACACACACACACACACACACAGACATTGCTCAGCTCGATGAACTGAGTCGAATGGTATATGACACGTGGCCCTCCGGGCCAATTTTCACTAGTCGGTTTTTCAAGTGATTGCATAACCTTTCTATATGAGAAAGGCAAAACGATATTTTATTCAAACTATAAATTGATTCTTTTATTGCACGAGGTTAAACTTGTGCATAATGAAAACCGGATGGAATTTAAGTTATTTCTTCACGAATTTTCGAACTTTTGATCGAACGCTCTTCATCAATTTCCGTACAAGTATTGCATCGCATTTTTTGGACGCTTGAGCCCTAATGTTTTTGAACTCCTGCATGTTCCTAGCTGCCTTACCAGTCTTCTTGAATACCCTCTTCACGATTGCCCAGTAACGATCGATGGGTCGAAGCTGAGAGCAATTGGGTGAATTGATATTTTTTTCAACGAGGTGTGTACCCTTCTCCGCAAGGAAATTGAGAATGGTTTTAGCATAGTGAGCCGACGCTAAATCCGACCAAAACAATGGAGGTGTACTATGCTTCTTATATAAAGGCAGCAATGTCTTTCGGAGACACTCAGATCGATAGATTTCTGCATTTATAGTTCCGGTAGTGTAAAAAATGGTTGACTTCAAACCACAGGAACATATTGCTTGCCATACCAGTACCTTGTTGCTGCTCGCTTCTTCTGTTCTACACTTTGTTTCGAGATTTTCTGCTTTTTGTAGGTCTTCAGGTGATTTCGCCTCTTGATACGCTGGATCATTCCGACACTCGTTCCTGCTTTTTTGGCCAAATCACGCGTTGACATTGATTTGTTCTTCATGATTAGAGATACCACTTTCTTGTCCAGTTTCGGGTTGGAAGAACCGGGCTTTCTGTTCCCCAAACTTATTAATGATGGTTTTAACACTGGCATGATGAATTCCAAACCGCTTCGCCAATTTTCTCATAGTAATACCCTTCTCACTTAGCCATGTGTCCAGAACCTTAATTTTCACTTCCTTTTCAATAAGCGACATTTTGAAAACGCAGAATTTCATCCGCTCAAACAAGTAAACAAACGAAAGCTGACAGTCAAACGTACCGCATAGTATGATCTGAGCATAAAAAACCATCACAAATACATGCGTACAACATATTGCTAGCTTATTTTCGATACACTCCTTAATATACAGGGGAAAATGAAAATGAGAAAGGCATCATTACACCCCTAGATGGATTAAAACAGGTTTTTTTAATACGTTCCTCCTCCGAAAATCAAGATATTTTTTGTTAAATTGAATTTTCGTATTTTCTTTATTTGGTTCAAATTTTGATTTTTAAGATACAAGTTCGTGAATAACATATTGTCGCTGGTAGTCTTCAGCAATTGTGTGATTCACCCTTTGAATTGATGATTGCATATGCCCATGTTTGTTTTGTCCGTTCGAAAAACACACCTTTTTTCGTTCGATATTGATAAAAGTAATCTATCACTCGTTGAATAATTCCCTACTACCAGCGGTCGATTTTCTACAACCCAATCCAACTTGAACACGGCAGGTAATCCAATCAACTTACCTTTCCGTTACTGGCACTGACGGCTCCCGGAAACTTGTCCGGTAGGTACCTGTTCCACGGTTGCCATTTGAGTTTACCGCCACCACCTCGGTTCACTAGCACCTCGAACGTCCGATGACGACGGATGTCCGACTGCAGTGACGTCGTGCAAATGGTCGATGAATCCTCCATGTGCGTTTGACCAGCGCAAAAGATGCCTTCAATCTGTATCCGACATACATAGCTAGCATGGTTCAACTGTTGAACAGGCAGGAAGAGAGGAGGAGAAATAATTGTAAGTGTCATGTTCGAAGCAGTCTCGGTAGACTTTGAATGTTTAATTTCATTACATTTAACTGAGTTATACTAAAACGCTACATAGCTAAAGTTTTGCAAGCTAGCTAACCTAATCGTTGCCCGATTCATTGATCTACAAGAATAAAACGCTATATGCTCTTATGGTTTATGTTTTTCTAAATGTTATTTCGACTTAAGCTATCATCTTTAGCTGACAATGCCTTTCGATTTACAATGTCTGGTAAATTTTTCCATACACGGATATAAAATACAACATAAATAAAACCAACCTGGTCGCTGTCCACCAGTTCCTTGGAACGGGGATTATCCGCTGGATTATAACTTTGAATGGCATACTGCAACTGAGTTTTCTCGCCATTGAATTTCTCCCAACTCAACGTGCTAGACGTCACCGTTTGATCTTTGCTAAAAGCTTTGAAAACGCTATTAGTTATAGCCAGGCTGCTTGCGATGGCTACCAGCTGCAGAAGAAGCAGTGCCAGAGTAAAGGTTGGGTACTGAACAATTGGCGACTGACAGGGTCGCCTTCGTGTCGTCATCATGGTTTTTAATTCCGTTCGATTTTTGGGTGACGACAGTATCTGTAATTGAGATAGAAAATACGTTTCATTAAACGTAAAAATATTAACAACCGAAAGAGGTGACTAAAATATCTAGAATATTATTTCACATATATTTCATTCATCAAATCAGTGCAATGGAATGAACGAATGGGTATTTTTCGTTATAAAGAAATTTTTTCTTTCTATTTTTTTCATTCCTCAATGGTCTACTTTAGCCTACTGTAAGGGTTTCTGGGTTACATATATTCCATACCAGATGAACTGGCTACGCATAACCGAGGCCGATCATCAAAATGATGGATTCTTTGCACAAAATGTATTGTGCTCTTACTCTATGTACTCTATGAAATGTTAATATTTTTTAAATTTCATTGCACAGAAAGAGGAAAAGGTATAGATATTTCCGTTTGAAATATTTAGGCATACTTATCAAGTTTTAGCACGAAACAGCCATATATTTTGTTTATTAGATGTTATGGAAGGAATATTGGTTCCATGTAAAACTTAATTAGAATGCATTGATTTTTCAATAAAATTAAAAGATTAAAATTAACGCTTAGCTCACTTTTAAAATATATTGAAATATACAGAACTGTAAAGAAACTTTGAACTTAATTTCTTGCTCCAAATATGTGCATGAAAAAATATATAAAAAAGATTTTTGTTTCTTTGGTGCCCGAAACTCCACTTTTGATGAAGGTTAGTACTGTGCATACTAAATTTTGGGCGATGTCTTGCCACCGAATGCCGCGCATGGTAACCCCGTACAAAAAACATGAACGCGAACGCACTTCGGAAGCGAGAAGTCGGGTGATAAGTAAAGCAGACACGGAATATATACAAACTGCTCGCCGCACGGGTAGAGCATCGCCGGTGAAAAGAATAATTCACGAATATTGTTTCATTGATAGGATCAGCAACTTTGGTGATATCAGTCGGTGTTGAACAGTCGTTCGCACCACACGCGTATAGCTCTTGGCTCCTGGAATTTTTTTCTGGCTACCTAGAGTTTCATTGATTCAAGGCTTCAGTCTTTTTCAAGGCTACCTGAATCACTAACTAAGTGACTAAGTGATACAAAGAGTGATATTAGAGTGACTAAGTGATACAAAGAGTGATATTAGAGTGACTAAGAAATTAATCAGCCTTTTTTAAGGCTAGCTAGGAGTCTAATCGAAGACTAATTTAGCCTAGTTAATTTAATTTAAAATTTCATTAATTTCAAAAATGCCTGCGTCCAACCGGAAAGGCAACAAGCCTAAGGCTAAAAATAATTCAATACGGAATAAATCACAATCCGTTATTCAACATTTTTCTAATAACATTCACGATCTTATAGAATCTGAATGTAAAAATAAAAGACAACGGACGGATTTCCCTTCCGCTGATCCTATGCCGTCTAACAATATTTACGAGATTCTTCCTGAATCCGATTGTAGCGACATAGAAGAAAATTCTTCAAAAATTCCCAAAATGGACGCTTGTCGTTCTGGGAAGAAACATCAATCTATGCCACCAGTGACGGTGATGATTTCCGACTTCAAAGCATTCCGTACTGAGCTTTCTACTTTTCTCCCGGAAGTAAAAGTCTCATTTCAAATCGGACGAAGAGGAGAATGTCGAGTCTTGGTGGATGGATTGGAAGATTACGAACGTCTTATTCGATATTTGTCCGAAAAACTTCATAAATTTTATTCATATGATATAAAATCAGACAGACCCTTCAAGGATGTATTGAAAGGATTATCAAATGATCAAAGTATTGATGAAATTAAAAATGAACTAAAAGAATTGCTTGGTTTTGCCCCTTCCCAAGTAATACTTATGAAAAAAAGAGCGAATGGTACTTCTAAACCACGCTCTGGAATTTCCCATGAACTTTACCTAATACACTTCAATCGAAGTGATGTAAACAATTTGAAAACTTTAGAAAAAGTACGTTTTATTTCCCACATTAAAATTCATTGGGAACATTATAAACGGCATAATCGTATTGCTAACTTAACGCAATGTCGTCGTTGCCAAGGCTTCGGTCATGGAACCAAAAATTGTCATATGGATATACGGTGTTTGAATTGTGGTAAATCGCATTCGAAAGACGTTTGTCCAATGAACGAAACCACTGATAAATTTTCATGTTCAAATTGCAATGGAAATCATAAATCCAATTATTTGAAATGTCCTGTCAGGGAAAAAATTTTAAACGCTCGTTCGCTTAGACAACAAGTCAAATCAACGACCTTAAATTTACAGAATATACCTGAAAATTCTTCTAAGGCACCTGCCAATTCGTCTTCTAACGAAAACAATTTATTGACAGGTAGATCGACCTCGTCATCATCTTCTTCTAATGTCAGTTATGCTGGTATATTAGGTAGAAATCTATCTCCTATTTCTTCTAATGTAAATAATCAAAACACAGGACCGCCTTGCAGTTCTTCTTCTAACGAAAACAATTTATTAATAGGTAGACCGGCCAAATCATCTTCTTCTAATGGCAGTCTACCTACAAATATTCCTTCAATGCCATTCGCTTCTTTAAATGAAGTCGATTTAGGCGATATAACTGAAAATAAAATGATCTACCTACAAGATCAACTTTTTCAAATGATCATCCAAATGAATTCGACTTCATCACTTTTTGAAGCATTTCAAATCGGATGGAAATTTGCAAATAATATTATAATGAATTTAAAATTTAACAGTGATGTTAAATAATTATTTGAATATTTTAAATTGGAATGCTCGATCTTTGAAATCGAGTGAAGATGAATTTTATAATTTTCTCAAAGTTCACAAAATTCATATTGCCATTGTGACAGAAACTTTTCTTAAACCAAATGTAAAATTGAAAAGTAATCCACATTATGTGGTTCATCGATTTGACAGGTTTACTGGAATTGGTGGTGGAGTTGCCATTTTTGTCCAACGGCAAATTAAACATCGAATTTTACCTTCTTTCAATACTAAAGTTATTGAAAGCTTGGGAATCGAAGTTGAAACCATTCATGGAATTTATTTCATCGCTGGAGCATATTTGCCATTCCAATGCACCGGCGAACAATTAAATTTCTTTAAAGGCGATTTGCAAAAACTTACAAGATATCGATCGAAATTTTTCGTAATAGGGGACTTAAATGCTAAGCATGTCCAGTGGAATTGTAGGCAAAATAACAGTAATGGTAAAATACTTCATAATCAACTCTTAGCTGGTTACTTTACAGTTCTTCATCCCAGTAATCCTACTTGTTTCTCTTCCGTGAAAAACCCGTCTACAATTGATCTGGTTCTAACAGATCAAAGTCACATTTGTAGTGAACCGATTACTCATGCTGATTTTGACTCAGATCATCTTCCTGTAACATTCAGACTTTCCAACGAAGCTATAATTAATCCAATTAGTTCTATTTTCAACTATCATAGAGCTAATTGGTTGGATTACAGATCTCACATTGAAAATCATGTGGATCATGAAACTATTTTAGAAAATTCTGCGGACATCGACACAGCAATTGATAATTTGAATCATTATATTATCGAAGCTAGAAATCTTTCAGTTCCCAAAGCTCAAACTAAATTAAATTCTCCTATCATCGATGACAATCTTCAACTGCTCATTCGGTTGAAGAATGTTCGTCGACGACAATATCAACGTTCTCGTGATCCTGCTATGAAAAACATAGTTAAGGATTTACAAAAAGAAATTAAACATAGATTTACTCTTTTGCGAAATGAAAATTTCGCTAAAGAAGTTGAACAAATTAAAGCATATTCTAAACCTTTCTGGAAACTTTCTAAGGTTCTTAAGAAACCTCAGAAACCAATTCCTGCTCTCAAGGAAGGAAATCAAATACTTCTTACAAATGGTGAAAAAGCTCAAAAGCTAGCTCAGCAGTTCGAGAGTGTCCACAATTTTAATTTAAACGTTGTGAGTCCTATTGAAAATGAAGTCTCACTGAAGTATGATCATATTTCAACCCAAGTGTTATCACACGATGACATTTTTGAGACGAATTTTGATGAAATTAAATCAATTATTAGGAAACTCAAAAACATGAAGGCTCCTGGTAATGATGGAATTTTTAATATTCTTATTAAAAATCTTCCCGATGTTGCCTTGAGACTCCTGGTTAAAATTTTCAACAAGTGTTTTTCATTAGCTTACTTCCCAAAAAGATGGAAAAACGCTAAAGTAATTCCTATCCTAAAACCTGATAAAAACCCAGCAGAAACATCAAGTTATCGCCCAATTAGCTTACTTTCTTCTATCAGTAAACTTTTTGAAAAAATTATCTTGTTAAGAATGATGACTCATATAAATGAGAATTCAATTTTTTTACCAGAGCAGTTTGGATTTCGTCATGAACATTCAACTACTCATCAACTTGTCAGAGTAACGAACATGATAAAATCAAATAAATCTTCTGGGTTATCCACTGGAGTTGCTCTTCTAGACATAGAAAAAGCATTCGACAGTGTTTGGCACAAAGGTTTAATAGCAAAAATGTCTGATTTCCAGTTTCCTATTTATTTGATCAAAATGATTCAAAATTATTTAACTGATCGTACTCTTCAGGTTAGCTATCAGAATTGTAAATCTGAATTGCTACCCGTACGAGCCGGTGTTCCGCAGGGTTCGAGTGTAGCTCCAATCTTGTATAATATTTTCACTTCTGATCTTCCAAATCTACCCGTTGGTTGTCAGAAATCGCTATTCTGTGACGACACAAGTCTGTTAGCCACAGGTAGAAATCTAAGAGTGATCTGCAGTCGCCTACAAAGAAGTTTAAATATTTTCAGTGATTATCTGTCAAAATGGAAAATTAAACCAAATGCAGCAAAAACGCAATTAATTATCTTTCCTCACAAGCCAAGAGCTTCTTTTCTAAAACCAAACAATAATCACATTCTCAAATTGAATGGCTTGGAATTGACATGGTCTGATCAAGCTAAATACTTAGGTTTAACGTATGACAAAAAACTTACTTTCAAGGATCACATTGAAGGAATCCAGGCAAAGTGTAATAAATATATTAAATGTTTATATCCTCTTATAAACAGAAATTCTAAGCTCTGTCTAAAAAACAAATTGTTAATTTATAAACAAATTTTCAGACCAGCCATGCTTTATGCGGTACCAATTTGGTCAAGCTGTTGTTCCACCAGGAAGAAAACGCTTCAAAGGATTCAGAATAAAATTCTGAAAATGATTCTGAAGCGTCCTCCCTGGTTTAGTACAAATGAGTTACACAGACTCACAAATATAGAACCATTAGATGTAATGTCACATAATATTATAAGCAAATTCCGACAAAAATCGATGCAATCTTCAATTGAATCGATTCGCTCTCTGTATTAGTTAGTAAGTTAGTATATAAGTTCCTTTTCCCCATTACACAATACAAGTAGGTTTAGAATTTTCCCTACACAAAAATCTCAGAATTGCGGAAGCAAATGATGTCTTCATGGTAATAACCAAATCATATATATATATATATATATATATATATATATATATATATATATATATATATATATATATATATATATATATATATATATATATATATATATATATATAACAGGGCTGAAAAGTCACCACTTGTGGCTGAACACCCAATTTAAATCTTAATAATTTAATTTTAACTCATATTCCAATAAATAGTTTTAAAAAAAAAAAAAAAAAACTTTGGTGATAACTGTTGATGAAACCTGGATCCACTATTACATGCCAGAGAACAGAAAAAAAGAAAGGTCATGGCGTCGGTTTTCTATGATTGTCATGGAATACTTTTCATGGACTACTTTGAAATCGGAAAAACCACCAACAGAGACTGCGCTTTATTAGAGCGATAGAAAATTCGAGTATTTTTTACTTTAAATAAGGACATATCACCATTAAATTTAACGATGTTTGGGTGTGGCTTTACTTAATCTATTTATACGTGCACCGCCATGACTTTTTGCACAAAACGAGGAAAAACAATAAGAATACTTTTTATTTTTGTATAGTCAAAAAATCTTGATCCGTTGTCATGACAAGTGATTCAAAATTCTACATCAATCTTCCTTATTCAACAGCGAATGCTACTGAAACGCCGCAACAAGACCGATGTTAAAAGTCTCAATCATTGTCCCACCAGGTAGACCAGTTAACAGTCTACGGAATAATCTTTCCACTGTTGACTCTAAACACTGGCTCAAATATGTATCTTGCATGTTTGTTTTTACACTTGTTCACAATGCAAATAGAAAAAAATATAAAAATTTCTTCATTTCCTTGCCGAGTCCAATCCCATAGCAGCATGCTACTTTTCCCAGTCAAGCTCTATGTTCTTTGGTGGCAATTTCATGTGTTGAGTTGAGCACCCAACCTTTGAGTGAAGATTACTTCTTCTCTCATCTGCCTTTTTCCATTCATTTCAAATCGACGGTGACAACTGCTCACTCGGTTGTTGGTACGCGACAGCTTCATCATCATCATTATAACCGTTACCGTCGGCACAACGCAATGACTGTAGAGTTTTCTGTCACTCGCTAGATCTTCAGAACGATGTAAATATGTACTTGGAACTGTGGAGAACTGTTAACAGTTACTCTCGAGATTTCCATTCACATTGGCTTCACACATTTACACTATGCATGGATTACTGGAGCAAATTGCTTGAAACAGTTATTCAAAGATTGTTTTAGACGTGGACTAATGGATGATCCAAAGGATGTATTCTATAAAAATGGCACCTACATATATGAGGAAATGAAATAATAACCAATTTCCAGGAAATGAAAAACTACTAATGAGTTATGATTTACAACATTTGTTTTATTCAATTTCGCCTCCTATTCCGATTGCACCCAATTTTCTTTTGGAACGCCTCTGGATTTTGATTGCAAGTGCATAAAATTTTATTCACGTTCAATTTCTTGTTTCGATGACATGAGTATGGATAAGATCCACTCAAATTTCCAGGGTTTTCACTCATACGGCTCAAAAGTTTTCCATTATATTAATTGTTTTTTTTTATTGTAAAGGTTTTAACTTTACGGTCATCCACCTCTTCGGGCCGTATGTGCGAACCCAGGTGGACTGCGTGAAAGGTATCGACTTACCCATTACACTATACCCATACCCCATTCTGTTAATTATGAAGTGATTCAGTTGTGCAAAGAAATTTCAATACGCTATCCTTGAAGATTTCCCGCAATAACAATGCGCGTAAATTCGTGGAGTTCATATTTTGCTGCGAACAAAAATATCAAATCACAAACAAAATAATTAACCAAATTAAATAATTAAATCGGCTAACAATTGTTCGTTCGTTCGCGGAGTTTGAACTTTTCGTTTGCTTACACGGGCAAAATTCCGATTCAAGAAATTAACACAACACGTCATGATTTGAGGAAAATAGTTTATTATTATTAATAATATCATTTATTTTACCCCGGCTTTAACCTTTTGGTCAGGGGGAAATAGTATATTTTCATATTCTGATAATACATCCTGATCAAATGTTCTCGGATCGTGTTGCATTTGGACTGATTTCGTTGAAATTTAGCGTAACGCATTTGACGTTGTTGGGTATAACTTCAGGCGTGTTTCTGCTACGATGGTAATCTTTGCAACATAAATTCAGGCGTTATGTTTTAAAATATGAAGATTTTTTTGATTTAAATGGAATGGTGTGAAAGTGTGTGGCGTACTGTTTATACGATTTCAACTAATGTCTCAAATAATGTACATTTGAATACCAAAACAGTGAAAAGCACAACGAATTCCTTTTAATCCGAAGCATCAACAATTGAAATATATTTTTGAACAACCACGACACCTAAAATAAAGTTTTTACTTGCGTTCATTGCTCCAGATTTGATTTTTTATTTCAGAATTTGGAAAACATAAACGAACTGCATGAAAATACACGTGTGAATCAAACCTCTTAAAAAGATAATCTATGTTGAATTCTTGCAAATACCGCGGATCGATTTTCCTTTTTTTTAAACATCGTTTGCAAAATCGTTTTATTTGAAATATTTAGGTGAATCAATACAGCTTGTGTTCTTATATCTATGAAACAAATTCATCAAACTGGTTGAACAAAAAAAAATCTAATTTTCGTTAGATGGTGCTCCTAATTTACAGTCGATATTATTTTTCGGTTTACGTTATCTTTCGGAATATTATTTTAACAACAACAGTCACATCGAATATGTAAGAATACATTCAGATATATTGATACAAAATGTAAAACTTATAATGTCAATTTTCGGTTCATTATCTTTATGTTGTCAATTCTCTGTCAGCCGGTGGGTAAACCAACACAATTATAAAATGAATATGCCTCAGGTCAAGAATTTTTTTTTAGTAGTTCATGCTTTTCAATGTCTGCTTTTTGTCTTACCATTAATCTATTAAACAATCCATCACATCACTTGAGGCAGAGGGTTCAAAGTTATATCCGGATAGAAAATTGGAGTTACGAGCTTTAAAAGAAATACATTCCTCAAGTAACGCATTTTCGGACCATGATTATTTTCATGGGAGAAGACTTTTTGATCATGAACCAGTGAACTTTGTTATAATGTAATTTTGTGAGTTTAAAGGAAAACGACATCTCATTCGTAATATTAGCAACAATTCAAAACATTTAAATCGAAATGTTGGCAGTTTCGTTAGCTTTACATTGTATTTGACAGGTACAGTGCTCGTTTGGAACATAGCTGTCATTTCAAACGAACACCTGTTGTCACACTGGTTACAGGTACCCTGTTTTAATAATAATTCCTCGGTGAACGACCAAAATGGTTAAAGCCGGGATAAAATAAATGATATAAACAAAAATAATAATAATTGAACTGAAACTGATGGTGAGATAAGTTCATCGGGGGATTCTATTCAAATGATACATGAAAAGACGCAGACCTCTCTATCTTGAGTTTATTTTTGGGTATACTATGTTCTATATCATTCTCGGCAGCCGATTGTCTAGAGATTTTAAAGTTAAAAACTATGTAATATTAAGGGCCGGGTAGGGTCTAACACTTTTGAAAAATCATTAATTATTTTCTTTCTATTTTCCGATAGTAAAACATTTCAAAAATATTCTGTGAAATTTTGAAACCTATCGGAACAAAATTCAGTCAGTTATGGGCCTTCATCTTTGCCGATCTCATACTACGAAGAAATAAGAGCTGCGCACACAGGCCCACAGATCTGCTTCGATTGACTTAAAAACTTTACAAAACATTCTCGAAATATTTCATTATAACAGAATACAAATAAAAAATATGGCTTTTTGAGAATGTTAGAGCCTACGTGCTCTCTTGAGTAATAAATTTATTTTATAGACAAAAAACTTTAAATGCGTTTTTCTCGAAAGCAGGTTTTGAAATTCCGTGTCCATCGTCATTCAAAAACTACTGCATCAATTTTTTTCAAATTTTGCACACACTCTCTACATATAAAAAAACAGACCCCAACATTTTCCTTTTCGTTGTTTGTTACTTTGCGGAGGTTTTACAGATACAAAATGGCGGATTTTTTCGTGAAAAATCGTACTTTTGAATTTAAGCAACCACCAAAAATTCAAAAAATTAAAAAAAAATCAAACGGAAACGTTGGGGTCTAGAAAAACTTCTGCTCTAACTATGCTGCTTTGATTTGTTCACTTTTGATTAGTCTGCGCTGAGATACAGTGGACACCGCAAATCATGATTTTCAAGAAGCGTCCTCAAAAATGCCTCTTCACCGACTAATGTTGTTCGAATGATACTTTCCATCATACAAAATATTTGAATTTATTTTTTGTTGAACGAGAGTTCTGAAAAAAACTCGCAAAAATGATGATTTTTTTCATCATTTAGACCCTACCACCCTTAAAGAAGGGGAAATGTTTGAATACTGAAATGCGTTGTTTGAGCACCGTATGGATGATTCACTTCGCACTATGGAACATATTTCGCAGTTATGCTTCATCTCAAATTAATATTTGATAATTACCTCGGTCACACTTGAGCGGTCAAGGTACGAATATCGCGTGCCGGTAGTCATATCATTAGATCACATGATCAACCCAGATAAATTCTGATCATTACCTCATCCTGCTAACTGTAGTGTAGATATATAATAATCAAGTAGGCTAAGAATATCTCTTTGGTAATAAATGATCATTAAGTTATTAACTTCCACTAAAGACAGTTGATTTCCTTTAAACGCTACATTGGCGACAAGTGGGATTTTGAAAAAAAAAGTTTTTAAGAACTCAAGAAATTTAGAAGCTCATTTTGACCGAATGTCTAAAGTAAGTAAAAAAAACTCAAGTTTAGTTGGATATATTTCGTGAGTCGATATTTGGCCGAAAACATAATTTTGAAAAAATGGGACCTTGGTGGTCTGGAATTGTAACGATTCGTTTGTTTGTTTGAATTGATTAGTGATGGGACAAAAGTCCATCCATAATCAGAACGATCCGCTCGTTTGATTTACCAGTTTCAAGATGAGACACAAGTCTATCTGTAATCAAAACGATCCGTTCGTATGATTGATTCGATCAGTGATGGGATTAAAGTTCATCCATAATCAGAACGATCCGCTCGTTTGATTTACCAGTTTCAAGATGAGTCACAAGTCTATCTGTAATCAAAACGATCCGTTCGTATGATTGATTCGATCTGTGATGGGATTAAAGTTCATCCATAATCAGAACGATCCGCTCGTTTGATTTGCCCGTTTCAAGATGAGACACTAGTCCAACAGTAAACAGCACGACCAGCTCGTTTAGTTAAGAGGTTTGAAAAAAAAAGTTACAAGTTGTCATGACCACAACTGTTGCCATGACTGTTTCTATAGTTATTTCAAATTGTCAAATCCCAGGCTATAAGTGTGATTCAGAAATAAATTTATCTTGTTTTAGTTTTTCATAATTAAATTTTAATAAGAATAACTTTTCTAAATGCAGTTGGATTTTAACATACCACCATTTGTGGAAAATGGTGATGGTCGAGCAAGAATTTGTTGGGAAGCTTGGAAAGAACAATTCATGGCTTATTTAGCTCTAAAGTCCGTAGAAGATCACGACGAAAAATATAAAGCTCTTATGTGTTTTGGAGGACCCGATGTAAGGAAAATCGCTCAAACTGCTAAGTTTGAAGGATCACATGTGATAGATAATCCATTCCGTGCCGCAATGGATGTCGTAGATGATTATTATTCACCCAGGATGTCTCTACGTTACGAAAGATTTAGATTTCGCCAAATTAAATTCAACCCCCATGAGAAGTTAGATCATTTCATTGTAAGAGTTAGATCACAAGCAGCTTTGTGTGATTTCGGAAACCAGCTGGATGAAATGATAATGGATCAAATTGTGTTCGCTACAGAAGCGGATGATAAACTACGTGCCAAATACCTGGAATGTGATCGTACTTTGGAAGATATGATGAAGATTGGTCGAACACATGAATCTGTAAAGGATCAGGTTCAAGAGTTGCGAAATAAAGTCGTGTTTGATTCTGCAGACGTTTGTGAACTTACTAGAAGAAAGAATAAATGTAACAGATGTTCAGGAAACCATTTAGGAAATGATCCAAAATGCCCCGCACGTTCCGAGTTATGCCGTTTGTGTGGTAAGATTGGACATTTCGCAAGATGCTGTAAATCGAATCGGAGAAACTCGCAAAACATCATTAGTAAGCCTCATAATCCCTCTGAAATTAAAAACGAAAATATACAGAAAGCCAGAAAAAAAAAGTTTATTCGGGAAATAGAAGATACTACAGAGAAAGTCGAAATCCATGATCTTTTTCATATTAACGGAAAGCGTTCGGTTATGGTTGATGTTGGAGGAGTCCTAATAAAGTTCGTCGTGGATACTGGAGCCGATGAAGATGTATTAAGTATGGCTGATTGGAAAACTATGAAGCGTATTGGATTCAGAAGTTTTGGTGTGAGGAAAGGGAGTAATAAAATTTTCCAAGCATATGTAAGCAATAAACATTTGGTAGTTCTTGGAGAGATCGAGGCGGAAATCAAATACGGAAACTCAAATTGTGACACAACATTATATGTAATACAAAATGGAAAGTGTTCGTTATTATCCGGAAAAACTTCTGAAGCTCTAGGTATAGTAAAGTTTTTACACCAAATTCCGCAAACACCCTACCCTTCCATTAAAGGTAAAGTATATAAAATGGTAAAGAAACTCATATAACAAGTGTAATATTCTGGCAGATATGTATGCATCAATCAAAATAAATAAATCGATCCCACCTGTAAAACAGACTTTACGACGTATACCCATCCCATTAGAAGAACTTACTCTTTTTTAAGTTAAAAGAACTTCAAAATCAAGATATCATTGAACGAGTGAATGAAGCATCTGAGTGGGTTTCACCCATGTTGATAAAGCGAAAAAGTGCTAATTCTAATATACGCACCTGATGTATATTCTTTAAGAACTAGAACAGAACTGGCAAAGAAGCGTTTACGTGAAAGAAATGTAGTTCTTAACGAAAAAAAAAACTATTGAAGGTGTAAATGAAATAGAGTTCATTGGATATAATTTATCTGAAAAAGGAGTGAAAGTATCAAATGCAAAACTAGAAGCCATTAAAAATTTTCGAGAACCTAAAACAACTGAAGAGGTTCGAAGTTTTTTAGGATTAATAACTTTTGTAAATCGTTATATTACGAATTTATCAACAATTGCAAAACCTTTAAACACATTAACAAAGAAAGGAGTTCCATTTAAATGGACAACTAATCACCAGGAAGCATTTGTAGAACTAAAATCGAAGCTTGCGGAAAATGAAACTCTATCCTATTATGATTCAAACTTAGAAACTTATGTTATGGCTGATGCTAGCCCAGTGGGATTAGGAGCTGTCCTGTTCCAAAAAGATAATAATGAAATTTTTCGAATTGTAAGTTATGTATCGAAAACCCTTTCTGACGTTGAAAAACGGTATGCTCAAATAGAACGTGAAGCACTTGCTTTAGTATGGGCTGTCGAGAAATATTACTATTACCTTTATGGGAAATTGTTTTGGCTCGTTACGGATCATAAACCGTTAGTTACGATTTTCGGAGAAAGAGCAAAGCCAAGTGCCAGGATAGAAAGATGGATATTAAGATTGATGTCTTTTGATTACAAAGTAATATATCATCCTGGAAAAGCTAATATTGCAGACCCATTTTCAAGACTATATCAAGAAAATGACAGCAGTATCAAGAGTTTTGATGAAGAAGCGGAAAGGATTATTCAATTTATTTGTACTGATAAGTGTTCCGTAGCTCTCACGGATGCGGAGTTAATAAACGCCACGCGAAATGATATAGAATTAACCGAACTGATCAGGTGGTTACCATATCCAACAAAAAAGATGGCCTAAGACACTTTGTAGATATAAAATTATTGCAAACGATTTAACAACAGATGGAAATATTGTATTGAAGAACAATAAGATTGTTATACCCAAATGTTTGCAAAACCGTATTTTGCAGCTTGCTCACGATCCTCATTTAGGTATAGTAGCAATGAAAAAACGATTACGACAGAAAGTATGGTGGAACAGAATTGACATTATGATTGAAAACTTTGTAAATACGTGTCATGGATGTTTATTGTTTTATTATTGTTTCACTGAAGTTGAAAACGGTATACATCTACTTGTTGTAGTTGACTATTTTTCACGATATCCGGAAATAGAGATGATGTCGTCAATAACTGCTGCTGTTACCGTTTTTAAACTAAGAATTATATTTGCAAGATTTGGATTTCCCGAAGAGATAGTTTGTGATAATGGGCCTCCTTTCCATTCAGAAGAATTCAAACAATTCTGTGTTACAAAAGGAATCAATATTCAATATTCCGTACCATACGCACCATTTCAAAATGGTCTAATTAAAAGATTCAATAAAACTTTATTAAAAACTGCAAAGATTAATGTTGCGATGGGTAGGAATTGGAAATCAGATTTGCAGAATTTTCTTCTTGCTTATCGTTCAACTCCACATTCTACTACAAACGTTGAGCCAGCAAAACTGCTTTTTGGACGTACAATTCGAGATAAAATTCCAATGAAAAGTATAAATAGAGCTACAAATAATAGTGTAAAGACAACTGATCGTGAAAGAAAAGAAAAAGGAAAAACGTTTGGAGACACAAGAAGGAAAGCTAGAAAATCCAATATCGATGTGGGTGATACAGCATTTATTAAAAACAATGTTAAGCGAAACAAATTTACAACAAATTTCAACCCACAACCCCATATAGTGTTAAAAAGAACAGGAACAAGACTGACAGTAAAGAACCTGGCAACCAGAGCTGAAATAGATAGGCATGTGAATCATGCGAAGAAATGTATATCAGCAAATCCATTCGAAAAATTTGATGAGAGAAAAGATGAAACCGAGATGGTAGGGCCAACAAGGAGACGTGGAAATCGAAAACTAAAATACCTAGTTATTTAAATGATTATTCATTGTATAGATGTAAGCATAAATAATTATTTCAATATTATAGTTAAAACAAGGAAGAGATGTAGTGTAGATATATAATAATCAAGTAGGCTAAGAATATCTCTTTGGTAATAAATGATCATTAAGTTATTAACTTCCACTAAAGACAGTTGATTTCCATTAAACGCTACATTGGCGACAAGTGGGATTTTGAAAAAAAAAGTTCTTTTCTAACATCAGTTCTTTCCTATGATATTTGTGGTTGTCCACAGAATTCCTCGGTTAATCATTTTTTGGCTAACTCAGAGAGTCATGAAAAAACTCGTACGTTTCAGTAACCTTTTTGCAGTATTCTCGATAAAAAATGACTTCATTTACGGGCGATTTGAAACCCCCACATAACAGCAGCCGTCTGTTCAATATAAAATTTAAACTTTATGATCTCCGGAATATCCTCAAGTTTCTCCGGTGACATGAGTCGATCTATTCGACCTATAGGTTTGAGATTATATAGCTATATAACCACTTCACTATGGTTACAAATCTACATGAATATTTCATCCCTTCGTTGCCCCCATAGAATAAAGTTCACAGTGGAAAATAATCTGAGAAATGTATTCGCTGCCACGTTCCTTGATGACCAAATCTAATATATGTGGGAATATAACGCAAATTACGCCGTGTTCTGTTCCGTTGAAATCTAGTCAACAATATAGCTAGAAAGAAGGAAATTTCAACAAACAGATATTTGACAACACACCAATCCACAGTGGTTCAAAAGCGCAATTTCACGCTCTTAATTGATAACTGATAGGAACGTGGTTTTTGAGGTACAATATCTTCAGCAAAGTTGTTCAGAATGATAGACGCTATCTTTTGGCAAATTTGATTTATGGGATTAATCCTCCTAAAAGTGAGATAACAATAGTTCAGAGCCAACATAGGGGCTAAGTTACTTCGACAAAGTTGTTTAGAAAGTTATTTCAAACAAATTTGCTGAAGGTACTATTCCCGTAACTTGAGTGTAATTCATGATATGATGTATTTTCTGAAAAGGGTGTCCTAAAACCAGTTTTTGTATGAAAACACATATATTTTCAATTTATATGAGTTTTTCATGTTCTACAAAGCTTTTCACCATTAAAAACTACACAAGTTTCTCAAACATACTATGCTGCTATCATTTCAGTTTAATGAAATAGAGCTATTTTTCATGGTTTTTATTACAAAATTTCAACTTGTCTATCATCAAAAGGCGTAGAAAGGTGCAGATGAGACTACTTACATATTAAACTACTTGACAAGAGCTTTCATATCGTGGTTGAATTAATCGTCTGCGATCGTCTGCAGGCGAGATATGTTCTTTTCGAATATCCTTGTTCTTGACATTTGCAATGATAAGGTGCACTTCATGTCATATCAGATTTCAGTATATATTCATTACTATGGTACTTGCCACAAAATATGATTTTTTTGCACATCGAAGTCTATAAATTGAATAGTTTGGTAACTGTCTTTGTCACGATTTTTAAAAAAGCAATCATTAAATCGATTTAAGTTATGCCATTTTGTAGTAGAGAAAAGTATGATCAAAACTCATTTTTAGTTATTTGTATTTATTTTATGATAACTGACAATGTTCTTAACCAGCTAAAAGACTCTTAGCATCTTCCGACAGATTCTTCTTGGACTGGCCATTCACGAATATTTGTAACCAATGGATCTGATGAAACTAATAATCAATTCATGGGATCCCGATTCGAAAGTGATATGTATTACTTGCGTGTATAATACTCTCGAAATCTGTATGAAAGAAACTTTCTAATTATTGTGAACAGTACAATATAGCACGCGTTTATCGATCTTCACTTCAATTGATGAATGGAGGATATTTGTCCGCAGAGATTTTCTATAGAAAAACTTACCAAAAAATAACATGACGTAATTCGAAATGATGATTGCCTTTTTTCAAAGCCGTGGCTTCTTATCTCACTTTCAGAAAACGTCTGGTATGATTACTAAACTTTTCTATTTGTAGACTTCGATGTCCATAAAAATCATTTATTGTGAGAGTTATGGTAACGAATATATACTGAAGTCGGATCTGATATGCAATGAACCTTATCATTGCAAATGTCAAGGACAAGGATATTTGAAAAGAACATATCTCGCCTGCAGACGATCGCAGACGAGTAATTCAACCACGGTATGAAAGCTCTTGTCAAGTAGTTTAATATGTAAGTAGTGTCATCTGCACCTTTCTACGCCTTTTGATGATGGACAAGTTGAAATTTTGTAATAAAAACCATGAAAAATGGCTCTATTTCATTAAACTGAAATGATAGCAGCATAGTATGTTTGAGAAACTTGTGTAGTTTTTAATGATAAAAAAGTTTGTAGAAAATAAAAAACTCTTATAAATTGACATTATATGTGTTTTCATACAAAACCTGGTTTTAGGACACCCTTTTCAGAAAATACATTATATCATGAATTACACTCAAGTTACGGGAATAGTACCTTCAGCACATTTGTTTCAAATAACTTTCTAAACAACTTTGTCGAAGTAACTTAGCCCCTATGTTGGCTCTGAACTAAAATAATATTTTTATCTCACTTTTAGGGGGATTAATCACATAAATAAAATTTGCCAAAGGATGGCGTCTATCATTCTGAACAACTTTGCTGAAGATACTGTACCTCAAAAACCACATTCCTATGAGTTATTAATTAAGAGCGTGAAATTGCGCTTTTGAACCACTGTGCAATCGAAAGCAAATAATAAATCATGCACCTTAAGGCGTTGTACAGTGCTCTGTGTTATTTTTTTTTTAACTACAGTTCCCTTCCACTGTATGAACGGATTGTGAATTTGGGTGATTGTAAAGAAGAATATTTTTCACGATTATATTAATTGCGCTTTAAGGACGAATTCTAAATTTTATCCTTTTTGACTGTGCATCTCAATCGATCGTGTCCACACAACGATTCCCGGTGCGCTATGCCTGGCGCCCAATGGTCTGTCTGCAATTTTTTTTGCATCTGTTCAGCGTGTCCACCCACGAAAATAAATGTGCTTAACTCAGCCATGTCGTGAGCTCGAATACGGAGTGTAAACGGGCAAAAATAATACGAACGGCGTCGGATTTTTTTTTATTTCGTCCTCACGTAATCAACTGTATACAGCGTAAAGGGTTAAGGTTGATGCTATAAATGAGTACAAAAAGTGCATTCAGTGACTCGTTGCTCGTAGAAATTGTTGGCACAGTCAGTCATATTACCTAGAATGTATCGATGGGTGGTCGGAAGGTTTTTAAAATAGTTATCGTAGTTGATCGTATAGCATCGGGATTTCCAATGAAATTTAGAAATGGCGACTTTAATACTATACCTATACGTATAAAACCAAGAGTAACCAATTTTATTCCAGAAAATGATCATGGAATGTCAAATTTGCTAATACTAACACTCACGGTGACTTGTGTTTAACAAACAAACTAGGTTATACGCGTATACACAACTGTGAACGAAATTTTCATTTCGCGCCAATAGAACAGAATTGCTCATTGGAAATTGAGCAATATACTATCTGTCGCATCACCACCGCTATTCGTTACCTCCTGTCTGTGGTTGGCGGATGCAATTGACAAATGTGTCGCGCATTTTGCGCATTCGTCAACCAAGTCGACGGCGGTGTAAAGAGGGGAAGATATAGTAACAGACATATGAATGTACTCAGTTTCAGAATAACTACCAAAGAATTTTCCGAATAGCAATCTATGTTGTTATTCAATGCAGACCTCTTGCATATGGACTTACATATATGTGCGACAGAAACCCGATGGATGACGAACTAATTTGAGAATGAAGTAAAATGGTGGAATTTGTATAAAAGTTAACATCCAACGGTCATCATTATCGATTATTGTATTCATATCAAGTATGAAGCCTTTGTAGTTGGTATTTAGGTTGATGAAAGGCTTCCCACAAAGCCTAAACACGATTTTGATAGGCCTACGTTGTTTCCGTGTTAACTGCCGATTATTAGTGTGTATTATTGTTTGCATTTCAATCTATAAATCTGTGAATCTTAAATGCCGATGTATTTTATTTTCACAAAAATGCGGAGCTTTTCTAAGGTAAAACGCAAGAAGATCGTGCACAAATGGTACACTATACCCAACGTTTCAATGAGTCATTTGGCGAGAATATGAGTGTAAGCATCGGAGTACCTCGTAGGGATTGATTGAAAAAGGAGGACCTTTTAGCTTAGGAAAAAATCTGAACGTAAATCTGGCCCTGTGAACCAAAACCTTTATCAGAGAATCGTATAAGCCAATATCTGTAAAAAGGGTGCTTTCGTGCGATATGTAGCCATAAAACTGGAAATCTCTGAGAGCTCTGCCGATTGAGCAAAGACACGAAAGTGTCTGAGGGCTTCTAAGATGCACAAAAAGCCATAACGAAGTGAAAAACTAGTCGCATCTGTCAAGTTATACGATTAACTACTGTGCGGAATCACATGCATGCTTAATCAAAGACTATCGATTATACGTGAAATTTAATTATAAAATGATTCTTGGTGACCAACTACATGATCCGTGCTGGACAAAGTATTGAAGATGTCCATTTTATAAAACAAATAGATAAAAAAGCAATAGTTTGGCAAGCAATATGTGACTGTGTTTACTGATGTTTACGTTCGGGAATGTATACAGCGGCACCTACTCACTATGATCCGAAAACATCATAATCCAGAACTGTTTGACCGGTTTCGGCTTCAGTGTATTACGCGAAGGACACGGTAGTCTATCACAAAACTAAAAGCGAAGTCTTGGTATTGCATTCCTTTTGTAAAATTTGAACATTCTCCTTCAACAGACTTCGCAGCCGTTTCTTAGCGTACAGAACCATTGGATGACTAGTACTAAGGTCCTACTGACACTAGAAGCCTTCCAGGTTGGGGCTCGAACATACGACAACTGGCTTGTAAGACCAGTGCCCTATGCATTCAACCGCCAACATGGGCGGAATTCGTACTTAAGTAGATGATTCCCCTAACTTTTGGGACCTAACAAAAGTAATTTTTTGGAAACATATCAAGGCAGCGAATTCCATCACAACTTTGATCCAATCTGGGAACCTCTTTTCTAGATAAATAGCTGTAATGCAAATTTAGAATTTTTCTTGTTCATTTTTTAAAATTTTTGATATTGTAATCGCATCTTTTCTGTGTTGACAAATGAACACAAAAGGTATTCGATATATTTATATTTTCGTTGCAGAAACATCATCAAGTTAATCGTTCGCAAAGATTAGTAAATAAGTTAGTGTAAGTAATTTCATAGAGAAAGAATTTGTTTGAACCCACCAACTTCAGCTGAAACTTTTTTATCGGCGTCCATAAAAGGCATAAAACTTTCTCATTTTTTATGCAAACTGATTTACAATATCCAGAAGATACATTAGATGGTTATGAAATAACAAGAATCTAACCTTGATACATAAACATATCTACACAGTAAAACAATATTCAATTCACAAGTAACGCAAATCCATAAAGACTGAAACAATGGAGAAACTTTTTTGTATTTATTGCATGGATTAAAATTGATGAAACTTTGGGTAAAACTAGAGCAAAGAATGCAACCCCGTGAACCGTTTATGTACCGAAAGAGGCAAATCCGCCATCATGGACAGAACTTCGCTCAATAGAAAAATGCTGGGATAATTATAAAAACAAAGAAGTTCTTCAAAAACGAAAAATATTTGTCTGTTGAATTTTTTTGCGAGTATAGAATTTAAGGAATCATGAAATAACCGTCTGACCACATTTCAAGAGAGATGAAAACATGAAAGAAAGTTCTAATAAACGATACGTACAACAAAATGTTTTATTATATCCGTAGTTGGTTCTAGCATTAGGAATTAGTAAAAATGGCGAAGACACAGTTTTTCAGAAATTCCTTTGAACAGACGGCAGATCTAACTCTAATCTAATAGGTATTTAAAAGATTCTCACTCTGGCATTTTAGTATTGTTATGTATGGCATTTTAGTATACCTCCTTACCTTAATTGTAATTTTTCTTTAAACAGATTCTTCTATTATGCATACATTGAAAATTTTTGATATTTGGCCCAACGCACCCTCCATGGTGGTGCCTTGGGCCACAACTATCAGCAGTTATCATAATCAACATTATACCTATTTGTTTCATTTGATAGAACTTCAAATCATACTGTTGCTTGATAAGAAAAATATGATTAAGGTGGTATTTGCCGACAAATTCATGTTTTTACTAGAAGTAATATCGTAAATTATTATGTATTATATCATGCAAGTAAAAATGAAAAAAAAACATTAGAAGTGAAATTGGTTTCTGCACTTGACACAATTCATTGACTCTGCGTTTTTACTGATTTTCTAGGTGTTGAGGGCTTCTTACGTTTTTCTGTCCGAAAAGGCACATTGCAGGACCGTTGTTGATTCTTTTCCTTTTTTTCTTTGTTCATGAGCAGTGGCCCAAGGCACCCTATTGTACATTCTAAGATCTTTATTTATGAAACATTTTTTGCAACATTCGAATTGTTATGAAACCTATAAAATCATATTTTCTGATACTCAATTTAATTTTTTCTGCTAAACTGAAGAAAAACAGTTACATTCTGTCAATATAATGTTAAAAAATCATGGAACCAAACATTTACATAGTCGCAAAAATGAATAACCTAATTTTTTTCTTTTGAAGTAATCAAATATTTTCGATGAAATTTTGGTGGAGGTCACAGAAATTACTCATTTTACTTACAATAAAAATTCGAATTTATTCCTTCAATACTTTTCGATAAAACACTAGTGCCCCAAGGTAGCCGACTCTCCCCTATATTCTTTAAACAATATTTATTTTTTATTGCTTCAACGTGTGGTGACCACGTCTCACAGAAATCACATCTGTAAAGGTTTAATAATTTTTCCTGATTTACCCATAACTGAATTCTATGGCTTCGTCATTTCCAAAGCGAGTTCATCCAGTTGATGCATCGTAGCAATATATTATGATCCGGCGCAATGACTATCAGTGAAATGGATTTAGACAAAATGCTTTCAGTAAAAAACAGGTTTTTGCGAAATGACTCTCTAGCACTTTCTTTCTTTTACGTTCGAGTTCTGCTTCAGCTTCTCATTATCGTTAGATTTTTTTTGGCCCGATGAAGTAAACAATAAGTATTCTTAACGAATCCAAGCCACCGATTTGGAAACCACACTCGACATTCGAGTTGAAACACCTAGAAAATATATCTTTTTAAATACTTTAAATAAAAAATTGAACTCCAAAAAAGTGATTTCATATTGAGGAAACCCGGAGAAACACATAAATACATTAGAATACATTTCAGTTAAAAATTCGTCCGCCATACTATTCAAAGCACTAACATTAATGTAAATATCTCACAGAATTTATTGGGGTTTGAAAGTCATCCATCAAAATTGACTACGAAGAAGCAAAAGTCCACCCTGTTGTTTATCTATTCGAAACTTCAAATCGAGATTGATAGTTTCTTTTTCTCAACTATGCAAAGCAGCTAGGAATCGAAACATTTGTGTTTGGAAGAAGGAATTTGGATGCGAATTTTTCCTTGATTCGAGTGAAGATTACTTGAAGTTTCCAGATGTTGAGGTGGTGGCTTAAAACGTATTGCGCTGGTCTTACAAGTCAGGTGTCGTACGATCGAGTCCCGACCTGGAAGAATTCTTATTGTGAATAGCCAATACTAGCCATTCAATGATCCCGTACGCTAAAAATCGACTGCGAAGTCTGTTCAAACAGAAATGCCAAATTCCACAAAAAGCATGTAATGCTAGGACATTGCTTTTTTAGATGTTGATTAAAGAAACTTCCGAAATTTCATTGAACAAATATTGCATTATTATTACCGACTGCGAAGTCTGTTCAAACAGAAATGCCAAATTCCACAAAAAATCATGTAATGCAAGGACTTTGCTTCTTTAGATGTCGAGTAAAGAAACTTCCAAAATTTCATTGAACAAATATTGCATTATTATTATACGCTAGAGGATCATTGTCTTTTAATTACACTACATTTATTTGCCCACCATAACTGTTCACGGCAATATAAATTTACTGCAACTGGTACTTTACAGGATTTAATATACTTTAGCCGTTGTATTGAAGATTTTTTTTGCATTTCGTACTTTTTCTATTCTATTCCAAGAAATCCCTTAAACGAATGAGTGCAGGTACACGATCTACAGAGTCGTAGATGTCATTTAACATTCAATTAAGCAAATACACGCTGGCTACATTGCCAGCGATTACTCTGCGGTTGATGTTAGCATATTTCGCAATCAGTGCCAGATTGGTTATTTCACCCCATTTTCTGCATTCCACGTTCAAACTAACTGGGGAGCGCCCTTGTAGTACTTCACATGGAAATAGCAATAGAAATAGAAAAACAAACCACCCTTCATATAATGAAGGTAAAACAAAAATGCAACCGATTCGTTGAAAAATTTACCCTGCCAAATGCTACATAACATACGAATATTATCCGACTGCCAGTGAACATTCTTTTAGGTCTAGAATTTCGAACCTTAGTCTAGAGACGTGCATAGCCCCTATCAACAAACGCTGGTAAAATGAGGTAAAGGAGAGGAAGAAAATGTTTGGAACGCTCATAAACTCGTATTCGTCGGTAACTTTTCCGACAAATCTTTAGTTGCGAAGCTTATTTCAACTTGACTGTATTCTCATCTAAATCCTTACCGTGCCGTATTTTAGATCTCATGAATAAGTTATTGGGGGCAAAGCTTACGAGATAAACAATTTTATTGTTGCGGTAACGAAGAAACTCGATGAGAGGGGGGGGGGGGGGGGGCGGGTAACGGGGGGGTATGACAGTGCTTCTGTTACTTACTACCGGGTGTCGTTCGTTGAATGTGTTCTTCGGAATGAGGATTCTCTAGTGGAGTGTAGAATCAGGTTGTTTTGACTGCGTGTGGATTTGGCTGATCGATTGCAAAGTTGTTGAATGTTACATAATTTATGGATGGTCTTTTTTATTAAATATTTATGACCGTTTCAAGAATATGAGATTGAACTCATTTTTTTTGCCCTTCTCATATAGGAAGGCTATGCAATCACTGTTGAATTCGACTTTTCAATCGAGGCTCGAAAGGCCCAATTATACCATTCGATTCAGATGTTGATGTCGGATTATGTTAATCAACGAGGTGGCACTAGCAGTTTCATATAATCTGCTATTGCATTGATGAATGCGAAACGTAAAATAAATAAAATTAGTTATGTGCGCTTCAACCGGTACACATTAGGTACCAAAATCCCTGAATGACTACGTCATGTTATTTCGTGGCTATGAGAACTGTTTTTGGTTAAACTGGACCCATCATTTATTTCAAACCGCCGTTTAAATCGAAGGTGCAGAAAATTTGGAAATTCTTTTAAATTGGGCTTAAAACTGTTTTAGTTTGTAGTTCCTATTATCTGATGATTGAATGATCCGAATTTCACTATACCAGAAATAGTGGAAAGGTATTATCGCACCACTAGGTGGATTAAGAATAGGGTTTTCAAGTATATACCTAATAATAGTGATTCTTAGGTGATTACCAGTCACACTCCTACTACTCCATTTGTAATCGGAGATAAGCAATGTTTGCTTTCCTACAAACAACACTACAAATAAAAAATTATTACACTATTCTGTCCATATATTTTTCGCATGTGTGTTCAGGGATCACACCTAAAGATGATTGAGTTTCAGGTATTTGAACCAGAAAGCCGACTTCAATTCGAACCCGACGGGTTTGGGTACTGAAAAAATAATTTTGACGGGTGATTCGGGAGGAGCATGAGTTCGCATTCAGTTAGTCGAAACCCGATCCTAAAACGAACCCGACGAGTTCGGTTAAGGTTCGGGAAGATACTGTTTTTTTTTAAACTTGTTCGATTCGGGTTTGAGGGGGCACGTGTCTCTGAGTCCACGGTCTTAAGGGGATTTAGCGAACAAAAAAAAGGTCATTGAGTTATCATAAATCTTTTGCCCCGGGCCCATTAAGGAGTGTATCGAAAAGTAGTTAGCAACATAGATTATTGAATAAAAAAGCGAAAAAAAAAACATATTTTGACATCAGTTTTCGATATATTGTAGAAAAATTACATTTTTATGCATTTCACCGATTATATTGAAGAAAATCCTAGTTTCTGTGAAACGCTCGCGCTTGAGATTCTTCATTAAATTCTACACAGTTACTTCTATGACTTTCCTGGTGGCAGCTGTCCAGTTTTTTTTCCTGCATGTTTTGGGACACTGTACCTTCCTTCCGAAAGTGCCGCTTGACAATTGCCCAATACCTCTCAATTGGCCGATTATCCGGGCAGTTCGGTGGGTTGATGTTATTTTCCACGAATTTTACATTATTTGTTGACAACCACTGTAGAACGGAGTTGGCGTAGTGGGCTGAAGCCAAATCCAACCAGAAGATAGGAGGAGCCTTATGCTGTCTGTACAGTGACAGCATTCTCTTCTTCAAACATTCTTCCTCGTACACCTTGGCGTTAATTGTGCCCTTCGTGAAGAAAATCGACGACCGCAAACCACAGGTACAAATTGCTTGCCAGACCAACACCTTCTGTCCAAACTTTTCCATCGCCACCGTGGTGTCAGCGTCGTCCAGGTCCTGGTAAACCGATTTCGTATAATATTGCGGTCCGGGCAGCGCTCGAGAGTCTCCCTTGGCGTAGGTTTCGTCGTCGATCAGGATGCATCCGTCTTTATTCTGTAGAATCCGGTTATACAGTTTTCGCGCTCTTGTTTTGGCCTGAACTTGCTGTACCAGAGACTGTTTCGGCACCTTCTGTTTCTTGTACGTTTTCAGGGAGTTTCGAACTTTGATCCGTTGAATCATCCCGATGCTGGTGTTGAACTGCTTGGCTAAATCCCGCGTCGACGCCGATGGGTTTTTCCTGATGTACTCAACCACTTTTAAGTCCCGGCCAGGCTGGCTGGGACCCGTTTTCCTACCGGAACGGGGCAAATCATTCATGAAAAGGGTCTTATCGAACTTCTCGATAATATTTTTGACACTGGTGTGGTGCACTTTCACCCGTTTTGCAATTTCGTTGTACGTGACACCACTTTCTGAGCACCAAGTGTGCAGAATTTTCTTTCGCGTTTCCGGATCAATTCGACTCATCATTGAAACGATAAACCTACCGAAACCAATCGATTGCGCAGCTGTTATTGACATGTAAACAAACATGTCACCGCAAAACACGCTACAAAAAATTAAGCCATTTCAGAGTAATAATTGTTTAAATGTTGCTAACTACTTAACGATACACTCATTAATACGTTAAAACGCTGCTGGTGAGTAGAGAAAAAAATATGCTTTAACAGAAAGCACTTCGCGAGCATGTAGCACGGTTTTTCGAAACGCATGATCATCGTGGTAAAAAGTTTACGGTAGACCACTATCGAGACGAAAACATGCCTGTGAGTATAGTTTACCGGATTCTGGTATCCTTGAGCGTGGAGTGGAAGGCCGGTATCAGCTGTCCGGCGAAGACAATGAAAAAGAAGATGAAGGAAGCGTTCAAGCAGCTGTTCGGCAACAAGAACGGAACGAGTTTGCTGGCCGAAATAACACTACTCTCATAACGTAATTCACCGAACCCTCAAGGTGGGTTCTATCGCAACATGACTCGGTTCCCCAAGTACACGGATGAATCGCAGTGCCGGTGGATGACGAAGAACTATCGCTGGACGTCGTTCGTACTGGACGACGAAAGTTACTTTCCGCTCTCGGAGACCCACATTCCAGGAAATGACAGCTACTATTCAGCGACAAGTCGGCCACATCCCCCGAAGTAAAATATAAAATTATATATCGGATTTCAAAACCGTGGTTCAAGCCGAACGGTCTGGCCATCAATCAACAAGTGTACAAGAAGGAGTGCCTTCAGAAAATTCTTCTGTCATTTTTAAAGGAGCATAATGCGGATGAGAAGTACGTCTTCTGGCCGGACAAGGCGTCTTCTCATTACATCAAGAAGACGCTGGAGTATCTTGAGCAGAAAAAGAAACCGTACGTACCGAAAGAAAGGAATCCGACCAACTGGCTCCAGCATCGTCTCATCGAGCTTTTTTCGGCTCCCTCAATGTCCTAGTGTAAAACAATAATAGCGGGCCAAGGATACGAAGTTGACCCCGAGGATCCGTAATTGTAGTCGGAAGATGGACGTCAGTGCCGTCCAACGCGCTTGTGAGAGCATCGCGACTAAGTAGAATCGTACGGCTAACCAGAACCCCTTCTCCAATATTCATTGAAGTTTTTCTGAAGAAGAAACATTATGTTTTTAATAAATGATACCGATTTCGTGGAAAAAAAATTTACTATACAATTGAAAAAAATGTCATTGTTTATTGAACACCCGTTGAGCATACTCATTTTTCTTCAAATTTTCTATACTTTACCACATAATCACAATTTACTCGCACTTGCAGCATTACCGCTGCACTAGTTTGTTCACAACGAAAATCTTGGACTAAACGTGATCAATCAATGAATTCAAAAATTTTTGTTCACAATCTGGAGAGAGCAATAATTATCGCGGACATAGTTCGCTGTAAGCACATATAGACAAACAACTAAAAAATCAAAACAATTTCATGACATCATGGATAAAGCAAAATTTTTTACGTGCTACGACACTCAAAATTAGGTTAGAGTGAGATTTGCTGCTTTTTTCAATACATTGGCTTAAAAGATAATATGTTAATATGTGCATTCACTTAGAATTTGGTCGTCGCTATAAAAAAAACTACAAGGATCAGTCTCATGGGGTTGTTAGATCTATTGATGTGGAACAAAGCAACCAAAATTTCTAATGATCGATATTTTCAATTAAACAGTTCAATCAATCGCCATACTTTTGAATGCGCAATTGCACGAGAGTCTCCTTCGATAGATCTATTACACGCGGTCTTTATATGCGTTTTTACGCGGCCTTTTTACGAGGATTTCCAACGTTTTTTAAGTGGATTCCCAAAACTACGCGTTTTTAGTGCGGTTTTTTCATGCGGCACGTATTCCCGCGTAAATAAAACATCTCAGTATATTACTTAAGAACCAACATCGAACACTCCAACTCAGACTCTGTTTGTCTTGTATCCGACGAATTTACATCAATAGCCCGAATCTATTATAATTATTAATTATTAGGTTTTGCATGCATGCAGATATTTTTATAGCGTTAGGTTCTCTACCAGATTGCAGATTTCTCAGATGAAAACGACATAACAAAGCATTTCATCCAATCCAAAAATCAATTAAAGCTTCAAATCGTTAAATTAAATTAAATTAAAGGGAAGCACGCGAATCTATCACCCCTATTCTGTATTTCGATCGAATCGGATCACTTTGATAAAAAATTTCCATTCTGTAATTCGATCGAGTGATGCTTTTGTATGGAAAATTCGAACTCGATCGAGATACAGATAATCCGATTCGAACGAAATTCAGAATCGGGGTGTATAAATAAAAGCGAAATTATAGCCGTTTCAGTAAAAATTCGAACAATAAATTTCGTCTTAGATTTTTAGCTGACAAAATAGGACACTGCTTACTATTAATGAAAAATTATAATCATATATAATTGAAAATACGTGGTTTGATACATTCAAATCGAAACTTAGACATATTTTCAAACAAATGGTGAAATAATATTTATAATCGATACAAAATTGACTGAGCTGTAAGTGTTCAAAACCTGATCACATTTTTACGTGTATGTTTCCTTGAGTTTCTAATTTGCACCCCTATATGTAAAACAAAGATGTGTTCCACATAAAAAGAATTGTTCATTCAACTCACTAATTTTATTATAATTTTGCTTCTTCAGGACAAAGTGAAAATATTGGCTCCAATTATTTCGCAATCCATTGAATGCTGGCCGAGTAAGTCCCATATAAAATTCCTGAATATTATTTGGATCCGACTTCCGGTTCGGGAGTTATGGGGTAAAATGTGCAAAAAAAAGAAAATATGTGTTCTAACTTTTCTCATAGATGGCGCGACCGATTTTCACAAACTTAGGTTCAAATAAAAGGTCCTGTAGTCCCATACGTCATTCTTAAATTTCATGCGGATCCGACTTCCGGATCCGGAAATATAGGGTAAAGTGTGTTAAAAATTGTATTCCATCACTGAAAATGGTTAAAAACCTTAAAAAAATTTCTAAATCGACCTCAAATCTTTTCCAATTTGATGGTTTTTATCAGTAGACGGTAAAACAAACCGATTTCGGTTATTTTTTTTTAGAATCGAAGAAAATTTTTTTTTGCCTTTCTCATATAGAAAGGTTATGCAATCACTGTGAAAACCGACTTTTGAACCGAGGCCCGGAGGGCCGAGTGTCATATACCATTCGATTCAGTTCGTCAAGTACGCAAAATGTCTGTGTGTATGTGTGTGTATGTGCGTATGTGTGTATGTAACGTTTTTTGCACTAACTTTTCTCGGAGATGGCTGAACCGATTTTCACAAACTTAGATTCAAATGAAAGGTCTTGTGGTCCCATACGTAATTCCTGAATTTCATCAGGATCCGACTTTCGAATCCGGAAATATAGGGTAAAGTGTGTTAAAAATTTTATACAATCACTGAAAAGAGCGAAAAACCGTAAAAAGTTTTCTAAATCGACCTCAAATCTTTTCCAATTGATAGTTTTTATCAGTAGACGGTCAAACAAATCTATTTCGGTTATTCTTTTAAGAATCGAAGAAAAATAATTTTGAAGAATACCACAGTATTATATATAATAGTATGATTGATATGAGAAAGGAATCATTACACCACTAGGTGGATTAAAACAGGTTTTTGACAGTATCTGTCACGATTGACCTTGAAAACAGAATATGTTTTCAGACTTAGATTCCGCACGGTAATACCTATTCAACAAGCCATAGATTGTTAAAATCCGTCCATTTTTAACGGAGATATCGAAGTTATTGTGTAAGCGACCTTTTCCCCTGTTCCAGCAGTAGAAGTTTTGAGCGCTGTCTGGCAAAGAAATGCTTAGGAGCAACATAAAACACGATTTTTCATACTGTTACATACATTTATTTCTAAGTACCCAAAGGACTGTGTACAGCATGTTATTTTGCCTCGGAAAGATTTTAGCACGGTTCGTTTTTGGCAACATAATCGTTCGAATATGCCATACGTAAACCAGATGATGGCAGAATTTTCGAGTTGAAAGCAATTTCATAATTATATTGATTTAAATTACTTACAGTAATGAATGCTTGAAAAACATAACAGCCATATACCATTCGAATCAGTTCGTCGAGATCAGCAATTGCGTGTGTGACTAATAATTTCCCTCAATTTTTTTCGGAGATGACTCAACCGTTTTCTACAAACTCAGATTCATATAAAATGTCGTATACTCCCAAACAAGGTTCCTGAATTATGTTTGGTTCCGACCTCTGGTTCTGGAACTACAGGACGATATGTGAAACGAAATTGAAACTGTGTAACTCACGTCCCTCGTGGATGGCTGAACCGATATAAGATTCAAATGAAATCTAAGAATCATTTACAGGGTGATTAGTATAAAAATGTCTATTTCACATGAATTAATCAGGTTTATCGGGCTAGCAGATTTGCATAGTCGATAACCAAATAAGCTTATTTCATTTTTGGTTGTATTCAGTTTTCGTTTCGGAAGGCACCCAAAAATTTAATTCGCACTACAATTCCTCAAAGATGTTTACATTGATTTTCAAACATTTTGAAACAAATGTAAACTATAGAGCTACTCACGTGAATTTGTCTGACTTCTGCTACACCGAATTTCGAATTCCGGTTCCAGTATCGAATCATTTCTCAAAGCTCAATTGCCAAATCGAATTTCAGAAACAAAAGTTCAAATTAAAATAAATCCAATTTTATCCAATTATCCGATTCTGGAATTGTAAGATGATGAATTTTTAAAATTTAGAGCGATATAGAAGATAACAATCCCGAAAAGTTTTAAAGTTGGACTAAAAAATATTGCAATTTATTCGTCATATACGAATCGGTTTGGGTTATGCTGGTTCCTGAATGCCGGCTCTGGAAGTACCTTAAATTACCATAAACTCTAAAGTGGAAATTACTTCGACATATCATGGAATGTTTAATCGATTGTTAGATTTTAGATTCAAATTGGACCCGATTTGCAGTTTCGACATTACAGAGTAATGAGTGATTAAATCTCAAATTGCCGCTCAAAATGACGCTCATTAAAATAATGTCATGAAAACTGAAACACCGAAGAATATTCATGCAAAAAACACATGCGTATTGATAAAAAAAGGTATCATCTCACTGCTAGGTGGATTAAGCACGTTTTTGAAATATATTTTACTATACAGTTGGGTAAAAACCAAATAATATTATTCACTGAAAAGGAAAGAAACGAATAAAACCAAGGATCGAAATAGAAGCAATTGTAAATAAGGGTGATGTTGCAACGGTTAAGTTTATTTTTAATATTTGTTTTTTGTTTAGCATTCGTTATCAATTCTTTGCGTTCAGAGGTTATCAAGTAAGTCGACATCTAGCTTAGCCTGCATCTAACAATTTGATTATTTTTCAATAAGAAACTTATTCCTTATTACTCTCAAAATTTCTTTAAGTTTAGATATAGCTGAACATTTTTATTTTCATGCACAGCAGAAGTTATTACCATCAATTATCGTTCGTTTTAACATTTTCAAAATAGGAAAGAAATGTATTGAATATATCAATTTTTGTTAGAATACCAAAATATAAACTCTTTTAAAGCGGTAACTCTATTGACTGATAAAAACATTCGAATCTTTCTTTGAACATAAATTTTATCGTAAACTATAAGGAATTCGAAAATGGTCGAAGTTTAGAATTTACTCTATTCTTTCGAATTTCAAATTTTATGCGTATTCGAAATCTTTAATCTTTTGTTCAAATCAAATGGGGTAGTATGTATTGCCGGGCAAAAAGGTGAAGCGTACTTTTTTTTTCCAGATCATAGATTATACTTGTATTGTTGCATGGTGTGACATTTGTATTTAAAACGAATAGTGTCGGACCCGAGCACTCTGAGCTCTCATTTGAATTGCTGAATCAAAGCGCTATGTGTGACACTGATACCATCGCCGGTTTTACAACAATCCTCTACCGATGGTGATTTAGAGTATGGTTTTCCAACAGCTCAAGATTCCTTCCCCATTACAGATTTATGAGCCCTGATAACGGTCTTGCATGCATGCATGCGTGCAAAACAAAAAAAGGAACTCATCCGTAACGTATCGCTCGGATCGGTGCAGTTGCATCACACTGTAGTCTCGAAATGAGACGATCCTGATGGCGAAGCGAAAACCATCTAATGATTTATGAGAATCGGCAATGTTCGTGGGTTCCATTTTTTTCACCTACTCAGGATAGAATCACAAAATAAAAGGTTGAGTTGATGTCTGTTTGTGATGAAATTCCGGTCATGGAGCTGTTTTGCATTCACGTTTGTTTTTTCATGCTTACAGTCGGTTGGGAAGCAGAAACGTCTGCTCTCACATACAACCATCCAGATGTTTTCGAATCAAGGCGTATAAAATTGCTGCAATCTAAATGCCATAAATCACAAACTATACGCATCGGATTGCTACCCTAGTTGTGAGCGAACACGTATGACCTCGCCAATTGGTGGTTGCATCCTGATATTTTTGATGAGTTGTTCTATATTGTTCTTTTCATATCTCGAGAACTATAAACCTTTTGAGTTGGATTTACTTAAATCTGACTTTTCTATGACTGGTTTTTCTTCTTTTCTTTTGATTTTCCATCTGTTACACGTACACCAGTAAGACTGTTAGATTTGAATTGTCTATTCATAAGCAAATATGACGGTGATTTTTTTGTGGTCAAAAACATTGAATACATAAAGAAAGAAATGGGAAATATGATGGTTAGAGTTAATAATCAATCCAAGATGCAAAATAAATTTATTATATGAACATCACTGATATCACTCTTCAGACATCTCTATGGGTTATTAAGGTCGATGGAATAACACCGTTTGTGAACAGAAATCCATTACTTTAGATTCAAACCGGATCGTGCTAATGATCACAGGACCTTTTACAACGCCTATAATTATATATCGAACGTGTCGATTATACAAGCCCAAGAATGTCAATTTAAAGTAATAAACATAACAATTATCTCAAGCCAACCGCGATGAAAGATCTCATCCCTACTATACATTAGTTAAGAGAGTGTCGGTATGAAACAACATAGTCGCGTGTCCTGGTTTCGCGTTGACGATGAAAACACCAGAGAACGTGACGGTGTTATCAATAAAATCGCTTAAGAGGCTAATAGGTAGGGTTTAATTATTTATATAAATTAAAAAAATTATAGCCCATGAGTGAAATGACTTAAATCTGTATTAAACAAAAACCAAAAACACCGAGAGCTTAAATTTTGCAATAATTAGTGCAATTTAAATAAATTAAATAATTAATTTTCCTTTAAGTACAAGCTTTAAGCTAGTTTATTTCACATTCATCCCATCCATATGTTTTTTTTTCATACCATATCCTATGACATATTATATTCGAGTCAGACATGTCCTCATTGCATTGATTAATGAGTTGTACAAAGCTACAATTTAAAGTGTAGCGAAAAATAAAACCATGTATAAACATCACAACACTTTACCAATCAGATCAATTTGTCACGTATTAGCGAGCCTTTCTACTTCACCCGCCGTATCTCATTCTCAGATCCAAACGATGTGATTTATCGAAAATTGAAAGCTCCGACCGACCATCGGAATAAATTATCATAATATTTATGGTAATGTTTCACGTACGTCTGGCACAATATGGCGCCCCGGTACTGTGCTTGTGAATGTATTTTCAATGCCTGAATGTTTGCGGCTCAAGATGATCATATCTCAAGAAGCGAAGTATTCTTTGTGACTTTTAGAGCTTGCATTTTTACAGACACGGGCTTGAAGCAGAAATGGACGACAAACCATGCATATTGCATCATATCAATGTTAAACTTATCATTACTTTTGTTTGAAAATATATAGACGTGCTCCCGGTGACATAAAAGTCTTTTATGATTTAATGACCGCAACAAAACTTCGCACATCTCGTTTTTCGTTCAAAATCCTTACTATGCTGGAGTACAATCAATAAGTCGCTAATCAGTAGCAATTAACTAGCGTGGTACTAACATTTATTCTGTTTTATACAGCTCTACTTAATTGGTAGTAAACACTTAATTGATCTGGTCTACATTCCATTTGTTTTGTATACTTCTCTGCCACCGCATGTAGTAGTTTCTCAACGATGACAAACACAAGAGAGTAAGAACAGTCATAAATTCATTGACGACGAGATCACACCAAATACGTTCTACGCAATTTAACTATCGTGCTTTTACGTGCATTGCAGACAGGTACCAAATAAGTAAAAAATTATAACGTAAACAGGCTTTTATGCTACCTATCTAGGTCTGATTCCAAAACCCTGCACATTAAAACGCTATTCGTACTATTCCGGGACGACCGGGACGTTTTTTTCTCACCGGCGATGATTTTCTTATGCTACACACCGACAAATTAGGCCAGTTTAAAATAACAAATAGTTAGTGAAACAGTTAAAATCGAACTATTTCGTAAAATAAACTATCCTACACTTATAGGAAATAACAAATATCTCGTATTGGTGTTTCAAGAATCAATATTTACAGTATCGAACAAGATTTTCTGTTGTCACTATTGCAATAAAATGAATCGTTGTGATACGCCTAAGATTACATTGTCTGACAATTGTTTTTCTTTGCGTGTACAAGTGCGAACGATGTTTATTGTTGTCATGAGCGAATGAACATAAGTGACAATCGGAACTCTACCCTTAGTTTAAAATGCATGTTATAACATATAATTATTCATTTTTTGTAAATAAATAATTGGTTTGATTGGTAAATTGCTCTGCGTTTGTTCAAACTCGCTGAAATTGGTGAACTTCTCCAAAAAATATGTATTTGTAACGTGTTCGGATAGTCTGGATGTTAGGATCGACAATTTTTTTTCCTTCATGACTATTTAGTGGCCTTCATGCTCGTATCGTATCGTTAATTTCAGGTTATTGGTTTGAAGTTTTCGTAGACGTGTTTACGATATTGAAAAAAATAATATTTTTTGTAATACTAAAAAAAGTTTAGGTGCGCACTAATCGTCACTTCTTTCCTACCAGGAAAAAGCCTTAAGGTCTGAGGACAGAGGGCCACGTGTTGAGCTTAAATCGACCACGTGGCTCGCTCAATTCCCTTTGCGCATCGTATTTCTCTTGTACTCTCTCGTATATGAGCAAACTGTAACGGGTTGCCAGCATACATTTTATTATTTTGATGAGAAGTTTTATCACATTAATCTATCGTATGGGTTGGACATTACATGGATTCCAATGAACAATAAAAAAATATTCAACTTTCACAAAGATTGAATGTCGGTGTGTTTGGCAGCCTTGTCGAGCCAATTTTATTTCTCTCTCCTTTTTCAGAATGCTATCAGGAAACCAAAGCGAAAAAAATGGTTGATGCATTGAAACTGACTTTGTTTCACAGAAAAATACAAGACTTTATTTTTATCGCGATAACATATATGTTTTATGTACTAATCGCATCTAAACTAAATTATCTAGACTTTGTCACGGTAGATTTATGATACAAGCCTTCAAAGCCGAGATATTCGATGAACAAGTAGAGGTATGCAATTTCGAGCGTTCCATTTTTCAGCAGTTCTTTTCTTCAGTCAGAAAAAAATACAACACGACCGCTAAACTCAATGAATCATTCTGAAAATTTCACAGAATATTCTCAACTAAATTTCGAAGACATTGTCAGGTGGGTTTTTCTATATTCTGCACCGTTTCCAAGAAAATTTAATTTGAAACGGGAAAATAGCAAAAAACCTACCACTTTACGGTACTTTCCTCAGACCTTAATACCTATATCCTTTTATGTAATTCGACCTTCTGTTTCATTGCAGACTGGTGCTACGATCCTACTGACACTAAGACACCAGGAAGAACATTATTACATAATTCACGTAATTCTAAATGAGTTTCTGGTCAAGTTTTAGTTTGTATTTTAGGCATTCATAAAAATATCGTATTGGTGAAAAGTTTGAAATAGACCTAAAAATCGGAGATCGATTTAAAGAATAATTATTTGGATAAAATTTGGCTCAAAATAGGGAATTGTGTTTCTTACCAAGCGTTCATTCATTGCAAGAGGGGTAAAAAATCATGTGTCATTGTCACGGGCTTATGCTCAAAAGTCGGATTTCAGAGTGGTTGCATAGCCACCTGGGTTCGCCAAGTCAAAAATATCGTGGAAAAACAATACGATTGACTGTTACAAAGTCACCCGTAAATAAATAAACCATTCATTTAACAGCAGAAACAATAGCTTCATAATCAGAGCAATGAGCTATCGTTTCCGATACAATGTATTGCTTTCATAATTGAATTTATGGTATTTGTGGTATTATGAACAATAGTTTTCCATGAAAAAATGTGTGGGAAAATTGAATAAATATTACCATACTAAACAATCTATACATTCTATTGTGAAAAGGATGTTCATGTTGATGTATTATATTGAAATATATTTCTATGGTCATTGAATGGTTTTGTAACAATAAATCGTATGGTTTTCCTACAATATTTTTATACAGACATCCAAAATTTCGCAGTTACCATAGGAATACATTTCAATATAATGTTATAAACTATTCAATGAATTGTAAACAGCCTTGTCACTATAAAATGTATAGGTTATTATGTATCGAATTGTGTTGTACAATTATTTAAAAGTGCGACTTGAAAGCAATTTTAGGAGTTATTTAGGTATTGTTATTTGCGATAATAATCTGCTCAATATTGCTTTTAAGTTGAGGTTTCATGAAAACATTCCTTAAAGAGAAATTGATATTCTATTTACCGATGCTTGTTAGTGTTCGTTCCGATAAACTCACCTTTCACCCGATAAAAAAGCAGGTCCTATAAAAATAAAAAAAAATTGTTTAGAGTTTTGTATGAAATTTTTTTATGTTGTTGAAATTGAATGAGAAAATGTCGAATTTAGTATAATAATCCGAAAGTTTTTAAATTTGTAAACATATTATATGAATGATAATGAACTAATAAAAAAAACATTTTTGAAAAAATTTGACCATGGAGGTCGGATCTCCGAAATCGAACCCAAGACCAATTTCAAAAACTCGAAATCAGAATGAGGCCGCTGCTCGGTGACTTAAAGAATAAGACACTGGTTTTACAGGGGTGTTTTCATATGATGCTCGATCATCGATTAGGAAAAAGTTTTAGTTGAAGCTGGGCCCTAGCACCAACAGTAACTCACAAGGAAACAAAGGGTCAATTTTCGCATCGAAATGTAGTGCCAAAGAAGCGGCAGTAGTTTTTCCTGTGAGTGTTCATTATTCATTTTTGCAGCAGAAATTTAATTACACCTGCTTCTCTACCTCCAGACGATACAGACCGTATGCAGTCGAATTGTGAACAACAATTAACTCCAGACCACTCAGGATGCGCTGAAAAGGTGAATCATGGCTACTACTTTCCGCACTGTTGCCGACAGATGGAAATAAGCATTTGTTGAAAGTTTTTAAGCTATTCGGGCACTGAAAGTGAATAATGCTAGGGAAACGAGTACTCGGATGTAGCACTTCTCTTTACTTCTTTGGTAGATCTTCCTCTGTACCCGGTAGAATAGTTGAAAACCAACTTGTTGTTCCGGTTTTGTGGTTTCCATTTTCGAGCGGGGAATAGTCACACCATGAATCTGGTTACGGCCAGCAAATGACTAGTTTCCGCTTCTCTGCATTCAGGTGCAAACGACCATGCTTTCGGTGGCTAGAATAAAACTGACAACTCTAAAAAGCGAAATTCAATTCATGGTATGATGGAAATTAGGATGCTCGAATCGTTCTCTATGGACACTGAATGCCGGAACCTTCTGGAAAGGTGAGCCCTATCGATTTCCACCTACAAAAGCGCAAATATATACAAATACGTACATATGCCATCATCCACAGAGACCTTGAGGTTCATTGTTCTACATTTGTGCATACACAAACCCGCTAAGTTCGACATCTGCATATGACTATATAGGATGCCTTTTATTGACATAACAATTCCAACTGATGATGCATATATGCAAATGGTCTCTTCGTTAATTGAGTGAAAATATTGCGGACTTTGTTTAAGTGCTTCTCGCTCTCGAGTCGGTTTTGTTACATAGAGGCCGCTATTCGATACTGGCTGGTGACGTGTGCCGTTATGAGAAAAATTTCCATATTCAAACAAACGAACCCCTCTCGATGAATCGTTATGTCAGTGTGAACTCTAGGCACCGGAAGAATGGGCGTTAAAGTTTCAAGTTCAAATTTGTTTGTGGCGCGAAGCTCACGAATCGATATGAATGAAATAAATTACTTGGCTTGTATTGTCCGCAGCGATATAGTTGATATGTAGGTGTTTGATTTGCATTAAAGTGGATGTTAAAATAATTATTTAGTTGCTCTGAGTTATTATCACTGATGTCAAACCTAGCTCAAATTTTGCATAGGGACTTTTTTGAACACTACCGCTGGTGATAACCATTAACGTGTCGAGATAAAATTTACGGGTTGTGCACTGTTTAGTGGTATGATAACAGATGTAACAGTTCGTTGTGAGTGAAAACTAAAGATCCGGCGAACGACCGCAACTAGGTTAAAGCCGGGTATAAATAAATGATATAAAAAAAACTAAAGATTGAGGAATGGACATTCGCTTGTGTTTTTCAATACAATGAAATAACGATATGCTTTTGGATGGGATTTTTTTATTAAACTTATTTCGTTTCATGATACAATAGAAAAATCCCGCCTCTGTACGTCTAGTAAACCTGTCAATAACTTCATCAACAAAAACGCTTCGAAGTTGCAACTGAGGCAGCAATTTGTTTTCAACTACCATAAGCATAAGCTACTAAAGCCTCTTCTGAAGGTGTGCATACAAGTTATCACTGAGCCAACCGTGACAGAGGACAACAAATCTTAGAGCTGAGCTGAATTATTCCTTCTCATGTGCACGGGAAAGAAATTAACACAGCGACAATACACATACTTCAAATTTTAAGTTATATGTATATGAGATATGTGTAAATACAGAAAACTGAAAGAAAATTTAAAATATTATCGCGTAACGAACAGAAACTTCCTTATTTTTTCATATTCTAAAAATTATATTTAATTTTAAATCACCAAACAAAGGTCTACAGAATTCACGCGCGTCTTGATTGTTTTTAATTATTTATTAAATTTATTAATAGGTTGGGTTACCGAGAAAAAAATATTAATTTATCAAAAAAACAAGTACTTTTTACTACTTATTCAATATACCGATGTATGTTATCTCTGTTATTAACGTTGTAAAATTAAAAGAATTTGCGCAATAGTTGACTTTTATCATTCAATAAAAAAAGGGGCTGGGGTCCACTAAGAGATTGATAGTACCTATCAGCTCTCTCCAGACAGTACCAGCATAGATGCCGTGTGGAATCCAGCAGAAAATAATGAACCAAGAATAGATCCACTGGGTTCCTGCTTCCATGTCGTAAAAGGCGACAATTGCAGGAGTTTTTTTTCCTTTCAGTTAGCAGATATTTTCAATGTTTGACTTCTGATTACTCTATATTACTAAATTATCTCTTCATTCAACCTATCAATTTCCGTCTAGCTTCGGAGAAAAGTTTTATTTGGAATGTTTTCTTCTTCCATGTTATTGATTGTCTTTTTTTCTATTTTACTAAATTATCTCTTCATTCAACCTATCAATTTCCGTCTAGCATCGGAGAAAAGTTTTATTTGGAATGTTTTCTTCTTCCATGTTATTGATTGTCTTTCAGGATTATAAATTGAATGATAAAAATCAACTATTGCGCAAATCCGTTGATATTACAAAGTTAATAACAGAGATAACATATATCGGTATATTTAATACATAGTAAAAAAACACTTGATATTAATATTTCAAACAATAAATTAATATTTTTCTCGATAGCCGGCTGCCCAGATCAATCAATATAACTAATGAATAATTTTAATAAATAATTAAAATAATAAAGCGGAAGTAATGAAGAATCAAGACGCGCGTGAAATCTGTTGACCTTTGATTGGTGATTTAAAATGATTTTAAGACAACTGTTTAGAATATGTCAATGCAATGAATCAACTATTTTGTCTAAATCCTATTCACTTGTTTATTTTGTATCACGTAATTTCATTTATAAAAAATAGGGAAGTTTTTATTCTTTACGCGATAGTATTGCAAATTTTTCTTCAGTTTCCTCGAATAAGAGCTGTGAATCACGACTTCCCGGGACTTCAATATAGGATATTGTTGAAACGTTCACTCGGGAAGTCAGTGAGTTTAGTGGTGCATCCGAGCATCTTGAAACCGGAACATACTGAGTCGCGCGCGAATAATACCAATACTGAAATTTTTACTACCAAATATCCTTCTCCCGTGACACTTGTGGTGTGCGCAGTAGTATCTACGGCCTCTAGTAACAACAAGTGTTGGACTAACATCCCTTCCCATTCCTTAGACAATCTGCGTTCGGGCCTAGCCGGCGCCGGTACTGATCAATGTATTCTGGGGTTACCAGAAGATGTACATTGAAGGATCATTTACCAGTCCCAGGTTGGATCATCTAGAAATTCCCTGTAGAATTTCAGCTAATCCCGATCAGTAACGGAGTAGCAACCAGGGGTGGTCGCTCAAGCTCAAGCTCAGGCTCAATAAAAAAAACTCCTGCAACTGTCGCTTTTTACGACATGGAAGCAGGAACCCAGTAGATCTATTCTTGGCTTATTTTTTTCCGCCGGATTCCACACGGCATCTAGGCTGGTTCTGTCCGGAGAAAGCTAATAGGTACTATCAATCTCCTAGTGGACCCCTGCCCCTTGTAAATACACGCAATTTCGGTGCACAAGACAAAGTGCTCGAGTCCAGAGCGCCACGCATTGACAAGTAATGTGAAATTGGGTGCATTCGCTTCGAGTTTTCGCGTCGCTATAACAGCAGTAATTCACAAATTTCGAACTTTTTTCTGCGGTATTGCTTCTTAGTGCCAAAGCAAAGATATTGTATTCGATTTTATCAAAATTCGTTGATCGAAAGTCGAGTAATCGACAAAATAACATGATGACTCTACTAATGAAATGACTACCAGATCAGATGCACATAACAAAAACATAACACAAGTATATCAACAGTTGATATGTATAACAATTTGTGTTATTTTGAGATATTTAACAAATGAAAACAGTTAAAAGTTAACTTAACTTATGATAACAATACAATAACAAAATCAGTTATGATATTTTATTTTCATTTCCAAGACTCATGATAAATTTCATTAATTGAAAAATGAGTTCTTCCGTTGCTTCATATCGAAATATAATGACCAGATTGGCTATGATACAAGATAGAACCTTGAAGTATTTGTTATTTTTGAAAGTTTAAGGGTTTCAAACTAAATGTCTTCTCTGCTGAGTGTACCCTCACCAAAATTCGATACAAAATCTCTAGTAATCTTATTTAGTTTTATATAGTGCAAAGTACACATGCCTGTTTTACTTACTTTTACGTTTCGTCTTGGACTCATATGTGCATTAACAGCTTATGTTTAAACACTGCTAATGCCTCCCCACGATTCAACTAAAATTACTACGCAGACATCATTGCACTGAAGTTTTGCAACATGCATTGCTAATACTGATGAAAATTTAAGCAGTAGAGCCAACAGCATCACTGGGTAGTCGAGTTTTAAGTGCACGCGTTCCGGAGCCGTATGAACTACTCCGTTAATGGTTCAAATATTCTCTTACGTATTTACTTCATTCAATCCGGGTTTTACATTTCTTTCACGCATATCAACTTATATTGTAAGATAATAAGCACCCAGTAATTCGATACATCCTTTCTTTCCTCAGTTACACAAAATCACTGTTTATTGTACCGGCTCTGTGTCGATTAGCATATCGCTGCACGCGGGTGAAACATTCAAAAGGAAAGACTGCAAAATAAGGGGGTAATTACGGTCTCATTATGCCACTACTGGCATGGGCTGATACAACACATCCTTTATTCGTTCCGGGATTCAAGGTTGTTTCCATGTATGAACAGCAACATCGGTTGACACTTACGATTTACTATGTCTCTATCTCGCAATCAGTGTTATACATCAAGCAGAGCCTTGAATTTGACATGACGGACTAAGATGAAGCGTTGATCAAAATCAGAGAGTCAGCTTGGAGCGAAATCAATCTTCAGTTCAGCAACGCCATAGAACGGCATCACATTCAACATATCATGTCAATTGTATGGGTGCGCAGTGCTGCTATTTTGGCGCTCACGAATTTGACATTTCTCTCCCCTACTTCTATATATGTAAATACAATGCGGAGGGCGCCATGCTCGCAAAAAATATGTTGCCAATGATTCGTTCGGGAAATGTGAGAGCTGGACATCTTGTTAATATGCTGTCTTTGACAAAGTGCAACATCTTGTTATTTTTACTAAAAACTTTCAGACTAGTAAGTATAATTTAAAATTATTCGTGAGGGTTTCTTTTAATTATATTCAGTGAATCAAGATGATGAAGAAGGTGAAAGCTGTGATGTTATCGATTTTGATTAAGTGTAGTAGCTGTCAGCCTGTCACATAATATAGCGCTCAGTTTTCACTGTATAATTACGTGCAGAGGATCAACTTGCGTTTTTGTTAACGGTGAGCGAGGATGCATCTCGTATAGTAAGAAAATTATACGTAACAGCAATGGGTGTTGTATTCTCTTTTATCATTGACTTCGTGCTTCATTCGTTAAGGAAAATTGGTAAAACCAATACTATAAACTGTACAGTGCATATATCGTCATTATTCGATGCAAGTTTCTACATATTTTTTTACTTCACCATTCATTACATATCGTGTAAATTTCATTACTATTTTCTGTATGTACATTTCCGATAGACCATGGTACATGAATAAATTTAATTAATAATCTCAACGTTCAATCAATTTCTTAATAACTCATAGTACTCATAGCATAGCTCAATAGAGCAACAATCTCCCGGAATAGGTGGAACACGTATCCAGGCAAGCAACGAAAATAATTTCTGTATTTACCTAACGGAACGGACTTTGTGTCGTTATTAGAACCATGCATCAAACACCCGTTTTCTGGTTATTGTAATTTTCTTCCCTTTTGATTACATCAAATACTCGGTACGGGTCCGGTTATCCATTTCTTTATTCGCTCAATCGAGCTGGCTAGATGTGGTCTCGTGTCGTTTATTGACCGTTTTGGTTCACCCCTCCTGAAACCCATGACCGCATAGTTTGAGCACTTTCTTTTACGGTGGGAGGGTCACCCTTCGTTCTCATTTCCAAGCAACAGTGATGGAGCGGCAGCATCGCTCTACAGTGGAAATTTAATCCTTGATGAATCCGAATGAATGAGCCTTTGTGTTGAAATTTCAAACTGGTGAAAATATTCCGATCAATTTCCACTTAATGCGCAAATTAAACATTAATTTGCGTTCCACACATATCATTGTTGATCTTGGAAGTGTGCCTGTCCCGGACTGTTCAAACAAACAGAACTAACCAATAAGTTTTGTAACGCTGTACTGTTATTGGATTGCATTGTAAATAAGCAGATCATGCGCTCGCTACCGAATTCGAATCCAAATGGTAATACCGATGGGAACTTAAAGCAGCTGTAGCAGCAGCTGTTGCTGTGAAGCGGTCAAAATGTTGATTTATTCTTTCCTAATTCTTTTGGTCGGAACACCATTAACCAATATGTCTAAGCTCCCGAAAATGTTTTGTGTTATGGCCAAGCGCTAATTCAATTAGTTGCGACTAAATAAATTTTCGGTATAACTTCAATCCGAATAGCATAGTAGCGTAACAACGTTCGTAAGCCCGGGGTTGACCAGAAACGGGGCTTCAATTGAACAATGGGAAGATCGAAAGACCTACCGCTGAGCGATTCACTGCTTTTCGCTAAATGAGTTGCGTTCCATTTTTCTAGCCGACAGAAAATGGGGTGACTTTACGAAATATTCATTGCGGTGTCCTAAATATTGGTTGTTGCATGTCGATAAGCGGCATTATTGCATGGAACGGTCAACCACCTTTTCCAATGCACGGTAATTACGGCACACAATATAGCGTGCATTCCCGTAGAATAACAGTACTACGGCACTGTCTTTCCATTTGCGATTGTTATCTGGCCTATGAAAAATTAATCCCATCACTGGTGCATCGTTGTCCTGACCCAGACCAAGATGGTCACAGATAGTAGACAATGGGAAAATTCAGGTCATCACATTATTTCTCATCATCATTGCGGAAAATAGTCTGCAGACGAGTATTTTGAATGGATTCTATGATTACCGCAAACTCTACAATTGGAACTAATAATCGAATATATTTTTTTAATTTATATCGTTTATATATACCCGGCTTTACGGTCGTTTGCCGGGAATCGAATGTATTATTACTATAATGAGGTGGAAAATAATATCTTTATTAAATGCAATGTACAAAGTTGAATTTGTACTCAATAATAATTGACATAAGCAAATGGGTGATGTTTCTATGTGTGGAACTCTCAATGAACCGTATGCATATGTACTCGTTCAAGTAGTAAGAAATATGATGGGAGTTAATGTACTGTAACTTTTTCCCGCTGGACAGAATTCATTTAATTTTTTCACAACCTGTGAAATGTGGTTTGTTGTAGCCAAGTTGGAAATGAGTCATGTAGACATAAAATGTGCGCTCACATGGAAAATCCTTAGGTGCCGAATTGTGCTTCGGGAAACAAAGTGTAAATCTGTAATTTCACTATCTAAAGAGTACTAAAAAGGTAATTTGAAGGTTAGCCAAATTTTGTGCTAAGGAAAATGGCCCGTTTTTATTTTCTTTTAGTTTCGTTCTCGATTCGTTAGTGCATAACAGTTCAACATAAAAACTAAAAAGTGTTCTGCAAGTAGCAGAAATTTTACATCTGTTTGGCGATTCATGTTGAAGCACTAGGTGACAGTTTAGGAGTCAAAAACGACTAGTTGACTTTTGATCACTAGCGCGGAGCAGGAAAGAATCCGAAAGGAACATTTAGGAACAGTCAAGGAAAAGTTAATGATAATCATTCACAATCTTGACATTTCAACATTATCACATTTCAACACGTTATGTTGAAAAAGGTTGGCATTTCTCAAAGTTACACCCAGAAAGTCGAGCCAAGTTCATACAAGCTGAGTTGAGCTGAAGTACATCGCCCGTAGTTGCACTTCGTGATTGACCGAATGAGTGAAAATGTACAATGAACCAAGAAAATTTAGCTTTTGAGAAACAAATCATTTTCACTGTACAAACCCACTCACTCCTGACCTTTCATTAAATGATCAATAACCACGCCGGCTACGACCAAAGGCTATGCTACTAAAAAAAAGGAAGTAATGCTAGTCACGAGCATCACGAGATAGGAGATGTATTAGTAGAGAGGGAAAGAGATCCGGATATGTTTTGGTAAACAATATGATCTCAACAAAACCTGATTTTCGATACTCAGGAGAAATATAATAAGGCATTATGAGTACGAAAAATATAAAATATCTCTATGGAACGATCTCACCAGTATCCTTCTTCTTCTATTCGCAATGCTGTTAACAATAAGAGATGAAACACGAATACTGAAAGAATAAAACAAAATAAACACCCGCGAATGGATCCGCTGCAGACCATTCCATTCCAGATTTTCAGCCTGAATCCGAAAGTCGAAACTACCCAAACCGAGAAGAAGATCAGCAAATTGTTGTCAAAACCCGTTCTTGGACGCTCCGATCAAAGATATTTTCTAGATATGGTAGCTCTTTGATGCATGATAATTATAATCAATCTTAATTATATTTAAGGTTTTAGGTTTTTGAAAATTGTATGAGTACTACGTGCATCGTCATTCGAATACAGTCTTGTAACGATTGTAGTTTCTGAAATCGGAACGAAAGAATGGTATTTCTGTGTGCCTGGAATCATTTTGGTATCCTTATAAAAACTTAAAACTTAAACTTAAAACCTTAAATATAATTAAGAATTATTCATGTACATGTAATAATTGTAGATATAGCAAGCAAATAAACAATTCATGGAAATATTAAAAATGGTGTTATAATTAAATATCCAAGTATCTCAAGAACAGCTACATTTAGAAGAATGGATATAATGAACAAATTTATTGCCTTTAATCTGTAGAATAATATTCTACTGTTTAAATGATTATCTTTCAACGACAACTTGAAATTTCGAATATCATCAATCTGTAGGTTTAATAAGAGCTTTAAAATAAAAATTATCAAAAAAAATCGAAATCCTGATTTTCTTTTAATTTAATTTTTTTGGTTCATTTAGGAATTATTGAGAAAAAATATGAATTTGTTTTTCAGTGTACATTTGATTTGATTCCCTACAACTTCTTCCTGGAGACCATTTATGTACGATGAACGGTTTCCGAATTACAACGAGAAGAACTAACTTTTTTAGCTGTAACTTCTTCATTTGTCGCAAGGCACGGATGGGATAGCCATCAATCTGTAGGTTTTATTAACAGCTTTAAAATAAAAATTATCAAAAAAAAAAAAAATAAAATCGCTGATTTTTTTTATTTCACTTTTTCGGATTATTTTGTAAATATTGAGAAAAAAGACCAAAAATTTTTTTCAGCGTAAATTTTTTTTAGAGTGCCCAATCGATTCCCTACAACTTCTTTCTGAACGACATTTTTGTACAATTAACGGTTTCCGAGTTACAACGATTTGAAAAAGGCAATCGGTTCAAAACTCCGTCGGTTCAAAACTTATGGTTTGCCATTCTGAAGCAATGTGCAAAGTTTCATCCAAATCGGAGAAGGTCGAGTCTGATAATCTGATAAGCATTTCTGGTATTGCTCTATATCAAAACTTACGTCTAGCAAATGTCTGGACTGGAGTTTTATTCTGGAAAATATAAATTCAAACTTGATGGTCGTTTAAAAATGAACAAAATATCTAAATTCGTCCCGAATTTCCGATTTAGCTTCTTGTCACTGCTCTAAAAGTGTGATGAATGGTTTGATTTAGCTTCTTGTCACTATTCTAAAAGTGAGTTGGCTAATTAAATGAAATTGGTCTTCAAGAACATGGATTCACCAAACTCAACTACGGCAAACGAGGTTTTTATGCAAGAGGATTGGCGTTCAACTCAGACTTTGTGTGGTCGAGTTACATCAATCACCCACGCTACATGCATACAATAAAAAATCTAATTTTTAAATTATTTATGCTCAGAGCGATTTTTTCAGTGAGTTCATAAATTCGCTATTCTTTACGTTTCGTCTTCGGCTCATCAGTGCAGAGCAGTTTAAATTGAACTGCTTAGTACAAACTTAAACAATTTAACCTAAGCCGTTAAGCAGACGTAAAGTTAACGCTATTTGCTAGACACTTTTTTATATTGCGCCGAGGCGCAATGTTTTGTTTGACGTCCCGAAAGGAACGAATAAGCGACTGAACTGGCCGACCACAGATTTTGGTTATTTGAGGGTTTGTCTAAAGCCATTTTTGTGGAGGTAAATTAGGCTAGGAGAAGTGGGTCTTGAAAATCAATTTCCATCTCCCATCATTTTTTGAAAAACAAGAGAGGGACAAGAATTACAAGGTCGTGGTATGGTTAATTCGAATGAAACGCAAAACTTTGAAATAATTTTCGAATATCTGATTTCTTTTGTTGGGAAATGCAAAGAAATAAGCGAAAATTTATCTTTATCTTGATTAAAACAGTAAATTGGTTACTTCTTCACGAGTACAGCATATTTCTAGCAACTAAGTGAGGGTCACAAAAATATTCACAAGAGGGATGAAGAATAAGTATTCTTAACGTTGATCTGAATTGACGTAGAAATAATACAACCAATGTACCTTTTTATATAAATTGAGAAAACTGTTGACTGGCGATGGAAATAAATTTTAGACATTTGTATTAACTGAATCATTATTCTATAGTACGAATGTAGTTATGATGATAGACAGCTTTTCGTTATGAAATAATCGTTATCAGATGGAAAATCTTGAGCGATTACATGTAAATTATGATGTCATAAGAATTTTTATAACGAGGAGGAAGTAACAAGTGTTTATAACTATAGAAGTCTAAAGTATTGTAGATCAGATGTGACGAGAAACGTTAATTCAAGCACGTTACAAGCACATACAGATTCCTTTTAGCCTTGCCTTCACGAAATATTTACGAGTAACGCCGATCAAGCTAGTCATTTGTATAAAACAGTAAATAATGCACAGTTTTTATGAAATCTGGGCAAATCCATTTAAATTCGAATGTCGGATTTTTTGTACTTTTAGATTTGGCTCAAATTTCGCATAAGCATCCATCATGACCAAAAGGGACAATTTTACCATTTTGACTTTAGAATTTTTGAAAATAAAAAATCAAAAAATCAATTCACTCAAAAGAAATATTTATGATTATGATTTTTTTATATGTTTTCGTTGATGACAATTGATGAATTTTGTTTTGCTGTGAGTCAAGCTGAAGAAATAATGGACAAAAAAATCAGTTGAAATATTTACGCCTAATGCTTTTCAATCCGATTTTACGGAAATACGCAAAATGTCCTACAAAATTACAATAAAATTTAGTTGAATGCTGCGTTTTTTTATATACATGGTTTTAAAATAAAATTTACTTCAAACTCGGATTTTTATGTTTTTCGGAGATGGGTTTGAGTTTATTCAAAGAAAAAACTTTACTAAAAAAATTTATATTAAGTTTTCATACAATGTTAAACAGTCAGATTTGTTCCAGCTTTCTTATTGTTTCATAATACTTAAAATCTTTCTCTATCATTATTTTTATAACTTTCAATCACTGCCAATGAGAAACAGATCGTAAGAAATGTAATTGCAGATATATGAAAATTTCTGAAAAAGACTCGCCTGAGGCAGAACTCGAATCCGCAGATTTCTCCTTATCGTAGAGATGCTCTACCAATTAAGCTACTCTGGTACATGTCGGAATACGTTCCGAAACGTTCACGAAACAACGTACATAATATTGTGCACGCTTCAATTGAAGCTCATCGTGTAACTCTTAAACCGGAAGGCAGAACCGAAAAATATTTATATGTTTTGTCTGGGATCATAGAACCTTTAATTTATTTAAATGCTTTGTCTTCTCTATCTGATACTTCCGGAACTAGCATCCAGCGACCGGTACAGCCGAAATCTGTTTGGCCATTAAGTAACATATCTTACAAAGTGCACTAGTTCTGTGCTCAATTCTGCGCCTTCTCTGACAAATTTATGTGAGTTTCATTTTAGAACTTTAGACCGATATTTCCTGTACTTTCGAAGTCGTGACCTAGGAATAACTGGCATAACTGAAGTGAGATTATTTGGTAATCTAATAGCAATATCTACAAACTAAGAATTTATAAAGAAAATTGCAGCGCTTTACGCTTTATTTATGAGAAACAGGGAGCTGATCATTTCGCAGAAAGCCATTTCGCCGAAAGTCGTTTCGACGAAAGGGTAATTTCGCCGAAAGGGTAGTTTCGAATACATAACACAATTTATTAGAAAACTGCATATATCCTGGATAATTACACTAATAAAATCAACAAGTTTTTTTTTGAGATTCCGTTCTGAGGATCAGAGCTAATAAAAGTTATTTTCATTGACTCAAAATAGACGAAAATGACGAGAAATTAATGTCACTCTCAGCTTCGCTTGCCAACTATAAGAACGAAATCCATGTCCAGTTAATGACATAAGCGGAACAGTAGTTTCAATATTGTGTTCTTTCTTTTGTCATTTGCGGTTATCAGTGAAAATCCCATAGTATGCAGTGTCAGTATTCAATCGAAAATGACAGAAAAAGATTTCACAATACTTTTACCTGTTGGTGCTCGAATTTGTGGTAGTTTTGGTTTCCAAAGAGGTTCTGGGATGTAACTACTTCTATTTGTCATATATTAGACACTTCTTATAGCTAAGTCACAGATTTTTAATACATCTATGAAAGAATGAGAATTGAAAATCAGCTGATGCTCCCTGCAGACGTTAGTTTTGTTTCGTATTGTCATAGAGGAAAGAGTGACGTTGACAATTGTACTCTCTCATTTTTACAAAGAGAAACGAAAATGCTTCGTCTCTCTTTGTTTGTTCTGGTGTCGGTTATTTACGAATGAGCCAGTAAAATATTGAAAATGAGGATGTTGGAATGGTTTCTTTCATTGAGAATGCGTGACAATTCCAAGCTCTGCTGAGGATCATGAATAAACCTACAAAGAATATTCAAGTTTTTCTGGATTATTTCAGAAGTACGGTCGTAGGTCAACAAAACGGGAGTCAATATAATAATTTGTCATTTGTCTTTCTTTCAAATCAATTCCAACTACGTTATTAAGACTAATTCGGCGAAATGATCCTTTTGGCGAAAAGACCCTTTCGGCGAAATGATATCCAACGAAACGGTTTTCAGTGAAATGGCTTTCGACGAAATGACTAGGATCTTCAGAAAACAACCTTGATTTCAAGATTTTGATACTCGGCCCCTCACATATAGGCTCGATCGTCGATTTTCACATTGATTGTATATCCTTTCTATATAAGCAAGGCAAAACATTTCAAGTGAGGTTCTGGTGCCGTAACACAAATTCAAAATTAATATAAATTTATGAAAAAAGAAGAATAAAAAGAGATGCTGAAAAACATTTTTTCGCAACATTGTAAAGAGCCTAAGGAAAATTATATTTGAAGTATGTTAAATTCGTTTTTTGTTACGTTTATTAATAATAGATTTTTAGATTTTTCAGTATTTTAACAGTTAGGGCCCAAATTAGGTTTGGGTTTAGTTTCAAGCAAAAAACGACGCTAGTGTCAGTGTCAATTGTTGTAAACCCAGTTATGTAACGATTCTGTATGGCTGCGAAGTCTGTTGAAACAGAAAGTTAAATTACACAAAACGAAAGTAATAGGGCTATTGTACCAAAAGTCATCTCATAAGTACATTTTACGGATTACTAGACTTTCAGTAAACAAAATGTGATAAAACCGAATACAACATCGGTATCGGCTCTAAGACGCAATACCGAAAATAAAAATAGTTAGTGCAATACTGCGGTTATAGCGGGATACCGTTGCCATACCCATACTTTGTAGATTATGAAAAAACAAAAATTTGACACACAATTCTAAGGTTTCTAGAAAACACAATAGATCCAAATATTCATACTCGTTTCGGATGCAATTGTAGCATACAATAACTGATTTAAATCTAAAATAGAATCGGAATCATAATCTGACCACGCTGCAATCCCTGATACCACGTTCACTTCGTAAATGAAAACAATCATTGCTCAAGCAGTGTAAATTTGCCTCGGATATTAAGATGATTGCCCAGCCACGCTATCAATTTAAACGAAAAAAATACTTTACGACACGCGACCATAACGAATCCGTATAGTCGCGTACCACATCCAGCGTGCCGATACTCATCATCGCCATCGCCGAGAAACCGACCGAGCGTCCCGGTGCCTACGGCTGACTCGAGACAAGCGCATGAATCGAATTCATAAACTAATGGTGAATGAGTAGTTGTAGTGCAATCCAAGGGTATGTATAGGTAGGCCTATGTATCATATATATATATATATATATATATATATATATATATATATATATATATATATATATATATATATATATATATATATATATATATATATATATATATATATATATATATATATATATATATATATATATATATATATATATATATATATATATATATATATATATCAAGCCAACGACAATCGGAAAATAAAAAATCGGAACAATCTCCTGCAAAACCTTCGCCTGTCCTTCAAGAAATAAATTCATCAGTCGCTTAAAATTTCTACGTTTATTAAGTGTCAGGACAAAATATTTGCAATTAAATTATCGTGATTTGCAATTAAATTATCGAGCCGATTAGAAAAGTCTAGCCTTGTGTTACATTTTGTACATAAATTATGCTCTATAGAGCTGGTTATACGGTTGACAAGTGCTCATAAGAAGTTTTATACTGAGTCATTTTCGTTGTTGGTTGTTCCACAGCTTTACCGGTCAAGACCCCTTGCATAAGATGGTCTGGGGAACGAAGACGCATTAAAATTCTCGGAACATGACGATAGTCTCGATAGTCTGGGACATGACTCCGCCTATGAGAAGCTAATATGGTATGCATAAAAAAATGTGAACGAGTCGCATATTTTATAAATTGGATTTTGCATCAATGTTCTTAATTACTTGTAATGATGACACTCTTTCCAGTTTCACATTTTGTAAGCCATGCCGACACATACGCTGATGCACCGGAACATTTCTAGCTCATGATAGTGCATAATTTATGTTTCATAAAATTCCATTCTTCTTACGCCAAAAGCACGTAATTGGTAACTAACCTACAAGACTGAGAGTAACAAAATATGCATAGATCAGGTATGGGATTTAACATTGCTCCGTTCATTCACGTAAAATTTTAGACGTCAAGCGGTCGATGCTCGTGTGTTTGCATTAAAGACTACTGGAAAACAAATTGCAACAGACAAAACTGATCATCAGATATTCATTGCGAGTCGATCATTTTTGAAACAGTCAGTGAATAAATAAACACATATTAGCTATTTAAATTTGATCAGTATTTAACGCGGAAAGCAGATTGGAAAAAAGACATGTTAATGCCACTATGTAATGAAGACCGCAAAAATATTACCGCAGAGACGGGGCTCGAACCCGTATCAAGCTCCTAACCGGAGAAATTTTTTCACCAATTAACTTACACTGCAAATAAAAACATATAGAGAGACAGCCCAATTGACTAGAAGAACCAAGCATGCTTCGCTTTACTTGGCCACCAAACTCAACAGAAATTAAACACACACCGCGTCACAGAACACAGTATATTGAAGATAAATCAAACCTTCGATTGACCTTCAACGATTTGTTTTTTAGTCTTGTTAAGACGTAGAGCCGTCTTGAGCTAGTTAATAATTTGATCAGTATCTAACGGAGAAAACAGATTGAAAAATTACACTGCATATGGAAACACATGAAGATACAGCCCAATTGACTAGAAGAGCCAAAATGCTTCGCTTAACTTGGCCACAACAGCATTCAATTTCAGCCCTGTTTCTATGGAAACACAGCCAGCAGAGAGCAAACACACAACGTCACAAGTCTATTCTGCTTTGCCTAAAACTAAAAAACAAATACAAAGTTGGTCTGCTCATCAAATCCTGAACAACATTTGCGCCATCTTTTTTAGACACTTCCATCCATTCTTCCTTCATATTCTGTTTACCGGTTCGGTTAGGCTCCTTGAATATATGCAATCCGGCCCACATCGAAAGGTTCGGATTGCGCCTTTGAAGTAAGCCGTCGCCTTTCTTGCGTTCACGGGATTGCATTTCTTAGCTCTTCTTCCGTTGCCAGCTCGCCGGTAGGTCGTCGTTCTTGCTTGGAAGCCATCTCGATAGCCACTAGACAGATTGTGAATAAATTTTAAACATAACATTCTAAACCAGTTTTACCCAAAATTTTATAAACTGTTACTTGTGTAATAAAATGTTATAGACAAAAAATTATTGTTTACGCATCAAATTTTGAGAACAAAGCAAACTCTGAAAATCGATCTTATCTCAATATAAATAGTTTCAACATGTCGTGCACAGAAAATTCTTCTCAATCGACCATCAGCACAGATTCTTATCCGAGCCTGTACAAATCCATAGACAACAGAACATCCACCAGCTTATCGTCGGCGGTTTCAATTTCTACCGGATCGAAAGAACCGTCTTTTATAGATGCGTCGAACGTTCCGAATCTTCACAGTCGGATCGCTTCCTATGGCTCTTTTAGTTCACAACAGAAATGGGATCGGGAAGCTCTGTCAACAAGTCGTCCTTACGAGCTGCGGCAGTTCGATAGTCCATTCAAACCGTTACCAGTCTATTTTAGTCAATTGGGTGGACTTGGCGTCTCGTCGCGGAAGACATGTCAACCAAGGAAGAGCGATCCGTTCCAAAAACGAACGCACGTGGATGAGATTTTCCACAAGCGAGTTACAGATGCGAACATGTATTCTATCACAGAACTACCTCCGAAGAATAGCACAGAATTGGATTGCACAAAATCAAAGTCAGTACCAACGGTATCGGAAATTGTGTCCAAGGTGGTGCTAGCGGATAATATTGATTCTGAGTCAAGCACTACATCGGAAAACAGTGAACAATCCTCGGAACTCAGTTGGCATGCATTCATGCAGAAACCGACTAGAAATAAAATGCTAGAAGAGTGCAGACGAACGTTTTTTCGAGCTAGAAAAGAACTTTTCAAAATGCGTCAGTGTGATGATTATGTAAAAGAAAAAAATCAGAAGCCGGTTGAGGTAGAATCATGGGAAATTTCTTCGGAAAGTACAACATCGGAGGATGAATCAGTGCATCAGGAAATAGTAGTCGAAGCTGTCGAGAATGTAGACGACTATAAATCAACGGAAATATTACGTGTAGAAGATAAAGAGCGCGTTCAGGAACACCATCAGGAGCACCTGGATCAAATTCGTCATCATCTATGGAGAGGATTTGCAGAGTCGGACGAAGTAAAGTTGAAAGCTCAAATCGAAAAGGAAACATGTCCACCTCCGTTGGATGAAGAAGAGGTAATGAAAAATACACCAGAGCAAGATTACCTCAACAGACGGAAGCAAAGGTACCGGGAAGAATTAGCAACACGTCTTCGAGAGATTAATGAGTCACAAAAACGAATACCAAATAACCTTCCAGAAACCGCAGTTCAATTCGAAAAGTATACGGATAAAATTATGTCCTCTCGTCGAGAGCTAAGGGATGAAGCAATTATGGTGGATGATCATTACAGAAAGGTTGGACTTGAGATAGAGATACCGGAGAAGGATTTAAAGCTAAGAAAGTTCCGAGCGGCTGATCATAAAAGTGATACATCTGACTGTGGAGATGATGAGAATTTCGGTTCTGATGTACTGGACGAACCAGTTGTACATACCTGTATGACGAGATCCGAATGGGCTCGTTGGATGGGTACATGCACAAAGCTAGAACAATTAAGATTACCAAAAGTAAAAATCCCTAGGCTCCCACGGATAGTACACGAATCGAGTGAAAGTCCCATTAAGCTGTACATCAGAGGGCGTTCAACAGAAGCAGAGTCTGAACGATATAGTCAAGAGTCGTCGCAATCGATAGCCGCTACTACTAAAGAAAGCAAGCAACCAAATTCACTCAAATGGAGTTTAAGAGATTACATATACGATCAACCGAGAGAACGTAAAATATCAACGTTCATTCCTTATCAACCACCGATTCGACCATTTCCCGAGATGGCTCAGGACAGATTTAAGCTACAGCAGGCAAAACGAAAAAAATTACGTGACACTAGAAAGAGTCACATGAATTGGATAGATGAAATTGTCAAAGAAATTTGTGAATTGAAATATTGAGTATTAGATGTTCCTGGATCATTGAGTTCTTCAAATCATTTTTTTCTGAGCCCATAGGATTGACAATGTGTCTTTTGGAATTCTGCAATTATAGTGAACTGAACAATGTCCTTCAATTGTTAGTTGATAAAGGTGCTGCAAAAATCATCCGTTATGAATAACGACTGTAAACCTTCAATATGCTTTCCAAATCTGAAGGAAATAGCAAATTTATATGAGAGTATTTTATTTTGCTCATCTAATTTTGTTTTGGAAGCAAAACTGTCCAGAAGTAGTACTCAAATCCGCATTCTTTTGATTTTGTCGAATGTGTTTTCCTGTTTCGCCACTCTGGACTGTAGTGAAACAGTGAAATTTAGGTCAAGGTTACAAGTTTAACATAACGTACTGGATTTGAACGCGTTCAATGTACGTTGTTTCAAATTTGGTGCTGCTCTGAAACTGAGTCCATTACAGTTCAGGGCGGCGAAAATGGAAACGTGTATGCATAAGAATGCAGATTTGAGACCTGTCCCTGGACGATTTTCGTTTTATTTTCCGTATGTTTTTCGCGTAGGCACTGCATGATATCAAAAGTGTAATGTGTTAAATTGTTAAACTGAAAAATGTTATCAAATATCGAAACTTGATTAGCATAGGTATTTATAGAATTTCTATAAATGAATCATGAATCGAAATTATAAAAATGGACACATTTCAGTTGGAACATTTGGAAAAAATGTAATTGTGAAAAAATGCGCTTAACAGAAACTTTATGTTTGCTTAGAGGTTTATGAGCTGTTAGATGGCATGACAGATCAACATAAACTGCCCTGATGGCTTTATGGATCTGATGGTCAATAATGGATAAATGGTCAATAAACGTCAAAAAGAGAAAAAAAAACTGTCCCGCACTGACGAAACGTAACGAAAATTAAAACATCTACAGATAATTTACTAATCTTGGACATTGATTTGACAAATCCGAAAAAGTCTTCATGTTTTAGTACAAAAACCATTTTTAATTCACATAGTAACGTAATAATGTCTTTCTCATAATAATTAATATGAGAAATTGATAGAAATTCAATTCTGTGATCACTACATCCGGTTTTTCCGAAATTGGATTCCGGGAAGGGAGCAGAAAAAATGTTCATGTACATCAACGAATATAACTTATGTTTTGGAAAGTTTTAAATAATTTACGTTTTTCGCACCGTCATTACAAACGAAGGTTTGAAATTTCCAACACTCATTATCCTATAATTCTAGAACCGTTCCTCAAATTGGAATAGTTTTGAAGTGCAGTTTTGAAGAGTTTTTACGTTCTGTGTATCGTCACTTCAACCGACGGTTTCTAATTTTCAACACTCACCTTGTAATATCGGAATCTGAAGTTGGATCCGGATAATATTTAATGAAAATTGCAACATCGAAACATCGATGTGAGTTCCATTTTGGAATATTGACCGTTACATTCGTACACGGAAACAGTATAACAAAAGTCTATTCGTCAACTAACCAAACCTACAGAGTGGAAAGTCTCGAAAAGTATTAACGTTATTCGCATTGTCCCATTATACGGTGGTTTGAAATTTTGATCATTCACTATCCAATAACTCCGGAGCCGGAAGTTGGATTCAGATGAAATTTGACAGTGATCTTCGTTGTTAAAATTTTCAAAGGAATGTGCGCATAGAAGCAATTCCAGAAATTATAATTTTTTTTATTTAGGAAACTTTTTAAACTGTCATTTAGGTCCGTTGAATGTTATAAATACAATTCACTTATACTATTTAGTACACAAATAATATCTTAGAAGTATTTTATCACTGTTTTGGCTCGTTCTTGGTCATCCCCGAGGGCTTCCCGCAAGTTGGGTGGCAGTCCTATTTTTGCATGCTTTTCCGTCAGTGCTGCGTAGTCTACAATCACGATTTTAACGGATAATATGCTATTGCACAGTAGGTATCGTAGTGCCTCGGTTCTATCCAACAGGTAATGTGTGAAAAGTGTATGTCCTATACGTAGTCTTGCCAATTTTACGCTTTCTTGTGTGTTTGTTCCAACTGCTTCCGTAAAAGGTGAAATGGTATTTTTGACTTCGCGAAGTTTGTTGCGTGTTTCTTGATTCCAACAATGCTGCCACCTACTCAGTATTTCATTTTGTATTAGCGCTTTAAATTCATTTAGGTCGATTTGCCTATTATTTATGATTTGTGATTTTAGGGCCTGCTTCGCCTCTCGGTCCGCTTTTTCATTTCCGCTAATACCATGGCTTGGTACCCAGTAGACGATCACTTCTGTACCTTTTCTTCTAGCTTCAGTATACGATGCTTAGAATTTGTCAAAACTGATTTTTTAAAAACGAGTCCAGGAGGGCCGAGTGTCATATACTATTTGACTCAGTTCATCACACACAAAATGAGGGGTTCTCTCTTACTATTTAAAGTATTTAACTGTGTAATGTCAATCGTTTCATTCAAATTTCTGCATTTAATATGTACAACGCTACAGCTATCGAAGCATTTATCAGTAGGCATCCAAACAAACCGATTCCGGCTATCCTGGCTCCCGATTTTTAATTAACGGTGGGAGATAGTAGTCATATACTCAAAAAAGGATTTCACTTACTTTCCTCAGAGATGGCAGAACCGATATTCCTAATCTTAAGTTCAGATCTTATGCTCCTACCAAGTATATTCTTCGGATTCAATAAAAATTACCACCGTCGTTCAAGTAGGATGTCAAAATCGTATAAAATCATCAGAATTTGAATTATTGTACGTCATGTTAGTTGATGGCCATACGAACCGACTTCGATTATACCGCTTCTCAGGTTTCGGTGCCGAAAGTATCTATAATAGTGAAACTCACTTCGTTTTCTCATGGATGGCCTAACCGATCAGAGAACTGTTTGATTCTGCAGGTTGTACTAGGTAATGAACAAAGGATCTCTATGGTTTCGTTCAAGAATCGAAGAGAAACATTTTGAATTTAGTTATTGATGAAAACTAGTCATATGAACAGTAAAGTACGATTCCAAGGACTAAAAGCGATAATTTGGCTCATAGTAACTTTGCTTCTAGAAGTAGCCGTAATCGAACCAATTAGGCATGATATTCAAAGAACTTCAAACTTAAGATTTCAATAACGTTTTTATTGAATTGCACCGTTAATACCGTCGTTAATTGTGTATTGCATTTGCAGTACCCAGTGCACAAGTTTATGATGTCTTTTTTGTCAGCAGATGGCGCTTGAGGTCCATTTCGGTATATTTCGAGCCTGAACGAGCAATTTTCCGTTGGTTAAACTTCCCTTTTTAAAGCGGGGTTGTACTCCCCTTTTTAAAGCATTATATTACATCCGCCATCCATACTTCAAACTAGAAACGTACTTTTATTTCCGGGCCAACCAACCATTGCCGACTACCATCTTGAGGCAGGATTCCCCAGAATAGATCACCGTTACCCCAATGCGACATCACCACAGTAGTTGAAATTATACAAGTTTTAAGTAAATAGTTATTTAAAATTAGAAAATACCCTCGGCATCTCAGAGCTTAATCAGTGTACCTTTGAACTTGTATTATTATATTTAAAAAAAAAACTACTTTTATTTCGTGTTGAGCATGCCAATTTTCAAACCAAGTAAAGAGTATTTACGACATTCGATGATTTTCTTGTATCATCAAAAGAAAAAAGCATCGGAAAATCGTCCAACCCTTGAAGGCGCAAACTTTCTCCAACCGTCAAAACCGTGTGAGCGCCGATTTTAACGTTTCAAAACAGGCGATTTTTACATTATAAACATAATCGCGAAAATCGATCGGAAAGGTTTGAACGAGACGAACTACAATGATTATTTGACGAAACTGATACAAAAACTGGTGTTGATCTGGTTTGTTTAGTGTAGTGTGTGTTCATAGTTAAGCGTCAGCAATCATCCACAATTGGACTATTGTAGCTCTAGTAGATTAGGAGTTAGCTACGTGAAATCATGCCAATATGGCGCAGAACGAAAACGCCAATAAATTGTGTGATCAATCATATCGTCTTCACTCTCGGTTTCTTCATTTCGGATAAAAAACCTGAAGCATTGGACATTATGCACCGCAATAGCCACTTCCAAAATTGACTCTTTTGCCGTTTTCAAATGCTGATGTAAGCATATACTATGGCCATTCACGAAAAAAAATTATTTTGCAGCTTAAAGTATCGCTCGAATGGATCAACTAAATGGGGTAAGTGGTAAGAAGCAATTAAACAATCCCTGTCTATCGGCGGTTGGTAACGTGTTTAACTTGAGCAGAAAGGGCACACAAACGTACATTTCAATAATTTCTCCACCAACTTGGTCCAGTTCAATCTCGGTCTCAAACAGCGTCGGCGCAACGGGAAACAAACAAACCATAACAGCAGAGTCCGTAGTAGCATGGTTTGATGTGGTTCCGAGAAGGCACATTATTTTGGAATTAATTGTTTCGGGAAAGACCTCGATCTGGAACCCTAAGCAGTGGAAGCACGCTGTATTGCTGGTTTATGTAGACCGGCATAATTTTGCTTCGTTTCGTCACGCTACAAGTACGGAACTCAATGGGGAGTAGGGGTACGAATCATATAACGGATCTGTTGGTTTCATGTTTTGGTTAGATAATTTTAGAAATTTTACACACAATCAGCCACTTTTCTTCTACGATTATTCAGAACCAATCCGTTGCAATCCACCAATGAGCACAACCACAACACTTTTGGCGTCATAATTGTCGGCACACTTTCGGCAGTCGGAAAGGGGTGCTCAATGATGATGAATAAATTATACATTTTATTACTTACTTTAGATTTCGACTTGTAGATAATCCTTCGACGCCGCCGACGGTGGTATGCTGTCTTGACCTATAACACAATATATCCGTTTGTTACACTGGCCGAATGTATAGCGTATGAAATTGAAACACTTAAGTGAGCCTGTATGGCATCAAAACTAAGCACTTGTGATTCCAATGAACATTCACTTTTAACTCTTTGCTTCACTTAAAACATTCTTCACCAGAACAATATCTTTTGTAGCGATAGGAATAAAGATCAAGCCGGATTTTTTTTTATATCAGCGGGATTAATTGCCTTGGATCGAATGAACTAATCAGAGCTCGTTTTCCAGTGATAAAACAACACAACTGGTTTAATATAGCACTAGACACCGGCTATCCACGTGCCGATGGGTGATTCCATTGACAACCAAACAACGAACATACGCAATTCGGTGCTCGAGCTCGAAACCTGTGGAGAGGAAAAGTGAAATAATTATTTATGATTAGTCATGAAATGCTGAGTACTGTACAGACAATTATTAACCAGGAGCTCAATCTATACGACTGCGATCAGCCGAAGGGGTTGTTTGTATACATCCAGCACTAACAACAATCATTGAAGGAACGGAATTCCAGTGAACCGGCTCGATCGGTAGCGGTGCAACGATTAAATACTGTTTCCGCAGTAGAGGAAATGAGCCGCTAGAAGCTAGAAAAAAACTAGCTAATGTGCTTATGAATTCAGTAACCGGCTGTGGCGACGAACTTGACACTCTATTGATTGCGATCTGCTATAAATTAAAATGTTTGTGCTCTGCTGTCATAGGCTAGGCCTCTGTTTATACCCCTGTGCAAACGATGAATGGTGGGAATCGTTGGAAACTGATTATAGGTAATTTGCTCTATGTCTGTTTGAGTTTCAACAAACATCTAAGGCTGATGTTCCCAAAAGCATTATTATTGGTCAAATTGAAGGAAATTCCATGACTTCCATGATTTCTATTCATTGTAGAATTATAGAATATTTATATTAGTTACTTTTCTTTGCTAACTAATGTAACTTAGCATTGAATCAGTTAACCAGTTAAACGTAATCATACAAAAACCGATGATGCATCACGATCTGGTCGTTCAAACAAGGTTGTTTTTCCAAAGATTGTTTCAAAATATAAAAAAAAAAAACTTTGGAACAGACCGGGGATTTTTTGACAGACGTGTTAAAATGGAATCAATAACAAATTAGGATCGGAGGAACACTTTTTGCGGTAGCGGATATCGGATCGGGGTAAAATTTGACTGATCTTTGGGAAATCAATGTGAGTTCCATTGCGAAGTCTTTTAACTATTACTTCTGGTACTTCTAGTACCTGAACAGGAAGCCGGTGTAGGCTAAATAAGTTTGTTTGGCCCTCAACTAACAAGGCAAACAAACTGAATTTATTTTAAGACCAATTTTAAAGATTTTGACGGTCTGAAGTTTTCAATACTCGTTAGTCTGCAATTCCAGAACCGGAGCTCAGAATCGGATAAAATTGAATTGCAGTCAGCAGGAATATATGACCTTTAATTTGAAACCAAGTTTTCGTAAATCGGTTTAACTTTGTAAGAGAATTCAATATAAGCACTTCTAGTGCTTTCAGAAGATCAGACATCAGTATAGTAGAGGTGGGTTTGTTTGGCCCTCAACTAATAAGTTCTGCAAAGTAGAAAAATTTGCTGACCAGATTTAAGAAATTCGTTCCTATTACATTGTATTTCTGGAACCGGTAATTTTATCCGGATAAAATTTAAAGATAATTTTTTAGTCGCAGGACCGTTCGTTAGAATCAGATTTTGTAGAAATAGTTTCAGCCATGTTTGATAAAAAGAAATGACATTGTTTTCATTTTTTACACTCTGTAATTCCAGAGTCGAAAGTTTGATCCGGAAATATGAAAAACCTAACAAAAGTAAATGATCCAGTTGAGTTTTCTGGTAGAATTTTATTTGACTCGACATTTTAATCGCATTCTTTTGGTCATCAAGGGCAAATTAAAATTTGTATCATCAGTTCAACATATTGACTCTAGCCTTACTTTTGAGAAGATCCTAAGCATACATTTTTTGAAAGTAAAAAACAATATCTATGAAACGGTTAGTCTGATTGATTAAGTGTCTGTGACAATGTTGGAGAATTATGCGTTCAAAATGGAGAAATCAAGATAGAGAAAAAGTTACATTCTTTCGAAATATGACAGATTTTTGGAATTTTTTGATATATTGTTTATTACTGTTCTTGGACCTAATTCAATGCAAGTTTTAAGACCCAATTTTATGATTATATAAACCATTGCCGAAAATACTAAATCAATTGGACTAACCGATTCTAAGATATATTTTTAAAGAAATTTTTTTGCTGAGGCGCTTCTCAAAAGTAAAACTATAGTGAAAATGGCAAACCGATGATGAAAATTGTCCGTTTCGGCCATGATTAATGATTCATTGGATTCTGAAATTGAAAACGTCACTTGACCTTTTGTTTTAACACATTTCGCACCCGATTCATAGGTGTACTGGAAAATTGCATGACTAGCGCCACGATCCTACTTCTACAATGAATCTTTCCAAAATGTGCTATAAAAACCTATTTTAAATATTATCATTTTTTATGACGTAACGGCACTTACTTTTTCAATATGTCCCATATTAATAATACTTAGATGTTTCATGTGACTACCTGAAATCATATTATTGTGTAATGATAAATTCTATATTTCATTATCAATCTTTAGTTAAAAAATGTTACCAGCTGTTTACTAGAGTGACTGGTGTTACCATACTGCAACGTTTACGAAACTCAGATTTTTGCCACCCATCAAAATGCAATAACAGTACTTGAATGAGACTTCAGGTAAAATATTTTAGCCTATTCAAAATTGATTAAGCTATTCAAAATTCAGATACGATGTTAGAGACAATTAAGTTTTCTTTATATTCAGCATAGAGCTTTCGACATTCGTGAAATAAGTAGGAAAGAATAAGTATTTGTGACTAAAACAATACCTTGTTCGCTTGTCTAAGTATTCAATGTTACGTCTGAAATGAAATTCTGATTATTTGACAGTATACCGGCGTATGTATAAATTCGTGTTCGAGCAAAAAACAGATTAGGGACATGCAAAGTAAGCATATCCCGAAGCCACAAAACTGATAATATCCACTCCAATTCCCGCGAGAAAATGCTATCGATAAACCCGGTAATTTATGTTTCCGTCCCACGCGAATGACATTGCACAGTTTGCTTAGTGCGTTGGTACAGAACGGATTGTGGAAGGACGCGTGATTAACCCGGATTTTGAATGCCCAAAATGTTCTGTCATAGCTCTAAATTCATTGAATTTCAACCATTTTCATCCGAATCCGGCAAAACGATCCGGACGCCCCGCCTGCATAATTGCTTCCCGATGGCAAATGCACCCTGCTGCGTCCGGGTATAGTTTTAATGGTTTTTATTGTTATGACATTTCCTCTGCTGGGTTGTTGGTGGTACTTTACCGTTGCAACTACGACGAAGCCATGCAAAGCACGCGACTTCGTCGGTGATCGCAAAAGACATTTGAACAAACTCCATGCACTGGAAATGATGATTCAAGGCATTAGGGATTTGGTGATCCGTAGAATGGGATGAAAGTGGAAAAGTGTTTGTATATTGGAAAAGGGTAAGGATTTTTTTCTCATTCAGGAACCCATTAATCATGCACAATAATAGAGTCAATCCCCGCACTCAATGGTTTGTTTTGGAAAGGAAATTGTACTAAGTGATTTAAGTAACTGTGGGTTTTGTATAATGAGAGTGTACACACTAAGATTCAATTCCGTTGTTAGCTAATTGCCGATATTTCGGTACATGAACGTCATTTTACAAAAATTATGCAAATTTTTACCGGACGATCAGTTTTCATTACAGATTTCTGTAAATAGATATACAATTCATACGGTAAAACTGAATAGTCGCCGAGTACGGTAAAACCCACACCATTATGGTAAAATAATCTTCCAATAACCGAACTTCTGTAAATACTGATTGTCGTGTATTTTGAGTAAGTGTCTTTTTCTGAATCAAACGAAAAAAATCTTGTAGAGTTCATCGAATGGATTGAGGTACAGGTGCTGAAGTTTTCAAAACATTAGAACCACTAAAATCTTTTTGTTCACTTATAGGCAGAAAATAATTGTGTATCACTTGTCCACTTACTGCCTACACAAATTGATCGAGGGTAATTTCTGGTGGACTCGACGGATTGTGCAATATTTTGGAAGGTGCTCATAATACCGGTCAGCCGGAACATTTGACCCTTTTTTGTGGAATAAAACCATAGCCACAACAGGTTGGAATTTTCTTCATTCGTTTTTGTGAATATGTGTAGTTTTTTAAAATTTGAAAATAAAAGAATTTTAACCAAAGGAATAAAAAACAAACAAAAAATTACCGAACAATCAGTTACATCCATTTGGTTTACAGTTTACGGTAGTTGTTTGACAGTTCAGCAATTACTGAACGATCGGTAATCAATTCAGTTACCGAACTGATTATCGAACGTTCAGCTGTTGAAAATTCGGTAAAAAATTACCGAATTCTGCGAAATTTTCTAAGTGTGTATGTAATTTGGTTAGTTTAATTCAGTTACTTGTCATACATGCCTTTGCTACCAAAGTTTTTTAGGAAAGTGATTGATTAATTTTACAACAAGAAGACTTATATGCCGATGAGGGACTTGATCTTCTACTCGCCTGACTTTAAAACTGATTAATAAGTGTACATGGCAATTTGTTGGGCTTGTGATACGATCCTATTGGAATCCATGCAAAGTTTAAAAGTATTTTTTTTTTTGCATATACGAGTTCTCATGCAAAATTGTGAATACAAATTCATGCAAAATTTTGAATTTGCAAATTTTTGATATCTTCATGCTGTCAGCAATCTTTCGCAATTTCCCTTTTCGATTTTTCATAACGGATGGAATGAACTTTCGAAACGATCTCCAAAACAACAGCCTCATTTGGACGACCAGAGCGTGGTGCTTGCATGACCCCGTTTGAATTCCGCATACCAGTTGATAAATAAATAAATAATAGTTGATTGGCAGCGCCCGGATATTGCTTATTAAACCATTTCTTTGGTTGCACAGTATTATTTTTATTACAAAACGATGTTTTATCAACACGCGTAATTCTTTTCCATTGTTTCTGATTTTCCAAAAGTACAGCACAATAATTACCACACTAATGAAAAAAGTACATCACAATAACTAACACACTAATGAAACGAATGTCATGGAACATTGACAGAAGATATCTAAGGGTTGTCTCAATTGAACACTAGCTGGATTTTAATTATTGACGCCATCTGTCTGTCAGATCGGAAACTTATTGACCAACGTGCTATGTATGAACTACATTCCGCGGAATAAGCAACTCTCTTCAATTGTTATTCACTTTCAATGGCTTAATGTGATAGTTGATTGATCTAGATCTTGTAAGCGTCTTTCTGGCCACATTCAATTAAGTTAAACTTACAAAATGGAATCAAATGCGGTCAGTATATTGTTCTGAGCTCGTTCAATTCTTGAAGATAGTTGTTGTAATTTACCCAACATCTTCTACACCAGCAAGGTTATGCACCAAGTGTTCTATTTCTTTGTGACTGGCTATCCTGATATGTAAACGGAGACGTGACGCAATTAAAACCCAGGATAATTTATGCACCACCATTTCTTTCACATTTTATACGATTCAGAGCGGTTACGCTATGACCGCAATGGACATGGAAAACGGACCCCGATGACGTGAGTCGGTCGAGTCATGCAAACTTGTCGATAGTATCATGTGTGCTAAAAAGCACATATTTCTACGTCCAAGGCTCGAGTCACTGTTGATGCAACTCTACATGCGATCTTCGAGGAATGCAAACTCAAGTACTTTTTGCGGGGCAGCTATAGCAATTGTGAAAACATATCTAGAATTCTAGCAACTCCGAGAATTTGAATTTCGTCATTAACATTTCGATTGCTTTGAAGCATTTGTTTTGAGGTCGATTTATAGTCACGAGTTTACGAGCAACCATAAACGTCATCAACACCTGTTACACGTATATGGTTATGCTTCCGAAAACTGAAATGAATCGAGTCCGAAAGAAATTCAAGTCACGACATTCTTAATATATATTTAATGACTAATCAGAGCTAGACTTCATATGCAACATACTGACTACAATAGGTTTACGCGATAGCACTTCCTTCCTCTCTTCTATTGTCAACGTGCGTTAATATGTCTAGCCCGGTATGAAACGCGAGATACGTATGTTTATGCTTTCGGTTTCTGTCTTTGATGCGACATACTGGCCCATAAAAAGAATGAAAATAAATTACGTAGTGTCTGTATATGCAAACACTTGCGACTGTGAACGTTCGAATGTGGTGCTACTACATGATAGTGTAGTTTAAATGAATAATAATTCTAACCCCCCTCGCACTCTGTCTCTATAATTACGAGGAATAGACATTGTGCAATTATAGCGAATCTAATTATACAGAGATTATGAAGATGTACTAAATCCTTTAACCGGGTCTAAATAAACCTTATAAAATGAAATGAAAAAATGTACTACATTTGAATACATCCCATTTGGGAAGTACCCACAAGTGTAAAATACATTGGCGAGCCTAATATGAGACAACATAATTGTCAACAGTCAGTATTGTCAATCCTTCAGCAATAGTTTCATTTGTCAATACAGCAAGGTGGTCACGTTATTTGTTTTTATCCTGCTATTTCTCAATTTTAAAGTGAAATTTGTTGCTCGAAAATGTGTATCATTTTGTTCGTGCGCATCTGATCAGTTCCAGCTTATTGATCGCGATAAACATTTCAACTGGCCAGCATGGATTCATGCCAGGGGCGTTCTGTTTTAACGAATTTACTGCAATTTACGTCAACATGTATTGATCAAATGGAAAATAAATTACAGGTGGTTGTTATATACACTAACCTGAAAGCAGCCTTCGATCGTATCGATCATGAAGTTCTTCTTCGTAAATTTAGTCTGCTCGGAGCCAAACAGAAGCTAACTATTTGGCTACGGTCTTACCTTACCCCCAGAATCATTCGTGTAAAACTGGGTTCTTGCGAATCATCCGCATTTTCCAATGGATCAGGTGTACCACAGGGTAGTAATCTCGGTTCCCTGCTTTTCATACTCTTTTTTTTCGTGATGTAGGGGTCCGTTTTGGGTACTGGATGTAAACTGATATTTGCTGACGATCTCAAACTCTATTTGGCAGTGAATTCGACCGAAGACTGCGTTCGATTGAAAACACTAATGAATGGCTTCGTGGATTGGTATCGAACAAATCAGCTGACCATTAGCATCGCTAAATGCGCCGTAATGACTTTTCACAGGAAGAGCGATCCGATCATGTTCAGTTACAGCATTGATGGTATACCGTTACGTAGAGTCAATGAAATCAGTGATCTCGGCATTATATTGGACTACAAACTGATTAAAAAAATAACTTGCGAGATAAAACCAGATTTTCAAGATAACACCACATCTGGTTGTTTCATGAATTTTTAAGAAAGCTTGTTACAAAACTTTGTTTTGCTTCGTTTCGCAACTTTTTATGCTAGTTTTTAAAGTAATGGCTATTTTCGCCTATTTTATAACGACAGGATATGCAATCTCCGGGGAAACCAACGTTCGAACCGAGAGCCGGAGGGCCGAGCGTCATGTACCACTCGAGTTCAATGTAGCACCAATGTAGGAATTTTTGAGGTTATACGGTTTTCGAATTGAATGTCATTACACTAAATGCCAATCATCCGTATAAGTCGCAATCATTGCTCAACAATGATCAAATCATTTTATTGGGGGACGAGTATAGCGTGTGGCAAGTCGATGACTTTCACGCAGCCCGCCTAGGTTCGATTCCCAATCCCGCACATATGGTCAGAGAGTTTTTCTGGTCTGAAGTGGCGAATGACCCTAAGTTTAAAACCTTTATAATCGAAACAAAAAAAAAAATTGTTTAGAACAAGTTGGGATCTTCGACATTTGTAGTTAAAATTATTCTTTTTGCCATTCTCATATAGAAAGGTTATGCAATCACTGTACGCAAATGTCTCTCTCTCTCTCTCTCTCTCTCTCTCTCTCTCTCTCTCTCTCTCTCTCTCTCTCTCTCTCTCTCTCTCTCTCTCTCTCTCTCTCTCTCTCTCTCTCTCTCTCTGTGTGTGTGTGTGTGTGTGTGTAACGTTTTTTCACTTTTCTCGGAAATGGCTGAACCGATTTTCACAAACTTAGATTCAAATGAAAGGTCCCATCAAAATTCCTGAATATCATTTGGATCTGACTTCCGGTTCCGGAATTATGGGGTAAAATGTGCAAAAAATTGTGAAAATAAGTGCATCAACTTTTTTCGGAGATGGCTGAATCGATTTTCACAAATTTAGATTCACATGAAAGGTCTTGTGGTCCCATACAAAATTCCTGAATATTATTTGGATTCAACTTCCGGTTCCGGAGTTATAGGGTAAAATGGATCCGGAAATATAGGGTAAGGTGTGTTAAAAATTTTATACCATCACTGAAAAAGGCGAAAACCGTAAAAAAAATTCTAAATCGACCTCAAATCTTCTCCAATTGATAGTTTTCATCAGTAGATGGTCAAACAAACCGATTTGGGTTATGCTTTTAAAAATCGAAGAAAATTATTTTGAAGTATACCATAGTATTATATATGATAGTATGATTGATATGAGAAAGGCATCATTACGCCACAAGAGGGATTAAAACAAGTTTTATTTTTACTTAACGATATATTTAATAAGTCACAGTGCCTTAGCTCTTAGATGCCCAGAGCATTTCGGGTGGCCCGCATGTTGGTCATCGATTGGAGCGGTCCTCCGTGTGTTACGTTACGGAAGAGAATAAAACAAACGTGGAGAAGTAAATGTTGTTGAAAACGGAATGGAGAAAGAGGCTGTGTGAACAAAATGACTAAGAACGACCAAGATCTAATTAGTTTACTTCGAGGTGGTGAAGAGACGGGGGAACGAGGAGCGAAAAAGTTAGTGATCTTGTAGTTGAAGTTATTATACATCTGAGCAAAAAATTTTCATATAGCTCGAATTAAAGTATAATGAGCCGAATATAATGAGAGAAACGATTTACAACGGTTCATCTAAATAAACAAAAAACTGTAGAAGCAGAAATAACAACCCGTAATTTTTCATTCCAAAGCCAACCGACAATGTTAAGGGATAACACTACTGCAGAAAAAAAGAGAAGGACTTTTTTGGGGAATTATTTTGGGATCAAAAAAATGGAGTAATTAGAATTTTGTATGAAGCACTTTTTAATATGTATATTTAAGTACAAAAAAATGATCAGTTTTAAAAATTGAAAAAACAAAATGGCTGCTTGGCGGCATTTCCGCGAAAATGCTATCCGGCTGCCGGAAACATAAGTCAAGTAAATCTTGACCAATCGATTCAAAACTTTTACAGAATATTCTCGATCGTTTTCCCCATAGAGGTACGTAGGGGTTTTAGAAAAATGTGAAAATTTTTTTTTATGAACAATTTTGTGATAAAAAAATGCAGTTTTATTTTAAAAGGGCTGCCATTTTACAGAAAATCAATTAATTAAAAAAAAAACGCTGCGTACCTCTGTGGAGATAACTATCGAGAATATTCTGTAAAATTTTTTGAATCGATTGGTCAAGATTTACTTGACTTATGTTTCCGGTCGTCAGCCGGACAGCACTTTCGTGGAATTGCCGCCAAGCCGCCATTTCGTTTTTCAATTTTTAAAACTGATCATTTTTTTGTACCTAAATATACATATTAAAAAGTGTTTTATACAAAATTCGGATTACTCAATTTTTTGGATCCCAAAATAATTCCCCGAAAAAGTCCTCTTTTTTTCTACAGTGGTGTAACCCCTTAAGCGTCTTTTGCCATCTATCGCACCATCGATTGTCACAAAGCCAGCTACTACTCTTGACAACCAAGTGTCTACAATCGCAGCCAAATGGAACCAAAGCCAACAAGAGAAGATGAATCAATTCTGTTTTTGTTTAGGCAGGCTCATTAATCCCCCGTTGCGTTATCTATGTGCGATTGGAGAAGGTTATTTGAGCAGTTGTTAAAAAACAAATCAAACCTACGGGTAACCAATTAGGGTCATTCCAGCGATTGATGGCTCTTGTGCGGTTTTGAATAGATGAAAGTGAGAAGGTAGTTCAGAAATGTAAATCCATTCAGTTGAATCCTGCAATTTTATATACAGGAACATACAAAGCTATTGCTGTTACTGAATATGTTATCTTCCTTATCTTCAGGTGTTATTTTATTGTATTTTTCATTTCGCTTTCAAGGCATTGGATAAAGCAAAATACTATGAATGGAGTGATGTTTCTCTGTTCTGAAAGAAATTGTGTAAAATCGGAAATACTATCAGAGATGCAGAAGCTAATTGAACTTTTTCGGTCAATGCATCAAATTAAATTCCAATCCGAATTTGCAAAAAAACACTAGCGGCAGTCTGTTTTAGTCATACATAAGGAATGATGCTTGTGGCATTCCGCACGGATCAGCTTCCAGTTTCTGTTTTTTTTTTCGGGTCCAACATACTGATTATTATCAACATGTTTTAAGCCGTTGGAAGAAATAATGCCTTAGCCTTGACATTAAGCCACTGGACATGATGTCGGCAGACTGGTTGACCGGCCGGCTATTCGGTTTTTTAATTTGCATTTTGGCAAACTGTTTATGACAGCGTAAAAAATCGCTCATTGCACCACAGAGAAAAGACATCCAAGCTAGTACAAACTTTTTCAAATAAGCTGTGTAAAGCATACAAGTGAAAATCCATTAAAAAATTACCGTTGCGTACGACTTTGCACGCATGTACTACCATTGTATGAAAGCTCGAACGCAAGAGCCCATAAGCGGTGATCACTTTACCGTTAAATTTTTCACACACATTGAAATCTCTACTTGGATGTCTGTTGTCTGTGATTTCACTATACATTACATTTTACCCCATGTATCTCTTTCCTGTCAAATAATGAAGGATAGCGGTAATGCTGATGCATACTATGCAAAACAGCCACATCCGTGAGCGGTGTAAAACCGAGAAAGTTTTGCAATGACGTCTTCGAGCTCTGGCATTGGTCGATGTTTTCAGGGGGTAATCGACTTATGATTCAGTTTCGTTTTTTCGTTTGACTACCAGACGATAATAGAAGCTAAGTGAAAGTACTTGATGTCAGATTTATATAAGATAGCGAATTTCGGTGCGAGAGCGATTTTATCTCTAGGAAAAATCGATTAGTTTAGCAATCCGACATGAAAATTATCATCCGGTTCTGTTAATTTTTTTTATTTAACAATATATTTAATAACGCACACTATCTTAGCTCTAAGAACCGAGGGCATTTCCTATAAGTACTTAAGACTAAGAAAATTCTTTCAATCGTTACATTGTCTTAATTTGGTCACATCGTCGTATGTTGATCATTGCAACTCTAGTGGGTCCAGTATCCAGCTGGTGGTTCGTAGTGGCTTGGGGGTTATCCAGGTGCCTCTGTTAATAGAAATAACAGGTCAACTTCAGGATATATTTTATTTTGGTCCACTTTGTAAAAATATCCACCAAATGTTGTAATATCTTTGAAAAACCCTTCCGTAATAATAATAATCCGTATTTTAATGTGATTAGTTTCAAATTGATGCAACATAAATCCATAAAGTTTGTTAGGTAGGCCAAAATATATGAAGTGGCCTAATTATATACCTCTGTTACCCTAATTCGTGTGGAAATGAATAGCTTAGGGAATACCAGGAACGCACCAGGCGTCATGCCAGGAATTTAGCGTTTAATCGATTTATAACTTTAGTACTTCCAACGATGCTATCTAATTCCATCTCAACTACGGAAAACTGAATTAGTACATGTTGTGCTATGTGAGATATAAGTAAATACGTTATGTATAAGTAATGAGCGACCAAACATTCGTCTAAATTTGGAACAGTTCTCTAGAAACAAAACAACTGGCTCTTTTAATGCGTTTTGGCTATTTTTGCCTTGCTCGTAACAAAGGATATGCAATCACCGGAATTACTGAGTGATAAGTGTTTAGAATTTTTTTAAACGGTCGTTAATGACGGCGATGCGAAACACGTGTATTTTATTCTAAATTGGGCGAACCGACATCGACTACACCGGTCCCCGGATTTCAGTTCTGTAAGCACCAGAATACGTCAAAACGGCTCTGTCTGGATCCGACTTTCGGTTCCGGAACTACAGAGTGAAGTGTGTTTAAAATTTCAAGCCGTCATTTAGAGTGACGTTCCCCCGGTGAACGACCAAAAGGTTAAAGCCGGGGTAAAATAAATGATATTAATAATAATAATAGAGTGTCGATGCAAATAACGAAAAAATTCTTCTAAACTTGCCTCAAAACAGTTTCAGTTTGTAGGTTATGTAAGTTGCTTGTCAATCGAAACGATTTCAGCTATACCGGTTTCTAGTTTCAAAAAACGGAAAAACAAATCTTCTAAAGTGGGCTAAAAACTGTTAACAAATTAAAAAGGTTGTTATTCTTGGTTGTTTTCTTGTTTTTCTTTAATATAATCTTGTTTAATCTTTAATAATTTGAAACTTGCCTCAAAACAGTTTCAGTTTGTAGGTTATGTAAGTTGCTTGTCAACCGAAACGATTTCAGCTATACCGGTTTCTAGTTTCAAAAAACGGAAAAAAATCTTCTAAAGTGGGCTAAAAACAGTTAACAAGTTAAAAAGGTTGTTATTCTTGGTTGTTTTCTTGTTTTTCTTTAATATAATCTTGTTTAATCTTTAATAATTTGAAACTAGCCTCAAAACAGTTTCAGTTTGTAGGTTATGTAAGTTGCTTGTCAATCGAAATGATTTCAGCTATACCGGTTTCTAGTTTCAAAAAAACGGAAAAAAATCTTCTAAAGTGGGCTAAAAACTGTTAACAAATTAAAAAGGTTGTTATTCTTGGTTGTTTTCTTGTTTTTCTTTAATATTTAATAAAAGATTTTCTGATGAATGCGTGTTTTGTTGGTTATGTCAATTATACACAGAAAGAAATAATGAAATTTACACGACATGTAAATCAATAGTAACATGGAATAGACATGGGTTGAATCGAAATTTATATTGAAAACTTTCATCGGTGCAAAACTAAATCGGATTGCATTGAATTTTCAATGAAAATAACCGTATATTTCAATTAACGCTTAGTTTGCGATTAAATTATATTGAAACCTACAGAATTGTAAAGTAACTTTATGTTTAATTACCTGCTCCAAATATGTGCATGAAAATAGATGTAAATTCACAAAATATTTTTATCTGTGTACCACTATTTCACCGGAGCCAAAACAGTCAGCCATTTGATCTTCGAACTTAATCAATGACTTAATAGTATTTTTCAAACGAGCCGAAGCTTGTTTGAGATCGGCTTAGGCATCTCTCAGAAAAGTGAGCGGTAAAAACGGGTGTTTTGTCGGTTACGTTACTTATATCATTATATAATCGGATCTAGAAGTGATAGCAACTGGATATTCGAACTTGATCATTGATCCAATAATAGCTTTCAAACAAGCTCAAGATTGTTGAAATCGTTTCAACCATCTCCGAGAGTTCGAACGATAAGGAAAAATGCGGGTTTTTTCGTTTACGTCACTTATACCTTTCATATCTCCGCAACCAGAAGCGATAACTATTTGATTTTAGAACTTATCAATGACTTAATAGTAGCTTCCAAAGGAGCCAAAGCTTGTTGGTGTTGATTTAGCCATCGCCCAGAAAATTGAATGGCTAAAAAAAACCAGCGTTTTGTCGGTAACGTCACTTACGTCATTACTTCTCTGGAACCAGAAGTGATACCCATTTGATCTCCAATTATGTCTCAATAGCAGTTTTTAATGAACTCCCGAGAAAATTGTGCGGCAAAAAAAACAACGAGTTTTGTCGGTTACGTCACCATAAGTGATAATCATTTGATTCCAAACTTGATCAATGACCCAATAGTAACATTCAAAGAAGTCCAAGCTTGTTGGTATTGGTTTAGATATCTCCGAGAAAAATGAGCGGTAAAAAACGATAGCCATTTGATCTTCAAACTTGATCAATGAACCAATAGTAGCATTCAAACTAGCCCAAGCACGCTGAAATCGGTTCAGTTATCTCCAAGAAAATTAAGCGGTAAGAAAAAAGTGGGTTTTGCGCTTACGTTACATATTCTTTTATTACTTCGGAACCATAAGTGATAACCATTCGATCTTAGAACTTGATCAATAGCGTAATAGTAGCTTTCAAACGAGCCTAAGCTTGATGAAATTGGTTCAGCCATATGGAAATCGAATCCACGTTTATTCTGTGATCGAAACCAAAACGAAATCAATCAAATTACTTTCATAACTAATTTGGAAGCTATTAATTTATATTTTTATTTCAGAGACTCATTTTCACATCGTTAAGACCATTATTGTACATCGATACTTAGTTGTTCACAGCTCTCTCGTAGATTTGTATTTAGAAGTCCCACACAAAGTTGGGGTCACATTTCAAACCATTCAACCGTCTATATAGCTATTCAGCGGTGGTCATGAGGAAATACTTTCGTCTGGTGTATCCGATCAATGTCTAGTTGATGTTGTCAACAGCACTTTTTCTTCTTTTTCACTTAATCTTTCACTCTCTCTATCAGTTACTGTATTGCCATCCAAAACGAAATCAATCCCAATCACGCAACAGTGACGGTGTCGGTTCATTGGTTCGGTTTTGCTTACGCGCTTATCCTTGTATTAGGTAGGGTTTGTAACCAAATGCCTATCGGAAAATAATTGTCAACTTGGCAATCCTTGATAGTGGAACTATCTTTAGTGTCCATGGTTGTTTCCTTTCAGACTGCAAACTGTCATTGAGGCATCAGTATAGCAACCACTCCTGCCGCTGTTTACTTTACGGGTTATGATTACTGAAATATTGCTTATGTTTTTTTTGTGGAAAAGTTAAATTTAGAAAATTAAATGTTTTGTTCTTTTACCAAAATCAAAAGGTCACATTGGATATTGACATATGTCAACAAAGGGAAATGTCTTTGTATGCATGATTTTTTTGCATATTTCTCATAATTCTCATTAGAAACGCTACAGCCTATCAAGTGCTAGTTTAAAATTAAGTGTTCTGCGTCCTTGAAAGAGTATTATAAAATGACTTGTTCTGAATGAGTAATAAAGAATCTTTTGTTCAATTTACTGTAAATAATTCCAACGTAACCATCGAGAACACGTAATGTAAAAAAAACTAAAATGAAAAAAAAAAGATTTGGTTCAGTTAGTCCTATACTTATTTTAAAATTAAAAAAAAGCTTATTGAAAATTAACGCTAAGGCTCTGTTTAGCTGTTGTACACCTGAATTGATTTTCGAAAGAATCATTTGGAAGTCCTATGTCCCACTGTTCTTATGAAATATTTATATTCAATTCTGTTATAATCATGATTAATCACATAATAAGACCGCTAATCCACGCAATTCATTTCGAAGCCATTTTGGAACTATTCTTCATCCCTAACCGGATCACGAATCAGTCATAAAAACAGACTGCCATCGAACCAGTATTGCACTACACTTTGGCTGGGTTGACAGAAAAATATGAACAACGAAACAGACCACGTTCGCCTCTTCATTTTTATTGTGTTATTGTACTACATTTTGATTCGGAACTTGATTTTCTGTTTCAACAGACTTCAGAGGCTGTACAGGACAACTGCATACGATTCTATTGATATGGTCGGAGGATTCTAAATCGGGGATCGAATATAGGATATATGACACACGAGGCAAGTCTTTTTTATGCGAGTTTACGTATCGCATAACTCTGAAACTTCGCATAAAAAAACCGCATAACTCTTAAACTTCGCATAAAAAAACCGCATAACTCTGAAAAACCGCATAAAAAAGACCTTAGTGTACTTAGAAATTCAAACACTCATGGTGCTGAAACGGTCGAATCATTTTGCGCGGTAGTTCGATCGATTGAATTGGCCGAAAAAGTGTCGCTGTGTAGCCAAAGAGGGCTTCGGTAGAATGATTGATTGATTATGACAATGAATTATGACAGAAGACTTTCAAAGCGACGATGAAGTTTGTCAAATATTTGCATATTCTTGACTGCGACAGAACCGGTAGAGAAACTGTGAACCTCTATGAGTCTAGAGTTTCGTGTAGAATAATTCAACCAACGTTTAGTTAATTTTCCATACAATAAAAACAACTACATTCAGAATTTCATCTCCTTCTGTTTCCATTATACATTTGCACTCATTTCGATAGGAAGGAAATAGGAAATAGACTTTTAATTCTAATCAGCGCAACATGTAAATCGATTAGCAAAACTCATTCCATGCAACAATCGAGAGGAAAACAATGGTGTCGTATTGTTTTCCTTGACTTGAACCGAACTACTGGCTCCAGTCTGCCTGACTCGAATAGATTTGCCATCAAGGTTTCAACAATTGCGCAAAAGTTCGCCAGCATGAATGAATCACGAACACGTTTCCAGGTCATAGCAAGCATCACTTCACCCTGCTGCTCTAGATGATGCGGTGAATCGTTCTATTTTCCCTGATCTATCTTCATCTTTAAATTGTGTGCTCTATAGCTATCACATAGCTATAGTACAGTACTGATGGAATATCTGTGGATTCCTTTCGCTCTCCATCATCGGTTCAATGTAAAACATGCCAAACAGCCTAAGGACATGTCGTGTCGTGGTCGGGCTTGCATATGCATCTGGAAATATGCATGGATAAGAATGCAGAAGAGGATATCTCTTCTCATTCGAGGCTACCGATATTGCAACGGCAATTAATTTCACTCTACACAAAAACAGAAAAACATGTTAGAAATTTGATTCCAAAGAAAATCGAACATGAAAAGCAATTAGCAATTTCATGTTCTAATAATATTACCATGGAGTGATATTTGATTTCGTTTGGACTAAGAATACAGCATTAAAAATTTGGAATAATGTACAAAAATGGTTAAAATCGAAAATGGTTTAAAATGTCTGAGTGACTAAAGCAACATAATCTGTTCTTTTTCATTTGCACACGAACACTCATACGACTGAGTTAGTTGGTTTAGCAAACATCTTCAGACGAGTTTTATTTTGGATTAAGCATACATCATACACTTCATGTGCGTTATGGTCCGTGTGTTTTCCATTCCATCCAGCAGAATGTATACATACCAGAGACTTTGCAAGGATTGGCTTTAAAAAAGGGGTACTTGAATTGAATTGATTGACAAGTTCCAGATGAACTAGCTTAAACTGCTTTCAATTTAGGGGTTTCGTGTGACATCTGAGGTTTTTGGATTTTTCCGGAAACTATCTAAACAGGGCTTTTCTGGGGAAATTTATCATTAACTACGCTAGTGATAATCCTACGATCCATTAAAATAAATGAAGGGTGCCCCATTAGATGTATGAGCAACTGCATCTCTTATGACGATGAAATATTCAACCCAATATCGAAATGGTCAAGCCGCAAAAGAACCATGATTTCCTGTAAAATGTTCATCGACCCATAGATTAAATGTACATACTGTACATCCCACAATGCTGTCCAGATAGTCTCATTCAGAGAGATGGAATCTGTCCACCCTCACGCATTGCTGGCAGTTGATTTGAAATAACATTGAAAACAATTTGTGGTGGCAGTCCGGTGTATAATGGAGTTCGGGAGGAAGATACCACCCTGCGGTTGTGTGTGTGCATCTGTACTTAGTCGTACAGTTACTGACGTACAGTTTAACACTTTCGACTTTGATGACAAATAAATTCAACCTAAATTAGACTCAATTGTTTGTCTGCATAGTGTTTCGCTTTGCCCGATGTGGTACAGTATCAAGCGGTTCGAAACGTTGTTGGCTTATAGTACCCGACTGCACTGGATTCCGACTATCGGGACGACAATATGCCATTGCGATTTATTTTCTGTGGTTTGTTCGATTGATGTGATCGGATATTGCTGTGATAAATCTGTCCAATTTATGGCGTCATGCGTCAATCATCATTTCACAATACTTGAAATCAAAGTATCAATCGTACCAAGCGGATTGTTGAAACTGGTCGAGACGCAGTTTTGCATGCAATTTTTTAATTACAATGTTTTTCCGGGTTTAAATATGATGTATATTGAGTATATTGAGAAAGTGTTTAATAGTAACGCATCATTAGGAAAACTATATATGAGAAATAATGTTAGTTCTATTTTGAAGTGTTTGTCCATTATCTCTGGTGCTGGAAACCAGAATCGGGGATCGTCATAGCGAAATGGATTTGTACTTATAGTCATCAACTAACAAGATCTGAAAATTGGAATAAATTTGTGATCAGATTGAAGAAGTTTATCGCTTATATGATGGTATCATATTTTTATACTAGTCGACCTTCTACTTCGAAACATGCGAGTCGATACCATTAAAAGTTAAGTACACTTTTTCGCGTCGTAATTTAAATTGGCACTTCTGTCGGATTTGAATAGTATTCAATAGCAGAACGTACGAAATAATTATACAAACTTGGGTCTCTATACATGCGCCCCAATTAATCTAAATTTATGAATTTAAAACAAAAATTCTCATGTCACTCATTGTACAGCAAAGTTAAGCTGAATTTGAATTCGAAACAGACACCGAATACAATTTTATTTAATAATAATGCTTGAATTTACATTATGAATAATTTTAATTTTTCCAAGAGTGGAGGCTATGGAACAGGACCATATTTTATTTGAAACTAATGCCGGCGTTGGTGTAGTGTATCAGTATGGTCTCGCTCTAATTGGTGTTGTGGTGTGGTTGTATAGAGAATAGGCACAATGATTTTTCCGCACAATGAATTTTCCGTATTTCTCGAGTTTTGGCAGAAGAAACCAAAATGTTCGACCCAAATCGTTGAATGGACACAAATCAACCCGTGGACACGTTACATATACATATTTTCTTGGAGAAGTTTATCAAATTCAGCGAATTTGAACAAACTCGGAGTAATTTGCTGATTGCTATATTTACAAAATATGAAAAATTATTCGATGAACTTTTAAAGTAAAAATGACCTAAGTAACGTTCCGATTGATATACACCACTATTTCGGCCTGCGAACTATTTGTCATTATGATTTCTAGTTAATATTATAATGTGGAATTTTACGTGATAGTTAAAAAATAGTGACGAGAACTTCGTATGGGTCTAAAAATTGTTACTGAACCAAGAAGAACGTGATTCTTTTAGAAATTAAGCAATGACCCAAAAATGCTAAAAAAAATTACAGATTTTATGTTTTGTCTGCTGTAGTAAGATAAAATCTCAATGTTTATCGCGAAAAACCAGTGATAAACATTCACAGAAGCTCAAAATAAGAAGCGCACTTATACGTACCGTGCACTATTACCCGGCTTTCCCCTATACTTTCATCAACTACACACCCATTTACATACTGTCTTTTTACCATTTCGACAAATTTGAATTGAAATTTAAACAGACTTTCTCCTATAACCTCAGTAACGAATCAACATCTAATTATATGAAAATCAATGATATGTTTTCAAATTCAAGAATGGTTTTATTTGAGAAGTATTTCTTTTTGCAATTTGTGATACATTAATATATCATTCGATTTAAAGGTCTTTGGCAATTATCTTTGAAATGTCAGAAACCTTCTACCGCTAATATAGCAAAAAAGATGTTATCAATCAACAAGATCTCTAAATTCAAACAATTTTCTGTAAGTTGAAACAGTTTGAAAAGCTAGTGTAGTCTGCATGATTTATGTTGACATTTGATAGCAACCCATCTCTCGTACTTGATTTCAATTGAATGTTAGAAAAATCAGTACTATGAACTTTGAGATTTTGTAGTTTTATCAACCTTGAAAATCTTAAAAGGGAATCCAAAGAATCAACAAGATTTCGAATGCAACAGGAACCCACAGTCGGCTTCATTTGACTACAGGGTCCGGCACTCGAAGTGTAACCAATTAAAAAGGCCATAAATTCAGTTTGGAAAATTACTTTTACTTAATTCAAAGTACAAAATGTGTAAAAATAATACAAAATTCAGAATCAATTCACTTTTGCTCGATATGACCACCTTTTGCCTTGACTATGGCCTTGAGACGGTCAAAAAACGAATCGCAAGTTGCCGAATGTGACTTGCAGGTATTTAGGCCCACTCGCGGACAATAACTTTTTTCAGCGCCTCGAGACTGGTGTATCTTTTAGTTCGGACTTTGCTCTCCAAAATGGCCCAAAGAGAATAATCCATTGGATTCGCATCTGGAGAATTCGAGAGCCATTGTGTGGACGTGATGAAGTTCGGAACGTTGTTTTTCAGCCATTCTTGGTTCACTCGAGCTTTGTGAGACGGTGCCGAGTCCTGCTGAAACGTCCATGGTCTGCCACCGAAATGTTTGTCTGCCCACGGCTTCAAAGCAACCTCCAGAATACTTTCCCGATAATATGTCGCATTTACCTTGACGCCAGGCTCGATGAAAACGATTGGAGAGCGCCCATCTGCGGTTACAGCGGCCCAACCCATTATCTGTTGCGGGTGCTGCCTCCTGGTGGCCAATCGATGACTCAAATTCTCGTATGAACGGTCGGTCAAGTAAACCCTATCGTTTTGAGAGTTTACGAATTGCTCAATTGGAAAAATTTTCTCGTCAGAAAATACAATGTTCGGAAATTGACCGCTTTCGGCCAAACGAAGCAACTCCTTCGCTCTCTCAAGTCAAGATTTTTTTTTCGCGTTCACTTTTGGCAAAATGCTTTCTTGCGCTTGTAAACAATACAACTCCGAACTGTCATTTAGCAAATTTCTAGAGAGCTGATGCCCGTGCGTCAGTTGCGCGAGCGGTCTGAAGTTGGTTACACTTCGAGTGCCGGACCCTGTACAATGAGCTCTGGAGCCGTCCCGGGTTGGCAGTTCTATTTTTCGTAGTTTGTACTTCCGATATTGAAAGCCGGAAACCGGTAGAGTTAAAACCAGTTGGTTTGGCCATCATCTATTGAAACTGTGCTTAGCATAGTTTTTCAATTTTTGTTAAGTTCTTTGCTGTCACCTTAAAAGACGGTTTGTAACAAATGCATATAGCAACCTATTTGTAGTGCAAAATAGTTCAGTCCGTTTTCAAAAGATGGTTCTGGTTGTTATGGATATTGAACAGTACTGCTGATGTCGATAGCTTCCAGAGGTTAGACCAATGGAGTCTCGTGACAAAATTTACGGGTTATGCACTGCTTATGTGGTATAAAATCAGATGTAACAGTTCTTTGTAAATGAAAACTAACGATTGATGAACAACATTGCAGAATGGAACATTTCTGTGAACCAAAAAATAAGATTCCTCCACTTTCGAACGCTTCGAAAACATTTTCACTGGTTTTTGCATAGCAATTGAAAGAATTTTAGAGGCTCGTTGTCAGTCTGTGATCGATTTCGGAAATCTGTGAAAATCTGTGTCATTTATAAAATCAGTGCAGCATATTGCGAATCTGTGAACCAGCCATCTCTGGCCATAAGCGTAAACCACTGAAGCCTCTTCTGGAGGTGTGCATACAAGTTCTTACAGAGCCAAACGTGACAGAGAAAACAGCAAATACCAGAGTTGAGCTGAGTAACTCCTTCTCTTCTTGAATCTGTGCAGTAACTCATGTACACTGAAAAGACACTAACACAGCGACAACAGATACTTGAAATTTTTAGTTGGATGTATATAAGATGTGTGTGAATATACGTAATTCTGGTGCACAAGGTCATGTGCTGAAGTTCAAAGCGCGACGGCAATGCGATAAGATTATTTGTCTGTTATTGACCAACAAGCGCAAGCAGCTTAGGGTTAATTTGTGCATATTGCGCTGTGGACAAAATCGCTCATTGGCTCATATTCGGTACCATCCGACCTTCTTTCATCGAATAAATAGAGAATCTAAAAAAATAATTGAATATCGATTGGAATGCAATTAATTCATTTTGAGACGCCACTGGGTTAGACATCTGTAATTAATATTCAGTTCAAATTGCTTTGAGTTAAAAAAAACTTGGTTATCACTGTGTTAATTATGAGCAATTTCGAGTTCATCAAGCGCCATTTGCGGAAAGTTTTAGTTTTCTGTACTACAACGGGCGAACGGTATAGGCTGCAATTGATGCGTTTGAGCCGTGCATTGCGAGAAGAATGGTCAGAATATATATGCCGCACCCTGACGTTGCTTCTTCTGATTACTGGTTGTTCCGACGGATGAAGCAGGATCTGGCAGGTCATCGGTTTGCTTCTTTTGCAAAACTCGAAAATTGGATTCAAACTTGGATACCTCCCAATAAGTTTTTACGCCCAATAAGTTTTTGAAAATCGGTTCTACTATCACTGAGAAATCAATGTTATTTCCGTTTTTTCGAGTCACAACTGTTTCCGATACTCCTGGAACCGAGAACCGATTTTGCTGGAATGCGTTTGGTTAGCCATCAACCAACAAGATCTGAAATCTAAAAGATTTAGCTAACAAGTTTCGAATAATCCGCTTCTTTTTGCATGGTCACTTATAAAAAACATCCTCGAAAATGAATTTTATGCACTTATCACCCTGTGACGCAGAAATCGGAAGTCGGATCAAGATAATACTCAGAAATTATCTATGGGATCCTAAAATTTCATATATGCATATTTTTATGCACCAAAACTCTGTATTTTCGGGACCGGAAGTAGGATCTGACTTAAAATCAGGAATTTTCTATGGGATCTCAAAACCTTCCATTTGTCTCTATGTTTGTGAAAATCAGTTGAGCCATCTTCGAGAACCGGAAGAATGATCCAAATAAAATTCAGGGGTTCTGTTCGGGTTCTGTTTCTTTGTGTATGTGTATTTGTCAAACACACACACATACTTACAGACATTTCGTGATCTCGACGAACCGAGTCCAATGGTATATGTCTATCGTCATTCCGGGACTCCATTCAAAAGTCGATTTTCAGCGTGATGGCACAGCCTTCCTGTATGATAAAGGCAAAAATAATTTTTGTTCAGCATTTTTATCGAAGAAAAATATCTTCGGCTTTTAAGAAAAGAAGAGCAGTGTGCTCGCAACATTTACCTCTATCGTGTCTTCTGGTTAATTCACAGCTCATCTTTGTTGTGTCGGAGAGTATTCCAATTCAAATGTCATTAGTTTCTGCTTCAACTGTTTGATTTTATTTTTCTACAGCATCAATTCGAAGAAAAATTTGATTGAACGGTAAATGATTCAAATGCAATAACGAGAATTCTTCAACCCCCAACAGTAGCGAATTCTTTGAAATAAAATGAATTTCTTTCCAGAATCCTTCCAATCATTCTATCAGTGCAAGATTTATTCCACAACATTTTGAAAATCTCCCAAACAAATTAATTTGATATCCATTTATACGCAGATACGTTGAAACCTTGAAATGAAAATTTAAAATTTAGATTAACAGTCCAAACGTGATACCTTGTTTTGTATAACCAGAAGGAACTATCTATATGATGGAAAATTTAAAAGCAATCTCTGATCAACCATCGGATAGTCGGATAAAAGCCAATCTAATAATTTTGGTGCAGCGGCATGGGAGCAGGAAGCATAAATTTTTGTAGCAAGCCCAATACCTTTTTCGAAGCGTCTCATAAAAATTCACAGACCGTGTGTTAAATTATCGAATAAATTAAAACATCAGTCTAGTGATTCAATAAACTGTGTTATAACCTGTTGCCGTAATGAAGTAATGATTATCGAAATTAAAACATTTCTCATGTTTGCTTGTGGTACCCAGCTGAACAGTTGTGGGTGTGATTTCCGTCCCCCGTGTCAGTGACGCCAACTGTACGAGGGTGTTCAAAAAATTTGAACATTAAACGGTAGCATTTTAAAGTGAAATTTTGATATTATTCTGGTACAACCCTACATGAGGAGCAAATATTTGGATTGTGCGGTTTTAATTTTCACTTTTGACTGCTTTAGGTTCTGTTCAAACACTACTCGGGCTGATGAAGAGGGTTAAGAATTACTGACGGGCGGGAATGTTGGGGACCTTCTATGTATATAATGAATAAAAGTTATACCTAAGCACAACCTAAATATTTTATGACTCTGTTCAACGTGGCCATGCGGTAGGATCTTTTGCCGATGCTCTTTCGGCAGGCAATATTTGACGTGCAAACATATGAATATGCATCGCACAAATATCCACGGTGAGATTTTGATAGGGTAATACGTACGTCAACAGACAAAAATTTATGAGTTTGTGCAAAATATTACTTTGGGGATCAGTTAAACACTATGTGGCGATGGTTTTCATCTAAATGGTTGTAGTGTCAGACAAACTAGTTTTAATAATTTCTTACCTATAGATTGAATCTAACTTGATGCTGGGGAATCTGTAATGAAAGCAAAATAAAAACAATGAATTAGTTGATAGTATAGGTTATATAGGTAGTTGAGAATTAATGGGAACTCTTTGAAAGGCTAGAAAAAATGCCTATTTTCTGTATTTTACTGCACAGAAACAAGAATTTCGGTTGGACCAAAACGGTATAAAATTAAAATAATTACTGGCGGACATATTGAGAAACTTTCGAGGCTGGTTCTGAAAAAGTCTACCCCTTCTCCCATTATCGTCCGAAGTTGGACTCCGATACGTTTAAATTATATAACAAATTGATCAGGAGACTTATCTCAAGTTCTTGTATCCGATGTTGCAAACATTATCGTGTGATAATGTTTGCAACATCGTACAAATAAGGTTCCCGTTTTACCTGTTCGTACAATGCATCAGTTTTGTTTGCATGCAAGTAAGCTATAACTCATACCATGGTAGGCTGTATAAAAAATAAAACGATTCCCTTATGTCGATTTCGCTTAATGCCAAACCTAACTCAGTTTCTCATTTCGAGTTTGCTCAAACCCCCGTTGCTAAGTACGTTTGATGACATTTGTTTGAAAAATGTTTGTTTGATGTTTACCCTGGGTTAGTTTCAGTTTTCTCAAGCGAAAACGACATTAGTTTAACAGTTGTGCCATGACGAAGCGCAGCGTATTTGTGATTTGTACAACTTATTATTTTATTTTTACATTACTTAATAGTGCATACATGTACTGAAACGCGTTGTGAAAATCGACTTTTGAATCGAGATTCTAAGGGCCGATTGTCATTGTCATTTGACTCAGTTCGTCGAGTTGCAAAATGTCTGTGTGAAACATTTTTCTGCATTTACTTTTCTCGATGATGGTTGGGGCGATTTCAACGAATACGAAAGGCGTTTTTTCTCCTACACAAAATTTCTGAACCTTATCCGGATCCAATAGCCGATATTTTAGGAAAAATTGAGTGCATCCACCGACCAAGATCATCTTTATCCCAAGAAACTTACCAGCTGGCAAGTGTTCTTTGGCGGGACGCGCTATAGAATTCGTTGAAAGCAATCGGTCTCTCATAAATTTCACCCTCAATAGAACCACGTTTGGCTAAACTATCGGTTCTTTCATTGCCTGGAATCGAGCAATGAACCGGGACCCAAACTATTGTGATTTGATAATTATTATTCAATATGACGTTCAGGCTCTGTTTTATTTTGCCCAAGAAAAACGGTTCATTTTTGCCAGCAGCGTTTGAGCGAATGGCTTCATTTGCACTCAGACTATCTGTTAATATGGATGAAATATACTGTCATGAACCTTGTTTGTGATTGAAGCTCAACTAGCCTTTCGAAGTTATTTATAACCAGGGGATTCAGTACCCCACATCTTATTAGCAGCTCCCAAAAACGATCTTTCAATGGCTGAACTCCCACCAGAACTTCAAGACTCATTGTATGTGTCGAATGAGTGCAGCCTAAAGCAATTCGCAAGCAACGATACTGAATTCGCTTAAGTTTGATCCAATAACTGAAACCACGCCATCATCTGCCAATTGTCTTAATGTATCAATAAGTCCCGAGACTAAAGCAGAGATGGCGCTCGTAGTAAACCAGTAACCACGTCTTTCTAGAGTACTAACCTTTGCTTGAAACAGGTCAAAATTTTAAGTCGATCCGACCAGAAACAGCTGAGTTATCGAGGTTGGAGTAAAGTCGTTTTGTAGTTTGTTTGAAAAATGGAAAAAACCGAGTTTCGTGTTTTGATAAAACATTGTTTTTTAATGAGTAAAAACACCGTGCAAGCGAAACAATGGATTGAAAAATGTTATCCGGACTCTTGTCCATCAAAAGCAACGATTTGTCGGTGGTTCGCCGAGTTTAAACGTGGTCGTACCGACACAAATGACGCGGAACGCTCGGGTAGACCTGTGGAAGCCGTTACACCGGAAAATGTGAGTGAAGTGACAAAAATTATAATGAAAGATCGTAAAGTGAAGCTCCGTGAGAATACTGAGATGACACAGATATCATATGGAAGTGTATTTACTATCCTTCATGAAAAATTGAGCATGAAAAAGGTTTTTTCCAAGTGGGTGCCGCGATTGCTTTCGATGGAACAAAAACAGCAACGAGTCGATGATTCAGAAAGCAGTTTATCGAAGAAAAAAAAACGTTGGAACCATTGTATCACCCTAAAAGGTGATTATGTTGATGAATAAAAAAGAATTTGGCAAAAAAAATGTTGTTTCCATTGTTAGTCTCGGGAATTATTTACGCTGTTGTTTTTGTTTTTGGATCTGATGATTACGTTTCGAGTTATACAAACTTTTATATCAAAGTTTACAGTTTTTTTGACAATATCTGTCACAATTCATATTGAAAACTAAAAATTGTTCCAAATTTAGATACCTTATCGTAATACTAACCAAACGAATCGTAGACTGCAAGCATCCGTCGGCTATTCACGGAGATATCGATTGTTTCGCCATGTCCCAGTAGTTGATATTTTGGATGAAGCACGATGGAATGACGCTTGGAATCGAAATTAGACAAAAATTTCTGTACAATCATTTCTGAGTGATTGAAGGATTTGCGACATCACTTTACAGCATTGTATTTTGGCTCAATTTGTTTTGAGCACGGTTCAACAATTATAACAATTGAGAGTAAAACGATTATTGATGCAGTAAACCGATAAAAAAGGTAGATTAAGTACATTTCTTTATAAAAAAAATGGCAATGCAAAAAGAAGCGGATAATTTAAAATTGGTTAGCTTAATATTCTAATTTTCAAATCTTGTTAGATGATGGCCAATTCGGCAGAACCGGTTCCAGATTCAGGGAGTACCAGTATTAGCTCCATGAAAACGGAACTCACTTCGATTTTTCAAGAACAGCTGAACCGATTTTCACAAACCTAGGCTCAAATAAAACGTTACTGCTATGAAATTTTATCGGAATTCGACTTACGATTCCGGAATTATTGGATGAAAAGTGATGAAAATGTCAAACTGTCATTAAAAAGATGATGCAGAATGTAAAGTGCTAAAAACAGTTCCAGTATGTTGATCTTGTTAGTTGATGGCCAAACGAATCGGTTTTGGCTATACCGTTCTCCAGTTACCAATTTCGGAAGTATTGGAAATAATGTATGTATGTATGTATGTGTGAAGCCACCATCAGTTCAAGGCATTACCAGTGTATGTGGGTAACTACTTCATCATCCAGTCATTTACTTGTAAGATACCCTGATACACTCCCTGCCCTTTCCCGTTGTCGATATAATTAAGCAGAATACAATATAAAATAATATCACACATATAATATTATATAATATAATATAATACAACATATTATGATATAAGACTATAATATAGGAAATAATATGCTGTGATACAATATATAACAGTTAATGCCGCAGTGTAAGTTATGCTCTTCTATCGTCGCAGTACTACAGAAAATATAATATTTCTCTTTTAATAATAATAATAATACTAATAATAATAATAATAATAATAATAATAATAATAATAATAATAATAATAAGAATTATTATTATTATTATTATTATTATTATTATTTTTATATATAATATAATGTAATATAATTCAATTAAATATATATTTCCGCGGCTCCGGAATTATAGGGTAAAGAGTTTTAGAAATTCGAAATCATTTAATTTTTTTTTAATTTGATCCAATATATTAGGTTCGATATCGGAAGCTATTTCAAAGTTCGAATTTGAAACTTTATAATTAACAAATTCATAAATACGTTTATTTCTTAAGGCAGTTTACATAAGTTTTTCTTCGCCGTAGCATCACTTTTACATAATATTCTTATCCTAATTTAATTCTAACATAGTCACAACGTTTTGAATTTATTAAAACATATTCTCTTATAGCTTAAATATCATCTTAGGTAACTCGTCATTAATTATGAAATCTACTCGGAAATATTATTTGAACCAAATGATTAACTTCTATAAATTATAAAATAAGCTGTTATTTTCAGAACTTTAGTTGATAATTTCATACACAGTTTCGAGTTTGTTTGTATCATTACATTATTTTTATTCTAATTTAGCTATTGGTTGAACTCATGGACGCAGCTGGGATCAGAGCTAAGTCTTAAAAGGGGCCTTTATTAAATTGAAACTCCAATTTTCTTTATGAAATGATAAATAAGTTTCATGTATGAAAGGTCACGACAAGCAAGAATGTCTCGAACTGGGATATTGGATAGTCTACCTTGGGTACGCAAAGAATTTATTAGTTGAGATCTGACATCACGATACTCCACGCATGTCCAAACGACATGATCAATATCCCGATAACCTTCTCCGCAAGCACAATGATTAGTCTCGGAGAGCCCAATTCGAAGGAGATGTGCATCTAACGTGTAGTGATTGGACATGAGTCTGGACATCACACGAATGAAATCCCTACTCACATCCAGTCCCCTGAACCATGCCTTTGTCGATATATTCGGAATAATTGAGTGCATCCACCGACCCAGATCATCTCTATCCCAAGAAGCTTGCCAGCTGGCAAGTGTTCTTTGGCGAGACGAGCTATAGAATTCGTTGAAAGCAATCGGTCGCTCATAAATTTCACCCTCAATAGCACCACGTTTGGCTAAAATATCGGCTCTTTCATTGCCAGGAATGGAGCAATGAGCCGGGACCCAGACTATAGTGATTAGATAATTATTGTTCAATATGTCGTTCAGGCACTGTTTTATTTTGCCCAGGAAAAACGGTTCAGTCTTGCCAGTCATGTTTGAGCGAATGGCTTCAATTGCACTCAGACTATCTGTGAAGAGGAAATAATGGTTTGGAGATAATGTGACGATTACACTCAAACTATAATGAACTGCTGCTAGCTCTGCTATATAAACAGATGCAGGTTCTTGAAGCCTAAATGAGGCCGAAACATTATTGTTGAACATACCAAACCCTGTCGCTTCTTCAATTCGCGATCCGTCCGTGTAAAACATTTTCTCAGAGTCAATATGCCTGAACTTACTTGAAAATATTTTTGGGATTTCCGTCGAGCGTTGGTGATCCGGGATTCCACGCACTTCGCGCTGCATGGATGTGTCGAAAAATAAAGTTGAGTCAGGGACATTTAGGAGGCTGACATGGATAGGAATATATCTTGAAGGGTTGATTTCCTGTGACATATGGTTAAAATATACTGTCATGAATTTTGTTTGAGATCGAAGCTCGACTAGTCGTTCGAAATTATTAATTACCATGGGATTCAGCACCTCACATGTTATTAGCAGGCGTGATGAAAGCTCCCAAAATCGATCTTTTAATGGAAGAACTCCCGCCAGAACTTCAAGACTCATTGTATGTGTTGAATGCATGCAGCCTAAGGCAATTCGCAAACAACGGTACTGAATTCGCTCAAGTTTGATAATATGAGAGTTTGCAGCGGAACGAAAACAAACGCATCCATATTCCATCACTGAAAGTATCGTTGTTTGATACAATTTTATTAGATCTTGCGGATGAGCACCCCACCAAGATCCTGTTATTGTTCGAAGAAAATTTACTCTTTGTTGGCATTTCGTTATCAGATACCTAATGTGTCCTCCCCACTTGCATTTGGAATCGAACCACACCCCGAGGTATTTAAAAGTTAAAACCTGTTGGATCATTCTTCCCATCATATGGAGCTGAAGCTGCGCGGGATCATGCTTTCTTGAAAAGACTACTAACTCTGTTTTCTCCGCAGAGAATTCGATACCAAGATGAACAGCCCAAACGGACAAGTTATCTAAGGTATCTTGCAATGGTTTATGCAGATCAATAGCTTTGGGTCCAGTAACTGAAACCACGCCATCATCTGCCAATTGTCTTAGTGTACATGGGGTTACAAGACAGCTGTCAATGTCATTCACGTAAAAATTATAAAGGAGCGGACTGAGGCATGAGCCTTGCGGTAGACCCATGTAGCTAATTCTGAATGTTGTCAAATCGCCATATGAAAAATGCATGCGTTTCTCTGACAAAAGGTTGTGCAAATAATTATTTATAACCGCTGGGAGTCCATGTTGGTGGAGCTTGTCTGAAAGAACATCAATGGAAACTGAATCAAATGCTCCTTTAATGTCTAAAAATACAGATGCCATTTGTTGCTTTTGAGCGAAGGCAATTTGGATGTCAGACGAAAGTAATGCAAGGCAATCATTCGTCCCTTTATTTCTACGGAAGCCAAACTGAGTATCTGACAACAAACCGTTCGTCTCGACCCAAGTGTCGAGACGTCGTAGAATAATTTTTTCGAACAATTTTCTGATGCAGGACAACATCGCAATGGGTCTATATGAGTTGTGATTGGAAGCTGGTTTCCCCGGCTTTTGAATGGCGATAACTTTCACTTGTCTCCAGTCAGGTGGAACAATATTTTGCTCAAGAAACTTGTTGAACAATTCCAACAAACGTCTTTTTGCGAGGTCGGGCAGATTCTTCACCAAGTTGAATTTAATTCTGTCCAACCCAGGAGCGTTATTGTTACAAGACAAGAGTGCTATAGAAAATTCCATCATTGAAAATGGGTTATTAATAAAACCATTATTTGGAGGAGATTCCCTTATAATGCTCTGCGTAGGAACAGAATCTGGGCAAACTTTCCTAGCAAAGTCAAATATCCATCGGTTCGAGTATTCATCACTCTCATTGCCCACGTTACGATTCCTCATTCGTCTGGCCGTGTTCCAAAGAGTGCTCATTGAGGTTTCTCTTGACAAACCTTCGACAAAATGTCTCCAATAGCTACATTTTTTGGCTCGAAGTATGCTCTTGTACTTGGTTTCTAAAGCCATAAGTTTTTCAAAATTCTGAGGAGTTCCTCCTCCCCGTTTTAGAAACGTCTTGCAAGCATTTTGTTTTGCGAGTTTAGCCTCTGAGCACTCTTTGTCCCACCAGGGGTTGGGAGGCCTTCTGTTAGTCGTTGGCCCAGGAAAGCGTTTAGTTTGGGATTGTTCTGCTGCCTCCAGAATCGAACAAATGAGGAATTCATATTCTTCAAGTGGAGGGAGCTCTTCCATTGAATTCAAAATACTAGAGATACTACTTTGGTATTTAATCCAGTCGATATTTTTGTCAAATCATATGGAATACTAGCTGAAGTAGCAATGCAATTGCTATTGCTAATTGAGATGATGATTGGTAAATGATCGCTACCGTGTAAATCAGGCAATATTTTCCAGGTGCAATCTAGTCGAATTGATGTTGAGCAAAGAGATAGATCTAATGCACTTGGGCGTGCAGGAGGTCTTGGGATCCGTGTCATGCTACCCATATTTAATACCGTCATGCTAAAATTGTCACAAATGTTTTGTATTAAAGATGATCTGCTATCATTGTAAACGGAACCCCACATCATTCCGTGCGAATTTAAATCCCCCAGAATCAATCGTGGAGCAGGAAGGGCTTCAACCATTACATTAAGCTGTCGCTGTCCAACTTGTGCTTTTGGAGGAATATAAACCGAAGCTATGCAAATATCTTTGCCTTTAATGTTTATTTGGCAAGCAATAACTTCTATACTAGAAGTTGAAGGGATGTTTAATCTATAAAAGGAATAGCATTTCTTAATTCCCAAAAGCACTCCACCATACGGAGAGTCTCTATCGAGACGTATAATGTTAAAATCATTAAAATTTAAAGCTATGTTTGAAGTAAGCCATGTTTCGCATAAAGCAAATACATCACATTTTTGGCTATGCAATAAAATTTTAAATGAATCAAGTTTTGGCATGATACTTCGACAATTCCACTGCAGGACAGTGATTGTATCATTTGCGGCGGGTGATAAATTATCCATCAAAAGATACAAAACCTGAGACAATTGGCCATTGAGCTGATAACTGCTTCAAAAAATTTCTAGTTATTGGAAGAAATGCCATTATGAGGGTCTTTAAGGGTTCAGATATATTGAATGCTGAGAAAATCCATTCAACAATTTCCGAAAACTTCAGTAATCCTGTTGGTGGCTGTGAAATAGAGCCCACAGGATTATTACCTTTTTCTGTGCTAGATCCTGGATTGGTTTGTGAATTTGACAAACCAGGAGGCACAGTCTTTGGTTTTGACTTTTTTTGTTTAACACGGGGATCTTTTTTTGAAGATAAAATTTTAGGTGTCTTTTTTGGTAATTTGGAAGAAGACTTCTTTCTCTTAACTGACCCTTGGGTAGTGATAAACGAATTACCTTCACTATTTTCGTCAGAGTCAGAGTCCTCTGGTTCCTCTAGATTTGAAAACCCGTTTTCGGTTTCCAAAGGGGGGACATCAATGACCGTTTTAAGCATTTCTGCATATGTGCGCTTAGACCGTGCTTTTAAAGAAAGCTTAATTTTGTCTTTGTGTACTTTAAATGCAGTGCATACTGAAATATCCTCATGAGGACTTTCTCCACAATAAATACATTTTTCAATTTCCTTGTTGCAATCATTATCTTTATGAGGCCCTTCACACTTAATACATTTTGGTTTATTACTACAGTAAGTAGCTGTGTGGCCGAATTTTTTGCAGTTCGTACAATTCATTACATTTGGAACAAAAAGCCGAACAGGGAGGCGAATTTTATCGACATAGACATGGGACGGCAACGCAGACCCGGCAAATGTCACTCGAAACGAGTCTGATGGGCGATAAACTTTCTTTCCCTCTTCATGAACTACTGAGTACAGTTGTTTGCACTCCAGTATTTTCACACCCTCAAGCATAGAGTTCTTGAAACGACCAACACCATGCTTGAGTAAATCATCTACCGAAAGACTCGCTTCGGTAACAACACCGTCAATTTCGACATCTTTGGAGGGTATGTAAACTTTATACTCTTTAATGAAATGTTCCGAAGAGACAATATCATTCGCGTGTTTCAAATTATTTACCACAACACGAATTTTATCGTTATTTACTTTTATGATCTCTTTGATTGAAGAGTATCGTGATGTCAAACCTTTATTAATTTGTAAAATGTTTAATGGCTTTGATATACGTCTAAAAAAGACTATCCAAGGCCCAGAAGAGCTCTCCTGATATTTTTTCGTTCGTGGGGGTATCGGATTCATGCTAGGATTTACGTCCATGGATTCATCCATCACATTAAAATTTTTAATCAAACTTTAAATAAACAATGAAACCAACACTACACAGTACTCAATCAAAAGGAAAAGAAAAAACTTCTACCTTGAAATTGTTGTCTATCTCCGTTGCACTGCCGTGTAGATTCTCGTTGCTCTAGATGTTCTTGTTGGATGCTGATTGTTGGATGTGATGCTACTGCTACCTGACATCAAGCACCACTCGATTTCCGATTTACTTTTGTCTTCGCCAGCTGTAATCAGCGCAGGTCACCGGTGTATACCTGCGTGTTGTATGGCAGTGGAAAGACCGAGTTGTCTTGTCTCCTTCTTCCTTGTGCTCCGCACCGATATGCTTCTGCACCGAAGTGCCTTCGCACCGGTGTGCCTTTGCACTCTCCTGCTTCTATGTGCCTTTGCACTCTCCTTCTTCGATGTGCCTTTGCACTCTCTTGCTCAGCACTTGTGGCTGTGTATTGTGGCCTGGGTAGAGCTTGGGAAACGCCCTTTGTTGTTTCCTTCACCAGCTTGGCCCAGCACTAGGGCTCTCTTATGCAGCACGACTATACGTTTTAACGGCTGCTGCCAACAGGTCTCTACCTGTAGTTCAACCGTTGTCGTATTTAACGCGTGTAAACTAACCAGCGTTGTTAAACTGTACGCTTCTATAAACAACCTTTTCGGTTGAACGGCTATTACTGAATGGCTTTATAATTATGTTCTCAGATGATATATAAAAATAAAAATTGTCATAGAATGACACCTTAATACATGCCGCCCCCCGAGCTCATACATAAGTATATGAAAACAGAAGCAACAAAAAATAACACGCTCAATAATTCGATCTCACGTTATTCATTAACACGCGACCAGCACCGTATCTCGTGGATTATACAAATAAAGAAGAATACAAACAACACTCACGCGCCATCAAGCTTTCAGCTAGCCGTCGAGTAGTTAAATATTTTTTGAATAAACGATACCGTTTACCAAAATCTGACGTTTCGATCGCAAGGGCAGTGAAGCGAAGCCTTGGGTGTAACCAAATGATGGCACTGTACAGAGTAAGACTTCTTTCACTCGCTGTGTGGTGCTATTTAAATGTCAGCAAAAACAGCAGACACCGTTGAGTTACCATAAAAACCTGATCTACACCGCATGGAACATACATAACCAGACTAGGTATTAAAAATGAAGGCTGTCATGATTTCAATTTCCAAAACTCAAACCAAATATGAACCATAATTTGAACGGAAGTTTGCGTAAGAATCAGTAAAGTAATATTGCACGACGATAATATATAAACAAATAACCGAAGCAACTGAAAAATATTTCAGAAGCGTAAACTAAATTGCGTTAATATCGGCGGGGATTAAACTCACTACGACAATGTGGATGCGTGAAATTACACAAGATTTGAGAGTGACAAATTACACAATATCACGACAGTGACAGTAGCCCGGGTTGGCGGTTCAATGCATAGGGTGCTGGACTTACAAGCCAGTTGTCATATGTTCGAGCCCCGATCTGGAAGGATTCATAGTGTCAGCAGGATCGTAGTACTAGCCATGCAATGATTCTGTTCACTATGAATCGACTGCGAAGTCTTTGCCGAAAGTCAAAATTCCACAAAAGAAATATAATGCCAAGAATTTTGCTGTTTTGCTTTCGAGAGTGACAATGAAAATAATTAATTAATATATTTAGTAAACAGCAGTGTTTGATAAGAATTTTCAAAAATAACTTTTGCCTAATGTAAATATTAACTCGCAACCTCTGCCCTTGCAGTCAACGAAGAATGTTATCAGTTCAGCGGAAAATACATACAAAGAAAGAGTATGATGAGCGTAAAAACAAATCATCTTACGGCTAACAAAATGAGGAAGAGGTCAAAAAGTCAACTTGTGCAATATGTCGTTTCTCACTCTTAAGCGCACCAGTAAAAGCCAACATGCATTGGCACTCGGGTTGACGCCAACAACTGCCAGCCAAAGGGAGAAAGTTAATTGATGATGGCCAACTTCCATCAGTGCAACCGAATGGGCGAGTCATTGCCTGCAAGGCTATCGAAACCAATGCTGCTGCTAATGTTACTGCTGGTATTAAACGATGTTTACTCCAGACGTGAGAGGAATATTGTTTCTTTTTCTTTGCACTAGAGGGTTATGAACATGTTTTGGTGACAATCGTCTAGTGGAAGAGCATTTGATGTTAAGCACACAAAAACAACGAGTTTTAATTTTGAAGTAAGTGATCGTGTACAGAGTAGCTGCCCGAGGCTTCAATCTAAGTCCATCTTTGGTGTGAATTGCTCCACAACCCTAGTTGTGCATTTTCCGGTTTTAACCGTGGAGAAAAGTAATATCCCTCATGTGACCCTAGGATAAAAACCCTTTCTTCATGGCGGGTAAAACGAGAGACTAATTGATTTATGGCCTGGTTTGAATAAGTTGATTTGGATAATGGGGAAATTAGTTCATAAATCACACAAAAGTGTAGCATGGTTACTGGTTAGTTAGGGTTAACGGCGTTATGTTACGATAATTAGTGCAAATGAGTCAAGCATCTTGACAGAAATGCTAAACGGAACTGATAAAAAAAATCTTAAACACACAACCGTTTCAAATCAATGCGTAGGACGTAGGTGTTATAAGGCCATCTGTCGTATGTTCAAGCCCTATATTGGCAATAAGGTCTGTTGAAACAGAAGGTCATATTCGACATAAGAAATATAATATCTTGGCTATGCTATGTAAAACTGCTGGGAAGAAGTAAACTCCGCTTTAAACCAAGCTTGAATGAACAACATCGCTCTTACTTGGCATTAGATATTAGTGCTTCGAGGCCGTGTTTCTTTGCACACACCCTAAAGGACCAAAACCATCGTTAAAAACCGTTGATGATCTTCCAAATCGTGGTTCGCTAAGTAAAGTGACCAGGAAAGGATGAAAACCCAATCATGGCTTTGTTTTCGCGCAATTCTGGCTTTTGAGTTATCACACGTCACCCCCCGAATGGCGCAATCTGTGCGTAAACAATGTAAAAACGAAAACTAGATCTTGCAAGAAGATAAGAATTCCAAACACCGAACCCGGCTTTGGACTGAATGGAAACGGGAAAAATGCATTTTGATCAAGCATGAGCTCCGTGAAAAAAGTGTTTACACTTTGAAACAACTCTCCCGACAAATTCGACTCATTTGGAAGGCACTTTCCCTCGAATACGCCAAAAATTAAGTGGAATGTATGCCTCGGAGATGCTAAGCAATAATTGAAGCTGGTGGTGATTGATGGTGGTCACTTCTAAACTGAAAGCGTCTTACCTCACAATGTATGTATACGCCAAAAACTATTAATAAACTATTTCAAAATTATGCATGGCACGCTCTTACTCAACAGACACGGTGAGAAATAATTCATTGCACTACTAGGTGGACAGAAATAGGTTTCCGCAATATCGTCTATGAGCAGCTCCAGAAATTAATAACCGTAAAGGTGCAAAATCAGTATCAAGTTTCTACGAATTGGATTATTAATTTTGTATGAATAGAAAAAAATACATGCATGATCTTAAAATCATTGCAACTCGAAAACTGTTACTTGTATAAAAATTTTGTCTAACAAAAGTTGTGGGAAATCTTTTGAAAAATATTGAGTGTTTTAAAAAATACAAACTATAATGAAAAATACACACCTGCAATTTATTTAAAAATAGATTCATTTTAAATTTGTTATTAAAACCAACATTTGATTATCTTTACGTTTTGTCTTAGACTTGTCAGTGCAGAGCAGTTTAAATTGAACTGCTTACTGCGAACTTAAACAGTTCAATTTGAACCGCTAAGCAGACGTAAAGTTATTGCTGTTTGCAACACACTTGTAATAAGCACCGAAGTGCTAAGTCTTTCCTGACGTGCCGAACGAAAACAAGTTTCGGCTAATACTGGCCGGTTCAGATGGTCATTTAGGGGTTAACTTTATTTTGTGCTACGGCACATAACCAATTCCACTATTTTTACGTTTCGTCTTAGACTCGTAAGTGCTATACATTTGATATTAATTTGATTAATGCCTTCTTCTAAAATTAAGAAGCAACAATTATTTAAACCGGCGCGTGCAATGTATCATGCACGTTGTTTCGTGCTACCTAATCAGGTGGCCTTTCGGAACATGATCCTAGATGTACCAGAGTAGCTAATTTGGTGGATTATTTCCACGGTAAGAGTAGGTTCCTGGTTTGGCTTCTGCTGATTAATTTAGAAAATTAACTTTTTTGTCGCAATTTCATTAATTCCTCTCGATCTGTTTCTCGTTGGTCGTGATCAAATCATACGCAGATCCGATCGGTAGATGATAACCGGGGAAGCTTAATCGTTACCCACTGGGAAAAGTTACACTGGAGATGAGAATCTATTAAATAGTGCCTCTGTATGTATCGTGATAGTCCGGAGAAAATTCCAGTATTTCGTAAAAAAGAAAGGATTTTTAACCGTACTTTGACGACTCGACGCAGCCACACAGCGAGATTTTCGCTTGTAGTCTAGTGTAAAGAAAGTCCATTGGACTATAAACGAAAATTAACTGGCAATATAGCCTAAGTTGCTGTGCCATCAAATCGTCGTCATCTCAAGTGAGTGACGCCAACCAGAAGAAGAAGGTTAGGATAAGAATTCGGAACTATTAATGTTCAAATGCTAAAAAGTGCGAACAGATACCGATGCAATTGTTGGCGTAGCGAAAAGGGACTTGGAAATTTCGGTTTTTAGAACTGCTATTTAATATCTAGTAGGTAATAGCTGTGTTATAATTGTTATTGTATCAGACACAATAAAGCATATCAAACAGCATGTATCGAAGCAGTTGAACAAAATTACAATCACATCAATCAAGTCCCGTTGCGACCACGCATTTCCAATCTATCCGTCGTGTAGACAAGATAATGCCGGCAGTTTCATCAACTCATTATAAATCCATTCGGCTAAACCCGTACCGCACAGCGAACACAAACATACGCGACAATGCGTGTGAAGACGGCAACCGAAAGCATAGTTAGGATTAGGACTACGGTTGGGAAAATTTATCGTGTTTGATGTTGCGGAGCAATCTGGAAGATTTTTATTTCTGTAGCTGTCCCTCAATTTTAATCCTCGACGAGGTGTGAAGTGGCAACTGAGTTTATCCCCTTCGAATAAAAGCATTCGTGATTTCGATTATTTTTCGTTTCTGCTTTACACAATGTTAAAGCTGAAGAATCAAGAGAACGAAAATCGATCCGCAGTGATACGGTGGCTGTCACTGTTGCTCATCGTCATCATCATGATGCAAAAAAGCCATAATAGCATAAACGAAATGAATGAACCGACGATTCAAACAAGTGTCAGCTGGAATCCCGAAAGACCACTGACGAGGTAATTGCGAATGAAACAAAGTGACAATCATTTCGATTCTTGCTTTCCCAAGTGTAGTCTGTTCAATCGAGCATACTTGACTCGACTAGACGAATATGCGCATAAAATTGGCCATCCGGAACAAGGCTACGAGACTCGCGTGTTCATCCACACATGGTCACCATTGCACAGTTGTATGTCTTCATCGGAGTTACCATTTGCGAACATCAGTTGACAGTTCCTGTTGCTTCCCAATTGTAGGAGGCGTGATGGCCTAAGGGAACAGTATTTTTTTACTATTTTATCAACCTACAATAATCTGAGCTACGTTTACTGCGCTATAGTAGAACTGCCAATGGCACTTCAGTGATGAACTCGGGATAGGTTTAACAAGGAAACCGTCAACATGTCAGATGGGTGTGCCGTGCCGTGCCGTACGAATGCCGCGGAAGAAATTATTGGCACACTTCTGTTCTGCGGCAAATCGAATGGGCAGATAATAAAAATAATTATTATGTGACAATTAATTTTCGAATATACTTGACATTCATATTCGTAAGTTTCATTATTGACACATTATTTTCATAAGTTGAAGAGTTTATCTTGGACGAAGCAATTTTTTCTATAAAGACAATGCACGTGAGTTTTTGCTTACCAAAGCGTCATTTTTGTTTACGTGTAACATATATTGGAAATATTATTCCTGAGCCTGACAACATTCTTCTGCAGCCTAATAATGTGATGTTAATAGCATTTTTAGAAAATATTGTTTACATTACAAATGCACTAAAGTAAAGCCTTCACAGAAAGAAAAGATGAAACTTACACGACATGTAAACCGATAGTATTATGAAATAAACATCAATTGAAACGAAAATCTGATTTAAAACCATGATTGATGTAAAATTACATTAAAAATCATTTAGTTTTTCATTGAACAAGACTGTATATTTACAAACAGCTTCGTTTTGTAATGTAAATTTCCATTCAATTGCCTGCTCCAAATATGTGCATGAAAATAAATGTAAAATCACAAAATATTTTTATCTGTGTTGGTATTATATTCTTTTTCGTGGAATTTGACCTTCTGTTTCAACAGACTTCGCAGCCGATTCATAGTGTACATAACCATTGCATGGCTGGTGCTACGATCCTACTGACACTAAGAATCCTTCCAGGTCGGGGTGCGAACATACGACAACTACACAGAAAAAAAAGATGAAACTTACACGACATGTAAACCGATAGTACTATGAAATAGAGATCAGTTGAAACGAAAATCTGATTTAAAAAATTACATTGAAATTTATTTAGTTTTTCATTGAACAAGACTGTATATTTACAAACCGCTTCGTTTTGTAATGTAAATTTCCATTCAATTGTCTGCTCCAAATATGTGCATGAAAATAAATGTAAAATCACAAAATATTTTTATCTGTGTAGCTTGTAAGACCACTATTTCCGGTACTTACGTTAGTTGAATCTAAGATGCTAAAAATCGGTTCAACCATCTCGAGAAAAGTGACTGATAATATTTTCATTTCTTCATTGGTGTGTATCACCATGTCATTCCAGAATCGAAAGTCGGATCCGAATGAAATTCAGGAACTTTGAACCTCAAATTATGTTTGTGGAAAGCGGTTCTAAGCTTGTCAAAATCGGTTTAGTCATCTCCGAGAACATGGAGTGAAAATATTTGACACACACAGGCATTTGTTCAGTTCGTCAAACTGAATCGAATGGTGTATGACATTTGACCCAACGGGTCTCAATTGAAAAGTCGGTTTTCACAGTGATTGCGTAACATTTCTATGTAAAAAGGTAAAAATACTATATGAATTGATATTTTCTCTTTAATCACCTGTACCTTCGGAATCGGCAATTGGATCTGATTAGAAAACATAAAATTTTATGGCATCTTTAGACCTATCTAATGAATTGCATTGCGTTTCTTGATAAGGAAGGCAAAAAGGACGAGTTATTGTTGTTATAAGACTGTTTGCATCATCGGGATCACCGAAGGGCACTTAATGTAGATTGCATTCTCAAAAACTGTTTGCTTGACAAACAAGCAATGATTCATTCGTTTGAACTTTTCAAACCCTTGTTATAAACTTGTGGAATAAACACTTTACCGCACAATACAGCTTGTATAAGTCCTTCACATTATTGTACGTATATTAAAATCTTTATTGCAGTTCTTATTATGCAGCGCTCTCTCTCTAGCCACATTTTTTTTCGATATTTTATGATCTACATGGCCGACGAGAATATTCTCTCCCCCATATAGTAAAGATTTAGCCTCCAACCAACGTGCGCGTTTAGTACGTTGTATTTACTGTAGGGTTGGGAAAACATCCTTGACGACGGGTTCTGTTATGAATAATAATTGTATGTATTATATTTATTGATTTGATAATGGTTATATCCGGAAAAATATAACGATTACTAGACAAACAGGATACCACACGAAATAGTTTTACTTTTAAACATTGATGAAATTTATTGAAGTAAAATTTGATAACCTTCGAAACGATAGTGACATTCTTGTTCCATCTCTGAAACCAATGCTAATTATTGAAAGAGTTCAATTTAGTAGCAGCCCTTGAGGCTAATTAATTAATGAGCTCTAATCCGTTAGCTCCTAGTTCATAACGGTTTATCTTGATGGTGATCCCAAGCTCATTACTAGCACATAACTATTTAACTCTCGATTAGGTCGATATAACGATTAGCTGACGAGACTGGCCTGAGTCCAGTCAGATGAAACAAATAGATTCGCTGCTGGCCATGATGGCACTGGCACACGAGCTGTTTTCGCTCGATTCGAATCAAGATTATAATTGATTCGAACTCGTTTCATAAGTCATTAAGTGCTTGGCTGTGACAGACGGTATGCAAATTATAGCAAGTTTACTTGATGGATTGGCATGCATGAGATCATAAAAGAGAATATATAAAGAAAAAATACGAATAAAGTTTTAAATAATAGCTTTCAGTAATGAACTGTCATAAGAAAGATTTTTGATGTATCGACTTTTAGAAAACTTTATTAGGAGTAATAAAAATAATTTTGAAAAATAGTGATTTCATTCTATTCGTTCCGTGAGGTCATCATCAATAAATAGATAGATGGATGGAAAAGTAGCCGCTAGAAGTAGTGTCGGAAAGAGACAAAAAAAAGCCTTAATACATGAAAACCCTGCAACAATCACGGAGAATGGGAGTTCCATTTTGGAGTAAATTTGTAACGTTTAATTCAATTTAATGAGTAAACTTAAAATCAGTGAGAACGGGGAGGGCTGCAATTAGTGTGTATGCAGAAAACTAAACCAAATGGGCGCACTGCCGTATGAGCGGTTTTGACAGACCGTTTTGATTTCCGGAGGAAGAAAAAGAAAAAAGCCAGAAGAAAAGTGGAGGTGGACGTGTGTGGTTCGGCGATCGCTTCGCTGACCTCGTGGTGCGGTTTTGGCGTGGGAAAAAGTGGCCGAGAAGCCGAACAAAAGTGAAGTTTCGGCTACCTTCTCGAGTACGACTGAGCCAAACAAGGCTGGGCCGGAACAATCGGCTTTTGGTGTCAACTCGACGGCCGGATTTCTACGTTGACAATCACGGGGACCGTCTTCCGCCATCGTGGAGGAAATGCTTTAAGTGTCTGGAAGTGTATCAGCTGAAACATTTACTGTCGGAAGAATCAGAAGTGCAGAAACGAACTGTGTGGCCCCTATCAATGTACGCTCTTCGAGCATTGTTCCAGAAATTTTGCTCATCAGGAAGATTGGAGCTAGGTCGAAAGGAATCTGCAACACAAGATGTGCAAAACGAGGCTCAGCGAAAACTGTTTGACAAATCGGTTAAGTTGAAAAAGCGACATGAGATTGAACAATTCAGCGAAGTCCGCGCGCGAACGGCCACGCAGATCGCCAAATTCAAGTTCGGTAAGTCTGTACAATTAATGCATGCCTTTCACACCTCTATCGCACTTCTTTGCTCATGTGGTGACGCAAAATTATAACAAATTTCATTTCGAAGTTTTGACCACTATTTCCGGTACTTCCAAAATCGGAAGGCTGCGACCAGTGCAGTAGAAATGAGTGTTTTTTCTGACAGAATCATTGCATGGCTAGGATTCTACTGACACTAAGAATCCTTCCAGGTCGGGGCTCGAACATACGACAACTGGTTTGTAAAACCAGCGTCCTATGCGTTGAACCGCCAACCCGTTCAAATCAATTAAAAGGACTTGCTAATTAGAATAATTTACCGACTAATTTAAAGAAAACCACTATATTATATACTCTCACTTTGGGGAAGGGAGTAGCGTAATGGGTTGGACGATGCGTTTCACACTACTCTCCTATGTTCGAATCCCAACCTCGAACATGGGGTCAGGCGAATGATCTTACTCCTTTCTGTTTCTTTTTTTTCATCTACAAAATTACCAACAGTGGCTCACCCCTCTTGACGATTACCAGCATGAGGTCACTCGTCGGGGTTTCGTGGCCCGGTGGTGTTTCTCGCAGACCCACATGGACAAGCGTCATCGAAATAAGTTCCAACCCGCCAACCATTACCGACTATTATCTTGAGGCAGGATTCCCCAGAGTAGATCACCGTTACCCCCAATGCGAATTACCACAAAAGTTGAAATTATACTAGTTTTAAGATACAGTTATTTAAAATTAGAAAATGCCTTAAGCTCAAGCAGTGTGCCTTCAAACTTATATTAATAAATAAAAAAACATTCGAACATTATTTTATTAGAAGGCTTATTCAATATTTTCCCATTTTTACCAGTGTTTACATTGAGTTGTGATTCTAGTTGTATTCAATTCTAGGATATTAAAATAAGGACCCCACCTGCGTTTTTAAGATAATTATCGAAGTTATGCGATTTCTTTTCATGCGGTACGTATTTCCCACATAAAAGGCTGGAAGGTACATTGAAAATTGAGAAATCAATTATCGAATGGCATATAATGACACTTCTAAACTATGCTGCTCATATGACCATTGGCTACGCAGAACCTAGTATTTGGCCCAGTTACCGGTCAAGTGCATATCCGTATATCTGAATGCATCCTCTGTATGAAACCTCATCCCCGATCAGCCAGTGAAATTTGTCTGTGCTAGAAGAGAATTATAATTCATAGGAAATCAATCCTAATCTAAATCTATATATATATATATATATATATATATATATATATATATATATATATATATATATATATATATATATATATATATATATATCAAAGTTGCAAAATGTATGTATGCACAGAACTCTTTCATGTTATACGTCTCGACTTTCCCTGTAATATAGCATATAAATAATATGGAAAATCCATCGGGAAAACAACTGCAAACAATATACAGAGTTTTAATGTATATTGGAAGGGATTCGAACGTGGACATTTCCTTCAATAATTCAAAGTTTTCTGAAAATTCTTGAAAAGTTTATCTCTAACTTTTAGAGTTGATCCACGGATGTGATTTTCACTGTAGTAAAGCGTTAAAATGTCATTCATAGACAAAAGAATTGAGGTGTATAAGTGGCAAAGTTAAATTATCACTGTAATCTCAAACGTTAGATCAGCTTAATTTTCTACGTAATAGGAACCCCCGTTGAATCGGTAGAATAGTTTAAAAAACACAATACAATACGGGTACGTATTTTGAGCTACTTTTTGCAGTATTAATTAGTTCGTACCAACAAACGTACAAAACGAATACAACGATGAAGACTAGAAAAAGTAGTTCGGGATTTGTATCTGTATTGAAATTATTACACCTTAGTGAAAGTATAGTGACGTAACAGTGGACAGTAGAATTCAATGGTAACAAAGAAAGCGAAATTGATTCATTCCCAAACATAACGATTGATTTAAAATGACCCCAAAATTAGCATGACGGATTTTTGAAATAAAAAATGCATGTAGATTATCAATGTTTAGAAGGATTTTTACGTGATATTCGAAAGACAAAATTGCACCGTTCAGAAAACTAAACAATGGCTCATACAGTCGCGATAAATGCGCGGAAAATGATAAATAGCTTTGAGTACATGTTTAATTAATTTGTTCTGCATGAACTCAATATGGAATAGAGAAACATTTAGTCGCTGAATATTGTTAGAATTTTGTAAGTTTTTATTTTTACAATGACAAATTCTCACCGTTGACTTAACTGACAAAAACAGTTTGTTTTTTCCTCTCTGAAAAAATACTGGAAATTCTACAAAAATGACCCCACATAAAATAGTGACTTCAAAACAACGTTATTCGATATAAATGTTTTAAGAAAACGTAGAATAAATCCGACATACAACAGAAAACAAAACTAACAATTCACTGATTCGGCATACCGTTTGATGATTTGCGTATTAGTTATTTGCTGCGTATCCATCGGTTATTCTTTTTTCTTTGCTATATAGGTTTTATTGAATTATTCAAACAAAGTACTGAGCTCATTTAAATAATCAAATTTGGAGTGAAATGCAAATAACTTCAGTCTAATGATAACTCTATAGTCTGAATTTGGTTTGAGTTCGGGTGAAGATGATTGCAAGAAATAATTTGAATCCGGATATGAATTTTGGGAGGGACGAAGGTCTCCGGGACAGCTAATCCCGAATGAAATATACGAGTTCAAGACTTTAGGGATGTGTTAGTTTGAAATTCACCCAATTGTATCAAGTCGAGTTAGAGGCAATTACAGACATAAGACGGCTAACTTGAAAACACTTAACGACCAATTGTCTATTTCAACCACTCAAGTCAAGGATGGAACATGAAACATATTTAAATTTTGTACCAATTCGTAGCACAATAAATTCCGTAACTCCCGTATTCCGCAACTAATGCCGTTTTTTTGTTTTCAGCGCTGCACTAGTGTAGTGTAGCACCGACTATACTCGCTCCAATTTTGGTGTTATCAAGGCATCATTTTCTAACCTACACCGGTGTAGTGCCACCGTTGAAAACAAAAACGCTCTAAATTTAGTTTGTTGATACACGGCTGAAATTTTGACTAAATTTGTTTGGAAAAAACACTTCTGTTTTCCAAAAATTACCCAACTTTTTGAAAGCCTAATAGAACATTGGTTGCGGGTCTTAGTTCATCCTGTCTGCCGTGTGTGTTCGTAGAATTATTTCACCTACATAGTCAAACCTGCAAAAGACAACCGATGTCCAACCAGCATCCCGGTATTAACCAGTAAAGGTACCATCTTTTAAAATCTCGATACATGCTAACAGGCTGAAGACCACCATCCTAAACACGCAACTAAACCAACACCGGCAAGGTAGGTTCAACATAAGAGACTGATGGCATATCCACATTTTCTTAAATCCATTATGGACGAGCAAATCTCCGTGCAAGCACGCAACATATGACTCGAGTGTCTTAATTGCGTGAGGCGTACCCTTTTGTGCTCAATCGTCTATAGTATATACTATTTCTTCATTCCTTTTCGGAAATTGGAACGAATCATCCGCCACGTAATGCTGCTTGCGACGAGGTGTGGTAAACATCCGTTATGGACATCATGGTAAACCATCACGGGATGGATCGGTTTTTACCGCGAGATTCTTTTGCTTTTGCCTGTTGTTTCCGGAACACAACTGGATTGGACACCCGGTGTGATGACTTACTCTCCGATGGGTACAAGATTTCTTTTACTACAAGATTTCCGAACAACATCAGATTGGAGAAGCTGTCCTGTTCTCTGCGTAAATTTATTCCGCGTGGTACTCCATGCAAGACAAAGAATGGACATATCGTTTTGTCAATTGATTTAAATTGATTTAAAGACAGTGAATTGGCAACGGACACGGGACGATCTTAGAAACGAGCTGGAACTAAGTGAACGACGACGACGACCAGAACCGGATGATGAATCTCGACTCGGGTGAGCCTACAGTCAATAAAGATCGTGACACATATTTTGACTCGTTTGCCATTTCTAAAAATACAAAGTACTGCAATCATTAAATTTACTATATGAACCACTTAACGTTATGATACTATATTTTGACGCTATACTGAACGGAAATGAATTCGTTATGCACATCAGAACAATTTACTCGTCAGGGTTGTTGACCAAAGGAATTAAATGCTCAAATTTAATTTGGCAGTGTGCTGTGCGACTGTTTTGAAAATGTATGCGAACGCATAGATAGGAACAGTTTCGATAAATCTCCACGCTTACTAGCTAGTTTGCTTGTGTGATTGTTTCTTCTATTTCCAAATATTAATCCACGAAGAGAATTCGTCAAAGACGTTTCTTTAAAATCAATGTAGCTTCAGATTAAAATGTTAATTTTATGAATAAAAGGAATAGTTTTGAATACCAAATTCGACATTCTATTCTCGTGTTACCTTTGAGAACTGTTCTTTTCATAATTAAATTGACATAACGGCTACTATCAAGCAAATAACTACTCTGCAATGTATTACTTGAAATAATAATGCACAATCACTTAATGGTCAAATATCATAAGCCAAGCAAAATGCGGCTCAAAATCGTGTTGTCCATTTATTTGAATCCACGATCCAAGTGTCAATAGTGTCAATTATAACCCTTCTTAGAACAAAATTTGAGCCGAATTGTGTAATCTACATAAGTGCAAAAGTGACAAAATTGACTCCTCCTTTATATGGTAGACGATCTAAACAGGTACGGGTAATTCCGCCGAAAACCGTTTCGCCGAATGCAATTTTTCATTTCAATAACGGAACTTATCTAGGGGAACGAGTATAGAGTGAAGAGCAAGGCGATGCCGATGCCAGATGTTAGATGAACCAGACTAAGTTGGTCGAAGGTCCCGAGTATTGGCAGCTGGCCAGATCGGCCAAAAAGATGACTGATCCTATGCTTGCGGATGAACGGCAATACACGCTTTGTCAGGCATTCTTCGCTGTAAACCTGGAATGTCATCGTCGAGGATGTGACGAATGGTTTCGACCGACAAATCTGCAAATCGCTTGCCCTATTATGACCTTTTTTACGAACCTGTCGGCCAACATGAACATGAATCATCCCTGCACATGACCACGGCCAGTCGTGGTAAAACTGATGAAACACAAGTGCAGCACATCGATAAAGTGCTGCACTTGTGTTTCATCAGAACACGCTCGTACAAGAACCTTGCACGCTATTTTACCACGGAATACGGATTGCTGTGACGGTTAGAATGTTTACAGGCTTGGTACGTCTTGTATCCCTCCCTGGCAAGGATGTTCCGAACCGTTTGAAAGTGTTGTACATTTCAGATCGAAAAACCGGGGTAGGCCTAAAAAAGACTGGCCTAGTTTCAGTCTTTTCGCATGTCCACTGATTCCTCTCCACAATCAGTGTTTCCTTGTAGGATTGAAACACTCGAGAAACTAATGTTTTCGGCATCTTCAGCAATTTAGCCAGCTTGAAACTAGACCACTCCGGGTTTCCAGAAGTTTGTGCACAATATTTTTTTTCTCTCGAGTTCCATTTGACGATATTTCTGAGCGCAATCGACTACTTTGATCAAACTTGCACCAATCTAATCTGTTAACAAACCACTGTCAAAGATGTTCGATTTCCAAAAGCTAGAGGTGTGCTAGTAGTTTTACGTTTAGTCAGCCTTTAAGTGCGTACAAGTTCTCATTCCATGCTTCCTCAGAAGCTAACGGAAGTTATTTAGTCATCAGAACAGTGTCAATTGCTGTTACCTTCCACGTTAGTAGCAAAGTGAGAAGGCGCGAATGAATGCTTACATATATTGCATAAGGTTTTATTTTATTCATCATTATTTAATCATCGCGAGTCGATTAGTTTCAGTTCGTTATTTAAATTCAAATTTGTCTTACTTATTTTCTACTTATTCTTTATGTATTTTGAAAGTACTAGAAGTATGGATCAAGATCCTAAAATGTTTTGAATATCATTCCTTAAAAATAATTCGAGGGTTTTTTGAGCGGTAAAAATCGTTCCGAAACCGGATTCAGATGACCGGAATAACCGAAGTTGGTTTATTTCTTGCCAGCAAGAAATATGACCTACAAATTGGAACAGTTTTGAACCTAGTTAAACCTAGACTTACTATCTCATGCTCTATTTCGATTAAACCAATTAAACAAAATCTAACAATCGAAGCAATCCTTCGTTTCTGTTACTTCTGCATATGTAAGTCAAGTGAAACAGCATGAATCAGCAGGATAAAACTGTAACAGGATTATTATTAATATTATTATTGTTATTATTATTGTTGTTATTATTATTATTACTATTACTATTACTATTACTATTACTATTACTATAACTATAACTATAACTGTTACTATTACTGTTACTATTACTGTTACTATTACTGTTACTATTACTGTTACTATTACTGTTACTATTACTGTTACTATTACTGTTACTATTACTATTACTATTACTATTACTATTACTATTACTATAACTATTACTATTACTATTACTATTACTATTACTATTACTATTACTATAACTATTACTATTACTATTACTATTACTATTACTATTACTATTACTATTACTATTACTATTACTATTACTATTACTATTACTATTACTATTACTATTACTATTACTATTACTATTACTATTACTATTACTATTACTATTACTATTACTATTACTATTACTATTACTATTACTATTACTATTACTATTACTATTACTATTACTATTACTATTACTAGTACTATTACTATTACTATTACTATTACTATTACTATTACTATTACTATTACTATTACTATTACTATTACTATTACTATTACTATTACGATTATTATTACTATTACGATTATTATTACTATTACTATTACTATTACTATTACTATTACTATTACTATTACTATTACTATTACTATTACTATTACTATTACTATTACTGTTATTATTACTATTACTATTACTATTACCAAGGATGGCTTTTATCGTATCAAAGAACGTTCGCTGGCAACTCTTCACCGATTGAATCAGTGCCATCAAAGAGAGTTGGAAATCATCGCAACAACAAAAAACCCGGTATGGCTCATTTAACATAGAATCGACACCAGTGCGAGAGCGAATTTCTCTCGATGACGTTTCTGAGAATCAAAGGTTAGCACGCTCCTGTGGGGATCCTCTCTGAAGCAACAAACGGTTGCTTATTCTCGTTTCGCGATCCAATTCTATACAGGCAGTTGATAATTGCGATAGAGTCATTTTACTATTGCCGCTTATTCTAACTATTTTTTTTTTTTTTTTTTTTTTTTCCCTTTATGGGCTGCTCTGGCCGAGGGGGGTGGTTACAACGATCCACACTTTCCATACCAGACGAACTAGGCTATGGTGCCCAAATGAACACTAGTAACGAAGGAGGAAATCCTCCAGCATGTAACCCAAGCGACAGATTCCTTTGCGGCTATCAATTTGCAACGAAAGATACGAGTATCTTCTATTGCAAGTTCGCCAGAGAATTTGTCACTTGAGCAGGAAGTGTGTGCTTCACCCTGTAACCAGTCAATCATTGAGTCGTGCGTCTCTGTCGTATTCGTATTTTGTCATCCTACCAGCTGCTTCTGTGTCTTAAATGTCCTCGTCGATGAAACTTTGCAAATTTCGCATTGTATCCGCTTCGGTCTTGTCCCTGCTTTCCTAAATAGTCTTATATGTCTGAAGCGGTACAAACGATTATTACTTTAAAGTTCCTAAACAGATGTAGATATGTTTGATCTACTAACACTATCCATTCTAATCTGCTCTGATTAATTCTATCTTTGTCGAAGTTACGTTACATTTCCTTTTCCCCATTGCATCGCTTTTTTATTATGCCGGAGAAACCTGTTAATATCTCAATGTGATAATTTATCAAGAATAAAGAAATAAATATTTATAATATTACAATAACAACAACAATAATAATAATGATAATAATAAAAGTAATAATAAAAATAGAAATATTGTGACTTACCAAAAGTTAATATGTCATCAAAAGATTTATTACAATAACATACCAATGTTTCGTCGTTTCACTGGGGCTCTTGATTTGTTTTCAATTTCCTTTTGGTATTCCTGTAGCATCCTAGTATATCCATATCGTTTTTGTCTATAATCTTTTATTTTGATATTTTCTCGTGATAAGAATAAAAGAAAATTAGGTGTTAGTAAGCTTGTTAAATTATATAATGTAAGGATGCGCATTTAACACTAGATTGCCCAGGAAAGTCACAATATGTAAACAATGGAAGGACCGCGTGAAATTCTGTGAACTTTTTTAATTCTTTATTTACCGATATATGCACTTAGGAATACTGCACTAGCTTTTATTTATTCTGTCACAGTTTATATTATTGACCTTCTCTCTTTCCATCATTCTGACTGCCTTTGAGCAGTCTAGGTCTAAACTAAGTGTTGGGCCTTCTAGTGTTGAGCACGCATCCAGGAAACAAGAACTACATGTATTTCGTGAAGAAATACTAGGTGTGATTGGATGAAATGGTCCACGTGAACCGCTCTCTTCCAGAAACACACATCTCACACTCTTAGTTAGAAGGTGACATCTGTGTCCAAGTTTGAGAAATCTAAGTACATTCAAACCTTTCCCGATATGAGAGTGTATTCACACTTGATTAATCAGTTTCGTCATCATTGCAATTTGTAAACATTACCGATACCGAGCCGGATCGGAAAGGTTTGAAAGTTCTTAAACGGTTCATAGGATATCAATTTACTCCTATTCCTGATAACAATAGTCCTCCTTTTAGAATTAAATTCACCAAGCTCAGGACGAATATGATATATTAATATTCATCCCAACTGGATCAAAATAATTCAAATTGGTGACCAATTCCAGGCATAAGAATGCTCGAAACCACCTAATGAACTATTGTCAATTTCAAGCATTATTAGTCCTGTCCACTCCGTGATCGATTCAGACAACACAATAATTTTCATCTTTTAAATTTATAAGCTAACGATCGATCTCGGTATGGTCAGACTTTGTAAATACGCGAAGTGTAAATTGACTCCCACCCCCATCCACCAAGCGGGGGTACGCACCCTGTAGCTCATCATCCAAAGCCTAGGGATTGCCGCTTATTCTAACTATGTGCATATAATCTTTGTATAAGTTGTGTCTATGAAAATGTATGTGAATACTCCACACAAGGGTTTTGAAATATTGCAACCTAGTATGAGAATCATCAAGTCGAATCATCGATTCGATTTTCTGCGATAATTGTCAACTTGCGATTCTCTCTTGGTAAATTCCACACAGCGGCGATCATTATCAGACTGCAATTTTTTTTAAGGGCCGAGAAATACTCAGAGTATGAAGTGGAGCGAAGGAATGTAGAAAAATTCTCTCGCGGTTCATGCATTGAGAGACTCGAGTTCTTGTAGCATCTTCTACCGGATTGAAAATGTTGTATACAATATAGATAGCAATATAGCAGCTTCTGTGAAATTTTCGGCAATCACCAACACTGACTATTACTATTACTATTACTATTGCGATTACTATTATTATTACTATTACTATTACTATTGCTATTACTATTACTATTACTATTACTATTATTATTACTATTACTATTACTATTACTATTACTATTACTATTACTATTACTATTACTATTACTATTACTATTACTATTACTATTACTATTACTATTACTATTACTATTACTATTACTATTACAATTTTATTATGAAAACCGGTTAGGTCGTTTCAGAGAAAATTGAGTGCACATTTCATCTCTAAATGTTACATATTACCCTGTATCTCCAGAACCGGAAGTCCTATACAAATGAAATTCAATATCAGGCTATGGGACCATAAGACCATTCATTTGAATTTAGGTTTGTAAAAATCGGTTCAGCCGTCTCTGAAAAAGGTGAGTGCATATTAGGGTGGGACAAAATATTGATATCAGCTCCACCAAACTTTTCGTGTTCCTTTTTGGTCCCATAAGCATTATGAAAAATTTAGCTCGATCGGAGAAACTATATTTTCGCTCCCGCGGTTTAAAGTTTGTATGGGATTTAGTATGGACACCTTAATATATCTAGCACCACTGCTGCTAGTGGTGGTAATATGATTGTGCTTTCTTTTATTATGCTATAACGGTTGATTAGAGTTGTTTGATGTCTTCACAAAAGTTTCTCAGGTGAGTATGAGGATTATTTTTAAGTTACAAGCGATGTTCCAAAACTCTGCTGAGTAACTATCGTGAAGACATCAAACAACTCGGATCAACAGCAGTGGTGCTAGATATATTAAGGAATGAGCCATTGTTCGGACCTTGTGCCGGTTTTCCTTCAATAACTTTTTCTACAAACGTCGGTTTGTTTTGCGGTCTTCTAAAGTTTTCTTCCTCGTTAAATTTCTTACGAAAATATCACATGCACTGATTTTTAGAGTTCATAGGTTGATCTCCAGCCGATTTTTTTTTGTTAAAAGTGAATTTCTCCATACTAAATCCCATACAAACTTTAAACCTCGGGCGCGAAAATATATAGATCGAGCTAAGATTTTGCATGGTGCTTATGGGACCCAAAAGGAAAACGAAAAGTTTGGTGGAGCGAGAAAATAAACCTTTTCATCTTTTTCCCATACAACCTTGTCCCACCTTGTCCGGAACCGGAAGTCAGATCGCGATGAAATTCAACAGCAGGCCATGAGTGAGAAAAGAAAGTGCATAGTTTTGTTACATACACACGCAGACATTTGCTCAGTTCGTCCAGCTGGGTCGAATGGTATATGACCCTCCGGGCCTCGGTTTAAAAAGTCGGTTTTCACAGTGATTGCCAGTGCAGTAAAATTTCATTCAATTCAATTGAAACTGAATGTGGAACACATTGACGATCTCTCCACTGCAGTAAACTTCACTCGCTGACACACACAAAGTTTGCTGACGGCCCGAACGAGCAGCATTCAGTTCATCACTCGTTTCTCTTCAATCGAGGCTCAGTTTAACCACCGTCAGTTGATCTCTTGAAGTAACAAAATATCTTTTTCAATAGTGTGAGAGCGGCCTTCAAATGAGGTTCATGTAAACATTCGAATTGGTTCAAGAAAATAGATGAAAGCCTAATCACATAGCTGAAATATCAATCACAGAATACACATAAATTAATTATTTCCTCCTTAAGTTTTCATTTTTAACACTTTACTTCATTTATAATTCTATTCGTTCGAAATTGCTTACTACCAAGAGCGAAGACAATGAAGCAGCTAGACTACTTGGCACTTGAAATTGAGCAAGCAAAACTTCAAATGACTAGGTACGATTATTCAACTGACGATGAATTCTGGGAGCTTCACTTGAAAATGGCAGCAAAAGTCAAATGAATTAGAAGGGATATGCTGACAGTAAATGGCCATAAATTTCATTTTCATCTTATATTATTCGATTGAAAATGAAATTTTACCGCACTGGTGATTGCATAGCCTTTCTATATGAGAAAGGTAAAAACAATCTTCATTTGCAAAAACTCATCGAGAGCTATGCACATTTCAACCACCCATCGTAGAGTTCCAACCTTACATCAATTGGCTACTTCCTTCTCTTACGTTTCAAAGTATGACTCGGTGGGCAACGCTTTAAATATTACAAAGAACTTAAGAATGCCGTTGAAAGCTGGTTAAATTTGCAGGCGGTGAGCTTCTATGCAAAAAGGTCAAGGAAGCTGGTGCAGCGGATCGAATTCACTTGGAAGTGAACGGAAATTATAAAGAAAAGTACAGTAGATTTTTAGGTAACTAAATGTGCTAATAAAATGCCCTTACTCTCCGAATGTCAGAAAAGATATACATTGGAAGCATATATCCACAATACACGGGATTCGGTGAGCACCATAGGAACGAAAAGACTCCTTTATTTACACAGCCATATGTGGTTGAGCTCGTATATCTCCTTCATCGTCGCCATCGAGACGCCACCTCAATCGACTTATTTCCTTCCGAACCATCCACCGCCACTCCGGTTTCAACCGAACAAAAACCATTAACAACAACAATAACCCTTCAAACTATAACAATAATCCTCCAATAGTCAGCCTTCAACTTTTTTTCATTTGCACACACAATCACCCACTCCGTACAGTCCGGGAAGCTAGGGGGGTTTGGGCACACAGCGGCCGCAGAGTGAAAAGTAATCAATTAGACCGGACGGAGTCATTAGCGAGCAAATCAAATTAGAGAACACTCCCACCCGGGCTGCCTTGCTCTGCGGAATTCAAGTTGAATTCAATATCTTCTCGGGACTGTTGAGAACCGCCATACACTCGGTATTGATTTGACTAAGTGGCAGTTTGTCATTATTTGACTTTTAACACGACTTTAATGAGTTTCTGTTCTTTCTTGCGTTGAAGTGCATGTGGAAATGTTAGATGAATGCATTCTCACGCTTTTTCCGTGACCAACAGACGCAGGACGCGACGAGAAGAAGGCATCATCGAACAACTCAACAAATAGCGGGTTTTTTGTTGGATAAGATTATCCTCGATACCAATATGCAGAAGAATGCAAGATTGTTTATTTCGCATTACGTAGGGAAGTAATGATAGAAGAAAACATCACGCAAAACACTACAGAACAATAAACATCAGAGTCGCTATATGTGGAAACGTGTGCAGTTGGTTTGCATACTTCTCGGGCATCATTGCTGTTGGCAATTTACTACGTGAGTCCGAGGATGCTGTGGGGCAAATCAAATCGGGCGTACATGCTTTATGGGGTGTATAAAGACATGGAACAAAACGGACCAAAGATGCCAACGATACTCGCCAGGGATGTTTACAATTGTTCAGTTTCCGAGGGGCGTATATGAGAATTTGCGACGAACGCGTGACGAAGACGGATGCAAGATTTTACTCTCTTTTCAAGTAATCGCTAAAACATTATCAAGTTTAACACCCAAACAGAATGCTGTGTCACTGATGGTGCGTTATATGTGTTCTGGAAATTATGACGGGCTTTGTAAAAAAAACTTTTTAGCTAAACCGGAAAAATGCATCAGTAAACGTACACTGAAAACAATTTAAAAGACTCTGTCAATAAAATAGTAAACGAAGAAAAACAATATGAAACTCAAACATAAATCTAGTAAACTAGTAGACAGAACGAGCGAAAAATAGTAATACGAGTGTTAATGCACAATTGGACTATATTGGACACTACAACAAAAAGTAAAAAACAAATAATACTATAAGCTAAACGGATATATTTGTTATTAAAAGGCTTTAATCATAGGAAGCTGAAATATAACCTACAGAGATTAAAGTTATACATAGTGTTTCTACTGGCTGTTTAACCGGAACTAACAATCAAACTAGTTAAACAGATTGCAACGCTGCGTTAGCAACGTAATATTCTGTTTGAGCCTTTAGGTAAACCAGGAAGCTGCATATAGTGCACCGACTGTGCCGTGCTAGGAGGCAATTCGTTCTAGCGTCAGGTGTGCATTAGATTGATCCGCTAGTGGTTGGTTTGCCAGGAGGAAGGCATCCCAACGGAATCGATTTACTGCAGCCAGCCACGGGCATCATTGCCGACGTCGTGCTGTCGTACAACGGCTGTGTGGCTTTACAGCAGTATGCTTTCGTGGTTGAATAGGCTCTTGTGAGAGATTGAGTGTGCTAGAAATAACGGACACTTCATTTTTCAATAGAATCGTTTTCATTATTTCCCGTTCGTTCGATCGGTTTGATGTTAGCGTCGGAGTGACGCCGCGACGGTTGGCAAAAATATCCGGAAGATCTAAGTAATATCGTTTCAGGCGAAATTGTAACATAAAATTGAATGTTTAAAAATCATAGCACAACATTCCGTTTACATTTGAGCAATTTCAGAAATTAACAACAGAAAAGATGGCAAAATCAGAATCAATTTGTTCCAATTTGGATTAAACTTTGCACACACCTTCAGTTGACTCAAGATTGGTTTTTAAAAAAGGAATTCCGGAACCGGGACACTGTTTGCAGCCATTAAATAGCCAGGTCTACAAGCTGCTTCGTGAATTTCGTACTTTTTTGTGTCGTCAACTATATGAAGATTAGACATTTTTATCTTTCATTGTCCTGGAAGTGAATTAGCATAAAATTCATTCTCATTCAATAGGATAATTAGACATTCATTTGAATTAAAGTTCGACCGGTTGAGTTACGGTTAGTTTGGTTATAAGGCATGCATGCTAGGTGAATTTACTAGCTAGTTTTAAGGAATTTATTCCATTTATCCACTAAACATAAACTCAATGAAAAAAATATTTCAATCTGAATATTGATTATAGGTAACAATTCACAGTTAAAATTAAGTGAAATGAATGCAGGTCTTTATGACGAAATTCGCGTCAGAAAAGAAGCAATTACTTAAATAAGCTTGTTGTTTTTGTTATGAACATCACATCAAAAAAGGTTAGTTTTGCTGTAGAAGCGCGAATTCAAAATACGAAAAATAAAACCGTTCAAACAGTGGTCTGGTTTTGAACATCTACAGCTCTGCCGATTTAAACAATATTTTCGATATCATTACACCTATTGCTTGGAAATATTGTTACGCATCAATTCGAGTCGATAAGACTGTATGTTTTAAATAAGTGGAGGTCGAAGCAAACAATGTCTAGTTTTTGCTACTTTCCAAGCCCCCTAACTTCACCTAACAGCGACGACAGTTTCATATACATGATATTATTTTCAGATTTTCAGAGGAAAAATTTTCAATGTGTGTGCAGTCACGTACCCAGAAAACAGATATATAATTATTTAGAAGGTCTCAGACATATGTTACAGAAATAGTAAGACAGTAAACGTAAAGAAATGTAATACAAAAACAGTTCCAGTGGAAAAGTTTAAAGTGTCTGTTAAAAACACCCCTAAAAGGCACACCGAGAATTAGGTGCATAAGCAATCTTCAGTAACATTATTTTTTATCTTTGGGCCCCTCCCGAAACGAAATCCTGGGTACGGGCCTGTGTGTGTGTGTGTTCGCATTTGATAAAGGCCCCTTCACAAAACAAGAATCAGTATCAAACCGAATTGCGCGCTATGTGGTTTGAAACGCCGTAGATAAGGTGGCTATGCACATCCATAAGTGGATTTGTTTTGTGCGCCGTTCGCTTCGCACGAGACATTTCCGTCGAAATTCTGCTGTTTCTTCGCATTCGAGGAAAACGTAGGACGAGTGCTGCATGATCGTGATCAGCGCCTTTCATCGCCAACACTAACAAACCAAACGGTCCTTTTCATGGCATTTAAAATCCTCGAAGAATTACTGTATGTATGTATGTATGTATGTATGTGTGAAGCCACCATCAGTTCAAGGCATTACCAGTGTATGCGGGTAGACTTACAGTAGATCCTAATCTGATTATTAGATAACTTTCATATAACTGCTGTTAAAAAGGCCAAAATGGGTTTTGAGGACCCGGCGCATTCCAGCAAGAGCATCTGGCCATATAATAAAGAATTTCGCTATACCAGGAACTTGTGTGCATATACAAATGAATTTATATGGAATACATGCTCAAATATACAAAACAAATTTGTCAAAGTCCGTTCTTTTCGCCATCAACTAAAAACGTGAACAAAATTGAGATTTTATTTCATCATCACTTTGAACGACGGGATAACATGCCTATTACTCATCACGCTATAATACCGAAACGAAAGTCGGATCTGAATAGAATTTAGCAACCACTTACCGAACTATAGAAACTTGAATTTAAATGTAAGTTTATGTAAAACAGCTCTGCTGTTTCCGAAAAATGGAGACTGGTTAAAACTGAGGTGAGTTTATTTGGTCATCAACTAACAAGATCGATGAATTAAAGATATTGTTGAGCCAATTTTATGGAATTCGTTTTTCTTAACATGATTACTTTTCAAAAAGCTCTTTTAACTAGAATCGGTTTTTTGTATCAAATTGATACAAATCCCAATTTCAATTTAAATTTTAAGAAAAATAGTAATTATTTCGCATTGCGTTTTTGGCTCATGCTCTATTTTCACAAATCAATGCAAATAACTTAGCTTTACGCAGTGGCGATATCGTAACCAATGAGGTACAACCGAGGTGCGATTATTGCTAGTTAAAAAAAATGAAAATAACTTTTCGACAGAATTCTTTGACGTCACCACATCAATAGCAATGTGAGATATAGAGTTTATGTCTTCGATAGAGTTATTGGATTTGAGTTTAACTAAAACATTGTCGAAGACACCAATAATCTCAAAGTCAGCTGGTGAAGCCGGAAAATAAAACTTTTCGATTTTTTCCATACAACCTTGTCCCAGGCTATTGCAATTGCAATTTGAAAGAAGTTAATCCATACGAGGAGAAGGAGTAGCAAGAGTCTCCAGCCGGAGAAACTTTGGTGAAATTGATCGATTTTGAAGATTATTTAAACTTTCTGATGATTACAGGTAATACTCTTATCTAGTATATGTACCTAACAAGGGAAGAGAGAGGTAGAAGGTCGAATTGATGTGATTTTCCATGAAACGAACATATGACGATCACATATAATTCTATTTGAAAATATGCTGCATTCTTCTGTATTTAATACATTTAGTTCATTTACAGACCTCAGAGTTTATCCCCCTGTATCAAATCCTACCTAAATAGAAAGTGAAATAAAAATTGTACCAGTTTGATAAAAATCTTATCCTGCTGTTTTTGGTGCGAATTCAGTTCGTTGCGATGGTATGTATCAAATAAATACAAATGCACTTTTGTTACAATGTTACAATGAACGAATGTAGGTTAAATTTGAAAATTTTACGCAAATCATCATATAATTACGGTTCCAAAACTCGAATCTAAATGAAATTCAGGCATTCTCAATGGAGTTTGTAAAAAACATTTTAGCCTTTTCCGAAAAAAGCGGGTAATTTTTTTTAAAATATCACCCTGTAATTCAGGAACCGGATATCCAATTCAAATAAAACTCTGGCATTTTGTATGTGACCAGATGACATTTCATTCGAATAAGTTTGTGAAAATTGGCCCAACTATCTTCGAGAAAATTGAGTGACATACGACACAGTCGCCCTTATTCTGAATAACGTTGTATCGTTTTTTCGCTCGTATTTCATTCGTATTCCCAATAACGCTAGCAAAATCAAAGGTAGCTATGATTCGATCGAACCACATTCGATCGAAAAATCAATACGTCGTTATTCAGAATAAGGGCGAGTACCTTCCGGGCTTCCGTTTAAAAATCTGGTTTTACAGTGGTTGTATAGCCTTTCTTAATGAGAACGGCAAAAGGGTACTCGATATGACTGTACAAGCTTATATGGACTGCGTGAAGGTACTGAGAGGTAATACCGCAAAATGATAGTTTACAGGTGCTAATTAATAGCAGCTAAATGTTTAACCAATTGTCACAACCTCTAACATGAGGGTTACTATAATGGAAAAACATTAGAACAAGTTTTAGTCTCGTTACAGAACATGTGATCGCCGTCAGACATTTTTATACTATTCTGTTAGGTTTCATTTCAACAACGAAAACAAAATGCGAAACACTATCACAAAACAAATATGTTTACATCGGAATCGAGCAAATTATGTTATAAGTAAAAATATTACCAAAAAAGCCATTTTATTTCCCTTTTTCTAAACAATGGCATCCTGAGAGACGAGTGATTGGAACAACATGGTATAAATGATTATAATACCAAACAACTTGATTACATTCTGTTTCGAAGGTCTCTCTAGACCCTCCTCCTGAGGGTCTAGGGTATGGAGAATCTTCCGCATCAGTACTCGTACGAATTCGCCAGCTTCGTCTGAATCTGGACATAGCGTGTTGAAAATGTTGAAGTAGACTCTAGTTCAGTCACGAGTAGGAACAACTGTAATGTATCGCTACTACTACTACTACTACAACCGGTGCACAGGTCGTTACAAAGAACCGATAGTACGGTCGTACGTTGCCGGAGGTCGTCGTTTGTCGGTTTTATCACGGCCGCCTAAATTGGTCCAATAAAATATGATTGAAACTTGTTTGTTTCACCTTCACCTTCGTTGGTGAGTTTCGTTATGTACGCCGAATAGACAGAAATGAGGTCCCGGTCTCGTGACTGGATCATGTGAAACATAAAATTCGTGAATTCGTATTATATACCGCCTTATTATTGTATCAATAGCAATTGTTATCATTTCATTTTAAGTGCCAAATAAATCCAAATAACATATAATTTACAGCCCAGTAGCTTCTATCCCTACACTTTAAACACTTTAAATCGGTACATATCATCGTCTAGGAACCATAACCGCTGACGAAAAGTGACACGTTCGTTGGTTTGATTAATTAGTCTGGATATTTCTGTGACAGATTTAATCACCCTCTGGTCTCGAGCGTCTATCTTTACCCTTTGCTGCTTGGGTTGAAAGGAATTTGTAGACTTTTAATGGTGCAATTTGCCAACCAAAATTGTTTCTCTGGAAGGGTTTCAAAGATTGCTGATAGCTTTGGAAAATTCGTTCACCATTTATTCATTTTCTACATGTATTGAATATGATTGAAAAATCATGTTAAATGTTTCTTCACTCATTGCATATTGCTTAACAGATTATCATCTACTGCCCATACTTGCATATCAGTCCCATATGGAAAATCGGCATATCGAGAAAAAGACGATTAAAATTTTATTTTCAATTTTTTTGATTTATTGTGCTACCTAATGCTAAATTGTGGTATTATTACATGAAATATCGGTAATACACCTTTGCTATTCCAATATTGCAACAAATGAAATTATTGAAATTTGCACTGAATGGGACTGATATGCGGGTACTTGCATATGGGACAGACATAAGTTGATATTTTTTTCACATTTTACAGAATAAACCCTCAACTTTTATTCAAATTTCTGAGAGTATATTGAGGATGGATTGCATTCCTCAAGCTAACTCAATATTGGCGAAAATCGATATGGGACTGATATGCGAGTATGGGCAGTCTATGGGAACATGAAAAATCTCGGACTGCTCAAAATACGAACGTTTCTTTTCTGGAAGCACTCTCGGGCGATCGCCTTAGATGCTTTTTCTATATACGTATATTTATTTACTCTCACATTCACCTCAACATCGGATGGTGGTGACTATTAGCGATCATTATCTGCAGCGAGCAGCACTTAAAAATTGTAATTATCTCAAGAAGCTTTTCGCCACAATTAATCACACACACATTCCAACGCGGAAACACAATGGACTCAGTTCTCTAACCACAGGGACAAAATTTATTCAATGGTATTTCTGACCACGAATAAAGCAACGGTCGAGTATTGCAATTATAATTTGCCTTCCTGCCCTTTGTGCATTTATGGAATAAGTTAAAGTTACAATTATTCAACCTGATTCGACCATTTTGTCCGACTGTGCAACACCGAAGGTTTATGACCTAATATTATGCCAATTTGTTGTATTCTTTGGTTATAATTTTCAACCACACAACAGACGGTGAAAATTGGCGGAAGAAACGGTGGTCGAAAATGTGCAAAAAACTGCGCACTCTAAGTATTCGCAGACCGGAGCACGAACAAACATTCGCTTGAGTAATGTTCATTTTGTTGCCATTTTTTCCTTATTCAATTGTTTCCCTTAGTCCCAGGGTTTGTTACTTAATCCTCCTCTTCAACATTCATTTTTCTACTCTGTTTTCACAGCGAACATTGCAAATTTGAAATTGCTCTCCTTCACTCGAATTTACGGGACGCTGTTTATGCTTCTTGCCGATAATTCCCAACGACTTTTTCAACGTTCGCACTTTTTTCCTCCCAGTCCAACGTGCCAACGGCAAAATTATGCGCCAACTGGTTAACCGATGCAAAACCGGTAACACGATGATGATGTCATAAGCCACCGCAACGGTTGAACGCTCGTTTCACAGTTTAGTGCCAGAATTGGAAATTCTTGAATCGTTGGCTGCCGTGTGGCCTCACCGCACGAAGAAGTCGTACGTCGTTGTGATAAGTAAAATTATTTTCGTTAAAGCAAATTTAAACCACCTTCCTGCCACCATTCCAACGCCTTGTCCACAATCGTCAGTGAATAAAACGTAAATACCAAACAAAAAACCTTTAATGCAATCTTGAATCAGTTCTGTGTGGGTACGGGTGATCGAAAAATGGTAAATCCGTCGAACTGTTCAAATCATAAAACTTTGAGCTTGAACGACCCGAAAAAACGAGTCAATATTAATCAGTGCTAAGTTCTCCCGCCACTCATTGCATTGATGATGAGGCTAGGAGTTTGGTTTGGTTGTGCTGTGGTTTTCGGTTAGCTTCGAAAAGCCGCACCCGTTCTCAATCGCGACATGCGAATGGTGGGCGAAGGCACGCGGTTACCGTTTAAGGATGCTGAATTTTTACGATTTGTTTTCTTTTGCACTGGAGTTTTTTTTGGCATCCGGTTAGTACTGAAAATGCGAACATCATAAGTTGAATTTGCTTGTCAGAATTTCAAGAACACAAATACTGTCCTTTAGGTAGACGAAAAAACATCGATCATATATAAACTAGTTTCTAGCAGACCACATTGTACTCGAATGTGAAATTTTCTCGGAGTCTAGGTCGGTGATTCAGAACATAAAACACTGAAGCCAAGCGAGTAGTCATGTGATCGAGTCCTGATATGAAAGGATTCGAAGTGTTAGGATTGTAGTACTAGTCATATAAATGTCCTGACCACTACGTAAGTTGTTATTTATGTCTTTAGGCACTAAGTGTTGCCCGGTGGATTTGACGTTTCCATAATAAAGTTTGATATTTTTAACAATTATCATCTTCAGAACATTTTGTCATTTGAGCGCTATTTGTTTTGTTTACAGTGATTTGTAAATTTTACCTCTGCAAAAAAAATGGAATTGTATCGTGAACATTTTCGTACAATTATTTATTTCGATTTTCGTCGTGAATTAACGAGACAAGAGTGCTTCCATCCACATAGTTCGACTTTTGGCAGTATAGCACCATCCTATGCGACTGTAAAAAACTGGTATAACGAATTCAATCGTGATCGTAGTTCACTTATCGACGAATTCAAAATCTGTGGTCGTCCAAAATCAGTCGATGCTGTAAAAAATCTGATAATGTAAGATCGTCATGTAACGTACCGTGAAATGGAGGCAGCCTTGGGCATTCGTGTCGAAAGCTTATATGTTATTTTGCATGAACACTTAACCGTGAATAAAATTTTTATCACGGTGGATCCCACATAATTTGAAAATCGCTCAAAAAAGACTGTCGATTGGTACAAATAAATGCTGAAAAAATCAATCGTTATCCTTAAAATTTGGTGTATAACATGTACACAGGTGACGGAAGATGGATTTACTCATGTGCGACCGAAACTAAACAGCAATCGACTGTTTGGGTGCTCTAAGAAGAATCATATCCAACAAAAGCTGTTCGCACCCGAAGCTTCGGTAAAAACGGACATATCGCATACCGTTGCTTCAGAGTATCGTAAGACCGTCAATTCTAATTGGTATATCACTATTTGTTTGCCAGAAGTTTTTCGTGGAATAAGAAAAACAAACGCAAGACGCAAAATCATTTTTCATTAAGATAATTCAAGCTTTCACACCTCGGCTTATACAACCGAATATTTGAGCACCCAAAAAACGTCGAATTGATGGGCTACCCGCCGTATAGTCCTGACTTGGTACCAGACGACTTCTATTTGTTTCCCTCCGTGAAGAATAAACTGCTTGGAGAGTGATTCAATACTCGTGAAGAAGCTGTTGAAGCTTTCCAAAACCATGTTTTGGGGATACCTCAAGAAGAGTGGAATAAATGTACATTTCGAATATCGTATGAGTATGTCTGAATTCATTATTTCATCTAAACACTGTTTTTATCAAGCGATTTGCTATTATAAATTCCATTAAATAAAAAACATTTATTTTGTACATGATCTTATATAGACCCTGTCAGCTTGGTGCGAAATTAATCTTGAGTTCAACAACACCGTCGCACGGCATAACATTCAACATATCATGTCAAAAAATGGAAATGTGAGAGCTGGATATCTTGTTAATATGATGTCTTTGTCTTATAGCTTTGGTTGAACTCATGGAAGTGGAAGGACTAAAACAATTTAAAATTTATTTTCATGCTCTAGTTTGGAATCAGCTACATAATTCATCTCATAAACAATGCATATGCTTAGGCCCTCATAAAAAATAAGGCTAAAGTAAGAATAATATGCTTTTTTGCCATATATAATGTATATAGGGCATTCCACGCAAAATCAGCCACCCTTTTTTCATCTAACTATTTTTTCTCGAGAAAGAATTCAAAAATATTCGACATGTATTTTTTCATTTCAATATGGTACGTGGAATTTTCGAGATATGATGGAAAAAGGGCCTTTTTCCAACAGAAAAGGGAAGAAGAAATTCGACTCAACGAATTTTTTTGATTTTTAAATTCATTTTTACGCCGCAATCTTAACTGGAACGTTGCTAGCAATAAACTGTCAAAGTTAGTATTTGATCAGTAGCGTGACATGTGTCGACAAGTTAAGCCCGTATTCGAAAGGCTTTTTTTTGTAAACGCGAAACTTGAAAAAATCATATCTCGAAAATTCCACGTACCAGATTGAAATAAAAAAATACGTGTTGAATATTTTTGAGTTCTTCATCGAAAAAAAATAGTCAGATCAAAAAAAAATTTGGATGGCATATATAAATTTACAAAAAATAAAATTAAAAAAATCCACAGTTAGACTTTGACATTAGAATTTTGGTCACAATTAACCATGTTTAACTATACGTTTCTTCATCCGAGGAACTGTTCTTCCAATTGTGCTCAATTGAAAGTTTGGAAGGAAACAACATTTGGAACTGATATGTCCTCGGTCGGTCAGATTTTATTTTAATCTTGCGTCTAGTGCCCTTGAAATAGAAGGAAATATTTGTACAATGTATGCAATCATCGCACTTCTCGAAGTAGAAAAAATCTGTTTTAATCCACCTAGTGGTGTAATGATGCCTTTCTCATATCAATCATGCTATCATATATAATACTGTGGTATTCTTCAAAATCATTTTCTTCGATTCTTAAAAGAATAACCGAAACCGGTTTGTTTGACCGTCTACTGATAAAAACTATCAATTGGAAAACATTTGAGGTCGATTTAGAAATTTTTTTAAGGTTTTTTCTAATTTTCAGTGATGGTATACAATTTTTAACCCACTTTACCCTATATTTCCGGATCCGGAAGTCGGATCCGCAAGAAATTCAGGAATTACGTATGGTAGCACAGGACCTTTCATTTTAACCTAAGTTTGTGAAAATCGGTCGCGCCATCTATGAGAAAAGTTAGAATACATATTTTCTTTTTTTGCAAATTTAACCCATAAATCCCGAACCGGAAGTCGGATCCAAATAATATTCAGGAATTTTTTATGGGACCTCAAGGCTTTTCATTTGAATCTAAGTTTGTAAAAATCGGTTCAGCCATCTCTGAGAAAAGTTAGTGCACTTATTTTCACAATTTTTTGCACATTTTACCCCATAATTCCGGAACCGGAAGTCGGATCCAAATGATATTCAGGAATTTTGTATGGGACCACAAGACCTTTCATTTGAATCTAAGTTTGTGAAAATCGGTTCAGCCATCTCCGAGAAAAGTTACACACACACACACACACAGAGAGAGAGAGAGAGAGAGAGAGAGAGAGAGATTTTACGTACTCGACGAACTGAGTCGAATGGTATATGACACTCGGCCCTCCGGGCCTCGGTTCAAAAGTCGGTTTTCACAGTGATTGCATAACCTTTCTATATGAGAAAGGCAAAAAGGGTTATTAAAGTACATATACAGTTTGTAAATGCTTGATTATAACAACCATGCACAGTGTCCCTGTACAGCGATACTTTGTTCTATCGGGCTGCTGTTTATATCTAGATACTCCCAAGGAACTTATATCCATATGTTAAGATCACTTGAAATCAGCAGTGATCGGTGGTTTTCCCAACCCTAATGATATTACATGTCAATATAAAATACTGCTTATATTTTAACAACGACATTTATTTCATGAATCTCAACATACCGAACTTATTTCAAATAGATCATGACGTGTATCAGTAAGTATATTTTGATTATGTTCGCAAATCAATAACATTGTTCGAGTTGATTCAACTATTTGCAATGTCTAAAACAAACAAAACCGATTTATTTTTCAACTATCAGCATTTTGTTTCAATAACAACACCAGTAATTTCAACTGAAATATTTGTTGAAATTGAAAGGTATGTGTCCTCACTAATTGACAGCATTTTTTTTTCAAACAGTTAAATTAGTTGTTTCAACCATCCTTTTTTCTAATCGAAAAACAAAAATGACAGTTTAGTTAAAACAACAATCGATTAGTTGTACCAAATTTTAACCAATCGAATTCAGAAAATCAACTAATATTCTGGTTAAAATGGGATCGCGGGTGGTTCCGTGAGAGTATATCAACAAAACTAAATTATATTAACTCTAAATTACGATTCACTTTAACGTTGCGTGACAACATTTTTTACATTTCTTAGTTGTATAGTGTCTCAAGATATTAAAAAACACTCTTAAACCTATGAATATATAAAGCATATGGATCATACGAAATTTATCGCTCTTCTCTACGGCAATTTGTTTGTTTTTTTCTACGTGTTTGGGACGGGCCATTTTACCAAAAGCCGTTTAGTCGAAGGACATATCGCCGAAAGCTATTTCACCGATTGGGTTGTTTGGTCGGATGGATGATTTCGCCGAAAGAGTAATTTCACTATGTAGTATTGCATTCGAAGCAAGCGGTCTTTTGAATAATAGTAGCTGTTTTACTACCCGACGTTTCGATTACTGTTTTTGTAATTTATGGCGAAAAATATCGTAATGTTCCTCATGTGAAAATCGTATGTAAAATATGTGACTGTATGAACCAAATGTTTGTATTGAAATAATAGTGTCAGTTGAAGTTTTATTATGCAACAAACCGATCGTGGGCATACGATTTTTAGAGGAGAAACGTTAAACTTTTTTTGATAAGGATCAAAGCCAGTCGGAACGTCAGGTAAAACGGCTGTTCTTACTTGAAAGACTGCTAGAGCCGAATACGTCACATTATAAATTTTAAAACATGAAATTCTAGCGCTTTATCATTTTTTTTTATTTTTATGTCTCCTTGATAGTTGACATCCTGATAACCATACCCAAGATGGCTGCACATTCCATTTTGAAGATCATAAATCATTCCGCAAAGTTTAATGAAGGGAAAATAACTTTATTCGTTATTTAAAATATGAAATATTTCAGATGTAAGAGTTTGTGTCAACATAACGTGCGTGAACACTATCATCTTTCAATTTTCAGTATTTGATATCAATTTCATATGGTATTAGGGCAATTATGTGATTCAACGAAATAGCCTTTTCGACATAGGCATTTCAAAAATGGCTGAGGTACGGTCGAATTAGACGAAGAAAAATCGTTAAAGTGCTTGCAATAAAAATCAACTCGCTAACTGACCTCCATCTGTCACATGCGATTGATTTGACAATTATCCAGTACCAGTCAGTCCTAACATGGAGGTGTGCTCTTCCGCGACAAGCACGACGATGGTTCCGCTAGTTAATGTGAAATCATAGCCAACTTAAGACGTGATGAAAGTTCCAGTAATGTCATGCAAAGTTCATAGTCTTACGATGCACGAACACATGTGAATCTTTACTCATCCGCAATGCAGTCTGTGCACAGAGAGCTATGTTTTTTTCTCGAACAAAAAACCAAATCGCGATGCTGACTACATAAGGTGTTCGTAATTATCAGAAGTAATACTATGTAGATAACCGCAGACTCTCGACTAAGAATGCGGAAAAATGGATTAACACTGATCCGTGTCGACGCCAACCTCAAATAACCGTAAATTTTCCTCGACTTTTGACTATTTACGTGCCAGGTCATGATTCTGTTCTTGCATGGCGGCGGTCGTTTTGCTTTTGTTGCAAAAAAAAACCATGGAGTGCAAGCCGGACTTGAAGCACACGACAAAACATACGAAGACGGTTAACTGTACGTATACAAAAAAAAGCTCGGTCGAATCAGATACAATAAATTAAACGCTGTCAGAGGGTAGAAATTACAATGAAAACTATTTAATTAACTATTGATACGACGGTTTCCGCTTTTTGCCTTTCCGAGCAGTTGTCGTGCGTTCAAAGCCAGTAATCCCGGTTGGCGGTCGGTCGGAAATGCAATTTCATCTGGTTTTTGTGCTTGCCATTCATTGGAGTTTCTAGGTTCTGTCTGGTTTCGTCGGGTAGCTCCCAGCTCGACCCAATGATGAACAATGATAAGCAAGCTTTGGTCGTATTTTTTTTCAATTGATGCTTCAACAAGTTTTACTGTTCGACTACTTGCCGATCGGTTCTTCCTTTATGTGTTATAGTTCTCGAACGAAACAGAAACAACGGTAGTTTTCGTACAGTAGTTGGATGGGAGAAATTGAAATGGACGGTAATTGGTGCAACTTTTTTCACAACGTTCCGCCGCGTAACATGGCAGTGATTTTTATCGTAAATGAAGCGAATAGTTGCCTCAATTGCCTATTTCTATCTGATTCTTGTTGAAGGTTTCAATCTTGTAGGTTGTCTTCCTACCCATACAACGTTTTCACTCTTATTTTGTTGCATTTTGAATTGTGAATGTAAGTGAATCGGGACACTCCTTTTAAGTGCATCCATAAAGATGTAAATTTTTCTAAGTGTGTACCAGCCAAGATATGTATGTTTACACTTCCTATCCCTAAAATTGACCAAACGCCTCTGATGGTTGCTGTAAGGTTCCATTTGGCCGCCTAACCCATCTACGCCGGAACCACTTTTGGTTTTGATGCGAAAGATAAACAATTTCGCGTCTGTGCAGGCTTGTTTCGGGTCAGCGAAGCACACGTTGAGTATAAAACTGATTCAGCTCTGAATTAGAGAAGTAACTTTCCAAATGTGAGGTGCACTGGAGGCCAGAGATTCAATCTGTCAAAAAGCTTTTAACTTTGCATTTCAACACAAGTTTTCAGTGCCTGCATCTTAGAGGTGGTGTGGAGAAACTTTCTCAACCAGGGAATTTCGAAGCACTGCGTTAGTGTAAACAGATTTGTCAGACCAATCAGACTGTGGGATTTTGTGTGAATCATTAAATTGTTATTAAATGCTTTCTTTATTGGAATGAATGCAAAGGAAGGATCGGAATAGTTCGACCGACGATTAGCCTGTTCCTCTGTTGAACGCTTTAATTAAAAGCAAAACGTTAGTCGTGTGTTCCCGCAATGTTGCCATCATTGTTACTAGGATCAACCCCAGCTGAACCCAAACAATGCACAGTGGTTCAAAAGCGCAATTTCACGCTCTTAATTGATAACTCATAGGAACGTGATTTTTGAGGTACAGTATCTTCAGCAAAGTTGCTCAGAATGATAGACGCCATCTTTTGGCCAATTTTATTTATGTGATTAATCCCCTTAAAAGTGAGATAAAAATATTATTTTAGTTCAGAGCCAACATATGGGCTAAGTTATTTGGACAAAGTTGTTCAGAAAGTTATTTCAAATTAATTTGCTGAAGGTACCATTCTCGTAACTTGAGTGTAATTCATGATATAATGTATTTTCTGAAAAGGGTGTCCTAAAACCAGTTTTTGTAAGAAAACACATATATTTTCAATTTATATGAGTTTTTCATGTTATACAAAGTTTTTCATCATTGAAAACTACACAACTTCCTCAAACATACAATGCTGCTATCATTTCATTTTTATAAAATAGAGCTATTTTTCATGTTTTTTTTACAAAATTCCAACTTGTCTATCATCAAAAGGCGCAGAAAGGCGCAGAAAGGTGCAGATGGAACTACTTTACATATTAAATTACTTCAAAAGAGCTTTCATACCGTGGTTGAATTACTCGTCTGCGATCGTCTGCAGACGAGATATGTTCTTTTCAAATATCCTTGTTCTTGACATTTGCAATGATAAGGTTCACTTCATGTCAGATCAGATTTCAGTATATATTCATTACTATGAAAAACCTTGTATAACATGAAAGACTCATATAAATTGAAAATATATGTGTTTTCTTAAACTGGTTTTAGGACACCCTTTTCAGAAAATACATTATATCATGAATTATACTCAAGTTATGGGAACAGTATCTTCAGCAAATTTGTTTGAAATAACTTTCTGCACAACTTTGTCAAAGTAACTTAGCCCCTATGTTGGCCATGAACTAATATAATATTTTTATTTCACTTTTAAGGGGGATTAATTACATAAATGAAATATGCCAAAATATGGCGTCTATCATTCTGAGCAACTTTGCTGAAGATACTGTAGCTCAAAAACCCCGTTCCTATTAGTTATCAATTAAGACCGTGAAATTGCGCTTTTGAACCACTGTGCAATGTTGCAACGTAAATATTCACTCGACGATTGAGGGAGATTTTTAATTAGAATTTGCACGTGATTTTATGCAATGCGGAGCGCATCCTTTGCGCAAAAAAACACTTATTTTTCGTGAAGTTGAAAACATTATTTGTTGTGTTGTGGTACATTGGCTGCAACTGTTGGTTTAGTTAGTATTCGTTTTATTAGTTCCGATTTCTGTCTCAGAAATACTGGGGTTTTGGAGCCGATGAAGTAGAATTTTCATTCTATCGTCAAATTACTTGTAAAGCTTACCGTATTGAGCAACTAACTTTTGTACACGACCAGTGATTTATGCCGAATATCCGAGTCTTGACTGAACTCCACGTATGAAGGGATAGGCATTCCTACAAACGATACATGAAAAAATGTACTTCATCCACCTAGCAGTAAGATGATAATCCTTTTTTCATTCCACATTCGAATATTCTTGCATTAATTTTCGGTTGTTCAATGATATGATATCTTAACAAAATGATATAGTTCCAATAGCAAAAATTAAGCAAATTCTAGGGTGTTTCAATTCTCTTTTATTGCACGCTTCATATATTTTGAATTGTCATTTATACATTGTCATATGCTTCAAGCATAATTAGTGGGGGAACAGTTTTTACATCTCCAGAGAGGTTTTGTAAACGATGAGGATGTTATAAAAAGTTTCGTAATACACTCATAGCTGTTTGTACACGAGGAATATGTTCTGTGCTATAATAAAATGAAACTGTGTTATAGATCCTGCAAAAAATTCTGTGTTTTGTCGAGAAACCTTACAAAAAAAATTAGTTTCGCGCGATTTTTAGGAAAAAAAATACGAATACGATGTCGTATACCATTCGACTCAGCTTAATTGACACTCACTTTTCTCGGAGATGGTTGAACCGATTTTCACAAACTTAGATTCAAATGAAAGGTCTCATGCTCCCATACAAAGTTTCTGAATTTCATTTGGATCCGACTTCTGGTTCTGGATCTACAGGTTAATATGCACCAAAAATGCGATATTAATGCATAGAAAATGTGAAAAAATGTGTTCAAATAAAAGGTCTACGGTCTCATACAAAGTTCTGGAATTTCGTTTGGATCCAACTTCCGGTTCCGGAATTGCAGGATGATATGAACCAAAATGGGAAAATAATGTCACTTATTTTTCTCGGAGATGGCTGAACCGATTTTTATAAACTTAGACTCAAATGAAAGGTCTAATGGTCTCATACAAAGTTGCTAAATTTCATTTGATTCCGAAATCCGGTTCCGGAACTACAGGGTGATAATAACCAACAATCTGAAAATAATGTCACTCACTTTTCTCTGAAATGGCAGAACCGATTTTCACAAACTTACATTCAAATTAAAGGTCTTGTGGTTCCATACAAAGATTTTGAATATGTGAAACTAATGCATTAAAAATGTGAAAAACTGTCACTCATTTTTCTCGGAGATGGCTTAACAGATTGTCACAAACTTAGATTCAAATAAAAGGCCTTATGATCTTATACAAAGGTCCGGAATTTCGTTTGGATCCAACTTCCGGTTCCGGAATTACAGAGTGATATGCACAAAAATGTGAAAATAATGTCACTTACTTTTCTCGGAGATGGCTGAACCGATTTTTATAAACTTAGATTCAAATGAAAGGTCTCATGGTCTCATACAAAGATCGGGAATTTCATTTGGATCCGACTTCCAGTTCCGCTATTACAGGGTGATGTGCAACAAAATTGTGGAAATATTGCATCGAAACTGTGAAAATAATGTCACTCACTTTCTCATGAGATGGCTGAATCGATGTTCACCAACTCAAATTCAAACGAAAGGATCTACGGGGGTGATATGCACCAAAAATGTGAAATAGTGTAACTCCCTTTTCTCGAAGATGGCTGAACCGATTTCCACAAGCTTCTTAAGATACCATAAGAATATTCCAATTTTCATTCGGCTTAAACCCCTACTTCCGGAGGTAGGGTGCTTAGTGTAAAAATGTCAGTTTGAAGAATTTTGTTTTTCATAGGCTCCTTTTTTATATTTGCAGTTTGCAGACCATGGGAGTCTGTAACCAAATGATTCTATTACTCTTCCCATAAAAGATCTGCTGAATTTTATTCAAGTCCGACTACCGGTACATTTTTCCAGAATTCAAATCTTCATAGAGAATCGTAAATAAATTTTTAGGTCATATTAGTGTAAGGTTGAGAGAACCGAATGTCACTATGCCGATATCCAGCTTTTGGTTGCGGGAGTACCAACAATAATAGTCAAATGTAATAGGGTAACAGGTATTTTGCCCACTTCGTATATTTTGGTCCACCTAACATACTTTATGGATTTAATCAATGTTAAGTAACCCATGTTGCATCAATTTGAAGCTAATCACATTCAATTACCTATTGCGGAAGGATTTTTCGAAGATATTACAACATTTGATGGATATTTTCACAAAGTGGACCAAAATAAAATAAATCCTGAAGTGGGTCAAAATACCTCTGTTACCCTAAAATGTAGCTCACTTCACTTTCTCACATATGATTGAATAGATTTTCACTAACTTAAATTCAAATGTAGTATATCAATGTAGCAGTATTATGCAATCTCCAAAACCATTTTCTAAACTTTTTGAAATTGTAGTATTTCGGGGAATTTCTGCTGTAAAATTCAGGAGAAAATGAAAATATGTAAGGCACCATTACACCACTAGGTGGATTTAAACAGGTTTTTCTGGTGTCGATTGGACAGTTACTCAAAGTGCAAGAATCGAAAACACGGACGTCATGAGACTAATTGTGTATATTGGAGTGAAGAATGTAAAGACACTAAGTCCTAAATGTGTATGTTCATATATATATTTGAATTTTGACTACTAATTATTGTGATTGATCATATTTTCAAATACAGTTACAAATTTCTTTTTTTTTAACTAGCGCTTATTTCGACTTTGGTAACCTTAATGTTACTTCTGATTTGACAGAAACTTAGTTTTATCCTTCCCCTGAACGAAAATGGTTGTGTATACGCTGGAGGAACGCGTGAAAATAGTGCAGTTTTACTTTGAAAATCAACTTGAAGAAGTCGCCGATTTTTGCCAAAAAATCATCTTCTCGTGCCTCACATTTTCATCTCGGCGGGTATGTTAATAAGCAAAATTGTCGCATCTGGGGGACGGAAAGCCCGCACGTTATCATGGAGAAGCCGATGCATCCTCAGAGAGTGACGGTTTGGTGCGGATTTTGGTCTGGCGGCATCATTGGGCCATTTTTCTTCAAAAATGAGGCAGAAGCCGCCGCCACGGCCAATGGCGAGCGCTACCGCGCCATGATTAGCGATAGGTTCTTCTCGTTACTTGAAGAGGAAGACTTGGACACCATTTGGTTCCAACAAGACGGCGCTCCGTGCATCACAGCCAACGCTACGATCGATCTTCTGCGCACAGTCTTCGAAGATCGAACTATCAGTCGAAATTCGGATGTCGTTTGGCCGCATCGGAGTGGTGATTTGACGCCATTAGACTACTATCTTTGGGGGCTGTCAAAGATAAGTGTTATGTGGACAAGCCAAAGAACACTCAAGCCTTTAAGGACAACATTCGTGCAGCCATAGCTGAAATAAAGCTGCATACAATCGAAAATGTACTAAAAACTGGACCGACCGTATGGCGTACTGCAAGGCCAACCGAGGCAGCCATTTGAATGAAATTATATTCCACAATTAACCGGAAGGATTGTACTTTAATATGAAAAAATAAATTTAGAAATCGGATGAACCGTTTGTGTTTCATTGCATGTTTAAAAAAAAGTTACATGCGGACCCTGTATATGTAACTCGAAAGTTAAAATATATTTGTAAGACATTCGAAAGTTATAAAAATCATGAAAAAAGTTATGATGGAAAACAACATTTTGTATCCAAACGGCTCAACGTATTAACAAAGCATTTCTGACTATAGCGACATACAGATAAAGTAAGTTCACTTAATTTCTATTCTATTTACATTGAACAAATATATAAATTACAGTTTTCCTTGAAAAATGCCACCAAAAACGACCGAAACGTCGGACAGTTTACAAAAGAAGTCGTTTAATAACTATTCACAAGACCTAGAAGGAAGATTTTAAATTATATTTCAATCCACAGTCGTTCAAAAAGAGATTTAATAATAACTTTAACAATATTTAGACTCCGACATTAGTTAGTATTCAACGCTCACATGTTTTAACGAATAACATTTTCACTTTTTATATAAGAGTCGTGAATCGAGCCCAGGTTCGTTGTGTGAAAGGTAATCTTCTGAATCAGGAGATTAAGTTTAGATTGATATCATGTACCCCCATATTAATGTGACATGCTCGAAAGGAAAATGTTACACTTGGTATTATCCACCATCCATCCATCCATCCATCAGAGTTGAATAGCTCCATTGGTGTACACAAGGAATAACCCAACTTTAGAAGTTGTCCGAGATGCAGCTTTTACATAAGTTTGAAGTCTTTCATGATGAACATCATATTGCAATGTGATCAATTGAATTATTGTGCTTTTTAAAGGTGCACATTTTTTAAAAGGATTGAAACGTGTGTGTTTTACCAATTTGTTAGAATATTTATCTGACCGTGTTTTAGAGATTTTATCAAACCACGCCTTTTCCAGATTCTGTTGACAACATAACCCTTGTACAACCTTTTCTAGATCCAGTTGACAACAGATTTTTCGCAAAAAATACCCTGAAAATAGAATACAACTACACAACCAAGAGTGTTTTTACAGTTAGAGATATTACCGTTACCCATAGCACTAAGCATCACTCACTAAAAACTTCATGGTCAGAAGCACCGGAGGCTACTTTCCTTGACTGGTAATTATTTTTCCATCAATCAACAAAGAGCAGACCAAAGAAATAACTATGCGAACGATAGTCCTGATAGCAGCGCCCACAAAAGCGCTTTATCTTATTTTAGGATTTTTATCCGCTTTTCACATTTTCATTTTTAGCACAGTTTCACGAACGATATCCCGGCTGCGGATATCATAAAAAACTTTTCAAGATGCATCACAAACAAATTTTCTGAGCAGTGGAGAAATAGTTCAGGTCACCTACAGAAAGTTAAAGGAGATCTTAGCAAATGGGTTGATCGGAACTCCCGAATCGAACAGAGAACTCTCTCACGTTTAAGAGTGGGACACACGAAGGTTTCACACGCCCATTGCATATCCCAAACCCTTCCCCCGCATTGTTCAACATGTGGCACTAGAAACACCGTTGAACACATTCTGGTTAATTGTCAACTATATTCAGATCTACGTCGTCAACATAATATTCCACTATCTATTAGAGATATTCTTTCCAACGATCCTGTCCGCGAGGAAATTTTAATATCCTTCCTTAAAGATGCAGATCTTTACGATGCTTTGTAGCTGCGGGATTTTTTGTACGTTCAATTTAAATATATATGTACGTGTATATGTATATGGTCTATAAATCTAACTTACACGACTGTTTTTTTTTCTCTCTCTCTTTTAATTCCTCATTTCGAGCACTTACATCACGGGCCATCCGCCACGCTTTGAACAAGCGTCGGGGATGTTCTCCGCGGCCCAACGATAGCCATCCCACCGGACACAATCCGATTATGTGGTTATGCTGACTCTTCACGTGGCTTATGATGATTTTGCACACATTATGGAACAAATGAGGATATCCCCTTTCGACATCCGTCTTACTCAATGGACCCAGCTTATGATACTCAGATGCTGCAAAGTCACACCTTATTACAACATCAATAACTTTATTATATATAAATGTTTTATACTATATTAGATAAGCTAAGTTAATTCTATATGTAAATATTTAATTTAAGTGCGGTGAACGACCCAATCGTGGTTAAAGCCGCTAATTAACGACAACAACAACAACAACAACATTTTCATTTTGGGCCCTTGCTGTTATCGGTCCAAAGTCGCATCCATTCATCGTCGTGAGAATAAAACGCCATCAGCTGCTACTGGTTAAATCTGATTTCAACAGACCGGAGTGTGGCACCGGGCTAGTGCGGTCATAGGTAGCTACGCCTTGAAGCCATGAGTCATAATTTTCAGCGAAGCTGTTCCGAAGTCATAGAGTTGATAGGTCATTAAAAAAAATCCACGTTTGCTGATTACGTAAGCTATTACGAAGATCATTCATGAAGGCTTCAAAGAAGTAAGCTGGATCGGTCAGTCAGCCTCGGACAACACCATCATGTAACAGTGAATAAAGCGATAAAGTCGTTCAGATCAGGTCTCTACCCCGGTACACGAGAGCGCCGATCGTAAAGACAGGAAGCTGAATAATGATTCTCCTTTCCGGTCTCAGAATCGATCAGGTGGGGAAGAGAAAATAATAACTGGCAATTTCAACTCAGCTGGATATCTCAGACGGTGGATCAGATCGTACAGCTTGGAATGCGGCTCGATTCGACAATGGACGTTACCCCACACGTGGTTGATGAAGTTAAACTTTTTGACGTATTGATTCTGTCAATCACCATTTGTTTTTGTTCGTTTAATTCCCGGAGATAATCGCCTCTGAAACTTCGAAATAGGTTTAGTAGGAAACGAGAATTTTATAAATCATTTTGCCTTTCTCATATAGAAAGGTTATGCAATAACTTGAAAAACCGACTAGTGAAAATTGGCCCCGAGGGCCAAGTGTCATATACCATTCGACTCAGTTCATCGAGCTGAGCAATGTCTGTGTGTGCGTGTATGTATGTGTGTGTGCGTATGTGTCAAATAATCTCACTAGGTTTTCTCGGAGACGGCTGAACCGATTTTGACAAACTTAGATTCAAATGAAAGGTCTCGTGGTCCCATACGGAATTCCTGAATTTCACTCGGATTCGACTTCCGGTTCCAGAGTTATAGGGTAAAGTGTGTTACATATTGTACACCGTCACTTAAACCGGCGAAACAAAAAACGTAAAAAATTTGCTAAACTGATCTCAAAACTACACAAATCGATAGTCATTATCAGTAGGCAACTAAACAAATAAATTCCGGCTATCCTGGTTTCCGGTATCCGGTTCCGGAAGTACCGGAAATAGTGGTCATATATACCAAAATGGATCTCACTCATTTTTCTCAGCGATGGTTTGACCGATTTCCACAAACTTAGATTCAAATGATTTCGGAAGCAACAAACATTTAAATCGTAATTTAGAGTGCGTACTAGTAGAGTTTGTATGTCATGTTAGTTGGTGGCCGTACGAACCGACTTTGATTATACCGGTTCTCGGGTTCCGGTGCCGGAAGTGCATATAATAGTGAACCCACTTCGTTTTCTTAAGGATGACCTACGCAATCAAAGCACTGTTTTATTCTGTGTGTTATGCACAAACAATCTCTTGGTTCCTTTCAAAAATCGAAGAGAAAAATTTTGAATAGAATACCACAATGTTATATGTACATGAGAAAGGCATCATTACACAACTAGGTGGATTAAAACAGGTTTTTTGCTAAGTTTCTGTGATTCTTGATAATAGACATTAAAATCTTAATGGTCTGATGACGGTCAAACTACGCATTGGCACGAACTGGATAAACCCAGAGCTTCTTAGGGACTAAAACTATGCGCTTGATTCTAATGAGAATTTTATTTGTTTAGCCGTACGTGTAGGTCGTATAGTTTGTGACTATCGGAATTTGAATAACAATTTGGATTCACTTCTTAGTGTTTCGATGAATCGCAGAAAATTTGTTTTTGCCTTTCTCATGTAGAAAGGTTCTGCAATCACTTGAAAAACCGACTAGTAAAAATTGTGTCATATACCTATCGAATCAGTTCATCGAGCTGAACAATGTCTGTGCGTGTGTGTATGTGTCAAAATCGGCTCAGTCATCTCCGAGAAAACCTAGTGAGATCATCTCACTAGGTTTTCTCGGAGATGACTGAGCCGATTTTGACAAACTTAGATTCAAATGAAAGGCCTCACGGTCCCATACGGAATTCCTGAATTTCATCCGGATTCGACTTCCTGTTCCGGAGTTATAGGGTAAAGTGAGTTAAATATTGTACACCGTCACTTAAACCGGCGAAACAAAAACCGTAAAAAAATTTCTAAACTGAACTCAAAACCATTATTGCCAATCTTAGGGTCAAATGGAATGTCATGGTTTTACCCAAAATTACTGCATATTTTCAGATACAAAAAAACGTTAAATCGCCGTTTAGAGTACGATGGCAAAATAAAAAATCTTCAAAATTTGAATAAAAACTGGAAGAGTATGTACGTCATGTTTGTTGGTGGCCGTTCGAACCGACTTCGATTATACCGGTTCTCGGATTCCGGTGCTGGAAGTACCTATAATAGTGAACCCATTTCGTTTTCTTAATGATGACCTCCGCGAACAAAGCACTGTTTCATTCTATAGTGTATACTAATTAATGTACAAACAATGCACAAAGTTAATGCACAAACATTTTGAATAGAATACCACAGTATTATATATGAGAAAGGCATCATTACACCATTAGGTGTATTAAAACAGGTGCTAAAAATGTAGCACTGAATTCGCAGCTCAAGATATTTGTGCTTGGTAAATACAAGAATTATGTCTATTTTGCGGTATATTGGCCGCGTAACAAACCTTCATCAAGCGATGACTGCAAAGACGTTGTACCATGCTTCGGTAACAGTGGTTTACCACTCGATTATAAGTGGTGACGTAAATGCTCACCGTATCATTTGAAGCAGTTCAGATATAGATTTGAGGGGTTCTGAACTGATGGAGTTTGTGAGCAATACAAACTTTGCGAGATATGGTCATCAAATGGTGAGATAACTAAATCCTCACAAGTTCCTATCTCATGCCTCGCCGTGAGTCTATGATGACATTTGGTCAATAGAACGGCGTCGACTGGGTGCTATCGCCTTCTGCCTTAGTAACAGAATGGGTGCGAAATGGCTCGGAAGCAGCGGCCTCTTGCATACAAACCTGTAATCGCCTCGTTTGCCCGGTCTACTCGAAGCTAGGTTTCTTTGCTTTAGTTAGGTCCGAACGAGCGGTAGCGAGGTCGGACAGCACACGAATCAAATCGATGTGGCGAAGCCGCATTAGATATTTTTTTATTTAGTGAACGAAAAATATCACATACATTTGCCTGGTAGATACCAATGGAATTGCTTTGATGATTAGTAGTCAAAAAGTTTCTTCGGGAACTCCGTTCTGAGGTTCATGAATCAATCTATATTCAAGAAGTACAATTGTAGGTCAACAAAACGGGCGTTAACATTGTCATCTTTAATTTGTCTTTATTTTAAATCGATTCCCATTACGATTTTAAAACAATTGCAGGAATCGGCGAAATGACCCTTTCGGCGAAATGACATTCGGCGAAATGACATTCGGCGAAATGACCCTTTCGGCGAAATGGCTTTCGGCGACATGACCCTGATCCTATTGCAACATATAATTCTGTTGTTTATTACATTATTTACTATATATTATATATTGAATTACATCACATTATATAATATATTATTATTATTATTATTATTATTATTATTATTACTAGCTGGCCCGTCGAACTTCGTCTCGCCTTAAATTATTTTTTTAAATTTGTGTTTTCGGACAGCAGAGTTGTCAAACGTTAATGTTTCTTTCCATTATTTTACTGATTACTTGGCTTACAATAAACGAATTACGACAAATTCATATCCAACATCATGAATTATTGTGGATATGTTCAATGCTTTTGTTACGCAAAAACTAAACAAATGCACCAATTGCCATCTCATCCTTCGAGTCAGTGTATTGAACAGAGATTGTATATCTCTCTCAAACTAAAGATTTGACATGTGGGATGATGGATTTGATTGAATCATATCTGACTGGTCGTAGTATGACCGTGAAAATTGGCGACTGCGTTACTCCATCATTCATCGTGAGCTCTGGCATTCCTCAGGGAAGCCATCTAGGACTATTCATATTTCTGCTATATCTAAATGATCTAAATTTCGCATGCAATGCATGAAGCTATCATTCGCCTACGATTTCAAGCTGTTTCATCTCATCAAATATCTGAAAGACTCAAACTTCTTGCAGCCACAGTTGGATGTATTTTTTAACTGGTGCAACGTCAACAGAATGGTTATAAACGCCTTCAAATGTTTCGTTATCTCCTTCTCTCGTAAACGAACCACGATCATGTATGATTACACTATTTCGCAAGCTGTACTAAAACGGGAGACATCAAATAAGGATCTAGGAGTGTTATTGGATTCAAAACTTAGTTTCAAAGATCACATAGAATCTCTAAAGCATTAAAGATGCTAGGATTCATCTTTCGCATCTCAAGAAATTTCAATAACATATACTGCCTGAAATCGTTATATTGCGCTCTAGTTCGTTCTACACTGGAGTATGCTGTTGTTGTTTGGGCACCATATTACCAAACTGATAAGCTGCGCATTGAAACTGTTCAGCGCAAGTTCATTCGTTTTGCTTTGCCTGCCCTGGAGAGATCCATTTAATCTTCCAAGCTACGAAAATCGTTGTAGGCTCATACACTTCGATTTGCTATCTGTCCGCCGTGATACACAAAAAGCTGTTTTCGTCGCGGACCACATCCAATGTCGAATTGATAGTGCAGATCTCCTACAACAGCTAAGTTTTGACATTCTTCGGCGTAATTTGCGGTTTAATCCCTTTCTCAGAATTCCTCGTGCTAGAACTAACTATGGCTTCAATGAACCGTTTTCGAGTATGTGCCACGTATTCAATACTTGCTCTGATGAATTTGATTTCAATTTATCTCGTAACACCATTAAAACCCGTTATCTCCGAATCTTTTCCCGCTAGTTTTATTTACATAATTAGACGATATGAATAGTTGTTAGTTAGCTTTGTAGTTTAAATAAGGGTAACTAAAGATTTCGTTATGTATCATTTGGTCAAATGTTATCTGTTGATACAAAAGATGAGAAGGTTTTATGCCGGCTGGAGAAGGAGAACCAAAATCTCAGCTCCAGCAGGCTTTTCCCTTGCTCCTAAATAAACAAATAAACAAATTAACAGATGGATGAAAAAGAGATGACCAAGATAAATACTTTAAATTGACCCCACAAATTTCCAAAAGCAGCCCTCGGGGATGGTTGTTTGTCATTGAATGTTAAGACTTATTTGTACTGAAGACGTTTAAAAATTTAATAGCAAATCCTTAGGGATTATCGAAAGTAATAAACTAATTTTGAACGGTTGTCCATAACTTGCTTCACCGCTAGTGATATTATTTAGTCGTGTTTGATGAATGTTCGTAGCAGGATAATGACAGGATCAATTTTCGATAAAATGAAAAATACTTGGACATTCGAAAGTTCAAATTACCCTTTTATTAAATATTGTGTCCATTAACTTTGACATGAACGCTGGATTCGTTCAAGAATTGTATCAAAAGGTCTCTCATTCGTCGAGCCACCACATCGTTTTTCTTAGTATTCAGTCCTGAGAATCAATATTCTGTTCTAGCGGAGTGAACATGAGGAGTGATTATACCAGTATTCTTCTTATCGTTAAAGCCAATGTATAAAACAGCAGATCTCACAACTAATGGTTCTTACATGCCACGATTTCTCCTTCAGATATGATATTCACGATTCCCATATGGTAATTCGTCAAATAATCCAAAGTTCGGAAAATGAAATGATTTGACTTAAGCAGCTTACAAATGTCATGAATACCATCCGTTTTGAAGTAAACCACTCTTGAAAACTCACACGAATCGGCTGAACAAACTTCAGCATGCTAAATGCAAGGAAAATATTTTCATCTGAACTCATTATTTCAACAGCAGAATCCTATCATTGATACGTAAAAAAAATCGTTAACTTACACTACGACATTAACTGTTATATATTGTATTATAGCATATTATTTCTTATATTATACTATATTATATTATATTATATTATATTATGTATATCATATTCCATTATATAAAATTGTATTATGTTATGTAATATTATATAATATAATTGAACATAATAAATTATATCGACAACGGGGAGGGGCTGGGAGTGCATCAGGGTATCTTATAAGTGAATGACTGGATGATGGAGTGGATTGCCATCCTGGGTCACGTGTTGGAGGCTTTGTATTCTTCCCTGATAGTTCACCTTTGTATTCTTAACCTTCAGGCGGGTTTTAGTTGGTATAACGAAATTCTTTATTATATGGCCGGATGTTCTTGCTGGAATGCGCCGGGTCCTCAAAACCCATGTTGGCCTTCTTAACAGCAGTTATATGAAAGCTATCTGATAATCAAATTCGAATCTATTGTAAGTCTATCCGCATCCACTGGCAATGCCTTGAATTGATGGTGGCTTCACACATACATACATACATACATACATACATAGATACAGTACACACTTTGCGAGATCTGGAACAGAGAAGGTTTTGGACATAACTCTCTACCTGGACAGCATTCCATGATGAGATCGAACCTTCGTTATCTGACCTTGAGTATACCTTTTTCGATAATTTGAACGTTAAATTTGATATTGTCAGACTACGGAGGGCTTGACTACAAGATTTTACGGGTACAAAGCAACAATTGAAGGTTTGTTCGTTTCGATTTGCGTGAGTTACTAGATTTGCGTTGGTGGAACGCTGAACTTGCTAGACTAAGGAAACGATGCAGGTTTCCTAACGACTTCAGCTAGTGACTAACTTTCTCGTGCAGTTTTCCTTTTGAAAACATTCAGTGTAAGATATCTTCTGCGTGAGGACTGGTTGCCTTGTTATTTGAAACGGCAAGAACAGTTTCTTTCACTAGGTGGATTCTGTGTGGTGTACAATTGGCACTTCAGCAGAGTATTTGTGATAAACGAATTTAACAGGTACTCAGTTTGAATGATTCACGGTCGAATCTAGTGATCACATGTCGCAATCGAATCGAAGACCTCAGCATGATGGGTACGCGGCCATTTTTGTATTACTGGAAATTAATGGACTGATGAGTTGGCTGTCAACTAGTTGTATAAAGCACAATATTCGTCCAAATCTGCCAACTACTGGCGAAGCTTGCAAACTTGCGCGCAGACAACAGTATTTTTACCAGAATTGAATCTGAACATTTAAAAAAAATCTACTGCAAGTCAGGACATTGTAAACTAAACTGTCACATACTATTCAGCATGATGAGTGTTATTCGTGTGAATGCGATGACGGTATTTCATATCACTTTGACGCAACAAGGTATCCGAGTTTTTGGTTACTCATATACCGTTGAATCTATGTATGGGGATCTAAAACTAAAGGATATTCTATCGTTTCTCGCCGTTTGTGGTAAGGAGGTATAGTCAGAGGAAATTATAATTCTTCCTGAAGTGAATGAGTCCTTGCTGTATTGTCTTTAAAAAATTTTAGCAGATTGTTTGGCATCCATTATGAGATGCCGAATTTACTTCTGCTCACTAATATTTCGAATCATCCTGCATTCTTTCAGGAATGCATAATGATATCGCTTTTGGAAGATCTCTAAATCCTTTCGGGGGTTGAAAGTTCTATAAAATGTACATTTTGACACCTACATATTGTTGAGAATCCTTCCGGGATTCAGAACGATTTGTATCTTTTTGTGTTGTGCTATGTGTTTCTATCCTTCCCTACCTTTCTATGTTATTTTTATTCTTCCCTACCCATCAGAAAAAATACGAGAAACCATGAAAAGCCGTAAATCTTCAAATAACCAAGGGAATGTACCACTTGAGCTAATTTGGTTTGATTCCATATTCCCATACGGAATTCCTGATTTTTTTTTCTGGATCCGACTTCCAGAAAAATGAAGCAATATAATCGTTATATGAAGTAAAGTAACAAAAACCGTAAACAATTTTCTAATTGTTTTGGGCTCAAAAATGTTCCAATTTGTAGGTCATGTTAGTTGATGGCCATACGAACCGACTTCGAACCGTACCGGAAATAGTGGTTAACTACACCAAAATGGAACTCACTCACTTTTCTCCGATATGGCAGAGCCTATTTTCATAAGCTTAGATTTAAATGGAAGGTTTTACGATCCCATACGAAATTTCTTAACTTTGTCTGGATCTGATTTCTGGTTCTGGAATAATAAAATGATGAGTGCTAGAACCGCCGTATAGAGAGACGATGCTAAATAGGGACATTGTTTTAGCTAAACTGGGCGCAAGATTGTTCGATTAGATCATGTTAGTTACTGACCAAATCAACTGAATACGACTATTCCGGTTCCCAGTGCTTTATTCCGGAAGTATTTGTCAAAACGGTTAAAAAAGAACTCATTTCATTTTTTCATTGATGACTGAACCGAATTTCACGAACTTAGACCCGAATGAGAAGTGAGTGAGATTATTTGACACATACATTGCTCAACTGAGTCGATTCCTATGTGACGTTATATGAGAAAGGCTAGATGTATATTTTTCTCTAAATTAGACAAACAAAAACAAAATTTACTTAAGAAGAGACGGTAAGTAAATTAAAAAGAAATACTACGGATTAGATTACACAATTGTGGTAGAGGCTTATTTCAATTTCATATGCACACTGGAACTACTGAAAATTACTGCCACTACAGTGAAGTAAAACCTGTAATATGTTGCTAATAACTAACCCACCAAAAGCGGGAATCCGGATTTGCACATATCAAGACATACTCACAAGCGGCTTAATCCCATTACTAGTAAGAAGCAAACGACGGGATCAGTGTATACATCTATTATTATAACTGACTAGAATAGCCATAACGGGATTTCAGGGGAGGCTTTTACGCACAAAGAAAAGGCTGTATTTATGTAAAGAACCACATCAGACACGAAAACCGCCACGCTCGGATCCGTAATACATAGCAGCGGCTCTGATGGAAGGGGTTCGTCAAACGGATTCCGCAAAGTACGGCCGCATGCATATCTATCGCAAGTGTTAGGGTGGTGTACAACTCAAAAGTGAAGGGTTCGAGTACAATTCGAACTTTTAAACTTAACGCTTATTGTTTCTTAATCTGGAATATGAAACTCTAAACTTCGATCATCATCAATGTTGGTTGAATGGGTAGGTTTTAGTATTTGAAATGATAGTTATGTTCCGGTTGAGGTTTAGTGCCTACCAAGGAAAAGGTGGCAGCAAAGACCGACACTCTGGTTCGATGAAGAGGGAATGGGAAAACTGTTGCGGTCTTGCGCTGTCCTCCACATGAGAAGGTACGTGTGTTTTGTTTACTTTTACGACAGAAACTGTGAATAGGAGAACGGAATTTGATGAATGAATGAATGGAAAAGGTAAAAACAGACCGGCTACGGAAAAGGTCATTAGCGAAGAGGTCTTCATGTTTGAAAGTTGATCCAATTGTCTAGCGGCGGTACGAGGTCAGATAGAAGAACTTGATAACTGTATCAAAGAAATGTGCCGATTTGTATTATTGAACGGATCTAAAATTACATTTCAACTCATGGTCAACTAACGAAGTTTTTATTAAGTGATTGGTTCACATCAAATTAAATGTGAACCTCAAGTGCACGGCGAATCCCATTTCCCAGAAAAAAAAACTTATCCTTCAATTAGTTTTTGATACATTCGTCACAAGAGGAACAATTCTTCATCGCAAAATTTATAGCCATAAATAAAGGTATGTACCTATATTTCATTTTCAGCAATCAACATCCACTCACTCTTATCCCTGTCCTTTCCCGAGCTTTCTCGGTCCCGATCGATATACAATGTAGATTAATCTAGTCCTATGTGAATGGCAAAATGAAAGTTGGGTAAATGTTACGATCAGAAGTTTTTTTTTTGTAGACTGTACAGACGGCGGGTACTCACCTTTATGTATATTATCAATTCCGTTCCTTACGACTTCCTATTGTGCTTGTGGAACCTTTTGAAAACTTTTCTCCTGCCGTTTCAGCCAGCTGCTGCCTAGATTACTAAGCGGTAAATAAAAGTTGATTGTCAGCACGATGACAGCGTAGGACACACTCAAATATGTATCTAGATCACAACTTCAATTGCTTCATTTATCCTTTTTTTTTTCATTTATCTTTCCACTGTGTCACCAATAGGAGAAATTTTACAACTGAGCCACTTGTATTAATCCCAAATTAACGCCAATTAATACTAACAACTCACTAGTACACATCAATTTTCTATTCAATCGAAGAACAATATTATTTATTACCCTTGTTATTGGATCCTTGAAACAATGCTTGTCGAATCACTACTTTTTTTCCAGATTAGATGCCGAAGATGCTCTGCAAAAAAGAGAAAAAATAACCTGATTTCAATATTAATGGACGATTAGTGTTAGAATTGACCATTAAGGTTGGATCCCTTCCGTAAGTGTGAAATTACCTTTATACTATCTGCTTATAATCTGACAAAAAATTCAATTTAACTTAATTGTTATGACACCTCGTCAGATCTGTAGTTGCTGGAATTATGCTACTAAAAATAATGGTCAGTACCAAGGGTGTGAAAATTTGACATTTTTTTAAACTGTCGCCAAGCATAAGACAGTCACTGCCAACGATACGCGCAGCTGCTACGTTCAACAGTAGCTGCCAACACGCAATGACACGAGAGCTTGGTGCAATCATAAATCAAATAAACATAGATTTCCCATTGTACGGTGACACTAACAGCACCTCTAGTGAGAAACGGGTGTACTTTTTTCCATTAGCTACTGTGGTTGTGTTAAATGCACAGGAAACTTTTTGCATGCATTTGAGGAGCATTTACGCACCCATTCTCCACCAGACGGCTCTTTTGGTGTCACGGGTTGCTCAACTACATTACTATTACACTGGGAAATCTATGTTTATTTGATTTATGGTGCAATCATGAAAGCCACGACACACGACAGCATATTGAGAGCAGTTAATTTTGTCGCACTCTCTCAGTAGCCAAAGCCACAGCGTTCTCTTTGTGGTAGTGTACGTGGATAAGTAGCTGCTATGTTCATTTTCGGTCACGGGTTTCGAGAATGTCACGAGCTCAAAATGTCATGACATTTTCATAACTGGACTGTCATATCCGCTGTGACCGATCTGTGGCAATAAATTAAGTGCGAACGGCGTGGTTTTCATTACCGGTTCAATTTTAGTTTAGAAAAAATTCAATCATAAAGTGTCCATGCAGATGTTTCAAAAATATTGCAACTATTTACTGAAATTTCATACACGAAGTATCAGGAGCGCAGCTTTTGTCTTTCTAGTATGACGCAAATGCAAGAAATCTTACAGCAGAGACAATATATTTTGTGCTCCTGTTACTTATACAATTCTGGTTTATGCTAAACGGGGTTTAATTATTTGATCGAAAAGTGCATTGGAGTAAATCAACCTACTGGGAATAAAACAAAATCATCCGAACTGCCCAAACGAACCCACCATCCAAGTTCTTGAAGTCTAAGCATTTACTTTTCTCACTGAACCGCTTCTTTCCAACGGTAGTGCAAAACCGTCTAGTGAAAAAACCGTCTGCATTGGAAAGCGAGACGTTCTTGTGCATGTCCCGCTACACCTCAAGCGAATCTACGTAAAACGAATATTAAAGTTAAGCCTTGTTGGCGACTGTGTCTCGAAAATTGTTGAATTTGGAAGGAGAAACTGTTTATTGTGGTTAGCCATTCTCAGATTGAAGGAGTAGAACAGCTATCGATGAGAGCAAACGGCGACATTCACGAGAGAAAATCTCATGAGACCTATGACATTTTTCATTTGCTACATTCACGGCGAAGTACAATCGGCGACTGCTGTCATTTGTAAGGTTTGACTGTGTGCTGTTTTGTGTCATTCTCCAGTACCGTTCGCAACCCTGGTCAGTACCCATATTTAAAATTTTCTTCGCTTCTGAAGACGTTCAAAAACATATATTTACTTGGAATAGTAAAAATATTCGAATACGTTCTTCAAGAACATGGAAATCTCAGAACAATAAAAAACATTTTGCGCCCATTTTGTTTTTTCCTTTCTCTTACAATCACTGAGATTCGTTCGTTGAGATTACAAAAGGTATGTATGTGTTTGTAACAAAAATATCCCCACAATTTTCTTCGAAATGGCTAGATCGTAAACTTAAATTTAAATAGGTCTGGATCTAACTATACCAGGTTCCGTACAAGATTTTTGATTTACATTCGGATCCAACCTCCGAAAAAAAATGGAAAACATACACTTCAATACAATACACACACTTTTCTCGAAAATAACTTCACCAGTATTCACAATCTGAAATTCAGAGCGACTAATGCAAAAAAACTTAAATTTCAAGTGGCTATATCAGACTCCCGGTCTCCGGTTCTGGAAGTAGAGGTAAATAGCTCCAGAATGGAACTCACATCGGTTCACCGGAAATACCGATTTTTTCGTAATGGCTCAATCAATTTTATTATTTGGCATCATCAGTTCACAATTTTAACTCTAGCCTTACTTTTGAGATATTTTTTGGGGGACGGGTACAGCGTGATGGGTAGTTCGATGCCTTTCACGCAGCCTGCCTGGGTTCGATTCCCAACCCCGCACATAGGGTCAGAAAAATTTTCTGGCCCGAAGAGGCGAATGACCTTAAGGTTAAAACCTCTATAATCGAAACAAAAAAAAGGATATAATTTCTCGAAAACTTGCGAAAACATGTAAATATTGGTCCGGTAGATTTGGTGTATTCAGCAATGTTTCAGGTAATTACTGGAACTAGATGCAGAAAGTGTGCTATTACAAAAAACTGTTGTATTTCTATTGTATTAGAAAATAAAATTTGAAAATCGGTTATCTCTGAAGAGGTATATTTGTCTTTTTTTAATTTTTGATATAGTGTAGCTGATGATCGAAGAGGTTAATTGCACACTAGGTCAAGATAAAGAAATAATGGACAGTAATACTCTTTTGAAATTTTTGATGGAATCACGAACTTTTCTTCGAATGCCTCTCATCGTATTTAAGACACTCTGTCGGCTAACTTGAGTGGCCATTTTGTTTCACAATTTCTTCATCTCTTTCGCATCTCGAGTTACTTTTGAAAATAGGTAGCAACTTGACCAATTTCATGACTATTGGTACCATCGGTACAATTACCTTAGAAGCGAGTCATTTTTTAAACGATACTTGACATACACATTTAATGAATAATTAAAGTGTTTCCCAATTTTGTGATTATCGAGTATATATTTTTAATTTAAATTTTCATTCACAGAATTCATTACAACAAAACAATGCACCAAATTACGAATGACTAAAGACAAATGCTAATTCACTTCTTCAGATGCTGAAAACGTTGTTGACTTTTGGAATTCAAAGGTGAGGCCCACAACCGAAGATTCTTTTCGAACAACTAATCCCCGAATCTGACTGATTGATAGCCAACGCGTCACTTTCCCGCATAGCATTTTGCTATGCATCAGCGACACACAGTTACGTCAAATTCCACTTTCGAAGGTCACATCCTGTAAATTTTCGCACCCCTGGATTGCATGACTCATGCATTGTTTGTCTGTATCCTTTATTTGCAGGAGTAATCGTGATCACCATGCGTTCGTCTGCCGTGCACGAGTGCGTTGCTTCGGCGAAGAGGGCGGGGGCTTGGAAGGGACTAACAACAACGAATTAGAAGAACGGGAACACACAAAATTGCAAATACGATATCGATTTTTTGTGCTCCACCAACAGCGGTTGGCGGTGTATATCCTGAGCACACAAACAGCAACACAAAAAAAGAAACACTACACTAAAAACACGCTTCCCCACCATCCACCCTCGACTCATACACATACACCGACGCAAGATAGACACACATATTCCTTCTCTCCTGCGTGCTACACGTTTCACTTCCTAGCGCCTTCAGGTTCCACCTACTTCCGGATTCCCTTCCTTAACTGTTCCACTGACCATAGATTCAACACACGCCACCTTTAAAACAAGCATCCTATGATTCCTATTCCTGTTACGGGTACTTGTAGCAGCACACCCCACCATCACCCAAGATGCTCCAATATTTGCCAATTTTTAAATCGAAATTCCACTTACACAAATCATTGAAAATCCACTGCACCGATCTCCGATGATAAAAATCTGAATCAGCACAAATAGAAACTCCACGTTCGGTTATATCTCGCTTTTTAGATCAAGAATCTTCTCTCCTAAACAGTCCCAAAAAATGCGAAAAGATTAGCAGCCCGCGCGAATCCTTATTCATTGTACTGTAACACCATCAACGGTTATATATTACCGACAAACAGAGAATCACTTACTACACTTGCAACCGCTCAGAAGTCCCGTTCGAAACTGATCCGATGATGAGCACACCGTGAGCAGAAACACAAAACATAGCAGAGCAGAGTCCGACAAGAACGAACGAACACAAAAGCCGAACACGAAAGCTTACCTGTTCTGTTATGTTGGGTATGTTCCGGTGTATTGATATATTACGTTCCATGCACGTGACATTTTCATCGGTACTATGATATCATATGAATAGAAGTTCGTTTATCTATGAAAAATTTCCCAAATGCTAAAATTATATATGATATCGAATTTGTGTACCTTGTACATAAGCAAAATTTCACATTTTATACTATCTAAATCTCGATTGGAAAAAACGGACGTCTTCGATAACCCAAAGAATACATACGGACATCGTTTATAAACATCCCTTTCCGAAGCAACTGTCACGCTCGGAGCTTTAATGTTTTTTTTAGAGTCAGTAAACTGACAACCGAATTACCGTGCAGAAGAGTGAATATTGAATTGTTCCTAAGAATTGAATCGTGTTCCAAATCAATCGTGATATCGCTTGTATGGTTTGTAAATATTTAAACCAAATTATAATTTTGTAGTGTGAACGAAGTATAATGAGACACATTAAGTCCGAATCATAGGAACGAAACAAAAATGGTCATCGATTGAGATATTTAACTATGGTCATCAATTGAGATATATAACCTTTATTCACAATTAAACGTAATCTCACTAACTCAAAGATATGGTTATGTTATATTTTTGAGCTAATATCAATATGTTAAACCCTAGCGGACCTTGCGCGAGAGCCAGTAATGTCACTTTTATTGATCGTGTAAGGGCAGTAATGATAAATTCTTCAAATACAAATTTGGAATGTCATTACTTAGTAGTTATCAAAAATGACATTGATAATTTTCGTGTAAGGCCCCTATTCAATGACACTTAATAATGATTTGAGTTCCTCTACTCTATTTCAACTTTCCCTACAAAAAATCACAACTTTCAACTTTCCCTACAAAAAATCACAAAATGGCCAAATCAAATGTTGTCCTAATGGTTATAACCAAATCATGTATAAAATAGGACTGAAAATATCCATTTGTAACTGAACAACCCACATCAATCTTAACAATGTAAAATTGATTAATAATGCAATTATGATCTTTTGTCTTGTTTTACTTGAATCAAGAGTTTCGGAGTTTTCGAAATTTCTTATCAAAAATGTTTTATAGACTTATAGTCAAAAGTTTGTAGACTTGCTACAAATAACGTATTTCATCTACAACCTCGTCTCCCACGGTTGATAATACGGCACATCAAATTATTCAAGAAGCTTTTTTCGACAGCAACAAAAGTAATCGAACATAAAAGCTCTTAAACAGCGAGTTGAACCGTAAGCAGCGTTGCCAGGTTATTTTTCCAAAAATCTGTATTCGGCGCAAAAATCTATCTGTACCATATCAGTATCAGAATCTCGTGAGCAAAAAAAACCTCGTAGCAACCTTTTCTTCTGTCTATCTATGCTGTCAACGGAAATCGGTATTTATCTGTACGATCCGCGAATTATCGGTATTTTGGGAGTACATATCTGTATTGCGGTATAGAGGTCAAATATCTGTATAAATACCGATAAATCGGTATACCTGGAAACGTTGACCGTAAGCCCCGTAAGCAGGGATGCCAGGTAATTTTTTCAAAAATCTGTCTCTGACTCAAATTTTATCTGAATAAACAAGTAGTTTGTAATATCCAATTTTTTGTTAGCCATTGTTCTTCATTGTTTTGGTTTTTGCAGAATGATGCTAGCCACAGTTACATGACGTCATAGAAGGAGGCTGCATTTGCCAGATAAATCTGGCAACACTGCCCGTAAGCGGTCTCATCTGTCAAAAAAACAGCAAATAAAAAAAACAGCCTCCTGCTATGACGTCATGAAACTGTGGCCAGCATCATTCTGCAAAAACCAAAACAATGATGAAGAATGACTAACAAAAAATTGGATATTACAAACTATTTGTTTATTCAGTACCCTTTACCGCACTTCCCCGCGAATTATCGATCAGAATATCATCACTACGATAAGGAAATTAAGATTTTACTCGATTTGAAATGCTCGAATGTTTGTTTACCATACTCTGAGCGCTCTGATTACCCACCAAATGCCCCAGATGTTGGCTACGATAGCACTTGCTGCAGGGCCCTATCTTTGCCACCGGGCTGAAAAAAAACTCATAAACAGTCAGCTGCACAATTCACAGACAGATAACAAGACGCCCTTTGGTTGTACGGTTCGTTACGTCGCTTGACAATAATAAAACTTCACGCTTAGAAAAAGTTACTCAGAGTTTGAGTACTAGTTACTCATTTTCAAATGATACAGGGAAACGTCAAAAATTGAGTAGTTATCATCAATGATATTGAGTAACTCCTACTCTAAATTTAAGTTTAACGCAAGAACTCGGTTTTTTGTTACTATTCGCAAGATCAGTCTAAAAATTGTAATAACCATTTGTAGCAACAGGTTGTATTTTTTGTTAGTGAGATCGCGCATTTCGAGGGTGAGTCGCTCAACACAAACGGTGTTGTGTCTGCAAAAACCGGAATGATAAACTACGTGTTGTGCTTCAGAATGGAACCGAATATGCTAAAATGTCATTTATGAGGAATAAGTGTATGATTGGTGCCTGAGCATAACTGACATGTATGTTAATTTGCGATTGACACACTACTCCAAGCGATCACCACTTGATATAGTATCACTCAAGCAAATTGAGTAGTGAAAATCATAAGGCAAATCTTATGATGCATCAAAAATCACCAAAATCATAATTTCATAAGATAAATATGAAAAATATACCTCTGCAATATACATCTTATCTTTCACTATTGTAGTTTTCATACGACCAACTCATAAACTTCACAATATATGAGAGAAGTTATGTTTATCATAGAAATTTCGCACAATGTTCCTAAAATTTTCGTATGATTTTCATAAGGCATTTTATTGGAATTCCTATTTTCGGGATTTCCTAAGGCGGTCTTATGATTCGCTTACGATATTATTGTGGCTAAAAATCATACGAAATCATTATGAAATTCCGTATATTTTTTGCCTGAGTGATTGAGTTCAATTACTTAATATTTTAATATACACTCAACTTAATATTTTAATATACACTCAGAAGAGGAGCAATTTTTTTTGCAAATTTGATATATGTGAAATAAAACTTCACTCAAAATTTGAAAATAAAACTTCACTCAAAAATTAGTAAATAAGTAGATTTTACCCAAATATCGTTTCCAGTGGAAGAACTCAAATTTGAGTGACTTCGGAGTTACTCTAAATTAGAGTTGTTCCACTTTTTCTGTAGATGAGTGAGATCTTACTCATTTTTGAGTAACTATTTTTAAGCGTGTTGACAACACTTGGCTATATGGCAATGTTGCCAGGTATACCGATTTATCGGTATTTATACAGATATTTGACCTCTATACCGCAATACAGGTATGAACTCCCAAAATACCGATAATTCACACCGTACAGATAAATACCGATTTTTGTTGATAGCTTGGATAGACAGGAGAGATGGTTGCTACGAGACCTTTTTGTCGTGAATACGACTTACTTTACTATGGGGCGCCTTTTCAAAATTAACCCGTACAAGAATGGGCAGAACTTAATCGTGAATATCTCTTGTTGTACTAAACACAACAACATAATTTTTTTTACAAGTAATCGGAAATATGATCAGGAATTTGTGAATAAATTTTCAACAATGTGAGATTACCATAAAATACTCAAAAAACAAAGGAAAATTCATCAGGCTTACTTGTCTTTTTCGCACCCGGACAACGGTTTTGAGGTAGTCAGGCACATATCAGTGCTGATGTTCTACTGGACGAGTTTAAAAGGTAATCTTTGATCGAAAATCGTACATTTCTTCTAGTTCATTAGGCAGAACTGGATGTCGTGGTGAGATTCCTTCACTAACGTCAGTAACGACAAATATGGTAAAAAGCGTGAAACGCTCAGGTCGTGGTCTCATTCGGACGCAAATCGCATTCAGCTGCTGAATACTGAATTATTCGGGAACTGAATCTTAGAAATTTAATTTCAAAATTCTGTTTCAGAACTTAGGTCTAGTATTAAGAACTTGCATACTGGAACTGTATTCTGGAATTGGACTGTGGAACTAGATTTCGGAGCTAAATTCAGTTTCCGAATTCAAATTAAGAATTTAATTCTAGATCTATATTGCAACAGAATTTTGAGCCTATTGAATACTCAATTCGACGTTTTCCTACTGTGCAAATCTACAAATTGCATACTTGCGTTACCAACTGGTCAGGTGTAAAATGTAACAATTGACACGTGTGACAGTATATCAACTTATGGAAACGACTTTAGATATTCAGAAGTGTGAATAATGTTAGTTTTATTCGTATTCACGCCATCCAGTTATGTCTTTGACATTACCCACCCACTTTTTTTTGCTCACCAAAATAAGCTTTGGTTACATTTTCGTGACCTTATGTTGACGATATTCTGATACCGATACGGTAGAGATAGATTTTTGCGCCGAATACAGATTTTTGGAAAAAAACACCTGGCAATATGGATCGACTCGGTCTGTGCCCAGGGATGCCAGGTTCACAGATTTTCAATTTTTGCACAGATTTCTGAAAATGATCACAGATTCTGGAATAAATTACAGATTTTAACAGGTTTTTGAAATCGAGCACAGTTTAGCACTAAAAAGTACAGAGCGATTGAGGTGTTGCGTGTTGGTAGTGAGACCTTTTTTTGCTCACCAAATTGATTTCGATCTGCTATTATGGTACGGGAAACGGGCACAGATTTTCAGACAGTTTTTTGCAGCTCGGTGGCAACAATAAGGCGCTCCAGCTAGTCCTATCGTAACCAACATCTCAGTCCTTCAGGGCCATCAAAGCTAGCAAGTCAGTGAGAGCAAAGTAAACAAAATGAAGTAAAATACAACACTTCATTGATTGTGAAAGTCAGTATTACAATTTGGCAGCGCACGTTTTATAACGATATCACATTTATAATCAAACATAAAAAAATCAACTTTCAGAGCTAAATATCACACATATTTAGCAACAACGAACTTATATACTTCTTCGTTGTTTTCGTCTTTGCGGAAAAGATGATGGTCACGAAAACATGGCGGCCTAGCAGGTACTTGGTTTTTTTAGAGTGCCTATAACCAAAGTGACGACATCTCATCCGTAAGTTTGGCAACAATTCAAAACATTCCATTAGCTTTACATTGAATTGACAGGTCGTTTGCTCGTTTGGAACTGGGAGCTGTCATTCCAAACGAACAGCTGTCGCCACTCTGATTATAGTCACTCTAGGTTTTTTGGCTTGATCACAGATTTTCGAAAAAATGACCTGGCATCCCTGTCTGTGCCAAAAGGAAGAGAAGAAAAAAACACAAAACATTCTCAGGATAAAAAAATATCTTGGAACAACAATTACCGTTCGTATTCTGGTAAAAAGCCTTCTATTTTTATTACCTACAATGACATTTACGAAAAGCGTTGATCAGACAACAATTCTTCAAGGAGACCGTTCAAAGTAAGCATTATATGAACAAGTATGTAATTGCTCCAATCCTAACCTTCTTTTCGGTTTAGACTTAAGGATCTGCTGCGACTACGTTTGAATGCCTGCGGATGGAGTGATCAAGTTCGATTGCTTTGTCGAGACACCATCAAGGAGCAGGATACCATTAATTGTGATGCCTTAGTTCAACAGGTTACGCCGAAAGCGAGAGCTTTAATTCCTGACACCGTTAAAAAGGAACTACTGCAGAAAATTAAGACTATTCTTATTCAGCAGGAAGGAATCGATATTTAGTCACTGAAATGGTTTATTTATGAAAAGCAAATTTAGTTGCCACAACGTTTCAAGTGAAAGTAAGACAAAAATTAGTTAAGGTTTTTGATGACAGAACATGATAGAAACAAAAGATTAATAAATTTTCGAAAGTTATCTGAAAAAAACATGCTCTGTTTTATCAGTTCAAGGAAATTGTGAAAAAATCTATTTCAAATTTAATGTTTAGTGACGTTTATTAGGATCGACTTCTAAGGAGCAGTTTTTCTTTCAAACGATGGAAACAGTGCTTAAGTGATAGAAATTCAATTGTTCGAAATAAAAATCGGCCATCTAATTCACTCGATTTTTATCATAATTTGCTTATGCTATATTTCCTCACACAACTGCCGTGGGAACTGTTAGAAAATGAACAGAATTGGTTACACTAGAGCTTTCTGATTTCGGATTCTTATTCAAACCACCGAAAACAATAAGCTCTCCCGTTCCACCGACCATCGTGGAGAATGTGAAATGATCTGGTGCACCGACAATGAGACCACTGTTTTTAGTTTCTTGCCATTCGATAACTGGATTTTGGCTGTCGTTTGTCAGCAGCTGGGATATATCACATACATAAATCGCTAATCCGTTTCGTTTGATTCGTTTGGATGTTACGAATTGTTCCTGTGTGGCTTTTGCAGCTGCTGCCGCCGCTGCTGCTAGCTCCTGTTCACGTTGCTCCTGCTCTTTTATCCGTCGCATAGCGGAGATCTTTTCTTCCATTTTACGAAGTCGCTCCAATTGACGTTCGCGTGAAACATGCGAAGGGGGAGGGTTAGCTGGAGGGACGCTGAATGCAGCCATTGCCATGTGACCGTTGTCGGGAGGACTTGATTGGTTGAAGCGTTTTGGCAGCATATGATCATCATCTTGTTGCTGCCGTCGATGTAAAAGATAGCTAGGTAGGCGATTGAGAGACAGGGAACTTGAAGGTCCTGCTGTCGGTTGTCTTGGTGAAAAAGAAAAAGATGATCTCGAAGGACCGGGCTGGGGCTCCAGCTGACGTAAGCTAGACGGTGCTGGTGCAGGCGGTGGTGGAGGAGGTGGCGGCGATGGGACAGGATTTTGACGCGGTGGAATGTTTTGTTCATTCGCTGAAACTCTATTGCGTTCGACCTGATTGCTTGATCTAGCTCTGCCCAGGTTTGGAGGATGCAGTCCATGATTCGTCGGCCTATGCTGACGAATGATTTGAAAATCATTTGGCGAAGTTGGTCCTAAGACTACAATTTTGGATCCAACGTTACAAGCAGGGTAGCTCCAGTTATGAGTTACGGTACTCTTCTTGTTTTTGATTTGAACAGTTCTCCAGCGCCAAATATCGTTTCTCATATCTAGTAACCAAGCATCGTTAAAAATTCTATTCACTCCACCTGTACCACCTAAGACAAGAATGTGATCCTTCCCGATAGCCATTTGGAATTGTCCGTAACGAGCAGGGGGTTTTTGTTCCCCAACTGTGGGTCTTTTCCAAGTCAAATTATCCAAATCCAGCACCCAAATATCGTTCGTCGTGCCGATATTTTCCATAGTTTTCTGATAGCCACCAAAAACAACCATTTTATTTTGATGCACAGTTGCTGAATGACCAGTCATTGGCGGTGGACCGAAAGCTAGATTATGTATTGTCCATCTGTAATCATGAATACACATTAAAACGGTTAATTTGTTATTTTCAAGATTCCTACCTATTCTCAGCAATATTGTACAAATGTAGCTCATCAAACAAGGTACACATTTGAAACGGAGTATAAGAGTGCCTCCATCCACCAAATAGAACTAATAAATTACCGAAACAGACTAGCGAAGCACCTGCTTTCGGGGAAGGGTAAGTACCCATCGATATCGGACGAATCCATTCTCGACGACCCAGGTCGAATCGCCATAGGTCGTTGAAGGTCGTATCGTACGATGAAGCTCCTCCGAAAACATACATAGAATTTCGATGTAGCGAACTGGCATGGGCGAAACGGGCGGCTATATTCGGCATTTGCCCTCCAGTAAAAATTTCCTCCTTCCAGCAGAGGTTGAAATCCATAAGCCCTTTCTGCAAACATGCTTTCTTGCGTATTCGCACATCTGAAATACTCAAAAAATCAATTTTCGCGTTCATCATTTGAAACTTTGTTCATACTGTTGGCCAGAGAAACCCAACGTTTGCAAACTGATGCACACTGCTCTAGGTCTTGATACGGAGGAAGTAGACTGAATATGAACTCTAGAATTTCATTCGGTATATCATTAATTGATGCCATTGTTGACTTTTTATTTGTGTGGTGAATCCAAACTGCCTTTTTTTTAGCTTTGATATATATTATTATTTAATCGTTATAAGCTAATTTTGATTATTTGGAAAAATTTGAACATTTTTATTTGCAACGCAACTTCACAATTTTCTTTCTTCTGTCAAATACAGAGATGCCAGGTAAAAATTATGTTCTTTCTTATGTCAAATGATGGCTTAGATAAGTGATGCCAGATTTATTAAAAAAATTCACAACAACACTCGAAAAGTCTACTAGTTTGAAAACAATTCTGTGCATTTTAAGCACAGACTAACAGACAGGACACTCAAATTAGATTCGTCAATCATTTTAACGGTCATTTCGAATATTCCTTTATTTGGGACAGTACTCACCTGTGTCATGATGGCGCCACGTTACCCTATCAAAAATATCCTTTCTGTCATCTAGACTGTGTTTATTTTTTTCATTTACCAACAGAGTTGCCATTCATACAGAATTACTTGTAATGTATTGATTTGTCTACGTCCATGCGAATTTCATGCAGGATACAGATTTAATACATATTGCCAAAACTATATACATATTTGTGCTACTTCTCATCCTCCAACGCAGTACAAAATCGAACCCGTTTTGTTACAATATTTACTTGCTTCTGGTCTACCGCCACTTAATTTCGGATGAAAATTACCAACACAATAAAAAATAATCTAGATGAGCAACGTTGAGAAAAATAAATGGTTACCTTCCAACATCGCTGAAAAAGTTAAGTATATTATCAACGTAATCCAATAATTTATTGTGATGATTCATTTTCAAATATTATGATGAAATCAGGCATCCCTGCAAGCAGCTGATCGGTGTTGACAAACGAGGGGAAACCAACTAGTAAAAAAACTTTCACATACCACAAGGGGTGTACCGATAGTAAATAGTTCGCGCAGTACAATATAGGTGGAACTAGTGAATCACGAAAAATTATTTTGATAAGAATTTACTCATACTGTCATGTCTGTTAGTCTGTGTTTTAAGTGCGCTATCAAAAATGATTAACGACATATTTTTTTTTCGGTTTTTAACGATATCAAACTAACTAGAGATTATAAGAAGAGAAAGAATATGAAATTAAAGAGCCATAGTACTCAAGGAAGAGCAAGGATGTGAAGAATAAAGTGCGGAAAAGTGCCATAGGGTCATTTAAGTAAGCAGAAGGCTTCTCGTATCTAAACTTTTACCGACGACACGACCAGGCACTTCGAATAAAAATTTGCATTGAAATTGTCCGTTAACGATTTACCGCCAGTTACCAAAAACATAGCGACCCCCTGATAAAGATAAAAATAATCTTCTCGAGCAACACTGCTTAAGTTGCTATGAACTAGTTACCAAGGATCCCCAGAATAAATAAACAAACATTTTGAGAAAGTTGTGGAATCGTTCCATAAGTTTTTAATTTGCTTTCCTCTGCGCTAGTTCAGTGAATTTCTGAGAACAACTCGAGGATGTAGACCAATGAAATGCTACAGCCATCATCAGTAGGATTAAAGTGAGTGCCTCAATTTTGTTTCTGTGTTTTGAGAGCATTAATTCTTTTGTAAACATACTATCATAACACTCCAAACATTATCTTGAACAACCTGTTTATTGAATATTTTTTTATTCAGATTCATTTCTATTCATTGCAGTGCTCCTGAAGTGGGACATTAACAGTCATTACAGAGGCAAAGCTCAGAAGACGGATTTATAATATCAATATTTTTATGAAAAAGAAAGTAAAATAAATAAAAAGGATGGTTTCTTCTGACAATAAGTGCAATACACGGTTTTATAATAATAATGAATAATTCTTATAAGTATAATTAAGAAATTCTTTTCGCTTCTCCATCAGCAATTGTTCGACTTTCAAGCTTTCTAAAGTTTTTTGCGTCGTCTACGATCACTGATTATCGCTTACAAATAGAAAGTATACTTACAGCTCACATTATTTTGAACCCAATTTTTTTATCGATGGGCTGACTGTAAATGTTAGTATATCAATACAATTCATGAAAAAAAATTCCATAACTCAGACTTGAATATAGGATTTTAAATCCGTAGAAAACTTCGTTCGTTCAATTGCAAGTGGATCCTTTTCGGTTTTCACAACAGAAGAATTCTTTTAGCAAATCCTAATGACTAGTCGATCCACTGCTCTGATGCTGAAGCAGTGTCCACGGGAAAAGATTTCCCCATTCGGAAAATCCATTTTAATTATTCGCTTTAAAATATCCGATTTGAAGTTTGTTTTGTTTACATTTCTCATGTCTTCAAAATGCAGTAACCAAGGTTACGGTAACTGTTAATTAAAATCAATAATTTATCAACATGTGTTGCCAGTTTCAACATTTTTTTAAGGGATTACGTTTTGACATTACCAGTTACTGAGGGGTAGTTAAATTTACGATACAGTTTTAATAGATGAGTGGCAGGTCGTGTCGTCGCTTTTACCTTCTACCAGAGGAGTCGAACTTAGGCATCTTAGCGATACGAGTCATCCGAGTCTCTGATATATCAGAAAGTCGGATGACTCGTATCGCTAAGACGCCTAAGTTCGACTCCTCTGGTACACGCAGAAAAATTTATTTTAAATTTTATTATATTACACTTTGAATTCAAAGATATTTTATTTTGAATCAGCGCTTATTTTCATTTTCCTTTGATTCAAATACATTTGATATTTACTTCAAAGCAAATTATTTTTATTTCTACGCACACAGAAATAAACAAAATTAACATTAAATTCAAATATATTGTGTTTTGAATTCAAATATATTTTATTTCCACCTGAATTTCATTTCACTTAGAATCAAATACAATTGTTATTTGATTCAAACAAAATAATTTTGTTTCTAAAATCATTTCACTTTGATTTAAATACAATTGTTATTTGATTCAAAGCAAATTAGTTTTGTTTCTAAAATCAGGCTTTCGGGCGACTGTGTGTAGATTCAATGATGTTTTTTTTAATTCAATAAATTGTTATTTGAAAAGAATTTTTGACTAATTATTGTAAATTAAATATTAATTATTGTAAATTAATTTTTTATTTATTATTGAATGCATTTTGTGCGCTCAGTTGAGTACGGTTGCGGTATTGACTCCTCTGATTCCTTTCGTTCAATAATTTCCAAAAGCTCTACTGTGAAACCGCTGTCTGGAATGAATACAAATGTTAGATAAGAATTCATAACCTACCTATCCTATGAAAGCACTCACTATAGTATCGCACAATTCGATCGATTTCAATCTTAGCCAAAGTTGTGTTAAATTTCATAAAATCAGCCAGTACAAACGTTTGATTCAATGAAAATGTTTTAGAATCAATAATCTCTGGCATTTGATTCAAGGACGAAAAGTTTCAATCCAAGAATTTGAATCTAAGACTCAGTACATTTAATTCAATTAAACTCAAGCGTCAACATATTATCTTATTCGAATCTATTCAACGACATATTTGATTCAAATACATTTAATGTACTGTAACAAGCATTTGAATCAAATACATTTTTGATTTGTTTCAATAAAATTTGGAAATTTGAATCCATATCTCAATATATTTGAATCTAATATACTTTGCCACACTAAATTTGATTCAAAAAGTGTTTTATTAGATTTAAATTTTAGTTCAAAAATTGTTTTATTTGATTCAAAAAATTGTTTGAAGTTGACTTAAAGACTCAATATATTAGAATCTAATGTGTTCTATTTCCCTGCGTGTAGAAGGTAAAAGTTTCGATACGGGACGCCTTCTGCTTACTTAAATGACCCTTGTCTCGTCTCACTTTTCTGCACTTTATACTTAACATCCTTGCTCATGTTTGAGTACTATGGGTCTATAATTTCATATTCTTTCTCTTCTTATAATCTCTAGTTAGTTTGATATCGCTAAAAGCCGAAAAAAGTAAAATTTACTGACTGACCAGAAGTTATAAATAAAAAAGTAATAATTAACGATGAGTGAGAAAAGTCTGTTTGAAAAGTCAATAAATTTTTATAAATTTCTGCGAAAATTCTGCACTCGAAACATAATATGTTATAGCTGCATCTTCTCTAAGAAATCCACAAATCTGGGATTTCTGTCTTTGAGATGCAAGAGATTTTCATAGATAATCTGTATTACCCAACCGGGGAACAACTTGACACATTAGCTGAGTTACGCCAGACCCTGTCAGCTTGGAGCGAAATCAATCTTCAGTTCAGCAACGCCATCGCACGGTGTCACCGACGACACGACCTGCCACTCGGTTATTAAAACTGTATCGCAAATTTAACTACCCCTCAGTAACTGGTAATGTCAAAATGAAATCTCCTGAAAAACTATTCAAACTGGCAACACAAGTTGATGAATTGTTGATTTTAAATAACAGTTACCAAAACCATGGTTGCTGCATATTGAAGACTTGAGGAATGTAAACAAATAAGCTGCCATGGGTGGAAGATCCTTATTTCGCGGCAAAGTTGTCGGTTTCACATAACATTACAATATCCGTTGATACTTGTTTAATAATTCAACGTAATCAGGCTTCAGATCAGATCTATGACGTGAGTTTTAAAATGTTAGCAAACTAAATAAATGAGTTTCAAAATGTTAGCAAACTGCAAGAGTCATTGAATCCGTCATAATAAATCTTATTATCAATCTGATGATTTAGTACCGAAATATGAATGACAAAGCTGAGTCAATCCGGTATATCAGTACTATTCTACGAGATTCAATCGCACTTCATATGCAGATGCGAATACACTTATAACACAGACTAACAGACATGACAGTATGAGTAATTTCTTATAAAAATAATTTTTCGTGATGCACTAGTTCCACCTATATTGTACTGCGCGAACTATTTACTATCTGTACACCCCTTGTGTTATGTAAAAGTTTTTTTATAAGTTGGTTTCCCCTCGTTTGTCAACACCGATCAGCTGCTTGCAGGGATGCCTGATTTCATCAAAATATTTGAAAATAAATCGTCACAATAAATTATTGGATTATGTTGATAATATATTTAACTTTTTCGCGACGTTGGAAGGTAACCATTTATTTGACTCATCGTTGTTCATCTAGACTATTTTTTATTGTGTTGGTAGTTTTCAACCGAAATTAAGTGGCGGCAGACCAGAAGCAAGTAAATATTGTAACAAAGCGGGTTCGATTTTGTATTGTGTTGGAGGATGAGTAGTAGGCAAAATTATGTACATAGTTTTGGCAATATGTATTAAATCTGTATCCTGCATGAAATTCGCATGGACGTATCCAAATCAATACATTACAGGTAATTCTGTATGAATGGCAACTCTGTTGGTAAATGAAAAAAATAAACACAGTCTAGATGACAGACAGGATGTTTTTGATAGGGTAACGTAGCGCCATCATGACACATGTGAGTACTGTCCCAAATAAAGAAATATTCAAAATGACCGTTAAAATGATTGAAGAATCTAATTTGAGTGTCCTGTCTGTTAGTCTGTGCTTATAATTCATGTTTAATTTACTTTAAATAATTTTATAATTGGTTCTCAAGCAGAATATAGGCCGTAACTTGATGATTATATAGAATGAAGCTTGTCTATCGTAGCACTACATTTAGTGTCAGATTTGGATATTGTTCCGGTCGGCGCGAATACAAAAAGAACGTTGTAACATTAACTTGTTAGATGAATGTATCTTTTACTATTAAAATTCGTTCATGATCAACTATTGAACGTGGGCTCTGGTGCAGGATAATTCTCTAATTCATGATAAATTATATATTAATTATTATTAATTTATTCCTCGTACCTAGCGTATTGTGAAATCGTCTAACTTTGTCGTATGTAATAATTAAAATTTTCAGGGGTACCGGCCCCCTGCCGATAGCTCGCGGTGTCTCGTGCTACTTTCACAATCTTGGTGTATGAGTTCTTTTAATTTTACGCTGATGGCACAAAATTTAAATTAAAAAACTATTTCAAAACATTCTCGACTGGTTTGTTTATTTATTATGGGGCTCCTTGGTAACTAGTTCGTAGCAACCTAAACAGTGTTGCTGAAGAAGATTATTTTGATCGTCATCAAGGGGTCGCTATATTTGTGGTGATTGACGGTAAATCGCTCACGAACACTTTTCATTCCGATTTTTCTTCGAAGTGCCTGGTCGTGTCGTCGGTGTCACATTCAACGTATCATGTCAATTGTATGGGTGCGCAGTGCTGCTATTTTGGCGCGCACGAATTTGACATTTCTCTCCCCTACTTCTTTGTACGAGATTCGATGCGGACTCGCTTGAAGGCGCCATGCTCGCAAAAAATGTTGTTGCCAATGATTTGAAATGTGAGAGCTGGATATCTTGTTAATATGATGTCTTTGGTTTCGCGTAACCACACATACGCAGAGAAATGAAGCATGTTTAAACTAACAAAACTGTTAGTAGATTTTTAAATTTGATTTATGATGATTTTTAACTGGAATATGATTGTTTTGAACTAATTTTTCCCTTCAACATCACAGTGTTCTCTGTTTGATTTGAATCAAAATTTGTGTCTAGTCAAATGAAACAAATATTTGTTCTGGCTGATTCTATTGTTGAAATAAACTAACTATTTATTAAATGTCAACCAAAGTTGAGTTGATGTTATCGGCAATGTCTATGTTGATTCAACCCTGTTATACCTTTATATCAAGAAAAAAATTGGTTCAATCTATCTATGACCTTATTTGCTACATTTTTTCTCTCGCGGATAAAGTTTGTGCGCGTTCTGATAAACTTCTTCAATTCTATAGAAGGTTTTAAACAATTCAAGCGTATGTATTGATAATAAAGAATATTCTTGAAAAAAATGCATAGTATTAAATAACACATTTTTTAAAATAATTATTTGATGCAGATATCTTGACCGGACTGATGAAGCACCAAAACATTGGATACTAATCAAAATACGCGGACTTCAATGTGAACAATTTTAAGAATTGTAATACGAGGATGAATCGAAATACAGTAACATAAAAATTACCTTGCAAATTAATTAAAAAGAAATCATTTCATTTTTCAAACCAAACCAAAATATGTGATTATAACAAACAAAAGCGTTAGTAGAAATAGCTAAATTAAAATTCATTTATTTCAAACAAAAAATTTGTAAATTTAAAGCGCTGAAAATAATTAACTCAAACTAGAGTTCGTTCATTTAAAAGTAATTTTTTGGGGACGGGTGTAGCGTAATGGGTAAGTCGACGCCTTTCACGCAGCCCACCTGGGTTCGATTCCCAACCCCGCACATAGGGTCAGAAAGTTTTTCTGGCCCGAAGAGGCGAATGACCTTAAGGTTAAAACCTCTATAATCGAAACGAAATAAAAGTAATGTTTCGAATTGAATTTACTGTGAAATTGTTTAACAAGAAATTGACAGGAACGCACAAGTAAAATCTATGTTATGTTTATCAAAATATTGATTGAAACAAACTAATCCACTGAGGAAAATTAATCATCATGTTTTGTAGTTTCAAGTAGCAATATTTGCAATATCAACCCAGATTGTCTTTTGTCACTATTTCAATAAAAAAATTCGTTGTATAAAACCCAAATTTTGTTATTTTTACAATATTTTTCTCTGCGTGCACTTTGAAATTGTAGATGTCGCGTCTGAAACTGTTGTTTACTTATAAAATTAAACGTCCATTGAACATGGAACTTTGTATCGCTATGAAAAATCATGCATTTGTTTCTTTTTTCGTGGAATCGTGGGACAAACAGTTGATGATGAGCGCAAAATCTAAAAAGGGTATACTAGCAAAATTATTTTTTTCTAAATTATAACGTTGTGTTCGGCCAGAGATTTACTTTCACATTTTCAATAGCATGACTACATTTCTATTCAGTCAGCTAACCGGTCAGCTTGTTACAATTATACCGACGACACGACCAGATACTCAGAAGAAAAGTGGAATGAAAAGTGTCCGTGAGCGATTTACCACCAGTTACCACAAATATCCCCGGTCCCGGGTTGGTGGTTCAATACGTAGGGCGCTGGTCTTACAAACCAGTTGTCGTATGCTCGAGCCCCGATCTGGAAGGATTCGTAGTGTCAGTAGAATGTTAGCACTAGCCAGGTTCTGTACACTCTGAATCGGCTGCGAAGTCTTTTGAAACAGAAGGCCAAATTCCGCTATAGCAATGTAATACCAAGGCTTTGCTTTTTACCACAAATATAGCGACCCCTTGATAATAATGAAAATACACTAAGGTTTCTTTTTACACGGGGTATGCGTACCGTGTTAAAAAAACTCCGTGTAAAACAAAACCGTGTTAATTGCGGAAACCGTGCAAAACAAGACCTGCCTGGAAAATTGGACGTAATCATTCCAAAAACCGTAAATTTATTTGTTTGTTTTGATTTGTTAAAACATAACTTTTACTTCATAATAAAAACTGAAATATAAAAACCAGCTTGAAGTTACGAAAAGGGTCTAGTCATCCTTTATAAAATCCATTGGATGACAAGTTAAAATTAGAACACTTAGGAGACGCGTTGTCTGGTAGGCAAATTAATCTAAATGGCTCATACCTTTTGTATAATTACGAGGTTTCAAAAGAACGTTGGTACTATACGTTCACTATAAAAAAAGCTTGATAAAAAGTTCTTTTCAATTCCGAGTGTTCGATGTGCAGTATACTCTGACGATCTTAATAGTCATTTTTAACTAAACTGAGTGGGAAGACATGAGTATTGGATGAAAATCTATGCACGCAAAGATATGATAAATACGGATCAAATTAAAAAAGGTATTACTCCCAAATAACAATTCGAATGCCTTATGGTTTTGATTATAATTTATAGGAGTTTTGTAATTGATTTTTCAATCACTACCTGTTTTATGGCACTATAACAAGTGTCTCTTTTGACAAGTAATATCATAGTTTTTAAAGCTTCTATAAACCACTTTATCTAGACTAAGGGCATATTCAGGAGTGTTCTAGTTCTAGATGCATAATTAATTTCAGTTTTAAAATTTAAATCCAGAAATTATAACAAAATAAACTGGCAGCCCCAGCAGCGTTTCATCTGTGTTTCAAATATAGAGAAAATAGAACGGCAATGTATACCAGTTCTAAATTTGACAGTAGAACTGGACGAATAAATAAAACTAAAACGGATTGCTAGGGATACGTTTGTTTCAGTTTCATTTACATTATAGACCACCCATATGAATCTTGCAGCTGTTGAATTTGCTCTAACTGGACTAAAAATAAAACAAATTGTACTGTAGTTGTGTGTGTGTGTGTGTGTGTGTGTGTGTGTGTGTGTGTGTGTGTGTGTGTGTGTGTGTGTGTGTGTGTGTGTGTGTGTGTGTGCATGTTCATTGGATGACAGTTCCACTCAGAGCAAATTTGAGGGTTTTAAAGTACATTTACGACACATCTGTTGTAGGCTATTTGATTTATTGCTTCTTACACACTTAAAACCATTTCTTAAGCTCGGCATAATAAAATGCCGAAACTGATCAGCAACACGTAAATTTGCTGATTGCTCAGTAATCAATACGCATGTTTCTGAACTTCGTTAAATGCATTCACTGATATTTCGGTAAAATGCTTCACTTTGCCGAAATTTGGCATAATGGCTTGCTGAATTTATCGGTAAACAACAGATATGCCGACATCAGCAGAGACGTTTGCCGAGATTTCGGAATATGCGCTAGCTGTTGCCGAGATTCAGCACGACAGCTGTCATTTATTGCTGCGTTACAATTTCGCTTCGCATTGCGCGATTATTTTCTGATGAAATTCTCTAGTGAAAAAATGGATAATCTTCCAAGAAGCGTGGAACCGCTTGCAAGTAAAAATATTGAATAAATATAGTGACATGTTTCGCTTTATAAAAAGCGACTTTATCAGAGCACTCGCGATTATAAGGGAAAAACACCCAACACGGGGCTCAAAGCGTCCTCGAGACAAAACTTTGGGGGATATGCGAAAAAATAATCCAATGCATGGAATAATTCAATAGATCAAAGTAAGTTTTTATTTTTATTTTCTTATTTCCAGCTCGACTCAAGCCGGCCGCATCCGGAAACGCCGCTGTTGGTAGTGATGTCTGAGGAATTTGGCGAAGGAGACTGAGACATTAGTTTGGAGAGATGTACTAATTCCCATAGGACCGGAAATACTGTCAGCATTTAAAACTCTTTGCATGTATTCGGTATCAAATGCGAGCCTTCCGACAAACTGTTTTTAAATTTTTTTTATGCTACATGTTTTCAGGTAGAGGCTTTAAGCACTTCTGGCAACAAATTTGTAAGCCTCCTTTAAGTGTTAATAATATGAATTTTTGATCCTGAATGGCGTGTTTATAATGTTAAGAAATTACAAGCAAAATTAATGGACTAGATTTTTAATTACTGATGATTCGGTAATTTATTTTTCATTTTTTCGTTTTATTGGATTGCCGAATATTCAGTGAACGTTTCACTGAGCAAACAGTAAATCTTATGCTGACAATTTCGGCAATATTTGACGTTTGTCAAATTTGAGGGTGCCGAAACGCTCAGTAATTTTATTTTTGCCGAGATGATTGCTGATTACTCGGTTGTGCGAATCTCGGCATTTTTTTGCCGAGACTCAGCTAAAAAATTTAAGTGTGTAGGTTAAGTCAGACCCTGTCAGCTTGGAGCGAAATCAATCTTCAGTTCAACAACGCCATCGCACGGCATCACATTCAACATATCAAGACAATTGTATGGGTGCGCAGCCCTGCTATTTTGGCGCGCACGAGTTTGACATTTCTCTCCCCTACTTCTATGTATGAGATTCGATGCGGACTCCCCTGAGGGCAACATGCTCGCAAAAAAGATGTTGCCAATGATTTGTTCGGGAAATGTGAGAGCTGGATATCTTGTTAATATGATGTCTTTGGTTAAGTGTACTTTGCATTAAAGAAAATTTCATGGCCGCCATTTTGATGTTCTTTGTCGTAGCATTTATTGACATCAAAAAAATAAACTTCGAAATGCACAAACGAGGAAATAAGATGGACTTTCATGATTCATTTTCAGAATGTAGGCACAAGTTTTAACGCCACGAAATAGTTTTATACAAAAATGACGATGAGTCACAGAAAATAATTTCATAAATCATGTAGATTTTCGCAAAAACCGCATTTATTTTAAGGCGATTAGTTATAATTCTAATTTTCATGCATAAATTCACGATAGTGATTGCATTCAAAGCATACATGACATACACATAGTCAAAAAAAATATTATCAAAACAATAGTTTATTCATAGCAGAATTCATTCCATCTGAATAAATTTATTGTTGATCAAGTTTCAACTGTAGATTCTAAATGTCACAAAGCAATAAGAGTACTTAAATAATGAGTTACGAATGAAATTCGAATATTGAAAAAGATACTTAACATTCAACATAAATAAATGAAGATCACTATTAATGTTGTTTATTGTGTATTATTTTTATATTTATTTGGATTTGAACTGGTTTCGGTTTTTCTGGCTTCGTAGTTAGCACCTTTCACCTGGAACCTTGACATGTTTTGTTCGCAGATAAAAATCTTACTTTACCACAATAGCATTATAGTCTTTTCTCAATTTTACATAACATTTATATATTTCATGTCGTTTGGACATGTGTGGAGTACCGTGATGTCAGATTTCAACTAATAAATTTCTTGCATACCCAATGTACCAGTTCACGACATTCTTGCTTGTCGTGACCTTCCTTTCATGAAACTTATTTATCATTTCATTAAGTCCATTGGAGTTCCAATGTAAATTTTATTTTATGTTAGACTCTTCCATGAGTTCAACCAATAGCCAGCTATCTTATGTTAAATAAAAGTGATGAACTGATACGAACAAACTTGAAATAGTTATACGATCATGTACAAAATGAATGTATTTTATTAAATGTAATTTATAATAGCAACTCGCTTGATAAAAACAGTTTTTAGATTAACTAATGAATACCAACATACTCATATGATATTCGAAATGTATTAGTTTTAAAGTACTATGTATTGTGGATGCCACGACAAAGAAAAACTTATGTATATTGCCTATAGGAAATAAACGTATTTATGGAAAAAAAAGTAATGATCTGTTTTTTAGATTTTAGTAATGTTACTTTCAATGATCGTGTAAGAGCCGCCAATGAATCAAGAAACTGGTGCTGACTGTCGAGAAATGCAAACAAAACAAACACACACATTCGTGGTTTGTTTTTGAATGTTCTCATCTTTTCGCACGCGTCGCAAAATTAAATCTGCTGCAATATTTTCTTGTTTAGTGAGCAGAAAACTGCTTCCCAATACAATAATTCGAATCTCTCATTATCAATGCAAGTGATACAATGTGGTTTTATGTAAAAATGTGTTATTCGAGGATGTTTACAAATTAAAGGTCCATTTCAATGAGCTGCTTGGTAAGAGTGGAAAGATATGGCCGCCGGTAATAAAAGTGGCAGTTCGAACAAAAAAGAAACTTACCGAGAACGTCAGGAGACTGAACTAGAAGTAATTCGTTCTATATACGAAACACAAGTTGAAGATTTGCGTCCATCCGAAGGGAAATGGTGTCCGCTAGAAGTGCGATTAAGACTTACTCCGCAAAAGGGCTCCGCCCGAGAGGCATACGTTAGAGCAGACCTTCGAGTCAGTTGCAGCAAAAACTACCCGAAATAGTAACCTATTAATCGTAAGAAACATTTCTTTAGTATAATCATTTGTATCTTGCAGCCCACCGAAAATAGAATTGGAGAATACCGTTGGTTTGTCAGATGAGTTGATGAATGAATTACTGCAGCAGCTAAATCAACAGGCTAGCGAATTGAAGGGCGAGGTTATGATATATGAGCTAGCAGGAACAGTGGAAAGTTTCTTACACAAGTATAATGTTCCACCGAAAGGAAGCTTCTACGATGAAATGTTAGCTAACCGGCAGCGACAGGCAGTGGCTCGACAGAACACATTGAAGGCAGAAGAAGATCAACGCCGGCAGTTGATCCAAGATGAGTTGCAGAAGCGCAAAAAGGAACTGAAGAGAACTAGAAAAGAGTCGAAACATAGCATGAGCGAAGTTAGTCCACTACATCGGACCACTAGTTCTTCGGAGAACAGCGATGGAAACAATTTTAGGAGGTTTTCCAATTATTGTCTAGATCACCGGAGGAGTGAGACCTTATTTCTTCGAGATGGTCGGAAAATAGTGAAGGGATCCTGCTTGGGACATTCCCAAAGAGGTTGTATTGCATATTCTGGAATTGATGTTACAACAGGGCAGCTGGTTTATTTGACCGAATGGAACATCGAGTTGAACGAGGATGGGAAAACAGTTGGGGGGCGCACTGCGGATGAGATTGTGACGAATATCGAGAAGCAGGTTGCCTGTTTAGTAACTCTAAAACACAAGAATCTGATTTCCTATGACGGAGTTCTGTGTAAAGTTAAAAACGACGGAATCGATATTTTTCTTGTACAAGAGTTCGTGTTAGGAACCAGTTTGTTTACTATATCCGGGTCACTCGGATGGTCAGCAGAAGGAGCTAGCATGGTTACTAAAGGCACATTGGAAGCACTCATCTACCTTCATAATAATGGAGTATCACATGATAATCTTTCCGATTCTACCGTATTCATGGACAATTCTGGTAGTATCAAAGTAGCTGATTTTAATCTCATTCCTTACATTCAAGAATTGATAACCGGACAACAGTGTGTACGAAGTGACCTTCCGGCGCTGGGAACCCTGGTCGAATCTTTACTCAATGCACACTCTGAAATGAAGGATTTTATTGATCGTTGTAAATCAGAACGTACGATATCGGCCTCTGACCTTCTAGACCACCCATTTTTACGACCAATTCTTTTTCAAGAAGTTTCGATCAATGATCGTAAGCAAAGTCGAGATCTCAAGGCACCGGATCTAGCTTCGGTCGACAGATCTCATCATTTGATGCCTGCATACATGAATACTTCAGTTACTGGGGAAAAATCACGTCTTCAGACCGAATTTGAAGTTCTATCTCACATCGGTAAAGGTGCCTATGGGGATGTATTGAAGGTTCGCAACATTCTGGACAACCGTCAATACGCAATCAAGCGAATATTGCTTCCGGCGCGGAGTAAACAATTCTACAAAAAGATGACCCGAGAAGTAGAGCTACTATCGCGATTGAACCACGAGAACGTGGTTCGTTACTATAACAGTTGGGTGGAAACTGTAAGCCCGGGAGATGATCCCCATCACGGAGCAGAATCTAGCTGTGACTGGTCTTTGAGTGCTGGAAGTGCACGCAAACGGGTAGCTAAGCAAAATAGCGAAAAGAATTCCGACTGGATGCTGGATTGTATGGCTATAGATTCCAGTACCGACGACGACGATGAAGATGATGAAGACAGTTCAGATGGAATAGAGTTTGTAGATTCGAATGGCGAAGTAGCGACGTATGGAACCTATAGCGAATGTGCAACAGGTGAGAACGGAAAGGGGAAAACTAACGGAACATCTGTAGCTCCGGTGGAAATGTTATACATGTACATACAGATGGAGTTCTGCGAGAAGAGCACGCTGAGGTAAGTTTCTTGAGTTTGCTGAGAACCACGCGACGAGCTTATTTTGATGTGGCATACACATCTTTGTTTTCTGTACAGGGGAGCAAATGAGAAATTTAAGCAAGTAAACATATAGAAAAGTGGTCATGTTTTAAATACTTACAGCTCCATCAATTTTGAAATTGATTGAAATTTTTTTTTCGCGTCGATTCGAAGGACTAAACCAAGTAACAAGTTTATACCAAAAAGCTGTTTGCGTAGCTTGTGCTGACATACGTTTGCTCTCGTTAGTAGGTTAAATATAAAAATTTTCTAACGATTATCAAAAAGAGGAAAAGTTTTAATACGATATGTTGATCGGGAATTTCTATATTTTCGATTGTATACGAATGAAATTTGAATTAATTGCAAACAGTGTCTTATACCGCCAGCAAAATATCTAGGATTCTATATTGGGATACTGATTATCCGACTGACGATGATTTCGAAGCAACAAGCGACATATTAGTTGGAAAGCACGCTCTGATTGATCATTCAAAGCAAAAATTGAACTGAAAGAACAAGAATTCATAAACATAATTGAAATTGTCGAAGACGGTACATAAAGTATACATAGTGAAATGATAACTTAGCATTCAGTCTCACATGAAACACAATGGCAAGACAGAAAGTTTGTTTAAACACTCTTATTTTATTTTTAATATCTTTAATATATTCATTTAATATGCAAAATTTGAGTTTTTTATAATTTTTTGAAATTAGTTATTTCACACTTTTTGCGTTTTTTTCAAAAAAAAGACCACGATACTCATCTCTCTAGAGCCTCAACAGTTGCTCAAATTTTAATGATACACGAGGAAAAGTTGCTTGAATACAGTGTAAAACAAACTTGAAATAAGTAAAATATTTTCGTTGTAGGCTTAGATTTCAGTTTGAATTAAAAATGACATTTTCCCAAAGAAAAGAAGCATCAAAGCTATGGAGCTAGAGTACGCCACGGTTGGGCATAGATGCAAAAGTTGGGTTAAAGTATATACTTTCGAATGATCATAGGTTGACTTAAGGGCTGAGGACAGTACCGTAAAAAAAATAAAATGTATGCTGGCAACCCGGTACAGTTTGCTCATATACGAGAGAGTACAAGAGAAATACGATGCGCAAAGGGAATTGAGCGAGCCACGTGGTCGATTTAAAACTTAACACGCGACCATCTGTCCTCAGACCTTAAGGTAAATTTGCGCAAAATGTTGAAAATTGGAATATAAAAACTGACATTTTATCCTGACAACCTTTTTGACTTCAAATTTGAAGCACCAACTTCCGAATATGAACAGTTCAATTGACTGCATATTTAGGCACCGGTGTATATTTCTTTTCTTATTTGAACATATATTTATTTCCATCAATTTTCCATCATAAGGTTATGTTCATATCATCTTACGATCTTTACCTTAGTTTCGAAATATAGAATTAATCTAATTTGAAACACACAAAACGATTGGTTAGGTCGTTATCAGTTCGTATATTATTCGTTTTTTGTTGGTAAGCAGAATTAAGACAAAAACATTCTTTGTTTGAGAAGGCGGAACAACGCTATTCACCATACAACATTTTCATTGCTCCTCCAAGTGTAATAACTGTAACAACGAACAGATATTACCAGCATCAGTGCATTTATTAATTCTATAAATACGTTCTAAATCAATGACATTTATTGATATAAGTTATCATTGGAAGTATAAATATGGAACATGAAATAGCTCTAAATATGAAACTGAGAATAAATGAGTTGATAACTGTAATGTAATACAAATAAGTTGTGATGGATCTTGAATGATGACTGTTAAATGTGTTAGTATGTACTATAGCAGTCTGTATTGTGTCGTAAATTTCTTTGTGTTCTTTGTTGTGTTGAAATCTAAAATAAAATGAATAAAACCTTTCATTTAAATTTAAAAAGTAGAATGAATGAATTTAAATTTAAAAAGTAGAATAGAATGAAACGATAAAGGAAGGATTTGTTGTATCAACAGAGTCGTAGCACCCAGGACGGTAAAAATCGACTGCGAAGTCTATTGAAACAGAAGGTCAAACTCCACAACAGAAATGTAACACCAAGACTTTGCTTACTACACGATAAAACATAAAAAAATCGTTGGAAAAATTGAACACAGCAAAGGAGATTTAGTTTCCTTCGAATATGAATGAGGAGTTTGAAAATGTTTTGAAAGCATTCAATAGAAAATTCAAGCAATCTCAACGGAAGCGTGACAGATCAGAGTAGAAACATTCGGATTGGTTAGAAGAATATGCATTACCATGCATCCATATGTATTTCAACAGCACGCAAAACCTAAAAAATCATTTGATGAAAGCAGCGGTCGATCTAAACGGTACCCACTAAGGAAATGAGAGCAAAATATTTCGTTGAGCTTGGCGTGTATTACAAAATTTATTATTATTCAAAATATGCAGTTTAAAAAACCATAAATATTTATCAAAATGAATAAAATCTAAAATAACATAAAAATACTCATTATTTTGCAAAAATAATCGTAGATTAGAACTCAGCACCCCAAGATTACTCTAGGTTCATGCATTTGTATAGAGTTGTTCCACTATGCGATGTATAGCTCGAACAACACCATGGTTCTGATCCTTCTTTTTTTGTAGGACCGCTATTGACTCAGGTCTGTATCAGGATGTAGATCGTGTTTGGCGTCTTTTCCGAGAAATTGCAGAAGGACTCAGTCACATTCATCAGCAGGGTATGATACACCGGGATCTTAAGCCGGTGAATGTATTTCTCGATTCGCGGGATCAGGTTAAAATTGGAGATTTTGGTCTCGCTACAACCAGTATTTTGGCACTGCAGAATCAACAACAAGGTAGTAAGTAGTATTTTGCAAGTGCTCCAGAAGTGTCCGAGTTATAATATTTTCCAGAACGCCTCACTAGCAGCAGTCATCGAATGCTACCGTTAGACATGGGAAATTCACTTACGGGTAAAGTCGGTACAGCGTTGTACGTAGCACCAGAGTTGACCGGAAATGCATCAAAATCCACCTACAACCAAAAGGTGGATCTATATTCGTTGGGTATAATTTTGTTCGAAATGAGCAGTCCACCGCTCACCACCGGTATGGAACGAGTTAAAACACTGATGGATCTCCGAACGGATGCAATTCGATTTCCGGATAATTTCTTAAACGAAAGCAGTCATTCGCAACAGATTCAAGTGATCCGTTGGTTATTGAACCACGATCCTAGCAAAAGACCCACTGCCGAGGAGCTTCTCTCTTCCGAGTTGGTGCCGCCTGTCCGTTTGGAAGCGGGGGAGATACAGGACATCGTTCGGCATGTGCTCTCCAATTCCCAGTCAAGACACTACAAACATTTAATTGCACGCTGTTTTGCCCAGGAGAGCGACACCATTGACGAACTTAGTTACCATCTTGATATGGTTCCCATTATACCTCGGTTCGATTTCGTTAAGTCGAAAATTGTTGAACTGTTCAGGAAGCACGGTGCTATCGAAGTGGTGACTCCTCTTCTGACACCGTACGCGAAAGCTTCGGCTCGAAATAACTCTGTTAAATTGATGACCCATTCGGGCAGCATCGTATCACTTCCAGATGATTTACGGGTTCCGTTTATGCGACATGTGGCATTGAATGGTATAAAATTTATTCGACGATATTCGATCGGACGGGTTTACCGGGAGAAGAAGGTATTCAACTTTCATCCCAAACAAGTCTATGAATGTGCGTTCGACATTGTAACTCCCAATCGCGGCAACCTGATTGTGGATGCCGAGCTGGTCTCGATAGCCAACGAAATAATGGTCGAACTAAATCTTCTCGATCCCCAACGGGAAGTGTTTTTTCGAATGAACCACATTAGTTTACTACGCTCGATCCTGCTGTACTGCAACGTTCCGCTAGATAAATACAAAGATTTGTTCGAAATCGTAGTAGATTTTCTCGACAGAAAAATACTAAAATTTCAGCTGGTGGCCTCTGTTAATAATCAAATTGCTCAACCTGGAATCAAAATTAACACAGCTTATCTTTGCGAAGCACTACAAATTGAGGTACCACTGGGGCAAATTAATGGTACGATCCTCAAAACATTGATCCGAGGGAAAGGAGAAGCTGCTACGTTAGCTAAAGTGGCAATCAGAGAACTGGAAACGGTTGTATCTTTTGCTCAAGGAATGGGAGTTCGACGTCCGCTCAATATTTGCCCCGGATTGCCCATCAATTATGAGCGTGCAAAAAGTGGTGGGGTTGTATGGCAGCTGATTGGGGCACTAAAGGCAAAAAAGAAAAATCCGCTTACCACGATTGCCGTTGGAGGCCGATATGACGCCAAACTGGCCGAGTTTCAGTAAGTTTCCTAACCGTAGTTCCTCATGAAACAAACTAAACATTTTGTTTACAGAATATCTGGAATCAACAATGGGTTACAGGTTCCCAAGGTCGAACTCTCCGGAGCAGGATTCAGTTTTCATTTGGATAAATTAGTTAACGCGATTGGATCTACCACGGGTTGTGAGCCTGTGGAAGTCATGATCTACATCACCAGTTCTAGACCTCCCCTAAGGGAAGTTGTTCAAATTCTACGTTCTCTATGGTCAAACGGAATAAAAACTGGATTGTTGGAAGGCGCCCTGTCAGTCGATGAATCAGCCAAAGAAGTCGGTGCCACCATGGTAGTTATGATAGGCGAAGGTGGTGAGCTTCGGGTACGCTGCTTAGACAATGATCGATTTCAAGAACGGCACGTGACTCGGGCAGAACTCATCCCCTACACATTGAGAGTTCTTCGGCCCGATTCATCCACAAGTGATTTAGCAGTTGCTCTGCAAAATACGTCTATTACGAACACTGCCTCAATCAAAAGTATTCCATCGCTAAGCGGCCAATCGCAGAATAGCAGTACTGCCTCGCTCGATCTCATCTTTTTAACGTCGGAGAAAATGAATGCGAATAAAAAACGCCGTTACGAGAACCAGGTTGAGCACAAGCTATCGCCCATTCTGTCCAAGTTCCATAAAAAGGAAAAAATTTCCTTGATTATGGTTGATCTCCCGAAAGCTCCGCTCCGCGAACTGATTGGCTTGCTGGATCCGTCCGAATGCGGTAACGACGATGGAACCTCATCAATTTCGTTTGAACTGAATGCTCTCATCGAGCGATATCCGAAGTACAAGCGTAACATTAGAGAAATTTATGGCGAAATTATGGATACTTTCAGTGAGAGTAAAGCTATGCCCATAGTCGGGGTTTACAGCGTAATAGATTCGTTCAGTCGACTTATTCTGTAAAAGACACCATAGTATTTCATGAAAATTTCGACATTTCTAAACCAGACACCAGTGTTATCATAAAGTGCTTATAGTGACGGCGAATTTCTTCCGTTTTAAAGAAGTTTATGTCAGTAAAATATATTTTTACATATACCTAAAGGCGTTTCATTTCTCTCCCATAGGTAAGTTGGGTTTGACACCATTTATTAGATATACTCAAAATAATAATCATGTTATAGTTACGTGAACAGTTATGTGAATATTTTCCACCCTACTTTTCACGTAGGTTTTAATGGACTGGCATTTGAAAGCTCTTTAATGCATAATCCAGCAAAAGTTACGTGTTTCATAGGTAAAATGTAATGTATTGTTCATATCACATTTACCTATCAGTTCATATTATATATATTCAATTTAGATACCAGAGAATTACTATTTTATATATTGGTTGAAGTCAAAAGGGAGATTTCAGATTTTTATATAAATCTATGAAATGAAAAATACCATGAAAAATTAAACATTTATTTCAGAAAATTAGCATATAATTTCAATAGAATGAAATGTATCCTGCATGATATTCGCATGGACGTATACGAATCAATACATTACAGGTAATTCTGTATAAATGGCAACTCTGTTGGTAAATGAAAAAAATAAACACAGTCTAGATGACAGACAGGATGTTTTTGATAGGGTAACGTGGCGACATCATGACATATGCGTGTACTGTCCCAACTAAAGGAATATTCGAAATGACCGTTAAAATGATTGAAGAATCTAATTTGAGTGTCCTGTCTGTTAGTCTGTGATACTGGTTCCAAGTTCCCGGTTCCAGAAGTATCGGAAATAGTAGTCGAAAAGTTTAAAACGAGACTTACTCAATTTTCTCATATATGATTTGATCGATTTCCACAAACAGGCTCAAATAAAAAGTTCTTATAGTCTCATAGGTTGCTGTTTAATTTCATCCGGGTCCGACTTCCGGTTCCAGAACTATAGGGTAAAGTGTGTTTAACCATTTAGTGCGACGATGCATAATAAAGAAAAATTCTTATTAACTTGACAGAACTGTTTACAAATTAAAAAGGTTATGTTAGTTTATACCCAAAGAAAGACATTATTTTCACATTTTTGGTGCATAATTCCCGAAGCGGAGGTTGGATCCAACTGATATTCAAGAACTTTGTATGGGACTATGAGACCTTTTATTTAAATCTAAGGGTGTGAAAATAGGTTAAGCCATCTCCGAGAAAAGTGAGTGACAATATTTGTCACACACATTCGTTATGCTGAGTAGAATGGTATATGACATTCGGCCCTCCGAGTCTCGGTTCAAAAGTCGGTTTTTGCAGTGATTGTATAGCCTTTCTATATGAGAAAGGCAAAAAAGACAAAATATAAGGTATTTTCTGAGAAACTTGATTTTTGAATACGTTCATTTATTTTTACAGTGAATACTTTTTTCATATAGTCCCAATAATAACCTAAAACAAATTTGAAGCGTGATTTCTCGCGTTATGGAATCGCTCGGAAAGAACATGTTTTGGAGATGATGAATAAAGAAACAGGATGACTTAAGCTTTCACTGCACTAGTCGTCCTTCTTTTTTCGGAACATCCAGGCGGGACTGGCCAACAAAATATTTCCGGTCGGGAATGTGCTTGGCGTTCACATTAATGTAGTTCATAATGATGCATTTCGGCTGCATCAAAAGCTCAGACATCTTCCTGGTGCGAGATTTAGTCTTTGTATTCTATGTATCGATTCGGTTAGACGTCCTTATTATCTTGAAGACAAGTCCAATTCATTGTTTGCTTGACGAACCAGATGAGAATAATAAATCTTGTGGACCACGTCTCAATTTGAAATTGCGCTTGGAATAATCCCTCACTCCGTGATTCCTGCGTTCACGGGGCTCATTTCTTTCGCCGTCGGTGTCTCCTTGAATGGTTTTACCCCACGGAACACGCTTGATTTGTTGATTACCTATTTCGCGATTGACCTGTGGAACTTCCACGACCTTGATTCAATTTTTACGCATGTAATAAAATATTATAGACAAAAGTGAGTGTTGCATTTTTCTCGCGTACAGTCTTTCTCAGTTATTCGAAAGGCCAAACTCGTTTTTTTGACATTCCTTAACAAGGAAACGAAGTTGTTTCGTGCAAGCTCTACACACGAATATTATGCATATGTTTCTCTAAAAGATAAGCTAAAGCAAAATATCTCAGGAAAGAATACAATCCGTTGAACTCAACATTACACAAAAGGAAAAATGTAAATAATGTAGCCAAACTAACCGTGAAATCCAATTTGCTAAGGCCAGCTGTCATCTAGACCGTTGAAATAAGAAAATCTATTTACAATGGATTGTTGCATACTTTTAATCATAGTCGTCTTCTTCATCTTCTTTTCGTAAACTACCAAATACTTTCGCTGGAACAGCTTGCTTTTGCACTGGCATTTTCTTTCTAATGTCCTCTTCTTCACCAGCGCCTTCTGTTTCGTTTGTTTCGTCCTCATCTTCATCCTCGTCTTCGTCAATATCAATCTCATCCGGATTGACAACTTTGTCGTCCTTCTTTGAGCCCCCTTGCGTTTCCCCACGTACGAACATAATATTCCCACCGCTGGCACCCACTGCCGCAATAGCACGAGATGCAGTTTCGGCGGCCTTCGTTTCCAGTGCCCGCATGGCATCCTTCGGTTCCGATCCAGCCCCAGTCACAGCCGAATTGATCAATGTAGCCGACATCATATTGATTTGTGTATTGTAGGTTGCCTGGATGGAACGTTTGATGCGCAGCATCTCTCGCATCGTATCTTCGTTACCATGTCGAATTTCGAACTCTTTCCACGTTTGCCAAAACTCTGCAGTGACGCGAGGATCGCACATTTGACTACAATGGGCGTAAATAGCTCGGGCCCGATCGATTTCACCCAGCTTGGTTTCCATTTCGGCAAACAGCATGCACATCTGCCGTGACTGGGCTTCCGGTAGAGCTTCAATGGCTTTCTCGTAGATCTGTCGGGTTCTCGGAATACCGTAGATTTCAGCTGCTTTCTTAATGTATAGATTGAACATGGCGAACGCTTCATCCTCCTTGACAGCCGTAGTGGACCGCTCGTAGACGGCCATCGCGTGTCGAGCAAGGCCGTGATCTTCTTCAAGCTTTGCGTACAGAAGGTAGAGATTTTTAGCCAACTCAGGTGGACAACCGTCTAGACATTGTTCAAACAAGTCGCGTGCTCGTTCCAACTTTTGTCCACCATATCGTTTCAAAAATTTTGTTAAATAAGTATTCCAGATGTCATACACATTTGGCCATTTGAAAAGAGATATTCCTTTTTCGTACGCTTTAAATGCCTCCTCAAAATAGTTGTGTTCTTCTAGAAACAAACCAAAATTTATGATGATTTGTGGTGTGCAGATCTTGAGATCCAAGATTCGATCGTACACCTGCTTGCAGGTTTGGAATGTTCCGAAAGATTCTTCCAAATCAGCGTACATTGACCACAGTTTAAGACTTTTGTACACTCTCATCTGTACCGTTTCGGTGTCATCGTGATAGGCAACTTTCCGCTTGGGCATGGCAGTGGCCCTTTGCATTATCTTCAAAGCGTCGTCGAAGTTCTCCGCTCGGATTTCCATTTCAGCCCATTCGCACCAAACACTGGCCAATTCATCTACCTTCAAATAGTCAACTTGGACTGCTTTTTCAAACACGATGCGAGCATCCGGTAGTTGGTTATTTTGTTCATAGAATTTCGCAAATTCCACCCACAGCGTGTAAAGTTTACCAACAGCTAACTTCGGCTGCACCGTATGAACTGCTTCCGTGTAGGTATTAATAATCTCGTGTGGTTTCCCTTCGTACAGTTCAATTCGTTTGTGCCATTCTGCCACGTTATGGGGATTTTGACGCAATAGAACACTATTCAATAGTAAAAGTCTTCGTTCCATCAAATACTCGAAACGAGCCATTCGAAGTTCAATATCGATTTCGTCATCGTCGGTTGGGTTAGAATTTTTGGCCAATTCCTCCATGACTTTGCTTAAACTTAACTCTTCAAATTGAGCATATGCATCGAATACTTGACTGAAATCCCGAACCGTCGTAACAGTTTGAATAGCTTCTTCGTAGATGTCCCTAGCTCTATCAAACAGACCACTACGAACGTAGTAATCAGCTAGCGAATTCCACAAATGACCCAATTGATCGGTATATCTTCTCAAACCTCCACGAATTATAGCATCAACATTCAGTGAGTGCACCTTGTCGGGATTTTTTGAAATCAACTCGCAAAGCTCATTCCACAACTGATGGTTTGATTTGCCATGTTTTGAAACAAAACTTTCATTATCAACTATGCTTGCCAATTGCTGTGCTGCTTCGTCCAAGTGACCGATCGAAATTAGAAACTCCACATATTCTTCGGCATCCTCCGGACACAGTTTCAGGAACCGTCGCCAAACTCGTACGGCCGTTTCTGGGATGTCAAACTTACTCAGAAATTCCAAATACAATGGCCAGATTCGTTGATGTTGAGTGATTGGCAAAGCTCTCAGGGCTCTATCAAAAACCTGTCTGGTGCGTGTTATCCGACACTGTGCTGTCATAAAGCTGCAATAATCCATCCAGATTCGAGGCATTTTGTGCATAAACACTAGCGATCGCTCAAAGGCGTTATTAACTTCCTCGTACTCCGGATCGGTAATGCATTTCCCTTTGACTTGCCTTCGTAATGTTTTCAGGTAGTTGTACCACAACTTGTAAGATCCGGGCAGTTCTTTCAGAGCACGCTCAAACACTGTGTTGATAACAAACTTCGGTGCATTTCGTTTATGCTCAACATAGCGCATCCAGTGTTTAACCGAATAGGCATTTCTCAGAATTTCCTCCTCATATGGAAGATCTTCTTCATTCTGAAAATGACTGCTGATTAGTATCAGTGATAAACAGATCCTAGTTTACTTACGAAAAACACCTCGGTCAAATCAACCTCCGACGATATGGGCATCGTTTTTTGGGAAGTATGTAGGTTTGCAGAAAAAGATCAACAAAAAAAACGACGATGTAAAACACAAATTCAAACGTTTGACAGAAAAACAATTTTTGATGATTAGTGCAGTTAGAGATGTCCAAGAAATTTATATTTTCAATAGACGCTGGCTAGCACCAACTACCTATAATATGGATCAAGATGATGGACAAAAGGTGGAAAACTTACCTGTTGTTATCGATTACGATAGCGCACAACGGAAAAAGAGTTAAACAGAATTTCGCGATTTTTTATAACGACCAATTAGCCACCTGTCAAAATTTGCGTTGAACAAGAGTTCAGAATAATTCAGAACTTACTGGGTGTTAGTCATGACAGTAAAGGAAAAATAAAAAATTTTGTATTTAGACTGGTGTTAAAATAATACTTATTTGCAATGCTTCTACCGCAGCTGCACTTCAAAGTAAATGCTGACAGTTGGCTTATTGGCCGTTATGAAAAAACACGTCAAACGTCGCTTTTTCTTCGGAGATGATCTGATTGAAAATAACCAATATGTGAGCTTCTTTACTACTTCATCGTGGTACTAAATGCGCGTAAACCTGTTAACATTTCGGAATCAGCTCTAAAGTTGGCAACGCTGGTGAAGATAGTCAAAACAAAAAATGTGCTTGTGAGTTGTGACAGCCGGTTCGCGTAATCACACTGCACATTTTTCAGAATCGAGCATAATCAGTTGATTTGGTGATTATTATAAAATTTCAATGAATTTATTTTCGTAGTTATTTTTACGTAAATAATGTTACGGCTTGTATGCAGAAACCGGGATGGTATACAAGTATTATCTGATATACTTCCCATCTTACACCGATCGTTCAGTTCTACGCTTGAGACACCGGATATTGATGTACCTCTTAGTACTGGGTATGTATTGCATCTGTTATTAGATTTTGTTAGGACAACAGCACATTAATTTCTTTTTCAGTCGTGTAGTTCGCATATCCTCGGGTAAATATGCCCGTTTCGCAGATGGTTGCTCCGTTGTCACCATCGGCGATACAGCTGTGATGGTAACGGCTGTGTCCCGAGCCAAATCAACTAGCTCAAACAGTTCGTTTCTGCCGTTAGTTGTTGACTACCGTCAGAAGGCAGCAGCTGCCGGTAGAATTCCCACAAATTTTCTACGTCGAGAGTTAGGGCCATCGGAGAAAGAGATTTTGGCAGCTCGTTTGGTGGACCGGTCTGTAAGACCCTTGTTCCCAATAGAGTTTAGAAGCGATACTCAACTGGTGTGTAACATGTTGGCCATTGATTCTAGTAACCTACCGGATGTTCAAGCCATTAATGCCGCATCGGCTGCGCTGAGTCTTAGCGATATTCCTTGGAATGGGCCGATTGGGGCAGTCCGAGTTGGGCTGGTTGACAACGAGGTAATTATCAATCCTACCAGGAAGGAATTACAACTTTCCTCACTGGATTTGGTAGTGACTGCGACGAAACATAATTTGGTCGTGATGTTGGAAGGTCGAGGCAATATTGTGAATGAAAATGAGCTCAGAATGGCGATTAAAAAGGCTACCAAAGAAACTCAGCTGATTATCAATGGGATTGAGCGGCTTCAGAAGTCATTTGGAAAAGCGAAAAAAACAATGGAACCTTTGCCGCAGGCGGAACAGGAAATCGAGACGGCCGTTAGGACTATGTCCGAGATGCGATTGCGTGAAATTTTTAATGATTTCTCGCATGATAAATTCAGCCGAGATAATGCGGTAACCAATACCAGAATTGATACGATCGACAAGGTGTGGTCCAGTTATCCCAGCTCAGATCCGGCGTTGATTACCGAGTGTTTCAATCGGTTCTGTAAGATCGTTTTTCGAGAAATGGTGTTCGAAGAGAATCGAAGATGTGATGGGCGGAATCTGGATGATTTGAGAAAAATATCGTGTTCCGTGAACCTACATAAGCCATTACATGGGTCAGCACTTTTCCAGCGTGGTCAAACTCAGGTGTTTGCAACAGTTGCTTTAGATTCGCCGGAAAGTGCTCTCAAGCTGGATCCAATTACCTCGTTAGATACGGGTGTGAAATCGAAAAACTTTTTCCTGCACTATGAGTTTCCACCGTATGCAACCGGTGAAACTGGTAAGATTGGACCGGTAGGTCGGCGGGAAATCGGTCATGGAGCCCTTGCCGAGAAAGGTCTTCTACCCATTATTCCAAACGATCATCCTTTCACGATTCGACTTACCTCAGAGGTGCTGGAATCGAACGGGTCTAGTTCGATGGCGACGGTTTGTGCAGGATCGATGGCTCTAATGGACGCTGGCATTCCCGTGCATGAAGCTGCCGCTGGTGTAGCAATTGGGTTAATGACAAAGTATGAAAACGATGATACTAAACATTTGCACGATTATCGAATATTAACGGATCTGTTGGGAATCGAGGATTACATGGGTGATATGGACATGAAGGTTGCTGGTACTCGGAAAGGAATGACGGCGATTCAAGCTGATATTAAAATTCCTGGAATACCACTGAAGGTGAGTGCCGAATAATTTCGAAAGTTTAACTTGACTAATATATAGTGGAAAAAAACCACTACAGGTTGTTATGGAATCACTCCAGAAAGCGATGGAAGCCCGTTTCAAAATTCTAGACCTAATGGAAAACACCATCGGAATGGCTAGAACGATACGAAAAGACTGTTGGCCTGTGACGGATCGGTTGCAAATTGAACCACATCAGCGTTCCAAACTTGTCGGTCCAGGTGGAGTCAACCTCCGTCGGCTCTATCTGGAAACGGGCGTTCAACTGACACAAGAGGATGAAAACAATTTCCGGATATTTGCACCATCGGAGGCGGCCATGCATGAAGCAAAAGAATACCTCGAGAACTTGATGAAGGTGGATAGAGTGCCGGACCTTGAATTTGGGTCGATTTATACTGCCAAAATAGTGGAATTGTTAGATACCGGAGTTATGGTGAAATTATATCCGTCAATGCCTCCGGCTTTACTGCACAATTCGCAGTTGGATCAGCGCAAGGTAGGATGAAAAAGACTGTTCGATTCGTTAGAAAAATAACGGCTACTTACTTTTGCAGATCGCCCATCCATCCGTTCTGGGTTTCGAAGTTGGTACGGAAATACAAGTCAAATATTTCGGCCGGGATCCGGTGTCCGGTTATATGCGTCTCTCGCGAAAAGTACTGCAAGGACCGGCAACCAATTTAGTGCGTAATTTAGACCGCTCGGGGCTCGCTGCTGGCAATTCTCAACCCGTTCCTACAAGCAATTCCAATGACGGTACCGTTGGTGGAAAATTGTAGCTTTATTAGCAAAATTAGAAATTCAGAGACGTCGGTGCTTAAAACTATACAAAAACTCTTTGTAAATATGCCTACATTGTTTTAGGCCTAGGAAATAAAACAGTGAACAATCTAGCTAATTTCGGGTACTATGAATGCCATTCCGGCCGCTACTAGTTGGGATTTATCCAGTCCTTGTAGAACGTCCACGGTGAGTTCACAAATTAGGTTGTCTCGTGAGATATTGCTAAACAACGGGATTCGAAATTGATCGACTCGAGCTTTGCTTTCCTCCCTGCTAGGCAAGGTGATGTAATCCAAGTTGAAAGTTCCTGTGTAAACGGGACCGGTTTGGGGTGACATTGCTTGCTGCATCGTTAGCTTTCCATTCGTCAGAGAGCCACCATCAATCTTCGCATGAAAAGAGTTTGGTATCAATAGGGATATGTTTTTTTTTAATGTAGAAATATACTCACCAGTAACGAAGCAATTTTCAAAGCCTTTTCCCGTTGACGATCGTCAAAGTAGGCGCAAAGTTGCAACTCTGTTGTTGACACATTAAGCTCTTGCGATTTAATAAGTTTGAACGTTGTTAAGAATCCTTCCATATTGAACAAGCAATTGAAATTAACTTCGTTGGCCGGTTTCATTTCAACCATTTTGTTGTACATCGTTTCAGTTTCCTTAGTTTTGAATCCAACCGCTTTCAGGTATTCAATTACCGTTTTAGGACCGCTCCAAATGCGTCTCCATTGCAGTGGAACTTGATTATCGCATAGGGTTACAAGAATTGTGCGATCTTTGCCAGAAACGGTTGAGATTTCTTTCAGAGAATTTTTGATTGTCTGGAGACTGCTGTTAATTGCATCGTAGAGGTTGCTGACAATCGTCAACTCCGACAAAACGAATATCATCCAAGGGTCGTCGGTATTCTTGTTGCGTTCAATAACTCCTGTCACCCGTTGAGCAATTGTTCCATTCTGTAACATAAGATTCATCCAAAACCGTAGACAGAAAATATTCATTCAGTACATTACCATCAACTTGTTCCATAAGACAATAATTGGTTTCACTCGTTTCTCGCAATTCTTTGCACTTGCACTGCTAAAGTACATTTGCCGTAGTTCCTTCAAGGTGTTCCGGCAGAAAATTACATCCCGTGACGCGTTAGTTGACAACGGGATTCCATACAGACTGGAAGTTTCCGTATCGGGCAGTTGATCTAACACTTTCACGTAATCCTAGAAAAAAAAGTATTTTTAGTAACAAACAGAATACTTTCATACTTTACCTACATCCAAATGGTTAGAATTCGGGAAGCTAATGTTCATAAACATTGGTTTCCAACGACTAGTCATGATCTTTTCGTCGAAGAACTCTCGCAGCAGGTGTTCTAGCTTGCCGAAGTCGTTGTCATTATCGATTCGTCCGCCATAAGCAACCTTCTCACAGAGACCCTGTATTAGTGGCCAGTGTATTTTCAACGTATTAAACTCGTCGCTGTATCGGATTAATTGCATGGCCGTGCGCAGGTCCGAATCGCAAAAGTCGTACCATTTGGTCCAACCTGTATCGGAAGAGATGGGTATTTCAGTTTTCATTTCAGAGAATGAATGTAAATGAACTTATATCACCCGCAACTGCCAATCTCTTGGCAAACTGTGAGTTTTTTTTCACAAGTCGGTTTATATGCTTCGGTTCCATGTTCAACTAATTGGCATCAGTTGTTTATTCGTATCAATTTGCCAGAGAAAACTCACGTATTATTTTTATTTTGAAATGTTTGATTTGTCGAAAAAAATAACTTTCTATGTGAACTACAGGACTTGATTTTACATGTTTCGATTTTCCTATGGCAATTGCAACTCTCCCTCGTCTGGTAGTTGTCCTGTCGAGCCTATGAATTTTGTAATTGGAAATAAAAATAGAAGTTTCTGGTTTAAAATGAGTTTCAGTTAAAATAGCAATATCGGCATTCTTCTCTTGAAGAAAGTCGGACAATTCAGCAGTTTTGTTCTTGAGTAAGCAAGCATTCCAATTTACTACAACCAACTCATTATATTGTAATTCGATGATGAATTTGCCTTAGGCGTTGATTTTATCTAACCGCGTTCTGCAGTTTTGTAGTTTTTTTGTCATTGTTTCAAAAATGACGATCAGTTGTTCAGCAGAGAATAAGTCACCAGAGTCATCCTTTGCTTGTGGTTGATTATTGCCCCATCCAGGAGGGATTTTTGAGGAAGATTCTTTTTGTGATCCAGCCGGTGAACCTTTTGGATTGCTGCGAGGAAGTGGCGGCAAATTTGGAATATCCCTCTTCGGTGGGAGCCGTGGGAAATTAATTTCATCCTTCTATGGAACATTCTTGCGCGTGGATTGTTTACGGGACGCCTGTTGCCGAATTTTTGTGAACTCAGCACGTTCGGAACACGATTTGCTAGTAGATGGATGGTCGCCATCACAGTTCACACATTTTACAGCGATGTCATCTAGTAGGCAATCGTTGGTATTGTGTGATTCGGCAGATTTCCCGCACCGACTTTTCATGTGACAATTCCTCGCTCCATGGCCGTAGTTCAAACAGTTCATGCACTGTGTGACATCCCGATGTACCGGTTTATATTTTTGCCATTCGATGATTATATGAAATAACGATTTTATCGTTTTTAGTTGACTCATGGTGATGGAGCCCTTCTCCGGATGAACCAAGTACAGTTGATCTCGATACTTTCGATTGCCCGTGTTGTGTCGTTTGATTTTAAACACCATTACAAGCTTTAGTCCAGCCTCCGACAGTGCCTGCTTTAGTTCGGCTTCCATCATGTCGGGTACTCCTCGAAGTACAATCTTCATAGGTTTGTTGGCGACAATATCGTGTGTGAAGTATTCCGCTTTTGTCTGCTTCAGGTAACATTACACTGCTTCGTAGTGGTTCAAAGCCGGAACAGTTATTTTGTAGCCTTCAGTACATAAACGGTTTGTAGTCTGTAGCTTGTTGAAATCCGAGCGTAGAGTCGGTGGGAAGCCCTTCAGGTAAAAAGGCGGCATTTTTTTCCTTCTGCAGTTCCTCTTCGAAATCAACTGGCAGATCAGCGTATTGGTTGTTACTCAGCAAACGGTCGTTTACCTGTACATCACTTGGCTTCAGACGCTTAGCATCTTTTGGATCATTCTCGGTTCTATGGCGTGTTTTACCCATAGCGCGGGTAGGTAGGCAGCTGCGAATAAAAGATAAAACAAAATTAGTCGTAGCAGGTTATTCGTCTATACACATCGAGTGTTAGATGACGAATGTTGTGCTAGAATGAATCAAACTTTTGCTTTTTTATATCTACCCTGTAGGTAACGTGGGAATGATATGTTCATTACATCGAAACCGTCGTCCGAGTACGGGAAAGGAAAATACGCGTCATGAGTTTTCTTCTGTGATTTTCATTGATATCAATCATTTTAGAAAACATTAATTTAGAGTTGTTTGAGGTTATCTCATGCTACTGAAAATTTGTATCATAAATTACTGATAATATTTCCGTTTGTACAAACATTATGTTCTTGCGTTAGAAACAACAAAATATATTCACGATAAAGTTCTACCCATTCTTGTATCAGATATTTTTTCACAAAGGCGTTTCATTGTAAAGAAAGTCATTTCAAAATTTTTATATCGCTTGGTGCTAGTTCCCGACTATGTGATGCATAAAAACTTCCTAACCAAGCTCCCGATATTTTTGAAAAGTCAATTTAGTCAGAGTTGCACAAAAAGTGAAACCGAATATGTATCAAAATCGAATCGTCAAAGAGGACACCTAACGAGTAAAGTAAGTAAAGTTCAGTTTTGTTGCTGTAAAATTCAATAAGAGTTCTATTATCAAGGTGTACCAATTCATCAGGAACCGTGAATTTTGTTAAATTATTTGAAAATGTTTACTAATGAACAGGACAACTCTGTTGTTGGCCAATTCTGGACATTTCTGATCAATCGCTAGCTTTAAACAGATCATCGAATCATGAATCAGTTCATCGAGAGCTACTACGCCATCTACTCGGCTAATCCCGTATGGCGGATCTAGCCTACATCGACGGAGAGTTTCCCGACGAAGGAAGTCTTCTCAAATCGACGTTTATTCGCCGATTTCCTATCCTTCTATCTGAGTATGCGTCTCTTATCTTTTTCTGTTTGCGTGTGCGTGTATGTATGTGTAGAAATTGATTCAGATCCGACCTCGCACCATTTCAAAAAACAACTTGATCTAAAAATAAACAATAAATTTGCTCTTACCTTGGGGAACGTATGCGCGTCGTTCTTGCACGACTGAATGTAGCATAAACAGACCAACGTACATCTTGATCGATTTGTAGTCCCGTTTTCTAGTCACCATAGCCGCATGTTGTTCCAGTAGCAGTTTCATTTTGTGTTTAAGTCCGACAGGTGGCTCAAACAATACTTTGTTGCATTTCTTGGTAAATGAATCGTTCAAATTTTTCTCAGTTTCAGAGGTGAGCCATAGCTTAAACCCATTTTCTAAGTTTATCGACTTTAGGGTTTCATCTAAATGGCGTAACCAATGTGGTACCGTGTGGATGTTTTTTATGCAAATCCAGCTACCAGCATTCGCCGCTTCTTTGACCAATTTCAAAGCTTCTAGCTCATAACCTTTACTCACGGCGAACTCGGCGTATTTGGACTGACCGATCGTTTGTCTTACGTAATCGCGTATTTCTTCAGATGGATCTATTCCAGATGCGGTGATCAACAGAAGCGGTTCGTCTGAAACGCTTTCCTCGGCAAGCAGCTTGATAGATGGTCGCACCGTGTAGAGCGTCTTTAGTCCAAGAATATTCTGAACCGAACGAGATATAGTTCGTATCAACAGGTCTGGCCGTAGGACAAGGGAAACCAAGATTGCTTGGAAATCCGTTACACTAACAGGTAAACTGATTTCATTGGATTCAACGTACTTAGTCCATACGTTGGTATTATCCAAGTTGAGTTTTGCGAACAATTCTGAATGTTGTTGTTTCAAGGCATGCATTTTAGGAATTGTTTCCTGCTTGATCCATGATGGTAGCTGTTGAGCTGTAATCTGTTCCGCATGTGCGAAGTTGAATACAAATAATTCCCATTCTTTTTCTGGAATTTGCTGAGGAAACGCTTGCCGGCAAATGTTCAAACCCAAAATAATCTGGTTGTCTTTGGGAATACTCCGACTCAAGAGGGAAAATATTCGCCTTACCAATATTTTGTACATTTCTTCAGTCGTCGAGTGCCGTTCGTTTTCAATTACGCTCAAAAATAAAGCTGTGAATTTGGATACACCAATGCTGTAGTAACGTCTTATGCCCATGTAAAACATGGACGCTAAATTGCAGAACTCTTTTCGTCGACTGTAGTGCTCCATCAATTGATCACGGATATCAGTGAATTCATTCAACGACTGCTCGATCAGACTAGTGCTGGCTTTGATGCTGTTTAATGTTTTCAACAGGGGTTCATTCTTCAAAATATCACCCTTCGAAGATGATAACTCTTGTAGCAATTTATCCTGGAGACTACGTTTCTCTTTCATTAGTCGACCTTCCTGCTGCAATAAATCTACGCGCTTTTTTTCGATTTCCGGATCTTTTGCCAGCACCCATTCGAAGGTCAGGACATCAGTTAACCCAGCGGTAGTTGTTGTGAACATCAAATTCATAAAGTATGCCTGTAATTCCGATCCCAGAGATATACGCTCGTTTTGCGCTACCAGAATGAGTTTGAAGTCGTCGTGGAGATCGATTAGTTTGTTGCTTATTCGTACCATGCGTTTGTTGAATCTGACGTGGATGCGGGAAAAGAAGAGAGACAATAGCGGTGGCTCAACGACGTTAACATTTCGAACTATTAGAATTTTACCAAAGCGGATCGCCAATTCTAACATGTATCCGAACCGATCGGCAGATTGACTTGATAACTCGAAAGTTTTGTTGAGATAGTTCAAATAGTTGCAGAGCCACTTCTGCCCTAGCTCGGTTGGATCAACTAGAAGCGGAACCGGCGTTGTCCCAAACGGTAACATCAGAAATTGGTTCAGTAGAGTGGCGTTCTCTCGGTATTGTTGGTCCGCACTAAGTCCCATGCTTTCCCAAATAATCTTGTCTTGATTGGGCACCAGATCATCCAAGTCGAACGGTAGCTCTCTCGTCAATTTGGATGCTAGCAATGTTTCTTTCCGTTGATCCAATGGTAGGTGAGAAATATGTGTTAAACAGAAAGCTGTCATGAAGCTTCGCTTATCTATGTGAGCGATCGTATGATTAAGTTCTTCAAGATCCTTACTCCAGCTTAGAAATTCCGAACTCAAATTTTGAACCAGTTCTTCGGCTGCGTTCAAAGTCTGTTTCGCTTCTTCAAGTTTGATTTCTAGCATAGCTGCTTCCTGAGTGTACACATTCAATTGTTCGGACAATTTTTTTACCGTGTCGTTAACATTATCTAGTCCACTGGACAAAGAGTTCATTTCTGCTTCCGCTTGTTCCAAATTTTTTCGGAGTTCATTTTGCTCACGCTCCAATGGTTTAATACTTTGGATTACTTTTGAATACTTTACATTGGCTATAACCCACGCTGCTAGAGGCGCAGCGGCAGCGGAAGCTCGTTTCGCATTCCTCTGGTCATAGGAATCGGCTTTGGTTTGCAAAAGCTTTTCCACTGCTTGGCAGTTCTCGGGGCTTATTCTAGCTGGATCAAGTGATCGAATATCTTCTTTGACTCCCCGTTTGGCCAGAAAGGTTTTCATACTGTTCCAGGATGTATCACGTATTCCCATTAGCCGAAGAACACCCTCTAAGATATCGCGAACAGTTTCCGGTGGAGCCCTTAGTGATCGAATCTCGGACAAGGCCTCAGTTTTAATCTGGCCGACGGCAGCACTAGCTTCTCGAAGTATTGGCTCCACCAGATTGAGTTCCTCTTCGATCGCCTTCTTCCGTTCGATCAATTTAATGCTACTCTCTTTTGTTTCTTGTTGCAGTTCAAGTAATTCCGATTTCTGGTCGTTTGCACTCCGCATAGTGGTTGATATCATTTCTAGCGATTGGTTAGCGAGTTTTCGTTTTTCTGCAAGAGCATTCTGTTTCTGTTGCGCTTCTAGTTTTAGATTCTCCACTATCTTATGAGTTTCCGACAGTTTGTCTACGCCACTTTGAATCTGGAATTTGTAGCGTTCCTTTTCCGACTTTTGGTTCTGATAAACATGCCAAAACGTCTGGATTAACTGTATTCTACGCTTCGGAGAGTTTGACCACTCGCTAATGTTGCCAGTGAGAACATCATTGAAGAATATAGGTAACGGTACCTGGCAATCTGATGAATGATTTTGACTCATGGTGTTAAGATATTTGATTAGACAATCGGTGGAAGCTATTTTGTCTTGTAGAATCCAGATCATTTCGGACTTCTGATAGATGGCTGGGTAACTTTCAAACAGTTCTCGTATTTTGAAAGTCGAATTTTCCAGTAGCACGATTAACTTAAAGTTTGCTTTAAGGCGATGCAGAAAGTATGCAGCCAGTGACATTTGAAACGTTTCTAAGGCTGCATGGGCCTTCAGAGGGCTAGCTAGATTTTCTAGGTCCTCTCCAAAAAAATCTGTCAAATCGGCACATTCCAAAATGGCTTCACATGTTTTCATAATATCACCTAGATACTCGATCAGTGAATGATCGACATAGAACGCAACCGGTTCGTTTTCCAAGGCACAGTTTTGCATGGCAATTTTGAGATCGTTGTTGAACTCATTGATCGAATAGTTTCTTGAGGTTTGCGGGAACACTACCTTAACGTTCAACATGGAAGCAGCTACATACAAAGCTTCAAGGCGACATGAACCAATTTTACCGCACATAACCAAATTTGATTGAGGTCGAGATAAAACACGAACGATTGAAGCCACTGTCTCGATAAAGTCCTCCGAGCATGGGACGTCAACCAAGATAACTTCAGCATCTGAAAAATGAGAGCAGATTAGGTCGCCCAAAAATAAATAAAATAAGACTTAGAACAACCCAGGTCCCAGTGTCAATTTCTACTAAAAACTTTTATTGGAAAATTTTAGCAGTGCAACTTAAAAGTTACTGTCAATTTAATGGAAACACACCAATTGAGCTGTCAATGATTAACTCAGGTTCATTTGTGACTGCACGATGAGAACAACTATTAGTTTTTACAAGAGCTAGACATGAAGATACAATTTCTTATGACGTGAGTATTTTTGAAACGGATTTCAAGCTTAAACTGCGAAAAACAAAAAAGGGGATTTCTAAGTCTAAAATTGTGACTTCCGATTCATCGAAATTGTTTTGAAAAAAATCGAAATCCCAAATGACCAAAATTTGGTCTCCACGTTGTAGAAAAATTCACTGTTTGACCATGGGTTCAGTTGAAGTTTTTTTCTGTCTGCGTAATGTAGTTTCAAAAAGCTACAAGATACTTACTGCACATTGCAATTGTCTGGTTTACAGAATCTTTCCAGCTATCAAAACCCACCAGTTGCAATGTTGCGTCCGTCTGTCCTTCTCCGGGACCAAAAACTACTCGAATGTCATCATGGGGAAGTACTCGGAGATTGTCACGAACGATTTCGTCGAACGTCGAACGGTCACTGTCCGTTACTAGGCGATCCCGAAAGATGCGGTTGCACTCATATTTCATCGCCTGGCTGAAATGTTCGGTAGGGTAATACATAATACCACTGATCCATCTTTCGATCAACTTTGGAGTGAACCGGTAGTGCAAAATTTCGCCACGGTTAAAACGGGCCTTTGTTTCAAAGTAAACATTAATGACAGCTTGGACCAAATCGTTTAGTTTCAATTTAACGGCACTTTGTCCAAGCTGATTGTACAGCGGCAAAATCATATTCTTAACTATATTCTCCATATCTGTATTGCTCGGATATCCAATCTGCACCAGAGTACAGATGGAAAGAAATCTTGGAGAGATTTGTACATTCCGAAGATCAGAAACTGAAGCGCAAACGTGTATTCCGGAAACGCTGATCCATTCAAGTGTTTCCGAATAGAATCCGCTTCGATTTATGATTTGTAATAGCAGTTCGACAATTTCGCATGTTCCCCAGTGATCTATCGAGCAAAGATCAATGTTTTTGAGGTATAGAATAATTCTGGAGAATTTTGGGCGATATTCTTTCCCTTTAACGGTGTTGAGGACAATCGAGTTTTGTTTAATGGTACCCAGGATGCTGGAGGTGGTCAATTGAGAACTACAGTTGATTGTAACATATTGATAGCCGTTGAACTCATTGACTATGGTCTGCAGAAGCAGACTCTTGCCATTCCCACTCGGTCCGATAAGTAGGACAATACGACGATTGTGAGAACAGATGCTTTGTTTCAGCAATTCACCACATGTTTTCATCAATGGAGTTTTGACCAATGTGTTTGTGAGCATGTTTTCGTTGATAGAAGCTCCGGTGATTTCATCGGTACTGTACAGATCAACCATATCTCTGAAGGTATTGTAATAGTGGTATTCCGCTACTGAACTATCCGTTACAGTTATATCTGCCCAAGAGAAAACTTGGTTGGACAGTTGGTTTTTACCGTCCAAAGTCAGTAGTCCATTGAACCCACACAGCAGGTCGATGCAAAATTGTTCCGTAGACTTGGCCTGTTCAATTGCTATCAGGCCTGACTCGGCTAAACTGACTAGAGAGTATCCAAATGGGCGCAGTTTCTGTTCTTCAATCCACTCAATTGCTCGGTAGTAGTGTTGCTCTAAAAGTGATTTCAGTATTTCCGAATCGGATTGTTTCGCCAGCCATCCTTCCACCATTAATTGATAAGGTAGATCCTCGGCGTTTAAATTGATTATTCCCATGCGCGAAATGGTAGCCGGAGATGCCGTCGAGAGGTCGTGAGTTTCGAAAATAAAGTTTACATTGCTTGCGAATTGAATTCTCCATCCGGATGGCAGTGTGAGCAGTCGATTATCATCCAGTACCGAGTTCAGTGCTTCAATCCACTCTGGATCTATATCTCCATCACATATAATCCACGAAGTGACTGTACGAGGTTCCGTGTTTACAGCAACTGCAGTAGACGTGAGCACCCCATCAGTCCACTGTCTAGTGTCTGGATCCAGCTTGCCTAGTAATTGAACTCGATTCATTGATTTCGGTGATATTACATGAGCTCGTATCGTATTTCCCAACGAAAGCAAAGCTTCCTTCAGAACCGATATGATGGTTGATTTTCCAGACCTAGGAGGTCCAATAACTACAACTCCCATTCGTTTCTGTAGTTGAGCTGCCAATTCCAAGCATTTCTCAACCTGCCTATTGTTTGGCTGATATCCGAGAACTGAAAAAGCATCCATAATTTTCAAGTTCAAATCTTCGTTCGCCATGTCAACGATTTGAACATTAGGAAACACATTGGATAGCAGAACATCGAATCGTTTGCAATCGGACAGTGTCAATCTAGACATAGTGTTAGCTCGTATTACGTTGACTGCTAGACCGGCTTCTTCGTTGTACGTCATTTCGTTGCGGGCGTTCTTTAGTGCCATGCCACAAGCCGACAGAATCGATTTCAGCTCCCGTAAACCCCAATCGTAGTGACGTTGTTTGGAGAGCATCTTCTTGGACAACTCGAACAGTTCGACGATCTGGCTACCAAGACGATCGGCATGTTTGAAGCCTTCCACAAAGAGAGTGACCCGGGCGATTTGTTGTGGTTGCGGAGCTTGCATTGCAATTGGTCGAAAAAGCGTCTGTAGATTCAATGGCAACTGCTGACGACCTCCGTATTCTTCGCCAGCTGGATTCAGCGTTACAAATACGCAACAGTGGTTGTTTAGAGGAATAGTTTCGTTGTTTAGTAAAACCTCTTTTTGTTTATCTTTCAGTGCAACTTGTAGGGGTTGTATAAGCATAGAAATAGCGGATAGGGTAGCTTCTTGCAAACGATTGAACTCATCGAAACAACCCCAAGCACCGCACCGGGCTAATCCGGAAAGAATAAGCGCCATAGCGGCGGTATCGATGTTTTCGTCGCAATTGAATACTAATACTAATCGGCCAAGCATCGCGCCGAGTGATTTGACACATTCGGTTTTGCCGGTTCCGGCCGGTCCAAAAGGATTTCCTCCGAGACCTAACTGCATGGCTTGTGTTAATATTAGGTAGCAGTCGTGGGCCAACGAAGTGTATACCAGTTTACTATAGTTTCCAAGAAATTCGTACGAATATTCGAACTCTGCGTAGACCATTTTGATAAACACTTTTCCGTTCCGGTCGGCGTAGAACTTAAGCTGTTGAAGCCAGTACCAGTCTTGCAGATTCGTCACGTTGTGATTGTTTAGATAGCCTACGGTGGTTGATTGATAAACTAGATCAATCAGCAAGGCACGTAACTTGATTTGCGTCAGTTGGTCGCAGTTTCCGTGTAATACGGTGGAAAATTTATCGATTTCATCTTGAATCTGATGTTTCAGATCAGCGAGCTGCATTCCAGATATGGCCTTCTCAGTTCGTCGAGTAAAATTAATGGAATTAACCAGGCATATAACTTGCATCGGATACTCACGAATGGTAGCTTCACTCAAGGGAATCGTATCGAGACACTTTTTTATGAGCAAATGCAAAGTAGTCTTGATCTCTGACAGCAGGGTGTTCAACCAGTCTTCGACTGTTGTAGTAATTGTTATGCAGTTAGCCAAACGCAGCTCATCTCCTTCTTCACTGCAGTATGCCACTATACGAGTCCCTGAGTCATCGATCAGTAATCTGTAGATTCCGGGAAACAATTTTCGAATGTGCTTCTGGATTATAGTTTCCTTTGAAGATTGTCCCAAAAGCTCAAGAAGATCATCATCGGATAAGAAATAGAACCGTGAAAAGGCGTTTCGTTTGGTTGTGATGAATGAGCTCAAAGCGTTCTGACAACGAGATATTTGATTCTGGAGTGTTTCGATGATCGATAGAACATTGTTTATTTTATTCACCGATATCACCTTCGGATCTTCTGAGATTTCCTTCATAATATAGCGGAAGTTCTTGTCGATGCTTTTGAATACGGCCTCTTCTCGCTTTAGCGTTCCGGCACCGAATATGGGTTCCAGATAGATCCATTTCTTCTGAATCTGATTTAAATGGGTAATGATATAGTCCAAGTTATTTAGTTTCTCTTCCCATACATCGGCCTGATCAGAAAAGGATTCGAAAGTGGAGGAATTTTTTGCTGACTGTAGCAAAAACTGATTATCTCCTATTTTATTAAGTGTTTCCGTAAAATCCTTGATCAATGAAATGGTTGCCCCTTTGGAGTCCGTATGATCGATCAGTTTCAACATTGTCGTAGCAGCCCATTGCTCCAGCTCTACGATAGCTTGTCGAATAATATGTTCCGATGCTGCTTGTCGTACGATGGATTGAATTTCGCCTGCTTGCTGCTGAAGTTTATCGGTTACTGCCAGGACGTCTCCCAGACAGAGGTCATGGTGGGATTTGGAATCTATTTTCAGCAGCTGGCATATTTTGGCCCAATGTTTTTCGATAAGAGCGTCCGATTGTAGAACACCGAGTAGTGGTAGAGCGATTTTGTATCGTTCGATATATGATGCAATACGGGAACTGGCTACACTTGTTGGTGGACTGAGAGATTTTTCCCACTTGACTAGAAAATCCGTGAGGATGTGTGGTCTACGTCGGTAAATGGTCCATTCTTCACCGGAGATCGTCTCATAATCTGTGAGAAAGTTGTTGTAGATCTCCCAGTTCTTCCCTTGTTGCGAGATATCTGTTTCCAGTTCTCCAAATATTGTATCAAATTCTTCCGGAACATTGATATTGAATTTTTCTGTTTGCTTCCTATCGGCAAAGTCATGTATCACCTTTACGATCAGATTGTTGTTATATAAATCACAAACTTACCTAAGAGTTTCGCGTTTATTGATAATACTTTTCCATTGAGCTTGGCGTTCTCTAAATAAACTCATATCCGCTTGATCGTTTGTCTAAAATTACGGAAATTTTTTTGAAAATTTCAGCACTCTGAGCTAATATATTAAAGTACCTCAAGATCTCTTATAGTTGATTCCCAACGTATCGAAAATTTGCCCGCTTCTTCGTTCAGCTCGGTGATTTGTCGCAAAATGTTTTCCTTGATAATATCAAGCCTACCCTGAAGTAGCGATTGATGGTTCTCTATCAGAGGCTGCAATTGGTTCCACTGGGCCAAGATTCCGTTGAGCGCTGATACCCGCTCCTTGCACCATCCAGCTAAACAGTTGTTCTTTCCTTGAAGTGATTTCTTCAACTCGGTCATTCTCGGCAAATCGCTTACGATCTTCTCGTATTTTGCACTGGATTCCGAAATGCCCCATTCATCCTGCGGAATGTTTTGGAGCACCTGGAATGAGTATGTCAGATACTCCTGCAATGTTGAAATGCTGTCCAAGATTGACGTTCGCAAACTGTTGGCAAGGCTTTCCCAGTACCGCCTGCTGATACCGTCTATATCCGAACAAAGTGGAGCGTAGTTTACGATCAAACAATCGATTTCTTTTTCCGACTGTTGAATTCGAGCAATTTGTTGACTAAATTTCTTGCACGCTCGGAAATTGTTATCCCAGTGCTGCCACGTGATACAGTGGACTGTGCATAGTTGTTCCATATCGGACATTCCGAGAGAAACCCAAGGTAGCCAACTGTCCCGGAACTCTGTCAGTTCACGAAATACGATATCTGCTTTTTCGTATAATACCGAGAAAGACTGGGCGTTTCGTTCAATCATGGCTTTAAACATGTTGGAACTTTGCTCGGATAGACCTTTGAAACTGAGAGGCTTTTCGATGAAACGGCGTAGTTGAGAATAGTATTTGGATTTGATCTCTTCCAAAGCCGGACGAAATTGAACCTGTTGTTGTCGAAAAACTAAGTCTACGTGGATGTCTGGCAACTTTTGATGAACGTTGAGTAAACCCGCCACGTACTGATAGTCTAGAACTTTATACAGCTGATGATCCCAGTGAAGTTTGAATGGGTTTAGATTTGTGTAGCCTTGTTTTTCAAGATTGAATATAATCTCGCGAAGTATTCGCATCTCCTCCTTCCACACATTACTCTGTCGAATAAGATCGACATCCATTAGCTTGAGTACAGATTTTTTGGCTTGTTCATGATATCCGGTTAAAAGATTGTTGTCCTTGGACAGCCGTTTGACTGCTTCCTGCAAACTTGCAATATATCGTTCTACCGAATCTTCATCGCTCCACGACACAGATTCACTCTTCACCAGCTTCGAGAAATCCATGGCATTATTCAACATGATTGGTCGTTGGCAAGGAACCATCCTATCACCAATCGTGTTATGAAAGGTAGCGATTTGCTGTAGTCTTCTCGCGTAGGATATAAACCTCATGGAGTGTGTTATGCTTTTCTGAATTTCCGGATTGAGCTTTAGCCCTAAATTATGCAGATGGTGAGCTTCGTCACAAAAGATTACAATTTTGGAACCGAAGGTGACCTTCATGAGCTGGCGTTCCGATGTGTCAAAAATGACGACCGGTTGATTTTCACGAAGGCTGAAAACAATGGGCCAATGGTTAGAACGACCCGTTGAAACATTTCTAAGATTTATATATATACCTCAACTCTCCATCCCGAATGGCACTAATCGAGCTATCGGTCCAGGTTTCGAAGTTTGCACGAATCATTGCTTGAATTTCTTCCTTAAAGGAGGTGATGTTATTCACCATTTGTTCGAATCCTTCGCGATCGTTGAGAATCTTTAAAGTAGTCAATTCCAGCTGAGCAATTTGCTCCTCAGCCACTCGGTACCAACGCGTCTCGGACACTATCGGTGTAACATCGTCTTCAGTGTAATTCTTAGCTGCTAGCATTTCCCTTAGTTCACTAATTATCATTGGGATACTTTGAAACAGTTGCTCGCGTTCAGCGGTGAGTGCTTTCAGAACATATGGACGCGTGAATATGTCTTTGTAATGGCTGAATACGTGAATCGTCTGTCGTGGATTACCGATACTTTCATGAATGTGCTGCTTCAGAATGACGACCACGTTTTCGTCTACCTTTTCAAGACAAGATTCCAATCGGGATTTGGCAATCTCCCATCGTTTATTACCCAGTGGAGTAAGGTCGAACATGTTTAGCTCTATCAGAAATAATAATGTGCGTTTGGTGAAAGATCTTATACTACTTTAGTTACATAGTTTCAATACCTTTGAAGGGTTCAACAACATCAGTGTGGCGTAAAAGTTGTTCATTGTCATTGTCAAAAAATAGTCCATACAGTAAATCCTTTGTATTTTTGATTTCTAAAATCTAGGGATATAGCTTATTTGAAAACCTTTTACCGCTGGATTGAACTGAATCACTTACTTCAGAATATCGACTGCGAAATTTGTCCAACTGTTTTGAGTTGTACGGTTTTCCGATCCATGAGTGCTGTTCATAGTTTGGCCAAAATAGTCGTGTTAAACTGTCAAATGTTTGGTACCATGAGTCCACTGTTTCTTTGATGTGATTAATTGCTTCATCCTGGTAAATAGATCCAACATCCCAGATGTCCAACTCCGAGAGGATTTCGGTGCAAATATTGACTACGTGGGTTGCTGCAACAGTCAAACCGTTAGTAAATTTTGATTGATTATCTTGCGAGGAGTTTACCCACAAATAATGTCAAAGATGCTGCACATGCGATTCTGTGGGTAGTGATGCGGTAAACGCCAGATTTCGTCCAAATGAGTCTGGCAAACATCGATGAACTCGTCCAGTTGATTCAGATTAGTACCGGAGTTCTCGCTGAAAAGTAGCCTTCCGTGAGTCCAAAATGCGAACTTCGGATTAGTGTGAACGTTGGATTAGAGCAGCTTAGTTTGGAAAATCCGTTTTAGTATATTTATATACAAAAGCCGAATAAAAACATTGAGAGTAAAAATCGGATACGGATAAAAGAGAGCAAAAATCGTCCAAAACAACTTTTTTTTCAATGAATGCAAAAGTTTCCGGTTCTTCTAAAACAGTTGTTTCCATACGATTAAGGAATTCAAATTTTTTGTTAGTTACAGGCGGCCTAATTTCATAATATTTTCTGTCCACAGCAACAGTCGGCAGAAAAACTTTGAACGCAAAAACCGGAGAAAAACCATTTGTATCGCAAGAACCGGCTATGTTTTTATTCGGTTTTTGCCTTCAAAGTTTTTTTGTTGTCCGGTTTATGCAGAAAAAGATGTTTTAAACCATCTTTGCATTGTAAAATTCGTATCCGGTTTTTACACTCAAAGTTTGTATAAGATTTTTGTATTCAACAAAATTTGAACGGGTTTTTCAAACTAAGTGGCACTTATCCGATTTCTGTATTAAACCGTTCAAATTATAGTGATTATTTCTGAGCGATCTTACGATAATTGGGCGTTTATTTTTTCCAATAATGTCGCAAATGATTTAGCCGCTTCTCGATCAGCTTTTGTTGGTAAGGTTCTTGTTTTCCGTTCCCAAAAATTTATCTCATCCTGGAATGACAGGATGCCGGATTCGGTCAATCCGAGCGATAGGCCAAGATTAGAGTGTAGGTTTTGCAAAATGGTTTTGACTTCAGTTGAATATTCGCATTTTTTAAGAATGTAGGGTGAAAAAACTCGCTGCAACGAATTGTATATTGATTTTGCGAGACCTCCATCGAGAGTCAGAATGCCAATTTTTGGAGTAGTGTTCACGTTGTGGTAGTCCATATTTGGAATCTTATAGAACAACAAACAGTACTGTTCCTCCACAGGAACTGTATTTTGGAAGAGTATTTCACCGTCCAGCGAAACTGCCGCCAGTATAGTAACATCGTCATTTTTCAAAAAATCGTGAATGATCTCTTCATTCTCCACGGCGGTAGCATTGAAGAACTCAACTGTCAATATAGGAAGTGTTTAATACGAGAATAATACTTTCTGATCAAGTATCAATGCCTTACCTGATGTATCATAGATGAATTTGTATCGGTTAGCCATGTTTTCACTATTCATTTGTTACTTTAAACATTTAAGATACTATTCAGAAATCTAGTTGGCTGTGAATTTTTTGTGTTGTGCCTATTTGGTAACCATGGTGACAGCTGTTCCTGAAATCCATGGTAATACACGTGACCGGTTGCTATGATTGTGGTGTTTGTTTATTAACCTAATTGAGCAACAGGTTAGATGTTAACCGGCACCATGATCTGCTGGTATGTGATCGGTTTTGCGATGATTTTGCGTTCAGAAGAATAAAAGGCTTGGTTTAAAAGTGTATGTCTGACATATATTTAGAATGCATCAAGCGAATAACAACATGAATAATTATTTAGATTAAGTTTATACGACTAATTTTGTGACGTGGAATGTAACTGCTAGAATTAGGAATATCAACATTGGTGAAAAGACGTGCGCTGATGCCGAACCTGAATAAGAAACAAAAGTATAGAATTGAAAAATATTCAAGAACGCTACGAACGAGTGTTGACTTACTGTAACTGATACAAACACCGCCCTTCTCGTAACTTCCTGAAGAACAGACGCACTCCCCCATGAAGCACTCCATATTTTGTTCATGAGGACCTCTGTGGAACTGGTAGCAATCCTTACTCTCGCTACAACTTGAACCGTGGGCTGAAGCAAAGCAATTGAAAATATAAATCAATTCGAAATTTACTTAATATCCTTATTTTGAAAACCTACTGATTTTTCGCGTACAAACATTCGTTAGTTTGTGTTCGGCCGTTGCATTGTTGTGAGTTTGAACAGTAAATGGGAAGTATTGCTCATTGCAGATACATTTGCCGTCGTTGCAAAGTGAACCGACGCCAAGTTGAGCTATGCACTGGTTCGAATCTGAGCAAGCTTCTTCGTACTGAGCCACCGTCAGACAGGTCGTATTTTCCGCGTTGGCTACAAATCCTTTACCACAGATACACTGCTTTTCGTGGCACACGGAATTAGCTACCTGTCCGGAACAATCCGTTTCTTGTTCGCAGGATGCGTTCCCAGTGGCTGTTTGTGGAATATAAAGTATCATTTCAAAGCAGCTGACTAGTAAATTAACTTACCGATGATCGAATGGCACGTGTCCATGTATATCACGAAGTGGTTCGAACAGGTACAGTTATGCTGTATGTCGTCACAATGTGAGAAATGATCATTTTGCAGGCACTGCTCGTCGATCTCGCATGGTTTTCCCAACGAAACGGACTCTTTCGTCGTTAAATTATACTATTATTATTAATACATAACCCCAAAATGAGTTCCACTTACTGCTGATACACTTTTTCCCCTCTCTGCCTCGCTGAAATCCTTCCTTGCACACGCAGCGTTGTGTTTTTTCGTGACAATAGGAGTTTTCCGCAATACATGGACAAGTTCCGCCTATTTGATTGGATGCTTTCGAAATCTGAAATAATTGTTAACGCTAATCATACTGGTATTTCGAAAGATGTTACCACTTTACCGTGGGTTTGCAAGACGTCTTATTACCAGATATCGGATTTACGCAATGGCACTGGTTAGCAACGCACGTGGGGTTTGCCGCGTCGTTTCTGAATATATCACAGTCGGTATCATTTTCGCAGGACAAATCAATGATGTCTGTTGGATAATTAAATTGTTTGTTCGGGGCTAAAAGTTTTCTTTTAATATAAATCGCATTGACTTACCACTGGCGCTTACAAACGGCAACAACACTCCAAGGATAAATATTAATGTTGTGACATTAGCCATAGTTAATGGGAAAAAGCTACTAAATAAAACTACTTAGGTCATACTACAGTAGACAATGGACATTCCCAGACAATCGAGTGTTTAGTACTAACACTGTGGTTCTGTAGCTATTATTTGATACGATCACAATGATCATTGTTTTTCAACTTGTTAGCTTTTGTATTTAACTCTTAGTGTTGGTTAAAACTCAGTGCTTCTTTTCTTCAAATTATGGCACCATTTATAGGGTGACTAGAATCGTGCGGAATATATTCTGGATTGACACTGGATGAAATTCTGTTCATAAAGTAGAAAAAGAATAAAAATCGTGATGAAAATTACACCACTACGTGAATTATAATAATTCATCTAGTGGTGTAACTATGTCTCTCTCTCTGAACCGGTACAGACATTTATATGGTCATCTTCTAACAAGAATTATAAATTGAAATATTTCTGAGACTAGTTTTGTGAATTTTACCACATTTTTGCGTTGTGAATTGTATGAAGGTTTAAAATTGTTAACATTCATTATCCTGTAACTCCAGATATGGAAGTCGGACCCGGCAAAAAGACAGCTAAATAGCTTTACTTTGAATCTGGTTTTTTGATAAACGTTTCAATTCCGATATCTCAACGGAAGAACCACAATTTTTTTTTAAATTGTTATCACCTAATGAAAAATTCATCAAAAATTGAGATAATTAAGTGTTATTAGGCTTCTATTCTAAGCCTACCCGGGATGCTGTGATGACATTTGGTCAACAGAACGGAGTGAATTAGATGCAAAATAGGTAGTAGCCAAATGAGAGGGCGCAAGTGAGTTTATTTACAATGGCCCCGTTAGTATGGTCTGCCGTTGTAGTGTGGAAATATATGGTTATTTGATATAATTTCACAATGGTTTTAGGTTGTTCCAATATGGTCTGCAATATATCAATTTTTACATACACTACTATGCAAAAGCTTGGATCCACTTGGATAAAATATGTTTTGTCTTTCTCTATAAAAAGATTTTAGAATTGCTGGAAAGCCGACTTTAGACTCGGTGCGCCGGATACCCCTGGTGTTATATACCATTTGACTCAGCTTGATGAGATCGGAAAGCATCTGTATGTGTATGTGTGCCTGTATGTGTGTGAAAAGCGATTTTAACAAACTTAGGCTCGTTTGAAAGCTACTCTTCCCAAGTAACATATCGAATGCCATATATGCAATGAATGCAATATAATATATAAGTATTTTGTAATTGATTCTTCAATCACTACAGGTTTTATGACAACTATAATGAATAAGTAATATAACAGTTTGAAAAGCTTCTATAAAACCTTTTACCCTACCAACAACTGAATTATATACGAAACAACGTGTGCTATAATGAAACCATATATACACCTTAATATTGTTTTGAACATTATTGTGAGTTTAATTGTTTCATAAATCTAGTTTCGTGTGTGTGCGTGTTAATTGGATTGTCATCCATGTCACTCAGAACAAATTTGATGGTTCTAAAGCACATTTATGACATATTTGTTGTGGGCTATTTGATTTTTTTGCTTCTTAGGTTGTGTAATTTGCATTAAGAAAAAAATCATGGCATTTTGATGCTCTTTTTTTTTTTTTTTTTCATAAATACGTTTATTTCATAGGCAATATACATAAGTTTTTCTTCGCCGTGGCATCCACAATACATAGTAGTTTAAACCTAATACATTTCGAATATCATATTAGTATGTTGGTACTCATTAGTTAATCTAAACACTGTTTTTATCAAGCGAGTTGCTATTTTAAATTACATTAAATAAAATACATTTATTTTGTACATGATCTTATAACTATTTCAGGATTGTTAGTATCAGTTCACCACTTATATTCAATATCCTATAGTTGGCTATTGGTTGAACTCATGGAAGAGAAAACAGTTTAACATAAAATAAAATTTAAATTGGAACTCCAATGGATTTAATGAAATGATAAAGAAGTTTCATGTATGGAAGGTCACGACAAGCAAGAATGTCGCGAACTGGGACATTGGATAGTCTACCTTGGGTACGCAAGGAATTTATTAGTTGAGATCTGACATCACGAAACTCCACGCATGTCCAAACAACATGGTCAATAGTCTCGGAAAGTCCAATTCGAAGGAGATGTGCATCTAACGTGTAGTGATTGGACATGAGTCTGGACATCACACGAATGAAATCTCTACTCACATCCAGTCCCCTGAACCATGCCTTTGTCGATATTTTAGGAATAATTGAGTGCATCCACCGACCCAGATCATCTTTATCCCAAGAAGCTTGCCAGCTGGCAAGTGTTCTTTGGCGAGACGCGCTATAGAATTCGTTGAAAGCAATCGGTCTCTCATAAATTTCACCCTCAATAGCACCACGTTTGGCTAAAATATCGGCTCTTTCATTGCCTGGAATGGAGCAATGAGCCGGAACCCAAACTATTGTGATTAGATAATTATTATTCAATATGTCGTTCAGACACTGTTTTATTTTACCCAAGAAAAACGGTTCATTTTTGCCAGCAGCGTTTGAGCGAATGGCTTCGATTGCACTCAGACTATCTGTGAAGAGGAAATAATGGTTTGGAGATAATGTGACGATTACATTCAAGCTATAATGAACTGCTGCTAACTCTGCTATATAAACAGATGCAGGTTCTTGAAGCTTGAATGAGGCCGAAACATTATTGTTGAACATACCAAACCCTGTCGCTTCTTCCATTCGCGATCCGTCCGTGTAAAACATTTTCTCAGAGTTAATATGCCTGAACTTACTTGAAAATATTTTTGGGATTTCCATAGAGCGTAGGTGGTCCGGGATTCCACGCACTTCGCGCTGCATGGATGTGTCGAAAAATAAAGTTGAGTCAGGTACATTTAGGAGGCTGACACGGATAGGAATATATCTTGAAGGGTTGATTTCCTGTGACATATGGTTAAAATATACTGTCATGAATTTTGTTTGAGATCGAAGCTCGACTAGTCGTTCGAAATTATTAATTACCATGGGATTCAGCACATCACATCTTATTAGCAGGCGTGATGAAAGCTCCCAAAATCGATCTTTTAATGGAAGAACTCCCGCCAGAACTTCAAGACTCATTGTATGTGTCGAATGCATGCAGCCTAAAGCAATTCGCAAACAACGGTACTGAATTCGCTCAAGTTTGATAATATGAGAATTTGCAGCGGAACGAAAACAAACGCATCCATATTCCATCACTGAAAGTATCGTTGTCTGATACAATTTTATTAGATCTTGCGGATGAGCACCCCACCAAGACCCTGTTATTGTTCGAAGAAAATTTACTCTTTGTTGGCATTTCGTTATCAGATACCTAATGTGTCCTCCCCACGTGCATTTGGAATCAAACCACACCCCGAGGTATTTGAAAGTCAAAACCTGTTCGATTATTCTTCCCATCATATGAAGCTGAAGTTGCGCGGGATCATGCTTTTTTGAAAAGACGACCAGCTCTGTTTTCTCCGCAGAGAATTCGATACCAAGATGAACAGCCCAAACGGACAATTTATCTAAGGTATCTTGCAATGGTTTTTGCAGATCAATAGCTTTGGATCCAGTAACTGAAACCACGCCATCATCTGCCAATTGTCTTAGTGTACATGGGGTTACTAGACAGCTGTCAATGTCATTCACGTAAAAATTATAGAGGAGCGGACTGAGGCATGAGCCTTGCGGGAGACCCATGTAGCTAATTCTGGTTGTTGCCAAATCGCCATGTGAAAAATGCATGCGTTTCTCTGACAAAAGGTTGTGCAAATAATTATTTATAACCGCTGGGAGTCCATGTTGGTGGAGCTTGTCTGAAAGAACATCAATGGAAACTGAATCAAATGCTCCTTTAATGTCTAAAAATACAGATGCCATTTGTTGCTTTTGAGCGAAGGCAATTTGGATGTCAGACGAAAGTAATGCAAGGCAATCATTCGTCCCTTTATTTCTACGGAAGCCAAACTGAGTATCTGACAACAAACCGTTCGTCTCGACCCAAGTGTCGAGACGTCGTAGAATAATTTTTTCGAACAATTTTCTGATGCAGGACAACATCGCAATGGGTCTATATGAGTTGTGATTGGAAGCTGGTTTCCCCGGCTTTTGAATGGCGATAACTTTCACTTGTCTCCAGTCAGGTGGAACAATATTTTGCTCAAGAAACTTGTTGAACAATTCCAACAAACGTCTTTTTGCGAGGTCGGGCAGATTCTTCACCAAGTTGAATTTAATTCTGTCCAATCCAGGAGCGTTATTGTTACAAGACATGAGTGCTATGGAAAATTCCATCATTGAAAAGGGGCTATCAATGGAATCATCATTTGAAGAAGACTCCCTAACAATGCTATGCGTAGGAACGGAATCTGGACAAACTTTCCTCGCAAAATCAAATATCCATCGATTCGAGTACTCCTCACTCTCATTTCCTACGTTACGATTCCTCATTCGTCTGGCCGTATTCCAAAGAGTGCTCATTGAGGTTTCTCTTGACAAACCTTCCACAAAATGTCTCCAATAGCTGCATTTCTTAACCCGAAGTATGTTCTTGTACTTGGTTTCTAAAACCAAGAATTTTTCAAAATTCTGAGGAGTTCCTCCTCCTCGTTTTAAAAACGTCTTGAAAGCATTTTGTTTCGCGTGTTTAGCATCTGAGCACTCTTTGTCCCACCAAGGATTTGGAGGTCTTCTGTTAGACGATGGACCAAGAAATCGTTTGGTTTGGGCTTGTTCTGCGGCCTCCAGAATCGAACAAACGAGGAAGTCATATTCTTCAAGTGGGGGAAGCTCTTCCATTGAAGTTAAGACACTTGAAATATTACTTTGGTATTTAATCCAGTCAATATTTTTTGTCAAATCATATGGAATATTAACTGAATTAGCAATGCCTTTGTTACTGCTAATTGAGATGATGATTGGTAAATGATCGCTACCATGTAAATCAGGAAATACTTTCCAGGTGCAATCTAGTCGAATTGAAGTCGAACAAAGAGATAAATCTAATGCACTTGGACGTGCAGGAGGTCTTGGGATCCGTGTCATGCTACCCATATTTAGTACCGTCATGCTAAAATTGTCGCAAATATTATATATTAGAGATGATCTGCTATCATTGTAAACGGAACCCCACATCATTCCGTGCGAATTGAAATCTCCTAAAATCAAACGTGGAGCAGGAAGGGCTTCGACAATTTCATTAAGCTGTCGTTGTCCAACTTGAGCTCTTGGAGGAATATATACCGAAGCAATGCAAATGTCCTTTCCTTTAATGTTTATTTGACAAGCAACAACTTCTATACTAGAAGTCGAAGGAATGTTTAATCTATAAAAGGAATAACATTTCTTAATTCCTAAAAGCACTCCACCATACGGGGAGTCTCTGTCGAGACGTATAATGTTAAAGTCATTAAAATTTAAGGCTATGTTTGATGTAAGCCATGTTTCGCACAAAGCAAATACATCACATTTTTGACTATGCAACAAAACTTTAAATGAATCAAGTTTTGGCATGATGCTTCGACAATTCCACTGCAGGACAGTGATTGAATCATTTGCGGCGGATGATAAATTATCCATCAAATGATACAAAACCTGAAAGAGCTGGCCATTGAGCTGATAACTGTTTCAAAAAAGTTCTAGCTATTGGAAGGAATGCTGTTATGATGGTCTTTAGAGGTTCAGAAATATTGAATGCAGCGAAAATCCATTCTACAATTTCCGAAAATTTCAGTAATCCTGTTGGTGAATGTGAAATGGAGCCCACTGGATTATTGTCTTTTCTTGAGGTAGTTCCTGGATTGGTTTGTGAATTTGACAAACCAGGAGGCACAGTTTTTGGTTTTAAATTTGGCTTTTTAGCTTTAACACGGGGATCTTTTTTTGAAGGTATAATTTTAGGTGTCTTTTTTGGTATTTTGTGGTTTGTTAATCTCCTCTTAACAGACCCTTGAGGAGTGACAAACGAGGTATCTTCACTATTTCCGTCAGAGTCAGATTCCTCTGGCTCCGCAAGATTTGAAAAACCGTTTTCGGTTTCCAAAGGGGAGACATGTATGACCGTTTTGAGCATTTCTGCATATGTGCGCTTAGACCGTGCTTTTAAAGAAAGCTTCATTTTGTCTTTACGCAGCTTAAATGCAGCGCACACTGAAAGATCATCATGAGGGCTTTCCCCACAATAAACACATTTTTCAACATCTTTATCGCAAAGATTATCCTTATGAGGCCCTTGACATTTGATACATTTGGACTTATTACTACAGTAAGTAGCTGTATGTCCGAATTTTTTACAGTTCGTGCAATTCATAACATGCGGTACGAAAAGCCGAACAGGAAGACGAATTTTATCGATATAGACATGGCTAGGCAATGCAGATCCGGCAAATGTTACGCGAAACGAATCTGAGGGACGATAAGACTTTTTTCCATCGACAATAGATGCTGAGTACAATTGTTTGCACTCGAGTATCTTAACTCCCTCAAGCATGGAGTTTTTAAAACGGCCAACTCCATTTTTAAGTAAATCATCTGCTGTCAGACTTGCTTCAGTCACAACACCGTCAATTTCTACCTCCTTCGATGGAATGTAAACTCGATATTCAATAGCAAATAATTTACAGGTTACAATATCGTTTGCCTGTTTCAAGTCGTTAACTACAACTCGAATTTTATCTCTATTAACCTTACAGATTTCTTTAACTTCAGAGAAATGTGATGTCAAATCCTTTGTAATTTGCATCAAGTTTAAAATCTTTTCTTTTTTTCGAAGATAGACTATCCATGGCCCAGTGGTACCCTGTGGATAATGTTTAGCCCTCGGAGTATTTAAACTTTTACTAGTATCCGGAATCGGATTCGGATGATCTTCCATGAGATCATCCATTACATTAAATTTTTTTTGTAAATTAATAATACCAAAATAAAAACTTATGTTTAGTAAAATTTCAGATATAAGAAATAAAAAATAAATTAAATTAAATCTACCTTGTAGCTGATGTCTCTGTTCCTTTATCGTGAAGAACGACGTGAAGCTCTTCCAACGATTTCCAATTGGCAGTCTTTTGCTGTTTCCAATTGGCAGTCTTCTGTCGTTTACTGCTATCTCAGTTGCTCTGCCGTCGTTGTGAACACCACTGCACTTGCTGTACCTGACCCCAGGTACAGTGCTTTTGCTCTTGGTGGCGATCAAATGCGATGCTTGCAGTGTAGCACCTCGCGATATATGCCGTCTCTTTTGATCCTACGCAGCGTACAAATTCTGGTACCTGGTAGATCAGCACTGGGTTGCTTTAGCACCTCTGTGCCTTTGCACCCCTTCGTCTTCGCACCTTTATGCGATGGCACCTCTGTGACTCGTCACTTCTATGCTCTCGCACCTCTGTGTCTCTACACCTCTGTGCGTATGAACGGGATGGCCTTCGTTGCTAGCTTTCCAGTCGGGAAACGCCCCGAATATTGCGTTTGCTATGGGCAGTTTAACTACCTGAAGCTTAGAATTGTCTCGGTAGCAGCCGTTAACTCACGAGCCAGTACAATCGAAACACAACCTCTTCGCTTGAATGGTTTTTACTGAATGTTTTTTGATGCTCTATCTTGTATCGTTTATTGACATAACGTATAAAGTTTTTACGTCCAGAAAGAACCTCAAATTCGTAATTATTCTTACTGATTGCATTCAAAACCAATATGACAAACACATATTCAAGAAAAATATTATCAAAATGACAGTTTATTCAAAGTTTTCTTGAATTTTGAATCACTTCCCTTTTCTTTATAAACCTAGCAAGAATATGCTCTTATAGTGATTTTCAGTAGGCTTTCGTGGAGTTTAAAGTTAATACCAGGTTTATGATGTAGTATTGTAGCTACAAGTATTTATTAATATTAAAAGTATTGCTTGGGAATTGGAATGTGAATCAAGTTCGAAGATCAATTCGCTGTCACTTGAGGTTCCGAAGATATAACGGTATAAGTGTCGTAACCGATAAAACGCATTTTTTTTCTTTCTGGTTAATTTTCTGGAAGATGACTAAACTGATTTTTAACAAGCTTGGGTTTGTTTGAAAGTTACTCTTGGGATGTGACTCCAGTTCGAAAATTAATTGGCTGTCACTTTCGGTCCCGCAGATATAACGGTAAAAGTGACGGCCTTGTATACAAATCTCCATATTGGATCCAAACTTTTGCACAGTAGTGTATGACGTTAAGATTATAAAAAGGTGAATAACCGGAAATCAGAATCAGAAAAGATAGGTGGGTAATGTCAGAGACATAATTGGATATCGTAAATACGAATAAAATTGACACGCTTCCTTCACACTTCCTAATATCAGTTATTTGATCGATTGTGTGAATTGTGCAAGCATTCCCCTTCGTCACTACTAGAATTTGAAACGATGCACCTACACTAAAGTACGGATAAGTTACATCAAACATACTGACACAGAATTAAATATTACGAAGTAATTTTTATGGTTCTTTATAATACTTTATAATTCTTTATAACTATTTATGAAGGCGATCGTGTTGGGGAATGACGAGTTGAATTCGAATTCCGAAGGATGCCGCTGACTTCCGTCATCTATTTCCAAGCTGAACTGTTATCCGTGGATGAGATACTGATATGGTTGGCGTAGGTAAAGCGCGCTCACAACCGATTATAATCTTCCAATGAAAGCAAAGCAAAGCCTTGGTATTACATTCCTGTGGTGGAATTTGACCTTCTGTTTCAACAGACTTCACAGCTGATTCAAAGTGTACACATTACATGGCTGGTGCTACGATCCTACTAACACTACGAATCCTTCAAGTTCGGGGCTCGAACATACGACAACTGGTTTGTTAGACCAGTGTCCTATGCATTGAACCGCCAACCCGGGACTCTTTCAATGAAGAAAGAATTAATTCGATGGGTTGATCAATTATACAATAGGCCTATGATATGAAAAGTATGAAATATATCTACGGCTTTCTATATTGATGTTCCTAGCAAATACAAGATCAATGCATGTGCCTCCAAGCGTAGTAGCTTGTGAAGGAAATCAATTAAATTTAATATCATTTTTTTTAAAGCATCTATATTGAAATCCCCCACAACTATCGTCGGCGTATTTATACGAGAATATAAAAATAAGGCGTACTTGATTTCTTAATCCGCATAGAAACATGAAATATTTTTAGAAAAACGCAAAACACTTTTTGACCCGAATCGGACACAGTTCGAAATAATCTTGATGCACATTAATGGAGCGTCATATTTCACACAAATTTATGTTCAAGAATTTTACAAAATTGTGTGATATGAAAATTACATGGCTTGAATTCGAATGAAATAAAAACAAAAGATCGATAACAACAGCGCGACTTGAGCTTGAGCGACCACTCCTGGTTGCTACTCCGTTACTGATTGGGATTAGCTGCAATTGTACAGGGAGTTTCTAGATGATCCGACCTGGGACTGGTAAATCATCCTACAATGTACATCTTCTGGTAATCCCAGAATTCATTGATCAGTACCGGCGCCGACCAGGCCCAAACGTAGATCGTCTAAGGAATGGGAAGGGATGTTAGTCCAACACTTTGTTACTAGATGCCGTATATACTACTGTGCAGAGATGTCCATCTCCTCTGTGTGACGAAGAGCAAGCAAAATTTCTCCCCTCGCACTGACAACTTCAACGAGAGCTCTTCTCTTTCACATATACACACCACTGTTGTATAAAGTGTGCACGCATGTTGAGTGCTTTTGTTTATTTCTTGTTACTTCCTCCACTGAATCGCACCAAAGTGCTAGAGCAGAGCTAATAAATTCTATGAGGTGGATGCAAATACCTTCACAGAGGTGTACACGCCGGTGAGCACTCTGATGTATGGTTTGCGTAGAAGAAGCGTGGGACACGCAAAATCAGCAAAATAAAACCATTTATCGTTAAATTTTCGGTTTTCATTGCTAATTTTTCATATCGAGGCCAGATCTACTCTCTATTAATTGAAGTTCACTGAAGTGTTCGCTCACCATCACGCGCCAGTGATCACTTGGGTGTATTTAGGCGATAGCACGTGAGAGCGATTCGTGCGAAGAGAATGTTATTCTCTCGCACCAGCTTCTTTCAACACAAGCAGGCACTCAAAGTCTATCTGTCTGGACACTGAGAAAAAGTGCGCTTTCCTCTTTGTGTGGAGCGGAGTAAATGTATCCGCAGTGTTTAATTGAAACCTACGCCCTGGTGTGGTATCACTCTAGTAAAATGCCATCTCTACACAGGAGATCGCTACCAAACGCAACTGATGCGCCTTAGTCGCGCGCTAAAAGAAAAGCGGCCACAGTATCAAGAGCGACATGGCAAAGTCATCCTCCAACACGACAATGCTCGGCCTCACGTCGCAAAAGTGGTCAAAAAGTAACTGGAAACGCTGAAATGGGAAGTCTTGCCCCACCCGCCGTATTCCTAGATGTCGCCTCTTCTGACTTCCACCTATTCCGTTCGATGGCACACGGCCTGTCAGATCAACATTTTCAATCCTTCGAAGAGTTGGAAAAATGGATTGCTTCATGCATAGCGTCAAAAAAGGACTCCTTTTTTCGAGCCGGGATCCGAAAATTTCCGGAAAGATGGGAGAAAGTTGTCGCTGGCGACGGACAATACTTTGAATAATACGCCCAAGTAGCACGTTAAGTTGCTGTCCTGTTTCTACTGATTGTGCAATTTATCAAGTTAGTTTATATCACTATTCTATTAACTGTTGTGTTACGGAAAAAGCGTAATTTTTCTGTGTTGTGCAACATACTTTCAAGTTCATCCGTTATTACGAACATTTATTTACAAGGATTGTGCAACTGATACAAAATCTTATGCGTCGATCTCATCAAAAAGGCAGTAATAAAATCAGCGAAAAAACAATTGTGAAACTCGTGCAATCTACTACGTAATGTAAACAAGAAATTGAATGACGTTTACAAAAACATAACAAACATAATTTCTAATAAATAAGTTTCACATTTGATTTTCAATATAACTGTTCTCAACACAAACATGGATCTTGTAAAATAATCTGCACATGAAAAATGAAAAAGCTACATATTGTAGAATAGAACTTTTGAGTTTTTGTAAATAAAAAATTGACAACGAACTGTATTTTTATGGTGAAACATGTATTCGTACGGCTGAAATTTTCAAGCGCCTTTGAATTAACGTGTTTTGATGATTGTACACAAATTCCCGTGAAAATAACAGTCTATTATTTTTAATGAGAATCATCGGAATGGTGTTTAAAATACGTGTATTCAAACATTCTTTAAAATTCTCAGACAATTTTGATCAAACTAATGTGTAATTAAACCTGAAAAATCTCGAAATGATTTTTTCTTGAATATTTTCCAATATGGCATCGATGGTAACAGTGAGTTGAATAGAAAATGGTTCACCCAACGTAATGGCATATATTATCTAAATAACAGGAAACATTTACATGTTAATATTTCGCAAAGAAATTCTCTACGTTTTGTTTTTCATCAGTTTAAATCTTCTAGTTGAATTAAACAACAATACAGTATAGTCATTTATCTTAGGGGGCCCGACTTTTGTAATACGCACTGTAGGTATTATTTTGGCAAGTCCGTGTGCTGGAGTTGCAAAAACAAGTTGCACAAGCGGTCATGTATAACTATGGGAGTAACTAATGATGACATTAACTTTTCGTTCAATATCTTTAAACAGTGATGTCAAGTCTGCTTTTTTTCGCGAAATGAAAACCAAATACAAATTATCTGATTGATTCTTGTTTTCATTGCGTGTATAACGCTGTATTCCTGCAACTTTTATGATAACAATCTCATATCTGCAAGTTTTGCGTTCAATTCAAACAGATAAATCTTGCACAACTTTTTTGCAAGTTTTTAATTTTATATCAATGTTTTTCTAAAACTGAAGAAATTTGCGCAAACTGATCTAAAAATTCATGAGGCAGCCAAAACAATGCGGACTCTGCAGGAATACATTTTTTACAGCAAGGTTATCAATTTGGCTTAGCATTTTTTGCCTTGCGGAGAGCATCAATCATTTCACTAATTTTTCATCCACAAGAGATTTATAGCAATTTCGACGTATATTGTGCCCGGTACAATTATGATAGCCGCTTGGAAAGTTTTTGATAAGTTGCATAATTGTTATAGTTACTCCCGTTTTACATAATGATGTGGAATTTTTCGTAGAGCTTCTAGTGAAACGTTAACAAGTTGATGATTTACTGCACAATTGTTTTAGATGTACTTAAAGTTGTTCTACAGTGATTTTTTCGGTAGTATTGTGAAACTTAACAGTGATAAGTTGCACAACCAATTTCTAAACATATTTAACATGAACAACATTTCTAAATCAATTGTAAAACATCTTTAAAGTTCAATAAGTTACATTTGCTACTTGGGACATCTGTAAGCACTTTTTCGCAATAAAGCTTTTAATTTTTGAAAAAAAGGCGGAAGCAAAGTTGTACACCTGATATATCAAATGTTTTGTGAACACTTTTGAAATTTACATACGCTTCGTGCAGTTGGCTTATGTGTTAGCTCGTTAAAATGATATTTTACACTACCATTGAAGCAGTTTTATTGCACAAACTGCCCTAAAATTTGACATGGAATTCTTGAAGTGAACTGCATGTGGCATTGGTACCCATATTAGTGTGTGAGAAAAAAAACTTCCTGTTATCATGCTCAGCTTAAAACTCATAACACTCGCAATATTCACTCATGTCTACTGAAGAAGACATTTCTAACCAGAAAATTGAACATAGAAAGATACACATATACAAATACATACACACACATGTTCTGATCTCGTAAGCTCGAATTGTATATAACACTATGAGTCTCCGAGACTCCGAGACTCCGAGACTCCGAGACTCCGATTGAAAGACCGCTTTTTCAGCAGTCCTGTATCCTTTCTAGAGAAAAAGCTAAATATTTTCTTCCGCTCAAATGATAAATATGATAATTAATACCCAATAAGAACAAATAACAAAAAATGGAGAATTAACAATAAATAATTAGTTAAAAAAGAATATAATGTCAAAGATCTTCATGTATTGTATTGTATATCGTTTATTTATACCCGGCTTTAACCTAGTTGCGGTCGTTCACCGGGTAAAAGATCTTCATGTAATATTGTATCGAGTTATTTGAAATAGCAAACAAACATAACTGAATTGAAATTGTTAATGCGAAATTAAAGTTTCAATAATTGGAAAATTATTGAATCTTATTTCAGTTTTACAATAACAGCGATTTTCAATCAAATTTTGCAACGTTATTCACAAAATCGTTGTTTTTCTTTTTTTTTTTTTTTAATTTTACGAGTTTTTTGGGGCGTGTTTTTTCGTCTCGTTGTATACCAGAAACATGATCTAGATACAGAATCTTCAAAATAAATGTCAAAGCAATTCTAGCTTTTGAATACCATATGTCTTCTTCTGTTAAACAAAATGTACGTAACGATTTTACAGTTGTGACGATACTGAAACTGTATACGGCTCTGGTTGTTAATTGTTCAGATGACACTATCGGGTCAACTTGGTAGATTTACACCGACTAACATAGCTGTACATAACACAATTGATCAAGCCATCGAGAGATTATACTTTTTCTAAGATTTTTTAGTTTCATTTAAGTTGTTCAATTCAATGTTTGATCTGTCAACATAAAAGTTTTAGCTACGCAGTAACGCATTTCCTCTACTCAGTGGTGAGTAATTTGTAGATAGATTTTGCGGTATCGTGATATTTCATGATTTTTTTTTCTTATCTATCAATACAACGTCTTAGTGTTTCGGCAACGAACTGGATCTAACTTGGTAATCAGCTAAATTGATAGCGAAGTTACGAAATAGCAAGTTGACCCACTTTACTGCTACACAGTTGAAAATATTAAAACCGAAGTCAGTTTGTTTGGCCAGTAACTAACGTAATCAATAAATTGAAACAGTGTTGAACCAAATTTAGTTGAACTTTTTTCTCTTTTGCATCGTCGCTCTTAATAAGGGATCGAAAATTTGAACACACGTTCACCCTGTAATTTTGGAGCCGGAAGTCGGAAGTCCGCCATCTATGAGACCGTAGGAGCTTTCATTTGAACCTAAGTATATGAAAATCGGTCAAGCCATTTCTGATGAAATGAAGAAAGTTCCATTTAGGAGTTTATTACCAATTGTTTTTTACAAAACCGAAAAAAAGCAGCGATGTTCCCTAGAGATACATTGAAGAAGAATTGAAAAATTTTATATGAAATTTGGTCGACTAGTTTTTCAACAATTCTTTCCGGTAGTCCGGGTGGAGAAAGTGCTTAAAAACAAGAACAGCGCGAATATACATTCTTATGTTGCAAGTCGAATCTAAAATAGTTATTTAAGCAAATGAATGAAAATATATATAACAAAACAATTTTGTTGTTGTTTTGTTCCCCCTGCCACCAAAACATATAGGCACAGAGTTTAAAAACAAAACAGCGTAAAGTTTTCTTATATTGACCCCAAAATTAGTTATAAAAAAGATATTTTTTTGAATTCACTTGTTACATTCTATTTTATTTATTCTTTGAACTAATCTGCTTCTTTCCGTTCTATTTTACCAAATTCAATACCTAATTTGGCAATGTTACTTTCCGTGAGATTTCGGTAATTTTTGGAACATTTTTTAGAAAACACGTTTACTTTTTAGGAAACACGTACTTCATTTTTCAACTCTAAGTTATTTTTCGTTTTCACTTGATTATCACTTTCCTGTCACTTGTTTCTCACCTTTATTCGCAGTACCAGATTGTTTTATGTAGGGTAAAAGCTCTCTATTTCATTTCAGCTTCAATTTCCATCTCATTCCTTCACCTCATAACTTTGAACATTAATCATATCTTTAAACGTACCTGAACAAAACTGTGGAATGTTTTAAAACATTTATTCTAGGTTTTGCCACACTTTCCAATTGAAAAAAAAAATAGTTAAAAAACCTTCAACGATCGCTTTTTCCATTTAAAATAAACTCACTTTTTGATTTAGGAACCACTTTCGTCTAAAGTTTTACAATTCATCATGTTTCTGTATATTTACTAATCGATTCGTCTCAAAACATGATCACTTTTTCGCATAATTACATAACTATTCAATGTTGGATGACTTTATAGTTACTAATGTTTACTTTCCACTTGTTTATTCAACGATTAAAGACTTCTGAAATTACCTGATAAGCAATAAAAGCAATGAACAATATGAGATGAAAAATTGCACTTAATTCACTTGATTGCGCTTTGTTTTCATGTCATTTCGTATCGCAAGGTTTCTCATAATGTTAAATAAAAAAAATTATTTTTTCTTTTTTAAATTATCATCATCAAATATTTTTTGTTTAATTATATCATTGATATTTATATATAAATAAAACTGTTTCGGATTCCAATATTACCAAATAGAGCGTGTTAAATACTAATCAAATAACCATTGTGGCAAATCTAGTAGCATTGGTTTCTTTCCGCTAACACTGTTAAATGTGTGTGTTTCATCGGCTGTGCGCAGAGATGCCAGATATTTTCATAGAAAATATGTATCTGCTCTATCTGTTTTCACTAATAAAATGAATCAAATTCAAATTCAAATCAAATTCAAATTGGTTTTAAATTTTAATATAAAAGTTTATCAGTGTTCATCATCAAACATTTGTACAAAAAATTTCGATTTTAATATGTGATTTGTCCGTTGATTAATAAACTTCTAGAGAAGTACTGCAGTCAAATACTAATAGATACTCAGAGAGAAAAGTCTAACGTTTTACTTCTCACTTTTTATGATCCTTTACAAATCTGTATTAAATTTAGAAAATCTGTAATCTGATTTAACGAACGCGAGCACAAAAATCTATACAATACAGATAAATCTGTATGAATGGCATCTCTGATTCCGCATTTGTTTATAGAAGGCTTATGCCTAAATAGTAACAATCCTTTTTTTGTTTTTTTTAAGCTCTCCAAATTAACTGCAAAGTAAAATTTTAAATTTGAAACGAAAGGTGATAAAAAAGATCCACAAAATTTTAAACGTCGAAATAATTCCTAACTGTTTTTTAAAATATCGTGTGTCATAGTTGGCATTATGCCCTTTTTAACGAAAATTCTGACATTTTGAACCTGAGAATGTAATAGTGCAATATTTTGGTTTTGATTGCTGTCGCCATAGCTAATTTATGGGATGAATAAAGGACCAACGATAGGATGAATCTTTGAGATGAAATTAGAAGCACAATAGTAAACATATCAGAAGTGTTTTTAGCTGATTTTTTAATTATTATTTCAATTTCCAAGGAATGTGAATCAATTCCCAATGTGAAGCAAGGCGAATTAAGCAGAAATATGAAAAAATCGTAGTGATTTTGGTGACTGAATCAGGTTTTTAAGGTAATGTCCTTACAAATGAGATGAAATAGGGAGGCCTTATCCTACAAACATGTGTACCTGTCACACCTAACAGGTACAATTTTTGTAAGATCAGGAAAAGTATAACAAGAGACTTACCCTAAGAAAATAACAGGTATGTTTATATCAGAAAACTGGGAAACATATTTTCTGATTCTTTACGAAAAATATATATTGTCTTTTTCTTATATTTTATCCATTCTAATATTAGAAAAAAAAACATATCATAGAATGAATACTCGCTTTTGTTTAACAATTTGTGTACTGTTTCGATAAATTTTGCTTCTGTGTTAACAAGATTCAAAGATCGTCTCCAAAATCATAACAAAAATAAAAATTTCCCGATATTTTTTTCAAATCGCTGTATCTCGAAAACGGTAGCTTATAGCAAAATTTTAATTACCGTCTTTGTTATTGGAAGTTTAATAATAATTTGTTGATGAATATAAAAATAATAGTTTTTAAAAAATTTACATTTTTTGAAAATGTGCAACTTTTTCAAATATTATTTCCCCATGCTAAAGATTTTATCTTGCACTTCAGCTACAACATATCAAAAATTGAAAAAAATAACATGAATGCATTACATTTTTTAATCCCTCAATGATTTGTTTACCTAAAATTACATTATTTTGAAAATGTAACTTTTTCAAATATTATTTTGCCATCTAAAAGTTTGACTGTATTTTATTTTGGATTTCAGTTACAGCATATAGAAAAATCATGAATACATATTTTGAGATATACGAATTTAAGGTGTTTTATTAAAAAAAATCAACAGAACTTTTTTTTACATAGTCCTTATAATTACCTAAAACATTGCAGAAGATACCAAATCGATTGAAATAGCAAACTGATGATGCGAATTGTTTCGTTTGGTCATAAATAGCGCTTATGAAAAATTTGAGCCAATCGCAAAATACAAAAATAAAATTTCAAAACAAAAAATCATTTGCTGTGGAATTGCTCCATAGATAGTCTGCAGCACATTTCTTTCGAAAACATTAAGGGCGCGTCGGTCCTCTTCCAACTTCCAAGTCCAGGTCTCCTGACCATAGAGAACAACTGGTCTAATGAGCATTTTGTAGACAGTTAATTTCGTGCGGTGGCGGTGTCTCTGATAAACGATGGCTTGTTTATTTAGTAAATTTAACTATAAAAGCATTTCTAGGGGGATTGAGAATAATACATATTCATCAGTATTTTTGTTCACTTTGCTGGCAATTTTAGCACAAATAATAAAAATACGAAAGTAAAAAATGTAGAAACGTAATTATTTAGGTAGACTATAGAGCTTCCACTAGCCACGCTAATTATCTGCTAATAAACTAATCTTGATTCATTTGATCGAGCCTACCGCGGCATCTCTTAGTGGATTCTGTTCATTCTGTCACACATGAGCGGCATCAGTGAAATTGTTTTCGAAGAGATTGAATTACATAATTGTCTTATGTGTCTTGATTTCGAGTACTTGATAAATTGCATATTAACTCCTTGAACATGCTAGGTTTTTTGGTAGCATTTTGCGTTCTTGGTAGCACATGATAATCGTTTTATCTAGCATTCCAATGTTATAATCACTGCTAATTGAATTCTAGATCGCTTCATTACGGTATCGCATCTCATGATGAATATTTACGCAATATGCTACCTCAATGAGGATAGGTTTTTTAATCTGATATTTCATAGCAACTTGAATAGATATAAAAATAATGGCGATGATAAACCAAATTATCAATTTGTGTTTTTACTACTTCTTTGAAAATAACAAACATCCACCACCCTAGTTTGTAATGTAGCATAGAATCGTAGGTCTGGTCATCTTCGACTGTTAACTTCCACCGAGCTCGAGCTCCCTGACGACGCTGGACTGTTTTCTCCAGGTTGGCAAGGCGCAAGTGCGGAACATGCTTACCGATGCTGATGGGGAGGAGGATTGTGGCAGTAAACATACAGCATTGCATGGAAAATTGTGAAGAAACTCGTCCGCACGAAAGCACGAATGGGATTTATTTTTAATTTGACGTTTTTCTGGCAAAAACCTGGTTATTCTAGTTAATGTGGTGTTGTGCTGTGGTATTAGTGGAACACACGTGCCGCTAGACGAGGAGCTGAGGTTGTCTCATTTCTGGCTACTCTCTCGGTTGTAGGAAATAAATTACTGACACACATTTCAATTTCGGTAGTTCAATAAATTGCTTGTTAAAATAAGAAATCCTGTCTGTTTTCGTGGAGAAATATAATTCCTTTCTCTAACGGTGAACACATTAAAAAAACAGATTCATTCAAGGTTTCTCCCTATGAAAATCATGGAGTGAAAAGTGATGCGGTAAGCTTGAAGCGAACTCAGATTTTGTCAAATTAACCCTTCAGAGGGAGAAAAATACAAATCGTGAGTCTCGCGAGGCATCCGTGTTTCGCACATTACGTTGAAAAGTTAACTGCCAGTCTTTAAGCTCATTGAACATGTGTTAGCTACAAAGCATTCGATCTATATCGATGGAAAAACTTTGCATAGGGGGAAAAACTTGTACCGTTCGAGAAATGTAGAAATGTAAATTTCGGTCATAAAAATGCAAATGACAAGGTGGACATTTATTTTGCCCAGAAGTGAATTGGCACGTGAGCACCACGGATCACTGAGTGTACGAAATCAATGTTATCGATGTGCAAAGTGTATTTGAAGCTTTAAAACCTTTTATATTTCCATCAACTTCTCAAGTGGACAATTTCGCTTCCAATCGAATCGGATGCTAGACGTGTTGAGTCTAGACAAAAGCATTTCCTTATTCCGCGTCATTCGCTGTTCCCCTCGACGGAACACATACCGCACCGAGCACCCTCTTCAGTCTGCACCAAGCCGAAAATTTTGATAACATCTTATCGAAGCGCGTTCCACGTGAAGTCATATTCTGCCAAACCCTGCTGTGTTGGTCAGCCCGGAGGAGCTGAAAACACACACGCTGTCAACGCTGGCGTTCTGTTGGCGTAGAAAAGAGCTATTGACTTGAGGCAAATGTACGCATGCGGCCGGCGCAGTTGGATGGGGTGCCTCACACATTGAACTACAGAACGGTATCTTCCAATCGATACTGGATTGGCGAAGCCAAACGCGGGTAACCCTAGCTTATCAATTTTGAAGTTTTAACACTTTAGATTTATTTACCAAGGGTACGGTTTGATACAGTCTTCGTCACTTAGAAGTCTTCCAGTTGCATTCCGGACGTTCGTTGGATTCGTTTGCGCGAGATGAGTGACGGCGGTCGATCCAAAGTGATGGAGTTTTATCGGGATTCGACGGTACTGATAACTGGAGCCAGCGGGTTTGTGGGGCAGGTACTGCTGGAGAAAATTCTGCGCTGCCTCGAAGTGCGGAAAGTGTATGTGATGATTCGTTCCAAGCGAAATTTGAATGCCGAGGACAGGCTGGAGAGAATGCTGAAGGGTCAGCTGTTCGACAGGCTACGGGACGATCCACTGGTGTCCCGGGACATGAGGAGCAAAGTGGTACCAGTGGAGATTAGGCTGGAAGGTGCTGATGAGTTGATCGTTGACGATCTGAACAGCAAACTGCAGGAGCAGGTGGAAATTGTGTTCAATCTGTTGGCTTCGGTAAACTTCAATGAACCTTTGGATTGTGCGTTGAAAACCAACGTAGAATATACGGATCGGTTGCTGAGTTTGGTAAGTCGGATGAAGCGGCTGAAGTCAGTCATTCACGTATCGACGTTTTACTCGAACTGTGACAAGAGCTTCATCGAAGAGCGCATTTACGATGACATAAGTTTCGGTGGTTACGCCAATATAATGAATATAGTGTCTAAGCTGAACGATTCGGAAAAGCAACTATTGACGGAACATCTCATTGGGAATTTTCCCAACACATACACTTTCAGCAAGAAGTGTGCTGAAGTGCTTATATTAGATAAGTTTAAATCGCTGCCGATTGGAATATTTCGACCACCCATTGGTAGAAACCGTTGTAGGGCTGGAAGACGAATGTTGTATTGATTTCTATTCTCGTTCCAGTGAGTTCAACTTATCGTGAACCCGTTCCTGGTTGGATAGATAACTTCAATGGACCATCTGGAATGGTGGTTCCACTCTCCGAAGGTCTATACAGTGCGGCATTACTGGATTCCCGAAAACGGCCGTTCATCGTTCCGGTAGATTTCTGTGTCAACGCTATACTGTCCAGTGCGGTTGACGTTCAGCGGCGTCACATGCGAGGTTCGGAAATACCAGTGTACAACTATACCGATTCCAGCTGCAATCTAACTTGGGGCGAAATAGTAAATCGGTTCTTCCAAGGGCTCACGTTTGGAAAGCGCGTGTTGGCGTAAGTTTGCATTTGCCGTAGCATTTCCATGGATGTTTCTTTTTTCATTCGTCTTCATCGTAGGACATATCTAACCGGTACCGTTACTCGTAATCCCATACACTACTCCATGTGCAAGCAGATTATGCGTTTACAGGCATCCCTTCTGGATCTGCTACGAAGAGCCAGCGGTCGTAGTCCAGTTATGGGACCAATATTCGAGCGAATGATCACCTTGAGTGAACTGTTGCGGTTCTTCTGCGTCAACGAGTGGCAGATGGAGAACGGAAACATCAAGCAAATGCTGGCGGAAGCTAGCCTACTCGAAGCGAGAGTGTTTCCGTTCGATCTGTCCAAGGTGAACTGGGATGAGTACTACAGGAACTTTGTTCCCGGGGTGGTCAAGTATGCCGTTGAACCAAGGAAAGCGAAAGACGCAAGTAGACCGAAACTGGTTGTAAATGAACGCAAGGGTGCACTCTTCCTGGTGTGGAGCTTCCTATTCCGGAATTTGATTGTAGTTTTCAAGTTCATTTTCGGATACAGAAAAAAATAACTCGCGGAAGTGTTGCTTTGCAAGAACATTTCACATAGTGCTTCACGGATGTGCGTTTAATGTAGAATTAAATGTATCATCCAACTTTGATACTCTCTAGTACTTTTCCAATAATTCTAGTAATTTGAAATAAACGGTTGTGGTTTGCAGCTTGAAATGATGTTATATTGACATTTTATTTCTGGTTACCAGTAAATTTCAGGAAACCTAATATTCTAATTCAACTGTATAACATTCTAATTTCAAATCATTCTTTTACTTGATGGTATTACAAAGTATTAGTAGCTTATATATTACCGAACTAGTCTAATTTGTAGTCAATCTAAACTCTTTACTTTACGAATTGAATGCTGCATAAACTTAGCCGATCGAAAGAGACATAGTAACTAATTTAACCAACACCTCAACCGCACTCCTTTCTCCTTCGCTGGGAGCACCTTGATAGTGCTGCCTTTATACCCGGTAGAAAATTCTTGAAGTAATCCTTCCAATCGAGCTTGTCGATGTCAAACTGCAGCAGATTCCGTTCCTGTTCGGACAATCCACCGAGAACTCGACGCATGTTGTCGTTCTGCACCGTCCATCGGTGCATGGCGAAGAAACAGGCTGCATCCTCTAGTGCGAGAACTCGTTTCACCAGCCGAAGGTTCCTGCCGAAAGAAACAAAGAAAAGAATATTAACTGCAGTAGTCGTCCAATGGAAGCTTTTCGATGACATTACTTTCGTTTTCTACCGACGATTGCCAATAGTAGATCTGCTGTGAAGGCTTGCAACACAAACCACCAAACGAACAGCTGTCTCACGATGCGAGACTTGGTTACTCCCAGGGCGTAGCGACTGTGGGAATACACAAAAATTAGCTTGGTAACAGAAAAAACTATGTAATGTACAATAAAAAAGCTTTTTCTTTGGAGTGGTAAAAGATTTGAGCAGAATGTATTTTATTTGGGTTCGGAGGGTGCGGAAAAGTCAGTATCAATCTAAGCTGGTAAGGAGACATTGTTCAGTCTGCATACCACATCGAATAACAACGGCCATTTATGAGTAAATTTTGCAACTTTTTTTCAGAGGGAAAGAAGATTATGATAAGCTGAATTTTTTGCTTGTTGCTACCGAACAATAATTATAAATCCTACGCCTGTGACATTCACCGATTGCAAATGTTTTCGATTAGAGATGTCGGGATTCGGGTATTTTTATCCGGAACCCCACGCAAACCCGTACTCGACGGAAAAAGATATGTTTTTCGGGATCGGATCGGGTACAGGTGCCAATGTGTTCATTTTCAACGGGTGCGGGTTGGGTTCGGGTCGGGTTCGGGTTTGATAAAATGCTTACCCGACCATCTCTATTTTTGATGGGTAATTTTAGACAGGATTCATGCGCCCACGGGCCTCCACGGGTTACGTGCTTGTAGTTCGCCAGATGTATCACAAGTGAGCGGATTATTTCACCGCTATCCATTTCGTCAGGAACCTTTCCGCCGAAAGCGGTTTGGTCTTAAACCGTTTCGTCGAACGGGTCATTTCTTCGAATGGGTCATTTATTCAAAAGTCGATTTACCGAAAGGCGGTTTCTCGAAAGCACATCTGCAATTCACTCGTTTGTCTGGATTTTCCAAAACTATTTTCTTTATTTAAACTAATCTTGAATACGCATTGCGGCGAAGTCTCATAGTTTATGCCGAAAACTTGATTTCATTATGAAGGCAAGCAAATCTCGGCGGCGCCAGACCGAGATGACGTACTCCACGTCGCCCGAAAACCAGTCGGAAGTGGCGGTCACTTGCATACAAGCATTAGTCCGCCTTGTTTGCCCGGTTCATTCAAGGCTATTTGCAACGCCTTAGTTTGATCCAAACGAACGACAATTGCCTCTTGTAGTAATTCGCATTTGAAGCACGTGTCATCTGTCATATCATTTTTCTCATCTGGTTTTATATACGCTAACATTGCTCGTAATAATGTACCTAAAGCTAACACGCCTCAAATGTCATTCTTTTCTTTCAACGACGTTGACTTGGGGAATATCACGGAAAGTAGAATGATTTTCCTACATGAACAGCTATTCCAAATGATCAATTTTCAATGGTTTAGATTGGAACGTTCTCTTTTCAATGAGGTGAAGTTGAATTTTTTATTACCTTAAAGTTAAAAAAATCATATTGCTATTGTGTCAGTTCGGTTTCACATCTCATCCAAGTGAGTCGATAAAACAAAACCGCTTACGTTCGGGACAGAAGAAACCAAGTACAGTATTGTGTAGTGAGCAATAGAACGACCTCGAAATGAATGAACCAAACGAACAAAAGCTACCGCCGACATGAAAGAATACAATTGTTGTTGACTTCAGGCAGTGCAAAATTCGACCTTCGATACGAGATCTTGAAGGTTTGCTTAAGGAGCAAATGCATCTTGACATTAAACGTGTGCATTTACTTCAATGCAATAAGACCAATAATGTTGTTTATATCCAGTTATAAAGATTTGGATTCAATTCTATTCGCTAAAGACAATAATAATGTGCACTATGTAGAGCATGAAAATATCAAGTACAACATTCCAGTATATATGGAAGATAGTGTTATAGAAGTGCGTGTGCATGATCTTCCCTCAAGCGTCATCGATCCTTATATTCGCAAAACTATGTCCCAATACGGAGAGATTCTCTCTGTCGAAAAAGAAAAGTGGAAGAATTTTTCCCCGGTATTCTAAATGGCGTACGTTTGTTACGCATGCGCTTGAGGAGGCCTATACCTTCTTATGTAACATTCGGTCAGGATACAAGAATCCCGTGTAAATCACTTGTTACCTATGACAATCAGATGGCCACATGTCAATATTGCCAAAAAACTGTTCACTACAGTAAGGCATGTGATAAACTGGACAAGGAGACAACTACACCAAAGGACAACGGTGCTTCCTTCACACCAACCCCAAGCAACCCCAGTACACCTGTGACAGCAACCAACAACAATGAAGCATCCTCTTCATCGAAACCATCAGTATCCCCTATAGAACAAAGTACACCAGCTGCAGTTAACAACTTACCCTCCAACCAACCAGCAACTGCAACCAATGTACAACAAGGTGCATCTACAGCAATTAGCAACGAAAAGAAGACGGAAATCGACAACAATACCATCGATGCGGCAATGGATGACGAGACGAACTACGAACGAAGTGCCCCTCAATCCTCGCAGGAGGGAAATGGAAGCTCCTCTCCCCCTAGAAAAAGGGTGACAACGATGACAATGGCTCAATCGGCCACATAAAGCTTGTACGCAAATAGGCCTGAATAAAAATATCTTTTGAATGAAAAAAAAATTATATATTGCTATTGTGATCGAAAAATGTCTAAAACCAAATGACAAATCGAAAATCAACGCAACATATGATATGTCATTGATTTTACATTGAATGGGTGGTGGAATTTTGTCCAATGTCAAATCAAACATCTAAGTATACCTTCTTTTAATACTAAAATTATTCAAAGCTTGAGAATCGAAAGTGGACCCAGCATTTCATTCTAATGCGATAGAGAATAAATAAATTTCTTTAAAGACGATTTGCAAAATCTCTCGAGATATCAAAATAAAGTTTTCGTAACTGGAGGGAATAACCATCACAGTAGCCAGAATGGGCGACTACTTCATAGCCAACTCTCTGATGGTTACTATTTAGTTTTATTTCCAAATAGCCCAACTTGTTCCTCTACTGTAAGAAACCGTCCCATAATTGATCTGGTACAAACTGATCAAAGTCACATTTATAGTGTATTTATTATTCTTGTCCATTAGTTCTTTTTTCAACTTCCATGGAGACAATTGGCTAGGATTTAGATCTAATATTGAAAATAATGGGAATCATGAAATCGTTCCGAAAAATTCTTCTGACATCGTTACAGATCATTTAAATCGTTATATGTCAGTTCGTTTCCGCAGCTCATCCGGCACAGTTGAAAATTGCTAACGGTCGAGACGACAGAAACAAAGACAATACAGTGTGGTTAACAATAGAGTGTACGAAATGGGCAAATACGATTTACAAAAGCCTGAAGCTTGGCCTACAAGGCCAAATTTAATTTGCATTGATTTGTAGCGCTGCAAAGTTAGACCAGTAGCAAACGAAATTGAAATCTTACTTAGAGAACGGATGCATCTAGACCAGTGATTCCCGAACTGGTCACTACAACCCACCAGTGGGCACTCGTTCATTTTAAGTGGGCATTAAACTCAAAATTATCAACAAGGGGGCAATGAGTCACAAATAGTGGACTTCTGCTTGAAAAAATCTGAGAAACGGTCAAAGCAAATGGATTCATGAAAAATTTATGTACACGTAGAATATTAGTCAAAAAATCATAGATAAATCCTCGTCAGGATCAAGCCAACCTATAAGTTGCTAATGTAATTACAATGAACAGGGAATCATTAAATTATTATTTTCTAATGAACGTTGACGAACGCTTTTCGTACTTTTCAACGGATTCAAATCCTACGAAGTTTATTGCATTATCATTCGGATTTTCCAAAGCTTCAGAACATTGAAAAAAATCAATCGTTTTCAAAAATTTGTATGCCCAATAAGAATGAGTGTAAATATGTCAAATTATGTCAATATTCTAAGTTCGATTCATACAGAGTATAGACAAAACAGTCACTCATTGGGTTTTTGTTCTACTTCTTCCATCAAGTTTTGCACTGGCTCCTTACGTTGGCGTATCGAGGATAATTAACGTAGAGTGGGATCGGCTTAGCGAGTCCGTCGATTTCACCAACGAAGAGCGACAAAAAAGCAAATCGAAGATTGTTTTGTCGCCTCCTAAACACGTTGTGTCTTCATGGCGTTTGTCAAACGTTTTCCGAATACTTTTATTACGTTACTAACAATTGGTTTGGCTACATAGATTAATTCTGAATATTTTAAGTGCGAGTAGCTGGGATTTCTGAGATGCACGAGAAAAAATTTCCTTGATTCAGTGCAATTTCAACAACCGAAAAACCTGTTTTAATCCACCTAGTGTAATGATGCCTTTCTCATATCAATCATACTATCATATATAATATTGCGGTACTCTTCAAAATAATTTTCTTTGATTCTTAAAAGAATAATCGAAATCAGTTTGTTTAACCGTCTACTGATAAAAACTATCAATTGGAGAAGATTTGAGGTCGATTTAGAAAACTTTCTACGGTTTTTCACCCCTTTCAGTGATGGTAAAAAAAATTAATACTGTTTACCCTATATTTCCGGAAGTCGGATCCGGATGAAATTCAGGAATTACGTATGGGATCACAGGACCTTTCATTTGAACCTAAGTTTGTAAAAATCGGTCGCGCCATCTATGAGAAAAGTTAGAACACATATTTTTATTTTTTTGCACATTCTACCCCATAACTCCGGATCCAAATAATATTCAGGAATTTTGTATGGGACCACAAGACCTTTCATTTGAATCTAAGTTTGTGAAAATCGGTTCAGCCATCTCCGAGAAAAGTTAGTGCAAAAAATTGTTACATACACACATACACACACAGACATTTTGGGTACTCGACGAACTGAGTCGAATGGTATATGACACTCGACTCTCCGAGCCTCGGTTCAAAAGTCGGTTTTCACAGTGATTGCATAACCTTCCTATATGAGAAAGGCAAAACAAATATTAAAATTAAACAGTAGGCATGATGCTTGTTAAGGTCGAAAGCGACATACCCGACGTACCCAGTTTTCACTCTAATTACTGTCAAACCGCTTGTTTGAAGTTAGTCTCGAACCTAGGCTGGGCAAAGATATGTGAGATTTTGTGTGTCTATGTTACCGTCTCTACCAACGTTTGCTCGATCTTGAATTAAGATGTTACTTTAATTTTGTAGGATTAGAAGGATAACTAGCTATTTCACCATTTTCTCTATTTTACAGTTGAAACTCAAGTCAACTGCTAAAGAGCTAAACGTTAATCCACCCATCTGAAATTTTAAATTTTATCACCTTGGTGGGCAGTCCAATGAATTTTATATCCAAAATGGGCATTCGACCAAAAAAAAATTGGAAAACACTGATATATACGCTAATAATATAATTGAGAATAATTCAAGAAGGTGTCCAACTCTGTGTACATTATGTTCAAACGTGAACGAAATGTAATTGCCTTCGCTTCGGTTAACAACGAGGTGCACAGCGTCGAGTGTGATAATGTTAAATACAAAATCCCTGTGTACGTGGTGGACGATGCCATAGAAGTACGTGTACATGGCCTTCCTCCGCAGACCAGCGATCAGTTCGTTTGGGCAAATATGTCGCAGTACGGAGAAATTCTTTCCATCAAAAGGGAAGAATGGCGGAATTTTTTCCCCGGTATCCGGAATGGCGTGCGAGGGGTACGCATGCGACTACATAAGGCAATCCCATCTTTCATCATTTGTGGATAAGGCGGGAGACATCCATGTAAAACAATAATTACCTATGAGAATCAGTTGTCCTATGAGAATCAGTTGTCATGTCAGTTTTGTGAACAACCTGCACAGTACGGCTAACCTTGTAATCTTCAACCAATGACAAGGACCACCGTTCAGGGACTGTAACTAGTGAACCCGGTACATCAGCTTTAAAAACGCTTTCAGCATCAATCCAACTATTAACTGCAATCAATAAACAGCAAGTCGCATCTACAGCAACTATCATTCGAGCACAAGACTTCGATCAACAAGGAAAACCGAAAAGAAAACGGAAACCACACACAGCGCCAGCGAAAACGCGTAAGAGAATTTTTGTTAGTTTAAAGATCCACGAATAATCACTGTTAATGATGAAGCAATTCTTACCCGAAAATTTTTCCCAGCCGTGTTTCACAGCCATGCGCAGCCCACCAACCATAGTCGCCCCATCGTATATTGTTGTGGTCGGTGGCAAAGTTGTACACCATCGGAGACTCACTGCCCTGATGTGGGGTTGGATTGCGTCTGATTTCGGCACCAACTGCCAGCAACGCGGCCACACAGTAATCCACTGGCACCGAATGACTCGGCATATCCGGTTTGCCCCGAGCGCAATAGATTTTGCCTTGTGTCATAGGTATGCACATCCCCGCAATCCCGTTGAAATTATCCACCCAACCCGGAATCGGTTCCATATAAGCGGACATGACAATGGGCGGTCGAAAAATGGCAATCGGCAAATGAGCATAACTTTGTTTGATCATTATTTCTGCACACTTTTTACTGAAAGTGTAACTGTTGGGCATTGGGCCCAGTATTGCTGGGATTAGCTTATCCTTTTCGGGAGCACTGAGATGTTCAAAGATTCGAAGAATATTGTCGTGACCTCCAAATGGAACATCATCGAAGACTCGTTCTTCTATATGGGATCGATCGCAGTTGGAATAGAAAGTTGACACGTGGACGATCGAACGGATGCGCTGCATTTGCGATACCATGTCGAATAGTTTCCGGGAACAGTTCACGTTTGTATCCAGGGCAGACTCGATATGTTCATTGAATTTAACCGATGCCATTACATTGAATACAACCGTGACCTCGGACAGGAGCAGTTTACGATCGCCATCGCTTATGATTCGGTCCTGCTGGAAATTGGTGTCGATTGCGATCACTTTGGCAAACACACTGGGGGGAGTTGGGTTATTATTTTTCATTACATGAAATATTGGTTCTTGCAATAATTCCTTCAGGCGTTCTTCGGATTTTACATTTTTCTTCTCACGTAGTAAGAGATAAATTCTTTTCACTTCAAAACATCGCAACAATTTTTCGATCAACACTTTTCCGATAAATCCTGTTCCACCAGTAATAAGAACTACCGAGTCCTTATAAAAGGTTTCCACACTTGAATCTGTCGAGGAACAGTCCTTTAAACCTGTTTCTTCCATTTTTAATGTTAACACAATTCTCTGCTATCACTTTTTGGACATTGCAAATATCAATGCTAGTGACTTGACAAAATTCTGCGATTACATCCGTTGAGGTCCAGATCACTTCAATGACTGAACGTACGACAGAATAAAATACGACGCTGCTCATTCTTGTTCACTTGAACTTCCGAAAGCAAAATCTCCTTTACGGCAGTTGATCGGCAAGAAAAAAAACCATCTTCATGAAGACTATGTCCACACTCATCCGGGTGGATGTGGTGGGAGAACGTACTACCTTGTGGCATGCAGAACCAGTACCGAATGAGAATAGGAATTTCAAGATATTTGCTTATATTTTGCGTATCGACCAGTCTCGATGGCCATTCTACTTGGAGGGATCCGCGCAAAATATCGGTAGCGTGAAAGATTGAGTGTGGCGGCTTGGGCTGGACCAGCAAGGGGATGCAGGTAATTTGGCGGAACCACTAGGGGTTCTGTTGTTTATTATTGAACACAGAATAACCAGACGTTAGCACAGTGATGTCTAGTTTTTATGTTGTGATTACCGCGACCTGCCAGAATGGATAGGAAATAATGAAAGTATTAATTGGTTTTGATTCTGCATGGCTTTTTTGTAGTTGACGCCGATGACTAGGTACGGTTTTTATAAACAGGATTATTACGTTGAGATGTTTTCCAAAGTCAGTAAATTGCTTGTATAAGTGGTATTATGTGTCATAGGATTTATTTTTGATCCATCAGTAAGTTTTAAGGCTATATTGTAGAAAATTGCCACAAAGAATTTCAATCGAAGCTTAGACAATTTCATGATTTTCTTTAAAAAAAGGTTTCGTGTCAATCTACGAATCGACACCTTTTACGATTTTTTGTATGTAAATTGTATTCCAGCAAGGTTGTGCCTCAGGTGTAGGGATAAATAGAAATCCGAATGAGCTATATCTGAGTTGAATTGTGGGTGGGGGAGGATTTCTTATTTAAGAATTTGGAATGTAAGTATTGACCTTCTTAAAGAGCATGTAGCACAGTAACAAATTATTAATTTTACAGGTAACATAATTATGCAAACGATACAATTCATAACTACTTAACTTGTAAAGTGACGCAATATTCCATTCGATGCTCTTGGAGATACAGTGGTACCCGCGGTCTCTAGAAACAACGAGTATCGGACTAGCACTCCTTCCTTTCCCTCAGTAGCACAGCATTTGGTCGTAGCCAGTGTCGTTATTGATAATTTAGTAAAAAGTTAGGAGTGAGTGGATATGTACAGTGGAAATGATTTGCTTCTCCCAAGCTTCATTTTCTTGGTTCATTGTACATTTTCTCTTATTCGCTCAGCTCAGCTCAGAAAGAAAGGATTTTCAGCCGTACTTTGACGATTCGACACAGCCACACAGCGAGATTTTCGCTTGTAGTCCAGTGAAAAGAAAGTCCATTGGACTATAAACGAAAATTAACAGGCAATATAGCCATAGTTTCTGTGCCATCAATTCGGCGTCATCTCAAGTGTGGTGACGCCAACCAGAAAAGAAGAAGAAGAAAAATGACCAACATTTCGAATGATTTTTTTAGGTTGTTGCCAACATTACGGATGAAATGTCGTCACTCATCCACTCTGGTTATATCTAGATTACAGGGGCGACACTCAGTCGCAGTAAGCCAGCTACAACCCACGTCTTGGAGAATACAAAAGCGTAAAACCGATTTCTCGACAGAATTGTGTTAGCCTCTGTTGACACTGAACAATGTTTGTCGAAGTACTTGTAGTAAACTTTGGCAATTCCAAAATCTACGGTAAATCACCTGCCTATAGCTGATGCCAAAGGAGTCAAGAACTGACCCAACCGCACCGGTATGTGACTTCAGTGTATGCAAATAAGGTACTTTAAGAACGTTTTGGAATAATGTAGGCTGTACGTAACACAACAATAGAATGCTGTGCTTATTTTTACAAACTACTGATACGAAACGTTAGATTGGGACTGCTAGTAGCTAATACTACATGGATTTCTTGAAACAAGAATGAATGGACGCGTTTTTGGGATAACGGTCAAATAGCCAACTGATAAAATGAATTGCACTGATATAAATAGAGTATAAATTTTAACACAAGACCAATGAGTAATGCACTATTCACACATATCCGATCTGGTTCAGTGCCGGCACGACACAGTGCACGGACACTGATATTATTTCATTCGTTATCTATGCGTGCATTCACAGCTATCCGGCACAGTGCCGTTTTAGTGCATTTCACCGTCAGTGTAGCGTCCGTCCGGCAAACTCAAATTCGTCGTCACTGATATTTTTTATTTTCACTGAAGTCGGCCTGTCACTGCCTTTGCTGTGCTGGAACTGAAACGGCACGGAAGGGTTCCAACAAACGAAGAAAACAGACGGCGCACTAATGGCACTTTCACTGAACCAGAATGGAACGGTGTGAATAGTCCTTAAAAGTTACAGTTTTGATCAACTCACAGTGAACAATGAATCCTTCGGAATTCTTCTTCAAAATTAATGTTGACAGTTGGCTTTTGGCTGTATTCACAAGTAAAGCGAGCAATTAACTTGTGTTTTCTTCTCATTTTGATACACACGCTTGAATCTATCAATAACTCAAATCATATACTATCTGCTATTCAGTTTAGCTTGAATAGTTACACTTATCATTTGTGAGCCTAACTGACTTCCTACTGACGTAAATAGTTATCTGGTTACTTCAATTTACCTCAACCAAATACCCAAATGATGTGATATTACATGCATTTTTTCAGTCATTAGACAAGCTTCAGTCCTCAAGTGCTCATCTTGGATAGCTCTCAATCGTCGTTTTTTTCCTTCATATATTTTGCAGGTTCATGGTCAGTGGCTTTAAACCGGAAAAAATTTTCTCTGTGACTACCCACAGCAATAAGACTTACGAATAATTAATCATGCTATGATACATCGGTTTATCTCTAGAGCATAGCTCGGGCTTTGAACTTGATATGCCCAGATATAGCCGGTGCTTGCATTGAAAACGACTGTTCTGACAACGGCGGTGAAGTGAACCTGTTTGATCGGCCAAGTCGGTTGCATGTTATAATTATGCTGTCATTACTGGTTCGTAGGAAGTCCCACTGACCCGTTGCTGAAGAAATGACAGAGGTCACGCAATCTTGAGTGCAACGCTGGAAGGAAAAGTATTATTATTTTAATTTTTTGTACCTTTCTATCGAGTAAGGGGAGGTTGGTTGGTTCATGTTTATGTTATTGACGATTTGATTATTTGTTCCTTCAATAAACATAGGTTTATTGGTTGGGATTGATTCAAATATTTAACAAGTCAGGGTTGGTAGCTATTCGTTTGGAAGAAACATGTTTTGTTAGTATTGGGCTTTGTGACAGCTCACTTACAACCACAAATGCAAACGAGATTGGTTTGTTTTCATCAGGAAACGCATGCATTAAACACGATTCAGTCGATCATTCGACTTCGGTCGACGTCAAGATTAATTTATCAATTTTTTTAGCTGAATATTGCTCACGTACCCGACGTTAACATGTTTCGTGAACTTGACGTAGTGTCACTTCATATGAATAGCTTACAATTAATGATGTTGTTTAGTGACCGTTCCATGCCGGTGACAGTCGCCTGATGCTACGTGTGAATCGCTTTTACATATTGTTTTGTTTTCATCAGGAAACGTATTGGCCACCTATTTTTCCACTGGGGCCGCCGTTCATTTTGCATCGGGCTTAGAAACCTCCATTGTTTCAAACGAGCAAAAGTCATGTTAAACCCTGCATAAACTATACCGAACTGCCAATATACTGGAAAAATGTTTCAAATTGATGTTAACATTAAGAATGACATGTCGTCACTCTACTTGCAGGCGTTCTAGGTAAGACTATCACTTTTCACGCAGTCTTCCTGGATTCGATTGCTAATGCAGCAATCCTTTGAACACCAAACAAGATCAGACTTAGGCCAATGATTCCAACGTACGGCTGTTTTTTGTTCTACGTTAAGCAGTGCACAACTTAACTGACGAACAAGATTTCATATTATTCATATAATTTCATATAATCGTTGGTACAATCTAAGCCGTTGATGGTATGGCTATACTTGACTTTTCAATCGAACACAACCTTCCAGATCGGTTTGCTCACATGCGTGTAAATATGACTAATTCGTAATATGAAAATATGACGTCTTTGTTTTTGCCTTTCGCGTAAAGAAAGGTTATGCAATCACTGTGAAACCCGACTTTTGAACCGAGGCCGAGTGTCATATATCATTCGAATCAGTTCGTCGAGTACGTAAAATGTTTTTATGTGTGTATATGTATGTATGTATGTATGTAACATGGTTTGCACTCACTTTTCTCGGAGATAGCAGAACCGATTTCCATGAACTTATATTCAAATGAAAGGTCTTGTAACCCCACACAAAGCTCCTAAGTTTTATTCGAATCCGACTTTCGATTCCGGAATTATAGGGTGATATGTGCAAAAAACTACAAGGATCAGCCCCATGGGGTTGTTCGAGCCATTGATGTGGAACGAGGCAACCAAAATTTCTAATGATCTACAATCAAACAGTTCAATAAATCGTCACACTTTTGAATTCGCAAATGCATGAGAGTCTGCTTAGATTGAACTTTATTAGGAACCAAAACCGAACACGCGAACCCAGAATGTAGACTTTATTTGTCGTGATTTATATTTGTTTTGTAGCCGACAAAATTAAACCAATAGCCCAAATGTATGCAATTATATGTTTGTACACGATACGGATATCGATATTTAAGCTTCTCTTCGCCAAACTTGTGTTCAAGTTTTGTATGCAAGCAGTTATTTTTATAGCGTTTCTCTACCATTACAACCATTTTGCGATTTCGGTTGAAGCTAGAGATGGGCAATTCGCTCCTGAGCTGTTCCAGTGAATCGAATCATTGAAGTGAGCTGACAGCTCTCAGCTCTTTTCAAAAGAACCGCAGCTCATCAGCTCACTCATTTGCTACCCAGTTCACTGCATTATGACGAAGGGAACACGCTACGAGCTGATCAGATCTTCGGCTCTTTAAGAGATTCAATTTAGTCGACATCAATTAAAGATAAACTAATTCGCATTGCATTCATTGCATCATTGCAAATCAATGATTCAATTTCGATCATGCATATGAAAGAAAACCGGTGCATAAGAAAAACGACGCACAAAATGAACCTTAAGTTCAAACTAAAAGAGCTGATGAGCTGATACATCGAATCGATTCACTTTGGTGAGCTGATCGGTTCGGAGCTGTTCACCAAAATGAGCTGGTTTGCACACCTCTAGTTGAAGCGAGTTTCTTATTATCAATCGAGTTCATCTTATATAAATTGAAAATTAATCTTATGCACTCCAAATTTATCCTGGGGTAGTTGTCAATTTCTCAGGCGAAACGACATAACATGGAATTTCATCCGAACTTACATGACACAAGATCAGAGCATACCAATTAAAGCTTCAAATCGTTTTATGGCACTTTTTGTCTTGCTGTCTAGCAACAACCTACCTCTAGCATGCTACTCATTGGACTGAAACATTAGCTATAATTTTGCTTCTATTTATAGATTCGCGTGCTTCCAGCAGCTGCGCTTTAACATCGATTGACCAATCAGAGCAATGCTTTCCCTTTGATATATCGCTTACTCCTTCAAAACCGTCGACTATGGCAGGGAAATCCAGTATGCCGGAGATATTTTGCAGACAAAATAGGACATTGCTAGCTATTAATCAACATTTCAATGATACACAATTAAAAATACTTGCCTACGAACATTCAAATCGATACGTAGAAATATTTCCAATCAAATGGTGACATGATATTAATAATGTATATAAAATTGACTGAGCTGTAATTGTTCAAAACCTGACCACATTTCTACGTGTATTTTTCTTGATTTTCTAGTTTGCACGCCTATATAGAAAACAAAAATGTATTCCACATTAAAAAAAAGAATATAAGTGCACTTACTTTTCTCAGAGACGGCTAAACTGAGGGGTGAAGTGTGTTGAAAATTGGATACCGTTACTTGAAGCGGCGAAACAAAACACGGAAAAAAATTCTAAACTGGCCTCGAAACTATTGCAATCGGTAGCCATTGTCAACCCGATTCCGGCTATGCTGGTTCTCGGTTTCTGATTCCGGATGCACCGGAAATAAAACGTAAAATAATTTCTAAACTTGTCCCAAAACTATTACAAACGGTAGTCATGGTCAGTAGACGGCCAAACATAAATTTGGCATTTCTTGTTCTTGGGTTTTTGATGAATGACCGAAGATTGTAGCCATAGTTTGACTATACCGGTTCCCAGATTACGGTTCTGGAAGTACCTCTTTTCGTTTCCTCAGAGATGGCCTAACCGACCTGAGTACTGTTTCACTCTGTAGGTTATACTATTTTATGGACAAACCTTTTTGTTTTTTAAGAATCAAAGAATATTATTTTGAAGAATACCACGCCTTTATATATGTGAATTGTGAGATATGAGATAGGTATCATTACATCACAAGGTGGATTAAAACAGGTTTTTTTTTATTTATTTCAATATGTGGAGTGTTTACATGGCTCTTACTTTAAGTATTTTGTTTGGTTCATAAAGCCGTAAGTGATCACATTTTGGGTGGCTGAACGGCACGGAGTTTATGTTTTTAGTTTTGTGTACGGCTAGTTTGATGAAAACGTTGATTACTGTCCAAGGGGCGGGTCGCTTAGAACAGTATGCCAATCACACATTAACACAAAGCATTGGTGCCTATCAGAATATTGGCACTTTTGTTTTCATTCAGTTGCACAGGTTGCGGCACAAAAACGACTCAATTTTGACACGTAGCTGTTTCTATCGTACTACTTCCACTGCTAATCATTGTTATGCCAACGGTAAAATAAACACAAGTGAATTAAAAATTTAATCAAGTAATAGAAGAAGTTAATTTTGCCACAAAATAACCTGCATAGTACATAATAAAAACTTGAGTAAAAAAATATATACAGTTGAAGTCTTTTTTTCATTGCTTCAGCTCGAATTTTCATTAACTTTTTTTGACACAGAATAACTGAGTCGATCGATGATAACGAGCTGCCACAGGCGCTGTACCTGCTTTATAGTGATTTTGAACGATGTACGGTGAATTCGAAACGGGAAAGCTAGATCCAAAACGATTACAAGCCAAATTCACTGAAACCGAAATTAAGTTTATATCAGTCTCGTAGTCTACATGATAACCCGAACGAGAAAATTAAAGCCAAGGACAAAAATATTGTAATCAAACTTCTGTTTCAATATCTTGACATAAACTAGTTGTGTCAAAACAGTGTTTTCAACTTTTTCATGGAGCACAGAGTGGCTCACAGTCAGAGCTGCAAATTGTCAGTCATGTCAAATGACCTTGACAGACTGACTAAAATCATCGTCAACTGTAATCGGGACGGTCAAAGTGTCTGTCAAATGAGATACTCGATAGTTCTATAACCAAGTAGAAGTATACTCAGTCAAACACAGGCGACTTTTTTGTTTCTCTCTCTCATTCTCCTATTCCCCGTTGAAGTAAAAAAATTCAATGAGAATACTAACATAAACATAAATTGATAAAGTTCATTGTTCTTTGCCAAAAGTTATCGGACTTCGAACTTTATTGCTGTAAATGAATTTAATTCAATGTTTATGCTGCTTGATCAATATTTAGTCTCATCACGATCAAGCAATGACAGGAGAAATGAAGATAATATCAATCGCATCGGCAATCAATGGGCGTCCTGGTGAGTGCAATATCAAGAGAATTTAAGTTATGACAGATCGACCCTCAGACACTCAAGATATGATGATTGGTAGAGCCTGGTTGGCAGCAGTCCAGTGACATATGCTTTCCAATCTTCATCGTGCAAAGTTGCTAGTTGATAGTGATATTTAGCAGCTCTGCTCGCAGTATATTACAGTGTTTTACCTTTTTTTATATATAAAAAATAGGTATAGAATTCGCTCAAACTTTAGAAAAATTTTCCGAGGCCCGGAGGGCTGAGTGTTATATAAAAATCGATTCAGCTCGACGAACTGAGCAAGTGTCCGTGTGTGTATGTGTGTGGGTCTACATGTGTTTTGTCAACAAAGAGGTCGAGATCTCAGAGATGGCCTGAGAGCGTCAGAAGAACTTCGCGAAGAACTTACTACGTGTGACAATTTATTTAAACTTCATATTGAGGTATTTTCTTCAATTCTGAGTACAAAAAAATTACAAAGGAGTGATTTTTGTTCGAGATCTAAACTTATAATTATTTTGCAAGACTTTTTTTCAATGTCGGAAAGTAACTATCGATGATGCTCTCGAACAGGGTTATTTTTGCCAACGACAAAATGACTACGACTATCAAATTTTAACTTAAAGTTAATTTGTGAGATTTTCCACAGTCTTAATGTTACTAGGAATACTTAAAAAGTAGTCGAAGTGAATTTTGTTTTTCAACAAGATATTTGTGTTGAAAGATAGTTTAGTTATATCATTAATTTTGAAAGTTCACCGGAAGGTGTCATCAATTCTCAGTTTTTACTGATATACAAGCGGCAATGATATACAATGATTCTCAAACGTATTTACCGGATGAGCGATCAGAACCGATATTTTTCGCAAATTCGCACTTGAGCATTTACTTTTTCGAATCTGACTTGCCCGAGGTAAAGCCAAGCTGATAAAACATAATTCTTGCTTGGTTGATTGATTTCCGTAATAAATAATAAATTTGAAATAGTAATTGTGAATACAAATAATGAGATTAAGTAGACCTTGAAAAAACCCCTTCCCGTCTCGTAGACAAACGTAGACTTGGCAAGTGAATATTACTATTAATGAAGTCATCCAACATTCAAAAGTGGTGTAACATTTCAGAATTTGATTCAGGTACGTTAAAACATGTGATTCATGTTCAAAGTTATAAGATGAAGGGATGAGATGGAAATAGAAACTCAGATGAAATAGGGAGTCGTTACCCTATCTCCGGAATAGGAAGTGACAGTCATTTGATCGTCAAACTTGCAAAAGATCGGAGAGAAAAATCTTTGGAAGGTGCCTTTGTCAGTCTCGTCGAGCTGAGTCGAATGGTATATAACACTGGGTTTGCGGAGCTCCTAGTTAATTTCTATAGAAAAAGGCAAAAATTCTATGGGACAAAAGAACCTTTATTTTAGCCTACGAAAATCCCGGGAAAAAAGTGCACGAAGACATTTACAATCTCGTCGCACTACATTTTGTGAGTTACCTAATAAAAACAAAAGCAATTTGTTTATACAAAGACTTACGGAGCATACACACAAACTTCTAGTATTTAGTAAAGAATTCTAGAAATGCCTTTGTCTTTATGGTTTTAACGTAATTGAATTTTGATGAAAATATCATGATTTTCTTAAAAAAAACGTGCTACCTAGCAGTGAGATGATACATCCGCATGTGTTTTTTGCATGAATATTCTTCGGTGTTTTAGTTCTCATGACATTGTTTTAATGACCGTCGTTTCAAGCGGTAATTTAAAGTTTTATTCACTCATTACCCTGTAATGTCGAAACTGCAAATCGGATCGAATTTGAATCTAAACGTGTAATAATCGATTTAACTTTCCATGAGATGTCGAAATAAGTATGAATTTTAAAAACTCATCACCCTGTGATTCCAGAATCGTATAAAATTCATTAATTTTGTGTGGGACCATAAATCCTTCAATTTGAATTTTTGTTTTTGAAATTCGATTTGGCCTTTTTTGAGAAAACGGTTGAGCTTTGAGAAACGATTCGATACTGGAACCGGAATTCTAAACCCGGCGTAGCCGAAGTGAGTTAAATCCACCGCAGGAGCTGTATAGTTTACATTTGATTCAAACTGTTTGAAAATCAATCGTTGAAATCGCAGTGCGAATTAAATTTTTGGGTACTTTCCGAATCGAACACTGAATACCGCTAAAACTTAAATAAGTTTATTTGGTTTCAGTCTATTTTTTATACTAATAGATACACGATTTGAAACGATCTGATTATGATTGCTGAAAGTGGGCAAGCCCAAGCGAATTACAGCTTGTCTGACGATATTGCACTAAACCATAGTCCAACGCTTGCATTAGTCGACTGTAACGCCGCTGGTTATAACGGAGAGGTGGCGATGGCTTTTTGAAGTATTACTAATAGAATATTACTTTTATCAACATCATAAACACGTCTACGGAAACATAAAACCTTGTTTTACCTTATATATATATATATATATATATATATATATATATATATATATATATATATATATATATATATATATATATATATATATATATATATATATATATATATATATATATATATATATATATATATATATATATATATATATATATATATATATATATATATATATATATATATATATATGTATATATAAAATAGATATAGAATTCGCTCAAACTTCCCTAAACCTCAAATTTCCGAGGCCCGGAGGGGCGAATGTCATATACCAATCGATTCAGTTCGACGAACTGAGCAAATGTCCGTGTGTGTATGTGTGTGTGTCTGTATGTGTGTTGTCAACTAAGAGGTCGAGATCTCAGAGATGTCTGGAACCGATTTTGATCAAACTAGTCGCAAATGAAAGGTCTCCCCGTCACCCAGAACGCTATTGAATGGTTTTGAGATCGGATGTTTACTTTTTTGAGTTATACGAAGTTTTATGTCAAAATTGGTTTTTGACAGTATCTGTCACATTCGACCTTGAAAACAGAATATGTTTCCAGACTTAGATTTCACACGGTAATACCTATCCAACAAGCCATAGATTGTTAAAATCCGTCCATTTTTAACGCAGATATCGATATTTTTGTGTAAGCGACTTTTCACCTTATTCCAGCAGTAGAAGTTTTGAGCGCTGTATGGCAAAGAAATGCTTGGGAGCAAAGTAAAACACGATTTTTTATACTGTTACATACAATTGTTTACCTCGGACCGATTTTAGCACGGTTCGTTTTTGGCAACATAATCGTTCGAATATGACATATGTAAACCAGACGATGGCAACATTTTCAAGTTGAAAGTAGTTCCATAATTATGTTTATTTAAACTACTTAAAGCAATAAATGCTGGAAGAACATAACACCCATATACCATTCGAATCAGTTCGTCGAGATCAGCAAATGCGTATGTGACAAATAATTTCACTCAATTTTTTCGGAGATGACTCAAACGTTTTCTACAAACTCGTATTCATATGAAATGTCGTATGCTCCCAAACAAGGTTCCTGAATTATGTTGTGAAATATATACAATAGAGGATACAGGATATGAAATTAAAATAGTGTAACTCATTTTCTCGTAGATGGCTGAGCCGATCTAAGATTCAAATGAAATCTAAGAACCATCTAAGATTCAAATAAAAGGTCTTGCTTTTTAGTCAGATCCAACTTCCAGTTGATTAGTATAATAATGTCCATTTCACATAAATTATTCAGGTTTATCGGTTTTTGCAGATTTGTTTCTCAAAGCTCAATCAATTTCTCAAAAAAAGGCCAACTCGAATTTCGTAAACAATAATTCAAATTGAAAGACTTATTGTCCCGTACAAAATTGGTAATTTTACCGATTCCGGTTTCCTATTCTAGAATTACAGGGTGATGAGTTTTTTAAATTCAAACCGATATAGAAGTTAGACTCCAAACTATTGCAGTTTGTTCGTCATATTAAATTACGGTCGTATGAACCGTTTTGGGTTATGCTAGTTCCTGAATACCGGCTCGGAAAGTACCGTAAATAATGACGAAAAACTATAAATAGCAACTTACTTCTACATCTCATGGAATGTTCAATCGATTGTCACACGTTTAAATTCAAACTCGATCCGATTTGCAGTTTCCACGTTACAGGGTAATGAGTGATTAAAATCTCAAATTACCGCTCAAAACGACGGTCATTAAAATAATGCCAGGAGAATTAAACACCGAAGAATATTCAAGCAGAAAACATATACGAATTGTTTGAAAAAAGGTATCATCTCACTGTTAGGTGGAATTAACACGTTTTTCAATACCTCTAATGAACGATTACAATTATTATGTTGCTTACGAGCCCGAAAGCCACAAAATAATCGTGTTTTGTTCCTCATAGTGCACAGTGGTACACAATTATGCGCAAAATGAATTTTCCGTTGTATTCGAATACTCGAATTTTCCGTAATACTCGGAATACTCGATGATAACTTCGTTTGAGTCGAAAAGCTGTTACTAAATCAAAAAAAAATACGTGATTCTATTAGAAATAAATATTCAGCTTATTTTCTAATGACAGATTTTATATTTACGTCTGTCGTATTGGTATAAAATTAATAGGGAATTTTAAATGTAGTCGAAAAAAGTTAATTGGATCAAAACTCAATATTTATTGTGAGTAAATAGTGGTAAACATTAACAGGAGCTCACAATGAGATGCGCACTAAAATGTACCGCGCATTATTACCCACATTTCCCATGCTACTGTGGGCGAAAAGTAGTAAGACTTTTGAATTATATTTTATGCGGAAACCTTATTCGTCGAAGTATTGTTTTTCTAGGTTGATATAACTGTCAGTGACATCTCTGCCAAGTGTCACGTCAAAATATTCATTAGTGTTTATTGTACGTCGGTCTTTCTGAAGTATTGAAAGTGCAATCGGCGATTTTTACAATGAGTGAAATTATTCAACAAAGAAGTTCCATTAAATACTGTGTGTGGAATAAAATTTCTGGTGCTGAAACGTCCGGAATGTTGCAAAAAGCCTTCGGTGATAATAGTATGTCGCAAGCAAGTGTTTTTGATTGGTACAAGTTGTTCAAAGAGGGTCGAAAATGCGTCACGTCAAAGCATCAGTCAAAAATCAAGGTAATGTTGACAGTTTACTTTGATTATCGGGGTGTGGTGTACTCCGAATTCCTTCCAACCGTTCAAACTGCCAACAAGCAATACTATTTGAGTGAAGAAACAATATGGTTCCGCAACCATCGTATTCAGCTGATTCAACTCCGTGTGACTTCTTGCTATTTTTGGCATTACATTCCTTTTGTGGAATATGGCCTTTCTGTTCCACAACAGACTTCGCAACCGACTGTAAGCGTACAGAATCATTGCATGGCTAGTACTGCGATCCTACTGGCCCCATGAATCCTTCCGGGTCGGTGCTCGAACATATGACAACTGGCTTGTTAAACCAGTGCCGTATGCATCCACAAAAGCATTTAATCAGACCGTTAGTTTTACCACATTTCTATCGTTCGTATGAGACATTTGTTCTTTGGAAATGAAACACGGATAAATAATCACTACCACGCAAAGTCAGGAAATCAATGAGTACCAGTTGATAACCTTCACACTGCGGTTCATCTGATTATATATTGTATCGAAACGCAAAAAAAAATCATTGCAACCTGATATGATAGGTAAATGTTTCTTAATTATTCACACCGGCATCCGTTATTGTACGACACTTCCTCCTTGAAGTCAAGTTCAATGCAGCTCGCCTGAGTTAAGGTTAAATAGGTTATTTCATGCTGTTGCACCTATTAGTTCCACTGACAATGTCGATCAATTCGGAATGTTCGGTGCTAAACTTCTATCGTGGCTCAACAGTGCTACTGGCGGGTGGAACAGGGTTCATGGGAAAGGTCCTTTTGGAGAAGGTCCTACGATGTTTGGAAGTGAAAAAGCTATACTTGTTGATTCGTCGGAAACGAGGCGTATGTGGGAAAGACCGCCTTCAGCAAATACTCCGGAATCGACTGTTTGATCAAGTGCGAACCGCGGAATTGATAGCTAAAATTGAACCAGTCGAAGTGGACTATGACAAGGAAGATTTTGGGTTGTCTCCGGAAATCACAACCCGAATAAAAACGGAAATTAAAATTGTGTTCTATTGCATAGCGACGGTTAAGTTCAATGTTCCTATCGCAGAGGCTCTGCGAACGAATGTTGGCATTGGCAGAAACATGATGAATTGGTGTAAAACTGCACAGAATTTGGAAGCATTTGTGTTCACGTCAACATTTTACAGCAACTCCAATAGAAGACTTGTGGAAGAAAAAGTGTATGATGATATTTCGGAAGATATCTACGAAAACTGCATTAAATTACTGAACTGTCATCTGAGCGTAGGCGAAGAGAATAAAATGACGAAGGAGGTACTGAAATGTTATGAAAATACATATTTTTTTAGTAAAAAGTGTGCCGAGATTATGATCCAAAGGGAGTTTTCGGGAAAAGTGCCAATAGGAATCTATAGACCACCAATTGGTAAGTATTTCCTTTGGAAAATTATGACTTTTTTCAGACCCTGAGGCCAGTAGTACGCGTAAAGGTTTTGAATCAACCACGTGTGCGCTCTGCGCATTTTATTTCTCTCCATGCTCTCTCGATGGGCGGGGTGGCCAAAAAAGTTTTGATATTTTCGGTTACAAGTTTAACTACATCAATCGGTCGAATGGGATTGACATATATGAGCATAAAACGAGAAGCAATTTCACTTACAAAATTCAGAATAACATTTAAATTATCAACAATGCCAAAAACATTTTCTTTCATAGTCGCGAACCGAGTGAAAACAATTCATTGCTGTTTATAACAAGTAGCAAACGAACGTTTGCTACTTGTTATAAACAGCAATGAATTGTTTTCACTCGGTTCGCGACTATGAAAGAAAATGTTTGTCTATATATCAGCTGCTAACATTTGAATTCTACCAATATATCCACACAAAAAAACCAATCGTTATTCGTAATATAAAGGGTGATTTTCTTTTGCTGGTATCTTTTTAGCAACACTGTTTTGGACAGATCACGCGTGACTCGTGTCTTGTGTCATTGTCAAACTTGTTCAGTTTGGTCTATAATTTAATCATGAATGGTCGTTTGGTCTATAGTTTAATCATGGATGGGCGCTGGTAGAGTTGGATGAAGATCTAGTTTTTTATAGAAAAAATGTGTTCGGCGATGAAGCTTATTTCTGTTTGAATGGAATCGTCAACAAGCAAAAATGCTGCACCTGGAGTAAAGACCAGTCAGATGCATTGGAAGAGCAACCAATGCATCCAAGTCACTGTTTGGTGTGGATTATGGGCCGGTGGCATTATTTGTGAAATACCGGCCGAGAGAGTGTGCCAAAATTGGACCTTGCGCATAGGCCATCTAATGTGGAGCCGCATTAAAGTATATTGATCGTTCTATCGATTCCAATAAAGATTTAATCAATTTTCTCAACTCTTTTGTTTTCTTTTTTACTTAAAACCTTTAATACTTCAAGGTACTGCAGCGACAAAGCATCATTAGCCGTCATTTCGTTATATTTATGTAGCACATCCCAAATAAATTGATAGTACTACACTGGCATGAAATCAACTAATATGAGATAAAAGTCGTACTGCAATCTTAATAATACGTTTAAGTTAATGTAAATGAGGGTGTGATTATACAGCGCTGATATAAAATGTGCAAGCATTAGTGATATTGAGCATTAAATATTCATGAAAGATGATTAGTCGACCGTACAAATATTTTGCATTAATTATGGTTTCGGCTTTAGCGGTCTGTTAAATAAGACCGGCTGTTATATACTGCCCAACGTTTCGACCACTGGTTATGGTCTTTTCAAGGGAAATATCTTATAGTTCCTCTTCTAACTGGTTATGGTCTTTTTCAAGGGAAATATCTTATCGTTCCTCGTCTAAAAATCGTATGCCCACGAACGGTTGTTTATATAATAAAAAGGCTTCTTTCGTCACTTTTGCTGCACTGATAACGTTTGTTTCAAACATTAGCCTGTTTTACCACTATGCACTACCTAACGTCATTTTCCAAGCATTATACGATTTTTAGACGAGGAACGATAAAATAATTCCCTTGAAAAAGACCATAACTAGTGGTTGAAACGTCGGGCAGTATATAACAGCCGTTCTTATTTAACAGACCGCTAAAGCCGAAACCATAATTAATGTAAATATTTATTTAGTGCCATTATACAGCCAATGTAGTGTTGTTATAATACCGAAATGAGGCACAAATCTCCGGTCGTTAACCAAAAATCGGGAACCAGGAAACCCGAAATTAAGCAGATTTTGGATCCGGATGAAATTCAGGAATTCCGTATGGGAACCTTTCATTTGAATCTAAGTTTGTGGAAATCGATGAAGCCATCGTTGAGAAAAGTGAGTAATATCCATTTTGGAATATATGATTACTATTTCTGGTACTGTCTGCTGATAATGGCAACCGTTTAGAGTAGTTTTGAGGCCAGCTTATAAAATTATTCACGTTTTAAGTTTCGCCACTTCAAGTGACGGTACAAATTTCTTTACACACTTTAGCCTATAATTGCAGAACCGGTAGTCGGATCTATATAAAATTCAGGAATTCCGTATGGGACCACAAGACCTTTCATTTGATCAGTTTATCTGGTCAGCCATCTCCGAGAAAACCTAATGAGATTATTTCATACATACACACACATTCTTAGCGTACACACGGAAAGAAATCCGTTACTGCTGTCATGATAAGAAAATCATGAAACCAATCAGTTTAACTTCTCATAAAATTATGAGCAATAACTCTTCTCCCATGAAAATTAATCATGGTTCGAAAATGCGTTACTTGAGGAATGTATTCCTTTCAAAACTTGAAACTTCAATATTCTACCCGGATATCACTTTGAACCCTCTGCCTAAAGTGATGTGATAGGTTGCTTCATAGATTAATGGTAAGACAAAAAGCACACATTGAAAAGCAAGAATTACTGAAAATGTTTATTCGATCCTGCAGCATATTCATTTAATAATCGTGTTGTTTTATCCAGAGAATTGACAAAATAAACATAATAAATCGAAAATTTACATCATAAAAGAATAAGCACGGATACACTTTTCATTTGACAAACATCAACTTTACATTTTGTATGAATGTATTTTTACATATTTGATACGACCGTTGTTGCTAGATTAATATTCCGAGATCTAGCGTAATCCAAAAAACAAAAAATAAATTCGATCGTTTTCTCCAAATCATGACTCGTTTCGCTCATTTCTAGAATCGGAATTTTGCCCATGCAGAACCCATTGCATAGCTGGTGTTACGATCCGACTGACACTAAGTGCCCTATGCATTGATTCGCCAACCCGGGAAAATTTTTACTAGTCCATTTTTCAAATATTTGCATTACTTTTCTATATTATAAAGGCAAAAATATTATATTCTGAATATTGATTATAGACAATGACTTTTTTTTAGTTCGAGCTGGTTGATTTACATCTCATGCACTATTTCGATTAAACTAATCAAACGAGCGTAAAGCTCATGTTAATTTCGTATATGAAATATATACTATATAGAGTAATACTTTTGAATCAGATGCATTAAATGTGCTTCGGGATTGGAGTTCTATTATTACTATTGTCATTATAATTATACCAGCTGCACAAATTTCCTATACATCACGAAGCATGGTAGTCCGACGCATGTCTTTTCAAATAAACTTGAATCCTTTTTTTTTTTTTTTTTAAATGATTATTCATTGGAATATGAGTTAAAATTAAATTATTAAGATTTAAATTGGGTGTTCAGCCACAAGTGGTGACTTTTCAGCCCTGTTATATATATATATATATATATATATATATATATATATATATATATATATATATATATATATATATATATATATATATATATGATTTGGTTATTACCATGAAGACATTATTTGCTTCCGCATTTCTGAGATTTTTGTGTAGGGAAAATTCTAAACCTACTTGTATTGTGTAATGGGGAAAAGGAACTTATATACTAACTTACTAACTAATACAGAGAGCGAATCGATTCAATTGAAGATTGCATCGATTTTTGTCGGAATTTGCTTATAATATTATGTGACATTACATCTAATGGTTCTATATTTGTGAGTCTGTGTAACTCATTTGTGCTAAACCAGGGAGGACGCTTCAAAATCATTTTCAGAATTTTATTCTGAATCCTTTGAAGCGTTTTCTTCCTGGTGGAACAACAACTTGACCAAATTGGTACCGCATAAAGCATGGCTGGTCTGAAAATTTGTTTATAAATTAACAGTTTGTTTTTTAGACAGAGCTTAGAATTTCTGTTTATAAGAGGATATAAACATTTAATATATTTATTACACTTTGCCTGGATTCCTTCAATGTGATCCTTGAAAGTGAGTTTTTTGTCATACGTTAAACCTAAGTATTTAGCTTGATCAGACCATGTCAATTCCAAGCCATTCAATTTAAGAATGTGATTATTGTTTGGTTTAAGAAAAGAAGCTCTTGACTTGTGAGGAAAGATAATTAATTGCGTTTTTGCTGCATTTGGTTTAATTTTCCATTTTGACAGATAATCACTGAAAATATTTAAACTTCTTTGTAGGCGACTGCAGATCACTCTTAGATTTCTACCTGTGGCTAACAGACTTGTGTCGTCACAGAATAGCGATTTCTGACAACCAACGGGTAGATTTGGAAGATCAGAAGTGAAAATATTATACAAGATTGGAGCTACGCTCGAACCCTGCGGAACACCGGCTCGTACGGGTAGCAATTCAGATTTACAGTTCTGATAGCTAACCTGAAGAGTACGATCAGTTAAATAATTTTGAATCATTTTGATCAAATAAATAGGAAACTGGAAATCGGACATTTTTGCTATTAAACCTTTGTGCCAAACACTGTCGAATGCTTTTTCTATGTCTAGAAGAGCAACTCCAGTGGATAACCCAGAAGATTTATTTGATTTTAGCATGTTCGTTACTCTGACAAGTTGATGAGTAGTTGAATGTTCATGACGAAATCCAAACTGCTCTGGTAAAAAAATTGAATTCTCATTTATATGAGTCATCATTCTCAACAAGATAATTTTTTCAAAAAGTTTACTGATAGAAGAAAGTAAGCTAATTGGGCGATAACTTGATGTTTCTGCTGGGTTTTTATCAGGTTTTAGGATAGGAATTACTTTAGCGTTTTTCCATCTTTTTGGGAAGTAAGCTAATGAAAAACACTTGTTGAAAATTTTAACCAGGAGTCTCAAGGCAACATCGGGAAGATTTTTAATAAGAATATTAAAAATTCCATCATTACCAGGAGCCTTCATGTTTTTGAGTTTCCTAATAATTGATTTAATTTCATCAAAATTCGTCTCAATAATGTCATCGTGTGATAACACTTGGGTTGAAATATGATCATATTTCAGTGAGACTTCATTTTCAATAGGACTCACAACGTTCAAATTAAAATTGTGGACACTCTCGAACTGCTGAACAAGTTTTTGAGCTTTTTCGCCATTTGTAAGAAGTATTTGATTTCCTTCCTTGAGAGCAGGAATTGGTTTCTGAGGTTTCTTAAGAACCTTAGAAAGTTTCCAGAAAGGTTTAGAATATGGTTTAATTTGTTCAACTTCTTTAGCGAAATTTTCATTTCGCAAAAGAGTAAATCTATGTTTAATTTCTTTTTGTAAATCCTTAACTATATTTTTCATAGCAGGATCACGAGAACGTTGATATTGTCGTCGACGAACATTCTTCAACCGAATGAGCAGTTGAAGATTGTCATCGATGATAGGAGAATTTAATTTAGTTTGAGCTTTGGGAACTGAAAGATTTCTAGCTTCGATAATATAATGATTCAAATTATCAATTGCTGTGTCGATGTCCGCAGAATTTTCTAAAATAGTTTCATGATCCACATGATTTTCAATGTGAGATCTGTAATCCAACCAATTAGCTCTATGATAGTTGAAAATAGAACTAATTGGATTAATTATAGCTTCGTTGGAAAGTCTGAATGTTACTGGAAGATGATCTGAGTCAAAGTCAGCATGTGCAATCGGTTCACTACAAATGTGACTTTGATCTGTTAGAACCAGATCAATTGTAGACGGGTTTTTCACTGAAGAGAAACAAGTCGGATTACTGGGATGAAGAACTGTGAAGTAACCAGCTGAGAGTTGATTATGAAGTATTTTACCATTACTGTTATTTTGCCTACAATTCCACTGGACATGCTTAGCATTTAAGTCCCCTATTACGAAAAATTTCGATCGATATCTTGTAAGTTTTTGCAAATCGCCTTTAAAGAAATTTAATTGTTCGCCGGTGCATTGGAATGGCAAATATGCTCCAGCGATGAAATAAATTCCATGAATGGTTTCAACTTCGATTCCCAAGCTTTCAATAACTTTAGTATTGAAAGAAGGTAAAATTCGATGTTTAATTTGCCGTTGGACAAAAATGGCAACTCCGCCACCCATTCCAATAAACCTGTCAAATCGATGAACCACATAATGTGGATTACTTTTCAATTTTACATTTGGTTTAAGAAAAGTTTCTGTCACAATGGCAATATGAATTTTGTGAACTTTGAGAAAATTATAAAATTCATCTTCACTCGATTTCAAAGATCGAGCATTCCAATTTAAAATATTCAAATAATTATTTAACATCACTGTTAAATTTTAAATTCATTATAATATTATTTGCAAATTTCCATCCGATTTGAAATGCTTCAAAAAGTGATGAAGTTGAATTCATTTGGATGATCATTTGAAAAAGTTGATCTTGTAGGTAGATCATTTTATTTTCAGTTATATCGCCTAAATCGACTTCATTTAAAGAAGCGAATGGCATTGAAGGAATATTTGTAGGTAGACTGCCATTAGAAGAAGATGATTTGGCCGGTCTACCTATTAATAAATTGTTTTCGTTAGAAGAAGAACTGCAAGGCGGTCCTGTGTTTTGATTATTTACATTAGAAGAAATAGGTGATAGATTTCTACCTAATATACCAGCATAACTGACATTAGAAGAAGATGATGACGAGGTCGATCTACCTGTCAATAAATTGTTTTCGTTAGAAGACGAATTGGCAGGCGTACCTGTTTTTTGTTTCGAAGAAATCAGTGCCGAATTAGGCGTGGCATTTGTAACGGTTTTCTGATTTTCAGGTATGTTCTGTAAATTTAAGGTCGTTGATTTGACTTGTTGTCGAAGCGAACGAGCGTTTAAAATTTTTTCCCTGACAGGACATTTCAAATAATTGGATTTATGATTTCCATTGCAATTTGAACATGAAAATTTATCAGTGGTTTCATTCGTTGGACAATCGTCTTTCGAATGCGATTTACCACAATTCAAACACCGTATATCCATATGACAATTTTTGGTTCCATGACCGAAGCCTTGGCAACGACGACATTGCGTTAAGTTTGCAATACGATTATGCCGTTTATAATGTTCCCAATGAATTTTAATGTGGGAAATGAAACGTACTTTTTCTAAAGTTTTCAAATTGTTTACATCACTTCGATTGAAGTGTATTAGGTAAAGTTCATGGGAAATTCCAGAGCGTGGTTTAGAAGTACCATTCGCTCTTTTTTTCATAAGTATTACTTGGGAAGGGGCAAAACCAAGCAATTCTTTTAGTTCATTTTTAATTTCATCAATACTTTGATCATTTGATAATCCTTTCAAGACAGCCTTGAAGGGTCTGTCTGATTTTATATCATATGAATAAAATTTATGAAGTTTCTCGGACAAATATCGAATAAGACGTTCGTAATCTTCCAATCCATCCACCAAGACTCGACATTCTCCTCTTCGTCCGATTTGAAATGAGACTTTTACTTCCGGGAGAAAAGTAGAAAGCTCAGTACGGAAAGCTTTGAAGTCGGAAATCATCACCGTCACTGGTGGCATAGATTTATGTTTCTTCCCAGAACGACAAGCGTCCATTTTGGGAATTTTTGAAGAATTTTCTTCTATGTCGCTACAATCGGATTCAGGAAGAATCTCGTAAATATTGTTAGACGGCATAGAATCAACGGAAGGGAAATCCGTCCGTTGTCTTTTATTTTTACATTCAGATTCTATAAGATCGTGAATGTTATTAGAAAAATGTTGAATAACGGATTGTGATTTATTCCGTATTGAATTATTTTTAGCCTTAGGCTTGTTGCCTTTCCGGTTGGACGCAGGCATTTTTGAAATTAATGAAATTTTAAATTAAATTAACTAGGCTAAATTAGTCTTCGATTAGACTCCTAGCTAGCCTTAAAAAAGGCTGATTAATTTCTTAGTCACTCTAATATCACTCTTTGTATCACTTAGTCACTCTAATATCACTCTTTGTATCACTTAGTTAGTGATTCAGGTAGCCTTGAAAAAGACTGAAGCCTTGAATCAATGAAACTCTAGGTAGCCAGAAAAAAATTCCAGGAGCCAAGAGCTATACGCGTGCGGTGCGAACGACTGTTCAACACCGACTGAAACTTGAATCCTTTGTGACGCAATCTGTTGAACATCAGCCACATTTCCTTTTTTTATATCATCAATTTAACCCCGGCTTTAACCATTTTGGTCGTTCACCGGGGAGCCACATTTCCTGATATGTCTCAATCTCAGACAACACGGCCGAAAACTTGTGCTTATGTGTGTTCGGTGCCGCTTGTGTGCAATCTGTGCGCTTCTTTTGTATAGGCGGTTTTGTGTTTTCATCTTCTTTACCAGCGCCACTGATTTGTTGTGAGGCGTATTATACGACTGCTGAGTCATTATGTCTAAGGCAAGCGAAAAAACTGTGAATGTGATCGTGTTAGAAAATGTGTTTATATCAATCAATTCTCATCGCTTCTACCGGAATCACTGAAAATTATGTTTCTCAGCCGTATTGCAATGAAATGCTCACATTCTCGAAGAAAATATATTAATATATTTAGAAACATCTCAATGTTTTCTTAATGGGGCATATTGAAACACTTTCCCCCTACTTTCTTGAATTTCTAATCCGCAACTTTACATGGATAACAAAGATATGTTCTACATCAAAACTAGTCGGAGTGTGACGAAGTTTACATTGTAGAGGTTTGGGTGTGCTCTGATTACCATAAACGTCATTATTCGTTGTTTTATAGATCATGCATGATTCGTAAATTTTCTACATGTGCAAATTGCTTCCCAAACCATGACGTTCGTACAATTTTGTTTAATTCAAATTGGCTTCAATTTTCTGCTTCGAAACATTCATCTAATCTCAAATTGTACAATGGTTATATTTCACGTTAATTGAGTGGTATAGTTTGTGATTATCTCAGTTGCTTCTTCTTCTAATATTACGTATAATGCTTTTAAACCCCATAGTTAAAGCCTTATGATGAGCATCTACACTGCTAACTTTCTCCATATTTGATTCGTCATCTACTTTTTCAGTTTTGCCAACGTGTCGTGAGCCGGTGGTCGGTTGGACAGACAACTATCACGGAATAACTCCCTACGTAATAGCTAACCTTGGTGGAGTCAACAAGATATCTCTGATGAGACCGGAGTTAGAAGGCGATTTCGCACCGGTGGATTATTGCGTTAATGCTATGATGGTTTGTGCCTACGATATCGCACTTAGGAAGCAAGTTTCCGGCAGCCAGATTATTCCGGTGTTCAACCATTGCGGCACGGTCAATAGATGCCGGTATGGAGATATACTGCGTTTTATTGCGGACTCAAGGCAGTGGTGGTTCGAGAGATGGATTTGGTGAGGTTAGAGATATCCTTCTTCGATTGGTTGATTGATAGTATTAATTGTAGGAAATACTGTTGGATTACCACTAGCAATAGATTTGTTTTGAACGCGACATATATTCTGCTTTATGCTATTGCGGCCCTACGAGACTTCATTGTAGGCAGTTTTGGTAATGCAGACAAAATCAATCGGTGAGAATGAACATAAATTTAAGAAGCGCGTAATAACACAATTGCTTTCTATAATAAATTAATATTTTTCATATTTGTCATGTATAGTTATCACTATCGTCGAGCAGTAAAACAAGTAATTGCAGTAAATCAGACGGCCGGTTTTATTTTACTTCGAAAGTGGAGAAGTGAATCTAATAATATGCGGCAACTGGAGCGTCTTCTCAGCCATGCGGAAGAAAAAATAATGGGCTTTGATCTCTCAGATATTCAATGGGCAGAATATGTGAAGAACTCCGTAGGCGGTGTAGTTCAATTCCTGAAGCGTTGAAAGTTTTTTTTTTGTAAAATATGTAATTTTATTATGTCTCAACATATTTAATAAAGAATAATGTACACAATAAAAGCTAATAGTATCCAAGCTGGTAAGCTTCATTCCGTCAAGGTTTGTGAACAATCAGATCCCAAGTATCCTTGAGCCGTAGCTTTAGAACCTCGTCCGCACTAAGCTCGGTTGTGCCGTAGCTAAGAACACTATACTTGGAGTAGAAATAGAGAACACCAGCTGTCCAAAAGGCTAGAATGGTAGAGAAAATCAACGAAACGAGTCGCACTTTGATAAGCTTCTTGATCATCTGTTGGATGTGTTCCAGTACAAAGCATAAGAGAAGTATCTTGTAGACTAAGGCCGGTAAATAGTTGTACAGAAATAGTGTACGTTCCATGAAAAAGTATGGCAAATAGTGAATGAAGTACCCGGCCAGGAAGATTTCGCCTCCGAAGCGAAATTGTTGCCATTCGTTTTCGTCAAGGTCGAAAAACCGCCGTCGTCGTCGAATCAAGTAGAACACGAGTAGACCAATGTACGCAGCTATGGCTATTGTTGCTGAGTACCAGGTAACTAAGTTACCAAGAAGATGTATTTGTGCGTTGGATGTTCCATCGACCCAGTAGGCTATGCCTTTGTCCATTGATGGCCACTCGAACGGTTCGGATGAATACATGTGACCTTCCATCTTCTCGGTGTGAAACAGCATCTTCATCTGCAGTTCAGAAAACTTTTCCCAAAAAGATAATTTTGTCGGCTCCGTAGGTATCATCTCGGTTTTCAGTAATTTCTCTAGCACATCCTTCTTATCCTTATCCTGGGTGTAACGATGTTCCTCGACGTTCCAAATAGTGTCAATGGTGTACTGTCTTCTGTCTGCTGCCACCTCAAACTGGTGGAAACCCCAATCGCCTAGTTGTTCCCCGGTGTATTTCAAAGCAGCCGTTGTATTGACGTGAACTAATCGTACCTGAGAAGTAATTGCATTCCACTTATTCCGGGAGTCCTTGGCGTTTATAATTTCAACCTTCCAGAGTAAATTTGCTGGCATCGATATATTGTAGTCGATGTAACAGGAAACCTCTTGGCTCAATGGAGTCATCGGTGAAGCCACATCATGGCTGTTCAAGGCCCGACTTGTCACACCGTGAACCAACTGGACAATGTCTCCGTTTTCGATGTAGTCCGGCTCATCTTCAATAGCAATATTTTCCTTGTTCGGTCGTTTCACGATCCACCAATTGTTCACATCCTTGAATCCGTAGCAAGTGACCTGCTGCTGATGACTGGAACCTCGACCGTCTTTGTACTTGATAGGATAGACATGCGCATGTGAGTGAAGCCAGCAAACTCGACCATGCGTGTGTTTCAAGGTGATCTGCGAACCATGTTGTATTCGTAAAGGTTGTCCTTTGGTAATCGATGCAAGACCGCCTTCTAAGGATGCCTGGAAGGCACTGGTCATCACACTATCATGAGGACCCGCCTTATATAGGCTGTTCAGATGGATATAAAAGCAGCCAATGTAAAAACCGAAGGAAATTGTAAAGAATAGGGCAGCTGTCAGGATAGTTTTGACGATTAGGTAACTGTTGGACTTTGAACGATCGGGAAGCTGCATCCACACATGACGACCGATGATATAGCATGCAAGAATGTAGCTGTAGAATCCAATGTATTTGACACAAACACCAGCCATCAGGGAGGTGGCTGCTAGAGCGCCAAAAGTCCACCAACGACTGCTGAACGGGTCACTGTTAAGAAATTTCAATACAAACAATATGCCAACACTGGAGAAAAGCAGCAACATTGGTTCCATGAGAATAAATCGGGAGTGGGTCAGCAGGGCGTTATCTGAAAGTGAACAACATTGGGTGGTGATTAAATGCGTTTTGTCTTAATCGAGCTGTGATTCGGCTACTACCGAAAATGATGAGAAATCCTCCGATTACACAAATGCTTTGTCTTAGTCGAATCTGCCGCAAGATGCCGTACACCACGGGGGCCAGTAAGCTTCCACACAAAGCAGGAATGAAGCGGAAGGCAAAAACTGGAACGGACTGCAAGAAAATAACACAATTTTACAAAATTCAATCTAAATGTGGAACAAGGTAACCAAAATCTCTAATGATCGATATTTTCAATCAAACAGATCAATCAATCGTCATACCTTTCAATGCGCATTTGTCTCCTTAGATTGATATTTTAATATATATATATTTTTATGGTAATGAATATATACTGAAATCTGATCTAACATACAATGAAATCATTGCAAATGTCATGGAACATATCTCGCTTGCACACGATCGCTGACGAGTAATTCAATCACGGTATGAGAGCTCTTTTGAAGTAGATTTATACCATGTAAGTGGTCTCACCTTTCTGTGCCTTTTGATGATAGACAAATTGTAATTATGTAAAAAAACATCGAAATGGCTCTATTTCATTAAACTGAAATGATAGCGGCATAGTATGTTTGAGAAAGTTGTGTAGTTTTGATTGGTGAAAAATTTTTGTGTAACATGAAAAACTCATATAAATTGAAAATATATGTTTTCTTGCAAAAACTTTACCCTATATCATGAATTACACTCAAGTTACGGGAATAATACCTCCTGCAAATTTGTTTGAAATGTTTTTTTGTACAACTTTGTCGAAGTTACTTAGCCCTTATGTTGATCCTGTGCTAGAATGATATTTTTATCTCACTTTTAGGGGGATTATTCCAAAATTTCACAAAAGATGGCGCCTATCATTCTAAGCAACTTTGCTGAAGATACTGTACCTCGAAAACCACGTTTTTAATGAATTATCAATTAAGAGCGTGAAATTGGGCTTTTGAACCACTGTGGCATGGTGGCCTTACCCTTCAAGATTAAAGCAAACCAGTTAAAGCTACAAATCGTTTTATACCGCTTCTTGTGATACTTGCTGTCTAGCAGCCATCTTTCTCTAACATGTTTCATGTGAGACTGAAGCTGAAGAAATAATTTTGTTTATATTTATAGATTCGCGTGCATTCATAGTTTTACTATTGTATTGACTAACCAATCAGATGCTTCCCATCTGATAAAACACTTATCCCTTTAAAACCAGGGAAAATCCGTTAGGGAAATCCAGTAAGCCTGCATAGTGTTTAGATTTTTAACAGACAAAATAGGACACTGCGGGCTATTGATCAATATTTAAATCATATATAATTGAAAATACGTGGCTTAATACATTCCAATCGAAACATAAAAATATTTCCAATCAGAAGGTGAAATAATATCAATAATTAATACAAAATTGACTGAGCTGTAAGTGTTCAAAACCTGACCACATTTCAACGTGTATTTTTCCTTGAGTTTTTGATTTGCACCCCTATATAGAAAATAAAGATGTGTTCCACATCAAAAGTAGATCTTCCTCCAACTCTACCAGCGCCCATCCATGATTAAACTATAGACCAAACTAACCAATCAGAGCGATGCTTCTCATCTGATAAAACGCTTATCCCTTTAAAACCAGGGAAAATCCGTTAAGGAAATCCAGTAAGCCTGCATAGTGTTTAGAATTTTAGCAGATAAAATAGGACACTGTGCACTATTGATCAATATTTTAATCATATATAATTGAAAATACGTTGCTTAATACATTCCAATCGAACCTTAAAAGTATTTCCAATCAGAAGGTGAAATAATATCAATAATTGATACAAAATTGACTGAGCTGTAAGAATTCAATACCTGACCACAATTTCTACGTGTATTTTTCCTAAAATTTCTATTTTACATCCTTATATCGAAATCAATGTGTCTCAAATAAAAAAATTATAGTATTCAATCTTAAAAAAACGTGCCTAATCCACCTAGCAGTGAGATGATACCTTTTTTTTATCAATCAGCATGTGTTTTTTGCATACATATTCTTCGGTGTTTCAGTTTTCATGACATTATTCTAATGTCCATCGTTTTAAGTAGCAATTTGAGATTTTAATCACTCATTACTCTGTAATGTCGAAACTGAAAATCGGATCGAATTTGAATCTAAAAGTGTAACAATTGATTAAACATTCCATGATATGTCGAAGAAACTTTAGAGTTTAGGGTAATTTAAGGTACTTCCAGAATCGGTATTCAGGAAGCCATATGACGAATAAATTGCAATATTTTTTAGTCCAACTATAAAGATTTTCGGGATTGTCATCTTCTATATCGCTTTGAATTTTAAAAATTCATCATCCTACAATTCCAGAATCGGAAGTCAGAATTGGATAAAATTAGATTTATTTTAAATTGAACTTTTGTTTCTTTCAATCAATTCAATCAAGCTTTTTTTGAGAAAATGATTGAGCTTTGAGAACATTTGTTTCAAAATGTTTGAAAATCAATGTAGACATCTTTGAGAAATCGTATTGCGAATTAAATTTTTGGGTGGCTTCCGAAACGAAAACTGAATACAACCAAAAATGAAATAAGTTTATTTTATTATCGACTATCCAAATCTTCTAACCCGATGAACCTGATTATTTTTTGTGAAATAGACATTTTTATACTAATCACCCTGTATCTCCGAAACCGGAAGTTGGATCTGACTGAAAACAAAGATGTTTTGTAAGATTTTAAAACTTTAAAGATTTGTATCTTTGATGATTCTTAGATTTCATTTGAATCTATCGAATGAATCGGTTCAGCCATCTACGAGAAAAATGAATTCCACAGTTTTAATTTCGTTCCACACATCATCCTGTAGTTCCGGAACCAGAGGTCGGAACCAAACATAATTCAAGAGCCTTGTTTGGGAGTATACGACATATGAATATGAGTTTGTAGAAAACGGTTGAGACATCTCCGAAAAAATTGAGTGAAATTATTTATCACACGCATTTGCTGATCTCGACGAACTGATTCGAATGGTATATGGCTGTTATGTTCTTCCAGCATTTATTGCTGTAAGTAGTTTAAATTAATATAATTATGGAATTGCTTTCAAATCGAAAATTCTGCCATCATCTGGATTACATATGGCATATTCGAAAGATTATGTTGCCAAAAACGAACCGTGCTAAAACCGGTCCGAGGCAAAATATCATGCTGTACACAGACTTTTGGGTACTTAGAAACAAGTGTATGTAACAGTATAAAAAATCGTATTTTATGTTGCTCCCAAGCATTTCTTTGCCAGACAACGCTCAAAACTCCTACTGCTGGAATAGGGGAAAAAGTAGCTTACACAAAAATTTCGATATCTCCGTTAAAAATGGACGGATTTTAACAATCTATGGCTTGTTGGATAGGTATTACCGTGCGAAATCTAAGTCTGAAAATATATTCTGTTTTCAAGGTCAATTGTGACAAACTTCGGATAACTTAAAAAGTAAACATCCGATCCCAAAACCATTCAATAGCGTTCTGGGTGACGGGGGAACCTTTCATTTGCGACTAGTTTGATCAAAATCGGTTCCGTGATCTCTGAGATCTCGATCTCTTAGTTGACAACACACATACAGACACACACACATACACACACGGACATTTGCTCAGTTCGTCGAGCTGAATCGATTGGTATATGACATTCGGTCCTCCGGGCCTCGGAAAAATTTTCTAAAGTTTGAGCGAACTCTATACCTATTTTTTATATTCATAAAAAAGGTAAAACAAAACAAATTCAAACCTGCCGCTTTACAAATTCACATTGTTCTTGTCCATGTAGTCTCATTATTTTATTTATTTAAAACCAAAACTTCCAAATTCAGTCGACCAAGATTATCTTCAGCTTAGCTTTACTCGACGAAAAACGGATTCGGGAAAGGTAAGTGATTCAAATATCAAAAAATTTGCGAAAATTAAATAATTGTGGCTGAGCTCAAACATGCAAACTCTTTGATTGTTTATTTGAACCACTCTTCGGAATAAAAAACATATTTTGTTTTCTATCGCTTATCCGGTAAAGACGTATGAGATATTTTGTACCCTTTCTCGGCTTTTGTATTTTGAATAAATGAGAATTCACGGGAACAGTAGGTAACACAATGTGCCTCTAAATCTAATTATATCAATCGTCAAAACACTAGCCGAAATATTTAATTTGAGCGTCGTGGACAGTATTCTGGTTGTTGTTTGCGATCCACCCGTTGACTATTGCTCCAAAAAATTGCGACTAAACGACGCATTGTCTCATTGTTGTGCGTAGTACTGCAACGACAGTTTCGATGATATTCGGTCCCCCCTCGTAGACTTTTCCAAATACCAAACTGATATCCGGGTTGAAAATTGGAGTTACGAGTTTTGATTTAAATACATTCCTGAAATAGGCTGAAGTAACGCATTTTCTGATAGTGATAAATTTTCATGGGAGAAAATTTATCGGTCATGCACAATTATTATAACTTCACGAGAAGGTGGGAATTTTACAAAGACGTTGCTAATATGTCTTAATTTATTCCCTGAGAGTTTCAAAAATATTCGACTTACAATGAATTCTGGGTCTATTGAATTTTTGTCGAGTACAGTCTTCAAGTAGTTCGAAGGTTATAACACCTTTGAAATAACTTGGAAGCAGATTTGAGACAGCTTGGTAATATGCGAATAAAAAAAAACCCATAATAAAAAAACCTGTTTTAATCCACCTAGTGGTGTAATGATGCCTTTCTCATATCAATCATACTATCATATATAATACTGTGGTATTCTTCAAAATTATTTTTCTTCGATTCTTAAAAGAATAACCGAAATAGATTTGTTTGACCGTCTACTGATAAAAACTATCAATTGGAAAAGATTTGAAGTCGATTTAGAAAACTTTTTACGGTTTTTCGCTCTTTTCAGTGATGGTATAAAATTTTTAACACACTTTACCCTATATTTCCGGATCCGGAAGTCGGATCCGAATAATATGCAAGAATTTTGTATGGGACCACAAGACCTTTCATTTGAATCTAAGTTTGTGAAAATTGGTTCAGCTATCCCCGAGAAAAGTTAGTGCACTTATTTTCACAATTTTTTGCACATTTTACCCCATTATTCCGGAACTGGAAGTCGGATCCAAATAATATTCAGGAATTTTATATGGGATCTAAGTTTGTGAAAATCGGATCAGCCATCTCCGAGAAAAGTTAGTGCAAAAAACGTTACATACACACATACGCACATACACACACACACATACACACAGATATTTTGCGTACTCGACGAACTGAGTCGAATGGTATATGACACTCGGCCCTAAGGGCCTCGGTTCAAAAATCTATTTTCACAGTGATTGCATAACCTTTCTATATAAGAAAGGCAAAACAAATTTTTCTTCGATTCTTAAAAGAATAACCGAAATCGGTTTGTTTGACCGTCTACTGATAAAAACCATCAAATTGGAAAAGTTTTGAGGTCGATTTAGAAAATTTTTTAAGGTTTTTCCCCATTTTCAGTGCTGGTATACAATTTTTAACACAGTTTACCCTATATTTCCGGATCCGGAAGTCGGATCTGCATGAAAATCAGGAATAACGCATGGGACCACAGGACCTTTCATTTGATCCTAAGTTTGTGAAAATCGGTCGCGCCATCTATGAGAAAAGTTAGAACACATATTTTCTTTTTTTTGCGCATTTTACCCCATAACTCCCGAACCGGAAGTCGGATCCAAATAATATTCAGGAATTTTTTATAGGACCTCAAGAACTTTCATTTGAATCTAAGTTTGTGAAAATCGATTCAGCCATCTCTGAGAAAAGTTAGTGCACTTATTTTCACAATTTTTTGCACATTTTACCCCATAATTCCGGAACCGGAAGTCGGATCCAAATAATATTCAGGAATTTTGTATGGGACCACAAGACCTTTCATTTGAATCTAAGTTTGTGAAAATCGGTTCAGCCATTTCCGAGAAAAGTTAGTGCAAAAAAACGTTACATACACACATACGCACATACACACACACATACACACACACACACACACACACACATACACACACAGACATTTTGCGTACTCGACGAACTGAGTCGAATGGTATATGACACTCGGCCCTCCGGGCCTCGGTTCAAAAGTCGGTTTTCACAGTGATTGCATAACCTTTCTATATGAGAAAGGCAGAAAAAGAATAAAAGCATAGGATATCAAGTGTGAAAATGTTGCTAAACTGTGCCGTAGTTCCTCACAGTATTTATTAGAAAAACAATCGATGTAAAACGGGATAGTGAATATGTTTTTGCTAAGAGCTCATTTTTTCAAACAATAGCAATAATCGTATATTACGCAAACAGTGCCGTTTCATGAATGATTTAACAGACGAATAAACTGATTAGACAGCTTTCAAAACTGTAGAAATGCAGCATAAAGCAAACGGAACTAAAACCATTCCGTCAATCAAATTAACGTCTACTGATGTTGAAATTTTTTCATATTTGCTCAGCCTCTAAAGAGGAGGTTTGTTTCGCAGTGGTAATGTCGAGTTGTGGCAATACACAACGCGCAATTTATCTTATAGTAAATGTCGAGGCGAACGACTGTTTTTCGTACGAAATGTTCATATCATTCTTTTACTGCCCGCTGCATTTTTGGTGTTCATCTTCGCATGAAATTATTATTTACCTATTTTTACATAGGCGCTAGAGACGCAAACCAATCACACATTCACGATCCTAATGGTTTTGTCTTGACCCCCTGCCTCGGAGATCTCCCGTTGAAAACAAGTTTACGAATAGTTTTAAAACATGTTTTCACAGTGACGACTACGCGTGAGATGACGAGTTGACTTACCGCATCGTATTCACTTCCAATTTTCGGGAACTCAAACTTGCCACCGTATCCAACCGCACTGGCGGCTCCGGCTATCAGCATCTTGCCCAGAGGAGGATGCTGATCAAAGTAGAATGTGTTCCGAAGGTACAAGGATGCAAAGCGGCCATAATGAATCTCATCGAACCTATAAACGGATCCGATTACGTTTGGTTACGTTCGGGTGTATTTTGACAGCGAGCACTTACACGACTCCGTTGGGATGGGTTATCCGGTAGAACCGTGTCAAAAATGAGACCAGAAAGAGAATGACGGAAGCACCATCCAGTTGAACTCGAATGACAAATTCGTCATTATTGTCGCAATTACCGTCGCCTGCGTGTGATTTCAATGTGTCTGGTTCCTCGCTTATCGGTTGAAGTCTTTTGTTGTTCTTTGGTGATTTTTCATCAACCTCGTCAATCAGCTTTTCTTCCGTATATCGCACTTCTTCTGCAGTCGAAGTTTTGCTTTTCTTTTGTGACTTTCGATTGCGTAAGCTTGTTTCCAGTGAATTCTCATTCGCTTCCATGATCGATGACCTGGTTTAGAATGTTCAGCGATGCGACATCCGATGCGGAATTTGGAATATGAGACTGTTAATTCCAATTTGTTTACGAACAATGGCCACGAGTTAGGCAACGAGTTAACAAACAGTGTTCGCGAGACAAAGAAACCGTATCACATCTCAACAACACAACTATTTGGAATGGACTGACTGCACAGCAAAATGCGCTAAACTGTTGTTACTTGCGTACCATAAGAAAATGAATGAATGGTGCAATGTCAGTGAATGATGGTGAATGTGTGTGAGTGTGGCCAATGGAAATAATCGTGTTCGATGTTAGATCTACACTCAGAGAAATCGTAGAAGTGATCGTTTATATTTGCGTGATCGTCAGGTTCCTGGTTTTATGTTTGTAGTTAATGAAAATTAGAAGCGTAGAGGAAAGTGGGGAATTTTAGACCACACAATGATTCTCACACAAAAATTGAATTTTTTCATTTATTTTTTAAAAATGGCTAAATTAGAAACAAAATATTTGGGATTTGTCGGATTTAGAAATTAAAACTTATTTTAAAGTTATAGGAATTATAAAAGTATGTTCAATTTAGCTATTTTGAAAAATTGTGGAGAATTTTGAACCGTTTTGCAAAATTACATAGTCTACATAAATGTTTATGTAGATTTCGAAATGAAAACAAACATAAGTTTTTAATAAAAAACCTTTTTTAATCCACCTAGTAATGTAATGATGCCTTATATTTAGATTTTCTTATATTTTCAAAAACATCACTAAAAGATTCTCTCAAGATTTTTTCTTTTAAACTTGAATAAAATCAAAAACTTCCTTTGGGTGTAAATTACAATAACGTTTTCAATTTAATATAGGTTTAAATGTGGCCACCCTGCACGCTTGAACAAAGCATGGTGTGTGCTAGGCGGTTGCTCTTCTTCTTCCGTACCAGCACGTACCGATGCGTAGCGATTTTGCATAATTTTGTATGTAACAGTTTGAAAGTTTTGAAAGACCTTTTATTTGCATCTTAGTTTGTTGGTTTGCTAATTTCGAACGTGGTCGTAGAGACGCAGATGATGCAGAACGCAGACGTTCAAATGGGGCGGTAACACCAGAAAACATAACGTTTTGAATGATCGAAAAGTGAAATTGCGTGAGTTAACTGACATCGTAAAGATATCAAAAGAACGTTGTTGCTTTCATATTTCAAGAGCATTTAACCATGAGAAAGCTTTGTCCAAAGTGGATGTCGCGTTCGCTCACTATTGACCAAAAACGAGTGGCAAAACTATATGAATTGAACTTCGAATTACTCCCACATCCACCGTATTCGCCAGATTTGGCTCCCAGCGATAACTGGCGTTTGGCAGACCTAGAAAAAATTTTCGCCGGTAAGAAATTTCGCACGAATGGAGAGATTATCACTGAAACTGAGGCCTATTTTGAGGCGAAAGATAAATCGTTCTACAAAAGTGGTATTGAAATGAAAGAGCGGCGCTGGAGCAAAATTTTGTCGCGACGCGTTGCTCTTGAGAAGCAACGCTTAATTATCGTGACGAGCCCCCCGAACATACGTCCACTTAACACGACATAGCAGGCGAACTAAACATGCTAGAGCGACGGTAAATATATCAATGGTGAGAAGGAAAATGCTGGGGAAAAGGAGAAATATTTCGAGATCACAAGTTTACCACAAACGCGACAATAAAATCTGTAATTTTACATTGTATAGCAATGTACAGGTCATATGTTAAAAAAAAAGAGGATACAATAAAACAAAATATCTAAGAATCTGCTCGGTTTTGGCTTAATGAATTTGCAAACTCGAAATTCATAAGAATATTTAAGAAGTATTTCTGTGATTTATAATAACGTATCGTCAACTCATAAAGTTGTAGTGTATTGTTATGAATAGCCAAATTTTTACTACTCGTATTGTTTATGGGAATTACCATGTATCTGAGTATTAAAGAGTTTTTAAGCTATTACATAGATGTATTGTCGACCACAACAAGTATCACACTTAGCATTCACATCTCTCGCTTATGAACCGAATGAGCAGTACACAGCTCATACCAAAAATCTTGATATGTAACAAAGTATGAAAAATTTCGCTATAGGCGAGGAAATCAATCAGAAGAGCATTTTGGGTATAAATCGAATGACTAAATTAACCGTCTTAATCAACATGCACAAATATGTCTCCCTCATATTAGTCAAAAATACTCATGATTTATAACCATCCATGGTTAGTGCCTGCTTTACTATCGAACAAAACGTGTCGTAAGCCCGCAGCACTTAATCACTGTAAATATTCCATATTTGTATGTGTCGGTTTCGCACGATACGCTTAGTGCGTTTAAATACGTTCAATTCATACGTTTTGAATATTGCACGCCTTATTTAGGTACCGAATTTCACCATTAGGCCTAATGACAGGTGGTCGCGTATAGATTTTGAATCGACCACGTGACTCCCTCAATTCCCTTTGCGTCTATGTGTTTAGGACAATCATTGAGGTCGATATAATTTCTTTTCTCTTCTTTCCATTTCGCTACCAGGAAACTTAAGCGGATAAAATGGCGGACGCATCGAAACTGACTTTCACAGAAAAATATAAGATTCAATTATTATCGCGATAACATGTATGTTTTTGGAACTAATCGTATCTAAACTGTATTATCTATACGCAGAGAAAAATATTGTAAAAGTAATTAAATTTTGGTTTCTCGCAACGATTTGTTTTATTGAAATAGTGACAAAAGAAAATTTGGTTTAATATAGCAAATATTGTTGCTTGAAACTACAAAAGTAGATGTTTGATTTGTCTCAGTGAATTAGTTTATTCCAATAAATATTTTGTTCAAAATAACAAATATTTGACTTGTGCATTCCTGTCAGTTTCTTAACAAACAATTCCATAGTAAATTCAACTTGCCAAATCAGTTTACAATGAACTAACTTTAAATGAAGGTAATCTTTATAGTGCTTTGAATTTAAGAACTTGGCAGTTGAAATGATGAATGATAAGATAAAAACCTAAAATGATAAGATATAAACCTAAAATGATTATTATTTCTACTTACGTTTTTTGTTTCTTAAAATCTTTTTTTATGTTGTAGTGAGAAGTGAAATGATTTCTTTAAAAATAATTTGGAGGATTATTTTTGATACATTTTTTGTCGATTTATTTTATTTTAGCAATTCTAATTACTTACTTGATGAAATTATAATTATTTCCAAACCACAATCATGGCGCGATACCCTTGCAGATCGGTTAAAATAAAGATATCCTGCAACATTTTTTTGTAAAGAAAACGTGTTATGTAATATTATGAGGTTTCTAATATTACTGATCAATACTTATGCTTGGATTGTTGAAATGCTCCACGAAAAAGAAATGAGCAGATAAAATTTCATTTCACACAAACAAACTATTTTGTTTGTTCACGGTTGAAAAAATTTCTCTGGATTTCAACAATAAACTGTGTTGTATCATTATACAAATTAGATCATAGATGAAAGAAATCAATTTTTTTTTAAACATAAAGGTAAATTAGAATTGAATCAACAAAAATTTTATCAATAAAATCAACTCAACTTTTGTTGATAAGCAACAAATTGATAGTTTATTTCAACAATAAAATCAGCTGGAACACCATTTTTTTCGTTTGGTTAGACCAAAATGTAAATTCACATCAAACAGAGACAACATTGTTGGTGTTGAAAGGGGAAATTGGTTTGAAACAATCATATTCTAGATAGAAATTAACAAAAATCAAATTTAAAAATCTACTAACTGTTTTGTTCTTTCAAATAAGCTTCATTTTTCTGCGTGTAGACTTTGTCATGGTGGCAATATGATATAAACCTTAAAAGTGATGATTAGCGATGAACAAATAGAGGTATGCCATTCCAAGCGTTATAGTTTTCAGCAGTTCCTCAGTCAGAAAAAGCGGTACACTAGCGGTAAGCTCAATGAATCATTCTGGAAATTTCACAGAATATTCTCAACTAAATTTTGATGACATTGTCAGGTGGATTTTTCGATATTCATAACCGTTTCCAAGAGAAGTAAATTTGAAACGGGAAAATAGTAAAAACGTTACGTATTTTACGTACTGTCCTCAGCTCTTAATACTCGTTCAAACGAAACATTTTAGAAAACTTCAACTTATGTTATTTTTTGATGTTTAATGCTACTGAAAATTTCATCATAAATTGCTGAACATATTTCTGATGCTGTGGAGAAAAAATTTTGTTGCTGCGTTAAATACAACAAGACCTATTCACGATTATGTTCTACCCATTCTTATACATGGCAAATTAAAAAAAATCGTATCCACGATAAAATGAATTTGAACACAGGACAATGTTGGTCCAAATGTTGTACAGAACTTTATGAGTAGTGTTAAGAAGAAGGTTCTAGCATTAGCATGATATTGAAACTGAATAAAACGAACATGAAAAAGTTAAATAATATATTTGATTTGATTTTCTGAAAGTTTGAAGATGATCGGTTGAATGGATGAATTTTGCCGAATATTTTCTTGTGATGCAATTCATACACCCTTTAAGTTCATCGGTGGAAAACAATCGATAGAAGTGAATGAAAAAATAAAAGTATTCCAAGAAGAAATTTTAAATAATGGATAACAATATTTTTGCACAAATTTCGGATTAGAGTTGACATTTGATCGTAAACTCGGTTCCATATGATACATAATTATGTTACTCAACTGAAGTAGTAATTTCAAGTCAAACCTTTAGACTTTTCTTTGGATAAAATGTGCTTGAAGGAGTATTTCTGCTCTATTTAAATAAAGTGTAAGAAACAAAGGACAAAAGGAGTGGGAGAGTAAACTTAAAATCGGTTGTAGCTCGTTTCCACCGTTACCTCAAGTACGCATTTTTACACATATGATCATAGTAATCTGCATATGGGGTTTTTCTATGCTACTTGATGTGACTCTGTAGTCTAATTACTGCTTGAAACAGTTATACTTCTCTTTCAAATGAAATGCTCATCTTGTAGATCTGTTATCTGTGTTTCAACAAGAGAATTATAAACACCCTTCATGTCAATTTAGTATGACTTCAGGCGCAATCGAAACAGTGCGGTTTACCCTACTCACAACTACAAACCTACGTTCACCTGTATGAAGCTGCAGTAACTAATGGACGGAATGAAATCAACATCTCCTCTCTCCCTTTGTGTATCTACCTGTTGCATCGCATGATCATTCGATTGCTGTTCTCCCTCATTCCAGCAGTCTCGGTTGTATTGAGCTCGCGTTCGGATCGTAGGTTGGGTTTCATTGATCGTACCTAGTATCGTTTTTTTGTTCGTTTGTCATTCACAGATCGTATTCTGTTCGATTTGCGCTGTTCGTCGCGGAAGAAATTCAAATAATTGTCTATTTAGAGCAAATATAGTCGAATCGACAATTTTTGGTTGTAGAAAAAACGGAAAATAATTTCACTTCAACTGGATGCTGGAAAGTTGCTGATGCGATCTGCTGTGGAGACAAATGAAAAATCGAAAGTGTCTCGTATCCAGCAGATACCACGTTGAGAGCGGATGGGATTGAACCAGTGCGTGACGTTTGCGTAAAATCAAAACAAAAGTCACGATGTTACCTGGCTGTGTGAAATGCCAATAATATTTACTGTTCTTAAACTGCAAACTAACGGATGATGAAGGAGAAGAGCAAGCCAAGTATGGGAAAACCAAAATGTTGTAACTTTTAACAATCGCAAAGTTGAAATGGAAATAGAATAATTCGGTTTGCCCGAGTCTTGGTCTACGCGTGAAACGAACCGTTTCGCGCTAGTGTTGGTGCTGGAGATTCATGACTATCTCGCGAAGTTCCGTGAGACGGGAACGAGTTGCATCTGTGGACGTGAATGAATATCGTCAGGTACGGCGAGCTGCAAAATTTTAAATTGTTTTTGTTTATGCAGAGTAATGTAATATTTTTTCGCATAAAAATTCAGCATAGATCGAACAGTTTATCAGCGATTCAAGTTCCAACCGCCCCAACTGTGCGATCAATCGTCGCGGGCCTTGGAGGTTTACTTCCCTTTCATGGTTGGAAGGTTCCGAGCAGTGAATAAAAATATATTTTTTTACCATTGCTGGCCATGGTGCAACAATTTATTACAAATCCTAGTGACGTGGGTGTGCGGTAGTGCTGTACTGTGGTGTTTGCTGTGATTGTGTGCGCCCGAAGCGTGGAATGTTGAATTTTTTGCAACAACCGTGAAGAAACAGGAGGTGCAAGAAAATGTCAAAATGAAAGTTGTTTCCATTCCAGTTGCATGATTGTGTTTGTGTTGTGACTTACGATTTGGAAACAAAAGCTGCTAACCCCATCGCCTCCCAGATTGCTAGTCCGACTGGTTGGCTGGCTGGCTGGGTGGGTGCCACAGGGGCCCTAAGACAGTCGATTTCGACGACCGGAATGCGAGGAACCTCGGTGCGGATTTTTGCCTAAACGGCCATTGGATGCGATTTGTTTGCGCATGAAGGCACGCATAATTTTCGATGTGCGAGTACGAGGCACTAATTGAAGCGGTTGAAGAGCTGGGCAAACTGGGTGGAGGTAAGTGATTCGATTTGGGCCGTTTAGAAACGTAGGAGATTATGTAAAGTCGATGAGACTTGTTGGTGAGTTGAATCGATTGCAGAAACAAATCTGTCGCGGTTTGCCCCCGCCCTGTCGCTTTGATACGATTTGGGGTCGATCATTTAATAGATTTCATAACCAGTGGGTTTTCTGCTTCAGTTTAATTGCATATTTAACGGAACCGGAAGGTAAACATTTATACTTTTTGATTTTACTGGTACTATCTGACTGTCTAGCAGTCGAAATTCTCATTTGGGTTCTAAAGTGATGATGATTTCAAACATCGTTTCAAAAAATGTGTTATGGTTCTAGATAATAAAGAGTATTGCAAAACCCGTTTTTTATGTTCAAAAGTTCAAATTTCTTTTATGTGTTAAGGAAATCTTATTTCATTATTATTTCAGAATCCATCAGAATGAAATAACAGTTTGCAAAGACTGATCAGCTTTTGAAAATGGTTATTCACTATTGGAGACATTTCGTCTCTCGGTAGAATAATTTCTTCCTTAAGTACAGGGCTCAGAAATCGAATCCTGATAAGTTAATAATAAACCTGAAATGTTGTGCTGACATTGGCAAATACACATCACTCTTACTTTTTCTCTTCATCATTCATATCACTCCAGACCTTGGATCAAATCAAATGGAACTGATTTATAAGTTTAGACCTTGTTGAGGTAACAGGATGTATAAAATTCACGTCTTGTCTCGATCTGTCTAAATTTACAAGCTCTCGGCCTCGCTCCGCCGAGCCACTACAGTAGGGATGGTACTCGGAAGGCAAAGTGTCGATACCTAGGGTATCGGGATACCAAAGTTCTGGGCATCGATACAAGGTATTAAAAGGCAATAAAGTATCGATACCTGTAAGTATCAATTGATACTTGCGCAGCAATAATTTCGAAATAAAATAAAATTGTCGATTGTGGCGTTATTTTATGATGTACAGTTTTCAAACAGCAAAAAAACCTTTTTTAATCCACCTAGTGGTGTAATGATGCCTTTCTCATATTACTTATGTTTTTTATCACTAGAAGATTTTGTCAATATATTCTTTTTTAAACTTGAATAAAATAAAAAAAATCCTTTGGTGTAAACTACCATCACCTTTTCAATTTGTAAACAGCTATGTCAAGTTAATCGCCCTTATTCTGAATAACGACGTATTGGTTTTTCGATCGAATATGGTTCGGTCGAATCTTAGGTACCTTTGATTTTGCTAGCGTTATTAGGAATATTAATGAAATATGATCGAAAAAACGATACGTCGTTATTCAGAATAAGGGTGAATATAGATTTAAATGTGGCAACCCTGCACGCTATACGAAGTTGAACAAAGTACTCTTGCTGGGTGCGTTTTCTTCTTCTTCCGTACCAGCACGTACCGATGTGCACCGATTTCGCATTATTTTGTATGGCAGTTTGAAAGTTTTAATACTCATTGCCCTAAAATTTCGGAACCGGAAGTCGGATCTAGATGAAATTGCACAGTGTCTTCGAAGACACTTGCACAGAGCTTCAATTTGAATCATAATTTGTGAAAATCGGTTTAACCGTTGCTGTAAAATCGAAGTAAGTTACGTTTTTGAAGCTTTTCATTTCTATTATCGATGCGTTCGGAAGCGTAAACCGGTAGTAGTCCCAAAGTAGATTTATATATCCACCAACTAACAAGATCTGCCAACTAGATGAAATCACCAGTAAAGTACTCACGGAAACTTTTACCTATCGCACTGTAATACCGGAACCGAAAGTCAGATCTGAATAAACTTTTTGGAGACTTTTCAAAGAGTTTCAAGACCTTTCATTTGCATCTTAGTTTGTAAAAATCGATTAAGAAATTTCCAAAAAAAATGAATGCGCATTATCTCATAGATTTGCACATATTACCTTGTAAATCCGGAACCGGAAGTTAAATTTTAATAGCGATCTACGGGACAGTAAGACCTTTCATTTGAATCCGAGTTTGTGAAAATCGGTTCCTCAGTCTCTGAGAAAATCGAGTGACCTTATTTGTCACATACACACATACATACATACACACATACACACACAGCCATTTGCTCAGTTCGTCGAGCTTAGTCGAATAGTACATGACATTCGGCCTTCCGGGCTCCGGTTCAAAAGTCGGTTTTCATTGTGATTGTATAGCCTTTCTATATGAGAAAGACAAAAAGAATTGTAACAATCTCAACGTGATTATTAAACGAGGTTAAAAAAATTAGACGTACTGAACATCAAATGTAATAATTTTCTGTTTTTCAAGTAATATTGCAGATAAATCACACGTTTTTAAATTGAAACAACGCATTGAGTACTTTACATCGCCTTAACTGAATACTGTATATGATTCTGATATGAAATTATGCATCTTTTCATGTAATATTAAAACCTTTAGAATGGCACCAATACATTTGTGATATTACATCAAAATTGCTGCAAATCACTTTTCACTACTGATGTATAACGATTACGATATAATATCACAACAATCTTGGTGTCGTTCTAATGATTATAATATTACACGAGAAGATGCATAATTTAATATCAGAATCATATACTGTATTCAGTTAAGGTGGTGTAATGTATTCAATACGTTGTTTCGATGTAATCACGTGAAAATTATTACATTTGATGCAGGGGTGGAAATAAGCAAATTTTTTGATTCACAGTAAATAAAATTAGTCAGTATTATCCTTTCATATGACATATTTATTGTAGATATTATAATGAATTTTGAAACAAATTATTTTTGAAACGTGAAATTTTGGTTTTACTTAAAATTTAAAAATGTCTTCATCGTTATCAGTATCACTGTCTGATTCGGAATCAACATTTCAACAAAGTTAAGCTTGTTTTAATGCTACTCTGTGTCCATTAAACAGGTTTGAAATTCTAATGGTTCTATATCACCGGAGTGACATATAATGGCATATGTGACGTAAATGTCAAAGCTGATTATCAGTCAATTTTATCAGATATGGATTATCCGATATCAACAATTTTGGCCTCGTTGGGTGAGTTTATTTCGTCGGTCGCATCGAAATTCCATGCATCGTGATGTATTTGAAATTTATTCAGCAATACCGTCGTGGTGGAGTAATATCATCAATATAAACAGCTAATAATATTAACATACATGCTGCAATGAATAATAATTATAATAATAAGAAAAACATATCCAATCTTTGTGCGTGCTATGCAGTTGATTAATATTATCCTATTTAGCTTGAATATCATACACAGGAGTAACAGGAGTGCAGGATTTTGCTACGCCAATTCAAACGCACTTTCAATCTTTGAATCTAAGTTCGTGAAAATCGACCGATACCAGTTCCATTTCGGAGGTACAGACCACAATAATTTTAATTTTTCACATCGTGATTCAAATGACGCGACAACAAAAAAAAAATGTTTTCTTCGGCCCAATACACATATTCTAGTTAACATGAATTGACATGAATGAAACATTTATTTTTAAAACTTTTTATCAGAAAATCCCTGTGTGTGATACTGTTTGAAACATAACAGATTTCAAAAAGTGATTAAGCGTAATATGAATAGCTAATAAGTCAAACTTATTGTCGAAACCCTTGTACTTTCAGAGCAAATGTGTTGATTTTTGCATGGAAACTTTCTAAGCATTTTGAATGTTATGTATTTTATCTAACAGATTCAAAATTATTAACAATTGTGCTGTACGCCAAGGAAAGTAATTAAACAAGTCTCATAAAACACAACTGCCAAAACATGTAGGGTTCAATATTCTTACAAAATTGTATAAATGTTATTAAACTTGAGCACTCGTACCTAGTTCTTGGCTAAATGCGCCAAGGGCGAACAAAGCGTTGTAAGCGAGAGTGTTCTGTTACCGGCACCCTTTTCTTTTTAGCTCATAACTTCTAACTTAGTGCACATTATGCGGACATCTATACATAAATGAAAAGCTAAAGTCCCTGGCTAACAACTGATCAAGAAACTAAGTTGATTGAAATTTTATTGAAAAAAAAATTGTTATCATTTTAATAGAGCGATAAATTTTGGCCATTTTAAAAAAGGTGTTCGATTACCGGCACTCCAAGAAATTTCGCTAAAAATGGAAAAATATAAGTAAAGACTGCAGCTATTCAAAGAAAAAACAGAACAAACATTCTTTTTGGAAGCGTTGTTGACAAAAGTCTTCATTGTCTGATTGTTACTTCGCCTTGGCTCTCTTGGTCGAATATTTGGATGGTGGCGCCTTTGGTATTAATTTGGCCGGTCTTCAACGTTCTGTCTTAGCCGGAGCATCTGCTGTTTGAGCAGCTAGATGTTTGTCTTGACAGCAGCCTGCATATCACTGACAATTTTTTACGATTTGTCGAAAAAAAATGGGGCGGCGGTAACCAAAATTGGTAGACATTTTGAAAATTACAAACAAAATCTTTGGTTGCGAAAATTTTCATAGTATCCGGTATTAAATCACGAAATAGATCTATTTCACCTCATAAATATTCAATCCACTCGCCGTTCCGATTGATGCTCTTCAATTTATGATATTCTAAAATAAGTCAGAAAAAACTTTTGTGTTGATATTCACGTAATTAAAATTTATTTTGAACGCATCAAAAAGTACAAGTGACTGTTTGCTTCGTAATTCGGCACAAAAAGAACGTGCTGCTATTACACACACACATGACATTTGTTGGATTGACGCTATCTGGTTTCTGTCAAAAGTTAAGGTGGGGTGCCGGCAACCGAACACCTTCCCCTACATTTATTTCTGCCGCGGTACGTAAAGGCGCGAACGAGTTTTTTGTGAGAGCAGCTAAAGTTTTTCGCCTGCGCATGGTTGTCTTCTGAGAATGAGAACAAATTTGTCTCAGCACAATAAAAAGAGCGCATAAGGTCTGCTGCTACTCAGTGTAATATACAATTCCCGCAATTTAAAAAAATAATCTCAATTTTAGTTTTGTTACCCAATTTTTTAATTCACAGTGTTCGGTTTTTTGATTCACAATCCGAAATCTTGATTCACATTCTCGTGCGCAAAATGAGCTTATTTCCATCTCTGATTTGATGTTCAGTACGTCTAAATTTTTTTTCACATCAATTGATAATCACATAGAGACTGTTACAATTCTTTTTTTGTTGTGCATAAATTTCTTGTGCCACCAGTATACGCATATTCTTTGCCATATATCGCGCTTCGCCTTTCGCGACGTTTGGTCCATGTCAAAGAATTTCCGTACGCCACTTTGTGTTGATTTTACTATATTATCAACATTCCTATTACTATTATTCCAGTGCTATAAGGCGCACTGAAAGAGAGTGCAATGAGTGTGAAAAATTGAAATGATTGAATCCTCTGAGAGTATGACCTTTATGGGTATGTTTTGTTGATGGTTTTCTCTCAGTCTCTTTCAGCGCATACCTATACATGCGCGAGCTTGGCGCTTCGCCTAACCCAAAGAAATAAAAATGTTCTATTGGGGACGAGTATAGCGTTATACCTTTCACGCAGACCAACTGGGTTCGATTCTCAACCCCGCACATAGGATTAGAAAGTTTTTCTGGCCCGAAGATGCGAATGACCCTAAGGTTAAAACCTGCGAGAAATGCATCGACTTACTCATCACGCTGTAACCGTCTCCGAGCGTATTTTTCTAATTTCCTATTGTACCTCTTCATCCAACTGTGATTCAACTGTGGAGGATCTATAAGTTGTTCCTTTAGTTCCAAGCTCAAACTATACCTGACCCAATATTGCAGCAAATCACTACGATTCATCTACGGTCGCACTTGTACAGTACTTCAACCCAAACGACGTAAAAAATACCCAGTTTTTTCTTTGCCACGCGATTGCATAAGTTTTCGATGATTTCCAAAACACCCGAACACTCTAGACAGGCCAGCTGTGGAATGGATGACTTATGGAAGGGTAGCAGCATGACTGGAAAAAATGAATTACGCAAAACGCCGGATGAATTTAAACCCATCCATCGTGAAGTCGTGATTTAGCACATTGGAGATGGATCGAGATTTCACATTTTTGCTGATATTACGAGCGGATTTCTCGGTGGGAAAACGGACTGGTCTCCGGGCGGGTCTTGGGGTGAAATGCCACCAGCAAAATAATGATGCCCTCTTACGACTGCGTCCGGCTAGCAGCGCTCCAGGGCGGAGACCACAAGTTGCGGTTTTGCACGATCTATACCTGAAACGAGCGCAAACAAATGAAAACAGCATAAACTCTTAACGACATGTTGCAAAACTGTCCATCTTCGTAAGGGTTTGAAATGTAGTAGAAAAATGTCCGTGCGGTACCATGAGCTATGAAATTTTAAATGATTATGATTAGAGACGAATTGGTTAGAGTCGTTAATTTTCCGTACCTTCGGGCTGGGATAGGAGCGAGAATTGTATTCATAAATACTTTGAAAGTGTCATTCAAAGTCAGATTATATTAAAGCAAGCCGAAAATGGTACTCTTATGTTGACAAGTGATGTGTGCAAAACCGAAAGTTGACAATCGTGAACTGAATACTCAATACAGTGGTAAACCATAAGAAATACGTCCACGTTAGCTTTCTCCCTACTATCGACTGCCACGGTTGCATCGCACGACGTTTATGCTGGCAATTTTCGAGGTTCAAGTTAGCTGCCGTTTCGTGAAGGTACGTTTCAGCCAACTTCTGTCTAATAACTACCGCGATCAAGATTGCCGGTTCCGATGGGGGATAAACCGAAGGAAATAATTACATACCTACCCGGTACGGGTTCCAAGCTTTGCGAGTATGAACGAAACTAAAACGGATCGCTCCAAGAAGAAGGTCGACACCGGGCCGAACTCTATTTCATCTGACCTCTGGCAGGTCTGCGTTTTTGTTTTGTTTTCTCACCTCAGCATGGCGCGGCCGTGGAAACTCATCTCATCAGCATGTGAAATTCTCTTATTTGCATTGAAAACAAAATTGCAACATTAGGTTGTGAACGAGTTGGATGAGACATGAGAGAGATTGTATTCATTGTTCGCCTTGATAGGAACAAATATGAAATTGAGAAGGAAAAGCCGCCCAGAACAGAATGGACAGATGTATGCAGTTTGTTCTAGTGTACGGAAAATTGGATGTGAACCAGGAGCATGGCTGTGGTTGACAATGTAAAGGTTATTTTCATAATCCGTTAGTTTAATGGTTAGTGGAAAACCTTTTTAATCCACCTAGTGGTGTGATGATGCCTTTCTCATATTACTAATATTCTCAAAAACATCACTAAAAGATTCTGTCAAGTTTCTTTTTTTGAAATTTGAATAAAATCAAAAACTTTCTTCGGTATAAACTACCATCACCTTTTCAATTTGTAAACAGTTATGTCAAGTTAATAAAGATTTTAATGTGGCAAACCTGCACGCTATACAAAATTGAACAAAGCACGCGGGGGAGTTCTCTTCTTCTTCCGTACCAGCACGTACCGACGCGTACCGATTTTGCATCATTTTGTATAACAGTTTGAAAGTTTTGATACTCATTGCCCTATAATTTTTCGGAACCGGAAGTCGGATCTGAATGAAATTGCACAGTATCTTTTAAGACAATGAGAGCTCTAACTTGAATCATGATTTCTGAAAATCGGTTTAACTGTTGCAGAGAAACCGAAGTAAGTTCCGTAAAACCTTCAATTACAGTCTAAGTTTGTGAAAATCGGTACTTCCGGAATTGAGCATTGCACGGAACGACCGAAATTAGCTCTACGCCTAATTCGTATTACTGTTTTTGAATTAGTTGATTTTAACAACGAAATTTCCAAAATAACTATAAAATTATTAAAATTTAGAATTTACTGTGCTGAAAAAAATTCTTATTTTTAGAGAATGTGTTTAGTTGGCGAATATTCTGGACACAAACCAGCAATATTTCAATCCAACACGAAATTCTCATTGACAACTAATTTCGTTATTAAAATCAGAAACTTTGATTCTATTTATCTATCACCGTCATTACTGAAGGGCAGTAGTGTCAAAACAAAACAATCCATTAAAAAGCTAAAAGGGACAGTCTTGTTGAAACTGCTCGCAAATTGTTTAGATGTTTTTCGCATGTGTTACGATATATCCCTATATAAATTTCTAAACCGATATGTAAAAATTACGTAAACTGTTAGTGGAAAGTGTATTTATTCAGAATTTGTGCGCAGTTGAAGCGATTGTGGGTAATAATGTTTTTACGCGAAACAGTGAAGTGAGTTTCGAATGTTGCACTCTAATTGTACACGTCAAATGATGTTTTTTTGTATCTTTTCATTCCGGGCTACGCCGTCCGGTGTACTACTTGTATTCGGTTTTTGTTTACCGAGTGCTCAAAGTTTTCAGTGAGAGAGTCGATTTCGCGAAGTCGAATGAAGAAAACAGCGATTTAGAAGTAAAATTTTTCAAAAAGAAGTTTATGTTTCGCTTATGTCTTTTTCTCCAATACAACATCGTATTTATACCTGCAAATATAGAAAAGATAACCGCGACTGAAATTTTTTTCGGTAGTAGTGTGCCATCTAGTGGCTAGTAGTCATTACGGTGTTAACGAGCGCCATATAGCTGCTAATTGCAAAAACCAATTCAACCATTTATGTTGGTTGAAAACAACGTTTTATTTCTCTAACTCAACTAAAAAATTAGTTGAATGGATATAAAGCGTGCCTTAGCTAAGAAATGACAGCACGTTTAATTGGTGAATTCAACTAAAAAAAATAGCCATTTCAACAAATATTTTATTATTATTAAAAGAATTAGAATTAATAAATCTAATTTAGCAAAAGTAAGATTATTTTAGTTGTCTCAAAAAATAACTAACCAAAATCAGAAAATCAACTAATTTTTTCGCCAAAATGCTAATTTCGGTCTTTCCGTGTGGGAAACGGTATAGCTGATTTCGGTTCGCTTAGCCAGCAACTATCATAACCTATAAATTGTAATAGTTTGGAGCCATATTTAGAAGAAAAAAGAATGCTGCTTGTATTATCACTCTAAATGACGGACTGCAATTTCATACACCCTTAAAGGACTATTCACACATATCCGGTTCGGTTCAGTGCCGGCACGACACCGTGCACGGATACTGATATTATTTCATTCGTTTTCTATGCGCGCATTCACACCTATCCGGCGCCGTGGCGTTTCAGTGCAGCTAGCCTAGCTAGCAGTGTAGCGTCCGTCCGGCAAACTCAAATTCGTCGTCACCGATATTTTTTATTTTCACTGAGGCCCTTATTACCGTTCTCACTTCCACTTTCACATTCACTTCACTTACATGTCACTTCACTTGTTTCCACCTATTACCAGTATCACGTATAGTGAAGTGATCACTGTGGTGGAAAAAACTAATTTTTTCAACAAAATGTCGGTGGCATGATGTTTATTATGACATCAAGTTCATCCAAATAATTACTTTTGCCTTTGAAGCAACTTCCGTACTGTGGACCAAAACTCACTTCACTCGATTTTCACCGTGAAGTGATACCGATAATAAGGGTCACAATCACTTCACTTGGTTTTCACCGTGTAGTGGTACCGGTAATAAGGGCCTGAAGTCGGTATATCACTGCATTTGCTGTGCCGGAACGGAAACAACATGGAAACGGATCGGAAGGGTTCCGATAAAAAAAGAACACTGACGGCACACTGAAGGCACTTTCACTGAACCGTCACGGAACTGAAATGTGTGAATAATCCTTAACCCTGTATTTCCGGAACCGGATCCGGATGAAATTCTACAACAACTTATGGACAAATAAAACTTTTCGCTTGAATCGAAGCTAGTGAAAATGGCCCAGCCGGTTCTGAGAAATTGAAGTGATTTGCGGTTTGGAGAACCAATCAATTAACCCATTATAACGTAGCGTATGATATATAATACGCAAAATTTCCTACATTTTAATACATGTTTACTTTAGAAGTTTAATACCTTATGGCTTTACTAGAGCACGAGTTGATAGTTTACACTTCTAATTTCTTTGTATATTAAAATTGTTTTCAAGTGTCAACGTTTTATTAGTATTATAACCTAGCAAAGTTCACACATATGACCAAAGAAAAGTAAGTAACATATTCGTGTGAATCTTATGTTCGAAACCAAAAGTTAATACTTCCATCTTTTAATAAACCATTGCCAAAGATTCAAATTAGTTATTTCTGTAGCGAAGTTCCAAAAATATATGGTAAACAATAAAAAATTGTTGTGAACATTTGATCGTATGATATATCATACGGTGGGATAATGCAGCAGTCTTTTTTTCAAAGCGTATCGTTAACGCATAAACTCCAGCGTCAGAAGTTTCTGATTAGTTGAAGTCTTTCGAAAATCTCTTGCCAAATCAAATCCATTTTGTTATATTTTCTAAATGTGGAATATTCAAAAACATGGCAGCAAAAAATAATGATAAAGATAGGGACCCTTTAGTATTTGACGAACACATGAACATGGAGTAGAACGCCAACTTAGAAAAGGAAATATGAATACCTCTAAAACTTATTAAACATGGGAAAAACTATCAAATGAGCTTACGATACTCCCAAAAAATCGTACGAATATCTCAAATATCATACAGATACAAATAGTTAATCAATTTTTCTAAAAATGAAGAAATGGAAACATATGAAGTTATTTTTTATTTTCGATTACACAGGTTTTAAGCTTAAAGTCATTCACCACTTCGGCCCAGAAAAACCTTCTGACCCTGTGTGCGGGGGTGGGAATCGATCCCAGGTAGGCTGAATGAAAGGCTTCGGCGAATTGAGTTATTTATTGCAAATTAAAATACAATATACACAAATAATTATATTATCAATATCGATCCGCTAAAAACCGAAACGAAGGTATATTTTGGGCGAAACGCACCAAATATTTCGTTTTATATTGTGTCTTTATCTCCGATAGTACTTCTACCAGTACTATTTGAAAGACATTGAATCGTATATATAAATACCACTTTCAAAATTTGGACGTATCTCTTATATTTTTTTGCTATTGTATTATCCCAGCGTAGGATATAACATACATAGGATAATAATAATAGGTTTGGAAAAGATTTTTAATAGTGATTTGGTATTTCCCAACATCTTCAACACAAAATATGATGGTATCGATGATATCTGCTCATTTGGTTCAAATTTGGGAACCCCTGGGTTATGATGGGTTAACCAGGCTAGTGGAAAATAGTTTGCACGATTTTGCAGACACGGATAGACCGAATTCAGCATTTTGGCGAAAAAATTAGTTGATTTTCTGATTTTAGTTAGTTATTTTTTGAGACAACTAAAAAAATCTTACTTTTGCTAATTTAGATTTTCTATTTCTGATTCCCTTAATAATAATAAAATATTTGTTGAAATGGTTATTTTTTTAGTTGAATTCGCCAATTCAACGTGCTGTCATTTCTTAGCTAAGGCACACTTCATTTCCATTCAACTATTTTTTTAGTTGAATTAGAGAATTAAAACGTTGTTTTCAACCAACATAAATGGTTGAATTGGCTTCTGCAATTTGCAGCTATGTGGCGCACTGTCACCGAAAAAAACGTTAACACCGTAATGACTACTAGCCACTAGATGGCACACTACTACCGAAAAATATTTCAGTCGCGGTAGTCTTTTCTATATTGGCAGGTATAAATACGATGTTGTATTGGAGAAAAAGACATAAGCGAAACATAAACTACTTTTTGAAAATTTTTCTTCTAAATCGCTGCTTTCTTCATTCGACTTCGCGAAATCGACTCTCTCACTGAAAACTTTGAGCACTCGGAAAACAAAAACCGAACACAAGTAATACACCGGACGGCGTAGCCCGGAAGGTTGGAAGATTCAAAAAACATCATTTGACATATACAATTAGAGTGCAACATTCGAAACTCACTTCACTGTTCCGCGTAAAAACATTATTTCGCACAATCGCTTCAAATGCGCACAAATTCTGAATAAATACACTTCTCACTAAGAGTTTACGTCATTTTTACAAATCGAATCAGAAATTTATATATGGATATATCGTAACACATGCGAAAAATATCAAAACAATTTGCAAGCAGTTTCAGCAAGACTGTCCTTTTTAGCTTTTTAATGGATTGTTTTGCTTTGACACTTCTCATGAGTTTTTGGCTAATAAACTTGTTAATAAAACCAATTTCATTTTTGTTTTCTTTGTGCTGTCCTTCAGCGATGACGGTGATAGATAAATAGAATCAAATTTTCTGATTTTGATAACGAAATTAGTTGTCAATGAGAATTTCGTGTTGGATTGAAATATTGCTGGTTTGTGTCCAGAATATTCGCCAACTAAATACATTCTTTAAAAATAAGAGTTGTTTTAGCACAGTAAATTCTAAATTTTAACTAATTTTATAGTTATTTTGGAAATTTTGTTGTTGAAATCAACTAATTCAAAAACAGTAATACGAATTAGGCGCAGAGCTAATTTCGGTCGTTCCGTGGAGTCACGTATAGAAATACGCTTCAAAAATTGACATTTCTTTTATACCTAAGCTTGTAAAATATTGTCCAACAATCTTTGGGAAAATCGAATGACCTTTTTGGCATAAAAAATGCCTTCCTCTTCGCTATACGGGGCCGGGTGTCAATTAAAAGTTTCAAAAATAGTCGCGTAACCCTTTTTCGTCATAATTTTGAATATTAACAACTCAGTCATTTGTTGATGAATTGATATAATTTAACAACCAATCGATTCGGAAACTTTTAACTTAAACATATATGGCAACGTTCTTTTCAGTATTTCAATAGCATACTATTGAAAAAATGATTAGAATCGACCTATGTTTTCATCCACCAATCCCAGTTGTACAAATTTACGTCATTTTCTTGTTCGGTATAGGCTTTGCGTCATGCATAAAAACACCGTATCATTCTGCGTAGTGTGAAGAGGAATCTATAAATATATGCTGCAAATCATTTCTTGATTTCAGTTGATGCTTGACTGTGAATGAAACAAGTAGCTCGTGCAGTGAGGTGATGACTAGATTGTATATGCGATCGCGCGTTGGATTGTCGCTTTTGCTTACTCTTCACTGTACGAGGCTGGGTTTGAATTTAAAAATGCAAAACTAACCGCGTAACCTTTTTCTGTCATAATTTTGAACGCTTATAACTCAGTAATTTGTTGATGTATTTATATAATTTAACTACCAATCGATTCGGAAATATTTCACTTAAACTTATGAGGTAACGTCATTTAAATATTTCAATTGCATACCACTGAAAAAATGGTTTGAATTGACCTATGTTTTCACGAGCCAATAACAGTAGCAGCGCGTAAATGATGTCATCCTCCCCTTTGCGTAGTATGAACTAACGCACAAAAGGGAATCTATTTGGGCATATAAATACATTTCTGCTTTAGTTAACCCCATCAAATAAATATTATGAAAATAAATATTATGATTAAACATTAGTATGTAAAACAAGAGTAACTAAAACACCTAATATTAATAACGAATCGTATGAACAACAAAGATGAAAGGCCAAAGGGTCAAAACACTTGTACTGTAAAATGTTGATGTAATACACAAAAATAAGATTAATAAACAGATATTTATGCAAAAAAAAAAAAAAAAAAAATGTTAACCCCATGCTGTGAGCAAGCATGCCTCGTAGACCGATGTTTGAATAGTGAGTGGATGAAAGTCTCTTCCATTCGCTCGTTGGATACTCGCTTTTGCATTTGTGCTGTGTGTTCAGTATAGTATAGTAGTATTTTATTTTGGATCTCTGGTAACTATCATGCCAATTTAGAATTATCGGCGATAGATTTTTCGGATTTAATTTGCAGCGCTTGTTCCTCGATGATTTGTTGATGGGTTTTCCTCATTTAAATTATTCGAAAGCTTCAATATTGTACGCTTAAAAATGTTTTAATTTGTCAACGGATCGGTTGCATACTTAAATCTTTATTCCCTTACGAACAAAACGTTGGCGCGCAAATGGATTCAGTACAAAGTTGTATTATGATGATAATCATAGATACTTCTTTTTCATTAAATGTGACTAAACAAGTTGTTGTCTCACCAGGAATTAAACGTTTCAAAAGATTCAAAATTAAATTCTGAAACTTGTCTAAAAGCGGCCTTCTCGCTTTAGTAGTATAAATGAGTTCCACAGACTCACACATACAGGACTATTAGATGCAATATTATATAAAATCAAAGATAAACTCAAGATAAGCTTACCTGCGTAGAATTTGGTTAACTGCCAGTTTCAGTTCAATCATTATTTGCTTCAAAACAATAAGCATCTGATGGCTACACGCGATGTAACTATGACAATGTTCATTCATGTGTTACAAGTTACAATATGAACAAAATTTCGGAATTTTGTTGCGTATCCATTCCGTATATTCCTAATATGCCAAAGCGAAAATCAATGTACAGGGTCCGGCACTCGAAGTGTAACCAACTTCAGACCTTCGAGCCTGGCGTCAAGGTAAATGCGACATATTATCAGGAAAGTATTCTGGAGGTTGCTTTGAAGCCGTGGGCAGACAAACGTTTCGGTGGCAGACCATGGACGTTTCAGCAGGACTCGGCACCGTCTCACAAAGCTCGAGTGAACCAAGAATGGCTGAAAAACAACGTTCCGAACTTCATCACGTCCACACAATGGCTCTCGAATTCACCAGATGCGAATCCAATGGATTATTCTCTTTGGGCCATTTTGGAGAGCAAAGTCCGAACTAAATGATACACCAGTCTCGAGGCGCTGAAAAAAGTTATTGTCCGCGAGTGGGCCAAAATACACCTGCAAGTCACATTCGGGCAGCTTGCGATTCGTTTTTTGACCGTCTCAAGGCCATAGTCAAGGCAAATGGTGGTCATATCGAGCAAAAGTGAATTGATTCTGAATTTTGTATTATTTTTACACATTTTATACTTTGAATTAAGTAGAAGTAATTTTCCAAACTGAATTTATGGCCTTTTTAATTGGTTACACTTCGAGTGCCGGACCCTGTAAGTAACTAAATATTTTATGCGGACATGTTTGTTTCACATGTTTTCTTCCTCGTATTGTTGCCATATTATTTACCGACACTTTCCGAAGATTATCGACGATTTTGAAGAAGGATTAATAAAATTACACTATTACTGAGTTTACTGATACAACATTTTTCGTTAAAATTTCTAAAATCTTCTCTTGGATCGATTAACTGTTTATAAAATTAATAAGTTTGTACGTTTTTCGAAACTTGTCATCATAAAATAAAATCGTTTCATTTGTCCAGGTTTAAATTTTTAGGTTGTTTGTATCTAAAATTGAGCGTTCAAGTAACTTTGAATTCATCATAATTGACTTTAACTAGAAGCCGGACGTTATTCAAGAACTTAACGATGTAAAAATTTATGGAAAGGGAAAATTGAATAGAATCAATTATCAAGAAAGAATCTAATTGTCAATTTTATCATTCGCTAACAATCTAAGCGCTTAAACTAGAGCAAGTTTGTTATTAGTCGATTGAATAAGTTTTTAGTTTAGTATCATTATCATCTTTAATTTTTGTATTTATTATTGGGACCCTAGAAACGTTTCATTTTTAATGTTATTGTGCTCGGTCGTGTCTTGCATACAACCCTCTAATTTTTTTATTTTTTGGTACATTTTACGCCGTTACATCGGCACCAGAAGTTGGATGTGAATGAATATCAATAGCAGGCTATAGAACTGTAGGGCCTCTCATTTGAATTTATGTTAGGAATCGGTTAGGCGGTCTCTGCGAAAATCGAGAGTACTACACTTTTTTGCATATTTTACCCTGCTACTCCCGAACCGGTAGTTTGATCCGGATAAAATTCAATAGCAGCCTATGGGACTAAGAGACCTTCCATTTGGATCTAAGTTTGAGGAAATCGGTCTAGCCATCTCCGAAAATCACATACCAAACTGTCCGTGGAATTGACCTGTGACATTCTGGCATCGCTGCGGTAAAGTGAGTGCAGAACAGACGTCAGGAAAACTCGTTCACAGTATAGATTTTTCTATTAGGATTAGATTCACAAGCTGTTTGACGGTGTCACATTTGGAAATTTCTATCTTCATTGAGGTTTGCAGTAGGTTCAGTTGTTGTGGGAATTGGTCGATTCTACGAATAATTCACGATCTTCTGGTTAGGTTCCTGAGAATGAATTGTGTAAAAAGTGTGAATGATTAAATGAAAGCTTTTCAACTCTGCATTTGTCGGTCGTTCATCTTCCCACATTTTAATGAAGTTTTTTCTCATTTTCTTCATGCGCACCCTGAAGAAATCAACTCTAACACCACATTTGGCACTGAATTGTATTGTAGATTGCTTAGCTATTCACTGTAGTCACTTCGCTCTAGAAAGAAGAGAACTTGTTGACAGAAATAGGTCACATTACGAATACTGTTGTATTAAAATTGTTTCACATTTCGATCATAATTTTTTTTCCAACATGAATAAACATTGACATTGGTCATAAAATATCAACGTATCTAAAAACGATCACGTTTAATGTGTCATCTGATGAATTGAGTCTCTTCAGATTGATGCCGGCTGATGAATGATTAATAAATTTAGGGGTCATAAACTTACTAGTAATGTAAACTTGAGCAGCAGATCTCAAATCAGAAATATTTTTAACTTATTAGCAAAAATGAAATCGAATCTTCTAGTGGCATCTCACCGATCCGTGGCTTCATAAAACTTTCGCCCTGGAACTTACCCACACTCCATCTTTATATACGCGTCTTCTGAGAATACTGGGTTTGCTCTCTTTGTTATCAATTAGCGCTGTTGCCGATCGTTCCTGAAAGATGTTTATTCTTACTTCCGCACAATAGTTATCTGTTCAGGAAAACGCTTGACGATACTGTTTAAACATTATTAAGAATACTATTAGTTGTATCTAACTAACGATCTGCGGAATCAAAATAAGATACCATTTAAACATATATTTTATCCATGCAGCGATAAAGCTACATGTCTCTTTTTCACATTCCTTCTCTTTGTTTTGATACAACCGCGACCAGTAAATTCAATTTATTTTTTGTTATTTCATGCGGTTTCAACCACTTTAAATCGACTTACCGTTCTTCGTCACTCCATGCACAGAAATATTTTTTTCCAAACATTACCCTTTTTTCCCCGAATCGTGCCGTGACGGTGGAGCAAAAAATAAAAAATAACTAATTTTATTTTTATTGCTTTTTATTGCAGCATGAATCGATGACCTGGACCGCGCAGGATAGATCCAACAGATGGAGTCACCGGGTGTTTCACAAACCGCAAAACAACCAAAAAAATGGTTTACTGACTCGGTGTGTAGTGAAGTATGCGGTGCGTTTTTTTTTTCAAACATACGTGTTAAATTCCAAATCTATCTTTCACGTCGACTAGAACTCCCAGGCGTGCAAAGCTAGTGAGCCGATAGCCGAGAGACAAGATTGCATCTTGTATGTGCAGTGGTTGCTACGTTATTTCAATTCGGGGCCGACGAGAAAGTGTACTAATTGTGCGAAGGAGTTGGAAGAAATTCGAGAGACGTGTAAAAGTGAAATGATGGCTACTAGGAAAGGAGCGTTTTATCGGTGTGTTTTTCGATCATACCTCGCATGAATGCCAAGCAACAAATTGGCATAATAAATTAGAAGAACGGTATTTAAAATTTAAGCGGTGCGTTTTTATAATGATGAAGGACGGTCTTGTTTATGCAGCGTAATTATTGTATAATGCTGCGTTGTTCGTGTGCTCGTAGTCGGCTTTTCGGTGTGTTTGGTGAAAAGTGGAAAGTACGGTGCAACTGATTTATCAGATATTGCAATTATTAGCGAAACCATTTTCATGGTCAAAACCCTTAAAAATCAGGCTGTGTGAAGGGAAAATTATTGGTGGTGAAATTTTTTACGGTTACCAAAATACAATCCGTAGCCAGTTGTTTGTATGAGTGAACATCCGGAAGTGGGCATTATGGATTGCTATCATCGCTTGGAATTCAGCAACCGCTGCCGGAACACCATCGGGTTATCATAATGAGTAACGGAGCTGCGACCGCTGGAAGTGGCGCTGGTGTTGGTGGTGGATCAAACGGCATGGACGCGGAAAGTCTGGTATGTGAATAATCGTAAGATCAGTATGATTTCATTTGTTTAATCGGTAGTTAAGGCAGTGAGTGGGGAAAATGTGTTTTGAGCGAACAATCGTTTACTATGTTCAGGTTAGAATTTTCTTCTGTTGCTGTAATTGACTGTGAGTTTGATGAAATGAGTATAACAAATGGTTCTAAAGACTGTCCCAGAAAGTATGGACGCAACCAAAAACCGCTGCCATTTCGCAATAGTTCAGAATCTGTCAATTTTTATGGCTGCGTCCTGTTGTTTACACTCTTCTCTAATCACTTGTGCAGTTGTTCATTTGTTTTCTTTAGTTTGTTTCGAAATGCGTGGACTTTCAGCAGAACAACGTCGAAAAACTGTGTACAAATGGTGCACAGAACGCGGACTGTCACTGAGAAAGATAGCAAAAATGGAAGGAGTAAGTGAAATAGCCGTGCGAAATGCAACCAGGAAGTTCGGTGAGGATAACATCTTTGAGGATAAACCGAAAACGGGTCGAAAAAAAGGTCCTGCTAACCCTCAGTTGGATAAACGTATACTGAAGGTGTTCGAGCAAGAAGCATCGATCTGGCCGAGGGTTCGAAAGCTGTACAATACGATTCTTGCTGGAAATTTGAACTGCATAATCATGGATGATGAAACCTACGTGAAACTCGATTACAAATCCTAGCCGGGACCACAATGATATACGGTGCGAGAAGGGCAAGTGTTAAACCAATCCGAGACATCGATTGAAGTCGAAAAATTTGGTAAGAAAGCTATGGTCTTGTAAGCAATTTGTAGCCTGGCAAGATTTCAAAACCCTTCATCACCACTGCTTCAATGAACAGCGAAATATACATCAAGGAATGATTACAAAAACGACTTCTACCCATGATTCGAAGCCACAAGGATCCTGTTGTCTTCTGGCCAGATCTTGCTTCTTGCCACTACTCGAAATCAACGGTAGAATGGTATACTATAAAAAAATGTCACTTTCGTCCCAAAAGACATGAATCCACCAAGTTGTCCACAACTTCGACCAATTGAGGAATTTTGGGCATTAACGAAGGCACATCTTAGGAAACATGTCTCGGCAGCCGAAACGGAATTTAATGAGGAACGTTCGCAAGAAGGTGCGCCAGCTAGTCTACAATGGCTAAGTAGCAAATGTTGAGAATAATATTCTGTTGTTGTAGTCTAATATTATCAGTATATCGAATAAAATTTGAATATCTAACACTTGTGAATTATTCACAGCGAAATCAAAGTGCGTCCATACTTTCTGGGACAGTCTTTATCTACAAATGATAGTTTATCTTCCTCTTTCTTCAGTTATAAAGTAATTTCCGCAGAGAACAGACATACAAGTAGTGATATCAATGTGTGTAAGAAATTTAACGGTTGTTTGGAAAAGTACTGGGCATATTGGCTCTTGTGTTCGAGCTTGCATGCAATGGCAATTCATACGTGCAAAATCGTACGCATGTGTATGGGCATCACATCCAGAGCGATTTAAATCGAAATGTGTTGTTTTTCTGGTAATGGTCTTCGTTATATTCCAGCCTAGTAGACTAATTTTTATAAGATGTATGAAGCAAAATGGAGCATCAAAACTATGTCAAATCTATTTCGAAATGATTTCAAATTCAAGAATTAAACCCTTCTTACTTTGTAATAGACATAATCCATTTTATGAAAATTTCGTAACTAATAAACTGTTAAGTTGATAGCATTTTTCTCGAATACGTGTGTTTAATGCCGTTTTTGATATGCCCATACTAAGAATATCTTTGATTTATTTACTATTTTGAGGCTCAATGCTTAAACTTTACGCGCTCTTATTTTTATCGTTAATATGTGGGTGAAAAAGGAATATGACGGAATATCTTGAAATTTATGCGGATTTTGCAAAAGTCGGCATGATTTGCAAACAAAACATGAAATTGGATATGAGTGAAACTGTCATATCCAATGAACACACACATACAAAACTAGTTTAATAATCAGTTACTAGGAATACAAAAAAAATTGTTTTCTTTATTATCTATCATCGGAGCTCGGAAATCAAGCTAAGTTTTGAGTTGTTTCGTTTCACTGTATATTCATTCAGTGCGCAAAACATGTCTGTCACCTCATCGTTGTACGCGTACAGCGTTGTACAGAAATAATTGTACGGAAATCACATGTCTGTCAGCGGTATAACGTGCCGAAAGAAACGAAACTAAGTGACGACGTTCTGGCCGTCAACAGATAGTAGTACGCATGGGTACCGTGCCGTACAACATTCGATTCCTAGTGGTTGGAATTGACAATATGAATTCAATGTCACACCGGCTTTTCAATATAAAATAGTCGAAACAAACAATTTTTATCGCTATTGATATATTCATAGTTGAATGTTTACTTACCTTACCTGACTGCTATAGTCCTGGGGTGTCCTTTGCTGTATCAAGCATACGTTTCCACATGACTCGGTCCATGGCTGCTCGTCGTCAGCCATTCAAGGCATGGATCCTTCGTAGATCACCCTCCACTTGATCGACCCACCTTGCTCGCTGCGCTACTCTTCTTCTAGTTCCAATCGGATTGGATTCAAGAACCATTTTCCCTGGGCTGTCGTCCGACATCCTTATGACATGCCCAGCTCTTCGTAGACGTCCGATTTTAGCTGTCCGTACGATGGGTCTCCACGTTCCGTCTTCCATCTGCACTCCGCCATAGATGGCGCTCAATACCTTTCTTTCGAAAACACTAAGGGCGCGTTGGTCCTCTGCCGCCATAGTTCAGGTCTCGTGGCCATAGAGAACAACCGGTCTAATGAGCGTTTTGTAGATGGTCAATTTCGTGCGGTGGCGTACTTTTCTAGATCGAAGGGTTTTTCTGAGTTCAAAGTACGCACGATTCCCTGCCAAAATACGTCTCTGAATTTCTCTGATGGTGTCATTATCGGCGGTCACCAGTGAGCCCAAATACACGAACACGTCAACCACCTCGACATCGTCACCGTCTATCAATATTCATGGTGGGAGCCGTGGTGTTTTTTCTCTAGATCCTCTTCCTCTCATGTATTTTGTTTTTGACGCATTTATGGCCAATCCGATACGCCTAGCTTCAGCTTTCAGTTCTATATATATTTTTCGCAAGGTAATCGATCGATTGTGTCGTATGACGCTTTGAAGTCCATGAATATGTAATGCGTGCGTACGTTGTATTCACGACACTTCTGGAGTACTTGTCTTATCGCAAATATGTGATCCCTAGTGGCGCGCGCTTGGCACGGTCCTACAAATTCCTTGTAGGCGGCGTTCAGTAATCTAATTGCGCGGTAATTGCAACAATCTAGCTTATCACCCTTTTTGTAGATGGGACACTCCTTCCATCCATTCTTGCGGTAGAATGTCCTCGTCCCAAATCTTAAAAATCATCCAGTGCAGCGTTCCAGCCAGTGCATCTCATTCATGTTTGAGCAGCTCGCCTGGCTCATTGCCCGCGTCTTTGTTGTTCCTCAGCTTGCCGATCTCCTCACTTTCGGCGAAATGGCTTTCGGCGAAATGGCATTCGCCGAAGTGGCCCATTCGGCGAAATGACATTCGGCGAAATGAACCTTTCGGCGAAATGACTTTCGGCGAAACGGCTTTCGGCGAAATGGCTTTCGGCGACATGACCCTGATCCGAAATAATGTGTGCATAGTTGGATTATTCAGTATAATTAGCTGTCAAATGAGTGGCAAGAGGTATTTTTGCATGCTTTATATCAATTGCAACGCTCATTCAATGTACATCTCGTAAGACATAACACCGCACGATTCTTGCAGTTTAGTGTAACTTTAGTCCAGCTGATGGAACCGGTGTGCCTTTAGAAAAAAACTTTACTAAGATGAAATCTGCCAAAAATGTGTTTTAAAATAGAATTCAAGACACTGTTTTGCAGATAGAAATGAAATAGCCATATCGACCTGAATGATTTGTGCCAACAATTTGTCCAAAATTCGTATCAAAAATTATCTCCATGAAATAATACACGGATATAATTCATTGCCGGTACCATGAAAATCATGAAACATTACTTTGCATGAGATTATACCTATTATTGATGATTTTGTGAGCAAGTCCCATTGAAATTTTCATAATTTTAATCATTTTGCTCATAGCATCATTAATAATAGGTAGGATCTCATGAGAAGACACGTTTCATGATTTTGAATCATTTGTCAATCATGGTACCGGTAATGGATTTTTATCCGTGTATGAGACTGCTCGAATTGACAAAACTAGGTGGGTTAAAAATATTCTTTTTAATGATAAAAATACTGTGCAAGCAAATAAATGTCTTAATTTGCACTATCCGAGAACTGTTCTAAACAAATCAACCATTATTGACTGGTATGCTGAATTTAATCGTGGTCTTGCAAACACCGAATATGCAATTCCAAGAATTGAAATTCGAATTGCTACCGCCTCCGTCATATTCGCCAGATTTAGCTCTCTGCGACTATTTTTTCTCAGATTTGGAAAGGTGTTTCCCTGAAAGTAACTAAGGAAAAATCGTTGAATAACACATGGATCAATAAGTCCCGAGACTAAAGCAGAGATGGCGCTCGTAGTAAACCAGTAACCACGTCCTTCTAGAGTACTAACCTTTGCTTGAAACGGATCAAAATTTTAAGTCGATCGGACCAGAAACAGCTGAGTTATCGAGGTGTGATGTGATGTGATGTGATGTGAAGTGAAGCCACCATCAGTTCAAGGACTTGCCAGTGGATGCGGGAAGACTTACAGTGGCTCCGATATGACTCATCCATTCACCTTCTTACTATAGCTGTTACCGAAAAGCGAACAAAAAGGGTTGGGCGGATATGTAAGTAGAGTCAAAAAGAAACAGCTGAGTTATCGAGGTTGGAGTAAAGTCGTTTTGTAGTTTGTTTAAAAAATGGAAAAAGCCGAGTTTCGTGTTTTTTTCATTGTTTTTTAATGGGTAAAAACACCGTGCAAGCGAAACAATGGATTGAAAAATGTTATCCGGACTCTTGTCCATCAAAAGCAACGATTTGTCGGTGATTCGCCGAGTTTAAACGTGGTCGTACCGACACAAATGACGCGGAACGCTCGGGTAGACCTGTGGAAGCCGTTACACCGGTAAATGTGAGTGAAGTGACAAAAATTATAATGAAAGATCGTAAAGTGAAGCTCCGTGAGATTGCTGAGATGACACAGATATCATATGGAAGTGTATTTACTATCCTTCACGAAAAATTGAGCAAGGAAAAGGTTTTTTCCAAGTGGGTGCCGCGATTGCTTTCGATGGAACAAAAACAGCAACGAGTCGATGATTCAGAAAGCAGTTTATCGCTATTTACTCGCAACAAAAAAGATTTCTTGCGTCGTTACGTGACCATGGACGAAACATGGATACATCACTACACTCCAGAGTCGAAGCGGCAGTCATCTGAGTGGCGCACAGCTGGCGAAAGCCGTCCGAAGCGTCCGAAAACGCAGCAGTCAGCTGGCAAAGTCATGGCGTCAGTTACGCATGGCGTGATTTTCATTGACTACTTCGAAAAAGGTAAATCGATCAACAGTGATTATTATATTGACTTACTGGTGCGTTTGAAGGAGGATATCGTCCGCACATGCAGAGAAAAAAAAATCCTTTTTCATCAAGACAATGCACTCTGCCACAAGTCGATGAAAACAATGGCGAAATTGAACGAATTAGGCTTTGATCTGCTTCCCCACCCCCCATACTCGCCAGATTTAGCCCCCAGTGACTACTGGCTCTTTGTTGATCTTAAAAAAATGCTCCAGAGAAAAAGATTTGGCTCAAATGAGGAGGTCGTCGCTGAAACTGAAGCTTATTTTGAAGCGAAAGATAAATTTCTTTATAAACATGGTATCGAAAAATTGGAAAAACGTTGGAACCATTGTATCACCCTAAAAGGTGATTATGTTGATGAATAAAAAAATTGCAAAAAAAATGTTGTTTCTATTGTTAGTTTCGGGACTTATTGATCCATGTGTTAAAAGTGATGTAGAAATGTTGGGACGTTGTGTTTAAACAGTGTTATATTGTTAGGATTTTTCGTACCGAAATGTTATATTTTCCAATATAATTATTAATTCTCTGTTTCTTTCCGATTAATTCTCCATGCAACTTTGAAATGAATATATCGCTTCCTTTATTTACCATCTGAATTCAACGTCATGACTGATTAGGCTATACTCGTCTAGTGAACGCAATTGTATAAACTTATATGTACAATTTACCTGTCCACAGATATGTGCTTCTGTGGCAAGAGCTAATACAAATATCATAAGCTCTTCTAAAAATGAGCTTTTATAACGAGTAGTGTTGTTGTATCAACAACATTATTTTCCCGTTCAAACCATACACAAACAACTTGTACACTGGCTTCAGGTTCCACCACATTTATTCCTTTCGATTACACTCCACATTGCTCTCCAAATCGCACTGATTTTCGACTGGATTGAAGAGCATATCCTCCGGACACTCCTTCACTTGTGGCTTGCCGGAATAGCATAGCACATACTTCGCGCACGTTTCCGGATGTTCGAAGAAGTACAGCCCCGTCTCCGGACAGTTGAAACACTCCTCAACGGTCGACTGATAGCAAGCTTGTAGTGCTTCGATAAACCGAAAACCGGGTGGACAAACCTGCGGAAATGGTTCACCCTGGTAGCAGGTGAAGTACTTGTTGCATTGCTCGGGATCATCCACGAAGTGCGTATCTGTCGGGTGGCAGACAATGTCGTTCGAGTTGGCGAAAACGACTGAAACTAAAACCACCAGTATCAGCCCTTGACCTGGGTATAGTTGAAGAAATCATTAGGAAGCCGCCGCCGAAAGCTAATCCTGTACTAACCGAACATGGCGACCTAAATCGTCTTTTGGTGAATGCTGCTATGAATCGACTGATTGGAACGGCTAATAATTTGTGTTTATATTCTCAGACATATCTAACCAGTTATCTATTAGAGATAAAAGAATATCGAATTTCATTTATAATTGATTAGAACTGGTTATTCACTAGTTACCGTTTCTGAACGGTTTTCCTTGTCTTTGGTTGAAGGTGTCTTTTTCGCAGTTTAAGGGCTGTGTTGGTAATGTACTTAGGAAAATACATACCGCTTTGTCTAAGCAGTATCGATGCCATCGAATGTCGCATTTACTTTCACTGAAACAATCATGGAAAAAATTAAATTCGTATTCAGGTGGGAAATCCCCAATATTTGGGCTTAACTTGTTATCTATAGATAAAACACCTCGAAGCATGATAAACACGAGTTAATATTCCCAATCGTTCTTTTTCGGAATAAATTGCAGCCGAAATCAGTCAGACAGACAGTTGGTAGCGATAATTTTTGTATTTCTCAAAATATCCGTTCACCAAGCTTTTTGTGCGTAACGAATTTGATACCATTACTCACAAAATATAGGGGTTATTCTTTTCTTTCTTTCTATAGATATTATGTTCCTGCAATAGTCTATTGACATGTACAAGTATAAAAAAATATCACTCTTGCAATTTTTTTTTAAATTTCGTGCTGCCCCACTGCTCTGCATCAGGGCTGATCTAATTTCTTACACTTCGTATTTGTTTGCTCGATTTCATGCAACCGACGGAGCTCTCGTTTTGGTTGGAGTAGTAACAGCAAATTGATGTCCGCTACATATCTAATTATGTTTGAAAAATGTAGGGTTCAAAAACCGTTGATGGTGACCTGCTCGGGAGATTTGTTTTTATTCAAATTGGTCCACTTGAAACAAAAACCGCTGAAGGGTTTGTTTTTGGGGTTCGACAACAGTTTCATCATAGAGGAAATTGAAAAGATTTCCCAGATTAGTCATGTCACGGTGTTACGTTGAAGTTATTCGACCAACGTTTATTCCTTTTAACAATGGTGAGTTACGAATGATGTCGGAAGAATTCGAGCAGTGGTGAGGGGTGTTACGTCAGTTGAATTTTAAAATGGCTTTAGGTATAAAATTGTTTACTATGAATGTGTGGGAAGTATCTTAATGATTCAAATGTATATTTGAAGGTTAAATGAATATCCGCATTAGTTTACTTTGCACGTCTTTAAAGTTCAGTCTATTTTACATTGCCGTTGATTTTTGATATTTTCCGGACAGTATAGCAGTAGTGATAGTTTACCAAATATACGATGGTCGCTGGATAAGTTTTGAGAAATGGCATCACTTATTTTTTCAACACATAAAGTCTGATATCTGCATGGTATAGTTTCAAATGGTATTCGTGCTAAGAACACTTTGACATTCGAGTCTATTTGTGGTATTCATAGAGAGTTGCAGTATTTTGGTTTGGTAGAAAATGGAACTATTTCGAGAAAAATGTTGTGTCATGATTTATTACGGCTTTCGTCATTCTCAACAGCAACAGATTCGGGCTTGCCTGGTTGAGATGGCAATTATTGGTCCGGGTCCGGTACGAGCAATCGGGTATGGGTCGGATTCGGGTTTAAGAATTTGCAAATGAAGATTCAGGTTCAATAATTCAAAATTCTACTACACCCGTAAAATTTCGCCGATTTTCCAGTGTTTTTACTGTTTATGCACAAATATTCTTCAACTGCCGCTCTGTTTCAATAGTTTTAAGATATTTACGGAGTTTTGTATTCATAATTACACAGACTTTTGCAATTTAAAGGAAATTTCAGTGAATTTTGTGGGTTCATCTCTTTTGACACAAAATGGACTACGTTGTCTTGGTACCACTTCAACACGTTTCGAGCGTAGTGACAGAACGCTTGATCGGACCAAAACGTTGATCTTCTGCGCTTTTTTATGAGAGATAAGAGGCGCTTCTTATGGCACTCTTCCGTGTAACTTCGTACATTTCGTTGACAAAAGAAGCACATATTTCACCATATCCACAAATCTCTTGCCAGATCATGAAATTCTTTACCAATTTAAATAATTTCTTTTTTCGAACATATACAGGAAGTTGGCGGAAGTCGGTCATGACGTAAGTTTCGTCATCCATCACAATGCAATACGACTTGGCGAACAACTTCGCGTAAAGTTCCTGGTCGCGAAATTTCGCTGTGTTGTTTGGCTTTTCATTCTGGTATGGACATATAATCTAACAACATCTAAACATATAATCCAGAGCGCTGTATAGTTTTCTTCACATAACCGACTGACACCTTGACCCACTTTCACCTCCAATCCCTTACTTCCATCGTTCGGACACTAATATGCTCCTTGAAGGTTTCTACCACACAAGAAACAGTTGTATTTGCAATTCCAAGATCTATTAGCGATCTACCTCAGGATTTTGATTGTAAGTGCACAACATTTTTGGAACTATTCTACTACTAACACTTTCAACGCACATTGACTCAGATTGAATTCAGAATCCGAAGCTTGATTTGAATAAAATGGCATGGAATGTGTACATATAATCTCGGGTTCGGCTCGGGTACGGGTAGAAGTTTTTTAATTTCCTTCGTAGGTACGTGTCGGGTTCGAAAAAATGTTCGGGTTCAAGGTAGGAAAAAAAGCTTGTCGTGTTCAGATCGGGTACGATTTTTTCATTTTAATCGAATATTGTAGGGTAGTAAACTCAAACAATCAAACGATTGCTCCGAGGAAACCAAACTCAAACGACCGCTCGAAAGCCGCTGTATGTTCAAACGCATGGTTTTCTCCCGCTTAGGGCCAACCGTGTTCGTACCTAGCATAACATCAAAGAGTCGTTGGAATCTATGCTTGGCCCTAGAAAAGTCCTAACATCGACGACATCGGAGAAATGTCGGCCGTCTAGTAAAACTTGGTCTCTTTGGTAGCATATTTCAGCATTTGGGTGTCTCAAGGTTTTGAAACAAACTGATGGAAATAAATGAAACCCTTATTAATCCACCTAGTGGTGTGATAATGCCTTTCCATTTCTTCAAAACAGTCTCATAAAAACATTTTTTATCTTTTTATTAAATAACTTGTGGCACTAATTTGGGCTCATTTTTGACACCAATTGATTCAGATTGAATCGAATAGTTCACAAAAGCATTCTTCAGTGTTTTTATCATATAGTAGACATTGCTTGAAATTTCCAAAATCGAAAATAAAAATTGATGCCGAAAGTCTTAGAATTGCATGAAAGGTCGAGATTTAGTGTCATCTTTTTTTGATATCGAGTCCCAGAATGTCGATTTTTCCAAAAAAAGTTTTTGTTGAGTTTTTGATCTCGAATAATCTAATTTTAAGATTTTCTGCATAAAAAAATTTCGATTTAGGAAATTTCATTCAGGAGCATATTAGTCTTTCCCCTATGGTGCTTTTTCAATATCGAAAATTTTCAAACTTTAACCGCTGGGCAGCACCCCTTATCCATTTCCAATTTAGCTCAAATTTTGCATGAGGACTTTTTTAGAGGTGCTTAAACTTTTGAGCCTTAGAGCGAAATTAGAGGTGATCCCAAAATATTGGCACCCTTATATATAAGAACGGTAAAAATCAACATGTTTTGTCGGTTACGTCACATATACCATCATATCTCCGGGAACATAAGTCGCAGTCATTTGATCTTCGAACTTGATCAATGGCTCAATAGTAGCTTTCAAACGAGCCTAAGCTTGTTAAAATCGGTTCAGCCATCTCCGAGAAACTTGCGGGGTAAAAAAATAACGCGTTTTGTCGGTTACGTCACTTATACCATCATATCTCCTGAACCAAAAGTCATGCCCATTTAATCTTTAAACTTGATCAATGGTCCGATAGTATCTTTCAAACGGGTCTAGACTTGTTAAAATCGGTTAAGCGATCTCCGAGAAACATGCGCGGTAAAAAAAACAACACGTTTTGTCGGTTACGTCACTTATACCATTATACCTCCGGAACCAGAAGTCACAGCCATTTAATCTTCGAACTTGATCAATGGCCCAACAGTAGCTTTCAAACGAGCCTAAGTTTGTTAAAATCGGTTCAGCCATCTCTGAGAAAATTGAACGGTAAATTCGAATAGATCACACACAGACATTTTCCGATCTCGTCGAACTGAGTCGAATAGTATATAACAATGTGGGTCTCCGAGACTCCGTTCGAAAGTCGGTTTTTTCAGCTATTCTAATACCTTTCTATAGAGGCTACACACGTGGTGAGAAAAAAGTGTAAACAACAGGACGCTGTCGAAAAATGAGATATTGTCAATCATTGCGAAATGGCAGCGGCTTTCGATTGAGTTCATACTCTCTGGGGCAGTGTTTAGATTTATAACAAGAAGAAAATAAGAATAAGGTTATTCAGAAACCAAAAGTTTCATTTATTCAAAATCAAATGATTTAATCTTCAAAGGATAAATATAAAAATAGTGAAATTTAAATCAATAGTAAATATTTTTAAACATAATAAAATTTATTTGACGCAAACAAAATTTGTGTATTCTGGAAACAATTTATTTAATGTCCTGATTTCAAATGCGTTTCACTAAATGAAAATTGGGGACGGGTATAGCGTGATGGGCAAGTCGATGTCTTCCACGCAGCCTACCTGGGTTCCATTCCCAGCCCCGCACATAGGGTCAGAAACTTTTTCTGGCCCGAGGAGACGAATGACCTTAAGATTAAAACCTCTATAATAATTCAAAAAATGTAAAATATGTTTTCGAAATTCTTTGAAGTTTTGATGCTCTGAAAAGGACCACTTAGTTTTAGAAAGATACTGATCATATTCATTCTGCACTCCATGATCGATATCTTCCTGCATTTTATTTGACTGCGAAGAAGCAGAAGAGCAACACAAAAAACTGGAACTGTCGTCTCTGTTTGGGGTAATCATGAGAATGGCTTGAAAAACAAGAAAAACTATACATTTTTTCGTTAATAATTGAAGTTTCGACCACCAATTATTTAAAATATGTAATTTTATCTGATCGAATAGATGAGTTGAAATATTTCCAAGCAATCGTTGTAATGATATCGAAATTCTGTTTGAAATTGGTTGAGCTGTAGATGTGAAAAATCTGACCTTTGTTTGTACGGATTTGTTTTCCGTATTTTGAATTTGCACCCCTGTATAGAAAACGAAGAATTTATCGTCTTTATCTACCTGAATTGACTTATCCGAAGATCAGATGTAGTAGAAAAATAAAGGTCAGTCTGGTCTCGACTGTATACAATATTAATATGAAAATCCAATCAACACGCTTGAATCAGTACAAAAAAAAACAACATAGCATCTTCTCCCACGCTATGCCACGTTAAAATCGGGCTTCATTATTGTACTTATAACGTATAATATAATAATAAGCCCCGATGAGAAAAGCTGCTTGTATTTTCACTTTCAGCTTTGCGTGAGCCAAACTATGTTGATCTTGTTATTACTCTACAGCTTCGGAATTTGTTTGCGTGAACCGTAAGCCATTTCTGTTCGTGGCGGATAACATAGTCCCAAATTTCAGGCCGTCAGCCGAAGGGAGCCTGGCCGTCTTTACCTAGTCGGTTGCCGGTCCAAATTGCTTTTCGATGCTAATTAAAAAATGGTTCGATGCAGTTTCGAAAGTGGGGCCACTGAACAGCACTTTCGAAATATGTTGATGATCGATTGTTGCAGTTCATTCTTCGCCAGATTACTGATTTGGGGAACAAACAGTTAATTAGTAGCATAGTTTAGTGTATCCGCTTGAGTGGCACATTTTCACAGGTAACACTAAAATCGGTGTTATTTTATTTAACTGTAACAGAGAATCCAACGGAAAATAATGACGTCGTTGTGCAAGACCGCATTTTTCTATTTGTGAGTGTGAGTGTTTTTTTCGTTATCATGCGAAATTTTGCAACCTGGTTGATTAATAAAATCTGTCAATCAATAAACCCGCTTGCCAATCAGTTTTCAGTAGGTGCTTTCTTCGGCTCCCGGTCAGTCCGATTTACCTTTTATCGAATGCGCTATTCGTTCACGCAGACAGACAGACCTAACGGGAGCAGCACTCAGCACAGCCAAATAACGTACGGTCAATTTTTGTTGTTGTTGTTGAAACAGTTGGTGTTCCACTTCCGATGGAGTTTGCAGTGAGCAAGATAATATACGTGATAAAAAAATGAGATGAAAAATGGGTGAATCACCGAACCGAACCCAATTGTGTTTGGTAGGCAAAAAAAAAAACTGCTGAAATTGGTTCATTTTGCATGCGTTAACATGTCTTGCTTGAGTATTCCCATGAATGAATTTGTTACTACTTGGATGCCTAGCTCCGAAATTTTTTAATGGTAATATTTGTTGTTGAATTGCGAAGAATTGTGACAGTGTTTCTTGATTAGACTGGATAGCTCTTGTGGCATTTAAGTTTGAACTTTTTCGTCCTGAATTGTATTCGTTGTGGTTCACAGTCAAGAGCATTTTTTCTTTGGTTTATTAAATTCCACCAGTTCATTAAATCTGCTAACGCTATCCCCGCTGGCAAGCGAAGCACCACATAATGATAAAAATCTTCCGAGAAACAAAAATAATCGACAGAAATTACATTACGTACCACCTCCCACAACGGGGAAACCAGTCCGGAAAATGTGGTTACGGTTTATGAACACACATACAAAAGGCTCGTCCACTGCCGACTGCAAGAAGACAATGCATGGATAACCTTTTAACATGTTGCAGCGAAGGCAGGTGCTTGGAAACGGCTGAGCGCAAGCCAGTATGATAGCGGGGGTCTTCATTGATGAGAAATGACGTCAATCATAAGTAAGCTGTATGATTTTCGTATGCTTAAGCGGTAAAGGGAGGCTTTTGATATCATACACATTTAATAAATTATGAGGATACAACGTTGCTGTGAGCAAATGCGTTCGATTGGGAAACGAGAAGCTGAAAAACTATTCTGCCCTACCATAATTCAATGTGAACTGCTATGCACTGATGAGTCGAAGACGAAAAATTTGAACGACTTTTGTGCACGTGGTTGAAAATATCCTGAATTTCCAAGTCCATAATACGAGAGAGTTGAATAGAGACATCTTTTAGATGGCATCTCCAAAGATTTCACGACAATCGCTTCATAATTGTGTAAGTTATTACGCTTTCAGTGACGCTCCTTTTGATAAATTAAAAACAAAGACGTCTGTTGATGAAACAATGTTTAAATGAAAAAAAAAACTGTACAAGAAAAGAAATTTGATAAACATTATCCGGACACTGCTCCTAGTATTAAGGTCTGGTCTTTCAAACGAGGCTGTAATTCCAAAAATCGTCTCAAAAGTTCATCCCGTCGTTATGGAAAATCGCTGACATCATAAAGCTATCAAAACAGAATTATATTTACAAAATTCCATTAGCACTTGTATATGAAAGAATTTTTTGCAAAGTGGGTGCCGTATTTTCTCGCAGCTGACTTGAAACAACGTATCTTTACAATGGTAAAATTCCATAAATTGTAAATTCGGATTGCTATCGCATCCACCATATTCGCAAGATTTAGCTCTGAGTCACTATTTTCGGTTCTCATATTATAAAAAATAACTCTGCTGTGAAGAGATTTGCACCGAATGATAAGGTCACCGCTGGGACTGAGAAGTTTTTGGAGGCTAAGAAGAAATCGCAGTATAAAACTGATGTAAAAACGTTGGAACGTCATTATATCATTGTATTGCTTTTCAAGGAAAATGCTTTCGAAAAAAAACTGAAATTTTGAGAAAAAAACTTTTTACTTTTTTTTTTTAATTAAAACGTATTTTATTAGCGGAGATTGAAACGATTGAAACGTGATACAAACTTTCCATCACATTTAGCAATGTTTTGGATAGTAAATATCTTTATATTTATAAAGTAACTAGCGGACCCCTGCACACTTCGTAGCGCAAAAATATTAGATTAGATATCAATAGAATAAATAAATACTTCTTTCAATCAATTTTCATGGTTATTATCAATAAAACGGAGCCTTTTTATATCGCGGACCACAGGTTGAGAATATCTAAGCAAAGCCTTGGTATTACATTCCTGTAGTGGAATTTGGCCTTCTGTTTCAACAGACTTCGCAACCGATTTAGAGTGTACAGAACCAGTGCATGGCTGGTGCTACGATTCTACTGACACTACGAATCCCTCCAGGTCGGGGCTCGAACATACGACAACTGGTTTTTAAGACCAGCGCCCTATGCATTGAACCGCCAACCCGGGACAAGAGGTTGAGAATATCTGTTCTGCGATAAAAAACATTTTTTGTTTCTCCATTTTCGGTAAAAGTATGTCAAACCGATGGTTTGCCAACACGCGAACAGACAACATACAATTTTCCATGTAAAAACTCAAACTTCATGACACAAACTCCTTACGATTACTCTTGTGCTTTATTGGTGACAATATGAAAGCTAAACGGACGGGAAAATGACGTTTAGATTTGAGTGACATGTCAGTTGGTATCATTGGAATCGTTCCCGCGATAACATTTGCCATTAACCTTTTAACTTGGAACTTTTTTTTCTGCACTAGCTCCACTTGCTTGTATTCTGTACTTATTGTTGTACTTTCTGAACCTGTTCCTGTTTTTTCTGCTCTTGTTTCTGAATTGTATGTATCAGTTCTGCACCTGTTTCAGTACTTTGTATTTCTGTGCTTTCTCTACATGTTCCTGTCCTCTCTGCACTTGTTTCAGTATATTCAGTATTTGTTCTCTTATGTCTGTACTTGTTCCTGTACTTTCTGTATTTTTTCACTTTTTCTACCTGTTCCTGTACCTACCACACTTGTTCCTGTGCGTTCTGCACTTGTACCCCATATTGAATGCTGGATGACTTCATAATTAGTAATGTTCACTTGCCACTTGTTTAATTAACTATTAAAAACTTCAAAAACTACCCGACAAGCAATAAAAGCCTTTAAAAATATGAGATGAAAGTTTTTCACTTAGTTCACTTGATTGCGCTTTGTTTTCATCTCATTTGGTTTCGCAAAGTTGCCAGGTTTTCTCAAAATGTTACAAAACAAAATTGTTTTTCTTCTTCAAATTATCATCAACAAGTATTTTTTTGTATCCGTGACATTAGTTTAATTATGTTATTTCAATAAAACTATTATAATTTATATTTCAATAAAACTATTTCGGTTTCGAATATTACCAGAAAGAGCATGTTAAATACTAATGAAATAACCATTGTGGTAAATCTAGTAGCACTGATTTCTTTCCGCTATATGTCAACATAACGCTGTTAAGTGTGTGTGTTTCATCGGCTGTGATAGAGATACCTGATATTTTCATAAAAAAAATTATTGCATTGCATAAAAAGTCTATATCTGCTTTATCTGTTTTCACTAATAGAATTATGTTAAAAGATAATTTTTCATATCTGCAAAGATTTCCATTATAACATGCGATTTGTCCGTTGATTAAGAAACTTTCAAAGAATTATTGCATTAGAAGGGCTAAAGAATTATTGCATTAGAAGGGCAAATGCCTAAATAAAAACAATTCCTTTTTTGTTTTGTTGTAAAGCTTACCAAATTAACTGCACAGTAAAATTTTAAATCTAAAACGAAAGGTAACGAAAACGACCCAAAAATTTTTAAACGTCGAAATGATTCAAAACTAGTTCTAAAAATATCGTGTGTTGTCTTATAGTTGGCATAAGGCCATTTTTAAGAAAAATTCGGTCATTTTGAGCCTGAGAGTGATTGCTGTCGCCAATACTAATTAATAGGATGAATAAAGGACCAACGATACGATGAATAAAAATCCTTTGAGATGGAATTAGGAGCAGAGTAGTGAACATATCAGAAGTGTTTTTAGCTGATTTTTTGAACATTATTTTAATTTACAAGGAATGTGAGACTATTCTCCATGTAGAGCAAGGCGAAATATGAAAAAATCATAGTGATTTTAGTGGCTTAATCAGGTTTTTAAGGTAACGTCCATACAAATGAGATGAAATAGGGAGCCCTTACCCTAGTATTTCATATTTTGCTCTCCAGCAATCATCGAAGATCTAGCATGCATTGAGCGGAAAATTTTCAAGTCCATACAAAACATTTTTCAAGATTTTTTCCACTTTCCCGAAGGATTTTACTTATGTAATATAGCCTGAAAACTTCGGCATACGTCACCTTTCGAACAAAAATAAAATCATTTGCGAATCGGTCATTATAATATATATATATATATATATATATATATATATATATATATATATATATATATATATATATATATATATATATATATATATATATATATATATATATATATATATATATATATATATATGTTGGCAGGAGTGTATGTCACGAGTTTTCGGTGGTATGCGTGAACCGATTTAGAAATGATTTTTTGTTCTTTGAACAATGACGTTTATACGAAGGTTTTAAGACATGTGGATATACAAATTACATGAAGTACAGAAACATGTAAAGAGTAATTTTCTAACAGGTATAGGATATGATTTTCAAAAAAAAAACAAAAACACAAAAAAATTGAGAAAATTAGTGGAATCTTTATTGGAATCGATGGAACAATCAATATAGTTTAATGTCTGAAGATGATTTCACGAAAATGTTGGCCGCGGCTCCGCCTTAGGTTGATGTCAGAGTGAGCGCGTCACGTGAAGCGTCTAGGCGCGCGTGCGAGCTAGTTGCATTTGATCAAAGCAAACCTGTCAGAGTGATTGTGATGCGAAAACAGTACATCGAATTGAATCGCATCGCGTTCCGCGCTCACTCTGACATCAACCTAAGATCACCCATGCGCAAGATGCAACTTTGGCACACTCCCTCCAACATATCGACCGGTATCTCACGAATAAATGCTTCTATTGGCTTCCAGTGCGTCAAACGTTACTAAACATGAACCTTAACATTATACGATCTAGACGGCCGATTGACTGTCCCAAAATGTGAGATAAATCGTTCACCGAAAGCGTCTCTCAATTTGGTCATTATTTTGCGTGCCGTGTGGGATGTGGCACCGTCTTGTTGAAATCACATGCCAGGCATGTCCAATTCTTCCATTCTGTGCCAAAAAATCATCAATCATCACACGGTAGCGCTCGCCAATCATAGTAACGTTCCGCCTATCGTCGCCAGGAACAAGTGCAGATAGTACAGGAAAAGTACAGATCGTACAGGTGCAGAAAGTATATATATATATATATATATATATATATATATATATATATATATATATATATATATATATATATATATATATATATATATATATATATATATATATATATATATATATATATATATATATATATATATATATATATATATATATATATATATATATATATATATATATATATATATATATATATATATATATATATATATATATATATATATATATATATATATATATATATATATATATATATATATGTTGGCAGGAGTGTATGTCACGAGTTTTCGGTGGTATGCGTGAACCGATTTAGAAATGATTTTTTGTTCTTTGAACAATGACGTTTATACGAAGGTTTTAAGACATGTGGATATACAAATTACATGAAGTACAGAAACATGTAAAGAGTAATTTTCTAACAGGTATAGGATATGATTTTCAAAAAAAAAAACAAAAACACAAAAAAATTGAGAAAATTAGTGGAATCTTTATTGGAATCGATGGAACAATCAATATAGTTTAATGTCTGAAGATGATTTCACGAAAATGTTGGCCGCGGCTCCGCCTTAGGTTGATGTCAGAGTGAGCGCGTCACGTGAAGCGTCTAGGCGCGCGTGCGAGCTAGTTGCATTTGATCAAAGCAAACCTGTCAGAGTGATTGTGATGCGAAAACAGTACATCGAATTGAATCGCATCGCGTTCCGCGCTCACTCTGACATCAACCTAAGATCACCCATGCGCAAGATGCAACTTTGGCACACTCCCTCCAACATATCGACCGGTATCTCACGAATAAATGCTTCTATTGGCTTCCAGTGCGTCAAACGTTACTAAACATGAACCTTAACATTATACGATCTAGACGGCCGATTGACTGTCCCAAAATGTGAGATAAATCGTTCACCGAAAGCGTCTCTCAATTTGGTCATTATTTTGCGTGCCGTGTGGGATGTGGCACCGTCTTGTTGAAATCACATGCCAGGCATGTCCAATTCTTCCATTCTGTGCCAAAAAATCATCAATCATCACACGGTAGCGCTCGCCAATCATAGTAACGTTCCGCCTATCGTCGCCAGGAACAAGTGCAGATAGTACAGGAAAAGTACAGATCGTACAGGTGCAGAAAGTATATATATATATATATATATATATATATATATATATATATATATATATATATATATATATATATATATATATATATATATATATATATATATATATATATATATATATATATATATATATATATATATATATATATATATATATATATATATATATGTTGGCAGGAGTGTATGTCACGAGTTTTCGGTGGTATGCGTGAACCGATTTAGAAATGATTTTTTGTTCTTTGAACAATGACGTTTATACGAAGGTTTTAAGACATGTGGATATACAAATTACATGAAGTACAGAAACATGTAAAGAGTAATTTTCTAACAGGTATAGGATATGATTTTCAAAAAAAAAACAAAAACACAAAAAAATTGAGAAAATTAGTGGAATCTTTATTGGAATCGATGGAACAATCAATATAGTTTAATGTCTGAAGATGATTTCACGAAAATGTTGGCCGCGGCTCCGCCTTAGGTTGATGTCAGAGTGAGCGCGTCACGTGAAGCGTCTAGGCGCGCGTGCGAGCTAGTTGCATTTGATCAAAGCAAACCTGTCAGAGTGATTGTGATGCGAAAACAGTACATCGAATTGAATCGCATCGCGTTCCGCGCTCACTCTGACATCAACCTAAGATCACCCATGCGCAAGATGCAACTTTGGCACACTCCCTCCAACATATCGACCGGTATCTCACGAATAAATGCTTCTATTGGCTTCCAGTGCGTCAAACGTTACTAAACATGAACCTTAACATTATACGATCTAGACGGCCGATTGACTGTCCCAAAATGTGAGATAAATCGTTCACCGAAAGCGTCTCTCAATTTGGTCATTATTTTGCGTGCCGTGTGGGATGTGGCACCGTCTTGTTGAAATCACATGCCAGGCATGTCCAATTCTTCCATTCTGTGCCAAAAAATCATCAATCATCACACGGTAGCGCTCGCCAATCATAGTAACGTTCCGCCTATCGTCGCCAGGAACAAGTGCAGATAGTACAGGAAAAGTACAGATCGTACAGGTGCAGAAAGTACAGGCACAAGTGCAGCAAGTATTGGAACCGATACGAACGGTACAATAACAGCTACAGTACAGAAACAGATACAGACAGAACAGGAACAAGTGCAGAAAGTCCGTAAACAAGTACAGATAGTTCAAGTGCAGAAAGTACAAAAACTAGTACAGAAAGTACTATAACAGATACAAACAGTACAATAACAGAAGCAGAAAGTACAGCCACAAGTACAGAAAGTACTGGAACAAGAAGTACAAGAACAGAAACAGAGAGTTCAGGAACTGGTACATAAAGTACAGGCACAAAGACAGGGTCCGCCATGTAAATTTTTTTTTAAACATGCAATAAAATACAAACGGTTCATCCGATTTCAAAATTTATTTTTTCATATTGAAGTACAATCTTTCCGGTTAATTGTGGAATATAATTCCATACAAATGGTTGTCTCGGCTGGCCTTGCAGTACGCCATACGGTCAGTCCAGCTTTTTAGTACATTTTCGAATGTAAGCAGATTTATTTCAGCTATGACTGCACGAATTTTGTCCTTCAATGCTTGAATTGTCTCTGGCTTGTCCACATAACACTTATCTTTGACAGCCCCTCGAAGATAATAGTCTAACGGCGTCAAATCATAGCTCCGAGGCGGTCAAACGACATCCGAATTTCGACTGATAATTCGATCTTCGAAGACTGTGCGCAAAAGATCGATCGTAGCGTTGGCTGTGTGGCACGGAGCGCCGTCTTGTTGGAACCAAATGGTGTCCAAGTCTTCCTCTTCAAGTAATGGGAAGAACCAATCGCTAATCATGGCGCGCCATTGACCGTGGCGGCGGCTCCTGCCTCATTTTCGAAGAAAAATGGCCCAATGATGCCGCCAGACCAAAATCCGCACCAAACCGTCACTCTCTGAGGATGCATCGGCTTCTCCATGATAACGTGCGGGTTTTCCGTCCCCCAGATGCGACAATTTTGCTTATTAACATACCCACCGAGATGAAAATGTGCCTCATCCGAGAAGATGATTTTTTGGCACACACATTCCGCAACATTACCATGATTTTCAAAGTAAAACTGCACTATTTTCACGCGTTGAGCGGAAGGTTAAAACCTGTCAAATCAGAAGTGACATTAAGGTTACCAATGTCGAAATAACTGCTATTCCAAAAAAAAAGATAGATGGCGGAACCTATATAAAAGGTACACGAATAATAACAGGTGCAGAAAGTATAGGTACAAGTACTGGATGATAGGAAAAAGTACATAACCAAGAACAAACAGTACAGGATCGAGTACAGGAAGTACATAAACATGTGCAGAAAGTACATAAGCAGACACGAAAAGTACAGAAAGTACAGGAACAAGTTTAAGTAGTAGAGAAAGAAGTACGAACATTACACAAAAACCAAGTATGGAAATTACAAGAACAAGTACAGAGAGTACTGGAACAGATACAGAAAGTACAGGAACAAGAACAGAAAGTATAGCACTAAGCACAGGAAGTAGATGACCTGGAACAAAAAGTACAGAAACAAAGGCAGAAAGTGCAAAAAGTACAGGAACATTAACAGAAAATATAGGAACACGCACAGAATGCACAGGAACAAGTACAGGACCATGTACAGAAAGTACGGGAACAGATGAAGAAAGTACAAAATATGCGGGAGCAAGTGTAGAAAGTACATGAGTAAGTACAGAACAATTGTTAAAGGTAAAAAGTTCTATTATCAAGGTAAGATTTTTGACTTTGAAAAATTCAGAGGAGAAGTTGTTACTGCGTGGTATTTTTTTTTAAACACTGTAACAATACTATGGCTGTCGAATCGATAAAGCAAACTTTCAACTGTAAAAATAAAATTGTAACCCTAGTTGTCCCACTGACAGACTCACTATACAGAAGGAGCACTTTAGAATCTTAAAACGATTGATTGGTTATCATTTTCGGAATTTATATCACAAGTCAGTTCAATGGTTGGAAACTGCGAGATCTGCTAAATTCCACCTTAACTTTCCTTTCCCCTTCTTGCGCAGCTGCTGGTCGTGCCATCGCCATCGTGAGGTTAAGTGGGTCACTTACCACACACCCAGCATCGTCACCGTGCATAATGTCGTCATCGAACCGGTCGATGCCATTCGTGGTCGTGTCCCGCCGTTGCACCCGACGGCTGCAACCAAAAGTGCATCAGTTTTTGTCTGGTTCTGTGTCACTGCTCCGCTGTGTCACTGTCAACCTGTCAACCGGTATGCTGCAACGAGGTCATTTACCGCGCCACACTGGTTAAAATAACGGAACGCGTCGGTTATCAATCATAAACATGTCATCTTCATATTGGTGATCCATAAATCATACACTGGTTGAGTGTTGGGTGGGGACGGTTGAGGTTTCGGTTAGAGTGTTGATAATTGAATTAGAATGTATGACAACATCATCGTTTCTAAAATGTATCCTCGATTCGTTTTTCCATGTTTTAAACAGACAAGAAAATTTCTCTGCGATCGATGCCAGTACAAGTTTGGCTGAATCGTGAGTAAATCCGCAACATTCCATAGCGTTTTATAGAGATATAAATTCAACGACCTTGCTGTGTCGTGCCTCGGCGGACAATCTCGACCAGTCTTCATCAGTCGATAACCATTGGCCGCGAAAAACGTGTTTATTACTTGTATCTTGATCTTCCTCTCGAGCACGTATCCACTGAAGTGTTGAAACCGCAACACTTTCACTGAAATTAAATTTACAACTTTGAAAAGATTGTAATGTTTTGCTGAATAGTAGTCATTACAACACTTGGTAATAGGTAGTAGGGTTGTATTCCACATCTCAGTGGAATATTCGTTCACCTTTGCTAGAAACATCATTCATCGCCATGTTGAGCTTTTGAAAACTTTCGATTGCGGTTTCGCTGGCCCGTGTTCAAATTTTCGCTAAATTCAATCACGTGTTGCACGAAAGAAAGACAGAAAGCGAAAAACAGTACATCCAAACTAGTTGTCCGAGATTTTAGACCGAGCACCGAGGTTCGGATTTTGATTAGCCATTAAAAGTTACCACCAATTCAGGCTTGAAAACTTATCTAAAAAACCTTACGCAAGTGTGTTTCGCTGGGCGATGATCGCTAAAGCGAAAGTGAATGCAAGCTTTCGTGGTTCCAGTCTGATGCAATGAAATCGATCCGATTAGTCTGTAGATGTGAACTTGATCGATCGCAATTAAATGTTAATCGGGAGATGTGGGCGATGTATTGCACGTCCTACGCCCAGTTGAAATAGAGCAGCAAAGTTGAAAACCCTGACAGACATCGGTTTCGAGCAGCAGATGCAAATTTTCTGCTGACGAAAGCGTGTAACTTTCCTAAATAAGAAAATTGTTAAACATGTAGGATCAATGGAAATAACAATTACCTACTAATAATTGATCGAACGAACGATCGAACCAAGCGCTCTGTGCATGAAGTCATCAATGACAAACAAGATTTGGCCGGAAATGGAGTGATAGCTACCCGATTAGCAAATCTAAGTAAATACATTTTGTCTCATTTTGTTAAGGCTTCACCAGAGGAACTAGATCTCGCTTGTCAACATTGGATTTGGAAGCAGAAGGAATAGCTTATTATAGTAACTGTTCGATGTTCATTTACGATAAATGTTCAAATGTAAAGAATATTTATTTTCATGAATATTACTAAGGGTTTCTTCAAACAGCTTTTCATTGAATCTTCAATAAAAACATTTATTTGGGCATAAAATAGCATAACCTTTTTGTAGCATCACTCTAAATTACTACTAAAACACATAATTTAACCTGTAGTTTCCGGTAATTCCGGAACCAACATCCGCCGACCGCCATAGCGGAAATCAGTTCTAGAGGCCCCAAACTACAACGATGCGTACATTGGATTAGTTTTCAGCTCGATTGAGAAGATTTTTTTTACATGTTTTGCATCGTCACTCTAAGCGCGAATACGGATAAAGTTCAGGAAGTTTGTATGGGATTATAACACTTTTCATTCGAATCTAGGTTTATGAAAATCGTTTCAGCCATCACTAAATGACGGTATTACATTTAAACATTCATCACCTCATAAACGACGGTTGTAAAGTTTAAGCTATCGTCATCTGGTAATTCCGGTACTGAAAATTGGTTGTGAGTGAAATCGGAAACTTGTTGGAAAGCCGTTTATTTGAACTTAATTTTGTAAAAAACGGCCTCACAATTTTTGAGAAACTTGAGTGAGATTCGTTTTACAGTTAGTTTTCACTGTTTCCGGTACTTCTGGAACCGGAAACGGGAATCCGATATAGTTTAAGTGAGCCTATTTAGTCAGCTGCTAACAAAATCAACAAAGTAGAGAATATTATAAACAAATTTCAAGAAAATTGCAGCATTACACGAGGTCATTTATGATATAACACCCTTGAAATCGAAGTTTTTAAATCTAACCTTGTAACTGTGAATGCTGAAGTTGTTTGTAAAAATAAGTTCAACCGTTTCTGAGAAAATTTAGTGCACATATATTTATTGTCTTTGTACATATCACCCTGTAACTCCAGAACCGGATGTTGGATTCGATTCGTAAATTGAAATGGGACCACTAGATCCTTTATTTGAATCTTAGTTTATGAAAATCGGATCTGCCATCTCTGAAAGAATTGTAGCCACAAAAATGTTACACACATACATACACACAGACATTTACTGATCTCGACGAACTGATTCGAATGGTATATGACAATCGGCTCTTTTCTATATGAGTAAATTTTCGTCTTCTGAGATCGACATAGTGACACGTTTTCACAGTTGACTTAACATACGTTATGATGTATTTTTACACATTGAAACGTGTAATTTGACATGTCTGCTCAGCTTTAAGTTACAATTTTTTTAAATGCAGATATTTTACGAATTGCAAATTGAATCATATGTGTATTTACACAGAGAAATAATATGAATTTTAAAGAATATAAATACACTTGCGTAATCGTCTCGGCAAAATGTATGATTGCTGGGAATCACGGCAGTTCCAAATTTCCTATCTATCAGTTATTGCCAAAATTGTCAGCAAAAATTTTACTATTATTTCGATAAAACTACAAGGATCTGCCCCATAGGGTTGTTTGGGCCATTGATGTGGAACAAGGCAACCAAAATTTCTAATGATCGACATTTTCAATTAATCGTCACACTTTTCAATACGCAAATGCATGAGAGTCTGCTTAGATTGATCTTTATTAGGAACCAACACCGGACACTCGAACCCAGAATATAGAATCTACTTGTCTTAATTTGGCTTTGTTTTATAGCCGACGAAATTACATCAATAGCCCAAATGTATGCAATTATATGTTTGTACATGCTTGCGATACGGATATCGATATTCTCTTTGCCAAGCTTGTGTTCAAGTTTTGTTTGTAAGCAGTTATTTTTATAGCGTTTCTGTACCATTACTACCATTCTGCGATTTCGGTTGAAGCGATAAACTATTACTCATTATCAATCAAGTTCATCTTATATAAATTAGAAATTAATCTTATGCGCTCAAAATTTACCCTGGGGTAGTTGTCAATTTCTCAGGCGAAACGACATAACATGGGATTTCATCCAATCTTGCATGACACAAGATTAGAGCATACCAATTAAAGCTTCAAATCTTTTTATGGCACTTTTTGTTTTGCTGTCTAGCAACAACCTACCTCTAGCTTGCTACACGTAGGACTGAAAAGTTGGCTATAATTTTGCTTATATTTATAGCTTCACGTGCTTCCAACAGCTTGATCAATCAGAGCGATGCTTTCCTTTTGATATATCGCTTACTCCTTCAAAACCGTCGACTATGGCAGGGAAATCCGTATGCCGGAGATTTTTTCCAGACAAAATAGGACACTGCTAGCTAATAATCAACATTTCAATGATTTACAATTAAAAATGCATGGCTATGAACATTCAAATCAATACGTAGAAATATTTCCTAACAAATGGTGACATAATATTAATAATTGATACAAAATTAACTGAGCTGTAATTGTTCAAAACCTGACCACATTTCTACGTGTATTTTTCTTGAGTTTCTAATTCGCACCCCTATATAGAAAACAAAAATGTGTTCCACATTAAAAGCGTTCAGAAAGAAGTCATGAATTACTGAGTCAACAGTAATGGAGCGTACGAAGCATTTTAGTTGGTTACACGGAAAGAAATCCGTTACTGCTTTCATGATAAGAAAATCATGAAACCAATCATTTTAACTTCTCATGAAATTATGAGCAATAATTTTTCTCCCATTAAAATTAATCATGGCTCGAAAATGCGTTACTTGAGGAATGTATTCCTTTCAAAACTTGTAACTCCAATTTTCTACCCGGATATCACTTTGAACCCTCTGCCTCAAGTGATGTGATAGGTTGCTTTTTAGATTAATGGTAAGGCAAAAAAGCATCTATTGATAAGCAAGAATTACTGAAAATGTTTACTCGATCCTGAAGCATATTCATTTGATAATCGTTTTGTTTTACCCACCGGCTGATAGAGAATTGACAACATAAACATAATGAACCGAAAATTTACATCATAAAAGCACGGATACACTTTTCATTTGACAAACATCAACTTTACATTTTGTATGAATGTATTTATACATATTTTGATCGACCGTTGTTTCTAGATTAATATTCCGAGAGCTAGCGTAATCCAAAAAATAAATTCGATAGTGAATTTGGAACACCATCTAACGAAAATCTGAAAAAATTGTTCAACCACTTTGATTAATTTGTTTCATAGATAGAACAATACAAGCTGTATTGATTCACCTAAATATTTTAAATAAGACGATTTTGCAAACGTTGTTTTGAAAACATAAAAGGAAAAATCAATCCGCGGTATTTGCAAGAATTCGACATAGAGTTTCTTTTTAAGAGGCTTGATTCACACGTGTTTTTTCATGCAGTTTGTGTAAGTGTTTAAATTCTTAAATACAAAATCAAAACTGAAGCAATGAATGCAAGTAAACATGTTATTTTAGGCGTCGTCGTTTTTCAAAAACATGATATTTTATTTGTTAATTATGAAGTTAAAAAAAGTTCGTCGTGCTTTTCACTGTTTTGCTATTCAAATGTACATCATTTGAGACATTAGTTAAAATCGCATAAAAACTACGTTCATCACACCATTCCATTTATTTCATATTCGAGATCTTCATATTTTAAAACATTACGCCTGAATTTATGTTGCAAAAATTACCATCGTAGCAGAAACACGCCTGAAGTTATACTTAACAACTTCAAGTGCGTTACGTTTAAATTTCAGCGAAATAAGTCCAAATGGCTCATGATCCTTGTTTAATCATGGTGTATTATCATAATATGAAAATATATTATTTTCCCCAAATCATGACTCGTTTTGCTTATTTCTAGAATCGGAATTTTGCCCGTGTATCAGTTTCGAAGTTGGTTTTTATATGTGTGTCAGTTTCGAAGTTGGTTTTTATATCAGGTTTGTTCAAACCCCCGTTGCTTAGTGCGAACCCAACACAGTTTCGTGAAAAGTGTTTATTTGATGAAACTACCCTGGGTCAGTTTCACTTTTCTCAAGTGAAAATGACATCAATATCTGGAGAACGATTACTATCAAGAGAAAGGTCACGAGGAGTGAATTTATTACTTTTGATCTGTTGAATCATATTTTAGTGCTAAAATATCTTTTTTAATAGAAAATACTTTAATTTTAATATTCAGATGTCTACAAAATGTTTCAGTGATAGCTTCTTCAGTTTTTCAAAAGACATGACATGTTAATAATGTGCGTTTATTTTTATCAGTTAATGTTCTAACTCTTGGAAAAGTGTATTTTCAGTGCATTTCTTTTTAGAATTTACTGCAACTTCTTCTTGGACATCATCGTACAAGGAACAGTTAGTTGAGTTTGATGAAGCGCTCTGAACTTTTCTAAGAATAATTCTTGAGACGAATCGATTTTTTTTTGTCTGTGCAAAATTGATGGTTTGCCATACTGAAAGTGTGTGCAAAGCTTCTCCCAAATCGGAGTATGTCGATTCTGATTTAATGCAGTTAATTTCCCGAATTGCCCTCGGCAGCTTAGAGTTTAAGCAGTGTGCCTTATATTATTTAAAAAAATCGAATTTACTCTACTCCCTTGAATAAGCTTTCTTGGAATGTGTTGGTATATTTTAGAATGGCGGTGAAATGTGATTTCAACTGCACTCCGCAGTAATAGTAGAATTTGAACTTGATAATCGGGTAAACACCTGTAATTTGTCCTTTTTGCCTTTCTCTATAGAAAGGTATTAGAATTGCTGGAAAAACCGACTTTCGAACGAGCCTCGGAGACCCATAGTATTATATACCATTCGACTCAGTTCGACGAGATCGGAAAATGTCTGTGTGTGTATGTATGTGTGTATGCATGTGTGTGCACTTTTCGAAGATATTAGAACGCGCTCAATTTTCTCAGAGATGGCTGATCCGATTTTAACAAACTTGGGCTCGTTTGAAAGCTACTGTCGGACCATTGATCAAGTTCGAAGATCAAATGGCTGTGACTTTTGGTTCCGGAGATATGATGGTATAAGTGACGTAACCGACAAAAAGCGTTGTATTTGAACGCGCTCAATTTTCTCAGAGATGGCTGATCCGATTTTAACAAACTTGGGCTCGTTTGAAAGCTACTGTCGGACCATTGATCAAGTTCGAAGATCAAATGGCTGTGACTTTTGGTTCCGGAGATATGATGGTATAAGTGACGTAACCGACAAAAAGCGTTGTATTTGAACGCGCTCAATTTTCTCAGAGATGGCTGATCCGATTTCAACAAACTTGGGCTCGTTTGAAAGCTACTTTCGGGCCATTGATCAAGTTCGAAGATCAAATGGTTGTGACTTTTGGTTCCAGATATATGATGGTATAAGTGACGTAACCGGCAAAACACGTTGATTTTTACCACTGTTATATATAAGGGTGCCAAAATTTTAGGATCACCGCTATTTTCGTTAAGTTCTAGTGCTCAAAAGTTTAAGCACCTCTAAAAAAGCCTTCATGCAAAATTTAACCTAAATCGGACATGCTTAAGGGGTGCTGCCCGGTGGTAAAGTTTTGACAATTTTCGATCTTGAAAAAGCGCCATAGGGGGGAGTACATGAAATTTCCAAAACCGAAAATTCTTTTGATGCCGAAACTCTTAAAACTGCATGAAACATCGAAATTTAGTGTCATCTCAAAAAAAATTTTTTTTGAAAAAATCAACTTTCTGGGACTTTCATATTTTTTCAAGTCCCAAAAACGGCAACGCAAATGTCAAGCACTAGTTTGGAAAAATGATGCTGACTGTGTGACATAAACACTGAAGCATGCTTTTGAGAACTACTCGAATCAATCTGAATCAATTGGTGTCAAAATTAGTATCCAAAATTATTTAATAAAAGTATGAAACATATTTTCATGAGACTGTTATGAAAGAAGAGAAAGGCATTATCACACCACTAGGTTTATTAAGAAAGGTTTTTTTATTTTCGTTTGTATAAAATGTGGCCTGTTAGGGGAAAACTGTGCATCTGTCTAGCGGTTCGAGTTGAAGCAAAATAATAATAGATTTATTGCTTGATAGGATTTTCACACTCACTGTAAATATTTTCTTATCATGAAATGAATTAAGTCGCTGCGGATAATTATAGTTAATAATATTATTAGTAATATTTTCCCACGAGGTACCCAATCCATTGCTGGTGCGTAAACATTCCAGATTACTTCCGGACATGGGAAACTTCAGATGCGATTTTTCTGCAAGAGAAAAAAAATACACAAACCATCCCACAGTGAGTATACTACTCAAATATCTCTTCTTCGTGGAATCGGAATCTTCAATAAATTTGCGTTTCCCACAGCTACGGTCCGATTGGTTTCATTTCACATTCCCTTCTGGTGCGTGTCGTTGTAACCCACCATTCTTACCCCCCACCGGGCACATATGATGAGGGGTGCGTTCTTCACCTTGAATGAAATCAGCCCCACTGTGCCCGTGTGGTCAACTGTGGTGGGGTGGGCTTTGAATCTCGGCATTCTTCGTTCCGGCTCGATGCTTCAGCGAACAATTAACTTACCACAGGTAGCCCGGGGCCAGTACCTCAATAGCGGACGACCATTTAACTCAACAGCAAAACCCATTCCGCTCTGCGTAACACCGAAGACAGCCGGTTGAGTTGCGCGGTGGTAATGGCTGCGTCTTATAGGCAGGCCAAGGTTAAGAAGCGGAAAGTTTCAACCGAATGAAACATTTAACAGTTTTTAGTTGATTCCGGGAATTCCAGTAGGTCTTTGGTAGATTGAAATTAGTTTGAGACAGTGTTAATATATCATATTTAGTTGTAATTATATGACCATAATTAAATTACTTTTTATAGTAATATTTCTCTGAACAATTTGAAACAAATAAATAAAGGCCTTATAAAAGAACTGAAAACAAGCTACCCGTAAGCAAAAGTATTATTAGACCTTCCAAATCAACTATTGCATCTATTTTAATGTGTGACGATAACTAGTATAGTTATTTCATGGTATCCATTTACTCGGGTATCGGCAGGGCCAAACCTAAATTTTATTGATCACGAGTGCATTCGTGACATCATCGACTAAAAGTTCTTATCATTATTACCAGAATAATGGCAACACGGCGATGATTCTGGGTATTGAAGCGTATTGAACAGCAGAGAAAAAAGTGCAACTAGCTAGCTACACCCTTCTAACAACGATACATGAAAATTCGCTGATGCTTCGGAGTGTTTCTGTTTCTTTTGAGGTGATATAGAATGAGAGAGCATATAATCGGATTGCAGCAGGTTAGCTGATGAACGCTACCCACCGGCAATGCTGCCAAGCGACTTCTACGGATCTACGATTGAATTCTTTAAATTTCGCACTATTAGTTCAGAAATCTACGAAAAATGTTTAAAAATATTCAAATGGACTCGAATTTTTTTGTGTGTCTTATTGAACAAAGTAACCGTAATCGTACAGATAATCAATATCAGTTTGGAAAAAAGATAGCGTTTCAAATTTATTTTTCTATTTCAATGAAAAGTTTTATTTCCACGAACAACGGATATTATTGCACCTAGAAACGTTACTAGCCTATATTCAGTCATTTAGTTTTAGATTGAACTGCGATTTCAAATTTTTTTTCATGAAGAGCCTGTTGTGATAAACTTTAATTTGCATTGAATTTAGCCACTTGCTAGAAAATAAACATGGAGTACATTTTACTTCATTGACTCCTGTTTTGTGTTTTGTTTGGATCTCGGAGACAGAAAGAGCAAACTAGTGTATCGCAATCACAGCATGTTCGTTCTCTGTCTTAGAAAGAGGCGGTGGAACCGGTAGTTCATCCGATTGGAAGGTAAGCATTGGTAACACTTTTGAAGAATCCAACCAACTCTTTTGCGATCGCTGCGCTGCTCGAGTGTGCGAGCTTTGAACTAAGCGATGGTGATAATTTTCATATTTTGCTTGAAGATTCGAACGAAATGCAGGGTTTTTATTTTTTTTTTCTTATGAATCGAATACTAACATACAAAAACGTGTGAAAATTTGGTAAAAACCTGTTTTAATCCACCTAGTGGTGTAATGATGCCTTTCTCATATCAATCATACTATCATATATAATACTGTGGTATTCTTCAAAATAATTTTCTTCGATTCTTAAAAGAATAACCGAAATCGGTTTGTTTGACCGTCTACTGATAAAAACTATCAATTAGAAAAGATTTGAGGTCGATTAGAATTTTTTTAAAGGTTTTTCCCCTATTTGCACATTTTACCCCATAACTCTCGAACAGGAAGTCGGATCCAAACAATATTCAGGAATTTTTTATGGGACCTCAAGACCTTTCATTTGAATCTAAGTTTGTGCAAATCGCTTCAGCCATCTCTGGAAAAGTTAGTGCACTTATTTTCACAATTTTTTGCACATTTTACCCCATAATTCCGGAACCGGAAGTCGGATCCAAATAATATTCAGGAATTTTGTATGGGACCACAATACCTTTCATATGAATCTAAGTTTGTGAAAATCGGTTCAGTCATCTCCGAGAAAAGTTAGTGCAAATAAACGTTACATACTCACATACGCACATACACACACACATAGACATTGGCTCAGTCCGTCGAGCTGAGTCGAATGGTATATGACATTCGGCCTTTCGGGCCTCAGTTCAAAAGTCGGTTTTCACAGTGATTGCATAACCTTTCGATATGAGAAAGGCAAAAATCGATCATTAATGATTCAGTAACTTTCCGTGGTATGTTTGATTGATATTTATGGAGAAATCGTAACATGAAATATCAAATTCGAAGAAGTGAGGTTGGGTACTGTTTTCATATCTGGGATATACTTTGTTTTTTGGGTTGGATTTTAAGATTAATTGATAAATTATGATCAAAAGTTTTATGACTAGTCTATTTACTCATGTTTTATCATCTAAATCAAATCTGTATGTGAACTGAAAATTTCAAATTTCATCCGAGATTGTTAAAAGTATAGGACAATTTGAAATCATATGTTTGATGACAGCACGTGAATAATCGTTTTTCTTATCCATATTTGTAAGGTTTTGCAATCTGCATTCTTTCAAACTCAAGTAAATTGAAAAATTCGTCAAAAATTTTTCTAAATACATGGGATATGTCAAAACAATCACCATAACGCTATCTCGTGGTGACTACGCTGATTGGATTGTTCAATAGACTTTAGTACTGATGATAATAGGGTAAATCCGGGTGTGACATCGCATCGGTATAGATGCCGCACTTTTGATATCTTCTGTATAGATTCGACATTTTGTCCAGCGCTGCCAACTCTTGCCTTTTTAAAATACGAAATTTTCATACAGATAAATACCGATTTTCCGCCCTCCATAGGTTTTTCGAGATAGGTGTTGTACAGATTGTTTTTGTTTTTAGCCAAATACAGATATTTAAATACAAATAGTAGGTAGCTCTGATTTCGTCACACAAAAGAAAATGTAATATCTGCTTTTTTCTATCAGTCTAAAATGTATTATTATTAAGGGGTAATTTTCAATCTTAGGAAAACGGTGAACGTAAAAGCTGTTTTATCCGCTGTCATTGAGCACAATTGAAAAAAGGAACATCAGTTTGTTCAATACCTTTTTTTAAACTGATGTTTCTTACTTTCTAACTTATGTTTTCTCCCGAATTTTTAAACATTTTCTTTTTTTATGTCAATAATGCTGATTCGTTAGGTTTTTTATCGTGACGACACAAATGAATAAGTATTCATCCTTGACAGTTCAGCGGTACTGTTTACAAACAAGCTTAAACAAAAATCGAAGAGCACATCGAAAAAAAAAATCATCTTTACACTTTGCAACTAGTCACTTTTATTTAATAAATATCAAAAACGAACCGTATTCAATCGTGAACAAATGTTTTAAAACTTTATTTAGGCGATACGGACCGTAAATGGTCTGATCCAATTTGTACATACATTGTACATATACAGAAACCTGAAGAAATGAATCATAGTTTTGTGATCCTTGATTAGTGTTGTTGTGATCCTTGATTAGTGTGTTGTAGTGGGTATTTTTACATTCTGTTATAGTGTAATTACAATTTCATTTTAAACCCGCTGTATATCGAAACGATAGCAATAGCAAAATGTTGATTTGCACCCTTTTATTTAATATGTTGCATAGTTTCATAAAATTAGAAGGAATACTAAAAAAATGTCAGCAATTTTGAAAAAATCTTAATTTTGAAACACTGTATCTTTTTCATCCATTATTTCTGCATTTTGACCTAGGGTGCGATTAGCTTCTCCAATTATCAGCTAACAAAAAATATGCAAAAAGGTAAACAAAAAATTATCACTCACTTTTCTCCGAAATGACAGTGCCGATTTAGCTTAGGTTCATTTCAAAGCTTCTATTGGATTCAGTCACGTACCCAGAGGGGGGGGCCCGAGGGGCCCTGGCCCCTCCCGAAATCAAAAACAGATATATAAGTGTTACAGAAATAACAAGACAGTAAATGTAATGAAATGTAATACAATATCAGTTCCAGTGGAAAAGTTTAAAGTGTCCGTTAAAAACACCCGTAAAAGGCAGATCGAGAATTAGGTACATATGCAATCTACAGTAACATTATTTTTCTATCTTTGGGCCCCTCCCGAAATGAAATCCTGGGTACGGGCCTGATTGGATTATTGTTCAATTTTAAAGCCAAACTACGGTCACTTCTGGTTACTGAGGTATATTGGTAAAAGTGATGTAAACGACAAAACTCAATCATTTTAGGACGATTTAAATAATTCTAGGCTCGTCTGTGACTAATATTAGTTTGGAGATTTAGTTCGAAGATCATATAGTTTACACTGAAATCTTCGGAGATATATTCGAAAAAAAATATGGAAAATATGTTGCAATGAAACTATGTAAATAGCAAGAGGCACATCCAATTTAATATTGGAAGAAACTTTTGTCGCAGTGTTAGTGTCTTTGCCTATGTACACGTGCACTTATGCACAGATTCAAGAAGAGAAGAAATTACTCAGCTCAGCTCAGAGATTTCTTGTTCTCTGTCTTGTTTGGCTCTATGAGAACTTTTATGCATACCTTAAGGAGAGTCTTTAGTGGCTCATGGTTATGGCAGTTGAAAACAATTTGCTGTCTTAGTTGCAACTTCGAAGCGGTTTTATTGATGAAGTAATTGACAAATTTGCTCGACGCGTAGAGGGCTGAATTCTTTTTTTTGTATCATGATACGAAATAAGATTAATAAAAAAAATCCCATCCAGAAGTATATCGTTTTTCCGTTGTATTGAAGAACACAAGCGAATATCCATTCCTCAATCTTTAGATTTCACTTACGACTAACTGTTACATCTGATATACTACATAAATAGTGCACAACTCGTGAATTTTGTCACGAGACGCAACTGACAAAACATTTCAACCAGAATATTAGTTGATTTTTTTTATTTGATTGGTTAAATTTTGATATAACTAATCTATTGTTGTTTTAACTAAACTGTCATTTGTGTTTTTCGATTGGTAGAAACAACTAATTTAATTGGTTTGGAAAAAAATGCTGTCAATTAGTGAGGACACATACCTTTCAATTTCAACAAATATTTAAGTTGAAATAACTGCCGTTGTTATTGAAACAAAATTCTGTTAGTTGAAAAACAAATCGGTTTTAGTTGTTTTCGACTCGAACAATGTTATTGATTTGTGATAATAATCAAAATATACTTACTGATATACGTCATGATCTATTTGAAATAAATATCGTTGTTCCAATATAAACAGTATTTTATATTGACAAGTATTATCATTGGTTATTAACAGGACTGGGAAACCCACCGATCACTGCTGATCTTAAGATCACTGATATCGTCATAAAAAATCACTACTGATTTCATCACAAGTGATATTAACCAAGGAATAAATCATCGTTACGAAATCACAACTGATCTGATCTATGAGTGATTTTGATTTTTATACGATTTTGTAATACCAAATCAGCAAACGTTTTTTAATTTGACACCAAACCATTTTCAACTGAAACAAGGTTAACTTTATCGAAACACCGCTGTTCGATAAACACTTGTCATGGAATCATAAATTTCTTCAAATCGAATGAACACAATTTTCCCAAACGCTTTAACCATCGATGATGTTTTCATTGACATTTTGAAGCGACGCAAACAGATCTCAACTAAAAAAATGTTGATTTTACATTGCAATTATTGTTTTGCTTTCAGCTGTCTCCGGCATTTGACAGCATTCAAGACAACATATTTTTCAACTACTTGAATATACGCTAGTAAAAAACCACATTGGTTGAATCAGAAAAAGTACGGGTGTGTTATGTCAGAGACATAACTGGATGTCGTGAATACGAATAAAACTGACACGATTTCTTCATACTTTCGAATTCGAATCAATAGTTGATCGATTGTGTGAATTGTGAAACTTCCCCCTTTTTCATTACTAAAAATTTAAATGATTTTTGACGTCGATTATCTCATTTCGGATTTGCATATTTCATTGAAAGAAACTATCAAGATACTGTACAGGCGTCATTTCTGCCTTTTAGAAGGACCAAATTGTGGAATTCTCTGCGATATTTAGCACAGTTAGGAACATTTTTCTCGAACGATTTTCGCACAGCGAAAAGTACACGAAGTAAATCAAATTATTTTGGATTTTCACTAAACTAATGATTTCTACCTTCAATTTGCAAAGAAGTATTCTTAATTTTTTTTTAGATAACATTTAGTGCCATGTGAATTCAGTTGGATTTTAGTTCTAGAACTACAATTTCGGAACTGAAATCAGTTCTGGAATCATTTTCCAGAATCCAGTTCAGCACGCAGACTCTGTATTCTAAACCCATATTCCGGAACTAAACTCTGAAACTTGAAGACGATTTTTCGCCATGACTACCAAAATGGGTTGTATAGTGTACAGTAAAGTGAAATTCCGCATAATTCTTTAGGAGTATTATTATGGTTCTAAAAAGAACTGAATAGAAGAAGTCTGAAATAAAGAACTGGACCATAAGTTCCAGAACTAAATTTAGAACCAATAACGAACTCAGAATCCAGTTTCAATACTAGAACTACAATTTCGAAACACAAATCAGTTCCGGAATACAGTTCCAGAATCCAGTTTCAGCACGCAGGCTCTGAGCTCTAAACCTATATTGCGGAACTAAAATCTCAAACTTGAACTTCTCGTTACGACTACCGAAAAGCAAATAAGAGTTGCGACCTGAGCGTTTGAGGTTTTAACGACGCAGAAGGTGCACTCTCCGTCGCTGCTGGTTGATGATTTAACTCCCACGACGTCTGCTTCCATCGAACGCACGAAAAGAAATGATCGATTTTCGACCGCGGTACCCCTTTTTTACGCATTCAGTTTAAGATATGTGCCTGACTACCTCAAAATCGTCGTCCTTGCGCGAAAAACCCGAGCAGTTTTCCGCGTTGTATTCAAAATTTGAGAAAACCTAATTTTTGAGTTGTTTGTGTTCCATATGGCTAATTTTGAAAAGGCACCCCATAGTAAAGTAAGTAGTATTCACGACAAAAAAATAGTTGAATCAACTATCGCAAAAATTATCGCGATATCGCAATTTTATGATCGGAGGGTTCTCCGTGTATATACCCGTGTATGTACCCACGATATACCAAAGATTCCTAACTGATTTTCGAAAACTATATCTCGGTTGTGGTAACGTTGAGGAGAATTTTTATTGGTGATATATTTTTTTAAATAAAGTGCAATATATATATATATATATATATATATATATATATATATATATATATATATATATATATATATATATATATATATATATATATATATATATATATATATATATATATATATATATACTTTCTACATATAACCTCAAAAATCACTTAAAACATTGTCGAGGTCATCGAATCAGTAGGAACAACCGTTTTTGAGATATATGATTTTGAAAAAAAATCAAGGAATGTCTGTCTGAACCTTTCTCAAAAAAAGTATTCATCATAAAGTTTGAGTCAAACAAAAAATATAAATAGTGACCTTTGAAATCAATTGTATTTGTTCACTTACTAAATAAATGCCGAATGCCGGAAAAAAAAGTATTAGCGCTCAAAATGTTAAAATGTAAATATTCTGAACCATACTATTTATTTTGGAGATAAATGTTTCGGAAAAAACTTTTGTGATCCACAAGAAACGATAGCCTCCGATTGGCACATTGTCGCAAAGCTGATTTACCAATAGCGACACCTGCCAATGAAAAATGGAATCAAATGGTATCAAACCAAGTTCAATGCTCTATTCTGAATAAACGGTAGATTTCCCACAATGAACTGAGATCAACATTACCACCTCTGAGTAAAAGCATTTTCTTCAACTCCTACTATGATTTTCCAAATGAATTTGCCGTTTTCATAAGAAATCGTTGAAAAAAGATGGAGTAATTAAATTTTCCTGCTGATTTGACAGCTCTTGCTGAATGTATCATCTCCAAACAAGCAGCGCCTCTACATTTCAGTTTTGCGACAATATGCCAATAGACAGGAACCCTAGCGCAACCAGTGTAACCGTGACTTAAGATTGCACTATTCATTCGTGAATTCACTTATTGGAGGGTAGGTGAACACTAATCGGTCTTATTTGATATCAATCGTTGCGTTGTACGTTCATGAAATTTAATATTTTACACCATCCTAAGATATTCGGCTAGTTTGATAAAAATAAACCCTTTTTAAACCGGTCGAATACGAAATTTAGCTCCAACACAACGCAGTTCTCATGCGGTAGCCCGCATCTTTCATTCGCACGACGCGACGACGGCGCGATGGTTCATTCTCTACGCTCTGGTGGCCAGACAGTCGCCGGTGGGAGAGAACAACAAACGTGCGGTTCATCGAAGCGTTTCACCGTTGCCTTTAGCTACGGCCATGCTTCCTCGTTCGGTTGTTTGGTTGGGTGTGTGGTTGTGCAAACCGTCCGTGTGCTTCCTCGTTGATTCGGCTAGACTCGCTGTGGAGAGGGCACGATATCCACCACTGGTTGTTTGTTCATCAGTTTTACGCCGGGTCCCGTTCTGATCGGAAGTTATTTTTTATCCGTCGCTTTTTTTCGTAGCTGTCGCGGAGAGTGTATCAGAAGATTTGGGATATATAGAATAATCCCAGTTCTTGTGCAGCTCCAAGATTTTCACCGGAGTTTCGAGTGTTGTTGCGCTTGACACGGAACCGCGCGCTCCGCGATTGTGTCATTTGATTTGGGCTCAAGGATAGTGAAATCCCCCTGTGGGATTTACGGGAGCGGGTGATATAATTTCACGCTGTTCGGTAGTGGTTTGTACGAGTAAAAATCGATCGGAACTGAGAAGTGGCGAAGAGAGCAGTGAGTCTAGGGGCAAGGAAGCGTGGGAATCCGTTTCGACTGTGTAGCAAACCAATTGTGATAAGCATTGTGCGGGAGTTGGGGAAGGCGGTATTTTCCTGATGAATCATACATGCTTGATGCGGGCAAAAATAGCTCACAAACATAAACAAACCGTAAAGAGGTGCGCCGAACAGGCGAACAACAAAACAAACTGCTAAGGTTAGGAATTCGTTTGGGGAAGGAAAAGCGTGCACTTTACCAAGAAAGTTATATAAATGATATATTTCTGGGAGATCAGGACTGGCAAACTGGGAAACTGCTGTCTCTGATAAAATTTAAAATTATATGCTACCGAATACCGACGACATCAATTGAAAGTCGATTGGTCAATTATGCGCGGTTGTAATAGACACTAGTCAATTGCTTTGTTGTTGTGAACGTTAAAGGAACTACACATGAGGAAGCAGCAAAAGTCGGCGGGCACGGGCGCCAATTAGGAATGCCTTTCAATTATATATATAGGAAGTGGACATTGATGAGGGTTGGCGACTGAACGAGATCAGCATTGCCAGTGGGCAAATGTACCTGTTTGACGATGTAGTATTTCCTACCGTAATCTACCAGTAGTTCAGCATAGTTGCAGGTTGTGTTCGACAGAGAGCCAACACGGACAAGCTTCTCTACGCGAATTCATGCTGGTGGCGAACAACACGATCATCGTGTGTGGAAGCGTGAATGTTCTTTCTCCTTGTCGTCGCAAAGGCATCGTTGTTCATGAGTATGTTTGGGGATTATAATTTGATTATCGTACGATAGGCTGGAATTGTTTTCTCTGGCTTTCGGGTGGTATTTTTTACGATGAAAGTTTTCCGATTTGCATGATTGAGTCTCGCTTTGATGAGGGCGAAAAGTAATTTATGACATTCCTTTCCAAGTTTCAAGTTTTGGGTACACTTTCGCCACCGGCTTGCAGATAAAAACTTTAAGGATGTTCATTAGCAGCAATCTTCAGTTTTGTCAAGATACGGGTCTACAAGAGGGAAGTGTTATTATTTTCATAGTCCACGTAGTCTGTTATTTATTTCCAAAATTATAAGATATTAAGCTGAATGATGTTTTTCATGTTTAGACAAAGAGTACTGACCACCTGCTTAGTTTGAGTATTCATTGATTTACACAGACTACCTGGTTTCGATTCCCAGCTTCACACAGTGTTTCTGGCCCGAGAGATGAATGACCACAATGTTACAAAACTAAAAAAACTATTCGATATCCCGCAAGAGACTTTCTTTGCTGAACGGTCAGCAGAGTAGTGTTGAAGAATCCATCTGTTAAAATATACCGACATGTTTAATATTCAGTTTGTAGTTAACAGTGAAATGAATTATTAAGTTGAGAGAGAAAATTAAGGGGACATCACAAAATATTGCCGTGGTTCAGGGCATAATCTGCTTATCTACCAAGCCAGTTGTGTGTTCGGGTCCCAATCTGGAAGGATTCTTAGTAGTAGTACGATTTTTACACTATCCATACATCTATCTTGTACACTGATAAATCGGAGACGAAGTTCGGTGAATGTGAAAATACCCCAAGCAAAGACAAATTTACTGATAAACACACTTTCTTGTTGTTTACAAATACATACAGAAATCCAACAACTTTCTAGCTCTCTTAAGAAGCAAGACTCTTTGCAAGCGTATGAGTAATACCAACAATGTGTGCGTAAAAACAATTTCCGGCACTTCTTTTCCTGATTTTACTCAATAAATTTTCCATATGGTTGAAAAATAAACCAATCGGTTCGTACTGCTTAAAATTGCAATTCAGGAAAAGCGAAAATCTTAGTCCAAAACTCTTCCGTTTTCCTAAAAACTGCTCGAGAAAAATTATTTCAGTTTCAGCTTACTTCCACTGACACATTTAATTAGCAACAAACACATTCCTATATGGATTTCCTCTTGCCGAAATTATTGCGATATAAAGATTTACGTACCTTCTATTAGTAATCCGGCGAAAAAGGAACCTTGAATTTACTCGTAACTGAATTTAACACTCGTAACTGTTGTAAAACTATTTATTTTTCCGGCAAACTGCTTTTGTAACAGAAGATATTTAGTTTTGTTTATTTTGTGTAGCGCAATCTAATACAAATGCATTGAAACAGTGTTGCTAACTTTTTTATTAGGGAATTAAAATCTACATTCATAAAATTAGAGTGTCTATAACCAAAGTGACGACATCTCATCCGTAATGCTGGCAACAACTCAAAACGGTTAAAGCGAGATGATGACAGTTTCGTTCTCTTTGTATTGTATTTGACAGGTCGTTTGCTCGTTTGGAACAAAGCTGTCATTCCAAACGAACAGCTGTCGTCACTCTGGTTTAAGGCACTCTGCATAAATGTAAGCAATTTTCCATCAAAAGTTGGTGAAAAATTGATCAAAACTGATATTTCATCCAAGATTGTAGGTCTTGACATTCATTTGAGAATAAATCTGCATAAAATGTTCAAAACGACGAATGTAGCAGTGAGAGATTCTCTATGTTTACATTCTCTTTCGATTATTGCGAAACATTCTTGCTTTTTTCGGTAATTTCTTCAGTGCAGTTTTGAAGATGATAGCTTTAGTTATTATTATCGGTAATTGGAGTGAAGGATTGTTAACAGTACCGTAATAATCGAAAGAGAAAGTGAACAAAGAGAATCTCTCATTTCATACATAAATTATTGTGAAAAAAGATTGTTTGAATCTCAATCGTGCAATCCACTTTGATAAACTCGGTGCAGTGCATATATGAATACACAGATCTATGGCATACGTACCAAATAATATGTACGTAATACACAAATTACCAACACAAGTTAACTTGGTTTACTCTTGATCCTCCTTAAGCAGCAACACGTAGAACAAAGTCTACGTGAACTTCCTCGCTGCATAAAAGTTGAACAATGTATTATAGAAGCTGATTAGAAGTTCTGTCGGTTGCGTCGCGTGAATTCTCAAGTGTGAATTTTTACTTAAAACGGACTGTTTCGCCTGCTATGCATGAACTTCATAAGCTGCTTAAGTTAATCAAATTATCCCCTTTTGTCCGAATTTTTCGTTAGTTGGGTAAGGTTCCGCATCGGACTAAAACTACTTTAACTTAACTTTGTCGCTTGATTGTCTTACTATTTTGTGCTAGAAGTCATCAATCTAGGATATAGACACTCGCCTTGTCTATATAAATAGCACTGCCTCAACTGTTTCGTTTGGATAGAAAGATAGGATTTATTTAGGCTAAGACCCATTTAGCGAATTATTTGAATCTGGTAGTTCAGCAGTTATTTTCTCGACTGAAAAAATAATCCAGGAAGGGCTCGAACATACGACAACTGATTTGAAAAACTCATGTATACCAATTGCGTATATCCAAGTCTTGAATGCCTTACAAATGTTGTAAGGTATTCAAGACTTGCATAGAAAATTCTAAAATTTTCGTATTGAGTGCATGCATGTTGCTCTAGAAAGAGAACGGATGCAAAATAATCAACGAAACACAGTGCATCTGTATTTATTGCTCGACTGCACGGTAAGTGCCCAAATCGAACAAAACAACTCCACGAGTGGATTCAATGAAAAACGACATTAGTGCCAGGGATCGTAGCATCAGCCATGCGATGTAGCTGTACGCTATGAATCGGCAGCAAAGTCTGTTGAAATAGAAGGTCAAATTCCACAAAAGGAATGTAATAGCAAGAGTATGCTAGGAAGCAAAGAATCGACCCGTCCTAAAATTAATAAAAATATTAATTTAGGGTGATTTTTTTGCTGTTATATTTTTGGCAACACTGTTTTTGACAGATCACACGTAAATCGTCATTTGGTCTAAAATTTTATCGTAAAAAAAGAGAAAGATTTACTGTTTTATTGAAAAATTGTACTCAGTGAAGCTCATTTCTGGTTGAATAGATAACACATGGATCAATAAGTCCCGGACTAACAATGGAAACAACATTTTTATTGCAAAATTTTTTTTATTCATCAACATAATCACCTTTTAGGGTGATACAATGGTTCCAACGTTTTTCCATTTTTTCAATACCATGTTTATAAAAAAAATTATCTTTCGCTTCGAAATAAGCTTCAGTTTCAGCGATGACCTCCTCATTTGAGCCAAATCGTTTTCCCTGGAGCATTTTTTAAGATCAGCAAAGAGCCAGTAGTCACTGGGGGCTAAATCTGGCGAGTATGGGGGGTGGGGAAGCAGATCAAAGCCCAATTCGTTCAATTTCGCCATTGTTTTCATCGACTTGTGGCAGGGTGCATTGCAGCAATCGCGGCACCCACTTGGAAAAAACCTTTTTCATGCTCAATTTTTCATGAAGGATAATAAATACACTTCCATATGATATCTGTGTCATCTCAGCAATCTCACGGAGCTTCACCTTACGATCTTTCATTATAATTTTTGTCACTTCACTCACATTTTCCGGGTTAACGGCTTCCACAGGTCTACCCGAGCGTTCCGTGTCATTTGTGTCGGTACGACCACGTTTAAACTCGGCGAACCACCGACAAATCGTTGCTTTTGATGGACAAGAGTGCAGATAACATTTTTCAATCCATTGTTTCGCTTGCACGGTGTTTTTACCCATTAAGAAGCAATGTTTTATCAAAACACGAAACTCGGTTTTTTCCATTTTTTAAACAAATTACAAAACGACTTTACTCCAACCTCGATAACTCAGCTGTTTCTGGTTGGATCGACTTAAAATTTTGACCCGTTTCAAGCAAAGGTTAGTACTCTAGAAAGACGTGGTTACTGGTTTACTACGAGCGCCATCTCTGCTTTAGTCTCGGGACTTATTGATCCATGTGTTACGTCAACAAGCAAAATTGCCGCATCTGGCTTGAAGACCAGAAGCATTGCATCCCAATAAAGTCACTGTTTGGTGTTGATTATGGGCCTGTGGCATTATTAGAGAAACACCGGTCGATATGTTAGTGTGCTAAAATTGTACCTTGTGCATGGATCTAAAGCGGAGCCGCGGCCAACTTATGAAATCATAATTCTAATGAAGATTTCATAAAAAAAAATTAATTTAATTTGTTGTGTTGTTTTTGAAAATCGAAATCTATACCTCTTAAAAATCACTCTTTGTAACCATGGAATCCTAGCTTTGATATGAAACTAAATCATTCTACCCCTCAAAATATCCTTTTCTTCTTTGGCGAAAAAAGATGGACTTCCAAAGGTTCACAAATCAATATACTAAATAAGTGGAATGTTAGATTCCGTGGAGACTCCTAGTCTAAAAATCTCCAAATGGCTAGTAAAATTATAATACATGCGTAATGTTTTTCTGTAGATCTTTGTAGCCGCCTTATTTTCTAGTATACCAGTAAAAAAGTTGATCATCCTCTTGACAGATAGGTTACTTCTACATAACGGCTGCTCGATGGATGTAAATCTAAAACAATAGCCAGAAGGGAGGTCGTAATTTCGATCGATTAAACCAGTAATCGATTAATAGCCCAGATAATCGAATAATATTTAATCGATTAGCTTGAAACTAATATTCGATTATTAAACAAATCGAAGAAATTAAAAAAAAACAAAAATAATATTGAAATAATTCGAAAAATCTCTGGTGGAGGTACGTTGATTTTCTTTGATTATTTTTATGAAGATTGTTATTCCTGCTCGATCGCGTGAGCTTCGCATGGTTCATTCTATAAATAAACCTGTTTTCATCCACCTACACTATGAGAACTTTCATTTGAATCTAGAAAGACTAGTCATCGAATACTTTTTCAAAATAATTAGAACATAATATTTATTAAAATAAACAGGACAATATCAATAAATATATATATTTTCTTGAGTATATTTAAGTGATATGAAAATTTGGTTTTTTTTGTGGTGGTTGTAGTTGAAGACACTTACAATCGATTTCATTGTAAACATGTATGGGTTATCATTTTGTATTCGAAAATAATGCAGAATTTCAAATATAATGTATACTATTCCCAAAAAGGAACCGTACTAAAATTAAATCGAGACAAAATACTATGCTGAAGAGTACTGTATTCAATCATTCAATTACTCAAAAATGGTTGTATTGAAAATGGTGTCTAGTTTTGATTCCAATTGTCATTTCATCGTGTTTCGTTAAAAATTCCTACTTTTAGGATATGGCGGGAAAATGGAAAAATTTAGATATCTCCGTGAATAGTTGACTTATTCTTACAATCTACGACTCGTTTGATTGGTATTATGATATTATGGTGTGATAATGATTTCCTCTTGCCATTTGAATAGTCTTATTAAAACATTTATAAGATTCTATTCACGGCTATTAGTATTGTGAGCAATTATATAACTTTTCTATGGAACAAGGTAAAAATTATCTTTTAATTACTGGATCTCGTTGTTTTCTTATTCCTTTAGGGAAATGCATTATGATTCCTATTCAACGAATTTAAAAGGACAATGGACCAGTATTCACATTCTAGTCCATTGGTTTGGTATCACTGTTTTTGGTGGCATCATCGTTGCGTGGTTTTCCCGTTTTATTGCTGTTATTTGTCCAGTTATTTGTTTGTTAAAATCGGTGCAGCCATCTACGAGAAAATTGAGCGGAGGAAAAATGGATGAATGGTGTACACACACATATATACACACAGACATTTTCCAATCTCGTCGAGCTGAGTGAAATGGTATATAACACGTGTATATATGTTATAGATGTGATGTAAGACAAAATGAAATCGATTTCTTTTGGTCTGGTACACCATAGAGGTTATTTTAAGTTGTTTAAAGCCTTCGCAATAACCATTACTGCACACACCTTTTTCATTATATTTATTTCATTCCACAACGAATCTAATCCCTGCTCTCTCCTGAAGGAGTAAATGTATGTATATTGCACTGTTCGAATTGCTTAGTTGGATTTTCTACAGTTTCTCGATTTTCAGTTTTTTTTTTGTTTATTAGGTTTGCTCATCTCAAAATTGGTTTTTTGTTCATCACTCTATATTGGTTTTCTTGTGTTCCAAAGCACAAAAGCTGAATGATAAATAAAGATACCTTGACATAGAAACGGTTAGTTTTGATGAAGTTTCAAGTGATTTTTTCTGACGTCTCCCATAATTTGAACCGAAATGCTAAACTCGTTGAATAATCTGGTGATGGTTCGACAAATAGTTCTTTCATACGTTTAAATTTATTCTGGGTTGTGGAATGATAGAAAGCGCTTGAAAAATGTAGATAGTATTGACCAGTAAATTCAATTACATGGTTAATTTCTATTTTTTTTAAATGGAATGATCTTTATATGAAACAAGTACTGCTTATTTACATGAACTTAAATAACTGAAACTCGCTGGTACTTTTTTTTGCTCATTTCGGAACACTCAACTCGGCTGCATCCTAAGACCGAGCTGCTTGTTACGGTTGCTCCACGCTTCAAGTATTCCTAAACACTTCGGTACATTGTATTTTCTTCATCAATGAGACAAAGCCCTAACAGATTCCCTCCAGGTCGCTATAATAAAATTTCTACGCTTGTTGGAGACAAGTCACGGGCCGATAGTTTTTATGTATGCACACGCGTCTGTGTGTGTATCCAACATTCCCCGTCCAACGGCGAGGTTTTGCAGTGAAATTCATAACACTCATCCGCCGCGGTATGCAAATCGCTTGTAAATCTGACCGGATGATGGGACCATCAGTCCGAAAAAAATCTGGCATACTCTGACATTAACAAGGAACAGGTTTCGATAAACTTTAATTGCCATTGAAGATAGGCTTGCGTCGAAATCCGGTTTCTTCATGTAGCATATATTCGACGTAGAACTCTGCTGTTTCGATTTTAATGCGATCGGATGCCGGCCGGACGGTGATCATCGCTAAATTTGGCATGTCTTCAAATGTTTGTGATTCCGCTGGGCACAGGCAACTGTTGAAATGTGGTGTGATTTGGATCCAGCAGCCGGAACTGTGCTGTCAGACGGAAGACAAATGTTTGTTTCTAATAAAAGAGAAATGCATTTCGTGTCTCGCAACGAAGGTTTTCGAATAACTCATGGAGACGATCTGTCTGGGATATAAATCGGTTGAAAATGTTTGGAAAGGGAGAAATAAATGAGTAGTCTGGCAAAGGGACGGCAAACAATATCACGGCTTAGTATGCTCAGTTTCGTTTTTGTTTTAAATGCTTTTTGTGGAATGCTAAGCATGTTTGTTTTGATTGTTTACATCATCCAAAGTTGCTAGTTCCTTCAATCCAGGTTATCAAATACAGTGACTTGTCCACACAACGTTGATCGTTTTAGGGTACTTTCAATATTGCGACGATAATTTACGATCCTCGACAAAATCAGATATTCCACGTTAAACTGATCAATGTTCGTCAAAACTACTGAATTAAGTGATATTATGTCTTTGAAGTAACTCCTTGGAGACGGATGGGTAATGTCAGATTCGTGAGCAGATATACGTGAATACTACTAAAATAAACAGAAGGTATTAGAATTGTTGGAAAAACCGACTTTCGAACGGAGCCTCGGAGACCCATAGTGTTATATACCATTCGACTCAGTTCGACGAGATCGAAAAATGTCTGTGTGTGTATGTGTGTATGTATGTGTGTGCACTGTTCGAAGCTATTTTTACCGCTCAATTTTCTCAGAGATGGCTGAACCGATTTTAACAAATTTAGGCTCGTTTGAAAGCTACTGTCGGGCCATTCATCAAGTTCGAAGATCAAATGGCTGTGACTTTTGGTTCCGGAGATATGATGGTATAAATGACGTAACCGACAAAACGTGGTGTTTTTTTTACCGCGCAAATTTCTCGGAGATGGCTGAACCGATTTCAACAAGTCTAGGCCCGCTTGAAAGTTATTGTTAGGCCATTGATAAAGTTTGAAGACCAAATGGCTGTGACTTTTGGTTCCGGAGATATAATGGTATAAGTGACGTAACCTGCAAAACACGTTGATTTTTACCGCATTTATATATATATATATATATATATATATATATATATATATATATATATATATATATATATATATATATATATATATATATATATATATATATATATATATATATATATATATATATATATATATATATATATATATATATATATATATATATATATATATATATATATATATATATATATATATATATATATATATATATTAGAGATGGTCGGGTATAGAAATTCTTATACCCGAACCCGACCCGTACCCGATCAATAATAAAAAAAAATTACCCGTACCCGAAAAAAAATAAAAAATTTTACCCGTACCCGACCCGTACCCGATTAAAAATTACCTGTACCCGTACCCGACCCGAATGAGTAGTAAAAATTTTACCAAAATTCAGTATGGAAAAAATAAAGTGTTTTAGATATCGAGACGTATCAGGCTCTAGTTGGTAAGAAAAATACATTAAAATGCTTGTTTACTTTTATACATATAAATACAATGTGAAGCATGAATAATGTAATGTAACTTTTTTTTAAACATGCAAACCATTTTCGTTCAGCGGAAGGATACAGCGGAAGGTTACCAATGTCGAAATAACCGCTAGTTCAAAAATAAATGTTAGATGGCGGACCCTGTAGATTTTCAATGTCTTTGGCACTTTATACTCATTTACAAATGTCAACAAAAGGGAGTAATATCAACTCAAACTTTTCGAGAAGCATATTTACCCAAAATGTCGTAATACCCGTTGTATTCAATTTTGGGTAGGTATGGTTTTTACGAAACAGTGGGATTTTTGATCCAATTCTTTAGAACCACAAGTAAGCGTGCTCATTATCTTGACACACAAATAAAAATTCACATTCGAATCACTTGAAAAATCACGTAAAATAGTTCCAAATGTCCAATTGAATATTATACGTGACGAAAATGAATGTTATGCGAACATCCCCTAAAATGAATAGTGTGTTATCAGTTCGTTTACGTGAATTGACCAAAGAATCAAACAATGTACGTGTATTCCCGGTGTGAAAAATTCAATTTTGAACATGGTGAACAGTGAGTCCTTCAAGTGTAAGTAGTTTGAACATTCGTAGGAAATTTTTTTGGTTACGATTTTTTACTACAAAGCAAAATGAATTATGATTGCGATTTAAATTAATCTGTCAACTATGCCCGTTTTGTAAGCCTCACAAACCCACACCCACGATGTTAACGGTAGCTGGTGGTTTTTACAGGCATTGAACTTCTGTGCCACCTCCGGTGGAACCCTCAATGAGTGAACACGGTGAAAATTTGAGTATTTCGCGAGAAAAGATTTTCACCCTTACTTTTGCGACTCCACGTTGTCACGCATCGAGATTTTCACTTGTTGTCCAGTGAAAAGAAACGAAAATTAACTAGCAATATAGCCCAACTTGCTGTGCCATCAATCGGTGTCATTTCAAGTGAGGTGACACCACCCAGAAGTGCAGAATAAAAAGAACTTCTATGCATTTTCTGAATTAAATGTTCATGTTTTTATGGTAAGAATCCTAATGATTTTTATGAAAATTTTGAAAATCTCCAACCAATATTTAAAATAACAGTTTTCTGGTATCTGAATGTAATATGAGTACTACACTACATTTTATATACTGCCCATCCTTGCATATCAGTCCCATATGGGAAATCGGCATGTTGAGAAAAAGACGATCAAAAGTTTATTTCCGATTTTTTTTTATTTATTGTGCTCCCTAATGCTGGTCCCGGGTTGGCGGTTCAATGCATAGGACGCTGGTCTTACAAGCCAGCTGTCGTATGTTCGAGCCCCGACCTGGAAGGATTCTTAGTGTCAGTAGGATCCATAGTACTAGCCATGCAATGATTCTGTACGCTAAGAATCGGCTGCGAAGTCTGTTGAAACAGAAAGGCCAAATTCCACGAAAGGAATGTAATGCCAAGACTTTGCTTTGCTCCCTAATGCTAAATCTTGGTGTTATTACATGAAATATCGGTAATACACCTTTGCTGTTTCAATATTGCAACAAATGAAATTATTGAAATTTTGCACTGAATGGGACTGATATGCGGGTACTTTAGCATATGGGACACAGAAATGAGTTGATATTTTTTTATATTTTACTGAACAAACCCTCAACTTTCATTGCAATTTCTGAGAGTATATTGAGGAAAGATTCCATTCCTCAAGCTAACTCAAAATTGGCGAAAATCGATATGAGACTGATATGCGAGTATGGGCAGTATATGAATCAAATAATTTTTACTGGATTGTGCATTAAACAGCTTTAAAATGGCAGTCCATTAAAACCTACGTGAAAAGTAGATTCCGACCGCAACATCATAAAGCTAAGGCAGTGTGTCTTATTAAATATGTTATAAACAAAGTAGGGCGGGAAATATTCACATAACTTTTCACGTAACTATGATTGTTCTTTTTTTTAAATGAAGAAAAAAATGTTTTTTTCTGGAAAAAGATGCCAGTTGACAGGTCTGGTCCGAATGTCAAAACCCCTTGAATCAAATTGATTTTTTTTTGGAAAAACTGTTTTGCAATGAAAAAATCTCGTCAACGTGTAAACATATTTCTGTGAAGTACAAATGGTCGGGTAATCGAGCCGAAAAAAAAAAATTTACCCGAACCCGACCCGTACCCGAGTGAGCGGTAAATTTTTTTACCCGTACCCGACCCGTACCCGAGTGAGCAGTAAAATTTTTCACCCGTACCCGACCCGTACCCGATTGAAAATAAAAATTTTTACCCGTACCCGACCAAAAACCCGTCGGGTACGGGTACGGGTCGGGTTTCGGGTAAAATACCCGATACCCGACCATCTCTAATATATATATATAAGAGTGCCAATATTTTAGGATCACCTCTATTTTTGTAAAGCTCTAGTGATCTAAAGTTTAAGCACTTCGAAAAAAGCCCCCATGCAAAATTTGAGCTAAATCGGACATGTGTAAGGGGTGCTACCCGGTGGTAAAAGTTTGACAATTTTCGATCTTGAAATAGCACCATAGGGGGGAGTACATGAAATTTCCAAAATCGAAAATTTTTTTTGATGCCAAAAGTCTCAAAACTGCATTGAACGTCGAGATTTAGTGTCATCTCAAAAAAATTTTTTTTTTAAAAAATCAAGTTTCTGGGAAATTTTGATTTTTAAAGTCCCAAAAAGTCGATTTAAAAAAAAAAATTTTTTCGAGATGACACTAAATCTCGACGTTTCATGCAATTCTAAGACTTTTGGCATCAAATTTTTTTTTCGATTTCGAAAATTTCATGGTGATTTTTCAAGATATATGAAAATTCCACTAAGTGGACTAAGAAGGGGTTTTTTTAGATTAGCATCACTCTCTTATACAAAAAGGCAACACAAATGTCAATCACTAGGTTGAAAAAATGATGCCGACTGTGTGACATTAACTCTGACGAATGCTTTTGTGAACTACTCTAATCAATCTGAATCAATTGGTGTCAAATTAAGTTCCGAAATTATTTAATAAAAGTATGAAATATATTTTCATGAGACTGTTATGAAAGAAGAGAAAGGCATTATCACACCACTAGGTGGATTAAGAAGGGTTTTTTTACAGTAGATTAGCTAATGTCAATAGACGAACATAGTATATGAAGTTCTTTGGCATCGATGCATCGGTACTAGAAAGGATTGCATATTCAAAATACTCTATGTTTATCAGTGTTGATAGCATTTACTAAGGATCAGAGGAATAACGTTGCATATAATTTCTTCCACTCGCTGAATTCATTGATTATTTAAGTAGCGATTTGCTCATTTCAATGGAAGATAATATTCTAATCCGTTTGTTGGGAATGATTTCTTGGTCCTAAAAAGGACTGATTAATGAAATCCCTTCTATGTTTAACAATGTACAAACTTGAAAACTATTACCTGTTCAAATGGTGCCCAAGAAGAAGTTGTAGAAAGTAAATTTCAACACTCTAGCAAAATTATAACCTGAAAAAAGTTTTTTTTTATTATTAGACTAATAACCAAACAACATAAAAATTAATATTTAATTTTACCTCAATACGAATTATGAAAACCAACATTTGACGTAGATTTGATTAACGTTTTTTCTCCCAGTTGTAGATGTTTGCGGAATATTTAGACATGAATCGTGAAAAATTTGAGTTGAGTTGAACTCAAAGTATGTTTATGTTGCCAACAACTATAAACATATGCAAACAAGAAAAATTTATCAATCCGTTTTATGTATTTCACTTCTTTTTACTATGTCGCCTGTAAAAGAAACAGACATGTTAAGTAAAATACGGATAAAATGGAGCTAATAACTTTCATTTGAACCTAAGTTTATGAAAATCACGAACATTCAGTCCTCTCTGAGAAAACTGAGTGCATATTATTTAATATTTTGCCCGTGTCGCCCTTTAATTCCAGAACCGGATGTCGGATCTGGATAAAATTAATAGCAGGCAATAAAACCATTATTATTGTTATTATTGTATGAAATTAATGTCACAAAAGCTAATATTGGTGAAAGGGATGGTTTGTTGATGTTCATTTCAATTCAACAAACAAAAAAAGGGAAAACACCAAAAGAAAACAGCAAGGCTAAAGACTATTCTAGTGCTTCTTAACGCCTATACCTGCCGAGCTCGAGAAACAGTTTCAAGTGTGTACGTGCAGATATATTTTGCGATCTCGAGAAACTGAGTCTATAGTATTTGACACTCGCCCTGCATAGCTTTTCTTTATGAGTAAATCAAAAATATGAATGCACAAAATAGGGACCGTTATAGTGTAATGGGTTCGTACCTTTCATGCAGTACAGCTGGGTTCGATTCCACGCACGGTTTTCTTGGTGGGTAATTATCCCGAATAAAAAATAATGGAGGGAAATAATTAGATTATATGGGAAAAGAAGTACAAGTAGTAGTAGCAGTCTTTTGCTAATTAAACTATTCTGCATGTGAAACATTTTGACGTGAATATGTTTTACTTTACTATGTGGCGCCTTTTAAAAATTCTTGTGGAAGAATGGGTAGAGCTTAATCGCAAATAACTCGAATTGTACTAAACGCAACAACATAATTCTTGCTCCATGCCATCAGAAATACAATCAGCATTTAAACAATGTGAGATAACCATAAATAACTCAATTGGGAATAATTAGGAAAATTCGTCACGCTTGCTTGGCTTTTTCGCAATCGAACGGCACATATCTGTCCTGGTGTACATTTAGACGTGTATTTTTCATGTATGGTAAAAAAATTTACCATTTTTTCTTATATGCTAGACGAAACTGAACGTCGTGATGAGAACTGGTCCACCTGAATTCTGAACTTTATTTGAGGCTTAAAATTTAAGTTCACAATTCGGTTTCAGATTTCAGTTCTAGAATACAGGTTCACACGTTAAAACTAAGATTCTGGAATTGAATTATAGATTTAGGAACTTGATTTTTGAAACTTACTTTGCTTGACTGGATTTTGCAACTCGTATCGTGAATTATGATTCGGGACTTAAGCTTTAGTGTTTTAGAGCAAAATGTAAGATATGAATTTTAGATCTGGGAACTGACTCCTGAACATGATTTTGATTCATGAATTCAGTTTCAGAATTTATTTCTTGGATTCAGTTCCAGAATTTAATTCCTAAATTCAGTTTTAGAATTCATTTCAAAAATTCAGAACCTGCACGCTGGAATTGAATTCGGAACTTGGGATCTGTAAATAGATTTCGAATTGAATTCGATTTTCAATTCAGGTTCGGTACTCAGGTTCGGAAGTCAGTTCTAATGTTGAATTCGGAAAATGAGTTCAGTTTCATACTTCTTTAACTAAATTCATTAACTGTAATCCTGATCTGGGTTCCGAACCAGAATTTTGCGACTGAATCCAGAGGAAGTGGAATGAATTTTGCGACTGAATTAATTATAGAGGTTAAAACCTCTATAATTGAAACAAAAAAAAAAACATTTTTGACTATGCGACAAAACTTTCCACTGCAGGACAGTGATTGATTCATTTGCGGCGGATGATAAATTATCCATCAAATAATACAAAACCTGAGAGAGCTGGCCATTGAGCTGATAACTGTTTCAAAAATGTTCTAGCTATTGAAAGGAATGCCGTTATGATGGTCTTTAGAGGTTCAGAAATATTGAATGCTGCGAAAATCCATTCTACAATTTCTGAAAACTTCAGTAATCCTGTTGGTGAATGTGAAACGGAGCCCACTGGATATTGTCTTTTCTTGTGCTAGTTAGAATTTGACAAACCAGGAGGAACAGTTTTTGCTTTTAAATTTGGCTTTTTACATTTAACACGATCATTTTTTGAAGGTGCAATTTCAGGTGTCTATTTTTGGTAATTTGGTATTTCAACCTCTTAACAGAACCTTGAGGAGTGACTTCATTATTCTCATCAGAGTCAGATTCCTTTGGCTCTAGATTTGAAAAACCGTTTTCTGTTTCGAGTGGGGGGACATCAATAATTGTTTTAAGCATTTCTGCATATGTGCGCTTATACCGTGGTTTTATAGAAAGCTTTTAAGAACCAATAAAATATTCTCAAAGAACTATGTAAAGTTTTACGCTCAGTGGAACGACTGTAATATTGTTCGTGTCATTTGTTCTGCACACCAAAATAATTTGAAGAATACAGGAGACTTAATTCCTCATACGATGTAATTCATGAATACCTAAATAATGAAAAATTTCATTTGTAATGACTCAATGTTAGATTAGCTTGAATTTTACTAGTTTCGACTGTAACTTGCATTCTGCTAGCAGGTACGACTGAATGAATTTAAATGCACCTTTTACCAACCAAGCAGATGTATGCTTCTTTGGCTCAGTCGATTAACAGACGTTCTTGCGATCCAATGATTCTCGGTTCAAGTCGCGGCGGTTGCTATCAGTATTCTTTTTTTTATTTCAACGAATTTCATGTCATGAAGTTTTAGACACACTATTAAATGTGCTTCTACGTGAATTTGCGTGAACTGCGACGCTCCATTTATGTGCGTCTAATCAGATGTAAAATCACAGAGATTTTTTTAAGTGTGTGCTTTATTTGTGTGGAATATGTTTGTCGTCAATAAGCCATACTTTAATATAGATGCAATTTTGGAAGCGGCTAGGTGAAAATTGCAGAATTCCAACAATCACTCAACTAATCCGAACCATTATTGATATTCGGACGTGTGAAAGAAGCGTGTCAGTTTTATTCGTATGCACTTGCTCCAGTTGTGTCTCTGACATTACCCACCCACCTTTTTTTGTGAATTTTCATCTCTACTAGATGTTCCGTTAGTTCTTTCCTAATAAGTTTTTCGGTTGAGAGCTGATAAAAGTTAATTCAATTTTAAATCGAAAAAGAAAACAATAAATTTGCCTGTCAAGTTACAAGAAAATATTTTGGGGTTCATAGATATAATTGTGAATCAACTTTTTTTTTATTGTCGATTTCGAGATATAATTGGAACGATTTTCGTTAACTAAGTTTCAAATGAAAGGTCTCAAAGAATTTTTTTGATTCTTATCCGAAAATAATTAAACTGTTACATTAAATGTCAATCATTACACCACTACTCTTAAAAGCACATTCTCACGAATTGCCGTAATCGATTGCTTGTTGTCTGACAAACCACATTTCACATATTAGTCGTTCCTGAATCACCATCATTTATCACTTGATCATTCAATTCATTCATTCATTCCCAAGTGGCGCCCGTCTCATGGTTCCCTGGTTTGAATTATTTAATTAACGAACGAAAACAACAAAGTTTGACGTCAGCGCGTTTTTCGTTTCGGTTTGGATTGGTTGCAGTCGTCAGTCACGAATAATTCCGTCTGATCGCTGGTAACACCCAATCAACCGATTTTCATCAAGCATATTTATTGTGGATCTTTAAAAAGCGTAGGAAAGCCGGTCAGCGTTTGTTTATACCTGGGATGCGAAAACATATCAATCTGTTATGATGAATTCCCACGAGCTGCTAGCCACCCACGAGCAGCATCACGGGACCGAACAACAAAACAAACAGATTATCAAATCACTCGGTAGCGTCATCGACGATGGAAGCAACGGCGACAGTAGCAGGCTGGATTAAAATTGACTATCGTGCGTTTTGGTGGTATAATGTACTACGTCAAATGTCAAATTCCGTCACATTGTTCGAGATTCGTGAGGTGTTAATTTCGCTGCTAGTCGTGATCGCGATCTGACGATTGCAAACGCAAAGAGGGGGGAAATGGTACATTTGCTGACTGTTTATCTGTCGGTGAAAGTGACTCTGCATTAGGCGTTGAAACTCGTTTGCGGAGTAAAAGCATGGTTTATAATAATTTAATGGCAGACATTTAAATTGTTACTCAACTGGTAGCAAAAAGTTATTTTTTCAGACGTTGGAACACAAAAGATTTGTTACCATTACAATGCAGCTGTGGCCCAAGACTGCTGCTGTTGCCGCTTCTGGCACCCGGAAGCATAAAGGCACTGCAGTTTAACTGCAGAGCAATTTCTCCCCTGTATCCATTTGGTTAATGATGCGGCCAGAGCTTTGTTCTAGAGGTTATACGACAGGGCAACTAACTTGTTTCATGCTACAACGAACTCGTACCTCAAAAGGAGTGACTAACTACTACGAAGGCTAATACGGGAACCGGGATAGCGAATGGATGCTTTGTTTGTACGATAATCATACTTACGGGCAGAACATGCAGTTATTGGAACGATTTTGTGAATGCGGTAGTGAAATTGTACTCGAATCGCACGTGTTATGTTGTGTTGTTTTTGTTGTCTGGTCACGCATGGTTTGTTGTGCTGTTGGAACATTACATCCAGCTCTAATTCACTAAATCGGTTGGTTTTATTACAGACCGGAGATTTATCTCTAACTCGACCTTCACGGTATCCGTCCGGTGAGACAGACATGCAATTCAGGTCTATCGCCTGTACGCTGTCATTATTTTAAAAACTGATTTTTTCCATCCATGCATTACTACGAACCTTACTTATTATTGCATAAACTGTTATTTGAATTCAAATACATGCCTGGGAGTCTGCAGCTATGGTAAACAATTTAATGATCTACTGATGTTGACACACTTTCGATTGCATATACATACATACATACATACATACATACATACACGCATATAATAATGCACCAAACCACCCTTGGCTGAGATGAAAAAAAAAACAGTATAGTGATGCAACTATGCTGGAAATTACATGACATTTTATAGCGACATCGACTGACTGACATGTAGCCGTTTCTAATTGCAACCGTGCCAATCGACGAACCACAGTCGTGCTGTCCCTCGCAAGTACAATCGGGGAAAGATACGTACGACTAGAAAAGGAAGCGGCTAGAGAAGGTTTCTAAAAATACCTCAATATCACGCATCAATTTGCAGCAGCTTCCTGCCCTGCCATACACATGTACTGTTTATCCGTGTGTTGACTTATCGCTAGTCGCTACTGCGCTACTGTCATACCTTCAATCATTTAGTGCTTCCCTTGACACATGCATTGGTGCCAGATGTGTAGGACTTTCTGGTTGACTTTTGTAACTATCATACGTTCTTCGAGAAGACACGAGTTTGACACAAGTTTGATACACCCTTCTCAAACAAACCATCAGACAGATTCAAGCTTGTATAGCGATATGCTTTATCCAAGCACTGGATGCTCTATCTTTTTTCTCGCAGAATGCGTGTTAGTGGCTCCGCTAACATATCCACCCAACCCCGTTTTTTCGCTCTTTGGTAACAGCTAAAGCTTGCTTCAGATAGAATTGGAATAAAGACAATTGACTGTATTTCAGTTGTTTATTATTGAATTCAAGATCTTTTTTTATACAAATGTAGCGTTTTCTTCATACTTTTAAGAAAAAATACGGATAAAATTATTCGTCACGGTTTCAAAGGAAATCTCGAATTTTTCCTGTAACATGGCTCATTAGACGGCTCACACCTTCTTCGTCCATCGTTTTAGCTATCTTATTCCACCAGGTCGTCATCTGATTGATGTCTTTGACAACCTTTCCCTTTGCCTTGAGTCTCCTCTTCATGATTGCCCAGTATTTCTCAATAGGGCGGAACTGGGGGCAGTTGGGTGGGTTAAGGTTTTTCGGAACAAACTGGACCCCTTTCTCTGTATACCATTCTTGAACGACTTTGCTGTAATGACCAGTGCGGTAAAATTTCATTTTCAATCGAATAATATAAGATGAAAATGAAATTTATGACCGCTGACCGTCAGCGTATCCCTACTAATTCATTTGACTTTTGCTGCCATTTTCAAGTGAAGCTCCCAGAATTCATCGTCAGTTGAATAGTCTTACCTAGTCATTTCAAGTTTTGCTTGCTCAGTTTCAAGTGCCAAGTAGTACAGCTGCTTCATTGTCTTCGCTCTTGGTAGTTAGCAGATTCGAACGAAGAGAATTTTAAATGGAGTGAAGTATTAAAAATGAAAACTGAAGGAGGAAACAATTAATTCATGTGTATTCTGTGATTGATATTTCAGCTATCTGATTAGTCTTTCATCTACACGGAACGACCGAAATTAGCTCTGCGCCTAATTCGTATTACTGTTTTTGAATTAGTTGATTTTAACAACAAAATTTCCAAAATAACTAAAAAAATAGTTAAAATTGAGAATTTACTTTGCTGAAAAAAATTCTTATTTTTAGAGAATGTGTTTAGTTGGCGAATATCCTGGACACAAACCAGCAATATTTCAATCCAGTACGAAATTCTCATTGACAACCAATTTTGTTATTAAAATCAGAAAATTTGTTTCTATTTATCTATCACCATCATTACTGAAGGACAGGACAAAGAAAACAAAATTGAAATTGGTTTTATTAACAAGTTTATTAGCCAAAAACTCAAGAGAAGTGTCAAAGCAAAACAATCCATTAAAAAGCTAAAAAGGACAGCCTTGTTGAAACTGTCTGCAAATTGTTTTGATGTTTTTCGCATATGTTACCATATATCCATATATAAATTTCTGAACCGATATGTAAAAATGACGTAAACTCTTAGTGGAAATTGTATTTATTCAGAATTTGTGCGCTTTTGAAGCGATTGTGCGTAATAATGTTTTTACGCGGAACAGGTAAGTGAGTTTCGAATGTTGCTCTCTAATTGTACATGTCAAATTATGTTTTTTGTAGCTTCCAACCTTCCGGGCTACGCTGTCCGGTGTACTACTTGTATTCGGTTTTTGTTTTTCGAGTGCTCAAAGTTTTCAGTGAGAGAGTCAATTTCGCGAAGTCGAATGAAGAAAAGAGCAATTGAGAAGAAAAAATTTCAAAAAGAAGTTTATGTTTCGCTTATGTCTTTTTCTCCAATACAACATCGTATTTATACCTGCCAATATAGAAATGATAATCGCGACTGAATTTTTTTTCGGTCGTCGTGTGCCATCTAGTGGCTAGTAGTCATTACGGTGTTAACGTTTTTTCGGTGTCACTGCGCCATATAGCTGCACATGGCAGAAACCAATTCAACCATTTATGTTGGTTGAAAACAACGTTTTGTTTCTCTAAGTCAACTACAAAATTATTTGAATGGATATGAAGCGTGCCTTAGCTAAGAAATGACAGCACGTTTAATTGGTGACTTCAACTAAAAAAATAGCCATTTGAATAAATATTTTTATTATTATTAAGGAAATTAGAATTAAAAAATCTAAATTGGCAAAAGTAAGATTTTTTAGTTGTCTCAAAAAATAACTAACTAAAATCAGAAAATCAACTAATTTTTTCGCCAAAATGCTGATTTCGGTCTTTCCGTGTATTATCTTGAACCAATTCGAATGTTTACATGAACCTCATTTGAAGGCCGCTCTCACACTATTGAAAGAGATATTTTGTTACTTCAAGAGATCAACTGACGGTGGTTAAACTGAGCCTCGATTGAAGAGAAACGAGTGATGAACTGAATGCTGCTCGTTCGGGCCGTCAGCAAACATTGTGTGTGTCAGAGATTGAAGTTTACTGCTGTGGAGAGATCGTCAATGTGTTTCACATTCAGTTTCAATTGAATTGAATGAAATTTTACTGCATTGGTAATGACAGCTTGCCAAATCTGGCCAAAACATTACGGGATGGTCGTGGGATCGAATGAACGGCAAAATTCGTTTTTGGAGACACTCTTTTTGGTATAGTTCCGATTTCATTGTCTTATTTGTAACGAAAACTTTCGTTTTATTGCCACAGCTGCAAATGCCCTGCCAAATCATAAATTTTCTAAATAAACTTTGCCAGCACCTTGTCATATAGTTTCCGAGCACGAATTTTGACCACACACACTGTTTTATGATCTTATTTGGCTGTTTGCTAGCTCGATACGACTTGATTCCTTCCCGGAGTCGACTTCTCCTCACGGTACTATGGGCAGCACCGTCTGGCCAAATCACGGGCCGATAGATTAGGATTCCTCTTAATCGTCTTCAAAACCTTACCAAGCAGTTTCCGGTCGACAGTTTCACTCCGACGATTGACTTGAGGCTTCCGAATCATCGTCAATGTTTCCTCATATCGTTTGATAACGCGCCATACAATATTTCTGGGCAATTTCAGCTGTTTAGCTAACCTAGATGCAGACCACAAAGGATTTTCCAAATAACTGTGCACAATTTTTTCCCTTCTTTCGGCTTCCATGTTGATTGTTTACAAAGTACAGTCGATTTGCGGAATGTCAAAAATCATACGTGAAGCTGACAAAATTCCCGACACGTGGGCACCAAGAACTCCCAAATCCGTCCACCAGGAGCGCCACAATATGTACAAAAGTTTGTTCCAATTCTAAATGAAGCAAGCTTTATAGTAAGAAGGTAAATGGATGAACCATATCGGGCTACTGTAGTTCGACCTGCAGCCGTTGAACTGAAGGTGGCTAAACTTCACATCACATTACATCTCATCTATCATACGTTCTTCGAGAAGTTAGAACGTTTATATCAACAAATTTGTTCGATTCCATTTGATTTTGGTAATATTTTTCCTTTCTCAGTTCGTCGAGTAGGCAAAATGTCTATAAGTATGTGTAAAATTTGTTGCACTCGCTTTTCTCGGAGATGGTGGAACCGATTTTCATGAACTTAGATTCAAATGAAAGGTCTTGTAGGTCCCATACAAAGCTTCTGAATTTTATTCGAATCCGACTTCCGGTTCCGGAATTACAGAGTGATATGTGCAAAAAAAATTAAAATAAATGCACCTACTTTTCTCAGAGACGGCAGAACCTATTCTCACAAACGTAGATTCAAATGAAAGGTATAATTGTCCCATACAAAGTTCCTGAAATTTGTTTTGATTTGACTTTCGATTCTGGAATCAGTGGGTGATCAGTGTTAAAATTACTATTTCCTGTTACTTCCTCACTTTTCTTAAAGATGATGTGGCCGATTTTAACAATTTTAAATTCAAATAAATGGGCGCGAAACTACTCCAATCGGTAGCCAATCACAACCAAACTAATCGATTCCGGCTATCCTGGTTCCCGGTTACCGATTCCGGAAGCACCGGAAATAGTGATTATATATTCTAAATTGGATCTCACTCACTTTTCTCAGCGATGGCCTGACCGAATTTCTCAAACTTAGGTCTTGTGGTCCCATATTGAATTTTTAAACTTCATCCGGATCCGACATCCGGTTCTGTAAATACAGGGTTAAGATTGTTAAAATATTTATACCGTCACTAAGCGGCGAAGTAAAATACGTAAAATAATTTCTTAGCTTTCCTAGTTGCTTGGTTAGTTTACTCGAACCGAACTCGATTATACCGGTTCCTAGATTCTGATTTCGGAAGTACCTCCAATAGTGGAACTCACTTCGTTTTCTCAGAGATGGCGTAACCGATCTGAGTACTGTTTTAATCTGTACCTTATACTAGTTTATGGACAAATCTGTCTATTTTTCAAGAATTAAAGAACATTATTTTGAAGAATGCCACACATTTATATATGAGAATATGTGAGATATAAGAAGCATTATTATACCACTAGGTGGATTAAAACAGGTTTTTATAAGTAGAATGGTTGAGAGAGTAAAAATCATGGTAGAGTTCATTCAGGACATATATGTATTTCTTTTGTAATTGCTTTTAGACACTGATATAATCTACAGTTAGTAGACGATATACTTGGAGTACCGGTACTCTCATTTACCTCAGTTCCCGTATTTATCTCATATACTACCATTAGATAGAAGGTTAAGACGAAAGAAGACTTTATGATACATTTTAAGTTGTTTGTGAAAACGGTGAAATTTACACTTTAAAACAGATAATGTAATATTTCAAGTTCACGTGGTTAGAACGGTATGAAATAAAAAACGAAAAATCGATGCGACTTGAACCGAGAATCTTCAGACCATTTAGTACGTTCGTTAATCGACGGAGCCACAGAAACACATCAGATAATTATTACATATGTATTCAAAAAGTTCAAGTTACAGTCGGAGTTTGTGAAAAAATATTCAAATACGACATAAAATATCTGCGAATGAAATTTTCGTCATTCGACTAGCATCGTATGTAGAATGAGATCAACCAATCCCAATCCCAATCCCAATCCCAATCCCAATCCCAGGCTAGATTCCCAATATTTTTTGTCCGGTTTTTTGTGCGAATTTTCAAAGCTGCGACTTTATTTTATCTTTGAATGTTTTTTCATTCAACTCTCTGAGATTAAAGAAAATCGATTTATTTTACAAACATTGTTTCTTGGGATAACACCAGATCTCGACGATTTATGTATTTCTAAACAAAAATTATTTCACAAGTATTTTGGAAATCTGGAAGTCCAACGTCAATATTCTTTATAACATTTTTTGAGATAATACCACATTTCGACTTTTCATCTGGCAACAACTTTGTTTTGTGGTTTTGTGTTTTGAGTGTATATTGATAATTTTATGTGTTTGAATTTTAATTAATAGTTTATACAGCCGGCTGCTAAAAGATAGGGATCATTTTGGGGTTTTTGTTTCAATTTGAGTCAAGTGAGATTGAAAGTACAATTTGAAGTGCTGTGCACTGGCGAGTCGAAGACGAAGCGAGAAAAAACGTTTCAAAAAATTGAGTTTGAATGTAGTAAACGTCAGAGCTTAAAATTGTCACGCATTCTCAATGAAAGAATCCAATCCAACAGCTTCGTTTTCAATATTTCACTATCTCATTCGTAAAGGACCGACACCAGAACAAACGAAGAAAAACGAAGCATTTTCGTTTCTCGTTGAAAACAAGAGAGAGTATAATTGCTAAGTCACTCTTTCTTCTATGACAAAACGAAACCAAACTAACGTCTACAGGGAGCATCAGCAGAATTTCAATTCTCATTCTTTCATCAATGTATTGAAAATCTGTGACGCTTGGTTATGAAGAGTGACTAAAATATGACAAATCAAAGTATTAACACCCCAGAATCTTTTTGTAAACCAAACCTACTACAGATTCGAGCACCAAAAGATAAAAGTCATCATGAAACCTTTTTCTGTCATTTTCGATTCTCAAAGCTTCTGTCGAATATCGATACTGCATACTATGAGATTTTCACTAGAAGCCGCAACCCGAGTAAAATCTAACATCAAAATTATAACAAATTGATATTTAATTATGATAGCAACATCAGATTGAAATCCTAATATGATATCGACTCATCAAATTTTCAATTAATATCACATTGTGTTATCATTTTGCTGTTTAAAGGCAAAAGTTTTGTGAAGCTCAAATAATGAAAATAAGAATATCAACAACTTAGTGAATACATTGAAATTGAGCAAATTTCAAATGGCAGCACAAAAATACAAAGTTAAGTTTCAATGGAAGAATTATTTCTTCAATTCTTTTTTGCCTTTTACAAAAATGCTTTGACATCCTGCCGAGATCCTGCAGTTGACCGCAACCATAACCGCGAAGAAACGATTTTTTTCACATTTTTTCAACTTTTACGCAAATAATACTCTTTTTTTTAACCACGAGAATATTGGTGTCAAACCACACGTCTGGGAGGCATTAGATAAATTGGCGATCATCGGTACAACGTTTGTCTGAAGCAGGTCAATCTGAATAGTGGCTTTGGCATTCCTATCTCGCTGATGGTCTGCCGTAGAAGGAGCTTATTTTAGAATTTGATACGAGAAATATATTTGACGTCATCTTTTTTCTTCTAGATACGTTAAGTATCCGATCCTGTAACAATTTTTGCGTTCAGTTTTAAAAAAAAATGTTTCGATATTTGTAATCATATGACGTCGCGAAGTTCATTCCAAAGTTTTTAGACCATTATTCTCAGTGCATCAAGAAATCGGGGACCTGGATGGCGAAAATAATCTACTCGCCAAATCCGTTCTGAAAATGTCCATAACTTTATATCCAGCAGTATGGAAAAATTCATTGTTTACGAAGTTCGAACATCGAACATTGATGGTCTCAGATTTCAGAACCTAGAGCTAATTCTTAATAATACTTTAGTGGCTTAGAGGAGCCACCAAGAAAATATATGTTTAATTTGTATATTCCTAAGTAGTCCACAAACTGTGTCGAAGAACCTCTTCAAAACAATTCTTATTCCTAGTTATAAATGCTTAGAACTTCATATTCTCACTAACGCTAGATGCTATGAGAAGTATTTTATCATCCCGACTAACTAAATTTTCATAATTTTGAGTCACAGGACTAATTCTGCATCAAATGATCATAAATTATAAGTCTACACAAGAACTGAAGAGATTCTGGTTCTATCTGTGGTCAGAAGCGAGATAATCGTTCATTGTCCCAATTATCCGAAAAAGCAAATGATCTGGGATGCCTAATTCACGTTCCCTGTGTTGTAAAAGACTTCACTGTCGGTTCGGTTCGGTCTTTAGAGCCTCTAAATTCGTATTTCAAAGTGATTACATGTGCGAGTTATATGCGATCAAGTAGATAACTCAATTTGATGTTATAATGTTTGAATGCTACAGCTTTGGATATGAGAAGGACATAGAGAACATTTTTATACTGTACTCAAATAGCCACACTGCTATTCACGGTGGATGAGGGATGGAAGCGACGCAACGAGTGTGCACTGACAGAAACTACCTGTATACAACTTTGTGAAACAACACTGCTTGTCATATAACCTAACATTTTCCATCTCCTGATAGCTAGCGCTTACAGTCCATAGCAATCGCCTAAAATTCACATTCCAAAACACCTAAGTTCGAAACCGGATTTTCTCCGCGGTAGTGTGGAGATTGCATGAAATCTTTTTTCTTGCTTCCGACTAATATGGAGATTGCATAAAATCTTTTTTCTTGCTTGCGAGTAATATCGCCTAAATGTATACTATCCCGGACCTTTTTTGGCAGTTCTATTTTTAGATTATGCTCGTGACGTGTCATTTCGAGAAAATCTACATCATATCAAGTTTTCAATGTGCTTTCACTGAGAGCAAAACTAGTTTCCAGTTTGATGTCACATAGCATTTTTTTTGCTTTCAATTTTGATCTTTTAACCGTTAAAACGATCAAAACGATAGGAAATTAAGTAATCGATATATACGAACAGCACAACATCAAATTGAGTTTTCTTTTTAATCTCACACTCTACTCGGGAAGTGACTGAAAGGGTAAATGAAAGAAAGAACACAATTTTGAAACTACTGTTCCGCTTATGTCATTGACGGTACATGGACTTCGTTCTTATTGTTTGCGAAGCTGAGAGTGACATTAATTTCGCTTCATTTTCGTCTATTTTGTGTCAATTAAAATAACTTTTTCTAGCTCTGGTAAACGTATAAAAGGAAATATAACGCGTATGCCAATCCAATTCCCGGATGACAGCGCATCTTTATATTAGCACAATTGCTAGATGCTTGAGAATACATTATTTACGTTTCGTTTTGATAGATTGCAAACTGTATAAATGTGTCACTTTTGACGCCCGAATATATCAGTCTAAGGAGAGGTTAACTCGAAATATTCTTTCTAAGTATGCACTTGAATCTATTTTCCCGCCAAAACGATGAAACAGATGTTAGATGAAGTTATTGACATCGGTATTGGTACCAATTCTAAGGCCCGATATTGTACCGCAAAAAAAAACAAACTTTCATGTTGCTTCAGATTGCGATTACGAAATAATTGTTCATAGTAAACAGTTGCTTTCCGACCGCTTTGAATAAACTGTAAAATAAATTTCGTTACATGAAATTGGCCACTTGCACTCATGTACTTGAAACTGTACTTTAAGGTATAGGATGCGAATACCTATCAAGAAATTAAACTTCCACCCAAGTTAGTATCTTGTGAACAACGTGAATATTAAATGAGTTATGAAAACTTTTCCTAGTAACTTCGTTGCTGTTTTATATGGGGCTAGAATATTTGTTATCCTTTTTTGATTATGCTTGAAATCGTAACATGTGAGAGCATTTTTTTGCATGGTTGGATGAAACCGGACGAATTTGGTATCGCTTATATATAGGAAATAAAAAAAATCTGGCTTCTCGGCAGTCATTCTTGTATAAACTTTGACATTTGAATACCATTCATAACTGTGGGAACAAATTCTGCATGCAACGGATGTCACCATCAGTGCACTACTGGTAGCTGAGTGTCAATTAGAGTTGACTGACAACCTACTCAGTTGAAAAATAATGGAATTGGAAGTCTTTCCTCATTGACTACCTACACGAACAATTTCCTCTAATGACGGTAGAAGTACTCTAGTTTTTGCAGCTAATTGAGTTAATCAACATCCGTACCAGTATGCGTCGGGTGATAATGTTCGTTTGTTCTTAGTTGGCGATAGAATTGGCACCTCTCGACAAAGTTAGTCTTAACCGTTTGGTTTTAAAGTCAAAACATAACGTATGCGATGGCTAGCATGTTTCCCTAATACGAAAACATGAAAATGTCTCAAATGGATTTTTATCCATTGGTTCTGCTGCTTGATTTTCCCGTGCATGTCATGCCACTAGACAAGGAAATCCTGCACGTCAACGCAAACCGGAATAAATATTCAAGTTGCACAACTGTACACTTTGTGTACTACTACATAAAACTCCCATACCCCCACCTCATCTGGTTCTGTTTACTGAATGCCAATCAGTAGGTTCATCTACTCCTCCGTCAGATACCTGCAGCAGTCGGGATGCTGTACTCCAACTCGGACAATATGCACATACTGCTGTCAATATGTGCATATTTTTACTGTTTCACCAGACGGGTTGCTGACGGGTATGGACATGAAACACCGAACATATGGGCGGACGGGCAGAAAATTGAATTTCAGCTCATCACTACTCACATGTGTGTATTATAGTGGATGAGCCTTGATTGGGTTGTAGTTAATAGTCAACTAATGAAATAAAAATAGAATTAAACGATGAAAGGAAAATTACACTACGAAATTAATATATTTCGGTTCAGCTCTGCATTGCATTGCAAGTCTGTTCCACATGGAAGGGAGGACGAGTATTTCGAAAGTAATAAAATTATTTATTTCAATTATTCTGTACAGTGCAAAACATAACAAGGGTTCGGTGCAATCCATTAGTAAACCATATAGCCACCACCATTAATAATAGACTGACCCCTTATAGATTCACTTATGATGAGGTTTTTAACGTAGCCTGTTGCAAATAATCGTAAAATATTCCATATTGCGCATTCGAGACAGCTGCTTCAAATGGTAAAAAAGGCTTCGATAGTAAATTGTTACATTCGGATTCTGTGTGAAAAGCAATTGAATCCCTGCTCTGAAAAACATTCGCTTTTACTGGTAGCGAACGATTGAACGTTGATCAAAACTGGTACTATTTCCCAACCAGGCACGCGCCACTAAAGCCTACTTCCGAAATTTTGCTTTTTTATGTTTAATGTCCTCGATTTTGTTTTTTTTTATGTTCTATACATTCATAACATATTTTCGGGTATAACCCTTTCAGTGAAAGATTGTTTCACCGAAGACCATTTCGTCGAAAGTGTCAATTTATTAAAGATCAATTCGTCGAATGTGAATTTTATGATGATCGCTTCACTCAAAAAACAATTGTGAAATCTGAAAAACTAACATCTACAGATCAATTCGCCGGAAGTGTCGCATAATCAAATGATAGATTACTGTAATAGTTTCTTGAATTTTTTTAGGAATGAGTAATAAAAGATGTTAACTTTGATTCCATGTTCTTGACACAGATGATCTGTGTAATAGATCAGATTCAAAATATTTTTTTTTTAATTGATAGGAAACTAATCTCTCAGCATTATCATTGAATAAGAAATACTCCTTTGAATGAACTTTACAGCGTCTTTTGTTATTCTCAAAATGACAGACATGATCGAAGGTCACATAAGATTGTGCAGCTTTCTTTAAACGCCTGGACATCAAACGGAAGTCATTGGAAAATTTTTCATGTTTTTCAGAATATACTTACCATTAGCATTTGAGAGCAGATAATGCATACGTACCTTCATAGCCAAATATTTAACTTACTCTGATTTAGTGTTCTCAAAGTTCTCGTGTTCGATGTGAGGCACATTTTGCTTGTCAGAATTCAATATACACACTCTGAGTAAAATTGAATGTATATTACGCTATTAGTTTTATTCTTATTTGCTCCTTAAGCAAGTTTCCATTGTTTTGTATAGAAAGCCGAAAACGAAAACGTTTGCAGTCAACCTTGGTCGTTAACATGTATTGTCATGTTTACGCTGTACTCAGTGAAAGTGTAGTGACGGGACAGTGAAATAGTAGAATTCAAGACTAACTGCAAAAAATATAATTGTGATCAAATGTTTGTTGCTTGGTTTCACTACCGCCGTTTTACTAAGGCGTCAAATTATTTATCTTCATGGAGATCAACATTAACTGTTGCATGAGGGTAAACCAATTTTTGAAGCACTTCGAGAAAGGTACCTCTCAAACATGCATTTTGAAATCACTTTCTTCTTCAGGTGTCGAAAAACGTTGACAACGTAATTTATTCATGACGCGATCAAATCTTCTCAATATTTTCATTGACTAATTGACTTTTTTCTGTCATTCGTTCTATCAATTGTGCGATACCCCTGTGATTTCCCTCTCAATAGAAAGAACCCCATTGTACTGCTCCATTTTTTTTTCAAAAGAGCCATATTCGAATTACGGGGTAAGATCATGCATGGCATTATATTACATATACACGTGTATGTTAAACTTGACATTGTTATGGTTAGCGAGGGCTTGTGTTTCCGCCGCGAATTTGGCGACTTCCGTTTCCTATTTGGGAAAGAACACTATGTATATGATGTTATCAGACTTGTTCAACTGCAGCTCTTTAACCATCCTAATGTTGAGGCGCATTTTTTCGCACATCTCGAAATTGTCTTACTACATTGTTTTGTACTTTGTTTCTCTCACCGAAACCGCAGCGATACGTCTGTTTTTGTCAAGACACGTAAGCGAGTTGTTTTCTTCTTTTTTCTTGGTATTTTCGTAGTGTTGGTCCTCACAAATCAAGTAACTTGGTGGACCGTTATAAAGAACTAGAATCAGACATTTTGATACTATCGGAATATTTTGTTTTGATATATGTCACTACGGGAGTATCGTAATCACATTTTCATCATTTGGATATGCGTGGACTATCGTGATGTCAGATCTCAACTGATAAATTCTTTGCGTACCCAAGGAAGATTATCGAATGTCCCAGTTCGAGACACTCTTGCTTGTCTTGACCTTCCATACATTAAACTTCATTATCATTTCTTAAAGACAATTGGAGTTTCAATATAATAATTGATTGTTTTTAGACTTAGTTCTGACTCCAACTGCGTCCATTAGTTCATACAATAGCTAAATTTGAATCGAAATTATGTAATGATACAAACAAACTCGAAATAGTTTATGAAATTATCAACAAAATGTATAAAAATTACAGCTAATTTTATAATTGATAGCGGTTAATCGTTGGTGCAAATAATATTCTTGAGTAGATTTAATAATGAATGACGAAATATCTAATATGATATTTAAAACCTGTTTTAATCCACCTAGTGGTGTAATGATGTCTTTCTCATATCAATCATACTCTATTGTAGTACTCTTCAAAATAATTTTCTTCGATTCTTAAAAAAATAATCGAAATCAGTTTGTTTGACCATCTACTGATAAAAACGATCAATTGGAGAAGATTTGAGGTCGATTAAAAAAACTTTCTACGGTTTTTCACCCCTTTCAGTGATGGTAAAATTATTTTAATGCTGTTTAACCTATATTTCCGGATCCGGATGAAATCCAGGAATTACTTATGGGATCACAGGACCTTTCATTTGAACCTAAGTTTGTGAAAATCGGTTGCGCCATCTATGTAACTTTTCTCATATATAACACATATTTTCTTTTTTTTTGCACATTTTACCCCATAACTCTGGAATCGGAAGTCGGATCCAAATAATTTTCAGGAATTTTAAATGGGACCACAAGACCTTTCATTTGAATCTAAGTGTTGTGAAAATCGGTTCAGCCATCTCTGAGAAAAATTAGTGCAAAAAAACGTTACATACACACATACGCACATACACACACAGACACACCGAATTTCGAATCGAGGCCCGGAGGGTCGAGTGTCATATACTATTCCACTCAGTTCATCGAGTACGCGAAATTTCTGTGTGCGTATGTGCGTATGGGTGAATGTAATTTTTCTCGGAGATAGCTGGACTTCTGGTTCCGGAATTGTTGGATAAAATGTGCAAAAAACTGTGAAAATAAGTGCACCAACTTTTTTCGGAGATGGCTACACCGATTTCAACAAACTTAGATTAGTGTAAAAATTAAAGCTAGAAATTACTTGCTCATTTTTCTCAGAGATGTCACCAATTTTTACAAACTTAAGTTCAAATGGTCTTCTAAAAAATTTCTGAATTTCATCTGGATCCGACTTCCTATTCCTGAATTATAGGGTATGCTAAAAATGGTATTAGAGCGGCGATACAAAAAACGAAAACAAATTCTAAACTGGCCTCAAGACTACTTCAATCAATAGTTATTATCAGTAAATGGCCAAACCGATAAACCGATTCCGGCTATCCTGGTTCCCGGTTCCGAAGGCTCCAGAAATTTTCCCAAATGGATCTCACTTACTTTTCTCAGCGATGGTCACAAACTTAGGTTCAAATGAAAGGTCCTGGGTAAAGTGTGTTAATAATTTTGTACCATCACTTAAAAGGGTAAAAAACGTAGAAAATTTTCTAAATCGACCCTTAAAAGCTCCAATTGATAGTTTATATCAGTAGACGGTCAAACAACTCAATTTCGGTTATTCTTTCAAGAATCGAAGAAAATTATTTTGAAGAATACCACAGTATTATATATGATAGTATCATTGATATGAGAAAGGCATCATAACACCGCTTGGTAGATTAAAACAGGATTTTTTTTGTTTCCGTTACGGATTATTTTCATATTGAAGATATTTCTTTTCAATTATCGACGTTTTTCACTACAATACACAATGAGTTAGTTACATCGGTTACGCAAACAATCTGATCAGAACCTATCGTTCGTTCCACATGACAATCATCGACATAGCGTCAGCATATTCTCCAGAGCTTCTGTATTTGTACTACTTCTAGTGTGGCCGATTCGAACAAATTGATTTCAATGTTGTAAGGGGTTGGGAGTAAGTAGCACATTTTATTTCCTCGTATTCAGTTGGATAATTCAGCCTTCCATTACGCGTGCAAATGTTACCTGTTACCTAAGGTCATAATCATCACCTTACAGATATCGATTCAGAACGGAGGAGGTTGAAAAAGAGTACAGCACCCTGGTCCCTCGACAAATATATGGACATGTGACAGTATTTGCACGATCCCTACTATTTTCGGGGTTGAAAGAAACTCGAATGGGAAATTCCGGTGGCATGGCCACATCGGGAAACTACATGTGATTATTTTCTCGCTCTGCACGCTATGGCTGACCATGGCCATATCAGGTGTAGGAGGGTGGAGCTCAATTCGCGTCACCAATGCTGAGTCATGGATTTGTGGTTGGTTGGTGGGTGCAGTTTGATCAAAATGTTGTCCTTTTATTACGTTCATGTTGTTGAGAGTTTGGTATACGTATGTCAACAGTGCATCAACATTATGGGCAATTAATTATTATCATTCGATTCTCGTGGAAATATTTCCTTCCTTTTCTTTCGCACTACATCTGAATGCTTAAACGTTCCTAACCCATCTCCACAAAATAGGCCTCTCAATTACAGCTCGTTCGCGTGGGTGCGTGGGAAGTGTGAATTCCGGGAAAATGAAGCGTATTGTGTAGAATTAAATAATTGGATCGATCAAATCGAGCGAAACAGAGAAAAAAAAACGCCAACCAGCAAATTGTGTGTGGGAATCCCGTCATTCGATGTTTTGTCCGAGCAACGAAACGCTGCAAAATCTGACGGAAAAAACGAAACTACTAGCGCAGAAATGTTCCCAGCAGATCCGGGTGGCCAGCTCCGGTGCTGGTCCGGACATTTCGGAACCGTTGACAGTGGATCAGCAGTCGCTGCAACAACCGATCAGCAAAATCGGATCCGAAACCATGGCATCCCTGCAGAGTATCACCAGTGCCGGTCGAGATTTGGGCACGAAGTCGCTGCGATGTCTCTGTCCGTGCAAAGGCACACTGAGTAAAATCATCGGCAAAAAGGTTGGACCGGTGGTTGGGCGGGAACCTCAAAGGAAAACGTCCACCACCCGGTGGTACGTCAAGGTAATACAAATAGCATGTCGGTATTGTGGTAGAGATTAGAGTGAGAGTAAGGAATGTGACAACGCTATCCGTTTGGAATCATTGTTTGTGTCAGTGTCATTCCAAACGAGCAAACGACCTGTCAAATAGAATATCATGCTCCAGAAATACTAAACATTTCGAAGGAAGTAGTATGAGTTGTGATCAACATTGCGGATGAGATGTCGTCACTCTCACTTACAGTCATTTTAATATTGGTATAAGTTCAAATAGCGTGAGCGCATTTATTTTCATTTGAAGTTTTCCAAATGATTCTTCATCATTGAAGTCTACACTAGAGTAAAATTAGCATTCGATTCGAATTTTCACTCCACTCGAAACCCAAGCCGGTTTTTTTGCCTTTCTCATAAAGAAAGGTTATGTAATTACTGTGAAAGTCGACTTTGCAAACAAGGCTCGGAGGATCGAGTGTTACATACCATTCTATTCACTTCGTCGATATTAGCGAATATTTGTAAGTCCAAGGTTGCTGTCAGACTGCAAGCGTCACGCGAAGCGTTGAATTGCGCGTGCGAGCTAGTTACATTTGATTAAAACAAACCTGTCAGAGTAAATGCGATGCGATATCAGTATATCGCTTCGCTTCGCTTTCCGCGCTAATTCTGACAGTAACCTAAGTGTGTGTGTATGGTTGTATGTATGTTTAAATGCAAATTTGCACTAGATTCTATCGGAGATGGCTGAACCCATTTCGGTTAATTTATGTCGTTTTCGTTTTTAAATTGCACTACACCGGTGTAGCGAAAGGTGCACTGAATCCGTTCGTTTTTGCCAATTGCACTACACCAGTGCTACACTTTTTCTGCACCGATACCACTGGTGTAGCACTCATCAAAAGTTTGGTGTAGCTCTGTGCAATGGAATCGTTTATTGTAGTCAATGGTTACTGTTTATGTTTTCGTCAGTTTTGTTCGTTTATTCATGCCTCAGTGTAGCACTGCACCGGTGTAGTGCAAATTAAAAACGAAAACGCCATTAGATTCTAACGAAACGTCTCCTAGTCCCATAGCCTACTAATGAATTTTATTCGGATCCGATTTCTGGCTCCGGAGTAATGTGCATGAAAAATGAAAATAAGTGCACTCGATTTTCGCATTCAATAGCCGACTATGCGACTATCAGTCTAGTCCCCTAGTCGGCTATTAAATTTTGTCCGATTTCCAGTTCCGCAGAAACGGGGTAAAAAGTGCAATGAAATTTTAAACAATCGTTCTCAGAGACCGCTTTTCACTCCAATAAAATTTTATCCAGGTTTGATTTGCGGTTCCGGAATAACGAGATGAAATATGCATGAAATTGTACACTTGATTTTAGTGAATCAAGTGACTCAAATTTACATCCTTTCCCAGTGTATCGGTACACTGAAGAAGGATTTAAATTACATTCCGAAATACGTATCTGTGAAAATAATGACTTTGTGGGAGTGTAACAACAACAGTACTATTAGTGACAATATTCTACTAACAGCTCAAACGGAAATCTAGTGACTAGTAAAGCTAAAATTCACGTGAAAGGTCTCGTAGTCCCATCCGGAATTTTATCCGGATCCGACTTCCGGAGCAACGAGGTAAATTAGTAAAAAAATAGATTTTCTCACCAGAACAATTTTCGCATTTTAAGATTCAAGTTAAAGGTTTTCATGATTCCATAGCTTGCAGTTGAATTTTATCCGGATCAGACTTCCGGTTCCAGATTGACGGGGTAAAATGTACAAGAGAATGAAAAGAGTGAGCCGCTGAGCCGATCTTTGCAAACTTAGATAAAAATGTAAGTTCTTATTGTCACATAGTCTGCAGTGACGACTTTCGGTTCCAAACATATTAAGTGGAGAGTGTTAAAAAATTCAAACCGTCATTTATGGTGACAACGCGAAGACCGTACAAGCTTTACGAAACTGTTGCGATATACAGAACTTGTCAGTTGATGGCCAGCCTAAACGGCTTCGGTTTTACCGGGCCCAGGTTGCCGTATCCGGAAGTACCGAAACAGAAGGCCGAAAACTCGAAAAAAAAACAAACTCAGTTCGATTTCTCCGGGATAGGTAAACTTATTTTCACACACTTAAACTCAAACGAACGATCCTATAGCCTCATAGGTTTGGTACAAAATTTTATCCAAATTCTATTTCCGGTTCCGGAATTATAGAGTGAAGAGTGTTAAAAATTACAAGCCTCAATTTAAAATAATGATGTAAAATTTGTGAAAAATCATTTAAACTGATCCAATGTATTGATCTGGTTAGCTCACAGCCTCATGAATTCACTTGGCCAAAGAATCTGAAAATTTGTTGAAAAAACTGAAAATGAACATGTTTAATGTAGCTTTAATTCATTGCCGGGCAGTCTTTCTGTTTTCTGGATTATAATAGAGGATATAGATTCCATAAACAGTCACGACACCAAAAGTCCACCTCATTTCTCATCGGCATGACCAAACACGCTACCGAAGAGCGCTCGCGTTCTTGCTTATGGTCTGAAGCCAGAATGCGCGGCATCCAGCGGCAGAATCTTGCCAAAATATGACAAATACTTCATTGCTAGTGGAGTTTCTGTCACCAGAACTAGCTTCATAATATTTATCCAGTTTGTTTATTTTCTCCGCCATTTTGCCCCTCAATGTTTCAAGAGAGAACGAACATACTTTTTTATACGGCTATACGAGAAATCAACCGGGAATTGTTAAAAACGGATGACGATAAAAATCCTAATAGTGAATTGATTTCTAAACGCAAACAATACACTGATAACTGTCAAACATCAATTTCACTCATCAGAAGTTCATAAATCACTAGAATTAATTCTAATTCCTGCCCTTGGCATCATAGAGCTGAAACAGTGTGCCTTTAAACTTATATTATTAAATAAAAAATATATTATCATAAACTTATTTTAACGCGTGATTGCACGGACCATAGTTTCCATTACAGGTGTGAATCGCGCTACAAATTGTGTGCTCTAGATTATGATAGGGTTTTATTTGGTAAACAATCAGCCAAATGGGGTATCGCGTCAAGTTTTTGTTTTGGAAATGAATTTTACGGAAATGAATTGTATTGGAAATGAATTTTACGTGACAGCACTTTTTTCGCATGATGTTTACGGATTTTTGTTTTACTGGCAAATTCGCTGTGGCAGAAACATGGCCTATCGCCATTGGAGGTGGGTAATTTGTGTCAGTTTACATATCGCTTATTTGACGGCGGATTGGATTGATCACGTCGAATTTGATTGACGTATAAGCAGTTATGTTTGTAGACATGCTGTCGTTTCGATCTACGACTTCCGTGTACCGGAAAAACAGACGTAGTTTAAGATTCACCTCAATCAGTACATGAGTCATCCAATCTATGTTGAATTTTTAGGCAGTTGGATTATTATTAAGCATTACTTAAGGCAGTTGAAGTTACGTTTGTAGTCTTAAAATTGCCGTGCTGGATGCCCTTATTGTTGCATAGTTTGCGGAAAACTGTTTTACGAATGTGCACTCGCTTCCAAAAGTTCAAGTTCTCGGTCAAAGAAGTAACACGCAACAGTATTCGAGCTGTTTTAATTAGCTTGTAGAGTGAAAAATTACGTTCTAGTGACCGAGCACTAGAGTAGCTTGATCGTTCCACAGACGAATAGACATGACATGACTTTAGCATTTTCATCAGAGTATTGGAATGAAACTTGATCCCAGCACTTCAAGTGGTCATAAGTGACAACGTTGTTGAACTCTTCATCGTGTTCCCCCACGTGATGAGCGGAAGCTTTCAAATTCAGCAGGAATTACGGTTGACGGCGTGCTAGTTATTATCTAGGGAAGGTTGAAAATTTGGAGGGTTTATTTTCTGTGATACATTGGTTTGTTTGCGAATGAACCTATTGAAGGCATAAAATTAGAATAAAGAATGCCATTCAGCAAGACGTCGCGCTGCGCATTAACGTGATGTCGGGACACCGGTCGAAGAAGTCACGGTGGCTTGGATACAATCTGGCTTCGCGTCGTTTAAACCTATCCGCAGACAAAGCCCCGCGAACAATAATGTATCCGGATTGCAAAACAAAACAAAAAAATAGTATCTCTGTTGATGAATTTGAAATTTTATGGTTCGGTACCACATGCAATAATAAAAAAGTGCTAACAAGAGAACATATGCTTCCTTCATCTTCGCCGCAATATGACATATTTGTCATTTGCATGATATGACACAATGCTATTGGTGTGCTTCTTCTGTTAATTCAAAGCCAGCGATTGTTCGACAAGTACAATCATGGAGGTGGAGGTCAAAAAAATTTCGGGAGAAAATTCCCGTTAGCCATCTAGATGTTAAGGGATGTGTCGCCGATTTTTTACGCGTTCCGCTTATTACAGTGAGCATGAAGCGTACTGAAATTAAATTTGCTACAACCAGCATATTGACAATCTTCCATCACGTTTTTCTTGATTGGTGCTTAACGATAAACAGCGTCAAGCAGCTTCTATTGTCGGTCTTGAATGGAATTATTGAACAAAAGACATGGAAATCGAACAGATCACGTTTTGCTGCATTCGGTTAACTTTATCTTCAAATGGCTGCAATGATACAGGTGTTGTTTGTTTTGCTTTAGATTCAAACGACTGTTAGCGGTTTGTAGCTATAGTCCATTTTTCCTCCAAAATGTTTTTATCCTGTTGTAAGGTTTTGGAGGATAGCTACAAATTAATAGGGGATAAGCATCCGGTACATTCAATTGTTAAATAATGCACGGGAAATGAAAGTTTGTGCAATTTTCTATGAAAATTAATATTCATTTTCCAATTTTACACATAAGATTTCATTTAACCAAAAAAGTAAATTTTGTTATGCAAGAAACCTTATGAAGGGAATTTTATCGTTGTACTTCTTTGTAAGTTAACTAAAAGTATTTAGAGGATAAATTCTCAGCGGTTTCAATAAAACAAATAACAATAAAAAAAGTACTCTATAATACTGAATTCTTGATTCCGTTTTCAATAATAAACAAATTAAATATGATAATATATCGTGTACAACTTCGCTTCCGCCGTTTTCCGATAGGTGGCTGTACTGGCTGAGGCTGGTCAAAATATATAGATGATAATGCCTCGTACAGTGCCTAACGAATTGTCGTCGCCGTTTCAGTAACAGTTGTTCTTGTTTTCGTATTATTCACGCTCGAAAATGTCTGTTTATGTGCCCAATTCTCGTTATTTGCGGGAAGTTTTACTTTTCTGTTACATTTCGAAAAAAATGCAGCTGACGCGCATCGAATGCTCTCAGAAACTTACGGTGATGCTGCTCTGAGTAGAAGAACGTGTCGAGAGTGGTTTCAACGTTTTAAAAATGGTGATTTTGATGTCGAATACAAAACATGATGGTGGAAGAGAAAAAACCTTCAAAGATGAACAACTAGAAGCATTGCTTGATGTAGATTCGTTCCAAACCCAAGAAGAGCTTGCCGAATCATTGGGAGTGAGTCAGCAAGTCGTTTCAAAACGTCTCAAGGCCCTGAGCATGATTCAGAAAGAAGGAAACTGGGTGCCGTACGAGCTGAAACCGAGGGACATCGAGCGCCGTCTATTTGTATGTGAGCAACTGCTATAAAGACAAAATCGTAAGGGGTTTTTACATCGAATCGTAACCGGTGATGAAAAGTGTGTTCGATACGATAATCCCCAACGCAGAAAATCATGCGGAAAGCCCGGGCATGCTACTTTTTCGAAGGTAAAACCGAATATTCACGGCGCCAAGGTTTGTATTTGTATTTGGTGGGATCAGCTCGGTGTGATTTACTACGAGCTCTTAAAACCGGGTGAAATAAGGGGTCATAAGAGATCGCTACCGAACGCAATTGATGCGCCTTAGTCGCGCGCTAAAAGAAAAGCGGCCACAATATCAAGAGCGACATGACAAAGTCATCCTCCAACACGACAATGTTCGGTCTCACGTCGCAAAAGTGGTCAAAAAGTACCTGGAAACGCTGAAATGGGAAGTCTTGCCCCACCCGCCGTATTCCCCAGATGTCGCCCCTTTTGACTTCCACCTATTCCGTTCGATGGCACACGGCCTGGCAGATCAACATTTTCAATCCTTCGAAGAGTTGGAAAAATGGAATGCTTATCCATGCGTCAAAAAAGGACTCATTTTTTCGAGCCGGGATCCAAAAATTGCCGGAAAGATGGGAGAAAGTTGTCACTAGCGACGGACAAAAAAACGGCGGAAGCAAAGTTGTACACCTGATGTATCGAGACATGTATTCAAACGATCGCATATAGAGAGTTTTTGTAACATAGAGGATAAGAGTTTCACTAATCTAACATGAATGCTACTTATAACAAAATGGTCCTTGAACATTACCAAATAAATCCCAAGCATTATTTTCCGACAATTTAAATACTTTTGTGAAAAAAATGGATAAAAATAAAATCTGATAATGATTAAATTTCGCCTATTCTCAGTTACTAAAATATAGAGAAAAGACTTTTAAATATTTTATTAATGTGCTATTTAACAAATATTGTTCCTAATGCCTTTTTTAAAAATATCAGCGTAATTTTGAAATTTAGAGATACTAAAACTTGGAGGATAAGAGTTTAAACGGTTTAAACTATTTAATGTTTGTTATAGATTGTTCAAATGGCGTTTCTAATCCAATCTGCTTCATAGGTTTCCGATGGATTTAACAATTTTGTAAGAAATATGAGCAATCATCAAAACTTTGCCAGTTTCAAAATTTTTCCTGATCAAAATTTTAATACTTGGAGGATAAGAGTTTTAATAATCTTTTTGTACCACTTGTCATTAAATGTTCCTACGACATTGTTTAGAAAATCCGCATCATTGATTTGTGATAGTTTCAATGCTTTTGTAAAATATATGAACAATCGTAGAAATTTTCGCAATTTTAATATTTTGCCGGGTGAGAGTTGCTAAAACTTGGAGGATAAGAGCTTTAATGTTCTAAAGACTGTCCCAGAAAGTATGAACGCACTTTGATTTTGCTGTAAATAATTCACAAGTGTTAGATATTTAAAAATTTTATTCGATATACTGATAATATTAGACTACAACAACAGAATATTATTTTCAACATTTGCTACTTAGCCATTGTAGACTAGCTGGTTTCGGCTACCGAGACATGTTTCCTAAGATGTGCCTTCGTTAATGCCCAAAATTCCTCAATGGGTCGAAGTTGTGGGCAATTTGGTGGATTGATGTCTTTTGGGACGAAAGTGACATTTTTGGTAATATACCATTCTACCGTTGATTATCCTCAAAGGTTTTATCCTCACCGAACTTCCTGATTGCATTTTGCACGGCTTTATCACTTACTCCTTCCATTTTTGCTATCTTTCTCAGTGACAGTCCGCGTTCTGTGCACCATTTGTACATAATGTTTCGACGTTGTTCTGCTGAAAGTCCACGCATTTCGAAACAAACTAATGAAAACGAATGAACAACTGTACAAGTGATTTAGAGAAGAGTGTAAACAACAGGACGCAGCCGTAAAAATTGACAGATTCTGAACCATTGCGAAATGGCAGCGTCCATACTTTCTGGGACAGTCTTTAATATGTATACTGTTTATCATTAAATGTTCCTAGGGCATTATTTAACAAATCTGCATAATTGATTTGTGATAATTTCAATACTTTTGAGAAATATATGAATAATCATTGAAAATTTCGAAATTTTCTAGTTTCCCCCGATCAGAGTTTCTAAAACTTGGAGGATAGGAGTTTTAATGATCCAACTTCCAAGTTAAACTGTGGTCCTAAGATGCCATAAGAAATTCCCGACTTTTTCAGATCCAACTTCCGGTTCCCGAGATACAGGGTGCTTAGTGTAAAACTGTCAATTTCAAGCGTATTTTTCCATAATTAACGTGAGTAGCGAATTCTTTAAATTGGCTAATACATTTCTCTACTTAGCTGACTGTAGTCTTAGACCAAATAAACTCATATTAGATTTTCGTAATTTCAAATTCAAATAAAAGGACTAATAGTCCCATAAAAAATTAGCTAAATTTTAAATTTAATTTTAAGCCCGTCTTCCGTGTGCGTGTTCTTTGAATGAAAGTTTAACTCAGATTAAATTCGATGGTATGTACATTTATGACACATTTTTTTTCCATAAATACGTTTATTTCTTAAGGCAGTTTACATAAGTTTTTCTTCGCCGTAGCATCACTTTTACATAATATTCTTATCCTAATTTAATTCTAACATAGTCACAACGTTTTGAATTTATTAAAACATATTCTCTTATAGCTTAAATATCATCTTAGGTAACTCGTCATTAATTATGAAATCTACTCGGAAATATTATTTGAACCAAACGATTAACTTCTATAAATTATAAAATAAGCTGTTATTTTCAGACATTTTGTTGATAATTTCATAAACTGTTTCGAGTTTGTTTGTATCATTACATAATTTTTATTCTAATTTAGCTATTGGTTGAATTCATGGACGCAGCTGGGATCAGAACTAAGTCTTAAAAGGGGCCTTTATTAAATTGAAACTCCAATTTTCTTTATGAAATGATAAATAAGTTTCATGTATGAAAGGTCACGACAAGCAAGAATGTCTCGAACTGGGATATTGGATAGTTTACCTTGGGTACGCAAAGAATTTATTAGTTGAGATCTGACATCACGATACTCCACGCATGTCCAAACGACATGATCAATATCCCGATAACCTTCTCCGCAAGCACAATGATTAGTCTCGGAGAACCCAATTCGAAGGAGATGTGCATCTAACGTGTAGTGATTGGACATGAGTCTGGACATCACACGAATGAAATCCCTTCTCACATCCAGTCCCCTGAACCATGCCTTTGTCGATATTTTCGGAATAATTGAGTGCATCCACCGACCCAGATCATCTCTATCCCAAGATGCTTGCCAGCTGGCAAGTGTTCTTTGGCGAGACGAACTATAGAATTCGTTGAAAGCAATCGGTCGCTCATAAATTTCACCCTCAATAGCACCACGTTTGGCTAAATTATCGGCTCTTTCATTGCCTAGAATGGAGCAATGAGCCGGGACCCAGACTATAGTGATTAGATAATTATTATTCAATATGTCGTTCAGACACTGTTTTATTTTACCCAAGAAAAACGGTTCATTTTTGCCAGCAGCGATTGAGCGAATGGCTTCAATTGCACTCAGACTATCTGTGAAGAGGAAATAATGGTTTGGAGATAATGTGACGATTACACTCAAACTATAATGAACTGCTGCTAGCTCTGCTATATAAACAGATGCAGGTTCTTGAAGCCTAAATGAGGCCGAAACATTATTGTTGAACATACCAAACCCTGTCGCTTCTTCAATTCGCGATCCGTCCGTGTAAAACATTTTCTCAGAGTCAATATGCCTGAACTTACTTGAAAATATTTTTGGGATTTCCGTCGAGCGTAGATGATCCGGGATTCCACGCACTTCACGCTGCATGGATGTATCGAAAAATAAAGTTGAGTCAGGGGCACTTAGGATGCTGACACGGATAGGAATATATCTTGAAGGGTTGATTTCCTGTGACATATGGTTAAAATATACTGTCATAAATTTTGTTTGAGATCGAAGGTCGACTAGTCGTTCGAAATTATTAATTACCATGGGATTCAGCACCTCACATCTTATTAGCAGGCGTGATGAAAGCTCCCAAAATCGATCTTTTAATGGAAGAACTCCCGCCAGAACTTCAAGACTCATTGTATGTGTCGAGTGCATGCAGCCTAAGGCAATTCGCAAACAACGGTACTGAATTCGCTCAAGTTTGATAAAATGAGAGTTTGCAGCGGAACGAAAACAAACGCATCCATATTCCATCACTGAAAGTATCGTTGTCTGATACAATTTTATTAGATCTTGCGGATGAGAACCCCACCAAGATCCTGTTATTGTTCGAAGAAAATTTACTCTTTGTTGGCATTTCGTTATCAGATACCTAATGTGTCCTCCCCACGTGCATTTGGAATCGAACCACACCCCGAGGTATTTAAAAGTTAAAACCTGTTGGATCATTCTTCCCATCATATGGAGCTGAAGCTGCGCGGGATCATGCTTTCTTGAAAAGACGACTAACTCTGTTTTCTCCGCAGAGAATTCGATACCAAGATGAACAGCCCAAACGGACAAGTTATCTAAGGTATCTTGCAATGGTTTATGCAGATCAATAGCTTTGGGCCCAGTAACTGAAACCACGCCATCATCTGCCAATTGCCTTAGTGTACATGGGGTTACTAGACAGCTGTCAATGTCATTCACGTAAAAATTATAGAGGAGCGGACTGAGGCATGAGCCTTGCGGGAGACCCATGTAGCTAATTCTGAATGTTGCCAAATCGCCATGTGAAAAATACATGCACTTCTCTGACAAAAGGTTGTGCAAATAATTATTTATAACCGCTGGAAGTCCATGTTGGTGGAGCTTGTCTGAAAGAACATCAATGGAAACTGAATCAAATGCTCCTTTAATGTCTAAAAATACAGATGCCATTTGTTGCTTTTGAGCGAAGGCAATTTGGATGTCAGACGAAAGTAATGCAAGGCAATCATTCGTCCCTTTATTTCTACGGAAGCCAAACTGAGTATCTGACAACAAACCGTTCGTCTCGACCCAAGTGTCGAGACGTCGTAGAATAATTTTTTCGAACAATTTTCTGATGCAGGACAACATCGCAATGGGTCTATATGAGTTGTGATTGGAAGCTGGTTTCCCCGGCTTTTGAATGGCGATAACTTTCACTTGTCTCCAGTCAGGCGGAACAATATTTTGCTCAAGAAACTTGTTGAACAATTCCAACAAACGTCTTTTTGCGAGGTCGGGCAGATTCTTCACCAAGTTGAATTTAATTCTGTCCAACCCAGGGGTGTTATTGTTACAAGACAAGAGTGCTATAGAAAATTCTATCATTGAAAATGGGTTATTAATAAAACCATTATTTGGAGGAGATTCCCGTATAATGCTTTGTGTAGGAACAGAATCTGGGCAAACTTTCCTAGCAAAGTCAAATATCCATCGGTTCGAGTATTCATCACTCTCATTGCCCACGTTACGATTCCTCATTCGTCTGGCCGTATTCCAAAGAGTGCTCATTGAGGTTTCTCTTGACAAACCTTCGACAAAATGTCTCCAATAGCTACATTACTTGGCCCGAAGTATGCTCTTGTACTTGGTTTCTAAAGTCAAGAAATTTTCAAAATTCTGAGGAGTTCCTCCTCCTCGTTTTAAAAACGTCTTGAAAGCATTTTGTTTCGCGTGCTTAGCATCTGAACACTCTTTGTCCCACCAAGGGTTTGGAGGCCTTCTGTTAGACGATGGACCAAGAAATCGTTTGGTTTGGGCTTGTTCTGCGGCCTCCAGAATCGAACAAACGAGAAAGCCATATTCTTCAAGTGGGGGGAGCTCTTCCATTGAAGTTAAGACACTTGAAATATTACTTTGGTATTTAATCCAGTCAATATTTTTTGTCAAATCATATGGAATATTAACTGAATTAGCAATGCCTTTGTTACTGCTAATCGAGATGATGATTGGTAAATGATCGCTACCATGTAAATCAGGAAATACTTTCCAGGTGCAATCTAGTCGAATTGAAGTCGAACAAAGAGATAAATCTAATGCACTTGGACGTGCAGGAGGTCTTGGGATCCGTGTCATGCTACCCATATTTAGTACCGTCATGCTAAAATTGTCGCAAATATTATATATTAGAGATGATCTGCTATCATTGTAAACGGAACCCCACATCATTCCGTGCGAATTGAAATCTCCTAAAATCAAACGTGGAGCAGGAAGGGCTTCGACAATTTCATTAAGCTGTCGTTGTCCAACTTGAGCTCTTGGAGGAATATATACCGAAGCAATGCAAATGTCCTTTCCTTTAATGTTTATTTGACAAGCAACAACTTCTATACTAGAAGTCGAAGGAATGTTTAATCTATAAAAGGAATAACATTTCTTAATTCCTAAAAGCACTCCACCATACGGAGAGTCTCTATCGAGACGTATAATGTTAAAATCATTAAAATTTAAAGCTATGTTTGAAGTAAGCCATGTTTCGCATAAAGCAAATACATCACATTTTTGACTATGCAATAAAATTTTAAATGAATCAAGTTTTGGCATGATGCTTCGACAATTCCACTGCAGGACAGTGATTGTATCATTTGCGGCGGGTGATAAATTATCCATCAAAAGATACAAAACCTGAGACAATTGGCCATTGAGCTGATAACTGCTTCAAAAAGGTTCTAGCTATTGGAAGGAATGCCATTATGAGGGTCTTTAAGGGTTCAGATATATTGAATGCTGAGAAAATCCATTCAACAATTTCCGAAAACTTCAGTAATCCTGTTGGTGGCTGTGAAATGGAGCCCACTGGATTATTATCTTTTTCTGTACTAGATCCTGGATTGGTTTGTGAATTTGACAAACCAGGAGGCACAGTCTTTGGTTTTGACTTTTTTTGTTTAACACGGGGATCTTTTTTTGAAGATGAAACTTTAGGTGTCTTTTTTGGTAATTTGGAAGAAGACTTCTTTCTCTTAACTGACCCTTGGGTAGTGATAAACGAATTACCTTCACTATTTTCGTCAGAGTCAGAGTCCTCTGTTTCCTCTAGATTTGAAAACCCGTTTTCGGTTTCCAAAGGGGGGACATCAATGACCGTTTTAAGCATTTCTGCATATGTGCGCTTAGACCGTGCTTTTAAAGAAAGCTTAATTTTGTCTTTGTGCACTTTAAATGCAGTGCATACTGAAATATCCTCATGAGGACTTTCCCCACAATAAATACATTTTTCAATTTCCTTGTTGCAATCATTATCTTTATGAGGTCCTTCACACTTAATACATTTTGGTTTATTGCTACAGTAAGTAGCTGTGTGTCCGAATTTTTTGCAGTTCGTACAATTCATTACATTTGGAACAAAAAGCCGAACAGGGAGGCGAATTTTATCGACATAGACATGGGACGGCAACGCAGATCCGGCAAATGTCACTCGAAACGAGTCTGATGGGCGATAAACTTTTTTTCCCTCTTCATAAACTACTGAGTACAGTTGTTTGCACTCCAGTATTTTCACACCCTCAAGCATAGAGTTCTTGAAACGACCAACACCATGCTTGAGTAAATCATCTACCGAAAGACTCGCTTCGGTAACAACACCGTCAATTTCGACATCTTTGGAGGGTATGTAAACTTTATACTCTTTAATGAAATGTTCCGAAGAGACAATATCATTCGCGTGTTTCAAATTATTTACCACAACACGAATTTTATCGTTATTTACTTTTATGATCTCTTTGATTGAAGAGTATCGTGATGTCAAACCTTTATTAATTTGAAAAATGTTTAATGGCTTTGATATACGTCTAAAAAAGACTATCCAAGGCCCAGAAGAGCTCTCCTGATATTTTTTCGTTCGTGGGGGTATCGGATTCATGCTAGGATTTACGTCCATGGATTCATCCATTACATTAAAATTTTTAACTAAACTTTAAAATAAAATTTGAAACCAACACTACACAGTACTCAATCAAAAGGAAAAGAAAAAACTTCTACCTTGAAAATGTTGTCTATCTCCGTTGCACTGCCGTGTAGATCCTCGTTGCTCTAGATGTTCTTGTTGGATGTATCTGGACGTTGATACAATGCTGAAGCTCACTGTAGCGATAGAATATGATGTGATGCTACTGCTACCTGACATCCAGCACCACTCGAATTCCGATTTGCTTTCGTCTTCGCCAGCTGTAACCAGCGCAGGTCACCGGTGTATACCTGCGTGTTGTATGGCAGTGGAAAGACCGAGTTGTCTTGTCTCCTTCTTCCTTGTGCTCCGCACCGATATGCTTCTGCACCGAAGTGCCTTCGCACCGGTGTGCTTTTGCACTCTCCTGCTTCTGTGTGCCTTTGCACTCTTCTTCTTCAATGTGCCTTTGCACTCTCCTGCTCAGCACTTGTGGCTGTATATTGTGGCCTGGGTAGAGCTTGGGAAACGCCCTTTGTTGTTTCCTTCACCAGCTTGGCCCAGCACTAGGGCTCTCTTATGCAGCACGATTTTACGTTTTAACGGCTGCTGCCAACAGGTCTCTACCTGTAGTTCAACCGTTGTCGTATTTAACGCGTGTAAACTAACCAGCGTTATTAAACTGTACGCTTCTATACACAACCTTCTCGGTTGAACGGCTATTACTGAATGATTTATGACACATTTGTTTTGGGCTGTTTGATTGATTACTTCTTTGGTTGAGTGTAATTTGCATTAAGAAAAATTTGATGATCTATACCATAGCATTCAAATAAATTTCGAAAGGAAAAATCGAGGATATATGATGGACTTTTATGATTCATTCTCAGAACGTATGCATAAGTTTTGAAGCAACGAAACAGATTTTACCAAAAATGACGATGAATCATACGAAATAATTTTTATATATCATGGGGACTTTCGCATTTATTTCAAGACGATTAGTTATAATTCTAATTTTTTTCACATTCATGATAAAAATAAAAGTTCGTGAAGTTTTTATATTCAGAAAAAGCCTTAAGCTAGTGATTAAAATCTAAGATATTCTTACTAATTGCATTCAAAATCGACATGACACACACATATACTGAAAAAAAAAAACAAAATATAAAAGAAAACAGTTCACTCAAAGGGGAAATCTTTTTATTTGAATAAATTTGAAGTTGATCGTAATGTTGATTTCAAACTTCTCTTGAATTTTGATTAATTTCGAAAAAAGATTTAACGCAGGCTTATACTGATTCTTCACTTGGCAGGAATATGCTCTTAAAATGTTTTTTAGTAGGCTTTCGTGGAATTTTAAGTTTTAATGTATGGTTTATGATGTAGCATTGAAGATAGATACAAGTATTCAGTGAAATTAAAAACGTTACTTGGATAAGGAACACTCAAATGCTTGAGACATACACAATGAAGAATTCATATTTTATGAAAGTCCGTGTGGAATTTGAAGCAGTAAATCTACTCAGGAATAATTCACTAGTATCGTGGAACATACTGTGAAACCCTATAACTTACTTTTAGATTTCGCTTATCGCTTGAACGGAACGAGATTTTATGAGATAACTTTTTTTTCTATTTCTTCCCAGCAGCCCACCTGGCGACTGTGGGGCGAGGAGCGCGAGGAGGATGCCATTTATACCGTCTACTTGAAGAAGGTCCGTTACCACCGGCCGACACCGAGTGCCAGTAGTGTAAGTATCCTTAGGCTTCCGTAGAATCTATTCCACGGTATCTCTTTCCGAGGGAATCTTATACACTCAAATGCTAGATAGCAACAAGACTCCATCAGTCGTTGGTGTTGGTGTCATTGGCAATAATTATTCTTCCGTTTGTGGAATGCAATTAGTTTCCTATCAAACTCAAAAGATGGTTGTTTCACATTGGAGTATGCGTCTTTCATCAAAATATTGATTGAATCAGAGCAGATTTTGTATGATTATGTGTTTATTTTTACCACTTTATTCTGTTCGGGAATTTTTTCGCTTGTTGGCATAGAATGGATTTTTTTTTTCCGTGTTGGTATTTAATTAAAAAGGGGATTAATTTCTTCATCTCAACCCGAGGTTGGTAATTTGGAACAGGCAAAGGAACTGATATAAAATGTTGTTAGGTACGTGGAATGGCAGTTGAATAATGATGATTGAAACATTGATAATTTAAGGATTCATGCAGTGATGTTTTATTTGTTTCGTTGTATGTGATACGCAAATGCATTTTTACTTTGCAAAATTATTCACTTTGCAATCTCAGATAGCTTAGTTTTATGCATTATGAGTTCGCTACGCAACAAAACATCCACGAGTTCCCACAGCTCATTCTGCTTGTAGTATAATTTCTATTTAGCTTACGCTGACCACGATGACAAATCACCCAACGAGCCCTCGATTCTAGATACAGTGCAGCGTTAGACTGTGAACAATTTACAATGCCGCTGAATGACCGCTGCACTTACGGGGCGTGTATCTTCGTTTGAAGGCCAGATTTCCCACGCGCTTGACTGTTTAGTTTCAGTTCATTTGAAACAATAGTAAAACTGATTAATGTCCCATTTTGAACGAATAGCTCCGACAAGCCGCGAAATGATGAACTAACCTAATTTTAACGCCATGTTCGATGAATGCACGAGTTACGAGTTACGTTACGAGTCACCAGCTAAATTAAAAAAAACATTTGACCTTTTTTTTTGCTCGTCGAAGATCTTTGCGGATTTCAATTGGCGGTACGCCTCTGCCCCGTTAAATTTTTGAATAAAAACAAAAATAATTGTGTATAAACTAGTATAACCTTCAAATAATCTCTTGAGCCAAATTCAGAAGAATTTTCACGTGCAACACTGTTTCAAATTTTACACATTTAACCCTGTCATTCCGATGTCGAAAGTCGAATCCGTCGATGTCGATAAAATTCAGGAATTTCGCATGAGACCATGAGATCTTTCATTTGTATCTAAATTTTCGATTGAAAAGGCGTCTCATAGTCAAGTAATCACGTATCAATATCAGTTTATAATTTTAACACCCTTTAACTTATAATTCCGGAACAGTTTTCCATGAGACCATTGTACCTTTCATTTGAGCCTTAGATTTTGAAAGTGTGAAACTAACCCTGAGAAATCGTAATGTGTTCGATTTTTTTTGTTTTCGACCACTATTTCATTGCATCGCCACTTCCATTATGATTGGACAGCATTCTTCCCCTTATAATTCCGAAACCGGAAGTCGGTTCCGGATGAAATTTCAGTACAATCTGTTAAATAGATAGATCTTCTATTAAAATTTGAGTTTGTGAAAGTTGGTTTAATCGTCTCCGAGATAGCGATGTAAGTTCAATTACCGGAAAGCTGGAAACGAAATGAGTTTTGTTCGCAATAAACTAACAAGGTCTGCAGAAGTTTAGAATATTTTGCTAACCATGAAAATGAAATTTTTACACTTATAACCTTGTAATTTTGGATCCGGAATTCGGACACACGAACGTTTTGCTATCTGGACGAACCTATTCCAATGGTACATTCGGCCCTCCGGGTCTTGACTCAAAAATCGGTTTTCCTAGTGGTTGTATAGGAAAAAGGTTCTTGAGGTAGCAAAAATATATTGCAAACTTCTAGACAGGATTGAAATTTTCAATTTTTGTGGGATTCAACACGAAATTTAAATGTTTACCATTATTGATATAACACTGCTCTCGATAAATTCTAATCGTCATGTTTTCTAGAAAAATATAAAAGGGGTTTCAATTATTCGACTCAACCATACAAAAGCATCTCATCTTTGACCCGTTTTTCCTGTGCTTTTTCTGTAGCAAGACTCGGACGACGAAATATCACACCTGGAATGGGAAACTGTGCGAGTACGATTCGTGAAGGCAGCTACTCTGTCCCGGCTGGTCGATGCTCTGACGACGGATGATGGAGAACTGGAGAGTACCTTTGTGAATGTGTTCCTTACCACCTACCGGACATTCGCTCAGCCCGAAAAGGTGTTGGAGTTGCTACTGAACCGGTACGAGAAACTACACTCGGAACCAGCGGCTCTCGTGCCCTCGGAATCGCTGAATGATCAGCACAAGAAAACTCTAGGTTTGTTCGAAGTCGAACTTTTTTGGGATGTTTCTTACAATATGCTCTTTAATTTTAGTCTCCGTTCTGCACGTTTGGCTGGATGGATTTCCCGAAGATTGGGACACGGAAAACTTGCAACGGCTTCTGGCGTTTACGTCGAAGCGATTGCCAAATTCAGAGATACACGTTAAAGCTTTACATAGGTAAATTAGCCAGAAAATGTCTCTCAAACCATGCATCCTTATGATTTTTTCTCTTCTTTTTGGCCAGGTATACAAATAGGTTAGATAAGTACAGTAGGATACCACCGCCATTGCCATGGTCCAGCGATTATCATGATCTGACCGATCAGTTCGGGGGCCTGTGCTTGACACCGGCCTTTCGAGGACCACCTTCACATTTATTGAACTCGTACCGATTCCCTAATATCCCCGTGAAGCACTTTGCAGAACAGCTGACACGAATGGACATGGAACTGTTTAAACGATTGATTCCTCATCAGTGTTTGGGTGCAACCTGGTCCAACAGAGACAAACACGAATGTGGATCGGTACTAGCCACCGTGACCCAATTCAACGCGGTGTCCTTCCGGGTGATATCCAGTGTGCTTATAGAGCCGCGATTGAAACCTCAGGTATACTGAATAGGAATATCCACTTGGTCGCGTTTTCTCCTAACAAGTTCGTTTTGATTTTCAGGAACGAGCCCTTCTCATATCTACTTGGATTGATATTGCACAGGAGCTACGACTGCTGAAAAACTTCTCCTCGCTGAAAGCGATCATCTCAGGATTACAGTCGAATGCCGTTTATCGACTGTCAAAAACCTGGGCTGTGTTACCCCGGGAGAAACTTGAACTATACACGGAATTGGCTCGAATATTCTCCGAAGACAATAATGCCTGGGCCCAGCGGGAGGTTCTGATGCGAGAAGGTACGGCCAAGTTTGCCGACACGGTCGGTGAGAATGACCGGCATCTGCAGAAGGTCTTTCAGAAGCAGAACACACTGATAAGCCACGGAACGATTCCCTACTTGGGGACATTCTTAACTGATCTTACAATGATTCATGCTGCCATTCCCGATACACTTCAGGATGGGTTAATCAATTTTGATAAGCGACGAAAGGAGTTTGAGGTGCTAGCACAGATTAAGCTGCTACAGGGTGCTGCCAATACGTATCATCTACAAGAGGACGCACTGTTTGATCGGTGGTTTGCTTCGCTGCTTGTTCTGGATGAGCGGGAAGCGCACACGTTAAGCTGTCAACTGGAACCGATGCCGGAAATGACCAAACGACCCAGCCACCAGGGCCACAAAAAAAGCGATTCTATCGCGTCCAACAGCAGTAGTGGAGCAGGCTCTCAGTTCTACTGTGACATTAATAGTGCATCCAATCACAGGTAAGTTAATTATCAAAAACGTTACCGAAATATAAAAGTTTATACTTTATTACTATCTGTTGCTTCTAGCTACAGTTCCCGCAATAACTCACTAGACCGGGACGTAACACCACCGAATGCTTCGATACTTTCGGCTGCCAGCAGCGTATCGTCGCTGTCAATGGAATCAACTACCTCGAGCAGCCAGAAATCCAACCACCTTAACGGAAGTGTCAATCGAACACCGCAATCGAACCGGGCTCACAATAGCGCACCGAACTCGGCTTCCAAAGGGCACAATAACGGTCTGGAGGCTCCCATCATCAATGGTCAGCTGAAGGACGATTCGCCACTGAAGAAGAGTTCACCTGATTTTTACATCATAAAAGTTACCTACGAAACGGAACATGTCGAGCTGGATGGAATAGTTCTTTACAAAAGCATCATGTTGGGAAACAATGAGCGAACACCGCAAGTCATTCGGAACGCGATGTTGAAGCTCGGATTGGAAGGTGATCCGGATAAGTACACTCTGGCGCAGGTTCTGCCGGACAAGGAACTGCTTCTGCCGAACAATGCCAACGTGTACTACGCGGTCAACACGGCGTACAATTTGAACTTTATTTTAAGGCCAAAAAAGGATGCGGACAGTGTACGATAAGGAAAGAGTTTCGAGCTGGCTAACAATCGAGGAACACTCATAGTTTTTATTGTATATATATTTATTCGAACAGGAGTAGCTTCGCCGAATTTACACGGATAATGGGAAATTTCTTTGAAAAATTTACTGATATTATTCCAATGTTACATTTGACGACCAGCTAATTTTGTTCTAGTTGAAATCATCTGTAAAAAAGTAATGATACTGATAAAAACCGAAGAATTGGATATATAAGAAAACATAATATATTTTAGCCGCGTTAAACGTATTAAGTTTTAGAGGACAATATTGAATAACTGGTAACAAAATAGACTTTAGCGGCAGTAATAGGTTGAATATACAACCGGAGTGGGACGTATATTAAAACTGCACTGACAACATACAGAGCTTTGTTTTAGGAATTAGGAGTATCCTCTATTGGAATTGAAAATAAATTGTTTAATGAAAATAAAACAATTTAAAAGAAATGAGCGTTATTAACGGAAACTAGCAGACTAATTAATGTGAACTGAGTAACACTGTAAGAAATAAAACGACTCCGAATTAGTCTATCTTCAAACCATATTCAATATTGACATGGAAAAGAAAGCATTATTAACTGCATTCCGATCGAATGTAAAAACTTCCATTCTCCATTTCGAATGAGCGATGGTTTTGTATAGAAAACTAGAACTCGACATACGTAATGGAAAAAATATTTTGGTTCGATAGAAAAGCAGAGTAGGGGTGATTGTGTTCTTAAGAGCATGGTTTGGATTCAAAACAACATGGTACGGACTCCAATAAAAATAATTGTCATACAATTTGCCTCAGTACCATTCAAGTCTGTTACCTGGATTGAAAGGCTAGATATGCTCGACTGGCAATGTACGATTCGTAATCAGGAAGCTCGCTGACTCTAGTCAAATTGAGTATTATGGTCTTTGTAAATAATGCGATTTGTAATCATTTCACATCAACTTCGAACTTTCACGTAATCTAATGAACTGTGTTTTCAAATGGTAATTATTACATTGTTAATTACTTTCTCGGTTATGCAAAACACCCAAACCACCATTTATGAACCATGTATATGTATGTATGTATGCCTACACCCTCACCCATCTACATATATGTGTATATATTTATACATATAAATGATCGCTTTTACTTCACCAATATTCATATGAATAAATACAAATATTTGCACACATGCTTACGTATATTAATACATATATAAGCTAAGTAAATGGAGGTTTGGGTGTAAATTCTACTAATTGTAGCTGGAACTGTTAAAGGAATATAAAAAGGGAGTACTTATTCGAAATACCATTGAATTCTATTAATATTACACACGTCACTATACGAAGTGTTTATTACCAACAGTATCACTGAAAAAGGATGTAATTAACATCCGAAATACGTATCTATATTAGGGTGACAGAGGTATTTCGGCCCTCTTTAGGAATGATTTTATTTTGGTCCACTTTGTAAAAATATCCACCAAATGTTGTAATACCTTCAAAAAACCCTTCCACAATAGGTAATTTAACGTGATTAGCTTCAAATTGATGCAACATGGGTTACTTAACATCGATCAAATCCATAAAGTTTGTTAGGGGGACCAAAATACATGAAGTGGGCTAAATACTTCTGTTACCCTATCACGTTGCACGATTTAGCATTTCAACTCGAACATTCGATTCCACCATATCTCTTAACTGCTCGAAGCAGTGGTTCCCAAGTTTTTTATGAACTTCAGTAAAAAACGACTACACATATTGTTTTTAAATAGGGAAATGAATATTATATATTTTTGTTTTTAAAATGATGGAATAAAGCTTCAAATCGTTGGTCAGTAACGCAAAATTAATGTATTGAGGAGACCCAAATTGACAAATAAAATTTTTCAATTAAAAATAAACAAAAGTTGGGCGTACCCGTAGAGTTACATCTATGCCGCATAAAATATTTGAAATTTATAAATTATGTTGATCCTGGATTAAATTAAGCCAGGATTTATTGATAAATTACCCACATATCTTATATTCTTATATTCAAGAACTCATTTGCTACGATAGGATCTCAGACCGATTTTTTTAAAGCGGGAAACATGCCCACATATTAAACATTTTGAGTCTACTGCACAGCTGTAGGGATCTACTGTGAGCTGTAGGGGTCACTTGAGAAATCACGGGATAAAAGTAATCGTAGATGACGATTACATAGATCGGAAAGTGGAAACGCCAATTTTGACGGACTCTATCTCAGCTAGTGTTTGACATATTCCAAAAGTTTTATCGCCATTATAAAGGTGAAATCCGGCGAACGACCGCAACTAGGTTGAAGCCGTTTATAAATAAATGATATAAAAAAGGCGGGTGGGTAATGTCAGAGACATAACTGGATGTCGTGAATACGAAAACAACTGACATGTTCCTTAACACATCCGAATATCAATTAGTTGATCAATTGTATGAATTATGCAAGCATTCCCCTTTTGCACATTTTTCGCAAAAACAAAGAAGGCTTCACTTTTTGTTGAGAGGCTTGTTTCTACCTGATTTCGTTTGTAACTTTTTCACTAATGGGCGTTCCTAACGGCCATAAAAAATAGCCGCATACAGAATTTTAATGTCGATTATTTCATTTCGGATTTGCATAATTTATTGATAGAAACTATCAATATGCTGTAGGGATTCGTTTCTAGCATTCATAAGGGTCAAATTGCGTAATTCTCTTCAACATTAAACTCTGGAATATTTTTCGCAAAAAAAGAAGGCTTCACTTGATCTCGATTACTGTGAATTTCACACAGCGAAACGTGCAAAAATCTAACCAAACTGTTCTAGATTTGCACCAAACTGAGGATATTTCCTTTCGATTTGCGAACAGCAAATCCTAATAGTTCTTTGGAAAACTTTTAGAGCCATTAGAACGGATGATTTTGTGTAATGCTCTCCACCGTTGTTTTTTCACCAATGCTAATGACTGGCAGCTATGACGTAATCGCTCTTGTCGTAAGCGAAACTAGTTGTGCAGACGACACAAAACACATCTGCTCGCAGTGGCGATAGAATCCAAACTGATTCAAGTTTTGTTGAGAGGCTTGTTTCTACCTGATTTCGTTTGTAGCTTTTTCACTAATGGGCGGTCCTAGCGGCTATAAAAATAGTCGCATTCAGAATTTTAATGTTGATTATTTCATTTCGGATTTGCATAACTTATTGATAAAAAATTAGAAACTTTCAGAAGTACCAAATTGAGGAACTCACTACGATATTCACCACCTTTTGGAACATTTTTTGTTCAACATTTGTTGTACAGCAGCAGATATTTTGTTCTCTTCCTCAGAACGCGTTCTGATTGGCTGGTGTTGACATGAGTCAAATGAAACAGGTTTTTCAATAGTGTACTATTGAAATTCTTCAATGCTTCTGCTATACACGTTTAAGTTGAAAAATTTCGATTCTATTGATAGTTAGATTATATAAATACCTTCACAGATCACTGAGCTATGAGCTTTGAAAATACGAGAAAAGCAAACGCGCCTTATGAATTATCCTCTTTGATACTCGTTTATACCAAACATTTCCGAAAAGTTTAATTTTGAATTATTTGAGATTATGTCACACAACTGAAAATTTTATCATAAAATTGTGATCATATTCCCGATGGCATGTAGCAAAAATTTTCTTGATTCGTTAGATACAACAAGAGATAATCACGATCAAAAACTTATCACTCTCTCAGAGGGTAAATTTTGAAAAGGCACCCCATAGTAAAGTAAGTCGTATTCACGACAAAAATCCCATATTGTAGTAGTTTCCATGGAGTCGGAAATCGCTTTCGATGTATGCCAAAACCTCTTTTTACGAAGTAGGTTCGTAAAAAAAGTTTAAGTTATTTGGGATTTGGTTCGTAAAAAGAGTTACGTCAAAAGAGGTAACGTATAAAAAGTGTTTGTAAACGGAGGTTTGGGTGTATACTAAAAATATCTCAAAACATTAGATATTTCCACAGAATTCTGAAGTCAAAGAAAGAAAACAAAGAGAAACTCTAATTTTGTAGTTTATTGATTGGTTTATGTTACACCCTGTATATATTTATCGTGGGACATTGCTGCGTGTCTCTTCGTGTTTACAGGATTGACACTTCTTTTTCCGGGTCCGGCAGAATACGCGAGACAAGTAGGGAGTGAGGATTACGTGACAGGGAAGCGGACAAGATTCTACACATTTGCTCATATAGCTATTTGAAAGATCAACCGAGATTTGAGGTGTTTTTAAAATCCAAGATGGATGCAATTATTTACAATCAATTAAATTATGGGTGTTTGAGAAACGGATTGAGTCAGTAGAACTAAACCAACATTTTCCGTTGTATACTTGCGAAATCCGTTCCGAAAATATGCATGCCGCAATAGTTTTCAAGGAATATCGATAAACCAGATGTCGCCATCTTCGGTTCAGAAATCGAGTTCAAACAATACTTCGCTGCAACTATTCGTTAAATCAATTAAAAATTAGAGTGTTGTATGCAAGACACGACCGATCACGATTACATTAAAAATGAAATAATTCTAAGGTACCCATAATAAAAACATAAAGATTATGATGGATGCACTGAAAGTCACAAATTACAAACTTGCTCTACTTTTAGTGCTTACATTTTTGGCGAATGATCAAAATCACAATTAGATTCTTTGAGAACAATTGATTCTACTCTATTTTGATGCCTTCAACAGATTTTTACATTTGAAAATTTTTGGAAAATATCCTTTACGTGAGAGTCAATTATGATGATTTCAAAGTTACTTAAAAGATCAATTTTGGATACGAAAAACCTCAAGATATAAATTGAAATGAAACGAGTTTATATCATCATTATTTTCAACACAGAGAACGTACAAACTTAATCATTTTATAAACAGAGATTATAGTAGATTTTAAATATTTTGATCGAAAAATGTGAATGTGAAAAATTTGAAAAACCGTCAACCAAAAAACTCAGTAATAGTGTAATTTTAATAATCCTTCGTTAAAAAGCGTCGATAATCTACGGAAAGTGTCTGAAAATAGAATGGCAGTAATACAAGGAAAAAAATATGTGACACAGTCCGCAGAACATGTTTTGTTACTTTAATTGATTTTCACTTTTACATATTAAGGAACCAATGCATACGCAACCAAATTCCTTAATTTTGTTCTTATTGTAACTTGATTTTATTATTACATGAACGAACATTGTCATTCTTACAACGCATGTAGTGATAAGACACTTATTGTTTTGATGTAAATGATAATTTAACTGAAACTTGCGGTAACCCGAGTTTAGTAAGGATTTAAATGATACATGTAAAATCGCAGATCAGCATGTCTTGAGTTTATCTCTAATACTGTATTTTATTGTATCTGAGGGGCTGGGGTCCACTAGGAGATTGATAGTACCTATTAGCTCTCTCCGGACTGTACCAGCCTAGATGCCGTGTGGAATCCGTCGGAAAAAAATGAACCAAGAATAGATCCACTGGGTTCCTGCTTCCATGTCGTAAAAGGCGACAATTGCAGGAGTTTCTTTTTCCTCTCAGTTATCAGATATTTTCAATGTTTTACTTCTGATTACTCTATTTTACTAAATCGTCTCTTTATTCAACCTATCAATTTCCGTCTAGCTTCGTAGAAAAGTTTTATTAGGAATGATTTCTTCTTCCATGTTATTGATTGTCTTTCAGGATTATAAAATGAATGATAAAAATCAACCATTGCGCAAATCCGTTTATATTACAAAGTTAATAACAGAGATGACATGTATCGGTATATTGAATACATAGTAAAAAACACTTGATATTAATATTTCAAACAGTAAATTAATATTTTACTCGGTGGCCGGCTGCCCAGATCAACTAATATAACCAATTAATAATTTTAATAAATAATTAAAATAATAAAGCGGAAATAATAAAGAATTAAGACGCGTGTGAAATCTGTTGACCTTTGTTTGGTGATTTAAAATGATTTTATAATAACTGTTTAGAATATTTCAATGCAATGTATCAACTTTTTTGTCTAAATCCTATTCGCTCGTTTATTTTGTATCACGTAGTTTCATTTATAAAAACGTGCTTAATCCACCTAGCAGTGAGATGATATCTTTTTTTTATCAATCCAAATGTGTTTTTTGCATGACTAAAAAAAACGCGAAAGGTAGATGCATAAACGAGTGACTGCATACTCGACAGCCGGCTGTCCGGAGTTTTGTCAATTTCGGAGATTGACTGTTTCGTGCATTATATTTCCAGCACAAAGTAACACATAAAACGATAATACTTTAAAACATTCTTGGTAGCCGGCTACCCAGAGCAATAAACACATGATAACATTATTAAAACATTTACTAACAAAGTATCCTCTCCTGTGATGCATGTGGGAATGCAGAGGATTCCTCGGTTCTTAGTAGCAGCATGCATCGAACTAACAATCCTTTCCCTCCCAAGTAGATCTGCATTCGGACGTGGCCGGCGTCGGTATTGATCAGCATGCATGGTTCAATACAGTTTGCACAGTGTGAAACAATGTGTTATTCCCAAACATGTTACTTCAAAAAATCATTTTGCAATCTCAATTGGTCCAGATCAATAACGGAGTAGCAACACACGGGCGGTCTCTAATGCTAATGCTAATGCTAATACTGTATTTTATTGCATCTGATAACTCTATATATGTGAGTCGGTGCAACTTATTTGTACTAAGTTCCGAATCTTTTGAAGCGTTTTATTCCTGATGGGACAACAGCAAGTCGATACTGCATAACGATTTTCATTGCATTATTGTTGCTACACTTAGTCTGGATCCCTTCTATAAGATTCTTGGAAGCTAGATTAGACCAAAATATTATGCGTTATACGACTAAATAAATTTCTAACTATTCAATTAGGTTACACGATTATTATTTGGTTTAATAATAGGGTCTGAGGGATTATGCTGAGAGATAGTTCTTTGTATTTAGCCACATTATCTATGATTGTCATCATAACACAACTTTATACTGAATTTAGTTGCCACTGTGTTGTTCGTATGTAAATGGAGATTTCAGTATGCAAACTACCCGTTGACGAATTAAAACATTTTTAAACTGTTTCGAATCGAGTTAAATGAGGAAAATTTATCAATAAACCACAGAGATACAAGCGCTTCAAATTAGGCTTGAAAAATCTATCGCCGATAATTCTAAGTTGACCTGCTAGTTACCGGAGAATCGAGATAAGCCATGGGTAAACTAAAGCAGAAATGTATTCGGGCATATATTCATGAATTCTCTTTTGTGCTATAGTTCATAATGCGCAAATCGGACAAGAGTTTGACATCATTCACTGAGACTGTCATTGGCTCGTGAAAACATAGGTCAATTCAATCCAATGCAATTGAAATAATTAAATGACGTTACCGCATAAGTTTAAGTTAAATGTTTTAGAATCGATTGGTAGTTAAATTATATTAATGTATCAACAAATGACTGAGTTCTAAGCGTTCAAAATTATGACAGAAGAAGGTTACGCGGTTATTTTTGCATTTTTTTTTAAATTGACACCCAGCCTCGTACAGTGAGTTAGCAAAAGCGACAATCCAACGAGCGAACGCATATACAATCTAGTCATCACCTCACTGGACGAGCTACTTGTTTCATTCACAGTCAAGCATCGACTACAATCAAGAAACGATTTGCAGCATATATTTATAGATTCCTCTTCGAACTACGCAGAATGATACGGTGTTTTTATGCATGACGTAAAGCCTCCTATGCCGAACAAGAAAATGACGTCAATTTGGTCAGCTGGGGATTGGTGGATGAAAACATAGGTCAATTCTAACCATTTTTTCAATAGTGTGCTATTGAAATACTGAAATGACGTTGCCGTATATGTTTAAGTTAAAAGTTTCCGAATCGATTGGTTGTTTAATTATATCAATCCATCAACAAATGGCTGAGTTATTAACGTTCAAAATTATGACGTAATAAGGTTACGCGGCAATTTTTGAAACTTTTGATTGACACCCGGCCCCGTATAGCGATGAGTAAGGTATTTTTAATACCAACAAACAGAATACGAACATTCTCATGGTACATAGTTTCATGTTATGCAAAAGCCTCTACCTGTACGAATAAGGTTCGAAAAAAAGTTTACGTTATTGGAAATAAGGATTACGTTATTTGGGATTTGGTTCGTGAAAATAGTTATGTAAATGGAATACTTCGTGAAGGAAGAGTTTGTAATTTTAGGTTTGGGTGTAAAAGGGTGATGTAAGCATTTAGTTCTTCACGCAAGGTTTTCGATAAAATTTATCGCTTTTCGATTCATATAGATAGAACATTTGTAAGAAATTGTCCATATTTTAGAAAACTGTATAAAATTTCTATAACTCTATTGATTAATCGATTGAATTTATAGATTGATGGATAGTTTGTGAATGTAGCTTTCCTCTTGCTTAAACTAGTTTATGTGAAATACAATTCTGAACATGCGTATTATTTGAAGTTCAACTGATACTACATCGATCTAGCAGAACACAGCTATCAATGTGACTAGCGTGAATAGGAGAGTGCTGACACTAGACACGCCAGCCGTGTTTGTAAGGTCTTTTTCCGACACGTTGTTACAATTTTCTCCGGAGCATACACGGCATTCATTGGCCTTCAATCCTTCACACGCTGCCGTGGCTAGATCTGACTGGCAACCACGTTGAACTGAAATAGAATTGAAAGTTTTGGTATAAACTTCAAATATGTCTAACGAAATGCCATGCTTACTGAGTCCATGCTTAATCCTTGTATAACAACGATCACCAGGTTGGTAAGTTTGACAGTAGGCTTCGGTCGACTCACCACTCTGTAAGTCCGAGCAGTGACCATCTGGTTCTGATTCGCATCGGTGACAGCTAAGGCGGTCGGTTGGGAATTTGTCGTCATTACAACTTTCGCCTTCGCAAACGAGACAGGTATACCCAGTGCAGTTTTTTACTTCTTCCTCCGTCAAATCGCCCCAACAGCCACGTGACAGAGTACCATCTGAACAGAAACAAATATAGATTAAGTTTATTGTAGGAGTGTTCACTAGTGGGTTTTGTGGCCTCACTGGTATCAATCTTGGAGTAACATTTTCCGGCCGACGGTTTCGCACATGGTTGACTGTCCGATTCACCCGTTAGACAGCCTTCATCCAATGTCCATACGCTGTTGCACTGCAGACATCGATCGGTTGTTTCAAGAGTACTGGCATCTTCCCTGTTGCAACCTGCGGTTGTACAGGTTCTGCAGTGCCTGTTATCATCGCAGGCGTCAACGTCGATTCCCAAGTCTGACTCACAACCGCGAGAGATTGTTGAATTATCTAGCCGCTCGTAACATCGGTCAAGCGTTTTAAAGTTTTCACAGAGTGATGATAGCGCATTTTGAGATTGGTTACACGCTGCATCAGTATTTGAATTGCATTGGTGACACTGAAGCCATTGGTGACTATTGCAACTGTTACCGGTGCAAGTTTGGCATGTTCGGTCGAGCGTGTAGTTGCACAGTGTTTGCTCTGCTACAGATAATTCCATCAGACAACCTCGTTGCAGAATACCGGCTGTGAGAAAAGCGTTGCTTTTAGTTATCGTATTACGCTGATGCAACACCGACTACACAAGTACAGTGTTGCGATGTGGACAGAAAATCTTCAAGAGACAAATATTACTTACCTTCGACGCGTGAAAAGCAAACATTCGATCGGTTTGGACACTTGGTAAGTGTAGTGTTTGTACAATCGATTGAATCGCACTGAAGGCACATGGTAAAATTTTTCAACTCTTCGATTGAAAGTTTATTGCAGCCACTGCCAGTACAAAGCTCATAGTCCTTGTTATAAGCTGGGAGCTGGAGATCTGACGAACATCCTCTAGTGACTGCAAATATTAAAGTGTTTCGATTAACTCCACACATTCGTGCTTCTTAAAAATAGGAAAAACATTTACCATTGTCGCCTTCTAATTTCGAATAGCAGGTGTCGTTGCTATCGTAGATAGCACACAGTTTTGCCCCGTTTTGTTGCGCCATCGTGCACTTTGGGTTGCTGGGATCACAAGTGTGACACTTTAACCACGGACCATTGTTGCAACCGTTGCTGTTACAAGTCAGGCAAGTGCTGTCGGTAGCGTTCGCACACCTACTTTTGTCAAGTTCGTCCAGATAATTCAAGCAACCGCGTTTGATGTGTCCATTTTTGATCATTAGATAACATGGCTCATTATCGATATCACATTCGTAACTTGGGATGTTGCCGGCAGCGCACGACGGTGTTCCGTCCGTGCTACACTGAACGCAGCTGGTTATCACTGAAAGTAGTCAAATCGAGAACACCGGAATTAAAATTTCAATTGCAGGTTCCGCCGCAGGAAAATTTTTCCTCGGTTCACCAACTAAAAGCCAGACAACAATTGTATACGAAAACTAGTCATAAGAATGATAGCTGGTGTGCTCCAAAAAAATCGTTTTTGCCTTTCTCATATAGAAAGGTTATGCAATCGCTTGAAAAATCGACTAGTAAAAACAAGTACACAAATCGGTAGCCATTATTATTTCCCGACATCTACTCATCAAATACGTTCCGAAAATACCCATATTATAAGGGTTCTTAAGGAAGGGAGGGGGGGGGGGGGGTGGTAGGGCCTAAATGATGAAAAAAATCATCATTTTTGCGATTTTTTTTTCAGAATTATCGTTCAACAAAATAAAGTCAAATGTTTTGCATGATAAAAAGCATCATTCGAACAACATTTTGTAAGTTTTTCGTGGAAAAATAGTGAGAAATAAGTCGGTCAAGAGGTATTTTTGTAAACGCTTCTTAAAAATAATGATTTGCGGTGTCCACTGTATCTCAGCGCAGACTAACCAGAAGGGAACAAATGAACGCAGCATAATTAGAGTAGAAGTTTTTCTAGACCCAAACGTTTCTGTTTAATTTTTGGAATTTTTTTTAATTTTTGTGGTTGTTCAAATTGAAAACTATGAATTCACGAAAAAATCCACCATTTTGAAAAGGAAAACGTTGGGGTCTGGATTTTTATATGTAGAAAATGTGAGCAAAATTTATAAAAAAAATTGGTGCAGTAGTTTTTGAATGACGATGGACACGTACTTTCCAAACCTGCTTTCGAGAAAAACGCGTTCAAACATTTTTGTCTATAAAATCAATGGACCAAATTTATTACTCAAGGGAGCCCATAGGGTCTAATATTTTCAAAAAATCATATGTTTTCTTTTATAATTTATTATAACGAAACATTTCAAGAATGTTTTGTCAAGTTTTGAAGTCAATCGAAGTAAAAATCTTGGGCCTGTGCGACGAGGTCTTGCTTCTTCGTAGAATGAGATAGCCATAAATAAAGATCCATAACTTCCAGAGTTTCGTTCCAATAGGCTTGAAAATTTTACAGAAAATTCTTCAAATGTTTTACTATAAGAAAATATAAAGAAAATAATAAATGATTTTTCAAACGTGCTAGACCCTACCTACCCCTTAACGATTATCAACAAACCGGAAGTCGCCATCTTTAAGTTCAGAGCTACTTCCAACATCGTTCTCTGACATCTATTTATTGAAAACGTTTTAAAAATACCCATATTGTAAGGGTTTTTCAGGAATATCAATAAACCGGAAGTCGCCATCTTGAAGTTCAGTACCACCTCAAACATAGTTTTTCGACATCTACTTATCAAATCTGGTCCGAAAATATCCACATTGTAAAGGTTTTTCAGGAATATCAATAAACCGAAAGTCGCCATCCTGGAATTCAGAACCACCTCAAACATCGTTTTCTGACATCTACTCATCAAATTCGTGTGCAACTTTCATCTAAATTTACAATGGTCGTGCCGTTTTACCTTTTTTATAAATATAAAAAATAGGTATAAAATTTGCTCAAACTTTAGAAAAATTTCCGAGTGTCATATACCAATCGATTCAGCTCGACGAACTGAGCAAATAACCATGTGTTGTATATATGTGTGTTGTCAACAAAGAGGTCGAGATCTCAGAAATGACTTAACCGATTTTGATCAATCTAGTCGCAAATGAAAGGTCTCCCTGTCACCTTGAACGATATTGAATGGTTTTGAGATCGGATGTTTACTTTTTGAATTATACGAAGTTTTATGTCAGTTTTATTTCAGTTTTTTGAAATTATCTGTCACAATTGACCATGAAAACAGAATATGTTTTCAGACCTAGATTTCGCATGGTAATAGCTATCCAACAAGGAGGAGTTTTACGCGATTGATGATAAAGCAATGTTTCGGAGCAAAGTGAAACACGATTTTCAATACTGTTTTATGCAATTGTTTCTGAGCACTTAAAAGACTATGCACAGCGCTGTTTTTCATGACGTTTCGATTTTAGCACGGTTCATTTTTGGCAACATAATCGCTCAAACATGACATCGTCTGTATTAGAAAGATGGATGGCTTAATCAATTTTTACAAACTTAGACTCATATAAACAGTCCTGTGCTACCATTTAAGGTTTCTGAATTTCATTTGGATCCAACTTCTGCTTCCGGAACTACAGGATGATATATGTAATGAAATTAAAATAATGTCACTCATTTTGTTAGTGGATGCCTAAACCAATTTCGTACATATAACAATCAAATAGAAGGTATTAGGTCCCATAAAAACTGATTTGTTTTATAATCAGATCGAGCCTAATCCATTAGGCGAATTTAACTCACTTCGGCTACACCGATTTTCGAATTCCGTTTCCGAAAGTATAGGGAATAGATAAGCTAAAAGAAGGCCAAAACAAATTCAATAAACAAAAATTCAAATTTAAATGAACTTATGGTCCCATACAAAACTTCCAATTTTGAACTTACAGGGTAATGAGTTTTTAAAATTCAAACCGTCATAGAAGGTGACGATACCAAAAAATGTTCAAAGTTGTGCTTAAAACTATTTCAATTCATTCGTTATACTAATTCATGGTAATTCAAGCTATTTTGGATTATGCTGGTCTCTGAATACTGTTTCTGGACGTACCATCAATAATGACAAAGGCCCTTATTACCGTTCTCACTTCCACTTTCACTTCACCCACATATCACTTCACTTGATTTTACCTATTACCTGTATCACGCATAGTGAAGTGATCACTGTTGTGGAAAAAACTCATTTTTTCAGCAAAATCTTGGTGGCGTGATGTTCATAATGACATCATGGTCGTCCAAGTAATTACTTTTGTCTCTGAAGCGACTTCCGTAATAAGGACCTAAATTCAGTTCACTCGATTTTCACCGTGAGGTGATACCGACAATAAGGGTCATAATCACTTCACTTCACAAAAGCTTTAAAATGGAATTCACTTCTACTTCTCCTGGAATGCTTAATCGATTGTCACATAATTAGATTGAAAGGAATAATTTTAAGGTTCCATACAATTTCTATCTTCTATTCGTCTTGCAGTTCCAAAATTTTAATTACAATTCATTTAAAACGACGGTCATTTAAATAAGTTCATTGAAACTAAACATAACGAAGAATATTCACGCGAAAAACACATGCCGATTGATAAAAAAGATATTATCTCAATACTAGGTGGATAAGGCACGTTTTTTTTGTTTTGCTCGCCAAGCCAGTTTTGTTTGTCATACTTTGAAAAGAAATGAAAGCCCGCCGACATTTTTTCGAATTCACCGACTTTTGCAACCCTGCCTGAAAGTAGGGTAACAGAGGTATTTTGGCCACTTCATATATTTTGGCCCACCTAACAAACTTTATGGATTTAATCTATGTTAAGTAACCCATGTTGCATCAATTTGAAGCTAATCACGTTAAGTAACCTATAGCGGAAGGCTTTTTCAAAGATATGACAACTTAGGTGGATATTTTTACAAAGTGGGCCAACACAAAATCAACTCGTATGTTCGAGTTTCGACTTGTAAGGATTTTTAGTGTCTATAGGTTCGTAGCACCAGCCATTCAATGGTTCAGCTTCGAGTTCTGTTGAAACAGAAGGTCAAATTCAACAATAAAGACTGTCCCAGAAAGTATGGACGCAACCAAAAACCGCTGTCATTTCGCAATGGTTCAGAATCTGTCAATTTTTATCCCTGCGTCCATTTGTTTACACTCTTCTCTAACCACTTGTGCAGTTGTTTATTCGTTTTCATTAGTTTGTTTCGAAATGCGTGGACTTTCAGCAGAACAACGTCGAAAAATTGTGTACAAATGGTGCACAGAACGCGGACTGTCACTGAGAAAGATAGCAAAAATGGAAGGAGTAAGTGAAAAAGCCGCGCGAAATGCATTCAGGAAGTTCGGTGAGGATAACACCTTTGAGGATAAACCGAAGACGAGTCGAAAAAAGGTCCTGCTAACCCTCAGTTGGATGAATGTATACTGAAGGCGTTCGAGCAAACGAAGGAGATTTCAGTTCGGGGTGTGGCCAAAAAAGTGGGCACTTCGAAGTCAAATGTTCTTCGTGCTAAAGAATGTTTGAATTTTAGAACCTATAAGAAGCAGAAACAACATATCTTGCTTCTTGCCACTACTCGAAATCAATGGTAGAATGGTATACTACCAAAAATGTCACTTTCGTCCCAAAAGACATGAATCCACTAAATTGCCCACAACTTCGACCAATTGAGGAATTTCGGGCATTAACGAAGGCACATCTTAGAAAACATGTCTCGGTAGCCGAAACCATTCAACAGTTCGAAAAAATTGGAAAAAAGTATCAATACTTTTCGCCAAGATGTCTGTACGGAATTTAATGAGGAACGTTTGCAAGAAGGTGCGCCAGCTAGTCTACAATGGCTAAGTACCAAATATTGAGAATAATATTCTGTTGTTGTAGTCTAATATTATCAGTATATCGAATAAAATTTGAATATCCAACACTTGTGAATTATTTACAGCGAAATCAAAGTGCGTCCATAGGTTCTGGGACAGTCTTTAGGATTGTAATACCACGGCTTTGCTTTTTTTACACTATTTATAGATATCTACCTTAGAACGGAAATAGTTGACAAAATGACTAAGTTTTTGTACCTAATGGTGCTGACTTCTCCACACAATTAAATGCATGTGAACATATCTACATCAATTAATCTGACATCGCTGTAACCGACACGAGACCCAGTAATTAAAATCACGTGTTTTTTCGTGATAACGACCAATAAGCAACCTTTATACATCACTTTTGAAAGTAATTGCATAGCTCGACGAAAAATAAAGTATCAATTTTAACACCAGACGAAAGAGAAAACTTTTCTCTATCTCTTACCACTATGACTTACTCTCAACGAGTACAGCGTCTTTCGAAGATCCTCTTCAATGTGAATGTTGACAGGTTGCTTATTGGCCGTTATCATAAAAAAGCGAGAAATATTTTCTGCTTGGCTAAGTGACGAAATGATGAATAATGAAGAATAATAATAATAAGAGGCCAGTTGTCAGGTCTTGTCTTAGATTTTCACAAGCTTGGAGTCGAATGAAATGCCGACCTGAAACATATGCTACAACCAATTATTTTCCAGATCCGTCTTCCGGTTTCAGAGTGAACACATTGCAAGCATAGAATGTCCATATGGGCATCATATATTTATATTTTGTGACAGTTCATGACTAATCGTAGCATCATTGGTTACCGATGAAAGCTATATGTTCCTAAATTACTGTCAATATTAGTTCCACTGTGCTTTTATAAAAGAAGTCAAATATTAATTTGTAAACAGTTTCTGCACATTTCAGTACAAGATCCATAGTTGCATACGCGTTTATAGAAAAGATATAATTACACTGATAGGAGGATAGAAGTAGCTCAAACCATTCTGAACTGTGATTCTGTTTTGTGTTTCAGTTCGTTATCACACTGCTTTTGAAGGTTGACTTTATAAGCATAAAGTTAGTAGATAGCTTTATTAGCACAGTTTAATCTTATTTACTTTTACAAAACGCTGCATCCATTCTGCGAACGTGCTGAGTAGGATACTGTCTGGGAATGGCCCGGACGTCTTTTTTGCCAATCATAGTTTTTTTTAAATTTTTCGACTTGTTTAGTATTAACTACTATGGATTCCCTCTGGGTGCAGATTTGCCATAACCCTTCCAAACTGAATCAATGATCTTAGATTAGATTTTTAATAAGCCAAAGTTTTTCGAAATTCGTTGATAAATCTCCGAGAAAATTCAACCGATAGAAAAAAGGCTGGTTTGTCGGTTATGTCGCTTATACCATTATGACACAGGAACCATTTGATCTTCAAACTCATGCCCCATAATTTCTGAACCGGAAATCGGATCCAAATAACATTCATTAGTTGTATATGTACCACACGACCTTTCATTTCAATTATAGTTTGAGAAAAGCAGGAACTGAAAACTTTGCTTCAAATTCTCTATAATTTGTCCGAAACTGAAAATAGTGTTTTCGTTTATTTTCCTATTCGGTGCTACGCCTGTTACTTAACACAGTTATCTTAGGGTTTACACTGACCTCCACTGGCCCCGCAGATGAATAATCCAACGACCAGCGCCCGAAACAGCCAACGTCGATAATCCATAATTCTGGCAGGCGAATTCAACTAACCTCTTCAACATGAATAACGGTACTGATTTCTTATTATAGTGTAACAGTGCGGGGTTGGATAATTGTTTTTATCGTGTTCCTCACAGTTATTCGGGTGAATAGTTCGTTTTATTACAGCCAGATTGCCCGTATCAGCTAGTATTTTTGCTTGTTACGACTAATTTGCATTTCCATACAGGCAAAGATATCGTATCGCTTTATGATAGCAGAGATAACAAACGTCTTCCCGCCAGCTAGGATGTGCTCCGTGTGTCTTATCGAATGTATGTTTTGTCATAAATTATTCCTCCATCTTGTGAAGCATGCCATGCACAGACTAATTTTAGTGTGCGGGTAAATCGGTTCGGTAAACAGGCGAATTACGTGGCCCACATGGGTAGGGCTGTGTGGTTCTTTCCGACGTGACTAACGTTACATAAAAAACGTGACATTTCCAAAGAAATTGTAAATTGATATAAATTTTTAAAGAGCCTTTTGATGATAAGTAAACCAACCGACGAGGTGATTAATTCACCAATAGATGCTTCTTGGTAATAAATAATATTTTTTTAGAAGTGAATAACGTCAATCGTTATTCGTATTTCGTCGTATAAGATCACTTTCTTTTATTTTTTATGCTGAAGACAGTGAAAAAAATTGCAATAGAATGAGCACCAAAAATTTTCTATACTTAAAATGTTCATTCAAATTTCAAAGAATGGTGGGGTTTACTTGGTTCGACAGTTCTTTTACGAAAGTCTTTCTTCAATTCTAGTCAAAGATACAGTTGTTTGGTGTTGTGCGTTCATGATGCACAAATATTTCATGATTGAACATAGCTTTTGCTCGTATTAAGGTTAATCTTCTGTTTTTGTAAAACTATAAAAAGGACTGGTCTAACTCTGTAATATGTACATGCCACGAGTCATAGTTTTAAAATAATCTCTGTCCCACAAAATTTTAAACGGCTTTAGACTCTACGATGTTACATTGTGTCATGATATTTTTCTTGAATTTCCTAAAGGTCCGAGCATAGATGGAAATCAATTGTTTTCAATGGTTGTATTTTTTTTTCTCTTAATTTTAAAAGAGTTAATGTTGATTGTATTATCTTTGTTCAAACTTCTCCCCGGTGAACGACCAAAAGATTAAAGCCGGGGTAAAATAAATGATATTAATAATAATTTGTTCAAACTCAAATAGAGAAAAGTGGGGAGAGATGCCACACCTTTCTTTAAATTGAGATAAAATAAACAGGAAGCAACGAACCGTTACTGTGAATATTAAAAAAAATACATGAAATAAAACAATTAACATGAAATTTCCGGAATCGAAAATTTTTGTTTGAAAGTCGATTTTTTCCAATTTTTTTTTCGAGAAGCCACTTAATCACACACTTTTCATGTAGTTTTAAGACATGCGGGATGAAAAAAAAGTTTTCGATTTCGGAAATTTCCCTCTATGGAGATTTTTCAAGATCGAAAATTTTCATACCTTAACCGCCGCGTAGCACCACTTACTCATATTCGATTCAGCTCAAATTTTGCATGGGGACTTTTTTCGGAGTCCTTAAACTTTTTAACACTATCGCTTTACAAAATTAGAGGTGATTCCGAAATATTGGTACTCTTATATATATTAGAGCGGTAAATAACAACCTGGCTTGTCGGTTACGTCACTTTTACCATCACATCTCGGGAACCAAAAGTCGCAGGGATTTGATCTTCGAACTTGATTAAGGGCCTAATAATAGCTTTCAAACGGGTCTAAACTTGTTAAAATCGGTTCAATCATCTCCGAGAAACTTGCGCGGTAAAAAACAACGCGTTTTGTCGGTTACGTCACTTGTACCATCATATTGCGCGTTAAAAAATCACTAAAAGGTGCACATACATACACACACAGACATTTTCCGATATCGTCGAACTAAGTCGATTGGTATATAACACTATGGGTCTCCGAGGCTCCGTTCGATAGTCGTTTTTTTCAGCAATTCTAATACCTTAATATAGAGAAAGGAATGTAGGATCGAAAATTGAGAAGAAACAGGAATTAAAAACGTCTACTGTCTTTCTTTGCCACAATTGATGGTAGTTTCTAAATTTTCGGGTGACCACCGATATTGGATTAGAATTCTACATGCTGTAAATAAGTAACAAAACATTCTTCGTTCAAATTGTTGAGTATAGGCATCATGCGTTACTTTTAGAAAAGTCGGAGTCTCTCCCCCAATTCAGTAATTATATGCAGGACCGTGAGCCTTTCCATATGATTCTAAGTTTGAGAAAATCGGATCAGCCATTGCGAAGAAAAGTGAGTTAGTTCCATTTTGGAGTTTTTTACCACTACTATTTAGCCATCTCGGAGAAAAGTGAGTGCATATTTTTCTCAAACATTTTGCGTACTCAACGAACTGATTAGAATGTTATATGACACTCGGTCGTCCGGTCCTCGAATCAATAATCGGGTTTCACAGTAATTGCATAGCCGAATATTTTATCCATCCGCTCTGCATGTAAGAATGTCGGAATATCGATAGATTAATTGAGTAGTCGATAGATAACCCAGACAATCGATTAAAATTTAATCGATTAGTTTGAAAAAAAAAACACTATTATTGAATAATCGAAATAAATAATTGAAAAATCCGACATCCCTGTCTGCATGAAGACAGGCGTTGACTGAGCAAAAGAATGTGATGGATCATATTTTTATAGTTTCGGTTTTGTGCGAAAGTTCATATTGTGGATATCGGGCTTTTCGAATTATTCAATAATCGGGTATAATTTTCAAGCGAGTTAATTGAATTTTATCAGTTCGTGTTTGCATCTCATCCAACGTAGTCTAAAATCGTTTACAGTAGAGATGACAAAAACAAAGACAATATACCAAATTCAATTTGTATAGATTTCAAGCGCTGCTAAGTTACACTGGCAGCAAGAGAAATTGAAATTTGGCTAAAAGAACGAATGTATCTAGTCATAAACAATATTTGTGAAATACAATTCAACAAGGCTTCTAACTGTAACTGTGTACATTATGTTCAAACGTGAAAGAGATACAACATGTCGCGGTACGAAGAAATTTTTTTCATGGAAAAGGAAGTATGACGGACTTTCTTTCTTAGTATCCGGAATGGCGTGCGAGTGCAATTTCATCCTACATCATTTGTGGTCAAGGCGTGATATACCTTGTAAAACGCTGGTTACCTATGAGAATCAGCTGATTCCATGTCAGTTTTGTGGACAACCTGCTCACTACGGTCAACCCTACACTGACACTGCGGAAAAGACATCTTCAACTAAAAACAAGGTTAACCGCTCAACAATGGTAACTAGTGACCCCAGTACTACAGTACCAGTACCATAGTGAAACCATGCAAACAAGCAAACAATAACATGCAAACAAGCGCGTGAAACTCTGGCTCCGTTATAAATCTTTTCTTGTAAAATAAAAGAATTGAATTTTATTCGATTATAAAGGTTATTAATCGAAGTTTTCGAATTATTCGATCAGTTTGGTAATCCGATATTAGTTCCAAACTAATCGATTAAATATCGGTCGACTATCTGGGTTATTAATTAATTACTCGATTAACTGAAGCAGGACTGTTACAGGAATGAAATACGAGATGTAAAGAAACAGTTAAACCCGTGGGCCGTATTGAAGGAATCAAGAGGATGTCCGAGGGATATGAAAAGGAAAGAAGGATAGGTCAATTCATTCCAATTTCTGATGATATACTGAGCTGAGCTGAAGTAGATCGCCCGTAGTTGCACTTCGTGATTGACCGAATGAGTGGAAATGTACAATGAACCAAGAAAATGAAGCTTGGGAGAAGCAAATCATTTTCACTGTACATACCCACTCACTCCTAACTTTTTATTACATGATCAATAACGACGCTGGCTACGACCAAACGCAGTGCTACTGAGGAAAAGGAAGGAATGTTAGTCCGATACTCGTTGTTTCTAGAGACCGCGGGTACCATTGTATCTCCACGAGCATCACGGGATAGGAGATTTGTTAGTAAGGAGGGAAAGAGATCCGGATATGTTTTGGTAAACAATATGATCTCAACAAAACCAGATTTTCGATACTCAGGACAAATATAATAAGTAAGAAAAATATAGAATATCTCCAAGGAACGATCTCACCAGTATCCCTTTTCTCCTGTTCGCTCTGCTGTCAGCAATAAAATAAAAACACTCGCGAATGGGTCCGCTGCAGACCAACCCTAGACCTCCAGTCTAAATGACACGATCGACTTGTAAACTTTCTCACATTCAATAGAAATCCGACAACACTGACAATGACATGTAGACGGCGCTTCGATCGGTTAACAGGCTGACATCGTTGAATTTTGGGGCGGTAAATTTTCAGTTTCCGCAGCTTGAGCATCTTTAGTTTCGCGGATTAATATTATTCAATAAATAGCACTCTCACTACTAAGCACACACTTGCCATACCTGCACCATCACTCAATATAACTCTTTCAAGCATATTTAGAACTATACGTATGAAACAGCAAATTGAAATAATATTTTTTTTTGAGAGCAGCACCAGGACACCGCATCGCACTCCCAGTGATGCCAACTCACTCCGATTTTCTGATGATATACTGTTGAAATACTGAAACGTAGTGACAATACATGTTCAAAGGGTTAAAACATGTCATCGGTTTTTCATTTATTGTTTTATTCGATAGATATGTTGTCTGAGAATATAATTTCAAAGTTTCAATGACACTATTCTTTGAATTTACTTGTGCCATGCCATCTTCTAATATGCATAAAAAAATGGTTTTAATATTTTTTATTAAATAAAAACGACAAGGAAACATCTTGATTTTCTAGCATGTAACTTTGACTGCACTTGTAACTTATTGATGGAAAAGGAAAATAAAACATATATTTCATAATGGTCGAATGAAAGACACAACGAAACGAGCCGGATTATGATGGTGACGACGAAATCAAAATAATGTTACGAATTTGTATCTTAGCATACTATGCCACAATAAGTTTCAGCGTTACTTTTTGGTAACCTAATTCGCATTGACTATTTTTGGTTGCCAACTGGTTACCGCAACGAAATGTGACAATGAAAAATTACACACAACAAGAAAAAGTTTAGTAATGGTTTCATATCGATAAAAAAAACAAATACCGTGTCGATTAAAACTTTCCGGACAGTAACACTGCATCAATAAGTAAAAAAAACTCAATTGGAAAAGATACAGGTATAGTTGAGTCTGCGTTTGCACGAAACGCTATAGGAAAAAAATTCCAGTATTTGTGTGAAACAAATTTTGTGTTTTTAGAAGCATATTTTCTATACCAAAGAGAATATATGTACGCTTTGTCACAGCAGGTAGTGAAACTTTACTTCAATAAGTACTATAATTAACTTCAAATCGTTGCTAAAGACTGTCCCAGAAAGTATGGACGCACTTGGATTTCGCTGTAAATAATTCACAAGTGTTAGATATTCAAATTTTTTTAGATATACAGATAATATTAGACTATAACAACAGAATATTATTCTCAACATTTGCTACTTAGCCATTGTAGACTAGCTGGCGCACCTTCTTTCGAACGTTCCTCATTAAATTCCATACAGACTTCTTGGCGACAAGTTTTAACACTTTTTCCAATCTTTTTCGAACTATTGAAAGGTTTCGGCTGCCGAGACATGTTTTCTAAGATGTGCCTTCGTTAATGCCCAAAATTCCTCAATTGGTCGAAGTTGTGGGCAATTTGGTGAATTCATGTCTTTTGGGACGAAAGTGACATTTTTGGTAGTATACCATTCTACCGTTGATTTCGAGTAGTGGCAAGAAGCAAGATCTGGCCAGAAGACAACAGGATCCTTGAGGCTTCGAATCATGGGTAGAAGTCGTTTTTGTAAACATTCCTTGATGTATATTTCGCTGTTCATTGAAGCAGTGGTGATGAAGGGTTTCGAAATTTTACCGCAGTTACAAATTGCTTGCCAGACCATAGCTTTCTTACCAAATTTTTCGACTTCAATCGATGTCTCGGACTGGTTTAACACTTGTCCTTCTCGCACCGTATAATTAGCAGTTCAAATTTCCAGCAAGAATCGTATTGTAGCAGCTTTCGAACCCTCGGTCTGATCGATGCTTCTTGTTTCGGACTACGTTTTGGTTATTTCTGCTTCTTATAGGTTCGAAGATTCAAACGTTCTTTAGCACGAAGAACATTTGACTTCGAAGTGCCCACTTTTTTGGCCACATCCCGAACTGAAACCTCCTTCTTTTGCTCGAACGCCTTCAGTATATGTCTATCCAACTGAGGGTTAGCAGGACCTTATTTTCGACCCGTTTTCGGTTTATTCTCAAAGGTGTTATCCTCACCATACTTCCTGATAGCATTTCGCACGGCTCTTTTCACTTACTCCTTCCACGAATAAACAACTGCACAAGTGGTTGGAGAAGAGTGTAAACAACAGGACGCAGCCATAATAATTGACAGATTCTGAACCATTGCGAAATGGCGGTGGTTTTTGGTTGCGTATATACTTTCTGGGACAGTCTTTAGCACATAACTTTTGAGTAGATGAAGTGGGTTTAAACAAAATTGAATTCTATATTTCAATTTTGATTGTCCGATACCAATATTTGGTCATAAATGTTGAATGAAAAAAAAAAACTTCAGCAAATTTTACTCACGTACACAAACGTATTTTTTCTGTTTCGTTGTGACTGTTGATGTGCGCACTAGATGAAATCAAATATTCTTTACGTAGAACTTGTTTGGCAACACTCGTTAAGCCGCACAAGCTCCGCCTCTTACGTTTTTCAGGTCACATTGCAGCGTCGTTCAACGTCGGAAGATATCGTGTGAACGGGAAGTCGATTTTTTTAAAAACCAGTGTCGGTCACTTTTCTTCAAGATGGCTAAATCGATTTTCACAAACTAATAGGTTCAAAGGAAAAGTCTTACAGTTTCATACGGAATTCCTACATTTGTTGTGGAAATTATAGTTCCGGTTCCGGAACTACAGGGTAAACCGGATTTGTAGATTTTGTTTGATAAGGTCCGAACAAACTTTTTCAATTTCTATTCAATGGGCAGTTGTTTTTGCGAATTCCACTGTAATATTTATGATGTTATGAGTAATATGAGAAAGGCATCACTACACCCCAGGTTTATCTTTATTGAAATCGTAAGATTAATGTGAGATAATTATCTCAACTGTTTTATCTTTGATTTCAGCAAAACTATAATTGCAAGTTGTGAGATTGATGGGTGTCCCGTGTTTATATAACGTTACTTATACTACACGCACTCGTGAAATTGAAATTATCCCACCTTCCTGTTATTTCTGAACTTGAAATTAGACCCGCATGAAACTCACTAATTTCCTATGGAACCATAATACCTTTTGTTTAGACCAAAATTTGTGAAAATCGGTTCAGATAGCTCTGAGAAAGTTTAGTGTTGAAACGTCACGATTTTACACAGCTTCTTAGATCGTAATATCGTAAGGCAACGAGAAAAGAAATGTTAGCAGAGATTTTAAATTCATTAAACTGTCGAATTTTGTAAAGAAATTCCTCATGTCTGTTGCTGTGGTTTCAAGAGCGGCAAATACATCGTAAACGGGCAATTCATGTAGGAAATCTATGTGCAGTAGTGCCTACAAAAACGTCGGTTACCGCGAATAACGTCCGTGTGATACCCGAGATGTCCTGAATACTCCCAACATGCCAGAGCCCGACTCAATAGAAAACTATGAGGGCACCGTCAAGCGGAACCTCAAGAAGAGTTTGAAAGTTTGTCAGCAAGATTCAGTTCAGGACAATCAATCAAGAAGGTACCACGATTTATATCAGCATATATTACTTAACAAAACACAATCATCTAAATGCAGTCAGTGCTGCGCGCAAATATTTATTCTACATTAGCTTAGTGAGGAGCAGTCAAAATTAGTACTACAAAAGATAGTCCCGCCAGCAATAAACTAATGGAGAACGCACTGGACGAGCTGTTCAGTTGTTTTAGGAACAATGAGTTACAATTATTTTCGGTGCACACTTGACATTCGTTGGTTTTCAGTCCATCGCATGCCAGTGCTGCCAGATCCGATTCGCAACCTCGTTCAACTATAAGGAAAACAATTGTCATTATAAGGAAGATACATCTAAGTCCAAAAAATGTTTACTCACCGATCCCATTGACGAGTCTACTGAAGCATTTATCACCGATTTTGTATTTTTGGCAATAGCTGGCATTCATGGCAATGGTTAATTGTTCGGAACACATCTTATCAGAACTGCTGGAGCACTGAAAGCATTGGAGCCGGTCACCGGGAAAGGTACCGTTATTGCAGTTTTTCCCTGCACAAATGGCGCAAGTCTTTCCCGTACAGGCCGTAGTTTGTTCTGCCGACAGTTCGCTTTGGCATCCCCGATGTAGAGCACCATCTGTAAAAAAAAACAAGATTTGCAAAATTGGAAAATAATCTACAGGACAGTTGGTATCTTACTGCTGTCAATCCTGGAGTAGCATTTTCCTGTCGCAGCTTTCGCACATGGCTGACTGGCAGCAGTGCCCAATAGACAACGTTTTCGTATTCCAACACCAGCCGTACTGCATTGGAGACAGCGCTCCGTAGAGTTAAGTGCGGCAGCCACGTGACCGTTGCAACCGTCAGTAGAACAAGTTCTGCATTTTTCGTTTTCTTTGCAGGGATGTGAAGCCTCCAAATCGGTTTCACATCCGCGGGTTGTTTTGGGACCCTCCAATCTCGCGTAGCAACGGTTTCCTTCTTTATAGTTTGAACAGAATGGAGCCGCATCGGTTTGTTCGTCGATGCAATTGACGTCGGTAGTTTCTTTGCACTGATGACAGTGCAACCACATGATGGTGTTGCAGCCGTGAGCTTCACAAGCCATGCAAGTTGTATCTTTGACGTTAATACACTTTGCTCGGTCCGATTTCGAAAGTTGCGATAGACAACCCCTCTGAAGAACTTGTCCTGGTATTGAAGAATTGAATAGTTGTAGACTGTAAATGTTCTAGTTCTGTATGTTCTAATCATTTCAAACCTTCGACCCGCGAGTAGCACAATTCTGAACGTAACGGGCATTCTTTTGCTTCGATTGTTACATTCTCGCAGTTCGCCTCGAGAGATGTACATTGGACACACATGGATTTATCCGTCAACCGTTCCCTGGAAAGGCCATTGCACGCATCTCCTTCGCATGATTCGCAATAACGAGTGTTGTTACACATCGAAACCGGATCAGCCAAATCCGATCTGCAACCACGAGTCACTGTAATTGGATAGAAAAAATCGTTAGACTTAGTTTGTATTGTTCTTTGATCCAATGATACCAATTACCTTTAGTTCCATTGACCATGGAGTAGCATTCATCATTTTTATCATACTTCATACAGAACTTCTTACGGCTGTCTACTCTTTGCTCTCCGACACATCCAGCAGTATCTGAATCACAGTCGAAGCATTTTAGCCAGTTGTCCACATTGCAGTTGCTTTCTGAACAGGTTGCACACGTGAAATCGTTGGGGTCGTTGCATTTCATCTGGTCAGCTTCTGGTAGATCCGCGAGACAACCACGCTCTACCTGTTCCCCATTGGTACGTTCGTAACATTTAACATCTGCGTTTTTACACTCGGTGGGTGGGTAGGTTCCTTTGCTACAACCGTCCCCATTGTCTTTGGTGGAACACTGAACGCAGCTGATGTTCGCTGAAATCGTAAAGTTTTCTTTTGAGTTCGTACAAAGCATTACCCAGGTAACCAGTAAGCACTAATGACTGCCATTCAAAAAAACCATCTGATGACTGCCATTCAAAATAAAGCCATCTGAAAGCCCATCTGTAGTAAATCATCCAGAGTTCAGCTTTCAGAACGCACACTAGCCATAAAACAGGCATTCTATATGCATAGCCGTATGTTTTGTCAAATTCGGCCCTAATTCAGGCTCAAGAGCAATTGAAATGCCAATAAGTAATTATTTTCTATCACAATGCGACATTAGTATGAGCTTTTTGGTTACCTGGCTATTTACACTCCGTTCATAACTTATCTAAAACAAGTGGAAAGCCGAACTTTGTAGAAATAACGTTCAGCGATAAATATATCTGGATGTCGATTTAAAATAGAATTGCCAATCACGCCATAAATTTTAGTTTTCGTTCACTAACTTAGTATAGCAATTAAGAACCTCATCTTCAAATTTGAAGTTGTTCGGATCCAAATGAGATTCAGGAATTCCGCATGGGATCGCGAGACCTTTCATTTGAATCTAAGTTTATAGAAATCGGTCAAACCATCGCTGAGCAAAGTGAGTGAGATCCATTCTGGAATATTGACCACTATTTCCGGTGCTTCCGGAACCGGAGTGGGGGAACCAGGATAGTCGAAATCGGTTTGTTTAGTTACCTACTGATAATGGCTATCGATTTGTATAGTATTGAGACCAGTTCAGAAAAAAATTGCGGTTTTTGTTTCGCCGGTTTATGTAACGGTGTACACTATTGAACACACTTTGCCTATAGCTCCGGAACCGGAAGTCGGAGTCCGATGAAATTTAGGAATTACGTATGGGACCACGAGACATTTAATTTGAATCTAAGTTTGTCAAAATCGGTTCTGCCATCTAAGATAGAACCTAGCTCAATGAACTGAGCCGGATGGTGTATGACACTTGGCCCTCCGGGCCAATTTTTACTAGTCGATTTTTCAAGTGATTGTATAACATTTCTATATGAGAAAGGCAAAAATTCTAAATTAAAGGAAAAAAACCACGAGAACGTTAACGAAAATTTTTCGAACGATTAAGCAGCTGAAGATTGTTGTCGATGGTAGGAGAATTGAATTGAGTTAGAGGTTGTGGGACTGATCGATTCCTGGCTTCAATATAATGATTTAAATGATCTATTGCTATATAGATGCCAGTAGTTTTCCAATACAATTTTATGATTCACTTTATTCACAATGTGAAATCTGTATTCTAACCGATAGGAGATTTGGCATCACTGGGAGTACGATACTGTGCCCTACTGTTGCTTTCAAAATAGTTGAATTGCAATGTTTATTAAACAACTTGTTGTAAAATAATTGGTTGAAATGGTTGTTCTGAGTGAAAGTAGAGCTGTAACAAGTGTGAGTTGATTAGTGAAAGCTGCAAAAAGCGTCTTGCATAATGCTGATCGCGAAACTAAAAAATGTTCAAGTGACGAACACTGATAATTTACCGTCCAAAATTAAATGATATCAAACGATCGAAGCGTCATCTGCGAATCATTGTCGGCATTATAAGAATCAAGTATAACAAAAAGGCGGGTGGGTAATGTTAGAGACATAACTGGATGTCGTGAATACGAAAACAACTGACATGTTCCTTAATTCCGAATATCAATTAGTTGATCAATTGTATGAATTATGCAAGCATTCCCCTTTTCTACATTTTTCAAAGAAGGCTTCACTTGATCTAGATTACTGTGAATTTCACACAGCGAAAAGTGCAAAAATCAAATCAAACAGTTCTAGATTTGTACTAAACTGAGGATATTTCCCTTCGATTTGCGAGCAAGAAATCCTAATAGTTCTTTAGAATACTTTTAGAGCCATTAGAACGGCTGATTTTGTGTAATGCTCTCCACCGTTGCTTTTTCACCAATGCAAATGACTGGCAGCTGTGACGTAATCCCTCTTGTCGGAAGCGAAACTAGCTTTGCAAACGACACGAAATACATCTGCTCGCAGTAGCGATAGAATCCAAACCGATCCAATTTTTGTTAAGAGCTTTGTTTTTACGTGATTTCGTTTGTAGCTTTTTCACTAATGGGCGGTCCTAACGGCTATAAAAATAACCGCATACAGAATTTTAATGTCGATTATTTCATTTCGGATTTGCATTTCATTGAAAGAAACTATCAGGATACTGTACGGGACATTCCTGCCTTTCAGAAGGACCAAATTGTGGAACTCATCACGATATTCAACACTTTTCGGAACATTTTTCTCGAACGATTTGTTGTACAGCAGCAGATATTTTGTTCTCTTCCTCAGAACGCGTTCTGATTGGCTGGTGTTGACATGGGTCAAATGAGACAGGTTTTTCAATAGCCCCGACCTGGAAGGATTCTTAGTGTCTGTAGGATCCATAGTACTAGCCATGCAATGATTCTGTAAGCTAAGAATCGGCTGCGAAGTCTGTTGAAACAGAAAGGCCAAATTCCACAAAAGGAATGTAATGCCAAGGCTTTGCTTTTACTATTGAAATAAATCAATGCTTTTGCTATACACGTTTTAGTTGAAAAATTTCGATTCTATTGGAAGTTAGATTATATAAATCCTTTCACAGATCACTGAGCTATGAGCTTTAAAAATACGAGCAAGGCAAATGCGCCTTATGGATTACCCCCTTTGATACTCGTTTATTCCAAACATTTCAGAAAAGTTTAATTTTGAATTATTTGAGATTATGTCACACAACTGATCATTTTATCATAAAGTTGTGATCATGTTTCCGATGGCGTGTAGCAAAAATTATGTTGATTCGTTAGATACAACAAGAGATATTCACGATCAAAAACTTATCACTCTCTCAGAGGGTAAATTTTGAAAAGGCACCCCAGAGTTTTTGCAATCAAGTAATGCATATGGAAGACATGAAAATTTGTAAGCCAATCCTGTGACCCTAGCAAAAAATCAAACATTGGTCTGTAGCAAACCCAACCGCGAGTGTTTAATCTTTTTCAGTAGTGGTGTATCATCTTAATGTCAAAAACCCCTACGTACCTCTGTGAAGATAACTATCGAGAATATTCTGTAAATTTTTTGAATCGATTGGTCAAGATTTACTTGACAGTAAATCGATGAATCACATAGTTCGGGTTGCTTTTTTGTTATTTGGTTTCAGTAATGTTTCGGTCACAATGTCAATATAAATTTAGAGAATTTTAGGAAAGTTAAGAAATTCATCTTCACTTAATTTTAAAGAACGAGTGTTGCAATTTTAAATATTCCAATGATTATTACATACACTTGTTAAGTATTGAATTCATTTTATTATTATTTTTTATATTTTATTAATTTAATGGAAGAATCGAATGACATTTTATAAGATTCAGTTTCCAATCTATTTCTATCTTTTTTATTAGCATACGTGTCACCAGATCAAGAAAATGTTGTGGCAAAAGTATTTGCTGTTTATTTTTCCACCAGAAGAAATAGATGCTTTAGAATAAAAAGGTGTGACTGGAGAATATTTTTAGTAAATTTTAAATATATTACCTTGATCAAAAAGTTCCCGGAATTTTTACAGAAAATTAAGGACAAAAGATTATTCATGAAAATCGATACACAGTGGTGATTCGCGCATCTTTTTGAAGAAGGTATTATGCTTCAATTTGCATGATGTTAAATTGGCCCGTAGTTATCAGAGTGAATGAGTATTTAAAATTTGTAATCTGACCGGACAATACCAATAATTGAACTTCTGATTTCCATCATGATTAGAGCATGGAAATTTATCAGTGGCTCCAGACATCTTTTGAATGCCAATCACCAATAGGAAGTAAACGTGCAAATTGATGAGTTCAGTGTTGGTGATTGCCGAAAATTTGACAGAAGCTGCTATATTGCTATCTATATTGTATACAACATTTTCAATCCGGTAGAAGATGCTACAAGAACTCGAGTCTCTCAATGCATGAACCTTGAGAGAATTTTGCTACATTTCTACGCTCCACTTCATACTCTGATATATTTCACGCCATTAAAAAAAATTTACATTCTGATAATGATCGTTGCTGTGTGGAATTTCCCAAGAGAGAATTGCAAGTTGACAATTATCGCAGAAAATCGAATCGATGATTCAATTTGATGATTCTCATACTAGGTTGCAATATTTCAAAACCCTTGTGTGGAGCATTCACAGACATTTTCATAGACACAACTTACACAAAGGTTATATGCACATAGTTAGAATAAGCGGCAATAGTAAAATGATTCTATCGCAATTATCAACTGCCTGTATAGAATCGGATCGCGAAACGAGAATAAGCGACCGTTTGTTGCTTCAGAGAGGATCCCCACAGCAGCGTGCTAACCTTTGATTCTCAGAAATGTCATCGAGAGAAATTCGCTCTCGCACTGGTGTCGATTCTATGTTAAATGAGCCATGCCAGGTTTTTTTTGTTGCGATGATTTCCGCGTCTCTTTGATGGCACTGATTCAATCGTTGAAGAGTTGCCAGTGAACGTTCTTTGATATGATAAAAGCCATCCTTGGATGAGTTATTAACAGAAAAGAAAATAAACAAAGTGAATCTGTAATTGGCTTCTAGACCCACTTGAAATGTTACGTCGATATGTTTACATTGTTTACTTAATTTCGAATACAGTGTATTAGATAAAGTTTCAGAGCGTGGCTATCGAGGCAATTTGTTTTTGATTTTAAAGTATTTATTGGGAAGAGGCAAAATCAAGCAATTCCTTCAATTCATTCGATAGTCCCACGACAAAAGGGTCTAACTGCAAATGAGAGCCTCTCTTTTCTTACTTTCTCTTTTGATTATTACGGAGCCATTATTGCAAATTATTTAAAGTTTCAAATATAAATCGAAAGCTTGTAGTTTAACCTTAAAAGTTTTGCGAAGAGTAAAGCGTCAAATATAAAATCAGTTCGGTAAATCGGGAAAGAAAAATTAAACAAAGAGAAACTGTCATTTGCAGTTAGGCCCTTTTGTCATGGGACGGTCGATTGTTCAGTACTTAGGTTATTGGATAATCCTTTCAAAGCAACTTTAAAATGTCTATTAGATTTTATGTCATACGAAAAAGAATTATAAAGCTTCTTGGATAAATACTGAGAAAAGCGTACGTGATCTTTCAATTTATCCGCCAAGACTCGATATTCTCCTATTCGTCCGATTTTATATGCAGCTTTTACTTTCGGAAGAAAAGAAGAAAACTCTTTACGGAGTGCTTCGAAATCGGAGAAGAATTTTGTTCTTTGTTGCTACAATCCAATTCTGAAAGTTGCTGTTGTTAATGTTGTTAGAAGAAGTTAGTTCAACGGAGGGGTATGCTTTCAGTTTTCTTTTATTTTCGACTACTACTGTCATAACTACACTCTTAGAAAAAATGAAATTTACGCTTGACGTAAATTCAAACATGCCATAATTTCTTCGGTGATGACACAATATTACATCTACTAACATGTAAAAATAAACTTCGCGTCTATATCGATGTAAGCTTAAGCTACATTAACTGTGAAGTCACTGATATGACATATCTTTACATATTTTGAATCGTAAATGTAAGTGAATCGCGACGCTCTATTTATGTGCATCTATAAAGATGTAAACTTTTCTTAGTGTGTAGGCAAAATTAGTCTTGGAATCAAACTTCTAGACTTCTAGTTTGATTGAATATTGGGGAAGAATAATTTTCGAATTGCCTTAAAAAGCCTTGAAAGACAGATAGTTTGATTTTTCGTTTCCTCATTCTTTTCTAAACTTTATTTCATGCCCATTATGAGCATCACAATAAGTAAAAATTTGGCTTGACTGTGTAGATTCCAGTCAATGAATGATCAATGAATGAATTAAGAACCGAATTGCATTATTTTGCAACGTCCAAAGAAAGAGATCTCTTCGACAATGTTAGTAGCGCTCTCAAACAAAGAGAGAGAGAGAGAGAGAGAGAGAGAGCAAGCTTAGCTCGCGATTATGGATTATTTCCATTCATCGTAAATGAAAAGAATTTAGATCTGTGGTTGCTGTGAGCAACTATTTCGAAATTTATTTTTATACAAATTTCGAATCGTTCAAACGATTGCTGCGTCAAGACGACCAATGACTCGATGACGATTGCTAATTGTCAATTCAATTAACTGATTCGGAATGGCACATGATCGACGAAAACAGACTTCGCGTTACTGAGCAATTAGCACATCTAGGCGGAAAAAACAATCAACATGCGTAAGCTCAGGCCGGTCTGGTTTTAAAATATCTAGCATTATTGTAGCATAGGATATGAAATCTAAGAAGTTTGCCTCACCTCGCCGTACATTAGTGCGATGGTTATGGTTTTGACTAGCCGCAGCCGAACTAGAGCTCTAACTTACATATTCGATGGATTGCACATTAGAACTTGAAAAAAGTGGCGTCAGATTTCAAGGTTAAATCAATATACGTGTGATGACAAATGTCAATGGTGATAATAACTCACTTTGTTAGCAAAGCATTGCGAATTGTGAACTGAATTTGAATGATGTATACAGTACCAAATTAGGTTATCTTGCAATATGTGATTCAATCTGATCAGATTTCTTTTCTATTAAATGAGATAATGTTAAACTCCACTCCGGTGGCACGATTGTCATCTGCATACAATTAGCTTGAAGCCGAAAATTTTGGTTCTTTGGTTCTAGTTCGCTGTCAAATGCTGTCTTTAAGCAGTGGTCACGCGTTCACATTTTTCTTCATGCTGTTGCACCAACATAAGGAAATGATTTCGATGGAATATAATCAAACTATAATAAAAAAAACAATTTCTTTTTCTTATTAAAAAAAAGTGTCAAATTACTTGTTTTATAGAGAATACTAAACCAGAGCTATATTTATATTGGGTTTAAAGAAATTAACTTTTGACACCAGTGTGGTTTGATTGTATGGTATGACAACAAAGCCACCAAAACAAAATGCGTCGTTTTCAGGAACCAGCTTCCATAGCAGGGGGTGGATAAAATGAGAACATCGATACTTTGTCATCTTTTTTAGTATCTAACGTCATCCAAGGAACATGAAACTAATGATTCTAACGTAACGCGTTCGTCAATAAGTCCCCAGTCTGACAGACAGATGGTATCATTCATTCCATTTAACCACAGAAAACAGATATACAGGCCATCACATATGGACTGTGTGTAAAATTTCCTAAATCAGTGTAGCGAGTAATTGCAGATGTCACCGCGATCGATACTATTTGGGTGCTACATTCACTTAACGCTAATTTTTTGTTTTGCTGTTGGTTAAAACGACAAGTTTAGTTTTGTTTTATTCCGATCGAATCCCCATGTGATTTAAACGACTTGGAAAAAACTGGTCCTTGACACTTAGGGAAATCGTGTAGGAAGTGTTCAAATTTTTATAGAATTTATATTTCTATTACGTAGTGGAAAGATCGCGGGGAATAGTCGGCTAGACGGCAGCAGTGTTTCCAACGTATAGCAAATTTGAAATTTACACAGGGTTCCGAAAAAATTGTTCGAGCCTGTATATCTGTTATCTGTGCTTTAGCGTTTAATTGAGACATCCCTAGGATGTCATCTACCAAAATTTCATGACATTCGGTTGATTAGCTCTAGGACACGACCAGACAACTGGCTTCAGTTTCTTTTGTGGATCCCTGTTGAGAATTTGAAAATCCTCTCGGTCAGAATGGAGGGAAAGATATAAATATTCAATATAATTTCTATTAAAATTCATATGAAAGTTATAATCGATTGAACTTCGGCTCTGGTTTTTTTAAACTGTTTTGGTCGCAAAGCAATGCCAAAAGCGGATACATAATAGTCTGGTCCTGTCCTAGGATTACATAATAGTCAGAAATAGAACGACGTAAAAAAAGGTAAAAATAATTTCATTCTGATTAAAAAAGCTTTTTTAATCCACCTAGTGATGTAATGATGCCTATCTCATATTACTTATATTTTCAAAAACATAACTAGAAGATTCTCTCAAGATTCAAATTTGAATAAAATCCAAAATTTTCTTTAGGTATAACCAACCATAGCCTTTTCAATTTGTAAACAGTTATGTCTAGTTAATATAGATTTAAATGTGACAACCCAGCACGCTATACAAAGTTGAACAAAGCACGCTGTGTGCTAGGCGATGGTGTTTTCTTCTTCCGTACCAGCACGTACCGGTTTTGCATCTTTTTGTATGACAGTTTGAAAGTTTTGATACTCATCATCATCTAATTTTGGAACCGGAAGTCGGATCTGGATGAAATTGCACAGTATCTTTTAAGAGCTTTAATTTGAATTATGATTTGTGAAAATCGATTTAACCATTGTTGAGTTTTCGGTTTAAGGCCATCGTCCAAGTACCATGCGCGCGGGTGGTTTTAGGAAATTTTCGATGGAAATTTTGAAAAATTTGAGAAAACCAAAAACATACAGACCTTTGAAATACTTTTATCTATCTACAGGGTGAAAATGGCTGGAAAATTCGGAGGATTTTCCGAGTCTTATCAAAAATAGCTCTGGAAAATGAGTGTTTTTGTGATCTTTCACAATTATCTGGAAATATAATGCGATGACATATTTTTTTTTTTTCAAATGAACCTTATGATGGATACAAAGATTACATTCGGACACATTTTTGGAAAACCTTTTCACGCTTTTCATAGAAAATCCACGAATTTCGAATATTTCCACTAAATCGGTCATATGAAATTGGTTGATTTTCCATGAAAAGCGTGAAAAGGTTTTCCAAAAATGTTTCCGAATGTGATCTTTGTTGCCAGCATAAGGTTTTTTTGGAAAAAAAAATTTCATTCCATCGAATTATTTTTTCAAATAATTGTGAAAAATTACAAAAAAAGCTCATTTTTTCAGTGCTATTTTTGATAAGACTCGGAAAATCCTCCGAATTTTCCGGCCATTTTCACCCTGTAGATAGATAAAAGTATTTCAAAGGTCTGTATGTTTTTGGTTTTGTCAAATTTTTCAAAATTTCCATCGAAAATTTCCTAAAACCACCCGCGCGCATGGTACTTGGACGATGGCCTTAACCTTCGGAGCTTTCTTCACTGGTGCTGTCGGAAGCGGAAACTGGGGACTAGTACTCTCAAGTAGATTTATATATCGACTAACTAACAAAGTCTTCCAACTCGATGAAATTACCAGCAAGTTTTATAAAATTTTGCACCTCGTTTCGCCATCATTACTGACAAAATTTTCATGAAAATGACAATTTTTCACTTATCGCTCTGTGATACCTGAACCAGAAATCGGATATGGATCAGATTTTTGTTGTTTTAGGGAATTTCAAGACCTTTAATTTGCATATAAGTTTGTGAAAATCCGGTAAGGATCGGGATAGAATTCAATAGTGATCTATGAAACCGTAAAACCTTTCATTTGAATCTGAGTTTGTGAAAATCGGTTGGGCCATCTCTGAGAAAATCGAGTGACATTATTTGTCACTCACACACACATTCCAATTGCACTGTTAAATTCTGTTATGTAGGGGAAACCGGGGCGAAATGGTCACTCGAAATAATTCGAACAGTAAATGTCACATCCTATCGGCTAAGCCGATCCAAGCATTAGCTACAATTGACATGACAAGTGTTGATTTTTTCGTCAAAAGTACAATGTTCTAGTTCCAGATTTTGTGGGTTGTAGAAAATATTCCCAGGGACAAATCATACTCCATGATATAATCATTTTCGTTTGTGTTATGACTTCACAAAATCGAAACGAAGCGATGGGGCGAAACTGGGCACTTTTTGGTAGGTCAACCAGACTCGGTCTGAGTCGTAAATTTATTGTTATTTTTCACAAAAACTTTCTGATTTTATGAAGCTCAGCTCAATTTTTGAGTACGTACAAACAAAATAGTCAAAAAATCCCCAAATCACGGATAAAATAGATTATCACAAATACGACATTATCGACGTGTGTACATTTCTAAACGTTTCTAACAACACATTAGGTATCGGCAGATGAGTGAAGATTTCGAACCATCGAATGTTTTGGACGAATGCTGCGTTTACTGGGACAAAATATTCAATAATTAACGCTACAAAGTTTGCATTGGATGCTCGCATAGTGCTCACCTGGATTTTTACATGCGTAAATTTTACAGTGTTATGAGTGGAACGTCTTATTATTCATTTAAGTTTTGGTTTTAACAATTGCATTTTCTTTCACATATATTTTTCTCATCAGTTTTCATATTTCTTTGTCAAAAATGATGAAATGTTAGTTGCAATAAATCAATGGTCATTTTCGCGCAACCCATTTTGAGGTTTTCGATTTCGAGGTTGGTGCACTCCGAACCAGATTGCGCCCTTATAAGTGGGGATATGTATCATAAATTAAATGCGTTTGTAACTGTAGGTTGCAGTTTTCGAACAGTATATAACATTCCGAGTGAAAATATTATTTTCCGCACAATTTTTTTTCGTAAGACCAAAGGCGGTCATTTTCGTCCCGGTTTCCTCAATGCTGACTGATTCAATCAAACTTAGCTCGATATAATCCAAGATTAACACAAAGGTGGGTTTGGTGATAAACTCCAACGAATTCTATGTTTTTATTGGGAACCTAGGATGACTAAAATAAAGAACCTGTTTTAACCCTAGTAGTGGTGTAATGATGCCTTCATCATATCTCACATATTCTCATATATAAATGTTTGGTATTCTTCAAAACAATTTTTTTTATTTATGAGAAACAGAAAGGTTTGTAAATAAACTAGTATAACCTATAGAATGAAAAAGTACCCAGGTCAGTTAGACCATCTCTGAGGAAACGAAAAGAGGTACTTCCGAAACCGGAATCTGGGAACCGGTATAATCGAAGTTGGTTCGAGAAAATTGACTGGGATCCATGGCTACAATCGGCCGTTCATCAAAAACCCAAGAACAAGGAAAGCCAAATTAATGTTTGGTCGTCTACTGACAATGACTACCGATTGGAATAGTTTTGAGGCCAGTTTAGAAAATATTTTACTTCTTTTTTCCTGTGCTTCCGGAATCAGAAAACGAGAACCAGCATAGCCGGAATCGAGTTATTTGGTTGTCTATTGTCAATGACTACTAATTGGAATAGTTTCGAGACAAGTTAAGAATTTTTTTACGTGTTTTATTTCGCCGTTTCAAGTAACGGTATCCAATTTTTAATACACTTCACCATATAATTTCGGAACCGGAGGTCGGAACCGGATGAAATTTGGCAGTTTTGTATGAGATTATGACCCCTTTCATTTGAATCTAAGTTTGTTGAAATCGGTCACACGATCTTTGAGAAAAGTGAGGACGTAATTTGAAATAAGAATTTTTTCACTAATCATCCTGTAACTCCGAAATCAGAAGTCGGATCAAAATAAAATTCAGGAACTTTGTATAGGACAATTGTACCTTTCATTTGAATCCAAGTTTGTGAGAATCGGTTCAGCCGTCTCTGAGAAAAGTAAGTGCACTTATTTTCATTTTTTTGCACATTTTACCCTGTAATTCCGGAACCGGAAGTTGGATTCGAATAACATTCAGGAGCTTTGTGTGGGCTTACAAGACCTTTCATTTAAATCTAAGTTCATGAAAATCGGTTCAGCCATCTCCGAGAAAAGTGCAAAAAAATGTTACATACATACATACACACACAACTACTACGATACACACATAAAGACATTTTGCGTACTCGACGAACTGAGTCGAATAGTATATGAAACTCGCTCCTCCAGGCCTCGATTCCAAAGTCGGTTTTCACAGTGATTGCATAACCTTTCTATATGAGAAAGGCAAAAAAATGTAATAGGTTAAGACAATCGTTCCACAACTTTTAATTTTCATTCCACCTGCCATTTCGTTTAGCGAATTTTTCAAACTACCACGTACACGGCATAGAATCCAAAATAAATCGAGTATTTGATTTGTTTTTAGTAAAGCTTTCTGACAGTTTAAATCATAGATAAAAACAAATCGATCACTGTTCGCACTGTCTGATGTGACAAAATAGCAATGTTTTACAATGTTTTATTTTTATTACACAAAAAAGCTGGAACACTAACCACCATCACTCGTTCCGCAGAAAACAACGGCCAACGTCAGTGCCCAAATCCACCAACTATGGAAATCCATCCTGGTGAACTGAAACTGTTTCGTCACGGATGAAAGTTTATCTGAACTATTCGAACACCCGCGAACAACCGAACCGATCTACGTTTTGACGAATACTCGATCAGGACTGTCACTTTTATAGCCACCTAAACGAAGTAGATTTGGGGATGTGTTTAACTACGCACAGGATCGTGATTGTCGATTTTGATGTTGTAGTTTGCACCTGTATCTTATAAAATCACTGTCAACCGAACGGCTACCGAAGATGAGTCACGACGATGGTTGCAAGTTGTCGTTTTTTTCACAGTCATGGATGTGATATTCTATTTGATCATTTTTTCCGATAATCAAGATTGATACAGACTAGTGGATATTATCAAAATATGCCACTACTAATGAATATCACACTCGTACGCGTTATCTAAAGCAGACCTGATGACCCGACTGATGAGTTCTGTGAGCGTCTGGATTCTTGAAAGTGAATAAAATTAAAATGGTTTCATACTTGAAGCGCATTTTCTAACATTTCTAACTTATTAATAAAACAAACCAGTAGATTTACAAACTCCTTGTCTTGTTTTGTTTGTAACAATTTCAAGGATAAAAACAGCGCACACATATTTACTCACAAAATTAAACCGATTATCGAATCTTTTTGGAAATTTATGAGAATGAAAAACTACTAATAAGTTGAGAACTGTTTTATTTATTTTGTCCTTTATCCTGAATGCCCGTCACTTCCATTTCATTTCTCTCATCAAATTATGTACAACCAATTTCCCTAGTGTTTTTTCTGTTTGTTTTGGGATGTATGCAAAGTTTCTTCTTTATAATTGCCCGAATTTTTCAACTAGGCGAAGCTCATGTGAATCAAGTGGGTTCGTATGTTTTGGCACAACATTGACTCCGTTGGTTCGGTACCAATCTAACATGTTTTGAGCGTAGTGGCAGGATGTTAGATCATGCCATAATAGAGTTGATGTCTCGTGCTTCCTTATGAACGGGAAGAGACCCATCCTAAGGCACTACACTATCGCATCGTTGATTGTTCCAGAAATAGTGAATGGAGTGCTTATTTCACCACATTCGCGAATCACCTGCAGGATCATCATTTTCCAACTTTTCGATCATGCTCCGAAACATCGTACTTTGACTGGACAACGAAATATACTAGTCCAGAATGCTGACGGTAGTCGGTCTAGTCGTAGTCACCACCTTCAGAAACACAGACGCTCCTCAAAGGCTCTTCGATTCATCTGGATTTTGATTTACGTGTTTTGTTTCGCCGGTTTAAGTGAGCGTTTACAATGTTCAACACACTTTACCCTATAACTCGGGAATCTGACATTCCTCAGCTCGATGAACCGAGTCGAATGGTATATTGTATTTGTATTTTTACTAGTCGGTTTTTCAAGTGATTGGTCTAACCTTTCTATATGAGAAAGGTAAAAATGTAAAAATAACGAAATAATTTTATTGAAATAGTGACAAATCGTGCTTGATATTGAAAATATTGTTGCTGGAAGCTACCAAACAGAATAATTGATTTTGCCAAGAGGATTCGTTTATTTTAATCAATATTTTTTTATTAACATAAAAAATATTTCACTTGTGCGATCATGTCATTTTCTGAACAAACAACTTGACAGTGAATTTAATTTGAAAATTCAGTTTGAAGTGAACGAACTTTTGATAAAGTTAATATTTGATGGGTTTTTAATTTACAAACTTTTTAGTTGGATTAAACGGTAAGATAGTGACTCTTAATAGTTAGTTAGTTGATTGTTTTTAAGAAAAGAAAAAATGATTTCATTCAAAATATTTTACAAGGCCAATTTTCAACTATTTTTATTTCGATTTGTATCCATTTTTAATTTTGTGAAATACTTTCAACAGCAGTTAGGCCCTTTTATTATGGGACGATCGAATTATTCATATACCACAATAAAGCCCAATAAATTAATTTTTATTGCATCCAATGTTTCGGTGATCTATCCAGTCCAGTCAAGATAGAGACCCTCCATCAAATATTTTCTGTAAAAACGTGTTTAATCCACCTAACAGTGAGATGATACCTTTTTTTATCAATCCGCATGTGATTTTTGCATGAATATTCTTCGGTGTTTAAATTTTCATGACATTATTTTAATGACCATAGTTTTAAGCGACAATTTGAGATTTTAATCACTCATTACTCTGTAATGTCGAAACTGCAAATCGGATCGTATTTGAATCTAAAAGTGTGATAATCGATTAAACATGCCTTGATATGTCGAAGTAAGTTCCACTTTAGAGTTTATGGTAATTTAAGGGACTTCCAGAGCCGGTATTCAGGAACCAGCATACCGCAAACCGATTCGTATGGCCATATGACGAATAAATTACAACAGTTTTGAGTCCAACTTTGAAGCTTTTCAGGATTGTCATCTTCTATATCGGTTTGAATTTTAAAAATTCATCATCATGTAATTTGAGAATCGGAAGCCATAATTGGATAAAATTAATTAATTTTGTATGGGACTATAAGTTTATTTTAATTTGAATTTTTATTTCTGAAATTCGATTAGGCTTTTTTTGAGAAAACGATTGAGCTTTGAGAAACTATTTGATACTGGGACCGGAATTCTAAAATTGGTATGGCCGAAGTCAGATAAATTCACCTGAGTAGCTTTGTTTCAAAATGTTTGAAAATCAGTGTAGACATCTTTGAAAAATCATAGCACGAATTAAATTTTTAGGTGCCTTCTGAATCGAAAACTGAATACCACTAAAACTGAAAAAAGTTTATTTGGTTATCGACTATCCAAATCTGCTAACCCGATAAACCTGATTAATTTATGTGAAATAGACATTTTTATACTAATCACCCTGTATCTCCGAAACCGGAAGTTGGATTTGACTGGAAAACAAGATGTTTTATAGAATCTTAAAACTTTTCATTTGAATCTAAGATGATTCTTAGATTTCATTTGAATTTTAGATCGGTTCAGCCATCTACGAGAAAAATGAGTTACCCAATTTTGATTTCGTTTCACATATCATGTAGTTCCGGAACCAGAGGTCGGAACCAAACATAATTCAGGAACTTTGTTTGGGAGTATACGACTTTTCATATGAATCTGAGATTGTAGAAAACGGTTGAGTCATCTCCAACAAAAATGAGTAAAATTATTTGTCACACATGCATTTGCTGATCTCGACGAACTGATTCGAATGGTTTATGGATGTTATGTTCTTCCAGCATTTAGTGCTGTAAGTAGTTTAAAACAATATAATTGAAAAAATTCTGCCATCATCTGGTTTATATATGTCATATTCGAACGATTATGTTGCCAAAAACGAGCCGTGCTAAAATCGGTCCGAGGCTAAATGTCATGAAAATGGATGCTTACACGATCTTTTTGTAGCTTAGAAACAATTGTATGTAACAGTATAAAAAATCGTGTTTTTCGTTGCTCCCAAGCATTTCTTTAACATATAGCGCTCAAAACTTCTACTACTGGAATAGGGGGAAAAGCCGTTTACACAAAATTTTCGATATCTCCGTTAAAAATGGACGGATTTTAACAATCTATGGCTTGTTGGATAGCTATTACCGTGCGGAATCTAAGTCTGAAAACATATTCTGTTTTCAAGGTCAATTGTGACAGATACTGTCAAAAAACATAATTTTGACATAAAACTTCGTATAACTCAAAAAGTAAACATCCGATCTCAAAACCATTCAATAGCGTTCTGGGTGACGGAGAGACCTTTCATTTGCGACTAGTTTGATCAAAATCGGTCCAGCCATCTCTGAGATCTCGACCTCTTAGTTGACAACACACATACAGACACACACACATACACACACGGACATTTGCTCAGTTCGTCGAGCTAAATCCGGGCTTCGGAAAAATTTTCTAAAGTTTGAGCGAATTCTATACCTATTTTTTTATATATATAAAAAAGGTAAAAACGTGTTATGTGATGCTATGCAGTTTTTAGTACTATTATTAGTTATCCACTAGTTATGAATTGTTTAAAATCTCAAGAAAGTAAAGAAGCACGGGAAAGATAAATTCTTTGGTTTATAAGAAATAAAACTGATACGGTTCATTCGACCATTTAACTTAGATGTATTATTAAAATGAACCAATCTTTTTCTGGACATAAAAGTGGAGCATGATTGAACTAACTAATACATTGCCAATAACATCAACTAAACTTTTATTGATTTGTAATATATAGATAATTTATTTCAACAATAAAATGAGCCGAAACGAGTTAATTTTTTTAGCCTAGATTATAATTTCGCTTCAAATCAAATAAACATAGATTTCCGATATCGTGGTGCGTTGTGATTAGTACCTTGGTCTGAAACGGAAAATTAACACCCTTCCAATTTTCTCTTAATTTTTTACTTATATAATGACCTTTCAGGAACCGAATATTGATATTTGAAGCTTGACTAGTTTTTGATGAAAAAACAAACATAACTTTTTACTGGTATATCATATGAAAAAGCTTGGTTGATCAAAATTGTGCGCAATGATTAGTTCAACAACCCTTTTGAAGACAACTTTTCCGTAGAACGTTTCACAAAAAAGTTAGAACTAAAAAAGTGATTTTTTGGGAGCCACCCTACTTTTACTCGGGAAAATTGATATAACTCGATCAAATGAGGAGCTAGGGAGGTGCTTTTTTCGACAAAGTAGCTGAAAATAAAATTTCCTTTAACTTTATTGTACAACAAAATCATTTTTGAGTTCAATTAAGAAAGTTAGATTTCAGATTTCAGTCTAAATGAGGACCACCCTAGTAACTTTTTCCATCAAAAGGAGCGTCATTTTATAACAAACAACTTTAGTGAAGACACTAACTACAAAAAACTAATATTTAATAGTGAAAATATTTTTGTCACACTAATTTCCCGTTTCGGACCACTGTGCACTGGCACGTACTTTACTGACGTCTGTGGGTCATATGTTATTCGGGTTCGTCCATAACTCTTTATCCGAGTCCGATATGATCCGAATCCGAAATAAATATTTCTATATCATCGACAGTAGCATCATAAATCAAATAAACATGCATCATAAATCAAATAAATGCTCCTAAAATGCATGCATAAAGTTGCCTGCGCATTTAACAAAACCACAGTAGCTAATGGAAAAAAGTACCACCATATCGCACTAGAGCCACCTTAGATTTGGTTGAGTCGTAAAACTAGGAAGCTATTGTTCATGCTGGTTCCATCAGATTACCATATGTTGACCTTCTAATGAAAATGTGAAGTGGGGGCAAGTGTTTGATTGAAGAGCAAGATTTTTGATTAGTACAAGTTGTTCAAAGAGGGTGACGCTGCAGCTATTTTGACACATTGAAAATATTATTATGATTCTTCCGAAACATCAGTAATCCTGAAAAAAAATGAACAATTCAAATTAAATTTGAATGAAATTGCTTCAGTTCTATTAATCATGGTATTGTTCAAGGCGGTATGACAAATGGTTAAAACAGCAGTTAAGATAAATATCCCTTAAAACTTCAGTTAAGATTTTATCCTTGGTATCCTCAAATTGTATCAAGTCTGCGATGGTAGACCACAAGTATGAACAATTTTCCGTTCATTAGCATTGAATATTCAATTACGTTGTGATGATTTACCTCGATAAAACACCAGCCAAAATGAATTCCATTTCAACAGAAACATTATCTTGACATTGATTGCCTATTTAATAGCGTGGTGAAAGACGGCAGGTGTGGTGATGGTTAATTCGTTAGCCCATATTTATTATCAACAAAACGATAAAACATTTCACTATCTTTGAACTTCGCAATTCCCATGAGGAGTGTTACGATTCCCTCAATGTTCCAATATTCATTCACCCGCAAGCTATTAGGGCGACATATTATAAACGCAAAACGATAACGCAGAAAAGAAATATGTTTAATAATAAGAGAATCAAGGTTATTTGTGGTTTCTCACAGTCAGTCCGACTATTGTCCATTTGATGTTTTTTAAAGACTTTGAAAATTTACTTTAGTAGTATTATCTTCTTGTTAGTGGAAGTGATGAATGAATTTTTCGTAATTAAGCAGACTGAGAATTGCTACTGCGCAGAATAAAAGTAGTGCGGGATGGTTCTTAATATTCGGTTCAGAAAAATATTTCCCCTGACATCGTTTTGTTGATAATAAATTCGTCCTTAGCCCGCATGGTATTCAATTTTCCACTGTTTAGAAATGGCTGTGTGTGATGGCTAAACCGATTTCATCATGCTTAGGTTCGTTTGAAAGCTATTATTGAGCTATAGCTTACGGAACCGGAGACATAATGGTATAATTGACGTAAATGACAAAACGCCCTTTTTCCTCCGAGACTGAACCAATTTTATCAAGCGTAGGCTCGTTTGAGAGATACTTTTGAATATTTTGAGAATCATGTTCGAAGATCAAATGACTGTCTCTTCTGACTTCGGAGATATAATGGTATAAGTGACATACCCAACAAAACGCGATTTTTTTTCTTTACTCAATTTAGTCGTAGATGATTCAATAGATACATAAAACAGGTTTTAAGTTCAAATGACAATCACTTATGGTTCCGGAGATATAATGGTATAAGTGACGTAGAAGACATAATTTATTATCGCTCAATTGTCTGAGATATAGATGAACTGATTTCAATAATTTTAGGGGCTGTGAATCGCTGTGCTGATACATTGGGCTTGCAAAAAATCGCCGAATTCGTGACGTAAGCGCTGGAGCATGCTTTTGTAAACTACCCGTATCAATCTCAATGAATTTGAAGCAGAAATTGTCCTTATAAAAACTGGAAAAAAGGTGTTCATGACAAGTAAAAGGTTTTATCACATCACAAGGCGGTTTAAGAATAAATTTTTTCTAGCGTGGAGCCGAAAACATCAATATTTATTTTAGTTAGTACTAGTTCAATTACCCGGAGTTGCTCGGAATTTTTCGTGATAGCAAGCCTGCAAAAAATCCTTGAAATTTTGAAATACTCAGATCTTAGTGAAACACAACTTAGACGGCAACCCGATTGAAAAATACTCCGTACATGTTCAGATTGCGCACGGCCAATGTCCCATCTCAGATCTCACAATAATCAATTAATTTTTAATTTTAATTCACGATATCCTCTTCTAATCGGTCAGTTTAATGTTTGATTCCTTTTGCTAGGAACATTTGAACCACCTTTCTTTCTATAAATTCCTTCTTAGTAACGGCTGAGTTCCAAAAAGTATAGGGTAACAGAGGTATTTTGGCCACTTCATATATTTTGGTCCACCTAACAAACTTTATGGATGTAATCGATGTTAGGCAACCCATGTTGCATCAATTTGAAGCTAATCACATTAAATAACCTATTGCGGAAGGAGTTTTCGAAGATATTACAACATTTGATGGATATTTTTACTAAGTGGGCCAAAATAAAATCAATCCTAAAGTGGGCCAAAATACCTCTGTTACCCTATATGCTCGTAACGTACTTGAATTAACGTTCCTTGTCACATACGATCTACATTTCCTTAGGCTGCTGTCAGAGTGAAAGCGTTACGCGAAGCGTCTTGGCGCGCGTGCAAGCTAGTTGCATTTGATCAAAGCAAACCTGGCAGAATGAATGCGATGCGAAAACAGTACATTTATTATTATTATATCGTTTATTTATCCCCGGTTTTAACCTAATTCTGGTCGTTCACCGGGTTTGTAACAGTTTGGGGTCGGGATTTGGGGGTGGTTGGGAAGTATAAGGTGAGGGATTTATAGGGAAGGAGGAGTTTTTACATCGAGTCAGTAAATTACATGTTATACATTTCATAGATTTGCTAAGCTTAAGGCAAAATATCTATTTTTATCTGTGTTGGTCTGGGTTTGATGTAACAGCTTCGGGCTGCGGGTAACATCCCCGGGGGCAGCACCCCCGGCGGATGGCCGCTTAGGTGCTGGGTCGGTGACGGGTGACTTTTCAACAGTACATTTCATTTCTGCGATTGTAGTAGTCAGAAGCCAGAAACCAGAAGCCAGAAGTCAGAAACCAAAAGACAGAAGTCAAAAACCAGAAGTCAGAAGCAAGTTTAGAAGTGAGGAGCCAAAATTTAGAAACCAGATGAGTCAGAGAGGCTGTTGAGCCAGAGAGTCTATTGAGGCCAGTAAAGTGAAGAAAAACCTATTCTTCATCCACCTCGTGTTGTGATAATGGCTTTCTCTTGTCATGGACACAGTCTTATTAAAACATGTTTGGCCTTTTTCATTAAGATATTCTCTGATACTAAGTACACGCAGAGAAATGAAGCATATCTAGAATAACAAAACTGTTAGTAGATTTTTAAATTTGATTTTTGATTATTTGATGCAGCGATCATGATGAAGATGAAGCACCAAAACATTAGATACTAATTAAAATACCCGGACTTGAATGTGGTTTGTGAATAATTTTTAAGAATTTGAAAACGAGCATAATTCGAAATAAAGTTGTATGAAAAATTACCTTGCAAATTAATTTAAAAGAAATCATTTCATTCTTCGAAACAAACAAAAATATGTGATTATAACAAACAAAAGCGTTAATTGAAATAGCTAAATTTAAATTCATTTATTTCAACTAAAAAGTTTGTAAATTTAAAGCTCTAAAAATAATTCACTTAAGCTAGAGCTCGTTCATTTAAAATTAATTTTTAAAATTGAATTTACTGTGAATCTGTTTGTCAAGCAATTGACAGGAACGCACAAGTATAATATTTGTTATTTTTTTCAAAATATTGATTGAAACAAACTAATCAACTGAAAAAAATTTTGTAGTTTCAAGCAGCAATATTCGCAATATCGAACCAGATTTTTCTTTGTCACTATTTCAATAAAAAAATTCCTTGAGTGAAACCTAAATTTGGTTATTTTTACAATACTTTGCTCTGCGTGTAGGGTTCAGTTTTGACACCAACTACATCACATATTCGGCAACATTTCTCAAGCCAAGAGTACCAGCAATAATACATATCAACGTGAGCGTGAAATAATTATGCGGTAGAAAAAATTGATTTGTGGATTACGTCACTTGTACGCTAATATCTCCGGAGCTTTCCCAAAAAGCCAACTATTGGAAGAAAGTAAGCTAATTGATCGATAAATGGATGTTTCTGTTGTTTTTTTTTGTTGGGCTTTAGAATAGAAATTAGTTTGACATTTTTCCATCTACTACGGCATTAATCTAATACAAAATGCGCGTGTCTTAAGGCAACATTGGAAATTCCATCATTGATAGGAGCCTTCTTGTTATTGGTTTGTTTTTTAGTCTTGTCTTTTAGAGCCGTCTTGAACTAGTTTTAAATTTGATCAGCATCTCACGGGGAAAACAGATTGTAGAAATGGCATGCGTATACAACTACGAAATAAATACCGCGAAAATGTTACCACAGATATGGGACTCGAACCCCTAGCTAACTCCTAACCGAGGAAATTGTTTTGTCAATTAAAATCAAATAGATGATGACGCTAAGGTATCCCATAGCTAGCAAACGGGATCAAAAACAAATGCTCAAATCAGCGTCTGATGGTATAGTAGAAGTGAAGATAGACATGTGATGTGGTGTTGGTTGTTTTCCTGTTGGATGCCAAGAAAAGCGAAGCATGCTTGGTTCTTCTAGTCAATTGGGCTGTCTCTTCATGTATTTTCATACGCAGAGTAGTTTAATTGGCAAAACAATTTCCCCGGTTAGGAGTTTCGTCTCTGCGGTAACATTTTCGCGGTTTTCATTACATAGTTGCATTCGCATGCCAATTTTTCAATCTGTTACATACTTCCTGTTGAGTTTTCTGATGATTGAGTAACATCTTGAAATATTGCCATGAGGCTTCGTTTTCATTTCGGACAGTCTCAAGCTGCTGAGCATGTTTTTGAACTTTTTCGCCGTATGTAAGAAGAATTTTATTTTCTTCTTTGAGAGCCGGAATTGGTTTACAAGATTTCTTGGGAACTTTGGATAGTTTCCAGAAAGGTTCATAATATGGATTTATTTGTTCAACTTCAATTTCCTTTTTACGATTCTCAACTAAAGATTGTCCCCGAAAGTATGGACGCAACCAAAAACCGCTGCCATTTCGCAATGGTTCAGAATCTGTTAATTTTTATGGTTGCGTCCTGTTGTTTACACTCTTCTCTAACCACTTGTGCAGTTGTTTATTCGTTTTCATTAGTTTGTTTCGAAATGCGTGGACTTTCAGCAGAACAACGTCGAAAAATTGTATACAAATGGTGCACAGAACGCGGACTGTCACTGAGAAAGATAGCAAAAATGGAAGGAGTAAGAGAAAAAAAGCCGTGCGAAATGCAATCAGGAAGTTCGGTGAGGATAACACCTTTGAGGATAAACCGAAAACGGGTCGAAAAAAGGTCCTGCTAACCCTCAGTTGTATAAACGTATACTAAAGGCGGTCGAGCAAAAGAAGGAGGTTTCAGTTCAGGATGTGGCCAAAAAAGTGGACACTTCGAAGTCAAATGTTCTTCGTGCTAAGGAACGTTTGAATCTTCGGACCTATAAGAAGCAGAAACAATCAGAACGTAGTCCGAAACAAGAAGCATCGATCAGGCCGAGGGTTCGAAAGCTGTGCAATACGATTCTTGCTGGAAATTTGAACTGCATAATCATGGACGACGAAATCTACGTGAAACTCGATTACAAATCCTTGCCGGGACCACAATATTATACGGTGCGAGAAGGGCAAGTGTTAAACCAGTCCGAGGCATTGATTGAAGTCGAAAAATTTGGTAAGAAAGCTATGGTCTGGCAAGCAATTTGTAGCTGCGGTAAGATTTCGAAACCTATATCAATTTCATCACCACTGCTTCAATGAACAGCGAAATAAATATCAAGGAATGTTTACAAAAACGACTTCTACCCATGATTCCACAAGGATTCTGTTGTCTTCTGGCCAGATCTTGCTTCTTGCCACTACTCGAAATCAACGGTAGAATAGTATATTACCAAAAATGTCACTTTCGTCCCAAAAGACATAAGTCAAAGTCTTGGCAATTACATTCCTTTTGTGGAATTTGGCCTTTCTGTTTCAACAGACTTCGCAGCCGATTTTTAGTGTACAGAATCATTGCATGACTAGTACTATGGATCCTACTGACATTAAGAATCCTTACAAGTCGGGGCTCGAACATACGACAACTGGCTTGTAAGACCAGCGTCCTATGCATTGAACCACCAACCCGGGTCTCAAAAAAGCCCAAAAGACATGAATCCATCAAATTGCCCACAACTTCGACCAATTGAGGAATTTTGGGCATTAACGAAGGCACATCTTAGGAAACTCGGCAGACGAACCATTCAACAGTTCGAAAAAGATTGGAAAAAAGTGTCAAAACTTGTCGCCAAGAAGTCTGTACGGAATTTAATAAGGAACGTTCGCTAGAAGATCCGCCAGCTAGTCTACATTGGCTAAGTAGCAAATATTGAGTATAATATTCTGTTGTTGTAGTTTAATATTATCAGTATATCGAATTAAATTTGAATATCTAACACTTGTGAATTATTTTCAGTGAAATCAAAATGCGTCCATACTTTCTGAGACAGTCTTTATGAATTTCATGGCAGAATCACGATCTTCAAACAAATGAACAGTTCAACATGGTCGTCTTTGATAGGAGAATTGAATTTAGTTTATGTAATAATTAAAATGACCTGTGGAGTTTTCTCAAAATAAATTTCTTGAATCTTGGCAATATTTTCAATGTGAAAATGTATCTTGGCAATATTTTTAATGTGAGAATTGAATCCCAACAACTTAGTTCTAATGGTAGTTGGATATAGAATTTACTGGAATAATAGCAAATTTGATATAAGAATCAGCTTTTAACTCGAATTTCACTGGAAAATCGGTTCGATACTCACTTCAAAGAAACTGTTTAACACCAAATTAGGGTGGAAACTGGGTTAGCTTTGGAATCAAACGAAAAGTGCAAAATAATAGACAGTTTCCTCGGCAAACAACAGTGGGTTATTTGGCCGTTTCCACCAAGCTTTTTTGTCAGAAGATTTCCCTCTTTTCGTCCTTTCGGTTGGCAACGAACACTGGCTGTCAAAACAGCTTGGTTTGTTGGTTGAGCTGGGATATCCTTCGAACCAATAACAATAACAAACTCATGAAACTAAACAGCAGATTGACAGACCTGACTTTTCTTACTGAGCAAACTGGGAGATATTGAGAGAGTGAGAATTTACGGGCTAAAATAAGTGCGAGCACCGTGAGATCATGGAGAGATTTTCCAGTAGAGGGAAAATCGCACGGAGGAAAAGGAAATTGCTCTCTTCGGTCAGCCATAATGAAAATTGCTCACAGTTGGAGGTGAAATGTTCGACAGTAAGGACATCCACACAGGAGTGAAGATTGCTGAAAACTTAAAGTTTTTTCCCAAGCGTTGTGTTTTTTTGATCTGACCAAAGGTTACGGGTCAAAATGGTTGAGAATTTCGGTACAAGTTTAATGGAGGCTCCAGGTTAGTGAAATTCGGGGTGAACTATACCCAACAGCCAAATCAGATATGAACTGTGCCAAGGACCGCTCCCATAAATCATAAACTAATCATCTCGGCAGAGAGCAATCGGGAAGAAGAATGATTACGGCGAAAACGAATACTGATTGTGCAATATCGAGTTATTGTGATAGAAAACCAATCAGTAAAAAAATTAATAAAGAAACGTGGTAGCTTCATTCCGAACGATTAAAAAAAAGCCAGAACATGATGAGTTTTCCATAAAATTCGTACAGTACGGATGGTGCAGTAGTCGATTGATTTTTTTTTGTTCGAACTTACCAGTGGTCCACCAGCGAGTGCTGATGGCAGAAAGTGGTACGAAAGTGTTAAGTCATCGGTCCTGTCCTAAGTGCAGTGGGGGAAACGACCAGTGAATGAGAAATGCGAGAAGCTTGAAGATTGAAATAAAATGGCTTGTGACTGGGTAATGGGATTTTCGCGGATGGAACATATGCAAGTTGGCATCCAAAACTTGGCCGAGGTGTGAAACAATTGGACCGTGGATTGCGGGCGGCGATCTGGTGACAGTAAGGACATTAAGAAAGCAGGCAAAGAGAGGAAGCAGAACTGAAAGAAACGTTTAAAAGCGACTGAACGAGAAGGCAAAGGTAATTTATTAAGAATTCAAGTAAGAACGATGGTAACGGCATTGTAGGTGTGCTGAGTGGGCACGGCTTCTACGGATTATTGTTTGCCGTTTCTGTAGCGGTAACGGTTTGATGTTTAATAAGATTTGAATTTTATTATTTTTAGCACGAATGCGAATGGAGTGAATAACTTTTTTGGGTTCTACAGTTTGCAAAGTTAACCTGAAATCAGAAATTCAAATGCTAACCACTTTGAAAATCGATGACCTGGTTTTGTTTATTTTCAAACCCAAAACACCTAGTATCTATATTCATTTTTTTTCATTAATTATAACTCAAAATTGATACGATTCCATGGGAATATAAACAATTTCACAATAAGATAATGTGGTCTAATTGTCTTTGACTTAACATTTGAAAATAACTTCGGAAACCATTTCCCGGCTAGGTTTTGTGAGCTTGCCCATGTTTGTGATGAATACTTTGGACCTACGAATACTCTACTCAAGACTCAAGAGTTTATATTCATATTTCAAAAGCCTAAAAATAATAGTAATATCGACAAAAATAACAATAACAGTGATTATGATATACTCTGGATGGCCACAGTCCATAAGGCGCATAGCAAAATCCAGGCAAAGAAAAACTCGCAGTGTACATTCCTAAATCTAAAAAATACATCTAAATATTTTATTTGGACCTATTATATCCGTATGGTTAAACTTACGTTTAATTCCGACCATTAGGACCTGTTCTCAGTCACGTATCTGAAAGACGTTTTCCACTTTTTAGCAGAACCTTATTCATTAGTTACCTGTCCTTTTGATTTTACACGTTTTCGATTCAGAGTAGCCCAAAAACTTTCTATTGGACGAATTGCTGTCTTTTGATACAATCTTGATGTTTCCTGTATAGCAGCTTTCCTGAGTAGCAAGACACTCGATTAGACCAGAACAACCCACAATTTGTGTGATTTTAGATGAATGATAGTAACCGTTTTTGCAGACACTTGTTGACGTAAATTTGTTGGCTATTCTCTATCTGTAGTTATTGAGATTTCGCTTTTTTAAACCACAACTGTGGAAAACCTTCCAAAAAATGTAGTTTTTAGATACATTCGACACAATTTTGGACTTGAAATGATCGTCCCGTGTTGTAGTGCGGAGTAGAACTTAATACCAGGAAACTACTTAGAGTCGGTATTGATGGTTGTTTCCTCAGGAGGGGAAGGGAAATATGATAATGTTCCTCGTCTGAAAATCATATGTCTCCACAGTGGTAAAATAAGTGTTTGTATGAAAAAATGTTTTTATTGAAATAATACACAATTTATTTTCGCTGAATCTTGGCAAAATAGTTACCGAGAAAAGTTTACTGTTAGTTCGCCATAACCTTTACTGAATGTTCCGCAAAAGAACCGAAGTGAAATTCATGAATAACTGCACCCTCAGTAACTGAAAGTAAACAAAGAATAGCCCTGAGGGCCGAATGTCATACCATTCGACTCAGTTCGACGAGCTAAGCAAGTGTGTGTGCGTGTGTGTGTGTGTGTGTGTGTGTGTGTGTGTGTGTGTGTGTGTGAGAGAGAGAGAGAGAGAGAGAGAGAGAGTGTTTGTGTGATAAACATGTCACTCGGATATGACCAATTTTCACAAAATTGGATTCAAATGTAATGTCCTACGGTAGTATATAAAATTCTTGAATTTCGTTAGAATTCGGGTGCTTAGTGTAAAAATGTCAATTTCAAGAATACTTTTTTTTAATAAGCTACACAGCAAAAAATTATGAAATTTACAAGTGACACAAATCCACATATGACACAATGCAGAAGAACGTAGGCCGTGAAAAAATTGAAGCGTAAAGATACAATTAGGTTTTCTATAAATCCACGGTATAAGCGCACATATGCAGAAATGCTTAAAACAAATATTAGTGTTCCCTCACTCGAAACAGAAAACGGTTTTTCAAATCTAGAGCCAGAGGAATTTGACTCTAATGAAAATAGTGAAGTCACTCCTCAAGGTTCTGTTAAGAGGTTGAAGTACCCACCCCCCCCCCCCCCCAAATTACCAAAAAAAGACACCTATAATTACACTTTCAAAAAATGGTCCCCGTGTTAAATCTAAAAAGCCATATTTAAAAGCAAAAACTGTGCCTCCTGGTTTGTCAAATTCACAAACCAATCCAGGAACTAGCACAAGAAAAAACAATATTCCAGTGGGCTCCGTTTCATATTCACTAACAGGATTACTGGAGTTTTCAGAAATTGTAGAATGGATTTTCGCAGCATTCAATATTTCTGAACCTCTAAAGACCATCATAACGGCATTCCTTTCAATAGCTAGAACATTTTTGAAACAGTTATCAGCTCAATGGCCACTTCTCTCAGGTTTAATATCACTTGATGGATAATTTATCATCCGCCGCAAATGATTCAATCACTGTCCTGCAGTGAAATTGTCGAAGGTCGAAGAAGGCCCATTGATAGCCCCTTTTCAATGATGGAATTTTCCATAGCACTCATGTCTTGTAACAATAACGCTCCTGGGTTGGACAGAGTTAAATTCAACTTGGTGAAGAATCTGCCCGACCTTGCAAAAAGACGTTTATAGGAATTGTTCAACAAGTTTCTTGAGCACAATATTGTTTCATCTGACTGGAGGCCAGTGAAAGTTATCGCCATTCAAAAGCCGGGGAAACCAGCTTCCAATCACAACTCATATAGACCCATTGCAATGTTGTCCTGCATCAGAAAATTGTTCGAAAAAATTATTCTTCGACGTCTCGACATTGCCTTCGCTCAAAAACAACAAATGGCAGCTGTATTTTTAGATAGTAAAGGATCATTTGATTCAGTTTCCATTGATGTTCTTTCAGGCAAGCTCCATCAACATGGATTATATTATTTACACAACCTTTTGTCAGAGAAATGCATGTGTTTTTTCACATAGCGATTTGGCATAATTCTGAATTAGATACATGGGTCTCCCGCAAGGCTCATGCCTTAGTCCGCTCCTCTATATTTTTTACGTGAATGACATTGCCAGCTGCCTAGTAATTATAAATAATTATTTACACAACCTTTTGTCAGAGAAATGCATGTGTTTTTTCACATGGCGATTTGGCATAATTCAGAATTAGATACATGGGTCTCCCGCAAGGCTCATGCCTTAGTCCGCTCCTCTATATTTTTTACGTGAATGACATTGCCAGCTGTCTAGTAACCCCATGTACACTAAGACAATTGGCAGATGATGGTGTGGTTTCAGTTACTGGACCCAAAGCTATTGATCTGCAAAATCATTGCAAGATACCTATTATCAGCACTCAATTATTCCGAAAATATCGACAAACGCATGGTTCAGGGGGCTGGATGTGAGTAGGGACTTCATTCGTGTGATGTCCAGCCTCATGTCCAATCACTACACGTTAGATGCACATCTCCTTCGAATTGGACTTTCCGAGACTAATCATTGTGCTTGTGACGAAGGTTATCGTGATATTGATCATGTCGTTTGGACATGCTTGGAGTATAGTGATGTCAGATATCAACTAATAAATTCCTTACGCTAAATTATATGAGTAAAAGTGATGATTTGATTTTAACAAACCTAAATAGTTTTAAGATCGTGTACAAAATAAACATATTTTATTTATTGTAATTTATAATAGCAAATCGCTTGATAAAAACAGTGTTTAGATAAACTAATGAACACCAACATACTAATATGATATTCGAAATGTATTAGGTTTAAAGTACTATGTATTGTGGATGCGACGGCGAAGAAAAACTTATGTATATTGCCTATAAAATAAACGTATTTATGAAAAAAAACGTGATTAATCCACTTAGCAGTGAAATCATACCTTTTTTATGAATCCGCATGTTTTAGTTCTCATGACATTATTATAATTATCGTTGTTTTAAACAGCAAATTGAGATATTAATCACTCATTATCCTGTATTGTCGAAACTGCAAATCTTTCGAATTTCAATCTTAACGTGTGACAATCGATTGAACTTTTCATAAGATGTCGAAGTAAGTTACACTTTAGAGTTTTTCGTCATTATTTATGGTACTTCCAGAGCCGGTATTCAGGAACTAACATAAACCAAAATGATTCGTATGACCATAAATTAATACGCTAAACAATTTACATCTTCTATATCGGCACGAATTTTTAAAACTCATCATCCAGTAATTTCAGAAGCGGATAAAAATCACCCATTTTGTATGGGACAATAAGTCCTTTAAATTGAATTTTTGTTTTTGAAGTTCGATTTGATCTTTTTGAGAAAATGATTGAGCTTTGAGAAAAGATTCGATACTGGAACCGGAATTCTAAAATCGGTGTAGCCGAACTCAGTTAAATTCACCTCAGGAGTGTGTAAACATCTTTGAGAAATTGTAGTGCGAATTAAATTTTTAGGTACCTTCTAAAACTGAATACCGCTTAAACTGAAATAAATTTATTTGGTAATAAACCGGAAGTCGGATCTGACTAAATAGTAATTTTTTTATAGGTTTTTAAGACCTCTAATTTGAATCATAGAATCTAAACCACTAATAGGCATACTTGATTACACAGATGATTAACAGGAGTATTGACCTTATCAAAAGAAACACATATCTGTTCTCATTTTTTCCAGTAGTCCCGAATACATGTTTGTTTGTTAATTGGCGAAAACATTATAAATTTAGTGAACATTTATGCATCGTTAATAAAGTATATCAGTTCCATCCTCTATGGAAAATATAGTTCCTTCGTATGAAAACAGATACGAACTATGTTTACCAAGCTAAATTTCACGTTTCATCTTCGTACCAAGAATTTTTTTTCATTAATGATTCTTCTCTAAAAACATATTGCAAAGAGTTTCCATTAAAATCTATGAAGTAGAGTTGACATAATTATAGAATCACATTCGATTTTCTCTGCGGAACAAGACGAGACTCAATGAAAATGTGCTTACGTATCACGCCACCCGTAGCAAACTAGCGACCCATGCTTTATCCCGCAGCGACAGTTGGCCGAAAATAACTTTGAATGCAAAAACCGGATAAATACATTTGTTTTGGAAGAACCGGTTAAGTTTTTGTCCGGTTTTTCATTCAAAGTGTTTTTGTCCGGTTCTTGCAATAAAAATGTTTTTAAACGGCTTTTGCATTTCAAAGTCTGTGTCCGACTTTTGCGCTCAATGTTTTTATCCGGTTTTTGCATTCAAAAATACCTAAACGGGTTTCCAAACTAAGTTGCACTTATCCGACTTTTGCTTTTAGCCGTTCAGATGGTCCTTAGATTTCATTTGAATCTTAGATCGGTTCAACCATCTACGAGAAAAATGAGTTGCATTATTTTAATTTCGTTTCTCATATCATCCTGTGGTTCCGCAATCAGAAGTCGGATCCAAACGTAATTCAGGAACCTTGTTTGGGATTATACTACTTTTCATATGAATCTGAGTTTGTAGAAAACGGTTTAGCCATGTCCGGGAAAATTGAGTGAAATTATTTGTCACACACGCATTTGCTGATCTCGACGAACTGAGTCGAATTGTATGTGGGAGTTATGTTCTTCCAGCATTTATCATTGTAAATTGAAATAATTATGGAATTACTTTCTACTTGAAAATGCCGCCATCATCTAGTTTACATGTCATACTCGAACGATTATGCCAAAATGCCATAATAAAAGATTCTGTACACAGTCTTTTTGGTACTTAGAAACAATTGTATGTAACAGTATACAAAATTGTGTTCCATTTGGCTCCGAAACAGCGCTTTATCGTCAAACGCGTAAAACTCCTACTGCTGAAAAAAGGCGAAAAGTCACGGATTTTGTCAATCTATGGCTTGTTGGATAGGTATTACCGTGCGGAATCTAAGTCTAACAATTTATTATGTTTTCAAGGTCAGTTGTGACAGATTTTGTCAAAAAACTGAAAGTTTTGACATAAAACTTCGTATAACTCAAAAAGTAAACATCCGATCTCAAAACCATTCAATAGCGTTCAGGGTGACGGGGAGACCTTTCATTTGCGACTAGTTTGATCAAAATCGGTCCAGCCATCTCTGAGATCGCGACCTCTTAGTTGAAAACACACATACAGACCCACACACATACACACACGGACATTTGCTCAGTTCGTCGAGCTGAATCGATTGTTATATGACACTCGGCCCTCCGGGCCTCGGAAATTTTTTCTAAAGTTTGAGCGAATTCTATTTTTCATATTTATTAAAAAAGATAAAAAAAGAAATCTTCAAAAGCTCTGTTCTAAACTTTTTTAAATTGTAGTATTTAGGGGAATTTCTGTCGTAATATATAAGAGGAAATGAATACTATGAGAAAAGCATCATTACACCATTAGGTGGATTTCATTTTGTTTCCGTATAGAAATACAAAAAATATACATTGCATTAATTATACTTCGAGAACGTACAATTTAAAAATATGCAATGCGGACTAAATGCTGATTATTGAATATTGTCTTATTGTAGTTGAAGTTCTTCGGCAAATTCTATAATGGCTTCCCGACAGTGAATGAACCTTCCAGATGCATTCTATAAATAACCAACAATAGTATGTAGTTATAATACTTACTGAATAGATCGTTGAATCTCACGTTTTCCTTCGGTAAACGCATTTGTTGATTTCGGAATAATTGTTAATCACTGATGAGCTCAGCACAAGATTTGGGCCAATCCCGGCAAAAAAAGGATCTTCACCGAAAAATCAGTAAATTTCATCGTATGGCGAGATGGACTATGGTCTTAGCCAGTCAAGCGACAAAACAAACAAAAAAAAATCATCGAAACTCGGAAAACATAATGTCGGACAGCGCACGAACAAAAACAACAAAATTTGACTGGTTGTTACACCGAAGTAAATGTGGTGATGCTTAGTAGTTAATAAAGCCAACTAGCTTTTCTGGAAATTTAATTCTGATGATCATCAATCAATCCATCTCTATTTCAAACCAATCGTATTCAAATTGATTTGATGAGAAAATAGAGATACGATTCAGGAAGTATTTCCAAACGCCACTTATTGTCGAACAAGAGACTCCGTAGCGACACAGACGGATGTTCTACCTTTTTGATGCAAAATTGTATGACGCACAATAACATTACGTTAGCGGTGTGGGTTTTATAATTATATTGACTAATATAAACAATGTGGCCAATAGACAATTATTAGATTTTGCTGTGCACATACCTTATTCATCAGAAACAACATTAGCCGCATTTCGAACTTGGTAGGAGAATTCTTTTTTTTCCTTGAATGTAATACATTCACTTTTCTGGAATTCATAAATGTACTTTGATCCTTTACTTGCAGCAACTGCATGAAAAAATACATGCTAGGATACAATAAAATCTTTATGATTGGCAGAGAACTGAGGATGTGAACTTGCCATTCTTTGTTCGTCTCTGTTAATTTTTAATGAATAGCTTGAAAATGTCAGGCTATTATAGGCTTTTTTGATTGTAAAACAATTGAGAATACAGTCCTTTCAATACACTTTCTATTCGGTTAGGAAACAAATCTTTTCTTATATGTATGCTTTCATAGCCAGAACGCCTAGTACTCACTCAGAAACGGCAAATTTCGATGGAAATTGGTAGTTTTCAGTGTATAGCAATATTGAAAGGTTCTCGGAGAAGTTAATAAAACAGTTTATTTCCAAACAAAATAGATTACAATATACAGAACAATCGTTTAGTGACACTGTCACTCCTGCCTTTTCTAATAAACGAAACAATTACTGTAGCTGAACGCTTTGAAATGCGCCAATAAACCTGTTCATTTATTAATTCACCGCATTCACCGATGAAGGAAACAGGAGGATTTACGAGGTACCGATATGAAAGCCGGAACTAATAAGATTTAGTATTTCACTAACGTTTATTTACATCCTTGGCAGCCTTTACATGGCAGTATATAAAGACATTACGGGAAGTTGCTTAAAGTCTTCTAGCACATACATTTCATCGTTCATTGTCTCGCAGAAAAACATTGTCAAATATTCGCGATACAATTTGCGAATTTCGGTACAGTTTTTACCTTCAACGACAACATACTTTTCTGGTGTTTGAATGTATGCACAAGTTTTTTTTCTAGCCGCATCCTTTTGGTGGTTCCTAAGATCCGGTTTTGTTCCGCTCCCAGCCTTCCTGGATGTTGTCAAAAATGTATCGAAAGATTTATAGGCATTATGGACAGTTCTTCTAGCGGTTCGAAATTGGTTTGAAAATTTGTCGGTCGGATTTGGTCACATGATAATCATTTGATATTAGAGCCAAGAGCCAAGAGACAAGAGGTCAAGAGCCAAGAGTCCAAGAGTCCAAGAGTCCAAGAGTCCAAGAGTCCAAGAGGCCAAAAGGCCAAGAGTCCAAGAGTCCAAGAGTCCAAGAGTCCAAGAGTCCAAGAGCCAAGAGGCCAAGAGGCCAAGAGGCCAAGAGGCCAAGAGGCCAAGAGGCCAAGAGGCCAAGAGGCCAAGAGGCCAAGAGGCCAAGAGGCCAAGAGGCCAAGAGGCCAAGAGGCCAAGAGGCCAAGAGGCCAAGAGGCCAAGAGGCCAAGAGGCCAAGAGGCCAAGAGGCCAAGAGGCCAAGAGGCCAAGAGGCCAAGAGGCCAAGAGGCCAAGAGGCCAAGAGGCCAAGAGGCCAAGAGGCCAAGAGGCCAAGAGGCCAAGAGGCCAAGAGGCCAAGAGGCCAAGAGGCCAAGAGGCCAAGAGGCCAAGAGGCCAAGAGGCCAAGAGGCCAAGAGGCCAAGAGGCCAAGAGGCCAAGAGGCCAAGAGGCCAAGAGGCCAAGAGGCCAAGAGGCCAAGAGGCCAAGAGGCCAAGAGGCCAAGAGGCCAAGAGGCCAAGAGGCCAAGAGGCCAAGAGGCCAAGAGGCCAAGAGGCCAAGAGGCCAAGAGGCCAAGAGGCCAAGAGGCCAAGAGGCCAAGAGGCCAAGAGGCCAAGAGGCCAAGAGGCCAAGAGGCCAAGAGGCCAAGAGGCCAAGAGGCCAAGAGGCCAAGAGGCCAAGAGGCCAAGAGGCCAAGAGGCCAAGAGGCCAAGAGGCCAAGAGGCCAAGAGGCCAAGAGGCCAAGAGGCCAAGAGGCCAAGAGGCCAAGAGGCCAAGAGGCCAAGAGGCCAAGAGGCCAAGAGGCCAAGAGGCCAAGAGGCCAAGAGGCCAAGAGGCCAAGAGGCCAAGAGGCCAAGAGGCCAAGAGGCCAAGAGGCCAAGAGGCCAAGAGGCCAAGAGGCCAAGAGGCCAAGAGGCCAAGAGGCCAAGAGGCCAAGAGGCCAAGAGGCCAAGAGGCCAAGAGGCCAAGAGGCCAAGAGGCCAAGAGGCCAAGAGGCCAAGAGGCCAAGAGGCCAAGAGGCCAAGAGGCCAAGAGGCCAAGAGGCCAAGAGGCCAAGAGGCCAAGAGGCCAAGAGGCCAAGAGGCCAAGAGGCCAAGAGGCCAAGAGGCCAAGAGGCCAAGAGGCCAAGAGGCCAAGAGGCCAAGAGGCCAAGAGGCCAAGAGGCCAAGAGGCCAAGAGGCCAAGAGGCCAAGAGGCCAAGAGGCCAAGAGGCCAAGAGGCCAAGAGGCCAAGAGGCCAAGAGGCCAAGAGGCCAAGAGGCCAAGAGGCCAAGAGGCCAAGAGCCAAGAAACCAAGAGGCCTAGAGCTAGGAGCCAAGAGGTGGTCAAGAGCCAAGAAGCCAAGAGCCAAGAGTCCAAGAGCCAAGAGCGAATAGCCAAGAGGCCAAGAACCAAGAGGTCAAGAGCCAAGAGACCGAGAGACGAGAGGTTAAGAGCCAAGTGACCATGAGCCAAGAGGCCAAGAGCCAAGCGGTTAAGAGCCAAGAGGCCAAGAGCTAAAAGGCCAAGAGAATTACAAGGTGATGAGCATCAAAGATTTTGAACCGCTTTATAAAGTGACTTTACAAAACTGCTCTTATTTAGGAGTCTTGTTAGTTGATGGTCAAACGAACCGATTTCGGCTATACCGGTCCCTGTCGGGTTCGCGTTCTGGTTTGGTTGCAGGTGCAAACACCCGGATCTCTAATGCCACCGAACATCATCAATGGTCTAAGAGTAGCCTTCAGACAAACCTGAGATTATTGGAATCTATTCAACCTACTTTGAGAAAATTGCGCGTGTTGAAAAGGGCAATTTGTCGGTTACGTCAATTATATGATTACCAGGTATACTGGTAAGAAATGAGCATTTTTACCTTTTTTATGAATATAGAAAATAGGTATAGAATTCGATCAAACTTAGAAAAATTTTCCGACGTTTTGAGGAGCAAATGTCATATACCAATCGATTCAGTTCGACGAACTGAGCAAATGTTCGTGTGTGTGTCTGTATAACCTGAGCTCTATTGAATGTTTTTGAGATCGAATGTTTACTTTTTTAGTTATGCGAAATTTTATGTGAAAATTTCCAGTTTTTTGACAATATCTGTCACAGTTTACCTTGAAATCAGAATATGTTTTTAGACTTAGATACCGCACGTTAATAGCTTGAGCTTGTTAAAATCTATTATTTTTTAACGGAGATATCGATATTTTTGTGGAAGCTAACTTTTTTCTTATTCCAGTAGTATGAGTTTTACGCGCTTGGTGATAAAGCGATGTTTCGGGGCAAAGTGGAACACGATTTTCAATACAGTTTTATGCAATTGGCACCTAAAAGACTATGCACAGCACCCTTTTTCATAACGTTTCGATTTTGACACGATTCGTTTTTGGCAACATAATCGTTCGAACATGACATATGTATTAGACTGCTTGCAGCAATAATTGCTGGATTAACTTCTTACACCCTCCAGCAATAATTGCTGGATTAACTTCTTACCCCTTGACCGTTCGAAGAAGTTCGTCGAGATAAACAAATTTGTGTGTGAAAAAAGTTCAAATGAAAGGTCTTACGGTTTCATAAAAACTTATTGGTTTTTAATCAGATCTGTCTTCCGGGGGAGGGGGGGGGGTGGTTACAGGGTGATTAGTGTAAAAATTTCACTTATTTTCAGTTTCACCGGTATTCGGTTTACGATCCCGGAAGGTGCCCAAAACTTTTATGTGGAACGCACTACGATTTCTCTAAGATGGGTACACTGATTTTTAAAATAAATTCGAATTTAATGAAATGGTTCACAATCCATCAGGCGAAGTTAACTGACTTCGGCTACACCGATTTCCGTTTCCAAAAGTATCGGGAATAGAGAAGCGAAAAGAAGGCCAAAACGAATTCAATAAAAAAAATTAAAATTAAAACAAACTTATGGTTTCATACAAAATTGGTGATTTTTTCCGATTCCGACTTCCAATTTTGAAATTGGAGAGTGATGAGTTTTTAAAGTTCGAACCTTCATAGGAGATGATGATACCAAAATATCTTCAAAGTTCAAAAATATTTCAATTTATTCGTCATACTAATTCATGAAATTAAACTTTAAAGAAGTACTCACTTCTATATCTCATGAAATGCTTAATCGATTGTCACACGTTTACATTAAAATGAGTAACTTTAAGGTTTCATACAATTTCTATCTTCCATTCGTCTTGAAATTCCATAACAACAAGGTAATGAGTGACTGAATTGTCAAACTGTCATTTAAAACGACGGTCATTATAACAATTTCATGAAAACTAAAAACATCGAAGAATATTCATGCAAAAAACACATGCGAATTGATAAAAAAAAGTATCATCTCACTGTATGGTGGATTAAGCGTTTTGTTTTAAATGAAGCACTAATCTTGAATTCGTAGAAATCGAAATGCTGCTCAGCCAATGCCTGACCCATCGTTGCATCGCATAGTCGTGTAACAAATTTTCTTCTAGTCCATTATGAGCGTTTTTCGATCAATTCGAGCCTAATAGTTTTTGAAACATATTCAGGTATCCACGTCAAAATGAAAATGATTGAAAAATAAAAAAAAAACTGATTAAATAGTACTCACACTCATACACATACACCAACTTTTTCCGTTATCGTCGAACTGAGCATGTTTGGTGCAAAATACAACGGATCCAATTTATCCATAACTCCACATCATTCCATTTAAGGGTTATCCTATGTTTCTGCTTAGGACACATAACCGTTTTTACTTTTCTTTACGTTTCGTCTTAGACTCGTTAGTGCAATACGAGTCTAAGACGAAACTTAAATAAAAGTAATAACAGCAATGTGTCCTAAGCACAAAAATAGGATAACCCTCAAATGACCATACCTGAATCGGCCAATATAAGCCGAAAATAACGTTTTCGTTCGGCATTTTAATAAAGACTTGGCACTATGGTGCAAAATAAAGTGTTTTGCAAGTAGGTCTGCTTAGCGGTTCAAATTGAACTGCTTAAGTTTGTACTAAGCAGTTCAATTTGAACTGCCCGGACGAGTCCAAGACGAACAGTAAAGAAAAGTCAACAGGCAAAGGCGGAAACCTACCGGAATATGCTTAAAATTTAGAATGGATTATTTCAACTTTGGTTGACACTTGAACAACACCAAGGTGATTCGTTATAGTTTTTTCAAAAACTTTCATGTTTCTTGTCTAAACTTTTGCTGTTTTATTTCTAAACATTTTTGCTTCGGGTACTGACTTACTAAACTAAGCTAACATTATACTGACTCAAATTCAAGAATCAAACTTCTTCTTGGACCTTTGCTCTGTTTGTGTATTTTTTTCGATCGTTGATTCATCCGTTTGTTCGCTTGTTTGTTTGTTTGGTTATCTGTTCATATGGTAGTTTGTGTGCTCGTTTATTATTTTTGTTTCGTTCGTTCATTTGTTCGTTTGTTTGTTTGTACTTTCCTTCGTCGGTTGTTTCATAATTTGTTGTTCATCTATCATCAGTCAGGTTTCATCGAATTAAAAGTAAAAAAAAATGTTTTGTCGCAATGACTTTTAAAACAATCTGTGAAAAGGCAGTAAACGGTAGATAAAATGAATCAGTCGGAGTTGTGTGCCTCGGTTGCCTAAAATAAATTTTGATTATATTTCTTTTCATTCAACGCTCTGGAAAATTTCTCATAGTAAAAGTAATATTTTGGGGTTCACATTCAGCATTCAGCATTCAGCATTCGTATTTCGATTAAATTTGTTACGATTTCCATTTTTATTGCCTCTGGCGGGCCTTCGGAAGTTGAGTGGAGCTGATGAACATTCTTAAAGTACATACGCTTTCCTTATGGCGTATGACAACAAAGACAGACAGAAAAATGCTTTTATGCTCTCATTTGCATAAAATTTTACGAGATTCGTATTTGTTAGTCCCACTGCTTTTTTTCGCTGGAAGAGCATTCACCGAGAGGGTCCTGCATTTGTTCGATTTATTGCATGACATTAGGAAATTAAACATAACATTTTAGATAGTAGCAGAATTCCGAAGTCTTTTCTTCGTACTTCAATTTGGTCCTACAACTAGCTATGTCGTAGAAATGTTGACCTTCATTGAGTAATTGCGAAAACATACCACTATTTGTGAAACAAGTGGAAGATAGGAAGTCATCAACGTAAACCTTTTGTTTTAATGTGATTTTTTCAAGGACCACCTTTGTGCACTTTCATGTAGTATGTGATCATAAATTGTATTGAATGTTGGATAATTGCTATCACGGTAATGTACAGCATGGTTGTGCTTCCTCAACACTCGGAGTTCGACAGTTCCATACTATGTGAGGAAAATGCTACCACCTACTACTTATTCTTGGCTGGTTCTGGTGAGTTTCTGATATGACCGGTGCTAACGACATAAAACTTGAGGAGGAACTAAAGAAGGAAGTCAAAAACAGACACTTTCAGTTCCGAGCTTGTACATGGGAAATATGCCAACTTCTTCGAAACGATATGTTTTTCTCAGCATGTAAGGGTGACGGAGTGAGGCACAATCACAAAAAAACTGCGATCCGTTTTGTAGGCAAAGTGGTTTTGCTTTTCTCTAAAAAAAATTTCTCAACATGCAACTAAATATTCCTCGCGCATATTGCCCCCTCGCTCCGTACATCACTATCTCCGTAGCACCATCTAGCGAAGAGCAGAAAAACTAATAAAACAAGCAGATAAAAGACTTCGGAATTTATAAGCTGAAAGGAGGAGCTATTCACTTCTCATAGCCTACCGCGTGGGTGGAAAAAGTTTTACCGTAACTCGAGCATCCCCATCATCACCGACTTCAACGTTCACCAGGGGCATACGAGTTCGTGCTGTCAAATGTGGCATTTGTTGTCCGAGCAGTACCCAGATTCCGATTATGAGAGTCCAAAATTACAAACCGTCTTATAAAGATCACCGGTACGTACTAGCGGTGATACGGAAGAAGAAAACACAATACCGCCTCTATGAACGAAGCACGCTGTGTGTGGTGTTCGATTTCGTAGACGAGATAAAAAAAAAAGAAAACCAACACTGAAGCTCGATTTTGAAAACACAAACGAGTCCATCGGGACCGTGCACACATGAGTCCGAGTTTTCAACCGTTCTGAAGAAATCAGGAACATGGCACAGACATGAAAGTCTGTTATCGGTGTGTGATTTTTGTTGAATACAGTGCTGTGGTAAAGACAGGATGATGAAAGATAAAAATGTCTAGCCTTCCTATAGTTGATGCCACAAAAAGTACGAAATGTTCGAAACAGATTGTAAAACTATTCGAACCTGTTGGCCTGGCTATTTATTGGCTCTAAAAACTTAATGCAACTTTGAGTCTCGCGATTCCGGTTCCGGAAACAGTTATTTAAAATGTCCAATATAAAACTTGCATCGATTTATCATGAAATGTTAATGAGAAAGGCAACATTACACCAGGTTACAGGTTTTTCCTTTCTCTATAGAAAGATATTAGAATTGTTGGAAAAACCGACTTTCGTACGGAGCAACGGAGACCCATAATGTTATATACCATTCGACTCAGCTCGACGAGATCGGATAATGTCTGTGTGTGTACGTGTGTATGTGTGTGTGCGTGCACTTTTAGAAGATATTTGAACGCGCTCAATTTTCTCAGAGATGGCTGAACCGATTTTAACAAACTTAGACTCGTTTGAAAGGTACTATTAGGCCATTGATCAAGTTCTGTGACTTTTCGTTTCGGAGATATGATTGTATAAGTGACGTAACCGACAACACACGTTGATTTTTACCACTCTTATTTTGGGATCACCTCTAATTTCGTAAAGCGCTATTGTTCAAAAGTTTAAGCACCTCGAAAAATGTCCTCATGCAAAATTTGAGCTAAATCGGACATGCGTAAGGGGTGCTGCCCGGCGGTTAAGGTTGGAAAATTTTCGATCTTGAAAAAGCACCATTGATGCCAAAAATCTTAAAATTGCATGAAACATCGAGATTTAGTGTTATAGTAAAAAAAAAAATTTTTTTTGAAAAAATCGACTTTCTGGGACTTTTGATATTTTTACTAAGTCCCAGAAAGTCGATATTTTCAAAAAAAAATTTTTCGAGATGACACTAAATCTCGACGTTTCATGCAATTCTAAGGGTGAAGCCAGAGTGGGCGCGACACGCGACGCGAAGCGATGCGATGCGACCAATTATGTTCTGTATTTCCTTCATTTGTTTACAGCAAAAAATCAACATGTATTTCAGAGTAAACACGAGGCGTTGCGTAGTGACAAGCGACAAGCTTAACGGAATGCGCAAGTGTTGGAAAGAGATTTCGAAAATATTAAAAGTTTCTGGCAAGTGCAATCAATGAAAGTGCAATGAGTTTTGAGAATATTTGGAGTTATCTCGATGGAAAAAGTTTATACATTTTCTATAAATGTTTAATTGAAAATGTTAAGAAGGCGGCTTTATTTCAACAGGCATTTTACGCCATCAAACATATCCATAAAAATCTTCGAGGAATATAAAGTCTCCTGTATATTACAACGACCGAAAAAGACATGATTGATGCTGTCGAAGAAGGGTCATTTGAAATGGCATTTAGCCAGATTGAAATATTCGAATTAGCCAAGTTGCTCTTCTATTCTGCCTTCTCTCTGGAAATAGAACTTTGAAAGTTGAAACTAGTGAAAAAAAAACATTGTCGCATGAGAAATATTTGCATTCTGCAAAAAAAGCTACAACTTCGGATAGAGCTGCAGTGAATGATCAGAATGTTCCTTCCCACTTAGAAAAAAACGTTCAACGGTGGTCCTTCATTGGTCCAATACGTTGGATCATTTGTCCAATGAAAGTCCAATCAATCGTTCAACGGGAGGCCAACACGGGACCTTCGTTTGCCGATTTTGAAACAGACCGTTGAACCTAATGCCATTTTTTTCGTTCAACAAACCCGGCAGACAGAGGTCCATTGTTGAGCCATTTTTAACATGAGGAGTTGGAGCCCCGTTGGACTAGTTTTACTGCAGAATTTCTGAAGATTTTCCACTTATTTGTTTAAACAATACATACCTGCACAATACTTCTACTTCACGTAGAATAACAACAAATTTTCTTTCTATGTCAAGGTAACACTTAATTTCCACACTATTTTTGCAAGACAAACAATTAATAGAAATAAAACTTTAAATTATATTGTTTTGCTACTACTGTCACTTTGAGACTCGCTACTATTTCTCATCGGAAAACTTTCTGGCTTCACCCTAAGACTTTTGGCATCGAATTTTTTTTTTCGATTTCGAAAATTTCATGTACTCTTCCCTATGGTGCTTTTTCAAGATCGAAAATTTTTCCCTTATGGTGATTTTTGAAGATCTATGAAAATTCCACTAAGTGAACTAAGAAGGGGTTTTTTTAGATTAGCATCACTCTTCTCATACAAATAGGCAACGCAAATGTCAAGCACTAGTTTGGAAAAATGATACTGACTGTGTGACCTAAACACTGAAGCATGCTTTTGTGAACTACTTGAATCAATCTGAATCAATTGTTGTCCAAATTCGTATCCGAAATTATTTAGTAAAAGTATGAAATATATTTTTATGAGACTGTTACGATAGAAGAGAAAGGCATTAGGGATTAAGAAGGGTTTTTATAGTTATATTTATTCGGTCCACTTTTTAATCCTTAGAAAAATGTTTTACTTTCTTTTCTGTGCGCAGGTTTCTAAAGAACCCCATCGATGTATTCTCTAACTTCCTGTATATATTGGCTTTATAAATCGTTGCTGAAATATGGCAAATGTACGTTAATTTTTCATCCAGAATGACACCTTGATATCTGACGTTATCAATGCGTTGCAGCTGAGTGTCGGCGACGGTGTAATTAATATTGAACATGCTTCTCGTAAGATGTTAGCTAATGACGGAACATTTCGAAACACAGATATCTATTTTGTTTATTGCACACAATTCGTAAAATGTATTAACAAGATGTGGCAATTCACGCCAATCGGCTTCTTTGCGAATAACGAGAAATATTTTCAAATCGTCACCAAAAAATAATTATCACCATGCCTTAAGATAAATACAGCATCGTTCAAAAACAACGAGAAAAGAAGTGGTCCTAGAGTACTTCCTTGAGCAACTCCTGGGATGGTTGAAAGAAATTTCGATACGATCAGACCTCAAAGAATAAAGTGTATGAATTGATATCGAACCTCCCGACAGCCGACTGCCCGGAGTTTTACGTGTTTAGAAAGAAATTTCGTTTTTTTGTAGGAAGCACATAATAATACAAAACGAGATTAGATTGCAGCGTGTTCTCGGGGTAGCCGGCCACCTAGAGCAATAAACATATGATAATATTATTCGAAAATTTACTAACAAACAAACCCTTCCTGCGATGCATGTGGAAATGCAGAGGATTTCTCGGTTGCATTGAACTAACAATCTTTCCTTTCCAAGTAGATCTGCATTCGGACGTGGCCGGCGTCGGTATTGAACGGCATGCAAGGATCATTGCTGTTTACACAATGTGAAACTACGTACTATTCCCAAGCAAGTTGTTTCAGAAAAAAACGTGCTTAATTCACTTAGCTGTGAGATGATACCTTTTTTATCAATCCGCATGAGTTTTTTGCATGAATATTCTTCGGTGTTTTAGTTCCCATGACATTATTTTAATGACCGTCGTTATAAGCGTCAATTTGTGATTTTAATCATTCAATATCCTGTAATGTCGACGATACAAATCGGATCGAATTTGAATCTAAACGTGTGACAATCGATTGAACATTTCATGAGATCTCGTAAAAGTTTCAGTTTAGAGTCTCGATTATTTACGGTACTTCCACAGCAGGTATTCATGAACCAGCATAACTCAAAACGATTCGTATGACCAAAAAATAAATATGACGAAATTGCAATAGTTTTGACTCCAACTTTGAAGCTTTTTAGAATTGTCATCTTCTATATCGACTTGAATTTTAAAACTCTTCACGCTGTTATTCCAGAATCGGAAATCAGAATCGGATAAAATTAATTAATTTTGAATGGGACCATAAATCCTTTAATTTGAATTTTTGTTTTTGAAATTCGATTTTTTGAGAAACGATTCGATACTGTAACCGGAATCCGAAAATCGGTGCAGCCGAAGTCAGTTAAATTCACCTGAGGAGTTGTGTAGTTTCAAAATGTTCGAAAATCAGTGACGACTGACTAAAAAGCAAGATGTTTTATATATCTTTAGACCTTTCATTTGAATCTTAGATGGTTCTTAGATTTCATTTGAATCTGAGATCGGTTCAGCCATCTATGAGAAAAATGAGTTACACTATTTAAATTCCGTTTGACATATCATCCTGTAGCTCAGGAACCAGAAATCGGATCCAGACGTAATTCAGGAACTTTGTTTGGAAGCACTTCTCGTATGAATCTGAGTTTGTAGAATCATCTCCGATAAAATTGAGTAAAATTATTTTCCACACACGCATTTGCTGATCTCGACGAACTGATTCGAATGGTATATGGATGTTATGTTCTTCCAGCATTCTTTACTGTCAGTAGTTTAAACCAATATAATTATGCAATAGTTTTTAACTAGAAAATGCTGCCATCTTGGCCATCATCTGATTTACATGTCATATTCGAACGGTTATGTTGCCAAAAACGAACCGTGCTAAAATCGTTCCTAGGCAAAATGTTATGAAAAAGGATGTTGTACACAGTCTTTTTGGTTCTTAGAAACAATTGTATGCAACAGTATAAAAAATCGTTGCTCCCAAGCGTTGCTTTGTCATACAATGCACAAAACTCCTACTAGGGGAAAAGTCGCTTACACAAAAATATCGATATCTCCGATAAAAATGGACGTATTTTAAACTTCTATGGCTTGTTGGATAGCTATTACCGTGCGGAATCTAAGTATTCTGTTTTCAAGGTCAATTGTGACAGATTCTGGAAAATTTTGACTTAAAACTTCGTATAACTCAAAAAGTAAACATCCGATCTCAAAACCATTCAATAGCGTTCAGGGTGACGGGGAGACCTTTCATTTGCGACTAGTTTGGTCAAAATCGGTCCAGCCATCTCTGAGATCTCGACCTCTTAGTTGACAACACACATACAGACACACACACACGGACATTTGCTCAGTTCGTCGAGCTGAATCGATGGTATATGACACTCGGTCCTCCGGGCCTCGGATAATTTGTCTAAAGTTTGAGCGAATTCAATACCTATTTATTATATTTATGAAAAAGGTAAAAACATTGTGCAAGCTTAATTGGTTCTGATCAATAACGGAGCAGCAACACAAGGGCGGTCTCTAATGCTAATGCTAATGAAATTTTTTTACCGATAAGAGTTTCCGAGTTATAACGGTTTGAAGAAACACAATGTGTGTGCAAAGTTTCATCCGTCATTCAGTAAAAACCATTCAAGCGAAGAGGTTGTGTTTCGATTGTACTGGCTCGTGAGTTAACGGCTGCTACCGAGACAATTCTAAGCTTCAGGTAGTTAAACTGCCCATAGCAAACGCAATATTCGGGGCGTTTCCCGACTGGAAAGCTAGCAACGAAGGCCATCCCGTTCATACGCACAGAGGTGTAGAGACACAGAGGTGCGAGAGCATAGAAGTGACGAGTCACAGAGGTGCCATCGCATAAAGGTGCGAAGACGAAGGGGTGCAAAGGCACAGAGGTGCTAAAGCAACCCAGTGCTGATCTACCAGGTACCAGAATTTGTACGCTGCGTAGGATCAAAAGAGACGGCATATATCGCGAGGTGCTACACTGCAAGCATCGCATTTGATCGCCACCAAGAGCAAAAGCACTGTACCTGGGGTCAGGTACAGCAAGTGCAGTGGTGTTCACAACGACGGCAGAGCAACTGAGATAGCAGTAAACGACAGAAGACTGCCAATTGGAAACAGCAAAAGACTGCCAATTGGAAATCGTTGGAAGAGCTTCACGTCGTTCTTCACGATAAAGGAACAGAGACATCAGCTACAAGGTAGATTTAATTTAATTTATTTTTTATTTCTTATATCTGAAATTTTACTAAACATAAGTTTTTATTTTGGTATTATTAATTTACAAAAAAAATTTAATGTAATGGATGATCTCATGGAAGATCATCCGAATCCGATTCCGGATACTAGTAAAAGTTTAAATACTCCGAGGGCTAAACATTATCCACAGGGTACCACTGGGCCATGGATAGTCTATCTTCGAAAAAAAGAAAAGATTTTAAACTTGATGCAAATTACAAAGGATTTGACATCACATTTCTCTGAAGTTAAAGAAATCTGTAAGGTTAATAGAGATAAAATTCGAGTTGTAGTTAACGACTTGAAACAGGCAAACGATATTGTAACCTGTAAATTATTTGCTATTGAATATCGAGTTTACATTCCATCGAAGGAGGTAGAAATTGACGGTGTTGTGACTGAAGCAAGTCTGACAGCAGATGATTTACTTAAAAATGGAGTTGGCCGTTTTAAAAACTCCATGCTTGAGGGAGTTAAGATACTCGAGTGCAAACAATTGTACTCAGCATCTATTGTCGATGGAAAAAAGTCTTATCGTCCCTCAGATTCGTTTCGCGTAACATTTGCCGGATCTGCATTGCCTAGCCATGTCTATATCGATAAAATTCGTCTTCCTGTTCGGCTTTTCGTACCGCATGTTATGAATTGCACGAACTGTAAAAAATTCGGACATACAGCTACTTACTGTAGTAATAAGTCCAAATGTATCAAATGTCAAGGGCCTCATAAGGATAATCTTTGCGATAAAGATGTTGAAAAATGTGTTTATTGTGGGGAAAGCCCTCATGATGATCTTTCAGTGTGCGCTGCATTTAAGCTGCGTAAAGACAAAATGAAGCTTCCTTTAAAAGCACGGTCTAAGCGCACATATGCAGAAATGCTCAAAACGGTCATACATGTCTCCCCTTTGGAAACCGAAAACGGTTTTTCAAATCTTGCGGAGCCAGAGGAATCTGACTCTGACGGAAATAGTGAAGATACCTCGTTTGTCACTCCTCAAGGGTCTGTTAAGAGGAGATTAACAAACCACAAAATACCAAAAAAGACACCTAAAATTATACCTTCAAAAAAAGATCCCCGTGTTAAAGCTAAAAAGCCAAATTTAAAACCAAAAACTGTGCCTCCTGGTTTGTCAAATTCACAAACCAATCCAGGAACTAGCTCAAGAAAAGACAATAATCCAGTGGGCTCCATTTCACATTCACCAACAGGATTACTGAAATTTTCGGAAATTGTAGAATGGATTTTCGCTGCATTCAATATTTCTGAACCTCTAAAGACCATCATAACAGCATTCCTTCCAATAGCTAGAACTTTTTTGAAACAGTTATCAGCTCAATGGCCAGCTCTTTCAGGTTTTGTATCATTTGATGGATAATTTATCATCCGCCGCAAATGATTCAATCACTGTCCTGCAGTGGAATTGTCGAAGCATCATGCCAAAACTTGATTCATTTAAAGTTTTGTTGCATAGTCAAAAATGTGATGTATTTGCTTTGTGCGAAACATGGCTTACATCAAACATAGCCTTAAATTTTAATGACTTTAACATTATACGTCTCGACAGAGACTCCCCGTATGGTGGAGTGCTTTTAGGAATTAAGAAATGTTATTCCTTTTATAGATTAAACATTCCTTCGACTTCTAGTATAGAAGTTGTTGCTTGTCAAATAAACATTAAAGGAAAGGACATTTGCATTGCTTCGGTATATATTCCTCCAAGAGCTCAAGTTGGACAACGACAGCTTAATGAAATTGTCGAAGCCCTTCCTGCTCCACGTTTGATTTTAGGAGATTTCAATTCGCACGGAATGATGTGGGGTTCCGTTTACAATGATAGCAGATCATCTCTAATATATAATATTTGCGACAATTTTAGCATGACGGTACTAAATATGGGTAGCATGACACGGATCCCAAGACCTCCTGCACGTCCAAGTGCATTAGATTTATCTCTTTGTTCGACTTCAATTCGACTAGATTGCACCTGGAAAGTATTTCCTGATTTACATGGTAGCGATCATTTACCAATCATCATCTCAATTAGCAGTAACAAAGGCATTGCTAATTCAGTTAATATTCCATATGATTTGACAAAAAATATTGACTGGATTAAATACCAAAGTAATATTTCAAGTGTCTTAACTTCAATGGAAGAGCTTCCCCCACTTGAAGAATATGACTTCCTCGTTTGTTCGATTCTGGAGGCCGCAGAACAAGCCCAAACCAAACGATTTCTTGGTCCATCGTCTAACAGAAGACCTCCAAATCCTTGGTGGGACAAAGAGTGCTCAGATGCTAAACACGCGAAACAAAATGCTTTCAAGACGTTTTTAAAACGAGGAGGAGGAACTCCTCAGAATTTTGAAAAATTCTTGGTTTTAGAAACCAAGTACAAGAACATACTTCGGGTTAAGAAATGCAGCTATTGGAGACATTTTGTGGAAGGTTTGTCAAGAGAAACCTCAATGAGCACTCTTTGGAATACGGCCAAACGAATGAGGAATCGTAACGTAGGAAATGAGAGTGAGGAGTACTCGAATCGATGGATATTTGATTTTGCGAGGAAAGTTTGTCCAGATTCCGTTCCTACGCATAGCATTGTTAGGGAGTCTTCTTCAAATGATGATTCCATTGATAGCCCCTTTTCAATGATGGAATTTTCCATAGCACTCATGTCTTGTAACAATAACGCTCCTGGATTGGACAGAATTAAATTCAACTTGGTGAAGAATCTGCCCGACCTCGCAAAAAGACGTTTGTTGGAATTGTTCAACAAGTTTCTTGAGCAAAATATTGTTCCACCTGACTGGAGACAAGTGAAAGTTATCGCCATTCAAAAGCCGGGGAAACCAGCTTCCAATCACAACTCATATAGACCCATTGCGATGTTGTCCTGCATCAGAAAATTGTTCGAAAAAATTATTCTACGACGTCTCGACACTTGGGTCGAGACGAACGGTTTGTTGTCAGATACTCAGTTTGGCTTCCGTAGAAATAAAGGGACGAATGATTGCCTTGCATTACTTTCGTCTGACATCCAAATTGCCTTCGCTCAAAAGCAACAAATGGCATCTGTATTTTTAGACATTAAAGGAGCATTTGATTCAGTTTCCATTGATGTTCTTTCAGACAAGCTCCACCAACATGGACTCCCAGCGGTTATAAATAATTATTTGCACAACCTTTTGTCAGAGAAACGCATGCATTTTTCACATGGCGATTTGGCAACAATCAGAATTAGCTACATGGGTCTCCCGCAAGGCTCATGCCTCAGTCCGCTCCTCTATAATTTTTACGTGAATGACATTGACAGCTGTCTAGTAACCCCATGTACACTAAGACAATTGGCAGATGATGGCGTGGTTTCAGTTACTGGATCCAAAGCTATTGATCTGCAAAAACCATTGCAAGATACCTTAGATAAATTGTCCGTTTGGGCTGTTCATCTTGGTATCGAATTCTCTGCGGAGAAAACAGAGCTGGTCGTCTTTTCAAAAAAGCATGATCCCGCGCAACTTCAGCTTCATATGATGGGAAGAATAATCGAACAGGTTTTGACTTTCAAATACCTCGGGGTGTGGTTTGATTCCAAATGCACGTGGGGAGGACACATTAGGTATCTGATAACGAAATGCCAACAAAGAGTAAATTTTCTTCGAACAATAACAGGGTCTTGGTGGGGTGCTCATCCGCAAGATCTAATAAAATTGTATCAGACAACGATACTTTCAGTGATGGAATATGGATGCGTTTGTTTTCGTTCCGCTGCAAATTCTCATATTATCAAACTTGAGCGAATTCAGTACCGTTGTTTGCGAATTGCTTTAGGCTGCATGCATTCGACACATACAATGAGTCTTGAAGTTCTGGCGGGAGTTCTTCCATTAAAAGATCGATTTTGGGAGCTTTCATCACGCCTGCTAATAAAATGTGATGTGCTGAATCCCATGGTAATTAATAATTTCGAACGACTAGTCGAGCTTCGATCTCAAACAAAATTCATGACAGTATATTTTAGCCATATGTCACAGGAAATCAACCCTTCAAGATATATTCCCATCCGTGTCAGCCTCCTAAATGTACCAGACTCAACTTTATTTTTCGACACATCCATGCAGCGCGAAGTGCGTGGAATCCCGGACCACCTACGCTCTATGGAAATCCCAAAAATATTTTCAAGTAAGTTCAGGCATATTAACTCTGAGAAAATGTTTTACACGGACGGATCGCGAATGGAAGAAGCGACAGGGTTTGGTATGTTCAACAATAATGTTTCGGCCTCATTCAAGCCTCAAGAACCTGCATCTGTTTATATAGCAGAGTTAGCAGCAGTTCATTATAGCTTGAATGTAATCGTCACATTATCTCCAAACCATTATTTCCTCTTCACAGATAGTCTGAGTGCAATTGAAGCCATTCGCTCAAACGCTGCTGGCAAAAATGAACCGTTTTTCTTGGGTAAAATAAAACAGTGTCTGAACGACATATTGAATAATAATTATCTAATCACAATAGTTTGGGTTCCGGCTCATTGCTCCATTCCAGGCAATGAAAGAGCCGATATTTTAGCCAAACGTGGTGCTATTGAGGGTGAAATTTATGAGAGACCGATTGCTTTCAACGAATTCTATAGCGCGTCTCGCCAAAGAACACTTGCCAGCTGGCAAGCTTCTTGGGATAAAGATGATCTGGGTCGGTGGATGCACTCAATTATTCCTAAAATATCGACAAAGGCATGGTTCAGGGGACTGGATGTGAGTAGAGATTTCATTCGTGTGATGTCCAGACTCATGTCCAATCACTACACGTTAGATGCACATCTCCTTCGAATTGGACTTTCCGAGACTAATCATTGTGCTTGCGGCGAAGGTTACCGCGATATTGACCATGTTGTTTGGACATGCGTGGAGTTTCGTGATGTCAGATCTCAACTAATAAATTCCTTGCGTACCCAAGGTAGACTATCCAATGTCCCAGTTCGCGACATTCTTGCTTGTCGTGACCTTCCATACATGAAACTTCTTTATCATTTCATTAAATCCATTGGAGTTCCAATTTAAATTTTATTTTATGTTAAACTGTTTTCTCTTCCATGAGTTCAACCAATAGCCAACTATAGGATATTGAATATAAGTGGTGAACTGATACAAACAATCCTGAAATAGTTATAAGATCATGTACAAAATAAATGTATTTTATTTAATGTAATTAAAATAGCAACTCGCTTGATAAAAACAGTGTTTAGATTAACTAATGAGTACCAACATACTAATATGATATTCGAAATGTATTAGGTTTAAACTACTATGTATTGTGGATGCCACGGCGAAGAAAAACTTATGTATATTGCCTATGAAATAAACGTATTTATGAAAAAAAAAAAAAGTTTCATCCGAATCTGAGCAAGTCGATCCATATTTTTATTTCATTTTTTGCTATTCATTTCTAGAAATTTGACGTGAAGACATTTTACTTTACTATGGAGCACATTTTCAAAATTACCTCTCTACAAGAATGAGTAGAACTTATTCATGAATATTTCTTGTTCGACATGTTTTGTTCGCTAGTTATAAACCATGAGTGTTTTTATTGACTAATATGAGGAAACATATTTGTGTATGTTGTTAAAGACATCCAATTTATAACCAAACTGTTCTCATAATTATTGATACTTTTGTTCCACGCATGGAAAGTTCGACAAGTAAGTTATTGAAATTAATATCATTATGATTTCTAACTTAAATTTAGAAATCTTAGATGACTAAAAACGATTTGTTGTGGATTTTTCCATTGATTATTGAATTTGAGCATAATTTATAGAAGTAAAGTGTTGAAAGTTTGCAAAATTCACACAATCAATCAACTAATACTACTAAAGAATGTCCCAGAAAGTATGGACGCACTTTGATTTCGCTGTTATAATTCACAAGTGTCAGATATTCAAATTTTATTCGATATACTGATAATATTAGACTACAACAACAGAATATTATTCTCAACATTTGCTACTTAGCCATTGTAGACTTGCGAACGTTCCTCATTAAATTCCGTACAGACTTCTTGGCGACAAGTTTTGACACTTTTTTCCAATCTTTTTCGAACTGTTGAGTGGTTTCGGCTGCCGAGACATGCTTCCTAAGATGTGCCTTTGTTAATGCCCAAAATTCCTCAATTGGTCGAAGTAGTCGAGTAGTGCCAAGAAGCAAGATCTGGCCAGAAGACAACAGGATCCTTGTGGCTTCGAATCATGGGTAGAAGTCGTTTTTGTAAACATTCCTTGATGTATATTTCGCTGTTCATTGAAGAAGTGGTGATGAAGGGTTTCTAAATCTTACCGCAGCTACAAATTGCTTGCCAGACCATAGCTTTCTTACCAAATTTTTCGACTTCAATCGATGTTTCGGACTGGTTTAACACTTGCCCTTCTCGCACCGTATAATATTGTGGTCCCGACAAGGATTTGTAATCGAGTTTCACGTAGGTTTCGTCGTACATGATTATGCAGCTCAAATTTCCAGCAATAATCGTATTGTACAGCTTCCGAACCCTCGGCCTGATCGATGCTTTTTGTTTCGGACTACGTTTTGGTTGTTTCTGCTTCTTATAGGTTCGAAGATTCAAGCGTTCTTTAGCACGAAGAACATTTGACTTCGAAGTGCCCACTTTTTTGGCAACATCCCGAACTGAAACCTCCGTATTTTGCTCAAACGCCTTCAGTATACGTTTTCGGTTTATCCTCAAAGGTGTTATCCTCACCGAACTTATTGCATTTCGCACGGTTTTTTCACTTACTCCTTCCATTTTTGCTATCTTTTTCAGTGACAGTCCGCGTTCTGTGCATGATATGTACCCAATTTTTCGACGTTGTTCTGCTGAAAGTCCACGCATTTCGAAACAAACAAATGAAAACGAATAAACAACTGCACAAGTGGTTAGAGAAGAGTGTAAACAACAGGACGCAGTCATAAAAATTGACAGATTCTGAACCATTGCGAAACGGAAGCGGTTTTTGGTTGCGTCCATACTTTCTGGGACAGTCTTTAGTACATCACCGAAATCAGTTTGTTCGGCCATTAACTAACAAAATTCCTGAATCATAGCAGTTTTGGGCTCAGTGCCAAAGATTATTAGTTCTAATACTCATCATCCTGTTGCTCCGGAGCCGGAATCCGGATTACTTCGCACAATGATCTATAAGATCATAAAATATTCAATTTAAATCTAAGCTTCAGAAAGTCGGCTTAGCCATCACTGGGAGTTCGAAGTGAGTTTCCGAAGTTTGAATTTTTCGTCATACTACCGGAACCAGAAACTCAGGACCTGTTGTATCGAAGTAAGTTTTTATAGTCACCAATTAACAAGATCTGGATCTAACTGGAAGCGTTTATGAGTCAGTTGTATGGATTTTGTAAACCTTTTTTAAATCCCACCTGTTCAAAAATCCTCATGACATTTTTCAACTTTTCCCCTCAACTGAAATTTTTCAGTTTTTCATCCTGTAGTTCTGGAACCGAAAGTCTGATCCGGATAAAATTTAATTATTTTTTATGCAACTGATTGAAGTTTTCGAAAAAACTGGTTCCGCCAGCTCAAAGAAAACAGGGTGCATATTTTTCGTTTTTTTACATATTGTCCTGTAAAATTTTGAATCTCAATCTAAGAATTGGTGGTATATCAACCGGGTGAATTACAGCTTTTCGAACTCACTGCCGTTCGTTTGGATTTAACTTAGCAGGCGGGGCAAACGAGTGGAGTACAGATTTGTTTACGAGAAGCTGCCGCTTCACTTAGCGGCTTTCGACCGCCCAATCTCTGGCTTCGTTTATGTGTCACATTAATAGATACATGAAAAAAAAATTCAATATGCTTATGTTGTTACTACAATGCTTTCGGTAGGTTAACCGAAAAGTTCTGATATTTAAATAAAAAAAATCAGAAAATTAACTTTCTGTGAAATGATCCATTCGGCGAAACGACTTTCAGAGGAATGGTTCTTGGAGATACGGTTTTCGGTGAAATAGCAACTGTGTCTCGTGTAATAAGAACCTGCAAGGAGCATCTGATTTCCCGAAGGAAAAGTGGTCCAATTGACGGTAAAAATGCCAGCAAAGTGATGCAATAGTTTAAGAACCGTCCAAACATGTCGAGATGTCGCTAAACAATGCAATACAATGTCAGTCGGTTTTGTGCAGAACATCCAAACCAGAAAGCTGAATGCTCCAAACTGGAATGAAAAGTATGTAGCATCATTTGAACGCTGTTTATCGCCACGCGCTAACGCTACAAGCATCGCCGAAGCAACAAGCACGCTGGAGATTTTATTGTCAGCGAGACAATCCGCACTCGCTTCACAAAACGTACTTCTTTTGTTTTCGTACCTCTACATACGATTGTTTCTGCTGATCTCTGCAGAAAAGTTTAACTGGCGCAAGACAAATTATATTGAAATCGAACAATAACCCTTTATGACATCATTCTTATAGTTCCTGAGCGCCAAATAAAAAGGCACTATCTAAAGTTTGTATAAATATTCCCAGTAAGTAAAATATCATTTAAACGGCATGAAAGTACGACATACACTAAAACCTCAATTTACGCAAACTTAATTTATGCTAATTTCATTTACGCGACTTTTTTTACGCGACTTTTTGTACGCGTTTTATTTGTAATGACGCGATTTTTTTATTTAAGTTTTTGCTTGATGAAGGAAATTTTCATGTATACGTATACAAAACAATCTAACATGCTTCAGTGAATTGAAATGTACAGCACTGAATTGTTTGGTTTCATAGAATCTTGGTAAGATCGGGGGAATCCAAGAATTCTCTGGGAAAAAAGAAATCTGTATATGAACGCGTGACTGGTGACTTTTGCATACCTTTTGAGTGCGGAATGTTCTTGTAGTACTATATTCAGCAAATTGACATATTGCGGTAATTTCTGTGGAAGTTCTTGTCCACCCAAAACCTCCTAAGAATATAGGCCTTGAGGTCTATCAACGAAACCGATGACAGTAGTGAGTTTCTTTTTTGTGGTCCATATTCGTGGTATCAGCTTCAACTAGTTGGATCATTGTGAAGGATTATGGAGTATAAGCTTTAAGATCTACCAGCGTAACCAAGTGAAATATGAGGATCCATGTTCGTGATACAACATGAAAATCATTTGCTTATTGTGATTATCCTAGGTCGTTCAAAAACTATCAGAAATACAGATCTTAAGATTTACCAACATAACATACTGCAATGACGAACTTATTTTTGCTGATTGCTCGTGAAGATCTTAAGACCTGTCTTCACTTAAGCTCTTGGACTACTGAGAACATACCTAGAACAGTTAAAAATAGACAAGAAAGCAATGTGTAGCTCTAAAAATATGAACAGCAAACAAAAAATCGATATTAGCCGTTGTAGTTCACACTGTGGCACAGTGTAGTCTCTAAGGACAATATTCCAAGTAGTTCTTGGATCTTGAAATATCTCTTACGTATTTCCGTAGTCTCGGAATATACTCATATGATCCTGCGTATGAATGTAGTTAGTTTTGTCGTGAATACGACTTACTTTACTATGGGCGCCTTTTCAAAATTTACCCTCTGAGAGAGAGTACATGCCATCGGAAATATGATCACTATTTTATGATAAAATTGTCAGTTGAGTGACATAATCTCAAATATTTCAAAATTAAACTTTTTTGAAATGTTTGGTATAAACGAGTATTAAAGAGGATAATTCATAAGGCGCGTTTGCCTTTCTCGTATTTTGAAAGCTCATAACTCAGTGATCTGTGGAAGGGTTTATATAATCTAACTACCAATTGAAGTATTTCAATAGTACACTATTGAAAAACCTGTCTCATTTCACCCATGTCAACACCAGCCAATCAGAACGCGTTCTGAGGAAGAGAACAAAATATCTGCTGCTATACAACAAATCGTTCGAGAAAAATGTTCCGAACAGTGCTTAATATGGTAGTGAGTTCCACAATTTGGTCCTCCTGAAAGGCAGGAATGAATCCTGATAGTTTCTTTCAATGAAATGCAAATCTAAATTGAAATAATCGACATTAAAATTCTGTATGCGGCCATTTTTACAGCCGTTAGGACCGCCCATTAGTGAAAAAGCTACAAAAGAAATCACGTACAAAGAAATCTCTTAACAAAAATTGGATCAGTTTGGATTCTATCGCCACTGCTAGCAGATGTATTGTGTGTCATTTGCAAAACTAGTTTCGCTTCCGACAAGATCGATTACGTCACAGCTACCACACAGCTTTGCATTGGTGAAAAAACAACGAATAGAGGACAACGGTGGAGAGCATCACACAAAATCAGCCGTTCTAATGGCTCTAAATATTTTCTAAAGAACTACTAGGTTTTCTTGCTCGCAAATCAAAGGTAAATATCCTCGGTTTAGTGCAAATCTAGAACTGTTTTAATAGATTTGTGCACTTTTCGCTGTTTGAAATTCACAGTAATCGAGATAAAGTGAAGCCTTCTTTGTTTTTGCGAAAAATGTGAAAAAGAGGAATGCTTGCATAGTTCATACAAATGATCAACTAATCGATATTCGGAAGTATTAAGGAACATGTCAGTTGTACTCGCATTCGCGACATCCAGTTATGTATCTGACATTACCCACCCACCTTTTTTGTGTTATTTACACTAAACACAAATGAAATTGAAAAAACGTTTTTAAATCGAAAAAATTGAAATAACGCGATGAATTTCAAGATACATCCGTCAATCGGTTTTATATTGATGAGTAAATATGTATGTTCCATTTTTATCGAATTTACACCCATAGAGGTTCCGGTTTTGGCTACCCGCTTACCCCGAGTTCTCACTTTGACTTTTGAGAAATATGTCGAAAGTTGCAGTCATCCAATCAGAGTCGCTACCAGCACGGTATTTGTGGAAATGAAAATAGTAATGATGATGAGAATGATGCTGCCCAATTCGGCCGAAAAGTGCATGAGCAGCTTTCAATCCGATCTGCTATTCATTTCTTTTATGGTATGCTAGGAATGGGTTGAAAGGTGGATCAAACATGCTAATTTAGATTTAGTACCACAGCAGCGGATATCTATTTTGACTGGTCAGAAATAACTTTTCCGGTGGGGTTTTTGAAATCGATCAACCTCCTGCTTCTTCACTGCTCAGTCCAAAAGCATTCACTATTCAATGAACGAATAGTATTCGAGCTGAATCATCTGTTTCCAGTGTTTGGAATTTGCAGTTCAACTTGTGTGTGTGTGTGTGTGAGCCTCGGCGTGTTTTAGTTCCTGGTACGTTTCCCAGTTTTCCTTGGCAGGCAAAGCTAGGACGAGCACGGTCCCGGTATTTCGATATGAGTCACATAAGCGCAATAATGTTGGTTGATTTATATATTCTTTAAAGTAGGATTGTGTTATTTTGATATTCTCATTTTACCGACATCGTTTTAAATTTTTTCAGCGTTTTAATGATTGAGATCTCATTAGTGAATCTGTTTGAATGTTGAATAATTCACAGCTGCTACAAGAAGCACTCATTATAAAACTGAAAATATGTTTGGAGATTCATTTTTTCTATTTTGATCTGCTCTACAAAAGTTCTTCGTCGTCCATGAACTGCAAAAGTCCTAGAACATGTCTTTGTTAAATTTCGGACACCAAAGCAATAGGAAAAAAATGCACATATGTCAACAAAGTCGATTGTTAATTTCAAAATAATGGAGTTATACGAACGGATCAATGCAAAAGTATTTTTGAATGTAAAAACGTGATTAATCCACCTAGTAATGAGATGATACCTTTTACCTTTTTTTATATATAAAAAAAATAGGTATAGAATTCGCTCAAACTTTCGAAAAATTTTCCGAGGCCCGGAGGGCCGAATGTCATATACCAATCGATTCAGCTCGACGAACTGAGCAAATGTCTGTCTGTGTGTGTGTGTGTGTGTGTGTGTGTGTGTGTGTGTGTGTGTGTGTGTGTGTGTGTGTGTGTGTGTGTGTGTGTGTGTGTGTGTGTGTGTGTGTGTGTGTGTGTGTGTGTGTGTGTGTGTGTGTGTCTGTATGTGTGTTGTCAACTAAGAGGTCGAGATCTCAGAGATGGCTGGACCGATTTTGATCAAACTAGTCGCAAATGAAAGCTCTCCCAGTCACCCAGAACGCTATTGAATGGTTTTGAGATCGGATGTTTACTTTTTGAGTTATACGAAGTTTTATGTCAAAATTTTCAGTTTTTTGACAGTATCTGTCACAATTGACCTTGAAAACAGAATATGTTTTCAGACTTAGATTCCGCATGGTAATAGCTATCCAACAAGCCATAGATTGTTAAAATCCGTCCATTTTTAACGGAGATATCGAATTTTTTGTGTAAGCGACTTTTCCCCCATATTCCAGCAGTAGAAGTTCTGAGCGCTGTATGGCAAAGAAAGGCTTGGGAGCAACGTAAAACACGATTTTTTATACTGTACTTCCAGAGCCGGTACTTAGGAACTAGCATAACCCAAAATGATTCGTATGGCCATAAATAATACGCCAAACAATTTACATCTTCTATATCTGTATGAATTTTAAAAACTCATCATACTGTAATTCCAGAATCGGATAAAATTAATCAATTTTGCATGGGACTATAAGTCCTTTAATTCGAATTTTTGTGTTTCACATATCATCCTGTGGTTCCGCAATCAGAAGTCGGATCCAAACGTAATTCAGGAACCTTGTTTGTTAGTGTACTACTTTTCATATGAAACTGAGTTTGTAGAAAACGGTTGAGTCATCTCCGACAAGAATTGAGTGAAATTATTTGTCACACACGCATTTGCTGATCTCTACGAACTGAGTCGAATGATGTATGGAAGTTATTTTCTTTTAGCATTTATTACTGTAAATAATTTAAATCAAAATAATTATGATATTACTTTCAACTTGAAAATGCTGCCATCATCTAGTTTACATGTCATACTCGAACGATTATGTTGAAAAAAAGAACCGTGCTAAAGTCGGTCCGAGGCAAAATGCCATGCTGTACACAGTCTTTTTGGTACTTAGAAACAATTGTATATAACAGTACAAACAATCGTGTTTCATTTGGCTCCGAAACAGCGCTTTATCATCAAACGCGTAAAACTCCTACTAATGGAATAAGGCGAAAAGTCGTTTACACAAAAATATCGATATCTCTGTTAAAAATTGACGGATTTTGACAATCTATGGCTTGTTGGATAGCTATTACCGTTCGGAATCTAAGTCTAAAAACATAATATGTTTTCAAGGTTAGTTGTGACAGATATTGTCGAAAAACTAAAAATTTGAACATAAAACTTTGTATAACTCAAAAAGTAAACATTCGATCTCAAAGCCATTAAACAGCGTTCAGAGTGACGGAGAGACCTTTCATTTGCGACTAGTTTGATCAAAATCGGTTCAGCCATCTCAGAGATCTCGACCACTTTGTTGACAACACACACACAGACACACAAGGACTTGCTCAGTTAGTCGAGCTGAATCGATTGGTATATAACACTCGGCCCTCTAGGCTTCGGAAAATTTTTCTAAAGTTCGAGCGAATTCTATACCTATTTTATATATATATATATATATATATATATATATATATATATATATATATATATATATATATATATATATATATATATATATATATATATATATATATATATATATATATATATATATATATAAACCGGATAAAAACATTGAGGGCAAAAACCACACTCGGATTTTTCAATGCAAGTATCGATTCAAAACCTTAATGCAAGAAGCGGACAAAACAACTTTGAATGCTTGGAGGACAGGTAATGGGTTAGTCGATGCTTTTCACGCAGCCCACCTGGGTTCGATTCCCAACCCGCAAATAGGGTCAAGAAGTTTTTCTGGCCCGAAGTAGTGAATGGCCTTATGATTAAAACCTCTATAATCGAAAAAAGAAACTTTGAATGCAAAAACCGGACGAAAACTTAACCGGCTCTTCCAGAACAAATGTTTTTATCCGATATTTGCATTCATTTTGCTTTTTCACAGCGGCAGTCGGTAAAAACTCGGAAAATTGTTTTCTTCTTTTATATGAAGAGATAATTTTCAACTAGAGCCCAGTATTTCTTTTTTAAAGATGATTATGATGGTCCCGCCTCATACCCCTACAAAGGTGAGCTGGACGATTTATCTAAATGATAATAAATGTTGCATCACATATTTTAACTAGTTACTTTTATCATCGATCCACATATTTTCTACATCATGTATAAGGGTTATCATTTTGAATATAATGATGATGCCAATTTTCCAATATAATGTTTTACAGGTCACAACCGAACAATTGTGTTTTCATGCAATCATTTAGAAATGATTGTATTGAAAATTGTATCTCTCAAATATTGGAAGAACATATCTTGTTCCAGTCATGTTCAATTTCCAGATTGTCTCTAACTGCTTTGCGCGGGCGAATCTCAAACTTTTGTAGATAACTCATTTTTCTAACTCTCAAACAAACTAATAAAAATCCATCATCATCATCATGCAGAAAATAATAGCCTAATGCGTCTTACTTAAAAACAGAACAAAAATAAAATAAATACAATCTTCGTCATTTTACACAATTTTTTAGAATATAAATTGTACTAATTCATTCCAGATCCAGTTACAAAATGGATCTTACGTGTGCAATAAACAGTTTTTTGAACTCCCTTAATGTTGAAGATCGCTTGATTCGTCGTCCTGGCGTCGAATTGAAAAAAACTAATTCCTTTGTACAATAACGAGTTCTGTGATCTGGCTAATAAGAAGCTTGGTGTTCTCGCATCAGACGCATTTCTAGTATTGTACCTATGCAAGTTACTTCCTCTTTCAATCCGATTACATAAATATCGAGGCAGCATACCATTTAAGATTTTGAAAATGAATGCCTTTGTTAGATAATATACTCTCTGTTTCACTGAAAGCCATTGTAATGCATTCAATAGAATATTAGCGGAAGCATATCTATAACAGTTTAAAATCAATCGCAAGACCTTATTTTGCAATCGCTGTAGTCTCAATATTTGCGTGTTGTTAGCAAGGAACAGAATGGATGAGCAGAAGTCAATGTGAGGCGAGCATATTAATTTATACATGAGGATTGACTTCTTCTTTGGCACGCATTTGACCTTTTGTACCTTATACCATTCCAGAACGGTTTTCGCATAGTGACAAGAGACCAAATCACACCAAAACAAAGCTTGGGACTTTTGGCTTTTGGTTAATATTTACCATTTATCCTTTATTGATTGGATCAGTAGAAACGAAACCTTCAAATTTTCGCTAAAACTCGGAAACGGTGTTCTTTCACATCGCGGTAAAAAAAAAAACCAGACCCGGACGTTGTTTAAAGTCGTATGTGTCGTCGTCCATTACGGTTCAAAATTTTTTTCTCAAAAATTGGTGTAAAGCTCTTCAGCGAAACTTTTTCAAGTAAAACTTAGCTTGTCATTACGATTTGGCACTTTTCTCACTTTGTACGCCTTCAGTGCTTGCCTTTGCTTCACTTTTTGTACGTATTATTTTGACGTTGCGAGTCGATTCAATACAGATTGGCCTAAGGAAAAATAGTAATCACTGATGCTGTACGATATTCGAAGTACAAAGCGATAACAATTTCCGAATTGCACTAGGTATCTTAGAGCTTAAGCAGCGTGCCTTTAAACTTATATTATAAAATAAAAAAAAATCAAATCCTAGTTGACAATCCAGCCGCCATCTTATATTTGAGAATAGTTCAAAACATCACTTTTTGACATCAATAATTTGAAGTGATGTTTCGTTTGGAAGAAAACAGAAATGGTGATACGTCTAAATCCTTCAACTTTAACCGTAGAAAAGTATACTCTCGGTGGAATCATTTCACGTAAGCAAGTTCGCTCACATTTCGTTTCGATAAGATGACATCCGTCGAAAGACATGTGTCTGCCCGTATGGGAGTAAAAACGGTGGCGTCTGACTGTTATCATGAAATGAGTTTTTGCTTTTGCCCTTTTTGGTGGTAAGAAAGTCAGCATTGCTGAACGAAAATCTGAACGAAAATTATGCGCGCTGGAATCTTGATGACGTCTTTGGGGTGGAATATTGTATGATGGTTAGATACTGCTTCCTTATAAGCCTGATAAAGATCATGATGTGATGATAAGTATCAAATTAAGTTTTTGGTCGTACTGGTTTTTTTCAAGGTTAGCTAATATCTAGTCATAATATTCATTACATTGAAAGTATGGATAACCTTGAATTCGCATCAATGAAATCAATTAATAATTAGTACTTATTGATTTAAAACATGTGCATTTGTAGTTGTTGTTTCACGCGCTGGTTGTTTCAACTAAAAATTTTTTGATTCAACTAGCATATCCATTGATTTCTCTAATCATTCAGGTGAACAAAATTGTTGTTTTAGAATGCTATCAGTTGGTTCGTTTCATGTTGAAATATTTAAAAACATTTCAACAGAAACATTTCATTTTGAGATATAGATATTGAATCTCAGAGAACAGACAACCATGTAGAGATTGATACGTGTGTAAGAAATTTAACGGTTGTTTGTCAAAGTGACAACCAAGTTGCAATTCACCAACCGAAGAGCTTCTTGACAGCTCCCATTGTTCTCAACAATGTTGGCTAAATATCATAAATGCAACGAACGCCAATAATCATCGTTCGTTTCCCTTCGCCTTTGTTCGATAATCGCTCTGATATTCGGACTTGTCCGTACATTCGGGTGCGAACAAAGCCGACGCTGCTTCGTTTCTCGCATGAAGGCCTATTTGATTTTTTATCGAGACGTCACAAATGAACAAAAATTCATCCTTAATAGTTCAGTTTTAAATCGATTTTACGTTTCATGTTTGACTCATGTGTGCGTAGCAATGGCATCGTTTCCATCAACACAAAATGGCAGCATTCCACCATATGATTTACAGAATGCTATCCTTGTCCCTTAGAAAAGATGCTGCGATAAAAGAGAAAAACTTCATTTTCGAAATTGGAAAGTTCAATGGATATCCAGAGCATACAATTCAAACCATCTTCGATAAAAAATTTGGACTGTTGAAAAAACAATCACTTACAACTTTGACCTCCCCCCTTCTGAAAATTTTCAAAGAATATCGGTGGACTTCAATCGAAATATTTCACACCCATTAAAATCAAAACTAAAAAAATTTGGTTTAGATTTAGTGTTCAGCAGTATGAACTACCAATTGAAAACTTTACTAGGTTCTACAAAAGATCCTACAGAGAATTTGAAAAAGTCTTGGGTATTGCGATAAAATATACATCGGACAAACAAAAGGAACACTAGACATTCGTTTCAAGGAACATATCTCAGAAATAGCGAAAGCATCCAAAGAATTGGAAAAGGGACTACCACATCACTGCAAGTCAGAAGTAGCAGAACATGCCTTTTTTGAAGATCATGAACTCACTACTAATGACATAAAAATCTTAAGACAAATTTCCAATCCATGGAAATTAGATTCAGAAGAGGTTTAAAAAAATTCAAAAATAACTCCATCTCTTTATTAAACCGAGAACTATTCCCTTGGTCTTCTTGGCTTCTTGGCTTTTCCAGTTACTACCCATATCCAAGATAAAAACAAACATAGAAAACACTTAACTCTTCCAGTTTTCTGTTTATAAAAGGAACTTCACTATTCACTGTTCACGTTTGTATAAAAGGAACTTCACTGCAGCATTCTTTCAATAAACTTATAAAACCGATACACTGAAGAAGGATGTAAATAACATTCCGAAATACGTATCTGTATTATAACGTTTGATACACTTTCGTGAAAATAGTGACTGTGAAAATAGTGACTTTGTGAGAGTGTAATGACGTGACATAGTGTATTGAACGGTACAACAACAGTACTATTAGTAGTGAAGGACGAAAACTTCAACTGACATCGCTCGTGCAGTACGTTGTCGGTTCCAGTCTAGCACTCGTCCTTCCTGGGAACTGCATATCGAATAACAAAGAGACCACTGTTCCTTCACTCTACTGTATATACTGTAGCGGATCGTACAGAAGAGGAATAGAAGCATTACGCTTTCCTACGTTGGCTCTCCCAGCCCATCGCCGATGCCCATTTGCGCAGGCTCCCCCTCACATGTTTTGACAGTTGGTTTACACTGCATAGACTGTTAGCGCGACTTATACCACCAAGCAGCCCACGAGTTCAGCAGTGAGTTGGAGCTCCCCATCCGATGAGAAAAAACTGGAAACGTCATTCGATTTTCGCGACCAGCGGAGAAAGTCTGTAAAGTACGGTGCTGATGGGCAAATACAATATAAAATCTTTTACAAACTGGAAAATGTGTGACGATTTGCAAGAAAATCGTTACCGATTCTGTAGCTGGTCTCTCATTTGTGTGGTTTTGACAAGTAACACTGGGATAATATCCAGTTGTTTCGGCTTAGTATGCAAAGGCTGACTGCATATATGGAACATCCAGGCCAGGATTCAAGGCCTTCGAAAAGTCGAAGGACGTCCGTCTGGGAGCTGGTGGCAGATGTTTCCCTGCTGCAGCAGTAGCCTCTCGAGGGCGTAAATAGTGTGAGACTAGTGATTGGGGAATAAGATTCATGATTTTTTTTGTGCTGAAAAACTAGGAACTAGCTCTTGTCTGGTTGTGTATCAGAGGACTGTTTTTTTAGTGTGGCTACGTGACAGTTTCGATTGGTTCTAATGTTCAATTCTTTTCTTTTCTCACCTTGTAAGGTCATACGCACTTGGAATAGAATCGCGAAAGCTTGATACGAAGACGACGAGGACGAAATCGAAGCTAGAAATATCGAATCTCTTAGTGAATGTGTTCTGGAGGACTGATCTAATCGCGGAATACTGGTGCAAATATTATTACAACTACTTAACGTGCTTAAATAGAATTTACAATTAGTATCTGCTTTGAGTGTTCGAAACTAGTTGTTATCGCTTATCAATGATGAAACTAATCTAATGGCAAGTAAATTTCTGTGAGTTACTGAGGAAATCGACATAATACAAAATAATATTCTATGGCCGAGTCAAAGTTCAAGGAAACCCAGAACATGAAAGGGAGAAAAATAATGTCAACCCATGATTTGCCACAATACTCGGTCTCATGGAATTTTCTCACGGAAAAATCTGCCCCCGCCGCCCATTTCGCAGTTTACCCATGCATGTCCACCTGTCTGAGAACAGTGTAACGACAGAAGGAGAGTACCCTTTGTAACGAGAGCGAGAGAGAGAGTATTTTCATACCACCACAATTACTTCCGATAAGACAGCTTAAGAAATTACTGTGAGTTGGTGATTTGTTCGAGTGGTGAGAAAATTGTCCTCCCGAGCTCATCGATCATTCCGTAGTAGTCGTAGTAGTTATGAACGAATACATCACTGTTCAGTGTCACTGTCACTTTATTGCGAAATTGTGTGGTTGTGAGCTTGACCACAGAAAAGTATAAAACAACGATGATAGCTGCATCATGAACTTTCAAGATGCAACAAACGGAAAAAAATCGTAGAAGGCGAGAAGTGGATGTCAAATAATAAATGTATTTCGGAAAAGGCTCCCGAGTGCATGTGATTGTTTTTCACTGTTTTCAATCAGCGCTTGGTTGGATGAGTGCATGGATATGGAATGTGCTACCGAAAGCTTTTTCGTTGGTGCGGGCAAAGGAAGAACCAAATTTTGGCGCAAGTGAGGAGTGATGTTTGTAGTACTACAATGATGGCCGATAGTGAAAAATAATAAAAAATTCGGGAAAGGATGAAGTGTGGTGAGCAGGCATAATAAACTTCTACATTATTGGATTTGGAACGACTACTAGTGGATTGTGTGTATAGATGAGAAAACAAGGAAGAAAGCAAGAAGCTGTGCACCGTACTGCTGTGCGAGGGAAGTTATAAATAGTGAATACGAAATTGGAGTCTATAAATAATCTGAAGTACCGAGGAAGAATATATATATTGAAAAATTGAAGAACTACGGAGAAAGTCCGACATGAGTTAGAGCACTGGGATGCGTGATGGATTTTCCACAGGTTGAGGATAATAGTTTACATTTCGGAATACGTTAGCGGAAAAGGTTAGTAATGTTTCAATGTTGATATCGTTGTTAGTATTTCTTGTACATTTGAATTATTTATCCTTGTTCTTCCGTGTACGAGAGCCACATTCATGTGTATTAATATGTTACGTAACGACGTTGCATTGACACCACTTTATTTTAAAGTAAATGTCCGCGTTAATTTATTGACAATACACAGTTCGAAAAATTCTTGTGATTTTACATCTTAACAGATGCACATAAATGGAGCGTCATATTTCACACAAATTTATATTCAAGAACATGTAAAATTGTGCGATTTGAAAATTACATGTCTTTAAAACGAAAGGAATAAAAATCAAAAGATCGACATCAACAACGCGGCTTGAACCGAAAAACATCAGATCACAAAGCACACCAGTTAGTCGACTTAGCCACAGAAGCACAGATCTGCTTGGCTGGTAAATCGTGCATATAAATTCATACAGTCTCACTTGCTAGCCGAGTGCAAAAAAGGATGGCTTTTATCGTATCAAAGAACGTTCGCTGGCAACTCTTCACCGATTGAATCAGTGCCATCAAAGAGAGTTGGAAATCATCGCAACAACAAAAAACCCGGCATGGCTCATTTAACATAGAATCGACACCAGTGCGAGAGCGAATTTCTCTCGATGACATTTCTGAGAATCAAAGGTTAGCACGCTGCTGTGGGGATCCTCTCTGAAGCAACAAACGGTTGCTTATTATCGTTTCGCGATCCGATTCTATACAGGCAGTTGATAATTGCTATAGAATCATTTTACTATTGCCGCTTATTCTAACTATGTGCATATAATCTTTGTATAAGTTGTGTCTATGAAAATGTATGTGAATACTCCACACAAGGGTTTTGAAATATTGCAACCTAGTATGAGAATCATCAAGTCGAATCATCGATTCGATTTTCTGCGATAATTGTCAACTTGCGATTCTCTCTTGGTAAATTCCACACAGCTGCGATCATTATCAGACTGCAATTTTTTTAAGGGCCGAGAAATACTCAGAGTATGAAGTGGAGCGAAGGAATGTAGAAAAATTCTCTCGCGGTTCATGCATTGAGAGACTCGAGTTCTTGTAGCATCTTCTACCGGATTGAAAATGTTGTATACAATATAGATAGCAATATAGCAGCTTCTGTGAAATTTTCGGCAATCACCAACACTGAGTGCAAATTACACTCGGAGTCAGTATGGAATAATGTGTCATTTGAGAAGTTCAGTAGTTATGAATTGTATCGTTTGAAGAATTATGTCAGCTGTAAAATTCATAATTTCTTCCTGTGTATATTCCGTCTCTTGTAGACATAAAACCTCACTTTTTGTGCAAAACACCAAACAGCTTACATTATTAAACATGACCTAAGTTAGATGCTTATTAAAATCAATGATACATATAGTTAAATGGAGTTTGAATGTTGTAATTTTGCTTCTCATAAACGAAAAATGGTAAACTTTGGATGTAGGACTACGTATTTTTGCCTTTCTCTATAGAAAGGTAATAGACTGTCTGGAAAAACCGACTTTTGAACGGAGCTTTGGATACTCCTAGTGCTATGTAACATGGTTGAACCGACTTGAACAAACCTAGACTCCTTAGAAAGCTACTATTGGGCCATTGATTAAGTTCGAAGATCAAATGGCCGTAACTTCTGTTTCCGGAGATATAATGGAATGAGTAACGTTACCAAGAAAACGTGCTTTTTCTTTCCGTTCAATTTTCTCGTATATAGCTGAACCAATTTCAACAAAGTTTAGTTCGTTTGGAAACTACTATTGTTTCATTAAACAGGTTTAAAGGTCATATGACGGTCATTTACGGTTCCGGCCAAGTGATGTAATAGTATAAGTGACGTAAATTACTACCGCTCAATTTTTTGTATACAGATGAACCGATTTCAACAATTTTTGGCTCGTTCGAGATCATATGGCTGACATTTCAAGTTTCGGAGATATAATCGTACAAGTGACGTAATCGACAAAATGTTTCTTCTCTATACGTATATTTATTTCAGATAGTGACCTATTTTTATAGATATTATCATTCAGGCCTATTTGCGTACAAGCTTTACGTGGTCGATTGAGCTGAGTTTTTAGCTAAATTTTTTTTTGTATTGGATTTCGTTGTCACCCTTTTTCTAGGGGGAGAGGAGCTTCCATCCTGCGAGGTTTGAGGAGCAGTTTGTTCGTGGTTCGTCTCGTCATCCATTGCCGTGGTATTGTTGTTGATTTCGTTGCTAGTTGCTGTAGATGCGCCTTGTTGTACATTGTTTGCAGTTGCTGGTTGGTTAGATGGTAAGCTGTTAATTGCAGCTGGTGTACTTTGTTCTATAGGGAATACGTTGGATGATTTCGTTGAAGGGGATGCTTCACTGTTGTTGGTGACTGTCACAGGTGTACGGAGGTTGCTTGGGGTTGGTGTGAAGGAAGCACCGTTGTCCTTTGGTATAGTTGTCTCCTTGTCCGGTTTATCACATGACTTACCGTAGTGAACAGCTTTTTGACAGTATTGACATGTGGCCATCTGATTGTCATAGGTAACAAGTGATTTGCACGGGATTCTTGTATCCTGACCGAATGTCACATAAGAATGTATAGGCCTCCTCAAGCGCATGCGTAACAAACGTACGCCATTTAGAATACCGGGGAAAAAATATTTCCACTTTTCTTTTTCGATAGAGAGAATCTCTCCGTATTGGGACATAGTTTTGCGAATATAAGAATCGGTGACGCTTGAGGGAAGATCATGCACACGCACTTCTATAGCACTATCTTCCATATATACTGGAATGTTGTACTTAATGTTCTCGTGCTCCACATAGTGCACATTATTATTGTCTTTTGCAAATTGAATTGCATCCAACTCTTTATAGAACTGGATGTAAACAACATTATTTGTCTTGTTGCATTGAAGTAAATGCACACGTTTAATGTCAAGATGCATTTGCTCCTTAAGCAAACCTTCAAGTTCTCGTATCGAAGGTCGAATTTTGCACTGCCTGAAGTCAACAACAATTGTATTCTTTCATGTCGGCGGTAGCTTTTGTTCGTTTGGTTCACTCAATTTCGAGGTCGTTCTATTGTTCACTACACAATACTGTACTTGGTTTCTTTCGTCCCGAACGTAAGCGGTTTTGTTTTATCGACTGACTTGGTTGAGATGTGAAAGCGAACTGATAGTGACCTATGATCACGTTCAAACATATAATTGTAGCACGCTTGGTTCGAAAAATGCTTCCGAATATGTGACATAAGCGCTGAAGCATGTGTTTGTGAACTACTCGAATCAATCTGAATAAATTGCTGTACAACATGAGCCCATATTAGTGTCAGAAACTATCCTAATAAAACAACAGAAATATTTTTATGTTGAAACTGTGTCGATGAAAGAGGAAGGCACTATTACACCACTAGGTGGATTAAGAATGAGTTGGGTTTTCTATATTGGGGTGCCAATTACAACTAGCTAATTCCTCACCGGGGAAATTGTTTTACAAATTAAACTACACTGCATATGAAAACGCATGAAAAGAAAGTACAATTGACTAGAAGAAACCAAGCATGCTTCGCTGTACTCGGTCACTTCGGCTTTAACTTTACAGTCATACATCTACGGAAACAAATTCAACAGAAACATTGATCACGGGTTTATTTTTTTAATTACTATTACATGTCAATTTTCCAATCTGTTATCCCCGTTAGATACTGTTATTCATATTTAAAACTAGCTCAAGATGGCTCTTCGTCTTAAGGGGGTGGTAGGGCGAAAACGATGAAAAAATCACCATTTTAGCGATTTTTTTTACAGAATTCTCGGACAACAAAATAAATTCAAATATTTTGCATGATAAAAAGCATCATTCTAAAAACATTTTGTAATTTTATCGAAGAAAAATATTGAGAAATAAGTCGGTGAAGAGGTATTTTTGAAGACGCTTCCTGAAAATCATGATTTGCGGTGTCCACTGTATCTCTGCGCAGACTAGTCAGAACTGAACAAATGAACGCAGCATAGTTAGAGTAGAAGTTTTTGTAGAACCCAACATTACTGTTTTTTAAAATTTTGATGATTGTTCAAAGTGAAAACTACGATTTTTCACGAAAAAATCCGCCATTTCGTAACTGTAAAACCTCCCCAAAGTAACAAACAACGAAAAAGAAATCGTTGGGGCCTGATTTTTATATGTAGAAAGTAGATTTTTATATGTAGAAAGTGCAAAATTTAAAAAAATTGGTGCAGTATGTTTTGAATGACGAGAAAAACGCGTTTAAAGGTTTATGTCTATAAAATCAATGGAAACAAATTATTACTCCTGAGAGCCCGTAGGACCTAACACTTTAAAAAAATCATATTTTTTCTTTTATAATTTATTATAATGAAACATTTCAAGAATGTTTTGTCAAATTTTGAAGTCAATCGAAGTAGAAATCTTGGGCCTGTGCGCCGAGCTCTTATCTCTTCGCAGAATGAGATAGCCGTAGATAAAGGTCCATAATTTCCAGAGTTTCGTTCCAATAGGCTTGAAAATTTCACAGAATATTCTTAAAATGATTTTCTATAAGAAAATATAAAGAAAATAATAAATGATTTTTCAAAAGTGTTAGACCCTACCCGCCCCTTAACAAAGACTAAAACAGAAATCGTTGAATTGAGAAATGTTTCTTATAATCCGGATCCAATAAAATTCGACTTTGTCTAAATTATTGGTGCTAAGCGACAGTTCTTTTCACCAGTGACGTTCCAAATCTCACTATAAACATAAAAATGTGTGCTGCCATTATAATCCTTCATTCACAACCACCTGTCTAACCTTCCTGAAAACCTTTTTTAATCCATCTAGTGGTGCAATGAAGGCTTTCTCATAATACTCTATTTTCAAAAATATCACTAGAAGATTCTGCCAAGAAATTTTGTTTAACTTGAGTAAAATAAGAGACTTTCTTTGGGTATAAACTAACATAACCTTTTCAATTTGTAAACAGCCAAGTCAATAAATCTTTTTTTTTTGTTTTGCATCGTCGCACTAAAGGACGGTTTGAAATTTTAAACACACTTTAGCCTATAGTCCCGGAAGCGGTAGTCGGACCCGGTTGAAATTTAACCGCAACCTATGAGACTATAGGACTTTTCATTTGAGCGTAGGTTTGTAAAAATCGATCAAATCATCTCTGAGGAAATTGAGAAAGTTTAGTTTTAGACTTTTTGAACACTATTTTCCAGTACTTCCGGACGTTGCTCAGCTAGATTTTTTTTTATTTAAAAGATATTTTTATTCAGGCTTATTTGCATACAAGTTTTACGTGACCGATTAGGCCGATGCTCAGCTCCATGAACTGTGTCGAATGGTATAGAACTCTTAGTCTTCCGGACCAATTTTCACTAGTCAATTTTTTAAGTGATATCATAAATTTTCTATATGAGAAGGGCAAATTCTATAAGGGAGAGTGTTCGGTTACCGACACCCTTTTCTTTTTAGCTCATAACTTCTAACTTAGTGCACATTATGCAAACATCTATACATCAATGGAAAGCTAAAGTCCCTGGCTAACAACTGATTAAGAAACTAAGTTGATTCATTTTATTGAAAAAAAAAAATTGTTATCAATTTAGTAATGCGATAAATTTTGGCCATTTTAAAAAAGGTGTTCGGTGGCACCCCAAGAAATTTCGCTAAAAATGGCAAAATATAAGTAAAGACTGCAGCTATTCACAGAAAAACAAAATTTATTTTTTGTGGAAGCGTTTTTGACAAAAGTCTTCATTGTCTGATTTTGACTTCGCCTTGGCTCTCTTGGTCGAATATTTGGATAATGGCGCCTTTGGTATTAATTTGGCCGGTCTTCAACATTTTTTCTTAGCCGGAGCATCTGCTATATGAGCAGCTAGATGTTTGTCTCGACAGCAGCCTACATATGACTGACAATTTTTCACGATTTGTCGAAAAAAATGGGGTGGTGGTAACCGAAATTGGTAGACATTTTGAAAATTACAAAAAAAATCTTTGGTTGCGAAAATTTTGATAGCATCCGGTATTACATCACGAAATAGATCTATTTCACCTCATAAATATTCAATTCACTCACCTTTGCGATTGATTTCATGAAAAAACTTTTGTGTTGATATTCACGTAATTAAAAGTTATTTTGAACGCAGCAAAAAGTACAAGTGACTGTTTGCTTCGCAATTCGGCACAAAAAGTACGTGCTGCTATTACACACACATGACATTTGTCGGATTGACGCTATCTGCTTTCTGTCAAAAGTTACGGTGGGGTGCCGACAACCGAACACCTTCCCCTACTTTTATGGAATAGAATCGTTATCATGATTTTGTGATAATACTAACAAGTGGGTTCAAATTGAATAAAAGACAATATCAAGGATAGTAAACACTATAAATGGTTCCATCTGTTAATGACGGTTTATGTATATTAACTTTACTTGCAATTGTTTTGGTGTAATTCTTTATGTTTTCTAAAATTTTTCGTGATAGAATGGAGAGATGGTGGCTTTGGATATAATGTACGATAGTAAAATAACTCATTTCGTTGCGCTTTAATTTCTTATCATTTTCATATACAAATTTTCAATTTCGATTTACCGATACAGATTTACAGATTCCTGGAAAATATAGATTTGAATGTGGCAAGCTATACGAATTTGAACAAAGCACGTTGCGTCGTTCAAAAGGCGGTGGTGTTTTCTTCTTCCGTACCAGCACGTATCGATGAGTACCGGTTTTGCATCTTAATTTTGTATGACGGTTTGAAAGTTTTGACACTGATCGTCATATAATTACAGAACCGGAAGTCGAATCTGAATGAAATTGCACAATATCTTTCAAGATAATAGGAGCTTTAATTTGAATCATGAATAGTGAAAATCGGTTTGACCATTGCTGACAAATCGATATTAGTTCCATTTTTGATAATAATGAAGCTTTTCTTCACTACTATCGGTGCTTTCGGAAGCGGAAACCGAGGACTAGTAGTTCTCAAGTAGGTTTATATATCCACTAACAAGATCTGCCAACGAAATGAATTTAAAATTTAGTTTTATACAAATTTTCCCCTCGTTTCGCCGAAAAAATACTCATGAAATTGACAATTTTCCACTTATTACGCTGTAATACCGGAACCGGAAGTCTGATCTGGATAGACTTTTCGGGGACTTTTTAAATAATTTCAAGACCTTTTATTTGCATCTTAGTTTGCGAAAATTGGTTGAGAAATTTCCGAAATTGGTCCGATATAGATGAAATACGATAATCGTTAGAAATCGTTAGAATCAGAATATGTGAAAATTGGTTAGGCCATCGCTGAGAAAATCGAGTGACATTATTGGCCACATACACGCTGACATACATACACACACATATAAACACACAGCCATTTTGTGATCTCGACGAACTGAGATGAATGACACTCGCCCCTCCGGGCCTCCGTAGAAAAGGTTTTCACAGTGATTGCGTAGCCTTCCTATATGAGAAAGGTAACGTTTTCATTAACATTTTCCTATCTTCCGCAAGGAGTGGTGTCTGATGTTGAAACAGTAAGGCCCCGAATTATACTTGCTCCATTGCACTATGACGTGGCGCTTAAAATTCAATTAAATTTGTTCTTTGCCGAGTTAGACAACATGTTCTTTCCAACCAACGGGTTTCGTGCATTCGTACGTGTTCTGGTAGCTTGACCGGTGTGTCCGATTCAACTGGCATATAGCGCTGTATATAATTCTTAGGCAGAGTCTCATTAGAGATCATCGAATACATCTGCTGCAGCTCTTAGAGGAAATAGGACCCCCCCCCCCCTCCCGACATAATAATAATATGTGGCTTGCATACAAACATATTTCCATCATACCTTGGCCACAGTCGTGTTCAAATTGTGGTTTGATCGCATCTTGTGTAAAACACCCTCGGTCGGTTAGATGGAGCTAGGAGTGGTTTGTTCGATTTTGTCATGTCACCTAGATTTACCAGATATCCCAACCAGTACAGATTTAGAACAAATCATCCTTCCTCCGTAGATCGTACCCTCGTCCTCGGGTGTAAAAGGCAAAGGCCAATACTTTGACCACATCAACCCTGTTCTTGTTTGCCTCGAAGCACATAGGAATGAATGTGTGTCGACACAGGGTAAAAATCATTTAAAGCTTGAGATAAAAAACTAATTTATTTCGGAAACATGATAACGAAATTCAAATGAAGGTCATTTCTTGTACTTCAAAGAAATAATAGCAATAAAATAATTTCGATGTGGTTTCAATGCAATCGAGAACTTGGCTTCGAATACCATTCTTCCACTCTTCTTCAACGTTTGTTTGCCATTTGCCCAATATACCTCAATTGGGCGAAATTGTGGGCATTTAGATGGATTGATGTTGTTTCCGAAGAAAACAACTCCGTTGCCTCGATGCCACCGACGCACTTCTCAACTGTGGTGTGCTTGTCGAATCAGACCAAAATTATACCGGTCCATTGAGAGCTTCAATATACGGAAAAACTTTGTCACAAAATTTGTTTTTTTTGTCATTAGCTGCAAACGCCTTGTCAGATCATAAGGTTTCTCGATAATTTATCGACCAAAATATTTTATGCTATGCTTACTGTGATACTGGTGATTGTGAATGTGAATGTGCCGTACATGGAAACATTTGAGAATACAACACAAGAGTTTGTGAAAGTGACCACGTTGGAGTTTTGAAATAGATGTCAACACTAAATTTCTGTTGGAGCTGTTAGTAGAATATTCTCACTAGTAGTACTGTTGTTGTACCGTTGAATTCCACTATGTCACGTCATTACACTCTCACAAAGTCACTATTTTTCCGAAAGTGTATCAAACGTTATAATACAGATACGTATTTCGGAATGTTATTTACATCCTTCTTCAGTGTATCGGTTTTATAAGTTTGAGTAATAAATTACAATGTCAACAATTTCGGTTCGCGGTGTAACAACAAAAAAAAAAATGAAGTGTTGTATACAAGATATGACTAAGACACTAAAAATTAGGCAATTTCTAGGTTCACTTAATAAAAACACAGTTTTGATGATGGCGGATGCAGTTAACTAAACACTAAATTCTTGTCACACAGCGCATAGATTGTTTGCGAACAAAAAATTGCCGATTAGATTCTTTCATATCAATTATTATTCTACCTTTTTCAGAAATTCTGTATGACAGACGTATTTTCAGTTCTATTATCTACTGGATTTAGTTGACCGTTAAGGAATCATTTGTTTCCTCGATACCGTGATATTTGTTTGTAGGTAAAATTGTAGAACTACTTGTCTTTTGGACGGGAATTAGGGTACGTACAAACTTATAAATTAAAAAAAAACGGTGAATCGACTCAATAGAAGATTGCATATATTTTAGTCGAATTCTACTTATAATACCATGTGAAATTAGATCTAATGATTTTGTATAGGTGAGTCTGTGCAACTGATTTATATTGAACCTAGGAGGTTGCTTTAAGATAACTTTAACATTTTTATTCTGTATCTTTTCAAGCGATTTATTCTTGGTAGTCTGAATTCTTTCTTTGTAATCCTTGAAAGCAAGATTTTTTTCAATCATTAGACAAAAATATTCTGCTTTATCAGATCATGTCAATTGGGTTACATGATTATGGTTTAGTTTAATAATAATAGCTATGTGCTTATGCTGAAAGACAGTTTATTGTGTTTTACCACATTTAATGAAAAAGAAGTATCTAGGTATCTTTATCTTCATAACACAACTTTGAACTGAATCTATTTGCATGTCACCGTTTCGTTCGTAAATGGAGATTCCAGTATGCACACATCGACAAACCAATCCATTTCAAGCGTACAATATTGAAGTAATGCTTTCGAACCAAGTTAAATTGGCCTGCTACTATCCGGAACATCAACAGCTAATTGGCATTCAATATACTCAAGCGAACATGGTGTGTAGCAGACGGAAAGCGGCAACCACACACCGCACACAGTGCAAAGTGCATATCCAGTGAACGGATGGATGTAACTCAGTTTTGTCATCTACTCACTAGACACCCACTCACCTATTTCGTTCGTGGAAATTGTGACAGAGCATATATTCATTGATTCCGTTTTGTGCGAAGGTTCATACTGTGCACAACGGAGCGATACTTTTTCACGCATGACGTGAATACTTTCTACACCGATCGAAGCAGAACGACTACTGAATGAAATGTGAGGTGCGCAGCAAGAATAGGTACCGTCGAGAGAAGTCAAAAGAATAACATCATAATGGCATGCTGTGATTGGTTCGTGGAAACATAATTCGATTCTAAAGATAGAAACAATTAGCGCACACTAGAAAAGTAAGTGTTAGTAGACATAACATTTCGATATCATTCCAAGATAATCAAAGTAATAATCGTTTGTGCCGCTTCAGACATAGAAGGCTTTATAGGAAAGCAGGGCCAAGACCGCAGCGGATACATCACGAAATACTCCGAAGTTTCACTAACGAAGACATTAAAATCCATGACAAAATACCGATACGATATAGACGCAGGAACCAATGATAGACTGGTGACCGGGTGAAGAACATTTCCTGCACAAGTGTCAAAATTTTCTGGTGAGCTTGCAATGGAAGATACTGGTATCGCTCGTCGCAACTTGATTGCCGCAAAGGAATCTGTCGCTTGGGTTACAAACTATACTATTATCTCGATAGAAAGGAACCTATCATTTCACTGACGACTTCCGGGTTTCTTCAGTGTTATTAGTGGTTATTTGAGCACCATAGCTTAATACGTCTGGTATGGAAAGTGGGCAACCTGCAAACCCCCACCCTCGGCCAGAGCAGCCCATAAAGGGAAAAAAATTACCTATCATTATTCATTTTGAATTCTGTACTCTCCAAGATTTTGTCATAGCAGAAAACGAAAAGATAGAATTTTTTTCCGCCTGGTTTTGAAATGTACACTTTATTTGCAATGGTACGCCTATAGTTTCTCTTCATAGTGATTGTTTATAGATGGCTAATTTGACAACGACAGTTCACGCACGGTACCACCCGTGATCCCATTTCAACCAGAATATTAGTTGATTTTCTGAATTCGATTGGTTAAAATTTGGTACAACTAATCGATTGTTGTTTTAACTAAACTGTCATTTTTGTTTTTCAATTAGCAGAAACGATGGTTGAAACAACTAATTTAACCGTTTGAAAAAAAAATGCTGTCAATTAGTGAGGACACATACCTTTCAATTTCAACAAATATTTTAGTTGAAATAACTGGTGTTGTTATTGAAACAAAATTCTGTTAGTTGATAATAAATCGGTTTTATTTGTTTTAGACATTGCAAATAGTTGAATCAATTCGAACAATGTTATTGTTTTGCGAAAATTTTAGTCAATTTATATGAGCTTGGGTGCATGAACCGCTGGGAATTGGAATTTTGCGACGGCAATTCAAACGCGCCATTCAATCGCAGCGCGTTGTGTGTGTTTGAAACCCTTCGCTCCTGTTACTTTCATATATTAAATTCATGTCAAAAAGCGTTTTATTGCTAGTGCATGAACATCATCATCGGTATCAAACTGATGGAAGTAAAACAGTCTGCTGGAAGTAAATCAATGATCGAATTTGAAGCATAAAATTTTTTCGCATACCTGAAAGATTACGAGATGATCATTCATTAACCATTTTCTAATTTGTCACCAAATCTTTTTCATCTTAAACAAGGTTAACTTTATCACAACACCGCTGTTAGATAAACACTTGTTATCATAAATTTCACAAATCGAATGAAACAGAATTTCATCAAACGCTTTAACCATCGATGTTGTTTTCATTGACACTTTGAAGCGACGCGAACAGATTTCAACTAAAAATGTTGTTGATTTTGCATTGCGATTATTGTTTTGCTTTCAACTGTCTCCGGCATTTGACAGCATTCAAAACAACATATTTTTCAACTACTTGAATATAAGCAAATCAAAAACCATATTGGTTGAATCAAAAAGAAATTAGTTAAATCAACTATCGCAAAAATCAAAAATTGCGATATCGCAATTTTATGATCGAAGGGTTCTCCGTGCGTGTTTCAGAGCTCCAATGTTTTTTAAACCATTTCGGGCTCCTCGAGATGCTCCTAAATTTGTGAATAATATGCGTAGCTCAAAATCGTATTCATTTGAATTAGATTTTTGGCAACGGCCGATGACAACACATTATGGAATCATGTGGGCCGCGTGTTCTGATTCACATTGTCAATGTATCGCATGTGTGGCATGTCAGCCAGTGTGGCCGGTTAAATTGAAGCTATACAGGTATGCTAACACCAAGCTCACAGTTTCCATTCGCTAGTTGGTACAACCTTTTTTTTTTCTAAAGACGATGGTTGTGTTCTTGTTTTTGTTGTACTACTGGGACCGCTGAATGGTCTTTACCATTCTATCCACCTCTTGAAAAGGCGTTGGCTTTGATCTAGTTACATCCGGCCGTCTGTCAGGGGTTGCGTGTTTCATGTCCGGGGTAAAGTGGAAATGAAATCGATATTGTTGAATGAGCGGAATACGGAATGTTGTGCTGGCGCTTCCCGTTATCGTCGTTCAAATATCCCCGTTTGTTAACTAAATAAATACTGTGGGAAGATAAACAAACGGATGGTTGAACTATACTAGAAATTAAATACTAGGTGATTTCATTTATTCTAGAAACGAAACGAAAAACTGTTCAATAGTAGAAATGATTGGAACTGAAGTCAATGTCAGATTGCTAATTAACAATGGGAGAAACACAATTACTAAAATCTAGTGATATCTATAGAATTTAGTCGATGTAACTCGTCGGTCAATAAGTCCTCTGTGTGGCAGGCAGATGGTATCACTAATTAAAAATTGCTCTAGAGTTCGTCAACATTTGATGACATTCCGTTCATTATTGGGTTAGTTATTAAGCATTTAGTGACGCTTTTGGAAGAATAGAAGCAACGGTGCGGGGGAGTGTGGAGGGCCAAAAAAATACATATATGCAAGCAAAAATATGGCTTGTTATGCATTATCCGGGATCTGTCATAAGAAAATCAACCATTATCAACTGGTTCTAATCCAGCAAATACCTGTGTGTGTATGTGTATGTGTAAAATAATGTCACTCAATTTGCTCAGAGATAGCTAAAAGATATTATGGTCCCACAGTCTGCTATTGAATTAAATCTTTATCCGACTTTCGGTTCCGAAATTATAAGGTGATATGTACAAATTTATAAGAAAATCCGCACTCAAATTTCTCGGAAATTTCTTAACCGATTTCACTAACTAAGATGCAAATAAAAGGTCTTAAAACTATTTTAAATGTCCCCGAAAAGCCTATCCAAATCCGACTTCCGGTTCGAACGAGGTTGAAACGAGGTGCAATTTTTTATAAAACTAACTGTTAAGGTGACCTTGGTATTACATTCCTTTAGTGGAATTTGACCTTCTGTTTCAAGACTTCGCAGCCGATTCAAAGTATACAGGCGGGTGCTACGATCCTACTGACACTAAGAATCCTTCCAGGCCGGGGCTCGAACATACGAGAACTGGTTTGTAAGACCTTATGCATTGAACCGCAAAACCGCCGAAACTGATTTGTTTAGTTAGTATATCTACTAAGCGACAATTAGCAACAATTGCTTAGCAACGGCTTTCACAAATCTTGATTCTAACTAATTGTCTTAAAAGATACTGTGCAATTTCATCCAGATCCGGCTTTCGGTTCACAAATTATAGAGCAAAAATTTTCAAATTGTCATACAAAATGGTGATGTAAACCCGGCACGTGCTGCTACAGAAGAAAGAGAACCAGAACTTATAACGTTTTCAAAACACAATCGAATTCATCGGCTGTGATTAGGAATGTTGCAATATCGTTCGATTAATCGATTAATCGAATTATAGCTCAGATAATTGAGTAATATTTAATCGATTAGTTTGAAACTAGTACTCGATTACTAAACTTATCGAATAATATGAATATTTCAAAAACAATAATCGAATAATTAATCGAGTAAACGATTAGTAACTCGGATAATCGATAAGCTCGAAAAATATCTTGATTATAGCAAAATCGAGTAATTCGAAAAATCCGACATCCCTAGCTGTGATTACAAATGATTATATTGATAATAGTGACAAAAATAAAAATTCAATCACAAAGCATGTTTCATTATGCTGCTTGAAAAGTAATTACTAAACAGAAAAACCTGTTTTAATCCACCTAGCGGTGTAATGATGCCTTTTTCATATTACTTATATTTTCATAAATATCACCAGAAGATTTTGTCCCTCCCGTGGTTGATGGGCTTGACGGTATTGCATACATCATCAGATACGATTAATTATTGTTACAATTTAATATAAATATGTGTTATAACTTTTAGTTTAATTATTGAGCTTATTGAGTGAGGCATGATTTGAATAAGATGTTGATTGCAATACGCTCCAACATCCGGGGTTGGAGAGGCCGGTAGGGCTTAACTGAGCTCTTTTTTATGTTTCATTTTCATACTACCGGCCCTTATTACCAGTGTGAAGTGGAAATTAAGTGAAATGAACGTACCCCAGTCAGGTTTCACACGATAACGGAATAGTTGAATGGTGAATTAAGTTCATCTTTGACGTTTATTCTGTGAGGTTGTGTTGTGCTCGTGTGGGATCTGATGGATGAGGTGATATGTGAGTGAAGTGTAAGTGAAGTGGAATGCAAGAACGGTAATAAAGGCCACCGTTTCAGCTCAGGACCAACGATCGACCAATAGAAGAGATAGAAATTGGGTGACGGCATCTCCATTCATCTCAAATTCATTAGTCATTTCATATATGAAAACCATTAGTTAGAGCAAGATCTGTTGTGTTTGTTCGATAGATTGACTTCGAGAGTAAAATGAAATTAGAAGTATTTCGCGTCGCTATAACAGCAATATCGTACATATTCTGAACTACTTTTATGCGGTATTGCTTATCAGAGATGAAGCAAAGATTTGGTATTTGATTTCATCACAATTCATTTATTGAAAGTCGAGTAATCGGTAGAATAATATGGTGACTCTATTAATGAAATGACTATTGGCACAATGAATTTAGTTAAAATCTATTAGAATAGAAATAGTAAATCAATGTTACAATGTTTGCGTGTGAAATACATATTTGTATATATGTATATGTATGTACACATGTGTGTGTATGTATGTATGTGTGTGTATGTCAGTATGCCTTGTTGCCTGTATATATTTATACATGTATGTATGGATGCGTTGTATCCCTGGGCTTTGGATGATGAGCTACAGGTCGCGTACCCCCGGTTGGTGGATGGGGGAGGGAGTCAATTTACACTTCGCGTATTGACAAAGTCGGACCATACCGAGATCGATCGTTCGCTTATAAATGCAAAAGATGAAAATTATTATGTTGTCTGGATCGATCACGGAGTGGACAGGACTAATAATGCTTGAAATTGACAATAGGTCATTAGGTGGTTTCGAGCATTCTTATGCCTGGAATTGGTCACCAATTTGAATTATTTTGATCCAGTTGGGATGAATATTAATATATCATATACGTCCTGAGCTTGGTGAATTTAATTCTAAAAGGAGTACTATTGTCATCAGGAATAGGAGTAAATTGATATCTTATGAACCGTTTAGGAACTTTCAAACCTTTCCGATCCGGCTCGGTATCGGTAATGTTTACAAATTGCAATGACGGCGAAACTGATTAATCAGGTGTGAATACACTCTCAAATCGGGGAAGGTTTGAATGTACTTAGATTTCTCCAACTTGGACACAGATGTCACCTTTTAACTAAGAGTGTGAGATGTGTGTTGCTGGAAGAGAACGGTTCACGTGGACCATTTCATCCAATCACACCTAGTATTTCTTCACGAAATACATGTAGTTCTTGTTTCCTGGATGCGTGCTCAACACTTGAAGGCCCAAAACTTAGTTTAGACCTAAACTACTCTAAAGCAGCCAAAATGATTGGAAGAGAGAAAGTCAATAATAAAAACTGTGACAGTATAAATAAAAGCTAGTGCAGTGTGCCTAAGTGCATATATCGTTAAATAAAGAATTAAAAAAGTTCACAGAATTTTAAGCAATCCTTCCATTGTTTACATATTGTGGCTTTCCTGGGCAATCTAGTGTTAAATGCGCATCCTTACGTTATATAATTTAACAAGCTTACTAACACCTGATTTTATTTTATTTTGTTTTATTTTATGTTCTCAACAAAACCGAGCCTGCTAAAACAAAGGATTATCATCGAAGATTTGAGACCAAGAAACAGACCCTAGACTGTTCTCAAGACGAAGCAAAATAGGTATTTAATAAAATTACCTAGCTTTTGGTAAGTAAAATGCCTTAAGATTTTTAATATCACTTTTATTATTATTAATATTATTATTATTATTATTATTATTATTGTATTTATTATTATTATCAATCTTATTATTATTCCTTTATTCTTGATAATCTACTAGCTTGTGATATTAACAGGTGTCTCCGTTATAGTAAAAAGCAATGCAATGGGGCAAAAGGAAACGTATCGTAACATCGACAAAGATAGAAACAATTAGAATAGATTAGATTGGATAGTGTAAGTAGACCAAACATATCTACATTGATTAGGGAACTTCAAAGTAATAATCGTAAGTACCGCTTCAGACATAAAAGACTATATAGGAAAGCAGGGCCAAGACCGAAGCGGATACAGTGCGAAATTTTGCAAAGCTTCATCGACGAGAACATTTAAGACTCAGAAGCAGCTGGTAGGATGACAAAACACCAATACGATACAGACGCACGACTCAATGATTGACTGGTGAAGCACACACTTCCTGCTCAAGTGACAAATTCTCTGGCGAACTTGCAATAGAAGATATTCATATCTTTCGTTGCAAATTGATAGCCGTAAAGGAATCTGTCGCTTGGGTTACATGCTGGAGGATTTCCTCCTTCGTTACTAGTGTTCATTTGGGCACCATAGCCTAGTTCGTCTGGTATGGAAAGTGTGGATCGTTGTAACCACCCCCCTCGGCCAGAGCAGCCCATAAAGGGGAAAAAAAATAAATAAATATCACCAGAAGATTTTGTGAAGATTTTTTTTCAATCTTGAATAAAATAAGAAACTTTCTTTGGTTATAAACTAACATAACCTTTTTAAAATTCTAAACAGTTATGTCAAGTTGATGAGAATTTTTCTTTATTTTGCATCGTCGCACTAAACGATTAAACACTCTTTACCTTATATTTCTGGAACCGGAAATCGGACCCGGATGAAATTAAACAGCAACCTATGAGACTGGAGGAACTTTTATTTGAGTCTATTTGTGGAAATCGATCAAATCTCTAATCGATCTAAGAAAATAGAGTGAGCCTCGTATTCAACTTTTTGATCACTACTTCTGGTACTTTTGGAACCAGGAACTTGCAACCAGTATAGCCAAAGTCGGTTCGTTTAGTAAGTAACCAATATAGCCTACGAATTGAATCAGTTTTAAGCCAAATCTGAAAAAAAATTACCCTCCGTCGCTCTAAATGACGGTGTGAAATTCAATAGCAACCTACAGGACTACAAGATTTGTTTTATGAGTGACATTATTTGACACATACTCACACACAGACACATACATTGCTCAGCTCGATGAACTGTGTCGAATTATATAGAACATATTGTAAAAACTTTCTATATGAGAAAGCCAAAAAGTGCACTTTGATAACAAGTAGGTACAAATTGAATAAAAGGCTTAGAAATTTACATATTTTTCTCTTGAAAAATAAAAATTTTAATGTGGCAACCATGCACGCTATACGAAATTGAACAAAGCACGCTGTGAACGGAGCAAAGCCGCACGTACCGTCGCGTACCAATTTTGCATCGTCATTTTTTTTCGATTATACAGATTTTAACATTGTTATCATTCACCTCTTCGAGCCAGAAAAGTTTTTTGACCCTATGTGCGCGGGGTTGGAAATCGAACCCAGGTGGGCAGCGTGAAAGGCATAGACTTACCCATAAAGCTATACCCGTTGCCCTGCATCATCATTTTAAATTTGAATGTTATGACACTCCTCGCCCTATAACTTCGGAACCGGAAGTCGGATCAGGATGAAATTGCACAGGATGTTTGAAGACAATAAGAACCTTAATTTGAATAATGAATCGTGAAAAACGGCTTAACCGTTACTGAGAAATCGACGGAAGTTCCGTTTTTGGAGATTTTCTTCATTATTATCGGTGCTTTCGGTAGCGGAAACCGGGGACTAGTAGTTTCAATGTAGTTTTATAAATTCACTAACTAATAAGATCCGTCAACTAGATCAATTTAGCAGTAAGTTTTATAAAAATGTGCACCTCGTTTCGCCATCGCTAGTGAAAAAATACTCATGAAATTGAAAATTTTCACTAATCGCACTGTAATACCGGAACCGGAAGTCGGATCTGGATCAACTTTTCGGGGACTTTTTAAAGAATTTCAAGACCTCTTATTTGCTTCTTAGTTTGTGAAAATTGGGCAAGAAACTTCCGAGAAAATTGATGGCATATTTTTTCATAAATTTTCACATATTTCCTTGTAATTCCGGAACCGGAAGTCGGATCCAAATGAAATTCAGGAAAATTGTATAAGGTCATAAAACCTTTTATTTGGATCTAAGTTTGTGAAAATCGGTTCAGCCATCTTTGAGAAACGTGTGTGACTTTTTTTTCCTTTTTGGGTGCATATCACCCTATAATTCCGGAACCGGAAGTCGGATCCATATGAAACTCAGGAACTTTGTATGGGACCTCCAGACCTTTCATTTGAATTCAAATTAGTGAAAATCGGTTCAGCCATCTCTAAGAAAATTGAGTGACATTTTCGTTTAAATGACTCAACCGAAACAGTGGCAAAAAATAATAAATATACAGAATAAATATACAGATTCTTCCAAACGTGCATGTATTCTTCTTAAATAGAAGATATATTATCAATTAGAAAACTTATCTCTTGCTCATGCATATGAATGAAAAAGGCGCGTAGTACAATAAACAATCAGTTTAATTTAAATGAGCTGATCAATTCGCTTTGGTGAACTGATCAGTTCGGAGTGCTCACCAAGGTGAGCTGTTTCGCACACCTCTAATTCTCTCACACATTCAGCCGGGGAAGCGGTTATCGTTGAGAAAGGCTTTCAATGGCTTAGTTAGAAACGAATGAGCGAAAAACGAATTTTGACACGGGAAATGGTCGAAATGCTGTGCTTTTTTTTTTTTACTAAAACGAAACTTCTTTGCATGAGTGTAATAATAAAACACACTGAAACTTTTTGTTATTTTGTTGTATCAATTATAGAGGTGTTTTAAGGTAATTCACCTCTTCGGGCCAGAAATGCTTTGTGCGGGGATTGGGGATCGAACCCAGGTGGGCTGCGTGAAAATCATTTTTTCTCAGAAACTACGCGAATACCATTGCGTACAGAATCGGAAGAGATATAAATTCCATGGTCATTCTTTTTATGGTGGATCTGCCACTTCTAATACAATGAAAGGAAACTGATGCTGGCACAATGAAGGCTTGTCGATAATCTCACTTGACAACCATAAATATAGATTTACGTGGTCCTTGCGCCAACGTGTGAGTCGAGTTCCGGTCCAGCAGGCATTGTGTCAGCTTGTTTTTTGAGGTCTCAAGTGCTAACTGAGCAACCGGTTAATCACTAGTTATGGTTTATGTGGGCTTAAAATGACCGCTCCTCCAACTATCACACCATCGTATTCGTTAAATTTTCCGGTTAGTAACATGTGGTAGGAATTTACCAGTGCCCCATGCGTGCATGTATTTAAACGTGTACGCGCCACGTGGACCATGTGCGAGTGTGAAAACGAGTGTCCTATTTCTCGGCCCGGTGATAATTGCCGACATAAAATAAACGAACGTTGAGTACTGGGACATTAATGCTTGGCGTTGGTACAGGGTAAAAACCGCTTCGTAAACAGATTAAATCGGTATGTTCTGGTTTCCAGTGGATCGCAACAAAAAGCCTGATTGCTAGGTGTATCATATCTTCTGATTTGTTTGATGTTGCCATAATAATCACCTACCGATGAGAGTTTATTTCGTTTGTTACATTAAAAGGGGTGTGTGATACTATCTATATCATTTGCGTCACCATTGTTTCGGAATTCGTAAGCAAAACAAAACACTAATTTAGTCAAATCCATTTCTTCTGAATTAAAGTGAAAAGCCATCGAGAACCCGAGCAAATTCCGATAGCTTGTTAACGATATAATAAACGACTCCATAACAAAGCCATTTATCATTGCTCTATTAAGGACAAGAAGGATGCAGGGGGATAGCAAGAAATAATACCTGATTCGATCATCAGCAAGCGGGCCCTATTCAGACAGGCAGCGGCAACAGCTGCTGGTGAATTTCCGTTTTCCGTTTTTCACACATTATGAGGTTGAGTTGATTGCTCCTGAACCGGTTCGAGCGGATTCTTCGAAATTTCACTATCGCAATTTGCAGGAACAATCGAGGAAAATCAGTTTTTTTTAATATTTTTAAAACTTCATTTCATACCTCAAAAACACTGAGTCATTCTATTCAGCATCTCTTTTCAACAGATGATTTTCGACAACAACAAAAAAATGGATCCCACTGTGCATCGTGACACTGGCCGTGGCATTAGTTGCAAAGCCCCCTAATCTGTGAGGTCAGTCGACCGGTAAAACCAATAAATCGTTTCCCACACCCCTTCCGGCTCGGCAATTTGCTTCCACGTTTTCGAATGCTCGTTCGCTTTTTTTTCCTCCTGTAGCTTAAATGCCACTGACCACCGTTGAACGTGCCAAGGAAATGCGATGATTGAAATCGAATTGAGTAGAAAGGAAGTAGGAGAGGGGATGAGATTATACTCTGGAATCGTACGGCTCATGCTAGGCTGTTTGGGTATTAGTGGTTGACGGTTTTGTGTTTTAAACTTTTTTCACGCTCTCTCACGATGACCTAGCATTGAACGACAATATTGAACAAAAAAAGGAGGAACTAGGCCAACGTACCACTGCGCTCCTTCCAAGTGCACATGATGTGATCAATGGAACCGAAATTAAATTTTGCTCACCCGGAGCGTTTGTTTTTCGAAGTGGCTCCTCTTGTCCACCCACGTGACCACCGCGATAAGTGATGTTAAATCGATGATAGATATCTGGAATGTGGAAATTTTGGTCACAGCTTTAGCCCGACTCGGTTGACTATTTTCCTCGTGGCAAACACCAGAATACGATTCGAAATATAAAAAGATCATTTGTTAAAAATGATTTATCCTGTAGAAGTAGCCGCTCGAATGATATTTAGGTGCTACTGGTTCTCTACGATAATTTTTTTGCTGTTTTTGATTTCATAAGTGACATTTTCCAATCTGTGTTTCTCGTTAGATACCGATGAAACCTAAATTAACAATGTAACCAAATGGACAGTTTGATGATCAGCAAAGTAGTGAATCGGTTTAATAACCATCCAAACATGTCAATTCAGGCTGTCGCTAAAGATATCAAGCTGTCAATCGGTTTAGTGCAGAGAATCTTGAAGCGCACAGGGTTGCATGGTGCAAACAGGAATTAAAAGCAAAATATCAGTGTGAAAAGCCGCACCCGGAAACTTCACATGAAGCTGCTTTCCAAATCGTGTTGCATTGTGATGGATGTTGAAACTTGGAGGAGATCGGGACTAAGCCGGACAGTTTTAGGAAATTGAAAAAAAGCATCCATTACAACTAGGTTTTTACCCAAGTTATCTATACCGTTGTGCAATGTTGCTCGGATATTAAAAATGCAACGAACGCCAATGATCATCGTTCGCTTCCCATCGCCTTTGTTCGATAATCGTTCTGGTATTCGGACTTGTCCGCATATTCGGGTGCGATCGAAGCCGACGCTGCTTCGCTGCTCGAACGTAGATCTATTCCTTGCAGTTGTTATTCGCATTGAACATACCCCCGAATGACTTAACGCGAATATGGAACGAATATTCATACACCGATCATCGTCAAAACCTAATTCGCGATGATCGTTCGTGCTGTCTTTGAAACAAGCAAATTAAGGCGTTTCCCCCTGCATTATTACCATAGTCTTATGTGTAAGTGATGAACCACATCCCAGCACTCTACCATTGCTGGTACCTTACGAGATATGAAGAATTTATTAGATGAAGAATGCTTCGCGAAGAAAGAAAATCAACGATCATCGCAGTGACGCTATTCGAACCAATTCGAAGAGTAAAGTAAATGAACGAACGTGCAGTGAATAGTTCAACGTTGTTCGCCCGTCTCGTAAGTAATAGAAGAATATTCGCGGTGAAGATCGATGAATGAATTAGTTACACGAAGAATATTTGCAACATTGCCGTTGTGTAGATTCAACTTACAGCTACAATTTCCAACTTGTGGTTTAGCAAAATATGCATTGGTTTCCGTTTCCGTGCATGTCGTGATGAAGTGACTAACCTAAAATTAAAAATATCAGAAGCTGCGGGGTTAAACCGGACACTATGGGACGAAACCGGACATTTCTTGGAAATTCAAAAAATACCCATTACACTTTGGTTTTCACCCATTTATCTATACAGTTGTGTAGCTTCAACTTTTAGCTACAATTCCCAATTTGTGACTTGGAAAAACAAGCATTAGTATTTTTACCAAGTCACCATGAAATGATCAACCCAATTGAACCTAAACCGGACTTTAAAGTTTCACACAAAAATGAAAACAAATACTGTAGGGTGCCAAAATTAATTATAATTCTGTTCGCTATGAATATAGGTATTGTCTCAAAACTACACGCTCTGCAGTACCAAATTATTGATGTTGAAACTGACTTTGGAGTCTTCGTCTTTGCTTATTTGATTGCTTTGCTACATATAATGAACGATTTGATTTGATTTATAGTAAATCTAGTTTTAATAAGTGATAAGAAGTAGAATTGAATAATAGATATCAATATTAAGGCATGTTTCAACAATCCGCGCTTATTTTATTACACATTCATCACTTTCGGAATAATCAAAGGTGCGATTAACAGAGAAGAGTGCCTTAAAAAACATCTTTTGCCATTCATAAAGAAGCACAAAGGATCAACTCTGCTTTGGCCTGATTTAGCGTCCTGCCACTATGCTCGAAACGTGTTGAAGTGGTACCGAGTCAATTGAGTTTATTATCGGCTAAAAGATATGCACTTACCACATTCACTGAAACTCGATAAATTCTGGGCAAATGTGAAGGCAGAACTTTTCAAACATCCCAAAACTATATAAAAAGAGCTGAAGTTGAAGAAAAATTGGGTGAAAACAACAAAAATTCTAAGCTAATCGTTTGTACAAAATTTGATGGCTGGACCGAAATAGAACAAAAACAAATTTTGTAAATTTTAACTCATTAGTAAAAGCTAAACAGACTTCTACACTGATACACATGTCATGTGCACATTGCACAAACTGGATACCCATGCGTTACCAAAACCCCTGAATGACTGATTTTTTTTAAATTTACTCCGCGATATGTAATTTCAAATCTTACTTTGGATTTGAAGACATAGATCCAATTCGATTCAACAATAACCGTTAAAATGAAATTTTGCGTCCCGACAATCGTTTGAAATCGGTTTTTCAGATATATTTTAATCTAAAACTTTCAGAATTAACTTCATAAAGTCAAAAGTGTTTACAGTTTACAAAGATTTGTATAAAATTACTATGGGTGAAAAGCTCTATTCTAATAGTGCATGTCAGCTTTCATCAACTTCACGGAATGTCCCTCAAATTTGTTTCAATACTTTCCTTATTAGAGCGGTTTTACGAAATTTGAATGTGAATCGCTCTTTATTTGGAGACTTGATGTGCACTTTAAGCATGTAGATCGGGTACGAGTAATTAATTTTCGTATTATTATTGTAAAAAGCAAAGTCTTGGTATTACAATACAAAAGATTTTTATGTGTTTCAAATCCGCAGATTCAAATATAAAACAAAAGATTCACAAAGACTGGTTCGTTCTTTTACCAATTATATATATTCATTGATTAACCAACTGTTCAATACTTACTTCATTCGAAAATAAAACAAAACAGAAAATTTTATTTCGATGACTAACCCTGTAAAACGAAGAAAAAACTAATGACAGGCGAATGGATTAGCTCATACCAATCCTGCTATTGTGTTTAGCATAGCTGTAGTACTGCACCGTGTCAAATATTTGCGCTCATGAATATTTGAAAGAAGCTGACGCTCTACTCGTTTCTTCTTTCTATGCGTCAATTCAAGCTCGCCAATGTTTCTATGTGTGTTAGGAAATCCATATAAAACTGGGAAATGAGAACTGATAAAGTCAAAAATCGCCATGGTCGCACACATGGCGTTATTTTCTTTTTGTTGCGACATTCCGGAGCCAAAATGGTTGGTGATCTCTGGTGAGGCGAAATCGAGAGTTTCTAGGTTAACAATTTCTCTTTGTTTTCTCTATGGTAGTTAAAAAGAGTTGTTGCGAAATTAGATTTACATAACAATTAGTGTGTGTGTATCCTACAGTTAGGTTTTGGTCTGCACAGATTATTGATTTTTTGTTTTCAGCTTGAGAGCAGGGTTGCTGGTTTTTCTTGAAATATTATTATATGACAAAATTGCTGAGGAATTATTATTTCACGGATGTCAACCACATTTGTCGTACTTTTCATGAATTACCGTTCGTATCACGACAAATTGCAAACACGGATTTTGGGGACTACCTAGTTGAGAAGTGTTATGGGAATCGTTCTATGGAATACTTAGCATTCCAGTTCAAATCGCACCCTTAAATACTATGATAGCCTGAGATATACGCCCTTATTCTGAATAACGTCGTATAGTTTTTTTCGCTCGTATTTCATTTGTATTCACATTCGATCGAAAAATCAATACGTCGTTATTCAGAATAAAGGCGATAATGTAGATGCTTCACCTGCTTAACGCATGCACAGTGACTCTTCAAAGACCTTCAGATTTGTGGCAGAATTCATTATTAGGACGAATGTCTCGGTTTCGCTTATTAAAAGGTGCGAAGTCGGCTGTCAACAACGAACAATATGCTATTCGACGATAACAGTATAACTTCAAACAGTCGGCTCCCTATCGGTCCCGGATGGTCAGTTTTATTCAATTCTCTCTGCTATCCACTCTCAAGTATAATAAGCACAAAAGCAATTCATAAAATGGGGAACAAGTCATAAGATTTCCCATACTTCGATTTGGGAGAACTTTTACACATATCTTGAGTATGGTAAACGAATGGAGAGATGGATTTCATTCAACACTGATTTTTAAATGGCGCGAATGTATTTTTGCATATACTTTTTTTTAAGTTGATGCCAATCGAAAACTATGGATTGTAAATCTATATTAATTGTATTAACTATAGAAATCACTTGTGCAGTTGTTTATTCGTTTTCATTAGTTTGTTTCGAAATGCGTGGACTCTCAGCAGAACTACGTCGAAAAATTATGTACAAATGGTGCACAGAGCGCGGACCGTCACTGAGAAAGATAGCAAAAATGGAAGGAGTAAGTGAAAAAGCCATACGAAATGCCATCAGGAAGTTCGGTGAGGATAACACCTTTGAGGATAAACCGAAAACGGGTCGAAAAAGGGTCCTGCTAACGCTCAGTTGGATAAACGTATACTGAAGGCGTTCGAGCAAAAGAAGGAGGTTTCAGTTCGGGATGTGGCACAATATTATACGGTGCGAGAAGGGCAAGTGTTAAACCAGTCCGAGACATCGATTGAAGTCGAAAAATTAGGTAAAAAAGCTATGGTCTGGCAAGCAATTTGTAGCTGCGGTAAGATTTCGAAGCCCTTCATCACCACTGCATCAATGAACAGCGAAATATACACCAAGGAATGTTTACAAAAACGACTTCCACCCATAATTCGAAGCCACAAGGATCCTGTTGTCTTCTGGGCAGATCTTGCTTCTTGACACTACTCGAAATCAACGGTAGAATGGTATACTACCAAAAATGTCCCTTTCGTCCCAAAGGACATGAATCCACCAAATTGCCCACAACTTCGACTAATTTAGGAATTTTAATCATCAACAAAGGCACATCTTAAGAAACATGTCTCAGCAGCCGAAACCATTCAACAGTTCGAAAAAGATTGGAAAAAAGTGTCACAACTTGTCACCAAGAAGTATGTACGGAATTTAATGAGGAACGTTCACAATAAGGTGCACCAGTTAGTTTACACTTAGCTACTTAGCGCAAATGTTGAGAATAATATTCTGTTGTTGTAGTCTAATATTATCAGTATATCGAATAAAATTTGAATGTCTAACACTTGTGAATTATTTACAGCGAAATCAAAATGCGTCTGTACATGCTGGGACAGTCTTTAAATAATTTCCACGGATGCGACACCCAGAAAAACGTTGCAACTTGTTAGTAATATGTTTCCGCAACTAAATGTGTCAAATTGTTTCACTATTATTGATATTATTATTCTCAAACTTTCAACTTTTGTTTTGCCTTTCTCTATAGAAAGTTAATAGAATTTCTAGAAAAACCAACTTCCGAACGGAGCCTCGGAGACACATAGTGTTATATACCATTTGACTCAGCTCGACGAGATCGGAAAATGTCTGTGTGTATGTGCGTTCACTTTTCGAAGATTTTTTTACCGGTTAAATTTCTCGAAGATGTCTCAACAAACTTAGGCTTGTTTGAAAGATACTATTGGGTCATTGATCAAGTTCGAAGATCGAATGGCTGTCACTTTAGGTTCCGGAGATATGATGGTATGAGTGACGAAACTACGACAAAACGCGTTGTTTTTTACCATTCAAATATCTCCGAGATGGCTCAACCGATTTTAACATAACTAGACTGATTTTTATGCTACTATTAGTTCATTGAAAAAAATTGAAGTGAAGGTGACGTAAACGTCACCATCGTAAACACATTACGGTTCGTTCGAGACTAAAATTGGGCTGCAGTTCGATTTCGAAGATCATATGGCTGACACTTAGAGTCTTGGAGATATAATCGTACAAGTGACGTTATCGTCAAATCATTTTGACCTGAATACGTGTTGCGTTACTATGGAGCGCTCTTTCAAAATTCGCTCTGTGCAAGAATGTGCAGAGCTTAATGGTGAATATCGCTTGTTAGATTTAATGCAGCAACATAGTTTTTTTCTCCGTACCATTAGTGAAATGATCAGCAATTCATGATTAAAATTTTCAGTAGTATGAGATAACCCCTGATAACTAAAAATTGCAATTTCCTAAAATGTTTGGTATGACTAAGCATTAAGATTAAATTCAATGCCGTAAGTAAGGCGCGCGCAATTTCAACTGCATGAATTGAACGAATCATCGTACAAAGCGTATCGCAGAATAATCTAGATCGTTTGAAACAACAAAACGATCACTTGTCTATCAAACCTACTACTACTTAGTAATCGGTCTTGTCCCCTACACAACCTTGTAATTTTTTGCTCTCGTGTGTTCCGCCTTATATCGTTAGAATTTTGTAAGTGAACTACTGAAAGATTGTAAAATTCACACAATCAGTCGGCTAGTGCGTATCGGCATTCGGAAGTGTGGAAAAATCATGTCAGTTTTATACGTATTCACGTCATCTCTGACATTAGACACCAGCTTTTTTTTTTCTATCCGCATAATTATTACAGATGGTGACGTTTGTTAACGTTCGCATGTATTATTGCTAATACGCTTGGTTTGAAAAGTGTTGGTTGTATGTGTGTGTTTGTGTGTGTGTGTGTGTGTGTGTGTGTGTGTGTGTGTGTGTGTGTGTGTGTGTATGTGTGTGTGTATGTGTGTGTATGTCATGCTTTTGTGAACTACTCTTATCAATCTGAATAAATTGGTGTCAAAAATGAGCTCAAACTAGTGTCAGAAATTATCATAATGAAAAGACAAAATATTTAAATGGGGTTGAAAGGTGCTATCACTCCACTATGTGGATCAAGAATTTTGTTATTCATCTCGATCTAAGTGCGTGAAGTATGATTGTTTGTAATTCCGGAACATTTTGTTCATTAGTAATACTTCTGATGTGGTTCAACCAGGCATTGGTTTTATGCCATTGGAACACAGCCAATTGCAAATCGCTTACGTTGCATATTCGGCAACATTCTCGGAAGGTTTCTGTTTCGGGAATGTTGCCGAATATGTAATAATACATTTGAGCTTAATCGTTGAGCCAATTCGGAAAAAATTGAAGATAGAAAAGATGCAATTTGTTAGGACCTACGGTGCTCCGGTTTTTCAGCAATCTTATATACTTTTTATAGAGATAAGCAAAAACAATTACACATCACAAGGTTTGTACAGATAGTAAATTATTCGTATTGTGAAATATAGAAGGAACTAGTGCATGACGAAAATATTCTTTAAGAATAATCAAATCATTATTAGTAAACCGTTAACGATGTAAATTGCGTTGTTCGTCTACTCATCATGCAATACTTAGTAATGTAATGAGGAGAAGAGAAAAAGTCATAAAAACTAAAATCGATTCGAATCAATATCAATGAGGATAAACTTGATCATCGGCGCAGACAAATAAATTCATCGATGCGCGATTTCAAGTTTGCCTACTTTTCACAAATTCAGGGAACAAGTTTTTTAATATCTTATAAAAGTGTAAGCAGCGAAATTATTCACAAAAAATCTGCTCTACGAAGCGTCTACTTCTTCCTTCCATCTTACATTCGACAAACTTGCGATAAACACGATACCTTTTTCAATTCCCATCAACATTAAATTATAATTTTATGGTTTAAACTTCGCACTACTTGCTAGTGCAATAAACGTTAGTTTTTGTGCGCATAATGTGTATTGAAGAGTAGTAGGGTTACGAAATGGGGTGAAATTTCATCTTTCAACTGTTGTCATTGATTCGTCTTAATTCATGATGAATTCTAAGACATAACACAATTTTCGAATTAACTGAAAACGGTTTAAATTCAATTTTACCTACGATTGGTTCTAAATCAATTTTTCATGGAAAACTAAATGAATTCAATCGCTCTAATCGGTGCTCATTAGAAAAAGATTCTCGAAATAAGCAATAGAGCTAATCAGGAGTTCAATCACGCGATCCGTGAAAACTGGCTATTTGTATTAACTGCGCTTGAAAACGATTGTTCGTGAGAAAACTTCCCAGATCATTAAACCGTCAATTTCACCGTTGATTCAATTACACACATGAACAGTTGGGCGATAGAACGTACGAAGTCTCAGTCGATCTTTGTAGCGCAATCGTCAAACACCGCGGTTTCATCGAATTCAGTTATACATATTTTTTTCACCATGATCGTTTTGAAACTGCTTACCATCGTCCCGTTGCTGCTAATGCTTTCCAATGCCGCCCCAACCATCACCGACTCCGAGGAAATGTTTAATGAGCCATCGTTGACCGAAGAAACCCGCTACCCGCTTGGAACGCTACAGTGGTTCTGTTCTGAACAACAGGACAGCGTCATGGTGCTGGGCTTGCTGAAGGGACTGGTGCAGATGTGGCTTCCGCCGGCTCTCTGTCAGACTGCGAAGTTATTTTCTCATTCTACTGGGAAAAATGCATCACCTTTAGACGGGGTTTTCGGAATGCTAAAATCACCGAAAAGGTAGTTCTGTGGTAACGAACAATGAAAACAGTGCTATAAATTATCGTTTCACATCAAAAGTTGTTCAATTACTTAATTGAAAGAAAAATATCTCTGGAGGTTTGCGGCTAGTTAAGTGTGTTCAATTTGACATGGGCTTAATTATCAGTTGAATAGTAAATTATGAAACCTGTTTAAATACATCTTTTTTATGCATACAGGTGTTTATTGTTTCGATTTTAATGATCAAATTTTACTTTCAAATCAGTATCATTCATCATGGAACTGATACTTAAGTGAGCTTTGTGAACGGTATTAGTTCAAACTCTACAGAATTCAACACAGTCATGAAGCTGACTTTAGCCGCTTTAGTGGTTGTGATTTCGGTGCTTGCGTTGACTTCCACGGTTGAGGGCAGCTATTCGGCGGGTTCAATACAATGGATTTGCTCGAAGGAACCGGACAACAACGGACCGTTCTGGGATTGGTTAAAAAACACAATCAAAGTTTGGATTCCGCAAGCCGTTTGTGATCTGGTACTCCCTCACGATTCCGGATCAACAGAACAGCCGGAAGTGCAGCCGTACAAATAGATTGAAGTAGATGCTCTTAGCCTTTTTACGTATCGTGGATCCTTTCTATATTATCTTCGCTCTTAGCGGATAATATGGAAATATCTTCTTTCAGTATTCCATTAAAATTCATTTGAGTCGATTAAATACACGTAAAAACTCGAGTTCTCAACCGTTATGAAAATATACGATTGAACATATTACAGTTTGTTACCTAAGTGTTACATGTATAATAAGATACAAAAAAATTATTGCGATGCATTTCTTTTTGCAGGACATGGGAGGATCCCAAATCCTCTATATCTTATGAAAGGAATCGACAACTGTTAGTCGAATACAATTACTTTTGAAGTGGTCGGCATGAATAAGGACGCAAATTAAAGGCAAGTAGCTGCTACTTGCTACATGGGGAAGTTGAGGAGATTCCATATTGCGACAGTGTACGAAAAGTAATAAAATCCTCTTCCAAATCCACATCCAAATTCCAAATCTACTTGTGGTAATGTTTCTCGCATGTTGTTCAAATATTCTCGTTATTGCCGTTCTTTCGGTTACCCTTTCGGAGCCAGCTTTATGAGTAAAAATGCATTTGAACTTGATGGGCCAATGATCAGTAGTTTTTAAACGAGTTCAAGTAAATTGAAAACGGTTGAACCATCATCTAAAAAAATGTGTTGATAGAAAAGAGATCAAACTTGTCGGTTACGTTACTAATCCGATTATATATCTGGTACCGAAAGTGCTCACCATAAACTTTTCACACTCATTCACACCAAGATCAGATTTAAGCTTCCAAATGGGCCGAAGATTGCCTGAATCTTTTGTTCCATTCTTAAGATGAGTGCTTTTTCGGGTTCTTGATTTGTGCGATTATTTCACCGTAACAAACCCCTTGAATATGATCTGTGACCATATCGCAGTTTTTAAATGAGTCCTAGTTGTTCGACACCCCTAAGATCTCTGAGAAAGTTGTGCGGTTGGAAATAACGGCGGTTTATTGGTTGTGTCACATATAGGATTCTATATCCTTAATCGGAAGTATTTGGTATAAGTCAATTCACCTAATCGAATAACCAAATAGTTACTTTCAAACGAACCAAAGATTTCAGGAATATCCGAGGTCTCATGGTCCCATACGGGATTCCTGAATTTCATCCGGATCCGACTTCCGGTTTCGGAGTTATAGGGTAAAGTGTGTTTAATATTGTACACCGTCACTTAAACCGGCGAAACAAAAAATGTAAAAAAAATTCTAAACTGGTTTCAAAACTACACAAATCGATAGTCATTATCAGTAGGCAACTAAACAAACCGATTCCGGTTATCCTGGTTCCCGGAATCCTGTTCCGGAAGCACCGGAAATAGTGGTCATATATACCACAATGGATCTCACTCACTTTTCTCAGCGATTTGACCGATTTCCACAAACTTAGATTCAAATGAAAGGTATCACGGTCCTATACGGAATTCCTGAATTTTATTCGGATCCAACTTTCGGTTCAGAGGTTTTAGGGTAAAGTGCGTTTAATATTATACACCGTCACTTAAACTGGCGGAACAAAACCGTAAAAAATGTTGTAAACTGGGATCAAAACCCTTATTCCCAATCTTAGGCTGAAAGGAAAGGTCTTATGGTCCTACCAAAAATTACTGCATATTTTTGGATACAACAAACATTAAAATCGTCATTTAGAGTGCGATGGTATACAATTTTAAATTTAAAATCTTCAAAATTTGAATAAAAACTAGTAGAATTTGTACATCAAGTTAGTTGGTGGCCGTACGAGCCGACTTCGATTATACTGGTTCTCTAGTTCCGGTGCCAGAAGTGCATATAATAGTGAACCCACTTCGTTTTCATTCTGTATGTTATACTAGTTCATGCACAAGCAATCCCTTGGTTTTTTTTAAAATCGAAGAGAAAATTTTTGAATAGAATATCAAAATATTATACATGAGAAAGGCATCATTACACCACTAGATGGATTAAAACAGGTTTTTTTTCGTCCCTCTAAGAGATGGTATAAAAATGTTTGGTATAATTCCGAAACCGAAAGTCAGATCCAAATAAAATTCAGAAGTATTGTAAAGAATCGTAAGACCATTTATTTGAAACTAAGTTGCTAAAATCGGTTTCGCCATCTCTGACAAAAGTGAGTAAGAAATCTTAAATTGGAATTTTTACACTGTTCACTTTATAATTCCGAAAGCGGAGTTCGGATCCAAATTACATTCAGAAATTTTGTAAAGGACCATTATGCCATTTATTCGAATCTAAGTTTGTAAAAATCGGTCACGCCTTCTCTGAGAAAAATTAGTACACATATTTTGATTTTTTTTTGCACATTTCATCCGAAACCGGAAGTCATATCTGAAACTTATTAATTTTACTTTTGATCAAACGGAGCGAATCGAAAAGACGGTGTTAACTGTTAGCTAGTCGGTTCTAAAGAGAACGAACGATTTTATTTTCAATCTAGCAAACCTTCTATTTACAAAGTTTACAATGTTGACGTTTTGTATATAAGGTGGAATCAATCTTCTACGCCCGCCTTGATTTAACCTACTATGTACACAGTAAATACAGTTTAGTGAATAACTTAGTTCATTACAATACCTTTCCCTTTAAGCAATTCGAACAGTCTACTAAACTTCTAACATAAGCAATTCTTGTTTCTTACAATATTATTACTTTTCAGAATGGAAACTATCTTCCTATTATTTTAACTTCTCGACTGAATATCTCAATTCAAACAAAGCAATCATATTGTTTAAAACACAAATATTTCCCATCAAACTTCTTTTTTCTTGCTCGTGTTGATCTTTGCAAGCTTGCAAGCGATTTCTCGTTGTTCCAATTGGATTAATTTCATGATTCGATCTCGCAGGGTCTTTTTCTCGCAAACCATCTGGATGTGCCTCGCTTCTAGCCGGAGGCGGTACCACGGAGAATCCCCGGAATGGTTCGTCGTCTTCGGAGTCGTATTGTCTCTTTTTGCCTTGATTAGGCCTAGATGTGTATCCCTCCATCTGAAGCGCCACATTGCGCCTGTATTCTGTTTTATCAGCGATTCTAATCTGCCCCCTGTGGGCCGAGATCAATGCTGAGCCGATCGCGATCTGGAAAACATTCATAGAAATTCCTTTAATATATTTGGCTTCTAACCATTTTTGTGTTTCATTAATTTTATGATTTCTATAGAAAACCTTGTCTCCTGCAACAAGCTTAGAAAAAGGATCCATCATTTCCATTTCAAATTCGATTGACTCATGTTGTTCATTTTCGTTTCTATATAAAATTTGCCTTTTTTAGTTATTTTTGGGATTAGTTAAATCCAGCAATGTTTTTGGTTTACAGCTTAAGACTCTTTCTGAAGGAAAATCCCCTCCATCTGTCAAACAGCTGTTGCGGTAGTTGAAAGGAAAATAATCTATCATATCTTGAAGGCTCAAATGTTTCATTTCAGGATCAATGAAAAATTTTTTTTTGAACATCTTTAACCACCCGAACTAAGCGCTCAGCCTGTCCATTACTTTGCGGGTGATATGGGGGGCTCTTCATTATTATTATTGCTTGCCTCTCAAGAAAAGTTATGAAACATTGAGAACTAAAAGGTGGACCATTGTCCGTAACAATTACGTCTGGAAGACCAAATCGCGTGAAAAAAACTTTAAAACTGTTTTAATACTTTTTCATCGTCTGTACCAAACTTCATCAAAATCACCTCAAGCCACTTCGTAAAACTGTCAACAATTAGTAAGAAAACGTGCCTTTTTTTGCCTAAAAGTAGTCGGCATGTATCCTTCTGAAAGGACGGGTTGTTTGCGCCCATTCATATGTTATGTTTTGCCTTTCTCATATAGAAAGGTTATGCAATTACTGTGAAAATCGACTTTTGAACCGATTTTCACAAACTTGGATTCAAATGAAAGATCTTGAGGTCGCATACAAATTTCCTGAATTTCATATGGATCCGACTTCCGGTTCCGGAATTACAGGGTGATATGCACCAAAAAAAGGAAAAAAATAGTCACACACGTTTCTCAAAGATGGATAAACCGATTTTCACAAACTTAGATTTAAATGAAAGGTCTTATAGACAATTTTCCTGAGTTTTAATTAAGTTAAAATTTATGAAAAAATATGCAATCAATTTTCTCGGAAACTTCTTGATCAATTTTCACAAACTAAGAAGCAAATAGAAGATCTTGAAATTTTTTTAAAAGTCCCCGAAAAGTTGATCCAGATCCGACTTTTGGTTCCGGTATTACAGTGCAATTAGTGAAAAATTTCAATTTCATGAGTATTTTGTCACAAGCGATGGTGAAACGAGGTGCACATTTTTATAAAACTTACTGCTAAATTGATCTATAATTATGATTATATAAAACTACTTTGGGACTACTAGTCCCCGGATTCCGCTTCCGAAAGCACCGGTAATAGTGAAGAAAATCTCCAAAAACGGACCTCCCGTCGATTTCTCAGCAACGGTTAAGCCGTTTTTCACGATTTATGACTCAAATTAAGCTCTCATTGTCTTTAAATATACTGTGCAATTTCATCCTGATCCGACTTCGGTTCCGAAATTATAGGGCGATGAGTGTCAAAACATTCAAATTCAAAATGATGATGCAGGGGAACGGGTATAGCGTGATGGGTAAGTCAATGCCTTTCACTCTGCCCACCTGGGTTCGATTCCCAACCCCGCACATAAGGTCCGAAAACTTTTCTGGCCCGAAGAGGTGAATGACAACAATGTTAAAACCTCTATAATCGAAAAAAAATGACGATGCAAAACTGGTACGTGACGGTACGTGCGGCTTTGTTCCATTCATAGTGTGCTTTGTTCAATTTTGTATAGGGTGCAGGGTTGCCACAATAAAATTTATATTTTTCAGGTGAAAAATATGTAAATTTCTAATCCTTTTATTCAATTTGTACCTACTTGTTAGTGTTATTACAAAATCACGATAAAGATGCTTTTCAACAAAGGTGCACTTATTGCCTTTCTCATAAAGAAAGTTTATACAATCACTTGAAAAATTGACCAGTGGAAGTGGATGAAGTAGTTTTAAAATTTTGCGTTGCAGAGCAAACGGTATCACAACTCGATTCTGAAACATAAGACTTCCATCCACTTCTTCCAAGTCTTAATGTTGAGAATATATATTTTTAAAACTTTTATCCAATCTTTTTGGCCAACCATGTTTCATAATAGATAAAATTTGTTGTAGGAACGGATCCTGTTTAGTTTCTCGTGTAATTTCCTGAAAATCTAGAGGAAGTTCATGGGAAAAGTTTAAACTATTTACTATTTACTGTCTTTCTAAATCTTTTGGCACTTCAAAGTTCAGCGAAAATCTTGAGCAAAAATCTGCATTGCCCATTTTATCCGATGGTCTATAAAGAATTTCAAAATCATATATAGATAACTCCATTATGTAGCGTTGTAGTCTCGTCACGTATATTGAATTTCGCTCAGTTTTTCCCAGAATGCCTAGAAGTGGTTTATGATCTGTATAAATTGTGAATTTTTGTCTATATAGGTATTTATGGTATTTATTTTTTTACGGTCGAAACGATTGCTAGCGCTTCTGAGTGTAGGATTGGATACGATTTTTGCGCTGCATTTAGAGAAAAAGAAGTGAAATATATAGATTTTTCTGTTCCATTTATGATGTGGGCAATAACTCCTCCCAAACCGTAGGATGAAGCATCGGCTCACACGACGATCGGTTTATTAGTATCATATAATACTAACATGTTTGCTTTCAATATTTGCTGTTTGCTAAAATTTTTTGTCACATTCAACAATCCATAGAAACTTAGAATTTTTGACCAACAATTTATACAATGGATTTAAAGTCGAAGACAAGTTAGGCAGAAATTTGCCGTAATAATTTATGAGGCCTAAATATGCTTTTAATTGTGTTACATTCTGCGGTATTTTCGCTTGCTGAATTGTTGCCACCTTGTCTGGGTTTGGTTTAAGACCATTTTCAGATATAATGTGTCCTAAATAAGGTAAATTTACATTTATCAAAGTTTACCTTAATATTAGCTGGATGCAAGCGGTCCAATACTAAAAGTAATTGTTTATTGCGATATTTTTTCCAGCTATTAACACGTCGTCAAGATAGCAGTAGACAAAGTCCAGTCCATTTAGAATCGTGTCCATAATTTGCTGAAATATGGCAGCATTTGAAGATGCGCATTGAGGAAGTCTATTGTAAGTGAAAAGACCTCGCATTGTGTTTATCACAACAAATTTTCTAGATTTATTCGATAAATTTAACTGTGTATACGCATTAGATAAATCTAAGGAACAGAAAATTTTACAATCAGCCAAAGATGCGAACAAATCCTGGACTGTCGGTAGGGGATAAGTGTTAGGAATCAATACTTTATTGATTGAGACTTTGCAATCTATTACAAGCCTGATGGTGTCGTTTTTCTTCATAACAACCACAACCGGAGAAGCACATAAGCTCGTTTTGATTGGTGAAATTATTCCATCTTTTTCTAACATTATCAAATAATTATTTACTTTTTCTTTCAGGCGGTAAGGAAATTTTTTTTTGAAAATTGGTTTGTCTTCACGTAGCATTAAATCAGCCTCAAAGCCCGCAATTGACGATGAAATGCTTTTGTCAAAAATGTTTTCTTCCAAAATATGTCTCGTAGAATGCTGCTGGACTAGAGAATTAACTGTAAAAGCATTGAAAAATTTCCATCTCCAACTTTCGAGAAATATATCAAGCCCATCAAAGGAATAAAATAATGATCACAGTTCAATACAATTAACTCTAAGTAAATCTTTTCGTCATTTAATAAAACCATCACGCGAAGTGAATTTGCAAAGGTTCATCTTTGCAACTAGTTTTCGGTTAGTAATGTTCAACAACAGATTTTTAAAATATTTCATGTAATCAATTTTACTAATCACAGACACCGCTGATCCACTATCAATCTCCATTTTTATCATCTTGCCCTCTATACTACTAGCATTTTGGAAACAAGGTTCACTAATCTTATTCACCGACTTAATCATAAGACAATTATAGTCACCTGACGATTCACTCTCGCTGTTATAGTCAACCCGAAGTCTTTTGAAATAGTCCTCGTTTTGAAATGAACCTCGTCTGCCTTCCCGGAATTGCCCTCGATGAACTTAACCGAATGTTTTTGCTGATTGTTAAAACGATAGCAACTTTTTTAAATATGGTATTTTTGTTTGCAAAAATTGCAAACAAAATTGGCATATCTTCCTCGGCTAGAAGAGCTATGCCCTGACCGCGATTTTCCTCTACTTGAGTAATGATTGAATCTGCTCTCTCGGCCATTCCTACTTCTCGATCTACGATCTCCAATTATCGTTATCTCTAGTTTCAAGTCGCCTTCCCAAACGATTTTTTTTAGTTTAAATTGTCATCCGCATTTAAAAGCTGCACTCTCGATGTGGCAAGCTCGCGGTTTCTTATTATTTTTTCTGCCGTACGCACACTCAACTCTTCTTCACCAAAAAGGCGCTGTTGTAATTTTTTATCATAAACGCCGAAAATCAATTGATCCTTAATTACCATATCGCGGAATTCCCCAAAGTCGCGCTGTTTAGCTAAAAGTTTTACTACCAAAATGAAATTTTCGCCTGACTCTGTCGGATCCTGCTTCCGGCAGCGGAACTTGAATTTTAAAACAGCGTCAGACTCTACTTTGTCGAATCTTTCTTTGAGCTTCTTGGTAATGGTCTCGTAGCTCAACGTCTTTAAATCTGTGTCTGGGTAAAGCTACATCAATTCTTCGAAAATTTGCATTCCGGAGAAGCTCATACAAATATCTTTTTTTCGTTCATTAGCGATTTCATTACAAGAAAATAAATATTCTAAACGCTCAACATAATTTGAGAAAGACGTGCCTATGACATAAGGGTTGATACTGCCAACCAACGCCATGTCTGCTCCAAACCAAAATCAGCAAAATGACACAACAAAAATAATAAAGTGAAATAAAATAAAATAAGCTTCACGTACCTTCAGTACCGGAATACGCCAAATAATCCGTAAACTTGCACAACTGCCAAGGTTTTCTAAATCAACTTCCTGCACTATAAAACTGCTTTCGTCCGGATGACAATAACCGCCGCAATAAGCATGGAACACTTGCCAGATAAACACGCTTGCCAATAGATTCAAGCGATTCGCATGCGGTTTCCAGATGGCTTCAATTTGCCATGAAATTTCCTCACGCCACAATTTGGCCGATGAATGTTTCTTAACGTCACTCACGACCGGCTAAAACACCATAAAAAAAGATTAGTGGAACAATCAGAACACAATAGCTCTTCAAAATAAATTTCAATAAATTCAATAGCTCAATATTTTATTTCAATAGCCCAATTTTTTATTTCAATAGCTCAATATTTCATTTCAATAGCTCCAATATACAATTGCATTGATAAGCAACAATAGCTTTTGTACTCACCGCTGGATTTTTGTCCAAATTGCGAAACCACGCGGTACCAAAAAATGGTCATTTTGCCGGATCCAGGCAGATCGAAAAAATCCTCCGGAACCTGCACCAGATGATGTCGCTGATAATATTGCCTGTACGCTCCAGCGCAGCAAAAAAAAACCTTTCCTAACACTCGCGGACAGCTACCAAACGCGAAAAAACCCAATTAATCCTCGTCTCTACTGAAACTTATTAATTTTACTTTTGATTAAACGGAACGAATCGAAAAGACGGTGTTAACTGTTAGCTAGTCGGTTCTAAAGAGAACAAACGATTTTATTTCTCGATACAGCAAACCTTCTATTTACAAAGCTTACAATGTTGACGTTTTGTATATAAGGTGGAATCAATCTTCTACGCCCACCTTGATTTAACCTACTATGTACACAGTAAATACAGTTCAGTGAATAACTTAGTTCATTACAATATCCAAACAAAATTCAGGAATTATGTATGGGACTATAAAAGCTTTCTTTTGAATCTAAGTTTGAATCGGTTGGATCATCTTCGAGAAAAGTTGGTGCACTTATTTTAATCATTTTTTGCACATTTAACCCCATAATTCCGGAACCGGAAGTCGAATCCATAAAATATTCGGGAGTTTTATATGAGACCACAAGGCCTTTCATTTGAATCTAACTTTGTGAAAATCGGTTTAGCCGTTTCCGTGAAAGGTTAGTGCAAAAAGAAAACGTTACATACACACATACCCACGCATACATACCATAAAACATTTTGCGTACTCGACGAAATGAATCGATTGGTATATGACACTTGGCCCTCTGAGCCTCGGTTTAAAAGTCGGGTTTCATCGTGATTTCATAACCTTTCTATATGAAAAAGGCAAAACAATGAATTCTCGTCGTGTTTATCGTTCAAACACGACTAGAATCCGATGTTTTCATTTCACTTTATCCTCTTTTCTATCCACCCAATGCCGTTACGATACCTTATCATTTTCGACTATCGACGTAATTCCCATTGTTGAGTATGTTGAATACCAGTTCCGATGCTTCTAGAATCGAAAACGCTGGAACTAAAAAGAATCCGGAAGCCAGGTTCGGCATGGAGCTGCTTGATAAAGTGATGCACAGTGGGGTATAAAGGGATAAAAACGCGATTTTACTCAATACTTTCTTAGAAATCCAAGCAAATATTTGGCTGGGGTTTAGGAATAGATAGGAAAAAGATATTTTCAATGTGGATATTTCTCATGCAATAATTATCATAGAATCGATCGATGATAAATATAATAGCCGTAAAGCTATCATGCCGGCAAAACTGCTAGAGAGCTAGTGAAAAACAAGAGAAGATTGTCACAGTCACAGCCAGAGTGTTTGTTTGAGGATGAAGATTCGAGCAATGAAAAAATTCAAGTGGAACTTATATTTTCATGTTACCAAAAGTAGTAAATTGTACTTTTAAGCAACAAAAAAAAACACGCGTAACTAAAACCACCCGGTCAGCTTGGAGCGATCTCAATCTTCAGTTCAGCAACGCCATCGCACGACGTCTCATTCAACATATCATGTCAATTGTATGGGTGCGCAGTGCTCCAATTTGGGCGCGTACGAATTTGACATTTCTCTCCCGTACTTCTATGTACGTGATTCGATGCGGACTCGCCTGAGGGCGCCATGGTCGCAAAAAAGGATGTTGCCGTAGATTTGTTCGGGAAATGTGAGAGCTGGATATCTTGTTAATATGATGTCTTTGCTAAAACTGACCAACGCTTCTCAGGTAGCCTAGCTAGGTTCGATTAATTTTGTTCGAAAGTCGGATCTTTTGGTTGCTGGGGAAAATGTTATGTTATTATGTCCAAGCGTTTACTGTATAATTTCATTACCTAACAATTGCACCAAAGCACCGCCTGAAAATACACTTCCAATTACCTTGTGTTTCTGAGTTTTCGACAGTTTATGTCACTACAATTAGTAAATATTACTTCGTTTGGTTTAAGTCCAGGAGAACGCCAGAGTTATAATTATTATAAATTCCTCTTTTTCCAGCATTCCGATTTTTCATATGCGACTGGTATTCGTCAATTCGTTTATACAAGAGCAGTTTTCGAGATCGATTCAAAAACGCAGTCCGTGTTTTTGTTAGAATTGCAGATTTGTTGAATGGTTGTAGTTCATTGATAACCTGAGTTATTTGCATTCCATTTCTTAATATCTCTGAAACGGCCCCTGCAAGGAGGAAAGTCAAAATAAGGAAATTCGTTACATTCCATATGTAGAATCATATTCCATTGTTTAAATGACTAGCTGGAAAAATGCCCAAAAGTTTCTTTATGCTGTAACCATTTTTATTCAAGTAAAGTTGAAAATATTTTTTTTGCAAAATTTTTAAGGAGATGTTTGGTTCAAGTTTTGATGTGGAACACATCTTTATTTTTTATATAGGCAAATCAGAAACTCAAAGAAAATTACACGTAGAAATATGGACAGGTTTTAAACATTTACAGCTCAGTATATTTCGTATCAATTATTATTATTATTTCATTATTTGATTGGAAATATTTCTAGGATTCGATTTGAATGTATCAAGCCACGTATTTTCAATTGTAAATTATTGAAAATTTGATTAGTAGCGAGCAGTGTTGTATTTTGTCTGCTAAAAATCTCCGGCATATCGGATTTCCCTGCCATAGACGACGATTTTGAAGCAGTATCAAAGTGAAAGCATCGCTCTGATTGGTCAATCGATGCAAAAGCGAAGCTGTTGGAAGCACGCGAAGCTATAAATATAAGCAAAATTATAGCCAACGTTTCAGTCCTACGCGACAGACAAAAAGTGCCATAACGCGATTTGAAGTTTTAATTGGTATGCCCTGATCTTGTGTCATGCAAGCTCGGATGAAATTCCATGTTATGTCGTTTCGCCTGAGAAATTGACAACTACCCTACGGTAAATTTTGTGTGCTCAAGATTAATTTCTAATTTATATAAGGTGAACTCGATTGATAATGAGGAAAAGTTTATCGCTTCAACCGAAATCGCAGAATGGTAGAGAAACTTAACGCTATAAAAATAACTGCTTGCATACAAAACTTGAACACAAGCTTGGCGAAAAGAAGCTTAAATGAAGACAAACACGAGAAAAGGTCCTAAGTGCAAATGAGAGTTTCTCGTTGTTTACTTTCTCTTTCGATTATTACGGTCCTATCGGTAATCCTTCTCTTTAACTTTTTACATAGAATAACGACTGAACCCATCGACTTTCGATATGTAGTTAAGAAATTGTTGGAAAATACAGGGATATGCCGTAATAACTGGAAGAGTAATTAAACAAAGAGAATCTGTCAGTTGCACTTGGGACCTTTTTTAATGTTCATCGAGAAATATCAAAATCGTATCGCAAGTAGGGTGAAGACATAATTGCATACATTTGGGACATTGGTGTAATTTCGTCGGCTATAAAACAAACAATGTTCTGTTTTGGTTCCTAATCAAGGTCAATCTAAGCAGACTCTCGTGTAATTGCGGATTCAAAAGTGTGACGATTGATTGAACTGTTTGATTGTAGATCATTAGAATTTGTTTTGCCTTGTTCCACATCAATGGCTCGAACATCCCCATGGGGCTGATCCTGATAGTTTTTCGGTTAATTCTTGAAAAAGTGATGGATTTTTTTCAGTGCCCAGTTTTTTAGATTGCTCTCTTGGTTTCTCAGAACTGCTGTTTCGGCGCACATGTGTACAAATAACAGTTTTCGATTTAAAACTATTTGAAGGAATACTCCCTATTCAAAAATCAGGCTTGAATTAAATTAGAGTGTTTCCATCTGTGAAAAACAAATGGTTGGTCGTTTTTCTGCTGTTAAATTGTGGAATTGTTTACATTTTTAATGAAAACCACTTGAAAGATCTTATCAGATTTCTTCGATCTGTGTGACAATAATTGGTCCTAGTTCCACAACAAAAATGTGCAAACATGTCGAATATTTGTTGAACTGAACTGACGAGTATTGCGTTGGGTTGCCTAAATCTGTACGAATCGCCGATTATCACGTCACTACTAATCATAGTAACTTGCATCTGTGGCCTGTTGATTCATCATGTTTGACGAAAATCCAAACACTGATTCCATTTGGCTTACTTCCTTTTCTCTAGCACTTAACTGTTTGTCATCATTCATGAATTAAATGCTTCAATCAAGTTGACCTTCTGCCTGCCCTTCGCTCTACTGTCGCGGCCTGAGGCTCGCGATATCCATTTGCACAATTCTTGCCTCTGCTCACACCCGCCAGCCAATCACTCGACCGACACAGACTCCAGTAGACGTTACATTTTTCATCATTTCCAGTTCGTCATGTTGCAGGCGTGGATTCTTGTCACGTAGATTCTTCAAGCTCGTCGTTCGGAACATGGTTCCTACCCACGCATATCGACCGTCTACCTATCTATGAAATGAACCAGCATCAGCGCTTGGTTCGGTGCCAGAGTCCACAGACTCTCTGCCTCTTCCAAGCGCTCACGGTAGGTGACAGGTCAGCCTGTCAGAAGTGCCTCTGATGGAGCCTGTTCAGCCCAGTTTCATCCAACTCAGACCAAGTGGGGGAAACGATGTCGTCAACTGCCACTTTAGTGCCACCATTCTGGCGTGGCTTTTTACAATGCTTCTTCTCATCTTCGGGAGCTGTCACCTACCTACCTACCTACCTACCTAGCTACTGCTTATACATGGCGTTATTTTCCTTTTTCTGACGCATTGTGGATGGAAACGGTTCGTACCCCGTTGGCGTGCTGAATAAAGTGAAAATATTTGCATGGGAAGAGGAGGATGCATTTTGTAGAATGGACACGTTTGTTCAGTGTCATAATGACTAGATGAGTGTTGACATAACGAGGGAATGGGAGAGAAAGAGAGAGAGAGATATGTGGAAAGATGGAAAGAAAGAGAAGGTGGTAACTAGCTACGACTTAATTTATTTAAATAAGAATTTGTTTTGCGAAGTACCGGGCTTGGTTCTAGTACATTAGACAAACTGGTGCTCTTACATTTGCACTCTGGTGCCGTTGGCATACGAACGAGAGCGGTTCTCTAATTTACTCGTTACCGGACTTCCGCTACTGCATAGGGTTTTCTGCACTACATGAGCGTAAGGAGTAAACAATTTAGGTCGCGATAAAAAAGAGTGCGCATTCTCTGGTTAAACAGAACAGTCTAGCATTCCAATGCATGACTTCAACATGATTTATCATCAAGATCCTTTTATGTATTTCAATGATTGTTAATTTGATTTCGAGATTTGATTTGACACAGTTGAGCAGCTCTTTTGTTGCCTTTTTATTACTCATAAGATAGACACCGTAATAATGCAGTTTACTTCCATGGATATTGAAGATAGTTGAAATGTTGTCAACGTTTTACAATTGTTCCGTAGCCTCGATGGAAATGAATGAAGCCAGATGGAAATGAATGAATGTGAACTGTAATAAGACACTGGTGTGTGGTGTTGCTTCGTAAATCCATTGAGTACAGCTTGCGTAGATATTTGCAGTAGGCGTCCTTTGCCGAACCCTGGAGGAGATAAGCCGACAGTGAATAATTGAATTTTGTTTGGATTCAATTTCCAGTTCCGGAAAAACGTAGTAAAATGTGCAAAATTGAAAAAAATGCACTTGGCTTTTTCAAAAACTGCTGAATCCATACGATCCCATAAAACCGCTATTGAATTTTAACCAGATACGTCTTCTAGTTCCAGGCTGAAATTTCAAGAGCGAAACGGTTCGTCTAGATCGCAAAATGTATTCGTGTGTGTTTGTGTATGTGTGTGTATGACTAACTGTTCTGAACCTGAGTTGGTTGAACTAATTTAACAAACTTTGGCTCAAATGAAAGCCATTTCGTATTTGATTTCCGGTTCGAGATTTACAAGGTGGCGAGTGAAAGAAACTGCAAATTCAGTCGTGTACTTCTATAGAAAAATCGGCGAAGATGAGCTAATTTCTCAAAAAAAGTGAATAAAAGTCAAAAAATGTAAACTAGAGGTTTACAGGTCGTGCAGGTCGACAACCACATTGGTTATACCAGTTTTCGGAATCGTGTCCGGAACAGAGCTCAACATTGTCATGCATTCTCAATGAAAGAAACCATTCCAACTGTCTCATTTTCAATATTTTACTGTCTCATTCGTAAATGACCGATACCAGAACAAACGAAGAGAGACGAAGCATTTTCGTTTCTCATAGAAAAATGAGAGAGTATAATTGCCAACGTCACTTTTTCCTCTATGACTAGACGAAACCAAACTAACGTTTCTAGGGAGTATCAGCAGAACTTCAATTCTCATTATTTCATCGATGTATTGAAAATCTGTGGCCATGGCTGAAATATGGCAAATCGAAGTAATTACATCCCAGAACCTCTTTGGAAAGAAACCAAAACTACTACAAATTCGAGCACCAACAGGTAAAAGACACTGCATACTATGGGATTTTCACTGAAAACTGCAAATGACTGAAAGGGCAATTAAAAAAAAAATACAATTTTGAAATTACTGTCCCGCTTATGTCATTGACTGGACATGGATTTCGTTCTCATGTTTTGCAAGCGAAGCAGAGAGTGACAGTAATTTCTTGTCATTTTCGTCTATTTTTAGTCAATGAAAATGAGTTTCATTAGCTCTGGTTCGGAAATAATGGTCAAACACCTCCGAAACGAATCTACAGGGAAAAGTGTGTTCAAAATTTAAAACCGTCAGTTAGATCGATACTGCCAAAAAAGGAATAAAATTATTCTAATTCTGGCTCAAAACTACTTCAAAATGTGAGCTAGGCTAGCTTACGCTCGAACAAACTTTCTTGTTTCTATTCAATGAGCTGTTTTTTAAGAATAACACACTAATGTGATGGTGTGGTATCACAAGGTGAATTAGAACACGATTTTTGACGAAGCACTATGTCTTTATTTACTATACTTACCTGGGTGAATTTTCATAATTTCACAACACGAGATAGTAAGAAAATGTTTCCATTCAATTTTTATTCATTTTGTAAGATTGTTGTCAATAACAGGTTTATTACTTAAACACAAAACACAAAAATCAACCGAATCTATAAATAGACCCTGCTGCACGTTTGCTAGTTTTAGTTCATGATACCTAATAAACGGAGACACATCGAGTGCGAAGAGGTATCGCACCCAGCTTTATTCACCTGGTGCTTCAGTCAATGGCGAATATGAGGCTCCGTTTCTCAAGCCTAAACGCAGAAATACAACTGGTTCTTCTGTAGACAGTTCTGCTGCGGGACGTTCACAGTGTGAGTTTTGCTTCAGACAGGATCCAGCTGCTGGTCGTTTGCATTGGAGTAAAATATTCCGTAAAGTGAACAACAACGGAGAAGTGTTTACAAAAGAGCTATAAAAATGATTCAACTGTTAAAACTTGCAGATCGGAAGTAACAATCATCTGTACAAAAAAAAAACAACTTTCAGTTGCTTCGTTCCACAGAAAAACACACCGCACGGAAAAGCCAGCGATCGCCGAACAACTAAAATATTAGTGGTTTTTCTGAATTTGATTGATTAAAATTTGGTTCAACTAATCAATTGTTTTAACTAAACTGTCATTTTTGATTTGTTGTGCTGCAGTGTAGCAATGACACCCAGCAAAGACACGTACCATAAATGAGTAATGAAAAGCGACAATCGAGCAATGACATGCACCCTAATCGGAAAATGAAATGTTTCAATGAGGTGTCACTCGTGCAACTGAGTAATGCACAGTGGTTCAAAAGCCCGATTTCACGCTCTTAATCGATGACTCATTAAAAACGTAGTTTTCGTGATACAGTACCTTCTGCAAAGTTGCTCAGAATGATAGGACCCATCTTTTGGAAAATTTTATTTATGTTATTAATCCTCATAAAAGTGAGATAAACATATTATTTCAGCTCGAGGCCAACAAAGGGGCTAACTTCTTCAAAGTTGTGCAGAAAGTCATTTCAAAAAAATTTTCAGAAAATGCTATTCTCGTAACTTTAGTGTAATTCATTATATAATGTATTTTCTGGAAAAAGTTTCCTAAAACCAGTTTTTGTAATAAAACATATGTTTTCAATTTTTATGAGTTTTTCATGTTTTACAAAGTTTTTCGTCATTAAAAACTACACAATTTTCTCAAACATATTATGCCGCTATCATTTCAGTTCAATGAAATAGAGCCATTTTTCATTTTTTTAATATAATTCCAACTTGTCTATCATCAAAAGGCGCAGAAAGGTGCAGATGAGTTCACTTACATATGAACCTACTTCAAACGAGCTTTCAGACGAGATATGTTCTTTTCAAATATCGTTGTCCTTGACATTTGCAATGATAAGGTTCATTGTTTGCCAGATCAGATTTCAGTATATGTTCATGAGTAACAAAGTCTATAAATTGAAAGGTTTAGTTACAGTTACAGACGTTTTTGGAAAGTAACTGTCAGACGTTTTTTGAAAGCGAGATAAGAAGCCACAACTTTGAAAAAAGCCAATCATCATGTCGAATTACGTTATTTTTTTTTAATAAAATATTTTATTCAGGCCTTTTTGCGTACAAGCTTTACGTGGTTTACGATCTCGTTGTCACCCTTTTTCTAGGATTGCTTGAGGTTGGTGTAAAGGAAGCACCGTTGTCCTTTGGTGTAGTTGTCTCCTTGTCCAGTTTATCACATGGCTTATCTTAGTGAACAGCGTTTTGGCAATATTGACATGTGGCCATCTGATTGTCATAAGTAACAAGTGATTTGCACGGGATTTTTTTTTGTTCACTACACAATACTGTACTTGGTTTCTTCCGTCCCGAACGTAAGCGGTTTTGTTTTATCGACTGATTTGGATGAGATGTGAAAACTAAATGAATTACGTTATGTCATTTTCTAGTAAGTTTTTCTATAGAAAAGTTCTGCGAATGAATATCCTCTATTCCTCGATTAAAGTGGAGATCGATAAACGCTTGCTATATTGTACTGTTCATAACGATTAAGAAGTTTCTTTTATACAGATGTTGGTTGGTTATTAGTTTCATCGGATCCTTTGGTTACAAATACTCGTGGATGGTTAGAAGAATCTGTCGGACAATTCTAAGAGTCTTTTAGCTGGTTGGGAACATTGTCAGTTCTCACAAAATAAATACAAATAATTAAAAAATGAGTTTTAATATTACTTTTTTCTACCAGATGATGAAATAACTTAATTCGATTTGATGATTGTTTTTTTAAAGTCGTGACAAAACAGCTACTAAGATTTTCAATTTATAGACTTCGATGTGCAAAAAAAAACATATTTTGCGACAAGTACCATGGTAATGAACATATACTGAAATCTTATCTGACATACAATGAACCTTATCATTGCAAATGTCAAGGACAAGGATATTTGAAAAGAACATATCTCGTTTGCAGACAATTTAGTTTTGATGGATGTTTTTTGATAAATTTCCAAAGAGTGTCCAATTTGACCCGGTCTTCCCTATATTATGGAAACCATCCCCGAAAATTTTTTCTGGGTTCGCGTCTGTCAGACACTCATAGTTCTATAATTCCGGAACCGGAAATCGAATGCGGATTAAATGTAGAAGTTTTATATGAGGCTATAAGACTTTTCATTTTAATCCCAGTTCGTGAGAATCGTTTGAGATATCTCGGAGAAAATGAAGTGAATTCCATTTCAAAACAATTGATTCAAAAATAACTTTTTCTAGAACGGTAGGTGGTTCAAGTTTTGCGAATATAACGATCGATGACACTTGATGGAATATCATGCAAACGCACTTCTATAGCACTATCTTCTATATTGTACTGGAATATTGTACTTAATGTTTTCGTGCTCCACATAGTGCACATTGTTGAATTGAATTGCATCCAACTCTTTATAACACTGGATGTAAACAACATTATTTGTCTTATTGCATTGAAGTAAATGTACAGGTTTAATGTCAAGATGCATTTGCTTCTTAAGCAAAGCTTCAAGTTATCGTATCGAAGGGCGAATTTTGCACTGCCTGAAATCAACAATAATTGTATTCTTTGGGATCGGCGGTAACTTTTGTTCGTTTGGTTCACTCATTTCAAGGTCGTTCTATTGTTCACTACTCAATACTGTACTTGGTTTCTTCCGTCCCGAACCTAAGCGGTTTTGTTTTATCGACTGATTTGGATGAGATGTGAAAACTGAATGAATTACGTTATGCCATTTTTTAGTACGTTTTTCTATAGAAAAGTTCTGCGAATGATTATCCTCTGAGGTCATTAAGGCTCTGGAACTAGAGGAGCTAATAGCTATTTTTAAGAAATTTGTTAGCCTTATTGTTATTGTCCCGGGTTGGCGGTTCAATGCATAGGGCACTGGTCGTATGTTCGAGCCCCGACCTGGAAGGATTCGTAGTGTCAGTAGAATCGTAGCACCAGCCATGCAATGGTTATGTACACTCTGAATCGGCTGTGAAGTTTGTTGAAACAGAAGGTCAAATTCCTCTACTGGAATGTAACACCACGGCTTTGCTTGCTTACATTTCGTTATAAAAAACCTTGAAATTGCAGCTTTCACCCTTGAATTCCAGAATCGTAAGTCAGATCCAAATAAAATTAACAAATTTGAAAACCATCTTAGGCCTTCTCGGAGAAAACTGAGTGTTTATATTCTGCATTTTTTGTTGTACGATCTTCGTGGTAGTTTCGGAACCAGAAATCGGATTCAGATGATATTAAAAAAAAGTTTGCGGAACAATATGGCCTTTCATTTGAATCTAAGTTTGTGAAAATTGGTTCTTCCATCACGGAAAAAATTGATTGCAAAGTTTTGTCATATACACACAAAGACATTTTGCAATCTTGACGAATTAATTCGAATGGTATACGATCGATTCTAAAGTCGGTTTCCACAGCGATTGCATGTCTGCATAATTATTCATTTGGGATTGCTCTTCTTTATGAGAATTGCACAAAATAAACTATTAAACGAATAATAGATTGAAAAGGAAGATCAACGAAACAATGAACATTGTTTTTAAGCGATGTCTTAGAAGAAATTTCCATTCTTCCTTCGAACTCGCGACAACTGATTTGCGACACCAACGCATTGTACTCTAAACCGCCACCCCGGACAATAAAATCAATGAAACTCAAAAGTGAATATGTTGATATGGAAACGTTTTACTCTACTATGGGGCGTCTTTTCTTTTATTTGGTTCTACAAGCTTTAAACTCAGGAGAGTGTGTGTGTGTATGTGTCAAATAATCTCACTAGGTTTTCTCGGAGCTGACTAAACCGATTTTGATTCAAATGAAAGGTCTCATGGTCTCACACGGAATTCCTGAATTTCATCCGGATCCGACTTTCGGTTATGGAGTTATAGAGTAAAGTGTGTTAAATATTGTACACCGTCACTTAAACTGGCGAAACAAAAACCGTAAAATATTTTCTAAACTGGTCTCAAAACTACACAAATCGATAGCCATTATCAGTAGGCAACTAAGCAACCCAATTCCGGCTATCCTGGTTCCCGGTGTACGGTTCCGGAAGCACCGGAAATAGTGGTCATATATTCCAAAATTGATCTCACTCACTCTTCTCAGCGATGGTTTGACCGATTTCCACCAACTTAGATTCAAATGAAAGGTCTCACGGTCCCATACGGAATTCTTGAATTTCATCCGGATCCGAATTCCGGTTCCGGAGTTATAGGGTAAAATGTGTTAAATATTGTACACCGTCACTTAAACTGGCGAAACAAAAACCGTAAAAAATGTAAACTGCTATTTCCAATCTTAGGGATAAATGAGAGGTCTTATGATTCTACCAAAAATTACTGCATATTTTCGGTTACAGGGAAAATTTAAACAGTCGTTCAGAGTGCGATGGCAAAATTGAATAAAATTATCGAATTTGAAAAAAACTAGTAGAGTTTATACGTCATGTTAGTTGGTGGCCATACGAACCGACATCGATTATACCGGTTCTCGGGTTCCGGTGCCGGAAGTGCATATAATAGTGAACCCATTTCGTTTTCTTAAAGATGACCTACGCAAGGAAAGCACTGTTTCATTCTGTGTTTTATGAAAGTTAATCCCTTGGTTTCTTTCAAAAATCGAAGAGAAACATGTTGAATAGAATATCACAATATTATATATGAGAAAGGCATCATTACACCACTAGGTGGATTAAACAATTTTATATTTTGATGATTGGTGCATTGAAAAGGTTTAATATATTATTTTTAATGAAAGTATACCGATTTGGACATTATTCCACAATGTTCCCTACAGTTACGTTTGGCTTCCAAACCTTGTCACTGACTACGGCGAATTGGGTCACTACGCTGACTTGGTCAAAGTAGTTTAATCTAATAATCCGAAATTTTCCAGCTTAGCTCTTGTAAGTGTTTTCCAATTGCCAAAACAAATCAGCTCCTGTGCCATCGTCACCTTGACTAGATAGTAAACAAACGCTTCATTGGCACACACAATTATATAATTGGTTTAGTGCACTTGCCCCTCACTTCGAAGGCAATCGCTGAACTAGCACCGTATTGTCGTCATTGTTCGAATCAAGGTTACAACGAAGTTTAATCGCAAATGTAGGACAGCAGAGCATCCAGTGCATTAGGGCGATTCAGATTATCGCTAAGATGCTATGCGAACGCGAATATGAGGGAACGTGAAACAAACCGAAGTTGACATCATCAGTATGATTATTCCTTTAGGATTGCTCTTCCACCACAAGTATTGCGATTGAATTAAGAATTCTAAGACGAAATTCATATTGAATTGCAATTTTAAATATGCTACAAATCAGCATATTCTTCAAGCCATTGTTTTCCTACGACTGTATGATGTGTTGGCTGAGGCATGTTGCAGCTGTTCAAGAAGTATGGAAATTCATTTGGCAAAAATCCAACGGGTTTCTACGGTGGTAAAATCAAGTATGCAAATGATGAGCAACTCTGACTAAAAGAAAGATGAAAATTCGCTACAAAAAAAAAACAGTGAAAGATGCGACATCGTTTTCTCCGCTGACCTCACCAAAAATAGACCTATATAAATAACAAAGAGATTAGATTGAGAACAACTGAGGAAATATTTATTCACTATATTTTTTCCTAATAACTCAGCTCTAGGAGTACATCCCTATCTATCTTAGTTGAAGTCCTCCGACGATCCGTAAACTGGTGAAAGCAGGACAAACTCCTGATACTCCGGAAAATCGTATCAGTGATAAATGCACCATCAACACTGCAGTTTTGGTTTTATATTCAGCCATGCCAACTACCGCTAGTTTAGTATTACCAGCTGCTACCATCATTGTTTGTTATTTGTGCCAAAAAAGGTATTGCATAATAAATATTGCTTCGCACTTTAGTTCCGTAGAACTTAGACTTATTGATTTACGTGATCTTATGATGAGTTTCGTTGGAACACTAATTAATCCAATGTTTCTATTTGGCACCGTTTTCGAAGCTCGTGATGGAAGACATTTTTTACAATTGATAAAAATAGCTTTTTTTCTCTCGGAATAGAGCAATGAATGTTTTCGATCTGACAGACAGATAGCGTCACTAATTAAAATCCCTCTAGTGTTCAATAGAGACGCTCATTTTAATGAAATTTCTCATTCTGTATTTCGATCGTGTTCGAGTTTTTCAATCGAATCCAAATGCAGAGTAGAAATTTTTGAAATCGATCGCCATATACCGATTCGATCGGAATGTAAAATACTTATTTATTTATTTTATTTCGTCAAGTAAATGTAGACTTCATATATATGGGTTACAATTTTCACGTATGTTTTACGCATTATTTCTACGACAAAGCTGAGATTTTAATTCTTGACATAGTACGGTCAAGATGCCATAGTACGGTCAAGACTTTAGTGGCACATTTTTCGATTGGTTGGACTGTACTTTACATAATTTATTTTTAATTGGCGGTGCAATTATTAATTGCAATAATAATGAAGCTGACTGAATGAGCTCAGAAATAATGTTGCTGATAAAATAAAGCATTGGAAATCCGCGGCGTTCTTTAAGTATTTGTATATTGATGAGTAAGCAGCGTGCTTCATATGATGGTAGAGAAATGCAGTTGAGTTCAATTTACAAAGTGCATATAAAATAAATTGTTTTTGGATCGATTCATTGCGTTCATCGTGAATAATATATGGATTCCATACCAGACAGCAACATTAGATCTGACATATGTACTATAGAGCAATTTTATTGTATATGGGTCTTAAAAGTTATGACTGAATCGTTTAATAAAGCCTGCATACTAAACTATTGATTATGGTATTGTAATGTTCTACAAATGTTAGCGGATTACACCTAAGTCTCGTACAATTTTACATTTTTTTACTGTTTGATTTCCTAGATATATAAATACAGCTAGGGTTTTTTCTACACAAAGTTATTGCGCTAAATTTTTTTACATTGAGTTGTAGTAGACTTTTGCTGCACCAAATGTGGAATAGATTGATTTAGTTTTGGAATATTACAGCGTCGTTGATATTCAGAGTGAATGTCACAAATTCTAGGAGATTTGTTGTAATAGAACGGCCTTAAAAAAGCCATGATGTTTGATTGTTATTATATTTTTCAGTTGGTGTAAAATTTTTTCGTTTACAATTCTTTCAAATAATTTGGAGTGCACAGAGAAGCGGATTTTGTAAAACTGATCAGTAAACTTAGCCAGTTTACAAGCCTCTTTCAATACACCTTGTGGTGTAATGATGTTTTTCTTTATTATTTTATGCCAGGGAAAAAAACGATACAGAAATAATAAGCATATTACGTGAAAGTGGAAAGTTTATTTTTTAAAGTTTTTGATTGCTACTTCCGGTATTACTGGTAAAGGAGATCGGGATGAGTATAATCGAGGTTAATTTGTATGGACATCAACTAACTGGACGAACAAATTGAAATAGTTTGCTTGCTATTCTGCATCTCAACTTTGAAGGATGACTTGAATATTTTGAAACTATAATTCCGTTACCGTAAATCAGATCCGAATAATATTCAATAAAAGTCAATGAGATTGTCATATCTTTTATTTGATCTTAAAATTGTGAAAGCCGGCTGTTTGAGAAATCAATATGAGTTTCGGAACCGAAAAACGTATCCGGAGGAAAACTTTATGAACCAATAAGAATCTTAATTTTTGTCGTGAATACGACTTACTTTACTATGGGGTGCCTTTTCAAAATTAGCCATATGGGCAGAACTTGATCATGAATATCTCGACTTGTATTAAAGGCAGCAACATAATTCTTTCACCATTTCATCAAAAATATGATCAGGAATTAAGGATAATATTTTGAACAGTGTGAGATAACCACAAACAACTCAAATATTATATTTTCTCAAATTTTGAAAACAACGCGGAAAACTTTTTACTTTTGCTTGGCTTTTTCGCGCAAGGACGACGATTTTGAGGTAGTCAGGTACACATCTTCAACTGACTGCGTATAAAAGGGGAACCGTGGTCGAAATTCGATCATTCGTCATCTAACACTCGATGTGGATAGACGAATAACCTACTACGACTAATTTCGATTTTGTTTTATTTTTTATTCGCAGTTGTCTACCTACCCAAGCTATGGGTAAAAACCGCCATAGATCCGAGAAGGATCCAAAGGATGCTAAGCGTCTGAAACCAAGTGATGTACAGGTAAACGACCGTTTGCTGAGTAAAAACCAATATGCTGATCTGCCAGTTGATGTCGAAGAGGAACTGCAGAAGAAGGAAAAAATGCCGCCTTTCTACCTGAAGGGCTTCCCACCAACTCTCCGCTCGGATTTCAACACACTGATTAGCAAAGGACTACAGGCAACAATCCGTTTATGTACTGAAGGCTACAAAATAACTGTTCCGGCTTTGAACCACTACAAAGGAGTGGAATGCTATCTGAAGCAGACAAAAGCGGAATACTTCACACACGATATTGCCGCCAACAAACCTATGAAGGTTGTACTTCGAGGACTACCCGACATGATGGAAGCCGAACTAAAGCAGGCACTGTCGGGGGCTGGACTAAAGCCTTTGATGGTGTTTAAAATGAAGCGACATAATACGGACAAAAAGTTTAGAGATCAACTGTACCTGATTCATCTCGAGAAGGGATCCATCACCATGAGTCAACTGAAAACGATTAAATCGTTATTTCACATAATCATCGAATGGCAAAAGTATAAACCGGTACATCGGGATGTCACACAGTGCACGAACTGTTTGAAATACGGCCATGGATCGAGGAATTGCCACATGAAAAGTCGGTGCGGGAAATGTGCCGAACCACACAATACCAACGATTGCCTACTAGATGACATCGCTGTAAAATGTGTGAACTGTGATGGCGACCATCCATCTACTAACAAATCGTGTCCCAAACGTGCTGAGTTCACAAAAATTCGACAACAGGCGTCCCGCAAACAATCAACGCGCAAGAATGTTCCACAGAAGGATGAAGTTAATTTCCCACGGCTCCCACCGAAGAGGGATATTCCGAATTTGCCGCCACTTCCTCGCAGCAATCCAAAAGATTCAGCCGCTGGATCACAAAAAGAATCTTCCTCAAAAATCCCTCCTGGATGGGGCAATAATCAACCACAAGCAAAGGATGACTCTGGTGATTTATTTTCTGCTGAACAACTGATCGTCATTTTTGAAACAATGATAACAAAACTACGAAACTGCAGAACGCGGTTAGATCAAATCAACGCCTTAGGCAAATTCATCATCGAATATGCAATATAATGAGTTGGTTATAGTAAATTGGAATGCTTGCTCACTCAGGAGCAAAACTGCTGAATTGTCCGACGTTCTTCAAGAGAAGAATGCCGATATTGCTATTTTAACTGAAACTCATCTTAAACCTGAAATTACTTTTTTTTATTTCCAATTACAGGATTCACAGGCTCGACAGGACAACTACCAGAGGAGGGGGAGTTGCCATTGCCATTAAACGATCCATTCAGCACAGGCTTCTGTCAGCCTTTAAATTGCAACTCATAGAAGCCATCGGAATTGAGATTACAACGACGATGGGACCCATCATCATCATTGCAGCGTACTGCCCCAAACAAACCAATCTTCGAGATGGTACGTGTGCATCATTGAAGCGAGATCTGGCTATGCTCACTCGACGACAGAACAAATTCATCATTGCTGGGGACCTGAACGCACGGCATGAGCTGTGGGGAAACAGAAGACAGAATCGAAACGGATTCGTACTTGCCGAAGATTACGAAGCTGGACAATACAACATCTTCGTTCCGGATCAACCAACGCGACTTTCCAGATCGGGAGTTCATTCCATTTTGGATATATTCATCAGCAACATCGCCATAGACAGCACTCCGGTTGTCTTCTACGAGCTCTCTTCTGACCACTTTCCAGTAATATTGACGTTGGGATCTTCACCAGAAACAGTGCCTATTCAACCTCGGAGGAACTATTATCGCACCGATTGGGTCCAATTTCAACATATCGCCGACCAACTTATTAATATCGATTTGCCACTTGATTCCCCGATGGAAATCGATGCGGCCCTATCTTCCTTCCAGCATTCAATCACAGTCGCTCGTGATAGGACGGTTCCAGTACAACATATGCCGAGTTCCTCTCTTCAAATCGACAGTGTCACCAAGAAACTCATCCGACTTCGGAATATCTACCGGAGGCAGTATCACCTTCCTAGATAGGAAGACTACTTATAACAACTTAACTAGGATAATCCAGGAAAGGATATCTGAGCGTCGCAACAGGAACTTCCAGCAAAAGCTTCGAGAAATTCTCCCACATTCAAAGCCCTTCTGGTCCTTAACGAAGGTGCTTAAGAAAAAACCGAAGCCTATTCCTCCTCTGATGTCACCCCAGGACGCAGCTGAAGGAATACCTTTAATCACACCAGTAGAGAAGGCAAATGCGCTAGGCCAGCAGTTTGTGTGTTCTCACAATTTAGGACTTAACATTGTTAGTCCATATGAAAGAGCCGTTGCTGATAGCGTAGCTGAGGTTGACCAATCAGACAGCTTGGTTCCTGAGGAAAGTAGAGTCACTTTGAATGAGCTGATGGCTTTTGTGAAAAAATCCAAAAATATGAAGGCCCCCGGTTTCGACAACACATTCAACATTGAGCTGAAACATTTGAGTATTCGCTGATTTGTCTTCTTAGCTAAAATTTTTAACAGGTGCTGGGAGCTTGGTTACTTCCCTTCAATGTGGAAGTTAGCTAAAGTTGTCCCAGTTTTGAAACCGGGGAAAGATCCTTCCTTTTCCAAGAGCTATCGGCCCATCAGCTTACTCTCTGCCCTATCCAAGCTGTTTGAAAAGTCAATACAAAGGCGAATTCTTGCTTTCGCAAATGAGCAGGATATATTTCTGGAAGAACAGTTTGGGTTCCGGAAAGGAAGATCCACCATCCACCAACTCACAATGGTTAACAACGTCATCCAGCAAAACAAATCAGTGTCCAAAACGACTGCCATGGCAATATTGGATATTGAAAAGGCATTCGATAATGTGTGGCACGATGGACTGGTGTTCAAACTGCATCGGTATAATTTTCCCATGTATCTTATTAAAATTATCAAAAAATATCTTGCAGATAGAGCATTCCAGGTTTCTCTGAATAATGCACTTTCAGAAAGATTTACTATTCCTGCTGGTGTACCCCAGGGAAGTATCCTAGGTCCCATTCATTTTTACATCAGACATCCCACCTCTTCCGGGTGGTGGTGTTCTGTCACAATTTGCTGATGATACTGCAATTCTTTACAAATGCTAATGCTCTGAAGAATAAACTACAGACAGGTCTGGACGCTTTAACGGAATATTTTACAAGCTGGAAAATTGTGATCAATGCAGCAAAAACTCAGGTCATCTTGTTTCCACATTCAAGATCTCCAAAACTTGTTCCATCAGACGAATGCCGAATACGATTCGGTGATGAGGTCATTCAATGGTCCGATGAAGTTATCTATCTAGGACTCACCTTTGACAGACATCTGATATTCAGGTCACATGTTGACAAAATCGTTAAAAAATGCAGCATACTCATTAGGTCTCTGTATCCGCTGATTTGTAGAACATCTAAACTGTGCCTGAAGAATCAGATGCAAACAAATCATCTACCCCGCAATTGAATACGCAGTCCCTGTTTGGCGGGGCTGTGCACGAACACACAAACTTAGGCTTCAGCGCATTCAAAGTAAGATCTTAAAGATGATTCTAAATCTACCCCCTTGGACAAGGACTAGTGAAGTACATGAGATGGCCTCACTGGATATACTAGAACAAAAATTCGAACAATACTGCACGAAATTTGAAGAGAGGTGCTCAATCTCTGAAACACAAATAATTCAAAATTTGTACGTATTAGGTTAGGGATAGTTATAAGTAGGTAGACATTTTATAAATAATTAAAATAAATATTATGATTAAACATTAGTATGTAAAACAAGAGTAACTAAAACACCTAATATTAATAACGAATCGTATGAACAACAAAGATGGAAGGCCAAAGGGTCAAAACACTTGTACTGTAAAATGTTGATGTAATACACAAAAATAAGATTAATAAACAGATATTTATACAAAAAAAAAAAGCGAAATTCGATCATTTCTTGTTGTGCGTTGGATGAAAGCAGACGTCGTGGGACCAGCAGCTTCGGAGAGTGCACCTTCTGCGTGGTTAAAAACCTCAAACGCTCAGGTCGCAACTCTCATTTGGACTTCAGTCGTCAGGTGGAGCAGTCGGCAATGAAAGCAGACTTTTTGCGTGGTATAAAGCCTCAAACGCTTAGGATTTCAATCGTCGGGAGCAGCGGTCGTCAATAATGGCACCTTTAGCGTGGTGCCAAACCTCAAACGCTCAGATCGTGCTCTCATTTGGACTTCAATCGTCAGGTGGAGCAGTCGTCAATGAAAGCAGAACTTCTGTCCTTGGTTCTAAATTTAGTTCTTGAACTCAGGTCCAGTTCCTTATTCTATAATTCTATTCGGTTCTTTTTAGAACCATAATAATACTCTCAAAGAATTATGCGAAATTTTACTTTACTGTACTCTATACGGCCCATTTTTATTATAAAGAACTATCTAGTTATTTCATTATATTTAATTGCGTTTCAGAATGTTTAATGTAACTAATCTGTAATTTAGTCTAGGCGCATCGTTTGAAATTCTAGTATTGAAAAAAGGGAAAGTTGCACAATTCACACAATCGATCAACTATCAATTCGAATTCAGAAGTATAAAGAAAGTGTGTCAGTTTTATTCGTATTCACGACATCCAGTTATGTCTCTGACATTACACACCCGTTCTTTTTTGTTTTTGCAATATTACCCTGTGATTGCGGAACCGAGAGTCGGATTCCAAGAAATTTCAATAGCTATGGAACGTTTCATTTGAACATAGGTTAAGCTATCTCCGAGAAAAGTGAGTGCTTGTCCAGATTTGACTTCTTGGAGTTCCAGGTTGATGATTTTTAAAAACTCATACCGTCATATAAGTGAAACAGAACAATAGATAATAAATTTTCGAAATGTGTCCTTACACAATTCTAACTTGTGGCCTGTGGGTTCTGTTAGTTGTTGGTATGACAGCTTAAGTTTCGCTGTCCAGGTCTTCGAAATCTAGTTCAGTAAGCGCAAGAAATAATGTTCAAAAAACTCTGAAATTAAAATCACAGCAACTCGATTTTCTCAGAGACCACTCAACCGATTTTCTTCCATTAAGATTTAAATTAAAGGCCTTGTAGGTTGCTATTGAATTTCTTCTGGATCCGACTTCCGATTCGGGAGTTATAGGGTAATATGTACAAAATGAACTAAAAACGTGCAATAGATTTTCTTTAAGACCGCACATCCAATTTCTATAAATTTCAATTCAAATGAAAGGTCTCAAGGTTCCATACGGAATTTCTGAATTTTATCCGGATACGACTTTCGGTTTCGGAGTTCTAGGGTAAAGTGTGTTTAATACTGGACACCGTCTCTTAAACCGACGAAACAAAAACCGTAAAAAAAATTCTAAACTGATCTCAAAACTACACGAATCGATAGTCATTATCAGTAGGCAACTAAACAAACCGATTCTGACTATCCTGGTTCCCGGTTTTCGATTAACGACGGAAGAAAATAGTAATATGCTCAAAAGTGGATCTCACTCACTTTTTTCAGAGTTTGCAGAACCGATTCGTAACGTATGAATCATTTCGTTTCATATTCTCAATTTCATGTTTCATTATTCCTAGACCGGCTACTTCTAGGTTTCTACGTTAATTGGTACTTTTTTGGTTAGTAAAATCAATTACTTGCGTTTAATCGGCTATTTTGCAACAAGAACTTTTACTCTTGAGAATCGTTTAAAATTTTTTCAGCACTTTTTGTGCTGTTAATTTCGTAAATTGCTCTGCAGTAAATTAATGAGTGTTTTAATCAATATTTTCGTGGACATTAGCATCGAATCGGTTTCCATCGCAACTTCTGGGACATAGCCATGGAATGTAATCTAGAAAAGATTGAGTAGATCTAATTTGCTGTCAGTAAATAACTGAAAAACTCATGAAATCGGCGTTAGATTGGATAACTCGATTGAAATTCTTCCAGCGAACACTGATACTTTCCTACATCCGCTTTAAGGAGCAAGTTATTATCGGTTGGGAAATCGGTTTTGTTTGTTCTCGTTGCTACTTTGTTATTTTCATGCAGTACAGTTCACAAGACGAAAAGGCATTATTGCTGCTTCTTTTGATCGGGCGGACATCTAGCGAACAGGAACAAGGAGTTTTATCTTTTATGAGTAAAATTCACATTCGCTGCTCAAGCACTACATATCCAATTGCGCCCATGTTCACTACTTAATACTTTGATCCGAAAGATAGAAATCTTTCATCTGCAGATTTTCACAAATCCGCTCTCCATCGTAGTATTACATTCGTATCGAGACTCACAAAAGACCCGTATATTTTCTTGGTTAGGCCAAATAAAACACTTAGTGCTCTTCCCTATTTGCATCAGAAATTCAATAACGAATGTGTTACATTCTCATATCGAGTTAATCCTCTACGCTGAAATCGATGTTGGCTTATAAAAGATGTATTCGACAATTGGAAACTCGTTACGCTGTTATCCATGGGTGGGTGTAGTTTTCAAATTTAGAATCAATCAATTAGTGATTGGGAAATGGGTTACAGAGACATCGCCTTAATATATTTGCTTTTATCATAAAACTTTTGATGAAACTGTTTGAGAAGAAACTTGTCAGCAATTAATTTTACTGTTCAACATTTGTTTGTATGTTTGTGCATAATCAATAACATACCATAATCATACTTTTTCTCACCTTGTCTTTGAATATCCATTGTGTTGACAGTTTATGTTGAATTTCTTATGCTACTTAGCAGTTCAACGTTCCGATAGTTAAGTTTTGAAGGATCATGGCGAATATTTCCTGTTTGGGGACACTAAATCTTATAGTGGACGTAACCGACAACTCACTGTTTATTGTTCAATGCACCAATATGTCTCGAAGACACTTGCATCTATTTCAAAAGTCTTGGACACGTATTTTGTGCCGACAGTATAATCGTATATATGATTTAATTACCCCATTAGTTGGATAAAGTATGGGTTTGCTGAAAGTCATTTGCGGTGACCACGATATCACTAAACCTGTTCTCATATCTCTCGTATACTCATATATGACTGTGCGGTGTTCTTCAAAATAATTTTCTATGATTTTTAAAAATCAAAAAGTTGGTGCATAAACTTGTACAACCTACAGAATGAAACAGTCTCTCAGATCGGTTAGGCCATCTCTGAGGAAACGAAGTGACTGTTACTTTTAAAACCAGAATCCGAAAACCGGTATAATCGAAGTCGGTTCAAGAAAAGTGAGTGAGATCCATTCTTGAGTATATGACCTCAACCTGCGGTCGTTAATCGAAAAACCAGGGAAGCCGAAATTAGTTTGTTTGGCCGGCTACTGACAATGACTACCGATGAGGCCAGTTTAGAATTTTTGCCTTTCTCTTATAGAAAGGTTATGCAATCACTGTGAAAACTGATTTGTTAACCGAGGGCCGAATGTCATATACCATTCGATTCTGCTCGACGAACTGAGCAAATATCTGTGTGTGTATGTGTGTATGTAACAAAAATGTGTATTGGATGTTCTTGGAGATCGCTGGACCGATTTTCACAAACTTAGATTTAAATGAAAAGTCTCTTGGTCCCATAGGGAGATATTGAATTTTACCCGGATTGGACTTCCGGTTCGGGAGTAATGGAGTAAAATGTACAAAAAAATGAATAAAAAGTGCACTTGATTTTCTCAGAGACCACTCAACCAATTTTCTTCAACTAAGATTTAAATTAAAGGTCTTTTAGTCCCATAGGTTGCTATTGAATTTCATCTGGATCCGACTTCCGGTTCGAGAGTTATGAGGCAAAATGTGCAAAATGAACTAAAAACGTGCAATTGGTTTTCTCAGAGACCGCTCATCCGATTTCTACAAACTTAGAGTCAAATGAAAGGTCTCACGGCACCCTACAGAGTTTCTGAATATCATCCGGATCCGACTTCCGGTTATAGGGTAAAGTGTGTTAAATATGGTACACTGTCGCTTAAACCGGCGAAACAAAACACGCAATTTTTTTTCAAAATTGGACTAAAAACTACACAAATCGATAGCCATTATCAGTAGGCAGCTAAGTAAACCGATTCTGACTATCCTGGTTCCCGGTTTTCGATTAACTACGGGAGAAAAAAAAAGTGAATCTCACTCACTTTTCTCAGAGTTTGCAGAACCGATGTTTTCAATCTTAGGGTCAAATAAAAGGTTAAGTCTTATGGCCCTACCAAAAGTTACTGCCGTCGTCGTTTAGAGTATCGCTATTCGCCGCTTCAGTTGACGGTACAAAAATTTTAACACACTATAATTCCGGAACCGAAAGTCGGATCCGGAAGAAACTCAGACATTCCGTAAGCGACCACAAGACCTTTCTCTCGAACCTACGTTTTCCAAAATCGATTCAACCATCTCCGAGAAAACCTAGTGAGGTCAATTTTTATTAGTAGATTTTTGAATTATTGATTAAAGAAACAATACCTTTTTCAAATTCAAGATGGTTGATTACCATCTTATGAACTATTTATATCAAACAAATCAAACAAGCGAAAAGCTCATGTTACTTTTGTATATAGAATTCATAGTTTTGAATCAGCAATATAAAATATACTTTGTCAAGAGATTTTAATTTTTACTATTATCATTATAATTATACCTGCTGCAAAAATTTCCTATACATCACAAAGCGTGGAAGTCCGACGCATGTCTTTCCAAATAAAATTTAATTTTTTGTGGGACATCCGGAAATCTTTTGCGCATTAGCCACACTTCCTTTAAAGTGACTATCAGGAATCAGAACTAATTGGCTCAATTGGCACGTTCCCCTAGTTATTTGGAGATTTGGACCTTGCCGTAGCTTTTCATCAAAGGGAAGGATAAAAGGAACATGGAAGTGAATTGTGAAGTGGGTGAAAGAAACAAATCGTTCTGCATCCCCAAAAGGAAGCTGAAAGATCTACAGGTACCAAAATGCACAGTTCATAAAACCTCCAACCCCCGAGAGGATTTAGAGATTTTACAACAGCGACACCAGAAGTAAATTCGGCGTACGAGCAGAAGTAAATTCGGCACCCCATCAAGGATGTCAAACAATCTGCTAAAACCTTTTTAAGGTCAAAACAGAAAGGATTTATTCACTCCAGGAAGAACCCTTCTGACTACAGCTCCTTACCACATTGGGTGAGAAACGATAGAATATGCTTTAATTTTAGCTCCGCATACACAGACTCAACCCTGTATGGAGAACCAAAAACCCGGATACGTAGTTGCGTCAATGCGGGACAGTTACATATCAGATGATATGAAGTACCTTAATCGCATTTACACAAATCACATGAATAATACTCAGCACGTTGAATAGTAGCCATGTGATAATTGAGTTTGCAATGTCTTTTCAGAGCTCTGACCAGAATACTGCAATGATGCTTGGAAAAATGCAGAAGACACTTTGACATTTTCAGACTGTATGAATAAATTTAACGAATAGCGAAACATAATTTGTCGATCCATTGTACTTTAAACCTGTTTAATGAACCAATAGTAGCTCCCAAATGAACCTAACCTTGTTGAAATCGGTTCAGCCATCTACGAGAAAATTGTACTGAGAGGGAAAGTGCGTTCTGGTGGTCTATGTCATTTACACCATTATATCTCCGGAACCAGAAGTGATCGCAGTTTGGTCAGTGAACTCGAATAAACATAAAAAAAGCTTTCAAACGAACTTAGGTTTATTAAAATTGGCATACCCATCTCTGTGAAAATTGAGTGGCAAAAAAACAACACGCTTTGTCGGCTACTACCACTCTATCGTCGGAACCAGCAAATCGCAGCCCAGTTATCTTCGAACTTGATCAATGGCTTTATAGTAACTTTCAAACGAGTCTAAATTTGTTAAAATTGGTTCAGCCTTCTCTGAGAAAATTGAGTGGTAAAAACAACGCGTTTTCTCGGTTACTTCACTTATACCATTATATCTCCGGAACCAGAAGTGACAGTGATTCGAACAATGGCGCAAAAGTAGCTTTCAAACGAGTCTAAGTTGGTTGATATCGGTTCAGCCGTCTTAGAGAAAATTGAGCGTTAAGAAATAAAGTACGTTTTGCCGGTCACGTCAGTCCTATACATACACAGACATTTTCCGATCTCGTTAAGCTGAGTGGCATGGTATATAACACTATGAAGCCTTCGTTCGAAAGTCGGATTATCCAGCAATTCTATTACCTGTCTATAGAGAAAATCAAAAATCTGAAAGGCTTATTTTAAATGATTTTTTTTCTTTGATATCTTTTTTCTACCAAGAAGAGTTCCCGAGTTACATCGATTTGAAAAAAATTGAACATGTGTGCAAAGTTTCATTCAGATCGAAACAAGTCGATCCTAAGTTAGCCCCCTTTTCTGCTGTTAGTTTCTGGAAATTATCCAATTCGAGAAATTTTTATGATTTTACATCTTGCACATACATGGAGCGTGGCATCTCACGCAAATAAATATTTGAGAATATGTTTGAAATTACAGGGATTTAAACTCAATTAAATGAACACGAAAAAAAATGCGACTTGATCCGAGAGCTGTAAGAGCACAAGGTACGTCCATTAATCAATGTTTGAACCTTTTCAGTTGATAAAAAATAATAGAGAAAATTGATTCGACGTATTTTTTTGTAATACTATGCGTAGTATTTTTCGTGAATGAATCATCCAATGCATAACAGTCCGTTGAGCTTAAAATAATATTGAAATTGTATCTCCTAATTCTCTGCTGTGTCCTTTGTCGATTCATGCTGGCAACGAGAGCAGTCTATCGGGAATACCCCTATTTATTCATTGTGTGTTGGCCACAGAATATCACTTATTAAGATTGGCTCTATTGAAAATTGCTAGTGGGGGTCATTCAAACCTGTAGCACTGGTTTAGATCCATCTTAATGTTAGTAGCACGATCGGGAGACATTCAAAATCATGGTCAGGTTTCAATACACGTAGCATGCTGACAACGACGAAACAATATTCGTTCTCGTCCAACTGCCCCCGTCTCGGTTGTATGCTGTTAGATTAAACACTTGAGTAAGCGAACAAACAAAACACGGAACCAATTTGCCATTAAACGACCGGTAGCGCAGCGCATACAGAGTTAATAAATCACATCCTGGCACTGCTTGGCTGCCTCCGTTTCGATCCTGCTTACGATACTGCTCGCGTCGACGATGAACAGTCTTTGATGCTTCGCTCGGTACGTCCTAAATGACGCTAATTATGTCATCAATCGACGCATAGCATGTCGCACATTCGCTCGAGATCCGGTTGCCATCGTCCCGATCCACGACCTGGTTGGCTGGTGCCGTTCGCACAAGTGCGAAACCAATCAATAGCTAGAGCCTGGTATACTTCCGTAACGATTTTAATATTCTATTTCGATGTGATGTGAACCCTTGGGAAGGATAACGAATATTCGATTATGTGTTAATCAGCTTCTGTTTAACAAGTCGTTGAACGCTGATTGTCTGAGCGTAGAAAAATTCTGTTCCGTTCTATTTGATGGCCATTAGAGTTGTGTATTGATCAAATTGTTGATATCAGCTATGTGAAATCTACCTGTCTTAACATCGAGCTAGGGTTTTAGAAATATTCACTCTTCCAACACAAGTTTATTTCGGTACAGGTTTGTTTGTATCCTATGTTAATGGCAACTAAGACAGTTATAACACTTGCTAGATATGAAGTTTTCGTCAATTTCAAACAAAACTTAGCTACCCGTAAAATTTCGAATATATTCGAGATTTCTCAAATCTGATGACGTTGAAAACTACACTTTTTTGCTTTGATCGAATGAAAAATCGTACCATATAAATCTAAAATTTCTATTTAAAAACATTACTGAACACGAAGAATATATATCTATCATAGGAATATGTGAAAATCGGCAAAAACCTACATCCTTCAGATTTGCTCATCGGTCAAAATTTACATTCACTTCATTAGTGCGTTATGCTTTTAGTGACACTACTTTATTATTAATGACTTTTTATTGGAATATGAGTTAAAATTAAATTAATAAGATTTAAATTGGGTGTTCAGCCACAAGTGGTGACTTTTCAGCCCAATTATATACATATGATATACGTGATTTTTGTGTAGGGAAAATTCTAAACCTACTTGTATTGTGTAATGGGGAAAAGGAACTTATATACTAACTTACTAACTAATACAGAGAGCGAATCGATTCAATTGAAGATTGCATCGATTTTTGTCGGAATTTACTTATAATATTATGTGACATTATGTTATGTGACATTACATCTAATCTATATTTGTGAGTCTGTGTAACTCATTTGTACTATGGTGGACGCTTCAAAATCATTTTCAGAATTTTATTTTGAATCCTTTGAAGCGTTTTCTTCCTGGTGGAACAACAACTTGACCAAATTGGTATTGCATAAAGCATGGCTGGTCTGAAAATTTGTTTACAAATTAATAATTTGTATTTTAGACAGAGCTTAGAATTTCTGTTTATAAGAGGATATAAACATTTAATATATTTATTACACTTTGCCTATATTCCTTCAATGTGATCCTTGAAAGTGAGTTTTTTGTCATACGTTAAACCTAAGTATTTAGCTTGATAAGACCATGTCAATTCCAAGCCATTCAATTTGAGAATGTGATTATTGTTTGGTTTAAGAAAAGAAGCTCTTGGCTTGTGAGGATAGATAATTAATTGCGTTTTTGCTGTATTTGGTTTAATTTTCCATTTTGACAGATAATCACTGAAAATATTCAAGCTTCTTTGTAGGCAACTGCAGATCACTCTTAGATTTCTACTTGTGGCTAACAGACTTGTGTCGTCACTGAATAGCGATTTCTGACAACCGACAGGTAGATTTGGAAGATCAGAAGTGAAAATATTACACAAAATTGGAGCTACGCTCGAACCCTGCGGAACACCTGCTCGTACGGGTAGCAATTCAGATCTACAATTCTGATAGCTAACCTGAAGAGTACGACCAGTTAAATAATTTTGAATCATTTTGATCAAATAAATAGGAAACTGGAAATCAGACATTTTTGCTATTAAACCTTTGTGCCAAACACTGTCGAATGCTTTTTCTATGTCTAGAAGAGCAACTCCAGTGGATAACCCAAAGGTTTATTTACATGATAAAATGTTCGTTACTCTTACAAGTTGATGAGTAGTTGAATGTTCATTACGAAATCCAAACTGCTCTGGTAGAAAAATTGAATTCTCATTTATATGAGACATCATTCTCAACAAGATAATTTTTTCAAAAAGTTTACTGATAGAAGAAAGTAAGCTAATTGGTCGATTGGTTTCTGCTGGGTTTTTATCAGGTTTGAGGATAGGAATTACTTTAGCGTTTTTCCATCTTTTTGGGAAGTAAGCTAATGAAAAACACTTGTTGAAAATTTTAACCAGGAGTCTCAAGGCAACATCGGGAAGATTTTTAATAAGAATATTAAAAATTCCATCATTACCAGGAGCCTTCATGTTTTTGAGTTTCCTAATAATTGATTTAATTTCATCAAACTTCGTCTCAATAATGTCATCTTGTGATAACACTTGGGTTGAAATATGCTCATATTTCAGTGAGACTTCATTTTCAATAGGACTCACAATGTTCACATTAAAATTGTGGGCACTCTCGAACTGCTGAGCAAGTTTTTGAGCTTTTTCGTCATTTGCAAGAAGTATTTGATTTCCTTCCTTGAGAGCAGGAATTGGTTTCTGAGGTATCTTAAGTTTTTCATATCAGGATCACGACATTGTCGTCGACGAACATTCTTCAGCCGAATGAGCAGTTGAAAATTGTCATCGATGATAGGAGAATTTAATTTAGTTTGAGCTTTGGGAACTGAAAGATTTCTAGCTTCGATAAAGTAATGATTCAAATTATCAATTGATGTGTCGATGTCCGCAGAATTTTCTAAAATAGTTTCATAATTCACATGATTTTCAATGTGAGATCTGTAATCCTACCAATTAACTCTATGATAGTTGAATATAGAACTAATTGGATTAATTATAGCTTCGTTGGAAAGTCTGAATGTTACAGAAAGATGATCTGAGTCAAAGTCAGCATGTGTAATCGGTTCACTACAAATGTGACTTTGATCTGTTAGAACCAGATCAATTGTAGAAGGATTTTTCACGGAAGAAAAACAAGTCGGATTACTGGGATGAAAAACTGTGAAGTAACCAGCTGAGAGTTGATTATGAAGTATTTTACCATTACTGTTATTTTGCCTACAATTCCACTGCACTTTGCTTCGCTTTTAAGTCCCCTTTTACGAAAAATTTCGGTCGATATCTTGTGAGTTTTTGCAAATCGCCTTTAAAAAAAATCATTGTTCTCCGGTGCATTGGAATGGCAAATATGCCCCAGCGATGAAATAAATTCCATAAATGGTTTCAACTTCGATTCCCAAGCTTTCAATAACTTTAGTATTGAAAGAAGGTAAACTTCGATGTTTAATTTGCCGTTGGACAAAAATGGCAACTCCACCACCCATTCCAGTAAACCTGTCAAATCGATGAACCACATAATGTGGATTACTTTTCAATTCGACATTTGGTTTAAGAAAAGTTTCTGTCACAATGGCAATATGAATTTTGTGAACTTTGAGAAAATTATAAAATTCATCTTCACTCGATTTTAAAGATCGGACATACCAATTTAAAATATTCAAATAATTATTTAACATCACTGTTAAATTTTAAATTCATTATAATATTATTTGCAAATTGCCATCCGATTTGAAATGCTTCAAAAAGTTATGAAGTCGAATTCATTCGGATAATCATTTGAAAAAGTTGATCTTGTAGGTAGATCATTTTATTTTCAGTTATATCATTTAAATCGACTTCATTTAAAGAAACGAATGGCTTTGAAGGAATATTGGTAGGTAGACTGCCATTAGAACTTCCATTAGAAGAATGTTTTTTTTTTTGTTCCAATTATAGAGGCTTTAACATCTTAGATCATTCGCCTCTTCGGACCAGAAAATCTTTCTGACACTATGTGCGGGGTTAGGAATCGAACCCAGACGGGCTGCGTGAAAGGCATCGACTATCCCATCACGCTATACCCGTCCCCTTAGAAGAATGTGATTTGGCCGATCTACTTATTAATAAACTGTTTTCGTTAGAAGATGAACTGCACGGCGTTCCTGTGTTATGATTATTTACATTAGAAGAATCAAGTGGTAGATTTCTACCTGTTACACTAACGTAACTGACATTAGTAGAAGATGATGACGAGGTCGATCTACCTGTCAATAAATTGTTTTTATTAGAAGACGAATTGGAAGGTGTACCTGTTATATGTTTTAAATTCGAAGAAATAAGTGCCTTAGCAGAATTAGGCGTGGCATTTGTAACGTTTTTTTTATTTTCAGGTATGTTCTGTAAATTTGAGGTCGTTGATTTGACTTGTTGTCTAAGTGAACGAGCGTTTAAATTTTTTCCCTGACAGGACATGTCAAATAATTGGATTTATGATTTCCATCGCAATTTGAACATGAAAATTTATCAGTGATTTCATTCATTGGACAAACGTCTTTCAAATGCGATTTACCACAATTCAAACATCGTATATCCATATGACAATTTTTGGTTCTGAAGCCTTGGCAACGACGACATTGCGTTTAGTTTGCAATACCATTATGTCGTTTATAATGTTTCCAATGAATTTTAATGTGGGAAATGAAACGTACTTTTTCTAAAGTTTTCAAAATGTTTACATCACTTCGGCTGAAGTGTATTAGGTAAAGTTCATGGGAAATTCCTGAGCGTGGTTTAGAAGTACCATTCACTCTTTTTTCATAATTATTACTTGGGAAGGGGCAAAACTAAGCAATTCTTTTAGTTCATTTTTAATTACATCAGTACTTTGATCATTTGATTAGCCTTTCAAGACAGCATTGAAGGGTCTGTCTGATTTTATATCATATTAATAAAATTTATGAAGTTTCTCGGACAAATATCGAATAAGACGTTCGTAATCTTCCAAACCATCAACCAAGACTCGACATTCTCCTCTTCGTCCGATGTGAAATGAGACTTTTACTTCCGGGAGAAAAGTAGAAAGCTCAGTACGGAATGCTTTGAAGTCGGAAATCATCACCGTCACTGGTGGCATAGATTGTTGTTTCTTCCCAGAACGACAAGCGTCCATTTTGGGAATTTTCGAAAAATTTTCTTCTATGTAGCTACAATCGGATTCAGGAAGAATCTCGTGAATATTGTTAGACGGCATAGAATCAACGGAAGGGAAGTCCGTCCGTTGTCTTTTATTTTTACATTCAGATTCTATAAGATCGTGAATGTTATTAGAAAAATGTTGAATAACGGATTGTGATTTGTTCCGTATTGAATTATTTTTAGCCTTTGGCTTGTTGCCTTTCCGGTTGGGCGCAGGCATTTTCGAAATGAATGAAATTTGAAATAGACTAAATTAGTCTTCGATTAGACTCCTAGTTTGAAAAAGTCTTGATAAAGACTGATTTTGTGGTAGTCTTAATAAAGTTCGAAGAATAGTTCTTTGAATAGCTAACCTTAGAAAAGGCTGATTAATTTTTTAGTCTTGAAAAAGACTGATTATATTAGAATATCACTCTTTGTATAGCCTTGAGAAAGGCTGACTAATTGTTAGTCTTTAAAAAGGACTGTTAGTGATTCAGGTAGCCTTGAAAAAGACTGAAGCCTTGAATCAATGAATCAATGAAATGACTGTTCAACACCGACTGAGTGACACTACTTTTGAAAATTATAAACAATGGAGAAAATAAAAATACCTTAAAAAACTGCGCAAGCAAATAATCGGTTTAATAAGCATTATCGTGGCTCTGTTCCAAGTACATCAACCAGTATTGACTGGTATGCTGAATTCAAACGTGGCAAATGACCTTTAGGGTCAAACTTTTATAATCGAAACAAAACAAAAGTGGCCGTGGATACGCCTAAGTCAAATCGACTAACTGTCGGACGGAAAGCAGCAATTGAGAGCCGACCAAAGGTCTCTGTGTTTCGGGATACGAACGAAATGTTGTTCATTGAATGGCTTGAAAGGGTGAAACGGTCCAAATCGAATATAAGCACAATTTTTTATAAATAATATGTGGTACATTGAAAAAAAAAACTGCCACATCTCATCTGAAATTTTATTTATGCACGAACTTTTTGTTTTAGACATGGAAAAATAGCATAACGAATGTGTTACCATTCTTAACTGGTCATTCTATGATTATGATATCAGTTTTTCAGTCGCACATCAGGTCAATCGCGGCAAACACGTGAGCCTCTTACGAAATTATTTGCGTGCAGACTCCACTCGGGGAATTTATGGAAGCAATAACATAATTGAATGACGCAACTTTCATGGTTCGCTGAGGGACACGGTGGCTGCTTGGTGTACAGCTACGGATTGTAAATCATCATACGTAACTCCGATGTTGATATGGTTATTTATTTGACTGGGATTCGCCTTGAAAACCATTCGATGAATGTGTTAAAATATGGCATGCTTATTCATGAGATGGAGATTCAGGGGTCACGGGATAATCTTTAACTATTTTAAATTTTAACTGCTAATTTTTGTCTTATTTCTGGTTTCTTTCAGGTGTGCGGAAATGCGCTTAGGGGGCGCCCCCGGTGGCGGAGACCCCCTAGCGATGGGTGGCGGGAACGATTATGCCGAGCTGTGCGACCTGGGCCCGTCCCGGTGGAGCTCCAGGAGCGGCTACCAACAGGTCTCACCGCCGGTCAATTCGATCTACCACCACACTGGCGGCAGTATTGTTGGTGTCGGCGGCGGCGGCGTCGGTGGATCCTTGACCGGCGGTGGTCCCAGCAGCGGTGTCGGTGTCGGCCACGGAAGTCTTGGCGGGGGCAGCTCCGGTATTGGAGGCCACGGAACCACCGGTGGCCACGGGACCACGATGCGCTCCAACAGTTTCGAGGCCGAGGACGTGATTGGCCCGTACGGCAGCTCCCGGATCGGCAACAGCACAAGCTCCCTGCGCGGACGTTCAGGTTTATATTATTCACCACCCGGTACTTCATATACAATAGTAGAAAGAGAAAGACCACACTCTCCTCATTATTATTATAACACAGCTGGTGTCCCTTCCAAAGGAGGTTCATTGCCAAGTAGAAGTAGTTATTTAGACTCAGCTAGTTTAGGTGTTTCAACTGGTGCAGGTAAACCTTAGTCTTCTGGAGACAATATTTTTTTAAAGCTAAACTCTTTCTGTCTGAATTATTGTCCCCGTTTCGTTGAAGTGCCTCTCCTGTTTCTTGTTCCAACTAGCATACTACCCTAGATCCAACTTACTTTTAGTAACTATTACACATTTGGAATGCCTCTTTCGCATATCTACTGTCTAAGCATTGTTCAGTAGAATAGTCCTGGATGCTCCATCAAACATATCCTCCTCCTAACCGATAATTGTCAAATCTTCACTCTTGCAGCATGAGAGTCTGTACTGAGCATGTAGTTTACCTAAACCAACATTGATGGTTAGCTTTTCAATTTGGTAGGAGTCGGAAACACTTGTTGCTTAGCCGAATTGACGTCGGTAGGATCTGGATCCATCCTCAGTCTAACTTACAGTGCGTCACAGGCTAACCAAATGAACAATTTGTTTCAAGGTTTTGTGTATAATGAGTTCGGGCTTCTACAGATACTTTACACTGTTGATGGGTTCAGCTTGTACCTCGTAAAATATTTCTACAGCATGTCCCCGTCTGGCCAAGTCGTCTTCTTGAAACCGTTGTTATCCAGTAGTGCCTTTTCACATAAAAATAAACTATCACTCTTGAACGCACACTCCATCACACAATCTCGAATCGATTCACTCACCTACTAACTTTAACGTACACACACACAATAGTACCTTTCACCTTCCAGTGTTACTTGATCGAAGATCACCAAACTTCATGTAACTGTCAATTTTTCGAAGTGCCTCTAGATCTCCTTTATGCTCTTCATTTGTTTTCCTTTAGCCCGCCGTTAGATGTCAAAATGTCATAAATTTAGAAACACCCTCTGTCACATTTTCTGTTTACGACGGAAGTAGTCTGTTCTAGTTTTAGACTCTATATTAGTACATATATAGATTAAAGTAGTAGACAGCTATACTAGTTTCACTTTCTACTAGTTGCTAGCTATAATCAACTGTTTAATTATTACTCTTCTAGATACTAACTATGAAACAAATGTCTTCTGCTTGCCATTATGTCTTAACATCTTCCGGGAGATCGAAAGGAGAATGAAATCCGATTTTTGATTGTAACTAGAAAGTCCATTCCAATTCCAATGAGTCCTGTAATACCACACTAACACAGAAACATCGAAACCTCTGAACACAAACACGACACACTCCTACATCTTCGTATCTCCGTGTAAATGTTGCTAACCCAAGTTGTTATCCGATTAGAAAGCGTCGGCTGGTTTATCTATTTCCGTGAATGACGAGTTCCTGACAAAAGTGTGTTTTTAGTGATGCAACTTTCTGTAGCCTGAACCGTTCGATGGTGTAATTGTATGTATTGAACTTCCCATTCCGATCTAGTGCCCCTGACATAAACACAAATGTGAAATTTGTATGTCGTTGAAAATATCGACCTATCTTTCTCTCTCTATCCTCTGTCCGTTGTTCAGTTTTAGGACAAACTTACCACGACTAGACATTCAATTGAAGATCGTGAAATTTCAAACTGGATCTTTTCCACCTTTTCTTCTTCTTCTTTTACTTTCTTTCTAAATCTCAAAACCAATCACTGCTCCTTTCCTCTGAATCCATATGGCGACTAATTGAAAAAAAAAATACATTAACTTCAAACCTTTCCAACTGCCGCCGCTCCTTGAACCCTCCCGTTCGAATAACTAGGTACAGTTCCAAATTCTACCAGACATAATGGTAAGAAGCGACCTATCTCACCAGAGCAGGTCCTAAGAATGTTTAACACAACAAGTTCGTCTTCTTCAGTTCCTACTAGTTATCATAGTAATGGCACGCGAGATCGTGGCCGTCGCAGTCCGGCCAGCAGCCCGCCATCTACCACCCACCAGGTAAGTGCCCACTGACAGGAAACATGTCGATGGTAACTTACACGCTCGAAAATAGTCACTCAGAGAATGAGTACTGTATTGCTCAATTTCGATTGATATACGAAAATTTGAAATTTAAGTAGTCTCCATGAACTATCATGACGAACTTCTTCTTTCAATTTCACTTCAATTTGAGTAACTGCGTAATTACTCTTGTTCAGAGGTGTATATGAGTAGGATCGTACTCAATTCTTAGTAGTTCTATTTAAGCGTGTTAGTAATGTCGTTACCTGTTTAGTGACAATAACAAACAACAGACCGCGGAACGGTCCTCGATATTGTTTATCTTTATCTATTGCACTCAATACAAATGGCGACATTCAGTGTTTGTTTTAGTAAATGCAAATCATCATCATCATCAACACTTTTTTTCACAGATCTATCGAGATCGGGATCGGGATCGAAGCATACCGAATATTCACACGCTCACAACGCGTACGGTTAATATGTCTCGTGATCAGCAAACCGACGCTAGTCACGGATTCGGCATCTGCGTCAAAGGTGGCAAGGACTCAGGTGAGTGTGAGTACCAAGCGCTGCTGATGGGTTAGCGTTATTAATTACTTACTAATTTGTTGCACACCACTGAATAAACCCAGAAGTTGACCAAACTTTAGCACTTTTTGCTGTTCAACAATTTGAACAGTGTAGCAAATCGCGAGTTGGTAATTTTATAGATACCTTATGATCAAAAAAGAACCGGAATTTTCATTTCAAAATTCCCGCACTTGTCCAATCGGTAAACTTTTATTCTCTCAACGTTGGCAACACTTTTATACACATTCTGTCAAAATGACGCATATCGAACGTTTAGTTTTTGTTTGGCGTCTATACAAAGAAGTTGAAAAATTTTCGTGTGGCGATTTTTATAATGGATGAAAATTTAGAACAACGGCTCGCCTTCGGAGCGCCATTCGGTCGATTGTTGTGCGGTTTCGACGTCATATTCATAGATCCACAGCTCATCACCTGTTATGATGCATTCGATGAATGCGAGGTCACTAACATATCTGCGTTGGAAATCATCTCTTTGGCCACATCAACACGACGCTGTTTTTTAATGAAATTCAGCTTTTTTGGCACCAGCCGAGAAGCGACGCGTTTCAAACCCAAAACATCAGTTAAAATGTGTTCGGCTGATCCATAAGAGATGCCCAACAACACAGCAATCTCTCTAATCGGTACAGAACGATTTTGCAACACGATTTGCTACACCGATTCAATGTTTTCTTCAGTAACAGATGTTGTTGGCCGGTCAGGGATCTCATCATGATCCAAGCTTGTACGACCACCTTTGAGGCGTTTATACCACTCGTATGCCTGTGTGTCAGTTTGCATGTGTCATACTGAGAGAGTTAATAATTATTAATCTTTGAAACTCCTATTTTTCTATAAGCCGATGAAAGAAACCCGGTCGAGTACGAAGCGAACGTGCTTGGACACTAGCATTCAACTGCGCCAATAGATATGAACTGTGAACCTCAGATGTGCTATTCTCGAGCTTTGTTAGACTAAATAACCGGCAGTGTGATTTATATGGTGGCAAGTTCAAGGGGTTTGTCCAGTGTAGGCTTCTGAGGGCATAGCGTACAAATTTACGCTGAACACTTTCTATCTTTTTGATTCAGTTTTGATGATATGGTGCCTAAATGATATCCGAAATCTCCAAGTGTGTGCGAACATGCATTAGGGTGGGACAAAATTTTGATTTCAGCTCCACCAAACTTTTCGTGTTCTTTTGGGTCCCAAAAGAACTATGCAAAATTTTAGCTCGATCGGTGGAAGTATATTTTCGCACGCGAGGTTTAAAGTTTGTATGAGATTTAGTATGGGAAAACATAAAATCGGCCAGAGATCACCCTATAGACTCTAAAAATCAGTGCATAGGAAATTTAACGAGGAAGAAATCTTTCGAAGATTGCAGAACAATCAGGCATTTGTAGAAAAAGTTATTGAAGGTATGCTGCTTGTCGTTGTAATGGGATTTGGCTTTATTTTATTATGTTATAACGTTTGGTCTGAGTTGTTTGATGTCTCTACAATATTTATTCAGCTTAGTATGAAGATTCTTTTTAAGTGACAAACCGTGTTCCAAAACTCACTCTAAAGACACCGGGGAATTGCTTAAAATCGAGTTAGACTTATGTTTCGTCATCAATCAAAATGCAACCAATGTGATTCGCAAAAACACGGTTGTACAAAAGTTTTGCACGTTTTTTGGTCACAAAATTCTGTTTCATTTGCCGGTTCGGATTTTTCCTGGTTTTGTACAACTTGTATCCTTCACCGGGATTCGTTTTGACGCACCTCAACACCGTCATTCTCGGATGGAATTAATCAAGATTCAAGGCAGCAAACAATTCGAATGAGATTTAAAAGTCAAATGAGAAGTGTGTCAAACTTAATCCAATTTCCTTCTCTATTGTTTAAATAGCGAATAAATGAGTTATAAACAAGAGCATGCTTTACGAACAGGTAACCCTGTTACCAGGTCAGCTAAATCTTGTACGAGACAAAATCTGGGCACCCCTAAATGCGTATATCTTTGGAAATACTTTAGCAATGCGTGAAATATTTCGATAAACGTTTGATAACAGCCAGGAAGGCTAGGAGTGGAACAAAAACTGATATCACGTACCACAAGAAAGACGTGAAGATGAAGCAAATGTTGCATAAGAGATCATATCTTCCGGTACGTATTGTGGCTAGAGAATTAAAAATGTCTCCAAATTTCGGTGCATACTTCCAAGACCCGTCATGGTATGAAGTCGTTCAAGGTGAAGACTGCACCGAACCGTAATGATAAATAGAAGGTGATGGATAAGGTGACGAAGTTTTCTTATGCGATAATGGACGATGAAATTTATTTGCTGGAGAACTTTAAGCAGCTTCCCGCAATGTCTTTTTATTTCCTATACACCGGACGGCGTAGAGGAGTATTTCAGGACGAAGAAAAGGTCAAGTTTCCCAAAAAAATATTTAGTTTGGCAGGTAATCTACACCTGTGGCTGAGAAAGCCAAAGATATATCACTACCGAAAGGATGAGTAAAGAATTTAACTGCCAAGAATTCCTAGAGGAGCGATTGTTGTGTATTCACGACGCTGCGTCTCTATTCTGGCTCGCTTTGGCATCTTGTCACTAGTGGCGACCTATTGAGCGATATTGGGCTGTCGTGAAGAGAGAACTCTCTTGATTTAAACAAAAAGCTACAACTATATAAAAATTTCGAAACTCTTGGACAAACGCTGCTAAATCGGTTTCAGAGAAGTCTGAACAGACCCTAATGAATAGAGTTAACTAAACAGCTCGTTGTTTCATTAGCCTAATTAAGTAACTGTAATTAGCTTTAAAATGTCGAATAATGCACAACTAAACGAATAAAAAATGCATCTTTGAGAGAACCAACAGAAAACTCGTGTTATTCCAAATTTAATCTGTACATATTTTGTCACAAATAGGCCTTAGTAGAGCATATATTCAATCACTGCGGATGAAAATCCGGCAATTGATTTTTTTGCTCGCATCAGTGTTTATGTTCAAAATTTTCTATTTGTCAAGTGCTGCGAGGATAGCCGTTGGCATGAATAGTATAGTACTCACGCTGAATGTCAGTATATTGAATTCAAATGGTGGATATGTTTCGAAGTTTTTTGTCTGAAAATTTCGGTCTGAATCAGCCTCTTCGATTGCCTACAGCATTCATATGTGACTGTTTCCAATCTTTTTTTTTTCGACTTCCAACAGACTCGGATGCAGTACCGAGCCACCGAAGCACGATCAGCTCTAGATGAAACCATTCATGACATACGGAAGAGAAATTTTCATTTAGGAAATTCGATTTGCTTCTGTTTATTCTTCTGCGGGTGCATCGATGATTCAGTGGATCCCGCTCTAATGAGAATTTCCGGAATGGTAAAAAAGAAAGGATGGCTGCGATTTGAAAAACGGTTCATTTCGGTTTGCATGTGACATTGAGGTCATGTAGAATATTTGATGAATTTAAAGTATGAACGTTTGAATTATAATGCTCAATGGAATTACCGGACACATATTTTTCATCATTCAAATAGCTTACAACGCTGGTATATTATGGTCTAAAGTAATTGATGAAATTTTAAATGGATCAATTAAAATATCTCATCTTGTGCATTCAGTTGTTGGGTGTCAAAAATTGACAATCCGTGCGATTGCCACGCAATGGGAAGCACTAGAGAGAGTAGGGGTAAGTGTTATGATATGCTTCCCTTAAGAAAACATTGAAATATTTCTGAATATATTATTATATTTCCCTCCAGAATGTGAGTATTTCATTGCAATACGGCTGTGGAACATAAATTTCGATTCCAGTGGAAGTGATGAGAATTAATTGATATAAACACATTTTCCAAAACGAACGTATTCTCAGTTTTTTCGCTTACCTTAGACATAATGTAATGCCCCAGTAGCCGTATAATATGTCCCACAACAAATCAGTGGTATCACACAACAAAAGACATTATGTCCCACAATATTTTACTCCTTCTTTCATTAAAAAAAATTCAAGCGGAGAGGTTGTGTTTCGATTATATTGGATCGTGAGTTAACGGCTGCAACCGAGAGCTGCAGGTAGAAAACTTGCCGGTGCTAGTTGCAAAGGCAATATTCGGGGCGTTTCCTAACTGGAACGCTAGCAACGAAGGCCATCCCGTGTATACGCACAGATGTGTAGAGACACAGAAGTACGAATGCATAGAAGTGTCGAATCACAGAGGTACCATCGCATAAAGGTGCGAAGACGAAGGGGTGCAAAGGCACAGAGATGTTAAGGCTGTTCTGATCCACCAGATACCAGACTACGATGGTGCTATACTGCAAGCATCAAAATTAATCGCCACCAAGAGCAATAGTTCTGTATCTGTGGCCAGGTACAGGGAGCATACGCCAAGTTCAGTGGTGACCACGACGACAGAGTAACAGAGACAGCAGAAAACGATACCAGAAGACTGCCAATTAGAAATCGTTGGGTGAGCTTCACGTCGTTATTCACGACAGAGCAACAGAAACAACAACAACAAGGTAGATTTAATTCAGTTTTATTATTTTTACTATAACTGAAATTTTAAGAATCATAAGATTTCATTTTGATATTATTAATTTAAAGAAAACAGTTAATGTAATGGATGATCTCATGGAAGATCATCCAAATCCAGTTCCGGATACTAGTACGAACATTAATACTTCCAGGGCTAAACATAACCCAGAGGGTACTTCTGGGCCATGAATAGTCTATTTTCGGCGAAAATTAAAACAATTGAACTTGATGCAAACTACGAAAGATTTGACATCACATTTCTCTGAAGTAGCTGAAATTTCAAAAGTTAATAGAGATAAAATTCAAGTTATTGTTAACGATTTGAAACCGGCTATCGAAATAGTAGCCTGTAAATTATTCGCTATTGAATATCGAGTTTTCATTCCATCGAAGGAGGTAGAAATAGACGGTGTTGTCACTGAATCAAGCCTAACAGCCGGTGTTTAACTTAAAAATGGAGTTGATCGTTTCAAAAACTCTATGTTAAGATACTCGAATGAAAGCAATTGTACTCAGCATCTATTAATGATGGAATCATGTCTTATCGTCCCTCAGATTCATGTCGAGTGACATTTGCTGGATCTGCGTTGCCTAGCCATGTCTATATCGATAAAATTCGTCTTCCTGTTCGGCTTTTCGTACCGCATGTTATGAATTGAACGAACTGTAAAAAAATCGGACATACAGCTACTTATTGTAGTAATAAGACTAAATGTATGAAATGTCAAGGCTGCGATAAAGACATTGAAACATGTGTTTATTGTGGGGAGAGTCCCCATGATCTCTCAGCATGCGCTGCATTCATGTTGCGTAAAGACAAAATTAGGCTTTCTTTAAAAGCACAGTCTAAGGGCACATATGCAGAAATGCTTAAAACAATTATTGATGTCCCCCCACTCGAAACAGGAAACGGTTTTTCAAATCTAAAGTCAGAGGAATCTGACTCTGATGAAAATAGTGAAGGTATATCGTTTGTTGTGAAAATAGTGAAGGTACAAGGTTTCGTTAAGAGGAAGAAGTCCTCCTCCAAATTACCAAAAAGGCACCTAATATTATACCTTCAAAAAAAGATCCTCGTGTTAAATCTAAAAAGCAAAATTTCGAAGCTAAAACGGTGTTTCCTGGTTTGTCAAATTCACAAACCAACCCAGGAACTAGCACAAGAAAAGACAATAATTCAATGGGATCCGTTTCACAGCCACCAACAGGATTACTGAAGTTTTTGGAAATTGTAGAATGGATTTTCGCAGCATTCAATATTTCTGAACCCTTAAAGACGCTCATAACGGCATTTCTCTCAATAGCAAGAACTTTTTTGCAGCAGTTATCAACTCAATGGTCAATTCTCTCAGGGTTTGTATCATTTGATGGATAATTTATCATCCGCCGCAAAAGATTCAATCACTGTCCTGAAGAAGAATTATCGAAGCATCATGTCAAAACTTGATTCATTTATAGTTTTATTGCATATTCAAAAATGTTATGTGTCTCGAAAGAGACTCTCCGTATGGTGGAGTGCTGTTAGGAATTCAGGAATGCTATTCCTTTTATAGATTAAACATTCCTTCGACTTCTACTATAGAAGTTGTTGCTTGTCAAATGAACATTAAAGGAAAAGACATTTGTATAGCTTCGGTTTATATTCCTCCAAGAGGACAAGTTGGACAGCGACAACTTAATGAAATGCTTGAAGCCCTCCCTGCTCCACGATTGATTTTGGGAGATTTCAATTCGCATGGAATGATGTGAGGTTCCGTTTACAATGATTGCAGATAATCTTTAATATTTTATATTTGCGACAATTCTAGCATGACGGGCATGACGGTATTAAATATGAGTAGTATGACACGGATCCCAAGACGCCCAAGTGCGTTAGATTTAGCTCTTCGTTCGACTTCAATTCGACTAGATTGCACCTGGAAAATATTCCCTGATTTACACGGTAGCGATCATTTTCCAATCATCATCTCAATTAGTAGTATCCAATGCATTGCTAATTCAGTTAATATTCCATATGATTTGACAAACAATATTGACTGGATTAAATACCAAAATAATATTTTAAGTGTCTTAAATTCAGTGGAAGATCTCCCCCTGCTGGAAGAATATGATTTCCTCGTTTGTTCGAATATGGAGGCCGCAGAACAAGCCCAAACCAAACGATTTCTTGGTCCTACGACTAACAGAAAGCCTCTAAATCCTTGGTGGGACAAAGAGTGCTCAGATGCTAAACACGCAAAACAAAATGCTTTCAAGACTTTTTCAAAACGAGGAAATGTAGCTATTGGAGACATTTGGTCGAAGGTTTGTCAAGAGAAATCTCAATGAGTACTTTTTGGAATACGGCCATACGAATGAGGATTCGTAACGTAGGAAATAAGAGTGAGGAATACTCGAACCGATGGATATTTGACTTTGCTGGGAAAGTTTGCCCAGAATCTGTTCCTACGCAGATCATTTTTTGGGAGTCTACCCCAAGTAATGGTTCCATTGATAGCCCCTTTTCAATTATGGAATTTTCTATAGCACCCTTGCCTTGTAACAATAACGCTCCTGGGTTGGACAGAATTAAATTCGACTTGGTGAAGAATTGGAATTGTTCAACAAGTTTCTTGAGCAAATTATTGTTCCACCTGACTTGAGGCAAGTGAAAGTTATCGCCATTTAAAAACCGGGGAAACCAGCTTCCGATCACAACTCATATAGACCAATTGCCATGTTGTCCTGCATAATAAAATTGTTCGAAAAAAATATTCTTCGACGTTCCGACATTTGGGTCGAGACGAACGGATTGTTGTCAGATACTCAGTTTGGTTTCCGTAGAATTAAAGGGACGAATGATTGCCTTGCATTACTTTTGTCTAACATACAAATTGACTTCGCCCAAAAACAACAAATGGCATCTGTATTTTTAGACAGGAGCATTTGATTCAGTTTCCATTGATGTTCTTTCAGACAAGCTCCACCAACATGGACTTACAGCGGTTATAAATAATTATTTGCACAACGATTTGTCATTTTTCACATGGCGATTTGGCAACATTCAGAATTAGCTACATGGGTCTCCTGCAAGGCTCATGCCTCAGCCCACTCCCCTATATTTTTTACATGAATGACATTGGCAGCTGTTTAGTAACCCAATGCACACTAAGACAATTGGCAGATGATGGCATGGTTTCAGTTACTGGACCCAAAGCTTGCAAGATATTTTATATAACATGTCCGTTTGTGCTGTACATCTGGTAATCGAATTCTCTGCGGAGTCGTCTTTTCAAGAAAGCATGATCCCACGCAGCTTCAGCTTCATATGATGGGAAGAAAAATCGCGCAGGTTTTAACTTTCAAATACCTCGGGGTGTGGTTTGATTCCAAATGCACGTGGGGAGGACACATTAGGTATCTGATAACAAAATGCCAACAAAGAGTAAATTTTCTTCGAACAATAACTGAATCTTGGTGGGGTGCTCATCCGGAAGATCTATTAAAATTGTATTAGACAACGATACTTTCAGCGATCGAATATGCTGGCAAAAATGAGCCGTTTTTCTTGGGCAAAATAAAACAGTGCCTGAACGACATATAATTACCAAATCACAATAGCACGTCTCGCCAAAGAACACTTACCAGTAGGCAAGATTTTTGGGGTATAGATGATCTGGGTCGATGGATGCACTCAATTATTCCTAAAATATCGACAAAGGCATGGTTCAGGGGGCTGGATGTGAGTAGGGACTTCATTCCTGTGATGTCCAGACTCATGTCCAATCATTACACGTTAGATGCACATCTCCTTCGAATTAGACTTTTCGAGACTAATCATCGTGCTTGTGACGAAGGTTAGCGCGATATTGATCATGTCGTTTGGACATGGCTGGAGTATCGTGATGTCAGATCTCAACTAATAAATTCCTTGCGTACTCAAGGTTATCGTGACCTTCCTTACATGAAACTTCTTTATCATTTCATTAAAACCATTGGAGTTCAAATTTAATTTTTATAATATGTTAGGCTTCTTCCTTTTCCATGAGTTAAACCAACAGCCAGCTATCTTATATTGAATAAAAGTGATGAACTGATATAAACAAACCTGAAACAGTTATAAGATCATGCACAAAGTAAATGTTTATTTTTAATGTAATTTATTATAGCAAATCGCTTGATAAAAACAATGTTTAGATTAACTACACGGGCAAAATTCCGATTCTAGAAATGAGCAACACGAGTCATGATTTGGGGAAAATAATATATTTTCATGTTATGATAATACACCATGATGAAAACTTCTCGGATCATGATCCATTTGGACTCATTTCGCTGAAATTTAAATGTAACGCAATTGACATTGTTAGGTCAGGCGTGTTTCTGCTACGATGGTAATTTTTGCAACATAAATTCAGGCGTAATGTTCTAAAATATGAAGATCTCGAATATGAAATGAATGGAATGGTATGATGAACGTAGTTTTTACGCGATTTTAACTAATGTCTCAAATGATGTACATTTGAATAGCAAAACAGTGAAAAGCTATGTTTTCTTTTAAACGACGACGCCTAAAATAACGTGTTTACTTGCGTTCATTCCTCCAGTTTTTATTTTGTGTTTCAGAATTTAGACACTTGAACGAACTGCATGAAAAAACACGTGTGAAAAAGAAACTCTATGTCGAATTCTTGCAAATACCGCGGATTGATTTTTCCTTTTATGTTTTCAAAACATCGTTTGCAAAATCGTCTTATAAAAAATATTTAGGTAAATCAATACAGCTTGTATTGTTCAATCTATGAAACAAATCAATCAAAGTGGTTGAACTTTCTTTTTCAGATTTTCGTTAAATGGTGTTCCAAATTCACAATCGAAATTATTTTTTGGATTATGCTAGCTCTCGGAATATTAATCTAGCAACAACGGTCGAATCAAATATGTAAAAATACATTCATACAAAATGTAAAGTTGATGTTTGTCAAATGAAAAGTGTATCCGTGCTTAGTCTTTTATGATGTAAATTTTCGGTTCATTATGTTTATGTTGTCAATTCTCTATCTGCCGGTGAATAAAACAACACGATTATCAAATGAGTATGCTTCAGGATCGACTCAACATATTCATTAATTCTTGCTTTTAATGTCTGCTTTTTGCCTTACCATTAATCTATAAAACAACCTATCACATCACTTGAGGCAGAGGGTTCAAAGTGATATACGGGTAGAAAATTCCTCAAGTAACGCATTTTCGAACCATGACTAGTTTTTATGGGAGAAGATTTATTGCTCATAATTTCATGAGAAGTTAAAATGATTGGTTTCATGATTTTCTTATCATGACAGCAGTAACGGATTTCTTCCCGTGTAATGAATTCCGACGTACTAATATGATATTTGAAATGTATTAGGTTTAAAGTCCTACGTATACTGGATGCAACGGCGAAGGAAAACTTATGTATATTGCCTTATGAAATAAACGTATTACTTCTTAAAATATTAAAAAAGTGACTGTTTTAAAAATTAGTGTGTCAAAGAAATGGCGGATGAAATGCTTAATTAGACAAATTACTTACGCCAGAAAGCCATCCATCCGACTTAATCCTCTGAGTGTTTTAGCTGTAGAAATGATATTGCATGGAAAATATCGAGTCTACTAAGCATCCAATGCGCGAAAAGGCAACAATCACTCAAAGATATTCAGTAATTTAGCACTCAAGCTGACAATTCCTATTGAACCAGATAATAGTCTCATGAGAAGTGAAGCACAGCCCACTAAAGGAATAGAAATTGACCGCAAATGAAATTTGGGTTTGCTAAATGTCCTTCAAGTTATGCAAAACCAAACAAAAACATGAACGCCGTGGCTGCAAAAAAAAACTCACACAGTCAGTCCTTTGTTATTTAAATGTATTTACTAGCACGACTGTCCCAAAGGGAGGTCAGAAACAAACACGCGATTTTGTGTTCTTAGGCTATAGCCAGCTAAACGTTCCAGTTTGTCACTTGGGAAATGATTCGCGTTATTCGTTATGTGACGAACGGTATAAAACTGTTGCTATGAATGTCATCTCTTGCGTTGTCAAAATAAAAGGACATTGCGTAATTGATGTTCAGGATAACGATATTTAGTTTTTTACGCATCCTCCGTGTGTTGGTTTCGTAGGTTGTACTAACCAAACTGAAAAAAATCGTCGCTTTTTTAACTGAAATTGAAGTATAATAGTCTCAGGTTGAACAAGTGCTTTTTAGGGTGTGACGCCCCGGATTTACGGTTCAAAGCATACGATAACCCATCCATCGCAGTGAGTGAACGAATGATAGAATGGAGTGATTGAAGATTGTTAAATTTTTGTTGAATGTAAGTCGATTGTTTGCTTTTCCTGTGACTGTTATTTGATGTTAATTTGTATTTGAATTGTAAAATGTGTTTTTTTATGAATGCAACTGTAATATTTATTAGAATACGAATAATATGGGAAAGGCCTCATCACACCACTAGGTATTTTAAAACAGGCTTTTCTGTTGACATTAACCTTTAAATTATACATAATTTAAAGTCGTATTCAGTCAATATTATAGCGTCATCGTTGTTTACTTTAATCATCGCTGCTATCTATTCCTAATGAGCTGCAACTAAAATATATTCATAATTATTGTTGCGAGCGTGTTTCGGTGACTAAATATGTAACTAGGTACTATCAGTAAAAAATAAACGGTTGATTGTATGACAGAAACAGTACAACCACACGCAAACTATACATTTTATTGTTTTTCGAAAAAAACATATTGAAAAATTTTGTTCATAATTCATTCAATAACAATAAAACATAATGTACTTTCACATGTCGTTTTAGACTCACCGGTGCATTAGCAATTTAAGCAGTTTAGTTTAAACACTGCAAATGCCACTTCGCGGTTCAACGTAAACCGCTAAGCTTATTGCTATTTAAAACACACTTATTTTTTACATTATTTCCCCGTCAAAAAAGACTTCGGGGCAAATAATAAGTTCGTTGCATATTGCTATAAGTTTACGTCAGCTTAGCGGTTTGTGTTGAACCGCGAGGTGGCATCTCAAGTAACAATTTTTGTTACGTTAGCTCATTTGTGACTAGCTTGCAACAAGAGATTTGTAGTGATTGTTACTATCATCTAAGCACTTACGTTACTGTGCAGTGTTAACTAGTGACTAGTAACATATTGGAAATCGGTTAAAAATAAGTTGTCGTTACGTTGCAATGTCATCCCGAGTAAAGTCTAACATCAAAATGAGAACAAATTGAAATCTGATTATGATAGCAACATCAGATTGAAATTCTAATATAATATCGACTCATCAAATTTTCAATTAATATCACATTATTTTATTATTTTGCTGTTTGAAGGTAAAGTTTTTTGTGAAACTCAAAAAATGAAAATATTAAAATCAGCTACTTAGTGAATCCATTGAAATTAAGCAAATTTCCTATGGCAACACAAACATATAGAATTAAGTTTCAATGGTAGAATTATTCCTTTAATCCTATGTTGCCTTTTACAAAAATGCTTTGACAGCCTGCCGAGTGGCAGTTGACCGCAACCATAACCGCGAAGAAACGATTTGTTTTCAACAATATTTCAACTTTTACGCAAATAATGCTCCTTATTTTTAGCCACGAGAATATTGGTGTCAAACCACACGTCTGGGAGGCATTAGATAAATTTGCGATCATCGGTACCACGTTCGTTTGCAGCAGATCAATCTGAATAGTGGCATTCCAATCTCGCTGATCGTCTGTCGTAGAAGGAGCTTATTTCAGAATTTGATATGAGAAATATATTTGACGTCATGGATTTTTTTCTAGATACGTTAAGTATCCTGTCCTGTAACAATTTTTGCGTTCAGTTTAAAAAACATGTTTCGATATTTGTAATCATACGACGTCGCGAAGTTCATTCCAACGTTTTTAGACCATTATTTTCAGTGCATCCATAAATCGGGGCGGGCATCCAGAAATCGGGGATGGCGAAAATAATCTACTCGCCATACCCGTTCTGAAAATACCCATAACTTTATGTCCAACAGTAGGGATAAATTTATTGTTTACAAGGTTCGAACATCGAACATTGAATGTCTCAGATTTCAGAACCTAGAGCTAATTCTTAATAATAACACTTTAGTGGCTTATAGGTGCCACCAAAAATACCGAATACACTCTTCAAAACAATTCTCGTTCCTAGTTATAAATGCTTAGAACTTCATATATTCACTAACGCTAAATACTATGAAAAGTATTTTATCTATCATCTAATAGATCTTGGAACTTCAATATACTATTCCATAGAAACCGTCTAACTAAATCTGCATAATTTTGATTCACAGGACTAATTCTGCATCAAATGATCGTAAATTATAAGTCCACACAATACATAAAAATTTACTGAAGAGATTATGGTTCTATTTGTGGTCAGAAGCGGGATAATCGTTCATTGTCTCAATTAGTCGAAAAAACAAATGATCTGGGATACATTATTGCCGGATTCCTAATTCACGTTCCCTGTGTTGCAGGAGACTTCACTGTAAAACGTTCGGTCTTCAGAGCCTCTAACGGGTGGCAACTTAAATTTTGGAATTTTTTTCGAGGCCTGTATGCTCAACAACAAACGAGCTCAGAAAGAACTAAGAGTGTGTATGTGTTAGCTCTCTTTCTCCTCTTTCTGCTAGTATTTTCTGTTTTGTTGATGCTTGTTCAGTTTTGCTCAAAATGCCGTCGAAACAAGAAGTACTTCGCGAGCGCATTGTACAGTTCTACGAACTGCACAGAAATCTCGGCAAATAGTATACGGTACAACATTTTAAAAGCAAAAATGTTGCGGCTTCGACAGTTTACAATATTCTAAGATGCCCAACAACTACTCGTAAGGAAGGTAGTGGATGACCAGCCAAAATTGTGGACGCAAAAGGACTTCGTTCTCTTTCTCGTGCCTTCAACAAAAAGGATTCATTGAGTCAAAGGGATGCACAGATTTCAACGCTGAATTCGCAATGCCGCTGGTTGATTAAAAATTATTCCGGAAAAAGTTTTGTTTTTGACGACGAAAGTTACTTCCTTCTTTCGAAGACGCAGATTCCCGCAAATGATCGATATTATTCAACGGATAGTTCTACTGTACATCCGAACATAATATATTAGTTTAAACATAAGTTTGAACAGAAAGTGATACTGTACATTGTCATTTCCGAGAAAGGCATTTCTAAGCTATCTGGGTTGGTAATCAATCAAGATGTGTACCAGAACGAATGTTTGTAGAAAGTTTTGATCCCGTTTTTTCAAAAATGTCATGCTGATAAACAATACGTGTTTTGGCCGGATACAGCGTCATCATATTGCGCCAAAAAACACAATCGTTCCTAAATACCCATTCGATCCCATTTGTACCCAAAAACTACAACCCGATAAATCTATCTCCGTTCTTGCTTGCGACTAATATGAAGATTCCATAAAATCTTTTTTTTAGTAATATCGCCTTAATGTATACTATCCTGGACTTTTTTGGCTATTTTTAGTCTATGCTCGTGACATGTCATTTCGAGAAAATCTACATCATATTAAGTTTTCAATGTGCTTTCACTGAGAGCAAAACTAGTTTTCAGTTTGATGTCACACAGCTTTTTTTTTGCTTTCGATTTTGATCATTTAACCATTAAAACGACCAAAACGATAGCAAATTAAGTAATCCATATGTACGAACAGCACATCAAATTGAGATTTCTTTTTGATCTCACACTCTACTCGGGTACCAGTGTAACATAAAAAACATGTCCGTGGTCTTTTTGCAACATAGTTTAGACTTAGTCGTATCAGTACTAGTTGCTGATTGCTTCTTGTGGATAGTAGTGTTTCACACAAACGCCTAATCCATTGATTGAGTCTAAGACGAAACGTAAAAGTGAGTATAATAGTCATGTGCACTTATCACAATCCGGTTCCCCATGAGGTACCAAAAACCCTTAAATGATAATGGGTTTATAACAATGAATTGTATATGTTTTCTGAAATACTTTTTACTCGGGTACTCTGCACTGTGATGAGCGCAGTCCCAGATCAGTGTCTAATTCATCATTAGATGCAATAATTACTAAGCAAAATTAAGCGTGTACCCAACAAATACATGAAGCTTCAAATCATCAAAATAACCTTCCTTCGGGTGTCCTTTACGTGATGTATTCAGTTGTTTTACTAATTTGATCAAACCAATGTAAATTTTCGATCAAAAGTCGAAGAAAAACGTAGGAACAAATATGTATGTCATCGTTCCGTGATAGCAAGTATTTTGTCTCTCTGGTACCACCAGTTGCCATTCACTCGTTAAATTCGCTCTTGGGGCTTCCATTGGACGGGCATATCCTTAACAGAACGTGACACATTTGGCTCGGCTTTCCGCTTTCTGTTTCCTATTTCCGCTACCTTTCAGAGGTGGAATGCAAGTTACTTCTGGATCTGGCAGTGCACATTCGGCAAATTTTTAACAGTTTTTTTTCTCTGCTGCTCTTCGTATTCACAGGTGTTGGTGTGTATATATCGCGGATAGAGGAAGGATCGTTAGCCGAACGGGCCGGTTTGAGGCCCGGTGACACGATACTGGAAGTGAACGGAACACCGTTTACATCCATCAATCACGAGGAAGCGCTCAAGGTAAGTTGTGACATTTTGTTGATTTTTGTTTTCATTTTTGTTCCTTGAGAAATATTTTTTGACACGAAACAGCACACATTTTCATTATAGTGTTTGTTATGGTTTAAATCAGAGCATTTTTTTCCCGGACTGATGATTGGTTTGAATTGGTGTATGAATTCTTTTGTCAAAATAATTGGAAACAAAATACACAATTGGAATCAGTTTTGCATGCAAAAAAGTTTCAATTGCCAAAACTTTTACTAAAACGAATCTTTGAATTTTGTGAGTGAGTTCGAGCTACCAGTCATTTTTCAGCAGTGTTAAAAACTCATTTCTTGAGATTTAAACAGTTATGAATTATAATCAAAGATAACTTTAAAATCACTGTGAAACCATGGGCAGCTGGAACTACGATGTGACCTCACTCTTCATTTATTATTTTTATAAACCCATACGATTATCATTGTTCTATCGTCTTTATATAATCCCAGTTTCATAACCATACTTGATGAAGATAAATTCTAACACTTACAATCAGCAATTTTAAAGATAAGAAAGAAAAAAGAAAAAGATTGGCAATAGAAAGAATCTGTCACTTTCGCATGTTTTCTTTGCTTCAAAAGCTTAGTTTCAGTAGTTCGCTCCAACACACTTTACTCGAACCGCTTGAGTAGTTTCAGTTTTTCGACTTCTTGTTCAGACATGTAGCATCCAATTCGTATCTCAGTTGATACTTTCATCTATGTTTGTAGTGGCATTTTGTAGAACTTTACCCATTATTACCCGATGCAGCGGAGCATGATATATTAAGCTATAAATATAGTGCTCACTTCCCTCTGGTGCGCCGTGGTGCAACACAGTCGCAATGAATTATGGAGCTTTTCGCTGCAATTATGTGGCATTTTCTTTCCTTCTTCGGAAAAGGCCTTATCCTTGCCTCAAACGTCCTGTTATTCGTATCGTTGTGCAGAAATTCATCTCACGTTCTCTACACAACAATTATTGCAGGAGGAGCATTAAAGCAGTAATAGGATTGGAATTGAGAAATTTGAGTCGACGTCAGACAAATGTTAAATTCCGCTGAACAAGAAATTAACATAGATTCTCAAGCTTGCCAATTTCTGTACGCCCATAATTGTTGCAGTTTGCCATCATGATTTGTTATTATTATTATCATTTTATTACATCATTTATTTCACCCCGGCTTTAACCATTTTGGTCGTTCACCAGTAGGATAAAAATTTGTTCTATTTAATAGGTTTATTTTTGTATAAACTAAACAATAAAAATTGTACATACTCAAAAGATAATTTCAGTTCCAAAAACAATCTGCCAAAGAAGAATCAGTTTAGCAACAGTATCCAACTGTGCTCAACCAAGTGCAGCAAATAACAAATAATGTTAAACATTTTGGATGAATTCCAACAACGCAATTAATATTGCCAACTCGTTAGCTACGTCGAGTTTTATAAAATAAATGTAGCACGACCGGAAGAGTTCTAGTGAAATTTGAGATTGTACGCAAGGAGTTAAAAAACATTTGTTTTGCTTTTCACAGCCTAACCAAAATGAACTTGAATCGAAAATAGAGGGCTTCAGATTGACCGGACGGTTCTGAGCGAAGATTGCTCGATAAGTTTTTAGATATAACAACCACTATTAGCGTTACGTCAAATTTGACATATGAATCGTATTTTAAATTTTTTTTGAGTATTTTAAATGATATGCGTGCTTAGTACACTTTATTATTCGAGTCTATTTGTGCTATTATGACGAGTAGTAAAATTCGGTCGACGAAAATGGAAATTTTCTTGTTATGATTTATTACTGACCAGCTTGCTTCCTTCACCGTACGCTCCAGAAGGCATTTCGTGAGGGACGTCCAAAAACAGCGGTTGTGTTAGAAAACATTGGTGTCATTCGTGACATGAGATTCGCGCATTCCTGTGTGTTACTTCCATTTTCATACACACAATACTGCATGAACATGTGGCCGTCGATAAGATTTGTTCACATTGAAAACCACATAATATGCCAAACCATCGAAAAAGCGGGTGGGTAATATCAGTGACACAACTAAATGACGTACATACGAATGAACAGGATTGTTTAAGTTCTTTGAAGTGAATTTATCTCAGCGGTTGGACCCTGACTTACTATATTACTGGTCCAAGTCCAGATCCTGACAATAGACCTGGTCTTACCATATTGTGTCTAGACCGGTAATATGGTACAGAACAGGTAGATTTTGGACCAGAACCTAAATTCTGGACTTGCAACTCTAGAACTGGATTCTGATAATTTTGACTATGCAGCCTAGCTCGTAAGACTTTGCTTAGAAAGAACTATGTTTTAGATACTTTGAAGCATGGTGTTCGGTTCATCTGGGAACTCTGATAGTGGCAACCTTGCTATGACTAGTTAATTTTGCTGTCGACAATCATACTGGTTCCTCTGTACTTCATCAGAACACTATGTACACATTCCGAAAGTGAGTTCTAACTACTAGATTTTTCACCGTCCATTAATATTACTTAAAAAATGGTCGGCAATTTGCACTCGGTAGGTTTCTTTGGACGGTGTTACGTAACATTGTTCGTTCCAGCAATCAACTCATGAGGCTATACAATGCAGGTGATTTAACATTGCGAAAATAGCACTAGAAATTGAGAAATCGTATGGCAGGAATGCATTTTCCATGAAACTAACATTGTAGCAGTCTCTAATAAGGAATAAATACTACATAAAGTTTCAACATTAACAGATCGGCTGAAAAGTTCGTATCGTTCCTATGAGAGGGCGTCACTAGAATTAAATCCATACCATTTTCAGTTAGTACCAACCTTCAAAAGATACGTGTATAAATTTGACAGCTGTCTGATTATTAGTTTGTGAGATATTGCATTTTGAGTGAAGCTACTTTTGTTATTGTGAAAAAAATGGAAAAAAAGGAATTTCGTGTGTTGATGAAAAAAATGGCTTGATGAGTGTTATCCAGACTCTGCACCGGGCGAAGCAACAATTCGTAAGTGGTTTGCAAAATTTCGTACTGGTCATATGAGCACCGAAGACGATGAACGCAGTGGACGTCCAAAAGAGGCTGTTACCGATGAAAACGTGAAAAAAATCCACAAACTGATTTTCAATGACCGTAAAGTGAAGTTGATCGAGATAGCTGACACCCTAAAGATATCAAAGGAACGTGTTGGACATATTATTCACGAATATTTGGATATGAGAAAGCTTTGTGCAAAATGGGTGCCGCGTGAGTTCACAATCGATCAAAAACAACAACGAATTGATGATTCTGAGCAGTGTTTGGAGCTGTTATATCGAAATAAAACCGATTTTTTTCGTCGATATATAACAATGGACGAAACATGGCTCCATCACTTCACTCCGGAGTCCAATCGACAGTCAGCTGAGTTGACTGCACGCGATGAACCGAACCCAAAGCGTGGAAAGATTCAACAATCGGCCGGTAAGGTTATGGCGTCTGTATTTTGGGATTCGCATGGTATAATTTTCATCGACTACCTTGAAAAAGGAAAACCCATCAACAGTGACTATTATATAGCGTTATTAGAGCGTTTGAAGGACGAAATTTCAAAAAAAAGGCCTCATTTGAAGAAGAAAAAAGTTTTGTTTCATCAAGACAATGCACCGTGTCACAAGTCGATGAAAACCATGCTGAAATTGAACGAATTGGGCTTCGAATTGCTCCCTCATCCACCGTATTCTTCAGATTTGGCCCCCAGTGACTTTTTCCTGTTCTCAGACCTCAAGAGAATGCTCGCTGGTAAAAAAATTAGAAGCAATGAAGAGGAAATCGCTGAAACTGAGGCCTATTTTGAGGCAAAGGACAAATCGTACTACAAAAATGGTATCGAAAAGTTGGAAGATCGCTATAATCGCTGTATCGCCTCTGATGGCAATTATGTTGAATAATAAAAACGAATTTTGTCAAAAAAATGTGTGTTTCTATTAAACGATACGAACTTTTCAGCCGAACTGTTAGACAACGCATAAGTTATTTTAATCCACGCCCGAAATGAAAGAGCAAAAAACCTGATCATGGGTAAAATTTCCCTAAAGTGCGACTTTTCTTTGAATCTTCCGGATCCTCTATGGAACTCCTACGTAAGAGAACGGATATAACACCACTGGAACACTTGTGCTTTCAACACAAATAACTGTCAACACATATCAAATTTGAACACTAGAGATCGGTGACACAAATCTCCGGAAACACATGCGGTACATGGTGTTGTAATCAATTTATTACGATTCTACTAAAAGCACCACTATTAAATTAGTTTAATAATTAATTTATTAATCGTAAATAATATCGTTCATTTTACGCCGGCTTTAACTTTATAGTCGCTCTCCGGCGACCATCACTATTGAAATTTCTATTGAATCAACCAGACTTCGTGCTCTGCCGGACAGACTTTTTCCTGTAGTTTTGCAGAATACTATCCAAATTGAATATTCAAACATGTTTCAATATGGACCTGGGTTTTTATTTACCGCTCATTTCCAGTAATCGAAATGAAAAAAAAACAGAAACTCATGCACACTTCCCCTTGTGCATCCTTCCCGACTCCAACGAGAAACAGGAAAGTGTAATATTGCTGCTTTTATCCAACAGGTTAATCTATACGTACGCAAAGGCGAGTGAAATTGTTAACTTGGGATCCATGTAATTACTGTTTGCCGCTACCGTAAAGCTTTTCGTGTGGAAAAAAACTTCTCGTTTTACCCTTATTGCACCCAATTCCCCAACTGGTTTAATTTACGCCTCGCTGTTCAATTGAGACTGTTATATCTTTCGTTCTCGATGCTGCAATGCGAAGTATCTCTTGACCATGAAGCGTAAAAACCTCCGTCGTTCCGACTTATTTTATAGTGGGCTCGGCGAGGTGTATGAAGGAGGAGGGAATAAACTAAATTTGTCAGATACGGAGCATCTAGTGTTGTAAAAGATAGCGTGCTTCCTTCTGCTTTAGGCTTCCTTTTCGGGAGAGCAGTTCCTTGTAGAATAGAATGTTTCATCTTGTTTGAGTCATAATTCATTATCATTATATACCCAGTGTTAAAGGGTGTTACAATCGAAAATTGGTCAACTGCAATTTGACGCATTTTTTTTAACGATTTGTTTTAGTCTTGTTTTGAGCTAGTTTTAATTTTGATCAGTATCTAACGGGGAAATCAGATTGGAAAAATGACATGCGAATTCAACCATATAATGAAAACCGCGAAAATGTTAATGCAGACCCGGGACTCGAACCTGTAGTTAGCTCCTAACCGGGAAAATTGTTTTGCCAATTAAACTACCCTGCATATGAAAACACCCAAAGAGAAATCCCAATTGACTAGAAGATTCAAGCATGCTTCGTTTTATTTGGCCTCCACACGGAAAACCCTCCAATCAAAACATTACGATCTCGTAATTTTTTATTTTTGCAGTTGTTGTTTCAACTAATAATTAGTTGATTCAACCAATTTGCTATTTGATTTGCACATATTGAAGTAGTTAGTAGTAGTAGTAGTTAGTAGTAGTAGTTGAAAAATATGTTGTTTTAATGCTGTCTAATGTCAAAAACAGCACAAAGCAAAACAAAAATCGCAATGGAAAATTAACTATTACTTTAGTTGAAATTCAAACGCGTTTCTTAAACATTTTCATGCAAACGATATTCGCTCATTATACGTTTGTAAAACTCGTGACGAGTAACTTTTGAATGATAGTAAATCAATGTTTATCATAACACTAGTTGTCAGAATATTAATGTGAAAATAAATTATCTACATCTGCTCTGGTGTTACAAGAAGAAACGATTGATATAAAAGTGCTATGCACAGAATTGATAGCCGTTAGTGATATTGCAATCAACAAAACGTGTTTAACCAAAACTAGAACCCAGTGAATTGTATGCGTTTGAATTTTGGTCTTAAAATCAACTTGATTCTCCATCGTGAAATGCAAGTCATGTTCAAAAATTGTATGAACAAAGTGATTAAATTAAAAATGTTTAATATTCATTCATATAATCTGTTGAAACTGTTGCAATGGCTCAAAAAATTAAAATCAGTGCATTCGGTTCGACTTTTCGTTCGTAAGTAATATAGCACTACTAAAAGACAGTATATTAAAAACAAAAATAAAAATGGTTTCAGTGAATAATTCATTTAATATAAAGCAAGGGCTGAGAAAGGTTTTATCATACCGATAGATGGAAGGTAATATCATTTTTCAGCTTCATTAAAAATAATAATTGATAGGATATGAGTGTCATGGATCTCATTAGATTTTGAATTGATATACTAGTTTTTTCGCCAATCAGTTACCAATCGTAGAAATCAATTAATTTGATGCGTTACTTCTGTACATGGCCGCCGGTTTCAGTGCGTAGAAGCACTACGCGCAGAACTACAACAACATTAACTTTTATTTATGCCGTCATAATATCTTAACATACCGAATTTTCATTTAAAAAATCAGAGCGTACCTCAATAAGGAATATTTTATTGACATTCAAAATCAATGATTTGGCTTAAGTCGTAATATCTAAAACAACTAAAACCGATTTGTTTTTAAACTAACATAACTGTTAAATCAAAAACAAATTCGGTTGTTGTAACTAAAATTTTTATTGAAATTGAAAGGTGTGTGTCTTGACTAACTGACAGCATCATTTTTTCAACCAAAAATTTTGTTATTTCAACCATCGTTTCTGTTGTTCTAAAAAACAAAAATGACAGTTTAGAAAAAACAACAATCGATTAGGGGTACCAAATTTTAACCAATCAAATTCAGAACAACAACTAATATTTTGGTTTGATCGCGAGGGGTTCCGTGCACAGCATTCACTTATAGTCCTATCTCCATGGAAACACACTCAACAAAAAACAAACACACACTGCGTCGCAGGCCTATCCTCGCTATTCTGCTTTGCCGCCAGTGACTGTTCGAGAACACAATCGTCACTGTTGCTACCACATATCAGCTGAGATCATCAAATAGATGATGACGCTGACATATCCCATAGGCAGCAAAAGAGACAAATACAAAGTCTAAAATCAGTGGCTGGTGTCTCCAGTTTGGCTCAGCTTTTCACGTTATGTAACCGGCACAACCTTACCTGTCTCCGTTTATGTCGAGCATGAACAAGTACGACAAAAAATATATGAAATTTCATGTTTTTCTAATTCTAATATTCTATAATAGAAAAACCTATCCAATTATTCAGGGACTTATGGTTAATATGGTTTTCGAAAATATCCTGTATCATTTACTGGCATACCTGCTATATTCATACATACACATAAACACATTTGCCTCACCAACTTTTATACATATAAAGATGTACACATATATGTACATACGCGTACGTTACGTTAGGCTTTCTGACAGCTCATTTCCAACCACAAATACTGTGCATACTCCATTCCATTGCTACTTTAGCCGACCAACACATGACATATGACTTCATCACGAAACAACATATGATTGTGACATCTGTTTTGTATTGAAAAATTTGCCACAAGGGTATAAACGATATGGTCATAGTCAGTGAAAAAAACTCAGTGACTGAAAAAATGACTTTCGAGATTTTCATTTATGAAACAAGCATACATAAAACTTCGAACCTCGAAGTGATATTTTGTGTCAGCGAAACTTGATGATGAATTTTCACCCACAGAAGTATCGCTAAAGATATTTCGATGCTGAATATAGATTTTGCTTCAGTTCGACACTGAACTGAATCGCAACTGAGAAACAATGACTGCGATATTCGCGAGCAACAATATTTTTTTTCACATCCCAATTATTGATTATAGCGACGAAAGGCTATTTTATTCCAGCTAATTGATTACACTGCACTAATTAGATTAAACCCAATAAAACGCTATTTATCATTAATTTTATTTATAGAAGTAATTTGGAGCGCAGCATTTTGCATGTCTCGAACACACAGCAGGCGCAACGTTTGAATGGCGTATTTGAATTGACGTAGCGATAACCTTCGCTCCTGGTGCTTCTACATATGATATTTAAGCTAAATTGGGATAGATGTTTTAATCAGCTGCATAATACTATGTTCATACTATGAGTTAAAATAAGTTTTAACTCTGATTTCATATTTTAAGCGAAATAACATGTTTTACTTTTGTGTTATTTCATATTCAGAAATGTCACATTAAAACATGTTTTCCCGAAATAACATGATATAATTGTCAGTAAAGCACAGCCCTGCTAGCATTTTCCTTCACTTTTCGACTGTCAATTGACATGCTGTTCAACAACAGCAGTTTTCCGTCAAAGTAGTGATGTAATCATTATAAAATAAAACTGGAAACTGCTACCAACGTTGCCAGGTATACCGATTTCTCGGTATTTATACAGATTTTTGACCTCTATACCGCAATACAATATGTACTCCCAAAATACCGATAATTCTCAGATCATACAGATAAAGACATGAGAAAAGGTTGTCGTGGGACCTTTTTTTTGCTCACCTCTTGGTGACATTTTCTACTACTTATGTAGAAGTGATTCTGATACCGATATGGTACAGATAGATTTTTGCTCCGAATACATATTTTTAGAAAAATGACCTGGCAACGCAAACGGGTACAACCACTTTTGTTTTTGATTCAAAAGATGACTTTTTTGGTTATTCGCTGCTCAAAAATATTTATTTCTCTTAAATGGCCAACGTTTCGAAGCAATAAACTTTCGAAACGTTGGCAATAAACGTGAAACGATAATATCCTTCATCGCTAGGAGAAGTACCTGGCTTATTTCTTATTTTCCGGATGTTGTCAAAATGCTTTTTCCTTTCCTACTTGTGACGTAGGCATTTTTGCAGTTTGTTTCTTAACAAACTCATGACCATGTAATATGTCATGCGTATAACATAATCTTAGTGTGGACAGTGCGGTTTTAACTTTATATTACTATCGTTAAAACATGTTATTTTCTGCAGGTGTAAACATAGTATAACATGCGTTGGATTTTTTTATTATTGTTATTATTTTCATTATAACTATTATTATCACAGCACTTTAGGGACGGGTATAGCGTGATGGGTAATTCGATGCCTTTCACGGAGTCCACCTGGGTCCGATTCTCAACCTCACTTATAGGGTCAGAAAGTGTTTCTGGCCGGAAAAGGCGAATGACCTTAGGGTTAAAACCTCTATAATCGAAATTAAAATCAAATCACAGCACTAGCTGCTATTATTGATGATATTACTCCACTATTGATCCACTTATCAACAGTGCATCAAATTGCAAGAGCTAAAAAATACCTTTTTGCCATTTTCATATAGAAAGGTTATGCAATCACCGACTTTTGAATCGAATTGTCGAGTACGCAAAATGTCTGTGTGTATGTGTATATGTAACGTTTTTGCACTTTTCTCAGAGATGGCTGAACAAATTTTCATACTCTTAGATTCAAATAACAGGACTTGTGGATATACAATAACTGATATTATTTGGATCCTACTTCCGGTTTCGGAAATATAGAGTAAAATGAACAAAAAATGGTTATAAAAGTGCACAAACTTTTCTTGGAGATGGTTGAAAGGATTTTCACAAAATTAGATAAAATAAAATAAATAAATAAAAGCTCTCACGACCCTATACAAAATTCCTGAATTTTGGATCTGTCTTCCGGTTCTGGAGATATGGGGTAAAATGTGCACAAATATGAAAATATGCGCATGTTTTACAAACTTAGATTCAAATGAATGGTCTTATGGTCCTTTGAAAAATTTCTGAATTTCACTTGAATCTGGTTTCTAATTCCGGAACTATAGAGTGATTAGTGTAAAAAATTTCAATTTCTAATTACTTACTCACTTTTCTCAGATATGGCCTGACCGATTTTTACAAAATTAGATTTAAATTAATGGTTTTATGGTTCTATACAAATCTTCTAAATTTCATCTATATCCGACTCCCAGTTGCGGAATTATAGGGTTATTTGTGTTAAAAATTTTGTACCATTACTTGGAGGGCCAAACGAAAACGTATTAAAAAATTCAAACAAACTGATTTCGGCTGTCCTGGTTCCCGGCTCCGGAGGCACCGGGAATATTGGTCATATTTTCCCAAACCTTACTCACTTTTCTCAGCGATGGTTTGACCGATTTTCACAAACTTGGATTCAAATGTGATCCCATTCGGAATCCCTGAATTTCATTCGGATCCGACGTCCAGTTCCGGAATTGTAAGGTAAAGTGTGTTAAAAATTTTATGCCAACAAAAAAAATGGTAAAACTTCTAAATCGACATCAAAACTACTTCAATCAGTCAATATCAGTATACAGCTAAACAAAGCGATTCCGGTTATTTTTTCAAGAATCAAAGAAAATAATGTTGAAGATTACCACAGTATTATACAGGGTGGACCATTTAAAGTCCCAACCCAATAACTTTGGAAAGAATTGTCAAATCGACTAATGACATACCGCGTTGGAAGCGTCATTCCAAGATAATTCATGGGCAGTACACAGCGTAAGAACGTGCTAAAATTGTTCAGCTTCACATTCAAACTAATTTCTCAATTGTGAAAACCAACCAAACCAAAACAAAACGTTGAATGGATGCGTTAATAAGCAAAATTGTCGGTTCTATGTCACTGAAACCCCTCAATTAATTGAGGAAACGCCTCTGTACGACCAAAAAGTTACAGTTTGGATTGGTCTTCATTTTTTCCAAGAGTATGATGGAGCAACTGTTAATGACTCATTGTTCGTGAACATGGAAAATGGCAAAACTTCTTATTTCAATGTTTCCAAATAAGTTTTTACGACTTTCGGAATACAATGTCTTGCATTGCAGTGTAGCAAAGCTACTTTGTCGTGATAATCTTTATATTGCGATCGTTTCTCCTGTAATGTTCTATTCGAACGCATCAATTATAGTCCGCATACGTCGTCAATCAAAATAAAAACTTTATCAAAATTTTCTTGAAGAAAAAAAAATCTTAAAATGTGTTTCTCTTCACAAAATTGTCATGAATACTTGATGAATTCCAATTAATGAGAATGGGATAAAATTGATTTCGAGCAAAGAGAAAATGCGATTCAATGGTTTTCCGCTGGATGACTTTGGTAGTTTTCTTTAGGTTAACAAAACGAAACATCCCTTGGTCCACAATAAAAGTAACACAAATAAAATTTCGATACTTTCCCGTTAGCCGAGCGCAAGAAAAATATGCCTAATGCAGCTTCCCCGATTCTCGCAACCGCTCGTTCGTAGCAAAGGTAAATGTTCTTAACTTTAGTAAATGCACCTAGTTTTGGGTAGATCCGGCAAATGTAGAGGAATCGTATTAACAAGTTGATCTTACAAGATAAGATCAATTAGGAAGCTTAGCTTCTCAATGTTTTAGCCCGGTACTTCGAACGGATTGCTAGTATCCATCGAATATCGACGGAAGCGAAACAGCTAAATTTTCTCTTGCCGTGGCCACCATCTTTGCTTTTGCTTATACTATTACATAAATAATCACTCCATTACCCCTATCTAATTTTTCGTTGGTTTGCCGAATTTTGTCACTGTCTTTTAGGATTTTTTAGGCAAAAATGCTAAAGAGGAAATTATTTTCTTTGTTCTTTTTTAAGTGTCAAAAAATCTCTTCTTGAACTTGACGGGAATTCACAGACGCAGTTGCTATTCGCATTTCTTTCAAGAAATTTTGTCACCAGAATTCGGCTGCTGGTACCTCAATTTCGGTAAAAAATTGACTCAATTCAAACATGCTACATTGCGACTGTTTGAATGACAAAAGAACGGAATCTTAACACTATAAGGTGGATTATGAACAGGTTTTTGTTGATGAGTTTAACCGATTTAAACGCCGATTGTTTGGTAAATCTTAGAAAAGATTTCAAGATTCCGTGAAGAAAAACAAATCAGTCTCGTAAAGATGGTTTTGCTAACTTAGTAACCGTAAATCATCATCATTCTTAGGTTATAGGTAATTTGTGTTTTTTTTAAGTTGCTTCTTCATCATAATTTTTTTGTAGATGTAGTTTATATGTGATTGTCACGAATATTTCATTTTCTCTTTTCTCTGCTCTCTGTGATTGGATCCGCTTGCATGCTTACGCTTCAGATTGTGCTCCATTTTTTACTATTTTCCTTCAATAGTACGATTCTTCCATTTACTTCGTAGGACTGTCGCTGTCTAGTGGCGCTATCCTGTTTAGAGAACTCTCCCTCTTCTATTGCCACATTTGCTTTTTCTTTTTCTTCTCACCTAAAATGTAGAGATGTGTGCAGATCCTGAAATCGTCGCGTCAAATCAGCATGACGGTCCGGGCCCCTCCGTCGGCAGCGGCTTCGATGATCAACTCCACCGCCCCGCTGCACGGTTTCGGGCCACCTCCCAGCGTGGTTGGCAGTACCAGTCGACTAGCCGCTGCTGTTGCCGATCCACTAGGAGGTGCCTCACTTGTCGGCGTCGGTCCGGGATCCACCGTCGGCTCGGTAGGAGGCCCGATTGGAGTTTACCCACCGCCACCGAACCGGCAAACCTGCTCCTGGATGGACCGCCAGGGACGACCTGCCTCGCCACCGTACGATTACGGTGGCCGCCGGCCGGAACGAAGGGATCGGTAAGTGTTTCATTTTGGGTTGCTTCATCGCTCAATTCGGGATTTGTATACTTTTTTCTGGTTTGTTTCACTGGATGAAAAAATCGTAACTGATGATTACCGAAAAAATCTCGTTCATTCGAAGGTTTGATTGGCCCGGAACGAGCTGCAGATTAACTTTTCTGAGCAGAGAGCGTTTGGATGCATGCATAGTTTGGTCGAAAATTTGTTCTACTATGCAATCAACCTCTCGCGCTAATTCTGGATTCCTGCCGCTTTTTAACTGGCACAAGTTTTTCAACACATTTCAGGCACCTTGTAATTTGCCATGCAGTGCACATCACATCTGCAGCAGCTCGAAAAAACGACCAAGCAATAAAGTAACCTCCTTCAGGTGCTCCGAAAAGAAAAACTTTCCTCTTGCGGAAACACGCCAGTCCACCTAGTTTCCGATGTAGCAAAAATGGTGATGGCACAGAATTGCATTGTTAATGTAAATTTACGACCTTATCTCACCTGCATTCGGATCGTAAGCCGCATACCGACCAACTAACTATATTTTCATTGCTTGCCTATGCTTTGCAGAGTTCGGCGAGTTGACCTAGTGATAGAGCCCGGCCAATCCCTTGGACTGATGATACGGGGTGGCGTTGAATACGGGCTGGGGATTTTTATCACCGGTGTCGACAAGGATAGCGTTGCGGACCGGGCAGGACTGATGGTAAGTGCTCGATGTCATCCTTCCTTCCTTCCTTTGCACAGGGTTCTTACTGTTCAAAGACAACTATTTTTCATTACAAATTTCTATTTTTCCCTTCCGCAGGTCGGCGATCAGATCCTCGAAGTGAATAATCAATCATTCATGGATGTGACCCATGACGAGGCTGTTAGTCAATTTAAGTTCCACAAACGGATGTCGCTGCTGGTGCGGGACGTCGGAAAAGTGCCACACTCATGTACCACCGTTGAACCAGAACCGTGGGATGCCTACAGTCCGACAGGAGTGAGGTAGGTTGCTCTGTTTTTTTTTCTTTTTCGAGCGAACTCGCTCCCGCTTTACCATTGGATAAAACTCACTCAACATTATTGTATTCTATTTCTTATCGTGTAGAACTCGCCGGAAATGTCCGGTGTCAGCAATGGTGGAAGAAAAAGCCAGATCCCTATTACCTCGCCATCATTTTGCTAACCTATCGTATTATATAGCGGAATATGGTGCTAGAGGAATGACCATAGAGGCCTTTGTATCTGTTTTATTAGAAATGTTAGATACACCCGAGAAGGTACGTTACTGGCAGGTAAACAATGTCGTCTTTTGTTGGCGCTTCTGTGGAATATGTGAGATAAATTTTTCATATTTTTTCGATGTACAAAAAATTCCGAAAAACGAAATAATACAAAAAGCTCAAGAAAAGGATTGAAATATTGGTCGATGGAAATTATGCATTTGAAATATCGGAACCTAACATCCGCTGGTACCACAGAAATATTCCTAAATTTTTACGGACTATCAATAACTCGTTTTTGATATGTCCAAAGTTACTTGACGCAATATAGCAAAAAAGTCATCATATTGCAGGTAACATCCAAAGTAACATTTTTAATATTAATAAATACTTGTAGCTCTCTTCAATGCTTCATCAGAAACCTTGCATAAAAAATTCAAATTCGACAGCCTACTGAAAACCACAATAAGATCATCCGGAATGATTCATAATGCAAGAAAATTTGGAAACCAGGTTTACGATCAACATTAAATTTATTCGGATGGAATGTATTCCGCAATGAATAAATTGTCATTTTGATAATGTACTTTTCTTAAATATGTCGGTTTTGAATGCAATCAGTAAAAATATTTTGGATTTTAATTACGAGTTTGAGGCTTTTTCTTAATGCCTAAACTTCATGCGCTTCAATTTTTATCGTGAATGTATAGATAAAAATAAGAATTCTTACTAATCGCCTTGAAATAATTACGGTTTTAGCGAAAGTCTCCATGATTTATAAAAAATAATTTTTGTGATTCATCGTCATTTTTATATAAATTTGTTTCGTTGAGTCAAAACTTGTGCTCACGTTCTGAAAATCAATCATAAAAGTCCATAATATTTTCTTGTTTTTGTATTTCGAAATTTATTTGTTGTCTATAAATGCTATCGAATAGCCATATGCGTCAGAAATATACTTTAGAACCATTAAATTTTCTCTGAATGAAACTGTCATCCAATGAACACTCGCATACACACATCCATAAAACTAGAATTATGAAAGAATTGAACTGACAATAATTTTAAAAGGGGATTTTTGAATACAATATTAAGGGTGATGGTTTTATTCTAGTACAAGTTGGAACGTACACGGAATCAGCGTATTTCTTCCGCTTTGACTGCATTTGTTGAATGTCTTTGATTCTCCCCTCCGCTTCGTCAGGGACTGCAATATTACGGGACCCTAAACATGAGAATTAGAAAACATTGTGAGCATGGATAATCATAGAATGAGGAGATTTTTAAATACATTATTTTTACGAAATAATTCGCAAGCCAAATTTGTCTCGATTTTTGATATTTTGTTTTGTTATGCAAAATGAAAAGAACAATTTTGAATCTTCGAACCTCCGGGCCTACTGAAAAAGTCCGGGCCCGGGGGGGTTTCTCCCTTTTCTGCTCTCCTTCCGGCGGCCCTGTTCGCATCATACCACTCCAGAACACGTGTAAGTTGTAATATTAGAAAAAACACAGTGGCGTCTTGTGATAAAATTTACAGGATGTGCACTGATTATGTGGTGTGATATCAAATGTTACATTTCGCTGTACGTGAAAACAAAAGATTGAGCATATTCACTTGTGTTAACGATATATTTTTGGATGGGAAGTTTTTATTAAACTCATTTCGTATTATCGATACAATAGAAGGATTCGATACACTGCACGTCAAGCAAATTTGTCAATAACTGAGACAGCAATTTGTTTTCAACTGCCATAAGCATAAGCCACTGAAGCCTCTCCTGAAGGTGTGCATACCAGTTCTCACAGAGCCAAACGTGACTAAGAGAACAACAAATCTCAGAGCTGAGCTCAGTAATTCCTTCTCTTCCTGAATCTGTGCAGTAACTCATGTGCACGGAAAAGACACTAACACGACGACAAGAGGTACTTACATTATATACATCCAATATGATATATGATACACGAAATTCGGTGCACCAGGCAAAGTGCTTCAGTTTAGAGGATACGGCAATGCGATATGGAAAGATCGTTTGGCTGTCATTGATCAGCAAGCACATGAAACTTAGGGTGATTTTGTGCATATTGTGCTCTGGATAAAATCGTTAATTATTTTATGCTCGGTGCCATCCGACCTGCTTTCGTCAAATAAAGAATCTACAACATAATTAAGTGCAGATGATGATGCAGTTATTTCCTTCAATTTTACCATATGAAATGATAAAAAAGGAGAAATTTAAAAATATATTTCCCGATTAAATCTTTCGAAATTTATAGTACTGTACCCAAGTTTAAACAATTCCAAAAAATTCTACTGGTAGGGACGGGAGGCTGAGTAGGGTCCAATCTCGATCCACGTGCTTTATGAACGGAAGCTAGTCTAAATTTTATGTGGTTTAAAATAGACTATGTTTCTACGATTTTAGGACAAAAAACTGGGACTGAGTATCAACGTCTTTAAATAGGGGGAAGGTCTAAATGATGAAAAATATCATCATTTTTAAGAATTTTTTTCAGAGTTATCGTGCAACAAAATAAAATCAAATTTTTTGTATGATAAAAAGCATCATTCGAACAACATTTTGTATTTTTTTCGTGGAAAAACATTGAGAAATAAGTCTGTGAAGAGGTGTTTTTGAGAACGCTTTTTAAAAATCATGATTTGCGGTGTCCACTGTATCTCAGCGCAGACTGATAAGAAGTCAACAAATCAAAGCAGCATAGATAGAGTAGTTTTTTTTTAGAACTCAACGTTTCTGTTTGAATTTTTTTAATTGAATTTTTGGTGGTTGTTCAAAGTGAAAACTACAATTTTTTACGAAAAATCTGCCATTTTGTAGCTGTAAAACCTCCCCAAAGTAACAAACAAGGAAAAGGAAAACGTTGGGGTCTGGTTTTTTATATGTAGAAAGTGTGTGCAAAATTTGAAAAAAATCGGTGCAGTAGGTTTCGAATGACGATGGACACGGGCTTTCAAAACCTGCTTTCGAGAAAACGCGTTTAAAGTGTATTGTCTATAAAATCGAAGGAAACAATTTATTTCTCAAGGCAGCACGTAGGCTCTAACATTCTCAAAAAGCCATATTTTTTCTTTTGTAGTTTGTTCTAATGAAACATTTCGAGAATGTTTTGTACAGTTTTTAAGTCAATCGAAGCAGAAATCTTGGGCCTGTGTGCGCAGCTCTTATTTCTTCGTATTATGAGATCGGCAAAGATAAAGGCCCATAACTTGCTGAGTTTTGTTCCGATAGGCTTGAAAATTTCACAGAATATTCTTGAAATGTTTTACTACGAGGAAATACAAGGAAAATAATAAATGATTTTTCAAAACCCCCCCTTAAGTACCAAAGGGTTTAATTCTATTTAATTTATTTTTTCACTAAATAAAACACACCAGTTGAAGAAAACAAATGGCGGAAATGATTCCACAGAAGTAACAACTAAACATATTCGCGCTGTGCCACTCATATTATTTATAATAATCTCTTCTTTTTTTCACAGCATACTTTAGTAACAGAAATAAGAGAATTAATTTTCCCTGAAGATAGAACGCGGTATGACGAACTTGTATATAGGAGAGGGAGAGACATTTACGGTGATCCACTAGATAGGCATAGGGTGAGTACTGGTGGCGCAACACAGTTTTCGTGTTTATTTTTTCCCATCACATTATCCATTCGAATTCCTACTGTTCCTACTGCTATTACTACTACTACTATAACAACTATTACAGCTAGGCACTAGCCCACGCTGGTGTATCGTGATCGGGCATCACAAACAATACATAAATCAAAATTAACGAGACGCCAGCGCCGGGTTTCCGCTTGGTTAGTACAAGAAACTGCCCTGAGCTTTTACTCCCCCATTTCCATCCAGCTCATCCGACTCCGTCTGACTCCATTCGTCGTCAGCTGCGACGGCCGCGGCCAGACAATCGGGCGTCTCCATCGGTTTTATCGCTTCCTTACCCCATTTTTTTACAGCGTTGTTTGTGTTTAAGTTTTTCCACCTAATCTTTCCACTATTGAATGCTGACTGCGACGATTTGTCCTAGAAACCTCCCCCTCACCGCCTCACCAGTTTGGTTATGCTAGTGTTATCATAGGAAATAAAATTCCTTTTAGAAAAATAGCAGATCAATCTGGTGCTAATCTTTGCAAGTTACTATAGAAGCTTTGAGTCGAAAAGACGGAAAAACAGCCACACGCAGGGTTGTGAAACCCGTTCGGCCTATTCGAAATATTATAATGGAAAGTCTTGACGTTGGTAACGAACGTGATCAACATCGACCATGTTTGCTGTGGATTTTTTTTTATTTATTGAAAGAGTTCTATAATGGTTCCATTGACAATGCAATGCTTCGATGACCGATTGTCGACTATATGGTATGGAAGCAGTGGTGTATGGAAGCAGTCACGCAAAGCTCCGATTCTTCTAGTTTATAGTGCTCTGATATATTTATTAAATACTGAGATTTTTTTTAGGCAAGAGCCCAGGGTTCTTTTGAATGTTATTAAATGTAGATATATTCTACCTTAAGCTACTACTGAATATATTCTACATATATTCTAGTTGAAGCTACTCTTGAATTGTGTATGATTGCAATATTAGTAATAATTTAAATTGTGTTATTTTTGGATTTCTCGTATAGGAAGCCTGTGAAAAACCGACTTTTGAATCAAGGCCTGGAGAGTCGAGTGTCATATGCCATTCGACTCAGTTCGCAAATTATCTGTGTGTATGTTTTTTTACAAGGTGAAATGCTTTATGCATTCACGTGCTTCGGTAGTTGTCGACATACCGCACATGTGTGAACTTGCGTGTGGGGCTAACTACTATGCCTTGTTCAATAAATTGATGCCTCGATTCTCCGGGAACTAAGGGATGCATAATACATCGGGGGAGGCTGTATTCATGCACTTCTTTTAACATAAGCTTTTGCTTCTCCCCAGAAGATCTAGAAGTTGAATGCTGAAGTCGGTCCGGCGATTTAGGTTGAAGTATGGCTTCAGGTTCGCAGAAGCTCCGAAAAATTAAGACTGAAGTTGCGTTACTAAAGTACTCCGTCTAGTTCCAGGCGAAGGATCGAATGTACAGGGTTGCGCAAAGGAACCTGACATATTTTGTTCTCCGGTTACACAAGGAAGGCAGAAACCAAACACGGCATCGGAAAGTAGAAGGAGAAGGTTTACTTTCATCTAGTATCATCATGGGGCACTAGAATGTCGCTCAACATTTTTCAAGTTCCCATAATATTTCTTTTTTTTTAATTAAATCCGACTTTCGGTTCAGGTGATACAGGGTTATTAGTTTTAAAATGTGAATATCACATAAAATAATCGGTTTCAAAGATTTTGATGGTTGATGACCAAATAAACTTATTTCAGTTTTAACGATATTCGGTCTTTGATCCCGAAAGGCACCTAAAAAATTTTATTTGCTCTACGATTCCTCAAAGATGGCTACACTGATTTTCAAACATTTCGAATAAAATGAAATGATTTACAATCCTTTAGGTGAATTTAACTGACTTCGGCTACATCGATTTTCGAATTCCGAATTTCGTAATCCGGGAATAGAAGAGCTCAATCATTTTCTCAACGAAGGTAAAATCGAATTTCATAAACATAATTTCAAATAATAAGACTTACATATTTAGTGATTTTTTCCGATTCCGACTTTCGATTAAGGAATTCTGATGTTCGACTAAAGGTAATGAGTTTTCAAAATTTAAACCGTCATAGAAGATGACGATACCAAAAATATTGTCAAATCTGGGCTCAGAACTATTGAAAATTCATCGCCATACAAACCATTTTAGGTTATGCTGGTCTCTGAATACCGGTTCTAGAAGTACTGTAAATATAGACTAATGGGATATGGCGAAAAAATCGTGTCTCCGTGAATAGATGACGGATTCTTACAATCTACGACTCGTTGGATTAGTATTCTGATAAGATATCTAAATTTGAAATCATATTTTGTTTTCAAGGTCAATTGAGGTAGATATTTTTCGTAAACTGCATGTTTTGAAATAAAAGTTTGCAGAACTCATCATCCGATCCAAAAAGATCCAAATAGCGTATATACTTCCGAGAAGAACTTTCATTTGCATTTAGTTTGGTCAAAATAGGTCAAGCCTTCTCTAAGATTCATGCCTCTTTATTTTGCACACATTTTTATGTCTATAAAACGGTAAAATGCAAAGGTACATTCTGGGACCTCTGATAAACAATGCTTCGTATCTCGATTTCAAACAGATGTAAAGAGTTCGGCATGTGTTGCTGTAGTCCCGGGTTGGCGGTTCAATGCAATAAGGCACTGGTCTTACAAACCAGTTGTCATATGTTCGAGCCCCGACCTGGAAGGATTCGTAGTGTCAGTGTAGGATCCATAGTACTAGCCATGCAATGGTTCTGTACACTCTGAATCGACTGCGAAGTCTGTTGAAACAGAAGGTCAAATTCCTTTATAGGAATGTAATACCAAGGCTTTTTATGTGTTTCTGTAATAATATGGTCTACAATTTCTCCGAAGAAATTAATTCTTTATCACGTCATATAGGAAACTTATAACTTCAGCCTCACTTCTAGGTGGATTACTGACAATATGATTTATATCAAGAGAAGCGCAAACAAGAAACGCGTTTTGGTCTAATTGGGACCACTGTGCACAGGAGGAGGGGATAAATCGCTTACACAAAAACATTGATATCTTCGTTAAAAATCGACGGGTTTTAACAATGACAACTTGGATTGCCGTGTCGAATTATTACTTCTTGTAAGACCTTTCGTTTGCAATCAGTTTGGTCAAAATCAGTCCAGCCTTCTCTGAGAAAAACGCCTTTTTATTTTACATACATACACATACAGACACACAAAGAGACATTGGCTCAGTTTGTCGAGCTGAATAGATTGCTATATGACTACTGGAGCTGAGATGAATGGGGGTACCGTTACCCAACATCTTTTACGTCTAGATGCATTTCATCTTACAGCAAAATTTCAAATCCGTTGGTATAACTTTGCAGCGCTTGAAATCAATTGAATTTGGTCGCGCAGGCCAAGATTTCGGTTTCTGTTTAACGAATATGTGCATTCCGAAAGCGTCCCACTAGCAATCTAAGGTTGCTGTCAGAGTGCAAGCGTCACGTGACATTTCATAATGGAGTGTATCGAAAAGTAGTTAGCAACATTGATTATTGAATAAAAAAGCAAAAAAAAAATATATTTTGACATCAGTTATCGATATATTGTGGAAAAATTACATTTTTTGCATTTCACTGTTTATATTGAAGAAAATCCTAGTTTCTGTGAAACGCTCGCACTTTGGACTTGACATTCTTCATTAAATTCTGCGCAGTTACTTTTGTGACTTTCCTGGTGGCAGCTGTCCAGTTTTTTTTTAACTCCTGCATGTTTTTGGACACTGTACCTGCCTTCCAATTGGCCGAAGATCCGGGCAGTTCGGTGGGTTGATGTTCTTTTCCACGAATTGTACATTATTTTTTGACAACCACTGTAGAACGGAGTTGGCGTAGTGGGCTGAAGCCAAATCCAGCCAGAATAGAGGAGGAGCCTTATGCTTTCTGTACAGTGGCAGCATTCTCTTCTTCGAACATTCTTCCTCGTACACCTTGGCGTTAATTGTGCCCTTCGTGAAGAAAATCGACGACCGCAAACCACAGGTACAAATTGCTTGCCAGACCAACACCTTCTGTCCAAACTTTTCCATCGCCACCGTGGTGTCAGCGTCGTCCAGGTCCTGGTACACCGATTTCGTATAATATTGCCGTCCGGGCAGCGCTCGAGAGTCTTCTTTGGCGTAGGTTTCGTCGTCGATCCGGATGCATCCGTCTTTATTCTGTACAATCCGGTTATACAGTTTTCGCGCTCTTGTTTGGGCCTGAACTTGCTGTACCAGGGACTATTTCGGCACCTTCTGTTTCTTGTACGTGTTCAGGGAGTTCCGAACTTTAATCCGTTGAATCATCCCGATGCTGGTGTTGAACTGCTTGGCCAAATCCCGCGTCGACGACGATGGGTTTTTCCTGATGTACTCAACCACTTTTAAGTCCCGGCCGGGCTGGCTGGGACCCGTTTTCCTACCGGATCGGGGCAAATCCTTCATGGAAAGGGTCTTACCGAACTTCTCGATAATATTTTTGACACTGGTGTGGTGCCTTTCACCCGTTTGCAATTTCGTTGTACGTGACACCACTTTCTGAGCACCAAGTGTGCAGATTTTTCTTTCGCGTTTCCGGATCAATTCGACTTATCATTAAAATGATAAACCGTACCGAAACCAATCGATTGCGCAGCTGTTATTGACATGTAAACAAACATGTCACCGCAAAATACGCTGCAAAAAATTAAGCCATTTCAGAGTAATAACTGTTTGAACTACTTATCGATACACTCCTTAGACGACAGATAAAATCATTTGAATATGATCAACATAACATTTTCTCACATGCCGAAATCGAAACTGAAAATTTTCATTGTTTGAAGCATAATCGTGGGTTCCGCAAAAAAAGAACAAAGATAAAAAATTATTTTTCTCACACGTAAATAATTTATAAATGTTTTTACAAGTGGAAATAGATAAACTTGCAATCATCATCCTCGTCTTCGTACGCCTCTAGTTGTGAAACAGAACGTTAGATCGCACATTGTCATAGCTGTCGACCGTAAACAATTTGCAACTGTGTCGGATAAGATGCGAACACGAACTGAGAGAAAATGATTTACTGCTTTGGTCTTTTTCAAGCCTGCCTAATCTTTCCAAGAGATCTATCAAAACTTTTCTCTTCTAATAATCCAATCACCTCTCTGTAACTAAAATCACTAGAGTATCACTAAAACGGGTTAATTATTTATCCTACTTTCAGAGAAAAGATCATTTACCTCATTCGCATGACCTACCGGTAAGTACTGTCTCTGAATTTCGGCTTGAATAAGGCGTGAGCATACTATAGAAAAAAAACCATAACGAAAAAGAAAACTGAACTTCGACTTGATGCGATACTTTTTCATAGAGTTTGTTTGCCCCCTAAAACACACCTGCTTCGATTTTGCATTACTGTTTCAAGTCTGGGTTAGGGCACAAGATTGTATATTTGGTAATAAGAAATCCATTCGGAAATTCGAACCCGACCGAAGCAGTAACTGTACCATTTCGAAATTATTAACAATCACAATTCTAAAAATATTGCTTCAACGTTTGCTTTTGTACGTCACAGTTTTATGCTCATATTCTGAGTTTTCTTTATCCTTCAATATTTCGGATGACAATTATTAAACTTTTTCACCTAAACAGATCGCATGAAGTATAAAAACACACCACACACTAAGCTTACTCACACATGTAACCTATTGAATAGATAGTATCCGGACACTGGAATAATATTATTTTCGATTGAAACGTCCAAAGACGAGGATAGCTTTAAAAATGTACTACCAATATCTTATGAATCAAACATAATTTTAGTACTTCTAATTACAATAACCTAGGCAATTATTTATTCATTATTGATTTAAAATATCAAGATTCATCCGAAAAATTCATTCAAGAAAAGATGAATTGTATTGTTTTGAACTCGAATGCCAGCGGGACTGGGATACTGAAGTATTCAGTACGGATATCGATTCTATATGAATTTCGATTTCTATATCAGTACGATATTACATGCTAATGCACTGTAAGGTTGAACTAAATTATTAATTAATTCGATTGACTGAGGACACACACTTATTATTGAATTCTATCCTCATTCTGTACTGATAGAATTTTTAGTCAACTGATGAGGATTAATTGTTCTGAACTATGAACTATGCTTATAACCAAAGCAGAAGCTCGTTAAGTCCCCGTGTGTTTCATTTTCTTTCTGAGCCTCGAACAAGTAATTCATTCGGATTAGGAAGAAAATATAAATTGTTGTTGAATTAATATTAGACAAATATGTTAGGTTTAATTTGCAGTAATCTTTGATAGTCATTTTTATAGTTGAAAGGTGGAAATTCTGGTATGCATTTTTGTGGGTGCAGAGCAAATCTGCCAATTTAAAATCTTTCATAACAATAAGTAGACCTTTTGTTAATTGCGAGCCTTTTTAATTGCTGAACGTTAATTAATATGGATTCACTAGGACTCAACAAAACTAGGAAACGAGGACTGCCATTAACTTGTTTGGCCATTAACTATCAATTTACAAATTTTTAAAGTCAGTTTTAAAGAATTATACTCTTATAAAAAAAGTAACCGATGTTAGTTCCATGCCAGAATCTACTATCTTTCGTATTTTTTTTTATCTTTTGAAACCGGTAATGTGTAACCGGTTTAGTCGAAGTGATTTGATGTGTCCTGAAAATTTGAATGGTTTTAAGACAAGTTTAGACAAGAATTTTAATTCTTTTTTGCGTCTTCAATTAAATGTGAATTGGAAATTTCTAAAACACGTGGCCTTGTTATTTCGGAATCGGGAGTCAAATACAGATAAAATTCATTACCAGTTGATGACAGAATAGGACATTTGATTTGATTCTAAGTTTGTAATAATCTGCAAAGTCATATTTGAGAATTTTTTATTGGTTCAATTGTAAAGTCTGTTGATCATTACTTAGGGTGCTTCCGAAAACGGAATTCGACGTGAGTTCCGTTTCGGCGCCTTTTGATCAATATATCCGATGATTCAGAAACCAGGAACCAGTTATCGGTACAACCAAAATGAGTTTATTTAGCTATTTACTAACACTATCTGCAAGCTAAAAAGAATTTACTAGAATCTTTCACGGAACACAGTTAATAAGAACGTAATTCGTAAAGTGCCTGACTTTTACAGGAGTGGTTTGAAAATATGTCAAACCTAACCCACACTTTTCAAGCAGCACTTTAAATGTGTCATCATGCAATTGAAATAAACTCTCGAATGCAACTGCACAAAATCAAAGGTGCAACCTTCTCTTTATCGGTGTAGTGCAATTCAAAAACTAAAATGCTATCAAAAATCCATCCTGACGTTTAACTATTTTTGCTAGACAACAATAAACTAATAACGAAAATTCAAACGAATCGGAAAGATTCGCAACGCTGATTGCCATGCGCACTGTAGTGCATTTTCTGCGAAAAGCTTAAGACGAGCGAAATGTATCAATGAAATGTTTCTATGCTTCCACTATTCGACGTCTGGCGGTGCTGACGGTTGTTCATTTCACATAGCTTTGCAGTGGTGAAACGGAAGCTTTCTGCAGTGACACCTAATTTCCGCTTTCTTTCACTGTATTTTTCCGTGAACAGTACATCGTCGAAGCGAACTGTGCTGTCAGTTTATTTGTACATAGTTAAAATTAAAGTTGGTTGTAAAAATTAATGTTGAGAATTTATAGCATCATAATTCACTTGATCTTGATTTTATTATTAGGGCATTATTTGCTTCCACAATTCAGTGATTTTTGCATTTGTGAAAATTGTAAATCTACTTGTCGTGTGAACGAGAGGCGAGAGGAACTTACAAACTAGCTTACTCTCTAATATCAACAGCGAATCGACTCTGTTAAAGATGGCATCGATCTGTGTCGAAATCTATTGCAGGAATTTTCTTTTTGGTGTTGACCAAATTGGAACTGCATTAGGCATGGTCTGAATTTTTGCTTATAAAATAAAAAGATATTCTTTGAGTAGAGCATCGAAATTCGATTTAAAAGAGAATACAAACTTTCACTACATTTGATAAACACTTTGAAGGAGACCTTTCAGCATTTCGTTTGTTAAAAATGATTTTTTTCTCAAAAATTTGAATCATTTTATTTCGAATATTTGTGTTGCGCTGCGAATATTCTGCACAATATCTATCACTGTAGCTAGTCTTGAACGAAACCTTGCCGGAATGAAGAATTTTCGTCGATCGTGCTCTAAACAAGAGCGTGTTTCAGGATTAACTCCTCTAGAGCAACAGTTGGACTTCGATGTTCTCATAAGAAGCTTCGCTGACCAGAAATACTAAGGGCTGTAATATTGCAGTCACCTCGAGCCCGAAAATTCTCTCACCAGCCCGAAACATATTTATACCTTATGGGAAAGGCGACAATTGAAGTATTTTCATAGATCTAGGTTTCTTTTCTTCAGCAGCAAAATTTTAAGCAAAAAGTTGCACATCAAGCGTATCGTAGATTTAGTAATCAAAGACGGCTTTATTAGGCGGAATACTTCAATCCCATACAAAACAACTTTGTTCGAAATTTTTTTTTATGTACAAACTCGGCGGTAGTTGGTACTGATGAAGAGATGTTGCTTAAATGTGGGATTTTTTATTTAGATTTGAGTAAAAATTCCGCACTATTTTTTTGCGAAGTAGTTAATATTATAAAATAAGTTGTTACGACACGCTACTCTTTTGGAGACAACAGGATTACAAAGAGTACAGTTGAAGTACCATCGTTGATGAAACATCGATTTTTTTTAAATAATTAGCGTTATGAAATGTCATGCTGTCATTCGATGTGAATGTCAGCAACATCGGCAATAACGCGGATATATGTGGCAAACATGAAGATCATTCAAATTTTTATTTTTTTCTCGCAAGTCGATATATAAGTGAATAAACTTTCAAATTCCTTCGATTTTTTAAAATTAAACTAATCAAAATTTCATTATAAAGAGTGTTGTTCAAATTAAAGAAGATTTAAGAAATATTAATAATTTAATTAGCGTATTGAAAATCAAAATTTTCAATAATTACGAAAGACAATCGAACAACCTAAAAATTATCAGCCTCAACTCGCCATATTCACCGGACATCACTCAATCTGACTACCATTTGTTTCGATCCATGGCGCATGACTTGTAAGGGCAGCACGTCGAAAACTACGGAATTACCAACGATTTGATAGATTCATTCACTGAATCCAAAAATCAACGGATTTTATCAACGCGGTATCCAAGCCAAATGTCAAAAAGTAGTGAATAACAATGGACAATACTTTTTCTTTTATACAACAATATATATAATAAAGCACACTACTTTATCTCTAAGAAGCCGAATGCAATGGACAATACTTTGAAGAATGGTACTGCAATGATACTCTCATAATAAATCACTAAACATTGCAAAAAGAAACACTACGAAATTATTCCAACACTTGATATTATGAGTAAAATTGATAAATTGACAAATTTTTCTAATATGTGCACTTTTCCGTATTTCTTTATTGAAAAAGCTGTTATTTGAACGAATTCAAGTCAATAACCACTTGCTTGATAACATTTCCATACGAGTAGAGAGTTCAATAGAGTGAAAATACGAGGGAAAAAATTTAGTTAAAAATCTTTTTTCTCCCAATTTTGAATTCACTCTCATGAAGGTGAAATTCTTAATTACCCGCAATTGTCTAGATATGTGTCGATACGCGAAACGCCGTCCTAGCTGCGGGAGGGATATCAAATCAGATTACTGCACGTCCGACACGTAGGATTATTACTATTCTTCTGCAGCCAATGAGATGGAACCGTCCGTTGATTTTTGGCGCTTCGAACATTTTTATCCGTTACGCACCGCTGGTCAATCGCATTTCCGACCGTTGTCAACTTTTCCATTCGTTCGGTCTTTCGGTACGGCAGCCCATAATCCCAGTGCCAATGGTCCGTCCGTTCCGTAGTTCGCAGGGCAATTTAAACCATTTCAATTGCTGCCAATGAAAATGAAATCAAAATTAAAGATTTAGCCCTCCCCTTCGAAGTGATGCAATTTCTCTTTGAAAGGTTCTACAGTTTTGATAAATGATCACGGATTTAAATCGATTCTCGTACAAAACTCTTTTGTCCGGCAGCAAACCCGGACAAGAAAACGATCGTAAAATAGACCATTCGGGTCGTTTTTCCTCCTTTCAGCATGGGGAGCAAAAAATCCAACGCTTTAGGGAACTGTCAGGGGAAGTGTTTGTTATTTATATCAATATATTTTGCATCCGATGTTTTCGTATCGAACTACGACCCGAACTACAAGGACACGCACATGGGTCAACAGTTTTCCCTCCTCCCGGATCGAACATTCACGTGGTCAGCCATAGCGCCAGCATTGCGGCTTTTGTCTTTCACCTCGGTTGTGACCCTTCGCCTCTGGGGTGAGAAAATTTTTAAGGACGACCTTTGTGTCAACGTGGTTTCTTCTTGCTCGTGGTTGTTACGTGATAGCGCAGATCAATCAACGGTCAGCCGGGCTTTTGTTATTGTTTGCCGTTGCAATTTCAAAACAGTGTCTGACCCCTTGCCGGGGCTTCGTTTGCCAGGAACTAATAGCCATGAGCTGATTCGTAATTGCAACGAATTCAGAGCAGAATTTTGTAATCCGTGCTTTTTACTCTCATGCTAGACTAAAAATGTCTTCCGTTCGGGAGGGGTCAAACGGCAGACCAAAGCGGTGTGAAATGCTGTCAATTAAAATTTATTGCAACTTATTCAATGGCGAATAATCGCTTGACCCTTGGCGTAGCAACGACTCTGCAATCTGATTGCTCTGGGAGCGAAGCGGGTCAAATAAATGAACAATTTAAATAAATTTTGCAACCATGTGTGACACAGAAAGGTCAGCAAAAATTTGGCGCGATTCGGTGTGGCCATCTGGTAGAATAGAAATAACGGCTAAAAATTGTCGCTTGGTTGATGTGAGTGAAGCAGCTAATAGTTGATTCTTGTGGAGAAAGCAAACATTTTTCACACACTTAGTTTCTCTACCGAACTCAGCATATTTTTACCGACTGCCACACAGCTGAACGTTCTGCTATCAGTTCAGTAATTTGTTCATTGACGAACGTTTAGTGAAACTAAAGTATGTTCATATTATAATTTTAACTATACTGGTACTTATAATTCGTAACAAAGATTCACCAAATAATACACTATTTTTTCAACATGATATTGAAAAATAATATGCAAAAAAAACAAGCAATGAGTTAATATAGTTAAAAATTTCGGAAAAAAAACTCATTTTATTTGTTCTTTGTCGTTATGTGGGAGAAAATCAGAGTTTCTGATTGCAGGAATACACGAAAACTGCCTTTTGTCAAAGATATAAGTAATTGCATCCATGTACTATTGGGCATTAAAACTAGGCAAAATTACTATCTATAAAGTTCGTGTAACGAAGCATCTAAAGATTAATTTATTTTTAAAAAGAATTCATTATACTTAAGAGCTATCGAAAACCGGAGAACAAATACGATTATAAATTGAGAACACCATCTAATGAAAGTGATCGAAACTATTCGCTTGATTAATTTGTTTAATTTGCTGATATCACAGGCTAAATTGATTCACCCAAACATTTTTTCATACACAACTGAATTATTTGGTTTTTGCAAAAAGTACATGATATGCATGTCTAACTAAGATGCTAGAAGATCATACTGCGGCTTTTAACAAAAATATTTGCACAGTTTTGATATAAAATATGTTTTTAGGAGACTCAAATAACTCAGTTCACGATATTTCAAGCGAAGTTTTTTTTTTCTAGAAACGCAATAGCTCAGTGCTTGAAATGATTCAAATTATTAAGTGTACAACTTTGCTTCCGCCGTTTTTTTCCAAAATTTAAAGCTTTATTGCGAAAAAGTGCTGACAGATGTATTATTCAAAGTATTGTCCGTCGCTAGCGACAACTTCCTCCTTTGCTTACAGATGTATTATTCAAAGTATTGTCCGTCGCTAGCGACAAATTTGACGCTATCCATGAGGCAATCCATTTTTCCAACTCTTCGAAGGATTGAAAATGTTGATCTGTCAGGCCGTGTGCCATCGAACGGAATAGGTGGGAGTCAGAAGGGGCGACATCTGGGGAATACGGCGGGTGAGGCAAGACTTCCCATTTCAGCGTTTCCAGGTACTTTTTGACCACTTTTGCGACGTGAGGCCGAGCATTGTCGTGTTGGAGGATGACTTTGCCATGTCGCTCTTGATACTGTGGCCGCTTTTGCGCAGTTGCATTTTTTTCGAAATGTAACAGAAAAGTAAAACTTCCCGCAAATGGCGAGAATTGGGCACATAAAGAGACATTTTCGAGCGTGAATAATACGAAAACAAGAACAACTGTCACTGAAACGGCGATGACAATTCGTTAGGCACTGTAAACACTCACTTTAAAGGGATTATCATCTATGTATTTTAAACAGCCTCAGCCGGTACAGCCATTTATCGGAAAACGGTGAAAGCAAAGTTGTACACCTGATAATAGAATTCAAATTGGCCCTCAAGAGAGATGTGCTATTTGTACTTCACCATTTTGCAATTCGCAAGTATAGCATTTCTAACAGTTAAAGTGAAGGAATTCAAAAAAATGGTGTGAAAATTTTTTTTTTTATTTTAAAATCTAAAGCCTGAATTTTTACAGTGGAGAAGACCATCACAGCAGTGATACGCTTAAAGTTATATTCTTGCGTTACGCTTGAATATCATTAAAATATGTCCAAATATGTGTTCATATTATCATCGGGTAAAAATCAAAAATCAGCATTCATCAACGACAATACGAGGGCCACTACTTCTATGTAGGGAATAGCGAAAGGGAAACAAACATTTCTGAGTGAAAGTGTTATGACCTATTCAATGTGTAAATAGTTCTGAGTCAAATTTAAAAGAATTTTTTCCTTTTTTCTATCTTTACTCTAAATGACGATTTGCAATCTTTAGCACACCTCATACAGTAGCTCCGGAACCGGAAGTACATACATACATACATACATACATACATACATACATACACATTCATATACTTAACGAACTTAGTCGAATGTTCACTAGTCGATTTTTAAAATGGTTGCGCAACCTTCCTATATGAGAAATGCAAAAATTACATTCTGAATGTTGATTTCAGAGACAAAAGATTTTCTTGTAATCCTAGCTGATTTATTTTATTCCATGCACTATTTCGGTTCATCCCAAATAAATGCTATTTAGCATTTATATTTCTTTGATTAATAGAAGTAACAGAAGCGCAGAACTTAGCTTATCACGAACACTCGGCATGCACAGCGTTTGAACGCTTGTTTGTGATCGCTGCATTTGTTGGGTTCGCCAGACAAGTGAAATTATGTGCTTTGTTACTTTTGTGTATTAAATTCAAGTAAATAGTGTGATATTTTTTTAAACATCATAATAAAACATGTGATTGAATTTGTACTTCTCCTATAATGATAATAATCATTATAATTGTTATTATTCACAGCATGTAAGAAAATATTACTTAGTTTTTATTTATTACTACACCTTTACTCACCTCACCGAATAGCATCATGTACAGTGAAAATTTCAGCAATCGTTAGTTGATAATCGTGAGAATGATTTTGAATGATTATCATTTTATAATCATGTGTTAGTTTATAGAACAACAGAACTATAGTCATTTTGAACGGGATAAGATTCTGCCCATACTAAATTCGAGTGATCATAACTATCATTGATTTTGCGGATATCGATAACCTATGCCGAAAATCGAGCAAGATTGTTTTTAGAGGAGACATTGGATATTTTGAAATGTTCATAATACTGATTTTTTTATTCAATATTATACTATATTTTTAAGGTACACTGCTTAAGCTATAAGATGCCATAGGTATTTTCTAATCTTAATCAACGACTAACTTAAAACAAGAACAGTGTCATTAGTAAATGTCGTATCGGAGTCGCGGATTCTCGAAAATCCAGCTTTCAGCTGGCGATCGGCAGTGGCCGGTAAATTGAATATAGCATAAGAGTCTTCAAGATGGCGTTGGTCCTTTGGTTCGTGTGGGTCCGCGGGAAACACTCTCAGGCTACGAAGGCCCGGCGGGTGGCCCTCATGCTGTTCATCGACTAGAGCGGTCTTCTGTGGGCGGTGATGGTGATGTAACGGAAGAGAATGAAAAAGAAGTAAATATAGCATCGCGATACTCTACGCTCGACCACATGATATGCTCGATGTCCTGATAACCATCGCCACAGGTGCAGAGAAAGTGTAGTGATTTGACATGAGCCGCGACATAACACGAATGAAATCGCGACTCACGTTCATCCCCCTGAACCAAGGTTTCGTCGATACCCCAATAACACTGATTATCACGAACTCGTGTTGCTCATGAAAACATAGGAATTCCTGCCGTGTACATAAACAAACCAGAAAAAGCCTCTTAAGGTTTAGTTTTGACTTTACTAACTCAATGATTTCTCAATTGGCACTTGATATTTTGGAACCATTCTTTACCTAATACTTTTACGAACAAATTTCAATACGTCAATTTATCCCTTTCCTATAATTGTTCTATTGAAAAACCTACTTCAATCCATCTAATGGTGTAATGATATTTTGCTTGTAAACGTTAATATGAGATATCAATGTATTTCAGAGTCACCAGACGCTGATTTGGACTAAACTTAGCGCATTTCAAAGCATAACAAATTGTTTGTCCAGTGGCACAATGGAACAAAACTGAGAAAAAGACTTTCACTGACTTTTAAGAGCTTAGGTGTTTTCGAGCAAGTTTTACAACGTTTACAAGTTTTATAACGCTTCTTTTGACATAAACACCTTAACTTCCTTGAGGTGGTAGCACCAATTTCGAATAGAGAATTTTTTCCTTACTAAAAGAACTTTATTTTCTGTTTAGTCTTTAAGATGCACACATCTTGAGTATTTTTGCTGAACATAAAAATTAACCGAAAGAATCAAATTAATTACAAGGCGCCTCTTCATTGTTGTCGTGAATACGCCTTTTCAAATTTACTCTGTACAGGAATGGGTAGAACTTAATATTCAATTTCTTGTTGTGTTTAAGGCAGCAACATAATTTTCCATATCATGGGAAATGTGTTCAGCAATTTATGACAAAATTTCCAATAGTATGAGATATCCAAAAACAGCTCGAAGTTGAAGTTTTTTTTAAATCCGACACATATAGATATACTAACACTAACCATGTATGGTTATAAACCACTAGTATTTTTAATTGGCTAATATGAGGAACACATATTTGTGCATGTTGTTTGAGGCAGTCAATTTAGTCAATTTATAACCAAAATGCTTTTATAGTTGATTTTCTCGCCTATAGCGAAATTGTTCATTCTTTGTGAGAGGAGAGTTGGCATCACTGAGAGGGCGATGCTGTGTCCTGGTGCTGCTCTCGAAAAAGTATAATTTCAATGTGTTGTTTGATACAAATAGTTAAAAATTTGGTTGAAATAGTAGTATTGAGTGATAGTGCAGGTGTGACAAGTGTGTTCTTAGTAGTGAGAGTGCTATTTATTGAATAATATTGATCCGCGAAACTAAAAATGCATAAGCGGCGAAAACTGAGAATTTACCACCCCATAATTCAACGATGTTAACCTGTTAACCGATCGAAGTGCCGTCTGCATGTCATTGTCGGTGTTGTTGGATTTCTATGGAATATGTGAAAGTTTACAAGTCGATCGTGTCGTTCAGACTAAAGGTCTAGGTTGGTCTGCAGCGGACCCATTCGCGAGTGTTTTTATTTTATTCTTTCAGTGGTCGTGTTTCATCTAGCGTTGCTGACAGCAGAGCGAGCAGGAGAAAAGGGATACTGGAGAGATCGTTCCTTGGAAATATTTTATATTTTTCTTACTTATTATATTTCTCCTGAGTATCGAAAATCAGGTTTTGTTGAGATCATATTGTTTACCAAAACATATCCGGATCTTTTTCCCTCCCTACTAACAAATCTCCTATCCGGTGATGCTCGTGGAGATACAGTGGTACCCGCGGTCTCTAGAAACAACGAGTATCGGACTAACATTCCTTCCTTTCCCTCAGTGGCACAGTCTTTGGTCGTAGCCAGCGTCGTTATTGATCATTTAATCAAAAGTTAGGAGTGAGTGGGTATGTACAGTGAAAATGATTTGCTTCTCCCAAGCTTCATTTTTTTGATTCATTGTACATTTCCACTCATTCAGTCAATCACGAAGAGCAACTACGGGCGATCTACTTCAGCTCAGCTCAGCGAAATTGTTCATTCTTTGTTACTTATCAAAATCTTTGGCATGAGCTGTGTACTGTTCATTCGGACAATACGATTAGTAAAAATTCAGCTGCTCATAACAATACACTACAACTTTAAGAGTTGACGAATACACGGAAAGACCGAAATCAGCATTTTGGCGAAAAAATTAGTTGATTTTCTGATTTTAGTTAGTTATTTTTTGAGACAACTAAAAAAATCTTACTTTTGCTAATTTAGATTTTTTAATTCTAATTCCCTTAATAATAATAAAATATTTGTTGAAATGGCTATTTTTTTTAGTTGAATTCACCAATTACACGTGCTGTCATTTCTTAGCTAAGGCACGCTTCATATCCATTCAACTAATTTTTTAGTTGAATTAGTGAAATAAAATGTTGTTTTCAACCAACATAAATGGTTGAATTGGTTTCTGCCATTTGCAGCTATATGGCGCTCTGTCATCGAAAAAACGTTAACACCGTATTGACTACTAGCCACTAGATGGCACACGACTACCGAAAAAAATTTCAGTCACGATTCTCTTTTCTATATCGGCAGGTATAAATACGATGTTGTATTGAAGAAAAAGACATAAGCGAAACATAAACATCTTTTGGAAAATGTTTCTTCTCAATTGGTGTTTTCTTCATTCGACTTCGCGAAATTGACTCTCTTACTGAAAACTTTGAGCACTCGGAAAACAAAAACCGAATACAAGTAGTACACCGGACAGCGTAGCCCAAAAGGTTGGAAGATACAAAAAACATCATTTGACATATACAATTAGAGTGCAATATTCGAAACTCACTTCACTGTTCCCCGTAAATACATTATTACGCACAATCGCTTTAAATGCGCACAAATTCTGAATAAATACACTTTCCACTAACAGTTTACGGCATTTTTACATATCGGTTTAGAAATTTATATATGGATATATCGTAACACATGCGAAAAACATCTAAACAATTTGCAAGCAGTTTCAACAAGACTGTCTCTTTTAGCTTTTTAATGGAATGTTTTGCTTTGACACTTCTCATGAGTTTTTAGCTAATAAACTTGTTAATAAAACCAATTTCATTTTTGTTTTCTTTGTCCTGTCCTTCAGTAATGATGGTGATGGATAAATAGAAACAAATTTTCTGATTTTAATAACAAAATTTGTTGTCAATGAGAATTTCGTACTGGATTGAAATATTGCTGGTTTGTGTCCAGAATATTCGCCAACTAAACACATTCTCTAAAAATAAGAGTTTTTTTCAGCAAAGTAAATTCTCAATTATAACTAATTTTATAGTTATTTTGGAAATTTTGTTGTTAAAATCAACTAATTCAAAAACAGTAATACGAATTAGGCGCAGAGCTAATTTCGGTCGTTCCGTGTACTATCAGTTATTATGAATCTCATAAAATGCTAATATTCTTTTGAATCACGAAATTCAAAATTCAAACAACCAAAACCGAGCGGATTCTAAGAAATTTGGAATTATTTGCATTTTCTTATTTTTTTATTTATGACATACATTTATATATGTTACAGATAGAGCAATTTACCGAATGTGTTTCGACACTTCCCTCTGAAAATGCCAAAGTACGAATATTTTGCGTTATAATTTGATAATATTTAGATTCATTTGATTTTTGTTACAAGTTATACATCGGTCGTGGCCATAATTTTGCTACAGTATCATGAAAAATGCAATTATTCCACATAAATCTATTTCTATTGTGTTTGTTTTACTTTTTTATAATAAATACATATAGAAAAAAAGAAAAATGTTAAAAATTGAAAAAGCAGTTTTATTCGTGTTCATGTCATCCAGTTGCGTCTCTGACATTACTGACTTAAAAAAAATTTATTTGAAACTTAAAATTCGCAGTTGGACTGAAATAACTTTTATGCATTTTTCCCGTATTATGAGGTAAAATAGTTGTTTACTTAATAGAATATGATTCTACACTTGAAGTGCAATAAATTTAATCAAAGTGATCATCCTTATACAAGTTGCCGTTTTCGATATAATTAGATATTAAATGCAAAGAACTCAGATTTTCAATAAATTAAGCCGATTATGACTTCCCTTTTCCGGAACTACAGGATGAAGCGTGCCTCAAGAAACGTATTTGTATCTAAATTTTTCTCAGAGCTCTTTCAATTGGTCTGTTGTTGGCCAAACGAACCGACTTCGACTATACCGGTTTCCAGTTTCCTGCACCAGCTAAACCGTTTTTACAGTGGTAAAATATCTGTTATTATACGATGCTGGATTCGGATAAAATTCATTAGCATGGGATCATAGGACATTTCATGAAAATATAAATTTGCGAAAATTGAAGCATAAATTTAAGCGCATTGTTCAGAATGGAAAATTTCAAAACTTCCAAGAGTTCTGGTGATTCTCGAAATGAATGAGGATTGTTACAGTAATGTTACTGAAAGCCATTGATCTACATTAGATTTTGATCCTCACTGTTCTCCACCTTGACTCTCAATCACACTTGCTTTGATACATCAGTAAGCTTATACCCGGAACTTCCAGGTCTTCCACTCGAGACGACCGATGCTCTTTCCAAAGTGTGAACGGTCGGATCAAACAGTAGTATAGTAGCTCAACCAAGCTCAGCAAACTGACACCCAAACAGAGGCCCAGCAGTCCACCACAGTTTGCCAGGAAATCAGTAGTCCCGTACAGTTCACTGCGTCTTAGTGGCATAAATTGTGGCTCCTTGTAGTAAACGGCGAGATGAGCGAATTCAATCCTGTATAAAAATATTGATGTTATCAAAACAAACTTCACACGCTTGAATACCATTTCCAGAAACTTGCCCATCGAGTCGATCTGCCGGAATGCCGAATGTCCTCGCCCAGTTCGACCAGTCGAATTGAGTCTGAGTAATCTCTTCGTCGTACTGCACAGCAGTGCATGCGGGTAGGCAGTCGCACTTTGCACGAAATTTTATTTCTTCCGCTCGGTTACCAGTCATACCCATGTCGTAAAGTAAACTTTTTGCTAGCCAAACGCAACGGATCTCGTTAGTTTCACAGACTGTCACGCTATCGTTTCTGGGCATTGAAAACAAAACACAACCACATAGCTGCAAAGTGTAATTGGTCAGGCACTCTAGCTCACAGTTGCCCTGGGTGTAGATGCGGAAGAACTGCAGATGACGTTCCTGGTTGAAAAAACACTGCCGACGCTCAGGTGTGTATCCTTGCAAACCGTAAGTGGTTGTAATCATCTGTGGTTTGACGGCGATGGTCACTTCCTGGCTGATGGGAATACGAACAAACTTTTTGGCAATCTGTGGGTAATCTGCCGGAGTGTGTAGCAACAATTTGAAACCTTTGGTTACTCCCCGACAGAGAGGATCGTGATGAAGCAGGTGATTGCTGAGATACACGGAGATCCCCATCGAATAACCGGATCCTGCTCGAAATGGATATGCCTCGAAGGTTGCTTCCGGAGAATAGCCTTCCTCCACTGACCAGTCCTGGGTTGGAAAAGTTCCAGTTAAATATCGATCTTCCAGTTGTTCTAAGCGAAGCATGTTCGCAGATGAAAGTCCATTGAAAGTCAGACAGATGCCTTCTTCCGTCAGCGTTGGGTAGAACAGAGTGTCACACGGGAAGGATTCACCGAGAAACGAACACTCCACGAGCAGATCATCAATAGGAATTCTCAACTTCCAGATGAGTGATGCATAGCTTTCCTGCAATGTTTTGTTTGGTACAGTACTAACACTCATGAGAAATCTTTCGATGCTATTTTTATCACATGTTTGTGTCATTGCCAGAAGGTAGTCCGTTCTGAGATGAGAAATGAATAATGTTAAAATCAAGCATTCCTATTCAGTATCCCGCACTTACCTAGAATCAATCGAATGCTCCTCGCTCGATTGATTGAGGAACGTGAAAAACTGAGCAGTAAAATTCAGCTTCCAGAAGGCACTTTTTGCTTCGGGACAGATCGTAACCGCCGGGAAAGGGATCTGCCACACTGAAGTTGGCCTCTCGACGAAGCTCACAATAACCGGACTTTCGTTCCATTTTCGGTAGGTTTGTTGAATTAGTAGACCGCAGCTACCAACAGAAAGCGTAAACACCAAAATCCACCAGAATTTCTCACACCAAATGACCTTCCGATCTGCGAAATAGCGCACCCCATGGATCGAACTGTTATCGCAGAATTCTGTCGAAAGTGTTCTCGCTCCGGCCAGCACTGGTTTGAACTTCATCCTGCCAGTTGGAAGGGCTCGAATGAACTGACCAATTTGAGGACTAATCGTGACCGTGCTGCAAACAATTGCGTGCCTTCTTAGTTTAATGCAACCGGAAACGGACACAATAATATCGGGTTGCACGAGACATTTGAATTTCTTATCGAGTGAAATGTTCAAGTTCAATGCCTTTCTTCCGGAACTGAGTACAGTATTGAAGATTTTCCATTGAACTCGCAACTGAACGAAGCTTCAACGAGCTAACGATAGTTAAAAATAATCGTTTTCTCCCTGCTACGTTTAACGTTTAATTTTATTAATGTGAAGTATTTAGGATTCTGTTTCCAAAAAAAAACTTGGAAAATGTCTTCTAAAAATCCGTGTTTTCAGAATTCAGATAAACATTTCCTGAAACGTTCGTGTTTTCGTATTACCCATGAACAAATCAACAAAACGATTTTATCTACATCTCAATTGAATATAACGTCTTCCGGGTAGAAGTGATTTGTGAACCAATTACAAATTGTATTATTAAATCCAAACATCTCAATGGTAGATATTGACATTCTTTAGTTCGAAATAAGAGTTAAAATATTAAAAATCATTACAAAATCTGCATGGGCAAATTGCAACAAAACACAAAAACAAAATATTTATAGAAGATGAATTTTTCATTTATTTGATATTCTAACATTCAGAATATAATAATGTAAAGACTATCCCAGAAAGAATGGACGCACTTTGATTTCGCTGTAAATAATTCACAAGTGTTGGATATTCAAATTTTATTCGACATTCTGATAATATTAGACTACAACAACAGAATATTATTCTCAACATTTGCTACTTAGCCATTGTAGACTAGCTGGCACACCTTCTTGCGAACGTCCCACATTAAATTCCGTACAGACTTCTTGGCGACAAGTTTTGACACTTTTTTTCAATATTTTTCGAACTGTTGAATGGTTTCGGCTGCCGAGATATGTGTCCTAAGATGTAAATTCCTCAATTGGTCGAAGTTCTGGGCAATTTGGTGGATTCGTATAATGTTGTGGTCCCGGCAAGGTTTTGTAATCGAGTTTCAAGTAGGTTTCGTCGTCCATGATTATGCAGTTCAAATTTCCAGCAAGAATCGTATTGTACAGCTTTAGAAACCTCGGCCTGATCGATGCTTTTTGTTTCGGACTACGTTTTGGTTGTTTCTGCTTCTTATAGGTTCAAAGATTCAAACGTTCTTTAGCACGAAGAACATTTGACGTCGAAGTGCCCACTTTTTTACCACAACCCGAACTGAAACCTTCTTCTTTTGCTCGAACGCCTTCAATATACGTTCATGCAACTGAGGGTTAGCAGGACCTTTTTTTCGACCCGTTTTCGGTTTATCCTCAAAGGTGTTATCCTCACCGAACTTCCTAATTGCATTTCGCACGACTTTTTCACTTACTCCTTCCATTTTTGCTATCTTTCTCAGTGACAGTCCGACGTTGTTCTGCTGAAAGTCCACACATTTCGAAACAAACTAATGAAAACTAATAAACAACTGCACAAGTGATTAGAGAAGAGTGTAAACAACACGACGCAGTCATAAAAATTGCCAGATTCTGAACCATTGCGAAATGGCAGCGGTTTTTGGTTGCGTCCATACTTTCTGGGACAGTCTTTAATAAGCATTTATATTATCTGATTCTGATGTTCTTTATTCAATAGTATTTTATTTGAAGATAGAACTACTGGATCAATTGAACTTAATGGAATTGAAATAACTCATCAATAACGAACATCATATTAACAAGATATCCAGCTCTCACATTTCCCGAACAAATCTTTGGCAACATCCTTTTTTGCGACCATGGTGCCCTCAGGCGAGTCCGCATCGAATTACGTACATAGAAGTAGGGGAGAGAAATGTCGAACTCGTACGCGCCAAAATAGCAGCACTGCGCACCCATACAATTGACATGACATGTTGAATGAGACGCCGTGCGATGGCGTTGCTGAACTGAAGATTGAGATCGCTCCAAGCTGACAGGGTCTGCGTTTAATGCAAAACAGATATTGTACGATTTCTTGATTCCTTCGATGAAATATCAAGTATCGCTATGACAGCACAGAAATATCAAGACAAGATATGGTTATGGTATCAAAATATTGTAATATGCAACGTTTTGTTATCATTAACGTTATATTTTATTGAGTCGTTTTGTTGATTCTTAGAAAACTGTCTAAAACACGGTTTTTATTTTATCTTAATTTTTTTCTAGAGCATGCATTTTCGTTGTTATTATCTACTGCTACTTTTTTGTGTTGATTTGATTGTGACTTATACGGAAAAGACTTCAATCACACGTACTAAACAGAATAATCGATCATTAATATCCAACGGGAGAAGAAGGAAATCTTGTGTTCTGTTTCCCTGCGAAATGATAGTTCAGGGGTGAAATTGGATAAATCTAACCATGCATCAGTCGAGCCAAGTTTCAGCGTATTATGGTTGCTTTCTGATTTGTGTTTTATCTCATTCAAAGCAGTTCAGGTGGATACGAGAAAGTCCCGTTTCTGAACATTTTTTGTTGGGAAACACATCTTTGTGTATTATGTGTCAGGGAACAAATTGAAAATTGAAATAAATAACCGCGCATGAATATTGTCAGGTTACACTCTTACAGCTCACTCAATATTATTACAGTCAGTAGAATTATTTCACACACTGATTGGAAAAACTTTTACGCATCGAGTTCAATAGATAAAATCGTGTACTTGCTGTAAGTCTAAAGGTCCCACTCCATGACGAAATGAATAACTGAACTGGCCTTTGTCCATGTATTGCATTAGCTCAGTGTTTCGTTTGGTTACCTTTAGTTTTCATGACAGTTTCATCAGTTTTTTTTAATGGTGATTTATTTAATGGTGAACAAATTCGAAATATCGGCTTTAGTTTTTCGCTTAAAATGTCATACATGGTCCCATAACTCCGACTCCCATAACTGTACGCTTCGATAAATGACAAAAGGTGTTCCTTTTTTGATACACTCATTCCGACGATTAATTAAATAAACTGTCAGTTAATTGGATGAAACTGAACTCAATGAAAATATCGGTCGCTTGGCTGGATGAACTCAACAGTCATTTCAGTTAATCGTTCAGGTATGACGTCACACACCCAAAACTGAAAGTGTATGGAGGCATTAAAACAATATTTTTCAAAACAGTTATTGTTTGCTCAAAATTAATTTCCAATTTTAATTGCAAGAACTCGTATTATAGATGGAAATACTTAGAATCGCATTCAACAAAATCGCAATACAATGCGATGTACTGCTAACGCATCGCATTCACTCCTACAGATTAGCTTTGATCAAATTCACTCTTCGCATGCAGGTCTTGTCGCTTCGCGTGACGCTTGCATTGTGGAAGCGACATACACGCTTGAAAACAGTTACTCAAAGTGTGAGTAACTATTACTACTGAGATAAATAAGTATGATTACTTATTTTCAAATGAAATACGAAAACGTCTAAATTTTAGTAGCTACCTCCAGTTACCATCCATGAAATCATAAGTAAATTCTACTCTTAATTATAGTAATATTTTAGTCACAGGGTTGTTCCACCTATATTGTGAGGTTGTTCCATTTGTATTGTGAATATGGATCGATTGAATATTAATTCTATTACAAGTCTGTCGGAATTGATTGAGGTGTTTGTGAGAAACTATTGTGGGATTGTCGGTTACGTAAGTACTACGATTATTTCTCTAGAACTGCACGAGCTTGCGATAGTATATTTAAACTTGATCTGTGACAACACTGAGCTTCAAAATAACCCAGATTTTCCCTCTCAACAGTTTAAAATTTTTTTCTCAAATTTAACTTTTGTATATTTTGACTTACCTAAAGTTTGCATATGCATTCTTCATAACCAAAAAGGATGATTTGTACAATCAATTCACAATTTCGATTCTAGCCTTACTTTGAGAAGATCAAAAGTAGCTTTGAAATTTACAAAAAATATATCTATATGCAAGAATGGTTTTTATCGTATCAAAGAACGCTCTCTACCAACTCTTCACACGATTCAATCAGAGCCATCAAAGAGAGACGGATATCATCGCAGCAACAGAAAACCGGCATGGTTCATTTAACATCGAATAGACAACAGTGCGAGAGCGAATTTCTCTCGATGACCTGTCTGAGAATCACGAGTTAGCACGCTGCTGTGGGGATTCTTTCTGAATCTAAAAACTGTCGCATATTCTCGTTTCGCGATCCGATGCTATATGGGCAGTTGATAATTGCGATAGAATCATTTTACTATTGCCGCTCATTCTAACTATGTGCATATAACCTTTGTATAAGTTGTGTCTATGAAAATGTAACAAGGGTTTTGAAATATTGCAACCTAGTTGAGAATTATCAAGTCAACTTGCGATTCTCTCTTGGTAAGTTACACACAGCACCGATCATGATCAGACTGTAAATTATTTTTAAGGACCGTGAAATAATCAGAGTATGAAGTGGAGCGAAGAAATGTAGAAAAATTCTCTCACGGTTCATGTATTAAGAGACACGAGTTCTTGTAGCATCTTCTACCGGATTGAAAATGTTGTACACATTGTAGAGAAATATCGAGCAGCTTCTGTCAAATCATCGGCAATCACCAACACGGTCTATATAAATTTCTTATTATTTTTGGTACTTAACACATAACCATTTTTTGTTTTTATTTTTTGATATGTTGTAGCTAATAATTCAAAAAGTATATTGCTTTCTAGGCCAAGATAGAGAAATATGCGCACACTAGTTTTAGCTTTTTTAATGTCCGATTTTTAAAAATTGTTCAAATTTTGTTTAATAATTATTTATCCATTGCTACGAAAATATGCCTAATTTGAGTTGAACTTGTTTTAATAGGATTATGGTGCTTTTTTGTATTTCGTGATAAGCTATCTTATAATAGAAATACGTTCGCTTTTAGTCCGTGTTCTGGCACTTATTGGTGATCAGTACTTAATTCATGTACTCAAAATCTTGATTGAATTCTGAAACGAACTGTGCTTTTATGTAACTCTTAAAAAGAATGATTCAAGATCTAGAAATGTCTGTGAGTTGTAAAGAAAGCAGGCACTCGATTTTCTCAATAGCGAGTTTTACAAACTTAGATCCAACTTCAGATTCCGGAGTGACGAGGTAAAATGCGCAAAACTTGAAAAATTGCACTCAATTTTCTGAAGGATGGCCTATCGATTTCTGTAAACTTTTACCGTTTTCGTTTTTGATCCTATACGCGGGCGACTCTGACTCCCAGTAAAACGTACACATGGTACGCGCCCTAAACAACAACTCATGAAAAAAGTAAAAATAAACAAACTCGCATGGATGCGTGGTGCGACCCGAGAAAATTTTCAAAGCGAAACTACGCGGTTGGAGTCCGATCTAGAGCGACCCCAGGTTACTAAAACAAACACATCAAAAGTTGTTCGGGTGACTCTAGGTCAGCTCTCGGGCTGCTGTGATTAATAAACGAAAACGGTATTAGATTCAAACAAAAGATGTTTTCGTCATTTAGTTTGTTGTAGATTTTTTTTTCTGGAACCGACTCCCGGTTCTCGAATTACAGGATATCGAGAGTTAAAGCATGACAGTTACAAACTGTCACATATGTGACAAGGTTATCAAAAACAGGTTTAAATTTTGTAATACAATTTGCAAGACTGCTTCGATCTCGCTTTAGGTAGAATGTACCACCATTTACATTGAAGCATCTATAATGCATATTGCGACTAGTCTCGTTTGAAAAAATCTTTTAAATGGCCTATTTATAACAGATAAACTTCTTAAGTACAGATATAAAGCTGTTCCCGTAATAAGCATTATAACGCTAATATCATTGTTATTCATGTTGGTTATCTGAGCGCATACGTAGCTGGAGTTTGCTAACACTCTCTGATGCCCTCGAATTTATAATATCTTTCATTCAAAAATTCCTGAGTATTTTTTTCTATTTTGCTTATAATGGAAAGTTTTCTATGATACTAAAGTATTCTTGAAAAAATATAAATACTCGAATAAAATAAAGATCACGGTATTTGGTATCTACTTCGAAGAAAAAAAATTACTTCACTTGAAACTTTACCATATGGATATTTTCGGAACGAATGTAAAAAGCAGGTACCAGATGTTTGAAGTTGTTCCAAAACCCAAGTTGGCGACATCCGGGTGATCGATATTATTTCAGATCAATTACAATATGAGTATTTTTAAAGCGTGTAGCGTGATGGGATAGTCGATGCCTTTAACGCAGTCCACCTAGGTTCGATTCCCAACCCCGCACATAGGGCCAGAAAGATTTTCTGGTCTGAAGAGGTGAAGGTTAAGGTTAAGGTGTTAAATCCTCTATAATTGAAACAAAAAAAATATGAATATTTTCGGAACGGATTCCTTGATAAGATGCCGAATATAACAAATTTTGAGGCCTTTCAGTAATCCAAGATGGCTACTTCAAGTTTTTTGAGCCCTTTTGAAAACCCTCACAATATGGATGCTTTCAACATGGTTTTCAAAAGTCAATGCCAGAAAACGATTTTTGTGGTAGTTCCGTAGTTCAAGACAGCAACATTCGGGTAATTTCTTGAAAACAGCCCCACAGGGTATGTTCGGAGGGGATTTTATGATAAGATGCTGGAAAATGGTATATCGATATTCTAGGAAAACAGTTAATATATGAGTGTATTGAAATGGATTGAACCAGTAGATCTAAAACAACTGTTTCCATGACGTACTTATACAATTCGTTCTGAATATAAGAATATAGTAATGTATTATCAGTGTGTTTCGTTGAAGGAGTTACGTAAATCGAATACTTGGTGGAAAAAGGATTCGGTTTTGGTAAATTCTATTCAAATTGTTCTATTGTATTCATTTTTCTAAATCAATGTTCTCGAAATGTTGAAGTTTTTTTCGGCCAAGAAAACAAAGAAAGAGAGAGAGGGAGAAAAAAAATTAGAGCAACAAAATGTGTCAAGCTTGAGTTTGAGTTGTGAATACACTAACGGTACTTACGTATTGACGCCACCTCAGCAGAAGTTGTGCTAATAAAGAGCAATGGATAGATAACTGATCTGGAAGGGTTCTAAGCGGCGGCCCCTTGCAAGTAGAACTTTAATCCAAGTTTTCTCGGTCCACACAACATTAAGGCCTTCCCTTAGTTAAGAACGAAGTATTTAAAAATTTGTTTTCACTACAAGAAAAACGCAATCTCGTCCGTGCAAAGCCTAGGTCTATTGATAGCTAGTTTCTATACCCTAAATAGAACATGCAGCACGTTGGCGCATTAGCATAACCTCTGCTGTGGTGGTGTTAATACGTAAGTTCCGCATTAACTACCGAAACACAAGCTTGCTACGTTTTATTCATATGGCCCAATTTAATCATTTCTCAATTTTCTAAAACGATTTAATGGCGTTTTTCATTGAAAAACACTGGTGGCGTGGATTGCTCTGGTTTTGCACTTTCGAGCAGAAATGGCAATAAAACACCATCAGAATACTGCATTTCTGGTCCAAAGTGCAAAATCAGAGCAGTCCACGCCACCAGTGTTTTTTAATGAAAAACGGCATAAGATTCAAATTAGTTTAAGTCAGATTTTGGGATTTTTTGTGTGCGCAAGTGACCATTAGATCTGTAGTAGATCACGTAAACGAGGCATGAAAAACTTAACAGTTCTCGATTTGTTCTGGTTAAGCGACGTTGAAATTTATTTAATGAGAGTTCTTTTAAAATGTATCAACATTCAATTTGATACGAATGTAAAATGTTTTCCAAAATGACATTTTCAAAAGCCATCCTTAATCCCAACGGCTGTTGATAGCAAACTAATAGCCGGAGTATCGTTCTCGGCCTTCGATGACATCTCCTTAGTATTTCGTCCAAGGACAAACGGTCGTACCGAACAGAAGTAGACCAGTTCGACTAAACTCAGCAAACTGACACCCATACAAAGTCCCAGCAGTCCTCCGCAGTTGGCCAGAAAATCCGTCAATCCGTACAGCTCGCTTCGCTTCGAGGCCATAAATTGTGCCTCCTTGTAGTAGATCCCGAGCCGTGAAATGTGAACCCTGTAACGAATGAGGATATGTTTGTTTTAGAACGATTGAACAATCATTTGCTCCACCGGTTATACCCTTCTGATCCTTTCAATGACATTCCGTAGGAAACGGACCATTTCATCCAGTCGAAGTCAGTTTGCGTTATTTCTGCGTCATACTGGACCGAAGTACACGATGGCAGGCAGTTGCAATCGGCTCGATAATTCCATTCCCCTTTCCGATGCTTCACGGCGTCCATCTCGAGTAGTTCGTTCTCCGCAAGAATCATACAATCGATTTTGTTGGATTCGCATATCGCGGTTCGATTGGAATGAGGCATCGAAAACTTCACACAGCCGCAGTACCGAAAGGTGAAATTGGTCAAACACTCCAGTTCGCAGTTATCCTGGGTGTAGACTTGAAAGAACCGCAGATATCGTTCGTGGTCGAAAAAACACTGTCGGCGTTCGGGGGCATAGTTTCGTAACGTTTCAGCGGTTACAATCATCTGTGGTTTCACGGCGATTGTAACCTCTTGGTTTAGCGGAACGCGAATGAACTTCTTCGAAACTTGCGGGTAGTCGGCAGGAGAGTGCAACAAAACCTTTAGTCCTTGGACGGGTCCACCACAAAGATAATCATAATTTCTATTATTCGTTATCAAATTCATTGCGAGTCCGGATGAATAACCGGAGGCTACCGTTCGATATGGGTATGATGAGAGATCAGATTGAGCCGAGTATCCGTGCTCTAGAGTCCAGTCTGAGGCATTACGAATTTCGGATAGAGGAAAATCTTCCTTCAGGAAAACTGTCTCTGGTCGCAGCAATTGCTCGTTTGAAAGACCGTTAAAAGTGAAGCAAATGCCATCCTCTGTTATGGTCTTGCGAAAAAGAGCTTCACAATCGACAATTCGCCCGCGAAAGAAACAAAAATGGATTGTTTCCTTCATCGGAATCGACATGTCATCAATTAGGGTAGCGAAGCTGTCGGAGCTAGTTTTGTTCGGCAGCATTTCACTATTATGTAGCACGTGATAGAATGTACGTTCACACATCTGCACCATCGCGATGAAGTAATCCGTCCTGGGTTGGAAAAATTAAATTTTTTTTATACATTTTTTTTATTCAGGCCAATTGGCGTACAAGAATTAAATTAATTTGAAAATATGTTCATACCATCCAATGGACACACTTACATATTATGGTCTGGAATGACATCCTCTCCCACCATGTTTTCGATGTGTTCACGACTGAAATTCAACCAGGATTGGCCAGCCTTGGTCTGTGGGCAGAGGGTCACGGCCGGAAATGGAATCTGCCAGATGCGGGTGGATTTTTCGTCGAAACTCACAATCACCGGTGTTTGGTCCCATTTGTGATAGATTTTCCGAATCAGCAAACTGCAACTTCCGATCGAAAGCAGGAACACCAACAACCACCAAAACTTCTCGCACGCAGTTCGCTCCCGACAACTCAAATAGCGAACACCGTGAACGGAACTGTTAGCACAATATTCATGGAAAAGATTTCCGACATTGGTACGAATTGAATTCCGTTTGCCTCGAAGCATCCTTTCGCCAGAAACGGTCACCGTGGAATAAATGGAAAGGATTCTTGATACTTTTTATGGGCATTAAATGATGAATATTCAACAGGTTGAAGCGTGTGGTGCTTCTATAATTGTATGTAATTCTACACGCAAACCATGTAGAACTATGCGAATCAGCATAAATTTGCATGAGTCACGCAACCATTCCTATTGCATTTCTGTGCACAATGTTACTTCTAACTCATGCCCAACGCACAATCATTCGCAGCTGCAAAAAGGAGCGTCATAATGCAAAACTTGTAACTTTGCTGCAAAGACCTTCATTAGACGGGCAGTATAATAAAAGAAGGTCAAATCAAGTATTCCCGATATGCATTCAAAAGAGCCAAGTAAAAGTAAAGCAATACCTTTAATTCGTGTCAATTGAAATGTGCAACAACTTTAGCACACGTGCAATAACTTTAGCAACACGTCGATCAATAAGTCAATAAGTTTATTTTCCACTATTGGCCAAAAGCATAGCTGTGATTGAATATGTGTTTGAAATAAGTAACGATATTGATGATAATTAAGTTAATATGACAAAAAGACGATGTGCTTGGAAACATAAATAACAAGTGTAACGGCTCTCTATTTCATCTGAGCTCCTATTTCCATTTCATTCCATTGAGGAAAAGTTTTCAATGAATCACATAGGTTCGGAAAATCTATCGCCAATAATTCTAAGTTGGCCTGCTAGTTATCGGAGAATCAAGATAAGCCATGGGTAAACTAAAGCAGAAATGTATTCGGGCATATATTTATACTTTCCGAAACGTAACGTAAGAATAATAAAAACGGTTATGTGCCCTAGCACAAAATTTGGCTAACTCTTAAATGACCAAACCTGCGTCGGCCAGAAATAGTCGAAAACACGTTTTCGTTCAGCACGTCAGAAAAGACATTGCACTCCGTTGCAAAACAAAAAGTGTTCTGTGAATAGCAGGAACTTTACGTCTGCTTAGCGGTTCAAATTGAACTGCCGAGTTTAGCACTAAGCAGTTCAATTTGAAATGCTCTGCACTGATGAGTCGAAGACGAAACGTAAGAATAATAAAAACGGTTATGTGCCCTAGCACAAAATTTGGCTAACCCCCAAATGATATATTTATAGATTTTGTTATAGTTCATACTGCGCAAATCGGACGAGAGTTTGACATCATTCACTGAGACTGTCATTGGCTCGTGAAAACATAGGTCAATTCAATCCAATGTAACGTACCTGAATCACATTGTAAAATGTTTTGAAATATTTTGTCACACTTTCCCATTAGAAGTTTTTGTCACACTTTCCTATTAGAAAACGGGTTTAAATCCTTCAATGATCGTTTTTGGCATTAAAAATGCCTTACTCTTCGCTATACGGGGCCGGGTGTCAAATAAAAGTTTCAAAAATAGCCGCGTAACCTTTTTTCGTCATTGTTTTGGACGTTAATAACTCAGTCATTTGTTAAAGGATTGATATAATTTAACAACTTTTAACTTAAACATATATGGCAAAGTCGTTTCAGTATTTCAATAGCATACTATTGAAAAAATGGTTAGAATTGACCTATGTTTTCATCCACCAATCCCAGCTGACCAAATTGACGTCATTTTCTTGATCGGCATAGGAGGCTTTGTGTCATGCCTAAAAACACCGCATCATTCTGCGCAGTGCGAAGAGTAATCTATAAATATATACTGCTGCAAATCATTTCTTGATTTCAGTTGATGCTTGACTGCGAATGAAACAAGTAGCTCGTCCAATGAGTTGATGACTAGATTGTATATGCGTTCGCTCGTTGGATTGTCGCTTTTGCTAACTCTTCACTGTACGAGGCTGGGTGTCAGTTTACAAAAATGCAAAAATAACTGCGTAACCTTCTTCTATTATAATTTTGAACGCGTAGAACTCAGTCATTTGTTGATGAATTTATATAATTTAACTACCAATCGATTCGAAAACATCTAACTTAAACTTATGCGGTAACGTCATTTAAGCATTTCAATTACATTGGATTGAATTGACCTATGTTTTCACGAGCCAATGACAGTCTCAGTGAATGATGTCAAACTCTCGTCCGATTTGCGCAGTATGAACTATAACAAAATCTATAAATATATCATTTAGGGGTTAGCCAAATTTTGTGCTAGGGCACATAACCGTTTTTATTATTCTTACGTTTCGTCTTCGACTCATCAGTGCAGAGCATTTCAAATTGAACTGCTTAGTGCTAAACTCGGCAGTTCAATTTGAACCGCTAAGCAGACGTAAGGTTCCTGCTATTCACAGAACACTTTTTGTTTTGCAACGGAGTGCAATGTCTTTTCTGACGTGCCGAACGAAAACGTGTTTTCGACTATTTCTGGCCGATGCAGGTTTGGTCATTTAGGAGTTAGCCAAATTTTGTGCTAGGGCACATAACCGTTTTTATTATTCTTACGTTACGTTTCGGAAAGTATAAATATATGCCCGAATACATTTCTGCTTTAGTTTACCCATGGCTTATCTTGATTCTCCGGTAACTAGCAGGCCTACTTAGAATTATTGGCGATAGATTTTCCGAACCTATGTGATTCATTGAAAACTTTTCCTCATTTAACTTGATAGGAAACAGTTTAAAAATATTTTAGTTTGTCAACGGGTAGTTTGCATACTGGAATCTCCATTTACATACGAGCAACACGGTGGCGCGCAAATAAATTCAGTATAAAGTTGTGTTATGATGATAATCATAGATAATTATTTTTCATTAAATGTGGCTAAATACAAAGAACTAATCCCTCAGATCCTATTATTAAACCAAACAATAATCGTGTAACCTAATTGAAGTATAAAGCATATAATTTCTTGCTTCCAAGAATCTTATAGAAGCGATCCAGAATAAGTGTAGCAAAAATAATGCAATGAAAATCGTTATGTAGTATCGATTTGCTGTTGTCCCATCAGGAATAAAACGCTTCAAAAGATTCGAAACTTAGTACAAATAAGTTGCACAGACCCACAAAACATATGTAGAATTATCAGATACAATAAAATACAGTATTAGAGATAAACTCAAGACAAGCTGATCTGCGATTTTACATTTATCATTTGAATCCTTACTAAACTCGGGTTACCACCAGTTTCAGTTAAATTATTATTTATATCAAAACAACAAGTGTCTTATCACTACATACTTTGTAACAATGACAATGTTCGTTCATGTAATAATAAGATCAAGTTACAATATGAACAACATTAAGTAATTTGATTGCGTATGGACATATTTTCTTTCTGTATTGCTCACATATTTTCTTCCTTGTATTGCTGCCATTCTATTTTCAGACACTTTCCGAAGATTATCGACGCTTTTTTAACGAAGGATCATTAAAATTACACTATTACTGAGTTTATTGGTTGACGGTTATTCAAATTTTTCACATTCACACCTTTCGATCAAAATATTTAAAATCTTCTCTAATCTCTGTTTATAAAATGATTAAGTTCGTACGTTCTCTGTCTTGAAAATTATGATGATATGAAATCGTTTCATTTGTCCAGATTTATATCTTGAGGTTGTTCGTATCCAAAATTGATCTTTTAAGTAACTTTGAAATCATGATAATTGACTTTCATTTAAAGGATATTTTCCAAAAATTTTCAAATGTAAAAATTTGTTGAATGCATCAAAATAGAGTAGAATCAATTGTTCTGAAAGAATCTAATTGTTATTTTGATCATTCGCCAAAAATGTAAACACTAAAAGTAGAGCAAGTTTGTAATTTGTGACTTTTAGTGCATCCATTATCATCTTTATTTTTGTATTTATTATGGGTACCTTAGAATTATTTCATTGTAATCGTGATCGGTCGTGTCTTGCATACAACCCTCTATTTATTTCCATTTCCAAGTAAATTCACTTTCCAATTTAGGAAACTTTATGAAACTGTTTCTGAACATTTACGAATTGATTCTTCTCAAAACATTATCACTATTTCACATAATTACACCTTCATTCAATGTGGGATGACTTAGTAATATCGGACTAATTAGTAATGTTCACTTTTATAATCAACGATTGAAAACTTCTAAAATTACCCGCTAAGCAATGAAAAAAATGAGATAAACATTTGCACCTAATTCACTTGATTGCGCTTTGTTTTCATCTAATTTCGTATCGCAAGGTTGGTTTGTCATAATGTTATGAAATAACTTTTTTTATTCTTTAAATTACCATGAACATGTATGTTTTCAGTATTCGTTACATGTGTACCTGATATTTTCATATTTTAAACGAGCCAATATAGATTAACCTTACAGAAAAATTTTGAATGTAAAACGAAAGGAAACGAAAACTACCCAATTTAAAAGTCTAATTGATTCCAATCTGGCTCTAGAAATATCATAATAAGCCGGGGTATAGTAAATGATACAATGAAAAGTGTGATAGTGCAATATTTCGTTTCGATTGCTACCGCTAATTATTAGGATGATTATAGGACCAACGATAGGATTCATTCAATCATTTATAACTAATGGAGTTTAATCATTTATCAACTGACAGAGCATTGACATCATCGGTCACGATTTGGGCATAGTGCTGCTTTATACTAAGCATGTTGCTCAGTTTTATTACTACGTCCAACAGCGAGACGAAACATTCTTTCGCCTTATTTTTCTGAAGCACGAGCCGGCATCCGATCGCAAACTACAGCAAGAAACGTTGTTCAAATGATACGCATCAATATCTTTCTAAATTGAAAGTTTATGCAAAGCGATAATTTTAATAAAAGATGTTTCTGTTCTATTCAAAAGTAAGAAAAGGTAATTCAATTAGTCCGTTGATCCGATTTTGATGATGCAGCTTTTGTGATTTCGCCGTCTAGTCTTATGGCAAAATCAACTGATGGTTACATGGATTTAAAATGTAGAACTTTAAACTTCAAAGTCATATCGGAAAAGGGGACTTTGTTCTTAAATATCTCAAAGGAATTCCTAAACCGTGCCACCTGTTGTTAAGAGCGTTTTAAATGAACAACTATTTTACGGGATGGAGAAAGTTACCTTTGCAATTTCAATCCTTCATATCCTTTTTCGAATCTGTTTTTCGTTGGAAATAACTGAGTTGAGCAATTCCTAGCAAATTTTTGAACAATTTTTCTGGCTAGGTTAACTGAATTAACTAGTCTGAAATAAAAATGCTACAATAAAATATAACATGCGTTTAATGCTTTGGGCGGCTGATCTTACAAGCCAGTTGTCGTATGTTCGAGTCCCGGTCTGAGAGAATTGTTTGTGCCAATAGGATCAAGACTTTGCTTTTTTTGCATAAAAATACATTCCTTTTTTAATGAAACCAGTATTCAGTGTATGAACAACAATATTTTTTCCACATTCCAAACAGTGATTATAGCAACGGAAGGTTGTTTTTATTCCAGCTGACTAATTACAATGTACTGCTAAGGTTAGGCCATCTGATTGTCATAGGTAACAAGTGATTTGCACGGAATTCTTGTATCCTGACCGAAAGTTACATAAGAAGGTACAGGCCTTTTCAAGCGCATGCGTAACAAACGTGCGCCATTTAGAATACCGGGGAAAAAGTTCTTCTACTTTCCTTTTTCGATAGAGAGAATCTCTCCGTATTGGGACATAATTTTACGAATATAAGGATCGATGACGCTTGAGGGAAGATCATGCACACGCACTATCTTCCATATAAGTTCTCGTATCGAAGGTCGAATTTTGCACTGCCAGAAGTCAACAATAATTGTATTCTTTCGTACCGGCGGTAGCTTTTGTTCGTTTGGTTCACTCATTTTCGAGTTCTATTGTTCATTACACAATACTGTACTTGGTTTCTTTCGTCCCGAACGTAAGCGGTTTTGTTTTATCGACTGACTTGGACGAGATGTGAAGCGAACTGAAGAAATTAAAAAAAAAAATAAACTGTTGTCTCTGATTTTATAGACAATTAGTTTCAAACGCGTTTTTTTCTCGAAACAACGTTATAAAAGTCCATGTCCATTGGCATTTAAAATTTACTTCACCAACTATTGTCATGAAGTCATAAACTATCCGTACCTGCCTAATTGAAGGATTATATGGCTGTTTGAATGCATTTGGCTTAATTTTCCGTTTCACGCTCTTGAAAATGAAATATTTATACTTATTAGCCTGTAATTCCGAAACCGGAGGCCGTATCCAGACAAAATTCGGTAGGGTTATGTGAGATTGTAAGACCTTTCGTTTGAACCTAAACTTGTGAAAATTGGTTGAGTGGTTTCCTAGAAAATCGAGTGCACTTTTTTTTAATTAATTTTGTACATTTACAAAATTCAATGAATGATACTCTGAGGTCTTTAATGTGAATCTAAGCTGAAGAAAAATCGATTGAGCAGTTTCTGAGAAAATCGACTGCACTTTTCCTTCTTTTTTTGCACATTCTACCCCGTAACTCCAGAAGTTCGATCCGGGTAAAATTCAATAGGAACCTATGAGACCAAGAGACTTTTCATTTGAATTTAAGTTTGCGGAAATCGGTCCAGCTATCTTCTGGAAAAACGAGTGCACATTTTTGTTACATATACACACAAACAGTTTGCGTACTCGACGAACTGAGTCGAATGGTATATGACACTCGGCCCTCCGAGCGTCGGTTCAAAAGTCGGTTTTCACAGTGATTGCATAGTTTTTCTAACTGAGAAAGGCAAAACAGTAACAAATCGAATGAGTCACATTTGTAGGATTCTGCAATATTTGTCATCAAAAAGACGTTTTGAATTTCATATTCACAATCTCAATGTACTAATGACTGATTAAACAACTCAACACGATGTTTGCTGAGAACTGCTTAAGTGGCTAAAGGATTCACATTTCATACGTTGCCCAATAGTAGTGATTATTTCGGAAAATGGAACAGCATTTTATTTCTTTTCGTTTCTTCTTACTACAGCAACTGACCATCACATCTTACGAGAAAAAAAAATGAAGCGTAATATGAGACGGACGCGGGAGTTTCGACGACTCGTGCAGCTTGCACTTCCTCAAACACAAACACTCCGAGTACAGCCCGGCGAGGATAATTTTATCCTCGTGCGCGTACAGTCGTCCTTCCTACAATTTGTTTCCCCCTTCACGTCGTCCGTTCTTCACCTAGTCACCAGTTCTCGTCACTGCGCACAGAATGCATCAATGCAATGCATCTTAAGCACCCATTCACGATCAGGAACGGAAGAGAAATTCTCATTCAATCGTCATCATCGAATGCCCCTTGGAGTCCGGACTAACAGGAAGAACGAAATAAAAACAACACCGAACGGGCCGGGCCGCCGAGGTCTCCGGGAAACCAGAAATCAAAACTGGCATTCCTCTCTCTCTCTCTCTGTCGAAGATTTTGCACCCTATTTATCTCTAAGATGCTATCGAACAATCGAAAGGTAACAATATCCATTATTACGACATTTATGCTTCCAAATTTCGCACACAAAAGACGGGAAGGTGCTATTCAGACCGAACACGAGCCATCACTTGGTCGACCCGGCGGGGTGTCCGACGTCTTACACGGGACTTAGGGTCAACTTATGAAACCAAAGATGCTCAATTTCATCGATATTATGAGTTATGATATCGGAGATCGATATTGTGCCAAGGAGAAACGAGCGCGCGCGCGTTCCGATACGGGGTCCGTACTTTTCTTTTTTTTGCAGCGTAACTTCCTCGTAAGCTAATTTTACAACGTTGAATCTCAAGAGGATTGCTGGTTTTTTACAACGTTCAAAAAAAAAGACAGGCGTTTTGTTAGCTATCAATAGCATTTGATTTCAATTTGTTTGATCAAGCGAGTGACTTTGATACGCTTCCATCTGTCACTGGAAGGTCTCTGAAAGTCAGTATGATTAATGATGGCCACCTCCAAAGAATGAAACCGCAGGCTTGTTTGTTTTCTCTACAGGCAGAACCATTCGTGCTCAGGTTTCGACTAGTCATCCTCATTATTATGGGCTTTTCAATGAATTAGTCCCGAGCTGTCGAATCTTAGACCCGAGTGTAATTGAATTTGCTCTACCAATGTCGGGTCTTTTTTCGCGCGCCGCCGTCTGGCTTACGAAATATTACTGCCAGGCGCATGCCGCATCGTCATTGGGCGGGCTGGCGGTCTGGCGAAAGTGTTGGCAATGTTATGACCCAAAATATTTCGTCCTCTTCGACTGAGACAGGCTAGCCGCCCTTCGCTACCAGATGGTCCGTGCGACTACGGGTCTCTAGGGGTCTGGGAAATTACCCGATAATGGGATTTTGTGACTTTTTGTTGGTCGAAAACCCAGTCGGTAGCGGACATTATTGTGCGTACGAACCGGGTGTTGCCTGAGGTCATTTGCAATGATTGCGTCCCGGTGGCCGATTGTCGCAATTGAAAACTAATATTTGAAGGGTTTTCTGGTTCCCGTGTTTCATTTGGCTGATGATAATTTGTCTGTAAGTGCGCGCAGCGAAGTTAATAGGGCTCGGTCGCAAATTTTTGTTGCAAGACGGAAAGAGTTTCGCCTGATTGGGGACTGCTTTCTCATCGCTAATTGTCGTAGCCGATTTCTCGATGTTCATACGCCACTCGGGTTATATTTATGGTTTTTCACTAAATGCACTTTAGAGCCGGTTTTATTTCGTTAACAGCAATGTATATTTCATATTCTTGATGACTAGTTTATAGGGCAGTTAGGAAGACTTGTCTAGTTAAACAATGTTAGGCTATGCTTTCTATATAGGATAGAGAGGGCCCATTGATAATTACATTCACCGCTACATTTACCCTAATGAATTTACTCAGTCAGCCAGAACCAATCACTGGGATTCTATGAAACCATCATGAAAAGCCGCGAAACCGCAATTTGAAAAACAATATTTTAGTAAAAAAAAGTTAGTCACTTAAATTTTGATTTGACGGAATATGTATGATTCAAAATTACGGCGGTGTTGTGTTTTTATTAAATTTTTATTTTCTATATAGGGGTGCAAATCAGAAACTCAAGGAAAAATACAGGTAGAAATGTGATCAGGTTTTAAACACTTACAGCTCTGTCTATTTTGCATCAATTATTAATATTATTTCATTATTTGATTGGATATATTTCTAAGATTCGATTTGAATGTATTAATCCACGTATTTTCAATTAAAAATGATTGAAATTTTGGTTAGTAACGAGCAGTGTGCTATTTTATCTGCTAAAAATCTCCGGCATATCGGATTCCCCTGGTTTTGAAGGAGTAGGCGATATATCAAAGGGAAAGCATCGCTCTGATTGGTAAATCGATGCAAAAGCGAAGCTGATGGAAGCACACGAATCTATAAATAGAAGCAAAATTATAGCTAACATTTCAGTCATACGCGCAGGGCCGGTGAAACAAGCCCAGGTGGGTAGTTTTTCGATTTTTTAGCAATATTTTGTTTCGTTATTAATTTGCATGAAACGTGTAAATTCGAAGTTTGAAGCGTTTTCGGTATTTTGTTTTAAAACGAAATTGCACATTTAAGAATTAAATACTCCATGAAACTACTGTGGGGTTATTCGAACTGTTGACATAGGACTCCCCAACTAGAGATCACTGCCGATTTTCGATCAAAATATGTCTCGTGCGAAGCGAACGGCGCATAAAACAAATTTATAAACAGTCCAGTCGCTGATGTGGACTTTTTGAGCAATAGTCCCAAAACTGACCCAAATGTTAAACTTACCCCATTTTTCGAAAGAACCATCCTTCAGATGTCAAATTTTCACCTTGATATCACCGTGGCGTTACTTATTTACTTATGAAAAAATGGAAATAACGAGTCCTGTATACTGATAAAGCAACGGTTTGAGAGGTGTTACCCGCACTCGGATCCATTGAAAATAAAGGTTTGTGTGTATTCTGATTTAAAACGGGACCAAATGATGCAATCGTCAGAAAAAGTCAAGCAAATTTTGATAATCGCGATGAATGAACGCAAAATTGAAGTTCGTAAAATTAAATATGCTGAAATGGTTAGGACATTACCTGGAAGCACTTTAATGATCTTACGCGAAAATCTGGGCATATAAAAGTTTTTTTTTTCCAATCGAACAAAAGCAACAACGCATTAACGATCCAGAGAGCTGTTTGGCACTGTTAAGTCGTAATAAAAAGGATTTCGATTGTATGAAACAGTGATTTGGAACCATCATATCCGGAGTCATTAGCATACACAATGAATACGGAGAAAGTCGTCCGAAAATGTAACAGGTAGCTATATTAAAAAAGAAAGCACTATATATAGACTATATTAAAAAAGAAAGCACCATCTAAAGTGAATATTACATTGAATTATTGATGCTTCGGATTGGTCTTCGTTCTGTTTCCTCACTCACCATATTCTCAATAACCTAGCCCCCAGCAACTACTTGTCCTAAGAAGGCCCGGCGAGTGGCCCGCATGCTGGTAATCGACTGAAGCGGTGATGGTGATGTTACGGAAGAGGAACGTGCTCATTGAAGAGCAGAAATCTTATGAAAACCGGAGAAATCCTGATAAAATGTTTTGGGAAACAAGAAAATTTAGACATGGAAAAAAGTAAAAGTTAAGTCACTAAAAGATTTCTGCTTACTCAAATGATCTTTGTCACATCTTACCTTTCTGCTATATATCTTCACACCATTACTCTACTAGCTGAGTACAAGGGTTCTATAATTTTGATTTTATTTATTATTCTGAGTAACATAAAAAATATTCTTATTGTTATAAATAATACTTATTCTTAAACCTTCGATATTCATGACAATACTTATATTACCATTGTTTTTCGTTAGAAATTTCAGGTTGTTAATTACCTACCTTTGGAATTTTCAGGTGGGTAGTACTACCCACCGTACCCACCTCTTTCACCGGCCCTGCCTACGCGTAGCATGCTAGTGGTAGGTTGTTGTTAGACAGCAAGACAAAAAGTGCCATAAAACGATTTGAAGCTTTAATTTGTATGCTCTGATCTTGTGTCATGCAAGCTCGGATGAAATTGCATGTTACGTCGTTTCGCCTGAGAAATTGACAACTACCCCAGGGAAAATTTTGAGTGCTTAAGATTAATTTCTAATTTATATAAGATGAACTCGATTGATTATGAGAAAAAGTTTATCGCTCTAGCTGAAATCGCAGAATGGTAGAGAAGCTTAATGCTATAAAAATAACTGCTTGCATACAAAACTTGAACACTAACTTGGCGAAGAGAACCTTAAATATCAAAATCGTATCGCAAGTATGTACAAAGATATAATTGCATACATTTGGGATATAAAACAAACAATTTTAATCAAGATAAATGTAGGCAGTCTCTCGAGCAATGGCGGATTCAAAAGTGTGACGACTGATTCCACATCAATAGCTCGAACAACCCTATGAGGCTGATCCTTGTAGTTTTCTTAAGAATTAAAAGCTTTGCAGTTGATTCGCAATGTGAGGTAAAATGAATTATGTCTAGCAGCAAGGTATTGTCCAGTCCACAACAACGAATCTAGTGAGCCACGTTTCTACTCGGATTGATAAGTTTCCTAAGAAACAAATTTAACTAGTTGAAATGTTAGGATGTTGTACAATTGTTGCAGAAATGTTATTTATATTGGATGCCGAAACCTTATTAAATTGTATTTGACAAACATTGTTCACGTTTAGATACATTTGTTCTTTCAGCAAGGTCTCAATTTCGCTTGCTACCAGCCTAACTTTAAATCGCTTGAAATTAATACAAATTGAATTTGGTCTTGAAGGCCAAGATCAATGGGGGCGGCAATAATATATAGTAATATATACTTAGTAGCAAAGTCCCACGATCAGTATAAAAATATAGGAAAAATCCCCACAGCATTAAGTCGTATTTGATTTTCCAAAAGTATTCTCCATCTCATGAGTGATGAGCTGTGTTCTTCATCTTATCAGTAATGAAACATTGAAGCAGAATGGGTTCCTTGAATGGACAACCTGTTAGAGGATTGTTCTGTTCGATTCGGTACTATATGTTCTTATCCTTTAGACCAGGGTTTGGAATATTCATTCACCGCTGAATGAATATATAGTTTCCATTGCATTGTGAGCGAACAATTCCACCGCTCACGAGGAGGACGCCTTCCCAGCCAAAAAGAACCACACAAACAAAACGCTAGTGGAAGCAAATATATTCAACATTTGCACAGATAGTACAGTGTGCTGGTATTAAAGTCTTCATGAAGCACAGAAGCCGTGAATATAATTTGCTCTCTCGTGGTCCTGAACGTCATTCTTCTCACAAACAATTAATTGCAAGTAAACTATCTTCACGGGGCTAGTAAGTGATGAAGATTATATATTCAGTTTTCGCTAACAGGCTGATAACTAGCTCTCCGAACGCGAACGGCTGTTAATGATGACTTCATGCCACGAAAACTGTTGCATAGCACTTACTTAATTCGTGTCAAGTTAGTAGAGGGTAAGAATTCATAGTTATACTTGAATATTATAAACAGAAGTAGCAAGAGCGAAGCAATTAGCAATGGCGATCTGGTGATCTCACCAAATACTGCAAGCAAACAAACGCTTTGTTGCTTGCTGTTAGAGAGAAACTAGCTCCTGCACTCTTGTTACTTCTGTAAATCAAATTCCTGCTGAATAGCGTTTAATTGGATTTAATCGAAGTAGTGCATGATAGTTAATCAACCAGTAGGATAAAACGTCTTCTAATCAGTATTCCGCATTGAACATTTTTTAATTGAATTACAGCAAAACCTCTATTCTAATAAACGCTCCAGCGGTGGCAGTGCACACAAATTGAATTCTGTATAAACAAATGTGAATCGCGTTCGGACCTCGAACAAACATGCGACAGTTAAGAGCCAGTCATCAGTCTGTTAGCGAAAACTGAATATATAATCTTCATCACTTTCTTGCACCGTGAAGATAATTTGCTTGCTGTGAATTATGAGGCTAACGCTTCTCTCTTACCGAGAGAATGAGAATCAATAGTAAGGGTGAATATTGTTCGCTCTCCATTCTCGTGCATGAACAGCCACTTCAATAAAGCAACAAGGCTCACGCTTCCTCAAAAGCGACATGATTCATAAAGCAGGTATATTCATGAATATCATACGCCGTGAAGCATGTATACTCATCTTCACTGCTTCGTTCATCCAAACCCTGCTTCAGACATAACAAGGGAGTCCACTCGAACCACTTCTGTTTGTACTATTCGTGAATGATCATGGTAGTGAATTGTCGTCGACCGCAAGTTACATTTCACTGAACTGTTTTCATTGGTTATAGCGAAAGCTTATCCTGGGACTTATCAAATGTGACTCAAAAGACTGTTATGACGTTTATTGTCTCAAAGTGTTTTACATTGCTCCAATACGTAGCATTCTAGAATAAGAATTTTTAATCCGGATGTAGCTATCGGATACGGGCGAACTTCTTCGATAATTGCATTGCAACTTGACTGTGAATTGTCACCACTTGTGACTTCTATTGCGCCACCAGAAGTTCTGTTGTGTCACATACATTCTGGTTCCTCGTTTTTAAAGGTTGGGCTGCTTGCTCATTCGTCAGTGTTTGGGTCGGCGTTTGGGCGGTTAATGATATCTAACGGCAGGAAATCGATGTCTGTAAACACATGTTCGTCAAATGTTCAAATTCCAACGACCAACGAAGTCGAAATGTTGCAAATATCGAAAAAACTTATCACATCATCGTGATAGGTGAACAATTTTTAATAATAACGATGCTTTTTTTTTTAGAAATTACGTCATCTTGAAAACTATCATTTTGTTTAACAAAAGCAAAGCAAAGTCTTTGCATTGCATTCCTTTTGTGGAATTTGGCCTTTCTGTTTCAACAGACTCCGCAGCCGATTCATAGTGTACAGGATCATTCCATAGCTAGTTAAGTACAACGATCCTACTGACACTAAGAATCCTTCCAGGTCGGGGCTGGCTCGAACATATGACCACTGGCTTGTAAGACCAGCGCCCTATGCATTGAACCACCAACCCGGGCATTTGCCAAACTCCGTGCATTTTAGAAACAAATGGCTGCTTCAACCCGTTCTACTCTACTCAAGCAAAAAGATGTCGCTTACCCAATCATCACATTATCACCAACAAGTATGCGCCTATAAGTATATTCTTAATGGCAGCCATTGCGTATAAAATGTCTAAAAATAATCACAGTCATAAAATTACAAAAGAGATCAGTGCGACCCAAGTCCGCAACGTTCTTTGATATCAGCCATGATATTTGGTATGAAATGTGACGTTGGTTGCTATTGGTCGGTTCGTGTACAGAGCCAGTGCAAACACAAGCACTAACTTAATAAGGAGAACAAACTTCTAACCTACAACCTAATTCGTTATTCGTTCAATTTCCATGTGACTTCGGAAGTATCTTCAAAGTCAACAGGTTAACCCCTCAAGCAAAACAACAAAAAAAACTCCCTTCTAAAATTTTCCAGTTTTCCAACGCAGTTACAAAAAAAATGTTTTTATTTCTCACGCCACACGCCATCCCTCTTCAAGTAAATTACCCAATCTAACAATACGCAACCTGCTTCCACCTCGCGTCAGCCATCGAATTCCCACTATAAAAAAAAACAACCCCTCAATTAGGTATTAATTTCATGAGTTGTGTTCAAAACTAAAAAAACGAACATAAAAAGACCCGTACCGCAATTGACTGATTAACCCCACTTGACACGAAGGAGTCGATTTTCCACTCCTCTAATAAACCACCAATTTTTTGTGATCAACCAGCGAAATTGCGTAATGAAAAAATCGTACCCCTAGCTAGAACTTCCCATAAGAAACAAAAATCGAACTGCAAAAAAAATCGTGTCCTAAAAAATATTACCATCGAAAAAAATCCCCTACACGAACGACGGAAAATCGACAAACGACGATCGATTCGGGTCTTCCTCCAAGGGGACTGAAACTCGATGCTGCTTCCTCTCCCTTCGACGTTTTCAATACAAATTCAACCAGAACTACCGAGGGAAGTAAACCACCGGATCAGGGTTCCGAAAAATCCGATGCTGTTCGGGATCAAATATAAAAAAAAATCAACAAATAGAAGAAAAAAACTTGTACGGCACATGTGTTTTGGCTTTTTATCATTGATCTATCTTCGGGATGGTGTTTTTCTCCTCTATTGAATTCGAAAAATCAGGTAAGCGATTATTCCTGCTGTCAGTACTGTTGTTCATCTGTGCTGTTCATGAAACCACGACCCAAACAGGTGATGGTTTCTTATCCTGGATTCGCAGAAGAAATTGTGTGAAAGGTGTGGCTCCTGGTTTGACAATATGCCCGTGCTGAAGCTTGGTGTGCAATTTGTAGATAGTTTGATGTTTCTATACGAAAGGGAGTAAATTCACTAACGCATGCTTGCTACTGGAAAATGTTGATGTTCAATATTAAAAATTACGAGAAATCAATACAATTCGGATGAAAATACTAGATTTTTCCACCTCTCAAAAATATGACGTTTCTTGACATCTGTTGCTTGGATAAAGCTAAAATTGAAGTCCAAATATTCTGATTTTGATTGCCACTGTAGCACATAGGGGAAAGTCGTATGAAGCGTCGCTATCGGCTAAAACGCCCCCGTTGTTTTAAGCATTCAAGACAAAACAAAAGTTTAATCACTAACACTATCTCTTTGTAGAATCAGTTTGGCAGATATCGTCTGCTGCAAAATATGAATAAACTAAAAATATTATTTGGCACTTTGACAATATAATATTTTGAGTCCACTAAATAAACATTTTATCCGCATAAAGCGTCAAATAGTCGGTTGTAATTTAGTAACTAGCTTTTAGCAATGCTAATGTTTCTATTCATAGTTAAAACATGCAAAGAAATTTGGCCATATCTTTGGTGTATCAGTTTTTTTTTCATAACAGAGTCTCTACAATGCCTCACTCTCGATGTAACAGTGTCCTCCGTTCCGTAAAATATAATTATATATTTATTTGGATTCTTATGGAAAAACTATCAAGCGAAAATCTTAACGATTCTCTGCGGAGTACGGGCAGCTCTCCAACAAGGTATCTGTGGTAATTTTCTAGTTGAGTTTGCTAGAAAAGAATGGACGAAACATGGAAAGTTGCGCTCCAACGAAGTATTTCTTTTGTCGTGATTACGACTTACTTTACTATGGGACGCTTTTTCAAAATTTACCCTGTTCAAGAATGGGAATCGCGAATATCTCTTGATGTACCTAATTTAACAACATAATTTTTTCTACAAGCTGTTGAAAATATGATTAGGAATTTGTGATAAAATTTTCAACAGCGTGAGATAACCATATATAACTGAAGAACAAAATTGGAAATAATGAGGAAAATTCATCACGCTTGCTTGCTGTTTTCGGAACCCGGAAAACGGGTTTTAGGTAGTCAGGCGCATATCAGTTCCAATTATCTACTGGACGAGTGTAAAAGGTAAACTTTTTGATTGAAAATCGTTCATTTCTTATATTGCAACAGACGGATGTCGAGGTGAGGTCACAGTAAACAGACATCCAAGCTAGTACAAACTTTTGCAAAAAAGCTGTGTAAAGCATACAAGTAAAAATCCGTTAAAAATCACCGTTGCGCACGACTCGCAAGAGCCCATAAGGGATTACTGGGCTGCCTCTACTGGAGAATTGCTACTTGATGATTGCTTTTTAAAACACCGGTAAATTTCTTACACAAATCTCTTCCTGGATGTCTGTTCTCTGTGGTGAGGTTCTCCCACCAACATCAGTAAGAACGACCTAAGTATAAAGCTTGTAAGCTAAATCATCACATGATTACTATTCAACGTGCAGAATATTATTCGTTTGACGTAAATATTTTTTTTTAAATAATTATTTATTGGAATATGAGTTAAAATTAAATTAAATTAAGATTTAAATTGGGTGTTCAGCCACAAGTGGTGACTTTTCAGCCCTATTATACACATGATTTGGTTATTACCATGAGGACATCATTTGCTTCCGCAATTCTAAGATTTTTGTGTAGGGAAAATTCTAAACCTACTTGTATTGTGTAATGTGGAAAAGGAACTTATATACTAACTTACTAACTAATACAGAGAGCGAATCGATTCAATTGAAGATTGCATCGATTTTTGTCGGAATTCGCTTATAATATTATGTGACATTACATCTAATGGTTCTATATTTGTGAGTATGTGTAACTCATTTGTACTAGGGTGGACGCTTCAAAATCATTTTCAGAATTTTATTCTGAATCCTTGGAAGCGTTTTCTTCCTGGTGGAACAACAACTTGACCAAATTGGTACTGCATAAATCTGAAAATTTGTTTATAAATTAACAACTTGTTTTTTAGACAGATCTTAGAATTTCTGTTTATAAGAGGATATAAACATTTAATATATTTATTACACTTTGCCTGTATTCCTTCAATGTGATCCTCGAAAGTGAGTTTTTTGTCATACGTTAAACCTAAGTATTTAGCTAGGCCATGTCAATTCCGAGGCCATTCAATTTGAGAATGTGATTATTGTTTGGTTTAAGAAAAGAAGCTCTTGGTTTGTGAGGATAGATAATTAATTGCGTTTTTGCTGTATTTGGTTTAATTTTCCATTTTGACAGATAATCACTGAAAATATTCAAGCTTCTTTGTAGGCGACTGCAGATCACTCTTAGATTTCTACCTGTGGCTAACAGACTTGTGTCGTCACTGAATAGCGATTTCTGACAACCAACGGGTAGATTTGGAAGATCAGAAGTGAAAATATTATACAAGATTGGAGCTACGCTCGAACCCTGTGGAACACCTGCTCGTACGGGTAGCAATTCAGATTTACAATTCTGATAGCTAACCTGAAGAGTACGATCAGTTAAATAATTTTGAATCATTTTGATCAAATAAATAGGAAACTGGAAATCAGACATTTTTGCTATTAAACCTTTGTGCCAAACACTGTCGAATGCTTTTTCTATGTCTAGAAGAGTGGATACTCCAGTGGATAACCCAGAAGATTTATTTGCTTTTATCATGTTCGTTACTCTGACAAGTTGATGAGTAGTTGAATGTTCATGACGAAATCCAAACTGCTCTGGTAAAAAAATTGAATTCTCATTTATATGAGACATAATTCTCAACAAGATAATTTTTTCAAAAAGTTTACTGATAGAAGAAAGTAAGCTAATTGGACGACTTGAATATTATCATTTCTCACTGGTTTACTACACGCAAGTCTCTTTTTATGCACTTTTTTACGTGAATTATCGAAGTTAAGCGGTTTTCTATGTATATTTTCAAAGTTATGCGTTTTTTACGCGAAATTAAGTTATGTTTGTAGTTTAAAAGCTATATTTTCTCTGCAAATATCCAAAATTATGTGGATTTTTGTCATGAATACGACTTACTTTACTATGGGGTGCCTTTTCAAAATTAGCCATACGGAAGAATGGGCAGAACTTAATCATGAATATCTCGACTTGTATTATTGGTAGCAACATCCAGCATCGACGGAAAGTGCACCTTCTGCATGGTTAAAACCTCAAACTCTCAGGTCGCAACTCTCATTTGCTTTTCGGTAGTCGTAACGAGAAGTTCAAGTTTCAGATTTTAGTTCCGCAATATAGGTTTAGAATTCAGATCCTGCGTGCTGGAATTGGATTCTGGAACTGTATTCCGGAACTGGTTTGAGTTTCGAAATTGTAGTTCTAGAATTGAAACTGGATTCTGAGTCTGTTATTGGTCTTGAACTCAGGGTCCAGTTCTTTATTCCAGACTTCTTCTATTCGGTTCTTTTTAGAACCATTATAATTCTAAAGAATTATGCGGAATTTTACTTTACTGTACTCTATACAACCCATTTTGGTAGTCATGGCGAAAAATCGTCTTCAAGTTTCAGAGATTAGTTCAGAGTCTGCGTGCTGAACTGGATTCTGGAAAATAATTTCGGAACTGATTTCAGTATCGAAATTGTAGTTTTAGAACTAAAATTCAACTGAATTCTGAGTCTGTTCTAAGTTCTGAATTTAGTTCTTGAACTCAGATCCAGTTCCTAATTTCAGAATTCTTCAAATCGGTTCTTTTTAGAATCATAATAATCCCTTCAAAGAATTATGCGAAATTTTGCTTTACTGTACTCTATACGGCCCATTTTCATATCAGAGGCCTATTGTATCATTGATCAATCCTGCAATTTGAAGTTTCCTTTACTGGAAAATTGTAATCGGTTGCGAACGCTATACCTACACAAACCATATCAGTATCGTACCCACGGACAACAGCCTGGTCAGCCTGGAAACAGATGAAGGAAGTCAGCGGTATCCATCGAAAGTCAACGGTATCCATCGGAATTCGAACTTAACTCGTCACTTTCCATCACGAACGCTTTCATAAAAGGTTCTTTTCAGAACCACCATTATTTTATTACAAACAACTATACTGTTTATTTCATAATATTTAATTGCGTTTCAGAATGTTTAATGTAACTATTCTGTAATTTAGTCTAGGCGCATCGTTTAAAATTCTAGTAATGAAAAAGGGGAAAGTTGCAAAATTCATATAATCGATCAACTACCAATTCGAAATCGGAAGTAAAAATAAAGCGTGTCATATTCGTGTTCACGGCATCCAGTTATGTCTCTGACATTACACACCAGTACTTTTTTATGCGAATTTTTAAAGTTATGAGGTTCTCTTGTTTTGTCTGAGAAATGCTCGAAACGTCGTGATCTGGTGTTATTTTTAAACATTAAATCGTTATTTTGACTCTTTTGACTTCTAATCAGCTGAAATAAGGAATACTATCAGATTTGTACTTATTATGTAGTATTTTTTATTTGCAACATTTGCAATGGTGGAAACGGACACACGTCTGTAGAAATGTCCCCGTTTTTCCAATTTTATCCTTGAAACTCAGTATAATTGTTTCAATGGCATTTCACCATCTCTCCACTTTTATACCACGATTTCTTCAAAGCCTCAAAAAACGCTTCAGTTTCAACGAAGACCTCATCATTCGATGCAAATCTTTTTCCGGAATGCTCCGTTTTTAAGTTTGAGAACAAAAAAAGATAGTCACTGAGGGTCAGATATTGTGAATAATGTGGATATGGTAGCAATTAGATTTTCAATTCATGGAACTTAGCCCACGTTGCAATCATTTTTTTATGTTCAGATGATCATTTGAAATTTAAGAGAGAACCAATAACCAAGTTCAAATGTATTATTGATGATACTTTTGGTTTCAAAATTTTTGTCGGATATGCGACGAAAACGCTGAAACCCACTTCCGTGAACTACCCAAATCAATCAGAAATCAACCCAAATTCATGTCAAAAATTATTTCAATGAGAAAAACATGTTTTACTGAGACGGTTAGAATAACAAAAGACTAGCATTGTCACACAACTAGGAAGATTAAGAAGAGGGTTTTTTTATTGTAAAAATTATGAACGATGCTGCATTTCTTAAGTATTAATAATGGGTAATATTAAAAATTCTGATGCACTTCAAATATTCAACATATGATCAAACCCGCACCTTATGAATCATCATTGTATCTATCTTCGGCATTTCGCAAAGAATATCAAAAATAGCCTAATCGGCGGAAAAAAACACTGAGTGGGATGATGTACCGAAAAAGGAAAAAGCAGCTGGCAGTTGCATTTGTAGGTTAGACTGTCCGAGCGGAATGACAAGTATGAATGAGAAAAGCAACAAAAAAAAGCCGTTCAAAATAGGATGCAAAAGGACTAACAATGTAATGCACACTGCTGCACTCGACAGTTTGTTATGTGTGCAGTCGAGAGGGATTGCAGTTGCCCAGTTCTTTTTTTTTTTCTTTCTTTCATTCATTCTGGCATTGCAACTCTCATTGGTTCCGAACACCGTTCTCGAGGGTCCGTCCGTTAAGTCCTCTTGTTCCACATGTACACTTTTTTCTTCGGGTGACATATTTTACGAGACTGTTGTTTGCCCATCGGATATCGCCAACAGCCGGAGACAAGGCTGCGGCCGCGTGCCACGATATTTATAGAAAACACAACAAAAACTCGTGCGAGGGTCCTGATTTTTTTTATAGCCGTTAGCATATTGATAGTTTTTCCCCGGCAGCTTTTCCTCGTTTTCAGGCATGATTTCCTCATTAGGAGAATATTACAGGAGTCAATGTGTATTCCGGGTATCGGCAGGAGCGACTGTTGGCGATGATGGCGATGATGATGAAGAATATCTGGGTGACGAACATCTGACTGTGGCGCACGCTCGGGACTTCGAGCTTTGGCACGGGAGTGTGAAATTAGTTCACCGATTTTTTCTTTCGTTTTCCGCGCATTCCGACAAGACACCGGCGGAATGACGCACTTGAACTGTTAATTTTCCTAGAAGCATTTTAATGAAGAACTAAAAACGATTGAGTAGGAAAGAAAGGGAGCGAGATAGCAAACCGACGACGAGAAGTGTTTGTTATGGCTGCTAGTCGTCGTATTTGTTCATCTGCTGTTGCCACTGAAGGGCTTCGGAGGCGTTCAACCGCCACTCGAACTGATCGACCCAGAAGTGAACGGCCGGCTTCGGGTGCGAGTTAAATTGATGTTCTAGGCTAATGAGGTGAACGGTAATGATTTGTAGCGAAAAAGGGATGCGAGTTTGTTTTTTCATCCATTTTCCGAGCACAGATGGTTTCGATAAAAATTTGTCAGTTTTGTAAGAGCAACGGGTGAACCGGGTGCGTGTTAGGGTTGCTTGAAATTCGAGTCTAAAACCGGAAACGTATCAAAATATTGAGAAAGGACAGAATGTTTTAAGATATTGTTGGAATCTGGAAATGTTTGACAGATTCTAGGAAACACTTTTAAATAATTAAAGAATATTTAAATAATCAAAGTATATTACTCCCAACCTCATTCACCATTCCATCTCAAGTTTCTTCAAACCATCATAGAGTAGTGAAAAAGAAACTTATTCTGAAACGAATCTTCTAATAGTCAAAAACTTCAATTGATACAGTAATTTATTAGGTTCGGAACTTTTAAACCACATTCTGGTTTGAGTTTGAGCTTGACCGACCATCCCTGATTACTACTCCGTTACTGATCAGGATCAACTGAAATTGTTCAGAGGAACTCTAAATCATCAGTCCAGGGATTAACAGATCATCCTTCAATGTACATCTTCAGTACCGGTGCTGGCCAAGTCCAAATGTTGATCGGATGTTGGAACGCCATTGGAATAAATGTATTGCTCTTCAAGGAGAATACATTGATGTATAAAATCGAAATTTGGAAAAAGTGTTTTGTTTTCTTTGTCATAGTTTTGACATTCGTAACGACGTGTGCTCGCTTTAAAATAAAATCACAAGAGTGTCGAAATCAGTTCAACCATTTCAGAGAAAGTTCAGCGAAAAGCGGTTTGTTGGATGCGTCACTTTTTACGATTTACCTAGCGAAATCTGATTATTTAAATATTTGCGTTTGTGCGTTTGCGTCCTGCCATACTTTTCACTCAGCCCAATGAAATACTAATAACATTTTCTGAAGTGTAGTAATTTCTGTTTGATAACAGAACAAGGATTGTTCCAATTGAATTAAGGAGTGTATCAAAAATAAGCTATTCACAAATATTTCTTTCAAATTATGATAAAAAACCTGTTTTAATCCACCTAGTGGTGTAATGATGCCTTTCTCATATCAATCATACTTTCATATATAATACTGCGATTCTTGAAAGAATAACCGAAATCGGTTTGTTTGACCGTCTACTGATAAAAACTATCAATTGGAAAAGATTTGAGGTCAATTCAGAAAATTTTTAAGGTTTTTCCCCATTTACAGTGACGGTATACAATTGTTAACCCACTTTACCCTATATTTCCGGATCCGGAAGTCGGATCCGCATGAAATTCAGGAATTACGTATGGGACCACAGGACCTTTCATTTCAATCTAAGTTTGTGAAAATCGGTCGCGCCATCTATGAGAAAAGTTAGAATACATATTTTCTTTTTTTGCACATTTTACCCCGTAACTCCCGAACCGGAAGTCGGATCCAAATAATATTCTGAATTTTTATATGGGACCTCAAGACCTTTCATTTGAACCTAAGTTTGTAAAAACAGGTTCAGTAATCTCTGAGAAAAGTTAGTGCACTTATTTTCACAATTTTTTGCACATTTTACCCCATAATTCCGGAACCGGAAGTCGGATCCAAATAATATTCAGAAATTTTGTATGGGACCACAAGACTTTTCAATTGAATTTAAGTTTGTTAAAATCGGTTCAGCCATCTATGAGAAAAGTTAGAACACGTATTTTCTTTTTTCTGCATATTTTACCCCATAACTCCCGAGCCGGAAGTCGGATCCAAGTAATATTAAGGATTTTTTTATGTGACTTCAAGACCTTTCATTTGAACCTAAGTTTGTAAAAATCGGATCTCTGAGAAAAGTTAGTGCACTTATTTTCACTATTTTTGCACATTTTACCCCATAATTCCGGAACCGGAAGTCGGATCCAAATAATATTCAGGAATTTTGTATGGGACCATGAGACCATTCATTTGAATCTAAGTTTGTGAAAATCGGTTCAGCCATCTCCGAGAAAAGTTAGTGCAAAAAAACGTTACAGACACACATACGCACATACACACAAACACACACACACACATACACACACACACACACACACACACACACACACACACACACACACACACACACACACATACACACACAGACATTTTGCGTACTCGACGAACTGAGTCGAATGGTATATGACACTCGGCCCTCCGGGCATCGGTTCAAAAATCGGTTTTCACAGTGATTGCATAACCTTTCTATATGAGAAAGGCAAAACGATATTTTTTTCAAACTAAAAATTGATCCTTTATTGTACGAGGTTAAACTTGAGCATAATGAAAACCGGATGAAATTCAAGTTATTCCTTCATGAATTTTTGAACTTTTGATCAAACGCTCTTCATCAAGTTCCGGACAAGTGTACATTGCATTTTTTGGACGCATGAGCTCAAATTTTTTTTGAAATCCTGCATGTTCCCAGCTGCCTTACCAGTCTCCTTGAAGACCCTCTTCACGATTGCTCAATAACGTTCGATGGGTCGAAGCTATACCTTTTTCTGCAAGCCAATTGAGAGTGGTTTTGGCATAGTGAGCCGACGCTAAATCCGACCAAAACAGTGGAGGTGTCCTATGCCTCTTATATAAAGGCAACAATCTCTTCTGGAGACACTCAGATCGATAGATTTCTGCATTTATTGATCCGCTAATGTAAAAAATGGTTGACTTCAAACCACAGGAACATATTGCTTGATATATAAGTACCTTTCGTACAAATTTCTCCACTTGAATCGACCTGTCCGCATTGCTCACATCGCATCCCAACGACGACAGTAAATATTGTGGACCTGGAAGGGTTTTTGAGTTGTTCTTTACATAAGTCTCATCGTCCATCAAAACGCATGCATCCGGACACTGCAAAAGACGCGAATACAATTTCCGGGCTCTTGTTGCTGCTCGCTTCTTCTGTTCTATATTTTGTTTCGAGATTTTCTGCTTCTTGTAGGTCTTCAGGTGATTTCGCCTCTTGATTCGCTGTACCATTCCGACACTCGTTCCTGCTTTTTTGGTCAAATCACGTATTGACATTGATTTGTTCTTCATGATTAGAGATACAACTTTCTGGTCCAGTTTCGTGTTGGAAGAACCGGGTTTTCTGCCTATTCCTGGTAGCTCATTCAAGGAATAGTGTTCCCCAAATTTATTAATGATGGTGTCAACACTGGCATGATGAATTCCAAACCGCTTTGCCAATTTTCGCATAGTAATACTCTTCTCACTTAGCCATGTGTCCAGAACCTTAATTCTCACTTCCTTTTAATACGCGACATTTTGAAAACGCAGAATTTCAACCACACAAATAAGTAAACAAACGAAAGCTGACAGCCAAACGCACAGCTTACTGCGATCTGAGCATAAAAAAACCATCACAAATACATGCTTACAACACAAATGCTTATTTTCGATACACTCCTTATCAAATAAAGCTCTTATTTAGACAGTCAACAGATGACGTTGAAGCACGGAAATTTAAACATTCATCCGTTCACGACCTTTAGTTCAGAAGTCGAAACCTGTACTTCAAATCCCTACGAAATCGACACAATTAACACCCCATGAAGATTCCCATCGCCGTTAACTTCCTTCCTAACATCGACCCCAGAATGGTTTCCGTTTCCCAGTGAATTCCGAAAGTTTCAATCATAATATTAATATTCAAATCAGACTGTATAATTGCATCGTTCAAACCTACGATGATCAGTTACACGTTTTCGGGAAATTTATAATATTTTAAAAATGAGGGTTCTTTCGAATACCTCCGCACGCGCCAGATTTTTTTTTCTCAAGATAGGAAGGAGTGTTCCTTTTGGCAAGGGGAAAACTGTCGCCGTCTGGATCGAGCTGACTAGTTTAGCATCGAAGGTCTGAACGGAAGAAAAATGTGAGTATTGAAAACCGAATATTGCTTGTAAGGGTGCATAGGAATGAATTGGCCGGGCCAAAGAGGGCAACCTTGGCTGATGGTTGTTATTTCTTGTCTGTTTAGGGAAATTGAGAAATTCTTCTGAATAAGTTGAGAATTAAAAGACACGCGTCTGTAAGATGATGTGATCTCTCATGGCCAAAAGTTGACTTGCTTGTAGAGGGGAGTTTAATTATTGGATAACGGTTATCATTTTAACTTGATTTTTGGAATAGATTTTTGATGTAAATATTTGAAATTCTGGAAAAGCATTGGATGTTGTTGGTACGAACCGCATTCCTCACCATTAATTATAATTGCTACACACTAGAGAATATAGCTTGAATGTGGTTCTCGTTACGACAATGCGTGTTAAATCATATAATATGATGATGATGATAATGGTCCCACCTCATACCCCTACAAAGGTGTGAGCAGAACGAGTTATCTAAATGATAATTAATATTTTAGCACATATCATAACCAGTAAACAAAATAAAACGATCTGATTAATCTAGCAGGAATAGATCCTTCTTCAAAAGAACGACTGACCACAAAATAACATTCAAATGTTTCGGACTTACTATCCAGGGTTAATCAAGAAAATTTCCAACACGGGTAGATCTTTGATCACATCCGGAATCGAACCCGATATCTTTACCAGTATCAGACAATAATTCACCAGGCCCTTCCCGCCGGACATCGACAGTTCATCGCTACAAACATCAGCTACGATGGAGTAACGAGACTGCGGATGAGCAGAGCCAAGCCCAATTCCATCAACAACTGTCGATCCCAATTAGTTTCCCGAATCTTTTCCTTAAATTACTAATCGAACCTTGCGATCAAAGGAAAGAGTCACTCTGAATGCTAAGGCTCTTCGACCAGTTCTGTTCGCTTTCCAAATAGTCACTATCTGTTTCGCGCGTGAGACTCAAACGTTTGTAGACTGCTCATTTTTTTTAAATTCTCAAACAAACTAAAAATCCATCATCATCATACCGATCACAGTAACTTAATACGTCTCACAATAATATATATAAACGAATAAAAAATGTGAACTAACTAACTAGATATTTTCTTACAAAACGGGCTTTATGTGAGAAATACATAACTTTTGGCATTAAAAATGCCTTACTCTTCGCTATACGGGGCCGGGTGTCAATTAAAAGTTTCAAAAAATAGCCGCGTAACCTTTTTTTGTCATAATTTTGAACGGTAATAACTCAGTCATTTGTTGATGGATTGATATAATTTAACAACCAATCGATTCGGAAACTTTTAACTTAAACATATATGGCAACGTCGTTTCAGTATTTCAATAGCATACTATTGAAAAAATGGTTAGTATCAACCTATGTTTTCATCCACCAATCCCAGCTGTACAAAATGACGTCAACGTCTTGTTCGGCATAGGAGGCTTTGCGTCATGCATAAAAAACACCGCATCGTGATGCGTAGTATGAAGAGAAATCTATAAATATAGGCTGCACAATATTGCTTTGCCTAGTTGATGTTTGACTGTGAATGAAACAAGTAGCTTGTCCAGTGAGCTGATGACTGGATATTATATGCGTTCACTTGCTGGATTGTCGCTTTTGCATTATGTGTTGGTGAAATTTTCTGTTGTCCGCGCAACACCGTGTTCGCTTGAGTACCTTATATATCATCTAGCTATTGAAGAACCGAATGAGCGTGGTTACCGATTCATTTGAAATATCCATGTATTTAGCAAATTTTTGGTCGATTTTGCCATTAAAAATGCATTACGCTTCGCTTCCCGAGACTGGGTGTCAATTTAAAACATGCAAAACAAATCGCGTAACATTTTTCTGTCTTAATTTCGAACGCTTATAACTCAGTCATTTGTTGATGGATTTATATACTTCAACAACCAATCGATTCGGAAACATTTAACTTAAACTTATGAGATAAAGTCATTTGAATATTTCAATTGCATACCATTGAAAAATTGGTTTGAATTGAGTATTTTATTTTGGTTATCTGATGATAGTTATCATCAAAATTATCGGCGATAGATTTTTCGGATCTAATTTGCAGCTCTTGTTCCTCGATGATTTGTTTATGGATTTTCCTCATTTAAATGATTCCAAAGCTTCAATATTGTAAGCTTAAAAATATTTTAATTTGTCAACGGATCGGTTTGCATACTTAAATCTCCATTCCCATACGAACAAAACGTGACAATTTGTTGTTCCATCAGGAATTAAACGCTTCAAAAGATTCAAAATTAAATTCTGAAACTAAAAATCTAAAAGCGGCCTCCTCGGTTTAGTAGTATAAATGAGTTCCACAGGCTCACATATACAGTACAATTAGATGCAATATCATATAATATCAAAGATAAACTCAAGGTAAATTTACCTGCGATTTTACATGTATCGTTTGAATAGGAACCCTCGTAGAATTAGGTTAACCGCCAGTTTCAGTTCAATTATAATTTGCTTCAAAACAATAAGCGTCTGATGGCTACACGCGTTGCAACTATGACAATGTTCATTCATGTGTTCATCAAGTTAAAATATGAACAAAATTTCGGAATTTTGTTGCGTATCCATTCAGTATATTCCTAATATGCCAAAACGAGAATCAATGTAAGTAACTAAATATTTTATGCGAACTGTTTCACATGTTTTCTTCCTCGTATTGTTGCCATATTATTTACCGACACTTTACGAAGATTATCGACGATTTTGAAGAAGGATTAATAAAATTACACTATTACTGAGTTTACTGGTACAACATTTTTCGTTAAAATAAATAAAATCTTCTCTTGGATCGATTAACTGTTTATAGAATTAATAAGTTTGTACGTTTCTCGAAAATTATTATCATAAAATAAAATAGTTTCATTTGTTCAGACTTAAATCTTTAGGTTGTTTGTATCTAAAATTTAGCTTTCAAGTAACATTGAATTCATCATAATCGACTTCTAGTTAAAGGACGTTATTCAAAACTTAACAATGAAAAAATTTGAAGAAAGGGATCAAAATTGAATATAATCAATTATCAAGAAAGAATCTAATTGTCAATTTTATCATTCGCTACCAATCTGAGCGCTTAAACTAGAGCAAGTTTGTAATTAGTCAACTGAATATGTTTTTAGTCTAGTGTATCATCATCATTATCATCTTTATCTTTGTATCAATTATAAAGACCCTAGAAACGTTCCATTTTTAATGTCGTTGTGCTCGGTCGTGTCTTGAATACAACCCTCTAATTTTTTGAACTCCACCAATGTCGTAGCGCGTTTAATCTGTCTTGGCATCGAATTGGAAAAGCCGGTGGGTAATGTCAGAGCCATAACTGGAGAACGTGAATACGAATTAGACTGGCATGCTTTTTTCACACTTCCGAATATCTATAACAACTGTTGGGTACTTTTTGGCACCAGAACCTTAATTTTGGACAATTAGGAACTGAAACTGAATTAAAGAACTGAGCTCGGGACCTGTGTTTCCGAATTAAGTTGCAAAATTTGGGTTCGGAATCCTGATCAAGAATTCAGTTCATGAATTTAGTTCTACATGCTCTTTGAATGTAAACTTGAGTATTTTTACTTTACAGACGAAAAATATATTTTTTCGAAATTTGAATTCAAATCAAAATTTGAGTTCTTTTCACTCAAATTAAAAAGTAGCTTTTTCATTTATATTCAAATACATGGAATTCAGAATTCAGTTCGGGACAGAAGAAACCAAGTACAGTATTGTGTAGTGAACAATAGAACGACCTCGAAATGAGTGAACCAAACGAACACAAGCTACCGCCGACACGAAAGAATACAATTGTTGTTGACTTCAGACTTATATCCAGTTTTATAAAGAGTTGGATGCAATTCAATTCGCTAAAAACAATAATAATGTGCACTATGTGGAGCATGAAAATATCAAATACAACATTCCAGTATATATAAAAGATAGTGCTATAGAAGTGCGTGCGCATGATCTTCCCTCAAGCGTCATCGATTCTTATATTCGCAAAACTATGTCCCAATACGGAGAGATTCTCTCTATCGAAAAAGAAAAGTGGAAGAACTTTTTCCCCGGTATTCTAAATGGAGTACGTTTGTTACGCATGCGCTTGAGGAGGCCTATACCTTCTTATGTGACATTCGGTCAAGATACAAGAATACCGTGCAAATCACTTGTTACCTATGAAAATCAGATGGCCACATGTCAATATTGCCAAAAAGCTGTTCACTACAGTAAGCCAATGTTAACTTCCCTCTCTGAGCAGCCTAGATAGCCGTGTAGTGTCGGTAGCGGTTTCCCAACTGCTAAGAATAACGCTACGGTCCACCTGTACCGGTGGTATAAGTCCACCAAACAGGTAAGCCGTGTGGCATCCGGCGGAATTATTTTTTACCAAGAATTGATCCACTGGTTTCCTATTCCATGTCGTAAAAGGCCACAAAAATAGGAACTCCTAAGTCAAGGTGTATTTCCGTGCCGATGGCTGAATGGCTGCAGGAGGTTAAACATTGCAGTCGTGAACGGAATATCTTGGGTTTTTCCCTTACTGGATACACGCAATGCTTAGCAATCAACTTCTTTGATCATCGCTTCGGCAGGCCAGAGATAAGAAATCTGAGTGTCTGTGGGTGTCCTCAAGGTGGTGTACTATCCCCATTTTTATGGAACCTAGTCGCTGATAGTTTGTTAAGGAAACTTAATAACCTTGGATTTCCGACTTATGGTTTTGCCGACGATTATCATATATTGATGACCGGTATAAGCATTAACACTCTCTTTGATTTAATGCAGCAAGCCCTGCGATCTGTTGAACAATGGTGTTGTCAGGTTTGGATTATCTGTAAATCCGGGCAAAACATCAATGGTGCTTTTCACTCATCGTAGGATAATCACAGGAGCTCGTCCGTTACAGTTCTTCGGTTCAAAGAGATTACTGTGGTCGATCAAGTTAAATACGTCGGGGTTATTCTTGACTCAAAACTGAATTGGTCTGCTCACATTGATTTCAGGATTAAAAGAGCTTGCATGGCTTTCGGCCAATGCAGACGAGCTTTTGGAAAATCATGGGGACTCAAACCCAGATATATTCATTGGATCTACACAACTATCGTTAGACCAATTTTAGCATATGGATGTCTTGTATGGTGGCAGAAAGGAGAAGTCGCGACAGTTCAGTCAAAGCTAAATCATCTCCAAAGGATGGTCCTAATGGCGATGACAGGAGCATTCACGACAACTCCTACTGCTGCTCTAGAGGCGCTACTGTGCATTAAACCACTACATGTGTTCCTAAAACAAGAAGCATTATCTTGTGCATACCGTCTTAGGGTTACAGGGCTTTGGAACAGTAACCCATTAGAATATGCTACCAGTCACACTCGCTTGTGGTCTCAAATGGTTCCGTGGGATGAGTATTTACTCGCTCCTAGTGACCTAACTCTCACATGCAGTTTTCCTTTTAAAACATTCAATGTGAGCTATCCTCTTCGTTAGGAATGATTGTCTGGTTGTCTGGAACGACAACTTGATGAACACATAGTTTGTTTTACGGACGGTTCTCTGTTGAATGGTCGTGCTGGTGCTGGTATCTACTGTCGTGAAATAGGCTGGAGCAGTCTCATTCACTTGGTAGATACTGTACTGTGTTTCAAGCAGAAATCTACGCAATTCTGTGAGGAGTACAATCGGCACTTCAGCAGAGGATCTGTGGTAAACGTATTTATTTTTGTTCCGACAGTCAGGCAGCCTTAAAAGCTCTCAGTTCGGATGACTCACGGTCGAATCTAGTGATCGCATGTCGAACTCAAATTGAAGACCTCAGCATTTCAAATGCTGTTTACTTCATATGGGTACCCGGCCATTCTGGTATTACTGGAAATGAATGGGCTGATGAGTTGGCTAGAGCTGGTGCAACGAATGATTTCGTTGGTCCTGAACCAGCTTTACCACTTTCAACTAGTTGGATAAAGCACAAGATACGTTCTTGGGCTGCATCCAAACATGCCGGCTACTGGCGCAGCTTGCAAACTTGCGCTCAGACAGAAGCATTTCTACCAGATTTAAATCTGAAAATGTCAAAGTGTCTACTGCATTTCTCCAAGTATCATTGAAGTATTCTGGTCAGAGCTCTGACTGGACATTGCAAACTCAATTATCACATGGCTACTATTCAACGTGCTGAGTATTATTCGTGTGATTTGTGTGAATGAGATTATGGTACTTCATATCATCTGATATGTAACTGTCCCGCATTGACGCAGCTACGTATCCGGGTTTTTGGTTCTCCATACATGGTTGAGTCTGTGTATGCGGAGCTAAAATTTAAAGATATTCTCTCGTTTCTCACCCAATGTGGTAAGGAACTATAGTCAGAAGAGTTCATCGTTCTTCCTGGAGTGAATGAATCCCTTCTGTGTTCACCTTAAATAGGGTTTGGCAGATTGTTTGGCATCCTCTGGGGGGTACCGCATTTACTTCTGCTCGTACATACTGCGAGTCGTTCTGCATTCTTCCGGGAGTGCAGAATGGTGTCGCTTTTGTAAGATCTCTAAATCCTCTCGGGGGTTGGAGGTTTTATTAACAGCAGACTGTTCGGGACCTCGTAGAGGTTCAGAATTTCCTTCTGCTTCCACTAAATGTGATCCTCAGCAGATTGTTCAGCATCCCTTAGGGGTGCAGAATTTACTTCTGCTTTTATGTGTTTTTGTGTCGTCAATTTTTCCCATCCTCCTAGTCCAACCCTTACCATTTCCTTTCAATCCTTCCCTCTTATATATCGGGAAAATGATGCTAAAAACAAATTGATGGCAAGGCACAAATCTCCAAATATCAAGGGGAACGTGCCATTTGAGCCAATTTGTTCTGATTCCTGATATATCCAGTTTTATAAAGAGTTGGATGCAATTCAATTCGCTAAAAACAATAATAATGTGCACTATGTGGAGCATGAAAATATCAAATACAACATTCCAGTATATATAAAAGATAGTGCTATAGAAGTGCGTGCGCATGATCTTCCCTCAAGCGTCATCGATTCTTATATTCGCAAAACTATGTCCCAATACGGAGAGATTCTCTCTATCGAAAAAGAAAAGTGGAAGAACTTTTTCCCCGGTATTCTAAATGGAGTACGTTTGTTACGCATGCGCTTGAGGAGGCCTATACCTTCTTATGTGACATTCGGTCAAGATACAAGAATACCGTGCAAATCACTTGTTACCTATGAAAATCAGATGGCCACATGTCAATATTGCCAAAAAGCTGTTCACTACAGTAAGCCATGTTATAAACTGGACAAGGAGACAACTACACCAAAGGACAACTGCGCTTCCTTCACACCAACCCCAAGCAACCCCAGTACACTTGTAACAGTCACCAACAACAGTGAAGCATCCCCTTCGACGAAACCGTCCAACGTATCCCCTGTAGAACAAAGTACACCAACAGCAGTTAACAACTTACCCTCCAACAAACCAGCAACTGCAAACAATGTACAACAAGACGCATCTACAGCAGCTAGCAACGAAATCAACAACAATACCACCGATGCGGCAATGAATGACGAGACGAACCGCGAACAAACTGCCCCTCAATTCTCGCAGGAGAAAAATGGAAGATCCTCTCCCCCTAGAAAAAGGGTTACAACGAGATCCAATATAAATTATCTTAAAACTCAGCTAAATCGGCCACGTAAAGCTTGTACGCAAATAGGCCTGAATAAAATATCTTTTAAATTAAAAAAAATACATGGAATTCATAATTTACGCTTTTTATCTAATAGGAAAAAAATGGTTCCTCCAACAAACCTATGTCTGATTTCATGATTGGCTTAATGGGAACCAGAAATTACCTCGATCGAGAATCTGCAATTGGAAACCATATATTCTTCAATTATTAAATTCGATATGAAAATATTCCGATAATGAAAACGCACCGAACGTACTCCAATTTTTGCATATCGTTCTAATTTATGAACTTGAGCAATTCTGAAATTTTGGAAAAGAACTCATTCTAGGACTCCTGGTTCCAAATTCAATACTAGAACTGAAATGTGCACCGAACCTGAATTGAGGAATAACATTCAGTTCTAGATTTAAATTCCATCATTCAGGTTCTGAATTCTGAAAATGAGTTCTGGAATTGAGTTTACTGATTAAATTCTGAAACTGAATTCTGGCATTAAATTTTTGTTTCTGAAGACATTTAAAAAATTCTGACTCTGAGTTCAAATCTAAAATTTTGTTTCAGAATCCAGATCTAGAATTCGTATCTTGAATTATGTACCAGAATTCAGAAGTTTAATTCCTGAATCAGAATTCTGGATACGAATTCCGAACTTCAATTAAGAAATTGAATTCAGTTCCAAAATCTAGTCCAGAAACGCAATTCTAAAAATTTAGTTCTGGAATCAGGATTCAATTCCAGAGTCTAAGTTTTAACTTTTGAACCTGTATTCTGTCACGAAACTCTGAAACTGAATTCTGAAACTAAATTCTTAACCTTAAATTGAGTTAATAATACAGGTGGACCAGAATTCAGGTTCTGAACCCAGTGGACTAGAATCCAGGTTATGAACCGTCGTGCGAGTGCGAAAAAGGCAAGTTTCCAAAAGTTTGAAAAAACCAAACTGTTGAGTTATTGATGGTTTTCTCACACTTTTGACAATTTAATCATAAATTGCTGATCATATTTCAGATGACATGGAGAAAGAATTATATTGTTGCGTTTGGTACAACTCAAGATATTCACGATTAATTTCTACCCATTCTTCCACTGGACGAATTTTGAAATGGTGCCCCATATTAAAGTATGTCGTATTCACGACAAAAACTTATCCCCTTGTACAATAATGAGTTTTGCGATCTGGCTAACAAAAAGCTTGGTGTTCTAGCATCAGATGCGTGTCTAGTATTGTACCGGTGCAAATCAGTTCCTCTTTCAATTCTATCACACAAATATCGAGGCAGCATTTCAGATTTTGAAAATGAATACCATGGTTAAGTAGTGAATTCTCTGTTTCACTGAAAGCCATTTATATATTTATTAATTTATTTGGAGCAGGAAAAAGCCCAATGGAGCTGAAATAATAATCTCTCATTCCAGCAGGCATAAAACCTCCTTGTCGTTTATATCAACAGATTACAACAATCCAACAGATACATGTATGTACTTTATACTATCAATTAAAACTAACCCTAGCTGACTAGCTCTATAGTAATTAGATGACACTGAACCCAGCGGGTAAACGATGGTGATTTTGCATTAAAACTAGAGAAGAAAAGAAATATGCTTTAAAATGGGAGGTAGAAGGAGGGAGTGGTGAATGAGAGTTGGCGAACGAAACGTGGTTAGAACCGACATAAAGATCTAATTAGTGTTCGAAAAGATAGGAGAAGAACAATGAAGAGCGGAGAAGAGGAGATACAACAGGATTAGTTACAACGAGCGAATTTATTAGTTTTCGAAGGAGATGGTGGAGAGAACGAAGGGGTGGTCGAGCGGAAAGAATTAACATTAGTATTATAACTGCAAAAATAAAGAATCATGGAATAATCGTTGTATCGCATTACGAGAGAGATGAAAATCAAATTCCTGTGAGCAACTATTGAATAAACGGCACATACTGGAAAAGGGTTCATTATATCCGTAATTGGTTCTAGTATGGGGAATTCGTATAAATGGATGAGAACGAAGACTTCGACGATGAATGTCAAAATTGATCAATTGTAGGAGATCAGGACTGTCAACACGTGATTGAATTAGATCAGCAATAAAGACAGCCTTGCAAACGTTCCTACGTACAGACAGCGGATCTAGCTCAATAAGCCGACAACTATTTTTGTAACTAGGAACTTTGAATGGGTCCCTCCATGGTAGATTGCGGAGTGCAAATCTAACGAATTTGCGTTGAACACTTTCGACACGATCAATGTCGATTTGATAATGAGACGACCAAACGATAGCTGCGTATTCTAATGTTGATCGAACTAGCGCACAATAAAGAGTCTTCAGTCAGTGTATATTGGTAAAGTTCTCAGTGATCCGAAATATGAAGCATAAGAGTTTAGAAGCTTTCGAAATTACATAATCGACATGATTCTTGAAATCCAATTTGTGATCGAGAATAACACCTAAGCCATGTTGATCTTTTCTTGATATGCTCTTCTATACCGTTAAAAGTTATGGTTTTCGATGCACTATGTGTTGGTTTGATAAGCTGCTTGAGAATTTTCCATAACTCTTTGCTGTTTTGTTGATTTTGTTCGATCTTCCTCTGAATGTATTCATATCTAGTCTTCTTCAGGGCCCGTGAATAAATATTTCGTGCTTGTGTATATCTACTTCAGTGACTATCATTGTTAGTTCTACAGAATCTCTTGTACTGTTTATCCCTCTCCCGTAAGAGGTCTATTGAGTACCAACTTTTTGAGCTGTTCCAACCAACGTATTTTTCCGTTATTAATTTATTCGTACACGTTTTCAACACGTCGGTCAGAATAGATGCCCTGCGATCCAAATTTCCAGTCAACTGTGTACAACCCAAGCTTCTTGATACAAGTCGAGATATGGTTTGCTTGAAAACTCTGATTTTGCTTGAAAACTTTTTCTGCAATTGCGAAACTACGCAATTTTTCGATCACTAAGTGTTAACGAATGCTGTGTCGATAAAATTGTCAGTTTTATGCACACGGCACGGGTGCTTACAAAATTCGCATATTTCACGCTTCTCGAACTAGATTAAATCACAAACGAAATATTTCAATTAGCAAACACCATTTTTTGCTTTCGTCTGCTAAATTGAGCCATTTTGTCAACAATCAACAGTTTGGCTAATACGATTAGCTTCGAACGTGGTGCAGCGAATAGGATTAAGTTGTGACAAAGTTGGTTCTTTCTTTGGAGCGGAATAAAAAAATTTATTCCGTTTTGAACACGTTATAGATTGCCATCGGCCGGCCTTCCAAGATCCTGCTCCGCTCCGAATGCAGTCCAGCGCCCAAACAATCTGGTTCCGTTGTTGTGGATTATGTAGAGCTGTTCGGTTCGGGTCCTTCAAGGGTCAAGAGACGCATAATTATCGATTTTTAAGATCCGTAAAAAGCACGCGCACGTCTTTGGCACCCTCAACAAGCGTGTCCGAAGGATAATAAGATCGGGTCGATAAGCGGGATCTCGTTTGGAAACTTTTGAAATGGGAACAGCAGAACAACACCGTCCTGTTAATCCTATTAACGGTGTGAAGATTGCGTAAAAATATGGTCAGCTTTTCGGGAGTACCAAGAACGGTACAGCTCATAATTCATACTACTCTGCTTGGCACCCAGCTCTAGCCGAACCCAGGATAAATGCAAAAAAACGTGCCAAGGGTCTGGGAAAAAAAATCCGGTGAATTAATTGAAGCGACTGACGGTTGGTAATGAATCAATCGGAACCCACATTTCGATTCGTTGGGAATATGTGGGTGGAAAGCCAGGGGAATGCACATGCGGAGATGAATGGCATATGCATGGGACCTGGCGAAGGGAGAAAGGAGGACAAAAATTTGGGAAAACAAAAATTTTGAGAAAGACCAAACACACTTTTTTTCTCCGCTTCATTGCTGTTCCGTCTATTTCGGGAAAACATCATGCATCTGTTGTCGAGTGCGGAATGATGTGGCAGTTTTTATCGGGTCCAGGCAAGGCAGGATCAACATTGCGGGCTAGCAAATCCCGGGGAAGGTGGGCAATGTGTGTTTTAATGATAGATGGATCAAAGGCTCAAACTTTTGGTAGCACCATCGAAGGGAAAGCAACCGCACAGCCGCCAGCGTCAACCACCACCGAGTCTGTTTGATGCAAAAATCGAAATGAATTTATTTGGGCTTGGAAAAACGGTGGCAGGATGCTGCATGAGTACAGTACCTTTGTGTTTGTTTGGAGAACAGATGAAAGTGAGTCTTTGCGCATGGAAAATAGCATTCTCGATGTTAGGAATCGAAAAAAGGGGTACAGATGATTAAGTAGTTTTGCAGAACAGTTGCCACCAAAATATATATAACCTGTAAGTGGCTTACTCTTAGTGGTATTCGGTTGTCGGAAGGGTTCTGTTGCAGATCTAAAATTGCAGCATTTCATCACCCAATAAACTTAATATCTTCAGAAGTTTTCCACAAGAAGAAAACATGCCGAAATTTGTGATCGAAACACCATAAAAGATATTATGAAATGGAAACATATAACGTAGTGTTAATTTACATTTTATCGAAAATCTACAACTAATCTTTACCTAAAAGTATTCTCTCATTATAAAGTCTGTGTCAGCAAAATCTACTCGCGAGTTTTTTCTTGCGAAATCTGACAGTCTTTCGGCGGAAAGCTACGGCACAACTATAAACTTATCGTCACATTCCTCGATGGATCAAAAGTGTGATCATTGTTCCAAAATTAGTGCTAAGTAGACAAAGCGACTGGAAGCCGAATCCCTTTATAAGCATGACCCAAATTATAATTTCAATCAGTCGCTGTTGTTTTAATCCGGTTAATTGTGTAATAATACCTTTCTCATGTCACTCACTTTCGCATACATAATATATACATTCTATTTTCATTTTATGCGGTTTCTTAAAATAGTTTTTTATGCGACTTTATTTATACGAAACTATGTGTTTTCTTTAATGCAAATTTTCAAAGTTATGCGGATATATTTTTTAGAATTTTCAAAGCTATTTCGTTTTCTTGTTTTGTCTTAGAAATGCACGAAAAGTCAAGATCTGGTGTTAGCCCGAAAAAATGTTGTTTAGGTCCACTCTGGAACTGTTCGATTTATTTTCAATACATGTCCATTGCGAGATAATATTATAAACATTTTTGGCCCGTATGTTTCGGGGCTTTTTCAAAGCAAATTTTCAAAGGTAATGAATTTTTGTACAAATGTTATGTTATGCGTTATATTAAAGTTATGCGGTTTATTTTTATGCAGTTTTGTTATGTTGTACGTATCCACTGCTAAAAAAAACTTGAGTGTACTGGAGCATTTTTCGAAAACTTCTCTTTGGCTCTTAAAAGAAACCAAAAAAGACTATAGTGGTATCATCTAGCATAACCTAAAAATTCAAACATTTCGGTATAAATTGAAACAGTTCTCGGACCTATGAGAAAACGAAGTGGATTCCACTATTTCAGGTACTTTCGGAACCGTCATCCGGGTACCGGGCCGAAGTCGGCTCGTGAGGCCATTAACTAACATCATCTACTAATTGGATTAATTGGATTGAGTCCAATTTAGATCTTTTCGTTTTTTTTGCCATGCCGTTCTAAGCAAAGGTTTGAAATTCACTTATCATCGTATAATTCCGGAGCAGGAAACTGGATCCAAGAAATAGCAGTATTTTTTTTACACTTTTTACATCATTTTTTTTCTGGCACACTGCTTAAGCTCTAAGATGCCAAGGGCATTTTCTAATTTTAATTAACGACTAACTTAAAACTTGGATATTATCATTAGGGTAGTGGAATATTCCGGTCGCAATGGTCGATTCTGGCAGATTCAGCCTGGAGCAGGCGATCGGCAATGGCCGGTGGATTAAATATAACACTAGTGTCTTCCAGATGACGATTATACGTTTCAATGGGTCCGCGAGAAGCACCCCCAGGTCACGGAGATCCGGCGGGTGGCCCGCATGTTGGTCATCGACTGGAGCAGTTTTCCCGTCGGCGACGATGGTGATGTTGCCTAAGAGAATGAAAGAAGTATAGAGAAGTAATTGTGTGGAAAACGGGATGAAAACGAGGGTATGGAAACGAATGACTAAAACGATAGAGATCTAATTAGTTGACATCGAGATGGTGGAGAAACGGAGGAAGAAGGGGGAACGAAAAAGTTAGTGACAGCAAAAAGATCTTGTTATTTTCTACAGAGATGGTGGACAGGTGAGGGATTTGGAGAATCGGGTGAATGTTAGTCTCGAACCTGCAGGTGCCTCGACAAGAGAGAGGAAACCACGGATTACACTTGTATATTAATGTGTTTAAGGTACTGTTATATGAGAAACATATATAAACTATCCCGACTCGCCAACACATCCCAAACCGGAACATTGGGCGGTCTACCTCGGGCCCTAAGGGATTCCAGTAGCTCCAACCTGACGTCGCGACACTCTACGCACGACCACACGACATGCTCAATGTCCTCATAGGCGTCGCCACAGGTGCAGAGACCGCTCTCCGCGAGCCCAATACACAGGAGATGTGCATTGAAAGTGTAATGATTTGACATGAGCCGCGACATAACATAACGCGACGTCGATAATCTAGGGATAATGGAGTGTAGCCATCGTGACAGTTCGCCATTGCTCCATGAAGCTTGCCAACTTTCGAGAGTTTTCTGACGAGAGATACTAAAAAATTCATTGAAGCATATTGGTCTTTCATAAATATCACCTTCTAGTGCGCAGCCAACGAGTCTGCCTTTTCATTGCCCGGAATGGAACAATGCGACCCAAACTAACGATATTGAATAAGACCGTCCAGATGAAGCTCTCAAGTGTTCTCGTATTTTCCCCAGAAAATAGGGGGCATACTTTCCTGGAAGATGCCGAAGCCTGTGGACTCGTTGATGTTTGTTCCGTCAGTGTAAAACATCTTTTCACAGTTGACTGTTCTACAAACTACAAGGATCAACCCCATGTGGTTGTTCTAGCCATTGATGTGGAACAAGGCAACCAAAATTTATAATGATCTACAATCAAACAGTTCAATCAATCGTCACACTTTTAAATCCGCTATTGCACGAGAGTCATCCTAGATTGATCTTGATTAGGAACCAACACCGAACATTGTTTGTTTTATAGCCGACGAAATTACACCAATATCCCAAATGTATGCAATTATATCTTTGTACGTACTTGCGATGCGTATTTTGATATTAAAGCTTCTTCTCGTCAAGATAGTGTTCAAGTTTTGTATGCAAGCAGTGATTTTTATAGCGTTAAGTTTCTCTACCATTCTGCGATTTCGGTTGAAGCGATAAACTTATCATTATCAATCGAGTTCATCTTATATAAATTAGAAATTAATATTACGCAGGCGAAACGACATAACATGGAATTTCATCCGAGCTTGCATGACACAAGATCAGAGCATACCAATTAAAGCTTCAAATCGTTTTATGGCACTTTTTGTTTTGCTGTCTAGCAACAATCTACCTCTAGCATGCTACGCGTAGGACTGAAACGTTTGCTATAATTTTGCTTCTATGTATAGATTCGAGTGCTTCCAACAGCTTCGCTTTTGCATCGATTGACCAATCAGAGCGATGCTTTCCCTTTGAGATATCGCTTACCCCTTTAAAACCGTCGTCTATGGCAGGGAAATCCGATATGCTGGAGATTTTTAGTAGACAAAATAGGACATTGCTCGCTACTAATCAAAATTTCAATCATTTATAATTGAAAATACGTGACTTGATACATTCAAATCGAGTCTTAGAAATATTTCCAATCAAATAATGAAATAATATTAATAATTGATACAAAATATACTGAGCTGCAAGTGTTTAAAACCTGATCACATTTCTACGTGTATTTTTCCTTGAGTTTCTAATTTGCACCCCTATATAGAAAATAAAGATGTGTTCCACATCAATATTGGGGGCCACTTGAGGGCGTACGTGACCCGGAATTCCACGAACCTCTTCTTTCATGGATGTGTCAAAAAACACAGTGGAATCAGAAGTATCCAAGAAATGACCACGGTTGGGAACAAACGAAGAAGGGTTAATATTCTGAGCCATGTAATCGAATACATACTTTCGAAGTTTTCAATCACCATCGGATTCAAAATATCGCATCGGATTAGCAATCGATATGAGAGATCCCAAAATCGATTTTTCAACGGTAAGACGCCCGCCAACACTTCGAGACTCATCGTATGAATTGACTGCATGCAACCTAAGGAAATACGCAAACAACGATATTGGATTCTTTCCAGCTTGATAAAATGGGTGTTCGACGCGGATCGGAAGCAAAAGCATCCGTATTCCATCACGGAAAATATCGTTGTTTGGTATAACCTGATCAGGTCTCCTAGATGGGCACCCCACCACGATCCGGTTATTGTACGAAGAAAGTTGATTTGCATAAAAGAGGGCTAAGGCATGAGCCCTGAGGAAGACCCATGTAGCTGAATCGTATTGTATACAAATCACCATGCGCGACAGTAGATTATATAAAAAGTAGTCCATAACTGGCGAAAGTTGATGCTTCAGCAGATAAAAACTTTTCATGCTAAGGGCCAATTTACAATCCTAGGAAAACGGCCATTGACGCAAATCGCAAAATCAATTTTCTTGTTTGTTTGGTACATTTAAAAAAAAATGCATTTTTCTTTGAGATTCATCAAGCATTAGCGAAGAAAATTGCTAATGCGTTCATCAATAATGGCTGTTTTCCTGAGATTTTAGGTAGAACCTTAACTCATTACATTATTTTATACGTTTGTTAGATCGAACGTACTTCGTTCACTATTTGCTGGTACTGAACAGTACTCCTTGTTTCTGTTTGAATATAACTATTTTGTCTATTCCATGCAAGTTATCCCGTAGGAAACAGGTTATTCAGTGGGTTGATATGTATTCAGCTGATTTTTTAATGTTACCAGCGATTATTGAGGACACCCGGTACTTCGATTAAAGTTCACGTAAAAAGGAATTTTATTATTTTTTTTTGTATTTTGTATACGATGATTTGACACTATGCACGTATCGTTGTTAACTAAGACGAATATTATTTCAACACATTTACGTTTGAACTGGATATATTGTGAGCTATAAGCTCAGTCTATAGATTGTACCTCTTTTGCCTTTTTCGCGTTGAGGTGCATTAGTCCTATCCAAACTAGGCCAATTTATTTTCTGTTCATCAAACTTTACAGTGCTCGCTTTGTTTCGCGCATTTTCCGATTATTGTTTATCAGATTTGTTAATTCTGACAGCGTTCTTTTGTTGTCGCTACTTGTCTCGATCCTAACCGCTTTTCGACTGTTTTGGATGCGATACAAATGCAAACAGAGTCATATAATACTGCTATCTTGTAATTTTTACAGGTGTAAAAATATAGCTTGTTAAAACAAAGTTTTAGTGTCTAAAACTACCCGTAATCCTTATTATTGAAACGCTCATTTTCTTCACAACATGTTTTCCGCAAAGAAGTCCATTCGCTGAGCGTTTTCCGAATTGAGTATTTTCCGAATAAGCCACTTTTAAGTAAGCGAATTGGTCAGATTAAAGCTAAAGATAGTTACAATGCTACGGCGTGTATTTTCCGACGCCTTTAGGAAATTTTAGAGGCTACAAGATTTTGTTTTGGAAGCTGGGTTCCAAAAATTTTGTTTTTAATGATATCAACGGTTCTGTATGCGAAGAATCGATTGCGAAGCCTGTTGAAACAGAATGGTTAAATTCTTTAAAAAATAATATCTTTTTGAGAATTTAAACTTTGCACTGCTGCAGCCAACTTTTAACTGTAACTTTCATTGCAGCTTAGGTGTGTTAATCTATTCGTAAACCGATGAGTTTTACTTTTTCCTTGACGATAGATTTTCTTCGTTCGTGCTTCGCATGAGCGTGTTTTAGCCTGTCACACTCATAAATCCGTAACTCTAGAAACAGAAAACAGATCCAAATAACATAGAGATTTATCGAAATTCGTCAATTTTTGGCACCTACTGCCCCGAGGTGTAATCTCTATGCAAACATATGAAACCAAGAAACAGTTATATGTACTCAATACAAACAATGCTATTTAAAACATCAAACGTGTTTACCAATACAGAAAGTTTAGGAAATATTTGATGAGTTCTCAAAGATGTTGCAAAAAAAATCTTTTGAATTCAATAGAATATATAACATAATCAGCCTCATAACAGTAAACGAGTACGATAATTTCAGAGAAGTCAACAGCTATCGCAATAATCCCCTAGACCATAAAGTTGGCCTGCACCGTAAATTACCGTAAGTTGACTGTACACAATTTTAGCTCGAAAAAGTGGGACGTAACCGAAGCCTTTACCTACTGCCTTGACGGTACACCATGTAGTATGTCCCAATTAGGATCGACAGTACTAGCCGGGGCAGTTTGTTTGCATTTCTGTACCACCAGCACCTCTATCGACAGATACCGGCTTGTAAAACTGATTTTTACCGCCACAAAAACAACCTTTCCGGAAAAAAGGGCGGTCGGGACCTTACCTCGGATGTTTGTTTTAGCTGCTATCCATCGACGACGATGACGACGACGATAGCGAGGACGACGGACGGCAGGCTAGAAAGTGAAAATTTTCCTCTCCCATCATAAAAGCGAAGGATTAAAAAAGTAACAAAAGTCGAATCATGTCAACCGTATGCTAATTGCTGCCATTTAGGGTTTCATTCGATTGTCCTGTCTTGTAATGGTTTTTTTTGGTTGTTGCCTCTCTCTCTAGTTTCTTACGAAAACCGACTCAAAGGCTGTTATGGGCGTTAATTACCTTGCTCGTGCCGTAAAATTTCAACCCAGTCAGCAACAACAGACGGAGCGTAAAGGATTAGGTGCCATAAAACACCGTCTAACTGTTTTAACTTTTACTTTTTAACGCTGCTTGTTGTGCGGTGTTTGTCTTGGATAATCTTTGTCTCCTAGCGGATCATCCTACGGCAAACAATCGGTCGTTCCTTTCGTCTAACTGGATGAATCTTTCGAGTCTGAAAAAGGATTAAATTGTCGTCATAAATATTGGGATGTAACTTAATTTCAAACTCGTCCTTCTGACCTGTCCAGGGTCGGGTTCAATCATGGCTAGACATGTGCAAATCTGGATGTCCAACGGTCACCAAATTGTCCAGGTGAAGCCGAAAGAAAGATCCGCTTTATTGATCGATCAAATTTCGCTCAAACACAAAAGCACAACTGGCCCTTTAAATTGTAAAGATTCGTCCCAAAATACTGACCATATGCGTAGGGGAAGAAAGGCACATGGAAACAAGGCACAAAGATCATGATTTATCGATCATCTTTCCAGCTTACTTCCCTTCGAATAAGCTTCGTTCCGATCTTTACGTGCAATAAAAAAAAACACGCGTCTTTGATTTATCAGAAAAAATGAGCCACAATCGGACCTTTAATTGTTCGCCCCTCTGCGTGTAAGCCGGCCAGGATAACAAACCCAGCAGAGAGGAAGGATTCTTTCGGTTGAATTACGGCACGCTAGGTCAAAGGAAGAAAACAAAATCGCAAAACAATGTCCAATAATCACGTCAACGTGTCCTCACACAGCCCCGGTGCCGCTCTGTGGACTCAGCCGTCCCGACACGGTGAACTATCTCACCGAAGAAAAAAAAACACCCGGCCCGTACCGGATTGGCTCGTCCTCGCACTCGTCATCGTGTCTTCGTTTGATTCGATCAATGAATCATGATACATTGGACACAAGCCGATGACGACCGACGTCCAGCCGATTTTGTTCGATTGCTGTAGACATAGTCAAACAAAGTAAAAATCATCACAGCTAAAACACGAATGGAAAGTATGATCCTTTGATCGATTTGCATTCTTTTGTTTGGTAATCAAATAAAATATCAATGGAAAACGAAGTAAGACCTGTTTTTTGGCAGATTTATTCGTATTAATAGTGATTTCTCGTTTAATCCAAAACATAAATCTGTTTTTAGATATTTTAGAAGAATACAATTGCTATTCTCTAATGCAAAGCTGATTCAGTTGCAGTGCTATCACAAATTATTCGAATAATTCAAAAGATTTTGACCTAAGCCGTTCCCGGGTAGAAGTGATTTGCAAACCAATACCAAATTCTGTCATTAAAATCAAACATCTCAATGGTAAAAATTAACATTATTTAGTTTGAAATAAGAGTTAAAATATCAAAAATCATAACAAAGCCTGCATGAGAAAATAGCAACAAAATAAAAAATTCTGTCATTGTAATATTAAATCATGAACAAAATATTTATAGAAGATGAATTTGTTCATTATTTTATATTCTAGCATTTAGAATAGAGTAATATCTTAAGTATTTCTCTTATCAAATTCTGATGCAGTTTATTAAATGATATTTTATTTGAAGATAAAACTACTGGGTCAATTTACTTAATGAAATTGAAATAGCTCATCAATAACGAAATAAGATATTATAACTAATTTTGATGTTGAACAGATATTGTACAATGTATTGATCCCTTGATGAAATATCACGAAAATATCAAGTATCACTCTGACAACACAGAGACATCAAGCCAAGATATGATGGTAAAATTTGTTATTATTTTGACCTTTGTTTGCTATTTACACCTACCCGGGTTGAAATCTCATTCAACCTAACAACCGGTGATATTTCTTTTAGGCAAACATTAGAATATTGATCAATTTTAGATTATTGACCCCTTAAGACTCCATATTCATGTGTCTTAGATCTGCGGCTTGGATTTGTTCTTTGGCAAATTTTAAAACATCGTTGCTCACAAATTCGAAAAGACGACTTTTTAAACATCCGATTGCATCGTGATATATTCCCGAAATGTATTGTTTAGACAAATTCGCTTGATTCCAATCGTTGTCAGATCACCGTTTCGTTTATTATTGCTATTGAAATATTCTGAATATGCATTCGTTCTACGGCTTTTTCGTATTTGAGATCAGTGTCTACCAATTATAACTGATTATGTTGAGAATTGTCCTTCATCGTTGGATAATTTTTTAGAATTTCAATTTTGCAGATTAATACAAACATTAAAGAAAAAAATATCTAGCCTGTCAAGAAATTCGATAGGATAACATGACTCGTCATTCAAAAACAACTGAAAGTTGGAGATTTCCAATAAATTTTATATAAAAATCGCTGTGTCCCTAATTTTCTCATCTTGACCCGCACTTTGGGCTTGGTTACACCGACGATACGACCAGGCACTGCGAAGAAAAATTAGCATTAAAATTGTCCGTTGCCGATTTACCACCAGTTACCATAAATTCTGCGACCCCTTGATAACGATATAAATAATCTTATCGAGCAACACTGTTTAAGTTGCTCCGAGCTAGTTACCATGACCTCAGAATAAACAAACAAACAATTTGAAAAAGAGATACCGGAATATGGAAATGGGTTTGTATATCAGGCACGTAAAGTCTGATTGGATCGAGAATAAATAAAAAAAGCAACTTATTTCTATCGGTAGAGTGTATGGAGTCAACGAAGCGAATCTGAAAAGTTCTCCATTGGCCCCTGGCGATAGATGTATATCAAATATGTATATATTCGCAAAAAAACAAGAACAATCTAGTTCCAACCACGTACCGCCATTTTACTTCTTACGCTTTTGAACTACCAAGTAGATGACACTGTAGTCATAAGCATGACGGAACTCAATAAACATCTTAGGTGAACAGAAAATATGTTTCTCAAAAGTACTAAAATAACATGTAATAAAATATAGTCTTTTGTTTCAATACTTAACATAAAATAACTATTTTTTGGTATCATCATACCAAAAAGATTCAAAGTTTTTAGAGAGCTACGAATAAATATGGAATTGGGAATGTATACCCATTCATGTTAATAACAAAGTTAAATTTATTCCATGATATACATCCACGTTCAGATTTAATATTGCACTAATAATATGGCCATACTATTTATGTAATGTTGTTCAGAATAGTTCCGTTTTCTACATAATCTTTGTCCGAATCAAGCACTAGGATTTCTCTGCAACCAGGCCCGTACCCAGAATTTCGTTTCGGGAGGGGCCCACAAATAAGAAAAAATGCATCTAACTGATGATTCTTGTGTCTTAAGTAGTTTTTGTTTTTTTTTTGAAGAGTGAGTGCAAGTAATTATAAATTAATGTAAATTTGTACTCACATATTTTGGATTGCACAATGAGGGATTGAAGCAAGAAGTTATATGTATCAAAGGGAAGAGATCGATTTTTTACATTTCTTTTATCATATAGTCCCAAAGTTCGGCTTCGACTTCTGGTTCCGGAAAAACTGAGTGATGAGTATTAAAACCTTCAATTTTAAAGGTGTATTTTATGTAAATGTTATAATGTGTTCACTATGTAAAAAGAAACAAATATTTTGAAACAATTCAAGCTCATCTAGTTTGCAAAATTTGTTGATTGTTTGTCGGACAGATGATCGAGCAGATTTAAATAAATTTATATTCAAATGAAGTGCTTTATAATCCCACATGATCCTATTTAATTTCATCGAGTCATCTTCCGTGTCTGACTTTTTTGAAGGCTTTTGAAAATCACGCTTTTTGTAGACGTTTGTAAAAATTTACAGACTTTTGAAATCGGCGCGGTCTGTTTTATTCACTACACCAATTCCTTACATCATTCTTTGAAGAAAACTTGGAGTTCAGACAGTACAGACTTCTTCAGCCCTGCATGAATATATTCAAAATTTTTACTTTGCATCTCTGTTCTGGTTATACAGGATGATAAGTATAAAAATTTGAATTCGTCATTGGAAGTGACGATGCTACAACAGAAAAATCTTCTTAGTAGTAGTCAAAAACTCCAAAATGGAACTCACATAAATTTCTCAGAGATGACTAGGACGATTTGCACAAATGTAAGAATGCTTGGTCTTATGGATTCATAGACTTGTATGCTATTTTAACCCAATCCGGCTTCCGGTTTCGGAACAGGTCCGGAAGAAGCGGTCAGAACTCCAAAATGAAGCTCACACTCTGCTCTGTGCATTGTCTCGAAAAACCAATCGCTATAATAATGCACACTTATACTTGCTGTCGAAGGTGTTTTTCTTTGTTCGAGATAGTCCACGAAAAGTATACCGAGACAAACCCAAAGAACCGACCTCATAACCATTTCGCCTAATTTAGCCTACCTAGGTCGCTTCGGAGCACTCGTGCCGAATTCAGTCTATTGTCGGTTAATCATTCTATTCTCTGGTGTATAATAATGGATCCAGATTTCGTCAACAGTAACCAATCGACATCATCATCATCAGCATAGGCGGACAAGCTTCCGACGTGTGCTCGCGTTCATCGTTTTAATCCTGAGTATGCAAGTGCGGCATCCAGCGGCAGGACATCTTTTTCATTCGCAGAATCTTGCTAAAAGTATGATTATTTTGCTCAGTACTAATCCTCATGGCACTTTTTGGTCATCCTGTACCATTTCCTTTAATTTTGACATTGATTGAAATCACTGTGAAAACCGATTTTTGTGCTTCGAAAAAAATTCGATTGGGTTACCTGAAACTGGTTGGTAAAATCTTCTTATTAACAGATCATGTTAGTTGATGACTCATTTCTGTTCTTGATTCTGGAAATAGTGGGTATGGTGGCCGGTATCCAGGAGGAGCCCAAAGATAAAAAATAATGTTACTGAAGATGGCTTACGTACCTAATTTTCGGTGTGCTTTTTACGGGTTTTTTTTTTAACAGACGCTATAAACTTTTCCACTGGATATGTTCACTGTCTTATTTTTTTGTAACACATGTCTGAGATCTTCTAAATAATTATATATCTGTTTTCGATTTCGGGAGGGGCCAGGGCCCCTCGGGCCCCCCCTCTGGGTACGTGACTGTCTGCAACAGTACAATATCAGTTTTGTCATATTCGCTATCAGTTCCAGGATTGGCACCTTCAGTGTGCTTTCTAATTCAGCTGTGGCCTTGCATGCATCCCTTAATAGAAAGCTAATTTCGGTCGGACGGAAATACTTCGAATTAATTCTATGCAAACATTAACCAAATAATTTTTACATTTATTTACATTCTACATGTCTTCAATAAATCGTTACCATGCAATAATTTATCAGTATGTGTTGCCAGTTTCAACATTTTTATAAATGATTTCGTTTTGACATTACGAGTTACTGAGGGGTACTTAAATTTGCGATACAGGTACAAGTAGGTACAAGTAGGTCTCGGTTTGGATGTTAATTCGTCACATATGAGTCGAAGGCATGACCATCCGCTTGCTATTCAAAACTTCTTAGCAACCCTTCAGTAACTTGTCACGTCAAAATGCAATCATTTGGAAAATATTTTAAACTGGTAACTTTGCCAGAAAACGGTTGTTTTTGGAATAACAACTTATGTAACCCTGGCTACCTTCATTCAACTTAATCTTTTCACAATAGTTGAAAGAGAAAAGTTTTTACTATATACCTTATGATCAAAACGGAACCGGAATTTTCATTTTAAAATTCCTGCGCTTGTCCAATCGGTAAACTTTTATTCTCTCAACGTTGGCAACACTTTTATACACATTCTGTCAAATTTTGACGCATATCGCACCATTAATTTTTGTTTGGCGTCTTTACAAAGAAGTTGAAAAATTTTCGTGTGGCGATTTTTATAATGGATGAAAATTTAGAACAACGTGCGTGCATCAAATTTTGTATAGCAAATGGATTTAAGTGTTCCTAAACGTTGAAAATGTTAGAAAAGGCCTTTGGTGAATCGTGTCTAGGAAAAACACAGGCATACGAGTGGTATAAACGCTTCAAAGGTGGTCGTACAAGCTTGGATCATGATGAGATCCCTGGCCGCCCAACAACATAGTTAGAGAGAATTTAGTTTACCGATTGGACAAGCGCGGGAATTTTAAAATGAAAATTCCGGTTCTTTTTTGATCATAAGGTATTTTATGATTTGCATTAAAATCGGTACTAGAAGTAACGCTTTCATCTTATTTAAAGAAGTCAGACATCCTTGATTGAATTTTCATTAAGAAGAGATCAGAGTTGACGGTTTGGATTAAATTCTGACATATCCCTAGCAATTTACTTCGCTGGCGAAAATGTGCATCTTCAGATACTATGTCAGATGTCGTAATCGATAATAAAGTAAAAAAAATTTAAAATAGGTAATCGAATATTAAAACTTTTCCGAGGCTAAGAAATTTATCGATTATTTACAAATGCTGTCTTGGCTCAGTGTCTGAGCATATTTGGACACATACTGAATTGTGCTAGTATCTTTGTGGTTTACATTTAAAGCAGCCCATACATCTTCAGATTTCCGGACACTCCAAATGAACCTTGGACGGAATAAATAACTGAACGAATAACTGAACTAAGCGTGCGTGATGACTATTCAGTTTTGCGTTTTTTTTTTTATTCAATAATATAATATAATATTAAGGCACACTGCTTAAGCTCTAAGATGCCAAGGGTATTTACTAATCTTAATTATCGTCTAACTTAAAACTAGAGTAGTATCATTATGTAATATAGTATCTGGCGATCGGTAGTGGCCGGTGAATTGAATTTAGGATGAGATGATTCCAGATGGCGATGGTAATTTTCTATGTTGGCCGCATTCTTCGGTCCGTGAGGGTCCGCGGGAAACACCCCCAGGCTACGAAGGCCCGGCGGGTGGCCCCAGTTTTGCGTTTTGTCTTCATGTCAGTTTCAACAGTCTTTTCATGTCATTTAGGGGTTAGCCAAATTTTGTGCTAGGGCACATAACAGTTTTTAATATTTTTACGTTTCGTCTTTGACTCATCAGTGCAGAGCAGTTCAAATTGAACTGCTTAGTGCTAAACTCGGCAGTTCAATTTGAACCGCTAAGCAGACGTAAAGTTTCTGCTACTTACAGAACACTTTTTGTTTTGCAACAGAGTGCAATGTCTTTTCTGACGTGCCGAACGAAAACGTGTTTTCGACTATTTCTGGCCGATGCAGGTATGGTCATTTAGGGGTTAGCCAAACTGATGAGTCAAAGACGAAACGTAAAAATAATAAAAACGGTTATGTGCCCTAGCACAAAATTTGGCTAACCCCTAAATGACCATACCTGCATCGGCCAGAAATAGTCGAAAACACGTTTTCGTTCGGCACGTCAGAAAAGACATTGCACTCCGTTTCAAAACAAAAAGTGTTCTGTAAGTACCAGAAACTTTACGTCTGCTTAGCGGTTCAAATTGAACTGCCGCGTTTAGCACTAAGCAGTTCAATTTGAACTGCTCTGCACTGATGAGTCAAAGACGACACGTAAAAATAATAAGTCTTTTCATGGATGCACAATATTCTGATCAAAAGAAAACTGACGGACTGAACGATTAACTGAAGAACTGATCAGTTAACCGGATGAAACAGTCAAAAAAACCGGACGTTTGGCCAGATGAACTATTCAGTCACTTCAGTTAATCGTTCAGTTCACGAAAAACTGTTCGGAAAACTGAGCGTGTATGGGCCGCTTAAAAGTTTCGTTGAAATTAAAATATTCATGCACGCAAACATCGCATTTGGACGATTTTTTCTATGAAAGGGTTTTCGTACTAATAAATATTACAATTATGGATGAATTTTAAGGCAGTTTCGTCTAATCAACTGAAAGGTAGCAATATTTCATGTTGTCGCAAAGTTGGAAGTAGAATTCATTACATTTCTATTTATGAAATCTCAATATATGAACCAGTGAAATATTTAATAATACCAACAATATACCATCTTTTGTAAGAAAATTTGCTCGTGGAACTTACTGTACTTGAAATCAACTTATTTATTGAGTTATCTATTGTTGATGCTTATCAAATGAGTGCAGCATTTTGCAGTATATTCGATTTCTACTGTAAACTACATATTATACCGACTGATCCCAGAACAGTCGTGATGTTTTTATTTTTAATTTTATTATGTGATAGTCGATGTTCGTAAAGTTCACAGAGAATTTCGCAAAACTTCCGCACCTATTTTTAGGATCTTTTCATCGTTTTAGTAAGTTTTTGAAGTACTTCTTTGACGCATCGTGTAGGTTGTTTGATCTGACATGTATGGACGAAACTGTAGTGCTCTAATGAATCATTTTCGTCCTACTGTTCGGTCACAGCATAATTTGGGTTAATCAGAATATGACAACATTGCGAACAAGTTCGATGTTGCAGAAATATTACATACATTTCTTATGCAATAAAAATAAAACTCAATCAGAAAACTAGTACATGGTTTGCATTTTGCTGAAACAAAGGGCAAACTAAAAGCTAAGATTTTCAATACTACTCTCGTAGTTGAACGACTTGTTTGTGCAACTTCAGAACTTGGGTTTACCAAAATTAATACCTATTTGCTACTTGTAACACATTTCTTATGATTAATGTCTGTTCTGGAAATATTCACATATTCATGTTTACTTTTATTTAGAAAAAAATCTTTGCTGGGTTTTCCTGGTTCATTAAAATATCAATTTGTTAAAAATAATTTGAAAATCTTAAAGAATGTTTGAGAATTATCTTATGCATATTTCAAGCAATATTCCGATGATTGTCATTATTTCTTCCAGAAATTGGTGTACAATCATCAAAACATTCTGGTCTACAAATACATGTTTTACGAAAAAATGCAGTTCGTTGTCAATTTTATATTAAGAAATCGACGAACGATTAGCATAATATTTAGAATCATCATTGATTTATATATAGAATCTATAAACTGTTGTGTACTGACGAGTCGATTATGTGCCCTATGTGCAAAGGTTAACCCCTAAACGACTATATATGTAGAATGTTTTTCATGTTCGTGGAATGTACAGAAGTTATGAAAATATAATGCGAAACTTTTTTTATTATAAGTTATGTTTGTTATGTTTTTGTGAACAGTTTCATAATCAAATAATAGTTTATTTTCGCTGGTTTTATTACTGCATTTGTCATGTGATCTATGCATCAGTTTTTGTATAGGTTGCACGATCGTTTTAAATAAAGCAAATGTGACAACTACATTAGCAATTTTTCAAATAAATTTTCCCATTCTTTATTTATTTACTATTTCAGATTGTTATGTAAAAAAAGATTTATATGTAACTCATATAGTTGCATATTCAGTTTCTCTCTAGTAATCATTAATGAGTGTTGAACATACGAGATTCGTCAGAATACAAGACGAGTGGCGGCCCGGCGAACGAGCGTAACTAGGTTAAAGCCGGGTATAAATAAACGACATAAATTAAAATTAAAACGAGTGGCATAGTTGTTATTCGTGGCAACGAAACAACTTATATATTTTCAACAACACTGAAAAAGTGCGCTTTTTCAATAAAACAACAGTTACCAGAATAGTGATATAAACTCACTTGATAAGTTGCGGAATCAGTATACGAATATAAGACAGAAACCTAACGCGCTACTTGGAGTGAGTAATATTGGATTTAACCGGGGCGCATTCGTCTTGTTTAAAAAAAAGGTAACAGAAAAATATTTATTTTTTGAAAATTTTTCGTAATTACCCATTGAATTACATACTAATCGACTCAGCTCGACAAGAACGGAAAATGTCTGTGTGTGTATGTGCACCTTTTAACGATTTTTTTAACGCACAATTTTCTTAGAAATGACTTACCCGATTTCAATAAGCTTAAGCTGGTTTGTATATATATATATATATATATATATATATATATATATATATATATATATATATATATATATATATATATATATATATATATATATATATATATATATATATATATATATATATATATATATATATATATATATATATATATATATATATATATGTATATATATATATATATATATATATATATATATATATATATATATATATATATATATATATATATATATATATATATATATATCTATATATAACAACTCGTCTAATTCTGTAGTCTGCTCTGTAGTTCTCATCTACCCGATCCCCAAGCAAATTTTTTATTTTTTCCCTTGCCCATGGGAACAACTTACATCTGTTTCATAAGAACAATTGGGTATCTGAACTATTGTAGTGCTCACAGTACTATTGCTTCATAATGCAGGTCTCTTGCATTATTTTACTATTCAGATAAAAACAAGCAGCTTTATAAAAGGAATTCGGAAAAGTATTTTTTTGGTTACTTTGAAGCTGTTTTTAACGAGAAATCATTTCGAATACATTCAGTTTTTGCGTATCAACTTTCGCAAAAGAAAAGATGCTTTTAATTGTATTTCAATAATTTATTTCATTTCGATAAATAATTACAGGTAGAAGATCTAATAACTTTAAAATTACAACAATTGTGTGTCTCGCCATGAAGCCCTTAAACGCTATAAAAATTGTCTTTGTATTAAATCTTATCAACTACTCTTTGATTTTATGCTCTTTTTTGGCATGTCTCATAAACAATGTCTTCTCACAAGTTAAACATGCGACTTTTGCACTGTTACATGCGATAGCTTACTTTGTAGTCTTGGTTATTTAGTTAACTATTAAAATATACATCAATTTGTAAAATGATTTGATTATTACGCTCACTGCAAAATTCTGCGTTCGGTTCAGTCTTCATTTTGGAGTGCTTAGAGTATAGAAAACAAATGTCCAACAACGACTAGTTTTACATGCCTTGCTATAGCTATAAAAGATACATTCTGTCTTACTTTGTACAATTATTTGTCACGACAACCACCACCACCGGTACTAACATATAAATTGATCTCAATGTGGTTCAGTGTGCCTTCCGTGCTATGTGCAGGAAGAACCCAATTCGATCCTCGCTTTTCTCACCGCACATGTTGCACTTGTACACGTCGTCATATCCGTGATATCCCATATGGATCGTGTACATCACGTCATTCTTGAAACTGATGTCGCAATACTTGCACTCGAAGCATCGTGTCGGCGTTGTCTGTACGGCACTGTTGATCGAGGTAACCGAGGTGGATTCCTTCGAATCTCCCGCCTTCTCCGGTGTCTTCTGCTTGTTGATAGCAGTCAGGACGGATGCAGCTGGCTGCCGTCGGTGATCTTCATCCGTATGCTCATCGTCCGAGTTATCCATCACCATCGGTCCGGCGGTATTTAAAGTCTTGGTAAATTCATTTAATCGTTCCAACTTGAAGGCTCGGCCCTTGCGACGATTTTTACTACCACTACCAACTCCGACGGCATTACTGGAACCGATGTCGGTACTGGTTGAAGGAGTATGTGGGGTGAACGTGGCTCGTTTGGATGCAGGTAGATCTTCACCGCTGTTCAGATAGTCCATGTCGGTGTCCGTGGTTGTGTGAGATTCCGCTTTGAGGTTGGAGCTGTCAGCTGCGGCGGCGGTAATTTGTTTCAACAGTTCGTCACTCAGATTGGGGTTGCTGTTGTTGGTGACACTGGCGATGCTGGATGCGGAAGAGGAAGATGATGACGACGGAGATAGATTGTTTTTGGATGGGGTTTCGTTGGATTCTTCTCCATTGAGTTTGTCATGGAATTGATTGGAGAACTGTTGGTGGAAGTTGGGCGAGAGTTGCGCAATCGCAGCCTGTTGATCCGCAAACATCTGGAAGTTGAGATTCAGGTACGGGAACAGCGGAAGATTGTTACTGGCAGCATTTTTGAACATGTTCGCCAGTGGACTTTGAAGCAGTTGATGCGGGAGTAGGTTTCTGGCTAGGTTGTGTCCACTTGGCGGAGTGAATGGATTTTGAACGGGCACCGATTGATGTGATAACGGTGTCAGCGGAGCCTGCGCTGGAGATTGTGGAGGTTGGCTTGTTTCGGTTTTGAGATCGGTGGATTTTTGTGGTTTTGCTTTGGGACCTCGACGAGTTCCGTATACGTCGATAATAGGCAGTGGATTTGGTGTTCCGTCCATGTTCAGCACGACACCCGGTTTGTGAGCGTACTTCCGCAGATGCAGTTTCAACGAATGGCAGTATTTGGTAGCGTAGTTGCAATCCGCACATCGGAACTGGAACACATTCGAGTGGGATTTCATGTGGGAATTCAACATCGACTTATTGACGCAACTGTAGCTGCACTTGGTGCATTGGAATGGCTTCGATCGTTGGTGATTTCGCAGGTGATATTCCAGATGATGTTTGTACTCGGTAACGAAAGGACACTTAGGGCAGGTCAGCATCTTTTCCGGTTTGATGTGGCTTCGAGTATGCTCCCAGAAGTTAAGCTTGGTGACTGCTACAAATTCGCACTGTTTACATTTAAACTTCTTAACCTTTCCATGGGAATTGATTTTTGGTTTGCGAATTCCTTCTTCATCTTCACTTCCCTCATACGAATCGCCACAGTCGGATCCGTGGTCTTCTTCCTTTTCCGGTGTTTCCGCAATATCCTTGGGTGACTTTGGAGGTGTGACATCCATTGGCGGGGTATGTGTTGGTGTTAGGGTAGATGATACGTAGCCGCTGTCCTGTTTACCGTAGTTACGGTTTGGTGTAGTCTGTCTTGGGAGCTGCGACTGTTGCTGCTGAGGTGGAATAAACATTCCAGCATATCCGGGTGGAGTTAGCGGATTAAATCCCAATGGATTGTAACCATGAATCAATCCAGTGTTGCTGTTTTTTGCATCATAATATTGACTTCGTCCACTCAACGAATCCATACTGTCCACGCTCTGCGGAGATGTTGGGCTCGAATGAGACATTGGAGTATCTTGCTGGAGATTGTGATTGTGATGGTGATGATGATGGTGGCTTGACGAAAACTGCTGACCATAGTTGCTCGAAGTGTCCAGCGGTTCGGATTTGATGGTCATGTCGTACCAACCACCAGCACTGGGCTGCTGCTGCTGCTGCGGAAGCGCTCCGGACATGATTGAGTCGTAGTTCTGCATTGTGTTCCCGCTGACGAAGAAGAGAAAATGATAAAAGCCATTAATACAATGCGCCATGTTGCTGACGTTGGGTATTTTTTTGCGTTCGTGCGAGGGTGAACTCCCCCAAATATTGCTCTTTACTGGCCGAATGAGTGCGACCAAGAATACACATTACACACATTGCCAGGAGAACGATCATTTTTATTTTCATCGCGCCAGCTTTTTATTTACTAAACAGTGCGTGGAATGGGGTTCTTGGCAGTGTATTCGCTACATGGTTTTCCCTTTCTTTAGCGAGTGTTTTTTTTTTGCAGAAGGGAGGAAAATCGATAAATGGGATACGGATCTTCTTTGGCTGACAAAGTTTTTCCAAGCTTGTAAAGTCATCACTTGGTTAGACTATGTAGATTATTATTCCCCGAGAGCATCAAGCTATTTGCAATCGAAGAAAATAACAATATATTTTTCCAACCAGCATTACCTCGGAGCAGCTCGAAATTGTATTTAAAGGATTAGCTTTGGAACCAATGCAAAACATACGAACCCTAGATGGATTCAAAGTTTTTATGGTTTTACAAACCGTCTTGAAACTGAAAGTCATTCCATTTGCAGCAGAAAAAAAATCTCAACATGTAACCTCCCATTTATGGGTTCATTTGACTATTCACAGACCCGGGCCATAAAAATTGTCCATAAAAATTAGCTCTCGTTCCTTCATTATCCCACAGGCAACGGGGTAACGGATCCGTTGACAAATAAAGCAATACAACAACAAAAAAATGCTCTAGTTTGGTCGAGGACACAAGACAACAGTTGGAAAAGGAAGAAAAAGTAGATATGACTTTTCTACCTCTGAAGTCCGAACCGCCCCTTATTTGCTTTCGGCAGGGATAGGAAGTCAAACTGACCGGTTGTAAAAAATCTGCTCTTTGGCAATCAAATTCCTAATATAAAAGGTCGTTTGCCTGCAAAGAGTTGACCTCGACCTGGATCCTCGTTAAGTGCTGTTTGTTCAACTGATGCTTACCTATTGCTTTCTGTGACTTCTACACGTACAATTCCTTGATAGTCCTAAATTTGGTGTTATCAGAAACTTTTCGTGATTTGCATCGTCTGCTTCAACTTGCGTTCTTTAAAATCCAATATTTCACACCTATGTTTTATCCTTCCGAATCACAGTTCAGTAACTTTGTAATTGTATTTTTTCCTTGTTTCAACTTTCACCGATGTTGTAATTCCACAATAACACTGTCTAACTTCACTTCGAATATCTCTAATTCCGAACTAAACAAGAAAACTTAGAACACTGACCGCATGCGAGATCGAATTTTTAAAGGTAATTGTTTTCCAATGCCAACCATGAGGTCACTACCTCCATGAACCTTCCTCGCTGTCAGCACTTTAAAAACTGATCTGAGATTTTTTCGTTGACCCCGGCCTGTGGCCCGGGAAACAAAACTACTGCCCGTGCGAGGAGGAGCGGGGGAAAAGTAGGAAAACATACGAAATTCCGAAAACCAACCCAAAGCGCAAACGAAGTGAGTTCCCATTTGGTGATGTTTGCCTGCTGAGAGTCGGCCTTACTTTGGCTTGTGAGTGGCTTTCCGAACGAATGAAATTGATTTTCACTGTCTTCCGATCTCGCTTCTCGCTCTGTTTATGTTTTCGCAATGGCCACGCGGGATGTGGTGGAAACAGACGAGAGAGATGGAGAGAGAACTCCCTGCCGGATAGGGATGTGGACTTGAGCAACGGTGCCTATCTCGAATGGGTAATGAAATCGAAAGTGTGCTACTTTTGTTGGGAAGGGAGTTGATGGTTTCTGGAGTATTTTTTTAGGTTTCTAACGATTCACTCACCAATACAGATGGAAGCAAAAATAGGTTGGGATTCGTGAGGGTCAGCAGCATTGAACTTCACATGTAACTCGTGAGGTGTTGAGTAGGAGTGCAGGGATATAGACAAAAGTAACGCGATACTGGTCAGCAGCAAGTAGCCACCAGTGTTGTGGCGCAGGAATTGTTTGAGGAAAACAATGACGGCCAAACGATTCGGTTCAATTTGCAAATCCAACATTCTTATTCCCGTTGGAGGTATGTGGATATTGCAGCTTTGAATTTATAGTCATCTTTTGTCTAGAATAAATTTAATTTCCAATTTTATTATGCTTACGAATTTCGACAATTTTAACCGGTTTCCCAATCAGCTTAACAATGAACAGAGCTTGACACGAAATCGTTAGAAATTTAACGGTGTTTTAGACCAATCTTCTAACTATCAAGAATATGTTCTTACAATCGAGGAGCATGAAAAAAAAACTGAAAAATCATCTAAAATATTGATTAATATTTTAGAATACTGTATCAGTATAGGAGTTTATTGGGAATTTTAATGTTTGTAAACAAATCGGCCATGTCTGTATGTATCGTAGTTTTGCTTTCAAAATGATACTGTCTTTGCCATACTTGCATACTGCCATACTAGAACTTAAAAACAATGTTAATGGTGATGATTGTACTAAAATAATCGATTGTGAAAGTAAACTAACTCTGATAGGATTTATCAGGAAACTCACAATAAAAACCATAGTGATATAATAATACCTATTTCATATTATTCATTATCTCCTACAAATTACAGCAGGATTCATCAAAATACTACAACTTAATAAAACTCAGGAAACAGTATTGCATATTTTTGCATAATACTACTACATTTATACAGTACATTTGAATTCAAGTTTGTGAATATCAATCATATATATGATACCAGTACACTAAGGTCTTTTTTAACACGTTTTTTTTCGCACGGTTTATTTATACACGGCTTTTTTACACGGATTCCGGAATTAACACGGTATTTATTTACACGGTTTTCGCAATTAACACGGTTTCTGATGAGAGTTTAAAAAGAACTGTCATTTGTTTTTTTTTTTTTTTGAAAAAAGATTTAAAAAAGGGAACAGGTTGTCTGTAAGAAAACGATTATGAGAGTTAATTTGAAGTTTGAAAGTTAACTAAAATCATTCATTCAACAATTCACGGGAGTATTGGCTGTCGTTCCATAAAATGATTAATCAGTCTTCAGATCTTGAACCCCTGTCGTAAATTACACGACAACGTCTCTTCCGCTCAGTTGTGGTGTATGATGTCAGCATCGTCATTGATATCATCGAGAATTTCGGAGCGTTGAAGAACTAGTCAAATTTACTTCAACTCTTCATCATATCGAGCAGTACAGTATTTCATACCCATTTGAATGATATAGCTCTAGTAATATTATGATTTACCACGATGAAATGAGTTGCTTCAGCATGACACATAGTATCCGTACTGTATTCTACAATGTTGTACTGTATTTTCGATTCAAATACTGTGTACTGTTTTTTACCCTCAAATCTACTCTATTTTAATTTGTACTGTATTTCTACACTGAAGGGTACTGTATCACACAAAAATTTAGTGCAGAATTTTAAATCTTCAACGCATCAAATTTCGATCTGTGGCAGTACAAGAACAGTAACAACACGTAGCGAATGTGAATGACAACACAACAACAACACACACAAATTTTTTCATTAATAATTCTTGTCCAGAGCGCGTCACAACAACCAAACGAAACTTTGATGATTAAAAAAAGGAAAAATGTCTCAACCAAAAAGAAAATATACTCTAAATCAAAATCATTATCCAAAACATCCGCTTCTCAAAAAATGTTATTATTACTTTCGCACATTTTTCAGTTTTTGACGAATTTTAAAATGCCCTAAAAAGGAAATAAAAAATAATTAAGTTTATGAACTTGCTTTGAACGATTTGTTTAGTCTTGTTAAGAGGTGTTGAGTAAGTTTTACATGATATGCGAATACAACTGTGTGATGAAAACCGCGAAAAAGCTACCGCAGAGACGGTACTCGGAAATAGAAAATAGTTCCTATCCTCCTAAATCGTTTTGCCAATTAAGCTATCCTGCATGTGAAACATACAGAAAAAACGGACTAATTAAGAGCTGAAACACCAAACAGTTAGGCTGTTTGTATGTGTGTCTCACATGCAGGATAGTTTAATAGGCAAAACGATTCATCCGTATTTGGCTTGCTGCGGGTTCGAGTCCCATCTCTGCGGTGGCTATTTCACGGTTTTCATTACATAGTTGTATTCGCATGTCATATTTTCAATCTGTTTTCCTCGTAAGATGCTGATCAAATTTATTTGCTTTTGTTTTAATTCAATATTTTTAGAAAAAAGCGTACTGTAAAATGTACCGTATTTTCAAAGTCGATGTACTGTATTTCCTCGATTTTTACGCCAAATATACTGTTTTTCGTGAAAAAATATACGAGCGTTACACATAGTAATACCTTTTCTAATTTGAATTATATTCATCTCTATGAATTCTTCCCCTTTAATTCTGTCTCTGCGTGCATAGATCTTCATCCAATACCCATGTCTTCCCACTCAGTTTAGTTGAAAATGACTGTTATGATCGTTAGTGTTACTACACATCGCACCTTCGGAATTGAAAAGAACTGATTCTCAAGCTTGATTTGTAGTGAAAGTGTTTGTTGGTGGTATTACTAGCACTTCTTTAGTCGAACGTTCTAATTTGAAAGTATTACCGTTTTTTTGAAAACTGAATGCATTATACAGACGGCATGAGCCATTTAGATTAATTTGCTTGTCGTACAACGCGTTTTCTAAGTGTTCTAATTTTAATTCATCATCCAATGTGTTTTATCAAGTATGACTGGACCCTTCTCGTAACCTCTGACTTTTTTTTAGATTTCCATTTTGATTGTGAAACAACAGTTACATTTACACAGTTATGTGCACCTTGTATAAATTTGGGAGTTAAAAAATAAGCTTTTTTCCCCCTTCAAATGATCAAAAGTTACATTTTATCCAAAACAAATCAAACACATAATCAAATCTACGGTTTTTGGAATTATTACGTCAAATTTTCCACGCGTTTTTTTTTTCACGGTTTCCGCAATTAACACGGTTTTCTTTTACACGAATTTTTTAACACGATACGTCACCCCCGTGTAAAAAGAGACCTTAGTGTATAGTGAAATTCAGTTCATTAAATTATCAACTAATATGACCTACAAATTGGAACAAATTTGAACCCAACCTAGAAGATTTTTAACGCTTTTCTATGACGATTTGAAATTTGAAAAATTTATCATCTTGTAATTTTAGAACTAGAAATCGGACGAGGATAAAATTCAAAATTTTGTTTATGGGACTATCATTCTGTTTATTGGAAATTAATTTCATGAAAATCTGATGTGAGTTCATTTGGTCATAGACTATCATAATCTGCAAACTAGGGAAATTTATTAGACAATTACAATTATTCGCCACTCATCACATAGTTAATTTTAATCGAGGCAATCTACGCGAGGATTAAATTGGATCAGAACAAAAATTGGGATATTCGTATGACATCTTAAGATCTATCGGTTAAAAAGTCGGTTTTCACCGTGATTGCATAACCTTTCTATTTGACAATGACAAAAAGATATGAAATAGAGAAACAGAAACGAACACAGTACAGAAGATTTGAACATTGTGTTTTTTAAAAAAAAATAGTATTTCTGGTAAACATAACTCGTGTCCAACAAAATCATTTTTATTTTAATACCGGTTCCGACAGTAATTTGCATACCGTTAGTAGTTCGACTGTATGAATTTATATGCACAATTTACCGATCTAGAAGATATGTGCTTCTGTGGCTTAGTCAATGAGCGGGTGTACTTTTTGATCTCGATTATAGGTTACCGAGAGAGAAATATGCAGTGGTGACTGAAGTAAAAAGCTGTTTCAATCCACCAAGTGGTGTTATGATGACTTTCTCATATCAATACTGTAATATTCTTCAAAATAATTTTCTTTGATTCTTGAAAGAATAACCGAAAATGGTTTGTTTAGCCGTCTACTAAAATGCCTACCGATTGAAGTAGGTTTGAGGCAAATTTTATGGAAGCAGAAACCGGAAACCGAGATGGTCGAGTACTGATAATGACTATCGAATGGAGTAGTTTTGAGGCCAGTTTAGAAAAACTTTTACGTGTTTTGTTACACCTCTTTGAGTGATGGTATAAAATTTTTAACATACTTTACCTTATAATTCCGGGACCGGATGTCCGATCAAATTAAAATTCAGAAGTTTTGTATACAAATAATAGCCAGGAATTTTGTTTGGGACTATGAGACCTTTCATTTGAATCTAAGTTTTTGAAAATCGATTCAACCATCTTCGAGAAAAGTTTTTGCAACATACACACATACATATACAGGGGCTGGGGTCCACTAGGAGATTGATAGTACCTATTAGCTCTCTCCGGACAGTACCAGCCTAGATGCCGTGTGGAATCCGGCGGAAAAAGATGAACCAAGAATAGATCCACTGGGTTCCTTCTTCCATGTCGTAAAAGGCGACAATTGCAGGAGTTTCTTTTTCCTTTCAGTTATCAGATATTTTCAATGTTTCACTTCTGATTACTCTATTTTACTAAATTATCTCTTTATTCAACCTATCAATTTCCGTCTAGCATCGGAGAAAAGTTTTATTAGGAATGATTTCTTCTTCCATGTTATTGATTGTCTTTCAGGATTATAAAATGAATGATAAAATTTAACCATTGCGCAAATCCGTTTATATTACAAAGTTAATAACAGAGATAACATATATCGGTATATTGAATACATAGTAAAAAATACTTGATATTAATATTTCAAACAGTAAATTAATATTTTCCTCGGTAGTCGGCTGTCCAGATCAACCAATATAACCACTTAATAATTTTAATAAATAATTAAAATAATAAAGCGGAAATAATAAAGAATCAATACGCGTGTGAAATCTGTTGACCTTTGTTTGGTGATTTAAAATGATTTTATAATAACTGTTTAGAATATTTCAATGCAATGAATCAACTTTTTTGTCTAAATCCTATTCGCTCGTTTATTTTGTATCACGTAGTCATTATAAAAAATAGGGAAGTTTTTATTTTTTACGCGATGGTATTGCAAATTTTTCTTCAGTTTCCTCGAACAAGAGCTGTGAATCTAGACTTCCCGGGACTTCAATATAGGATATTGTTGAAACGTTCACTCGGGAAGTCAGTGAGTTTAGTGGTGCATCCGAGCATCTTAAAACCGGAACATACTGAGTCGCGCGAGAATAATACCAATACTGAAATTTTTACTAACAAATATCCTTCTCCCGTGACACTTGTGGAGTGCGCAGTAGTATATACGGCCTCAAGTAACAACAAGTGTTGGACTAACATCCCTTCCCATTCCTTAGACGATCTACGTTCGGGCCTGGCCGGCGCCGGTACTGATCAATGAATTCTGGGATTACCAGAAGATGTATATTGAAGGATGATTTACCAGTCCTAGGTCGGATCATCTAAAAACTCCCTGTACAATTTCAGCTAATTCCGATCAGTAACGGAGTAGCAACCAGGGGTGGTCGCTCAAGCTGTAGCTCATACACACACATACATATACAGACATTTCTCATACTCGACGAACTGAGTCAAATGGTTTATGACACTCGGCCCTCCGGGCTTCGATTCAAGAGACGGGTTTCACTGTGATTGAATAACTTTTCTATATGAGAAAGGCAAAAAGAAAAATTCCTTTTTAAATTTTAACAGGTGTATTTAATACATAAGGAACAATTACAATATGGTCGAGTTATTCATTTTCCCATGTTTATAGTCTTTGATTCTGTGCACTTGCTCGATGGAATTTCATTCAAAAGATTTCTGGTGGGAAATTTCCACTTGCAAAATCATCCGAGTGGGGAAAGCACCATACTCATAACATGTCATTCATCGACCCTGGACCCCAGCCCCTTTCATATGAACTTTGCATAATAAGTGAATTAAGTTCTTCCAAATATGTGAAAAAAAATTTTAAATGTATTTTTCGTCAACATTAACGTATTTGGTGTATTTTAACTTTACACAAAATGTTATCGGATTCCACAAAACCACCCCCAAATTGGTTTCAGACGCTTCAGTGTATAACTGGTTTAATTTAAATCGAAAAAACAAACAGAAAGAAAAAAAATTTAGAAACAGAAAGAGTTATTGTTCTAGTATCATTCATTTATGGAATGAAGCACAATCGATTGTACATCAAGTAAATAACACACTCGTCACTACCGACTGCTACAATAACAACCTTCATTTTGTTTTTTTTTTTGTATATGCGATAAAAAACTCCCTCCAATCGGGTATCAGAACTCACGAAAGCGAAGGGGCCAATCTGGCGTTTTTTTGTCGTTCCCTTAGCATCATCCTGCCCAATAGCGATGCCCGATTGCGTATTGCAACGAAAGTCAGACGTATGAAACCAAAAAAATAAATACCTTCTCATAGCAGGCACTGACGTAACGCTGCTGTAAACATAAAAAAGCATCGCCCATCGAATCGCTCGAATTCATTCGTCGGAGGGGAACTGCCGTTCCCGTTCTGTTGTCGAGCATTGCTTTCCCCCTCCTGGTTTCGACTACACTAAATATGTGTATACATAGCCGTATGTATGCCGGGAAACCTCAACCATCTGACGATTCAATGGCACGATGGCAGCAGCCTGCTTCCCCCTTTTTATTATGCCTCTCAGCAGGCGAATGTGGAGTGTTTTTTTTTGCCTCAACGGTATTCTGGTAAAGCGAATTTGACGCACACATAGCCGATCATGAAATGGGATTCTGAGAAGAAAAAATTATTTTAGGGTGAGTTTTTTTCCTCTTGCTTTGTATATACATAATATATTTAACTGGCGATAGAAACTCTCCCCCCAGATTCGCTAACGGAGGCAGAATGGATTTGCCCTTATTTTTTAGTACGCTTCAAAAGCAGTAAATGCTGCGGATCTCCACCGACGGAGGGACTTTCCGGAATCAAATGGTCGTTGTTGGGGATGTGCAAAATGTGTGTTTCGCTGTTTGTTGTGATTCTTGTTGTGATTTACACTTTCGAATAAACTTAAAAATGAGCTCAATAAGACATTCATTGTTTCCGAACCGAAATAGTATTTCCTTTTCGTGTACAAATTTTAACCCTGGATCTAGCCGTTATTCCTTTCAAATTGGTGAAAGTCATCCATAATTCGCTTGCACATCTCTATTGATCATTTTTTTCTTTGAAGCATATTTGTTACCATGACAACTTCAGAACACGACATCGCGAGCTGGAAGCATCGAACCCTCGAAAAGACGACAGCAAAAAAGGAATGTTCTTTACAAAACATTTATTATGTGGGGATGTGGTAGGATGAGAAATGCGTCTCCAGTGGATGTGTATGCCGCATCCAGTGGTATTAGTCGAGGACTGATTGAGGGAATATGCTACTTGGAATTACGTATTTGAACGTTTTTACGTACAGCACAAATGTTGTTTTTGCATTTGAAACGGTTCGATAGAAAATCGTTATCAATAAAAAACAAGAAAAAAATCTGAAATGAATAATTTTTATCCGTATATCTACAATAGTTAAGAAAGAGAATAAATAAAATTCATTGACGATAAAATGGTACTTTTTTGTTCCTCGCTATCATTCGTAGAAATTTCCAAACCTACGTTTACAATAACAGGTATGCTGAACAAAATATACAATATACAATAAGTTGCTAAAACTTTGTGATTACTACTATAAATACTACTTGGAACTTTGAATTTCATGTCTGAATATCTTGGGAATGGCTACTTACTGGAAGAAGTTTAGTATGAGCAAATGTATTGCTTTTGTGCTGAAAAATTCGGTTTGTACGGAAAGAAATCCGTTACCGTTGTCATGGTGAAAAAATCATGAAACAAACAATTTTATATTTTCAAGAATGTCAGTTATTCATGATTTTATGAGCAAAATTATCTAATTCAAAAAAATAAATTTGCATTACTTGCAGAGTGCTCTACAATTGAAACACGTAACTAAAAATTTTTCCCGGATATCACTTTGAGCCTTCTGAATCTAGTGATAATGTGATGAATTGTGTAATAGATTAATACAAAGACGAAAAGCAGACATTGCAATAAAAGTACTACTCAAATTGGTTAATTGATTCTAAGTATGCATTAAAGTATGTTTTGTGTAAGTAAAGGGTGATTTTTTGCTGCTATCTTTTTGGCAAAACTGTTTTGATAGAATCGTGTCTTGTGTCATTGTCAAACTTGTTCAGTTTGGTCTATAATTTAATCATAAATCGTCGTTTGGTCTATAATTTAAACGTGAATGGGCGTTGGTGCTTGGAGGAAGATCCACTTTTTTATCGAAAAATTGTGTTCAGCGACGAAGCTCATTTTGGGTGGAATGGATACGTCAACAAGCAAAATTGTCGCATCTGAAGTGAAGATCAGCCAAAAGCATTGCTACTAATGCATCCCAAAAAAGTCACTGTTTGATGTCGATTATAGGCCGGTGGCATTGTTCGTGAAAAAACGGCCGATATTTTGGAGAGAGTGTGCCAAAAATGGACCTTGCGCATGGGCCATTTAAAGCAAAGCCGCGGCCAACATTTGCATGAAATCTTCTTCATACATAAAATTATATTGATCGTTCTATCGATTCCAATGAAAATTTCATCAATCTCAATTTGATTAAAAATTGAATCCCATACCCTTTAAAAAAAAATTTTTTTTGTGGTTGTTAGATTAACATTCCAAGAGCTAGCTAAAACCGATGAATGAATTTGAAACAACGTCTAATGCAAGTCTCAAGCCTTGTTTAATCACTTTTTTGTTAGGCTTAGCTCATAGATATGAAAATACAGGTTGTATTGATCCACCTAAACATTTTTCTATCTTCATCTAGATATTTTGGTTTGAACTAGACGATTTTTGATGAAGATTTGGAAAAAATATAATAATCATGCTTCCGTTCGAAACAAAATTTTTTGCTGATTTCAAATATAAACTTTGTTTCAAAGGCAATGAGCACGTTAATTTGAAATCAGGTGTATTGAATAAATCTTTTATTTGCTATTCACTGTTTGGTTATTCAAAGAAATAGCTTTTGAAACATTCGTTAAAGTCAAAAAATTCAAAAATAATGCGGGATTGCACGCATAAATATACGTTGATCATTATATTGCATTTCTTTCATATTTGAAATCCTATATTTTAAGACAACTGCAAATAAATGCCGTTTACTTGAAAAAAAAAAAATGGTTTCGTGTAAAAACCGAACAAAGTTTTTATTCGCTACTCCCTTTTTTCACCAACTTCTCGGTCGCATGTAACCTCGGAACTAATTCTGTATCATTTCTAAGAGTATTTTCTAATAATTTATGGAAAAAAGTTACGGAATTTCAACAAAATTAGGCTTGTTTGAAAACTACTATTGGTTCATTAAACAGGTTTGAAGTGAAAATGACTGTCACTTACGGTTCCAGTGATATTATGACATAAATGACGAAAACGCCAAAACTCGTTAGCACTTAATTTTTAGAATGATGTCATTAATATCAATAATTCTAGGCTCGTTCGAGACTAAAATTTGGCTATGGGTCGATTTCAAAGATCATATGGTTGACATTTCTAGTTTCGGAGTTATAATCGTAAAAGTGACGTAATCGACAAAAGTTTTTATCCTTCCTTTATTCACAATAATTTATCCGTATTATTGCTGATTCGCTTGGTCTGAGAAATGTTGCGAAATAAACACTAAAGCATGCTATTGTGAACTTCCCGCATAAATGAATAAATTGGTGTATAAAATGATCCCGAATTAGTGACAGAGATTATCTTAATAAAAAGGGAAAACATATTTCATTGAAACTGTGTCGATGAAAGAGACAGGCATCATCATCATAATGAAACACAACGTTAAGTTACCCATTGTACAAAGTATCTTCAAAACTTTGCCAGCACAGTTCAGTAGACAGTAATCAACAAATTCATCATGACCATGGAATTTATTCAGACATAACTATACTGAAAAACCTGTTTTACTCCACGTAGTGGTGCTATAACACCTTTCCCGTATAACTCATGTTTTCATTAATATTACTAAGGGATTCTTTTGCATATTGAATAGGAACAAAACAGTTTGTTTGGGCATACTTTAGCATAACCTTTTCAATTTTAAACAGTTTGAACCCAAGTCAAAATAGGAATTCTTCGTATTTTTTTGCATTTTCGCTCTGATTGACAGTTTAAAATTTTGAACAAATCTCACCCTGTTGTTCCGAAACCGGAAGTGAGATCCGAGCAAAGGTCATAATCAGGCTATTTTTATATACTTTGACCCTTTTATTTGAGTCTAAGTTTGTGAAAATCGACTTAGCTGTTTCTGAGAAAATAAAGACAGTTTCGTTTTTGAATTTTTGACTACTATTTCCGGTACTTCCGGAACCGGGAGCTGGGAACCGGTATAGTCGAAATCGATTCGTTATTCCAGCAACTAGTATAACCTATGAATTGAAACAGTTTTGAACTAACTATAGAAGGATTTTTGCATTTTTCACATAATCGCTCCATACGATAGGTTGCAGTTTAATACCCTATACTTCCGGAGCCAGAAGCCGGAAAATGCGATGAGTGGTCTCTGAGAACATCGAGTGCACTTTTTTAGCTCATTTTGCACATTTTACCTGGTAACTCCCGAACCGGAAGTCGGATCCGAATCTTATTTGAAGAGAATCAGTTTATTTATTTATTTATTTATTTATTTATTTTTGGGAGCAGGGAAAAGCCCGATGGAGATGAAATTTAGCAATCTCTCTCCAGCAGGCATAAAACCTCCTCATCAGTGTCAACAGATTACAATGATCCAACAGATACATTTGGACTTAACACTAACAATTAGAACTAACAATAAAACTAACAATTAAAACTAACAATGAAAACTTAATCTATAATCCTATAACTAGTTGATGACACCAAGCATTGCATGGCAGTAATAGTGCTCTTTCTTAATAGGTGAGAGAGAAGAAAACAGTGGGTAGGCGAATGGAGTACCAGGGTTGGTGGAGGAGGTGGTAAAGGAGCGTGGACTAACGACGATGTTAGAATCGGCATGTAGATCTAATTAGTGATCGAAGAAAGCATGGTGATAGACAAAGAAAAAGAGGAAGGGACGACCGGGTTAATTCTGCGAGCAAATCTAGTTAGTGTCCAATGAAGATGGTGGAGACACGAAGTGGGGGTTGAACGAAAAAACAATATTGTCGGTTACAAAACAAATACGGATCGTAAGGCTAATCTGACAAGTGATTACGAAACAATCGTTTAATCATATTTCGAGATAAATGAAAATCGAAAACATTGGAACAGTTGTTGAAAGTTCGGCACATACTGGAGAATGGCTCATTGTACCAATAATTTGTTCTTGCAATAGGTAATCTGAGAAAGGGGTGGGAACGTAGATTAGGTCGATGAATGTCGAGATTAATCAACTGCAAAAGCTCGGGACAGTCGATATGTGATTGAAGTAAATCAGCAACGAAAGTTGCTTTGGAGATATTTCGACGAACAAATAACCGATCCAAGTCAATAAGCTTACAGCGATCGATGTAACTAGGAAGATTAGCAGGATCTCTCCAAGGTAGGTTACGCAGGGCAAATCTAACAAATTTATGCTGAATGGCTTCAATCCGCTCTATGTCGATTTGATAATGAGGTGATCAGACAACAGCTGAATATTCAAGTGTCGAGCGGACTAAAGAACAATATAATGCTTTTAGACAATGTACATTGACAAAGCTCTTGGTGATGCGGAAAACGAAACCTAAAAGCTTGGATGCCTTAGAAATCACATAGTCGATATGACTTTTGAAATCTAGCTTGATATCAAGAATGATATCTAGATCTTTAACGATAGACTCACGTTTGAGTACATTCTGCGAAATGTGCATTTTTTGCTACATACACACATTATATTAGTTCAGTTCGTCGAGCTGAGTCGAATGGTATTTGACATTCGACCATCGGGGCATAGGTTGAGAAGTCGGTGATTGCATAGCCTTTCTATATGAGAATGGCAAAAATTAATAGTGCTGCTAAAATATGAATCCACCAAATTGCCCTCAGCTTCGACCCATCGAACATTACTGGGCAATCGTGAAGAGGGTCTTCAAGAAGACTGGTTAGGCAGCTGGGAACATGCAGGAGTTCAAAAAAATTTAGGCTCAAGCGTCCAAAAAATGCGATGCAACACTTGTCCGGAACTTGATGAAGAGCGTTCCATCGAAAATTCGTGAAGGAATAACTTAAATTTCATCCGGTTTTCATTATGCTCAAGTTTAACCTCGCACAATAAAGGAACAATTTTTAGTTTGAATAAAATATCGTTTTACCTATTTTTATATATATAAAAAATAGGTATAGAATTCGCTCAAACTTTCGAAAATTTTTCCGAGGCCCGGAGGGCCGAATGACATATACCAATCGATTCAGCTCGACGAACTGAGCAAATGTCTGTGTGTGTGTGTGTGTATGTGTGTGTGTCCGTATGTGTGTTGTCAACTAAGAGGTCGAGATCTCAGAGATGGCTGGACCGATTTTCATCAAACTAGTCGCAAATGAAAGGTCTCCCCGTCACCCAAAACGCTATTGAATGGTTTTGAGATCGGATGTTTACTTTTTGAGTTATACAAAGTTTTATGTCAAAATTTTCAGTTTTTTGACAGTATCTGTCACAATTGACCTTGAAAACAGAATATGTTTTCAGACTTAGATTCCGCACGGTAATACCTATCCAACAAGCCATAGATTGTTAAAATCCGTCCATTTTTAACGGAGATATCGAAATTTTTCTGTAAGCGACTTTTCCCCCTATTCCAGCAGTAGGAGTTTTGAGCGCTGTATGACAAAGAAATGCTTGGGAGCAACGGAAAACACGATTTTTTATACTGTTACATACAATTGTTTCTAAGAACCAAAAGGATTGTGTACAGCATTCTTTTTCATGACATTTAGCCTCGGACCGATTTTGGCACGGCTCGTTTTTGGCAACATAATCGTTCGAATATGACATATATAAACCAGATGATGGCAGAATTTTTTTTAATTATTTTGTTTTAAACTACTTACAGCAATAAATGCTGGAACAACATAACATCCATATACCATTCGAATCAGTTCGTCGAGATCAGCAAATGCGTGTGTGACAAATAACTTCAATTAATTTTATCGGAAAATTTCTTTTCTACAAATTCAGATTCATACGAAAAGTCGTATGCTCCCAAACAAAGTTCCTGCATTATGTTTGGTTCCGACCTCTGGTTTCGGAACTACAGGATGATATGTGAAACGAAATCAAAATTGTGTAACTCATTTTTCTTGAAGATGGCTGAACCGATCTAAGATGCAAATGAAATCTAAAAATCATCTAAGATTCAAATGAAAAGTTTCAAAGTTCTATAAAACATCTTGCTTTTCAGTCAGATCCAACTTCCGGTTTCGGGGATTGTATAAAAATGTCTATTCCACATAATTTAATCAGGTTTATCGGGTTAGCAGATTTGGATAGTCGATAAAAAAATTAACTTTTTTCAGTTTTAGTGGTATTCAGTTGTCGATCAGAAGGCACCTAAAAATTTAATTCGTGCTATGATCTCTCAAAGATGTCTTAACTGATTTTCAAATGTTTTGAAACAAATGTAAAGTGTACAGCTACTCAGGTGAATTTATCTGACTTCGGCCATACCGCTTTTAGAATTCCGGTTCCAGTATAAAATCGTTTCTCAAAGCTCAATCGTTTTCTCAAAAAAAGCCTAATCAAATTTCAGAAACAAAAATTTTAATTAAAACAAACTTATATACAAAAATTAATTATTTTATCCAATTATGACTTCCGGTTCTCGAATTACATGATGATGAATTTTTAAAATTCAAACCGATATAGAAGATGACAATCCCGAAAAGCTTCAAAGTTGAACTCAAAACTGTTGTAATTTATTCGTCATATGGCCATACGAATCGGTTTGGGTTATGCTGGTTCCTGAATACCGGCTCTGGAAGTACCTTAAATTACCGTAAACTCTAGAGTGGAACTTACATATCATGGCATGTTTAATCGATTATCACACTTCTAGATTCAAATTCGATCCGATTTGCAGTTTCGACATTACAGAGTAATGAGTGATTAAAATCTCAAATTGTCGCTTAAAACGAGGTTCATTACAAAAAATGTCATGAAAACTTAAACACCGATGAATATTCATGCAAAAAACACATGCGGATTGATAAAAATAGGTATCATCTCACTGCTAGGTGGATTAAACACGTTTTTTTATCATAATTTGAAAGAAAATTTTGTGGATAGCTTATTTTCGATACACTCCTTATTATTTCGAGCAGCATGACTGATGACTGTTATTTTGCGCCCATGCCGCAAAAAGTAGTAAAATTCTGTCGTTTGACGAGTCAGGTTTTAATGATTAGCGTTTCATGTGGAGTTAATCGCAAGTTCACATTCATATTTGTTTTACATATATTGGATAAAATTGTGAACTTTTATTCCACATATAAATGAATTTGATATAAAGGCTATTTTTTAGAGTGTCACATCTTCCGTCATTCTGTCATTCAATTGTCATTCTAATCATCCAATTGTCAAAGTCACTTCTGACGTTTTATTAAGTAATCTTCGTAAACTCATCACGAATAAGTTCGCACCAAAACAACGCTCTCAAACAATTGTTCAATTCGTGAAACGCACAGAAAATTTCGTGATGTTTCTGGTGTTCATAAACAGCCAAAATTTCCGTTTTTGAAGCAAAAGAAATCCTCACGATGTTCTCAAAAAACTATTACACCCAGAACAGTGCACTGTTTGGCGTGGAATTCACACTGGTGGTATCACCGGTTCTGTGGATGGAGCTAACGGTAAATGGGCCCTGCTACCGTGCCATGCTCAACGTTTTTTTTTTTTTTCAGAACATCGAAGTCATCAATTGGATTCGATTGACTTCGGTAATCATGTCCTCGTACGTTTTGTCCCCGTCTGATGGTCGCCTAGATCATGTGATCGGACTGCCCATAATTAATTAATTAATTGTTGTGAGTCTACGTTAAGTTGCTGGTCAACACTTTGGATGCTTTGGAGGACAATATTAGGCATGTTATCAATGTAATACATCTCGGTTTGTACGGTGTTCGTACAGAAGAGCCCATATGCCCGAAATCATATTCAAAATAATTGCCATATGAATTGATATTTCAACTAAAACCAAATTTGGTCAAAATTTACATATTTAAAAAAAAATATTGCACCCTGAAAACAACACCCTTTAGAAAATATAGATAAATAGAATATAGAACACATTTAGAATCAGTTTGACCGACTTCAACAACGGAAAAATAATTATAGCAAAAACCATCATAATCCAAAAATAGCCCCTGTAATACATTCAACCAATCAAATCAACCACCATCCAAGCATCTCCCTTTTTAAAAGAACCATAGACTAATCCTACTACTGACAATTCGATACACGGGTCTTACAACAGGACTCTAACAAACCACGCCACGGAGCGATGAAATCGGCAGATAAATTATATTGAATGGACCGTGTCCATCGGTCGGTCGCTCGGTCAATTACCGGTATCATCGGGCGAATTCCGATCCAAGTGCGTTTTTGTTTTCATCCTACGATGCAACGAGGGTGGCCGTAAATTATAAGGCAAGGATTAGCAACTCTGTGCCCTTCTGTATGAAATCGAGCTGCCGGATAAGCAGGCACTGTAGAACACAGTCTACAAAGCTATGACACATGTTCAATGGCCGACAACTGACTAGTCTTATCGCTGGAAGCAGTAGCAGACATCTTTTCGGTGTCTTTGTTTACACCTACCGTGTCCAAGTTTGTCCGGTGCACTTGTTTCTGCTTGTTTTTTGTCGTACGAACAAGAAAACCTCCAATCTTGTGTCAACAAAATGGATGTGTAAAACCAACCGAAATTATCAAGTGCATGGAAACTGGCATGAAGGTAAAAATAAGACAACCGGTCGAAGTACGTAAAAACAAGTGGACTGACTTGTTTACATTTTGATGAGCTGTCAAGCAAGATTCGGTTTGTATTGTTTCTTTGTTCCGAAGCAAAGATGACGAAGGTAGTTTTGATTTGATTTCCTACAATAGCCTGCGATACGCTTATTTAGAATTTGCGGTTCCAGAATTAAATACTCTTAATATAAAGTAATTCTACTCATATTTTGAAGCAAAAGCAATTCTCATAAGGACCGGAATTACGTGCATATATGCATTTAGTATAGCTCGCAAAAATTCCACTGATTCTTTATGTAATTATTCAGGTTTACCTTCAACGAATTCAAAACTCGTCAGTCCGGATTTAATTAAATTGCAGCGGTGGTCACCACATGCAATTACACTTTCTCCGAAAAGGGTCACCCATGAACGACCCTCCAGGGCACGTGCATAATTGGAATATTTTTATAACGATCAAGAAGCAGTCTTCACCCTGGAAAAATATTCCACTATGATGTGGGTGATAATGGCGGAAAAGTACCCAAATCTAAAATGTGTACCAATCGCATTAGGCGAGAGCCAGAGAAAACCCAACTGTCGCGCTGTTGATGTTGTTGTTTATATGCAACTGTAATAAAGATAAACATATAGAAATCCCACAGAGAGCGCCTACTGCTCGGGCCTACTTCAAACAGTTGAAAATGCTGTCATCGAAGCGCTCCTGGGATTCATTATTTGCGTTAATCATTCGTACGCAAGGGGTTTTGCAACACTGAAAATCACATCTTGGCGTTAGGATGGAGCTCCCAAGGTTCAACCCCTCGAACAATAATATTTGCCCGCGCCAATCCCCGTAATTTCGTACTTGCAGGCAATGTCGCCTTCAGCATTTGGGAAAAATCGCCTTTCAACAGACAGGCAGGCAGAGAAGGGGAAGCCTAATAATAGATGATTGAAAACAAAAAGTGGCTCACTGTTTACTGCAGCGTACAGTAATGCGAGGGTAACGATGAGCCGGGTCATTTTTTTTCTTTCGCTGAAAATGTAGATTTCATCGGATAATGGAGAACCGTCTTCTACGAAAACAAATAGTGGTCTTCTCGTAGAAGCCATATTTAGTGTTCTGGAAAATGTGTGAATTTTAGACAATTTTCTATATCGATATATTATTTTACGTTACCGCGCAATTATGTGCAATATCCTCACCGAAACACAATCAATCAAAGTTCATGTATGAAATATATAAGGTAACGGGTCCCTACTTCATCTCATTTGTAAGGACGTTACCGCAAAAAACTGACTTAACCACTAAAATTACTATGACATAATTATTTCATATGTCATCCTTGCTCCACATTACGATCTGTTTCACATTTCTTGGAATTAAACTAATATTACGAATAACAACTCGTCTTATATTATGACATCAGTGATAACGAATGATTACAATCAGTGATATTTGCTAAAGAGAAATGGAATTACATTGAAATATATATGTTTTACGAACGTTCATATGAACTTGGAAAATCAATAGTGAAACTATCTAAACAAATAACCAAAAAACAAAGTTACGTTTATAGTTGTATGACTTAATAAAGAATCGGGAAATTTATTTGAAAATTTCTAATGTAGTTACATCTGCTTTATTTAAAACGATTGTGCAACTTATACAAAAATTCATTTATTTATTTTATTCTCTCAGTAGTGTGTCATCTCGCGTTAATTACAGCAATGCGAATAGGATACTGGTGAGATCGTTCCTTAGATATATTTCACATTTTTCTTATTTATAATGTCTTATTAAATTTTTTCTTACTAAAAGTCGGGCTAGACTAAACTCCGTCGATTATTCGGGGAAGTTTATAACCGTGCAGATATTTTTTGTGACCATCTAGTATTTTTATTATGATGGTTAGGGAATAGATATCAAATTACTTCGAATCGCGTAAGGCGTTGTTGTTCGATTGATGATAATCCAGTGATATCTTGCCAGTATTACAAAAAAAAAAAACAGAACACAATGAATCAAATTTATGATTTTATATCGAACTTCCCGACAGCCGGCTGTTTCACGAGCTTCGGAAGAAATTTCGTATTTTAGTAGCAAGCACATATTAATACAAAACGCGATAAAATTTCTGCGTATTCTGGGTAGCCGGCTACCCAGAGCAATAAACACATAAACAGCATAAACAATGATAATATTTTTCGAAAAATTACTAACAAACAACCCCTTCCTGTGATGCATGTGGAAATGCAGAGGATTCCTCGGTTTCTAGTAGCAACAAGCATTGAACTAACAATCCTTCCTTCCCAAGAAGATCTGCATTCGGACGTGGCCGGCGTCGGTATTGATCAGCATGCAGGGATCAATGCAGTTTACACAATGTGAAACAACGTGCTTTTCCCAAGCAAGTTGTTTCAGAAAATTGGTTCTGATCAATAACGGAGTAGCAACAGACGGGCGGTCCCTAATTTTAATTCTTTCCTAAAATTCGATTAGCGTCTTTTCAAACACGAATATAATATAGATGAATACATAATACTTTTTGATGAATCTTGATACTTTTTGTTGAATCTTGATAACGTATTTCTCTTGTCATTCAAATAGTCTCATTACAATAGCATTCGTTTGATTGCAGCTTTGCAGCTTTCAAACGAAGAATGTGGTTAGGCAGTTTCATTGTTGATACGGTTTTATATCCAAACCTAGAAGTGCTCAGCATAATCCACTGATCCGTGTTCAGTGACCAGCTTCAAAACGATCCCAAGTTTGTCCAAATCGACTTAGTCATCTCAAGTAAATTGTACCGACGATAATGATGATTCTCAATTTAGAAGGAATTTCGGAATATACAAAATAAAAATTTTTTTCCTTCTACGGTTGTGATTTTTTGGTTTTGAATTTGTTTATTTTTACATATGTGATTATTTACAGAATCGAATGAAGGAAATTAGAACCCGTCGGGTTCTTTGCCTAATGTAGACCAAAATCGGATAAAAAATTCATTATTCTTATGTTGATGTTGATGAGAGAAAGTTCATTGTATCGGCATATGTAAACATTTCAGTCGGATATGTTCCTATTATTTGTCGCTTCAAGAAATTAAAATTTGCACCATGAGCATTGAATTTCCAAAATTGCAATCAAAAAATATATTGAACACTGGAAAGTGTTTTTTTTTATGTAGTTATGTACATGCCGATGTGATTCGGAGTATTCTGTCGGCAGTAATAACATATTATAAGCCTGTAAAAAATTAATATTAGGTAATATTACTAACTAAACTAACTACTAACTAAAATTTCCAATGGCCTCAGCATTTTAAAGCTAAGGCAGTGTGCTCTATTAAATACATCGATGAAAAAAAAATAACTAAAATTTTCAATGATACAACCATTCTTTTCCTATAAACGTTTTCCGTTTGACAGTTAGTATTCATTGATTTTACTAATCGGGCGGTATTGTTTATACCGTATTCGGCGATTATTCAGAATTGCCGCATGAATTGTATTTGTATTCACAAAATTCTGTAGAAAAATTTACGGGTAATCGATCGTCCGGTAAAAATTCGCGTAATTATTGTAAAAGAAAATTCATGTACCGAAAAATAAGGTTATTTATGATCTTTACCATAAATTTTCGTCGAAAAATTACCGAATACAGGAATCAAAACTCAGTGTGTACCAGTCGTTTATCTACTTGCCCTGTAAAGATAAAATAGAACACCACACGCTGTTCTGCTTCAGAATTCCCAATCAAATTACCTTCAGAGTTCTGATAATACTCACAAACTACTGACTCCTACTGCACATATGACAAGATTTATTTTAAGGCTATGATCCAACACGGAGAGAACGAAAAAAAATCAAGTGCAGTGAAATATTTCATCGTCAACCATAGTTGCTCTAGTAGCCACTAGGTGGCTAACGAGGTTGGAAAGCTCATGGAGTTAGTCAGTTTCCGCATTTGAAAAGATTTTTCAATATTTTCTTGAAGCTTTCGAAAAAAATCTTCATAATTGAGCAAATGTTGACCAAAATGTTCAGTCCCAATGCATGCAATATTAACTAGGCTCTTCAAAAGAAAAAAATAAGGGGATTGTACCAATAGTGCGTTGTAATCGGTCCTAATAAGAAATATTACTGTGAAAATTAAAAGAAAAACGTGCAACACTTCTGACGCGAAAGTTCGATGTGATTGCACCTATTTTCATCTTAACCGTCGAACCAATTTGCTGAGCAGAGATGGCATATCTTATTCTAACTAAGGTTGATGTCAGAGTGAGCGCGGAACGCGGACCGAAGTGAAACGATTCAATGCGATGTACTGTTTTCCCATCGCATTCACTCTGACAGGTTTGCTATGATACGTTTAGATACGAGAAGCCTTCTGCTTACTTAAATGACCCTTGTCACGTCTCATTTTTCCGCACTTTATTCTTCACATCCTTGCTCTTCCTTGAGTACTACGGCTCTATGTTTTCATATTCTTTCTCCTCTTATAATCTCTAGTTAGTTTGATATCGTTAAAAAACCGAAAAAAGTATGATCAAATGTCACACTATATCACACGCGTCCAGACGCTTCGCGTGACGCTTTCACTCTGACAGCAACCTAACGGTTTTCCTATTTGAAATGAATGGTGGAGCTGGGATGATCAATAGAGCAGTTGCCCTATTTGACTTCGGATCGAGTTTTACAATCTAATGCGCGTTTCATTGTAATTGATTCAAACCAAAGACATCATATTAACAAGATATCCAGCTCTTACATTTCCCGAACAAATCATTGGCAACATACTTTTCTGCGAGCATGTCGCCCTCAGGCGAGTCTGTATCGAATCTCGTACAGTAAGGGAGAGAAATGTCAAAATCGTGAGCACCAAAATAGCAGCACTGCGCATCCATACAATTGACATGATAGGTTGAATGTGATGGCGCGCGATGGCGTTGCTGAACTGAAGATTGATTTCGCTCCAAGCTGAGTTCAAACTCTAACAATATAAAACACATCACTAGCTTACCGAATAGTTATGGTAGTCTGAATTCAAAGACATTATATTACCAAGATAATCAGAAGCAGCACTGCGCATCCATACAATTGACATGATAGGTTGAATGTGATGCCGCGCGATGGCGTTGCTGAACTGAAGATTGATTTCGCTCCAAGCTGAGTTCAAACTCTAACAATATAAAACACATCACTAGCTTACCGAATAGTTATGGTAGTCTGAATTCAAAGACATTATATTACCAAGATAATCAGGAGCATGGCGCCCGCAGTCGGCGCCAAAAATCAAGTGCATACGAGTAGGCAAAAAAGTGTTAAATTGGTGCGCATGAAATTAACGGCACTGCACACTTCTATATTTGACATGATATGGTAAATTTGATACCGTACAATGGCGTTACTGAACTTAAATCTGAAATGTAATTTCTCTTAACTGACGGGGTCTGCTGCATTGTATTATTTTTCTTTGTCGGTGTGATGCTACTTTCAATGTAATTTGTGAAGTGCGTAAGTTGTTTATATGTGCGCAGACCTACATCTGGTAACTATTGGAAGCTAATTTAGGGACAAACTATTATCTTAGAAACACAACCATTGAAGAAAAATGCCAAAGTAGTTTTCTCTTATGTCGTTGAGTGTAAATTACAATTGAACATGTCAGATTATTTAATATTTTAATCGCGAAGGTTTATTTATCAGTAAGGAAGAAAGTTGCTTTCACGTTTAAAAAAAACAACTGTTTATCTAGAGTGCTGAAATTGCCCATATTTTTGATAATTAGTCAGCCTACACTGCAATCTTTCGATATATAATTCTGAAAGATTTTAACTAAGCCCGAATTTAATCGAAATTTTTTTTACTTACATTATTCGCATAATTTTTACTTACATTATTCGCCTATCTCCACAGTTATGCTAAAATTAGATGATAAGCACTTTTCTTAGTAGGAAGTTTTTTTCTACCGCACTGCTTTTCACAGAACCTCACAAACACATGCTCAATACACAAACACCACGATATAAAATGTTTCGCTCTTGCGCGCGCTTCGTGTATGTTGAAATGCTCACTTATACACTCTTTCAAACTAATCACAATTTTTTCCTTTTCAAGTTGAACTCAATTTTTCTTCAACTGTGCAAATTGTAATTGCATTTTAGTAGGCTGCCGCTATCTAGTATCAACTTTGTAGTAATCTCTCACTTTTCGCTAATGAACTCTGCTGCTGGTTCAGTCCGAAAACGTGATAATTCTTGTTGTAAATACCGACTCCACACACATACAGTGATATCTGTTTTGTAAATTACACCAAGTTCTACTCACGGCCTGCTCTTCGCCCACGGGAAGTCTGAATGGAATGAGAATGCCTTCTTTTAGAAAAGCTTTTGTTAGTTTATAAACTATTCGTAGCAGTAGATTCGTAACGTTGGATTCCACCCAAACATGACCTTCTGAAATGTCGCATCAAACCGTTGATTCCTTGTCGAATCGAAGGCAACAACGCGCAAATAATTCCAGTCAATGGCCACAAAAATGAGCATGCGTCCCGTCCCGTTTAAATTACAGGTTTCCGATACGGATCTGGAGGTAATCGAAGCAACGGGAAGATCTCTTGTGGATGACTCTGGTGCGGCAAAATCAACGGTGACGACAGTGAAAGGAACCTTCCCGGATATTCGCAATCGGTATTCCCATTTGGACCAACATTCCTTGTTCTGTTCTTTTTCATTTGACCCTCTATTGTCTTCCATACCCTGACCTGTATGTTTGATTCTATTTGTTCCGTATTGTACCACGCGCCTGCAGCCCGCCAGCACCACTACCATACCGCCCTCTCTCGGCTGGACCAATCCTTCATCACCATCCACCATCCTCATCATCATCGCGTCATATGACGGAACTAGGGCCAGGGGGAACGCCAAACCGGGGTAGTTTCGGTTACGGAATCACCGCCACTTCACCCCCCGCTGGTGGTGTCCTAGGGTTGAACCCTCTGTATCACCCGAACCGCCAGAAAATTTCTTCGTCGTCTAGCGATGTTGTCAAACAGTTGAAGAATAAGGTGATTTTTGATTTTGTTTATTGTTTTGTCTCTCAATTTGTCCCAAACTCGAGCAGCATCCGGTTATGATCATTGTTAACAAAGTACGCATATCATTGGAAGCTGTTAGACGTTGTTCATTCTAATCACAAATAATGATGATAGATGGTAGAATATTGAACATCACAGCTTTCGGAAAACACAACTTAGTTAACACACATTCAAATGATGCAAATTTGTCTACAGATACATTTTACAAAAAACAACGAACATTTTAGAATGTCATCGGACGATTTTTCACCGAATCAAGTTCTTCTCAGAGAAAGTGATGAAACGATGAGAAAGAGATTTTTCAAGCAGAAGACCAATGACGAATGACCTACTGGTAGCGAACCGATTCATTAGAAAGAAAATGTTTTGACTTTCCAGAACACAATGAAAATAACGAAGTGTTCTCCGTTCTGTATCTCTTTTCATTCCAGGATTACAATGATCCATCGCGACCAAGGAGAGGCAGTGAAACTCAGCTGTCAAGGGCGGATTACGACTCGGTAAGTTGAATTAACTATCACTTCATTTCGCGTATTGCCTAGCAAGTCGATTTTTATAATCGATTTATGTTATTAATCGTTCTTGTTTTTAAAATGTTGTCATACTTAGAAAGTCGAAAATACTTTCTTTGTCTTTTATATGTGAACCGAAGTCATTATGCTATGTTGTTGATAAATATATACATGTATATATATATATATATATATATATATATATATATATATATATATATATATATATATATATATATATATATATATATATATATATATATATATATATATATATATATATATATATAGATTTTCGCAACACAATTTGACCCAATTTTACTCCTTCTATTATTATTATTATTATTATTAAAATTAAAATTTGCAATAAACAAAACTAATAGTAATAATTACTATTAGTTTTGTTTATTGAAAATTTTAATAGAAGTTAGTATCACAGTTCTTTGAAAACGATTCGTTGTTCTTGAAACGAACCGAATCATTGAATTTCGTCGTAAATAAATAATGTAAGCATTCTTCTCGAATGCTAAATTGATGAAAAAATTGCCCCTTGTTCGACACACAAAACAATTCTTCTAACTAGCTCTCTAGCTGGTGTTAGGCGAACGCAAGATAAAAATATGTTATTGCCCGGCTGCAGAATTGCACACGATACCAATTAAATTTATACTGACACAAGTAGAGTAAAAGGGCTCTCATTAAACATTCTCGTCACTACAATGAATAAGATTGTTTTTGGCCCGGAATTATATTAGTTACTTCGATGTTGAAGTTTACAACAAACTCTCCCATTTCGGGTAAAACACTGGAAGCTTTTTCAATTTTATTTCTAATTTTTAAATGATTCATTACAGTACTGGCGGAAGCAAATGCATGATTTTAGAAATAATATTGTCTTTAAATGTGCACTGTGCAATGTCTTTCATATTTACTTCAACTATGAAACAGATTGAAAAACATAATACAACTTAATTTTTCATGTCTTTTCACTCCATTGCAGGATCAGGTGAGCAAATCATTTCATGCTATATGAATAGTTTAAAACTTTATCTGTGTCAATTGACATAACTTCATTAGTTATGATTTTTAACCGTATGTTTTATACACACTTATTTCGTTCGTTGAATCACACTGAGTATGAGAAACAATTTCGGTAAAGAACAAAACAAACAAGACACAGAAGGATCAAGTTAGTAGATTTAGGTTCGATGAGGACTTTCCCCGTAGAGGAATACAGACTCTGTTTGTTCAAGGAAGGGCGTCATCCGAATTTTCACAGCTCATGTAGAAGGCTAAAACTCGAATTCAATGTGTTCACAGTTTCAAGTAGTGATCTCAATTAGTTATAATCCATTTTTCGAAATTTATAATGAGTACTTTTCAAGGCTAGAAATAGATAATTCGTTCCGTTCCAACAGCTAGATAATGTTTCAGAATAATAGAATTGTTTAAAACATTCTCAATAGAATTGATAGTATTCTTATTTTGTAGTTTCGTTGAATTTGTTTTTTAGAAACCCTTAACTATTTCGTTATTTCTCTTTTATTTGTGCCAATCACCATTTGTTTATTCCTTTTCTCCTTCCCGAAAATCGTTATCCAAAATTATCGGCGCAATCCATATATGTGTGTGTATGTACGAACATCTTACAGGGGAGCTACTTAGATGGATTACGATCACATTTAGGTGGTTTAACGCAACGAGTCAAATCTTGGTACTGGGGAAGACCTCTCGTAAGTGCAATATTTTGAAAATTGTTTTCTTTACGTGCTACAAATTTTTATTAAATCATGATGGATACGTATTTTTCTCTTCTTTTGAATAAAAAAAATCCTACCTTTGCGTTCCAAGTTTTGGTGTTGATTTCTTGATGAGTTTTATTAAGAGTTCATTTCCATTTTTATCGCAACGTATCACTAAAATAATTATGTTTTTGATTCAATTTTTAGTATCATTTTTATTTCTTTAAAAAAAAAATTAAAGTACTTTTAAGTAGTATTTGAAATGATAATTTCCTAAGTCGGTATCCTCCGATTAAACTCACCGAATCCCGTGTTGTTGAAACTTAAAATCTAGTTCGCACCAGTAATGATATTGCGAAGCACGAACTGTGTCCATTTTTATAAGTATGTATTTTACCTCTCACCCCGAACAAAGTTTTTCAATCCGACTTTTTAGTTTGCTCCGATTCCATCTAGAGCTTAAATTTACTAGTGCTTTGATTAATCTAGAAATTATTTCTCAACAGTACCATTAGCTGGCTTTGTTAGATTTTAGATAGTTATTTTTCAACAAGTTCTCGATGTTTTTGACAATCACTTTTTTCCACCTAGTCTAGCAGTGTCTATTATAGTTTTGGTTTTTATTGATTTCTTATTGAATGTAGATTAGAAATTGTGACTGCATGAGCTCCGTCTCTAACTAAACAAAAACAAAACTTCTCACTGAACTACCCAAATCTGGCCCAAAAGAAACGTTGGTTGCAAAATTTAAATCCCCCAAAAGAGAGGATAGGATTAAGTCTGATTATATTTCCGCCATTTCATGATTTCCGTATATTTATACAAATGGACACCTTTGATTTTATCCATTCGAATAAAACTGAATCTGTAAAGACCTTTCGATTGATTCTAGTTTCTGAAGACAGTTTAGTTTTCCGTATCTTTTATTTTTCTTTGTTTCTTTGCACCAAGTAGCATGATGATGAGGCACCTCTTTCTTAGTATCGAAGATCGAACCGAAACGTTGTCCGCCGAACAGGCGGATCGTAATACTAAAGTGTTCATTTTTTCAGTTCGAAAAAAACAAATTTATTTAGCTCCTCTCTATCGCGCACTAGATTGTTTAGTCTCTTTTTTTTTGTTCTCAACATACGTCTAGCTTACCCTAACTTGCTAACTAGATCAACTTTTACAATTACTCACCAAGGCATTATTTCCATCGTCGGCATATTCTGTAGGATCCTTCTCTTGGGGGTGACCATCATCTGGGCGTTAAGCGATTGTGGGTTCAAGTAAATGTCTTAACCTACCAAATTTCTTGGTTCTTGTATTTTGGAAATATTTATCCAAGTTGATCCAGATTAAACTATTTTAACCTAAATCATGACATTCAACTTGGTCATAGTAATCTTCTGAATTTGACTGAAATAGGAAAATGATTCCTACTACAGACAGGCAGATTATCAATACCGTAACTCGTTGCGTTTAGTGACAGTTATAACACTTGGTTTAAAATAAACTTAATACAGCAGTAAAATTATTAAATAACTTTTTATTAGTTTACATGATGAAACATTTATTAGTTTATGTAGTGAAACGAAGACGTTGAAGTAGAAACGGAAATACCGGAAATGAATTATAAACCAACCAAAACAGAACTTTCTGTATAATCAGCTGATTTTTGTTGCATACTGTTACTGCTCACGTCACTAAAAGCTAGCGATGCCAAACAAAATTTACGTGAGAAGATATGAGTTTCGAACTGAAGCTGCTTTGAACTCAGTTACTGTTTTAAAGCTTGCTTCAGATAGAATTGGAACAAAGACAATTGCCTGTATTTCAGTTATTTATTATTGAATTCAAGACATTTTTTTATATAAATGTAGCGTTTTCTTCATACTTTCAAGAAAAAATACGGATAAAATTATTCGTCACGGTTCCGAAGGAATTCTCGAATTTTTCCTGTAACACGGCTCATTAGGCGGCACACACCTTCTTCGTCCATCGTTTTAGCTATCTTATTCCACCAGGTCGTCATCTGGTTGATGTCTTTGACTCTCCTCTTCATGATTGCCCAGTATTTCTCAATAGGGCGGTACTGGGGGCAAACTGGACCCCTTTCTCTGCATACCATTCTTGAACGACTTTGCTGTAACGACAGCTTGCCAAATCTGGTGACACTCTTTTTGGTGGTATAGTTTCGGTGTCATTGTCTTATTTGTAACGAAAACTTTCGTTTTTTTGCCACAGCTGCAAATGCTCTGCCAAATCATAAATTTTCTTGCAAATTTGTCGGCAAAAACCAATTTAATTTTGGCTGGAACATCCCCCCGAGCCGTTGCCAAGTAAAACTTTTGACCTGGGATTTGCCTGAAGTCAGCCTTGATATTTCCGAGCACGAATTTTGGCCACACTATTTTGTTTTATGGTCCGATTTGGCTGTTTGCTAGCTTGACACGACTTGATTCCTTCCTGGAGTCGAGTTCTCCCCAAGGTACTATAGGCAGCACCGAATTTTCTGGCCAAATCACGGTCCGACAGATTAGGATTCCTCTTAATCGTCTTCAAAATCTTACCACGCAGTTTCTGGTCGACAGTTCTACTCCGACGATTGGCTTGAGGCTTCCGAATCGTCGTCAATATTTCCTTATACCGTTTGATAACGCGCCATACAGTATTTCTGGGCAATTTCAGCTGTTTAGCTAGCCTAGATGCAGACCCGATGGATTTTCCAAATAACTGTGTACAATTTTTTCCCTTCTTTCGGCTTCCATGTTGATTGTTTACAAAGTACAGTCGATTTTCGGAATGTCAAAAATCATACGTGAAGCTGACAAAATTCCCGACACGTGAGCGCCAAGAACTTCCAAATCCATCCACCAGGAGCGCCACAATATGAGCAAAATTTTGATTCCAATTCTAAATGAAGCAAGCTTTACATCAATGCCAACCAAAACCATACCGACATGGAAGATAGGTAAATAAAGTCGCGTCAAAGTAAGAATTTTGCAGAAAAAATGGTAGGAGCAAGATGCAAGATGTCAGATCAGCAGCAAGTGATGAATTTCAACTAGTGTGTGTAAAGCATTATGTTATATGTGTTTTATGCACTTAATCGGGTTGCCTGCTGGGATGTGCTCCCACATATACCAGAGTAGCTTAGTAGGTAGAGCAGGGTGGAGGCTTTAATCCTGTTTCTCTCCCTCGCAACAATATTTATATCTATCTATTTTCCCTCTCGGTCTATTTCTCGTTAACGGTGAAGAAAAATATATTTGTAGAGTGTAATAAAGAATAAAACTTGAACGGATACAGAAAATAATAATTAAAATAACAACAAATACAACGAAGAACTTGATGATGAAGTTGAAATATGATAGACTAATGAGATTAATTTAAAATAACGAATATCTAAATTATGAATGATAGTTACGAAAAATCTTAGAATTTTCTAGTTCATTGAAATATATCATGTTTTTCAATTTTTTGGGAAGAAAAAATATGAAAAAGTAAAATTTTGAAATATGAACAGGCAAACAAACTTTAATTCTTGTCAGAGCATGGCTTTTCAAACCGTGTTCAGTCGAGTATTGTCTTTGGTATCTAATTGAGTAGTGAAAAAAAATGCGACATTCAGGAAAGATATAATGGAAAAAACGCTAAAGCATAGACCTTTCCGAAGAAACTAAGAAGTCACGTGATCTAGTAAGGAAATGATATCAGGAGCATGAAAGATTACTCTTCAGTAAAAAGCAACAAAAAGCAATGAAACTCTTGACATGTGGAATGATAATAATAATAATAATATTGACAATAACAAATGGAATGAATTGAACCCAGACAGACTGTATGGAAGGCATCGCCATACCCACAACGCTATACCTGTCCCCCAGAATATAAACGGAATATGTATAAATCTGATTTGAAAAACACCGTAGGAATTAAGCAAGTGGAAAGAAAGATCGATAAAACGCATACGACAGGAACGAGGAGAAAACGAAGAAAAAGGAATTATGTGAGTAAGAAAAATAAAGAATTAGGAGAGAAAAAATAACTAGAAGAGTAAGGAGAACAAAAAAACAATGAGAACAAGACAAATAATGAGAATAAGAAGAACCGTGAGAGTAAGAAGAATAAGGAAAACGAGAAGAATAGGGAGAACAAGACGAAAAAGGTGTATAAGGAAAGAAAGGAGAGGAATGAAAACCAGTAGAATGATTAAAAAAAGGAAAATTCAAAGAATTACAAAAATAACAAGGATATGATGAACAGAAAAAGGCCAATAAGAAGAACAAGGATAGTAAGCAAAACAAGGATATTGAATATAAGATGAAAATTGTTGAAAATTAGTGAAGTTAAATGAATAATAAGGAGAATAAAGAGAATAAAAAGGATGAGAGAAATAAGGAGAATAACGAGAATAACTAGAGTAAGGAGAATAAGGAGCATAAAGAAAATACGGCGAATAAGGAAAATGATGGGAATTAGGAGAATAAGGGGAACAAAGATTATAAAAACAATGAAAAGAATAAGGAGGATCAGGAGAATCAGGAGAGTCAGGAGAGTCAGGAGAATCATGAGAATCATGAGAATCATGAGAATCATGAGAATCATGAGAATCAGGAGAATCATGAGAATCAGGAGAATCAGGAAAATCAGGAGAGTCAGAAGAATCAGAAGAATCAGGAGCATAAGAAGAGCTGTTCGATTTTCTGAATATTTTCTGAAAATAATATTCATCAATTGTGCACACATGTCAAAACACAGATAACGGACTGAAACCTGAATGAAAATTCTAATACTATGTTAATTTTTTGGCCACCTTTATCAGCTATGGGTATTGTAGTTCGTAATAAAGTAACTCTAAAGTAGAATAGTAATTTTTGTAACGGCTTGAAAACATAAAACGCCTGATGCCTCGCTATGCAATAAAACTGCAGTTACTGACGACGCTGGCTGTAGCTTCGTCGCGGTAGAGAAATTCTCATGTAGAAAAGCAGTTGATAGTTGTTATTCTAACGATGCACACTTGTAACATTTCATCAGTAAAAGCAAGCTGCCGTAGAGAAACGGAGGGCGAGAATGGAAACAACATCAATCATTATAGAAAGACAGCACATTACTATGTTTTTTTTAGTTGTCAGTTGTCAAGTTCTAACGTTCGATTCAAAAATCAGTCTAACCACTCGAAGAATTGAAAAACCTATTGCTTACTTTTATCTGTTTGGTTTTTAATTTATTTAATGTTACTCTGCTACATACTCTCATACACCTGGAACACCGATCTGTCCGTCAAATTTCACGTTTTTGTTATAACATCAGTTAAATAGAAACAATTATAAGTTCTACGTTATTTGTTGAACGAGTCACCCACTAATTTTCCTATTTCAATTTTTCTTTTCGACTGATTATTTAACAAATACATCCTGCTGTTCATATACAAACAAACAATCCCACGGCAAACGTATTAAACTCGTACACCGAAATCTTCAATTCAACAATCGAATCGCGCAATGAAACAAAAAAAAATCACAAACAAACAAACAAAACAACACCCATTCTCTCCCGTAGGATTTAGCCACAAAGTTGTCTAGAAGTTTTGATATGAAAGATGAAGGTGGATCACTGTTGGGATCCGAGGCAGGTGTCAGACGGCATCAGGTAACATTTACGGCCCTGCAAAGCCTACTACGGCGAACTGTTCGTCCTTTTGTTTTAAGTTTTCGCTTTCGTTGGTTTGATTGGCGTCATTGTGCGTAAATGAAGCAGGATAGTGAACTAGAACAAGTTTTTGCATAGTTTGCAGTTGTCCCCGCTAACCAGGTTGCTCCGAAGTGCTCAAATTTTACCTAAAAGTTTTGTTCTTATATAGTACCATTGAAAATAGTTGTACGTTCGTTCCGTATATTTACTAGTAGACTTTGCCAACGTTAGACCGCTTTCATGAAAATAAGCTGAAATAAAAAATAATAAAATAATAATAATAATATAAAAGGCCTTTTCAACTTAATTTGATTAGTTTTTCGACATCTCAAAAGATTATATGATTTATTGAATACGAAATCTTGTCATTGCAATTTCATAAAATTACCGATAACAGATTTCAATTTCTAGGTTCATCATATTTTTTTCATTCATGTTGAATTGAGCACTTTGGAAACAGCCTCTGGTTGGGAGTTGTCTGCCAGCAAGAGTGTTGTCCTTAGAACTAGTTTCAGCTGGTTGTAGCTGTATTTTTGGATGTTATTACCAATGTTCACCGGTCGTAATTCTGATCATCAGTGCTTCGTTCATGTCATGCATAAACATCAGAAAACTTTAAAAAAGATATTTGTTTCATTCTGTTATCGTTTCTTTTCCTATCTTTAGATACAGTTAACATAACTAATAGTAAAACACGGCACATTTTTCTAACTTTGATTATTTAGCACGAATAATTCGTTGGGCAGTAATTGTAGTTATGATGTTTATGATGCTAAAATTTAGTTCTGCACTAGTTTGTGAGTTTAAGTATTTTCGCGCACGCCCTGTTATGAAGTTTTAACCAATTTGACATTTGACTAGGACTAGAGTAAGCAGCTAAGTAAACCGATATTTTTATATTGCATTGTTTTTCAAAATCATTGTGTATTGTGATTGTTGTGATCATGGACAAATTTGGTACTGCGCTGCTGGTGAACTGTTGGAAATAATGGGATTAATTTTAGTTCACTACAAACCTTACTTTGTTTTCGTAATATCGGCTAAAGTTTACGCTAATATGGCTTCGGAATAAGTAATAAAACATCATATTGAAACATCCTGTTTCCCCACGATCTTTTATCCTGGTATCCCATGGTGCAAAGAACTTGATAATTCGTACTTCTTTCTCAGAATTTGTTTTACATTGTCAACATTGTGGATGACGCACTTTTCGTTCAAATTTTTGCACTTTCCTCACCTTCTGTCAAGTATTACTGAAAATGCAGCCATCGATAATACGCGTTTGTACAGTGTACACTGTACTCTCAATACCGCGCATCATTTCACTACACACTTCGAAAAAACCCTGTAATTTTACATTTTATTAGACGCAAATAAATGGAGCGTCGCAGTTCACGTAAATTTACTTGGAATTACATTTAATATTGTGTCTAAAATTGACATGAAATTCATTGAATCCTGAGGCTGCCGCGCGACTTGAACATAGAATCAATGGATCGCAAAATACGTCTGTAAATCGACAGTTCTCTGTTCAAGTCGCGGTGGTCGCGCTACCAGCATTCATTTTTTTTATTTCTATGAATTTTATGTCATGGAATTTTAGACACAATATTAAATGTAATTCCAAGTAAATTGACGAAAACTGCTACATTTGCCTAAAATATGTAAAATCACAGAGTTTTTCAAAGTGTGCATATATAATGATGTTCCGGCTGTAATGTCCATTCGACTAGCAAGTGCGACTGTCTGAATTTAAATGAATTACTTACCAGCCAAGCAGATGTGTGCTTCTATTTATTCTATGAGAAACTCTCATTAGTTTAGGTGACCTAATGAAAAGTTCACGTCGAATTCACAATGTTTTTCAATGCGCCAAAATTCCTCACAGAAGCCTGATACGATATCTAAAGTTTTAAACCAATAATCATCCCATTAGTAGAGCCGCCATGTTATTTTGCAAATTACTCGACTTTCAATCGACGAATTGTTATAAAATCGGATACAATAACTTTGCTTCCGTTCAAAGAAGCATTTGATTTAAAAATACTGATCTTTATTGTTCAATTATTATGATCGACATTGTATAATATACGGTTCCGAAACAGTTATTTTCGGTTCAGTATATTTTAATGTATGAAGTTATACACATTACTATCTTTGAATATGATTTCGATGGTAATAATATTTTATGTTAAAGATATTATATGAGATTATGTGTAGCTTAAATATTGAATACTACTCCCAAAAAAAGTTTGTCAGTTCACCAGCAGCTCGCGGAATCATTCGTACTGGAGTCCAGCGGCAATGTGTACAAAAAATCTTTTCGAACTGTGAATTCTCTGAATACTCATATCTTCTATTCCATTTTCCCTGGTCGAATAACGCAGTCGATGCAGCGGCTTCCGATGGACCAGAATGGCTCATCGATGGAGCAAAGCCAAGACCAGCCACCACATATAGTACCTGACCATAGAGGAAACCTACACATCACGGTGAAAAAATCGAAACCCATTCTTGGCATCGCGATAGAGGGCGGAGCCAACACCAAGCATCCACTGCCACGGATCATCAACATACATGTGAGTTGTTGTTGTTGTCCTTCATTGTCACTATTTTCGATGGATCTTAACGACGTTCGCCATTTTCCAGGAGCACGGGGCAGCGTACGATGCTGGTGGTCTAGAAGTAGGACAGCTGATACTGGAGGTCGACGGTAACAAAGTCGAAGGAATGCATCATCAGGTACGTAATCCGTTTAATCAAGCCCAACGAATCGATCCTATTGAAATTCTCTTTCAGGACGTCGCCCGACTGATAGCGGAGTGCTTCGCCGCACGCGACAAAAATGACATTACGTTTCTAGTAGTAGAAGCTAAAAAATCAAACCTAGAACCGAAACCAACAGCATTAATATTTTTAGAAGCATAGCATTTGCTATCCCTGCCGGCTAGCGATCCGGATAATTCTGAAGTGCCAGAAAAAGGGATCGACCTTACCGCTGATAAATTACAGTAAGTTTTATTTTCTCCTTCATTTAATTATTAGTGTCACTTCGATCTGTTCGTTTCGTTCACTAAGCCGTTTGATTTGTCCTAAACAAATATTAATGTGCTTATTTATAGTTTTCAATGTTCCTACTGTGGAAAAGATTGTGGGACTTTTGAATGGTCCCAAACATAGAATTAGTCGAATGTCCTGCAAACCTTTCCGCTGCTTAACTCTAAGTTTATTTCAAAGTCGAAAATAGCATTATGACACACAACTAAATATGACAAATTGTAAAGACTTAGCTGCAAGTAATATAAAAGGTGTTGTAATTTAGAGAGTGATATTCGTAAAAGTTTATTCGGACAAACGTTACAAATACTAAGCAAAAGATGTACAATTACACTGCCGTAATTATAGATGTTGACACTCTTGTTGAGGGAATGAGAAAAAAAGCTACTTCTCTGTCTCTCTGTTATGAATGTGCCCAGATAATTTCAAACAGCGCCGATTTTTTTTTCAATCTTTGCATAATCTACGAATAATCTACAATTTGTTTCTTTCAATGTGAAAAAAACACAATATTCGTAAAGTACTCGCGAAAACAAAACACTAATGCTGTTTTTAACTGCTTCCGTTATGAGTTTATTAGTTTCGTTCACCCAAATGTATTATTTACTATTTTCAGTTAACAAAACAAAAAAAACAATCAGCAGAAGAGAAGAAAATGAATTCTTTATTCGCGGTAATTCAGAGATATTCTAGCCGTCAGGGATGTTAAACCAGGTTATTAATAACGAACAAATAACACTACCAAACCAAGTAAAAAACTAAATAACAACTTATACAATCCGAAGAAAAGCTTACAGAGCAAATCATCATTCCACACCAAACTAGATTTTCATAGAAAACAAAACATCTCAACGAATTTAAGTGATCTAACAAACTAACATCGCGCGGGTAGGTAAATACTGATAACCTGTTCTGAGGTAACGGTTGTGTAACGGTCGCTTGACAGTTCGAAGCTGCGCGTTCCAGAATGCCAAACAAAGAATCTCAATTGCTCACTGCATTGTTGCATACGAGATAACGCTAAACAAATAATAAAGGAAGAGAAAAAAAGAAAAAGAAGAGCTACAGACGAAGCCAAGCGAACCGCGATTACTGAGAGTAATAAGTAGAAATACACAAAACAACTGCAATAACTTGTGAGTTTCAATCCAAGGAGAACAAGAAATAGAACAAAAAGCCATTTGTTATTTGTTGACTCGTGGTTAAGTGCTGTTACTATACATACTATTGTTATTAGCTAAGCTCGAGGTTTTCACCGACGATTTGCAAAATCGCATGCTGGAAAATACCGTCCCTGGTGAAATCGTAGCCGGACAGTCCATGTTCCAGATGTGTAGGCTTGTGCTGTAAACTGCGAAAAATATTTCGATTGGTAAACTACGCTTTCATTACTCGTGTGGTACTAGCGAAAACACGAGAATTTACACTCCACACACTGAACACAGGACTGGTGCACGGCAAACAAGTCTGATCGTCTGTTCCCTACGATTGAAGCGAAATCCTTCTGGTTCCTTTTGTCTTTCTCGGCTACGTTATGCCATTTTAGTTTCCAGTTCAAGAAAAATATTCTTAATTCGGTACTATTTGTGCGAGGTACCAAATACATGACAAACTTAATCAACTTAATTCAATGACATAGTTCTTTTTAATTAAACAATTTTCAATTGGATTATAACAAAAGTAACAGTAACAGTAACAGCCTAAAGTTATTGTTCCATTACTTCCTTAAGCTTTTCATTGTTTGAATGTTTACCTATTTGATTGGTTTTCAGCCTATCTACAACATTCTTCACATTCAAATTTTATCGAATCTTTTCATCGATCGAAAAGCTGATATTTTTTTGATTCAAATATTTATTTATTCTTTGTTATAATTGCTCTTTTGGCACAAGAAACCAACATGAGAAAGGTAATGATACAAGCGTGTCGTATGTTAGAGCCCCGACCAGGAAGGATTCTTAGTGTCTGTAGGATTGTACATTAGCCATGCAATTGTTCTATACGCTAGGAATAGAATGCGAAGTCTGTTGAAACAGAAGGTCAAATTTCACCAACGAAATGTAAAATTGTTATACTGGTAGTATTGAAGGCTTCTTAACTTTCAAGGACATATGGAAACTAAGAATTAGCCTAGCTTTCAGTGGGAATAATACAAAAGTGTAGAATATTTAATCGTCAGTATTAGACTAACACAATAGTATTCTCAACATTGACCATCTAGCGATTGTAAGCTAACTGGCGCACCTTCTTGAGGATGTTCTTCATTAGATTTCGCGACAGATTTATTGGAAATAAGTTTTGACACTTTCTTCCAGTATTTTCTAACTATTGGATGATTTCGTCAATGCCCAACATTCTTCAACGGGTCGAATTTTCAGACAATAACCCAATAATGTTTTTATAACGAAACTAACCCTTTCAATAGTATTCTTCCGTTTATTTCGCGTAACATCAAGACATTAAAAAGACAGTAGGTTTCTTATGGCTTCGAATCATTGGTGGAAGTATTTTTTGAAAATCTTAATTGCTATATATTTCGCTGTTCATCGAAGCAGTTGTGAAAAATGCTTCTTGCTTCGGCCTGCGCTTCTGCTTCTAATGAGTTCAAACGTTCTAACCTATTTTTACCATGAAAATTATTTGACTTCGAAGCGTTAGTTATTTGGCCACTTTCCGCACCGAAACCTTTTTCTCCTGTTCGGACTCTTTTAGTATATGTTTATCCAAACGAAAATTTGTATAACCTTTTGCTCAACTCGTTTTCGGCTTATCCTGAAAGGTTGAATTGATTTACAGATTTGTACCATTTTCCTCGGAATATTTTTCCATGTGAGCGTACAAAAGTATTTAACGTTTTTTTTTTCATTTGACTCAGCGCACTTCTTGGCCGAAGCATCCACACAAATTCCCAATTCATAGGATGTTATCAAAACATTTGAAAGTGGTACTATACGTTTGATTAGCTTATGTCCAATGAGAAAAAAGAGTTACAGTTAGCTGTAAGTGAATTATTGTTTTGAAAAAGTATAGTAAAAGTTTAACGATTCCGATACACGTACTTATTCGATTTCATACTGAAATTAATGTAAAATCTCTTTTTTGCGAAACTGATCAAGGTTGTTAAATCGAGCATTACTGAAAATGTGTGCGTGCTTATGCACATTTATTGTAAATTTAGATTGCTGGTTCTGGAGTTTAATTTTGGAGGAATTATGATAAAGACACTTGCGCGCACCAGTCCCGATATGAAAAGAATCTTTTTGTCTTACACACGATACACGCACATGCACACATACATACACATAAACGTACAGTTATCAGTCAAACTTAAACCAACCCAAAATGATATGAGTCTAAATACATTAATGCTGCGTTCTTTTTGCTAAGTAAAAAGACATATTTGATCAATGAATTGGATTGGAAGTTCTAGGAAATGATTATATTCAAAGATTTAAAGAATAACAATAATGCTGTCTGTGTAGTTGAACGCTAGGCGCAAAAAGTCTGTGTATAAGCTGAAACGTGCTTAAGTTCCGCTGTTAGCCGTTTTCATTGTTAAAAATTTTGGAAATTAGTACTTCAGAAATGCTGACAAGTAAAGCGTAGTAAGAAGGTAGGATGACAGTCGAAATATTGTTTAGTAAGTAATTCTTACTCAAAGCAAAGAATAATCAGTAAATAACATTGATCGCGTTTAATATATTGTATGTTATATGTATCAAATAGATATATCTGCTTGTGGGTTTTGAATAACACGTCGAGATTCTATACCTTCAGTCCAGTCAAAATCAAGAAATTTTTGATAAATTATCATTTTTTTGCAGGATTACTGCTTTGTCCAAGTTGACGAATAGAGGAGAGTCACTAGATTCACAAGGCAAAACATGTAAAAACGTATAATTTCACTAACTTCACAGTTAATTCGAAACAAGCACAGGATACAATTTTACATGGTCATAGATACTATATCATGTAAATACACAAGAAAATACGGCATGCTTCGATTTACGTCATGCATAACTTCAATTTTCTCCAATGTCGTTCTCATTTGACTGGCCCGGGATAGTTTCTTCAAACGTACAGTTTTCTCATAATAATCAGGTTCAAAGCTAACTGACTAACTAAAAACTAACTAATTTCAGTTCATTTGGGTTTGAAACTACACAGAAAGAAATAACGAAATTTACACGACATGTATATCAATAGTAACAAGGAATAGATATGGGTTGAATCGAAAATTTGATTGAAAACCATAATCGATGCAAACCTAATTTAATTGCATTGAATTTCCAATGAATAAAACTGTATCTTTCAATTAATGCTTAGTTTTGCGATTAAATTATATTGAAACGGACAGAAATGTAAAGTAACTTTATGTTTTCTTACCTGCTCATAATACGTGCATGAAAATAGATGTAAATAAACTGAATATTTTTATCTGTGTAGGTGGACTCAAACAAACGATTTGACAGTAATCTAGAGTTGAATATAGATTACACAGAAAAATACTTTGTTGGCTCAAATCGTTTATTAAATTAAACATAAAATAATTCGACAGGGCTCTTATTTTCAATCTATGTCGAAAGTAAGCGTCGATTTAAAATTACTGTCTCAAACATGTAAAAACCAATGCATTATAATGTAGTATTACATCGGTGATGATTTCCAATCAGTTTTTCTGTTCAAGTCGTTTTTGTGTAAATTTCATTGTTTATTTTGCAGTGGCATCATGTAAAAACGACATACGAGTGAAGAAAACTTCATTGAGCGATGAACTTCTTCAAATTGACTATCCTACCAACTTTCGGATGTTGTCCGCATAAATTTTATTGATTGTTTTATACTAGCAAACGATGCGGAAAGATGGCCCAAAGATGTAAATCATATTTAGTTTTTTATCAGTATTATTATTATTATTATTATTATTATTATTTTCTTTTGTACTCTAGAAAATTACTATAGAACATAAAAAATTACATATACCAACGACATAATTGGTTTTTGGTTATTTTTCGAGATAAGATTGAACAATTACTACCAAAATTTCATAGTAATCAATTGTCGTGATGGACTTTTAGTTCCTTTAAATATCAGTGAAAAAAATTGGTAAATTCTGAGAAAAGCAAGAGGTGCATAATGCCTCGGGGTGCGTTTTACGCCATCTTCCCTAACATTTAACTTTGCACAATTGTTTTTTGAACCGCATATCGAAAATTTTTAACGCTTGTAATAAGATACATTATGTATTTTTCAAAGAAAGTTGTAAGAATTGATAGTTATGATTGATAATTATGCAAAAATTTCACATGCATACAGCTGCATGTGCAGCTAATCCATAACCGAAGCAGAAAAAAAGTCGGTGCCGGAAAGCTCAGCTCGGTCGGATTGGCCTAATGTGGAGCAACTTTTAAAGACTATTTTATTACACTTCTTGAAATATGTATTTGTGGAGAAAAACGCCAGATTTGCGTATAAGTTCCAGTATTCTCTTCACGTTTCATTGTCATCCTACCTTATTGTTAGTTCGGAGTAGTATAACTCTAGTGTATAGTCTGGACAGGAGAAAATCCACCAGTCTGCTATCAATAGACAGTCAGAATGGCATTCCTTGTTTGTAATTCCAAAACAAACCTCCCAGTATACTCGGTTGCGTAAAATTGTCCCTATACGAATAAATTACCCTGTCCAGACTATAAACATCAGTTAGGAAAAATGCTTGATTAAATGTTAATTACACGTAATGTTTTCAACAAAAAAACAAGATTTTATCTCATCAGAATGATGCACGTTCGATTGCAACCTAACAAATACCACAACTGAAACCCACCTGGACATAGATCTTTCAGCTATACAAAACAAAAATAAACGGAAAAAACAGATACAGCTCAGAAACACCATCGAGAATATAAAAACAACAGGAGCTAGGAGATCGATATGAAAACGAGTGTGATGCAAATTTACCTTTCTAACCTATAAGCTACTGTAAAAGTATATTAACAACCTATGAATGGCTTCGCTTCCCAGTACTTGCGAGTAGCTATGAAAATATGCTGAAAAGTAGGCGTCTAATAAATAAATTCGATCTGGCTCAAAACATTGAAGCTGAAACAGAGAATAATCGAACTTGTGCTGGAAAGTAAAAATATTCGAATGTGCATAGGAGCTTCGAAAATCAATTTCAGCTGACGAGTACAGTATGGAAAAAGAATCTGTCAATAGAAACGAGTAAATCGCAATGGAATCTTATGATAATTACGTGAAGCTTCATTTGCCTACATTTATAGGAGAGCCATTAACCGAATCAACATAGTCTGATTTAGTGAACGCGAGAATTGAGAAGACGAATGAGTTAAACATACTAAACCAAGCTGTACTAAGCAGAGGATGTAAATAAACATTTGTATAAAGATAAAAAAAAAGTTAAACAAAACTAGCTAAACAAACGAATCAAAGCAGTCACAACCAATCCCAGCTGACGATGACACTCATTGTGTAAATTGAACATAAAAAAACTCATATATACTCAAACATAACTATATTTGTAGCGTTGATATAGAAACAGAAGGGGGAAAAACAAAAGCTACCTACACTCTTTCAGCAAGTCATACAAAATACAACCTATGTGACGAGAGCAAAACAACATGGTTTTTATGAATATACAAACCATGTTGATCAAAGCAAACGTAAAACTAAATGGCATGCATATATTGCAATATCACCGATTTAGTATATATACAACAAACATATTTAGATTTTTTTTTACAAATAAAATAACTGCAAAGCAACGCAAAAACGAAACAAATAGTACTCACTGTAAATTATCCATGACAAAAACTCATGTTGGTTGTAGTTATTATATTAATAATCAAGTGGAAACAAAATCCTGAAAACTAATTGATTTCGCAGAAGAGTACATTCAAAAATGTTGTGGTCCAACCTACTCCGATTCGGATGAAACTTTGCGCACGTTTTCAGTATGCCTCATCATTTATTCGTCTTAAAACTGATTTTTGAAAAGGGTTGGTGTATTTTTACATCCACTTTCCTTAAATCGTTGTAACTTGGAAAGAGTAAATTGCACGAAAATTATGTCCGAACAGGAGGAAGTCGATAGAACATTCTGAAAAGAATTAGATGCTTTTTGGCGAATTAGAAAATTAACCGAAAAAAATAAAACTAAGGACAATGTCACTTCATTTTCTAAAATTTGGAATCAAAGAGGAAAACCAGCCCTAATTACTGGCTTTTTTCGCACTCAGATGATGATGTTGGCAAATGCATGTCATTTCTGCTGTTCAACAAATCTATGATTGGAATTCAATCATTTCTTGCTTTAGACGAAAACGGACCTGCTCACGCAAAAGCTAGTGATCGCAAAACAACTAAAATGTTAGTTGTTTTTCTGAATTTGATTGGTTTGAATTTGTTACAACTAATCGATTGTTGTTTTAACTAAACTGTCATTTTTTATTTATCTTGCTGGCAGTATAGCAACTACACGCACCACAAGCAAGTAATGAAACGTTACAGTTGAGCAATGACACCCTAAGCGAAAAATGAAACGTTTCACTGAGGTGTCACTCGTGCAACTGAGCAATGACAAAATCTCAGCAAAGTTACCTGTATGCATGAAAGCCAAAAATATCTCAGTTTTTTTTAAATAAATATTTACTGAAATATGAGTTACGCTTAAATTAATAATTATTAAGCCACAAGTGGTGACTTTTCAGCCCTATTATATACATGATTTGGTTATTACCATTAAGACATTATTTGCTTCCGCTATTCTGTCATTTTTGTGTAGGGAACATTGTAAACCTACTTGTGTGTTGTGTAATGAGAAAGAGAAAATGTCTCAGTTGTTTCAACCAAATATTCAGTTATTTGAACTCAAGACGTCTATTGCAACATCTATCACCGCTTGAACAACAAAATTTTGCCTAAATAACTGCTTATAGCTTTATCACTAAACTCGCAGATTATATAGAAATGCAACAATAGATTATAATTCCCAAGAGGAAATCCACCAGCAAAATGCTCACAGGGCATTGAGAAATTTTTCCACCACTTGCGGAATGGTTCGCTGGAAGAGCTTATTCAGCATAATTCGACTGGTTCTCCTCATCAGGGGAAAGTGCGCTTAAATTGGTTTAATTGCGATTGTGACTTACTGGCAGATCTACTGTGAGCGCCGTTCGCTTCACGTTCACGAGAAATGCACTCGAACTCATTTAATATGGAGAAAATTGAACCATTATTATTCTTTTAACATTCAGAAATCGATCCCAAAGAAATATTTCACGTTTTTTTTTCATTAAAACCCTATTGTCAGTATTCATGTGATTCGCACCATGAGCAGATTTGCGCTTTGGAATTTTGTCTCTTGTTAGTGCCATCTTAATGACTGTAAGCGTGTAATGACGCAGACAATTTTAGTGCTTTACGTTCGCCAGATTCCAGCGAGAGAACCAATAGGAAGACTTTTTTGGTGCACCATTCGAAGAAAACTAATCCAGCCTCTGGCGGTTTCTCTTTCGCAAATATCCTCGACCTGTTTCTCGTTGGCCGTGATGAAAAATAGAAACTAGTTCAAAACAGCAGAAGCATCACATTCGTGGCCCGAGTACACGAACTTTTAGCCATGAAGGAATTTGAACAATTCGTTTCTTCTAAGAATCCCGGTAAAACTAAAGGGTGATTTTTTGGTATCTTTTTGGCAACATTGTTTTTGACAGATCATGCGTGAATCGTGTCTTGTGTCATTGTTCAGATTGATCTATAATTTAATAATGAATAATAGTCTATATTTAAATCATTAATGTCTATATTTTAATCACGAAGTTGAAGGAAGATCAAGTGTGTCAAAATTTGACTTTGCGCATGAGACATCTAAAGCGAGGCCCGGCCAACATTTGCATGATATTATCTTCAAATTTCTCATTTTTTAGAAATTTTTTTAAATTAAATCTTATACCTCGTAAAAATCACCCTTCAATTGGTATTTTCTCCAAATGAATTATTGGAGTCAGTCAATTTTAATTTAAGCTGCGACCGAACAAGTTCATCACTCTTTTTTGCCCCGCCTTATTTGATTGTGTATTAGGATATGTGTGACATGAATAGGCGTACTAGAGTATAGTTGTTCCGTTACTATTCTGGTACCAAAAAGTGAAAATTTTCACAATTCACTAATGAGAACGATTTTCGAAATTCTGAAGTGTGACGGTAGTGTGTTAATTTTATTCGTTTTCACATCTACCAGTTATTCAGTTAGCCTCTTGTATGATTTACTAATTCTGGAATACGCGTTCAACTTTTTATTCGCCTTTCTCATCTTCTTCGAAATCGTTATTATGCAAACTAACAGTTTACGAGTTACAAATACTTGAAACTTTTGTGCAAAAATACATTTGCCGTTTTAGATACAAAAAAAAAAACATTTTCCATCTAGAGTCGAAATGGAAAACAAATGGTTTGTCACATTGCAGACGTGTTCGAAGTTTCCTCCAAATTAGAGCAAATCGATCCTTTTCTGTTTGGAATTTCCCGGAAATAAAATTTTGTAATTACGTGGGTCTCATTCAAGCTTACCAGAGCAGAACCATCCTCAACTTTGTGAGCATGTTATTTTTTATGTCCGAAAACATGAGCTTCTCATATACCCGTCCCCAAACTAATTTTGATAATTTACGAAACAAATTTTTATTTTCTATTGTTATCATATCCGCACATCATAGAAAAGTGTAGCTCAATTAAATATTTACCTTCACCTTTATTTGACATTTGAAGGGCCAAATTGACTCCACTTGCATATTAATATAACAACTATACCACTGACATGTTACATTGAAAAATCATTTGTCAAGAGCAAAACTGCAAAAACTGAACAATTGGTTAACAAAATTCGAATCACGGAAACTTTCTTTTTTTTTCGTCCTCTATTTTATACCGTCTGCCATAGGTCCTAATCGAAACAAATCGATACGCTGGAAGAGATTTTTAAAGCATACTCCAGATAAATTCTAATCGAAACATACTCCAATCGATATTGTTATTGAAGAAAAAAACAGTAAGATGTTACGTTACGAGTTCTCTGTGTAATGCATATTTCCCGATGTTCGGTTTTCTCCTATTCGGCTTTGTACGCGATCTGAGCAAAGTATTGTTGTTATTGATTGAATTCGGTAGCCTGCGGAAAATAAAGTAAACATTTTTAATGAAAGCCATTTTGCTTCAAACTTAAGCAGCCAATCATTCACAATTGCCATGCATACGGAATATTCGAAAGTTTCCAACCTAAAACTGAATGAACAAAAAAAGAATTACGAGTAATCGATGCGAGAAAGAGTGATGTGAATGAAAGCGTTATAAAGAGAGAAATGTAAGGAATATCGTCACATACTACACACTATTATTACATGTGAAGTCGATAAAGCTGACATACAGAGAAGAAATCGTTAAGTTTTTCAATTATTGAATCATTGTAATTATTATACATATATATATTGTAAACAAATTGCCACTGATAAAGTTTTTACTGAAGCTAGAGAAAAGAGTACGCGAAGAGCTAAAAAATAAACAATATTGAAACTATTATCAGTTAACAAAGAAAAGAGCAGAAATCAGCTAACAAAAGAGAAAAGCGATATAAGAAAAAAAAGTATTACCAAAGCGAAACTGAAACGTGATGTGAAGTTTACTAGTTCGTATTTTGATAAATCACTGTCACTTGGTGAAGGGCAGACCCCCACTCTATTGTTGCCATGGATCAGGGTTATCTCATCGAAAATCATTTCTCCAAAAACCGTTTCGTCGAAAGCCATCTCATCGTAAAGATCATTTCGTCGAATCATACAATTGTCTGAAGTAAGTCCACTAGTGTGATAGCCGTTTGCTAATGATATTTGTAGATTTTGTTCATTTGAAAACTGGTGATACTAATTATTCATTTTCTTTCGTATCTCTTTTGAATACATATGAGCATTTTTTCGCATTTTGCCTTTCTATATAGAAAGGTATTAGAATTGTTGAAAAATACGACTCTCTAATGGATCCTCGGAGACCTGTAGTGTTATATACCATTCGACTCAGCTTGACGAGATCGGAAAATGTCTGTGTGTGTTTGTGTGTGCACTTTTCAAAGATTTTTTTTACCACTTAATTTCCTCAAAGATAGCTGGGCCGATTTCAACGAGCTTAGGCTTTGCCGACTTTAAAAAGTCTTGGCTCATTTGAAAGCTACTATTGAATTATGGACCAAGTTCGCAGATCAAATGGCTAGCACATCCAGTTCCGGAGATATAATGGTGCAAGTGACATAAGGGACAAAACGTGTTGTTTTCTTACCGTTGAATTTTCTCAGAGGTGGCTTAACCGATTTCAACAAGATTAGGTTCGCTTGAAAGCTACTACTCATTGATCAAGTTTGAAGCTCAAATGGCTGTCACCTCTGGTTCCGAAGTTATAATTATATAAGTAACGTAAACGACAAAATGTGTTCTTTTTTACCACTCCATTTTCTCAGAGATGGTTTAGTCGATTTCAACAAGTATTGGCTCATTCCAAAAATACTATTGAATAATGAACTAAGTTTGAAGATCAAATGGATTCCAGTAATATAATGGTATAAGTGACGTAATCGACAAACCGCACGTTTTTCATTGGCTGAATTTTCATTGGCTGAATTTTCATTGGCTGAATGACTCAACAAATTTTGATAAACTTAGGCCTATTTGAAAGCAAACAATGTCAATCAAATTTGGGAGGGTAATGACAAACATTTCCGTTTCGAGAGATGCAATGTTATATGTGACGTAACCGACAAATCCCAGTATTTTCCAATGCAACAACATTTCTCGAAGATAAAAGAATCGGTTTCGAAAGACTGAGTCTCGTTTGAAAACCACACAGGTTATTTGATAAGCTCACAGTACTAAAATTTTACAGTCCAGCAGTTTTTTTTAGGTCGAGTAGTTAAATTTACCTAATACTTCGGCTCATTGCAAAGTTTGACGGATGAAAAGTTACTTAGGTTTATTTTACAATGGAAAAAAATTATATCAAGTGGTATGATAATTTCAATGAAATTAGAATTTTTCGCAAGATTCTTTTCAGTGTCGGAAAGTAACTATCGAGTTGTCAAAAATAACCATGCTTTCAAGCAGGGTCATTTTTGACAGTGACAAAATAACCGCTCGACTGTCAAATTTCAACTAGAAGTTGAAATAATTCGCGAGATGGTCCACAGTAGAGAAGGGCAATTCGTTCAAAAGGTTCAAAAGAACTAGTTCTTTTGAAAGAAGGAATGACCAATAGTTCTTTTTTTTGAAAACGGTAGTTCTTTAGTTTTTTTTTTTTTTTCAAATAAAATTTTTATTAGGCTCATTTGCTTTAGCTTAACGTGGCCGATTGTCTTGTTGTTAGGGAGAGAGAAAGGAATGCCGTATTACGGGGCGGCATACTCCCCAGTTAGTAAGGGGACATAGGGAGGGTGGGACCTACACAGTATTGAATTGAAATTTGAATACATCATTGGTTTGTGGCATACATCTTTTAGACACATTTTGCGTTCGATGAATCTTCATGTTTTTCAGCTTGTAGCAATGAAGAGATTATTCTGGATTGGGATGCTTCGTTGGTGTGTTCTGACGTTGATGTGACGTTTTTGGGTAGCTTCCAGCAACTCAGTCAGTTCAAGGCAGGTGCATGCTCCGAAGCATCGTTCACACAGGCCATACTACCAGCAACGTAAAGAAGAGTGCGGTAGAGCTGTAGACGAGAAAGAGATAGGGAGAGCACTAAATTTGAGCATTGATAGTTTTCAGGAAGTTATAGATGAAAGTCATATAAGGAAGATTTCCAGTTGCCAAGACGTCGCGGACTGGTACGAAGGGTGGTATACCTCGGGCCCTAAGGGAACCTATGAGTTGGGACCTGGCATCACAATACTCGACACATGTCCAAACAACATGTTCGATGTCATGATAACCCTCACCGCAAACGCAGACACCACTCTCAGCGAGCCCCACACGACGGAGATGCGCGCTGAACATATAATGATTAGACATGAGCCTTGACATTACACGAATAAAGTCTCGGCTCACGTCTAACCCCCGGAACCAAGCTTTCGTCGATACCTGTGGGATTATTGAGTGTAACCATCGTCCCAGAGTTCCACTATTCCATGTATTCTGCCAGCTAGCTAGAGTTTTCTGACGACAGCAACTGAAAAATTCATTGAAGCAGATTGGGCCTTTCATAGATATCACCTTCTAGTGCGCCCACCTTGGCTAACGAGTCCGCCCTCTCATTGCCCCGTATGGAACAATGTGAAGGGACCCAAACCAAGGTAATCTGGTATGATTTTGCAGATAAAGCACTCAATTGTTCCCGTATTTTTCCCAGGAAATACGGTGAGTGCTTTCCAAGCTTCACTGAACGGAGAGCCTCAATGGAACTGAGACTGTCCGATACAATGAAGTAGTGATCTGTGGGCAGAGTGTCAATGATCTCAAGGGTATACTGAATTGCAGCTAGTTCTGCGACGTAAACTGAAGCTGGATCACTGAGTTTATAGGAAGCGGTGAAATTTACATTGAATATACCGAAGCCAGTGGACCCGTCTAGATATGATCCGTCAGTGTAAAACATTTTATTACAGTCGACTTCTTTAAATTTATTATTAAAAATTTTTGGGATCTCTTGAGGGCGTACAGGATCCGGGATTCCACGAATTTCTTCTTTCATGGATGTGTCGAAAAACACAGTAGAATTAGAAGTATCCACAAAATGAACACGATTGGGAACAAACGAAGAAGGATTTATATTCTGAGCCATGTAGTCAAAATACAAGGACATAAAACGGGTTTGTGAATTAAGCTCGACGAGCTTTTCAAAGTTTTCTATCACCATCGGATTCAAAATGTCGCATCGGATTAGCAGTCGATATGAGAGATCCCAGAACCTGTTTTTCAACGGTAAGACGCCCTAGTTCTTTAGTTGAATGTCGTGGAACTTTTTTTTTTGCTCACTCAATCTTTTTCGAAAACGGTACAAAACAGTTTAATAAAGAAAACTACGAAACCTCAGTTTTTGTTGGGATCTCGGTTAGTCATTCAACAAGCAAACTAACTATGAAAAGAACGAACGAACGGCTCTCGAGAACTAGTTCTTTTAATAGAACTCTGCATTACCGTGCGGTTCTTTGAAACGAACTGTTTTGCCCATGTCTAGTCCACAGCCTTAAATGGCGAGAGAAAGGTATTCTCACACCACTAGGTGGATTAAGAAGGTGATCAACAGAAATTGATATAAATGAAGAGGTGCTCTACTGCTGCCATGATTCCGACTATTCTAACTATCTAAAATCAAAAAGCCCTCTATACAGTACCTGGGCTGAAAAATGGAGTGAAGAAACGAATAAATGAAAACTCGTAAAAAAATTCTTAGGCTGGCGGTTCAGATATGCTCTCTTAAAATACCGATAATTCAAATTCAAATTCAATTCAAATAGATTTTGCGAGATAGATATTCTACAGATTGATTTTTACGCCAAATGCAGATTTTTGAAAAAAAGAGTTGTGGTAAATAATTTGTGATACAACGCTGTTTTGCGTACTACCAAAGACATTATATTACCATGATATCAACCTGTCACATTTCTCGAACAAATCATTGGCAGCATCATTTTCTGCGAGCATGGCGCCCTCAGGCGAGTCCGCATCATATCTCGTAGGCGAGAGAAATGTCCAATTCGTGTGTGTCAAGAAAGCAGTACTGCGCACCCATACAATTGACATGATATGTTGAATGTGATGCCGTGCGATAGCGTTGCTGAACCGAAGCTTGATTTCGCTCCTAGCTGACAGGGTCTAGTACTACAGTAATCTATCGGTCTACTGTACAAAAACACCTTACTGTTAACTGCTACCAGCGTCATTGACGAGCGATGGTGAACTCATGAAGCGACATTTTCCGCTTCTGAACATCAATCATCAATCATTCAATAACAAGTAATTTCATTATTAAAAAGAATTTACAAGCATCATTATATTTTGAATGCACATGTGTCAATAATAAACCAATTGTAATAATGATGAACATATTTTAATTATTGAGGTTCCGCGATTCCGTAATGAACAAACATCCGTGTGTCATGCCGAATATCTTAGACTTTATTTACAATTTTGAAGCTTCGATGTGACGAATCCGACTTCAGGTTCCGGAAAAATGAAGTGATATGCACAAAAAAGCGGGTAATGTCACAGACATAACTGGATGACGGGAATGCGAATAAAACTGAAATACTATATTATTGAAATAAATCAACCATTCAACATATCTACAAAAGTTGAGCAGTTTTTTTTTTCATAAATACGTTTATTTCACAAGGCAATGTACATAAGTTTTTCTTCGCCATAGCATCCACAATACATAGTACTTTAAACCTAATACATTTCGAATATCATATTAGTATGTCGTTTTAGTTAATCTAAACAATGTTTTTATCAAGCGATTTGCTGTTATAAATTACAGAAACTGGAAGTGCGATGCGGTGGCCTGGTACTGCTCTCAAAAAAGTATAATTTCAATGTGTTGTTTGATACGTATAGTTAAAAATTTTGTTGAAATAGTTATTTTGAGTGACAGTGCAGGTGTGGCAAGTGTGTGTTTAGTAGTGAGAGTGCTATTTATTGAATAATATTGATCCGCGAAAATAAAGATGCTCAAGCGACGGATACTGTGAGTTTGCCGCCCTAAAATTCAACGATGTTAACCTGTTAACCGATCGAAGCGCCGTCTGCATGTCATTGTCGGTCTTGTCGGATTTCTATGGAATGTGTGAAAGTTTAAAGTCGATCATGTCATTCAGACTGAATGTCTAGGGTTGGTCTGCAGCGGACCCATTCGCGAGTGTTTTTATTTTATTCTTTCAGTGGTCGTGTTTCATCTAGCGTTGCTGACAGCAGAGCGAGCAGGAGAAAAGGGATACTGGTGAGATCGTTCCTTGAAGATATTTCATATTTTTCTTACTTATTATATTTCTCCTGAGTATCGAAAATCAGGTTTTGTTGAGATGCTCGTAGATATACAGTGGTACCCGCGGTCTCTAGAAACAACGAGTCTCGGACTAACATTCCTTCCTTTCCCTCAGTAGCACAGCCTTTGGTTGTAGCCAGCGTCGTTATTGATCATTCAATAAAAAGTTAGGAGTGAGTGGGTATGTGCAGTGAAAATGATTTGCTTCTCCCAAGCCTAATTTTCTTGGTTCATTGTACATTTTCACTGATTCGTTCAATGACGAAGTGCAACTACGGGCGATCTACTTCAGCTCAGCTCAGCGATTTGCTATTATAAATTACATTAAAAACAAACATTTATTTTGTACATGATCGTATAACTGTTTCAGATTTGTTTGTATCAGTTCATCACTTTTATTCAATGTAAGATAGCTGTCTATTGGTTGAACTCATGAAGGGGAAGGAGTCTAACATAAAATAAACATTAAATTGGAACTCCAATGGACTTCATGAAACGATAAAGAAGTTTCATGTAAGGTAGGTCACGACAAGCAAGATTGTCGCGAACTGAGACATTACGATACTTCACGCATGTACAAACGACATGATCAATATCGCGATAACTTTCGCCACAAGCACAACGATTAGTCTCGGAAAGTCCAATTTGAAGGAGATGTGCATCTAACGTGTAGTGATTGGACATGAGTCTGAACATCACACGAATGAAGTCCCTACTCACAGTCAGCCCTCTGGACCATGCCTTTGTCGATATTTCAGGAATAATTGAGTGCATCCACCGACCCAGATCATCTTTATCCCAAGAAACTTGCCAGCTGGTAAGTGTTCTTTGGCGAGACGCGCTATAGAATTCATTGAAAGCAATCGGTCTCTCATAAATTTCATCCTTAATAGAACCACATCTGGTTAAAGTATCGGCTCTTTCATTGACTGGAATGGAGCAATGAGCCAAGACCCAGACTACAGTGATTTTATAAATACTATTCAATATGTCGTTGAGGTACTGTTTTATTTTGCTCAAGAAAAACGATTAATTTTTGCCAGCAGCGTTTGAACGAATGGCTTCAATTGCGATCAGACTATTTGTGAAGAGGAAATAATGGTTTGGAGATAATGGTACGATTACACTCAAGCTATAATGAACTGCTGCTAACTCTGCTATTAAAACAGATGCAGGTTCTTGAAGCCTAAATGAGATCGAACCATTATTGTTGAACATACCAAAACCAGTAGTCTCTTAAATTCGTGATCCGTCCGTGTAAAACATTTTCTCAGAGTTTATGTGCCTAAACTTACTTGAAAATATTTTTGGGATTTCCATCGAGCGTAGGTGATCAGGAATTCCATGCACTACGCGCGCTGTGTCGAAAAATATAGTTGAGTCAGGGACATTTAGGAGGCTGAGCTGTTTCATTTTGTATGTTATACTAGCTGATGCACGAGGTAACTTTTTTGTTTTTTTTTTTTTCAAGAATAATTAAGGAGTAAGACTCTTTGCAAGCGTATGAGTACTGTCAACAATGTGTGCGTAAAAACCAAATCAGGTGATTCTTTTCCTGATTTTAATCGATAAATCTTCCATATGGTTGAAAAATAAACCAATCAGTTCATTCTGCTTAAAATTGCAATTCAAGAAAAGCGAAAGTCTTAGTCTAAAACTCTTCCGTTTTCCTTGAAACTGCTCGAGAAAAAATATTTCAGTTTCAGCTTACTTCCACTATCATATTTGATTAGCAAGAAACACATTACTATATTGATTTCCTCTTGGAAAAATTATTGCGATATAAAGATTTACGTGGGGGCGGCCCGTTTGGCATAACGCTATTTGGCATATCGGTTATTTGGCATAATGGTCTTTTGGCATAATGGTCATTCGGCATAATGCCATTTGTCATAATAATAATTGGGTTTGTAAATTTTCGTTTGCGTTTCGATCGAGTTATGTTGTGCAAGGAAAACTCGAACGAAATATGTAAATTTTATATTCGGTCCAAATATTTCGATAATATTAGGTGAAATAGCATTATTACATATTTTTTATATTTAAAATTCTGTAGTAAATAGCACACTATCATTTTATACAAGCAACTCACTTAGTGCTAGCACAATATTCTGTTCGTCATAGATGATTCAGGTCGAGACGGCCGAAGGCCGCGAGTGCGCCGGCGACACGCCGTCGGAAGCACCGGCCACTGCGGGGGGGGGCAGCGCCCCCGCAGAAAGCACCTCTGTCTAGTTGCGGGTGTTAGCCCGGATTACCCAAAGCTAGGAGCTATCCCTTAGTTAAGTCCGAAACAGCGGCAGCGAGGTCGGACAGAAGGTCATTAAAAACGACGAGGCGTAGCCGCATTAGACCTTTCAAAATTGCAATAAATTAGAACAATTTCTATTAAGTAGCATCTTCATCTGTTATGTCAAGTGACTGTTATGCCAAATAACCATTATGCCAAATAACCATTATGCCAAATGTCGTAATGCCAAACGGCTTTATGCCAAACGTGGTAGCCCCGATTTACGTACCGTCTATAAGTAAACCCGCAAAAAAGGAACCTTTAATTTAACACGTGAAAGGCGATGGATATGGAATGTTGTCGTAAAACTATTTATTTTTCTGGAAAACTGCTTTTGTAACAGAAAATATTTAGTTTTGTTTATTTTGTGTAGCGCAGTCTAATACAAATGCATTGAAGCAGTGTTGCTAACTTTTTTATTAGGGAATTAAAATCTACATTCAAAAATGTAAGCAATTTTCCATCAAACGTTGGTGAAAAATTGATCAGAACTTATATTTCATCCAAAAAGTCTGGCTTAACATTCATTTGGGAATAAATTATTGTTGAAAAAGATTATTTGAAACTCAATCGTGCAAGCCACTTTAATAAACTGGTTGCACTTCATATGTGATACATAGATCTATGACATACGTACCAAATAAAATATACGTAATAAACAAATTACCAACACAAGTTAGTTTTTGCAGGGCAAAATTTGCAACAGTCTTTAATGTCTTAAAGTATTACACAATTTGGTCCTTCTGAATGCCAGAAATTTATCTCGTACAGTATTTTAACAGTTTCTTTCACTGAAATATTCAAATTTGACATGCAATAATCGACATCAAAGTTCTGTATGTTGCTATTTAAAACCATAATTGTATACCCAAAGAATTATGCGAAATTTTCCTTCAGTATACTGTATACGGCCCATTTTTCAACCAGTTGTAGTTTGTAGTAGAACTTTCTGCTGATTTGCTATATAAAATGCATAGCACTCAACTCGTCACTCTCCATCACGAACACCTTCATAGAAGGTTCTTTTCAGAACCACCATTATTTTATCATAAAGAACTACTATACTATATACTGGTATACTGGTTATTTAGCTATATTTAATTGTACGTCATATTATTTAATGTAGCTTATCTGTACTTTAGTTTTGGTGTATCGTTTCAAATTCTAATAATGAAAAAGCTTGCTCAATTCACATCATCGATAAACTAATTGATATTCGGAAGTATAAAGAAAGACATTACACACCTGTACTTTTTTGTTTTTATTATTTATATATAATATACTTTTCTTCTGCGACATAACGGGCATGAAAAATTCATAAAATAATAAATATATCAAATCAACATTTACTTAATACCCTTGCTTTTCACATTTCTTGCCAATAAAATTTCGTTGAAGTCCAATTAGTTGACTAATACATATCTCCTGCAATCATTTTGAGGCACAAAGAAGCTATTAAGATAATCCATCGTAGTTTTGTGGTCTTTCGATGCATCAGAAATAGCATTCCACATAGCTTTACTTTCTTTGAAAGCAATTTCAGTTCTAGCTTTGTTTAAATTGGTGTATGTATTTTCATCCTTTTGCTGCCAAACACGTTCTGTTTGTAAATCGTGATCGGATACAATCAATTCGTAACTGCCTTTATTATCTTTCCGAGCGGTTCGCCCTTTGATCTGAGTTTCTTCTTTAATGTCCAACGAAAAAAAGGTTTGAATCACGTGAATACCGCCATTCTTTTCCACAGCCACACTGGATTTATAATCGATTCCGCGACCCATACAGCGGGTTGCCAGCGTAACCGTTTTGACGATGCCTGCTTCGTTGACGTACAGCAACTGTCGGTCCGAATCCGTGTTTTCCGTTAGCACGATCAGTCGATCGAAGCGACCAGAATATTTTCCTTTGAATTCGTTTAGCTCGGTGTCGGTTTTGAAGAAAATCAGTACCGCTCGACTAGCGCCTACCATTTCTTGCGTTCGGCTGAATATAGCATCCAACCAGGCATTCTTTGTCGAGAAGTGACGGAAATCGTGTTCGATTAAGTAAGAACTACCAAAGAATGTTGGCAGCACGGTCATATCGACGATATTGTAAAGATTTCGCATGGCATCCTTTTCGATTTTATTCAATGCCGTTATTGTCCCAGATACTCCTAGAATTAGCGGGTAGTTCTTTGGTAACATCGCGTATGACAGCGAACCACACTCAATATTGATGTAACCGTAGTTGAGCTCGCCTGCTATCTGCGAACAAAAATTAGTCCGCTTGAGTCTGAAGTAGTGAAATACGTTCAAATAGCTTATTCTTTTGTAGTTTGTGAACTCTCCTTGAAATTTGTAAGTGATGGTGTCTCGTTCACTAAGTCTAAAATTGCAACACTGCTCGGCAGGACATCGATGCACTTCGATGGCACACTCTAGCATTAGTTTTAGATGTTCATCGAACAGAGTACGATTGGTATAACATTTGGTGACCAGTTTAGAATCAGTAGACACCAAAAGCTGATATTTGCTAGGTGATTGCAAAAATTCTGCAAATACTTCCGAATTTATGAACGACAGGATGTAACGTTCGATGCGTTGAGTTAGTGTTTTGACATCGTAGCATTGTTCACAAACGGCCTTCCAAATTTCTATCTGAATTCGACCCATGCCAGTGATAAACGGGTTAGCTATTGGATCGTAATTATTTCCATAGAACTCTCGAGTGAAAAATACATCGACTTCATCCATTAGCAGAACAGACTTTTCCAAATTCGCGTTATCCGATCTAAATACACTTTTTTTCTCTTCTAGTAATAAGTCACTTACTAGATCTCTAAGACCTTTCTTTTCGCCGTTCACTTCAACATTCAATAAGGCATTTGCCATATCCTCGTATGTACCGTAGACTATATTTTTCTGGATTCCAAAATAGCTAAAAAATTGTTGAAAACTCATCTGATCTCTCGTAACTAATCCTCGGTTGTAGCAGACAGTGCGGATATTATGCCCCATCAGAGCCAACAGAGCAGCAATCATTCCAAGAATCAAGGATTTACCCTGGCCAGTTAACACTTGAGCTAGCTTATTCGTAACGTTTTCTGAACTGTTATCAATACTCAGTAGTTTCAGGATACACAGTATTTGAATACAATGCGGACTAAGATATTTTCCCGTACCCAAGACGTCCTTGGAAACTAAGATAGACCAAACAGCAGCTAGTCCTGCTAGAATCTTGGGAATCTTTTCCATTTTGTATTTACAGCACCAATCATTGAAATATCTTTTTTCGATATCCGCCTTCACCTTCTTCACAATTGCTAAAATTCTTTGTTCAGTGTCCTCTCCCTCGAACATGAGAATATATTCTCCAAAACTTTTCTGGTATCTTTCATACAAATTCCGCAGCAATTGTGTCTCCTGGTTTTCGTTAAGGTTACTATACAATTTTAGGGCCTTTTCGATGTCCATTTCGTTCTGCCTTCGAATGTACCAGAACGATTCCCTAATGAGATTCGCACGAGTGATAAAGTTCGCTAACGAATCGCACCGGTTCATCAGGCTGTCGAACGGTTTTACACTTTCGTTATAAAATTGTTCGAACGATACGTAATCCGGCTGTTCACCTAGATAGATCAGAGATATTCTGATAGCGGACATCAATTCGGTTGCCGATGATATCTGTTCGGATGGTTCTAGATGCTTGCCAGCTGACCAGCATTTCCGCTGGAGTTGTATTTCGATTAGGGACACGAGTGTGTCAACAATATCGATTACGTAGTGTGTTGGTCCGGTTTCAACTTCCATTATCGGCGGAGCACACTTTGCAAATTTTTTTGGATCAATTACTCGATACGTTTTTGAATCCGTATTGGCCCAACGATTGTCGACAACTTGAATTAAATCCAAACCTTCAATAGCGGATATGAATTTATTGTCTGTAATTGATCCTTTGATGAACCATTCGAAAGATACTTCATCCAAATCAATCAAGAAATCATAGTACGCCCTCAGAAATCCCATAACTTCATCGATGGTGACCTTTTTGTGCATAGCTTGTAGCATTAGATTTGTCAGTTTATCTCTGAGTTGATGCATACTCGGTAAATCAATTTTAGTCGGTAACTTCGCGAGGATCTTATTTCCATTTCTCCAATAGCTCTTGAAAATATCCATCAAATCACGAAAATAACGAATGGAGGAACTGTGTTCCACAGTCAGCGAATTCACGATTTCCAATTGCCTACGCAATAGCTGTCTGTTCAACGACGAATCACAATTCTCTTCTACATATGGCTTGCTTTGAACGATGAAACGAGTCGTGTTATGCGTTATGACTCGAACCGTTTCCAGCTGATCGTGACCCACGTTGCTAATGTAGTAGATATAATTTTTAACAGTGTCTTCGAATATAGAAAAATCTACTCTAGTTTCTTGTGGAGCACTATCCAATACCTGTGAAACAACATCATCCAGCATGCAACACCAGACATAGATCTCTTCTGCGATACCTAACGTATTGGTCGCATCGTCAGTATGTGACATTATTTTCAGCACCTTCATTGTATATTGGAACGATTTCTTCTGAACACATGAGCTCGGATCGTAGAAATGCAACAGCTTCATAATGAATCGATATTCATACTCCAAACACTTTGTGTTGCAATCCTCCACCGTCCATGGTATCTTCTCGATAGGATGCCAACCGGTAGAATTACTTACGAGCAACTGTTGTTTCGTGCAAGTAGATTCGTTTACAATTTCATTAATAGTCTCATCTAAACTTTTGCATAGGGAAAAGTAAATATAATTTGTGTTTGTTCCGGTGTCGACCTGTTCTTTTGATTTTATGCGCCGAATCCATCGATCGGCTAGATCCTCTATTGGCTGCTGGAAAATTTCTTTATCCAGAAAATGTGAGATATTTGCGTAAAGATTTACATCGTTGACATCAATTAAAACAATTTGTTGCGGAGAAAGATTTTGCAGTTTTTCCCGTAGAAAATGAGGCGCCTTTTGTAATAACAAATCTCGATGTTTATCGATGCTGTTTTTCGTCATTATTCTCCATTCATCGGTTAGTTTATCGGATGAAACATTCATTCCAAAGCAGACCAATTTTTTATCTCTGTTATTTATTTTCTGTTCCAAACTTCGTGTCTCTTCGGCAATTTTTTTCAGTTTTTTCGACATACGATGGTTGTTGACAATTGCTTGACCCAACTTCTCATAAGTAAATGTTTCATCAAGTTTAATTTTTTCCATGAGTAACAATAGCTCACAATAATCGAATTCGTTACTACTTGCATCAGCCATGATATTTTCAACAGTACTGTAAAAGTTTTCCCGTGTCACCTTCAACTGTGTTCGCAAACCGCACTGAATTACATGCATTATTCGAATTTTATTCATCAAAATGGGCTTTGCTCTTTCAATATCTCTGCAATCGTCGAAATTAAGAGTTCCGGTAATTTTAATGGTGGCGATAAAATTATTCTCTGTTATCATTAGGCTGCCCTCGTTATGTAACACAATCATCATGCCATCATGAGAAAAACGTGCCGAGTAACCCAAAGCATCCGTATCCTTAATTTCTCGATTATCGAACTCAATGTACTCATGTCTATCATCGACCGGTTGCGAGGGAGAAAGTATTCCTAAGTATTGCCAAGCTCTTCTGATTTTACCAGGCTTTTTGTAAGATTTATGTTCAAAGTTTTCAATCGCTTCTTCGCCAGTGTCGAAATGTTCTTCACATTTTGAAGCTTTATTGCTAGCTGAATCTAGCGAGCTAACCTCTCCAGCAACAGGATCATATATTTGTACACATTTCAGATGAGCGTCCTTCTGTGATCTGTACACGTCAACTGTCATGTTTGTGTTTTTCACCAGCACAGCATCCTGTTCATCTTGTTGAAATCCCGATGTATCGCTTCCAACTGAATTGGAACCATATTCGTTACATTCATTGGTATACAATACAATGAAGCTGGAATTGCCACAATCGTCCATGGGTTCTGCTTTTGGTTGAAAATTGGCTGTCTGTAGCTGCTGTGACACATTTACATTACCGGCATTCAAATCATTCCAACCCTGCTGCTGGGTAACATTTGCAATCTCGGACGAACATGAAGAATCATTTTCCAAACAGTCGGAACTTTCTTCATTGCTCTTAGTATCGTAAAATGGTGCCATTCAGTTTTTTGTTTGCTTGAGGTTTAACACTTGATCACCAATAATGATAAACAGCTGCGTGATATTTCTTCCAAATGCATACAGAAGAGCCGTGAAGGGAGCTGAAAATGAATCACTGATAAAATTTGCAATAAAACAAAGAAAAGTGCTTAAAGAATCCAAATTACTCACACATTAGCCCATCTGACTAATTATCAATAGAAGAAAAACTATTCTGTAAGCTTTTGTATCATATTACAAGTTTCAAGATGTTATGGTTTGTTGTCTGCTGTCACATTGAAATTAATATAAACACAACACAATACACGTTTTCGTAATACAACTCTAAAATGAGTTAAACTGATCGAATCCTTAGAAACTTGAGCTAATCGTAGTTATTGTCGGTCAAAATTACAACTTAATGGGCAGTTTTGTGTATCCACTAAGTTAGCATAAGCTCAAATCACACAAATTATAATCACTATAGAAAGTTCGAAAAATTTCACTGGTGTTCAAAATTACCTCTTAACCGATCACTGTCAACAAGAGTGAGTGAGTTTTTCAACTCTAAAGTAAGAAATATATAAACAAACTTCTGAAGAATTATTTTATTATTAATTTTTGTGTGTGTTCGTGAGTGCTCATAACTTAATAGTAGTTATGTCAACAAAGCAGCTACAGGTATACTGTATTCTTGGGCACGATGTAATACTGTACAGGTGACCACATTTTTCTGTGTTTGAGTGGAATCATAGGATGATTTGTATTTAAAACTATCGTTTAATATGACAAACCTTCCCGTCACATTAGGGACAGTATAACCATACCCTAAAACTGATTCAGGATATACACTTTGAGCTCGTTGACAGCTGCTGAATATTCTGTTTTCAATGTAAAAATGGAAACACCACGAAGAAACTCAACAACAAAACCCTGAACAATATGTGCTGTTTATTTTTACCTGATGGAGTACCAGTTTTGTTTGTCTCTCACACCATTATCAATTGTGTCTAGATAGACAAAGTATGAACACATCGTGATTCTTGGGTATGTTGATTTGATCTGTATTCATAGATGTACCTGAACTTTTGGTTACCGAATGATCTTATTGGATATTTTTATTTTCGAATTGAATCTGGACTTCTCTATACTTATATTTTCAATTCCTAAAGTTAATTTAATATAACCTATATCATCTTTGCGACAAGATTAGTTTTATTGAGAGACTTCTGGTGCGAAGAAGTCATGCCTCGATCGAGGATGGATACATTGAAATCGATCTGTGTTAGAAAATTGGACAAATTGGAAATCAGTTACTCGATACGTTGATGCTACTGTTTGTAATTAACGCAATAATGCAGTACTATTTTACAGTATTTTCAACCCAAAAAATGTGTACTTTGTTTACTTTTATCATATAGAAAGGTTATGCAATCACCGTGAAACCCGACTTTTGATCAGAGGTCCGGAGGGTCGAGTGTTATATGTCATTCGATTTAATAAGCAAAATGCCTGTGTGTATGTGTGTATGTAACATTTTTTGTATTCACTTTTCTCAAATATGGCAAAACCCATATTCACAAACTTAGATTCACTTTAAAGATCTTGAGGTCCCATGCCGAATTCCTGAATATTGTTTGGATCCAACTTTCAGTTCCGGAATTTTGGGGTAAAATGTGCAAAATCAATTGAAATATGTGCAACAACTTTTCTCAGAGATGGATGAACCGATTTTTCACAAACTTAGACGAAAAAGACCTTGCGGTACCATACAAAACTTCTAAATTTTGTTTAGATCTGAAGTGATTCGTGCAAGATTTAATTACTATATTTATATAAAAAATAAATCTCTACTGATGGCTAACATTGTTTAATCACTTGCATAACATGCTTTATGATTGTTTTTTATTAATGTTTTATTATTATAACTATTATTAATCACGGCACTTGCTACTTTTAGTAATTGTAAATTGCAAATACATCATCACTATTGATCCGTTTATGAACCACCCTACCAGTTTTTGTTCATCGGCTAATTTATTAATTATGTATTCTCCTAAGGGTTGAGATATAACGGCTATAAAAATTCATTTTCCAAAAATCTTTTTTCCGTGAATCATATCAGATATATTCAATGCACGAACTTTTTTCTTAACTATCATTTGCTATGTGAAATCAGTGTTTGCAAAAAAATCAATACTAAACTTTTCTGCAGTGAGTTTTCTGATCGATGATTTGTGATGTGGAGCACATCTTTGTTTACTATATTGGGTTGCAAATTAGAAACTCAAGGAAAAATACACGTAGAAATGTGGTAGGGTTTTGAAAACTCACAGCTCAGTCAATGTTATATCAATTATTAATATATTTCTAAGTTTCGATTTGAATGTATCAAGATACGTATTTTCAATTATATATGATTGAAATTTTGATTAATAGCGCGCAGTGTCCTATTTTGTCAGCTAAAAATCTAAAACGCTATGTTGGCATACTGGATTACCCTTACAGAGACGATGGTTTTGAAAGAGTAAGCGATCTAACAGCTGGGAAGCATCGCTCTGATTGGTCAATTGATACAAAAGCTAAGCTGTGGGGAAGCACGCGAATCTATAAATATAAACGAAATTATAGTCAACGTATCTCGTGTAACATGTCAGAAGAAGGTAGCTGCTAGACAAGACACAAAGCGCTATATAGCGATTTGAAGCTGTAACACAGAGAACAGACATCCAAGCTAGTACAAACTTTTTCAAAGAAGCTGCGTAAAGCTTACAAGTAAAAATCCGTTAAAAATCACCGTTGCGCACAACTTTGCACGCAAGAATTTGCCTTGTGTGAAAGCTTTAACGCAAGGGCCCAGAAGATATTATTGGGCTGCTCGAAGCGCCTCTACAGGGGAATTGCTTTTTAAACAACCGTTGAATTTCTTACACAAATTGAAATCTCTACTTGGATGTCTGTTCTCTGTGGCTTTAATTGATTTGCTATGATCTTGCCTTGCGTAAAAAAGCGCAAAAACGCGTAGCTTCGGAAATCCTCGTGAAAAAAAAACCGCGTAACATGTTTGATTGGAAATATCAACCTTTAGAAATTTCGGTTTTTAATAGTTCGAATTACCCCAGCTTTTGCCTTTCTCTATAGAAAGGTATTAGAATTGCTGGAAAAACCGACTTTCGAACGGAGCCTCAGACACTAGGGGGGGGGGGGGGGGTTGGTGTGTGGGTGTGGGTGTGTGTGTGTATGTGTACTTTTCGAAGACATTTTTACCGCTCAATTTTCTCTGAGATGGTTGGACCGATTTTAACAAACTTAGGCTCTTTTGAAAGCTACTATCGGACCATTGATCAAGTTTGAAGATCAAATGGCCGTGTTTTGTGGTTCCGGAGATATGATGATATAAATGACGTACCCGACAAAACGTGTTGATTTTTACCGAAAAAGTTTTTCGGAGATGGCTGAACCGATTTTATTAAGCTTAAGCTTGTTTGAAAGCTACTATTCCGCCATTGATCAAGTTCGAAGATCAAATGACTGCGACTTCTGTTTCCGGATATACGATGGTATAAGTGACGTAACCGACAAAACACGTTGATTTTTACCGCTCTTATATATAAGGGTGCCAATATTTTGGGATCACCTCTAATTTCGTTGAGCGCTATTGTTCAAAACTTTAAGCACCTCGAAAAAAGTCCCCAATTTGAGCTAAATTGGCCCATTCGGCGAAATAACGCTTTCGGCGAAATATCTTTAGGCTAAATGACCCTGATCCCTTAAAATTTAATCAAATTAGTTTCTATGGCCTCCAAGGTTTGCATGAAACTTTATTGGAATCCAACTTCCGGCTCCGGAATCATCATCAAAATGTCAAACTATTATCAAGGTGACGATGTAAAGAACGTGAGAACTGTACTATAGTACTTTTCAAAGCTGACAAAGGTGATCAACAATTCTAGTAGCGCTATTACACCTCTAGGTATCTTAAAACAGGGTTTACTCTTGTACTTGCGCGTTAAACAAATATGGTTGTCTCTTTCTAAAAGTCAATGATTTCACCATGTTTTGAGTATACTAAATTATTTTGATTTATTTTGAATATTTTGTCCTATCGTCCAATCGACTCTACAATTGTTGCTTAATTTAAAACATGTTTTATTCTATTTGCACAATTATCATTAAACTGTATTCACACAACAAATCATACTACGGTATACAACAATGTATACCAATCCAATGCCAACTATCACATCTCTCATCATCGGGCACACATTTAAAAGTTAGTTTTTTCCGAATCGACGGAAAATAGTCCGTAGTTCACCGTTCTATCGTTTGCATGGGAACCATTTGCTGAGCCGCAGGCATATCCTCCGCGTGGGTTTTATTTCGTCCAAGACAGCTCGAAAAAGCCGTGTCGCCACGACCGAAGTTTTCCCCGTCCTGCAAGCTCTGAGGCATAGGTTTTCCGTTGGTTTCCGGTAGAAATAGAACCCAACTACCGGAAATAAGTGAAATCACACCAAATATAACGGCCGGGATTTTCGGATCGAACGAATCGAACAGAATGATCATCGGTGTTGATGCTCCTGCCAAACGGGCACACATCGAACCGAGACCCATGGCGGAGTTTCTTACCACGGTTGGGAACAACTCGGCCGAGTAGTTGTAGATTACGGCAAATGATCCGGCGATGAACAGCTTACCGAACATAACGATTGTAGTTGATGCGGTGCTTCCCCGGGTAAGATAGGCGGCAACAATGCAGCAAATTCCGCCGACAATCATTAAAGAACTGGTTATCGAGCGGCGTCCCAATTTATCCAGTAGAAAACTAATAGCAATGTAGCTTGGCATTTCTACCAGAGCCATCAGAAATAAGATAATGAACGGGTTTCCACCCAATTTTCCGGAACTCAACGATAAACCATAGTATGTGATGGAATTGGCAAACCAACACAGGCATACGTTCAGAGTCATCTTTCGAAGATTCGGTGTCTTGAACAAGTCACTCAATCCAGCACTAACATTCGCAGAGGACTCCGTAGCGTAGTTAGATTTATCTTTTGACAAGTAATATTCTTTATCAATGCTCATGCCACGTCCATTCAACCGGACGGCCTTGGCAATTATGTCAATAGCTTCTCGTTTTCGATTTTGCATCCACAACCAGCGAGGAGATTCATCCATAACCCACCAATGGGCTATCAGTAGCAATCCGTGTAGTCCATAGACTACCTGCAAGAGCATTCTGTCGGAAATCAGGGCACCCCACGCCGCAACCAGTATGATTCCTCCAGCAAATGCTGCCTGGAATGATATGCCGCAAGGAGTTCGCTTGCTAGGTCCGACGAGTTCCATAGTAAGCACGAATCCAGTAATATAACTACCGGCGCTACCGAAAATACCATACAAATATCGAAGCACCAGGAAGGAATAGTACTCCGGAGTGAAAGCAACCGCAACTCCTAGAATCAACTGCAACAAACCAGACCAACAAAACACCTTCTTCCGGCCTATTTTATCGGCAAGGCCACCCAACCAAACGGCTCCTGAGAACACTCCCAACATGTAAATGGTTTGGGCCAGTGCTCCCATCCACCGTCGATCGCAAACTAAATCCCATTCCATGGTCCTCGAGGTGTGATAGTAGGTGGTGTTGTAAACGTACGCACTGCAGGCGACCGTCACATTCGTCAGTGCCCCCGTTTGGTACATCGAGCAAGAATCCAGTTCACCGTCCCTGTTCAGTGGAATGTATTCTCTCAGACTGTCAAAGTCCAACATCGAAGCTTCGGTGCCGTTAGCCGAATCGACTCCATCGATGAAACACCGGTGTTCCGGAATGGCTGCCACCGTCACCAGAGAAAGCATGTGCAAGCCAGCTGTTATGGCCGCCAGCAAGTGCAGCACGAACTGAATCGCCTGGTACCGACCGAAGTCACCTGTCGTGAGCGAAAAGAAAGAGAATCAAAACATAATAGGTTAGTTTTTGCACCAATGCTGAAGACAGAATTAATTAGTATAGCCGTGCAAATCGAGTTGATATTTTGAAGGTTTTTTTTTAGGTGTCAATGTTTGCCAAATAATGCGTTGCGTTCAATTCAATAATCTCAATCGTGTTGAAAATTTGGGGGCTTGTTTCTATTCGAGCAAAATAAGCGTGACCTGCTGTTGTAAAAACTACGGTCGATCGAACTGAAACACTTTAAAATACCTGACTTAATAACTACTCTAGGCAACGTTGATCGATCAATAAATGGAACAATTACAATGCTGTTGAACCGCTAAGCGGCACAGCAGTTCATCATTAACTGCTATGCACTGACGAATCGAAAATGATCCGTAGCACAACATGTCTAATTACTAAACGACTATTAGAAGCAAGTTTTTTACTCAACCTTCCGGCCTATCACATGAATTATGAAATCTGGCACTGATATAACTTAATTTTTTCGTATTTCAAAACATGATGTGTGAAGTCATAATTATAAATTCAATTGAATTCGCTTTATGATCAACTAGAGATCACGTTATCCACATGCTAAAGCCACAAGTGTTTAGGAATTAGAAATTCTTATTTTAATGTTCGAGAATCTTATTTTACAACCAACCATGTCAATCCAGGTGATCTCTGTTGCCAGTAGGTTTCGGTTTAGGCATTATCATATACTCCAAAACTCCAAAACTCCAAAACTCTAAAACTCTAAAACTCTAAAACTCTAAAACTCTAAAACTCTAAAACTCTAAAACTCTAAAACTCTAAAACTCTAAAACTCTAAAACTCTAAAACTCTAAAACTCTAAAACTCTAAAACTCTAAAACTCTAAAACTCTAAAACTCTAAAACTCTAAAACTCTAAAACTCTAAAACTCTAAAACTCTAAAACTCTAAAACTCTAAAACTCTAAAACTCTAAAACTCTAAAACTCTAAAACTCTAAAACTCTAAAACTCTAAAACTCTAAAACTCTAAAACTCTAAAACTCTAAAACTCTAAAACTCTAAAACTCTAAAACTCTAAAACTCTAAAACTCTAAAACTCTAAAACTCTAAAACTCTAAAACTCTAAAACTCTAAAACTCTAAAACTCTAAAACTCTAAAACTCTAAAACTCTAAAACTCTAAAACTCTAAAACTCTAAAACTCTAAAACTCTAAAACTCTAAAACTCTAAAACTCTAAAACTCTAAAACTCTAAAACGCTAAAACTCTAAAACTCTAAAACTCTAAAACTCTAAAACTCTAAAACTCTAAAACTCTAAAACTCTAAAACTCTAAAACTCTAAAACTCTAAAACTCTAAAACTCTAAAACTCTAAAACTCTAAAACTCTAAAACTTTGAAACACAAATAATACCAGATAACACCAGATTTCAATGTTTCATGCATTTCTAAAACATTCGGCATCAAAAAAAATTCGATTTCAGAAATCTCAAAATGTTTCCAAAGACGATATTTTTGAGAAAAAAAGTTCTAGAAATAACACCAGATATCGATGATTCATGAATTTTTAAGACTTCTGGCAAAAAATATTTTACTTAGTTTTGCGTTTTTTATGCGAATTTGCAAAGTGGTGCGATTTTTCTATGCGAATTTTTGAAGCTATACGATTTTTTATGCGGTGCATATCCCCTGCAAAAAGAGACTGTAGAAGAGAGTATGGAGTTATTTTAGTTTGTTCTAATTCGTGATACACATCACATCTTGTGCGAAGTCTTTTACAAACAGTACGATTAAATTAAATTGTGTGTTTATACGAAATAGTATAATATAATTTGAATTAGTATAATAATTATTTGAGCGAGTTTTTATTGTCTTGGAAATGAACGATTAGTTTGTTGGTGTTGATGGTGCTGTTCAAGATCATTCACCAGTCCATGCTCAAGGTCACATTTCGTTTTCCTTGAAGACAAAGAAATAAGAATTTCGATGAAAATATCTCTTGTGCGGAGTGAACGGCGCACAAAACAAATCCCCAAACGGCACAGTTGCTGAAGAACATTACCGAGTTATTTATTGAAATTTGAATCATCCGAAGTTTTCTAAAACATAAATATTTTTTAGCAGTAGGTGTAATGATATTGAAAATTTGTCCAAAATCGATTGAGCTGTAGACTTTCGAAACCTGATCACTGTTTGAATGATTTTATTTTTCGTATGTTGAGCTCGCACCCCTATATAAAAAAATGAAAACCAAGTCCTACGCCAAAAGTTTATTGTAATAATGACTTACAATGCGTAGATTAATGCTTTTCAATGTAAATGACAGTTCCGATTAAACGGTGCCATATTTATACAAGTTCTTATCTATAACTGTTGTCTAACCTTCCTTCGTTCAATCCGGAAATAGTTGCTTTGGAATTGCTTTGACATTTTATGAATATGCAAGAGTAAATATTTTCATCTCGGTACAATATCAATACACTCGTGAATTACACAACAAATTAGCGTTATGTTCGATTCAATCACTATCTCGATCGGTATGCAAACTGAAGTAAATATGTTTTCTTCTTCGGTAGGGCTAATCGATTTGTTTGCGAATCATACCCTCCTCAGTTCGATGGATCAATGGATAACCCAACACACGACCGTACGTCATTTGTTTGAGGGTAGCGGCCGTAACAGAGATCTTATTTTGTTTGTGTTCAACTGTTCTGTTGACTTCAAACTCCGATCTGTCGCAGCCGTCAATATGCTGAAGTTAATTTTAGCTTCGGCATGTTATCGCACCCAACGTTAGAAAAAACTCAATCGTTTTGTGTTTTTCAATCGACGAGAAGTGGTCAAATATTCCAGCTAATAATTAAAATCAATTGATAGTTGGTACAGTTTTCGGGAATGCTTTCCAATTTGCTCCAATAAATCCAATTTCGTTCTGACAGCAGGCATCAGTTTACTGGTGATGTCCGTCACTGAGTTCGATCTTGTGATTATTCTATTTATTATAATTGCACGACACTGTTTCGCACATTAAGTCGAATGCATGACATTTTTAACCCGGCGCGGATGGGGTTTTCTTACTACGTAAGTAGCGTAAGTTTCAAGAAAACCAGTTTGTTCGAGATCAAATGAACGGTCTTCCTCGAATGGTAGCAATTAAATTAAATTAAATTGAATAGTGCCTGACTAAGAAAGAATTGGAAGATACAATGAACATTTTAAAACATTTGATGATAAACGGTCAAGTTCGAAAATTCTAATGAGAAAAAAAACTAATGCACTATTAGTAATTATTAATTCCAGTATTATTTTCAAGCAAATCATTCTCTTGTTTGATCAGAATTAAAAATATTTTCAGCATGGGTAAAAGGATCTTATGGAAAACGTAATTTAATTTTTTAATTACTTGAAAAATAATGTTTCATCATTTTGTGAACTAACTGAAAATTATTTCGGACAATTTTGTTTAATTCTCGACTATTTTTGCCTTGCTCGTACAGGGAGGTTATCCACCATGGAACTCACATAAAGTGGAACCGTATGTCATAAAAATTGAAAAACTTGCACAGATGAGTGGAAGACGAAACGTAAATAAAAGTGACACTCCTGGATGTAAATGAAGCGTCGTATTATCCAATAGATTTGCAATGCCACTTCATTCGGATTTGATATCAGGTTCAGGTAATAGATTGAAGGAAGATGGGAATTTCAAACTGTCATTTAAAGTGACGATGAGAGAAACATAACAAAAATCTATCCAATTTGGCTCGAAACATTCCCAATGTCTAGATATAAATATCAGATTTCAGTACAACCTCTCGACTCTTGAAACCAAGAAAAGTTCCCAATCCTGAACTACTCTACGATTAAAATCATTCTGATTTTTTTTATTTCCCATAATTCATTGCACGTTTTTAGAACCGACTACAGTCTTCTAAACGTTCTACACAAAAATCATATAAATTCTTATGATATTAGATGTTTTTAAAATTTTAATATTTTAAATAGTCTGAACCCACTTGGAGTTTAAAACAAATTGTTACATTCTAATGACATTTTTCCCAGAGATAAAAGTGTTTACAAGAGCCATCAGAAATATTTCTTTAATCATGAGATATTTCTTGAAAATTAAACAAGGTTTCAAAAATAATAGTCAGGATCGAATATTGCATAAGGGATATTCTTTTACAAATCGAACGAATTTCGCGAAAACATATTTTTCTAACATCGCATATCTCATACAATTTTTTCTTGTAGCATCTTATAACTTTAGTTGACACGAGTATACGGATTTTCGTTAAATAATGTTTGTTTTCATGAAATGCAATTTTTTAAAATGCTAATAAAATCTATAAACACCTTGTCTTTTAAATGTATTATCTCCACTGTTACTGATCGGATCGATTACATTTTTTACATAATCTTCCTTGTTACAAGAGTTTACTATATAGCTACCAGGATGACTTTTTTTGTTAATTAACTTATAATAATGATTCGATTGTTTAAAAAATATTTTTGCTTTGACACCCCCAATGAAAAGAAAGTTGTATGCGCTGGTTTTCAACAAAAAAAAACGCGTATTTCTGCAAATTGAAGACAATAAAATCGAAAGATATTTAAAATCTCGAGGACAAGACACGAATTGTGCATAGCGCACTCGGTGCGCGCTTGTTGGAACACTTCTAAGCTTGGTCAACGCCAGTTTAAAAGGTCATAGCTCAGCCGGTTAAGTAAAATAAAAATAATGTAAATGAGCTTGAGCTTGAGCGACCACCCCTGGTTGCTTCTCCGTTACTGATCGGGATTATCTGAAATTGTACAGGGAATTTCTAGATGATTAGACCTGGGACTGGTAAATCATCCTTCAATGTACATCTTCTGGTAATCCCAGAATTCATTGATCAGTACCGGCGCCGGCCAGGCCCGAACGTAGATCGTCTAAGGAATGGAGAGGGATGTTAGTCCAACACTTGTTGTTACTAGAGGCCGTATATACTACTGCGCACTCCACAAGTGTCACGGGAGAAGGATATTTGTTAGTAAAAATTTCAGTATTGGCATTATTTGCGCGCGACTCAGTATGTTCCGGTTTCAAGATGCTCGGATGCACCACTAAACTCACTGACCACCCGAGTTAACGTTTCAACAACATCCTATATTGAAGTCCCGGCAAGTCTTGATTCACAGCTCGTTTTCGAAATTTCACAGCTCTTTATAAATGAAATTACGTGACACAAAATAAACGAGTGAATAGGATTTAGATAAAATAGTTGATTTATTCCATTGATATATTTTAAACAGTTGTTATAAAATCATTTTAAATCACCAAATAAAGGTCAACAGATTTCACGCGCGTCTAGATTCTTTATTATTTCCACTTCATTATTTCAATTATTTATTAAAATTATTAATTGGTTATATTGGTTGATCTGGGCAGCCGGCTACCGAGAAAAATATTGAAATCATGTGTTTTTATTATGTATTCAATATACCGATATATGTTATCTATGTTATTAACTTTGTAATATCAACGGAGTTGGCAAAAGTTGATTTTTATCATTCAATTTATAATCCTGAAAGACAATCAATAACATGGAAGAAGAAAACATTCCAAATAAAACTTTTCTTCGAAGCTAGACGGAAATTGATAGGTTGAATGAAGAGATAATTTAGTAAAATAGAGTAATCAGAAGTGAAACATTGAAAATATCTGATAACTGAAAGGAAAAAGAAACTCCCGCAATTGTCGCCTTTTACGACATGGAAGCAGGAACCCAGTGGATCTATTCTTGGTTCATTTTTTTCCGCCGGATTCCACACGGCATCTAGGCTGGTACTGTCCGGAGAGAGCTAATAGGTACAATCAATCTCCTAGTGGACCCCAGCCCCTAAAATAAAAATAATGTAATTGAAATACTAAACTTCAGATTGAATTATCGTAATGATTGATTATGGTTATAGTAAACCATAACAAAATAACGGAGCACCGGGACAGAAATCTACCCCTCGAAAGGATTTGAGGGTTAAAATAAATAGGAAAAAATGTTTATTAAAATAAACATGACAAATTCACTAAATATAAATATTTTCTTGAATATATTTTAGTGCTATGCAAATTTCGTCTTTGTTTTTTCGATGGTTGTGGTTGAAGACAGTTATAATCGATTTAGCTATAAACTTTTTGAATTCATTTTTTTTTAACCGTGCTAAAAACAAATCTTTATTACATTTTTCAATAACGCAGAAACAATTGTATTGAAAATTGTGTTTAATTTTAATTCCTATCGTGCATCGTTCAAAACCCCTACTATTGGGATATGGCGTAAAAATCAACCACATAAAGGTATCGATATTTTTGTGAATAATTGACGGAATAATTTTGACAAAAAAGTTTGTAAAACTCGGAAAGTATTTATTTTGAATATTTATAAAAAGGGTAAAGATTTTCATCAAAAGTATATGATACGTCTAAAGTAAATCTATCATATTTACTCTGAAATAATCAAGGAAAAAATTTTTGGTGAAAAAACTTACACAGTAAAATATAATGAAATATCCACGACATGTAGATCAATAGTCATATGAAATAGACTTCAATTGATTCAAAAACTGATTTAAAACCATGTTTGATGTAAAATTATATTTGAATGCATTGATTTTTAAATACACAAGACTATATATTTCATAAAACGCTTAGTTTTGTTTTCAAAGTATATTGAATAATGGAGAACTGTAAAGTAACTTTTCATTCAATTACTTGCTCCACATACCCGATCAGATGGTAATAGCAGAATTATAACAATTGGAGTAATTTATTTCAGAAATATTATGTAACAAATTTTGAAATATTTTTGGCTGGTAAACTGTTGTAATAACAAAAATCATAACAAAAAAGACTCTAGCGGGAACAAAATCGTAACGAATTTTTAAACGTTTGTATCATAATTATTATTGAATTTGATATAGCTACAGAAGTCCGAAAGCAGGAACTTATAACAATAATTGTAATAAATTAGAAAGCAAATTTAACACAGAGAAACTATATCACAGCCAACTTTTAGCAACGTTTCAATCCAAAATTGTTGAATGATTTTTTTTCATTAAATGAATAATTTATTAAGTGATCTGGTTTCTTCTTTTAGTTTTTTGAGATTCTGATCATTATATTTCGATATAAAGCAACGGAAGAACTCATATTTCCGATTAATGAACGTTATCATGAGTCTTGCAAATGGAAATAAAACATCATAACTGATTTTGTTATTATATTGTTATCATAAGTTTTAACTTTCAACTGTTTTCATTTGTTAAATATCTCAAAATAACACAAATTGTTATACATATCAACTGTTGATATGATTTTGTCATGTGCATCTGATCAGGTATGTGCAAGAAAATTGATATAAATTATCAATATAAAGACTGTCCCAGAAAGTATGGACGCAACCAAAAACCGCTGCAATTTCGCAATGGTTCAGAATCTGTCAACTTTTATGGCTGCGCCCTGTTGTTTACACTCTTCTCTAACCACTTGTGCAGTGGTTTATTCATTTTCATTAGTTTGTTTCGAAATGCGTGGACTTTCAGCAGAACAACGTCGAAAAATTGTGTACAAATGGTGCACAGAACGCGGACTGTCACTGAGAAAGATAGCAAAAATGGAAGGAATAAGTGAAAAGCCGTGCGAAATGCAATCAGGAAGTTCGGTGAGGATAACACCTTTGAGGATAAACCGAAAACCGAACCGAGGTTTTAGTTCGAGGTGTGGCCAAAAAAGCGGACACTTCGAAGTCAAATGTTCTTCGTGCTAAAGAATCTTCGAACCTTCGGTCATTGCTTAGCGTTTCAAATTGAACTGCCGAGTTTAGCACTAAGCAGTTCAATTTGAACTGCTCTGCACTGATGAGTCAAAGACGAAACGTAGAAATAATGAGGTCTAAGTTGTTTATGAACATTACAAAATGTAGAAACATGTCCAAAAATGAGACATTCGGCTAAGAACGAATTTAATCACTGTTTTTATCGATAAAAGTACCCGTCGTCTAGCATACGTCAATGGTGAAAACAATACTACCCACACTCTCCAACCACTCGTGTTCGTGTTAGCAACATAGATTACGAGGATGACTCTTTTGCTTTTGTTTGCATGGGACATTGTACCTCGACGAATAGCACTAGAAAACATTTTCAATCATCGATATATTCCCAATTTATATCTTATCAGCTCCATACAGACCTTGTTTAAGGTTCTGTGTATGTTCAAGCAAAGCCCTGTTCGGATATCAATCGAATAATGATTGATGGTTGTTGTATGCAAATCTAAAATAAAACCCACAATCACTTGCCTCATTTGCAAACTCGTCAATATATACAGAGTGAACTTAAATTGCTACGCAGTGTAAATTGATTTCGATGACAAGACTAATCATGGCAAGAGTTACACCACCGGCTTAATTAATGTACACACAACGTACTAGAGGGAATGGAAAGAAAATCGGTTATCGTATCTCATGGCTATAAAAAATGTTTTTTGAAGTGATCATTCGGTAAATGGTTAACCAAAGCTATGCGATGTGCTTAAAAAGAAAGAAATGCGATGTGCTAAAAAAGAAAGAAATGCGATGAACTGCTTCTAGCGTTTTAAGGTTAGGGGAAAATTGGTTATTATTAGGATAGAAAAAGTTAAGATAATTATTCACTTTTTTAGTTAGTTTTGATCACTATTTCCAGTACTTCCGGAACCGAAAACCGAGGATTGGTATTACCAAAGTTCAGTTTTTTGGACATCAACCAACCAGATTTGTGTTCCACAAGAGTGAATTAATCAGTTTTATAAAATTTTGCAACTTATTCACTTCCTTAAAAATGGAAACAACATGACGGGCTTGAACGAGATCAGTTGGCTGCATCGATCTAAAATCAATTTCAACTCGTCTTTCTCTATCGTCAACCTCTACACCTACAGAACTGTCACCATAAACAATTATTTCGATTATTACTTATCCGGTGAACGATTAGCTGCCCCCCGAAAAGACTAGCAGAAAAAAATATTTATTGCAATAGTCATCTTAATTACAAATAACTCAATAATTTCATGCATACAAATAACTTTGCTGAGATTGTGTCATTGCTCAATTGCACGATGACACCTCATTGAAACGTTTCATTTTCCGCTTAGGGTGTAGGTCATTACTTAACTGTAGCGTTTCATTACTCGTTTGTGGTGCGTGTCTTTGATTAGTGACATTGCTAAACTGCCAGCACGACAAATCAAAAATGACAGTTTAGTTAAAACAACAATCGATTGGTTGTACCAAATTAAAACCAATCAAATTATTCAAAACAACTAATATTTTAGTTGTTTTGCGATCGCTGGCTTTTCCGTGTAAGTTCGTGAGAATCGGTCCATCCGTTTCTGAGAAAAAAAAGTATGGGGCTACAAGACCTTTCATTTGAGAAAAGTAAATATGGACCTACAAAACCTTTCATTCGATTTTAAGTTCTTGAAAATCGGCCTAGCCATCTCCGAGAAAACCGAGTGTAAAAAAAAGTTACATACATACATACACACATACACACACATATACACATTCAAACATTTTGCGTTCTCGACGAACTGAGTCGAATGGTATATGACATTTAGCCCTCCGGGCCTCGGTTCAAAAGTCAGTTTTCACAGTGATTGCATAACCTTTCTATATGACAAATTCAAAACTAAAATTCTTAATGAATTGGGCACTTTTTCTTCTATAAGTTGTACATCGGAAACAGTTAGCTCGAAGGTCGAAGTAGTGTCGAAAAAGATGTAGAAAATCGATTGGGCACTCTTAAACAGTATAACACATGGATCAATAAGTCCCGAGACTAACAATGGAAACAACATTTTTTTTGCGAATTTTTTTTATTCATCAACATAATCACCTTTTAGGGTGATACAATGGTTCCAATGTTTTTCCAATTTTTCAATATCATGTTTATTAAAAAATTTATCTTTTGCTTCAAAATAAGCTTCAGTTTCAGCGATGACCTCCTCATTTGATCCAAATCTTTTTCCCTGGAGCATTTTTTTTAAGATCAGCAAAGAGCCAGTAGTCACTGGGGGCTAAATCTGGCGAGTATGGGGGTGGGAAGCAGATCAAAGCCCAATTCGTTCAATTTCGCCATTGTTTTCATCGACTTGTGGCAGGCTGTTTTTATTCCATCGAAAGCAATCGCGGCACCCACTTGGAAAAAACCTTTTTCATGCTCAATTTTTCATGAAGGATAGTAAATACACTTCCATATGATATCTGTGTCATCTCAGCAATCTCTCGAAGCTTCACTTTACGATCTTTCACGAAACTCGATTTTTTCCATTTTTTTTAACAAACTACAAAACGACTTTACTCCAACCTCGATAACTCAGCTGTTTCTGGTCGGATCGACTTAAAATTTTGACTCGTTTCAAGCAAAGGTTAGTACTCTAGAAAGACGTGGTTACTGGTTTACTACGAGCGCCATCTCTGCTTTAGTCTCGGTACTTATTGATACATGTGTTACAGTGAAAGAAAAGTCGAGTGTTTTTTCAAGAATTTGATATAATTGAACAAGTTAAAGGTAGTCAAGTTTCGATCCTAATTCTAACGTTATTGAACAGAAATTAGAGTCTGTTTCGAACCTGATTTCTATATCGGGTTTGTTCACACCACCGTTGCTAAGTGCAAATCCAACTCAGTGAGTGTCAGGTTTCGCAAGGGAAAAAAAATTAGAAAACCAAAACCCGATTGCCGTTGGCAAGCATGTTGTTTACGTTTGCTGAGATCAACTCTATATCCCAGTAATAGCGATCTGTTACCGAGAAGTGGAACCAAGTGAAGTACGTTGTAAATGAAACGACGGTCAAAAATGGCTTCGCGCTACATTAGATGGCATAATATGCAGTCAAATGTTTAAAACATTCATTGTAATTTAAATGTATACTTCCAACACATAATTCGAATACATATTTTGCGATTCCTAAAAAATAAATCACATTTTTTCTTGGTTGAACTACACAGCCATGAGTTGTCATGGCGCCGAAGTCCAAAAATAGCGTTAGTGGATTGTTTTTATTTTTTTTTTCAAACAAGTGTATTGAGTTTGACGAAAGCCGAACTTCGAAGCATTGAAAAAACAAGCGATTTTTTGCGTCCGATCTGTCGGTTACTCGCAATATCGTGGAAAGTTGTTCAGTTCCGAGTTGTCAGTAGGTTCGCGTCAATCGTGGTTGCCACCACACGATCAGCAGAAGGTTTTCTAGCCAAAAGTCAAAAAATTTATTACCCACACAACTGATAATCGCTATCAACGGTCTGAAACAGTCAGCATGCTGTTCACATGGGAGACATATTCTTCGGCTTAGCGGAGGAATTAAGCGTGTCAATGAAACGGACTACTATCTTATCACCGTTCCACGCGTGACCAAATGTTAGCTTTGCAACAGTATTCGCGATAGGTACTCGGAATTCTAATTGCTGGTTGGAATTTTGATGAACGACGTTTGGGCTGCCCATTCGACTTCGGAATCATCATCATCAACGAGAGGGAAAAGTGGGAATAGATTTGCTGTACCACTCTAGTATTATCATAACGGAATTAGGAAACATGTACAGAAACGTTGTCATTTGAATGATTAAAACTTGTTATTTTTTTTTTTAAATAGCAGTGGCAAAAATTTATACAAAAAATATGAAGGAAATAGCGGAATTTTTCTCACCGTTTTAGACGAATTTCGGGCCAAATCGATCAAATTTTGGCAAGCATCCTGTTGAGTTACACATTGAAAAAAATCTCTATGCATTTCTCTATAGAAAGAAAAATGATTGGCTGAAAAATCTGACTTTTTAAAGGTTTAACGTAAATTTGCAATAAAACTCCATTCTTGAGTTTGGAAGACATTTTTTTCATTGCAATTATGTTCATTACCAACCGTCCATGCAATGTAGAACTTTGAAAGGCATTTTTAGAACAACAAAAGTTCTTCTAACAAAAACTTTTTTGTCTAAACCTAATATATGAGAAGAGCTCACAGAATACTTAACCGCTAGTTGGAGGATACTTGAAAAAATATCCGTACTGGACAAGAAAATATTTTCGTTAGATTTACTTTTTTCCTTGCCCATCTACATGAATTTAGGAAAAATCTAGTTATGCAAAGCAACTTTTTGTGACCAAGTCAACATGTTTAGAATGTAGTTACATGATGGCCATAGGGAATTACTTCAGCTGTATTCGTTCCAAGCTCTAGTTAAAAAAAACATATTTGAATTGGTTACATTAACTCATATTTACGATTTTGAGAAAGGCATTTACATTACACTACTAGGTGGGTGAAAACGGGGCTTATTTGATTTTTACTGCGGATACATTTTTTGTATAACTGTACACGGGCAAAAATTCATTGCCGGTACCATGATTAAAAATTATGAAATCATGAATCGTGTCTATCATGAATAATATGTCATGATTTCATGAGCAAAATGAATGGTATTATGAAAAACAACACATGAGAAGGCATGTTTCATGATTAAAAAATCATAGTACCGGTCATAGATTTTTATTCGTGTACCATTCGACAAAAAATATGAAACGATAGATGCCTTTGTACTAAAAATATTCATGCACGAAAACTACATCTCAAAATCAACCCAACGATACAGGATGCTGTACGTGTATACTATAATATTACATGTAAGCGATTCCAGTAACTACAAATATCGTTTGTTTTGTTTTGCAATTTTGCATAAGCATTTTTTACGACCAAAATGATACTACTGTGGGCAGAAAATAGTAAGACTTTCTTTGTAATGTTCAAAATTCTTTATTTATTCTTCCAAATCTGTATCGTCACCCTCTAAGTAATCCCCCAGCCTCAATACACTTGTGGCAACGTTTTTTGCAATCCTCGAAACATCCTAATTTCCAGAATAGCCTTCAATGCGCGTAGCGCTATTCACGTTTGATGTCTTCAATTGACTCAAAACGGTTTCCCCGGAGCGGTCGTTTGAGTTTGCTGAATAGCCAAAAGTCACACGGAGCTAAATCAGGCGAATAAGGTGATTGCGGAATGGTATTGGTTGAATTTTTACCAAACAAAAATTCACGAAGAATCAATGCAGTATGCGACGGAGCACTATCGTGGTGCGAAAATGAAGAGTTGTTGGCCCATAATTAAGGCCTCTTTTTACAAATAGCAAATGACGCATAATAGTATTCCTTGTTGACAGTTTGGCCGGTCGAAAGAAGTGCACCACACCTCGATAATCAAAAAAACTAAACGCTAATTAATATTTTGGTGTGATACTTGGCACAGATGTCACTGACAGTCATACCAACCTAGAAAAAAAATTTCGAATAAGATTTCCGCACGAAATATAACTCAGAAGTCTTACTACTTTTTGCCCTCAGTAGTAATTCGAATCATCAGCTCAACATTTTAAGTGAGCTTAGACTTTTGAGAAGGGCCGATTGATTTGTTGTCTTCAGTAATATTTTAGGACATTATTGGGGTTAATTACAGGGTTTATAGAACTTTAAGCCTAGAAGGAGAGATAATGATCAAAGTAGTTTTAGGTTCTCAAAAAGTGGTGGATTTTTGATAATCGATGGAATATTTTTTATGATTTTCATACCAATTATAGAAAGAAATGCGAAGGGCGAAATATATGCAATGAAAAATGTGCAGTAATTCGGAACCAATTATTTTTTTAACTTGCAATTCTTGCTTAGGCCCTAGACACGAAATAGCAAACAAGTGATGATAATTATCTTTTTGGGAAAAATGAGCAAAAAGTGAAATTTTAAATTGAACGTCAGTATCAGGGAAACCGGTAGTATTTCGTAACACTATGTTGTCAAAAATTCCGGCGTTACGTCCATATGATTAAGGCAACAGATGGATTAGTTTCATGCAACAGGAAACTGTTTCCAAGACTCTGTGCTAGGAAGCTCTATACGGAGAAGTTGATCAGATACAATTTCAGTGTGATGGATAATGAAACATACATTAATGCGGACCTCCAACAAACGCCAGAATAGAATTTTTACACTGAAAAAGATACATTCTAAGCGTATGATCGTTCAATTAAAAGAAGTTGTAGAAATTGCAATGAAATGCACCTCATTTGGCACAAAAATAACTGAAGATCTTCAAAAATGTGTTTTGCTATGTTTGACGCAACGTAACGAAAACGCACTAACTTGGTCAAATTTAGCATTATGCCTCTACCTTAAAAGCATGCTGGTACTGATGCGATGCATTTAGTTCCCAAGAATAGGACTTCACCGAACTTCTCTGAACTTCGTCCAATCGATACCTATCGGGCCGGCAGTTCAAAAAGGCAAAATAATGCAAATGCAATTATTTATACATTTAGTGGACAAAAATTAGAATCAGGCACCGGATAATACAGTAAAAGCTTGTATGATCGGCATGAAGCAAATGTTTCGAGACTTTCTTCTTAATACATGTTTGAAACTGACAATTTGGTTCATTTCCATTCATAATCTATCAAGTTCTCAACGGATATTAACCAAATTTGCTCTTTTAAATATGTATGAAGCTCAGTTGACCTACATTAAGCCATTAATCGGAGATTTATCGTTTGAAGAAAACCTTTCACCTCTGGGTTCATTAACTGTGTTGCAATTTTTTTTTTGTTTTATTTCTTCCAGTGCCTTAAAATGAAGATATTCCAAAACTTTCTAATCCTTCACAAACAGTATATTTATTGAAATTGTAGCTTGATCATATTTTCTTATCATTTATACTGTAATACACGAACATTTTCATAAGTTTTTTCAAGGATTGAAAATGGTACAATAAGTCAAATGTTTTGCTCAATAAGAATTGCTAAGCAGCACTAGCCGAGAGGAACATCAACGTAAAACATTGAAATCCAAACTGAAAGCTTTATATATTATAAACCTGTTTTAATCCATCTAGTGGTGCAATGATGCCTTTCTCATATCAATTATACTATCATATATAATACACTGAAGTCTTTTTTATGCGAGTTTACGTACCGTATAACTCTGAAACTTCGCATAAAAAACGCATTACTCTGAAACTTCGCATGAAAAAAGTCGCATACAAAACCGTATAAAAAGGACCCCATAAAAAAGACCTGAGTGTACTGTGGTATTCTTCAAAATAATTTTCTTCGATTATCAATTGGAGAAGATTTGAGGTTGATTTAGAAAACTTTTTACGGTTTTGCGCCCTTTTCAGTGATGGTATAAAATTTTTAACACACTTTACCCTATATTTCCGGATCCGGAAGGATGAAATGCAGGAATTTTGTATGGGACCACCGGACCTTTCATTTGAACCTAAGTTTGTGAAAATCGGTCACTCCATCTATGAGAAAAGTTAGAACACATATTTTCATTTATTTGCACATTTTACCCCATAACTCTGGAATCGGAAGTTGGATCCAAATAATATTCAGGAATTTTGTATGGGATCACAAGACCTTTCGTTTGAATCAAAGTTTGTGAAAATCAGGTTCAGTCATCTCCGAGTAAAGTTAGTATAAACGAACGTAACATACACACATACGCACATACACACACAGACATTTTACGTACTCGACGAACTTAGTCGAATGGTATATGACACTCGGCCCTCCGGGCCTCGGTTCAAAAGTTGGTTTTCACAGTGATTGCATAACCTTTCTATATGAGAAAGGCAAAAAGTAATGTTTCACTAAAATTCACAAACTTTTTTTTGCTCCTAAAACCAATATCAACGTAAAACAGGTAAAGAGATGTGAATGATTTCTTGTTTTTAATTGTTTTACTCAGAAAGCCAGTGAGCAAGTAAAAAAAAACATGTTTACATTTCATGGTTGGCATGAAGCGATTAAACAAAAATATTTCTCTTGAATAAAATCTTAAAAACTCGCTGCAGTTTGTTCCCAACTTCAAAACATAACGGAATTCGATTACCATATTTCTGCTGATACGAGAAGTGAATGACCGGTTCGAATTTTATATCTATCAGGTGTACAACTTTGCTTCCACCGTTTTCCGATAGGTGGCTGTACCAGCTGAGGCTGGTCAAAATACGTAGATGATAATGCCTTTAAAGTAAGTGTGTACATTGCCTAACGAATTGTCATCGCCGTTTCAGTGACAGTTGTTCTTGTTTTCGTATTATTCACGCTTGAAAATGTCTGTTCATGTGCCAAATTCACGCCATTTGCGGGAAGTTTTACTTTTCTGTTACAATTTAGAAAAAAAAATGCAGCTGAAGCGCATCGAATGCTCCCAGAAAATTACGGTGACGCTGCTCTGAGTAAAAGAACGTATCGGGAGTGGTTCCAACGATTTAAAAATGGTGATTTCGATGTCGAAGACAAACATGGTGGTGGAAGAGAAAAAACCTTCAAAGATTAACAATTAGAAGCATTGCTTGATGAAGTTTCGTGCCAAACCCAAGAAGAGCTTGCCGAATCGTTGTGAATGAGTCAGCAAGCCATTTCAAAACATCTCAAGGCCCTGGGCATGATTCGGGAAGAAGGACACTGGGTGCCGTACGAGTTTAAACCGAGGGACATCGAGCGCCGTCTATTTGTATGTGAGCAACTGCTTCAAACACAAAATCGTAAGGGGTTTTTATATCGAATCGTAACCGGTGATTAAAAGTGGGCTCGATGCGATAATCCTAAACGCAAAAAATCATGGGGAAAGCTCGGGCATGCTACTTCGTCGAAGGCAAACCCGAATATTCACGGCGCCAAGGTTATGAATTGTATTTGGGGGGATCACCGGTGTGATTTACTACGAGCTCTTAAAACTGGGAGAAACCATCACAGGAGATCGCTACCGAACGCAGCTGATGCGCCTTAGTCGCGCGCTTAAAGAAAAGGGGTCGCAATATCAAGAGCGACATGACAAAGTCATCCTCCAACACGACAATGCTCGGCCTCACGTCGCAAAAGTGGTCAAAAAGTACCTGGAAACGCTGAAATGGGAAGTCTTGCTCCACCCGCCGTATTCCACAGATGACGCCCCTTCTGACTTCCACCTATTCCGTTCGATGGCTCACGGACTGGCAGATCAACATTTTCAATCGTTCGAAGAGTTGGAAAAATGGATTGCTTCATGGATAGCGTCAAAAAAGGACTCCTTTTTTCGAGCCGGGATCCGAAAATTTCCGGAAAGATGGGAGAAAGCGTGCTAGCGACGGACAATACTTTGAATCAGACGAGTACACAGGGGGGGTTTTAGGGGTTCAAACCCCCCCCGAAACAAAAAATTATAACCCATGGGAAACATTGTGATATAAATTGTACATGTGTTGATTTATCACCATGTTCTAAAACCCCCCCCCGAAAATTTTCTCTGGCTACGCGCCTGCTTTGAATAATACAGCTGTAAGCAATTTTTCGCAATAAAGCTTTAAATTTTGGAAAAAACGGCGGAAGCAACGTTGTACACCTGATATAATTAAAAAAATTCATTGAAATAATTCAGCTCAGATTGAAATTATGTTGAGCTGAGTCTGAAATAAGAATGGAAAACGTTTAGATCTCAGATAAGTGCTCCGCTTAGTACAAACATGAAAGTTCAAGAGGGTCATTGTAAAAGTCTCGCAATAGGTTAAGTTAGAATGAATAGTTTACGATAGTAAATTCAAGTCTAGACGATGCTCATGGATTTGCTTAATGTGTTTACTTTTAGTTGACTTTTAGTGTTTACTTTTAGTGGTTTTCCGTTTGCATATTCCACACTCAATATTTAGGATCATCACTCAATTCAACACACAACCACGTGGATTACTGCAACGTTTACACAGCATTTTTAAATAGAGAAAGGTTTACACGATTCAATACGCTAACCAAGGCTAGTTTGTGTCATACAAAACCTGTCCAGCGAAGCAGTAAACTTCACCAAACTGTTCAATCCATCGTCGATCCATTCATTTCACTTTCCAATTGTTCTGTATTAGTATTCACTGGTTCTATTATTAACATTCGATTCACTCTTGCAGCTCACAGAAACAGAAACACGAAATCCCCTTTAAAATCAAACACGTTGAAGTTCTTCACAGCACGTTTCGTCAACCGCAAAACCGCACAACCAAGATATGACATCGTACGGATAACTTACCCAACATTCCCATCAGCTCCTCTAAGGTATGATCGATGGCCATCGTGTTCTGTTTCAAGGACTCTACTCCAGTTAACCGAAAAAAGAACAACTAATCAACTTTTACTTTCTCCAAAAACAACAGAAGAAACAAAATTCACACAATTTGCCTTATTCCCGGTAGACACTCGACGACCGATTGGTTCGAGCAGTCAGACCGATTTAAGCGCACTGAAAAGTCCAGTCCACAACGCCAGCCTACAGACACGAACTTGTACACCTCAGTAGTAGGCTAAAACGCGTCCGCTCGCGTCGATCGCAGACGCAGAACTCCGCTCAATGTCTCGCGCAACAGTTCAACCGGCGTACGCGGAATTTACTGCGTGCGAATTCAGCGGTTTTCAGCAGTCGCCAACCATCACTCATGGCATCATCGCCACTGTTTCGACGTCATCGTCGTTAGCGCTGTTGCTACCGTCATTCAACAGCAGCGCGATAAGGAAACTCGCGTTATCTGTTGAACTCACTCTCACTTGTGTGACTGCTTCTTATGGTACTAACAAAGAAACTCGATAGCGCCGGTGAGCTGCTGTTATTGTGTTTTTGCCACTGTTTCTCGGTGGTCGGTGTTTTATCTGCAAAAAAAATCTTATGTCAACAAAAATCGTTTATGATCGAAAAATCTACTACTTCTACTATACTATCTACTTTTTTGAAAAAAAAACGCTGACCCTGATGTTGATGGATTGTTTTCCAGTTCGTAACAAATTTACTCAATTTATCATTAATGTCAACTGTCTTTCGAATGTGATGTTGTGAAATATACCAACAGAAATATGAAATTCTGGAAATGTGAAATAACATCGTTTCCACTAAACTCGTTGGGCAAACTTTCCGACAATGTATCATACATATTGTCGTAGGTGACCAGCAATGTACATAATAGTCTTGTGTCCTGATCGAACGTCACATAAGAAGGTGTAACTAATGTACCCATATTCAGAATATCAGGTAAAAAAAGTTTCCACACATACTTTTCAATGGCCGAATCTCTCCATACTGCGACCTGGTTTTCCGAGCAACGGCTGGAGGTAGATTATGCACACGCACTTCTAAAGCATAATAATCCATATACACTAGTATGTTGTACTTGATTATGCTCCGAATAGTACATATTGTTCTTATCAGAATATAAACATTTCAACTTGAATCAAACACGTATTCAGAGACCAATTCAATAGAAGACTGACTTTTCAAATGGGCGGATGTACTTTTACATTTACTTTTCTTTGAAAAAACTAACAAATCAAAAACAGATGTCCGAACTTGAAATAAGTGTAAGTGTTCACAAAAACATGCTTCAGTGCTTATGTCACATACTCGGTATCGTTTTTCCAATCAAGCGATTGGCATTTACGTTGCCTGTTTATATGAGAAGAGTGATGCTAATCTAAAAAAACCTATCTTAGTCCACTTAGTGGAATTTTCATAGATCTTGAAAAATCACCTAGGGGGGGGGGGGGGGTTGATGCCAAAAGGCTTAGAATTGCATGAAACGTCGAATTGCATGAAGAAGTCGACTTTTTGGGACTAAAAAATATCAAAATTTCCCAGAAAGTTGATTTTTCAAAAAAAAATTTTTTAGGTAACACTAAATCTCGACGTTTCATGCAGTTTTGAGACTTTTGGCACCAAAAAAGTTTTCGATCTTGGAAATTTCATGTACTCCCCCCTATGATGCTTTTTCAAGATTGAAAATTCTCAAAACTTTACCGCCGAGCAGCACCCCTTACGCATGTCCGATTTAGCTCAAATTTTGCATGAGGCCTTTTTTCTAGGTGCTTAAATTTTTGAGCACTAGATCTTTACGAAAATAGAGGTGATCCCAAAATTTTGGTACCCTTATATATAAGAGCGGTAAAAATCAACGTGTTTTGTCGGTTACGTCACTTATACCATTATATCTCTGGAACCAAAAGTCACAGCCATTTGGTCTTCGAACTTGATCAATGGTCCGATAGTAGCTTTCAAATGAGCCTATGCTTGTTAAAATCGGTTCAGCCATCTCTGAGAAAATGGAGCGGTAAAAATATTTTCGAAAAGTGCACACACATACACACACACACACACACACACACACACACACACACACACACACACACACACACACACACACACACACACACACACACACATACACACACACACACACACATTTTCCGATCTCGTCGAACTGAGTCGAATGGTATATAACACTATGGGTCTCCGAGGCTCCGTTCGAAAGTCGGTTTTTCCAGCAATTCTAATTCCTTTCTATAGAGAAAGACAAAAAAAAAATGGTTCCGATAGAAAAAAAAGTGCGGCTAGTCGGTTACGTCACACCATTGTAATTGTAACTGAACTTGAAAAAAAAACATGCTATATTCACCTAGCAGTTAGATGATACCTTTTTTTCATTAATCCACATGTGTTTTTCGCATGAATATTCATCGGTGTTTTAGTTCTCGTGACATTTATTTAATGACCGTGGTTTTAAGCGGCAATTTGAGATTTCAATCGTAAATCGGATCGAATTTTATTCTAAGCGTGTGATAATCGATTGAACATTCCATGAGGTGTTGAAGTAAGTTCCACTTTAGAGTTTTTCGCCATTATTCACGATACTTCCAGAGCCGGCATTCAGCAACCAGCAAAACCCACAAAGATTCGTATGGCCATTTATTAATATGACGAATAAATTGCAATAGTTTTGAGGTTTTTCGGTTTGAATTTTAAAAACTCATAACCCTGTTATTTCAGAATCGGAATTCAGAATTGGATAAAATTCATTAATTTTGTATGGGACCATAAATCCTTTAATTTGAGTTTTTGTTTTTGAAATTCGATTCGGCCTTTTTTGAGAAAAACAATTGACCTTTGAGAAACGATTCGATACTGGAACCGGAATTCGAAAATCGGTGTAGCCGAAGTCAGTTAAATTCACTGTAGGAGCTGTATTGTTTACTCGGAAAAATGCGGCTTTCTCAGTCAAATGGATATAGGCAAACGATTTGTTTATAAAATTGCCCGACGTTTCGGCCGTTTTTGATGGCCTTTTTCAAGGGAAACTAAAAATATGCTTTTATTATACAAAATTGAATGGACTTTTATGGTATATGGATTATTCTAATGTACTTTGTGAACTCACTTTGGTCTAATCGTTATTGTCAGTCTCGTTGATTTCCAACGGTGGGATGTCTGTTGTCTATTTACGGTAACATATATAAAATAAACTAAGTTCGTTGAAGAACTTTTCATCGGATAGCACTATTGCCACAGAGTTTGGTGTATGCAGTGAATCTGACAATTATTAGTTTATTGGTTTGTGGGTACAATTACGTGGTGGGCATGATTGATGTCTCCAATTCGGCTGTTTTTGTGCTTTTCTTTCTTCCACACTTCGATGTCTTGATGGTGTGAAGAATGCCGGCGTAAGTTGTATTGAGACCATCTTAGTCAGTGCGATGGTTAACGTTGTTGTTCGTATTGGTGATGTGACACATTTCTAAAATCGGTAGAGCGGTGGAGCGATACGTTCTGTCTATGATTTTAACACTCTTGAGATCAAAAGTATGATTATGAGTGACCATATGTTTAATGAGCGCAGTTTTTTCCCCTAGAGCGATCATCCGTTCGTCGGTGTTGACTGCACCATCACTTTTTAGTTTATCGTACTGATTGATATTTGATTTGTGACCGTATAATCTTGTTTTTAGTTTCCCTTGAAAAAAGCCATCAAAAACGGCCGAAACGTCGGGCAATTTTATAAACAAATCGTTTGCCATTTGACTGAGAAAGCCGCATTTTTCCGATAAAACTCCAAAACAGTCGATATATACAAACTTGTATTGTTTACATTTGATTCAAAATGTTTGAAAATCAGTGTAGACATCATTGAGAAATCGTAGTGCAGCGAATTAAATTTTTGGGTACCTTCCGAATCGAATACTGAATACCGCAAAACCAGAAATAAGTTTATTTGGTTATCGACTATCCAAATCTGCAAACCCGATAAACCTGATTAATTTATGTAAACTAATTTTTACACTAATTACCCTGTATCCAATAAACCGGAAGTTGGATCTGGTTAAAGGTAAGATGTTTTATATTATCTTAAGACCTTTCATTTGAATCTTAGATCGGTTCAGCCATCTGCGAGAAAAATGAGTTACACTAAAGACTGTCTGATGTGTCTTCGTTAATGCCCAAAATTCCTCAATTGATCGAAGTTGTGGGGAATTTGGTGGATTCATGTCTTTTGGGCTTTTTTGTGGCCCGGGTTGGTGGTTCAATGCATAGGACGCTGGTCTTACAAGCCAGTTGTCGTATGTTCGAGCCCCGACTTGTAAGGATTCTTAGTGTCAGTAGGATCCATAGTACTAGTCATGCAATGATTCTGTACACTAAAAATCGGCTGCGAAGTCTGTTGAAACAGAAAGGCCAAATTCCACAAAAGGAATGTAATTGCCAAGACTTTGACTTATGTCTTTTGGGACGAAAGTGACATTTTTGGTAATATACTATTCTGCCGTTGATTTCGAGTAGTGGTAAGAAGCAAGATCTGGCCAGAAGACAATAGGACCCTTGTGGAATCATGGGTAGAAGTCGTTTTTGTAAACATTCCTTGATATTTATTTCGCTGTTCATTGAAGCAGTGGTGATGAAATTGAAATAGGTTTCGAAATCTTACCGCAGCTACAAATTGCTTGCCAGACCATAGCTTTCTTACCAAATTATTCGACTTCAATCAATGCCTCGGACTGGTTTAACACTTGCCCTTCTCACACCGTATAATATTGTGGTTCTGGCAAGGATTTGTAATCGAGTTTCACGTAGGTTTCGTCGTCCATGATTATGCAGTTCAAATTTCCAGCAAGAATCGTATTGTACAGCTTTCGATCCCTCGACCTGATCGATGCTTCTTGTTTCGGACTACGTTTTGGTTGTTTCTGCTTCTTATAGGTTCGAAGATTCAAACGTTCTTTACCACAAAGAACATTTGACTTCGAAGTGCCCACTTTTTTGGTCACATCCCGAACTGATACCTCCATCTTTTGCTCGAACGCCTTTAGTATACGTTTATCCAACTGAGGGTTAGCAGGACCTTTTTTTCGACCCGGTTTCGGTTTATCCTCAAAGGTGTTATCCTCACCGAACTTCCTGATTGCATTTTGCACGACTTTTTCACTTACTCCATCCATTTTTGCTACCTTTCTCAGTAACAGTCCGCGTTCTGTTCACCATTTGTACACAATTTTTCGACGTTGTTCTGCTGAAAGTCCACGCATTTCGAAACAAACTAATGAAAACGAATAAACAAACTAATGAAAACGAATAAACTTTCTCATATTACTTATGTTTTTAAATCACTAGAAGATTCTGTCAAGATTTTCTTTTTCAAACTTGAATGAAATCAAAAAAAATCTTTGGTGTAAACTACCATCACCTTTTCAATTTGTAAACAGTTCTATGAAGTATAGATTTGAATGTGGCAACCCTGCACGCTATACAAAATTGAACAAGACACGCTGTGTGCTAGGTGGGTGCGTTTTCTTTTTCTTCTGTACCAGCACGTACTGATGCGCACCGAATTTGCATCATTTTGTATGACAGTTTGAAAGTTTGATACTAATTGCCCTATAATTTCGAAACCGGAAGTCAGATTGCACAATGTCTTTAAAGACATTGAGAGCTTTAATTTGAATCATGATTTGTGAAAATCGGTTAAACCGTTGCTGAGGAATCGAAGTGAGTTTCGTTTTTGGAGCTTTTCTTTATTATTACTGGTGAGTTCGGAAGCGGGAACCGTTCACTAGTAGTCCCAAAGAAGATTTATATATTCACCAACTAACAAGATCTGCGAACTAGATAAATTTAACAGAAAATTTTATAAAAATGTGCACCTCGTATTGCATCGCTTGTAAAGAAATACTAACGGAATTGGAAATTTTTACTAACCGCACTGTAATACCGGTAGCGGGAGTCTGATCTGTATAAACTTTTCAGAGACTTTTTAAAGAATTTCAAGACCTTTCATTTACATCTTAGTTTGTAAAAATCGGGTAAGAAATTTCCGAGAAAATTGAATGCGCATTTTCTCATAGATTTGCACATATTGCCTTGTAATTCCGGAACCGGAAGTTGGATCAAGATAAAATTCAATAGCGATCTATAAGATCACAAGACCTTTCGTTTGAATTTAAGTTTGTGGAAATTGGTCATGTCATTTCTGAGAAAAGTGAGTGGCATTTTTTTTTTGTTTATTTTTTTTGTCCATATCACCCTGTAATTCCGGAACCGGAAGTCGGAAGCAATCTATGGGACCGTAAGACATTTATTTTAACCCGTGTTTGTGAAAACCGGTTGAGTAGTCTCTGAAAAAATCAAGTGACATTATTTGTTACATACACACATACATACATGCATATATACATACACACACATACACACACAGTTCTTCATTTCAAATCCATGTAACACTTGGTTGACTTTACTTTGAGACTGCGCAGAATCATGCAGGTTGCTACAACTAGAATCGAATAAACGATGAATAAACAGAATAACCTTTCCTCAATTCTCAATAGAATAGAAAATTCCAGATTTTGGTCTACGTGGTTCATGAACGGTCCCTTACTCGAAAGATCAACTGTATATTTTGCATTAGCAATATACTAGACAGGGGAGAGAACTATCCACACAACAACAGCTCATACTTCCCATGCTGCACTTGCTTGAGTTGAGATGTAATCAGAGCATCCCATCTTACCCTATACCGGTGTAGCATACATATTAAAATGAGAACGCTACACGACTGATTACCAAAGTGACAGTAGCCTCGTCAAGATTGATAGGACTATTTGTCACCCGTTTCTATGCTTCTTATGAATTCAAGAGCATCCGATCAACGTGCGCCCCAATATTCAATCCAATGCCTACATCCTACATCACATAATCGTTAAGGCGAAAAGCAAAACGTGCCCTAGTAACCGATTGTATAACCGTTTTTCTCTTGCTGAAGACAGCCAAACTGATCAACGGAACGGTAGTGAAATCTGCTGATGCATCGCGATATTGGTATGTAACAATGGTTTCGAGTTCACTTGAAAGTGGAATGATTACGGTATACGATCGGGGGGACTCCAGTAAAGAGTACTCTCGCTCTTTTTCACCGTTTCCAACGCTGAATTTTACGGTCTGTTGTGATTTGCGGTCTAGTTTTCTTTATTTCCCGGTTAGCGTCACCTCACTTGAGATGACGTCGATTTGATGGCACAGCAACTTTGGGTATATTGCCAGTTAGTTTTGTTTATAGTCCAATAAACATTCTTTTCACTGGACTTCAAGTGAAAATCTTGCTGTGTGGCTTGACGTCGAGTCGTCAAAGTACGGATAAAAGTTCTTTCTTTCTCGCGTAGTACTCGCATTTTCTCCGCACTAACACAATACAACGTGCTCACCCGTTGAGAGTTCCATCGGAAGTCTTGCCTGCTTTGATGTAATAAAATTTTGGAAATTATTTGTTGAGAAACCATCTGAATGAGTCAACATAAATTTCCAACCTTGAATTACACACTAGCGCCACACTTGGAGAATTTTCAGATACTGTTTACACTATTTGATCTGTTTTGACCTCCGGAACATTCTTTCTGAAAACACCAGCATTCTATATCATCAGGGTTTAGAGATATCACATTATGAATTTTCTATCGCCAAATTGCCCACTAGCGCCATTCGGTGGACAAGCTCTCAGCTAACATGATGTTCATAATGTATACCCTGACATTCCAAACAACTTTCCAACAAAAAAAACGCTTTATATCTTTAAGTTTTTTGATAGGAGCATAATTATGATAATTAAAATGTGTATTCAAGCAGACTAACTACATCTGATGGAGTGATTCCGAGTTGAAATATTTGCTGTTTGACAAACTTTGAACTCCCGCATTCTTCAAAATACTGTAATTTGCGAGTTGTATGAAGCTCAAATCGTTTTGTCTGTGTTAAGCGAATGATTTATATCGTGCATTTTTCAAAAGCTCTTCTGGCGGAGCAGTTCCCAACTAAATGTCTGTCGAAGATTCTGTGGTTCTATCTGTCGACCGAAGCGAGATAACCGTTCACAGCCTCAATCATTCGAAATCCCATATGCTCTGGGTCCCGTTTATCGCGGTTTTTCGGCAACAACGAATACCGGCAAAACCGAATCCGCGTTGTACGAGACCCCACTGTAATTGCATCCATATTTCACTGTGTTGAAGAAATTTTGCTCGACTGTGGTACTTAATAATGGAACAAGAGTCTGGACCAGAATTTTAGAACAGTATTCTGGACCTGGATTCTGAAACTTATTTTAGGACTGAACGGACCGAAAGGAGGTACTTACTGGTTAAAAAGTACTGTTCAGTCAACTGCGCTGACTAGAATGAATTAAACGAATCAAATTTTAACCTTTTACACCCACCCTGGCGATATAGGTGACGCGGGAATGAAATGTCACTGACTGTATTAAAACCATCAAGCGAGCACGAGAAAGTCAAACACGCGTCATGAGCTCTTTGATGATCGTTGATATCACCCATTTTAGAAAACTTTAATTTTAGTAATTTGTGGTTATCTCATATTACTGAAAATGTTACATTAAATTACGGATCATGCTTCCGAAGGTATGGAATAAGAATTTTCTTGTTTTGTTATGCTAGGTTAACGTATTCACATTAAAAAAAAAAGTTGAATCAATATACAGACGCATTTATCGCGCTCTAAACACAGCTCTATCTGTGACGTTTTCTGATCTGCATCGGTCTATTTTACATCGGACCTCAATTGTTATAATCGCTCAACCAATTAGAGCATCCGATCGGTATTAAATGATTGTCAGTGGAGTGATTGAAAATTGTAGGTTAAGGTGTTCGGTTGCCGGCACCCCACCGTAACTTTTGACAGAAAGCAGATAGCGTCATTCCTACAAATGGCATGTGTGTGTGTAATAGCAGCACGTTTTTTTTTGTGCTGAATACCAAAGCAAACAGACGCTTGTACTTTTTACTGCCTCCAAAACAAATTTTAATTGCGTGAAAATCAACTCAAAAGTTTTTTTCTGACCTTTTCTATAGTATCATAAATTGAAGAGCATCAATCGAAGAGGTGAGTCGATTGAATATTTATGAGGTGAAATCGATCTATTGTGTGATTTGATACCGGATGCTACCAATATTTTCGCAACCAAAGTTTTTTTTCGTAATTTCCAAAATGTCTACCGATTCCAATTACCGACACCCCATTTTTTTTCGATAAATCGTGAACAATTGTCAGTAACGTGCAGAGATGCAGAGAGACAAAGGAAGCCAAATCACCATCCAAATCATGGACCAGGAGAATCTTGGCGAAGTCACCATCAGACAATGGAGACTTTAGTTCAAAATGCCTCCGAAAAAAATAAATTCCGTTATTTTTTTGAATAATTGCAGTCTTTACTAATATTTTTCCATTTTTAGCGAAATTCCTTGGGGTGCCGGTAACCGAACACCTTTTTAGAAATGCCCAAAATTGATCACTTTACTAAATTGATAATAAAGTTATTTTCAATTAAATAAATCAACTTAGTTTCTTATTCAGTTGTTAGCTAGGGACTTTAGCTTTCTATTTATGTATATATGTCCGAATAATGTGCACTAAGTCAGATATTATAAACTTAAAATAAAAGGGTACCGGTAACCGAACACTCTCCCCTATCTAATGGATCACTCCATCCTCTGCGGTAACAACTGCTTCCCATTTATTTTCACAAATGGATAAGTTATAATGCAGATGAAACCGGTCACTCGTTATCTATCGAAGAAAATTATCGAGTGCCTTTTGGAAAATGCCGCGCACGGTTTCCGGGAAGAAAACACGTCCAACAGACGTCAGTTGAGTTTTTAAGTGTTCTATTTCGCTTTATTGACTTGCCGAGAATATCACACACTATCGTTCGTCGAGTTGTATATCTATGATAATTAATTGCAAATAGATCAAATACCGTGGATGTACACCGTTCGTAATATGCGCATCATCCAATTATCGACTTCAAAGCGGCATTCGACATAATCAACGAAGATTAGCTACGGCAGATTATGCGCCAACACGGGTTTTCTTATAAATCGAGCATCTAGGACACTCCAAAGCCCCTTCAAGCTTCCGAGAGGGCTACGGTGAGTTGAAGGACTCACATGACTTCGTTTTAAAACTGCCTTGGTAGCAGTGATTAGAAGAGGATTGACATAAATAGTACGATTTTTCGAAATTCTGTTCAGCGTTTCGGCAGTTGATATTATGGAACGTAACTTTGAGAAAAAGATTAGGTTTGGCATCAAGCGAAAACGACATAAAGTAGACGGTCTACGCCTACTCTGTTGAAGTTGTTTGACTGTTAGGTGTCGATAGCAATATGTATACACACTTAAGAAAAGTTACTCAAAAACGACGTAGTTACTCAAATTTTGCTTCTTGCATTAAAAAATTTCTCGAAATGAGATTGGGAGTTACCAACGATCATTGATGATAGCAGGTAACTACTCGAATTTCGACGTTATCATATATCATTCGAAATGGAGTCATATAGTACCCTGACTCTGAATAACTATTTGTAACTTTCAATGGTTTGTCATGTGTGCATATTATCTGTCACATTTTATCGTTTTATAAGTCACAGACCATGAAAATAATAGCATCATTGATGTTCATCTTGGTGAACATGTCGATTTTTGTTCCCGGCAAGTAGTATTTCCGACGCATTATTTCACCAGAAGATAAAAGCAACCGGAGTTTGGAAATTTCAATTTTCGATAAGCAGCAAAATGCTGCAGCGAAAATGTTAAAATACAAGGAATGGCAGGCGATGTTGAATGAAACCCCAGCCGAATCACAACAAATATAGACATAGATCCTGAATGTGATCTAAAGAGTAATTTGCAAACGTCTAAAAGCCAGGAGCATAATCCAAATGGTAACCATTGAAAAACAGCTTCAAAATTTAGAGAGAAAATCGTTTTTGCGTTGAAAAATGGATTTATTTTGAGAATTCAAAATAAACCAACATCACTACTTGGTTAGGCTAACACATAAACTTCATGACTGAATCGCTTCTTTTATAGGAAAATACTACTCTGCTTGGTTAAGCCTGTGTAGTGTGGTATACTACAAGATATTGGATCAGACTATAAGGCACTGGTCTCATAAGTTAGTTAGTTAATTTCCATATCGCAGAACGCCAGTATACCATGAACTGCATCTTGCTGGCAACTGTGTTCTAGAGATCCCGTCTCACGACAGACATTTTTTATTGCGCGAAATTCTTGCGTATTGGGAGAGTCCGTGTTTTTGGGCACCACATGGACGTTGATCGCGGCATACCATTCCATAGCCTTTTTCATAATAGCAAGATGCTAAAGCCGCCCAAAGAACAACCGAACAATTGTGTTGTTTAACGAAAGGCAACAGACGTTAATCCATGCCATCCTGCTCATTTATATCACGACCGGAATCATGATTGATGGTCTCGGATATAGATGTCGGTCTTCAAATCACAGAAACAGATGGTCTGCCGGAATGGTCGGAATATTTCTTTGCGAACTTCAACGTTAATGTGTTTGAAAACTCCAAAAACGAAACTCGCTTCGATTTCTCAGCAACGAATGAACCGATTTTCACAAATTTTGCTTCAAATTAAGGCTCTCATTATCTTTATGTATGTTCGAGCCCCGACCTGAAAGGATTCTTAGTGTCAGTAGGATCCATAGTACTAGCCATGCAATGATTCTGTACACTAAGAATCGGCTGCGAAGTCTGTTAAAACAGAAAGGCCAAATTCCACAAAAAGGAATGTAATGCCAGGACTTTTATTGTCTTTAAATATACTGTGCAATTTCATCCAGATCCGACTTCCGGTTTCGAAATTATACGGCATTCAAATTGTCATTCAATGACAATGCATATCTAGTACGCGACGGTACGTGCGGCTTTGCTCCGTTTGCAGCGTGCTTTATTCAATTTCAATATTGTAATTTTCTAAATTTTTATTCGATTTGTACCTACTTATTAGTGTTATTACAAAATCATGATAACGATGCTTTTCTATAAAAGTACACTTATTGCCTTTCTCATATAGAAAGTTTTTACAATCACTTGAAAAATTGACTAGTAAAAATTGGCCCAGAGGGCTAAGTGTACTATATCATTCGACACAGTTCATAGAGCTGAGCAATGTATGTTTCTGTGCATGTATGTGTGTGAATATGTGTCAAAAAATGTCATTCATAAAATAAAAAATCTTGTAGTCCCATAGGTTGCTATTGAATTTAATCATGCTTTCATAGGGTAAAGTGTGTTTAAAATTGCACACCGTCATTTAGTAGAGCAACGATGCAAAAGAATGTAAAACTGTTCTAGATTTGGCTTAAAACTGATTCAATTTGTAGGTTATATTAGTAACTTACTAAACGAACCGACTTCGGCTGTACTGGTTCCAAATTCCAGGTTCCATAAGCACCGAAAATAGTGGTCAAAAAATCTAAAACGAGACTCACTCAATTTTCTTAGAGATGATTGGATCGATTTCCACAAACAGGCTAAAATAAAAGTACCTATAGTCTCTTAGGTTGCTGTGTTGTTTCATCCGACTTTCGGTTTTAAAACTATAGGGTAAAATATGTTTAATCATTTAGTGCGACAATGTAAAATAAAGAAAAATTCTTATTAACTTGCATAACTGTTTACAAATTGAAAAGGTTATGTTAGCTTATACCCAAAGAAACTTTCGTATTTTATTCAAGATAAAAAAATTCTTCACAGAATCTTCTAGTGATTTTTTTGAAATATACGTAATATGTGAAAGGCATCATTACACCACTAGGTGGATTAAAAAAGGTTTTTTACGTGTTTTCGCCCTTTTCAGTGATGGTATGAAGATTTTAACACACTTTACCTATATTTACGGAACCGGAAATCGTATCCGGATAAAATTCACGAATTCCGTATGAGACCACAGGACCTACATTCGAACCTAAATTTGTCGAAATAGGTCGCGCCGTCACTAAGAAAAGTGGGAACACATATTTTCATTTTTTGCACATTTTATCCCATAACTCCACAACCGGAAGTCAGATTCAATAAAAATTCAGGAATTTAGCATGTGACCTAAAGAGCTTTCATTTGAATTTAAGTTTGTGAAGATCGGTTTAGCCACCTCCGAACAAAATTGGTGCACTTATTTTCACAACTTTTTGCACATTCTATCCCATAATTCAGGACTTTTGTTTGGGACCACAAGACCTTTCATTTGAATGTAAGCTTGTGAAAATTGGTCCAGCCATCTCCGAAAAAGGTTAGTGCAAAAAAACGTTACATGCACACATGCGCACATATGTACACACACAGACGTTTTGCGTACTTGACGAATTGGGTCGAATGGTGTATAACACTTAGTCCTCCAGGCCTCGGTTCAAAAGTCGGTTTTCACAGTGATTGCATAACCTTTCCATATGAGAAAGGCACAAAGAATACCACCAGAAACGACTGCCTCCACTCGCACGAAAGTGACATCCATTTTTGGCCTGATCTAGCATCTTGCCGGGAATGGAGTGGTACGAAGCGTACGATGTTGGATTTGTACCGAAGAAAGCATATCCACCAAACACGCCAGAATTCCGCACAATAGAAAAAATTTGAGTGATTTTGATGGGCATACTCCGGAAATAGGGAAGGTAATTGAAAGCGACAGGGATTTCTAGAAAGATCAGATGAAAGTATGTAAACAAAAAGATGGCATCGGATTTGATGAGTAGCGTTAAATGAAAGATGTGGGAATTTAGCCTAGGGTAGGAGATTTAATAAACTAACTTTGTGGAAGCATAGCAGATATGATTTTCAAAAATATACGTCTTTAAATGAACTTTTGGTGATAATTATTGATAATTGCTTGAGTACAGTCTATAATATTGAACTCTTATAAATTTTTCATATTGACAATTATGAAAAAGACATCATAATTTGAATTTAAGTTTGTGAAAATCGGTTTAGCCATCTCAGAAAAAAGTTGATGCACTTATTTTCGCAATTTTTTGCACATTTTACCCCATAATTCTGGAACGGGAAGCCGGATCCAAAAAAATATTCAGGAATGGGACCACAAGACCTTTCAATTGAATCTAAGCTTGTGAAAACTGGTCCAGCCATCTCCGAGAACAGTTATTGCAAAAAAAACGTTACATACACACACAGACATTTTGCTAGGTGAAGTTGAATAGTTATTTTTTGACGTGGACGTTGCTATATTTCACGAATAGTGAATGTTGAATTCGTGCAAAATACTCAACCGAAACGTTGTAATGAGCTACGAAACTCCGTAAAAATCTAATGATACACGATTATGTAGCATTAGACATCTAAAGGGGTATGCATGATGTGCAATTTATTTTTTTTTCGGCTGCTCGGCCATCCATGGAAGTTGACCATCAATGTCAATTTCCCTCTCTGAGCAGCCTAGATAGCCGTGTAGTGTCGGTAGCGGTTTCCCAACTGGCTAAGAATAACGCTACGGTCCACCTGTACCGGTGGTATAAGTCCACCAAACAGGTAAGCCGTGTGGCATCCGGCGGAATTATTTTTTACCAAGAATTGATCCACTGGTTTCCTGTTCCATGTCGTAAAAGGCCACAAAAAATAGGAACTCCTAAGTCAAGGTGTATTTCCGTGCCGATGGCTGAATGGCTGCAGGAGGTTAAACAATGCAGTCGTGAACGGAATATCTTGGGATTTTCCCTTACTGTGTTAAGCGAAGCTCTGGCACAGTGGACGACTTCTTTCTTCGCAACTCGTGGGATTTAAATGATTAAAACATTTAAAAAAATCCTTACATGGTTCGCTATAGGCGATTATAAGCCAATATATTTGGTTTCTTGTAGTTGTTGTACGGTAAGTGCTGGAGGTGGAGTGTTCGTTACTTTAATTGATAATGGTTAGAGTAGCACAAATCAATCTCCAGCATAAACGTACAGCAACTATGAATCTATCCAGACTTCTGCAAGAAGGTAAAGCTTCTTTAGCTTTGGTTCAAGAACCATATTTCCAAAAGGGAAACTTCTACGTTGGAAAATTGTTAAACCCAGTCTTTGTTGCCTTTAACAAGACCGGAATGACTAATCCACGTGAAATGCCTCGAGCATGCATACTTGCAAATAGTGCTCTCGATGTCTCTCTCATATCGGAGCTCACAACTCGGGATATTTGTGCTGTCACAGTTGGTATGACTACTGATGGCATAGACAGGAAATATGTCTATTGTTCGGCATATTTGCCGCATAACCAACCTTCGCCAAGCGATGACTTCAAAAAGGTTGTATCATACTGCTGCAAAAGTGATTTACCGCTTGTAATCGGCAGTGACATAAATGCTCACCATATCATTTGGGGCAGCACAGATATAAATTCGAGAGGCTCTGATATGATGGAATTTGTGAGCAGTACAAACCTGCACATAGTCAATGCAGGAAACCGTCCAACTTTTGCGAGATCTGGCAGAGAGGAGGTTTTGGACGTAACTCTCTGCTCTGATAGAATTGCGCATGAGTTGGTGAATTGGCTCGTCTCCGATGAGCTCGAACCTTCGTTGTCTGATCATAAGTACATATTCTTTGATCATTCAAACGTTAAATTTGATATTATCACATATCGTAATCCCAAATCTACAAACTGGGACCTCTATGAAGAGGGCTTGGCGACTAGATTTTACGGGTACCAACCAACAATTGAAACCCCAATTGATTTGGAAAATGTTGTCGACGAGACAAACTCACTCATAGTTGCAGCATATGAAGAGGCTTGTCCACTTCGGATTGTGCGAGCTACTAGAGGAACTCCTTGGTGGAATGCTGAACTTGCTAGACTAAGGAAACTATGCAGAAGAGCTTGGAACCACCGTCGCAGAAATGGGTCGGAGGCATTCGTGTTAGCTCGAAGGGCTTACAAAAATGCTCTTCGATCGTCTGAGCGAAGTGGTTGGAAAAGCCTCTGCACAAATGTCTCTAGTCTCAACGAGGCTAGCAGATTAAATAAGTTACTTTCGAAGTCTAAGGACTTTAATGTCAGTTTCTTAAGAACTTCAGATGGTGAACACTTGTCTGATGAAGGTGATGTACTTCACTATCTTTTTAACACTCACTTTCCAGGATGTATGGATCCATCACCGACAGCTCTTCCCGAGACTTTTTCAGGTAGTTACGATTCTTGGGCCCTTGCTCGAAGCGTTGTGACGATTGAATCGGTCAAATGGGCAGTTGAGAGTTTTGCTCCGTACAAGTCTCCTGGAAAGGATGGAGTTTTCCCAGTGTTACTGCAGAAAGGGTATGAACATTTCAAACATGTTTTGAAGAAAATACTTACTTTTAGTCTTGCGACAGGATATATTCCAAGAGCCTGGCAGGAAATAATTGTCAAATTTATTCCCAAAGGCGGTCGCGACACTTATGAGGAAGCGAAGAGTTTCAGGCCTATCAGTCTAAGCTCATTTCTTCTTAAAACAGTGGAACGCATAGTCGATCACTATATCAGAAATGTTAGTTTGGGCCTGCATCCGCTACATGGAATGCAACATGCTTACCAGCGTGGAAAGTCCACTACAACCCTGTTACATGATGTTGTGTACAACATTGAAAAAGCTTTCTCACAAAAGCAATCCTGCTTGGGAGTTTTCCTAGATATTGAAGGTGCCTTTGATAACGTGTCTTTCAATTCAATTCTGGAAGCAGCCCGTGGTCATGGCATACCTTCAAGTATCACAAATTGGATACACGCAATGCTTAGCAATCGACTTCTTTGTTCATCGCTTCGGCAAGCAGAGATTAGAAAGCTAAGTGTCTGTGGTTGTCCTCAAGGTGGTGTACTATCCCCACTTTTATGGAACCTTGTCGCTGATGGTTTGTTAAGGAAACTTAATAACCTTGGATTTCCGACTTATGGTTTTGCCGACGATTATCATATATTGATGACCGGTATAAGCATTAACACTCTCTTTGATTTAATGCAGCAAGCCCTGCGATCTGTTGAACAATGGTGTTGTCAGGTTGGATTATCTGTAAATCCGGGCAAAACATCAATGGTGCTTTTCACTCATCGTAGGATAATCACAGGAGCTCGTCCGTTGCAGTTCTTTGGTTCAGAGGTCACTGTGGTCGAACAAGTTAAATACGTCGGGGTTATTCTTGACTCAAAACTGAATTGGTCTGCTCACATTGACTTCAGAATTAAAAGAGCTTGCATGGCTTTCGGCCAATGTAGACGAGCTTTTGGAAAATCATGGGGACTCAAACCCAGATATATTCATTGGATCTACACAACTATTGTTAGACCAATTTTAGCATATGGATGTCTTGTATGGTGGCAGAAAGGAGAAGTCGCGACAGTTCAGTCAAAGCTAAATCATCTCCAAAGGATGGTCCTAATGGCGATGACAGGAGCATTCACGACAACTCCTACTGCTGCTCTAGAGGCGCTACTGTGCATTAAACCACTACATGTGTTCCTAAAACAAGAAGCATTATCTTGTGCATATCGTCTTAAGGTTACAGGGCTTTGGAACAGTAACCCATTAGATTATGCTACCAGCCACACTCGCTTGTGGTCTCAAATGGTTACATGGGATGAGTATTTACTCGCTCCTAGTGACCTAACTCTCACATGCAGTTTTCCTTTCAAAACATTCCATGTGAGCTATCCTCTTCGTGAGGAATGGTTGTCTGGTTGTCTGGAACGACAACTTGATGAACACATAGTTTGTTATACGGACGGTTCTCTGTTGAATGGTCGTGCTGGTGCTGGTGTCTACTGTCGTGAAATGAGGCTGGAGCAGTCTCATTCACTTGGTAGATACTGTACTGTGTTTCAAGCAGAAATCTACGCGATTCTGTGTGGAGTACAATCGGCACTTCAGCAGAGGATCTGTGGTAAGCGAATTTATTTTTGTTCCGACAGTCAGGCAGCCTTAAAAGCACTCAGTTCGAATGACTCACGGTCGAATCTAGTGATCGCATGTCGAACTCAAATTGAAGACCTCAGCATTTCAAATGCTGTTTACTTCTTATGGGTACCCGGCCATTCTGGTATTACTGGAAATGAATGGGCTGATGAGTTGGCTAGAGCTGGTGCAACGAATGATTTCGTTGGTCCTGAACCAGCTTTACCACTTTCAACTAGTTGGATAAAGCACAAGATTCGTTCTTGGGCTGTATCCAAACATGCCAGCTACTGGCGCAGCTTGCAAACTTGCGCTCAGACAAAAGCATATCTACCAGATTTAAATCTGAAAATGTCAAAGTGTCTACTGCATTTCTCCAAGCATCATTGCAGTATTCTGGTCAGAGCTCTGACTGGACATTGCAAACTCAATTATCACATGGCTACTATTCAACGTGCTGAGTATTATTCGTGTGATTTGTGTGAATGCGATTATGGTACTTCATATCATCTGATATGTAACTGTCCCGCATTGACGCAGCTACGTATCCGGGTTTTTGGTTCTCCATACATGGTTGAGTCTGTGTATGCGGAGCTAAAATTGAAGGATATTCTCTCGTTTCTTACCCAATGTGGTAAGGAGCTATAGTCAGAAGGGTTCATCGTTCTTCCTGGAGTGAATGAATCCCTTCTGTATTTACCTTAAATAAGGTTTAGCAGATTGTTTGGCATCTTTTAGGGGGTGCCGAATTTACTTCTGCTCGTACATACTGCGAATCGTTTTGCATTCTTCCGGGAGTGCAGAATGGTGTCGCTTTTGTAAGATCTTCAAATCCTCTCGGGGGTTGGAGGTTTTATTAACAGCGGACTGTTCGGGACCTCGTAGAGGTTCAGAATTTACTTCTGCTTCCACTAAATGTGATCCTCAGCAGATTGTTCGGCATCCCTTAGGGGTGCAGAATTTACTTCTGCTTTTATGTGTTTTTGTGTCGTCAATTTTTCCCATCCTCCTAGTCCAACCCTTACCATTTCCTTTCAATCCTTCCCTCTTATATATCGGGAAAATGATGCTAAAAACAAATTGATGGCAAGGCACAAATCTCCAAATATCAAGGAGAACGTGCCATTTGAGCCAATTTGTTCTGATTCCTGATTCCTGATTCGGATCCAAAAAAATATTCAGGAATGGGACCACAAGACCTTTCAATTGAATCTAAGCTTGTGAAAACTGGTCCAGCCATCTCCGAGAACAGTTATTGCAAAAAAAACGTTACATACACACATACGTACATACACACACAGACATTTTGCTAGGTGAAGTTGAATAGTTATTTTTTGACGTGGACGTTGCTATATTTCACGAATAGTGAATGTTGAATTCGTGCAAAATACTCAACCGAAACGTTGTAATGAGCTACGAAACTCCGTAAAAATCTAATGATACACGATTATGTAGCATTAGACATCTAAAGGGGTATGCATGATGTGCAATTTATTTCACATCGGTTAGAAATCACATAAAAAAATTACAGCTTCATTCCTTGTGCAGTCTACATTTATTCGAAGCCAGGCGCGTACACAGGGGGTGGTTTTAGGGGTTCAAACCCCCCCCCGAAACAAAAAATTATAACCCATGGGAAACATTGTGATATAAATTCTACATGTGTTGATTTATCACCATGTTCTAAAACACCCCCCCCCCCCGAAAATTTTCTCTGGCTACGCGCCTGTTCGAAGCAATAAACGAACAACCAGATTCAAATAACGAATCGTTTTCAGAACGGTATGCAACAGTACTGCAATATTTTCTAAATGTGTTATTTGGTTTTAATTACCACATAGTTTCTACTATATCGATTTATTTGTTTATTTTCTAAACATTTGGTCTAGTTCTACATATATCGTTACATTTGGGTGCATATAGTTTTGAATGGTGTTGCACGACTGTCGTGAATGAAACCTACTCAATAAATTATTATATTTTGAATTAAACACTGACACTGTTTCAGATAATACACTGTCTAACAACACAAACATTTTATCTTCATTTATTGATATTTATTTACTGCAAATCATTTTTCGGCTGGATATTTAATATTTTGATAGAAAACAGAGAATGCACAAAATCAGACTGAGATTTGTTGACATGCGAATACGGGAACGTTCACTGATACGAAATATCAAGCTACATGAGAAATTCCTTCAATGATCTGTTGAGTGCAACCGTCACGCATATTTTCTATTTTTGGCTTTGCATCCACGTTCGGAACATGTGTTGTATCGTGCGAACTGTTTATTTTTCAATTCTGCATCTTGTCTTGTTTATCCAGAGAAGAAAATCTCATATGTAGGGCAAAATTTGACCACCGATTTGCTGTTCTTGGCCTGGTAAACGCTTGCCAGATGCCAAAACAAATCTTTGAAGGTCGAAACAAACCTTATCGCTACTGTTAAACCGTCCCAGAAATCTATGTGCTAGAATAAACATCCACACATTTCCAAACAATTCATTTATCAGCTATCAGTTATCAGTTCCGATCCGTTCACTTCACTCTTCTTCGCTTTATTCGAACATGTCACCTTTCCTCGGACGAGCTCCTGATCAGTTGAGCTTTGAACAGCCACACAGTGCCAAACTGGATTAATACAAAAAATAGACAACTTACATCCAATATAATATTCAAAATTCACTTAAACTTGAAGGAACCGAGGGCGGCTGTTCAAACAAAAGTTTTCTGAATACGAGAGCAGAAAAGTCAAATCCACGCGCGCATTTGTATCGTGCTATCTATCGACTGTTTTCGCGGATCTTTCCTGCTAAATACGTTCGATTTTCAGTTCAAATGTATGAGTAACAGAGATAGGACCAATATTTACGCGTTTTATTATGTGCCACTTTTCGGCAGACTCTAACCTTTAACGACGGTCGTTGTGTTTCAGAAACACTTGAATGAAAAGGTTCTATCGTAAAAACGCATACACACCCGTTAACTGTTTCGCTTTACGATTGGTAGTGATGACTGTTTCAATTTTATGTTTTGCTTCATAATCATAGAATATATGTGATTGCGGACAATCCAGGCAAATGAAATTACAACAATTTTTGTTTCATTACGATTAGAAAGTTAAACGAAATATGCTTGGATTTTTTTGAACAATATATAAATAATTAATTAGAGACTCATTCGTAGTCACTTTGAAAATAAAATTTTCGTACAAAGACGGAAAAACTATTCGACTTTGTTCGCCGGAAATCGGTGTGTGTATGATAATTACAATGTCACATCATTTCCCCGCTTAAATTGAACCTATTTTTACGAGCTTTTGTTTATACAGAAGCTACGATACGCGAACCGATTAATATCGTATTTCAGGAGGATCCGGTTTCTAGTTCCAGAGTCACAGTGCTTATTTGAACTATTGCTACTAATAATTTCTGTCATTGGTTCACTTTAGACATGCAGATCTTCAAGAATAATGGCCACCGATGAGTCCACTGGTTCATTATTCCAGAAGCATTGAAATAGTGACCGATAATATTTAATGGTAATTAAAATAATAACTCTAGAATAAGCTATCGAAAGTCAACCCTAGCAAACTTTGGCACCCCCACAGGGTAATTAATTTTTTTTTTCATTTCATATCACATTCTCGTTGGCCAGCGTATCATGAAATAATCCTCTAAAATGAATGTTTTCTTCGATTCTAGTTTCAACCGGTTAAACAGAGCTCACATAGTTGAATTTATTTTCGGACATCCGACATTATGTAGGTTGAAAGTAGGGTGACAGAGTTAACTGTGACCATCAGTAAGAGAATAACCAGCGATATGGAACCCAACTTTTACTTTTTCACTATAGTTTTAATGGCTTCAATAAACCAAGGCATGTGAGGTGAAATGTTTATAATTCGTTTGACACATTTTTGCCATTGAAGTTGAGTGATATTATCGTCGGAATATCTTGCTCAAGGTCAGAGTTAGGATAATCACCGAAAATCAATAACCGTTGGCGCTTAAAGATCTCTGCTGATTTAGTTTTCAAAAACTTATATTAGGAGAAGAAAAAATCAAAAGACTATAGAGCCATATACCCTAAAGAAGAGCAAGTAGGTGAAGACAATGAGCGAAAAGGTGAGACGTGTCGAGGGCCTTGTGAGTAAGCAGAAGACGTCTCGTAACTCAATTTTTACACTCCAACAGAGGAGTCGAACTTTAGTATTTCGGTCAAGGGTAGCAATCGAATGTAATCAGGATCCTACTTCCGGTTAAGTTAAGTTAAATGCTTCAACTTTTCATATAAATGACGATTCCAAAATGATGAATTCGACAGTAAAACAAAACTACTTCGATTATGTTAGTGCTCGTTTTCGGAAACTCCAAAATACATCGTTATATCGAGGAATGCATCATTACACTTGTGATATTAACCTGTGCTGACCTGAAGTAGTTGCACTTCGTAATTGACCGAATGAGTGGAAATGTACAATGAACCAAGAAAATGAAGCGTGGGAGAAGCACTGTACATACCCCCTCACTCCTAACTTTTCATTAAATGATCAATAACAACACCGGCTACGACCGTACTGTGCTCTTGGGGAAAAGGTTGGAATGTTAGTCCGATACTCGTTGTTTCTAGAGACCGTGGGTATCACTGTATCTCCACGAGCATCACGGGATAGGAGATATGTTAGTAGGGAGGGAATGAGATCTGGATATGTTTTGGTAAACAATATGATCTCAACAAAAGCTGATTTTCGATACTCAGGAGAAATATAATAAGGCATTATAGGTAAAAAAAAAACTACAAGGATCAGCCCCTGGGGTTGTTCGAGCCATTGATGTGGAACAAGGCAACCAAAATTTCTAATGATCGATATTTTCAATTAATCGTCACACTTTTGAATCGTCACACTTAGATTGATCTTTATTAGAAACCAACACCGAACACGCGGACCCAGAATATAGACTCTAAGGCTATTCGCAACGCGGTGATGGATATCTGTTTTAAAATGACATACTGTTGTATAATTTAAAACTGTCAAAAATAAAACTCGAGCTTGACGATCTCAACGGAAAGATTTAAAATCTGTTCTATATATTTTTGTAAATGTATTGGTGTTGTGTCTATTCACTTCACTGTTTCAAATCAGAAACAAACAAACTAAATTAATGATTTCGAAAACGATATGAATATTTTCACAGATCATAGTGAGCTGGAGTGCTTCTAAATGAAACTGCATTATTCTGTGCAAAACATTTAACGCTTATATTGATAAATTCTGAAATGTCATTCGACGCTTTGACATCTCGTCTCTCAGATTTCGTAACAAACGCTCACGCAAAAAAAATAAAACAGTGTTCTATTCGTGCTTCAAATATTCATTAATTTAAAACAATTTCGTCGAGCAGTTTTAAATATGTTTTAAATTTGTACTCGAAAAATAGAACTAAATCTCAGCGTAGAATCTCAGTAGATCAGTCCATATGAAATAAAACAGCGTTGCGAACAACCTAATAGTCGTGATTTGTATTTGTTTAGTATCCGACGAAATTACATCAATAGCCCAAATGTATGCAATTATATGTTTGTACATGCTTGCGATACGGATATCGATATTTAAGCTTCTCTTCGCCTAGCTTGTGTTCAAGTTTTGTACGCAAGCAGTTATTTTTATAGCCCTTCTCTACCATTACTATCCTTCTGCGATTTTGGTTGAAGCGATAAACTTTATCTCATCATCAATCGAGTTCGTCTTATATAAATTAAAAATTAATCTTATTCACTCAAAATTTACCCTGGGGTAGTTGTCATTTTCTCAGGCGAAACGACATAACATGGAATTTCATACGATCTTGCATGACACAAGGTCAGACCATACAAGTTAAAGCTTAAAATCATCTTAAGGCACTTTTTGTCTTGCTGTCTAGAAACAACCTACCTTTAGCATACTACGTGTAACACTGAAATGTTAGCTATAATTTTGCTTCTATTTATAGATTCGCGTGCTTCCAACAGCTTCGCTTTTGATTCGATTGACCAATCAGAGCGATGCTTTCCCTTTGATATATCGCTTACTCCTTCAAAAACGTCGACTATGGCAGGGAAATCCGGTATGCCGGCGATTTTTTGCAGACAAAATAGGACACTGCTAGCTATTCATCAACATTTCAATGATATACAATTAAAAATACATGGCTATATACATTCAAATCAATGTGTAGAAATATTGCCAATCAAATGGTGACATAATATTAATAATTGATACAAAATTGACTGAGCTGTAATTGTTCAAAACCTGACCACATTTCTACGTGTATTTTTCTTGAGTTTCTAGTTTGCACCCGTATATAGAAAACAAAAATGTGTTTCACATTAAAAAATATAGAATATCTCTAAGAAACTATCTCACCAGCATTCTTTTTCTTCTATTCGCATTGCTGTCAACAACGTGAGATGGAACACGACTACTGAAAAAATAAAATAAAACTTAATTTAGACTTTCAGCTTGAATAACACGATTGACTTGTAAACTTTCACACATTCCATAGAAATCTGATAACACCGACAATGACATGCAGACGGTGCATCGACCGGTTAATATCGTTGAACTTTGGGGCGGTACATTCTCAGTTTCAGCCGTTTGAGCATTTTTACACACCCGTACTATCACTCAAAATAACTGTTTCGACCAAATTTTCAACTATACGTATCAAGCAATACATTAGACTTTTTTGAAAGCAGCACCTAGAAGACACCGCATCGTACTCCCAGTGATGCCAACTCCTCTGTCCCATTACACTTGTGATATTAACCTACACCCAAGCCGAAATTTGCTGTGATGGGACGGTAGCCCTTATCAAAGTGGCGATTTTGGCGACATTTGCAAGTGTTAGTCAAGTTGCTTACTCGAAGATTTTTTTAAATTATTTTAAATTTTTTTCCAAGAACTAGGGTAGTCACATTATCTCCAAACCATTATTTCCTCTTCACAGATAGTCTGAGTGCAATTGAAGCCATTCGTTCAAACATGACTGACAAGAATGAACCGTTTTTCTTGGACAAAATAAAACAGTGCCTGAACGACAAATTGAACAATAATTATCTAATCACTATAGTCTGGGTCCCGGCTCATTGCTTCATTCCAGGCAATGAAAAAGCCGATAGTTTAGCCAAACGTGGTGCTATGAGGGAGAAATTTATGAGAGACCGATGGCTTTCAACGAATTCTATAGCGCAACTCGCCAAAGAACACTTGCCAGCTGGAAATCTTCTTGGGATAAAGATGATCTGAGTCGGTGGATGCACTCAATTATTCCTAAAATATCGACAAAAGTATGGTTCAGGGGACTGGATGTGAGTAGGGATTTCATTCGTATGATGTCCAGACTCATGTTCAATTACTACACATTAGACGCACAACTCCTTCGAATTGGGCTCTCCGAGACTAATCATTGTGCTTGTGGCGAAGGTTATCGGGATATTGATCATGTCGTTTGGACATGCGTGGAGTATCGTGATGTCAGATCTCAACTAATAAATTCTTTGCGTATTCAAGGTAGACTATCCAATGTCCCAGTTCGAGACATTCTTGCTTGTCGTGACCTTTCATACATGAAACTTCTTTATCATTTCATAAAGATAATTGGAGTTTCAATTTAATAAAGGACCCTTTTAAGACTTAGTTCTGATTCCAGCTGCGACCATGAGTTCAATTAATAGCTAAATTAGAATAGAAATTATGTAATGATACAAACAAACAAAATACAAAAGGTCAGCTTATGATAATTTATAGAAGTTAATTGTTTGGTTCAAATAATATGTCCGAGTAGATTTCATAATTAATGGCGAACACTAAGAATTAATTCCTTTGTTCGGTAATATTTTTGACGAGAAATTTCGGTAATCGATAGAAATGACCGATATTTCGGTACATGTTGTTGTTGTTGTATTTTCTTGTTTTTGGCTTGAGGATCGTAGCCTCATGTTCGCCACTGTCTTTCGGTACATGAGTTATATTTTATAATAATTATGCTATTTTTACCGGACGATCAGTTTGACGTAAATTTTCGTTACAGAATTTTGTAAATAGATATACAATTCATACGGTAAATCTGAATAGCCGCCGAGTACGGTAAAAACCATACTGTCCGTATTGTAAAGTTATCTTCCAATAACTGAACTTCTGTGAAAACTGATTGTCGTTAAACTAACTGTCAAACAGTTATTAAAATTTTCAGTAAGTGTCTTTTTATTACCCAAACAAAAAAAAAATTCTTGAAGAGTACATCGAATGGATTGAGGTACAGGTGCTAAAGGTTTTAAAACATCAGAAACACTAAAAACTTTTTGTTTACTTATAGACAGCAAATAATAAATCACTTTTTCACTTGCTGCCTACACAAATCGTTCGAGGGTAATTTCTGGTGAACTCGACGGATTTGCAGCGCCTTCATAATTCCAGTCAGCCAGAAAACATTTGACCTTTTCTTCGTGGAATAAAATTATAGCCACAACAGGTTGGAATTTTCTTCATTCGTTTTTGTAAATTTGTGTTGTTTTTTGAGATTCGAAAATCCTGAATTTTAACCAAAGGAAAACAAACAAACAAAAAATTACCGAACAATCAGTTAGAATCATTTGGTTTACAGTTTACGGTAGTTGTTTGACAGTTCAGCAATTACCGAACGATCGGTAATCAATTTAATTACCGAACTGATTACTGTTAGCTGTTGAAAATTCGGTAAAAAATTACCGAAATCTGCGAAATTTTATTTTGGCCCACTTTGTAAAAATATCCACCAAATGTTGTAATATATTTGACAAACTCTCCCGCGATAGGTAATGATTAGCTTCAAATTGATGCAACATGGGTTACTCAACATCGAATTAATCCATAAAGTTTGTTAGGTCGGCCAAAATATATGAAGTGACCAAAATACTTCTGCTACCCTACCAAAAAGAAATAAAGCTCCTCAGTTTTGTTCGTATTCTCGTCAATCCAGTTTGTCTCAGGTACCCACTCACCTCCCCTTGCTGCATTGTGCTAACAAACCTTAAGAACTATTACTACAATTATTTAAGGAAATATACTCATTGTTGAACAACCAAGCTAAATTAGAAGAGTATTACTATTATTTTACAACATTTACATGAAAGGTTTTCAGTAACCCTTGGGACCTTTTTTTGGGTTCACCAAACTGATCGCGAGTTGAGGAACTTTTTTTGCTCTCTTAAGCAACAATTGGAGGCGGTAAATCAAACTTTGACCCTGGTGCAGATTTTTCTAGGTAAGCCACTATTTTCTGGCCAGTTTTTACAGCACTCAAAGTTGGTCAAATGATGGGAAAATAATTCAGAATGACTCTAATGATTATCTAATATTATAAATAGCAAATATAAAGTTATTGAATAAAGAAAATTAGGTCGTTGTTCGATGATTGTCACTCAAAATCACCGACACTTTCATTAGACGTCGTATCAAACAATTTTATAGGGTTCTACCTAATTTTGAATAAAACACCATTTTGTGCTGAGTAGCGGTGAGTAGATTGTTATACAATCGAAAGCAGATGGGGATGAATTCACTGGCGCGTATTTTGAGGCTCCTACTCCTTCCGTGTGAACAATGGAGGTGGGCGCTACCGGCAATAATGACTGTTATAGTGTTGAGATGTTCGGTAGGAGTTGGAATGGTATCTATTTCCAATACTATTTCCTTAGCAACTCCTATCAGTCAACCGGCATAAAACAAGATGAATCAGTGTGCAATCCGCCGAGACAATCATCACAATGCAACACAAAGCACTCAACTCAATCCGGCTAAGCATAACAATTCTTCAGAATTTATAGCATACTTACTGCTATAAGGACTTTAACTTTAACTAAGGACATCGATTAACTTCCGTATACAGTATAATAAAAGAGAATAACATTGCATTCAATTTTTCATGATCATCGTTCATCATTTTATGCAATTTGTCTCGATATTCGTACGGGAAACAAGTTTTCTGTTTGCATTTCAACTAGAAGGCCTCAGCATTCAAACGACAACTGCTCATACCGGTTGGGTCAGGTATGCAAATCTGTGTGTATTTACAAACCGGGTGGAGACATTAGAAACTAAATTCTAAACATTCTGTGTTCGATTGCCAGTCGCGTCTGGACGGTTGTTGCGTTGATAACATTTACTATCATAATGACTTCGTTAAATCGGGATTGTCTAAGCGAACACGATCGTCAGGTGCTAGAATCGATATTCAATCCATCTCAGATCGGTGGCGAAGAGCTGCTGTATAATGGAGAAGAAGAACTACCTGATGATCTGCAAGGTTGTATAACGGCTTATCCAAAATAAACAAAGGTAAAACAATAAATTTACAGATATCGCCGAACCGGAAAATTCCCGTATTCTGGAATCGAAAGGCTTGGAATTAGAAGCAATTGCCCTAACTGAGAACGGCAATCTGACGGACGCCATCGAACTGTTCACCAAAGCCATCGAGATTGCGCCGGAACGTCCTGCACCATGGAATAATCGAGCACAAGTTTATCGATATTCGGGCAATGAAAGCGGTGAGTTTTTGCATTCTGGTGGTCAGTAGGCAAACTATTAGTTGCTTTCAATTTATAGTTAGCCCAATCGGCGTAAAAATTTCCATGCCATAAAGTCTGTCGATTTTTTTTTACAGCGGCACTGCATGATATCGAACAAGCTTTGCATCTATCCAAACGTTCGGGTCGGACGGGCTGTCGAGCGTTTTGTCAGCGTGGTATTTTGCGCAGGAAGCACGAGGATATCGATGGTGCCCGTTCAGACTTTGAAAAGGCAGCAAAACTAGGAAGCAGATTTGCTCGCACTCAGCTGATCGAACTTAATCCGTATGCAGCACTTTGCAACCAGATGCTGCGGGAGGTGATGAAAGTAAAATGAAAAGTTATATTCTTGTTTATAATTTGGTATCTTCAATTATTTGATATACAAATAAAAATAATATTCGTCATGCATCAAGTAATAATCAACCGATTGAATTTCGTGGTCATCACGAAGAAAAAATTGGATAATATTTTTTATCAATTTACTTGAGTTTAAACGAATGCAGACGGCAAACCTTACAAATAGAGGTAAAATAAGTAATTTGATTTAGATGATAAAACATGGTAAAATAGACATTTGATCATAATTTGTCAATTGATTTCTAATTTCAACCATCAACACCAAGAACTTCCCAGATATGAAAACAGCACCCAACCTCATTTCTTCGAATTTGATATTGCATCTTATGATTTCTACATAAATATCAATCAAACATACCATGAAGAGGTACTGAATCATTAATGATCGATTTTTTACCAAATTTTTACATGTTTCAGTATTCGATTCACGAAAAAAAAATATTAAAAACCAGCAATTTTTCAAATCTTTGAGCAAAATCATTTGCTTAGTTCAAAGCTCGTCACTTGAGTAGCGCAGCAATCGCAGAAGAGTTGGCTGGATTCTTCAAGAGGCAGATCTTTTTCTTCATAATGTGGATATAAAAATAGTTTTATCTATAAACATTTACAGTGCTAGTACTACTGCATTTGTCTCATCTGGAATGTAAACAATTAAGGGTGTGTATTACAAATACAGAAACTGACAATGTAAAAGGAATAGTCAGATCTTCATCAATGCAATAGAGTTTAGATTTCGTACCAAGAATCGAATTAATGTTTTTAAATGCTCTATTAATTTTATATAATCAACCACAATAGACGATATTTTTTATTTCATTTTAAATTATTACCACTCCATACAATATTTAGAGTCATGTTCATGATTGAGAATCACCTCCAAATGAACAAATGATGTATTGCGCAATCGGGATGATGAAGAACTTTCACGCCTAAATGGTATGCTAGCAATTAGCAAAGTTGATACAAGATTGAGCGAACGTTGTACTGGAAGGTTTGCGTGCTTGATGTTCGTCAATTGACATTTTTCAGCAAAACCTAGTAATTGGCAGTGACACCTGCATTTGAAAAATTTAAACTGCTGCGCTGACTTTTTGACGAACTTTGAATTAAACACACTTCCGGTGAAACTCTCAACGGGCCTTCACATTGCATCGTGTTAGTCCGGAGAAAATTCGAGTATTTCACAAGAAAGAAAGGATTTTCATCCGTACTTTGACGATTCGACGCAGCCACACAGCGAGATTTTCGCTTGTAGTCCAGTGAAAAGAAAGTCCATTGGACTATAAACGAAAATTAGCTGGCAATATAGCCTTAGTTGCTGTGCCATCAAATCGGGATCATCTCAAGTGAGGTGACGCCAACCAGAAAAGAAGAAGAAAAAGAATTAAGCAATGGTAATATTCAGATTATGTTTGAAGATTTGAAAAGTTTGTTAGTTTTATTCATATTTTTGTCTTGTATCAAATTCTACATACAAAGACAGGTAAAAATGGAATAAAATACTGATCATTATTCAATTTCAGTGAACTTCCGCGGTATGTTTGGTTAATATTTATGGAGAAATTGTAAAATGAAATAGCGAATTTGAAGAAGGGAGGTTGAGTGCCGTTGACTTTGGAGATTAATTGATGAATAATGATCGACACTGATTTTATTCGTTTGCTTGCGTATTTTTTACCATCCAAATTAAATTTGTTTGTGTACAAATAATTTCAAAGTTCATCTACGATTTTCAAATTGAGAAGTTTTCAATCATACGTTTAATTATAATACGAGAATATTCATTTTAATTTCCTATATTAGTAAAGTTTAACCATCTGCAATCGTTCAAATAAACTGTTTTTTAAATTTCAAAACAACACATCGTTCAAAAAGTCCCGGCACTAATTATGAAGATAACATTTCTTCAAGTGCAATGTGCGCTTTTCTAACTTTTCGATGCCATGCTTAGCATCTCATTGTGATCAGAAAACAGCCAGTAGTCACCGGTAGTTCTAAAGAATATTGTACGTGAAGAAGCAGATCGAAGTCGAATTCGTTCAATTTGGCCATTGCTTTCATGGATATGTGACACGGTGCATTGTCTCGGTGAAAGATGATATTTTTCTTTTTTATAAGAGGCCACTTTTTTCGATTTCGTTCTTCAAACACATCAATAATCCAATGAAAAAGTCATTACTAGGCCCGGCTTCAACCATTATGATTGTTCGTCGGGTCATAGTGGATGTAAATTATACCTTAAGCACCCCAAAAACCCTCGGCTCTACTCGGTTGCACGCCACACAGCTGGCTACCGATTGATACTGTAAGCATTTTTGCTTCATACGACAAATCAAGATATTTGATTTTTCTAAGAAGATTAGTTTGGTACATTAAATATTTTGAATATAATAAACGTTTTAGTAGTGCGTTCCTATCAATTTCCCAAAATATAAATTTATAGTGAACTCAACCCAACAAATCATTTAAAAGTGGTTTTACAAATTCTATAATTTAAATTGTTTTAATCTGTATATTTATTTTCTTTCAAAATTTTCTTTAAAAGTTGTACTGTTACTGCGGTGACCTGAGACGGTACTTCTGCAAAAAATAATTTTTGAAAAACTTTTCTTGTTGCAAAACTGAAGTTCGATTTTCTAAATGTATTTTTTTCGTTTTTCTATAGTATCTAACTGTTTGATACTTCATCAGTTCTAGGCAAAAAGAAAAAAATGGGTTATATAATGTTCAACAGTTTTCAAGAACATTTCAATAATCAATGCTTACGCCTGAATGATTGCAAATGTATTTTCAACCGAAGAATACACCACGAGAGAGAATTACAAACACGGCGGAATAAATCTTAAATACAATCGATGTTTTAGAAAACCGATTTTGTCGATTATTTTTATTGTTAATTCAATGCGGAAAATTTTTGAGAAATCCGTCACCTAAGGATTTTCAGCGGAAATGTAAAAAGTTTCTAATCAACGAAATATTTATATGCACATGGAATTGTGGTTAATGGTGTAAGGTGAGCATTATCTTGAAAAAGAATGATCCATGAAAAAAATGCTTTCAATATTTCCGATTAAAATCATAAATAATCAAGGTGCTGTAAGCACGTAAATTGAGAATCCCCCAGCAGAGGAAGCAAAAAACAGTTCATGAAACGCACCTTGCGTGTTGTTTTTTGGTTGGATTCGGATTAAAGAAAAAATATGAAAGATAACATCATTCGGTTATAATTAAGAGTAGCAGCAGACGGCACAAGGCAAAAGGAAATGGTTATGATTTTTGTCTCACGTTTCTTGTTTCAGAATTTAGTGAGGCAGGCACGCGTCCGCCGTCAGGTTGTATTTACGTTTGAAATAGGGTAAAGGTACTCATATTGAAATTTGACTGAACTTCATTCATTCCATCACTAGAACCTCTCGGCTAGCGTGCGATCTGCACGGTGACCTTGTGTGTGTTCTTTCGTTCTCATTGCTCCAATTAGCTGAAACCCAAACTTGGAACCATTCAGACACTTTCGTATGTTGGTCAGGAAAAACGATTCGTTCTTATAAATCCGGTTTGAGCGAACAGCATTAATCAGACTCACACTATTTGTAAGGAATGAAATAATGGTTCGAAGCAAATGTTCCGATGATATTCAAGCTACAATAAACTGGTGCCAACTCTTTTATATAAACAAATGCAGACTCAGGTTCTTTAAGCTCGAGGGCTTTCAAAACATTATATGACACTTCAACTTCAGTACTTCACGCTGCTTGGATGTGTCGAAAAACAATTTTGAGTCAAGGATATTTTGAAAATGGCAAATTATATATTTATTAGAGTTTAGTAATAATAAAATATTTGTTGAAATGGCTATTTTTTTTAGTTGAATTCACCAATTAAACGTGCTGTCATTTCTTAGCTAAGGCACGCTTCATATCCATTCAACTAATTTTTTAGTTGAATTATGCTTATGACAGACATGTGATATCGGTATCACTGTACACCATGAAATCACATGTCTGTCACCCTGAATCACGGTGGTATCACGCGAGCATCATGATACAACGGTGATTTCCGTACTACGGTCTTGCATCGTTGTACGTGCAAAATCACATAACTACTTACTGTCACCAGCGCCATTGACGAGTGGTGGTGAACTCAAGAACCGATATTTCTCGCTGCTAAATGTCAAATGATAAAAAAAATCGTCATAAACAGTACTGTGTAGGCTTTTCATTTTCGGAAACAATTAATTATCCCAACTAACATTAAAACATGAATTCTTATAAAGAAATTCATGAGAAAAAACGCGGTAAAATATTGAGTTCTGTTGAAATAAATAAAGTGATTGATGTGTGGAGAGAAAATGTAGCTGCTTTGAGAGGAACATGTAAAAATTCGCACATTTATGCCAAAATGTGCAAAGAACTGGAATGTTACGGAATTCTTCTAACCCCGAACGAATTGCGGACTCGTATCAACAATTTATCTAGAAAATATAGGTAAGTTAAATTGTTTTTCAACTATGCATAATAATTAAATCTGTTTCTTTTTTCATTTTTAGATCGGAAAAAAATAAAATGGGTAAATCAGGTGGTTCACGATCTGTATGGGCATACTTTGAGACGCTTAATGAATTTTTACAAGCATACAAACAAAACAATACAGTTGATTTGATGGATGAGAGCTTAGTTACAGGTGAGAATTTTCAATGAAATTCGATTTAATAAATATTAAATTTATTTTACTTCGTTGTTCCAGTTTCTAATACATCATCTGAAAAATCTCTTGGTTTAGAGAATTCGAAGGAAATGAACTTGGAGGATTTTGAGTTCGACGAAGACTCAGAATACTGTGTGCTATATACACAAGTTTCAGAGCCAATATCTCCTCAATCGCTTAAGGAAGAGTTTCCGAATAATGGTAAGTGAACCGTTAAATTCTATTCTAAAGAATAAAAAGAATTAAAAAAAATGGTCTTGTAACTGTTATAAACTCAAATGTCCATATTCTAAAAAGTACATTGATTGCTTTATTGGTGTAGACATAGGATATTTGTTATAAATCTTCAATATAATTTATTTATTCGATATTGAAATTTTCTTTCAAAAAGTATTAAAACTTTTGTATTCACTTTCCAGATGAACATTCGACGTCCGGATCATTATCTTCAACAGAAGCATCTATACCGTCATCATCTAGTCTGTTGTCCGGAACTTCTACGAAACCGTCTAGCTCAGCTAAACATGCAAGAAGAAGAAACATTCAAGAACGGTTATTTGAAATGGCGCAGAACGAAAATGAAAAATTTGAACAGTTCTTGAAAGAATCGCAAAAGATTGATCAGCAGGTGATTGAGTTGATGAAAGAAAATAATCAACTGATTGAGAAAATGATAAACAAAATGTGATTTTCTTATAAATGTCCAATTTTCGAAAAAAAAAAATAATTTAAATTTACCCAAATGTCTCTTTAATGCACTTCGCACGGCAACTCCTGATTCACTGTCAGCTCTAATGGACATTCCCCTTTGTGGTTGCGGTCTTGAAGGATTCGTTTTCCTATCTGCAGTCCATGACTTGTTAATTTTATCGTTTCGATCATTGCATATGTTGTGTAATATGCAACATGCTTTTATAACACGATTAGCATTAGAAATATCTACTTCTAATCCTCGACCAATCTTTCGAAATCGTGATTTAAGATGTCCGAAAGCGTTCTCTACCACTCTTCTACATCGTGATAGATTATAATTGAACAAACGCTCATCATTATTTTGATTGGGGTCAAATGGAAATGGTTTCATTACGTTTGGAGAGAGTTTGAACGCCGAGTCTCCTATGAGAAGAATTGGCACATTCACACCGCAAAATGTTCTAGTATATTGCTGAAATAACGGATTTGAGTCATGTTCGAATTTCAAAGACGAATTTTCGTAAATCGTTGAATCATTTGATCGCCCTGGTACTCCAACATTTATATAAGTAAACCGATATCGATAGTCAACTGCCGCGAACAACACAATCGAATGCCAACCTTTAAAATTGTAATAATCTACGGCTTCCGTTTTCGGTACGTCAACTTCGATGTGGCAACCGTCAATAGCGCCATAGCATTGTGGAAATCCGAGGGTTGAGAATCCTTTTGTAATTTCTTCAATTTTTTCTATACTTGGTGGATAGGATGTAAATGCTTCATTATGGAAAGAAGAAATCATTGCATCACAAACTTCCAAAACAAGTTCTCCTACAGTGGTTCTCCCAACACCAAATAAACTTGCTACGGTGCGATATTCAGCAGAAGATCCCAATGCATACAGAGCAATCGCAATCCGTTTTTTAAGGGTATTGCCAATCGCCAACGTGTATCCTCCTTTGTGAGAAAAAACATTTTTTTTACTAAATGATCGAATGTTTTCCTGTCCACTCTGAAAGTGTTCTTAAACTTTTCATCGGAAAATTTTTGAACCTCTACTTCCCAGTACAATGATTGTTCTACCTGAAGTTTAAGAAATCATATTGTCATTTATGCTAATTATATAATGTATAACTACCGAACCCCATTGCCGTTTCAACCTTCCGAGTGAACGGACGTGCTTTGTGTTTACTGCGAAAGCGTTGAAAACCAGTGCCGTGTGTAATAAAGTGACCGGACGATCAAAACTAGATCGCTATTGTGTAATAGACAATAGTGCTTTTTCCTGTGAGAGGTTTTATGCACATTATATACTGAAGCAGTGTATTGTTGTGAGCGGACGATCGAAACAGTACCGTTAGCCGGTGATTGTTCGATCGATCAAAACAGGCCCAGCGGTGTACGTGATATCACTGTGCGGATTAAAAAAGAGTGTGCTTTTTCCTCTCGGAGGTTTTTTGCACACCATCGCAGCGGCGATACGCCGATCGACGAGGGCTAGGCCTTGGTGGCCCACGTTGGATTTAAGTTAAGTATCATTATTTAGTTTTTTTTTCCTTCCTGCATTCGACTGTTCTATTTCTCCCCGATTCACTTAATTCTGTGCGGAGGTAGCTCCGCAACATGTCTAATCTAAATTCTGACCCCCCCGTTCCCGATGATCAAATGGAGACTTCCCTTGACTATAAAAAGTCTCGCATAAAGAGCTATCCGGATGGGCTCGCACTACCGGCCGGTCCTTATGCGGTTTATTTCCGGACCAAATCGAAAGAAAAAAAATTAAATATTTTAAAAATATCGCGGGACCTGTCCTCGCGATACAATACTATAAAAAGTTTTGATAAGATACGTCCAGACAAGCTCAGGGTCCTGTTTACCAGTTCAAAACAGGCTAATGAGCTCGTTCAAAATGATCCTTTTACGCGGGAGTACCGCGTCTACGTGCCAGCTCGCGAAGTAGAAATCGACGGTGTGGTCACCGATTCGAGTTTGACTTGCGAGGACGTTCTTAAGTACGGGGCGGGTTGTTTTAAAGACCCCTCACTTAAGAATGTCAAGATACTGGATTGCAAGCGATTGCATTCAGTATCGATCGCCGGGGATGGAACAAAGTCCTATCCCCAATCAGACTCTTATCGTGTGACCTTCGCCGGTTCTGCTTTGCCCAACTACATCCTCTTGGACCGGGTTCGTTTGCCTGTTCGCCTATTCGTACCCCGAGTAATGAACTGTACTAATTGCAAAAAACTGGGGCATACAGCTACCCATTGCAGCAATAAGCCACGTTGTGCTAACTGTGGGGAAGCTCATGCGGACGGCTCTTGCGGTAAGGATGCTGAAAAGTGTCTCTACTGTAAGGAGGGTCCGCATGACCTCTCTGATTGTCCCGCTTACAAACTGCGAGGTGATCGAATGAAGCGTTCCCTAAAGGAGCACTCCAAGCGTTCTTTCGCAGAGATGCTTAAAAGTGCCACCCCTCCTAAACAGACAACGAACCCATATGCCTGCTTGTCAACTGACGAGAGCGATTCTGACGACCCTTTGGAAGGTCCATCTTCGGCGGTCCCTCATAGCTGTAGGAAAAGAATAAATAAATCCTCTCATAAGCTACCTAGTAAGGGTTCGAAGGTGTCTTCCGAAGGGCTTCGAAAAGTTACAGCTAACGGGAATCGGGACACAACACCGAAGCAAAAAGCTCCTGGTCTCGGAAAACTCAATTCCGAGATGGAATTCCCACGACTTCCCGGGACTACAAAATCCCCAAGCGTCCCAGAAAATCTACCAGAGAACCAACTAGGTGCTGGACTTATCAGGTTCTCTGATGTTGTGGACTGGATTTTTACAACTTTCAATATTTCAGACCCTCTTAGAAGCATTTTAATTGCTTTCATGCCAACAGTAAAAACATATTTGAAGCAGTTGACTGCAAATTGGCCCCTTCTCTCAGCGATTGTATCCTTCGATGGCTAAATCATCCACCGAGGTCACGGATCTAATCACTGTTTTACAGTGGAATTGCAGAAGTATCATCCCAAAAATAGATTCTTTTAAATTTCTAGTAAATAATCTGAAATGTGACGCATTTGCATTGTGCGAAACTTGGCTAACTTCTGAAATATCCTTAAACTTCCACGATTTTAACATTATTCGCCTGGATCGAGATGATCCCTATGGAGGAGTACTTTTAGGGATCAAAAAGTGCTATTCTTTTTATCGAATTAACCTCCCCTCGATACCAGGTATTGAAGTTGTCGCATGTCATGTTACAATCAAAGGTAAGGACCTTTGTATTGCTTCCATCTACATTCCCCCTAGAGCCTTGGTTGGGCATCGGTGGCTCAGTAATATCATAGAGCTCCTTCCCGCACCGACGTTGGTTTTAGGAGACTTTAACTCACACGGTACGGGATGGGGCTGTCTTCACGACGATAACAGATCAGCTATGATCCATGATATTTGCGACAACTTCAATATGACAATCTTGAATACGGGAGAAATGACACGGATTCCTGCACCACCAGCAAGACCAAGTGCGCTGGATTTATCCCTTTGTTCGACATCGCTACGGTTGGATTGCACGTGGGAGGTAATTCCTGATCCCCACGGTAGTGATCATCTACCGATCGTAATATCAATCACCAGCGGCTCAAAACCATCGAAGACAATCAATGTTTCGTATGACCTCACACGAAATATTGATTGGAATAGCTATGCGACCTCGATATCTGAGAAACTTGAAAGAACTCAACAACTTCCTCCGGAGGAAGAGTATACGTTTTTGGCTGGCTTGATTCTCGATACTGCGATTCAAGCTCAGACGAAACGTGTACCCGGCGCAAAAACTAACATCCGTCCTCCCAACCCGTGGTGGGACAAAGAGTGCACAAATTTAAACGCGGAGAGAGCCTCCGCGTATAAAAAATTCAGAAAAAATGGAACACCTGATAATTACCGGAATTACGCGGCGTTAGACGTTAAAACTAAGAACTTGATTAGAGCCAAGAAACGCGGTTACTGGCGTCGGTTTATAGACGGCTTAACGAAAGAAACATCTATGAGCACTCTTTGGAACACAGCCCGACGAATGCGCAATCATAACACCACGAATGAAAGCGAGGAATACTCCAACCGCTGGATATTCGATTTCGCTAAAAAAGTATGCCCAGACTCTGTTCCGGAACAGAAGATCACCCGCGCCGCGACACCAAATACAAACGAATCACCGTTTTCGATGGTAGAGCTCTCACTTGCACTTTTGTCATGTAACAATAAAGCCCCGGGATTAGACAGAATAAAATTCAACTTGTTGAAAAATCTGCCTGACCCCGCCAAAAGGCGCTTGCTGAATTTATTCAACAAGTTCCTCACGGGTAATATTGTCCCACACGACTGGAGACAAGTCAGAGTTATCGCCATTCAAAAACCAGGGAAACCAGCCTCCGATCACAATTCGTATCGGCCGATTGCTATGCTTTCCTGTATCCGGAAATTGTTCGAAAAAATGATTCTGTTTCGTCTAGACAATTGGGTCGAAACTAATGGTTTACTTTCAGATACACAATTTGGTTTCCGCAGGGGCAAAGGAACGAACGATTGTCTTGCGTTGCTCTCAACAGAAATTCAAATGGCATTTGCTCGTAAAGAACAAATGGCATCAGTTTTCCTAGACATTAAGGGGGCTTTTGACTCAGTTTCTATAAATATCCTATCTGAGAAGTTGCATCAGCATGGTCTTTCGCCAGTTTTGAACAACTTTTTACATAATCTATTGTCTGAGAAACACATGTACTTTGCGCATGGTGATTTGTCGACAATACGATTCAGCTACATGGGTCTTCCTCAGGGCTCATGCTTAAGCCCCCTTTTATACAATTTTTACGTAAGTAATATCGATGAATGTATCAACACATCTTGCACGCTAAGACAACTTGCCGACGACAGCGTTGTGTCTATTATAGGACCCAAAGCTGCCGATCTCCAAGGACCATTACAAGATACTCTCGACAACTTATCATCATGGGCTCTTCAAATGGGTATCGAGTTCTCTACGGAGAAAACTGAGCTGGTTGTATTTTCGAGGAAGCGAGAACCAGCACAATTACAGCTTCAACTAGGGGGTGAAACCATAGCTCAGGCCTTCACATTTAAATATCTCGGGGTCTGGTTCGACTCCAAAGGCACCTGGGGATGTCACATTAGGTATCTGAAACAAAAATGCCAGCAGAGAATCAACTTTCTTCGTACAATAACCGGAACTTGGTGGGGTGCTCACCCAGGAGACCTGATCAGGTTGTACCAAACAACGATATTGTCCGTTATGGAATATGGATGCCTCTGCTTCCGATCAGTGGCGAACACTCATTTCATCAAGCTGGAAAGAATTCAGTATCGTTGTTTGCGTATTGCCTTGGGTTGCATGCAATCGACTCATACGATGAGCCTCGAAGTGCTGGCGGGCGTTCTTCCACTGAAAAACCGGTTCTGGGATCTCTCATATCGTTTGCTCATTCGATGCGACATTTTGAATCCTCTGGTGATTGAAAACTTCGAAAGGTTAGTTGAGCTTAACTCTCAAACCCGTTTTATGTCCTTGTATTTTGATTACATGGCTCAGAATATTAATCCTTCTTCGTTTGTTTCCAACCGTGCTCATTTCTTGGATACTTCTGATTCTACTGTGTTTTTCGACACATCCATGAGAGAAGAAATTCGTGGAATTCCGGATCACGTGCGCCCTCAAGTGGCCCCAAATATTTTTTATAATAAATTTAGAACAGTCAACTGTGAAAAGGTGTTTTACACTGACGGATCAAACATCAACGAGTCCACAGGCTTCGGCATCTTCAATCAAAACATCACCGCTTCTTACAAACTCAGTGATCCGGCTTCAGTTTACGTCGCAGAATTAGCTGCTATTCAGTACACCCTCGAGATCATTGAAACCATGCCCAAAGACCATTACTTCATTGTCACGGACAGTCTAAGTTCAATAGAAGCTCTCCGGGCAATGAAGCCAGGAAAGTATCCCCCATATTTCCTGGGGAAAATACGGGAACATTTGAGAACTTTATCTGAACGGTCTTATTTAATATCGTTAGTCTGGGTCCCTTCGCATTGTTCCATTCCGGGCAATGAAAAGGCAGACTTATTGGCTAAAGTGGGCGCATTGGAAGGTGATATTTATGAAAGACCAATCTGCTTCAATGAATTTTTCAGTATTTCTCGTCAGAAAACTCTCGAAAGTTGGCAAACTTCATGGACGAATGACGAACTGGGACGATGGCTACACTCCATTATCCCTAAGGTATCGACGAAACCTTGGTTCAAGGGGATGAACATGAGTCGTGATTTCATTCGCGTTATGTCACGGCTCATGTCAAATCACTATACATTCAACGCACATCTCCGGCGTATCGGGATCGTGGAGAACGGGCTCTGCACCTGTGGCGACGGTTATCAGGACATCGAGCATGTCGTGTGGTCGTGCGTAGAGTATCGTGACGCCAGGTCGAAGCTACTGGAATCCCTCAGGGCCCGAGGTAGACCGCCTGAGGTGCCGGTTCGGGATGTGTTGGCGAGTCGGGATAGTTCATATATGCTTCTCATATACCAGTACCTTAAACACATTGATATACAAGTGTAATGTGTTATTCCTCGCTCAGAAAATATAATCTCCACCTACAGGTTCGACACTAACATCCGCCCGATTCTCTCGATCCCCGTCCCTGTCCACCATCTTCATTGGAATTAACAAGATCTTTTTTTTTGTCACTAACTTTTTCGTTCCCCTTTCCCTGTTTTTTCACCATCTCGATGGCAACTAATTAGATCTCTGTCGTTTTCAAACATTTTGTTCCCACACCCCTTTTTTACCCCGTTTCCCACAATATTTACTTCTTTTTTTCATTCTCTTCCGTAACATCACCATCACCGGAAGACCGCTCCAGTCAATGACCAGCATGCGGGCCACCCGCCGGGCCTTCGTAGCCTGGGGGTGTTTCCCGCGGACCCTCACGGACCGAAGAATGCGGCCAACATAGAAAATTACCATCGCCATCTGGAATCATCTCATCCTAAATTCAATTCACCGGCCACTACCGATCGCCAGATACTATATTACATAATGATACTACTCTAGTTTTAAGTTAGACGATAATTAAGATTAGTAAATACCCTTGGCATCTTAGAGCTTAAGCAGTGTGCCTTAATATTATATTATATTATTGAATAAAAAAAAAAAACTACCGAACCCAACCTACCATCGACCAAATTCGACGATTCGGACTCGATTTTATCAACATCACAATTTTAAAAAAATAGTTTGTTTTCATTTTATAATAAAGTGCCAATAATTTAAATCTTCTTCGCTAATTCAGGAGCGAAATTATTTTCAAATAGTTACTGTAGAGTAAAATAAAATTAATTCTGTAATCGTACATTTTCAACTATACTGCACCAATATGTTGTGACTTGGATTTGTTTGGAAATGAGCTGCCAAAACTTATGAACGACAGGGTCTAGAAGTAGAGTGATGACATCTCATCATGGCTCACGACAATTTCAAATGGTTATAAATATTTTAAATGCACCTGTAGTAATACTGAACGATAAAAATCCATTCCATCAATACACAATTTGTGTAATCATATTTGTTATATTTGACACAAAGGTTTTCTATACTCACTTCCGAAAACTCTAAAATCCTAATTAAAAGAGCAATAACCGTATTTCTATTGTATTCAAGTAATTACTCCAATTACAATGTTCATTACTTTATTGTTCTTTAAATTGTTTTTAAAAAAATTAAAACCCGTTGGACGTTTTTTTTTAATTATTAAAAATAATTTGTTTGTTGAGTATGGCAAACAGTGAAATATGTCTTTCACTGTGTGTAAATAAAAGTTGAATACATACGCTATTATGTGCTAAAATTGTTAGTTCCGATGCCATTATTCGAAGCAAGAAAAATTAAACTTACTTTTGTCTTGTTTCGTGCCACTGTATATGCATTCTGTACGCAAAAAACATGTCTGTCACCTCATCGTTGTACACGTACAGCGTTGTACAGAAATCATTGTACGGAAATCACATGTCTGTCAGGGGTATTAGAGAAATAAAACGTTGTTTTCAACCAACATAAATGGTTGAATTGGTTTTTGCAATTAGCAGCTATATGGCGCTCGTTAACACCGTAATGACTACTAGCCACTAGATGGCACACTACTACCGAAAAAAATTTCAGTCGCGGTTATCTTTTCTATATTTGCAGGTATAAATACGATGTTGTATTGGAGAAAAAGACATAAGCGAAACATAAACTTCTTTTTGAAAATTTTACTTCTAAATCGCTGTTTTCTTCATTCGACTTCGCGAAATCGACTCTCTCACTGAAAACTTTGAGCACTCGGAAAACAAAAACCGAATACAAGTAGTACACCGGACGGCGTAGCCCGGAATGAGAAGATACAAAAAAAACATCATTTGACGTGTACAATTAGAGTGCAACATTCGAAACTCACTTCACTGTTTCGCGTAAAAACATTATTACCCACAATCGCTTTAACTGCGCACAAATTCTGAATAAATACACTTTCCACTAACAGTTTACGTCATTTTTACATATCGGTTTAGAAAATTATATAGGGATATATCGTAACACATGCGAAAAACATCTAAACAATTTGCGAGCAGTTTCAACAAGACTGTCCCTTTTAGCTTTTTAATGGATTGTTTTGCTTTGACATTGCTGTCCTTCAGTAATGACGGTGATAGATAAATAGAATCAAAGTTTCTGATTTTAATAACGAAAATTAAATTAGAAATTAGTTGTCAATGAGAATTTCGTGTTGGATTGAAATATTGCTGGTTTGTGTCCAGAATATTCGCCAACTAAACACTTTTTCTAAAAATAAGAGTTTTTTTCAGCACAGTAAATTCTAAATTTTAACTAATTTTATAGTTATTTTGGAAATTTTGTTGTTAAAATCAACTAATTCAAAAACAGTAATACGAATTAGGCGCAGAGCTAATTTCGGTCGTTCCGTGTAATGATAAACCCGTCAATAACTAGGAATCGATTCTCGAGAATCGACGATTAACAGTCAGAGACCATACTGGACCATACGTTGAAATATCGGAACGTGAAGTAAAAACCATTTGGAAGATCATCATCACTCAATTTTCTTCGTGATTTTTTCGCCAAAAATTCAACAAATATCGTTCCGCAACAACCGTATTCTCCTGATTTAGCTCCGTACTGGCTATTCAGCAAACTCAAACGAACCGCAAAGCTTTGGGGAAACCGTTTCGAGTGAATTGAAGACATCAAACGTGAATCGCTTAGCGCATTGAAGTATTATTCACAGTAGTATATATATATATATATATATATATATATATATATATATATATATATATATATATATATATATATATATATATATATATATATATATATATATATATATATATATATATATATATATATATATATATATATATATATATATATATATATATATATATATATATATATATATTATGTTGTGTATTTATCAACTGGAAGAACTACAAATAAGAAGTACACTTGAACCTCAATTTACGCACAGAGCTAGGTGAATTAAATTTCGCGTAAATTAAAAAACAAATTGCGTTATTTCAAATTTTTCGCGTGAAACAAAGTTTTTCAAATTGCTTTTGATTTTAGTGTAAATAACATGAACAATCCTACTTCATCCAATGCTTTAACGCCTGAGGACCCTCTAAATATAGTCCATAGTTCTGAGACTATGGAAATGCTTAAGAGATGTTCCAAGATCCAAGAACTACTTGGAGCATTGTCCTTAGAGACTACACTGTGTCACAGCAAGAAGAACAACGGCTAATGCCTTTTTTGTGTGTGATTCATACTTGTAGAGCTACACATTGCTTACTTGTGTATTTCTAGCTGTTACAGGTAGATTCCCAGTCGTTCGAGAACTTTAGTGAAAACAGGTCTTAAGATCTACACGAACATTCAGCAGTTTATGTATAATTTTTCAATGCTCCTCATAGTCGTAATGCTACACACTGCTTACTTGTGCGTTATGATCTTTTCTCGGAACATTCCCAGTCGTTCAAGAACTTCAGTAAAAACAGGTCTTAGGATCTACACGAAGATTAGGCAGTTTATATTTTTCAATGCTGTTCATAGTCGTAGAGCTACAACTCCAGGTAGTTTTTGGATGGCCTAGAGCAATCACAATTGTCCTATTGATCGCATGTGGCATCATGAATATGGACTGAGAACGATAACTTCGTTAATTCACTGTTTTACACTGGTAGATCTTAAGGCCTAAACTTCAGGTAGCTTTTGGATGGCTCATCGGTGACGTTGGTAGACCTTAAGGCCTTTTCTGAGGAGGTTTTGGCAAGTTACGCGCTCAGTAGTCATATAAAAGTGATTTTTTACAATATTTGTTTTCCAGATAATTCTTGGATGCCCACGATCTTATTAAGATTCTTTGAAACTAAACAATTCATTACTGTACATTTCACAATATTCAATTCCCTGAAGCATGTTAGATTATGTGTATGTATATAAGGTCTTTTGGCATAATACCGTTTGGCATAACGCCGTTTGGCATAGTCATTTATCATAATGGTAATTTGGCATCATGCCATTTGTCATAATAAAGATTGGAATCGCAATATTTTGATTTAATGGGAAATTTCGTTTGTGGTTCGATCGAGTGATGTTTTGCAAGGAAAACTCGACAGAAATATATGAATTTCATATTCGATCCAAATATTTCGATATTAGGTGAAATAGCATAATTTTTGAAGTTCTATAGTAAATAGCTTACTCTCATTTTATATAAGCAACTCACTCAGTGCTAGCACAATATTCTGTTCGTCATAGATAAGTCGGCCAGCGTCATAGAGATCTTACAGCATGTCAGTAAAAAGCGATGCGGCGTAACCGCATTAGACCTTTCAAAATCTCAGTAAATTAAAACAAATTGTATTAAGCAGCATGTTGATCCATTATGCCAAACGACGATCGCAGTACCAAAGACGTGTAAATTTGATACCAAATGATTGTTATGCCAAATGACCATTATGCCAAATGGCTTTATACATAACGGCGTTATGCCAAACGGTATTATGCCAAACGACCTCATCCCAAACGTTGTAGCCTCATGTATAAGTCATAAGTTAAAAATAAGAGGATACAATAAACCAAAATTTCTTAGAATCTGCTCGGATTTGGCTGTTTTCAATTGGAAACTCGAAGCTCATAAGAATATTTAAAAAAAAAACCTTCTTAATCCACCTAGTGGTGTGATTATGCCTTTCTCTTTGTTTTTCAAAACTTTATCCAAAATCCAATAGTAGCTATCAAACGAGCCTAGACTTATTATAATCGGCTAAGCCATCTATGAGAAAATTGACCGGCACAAAAATGAGTTTTGTCGCTTACGTCACTCATACCAATAAAGCACACACAGCTCTAACACACGACTGGGTTTGGTAAAGCGTACCTCGAACATGGTCTAAATCCTATCAAGTAATTATAAATGTATTCTCCTACCCAATGCTTGAGCGGAAGAATAGGTATAGAGCGAGAAGACTAGTGTTTGTTGTCTGATGAACAGAAAGGATGTTTGGATATATGATTCCGGTCATGAGGCGGCTAGGATTGCGAAATGGTAGCGCGTATGCACGGAATGCATAAGAACGCAGGAGCGAGTCCTGTCTCATGCGGAACATGGCTTACACCAAACATGACTCCTATTTTAAGTGCTTTCAACATTTTGTCGTGAATACGACTTACTTTACTATGGGGCGCCTTTTCAAAATTAGCTATATGGAAGAATGGGCAGAACTTAATCGTGAATATCTCGACTTGTATTAATGGTAGCAACATAATTCTTTCACCATTTCATCAAAAATATGATCAGGAATTCAGGATAATATTTTGAACAGTGTGCGATAACCACAAACAACTCAAAAATTAAGTTTTCTTAAAATTTGAAAACAACGCGGAAAACTCTTTACTTTCGCTTGGGTTTTTCGCGCAAGGACGACGATTTTGAGGTAGTCAGGCACATATCTTCAACTGAATGCGTATAAAAGGGGAACCGTGGTCGAAAATCGATCATTTCTTTTCGTGCGTTCGATGGAAGCAGACGTCGTGGGAGTGGAATCATCAACCAGCAGCGACGGAGAATGCACCTTCTGCGTGGTCGCAGGTCGCATCTCTCATTCGCTTGCTGGCCATCGAGGCGAGAGGACCTTAACCAGCAGCAGCAGCGGGAGTTAACCAGCAGCGACGGAGAATGCACCTTCTGCGTGGTTAAAAACCTCAAACGCTCAGGTCGCATCTCTCATTCGCTTGCTGGCCATCAAGGCGAGGACCAGCAGCGACTGAAACTGGATTCTGAGTCTGTTATTGGATCTAAATTTAGGTCTTGAACTCAGGGTCCAGTTCTCTATTCCAGACTTCTATTCGGTTCTTCTTAAAACCATAATAATACTCCTAAAGAATTATGCGGAATTTACTTTACTGTACCTCTACACAACCCATTTTTGTCGTGAATACGACTTACTTTACTATGGGGTGCCTTTTCAAAATTTACCCTCTGAGAGAGTGATAAGTTTCTGATCGTGAATATCTATTGTTGTATCTAATAAATCAACATAATACTTGCGACATGCCGACATGGAAATATGATCACAATTTTATGATAAAATTTTCAGTTTTGTGACATAGTCTCAAATAATTCAAAATTAAACTTTTCTGAAATGTTTGGTATAAACGAGTATCAAAGAGGATAATTCATAAGGCGCGTTTGCCTTTCTCGTATTTTTAAAGCTCATAGCTCAGTGATCTGTGAAAGGATTTATATAATCTAACTACCAATAGAATCGAAATTTTTCAATTTAAATGTGTATAGCAAAAGCATTGAAGTATTTCAATAGTACACTATTGAAAAACCTGTCTCATTTGCTCCATGTCAACACCAGCCAATCCGAACGCGTTCTAAGTAAGAGAACAAAATATCTGCTGCTGTACAACAAATCGTCCGGGAAAAATGTTCCGAAAAGTGGTGAATATCGCAGTGAGTTCCTCAATTTGGTCCTTGTGAATGCTAGAAACGAATCCCTACAGCATATTGATAGTTTCTTTCAATAAATTATGCAAATCCGAAATGAAATAATCGACAATAAAATTCTGTATGCGGCTATTTTTATAGCCGTTCGGACCGCCCATTAGTGAAAAAGCTACAAACGAAATCACGTAAAAGGAAATCTCTTAACAAAAATTCAATCAGTTTGGATTCAATCGCCACTGCGAGCAGATGTGTTTTGTGTCGTCTGCACGCTTTCGACAAGAGCGATTACGTCACAGCTGCCAGTCATTAGCATTGGGAAAAAACAACGGTGGAGAGCATTGCACAATATCAGCCGTTCTAATGGCTCTAAAAGTTTTCTAAAGAACTATTAGGATTTGTTGTTCGAAAATCGTAGGGAAATATCCTCAGTTTACGGCAAATCAAGAACAGTTTGCTTAGATTTGTGCACTTTTCGCTGTGTGAAACTCACAGTAATCGAGATCAAGTGAAGCCTTCTTTGTTTTTGCGAAAAATGTTCCAGAGTTTAATGTCGTAGAGAATTACGCAATTTGACCTTTCTGAATGCTAGAAACGAGTCCCTCCAGCATATTGATAGTTTCTTTCAATAAATTATGCAAATCCGAAATGAAATAATCGACATTAAAATTCTGTATGCGGCTATTTTTATAGCCGTTAGGACCACGTATTAGTGAAAAAGCTACAAACGAAATCACATAAAAGGAAATCTCTTAACAAAAATTCAATCAGTTTGGATTCTATCGCCCCTGCGAGCAGATGTGTTTTGTGTCGTCTGCACAGCTAGTTTCGCTTTCGACAAGAGCGATTACGTCACAGCTGTCAGTCATTAGCATTGGGAAAAAACAACGGTGGAGAGCATTGTATAATATCAGCCGTTCTAATGGCTCTAAAAGTTTTCTAAAGAACTATTAGGATTTGTTGTTCGAAAATCGTAGGGAAATATCCTCAGTTTATGGCAAATCAAGAACAGTTTGCTTAGATTTGTGCACTTTTCGCTGTGTGAAACTCACAGTAATCGAGATCAAGTGAAGCCTTCTTTGTTTTTGCGAAAAATGTTCCAGAGTTTAATGTCGTAGAGAATTACGCAATTTGACCTTTCTGAATGCTAGAAACGAGTCCCTCCAGCATATTGATAGTTTCTTTCAATAAATTATGCAAATCCGAAATGAAATAATCGACATTAAAATTCTGTATGCGGCTATTTTTATAGCCGTTAGGACCACGTATTAGTGAAAAAGCTACAAACGAAATCACATAAAAGGAAATCTCTTAACAAAAATTCAATCAGTTTGGATTCTATCGCCCCTGCGAGCAGATGTGTTTTGTGTCGTCTGCACAGCTAGTTTCGCTTTCGACAAGAGCGATTACGTCACAGCTGCCAGTCATTAGCATTGGGAAAAAACAACGGTGGAGAGCATTGCACAATATCAGCCGTTCTAATGGCTCTAAAAGTTTTCTAAAGAACTATTAGGATTTGTTGTTCGAAAATCGTAGGGAAATATCCTCAGTTTATGGCAAATCAAGAACAGTTTGCTTAGATTTGTGCACTTTTCGCTGTGTGAAACTCACAGTAATCGAGATCAAGTGAAGCCTTCTTTGTTTTTGCGAAAAATGTTCCAGAGTTTAATGTCGTAGAGAATTACGCAATTTGACCTTTCTGAATGCTAGAAACGAGTCCCTCCAGCATATTGATAGTTTCTTTCAATAAATTAGGCAAATCCGAAATGAAATAATCGACATTAAAATTCTGTATGCGGCTATTTTTATAGCCGTTAGGACCGCCCATTAGTGAGAAAGCTACAAACGAAATCACATAAAAGGAAATCTCTTAACAAAAATTCAATCAGTTTGGATTCTATCGCCACTGCGAGCAGATGTGTTTTGTGTCGTCTGCACAGCTAGTTTCGCTTTCGACAAGAGCGATTACGTCATAGCTGCCAGTCATTAGCATTGGGAAAAAACAACGGTGGAGAGCATTGCACAATATCAGCTGTTCTAATGGCTCTAAAAGTTTTCTAAAGAACTATTAGGATTTGTTGTTTGCAAATCGTAGGGAAATATCCTCAGTTTACTGCAAATCAAGAACAGTTTGCTTAGATTTGTGCACTTTTCGCTGTGTGAAATTCACAGTAATCGAGATCAAGTGAAGCGTTCTTTGTTTTTGCGAAAAATGTGAAAAAGGGGAATGCGTACATAATTCATACAATTGATATTCGGAAGTGTTAAGGAACATGTCAGTTGTTTTCGTATTCACGACATCCAGTTATGTCTCTGACATTACCCACCCGCCTTTTTTCACCAATGCAAACGACTAGTAGCTGTGACGTAATCGCTCTTGTCGGAAGCGAAACTAGCTTTGCGAATGACACATAATACATCTGCTCGCAGTGGCAATAGAATCCAAACTGATCCAATTTTTGTTAAGAGGTTTCTTTTAACGTGATTTCGTTTGTAGCTTTTTCACTAATGGGCGGTCCTAACGGCTATGAAAATAGCGGCATGTAGAATTTTATTGTCGATTATTTCATTTCGGATTTGCATTTCATTGAAAGAAACTATCAGGATTCTGTACGAGATTCATTCCTGCCTTTCAGAAGGACCAAATTGTGGAACTCACTACGATATTAAGCACTGTTCGAAACATTTTCCTCAAACGATAAACGAATAATGCCTTGAACAGATGGTGGCTTCACACATGCATACATACATACATACATACAAATTCAAATATCAAAGAAAGTTAACTTTAAACATTTAATAAATTAATGCGCAATTTAAATAACATAAAACCCCATCAAAGAGTCTTCTTATGTTACAATGCCTAGTTTTATATTTATTACCGCTGGGTGTTGATCCCGTGTATCCGCAAACGTTACCTTCACTGCCAAACGGTACCAGCAAATAGTCAAAGTGAGTCGCATGAGATTCCACCGCTCGATAGCCAGATTTGTACAAATTTCATTTTTGTTTAATATTCCTTACCCTCCGCAGTAGTATAACCGTTTGGGGAACTGAGCACCGCTGCCTGACCGTGTAAAATTACAGGAGCACATAAAACGCCATAAACCGAGCAATCCGAGTACAAGATTTAACATCATTAGCCAACAATTGCTCTATCTGTTTGTCTCGCGGAATGCCAAAACATGGCAGCAGCAACATAAATGTACAAGTACAAGAAGACAAACCATAAAATCAATTGAAAACTAAACTGAAAGCGTACTGCCACTCCGAAGCACCCCACACCCGAACCCCCTTGTCGAGGGCTGAGATCACGGCAAAACGTTCCGATCGCTTTATTGTTTTGTTATGAATATCAATATTTTGTACCTCTCTTCGCAGGGCCTTTTACTCTTTCAACATTATGCCCACCGCCGAGGATCGATCCTGGGGACGATCTCAGCTGCTGCACGGAGCACATTTGCATCTCGATTGGAGTGTGCAGTTTTCAAAATAATTTTATTGAACATAATTATAATTGAAATCGAAACATTTGCTAATGCGAGAAACGCCAGAACGAGAGAACGAACAGAGACACGGGTTGCGATATGTGGCGCGCGGATTTAAACTGCGCCTGTAAACCTGGAGGACCTGGGACCGATAAACGGTATGACGACTTCTTACGTTCCAATGGGGTATGGCATTTTCTCTCTCCACGTCGATCGGAACGAGACCCGAGACGATACAAATAGTAGTGCTGCCATACTGCGGTTGATGTTTTCTTTTGTGTGGTCAGGAATGGACTCGGGGATGTATTTTCATTCGCGATGAGCTCAACGAAAGTTGCTTCTATTTGAAAACAGTTTAACGTACCTTTGTCAAACGGAATTACAGACGAACGATGACCAACCGAGTAGAAGTTTTAACTTTAGATCAAAAAATAAATTTGATTTTTCTTTTTCGTTCACTGTTACGACCAACTCTCAACGAGAACCGGATGATTCTGAATTTCCGAAAATTCTTTTCTTCCGTACAATCAAAACTACAAGCCTACATTCAACCCTGCCCAGTGCGGTTTCCTAAGACAAAAGCATCCTAAAGTAAGGCAAACTACAATCGCTGATTGGCACCGGTGAGCGGAGCAGCGACAATCGCTAAATAAAAGTTCATTGATAAAGTCCCTAACCGGTGATGGTGGCCTGGTGAAATGGCATCGATGGGTTGCATGTTTGCTTTTGCGATACGCTTAGCCTTGTGCTACCTGAATTGAAGTTTGTTTTCTGATTTGTTTTAGCTTATCTAAATAAATTGATCTTCGCTGCGACCGTTTGCCTGCGGCTCAGATCAAATTTCCTTGCGGTTTGCCATTTTTTCATCGTCCCGAATATGAGGCTGGCATGATGCCAAATAGAACATCCGTGGCTTCGGGTTTCTTCTGTCAGTGTGCTTAGAATATGCTCGCGGAGAAAGTCCCGTACCGCTTTAATTAGCGACAAGATTTTAATCGTGTTTGGAAGGAACTACTGGAGGAATAAAAAACTCCGTAAACGGTAAGTGAATTAATTGTTGTCATATTTTAATCCGCATTTCATGTTCTTCCAGCCCTGAAAGCTTTCTCCGAGATAGGCTCGTTTCCTTCATCGCATGCAGTGACTGATGGTGAGCTCGTGCCGATCGAGCAGCCGTGTGCCATGTGCTACCATCATAAAAAAAAACCGTCATCCAGGACCAAGCTGCTCCCCCTTCACACAAACAGCTTGAAAACTGTGGGTCCTTGCCGAGGGTACTAACTTTCTTGAATATTATAAAAACCATTACTTTATGTCTTCTCCGCTGTGGCTTTTCTGGTTCGTTTCTCTCCCTCCCGCAGTTGTCCTTTTGGAGTGTTCTCTTCCTTATTGCTGCTCGAAGGTTTTCCGCGTCGACGGTACAGGTTAAGCAGGAAAGGGACGAGTCGATCTTTTACACACATACGGCGCGTTACATGACTTCAGACACACCTGTCTTTTCGAAAGCTGCAAGTTGAATTACGCTCTCAGAGCCGATCTGGGGACTTGAGTGACTTGATGTGGCGGGTGGGCGACGAACCTCCGCACATCTCCGCACTCACCGCAAGTGAAACGACTGAATAAAGGACGCGGCATCACGTCTACTTTGTATAACTGTGATCGTTTGATGAGGGCGCGGTTGTTGACGGTCCTCAGAATAGAAAAAGGTTCAGGATGACTCGGGATTTGGTGGGTACCAGTATCTTGCCTTCGACTGCATCGACTGTCTTAAATGCCAGGATAAACCGATTCCATACGTCCGTGGTTTCGAACTTGAACATCATGCCGGTTCAGGTGCTTCCGATGCTGGTGACCCTGTGCTATCGAGTGAAAATTTAACGATCCGTTTGCTTGATTACAACCGTTACTTCCTCGTGAATGGTTATTTTCCTGTTGACATTGAGGTCGTTGACTCTGGAAACCAGGACGATGGAGTTGGACCCGCATGTTTTCGACATGTTGACTGAAACCAATGGTGATGATTTGTATTCCCATTATCGGTCAAGAAAGCATAAGATCCTTCCAAAACATTCACATTTTACTTGAGTTAAACTATGATGTTTTACTATGCACCTAATTGATTTGATTGGCAAGACAAAAGTGGTCAACCATTTATAGTCGGTATTGACGTAAATGTTCACCATATCATTTGGTACAGCTCAGATATTAATTTGATTTCGTATGAGTTGGTAAATTAGCTCGTCTCCGATGAGATCGAACCTTTGTTATCTGATCATACATCCAACTGTTTTGATCATTTGAACGTTAAATTTGACATTGTCACATATCGTAATCCCAAATTTACAAAATCAGATCTATATGAAAAGGGCTTACGGGTACCAAAACTTCAATTGACGTGGAAAATGTTATCGACGAGACATACTCACTCATAGTTGCAGCATATGAAGAGGTTTGTCCAATTCGGATTGTGCGTGTTACTAGAGGAACTCCTTGGTAGAATGCTAGACTAAAGAATGCAGAAGAGCTTGGAACCATCGACGCAGAGATGGGTCGGAGGCGTTCGTGTTGATGAGTACTTGTCTGATGAAGGTAATGTACTAAACTATTTTTTAAACACTCACTTTCCAAGATGTATGGATCCATTTCCGGCAGCTGTTTCTGAGACATTTTCGAGTAGTTACGATTCTTGGGCACTCGCTCGAATAATAGTGACGATTGATTCGGTCAAATGGGCAGTTGAGAGTTTTGCTCTGTACAAGTCTCCTGGTTAAGATGCAGTTTTTCCAGGGCTACTGCAGAAAATATATGAACATTTCAAGCATGTTTTGAAAAAAATGAGTGTCTTTGGGTGTCCTTTTATGGAATCTAATCGCTGATGGTTTGTTAAAGAAACTTAATGACCTTGTATTCCGGACATACGGTTTTGTCGACGATTAACATATATTGATGACCGGTGTAAGCATTAACACTCTCTTTGGTTTAATGCAACAATCACATTGACTTCAGGATTCATAGAGCTTGCATGGCTTTCGACCAATGTAGACGAGATCTTGGAAAATCACGAGGACTCAAACCCAGATACATTCATTGGATCTACACAACTATTGTGAGACCAATTTTAGCATATGGCTGTCTTGCATGGTGGCAGAAACGAGAAATTGTGGCAGTTCAGTCAAAGCTAAATCATTTCCTAATGATGGTCCTAATGGCGATGACTGGAGCATTCACGACAACTCCTACTGCTACTCTAGAGGCCGTCTTAAGGTTACAGGGCTTTGGAACAGTAACCCTATAGACAATGCTACTAGCCACACTCGCTTGTGGTCTCAACGGCTAATTCATAGTTTGTTATACGGACGGCAGTGTTGCTAAGCTCGCTCATATTGCTAAAACTCCTGCGTGAGTGTGCTCCCCATGGTTATTTCCATCCTTTATTTTGTTATCACAGTGCTCTTCTGTGAGTGACGATGACGTTTTTTTCTATGCGCGGAGGATTAATATGCAATCTGATTGAGCTCGATCATGCTGTGATTAGAAGCAAATATAATGACAATAAAAAAAAACAATAACAAAGCATGTTTCATGCAGCAGTTTCAAAAATATCCATACTTAACGTGAATTTCATACACAGAGGTAACAGGAGCACAGTACTCGGCTAGAGAGAACACAAACAAGCTTTCAAACCAGCCCAGTGGCAAGAATAGAGCGTTCTATCAAGTGCTATTGTAGCCAACATTTCGGACGTTCGGCGAGCAATCAGACATAATTTGAAATAGAGCGAGCTGACTCGCAGCAGTAACCCACTCGCAGTAAGGAGGGTATCGAAAATAAGCTATCCACAAATATTTCTTTCAAATTATGATAAAAAACGAAAATTTAGTCAATCTAAAAATTGATCCTTTATTGTACGAGGTTAAACTTGAGCATAATGAAAACCGGATGAAATTTAAGTTATTCCTTCACGAATTTTCGAACTTTTGATCGAACGCTCTTCGTCAAGTTCCGGACAAGTGTTGCACCGAATTTTTTGGACGCTTGAGCCCAATTTTTTTTTAACTCCTGCATGTTCCCAGCTGCCTTACCAGTTTTCTTGTAGACCCTCTTCACGATTGCCCAGTAACGTTCGATGGGTCGAAGCAGAGGGTAATTTGGTGTATTGATATTTTTCTCAACGAAATTTATACCCTTTTCCGCAAGCCAATTGAAAGTGGTTTTGGCATGGTGAGCCGACGCTAAATCCGGCCAAAACAGTGGAGATGTCCTATTATTCTTATATAAAGGCAGAAATCTCTTCTGGAGACACTCAGATCGATAGATTTCTGCATTCATAGTTCCGGTAGTGTAAAAAATGGTTAACTTCAAACCACAGGAACATATTGCTTGTCATACCAGAACCTTTCGACCGAATTGCTCCACTTGAATCGACCTGTCCGCATCGCACACATCCTCCCCAACGACGACAGTAAAGTATTGTGGACCTAGATGCGTTTTTGAGTCCTCCTTTACATAAGTCTCATCGTCCACCAAAACGCATGCATCCTGACACTACAAAAGCCCTTGTTGCTGCTCGCTTCTTCTGTTCTACACTTTGTTTCGAGATTTTCTGCTTCTTGTAGGTCTTCAGGTGATATCGCTGCTTGACACGCTGGATCATTCCGACACTCGTTCCTGCTTTTTTGGTCAAATCACGTATTGACATTGATTTGTTCTTCATGATTAGAGATACCACTGTCTGGTCCAGTTTCGGGTTGGAAAAACCAGGTTTTCTGCCTCCTCCTGGTAGCTCAACCAAAGAATAGTGTTCCCCAAACTTATTAATGATGGTGTCAACACTGGCAAGATGAGTTCCAAACCGATTTGCCAATTTTCACATAGTAATACCCTTCTCGCTTAGCCATGTGTCCAGAACCTTGATTTTCACTTCTTTTTCAATACACGACATTTTGAAAACGCAGAATTTCAACCGCACAAACAAGTAAACAAACGAAAGCTGACAGCCAAACACACAGCATGCTGTGATCTGAGCATAAAGAAAAACATCACAAATACATGCGTACAACACAAATGCATGTGGATAGCTTATTTTCGATACACTCCTTAGGTGTTTACTCCTGCTGACTCTCACTCATCGTATCCAAAAGAAAACACCACTCGTTTTTAAAATGCACCTTTTTGTGCGTGACTCATAAGCGTGCGCGGAGGAGTGCGAGTAAGATAGAATACGCCTCGCACTCGCTCGAGAATTTGCTGCAGGCACTGGGTTCTCGCTATATTAGCAACACTGACGGGCGGTTCTCTGTTGGATAATTTTTTTATATCATTTATTTTACCCCGGCTTTAACCATTTTGGTCGTTCACCGAGGGCTCTGTTGGATGTTCATGCTGGTGCTGGTGTCTACTGTCGTGAAATAAGATTAGGGCAGTCTCATTCACTTGCTTGATACTGTACTGTGTTCTAAGTAGAAATCTACGCGATTCTGTGTAGGGTACAATCGGCACTTCAGCAGAGAATCTGTGGTAAACGAATTTATTTTTGTTCTGACCGTTAGGCAAACCTCCAAATAACTAGAGAATGTCCCGCTTGAGTCAATTGGTTCTGATTCCTGGAGATGAGGTTACATCAATTTCTGGGTAAAAATCTTTCCTTGAGGTCTGATGACAGAGGGTCGCGTGGTGAGTTTTAAATCGACCACGTTACTCGCTTAATTCCCTTTGCGCATCGTATTTCTCTTGTACTCTCTCGTATATGAGAAAACTGTACCGGGTTGCCAGCATACATTTTATTATTTCTATCTATCGTATTCAACTTTTACAAAGATAGAATGCGTAACAAAAATGTGTTTATATACAATGTAACATCTGTGTGTTTGGCAGCCTTGTCGAGCCAATTTTATTTCTCTCTCCTTTTTCAGAATCCTATCAGGAAACCAAAGCGAAAAAAATGGCGGATGCATTGAAACTGACTTTGTTTCACAGAAAATGCAAAACTATATTTTTTTCGCGATAACATATATGTTTTTATGTACTAATCGAATCTAAACTAAATTATCTAGACTTTGTCACGGTAGATTTATGATACAAGCCTTCAAAGCCGAGATATTCGATGAACAAATAGAGGTATGCATTTCCGAGCGTTGCAATTTTCAGCAGTTCTTCAGTCAGAAAAAACTACAACACGACGTCTAAACTCAATGAATCATTTTGAAAATTTTTCAGAATATTCTCAACTTAATTTCGAAGACATTGTCAGGTGGGTTTTTCAATATTCTGCACCGTTTCCAAGGAACTTTAACTTTTAACTTCGTCGAAGATCTTTGCGGAACCAAAGATCACTAATCCAACGATGGGGGCGGCAAAACTCTCAAGATTTGTAATCGACTTTTACGTACGTTTCGTCATCCATGATTACACAGTTCGAAGTTCCAGTGTATCATTTATTCGATTTTAATAAAAGCTAAGGTTGATGTCAGAGTAAGCGCGGAACGCGGTGCGAAGCGAAGCGATTCAATGCGATGTACTGTTTTCGCATAGCATTCACTCTGAAAGGTTTGCTTTGACCAAATGCAACTAGCTCGCACGCGCGCAACGACGCTTTGCGTGACGCTTTCACTCTGACAGCAACCTAAGGCACATTTCAATTCAAAATATCAATAAATTACAATAAGTGAATATGACTCTATAAGCTCAGTCATAATCTGTGCAATAAGTTACCTCTAACGGTAGATAATAATGAGAAAGAATTTTACAGCAGACCATGATCGTGAAGAATACAATCGGTTTATTAGAGGCGAAACTAAGATGGTGATTTTACTAACAATTGATGGCTTGTGAGCTAGTAATCATTAAAATAATGTGATGACTCGACTAATGAGATGACTACAGGGTCAATCGTTCTATTTCAAACACCTATGAAAATAATAATTTTCTTTATTATTGAAATTTTGAACGGAAGGGTTTACTGAAAAAATCTTCGTCAACATTTCGAAAGGGCCTGAAAACAATTGACAGATTTTCTTTGTTTACTTTCTCTTTCGACTACACATATCTGCGTTATTATACAAACGTTCGTTATATTTTTGGTACTGCTAGAAACATGGAAATATTGTTTTTCATTCTACACGAATATTTTGCAAGTACACGTGAAAATTAAGGAAATATTAACAAAAGAGAAAGTAAACAAAGAGAAACTCTAATTGGTTTGCGTCGAAATATTCAATCTCATATGGGAGTCTCGTTCTATCAAAGCGTGAGAACTTTTCATAATTAATAACTAACCATTTCAGGGTAACTTCTTCAACCGTTCTACTTTTCATAAAGAAGATTAAATCCGCTTTTATCTAAATTAGTTTTGCCTGATCACATAATAAGAAATGATTTTTTACAGGTGCGACACATTTACGAATTTATTCAAAAAAATGAAAACTTTTTTCGATGCAGGTGATTTTTACCAAGAAGGTAACAAAAAACTGTACCAACTCTCACTCCATGACTTACTCGGATTTTTTACCCTCGGAAAGAATGTGAGAAAAAAAAGCAATGAAATGCAACCCTCGCTCGCACTGTCCTCAAGTTTTGTTATCATTTATTTTATTGTGTCCCATCCAGTCGGTCTAACAAAGAACTGTAAAGGATTCGGAGCACCCGGTTTCTTGTTAAAATTATAATATAGAAAAAAGAACAGAAACAGGAATGCACCTGACAGAATGAAATAAATTTGTGGATCACGTAAAAAATGAAGCAATCAGAATGAGTGTCCGTTAGAAATTTAAGCACACCGACTAATAGTAGGCTTGGTGTCGAAAGAAAAATCGAAATCAAGTGGCAAGAAGCGTTCGGTAGTTTATATTGCATACAAAAATCATCCAACTTGAACACGTATTTAGTAGACTGAATACTGTTATCAAATCTGTCATGATTATTGAAATCGAGCACAAGAAGCAGCACAATTTCGGGTACTGTAGAGCTTTTAAATTATCTTTCCTGTCAATAATTATTTCTTAATATCTACAAAAACGAAAATTGATTTCTTTGCTCATGTCATAACTTGATTAGTCAGCTGCTGGCAAATAAACACATGTTTTAGTAAATGATGAAACCTGCTTCCACACTATAACATGGTAAAACCGTTCTCCAAAGGATCAGGCTTGTAACTATTAACCAAAATAAAATTTGATTCGTAAAAGACGTCTGATTATTATGCTGCAATGTTTCGTTCCGCACACCATCATCAAGAAACAAATTTGTTCCGAATTATTGGCTGTAATTTATCTAACAATTCAAAAACGATTTGCTGCCTATTAGAGGTACATTGCACGCGACTTGTCACAATTTATTTTAATTTGAAGGTACTAACGGCTTAATAACAACCTATCGAAGGTTTTATCATACTTCATGCAGTCACTTTTGGTGTTCGGGAAAAGGAAACGAATGCTTGTTTCCATTTGAGTGGTATTTTGCGCGGAATGTGATCGAAGGATACTTACATTGTTTTATTTCAGCTATTATTTTTAATACAAGTATGCACGGAACCTGTTCAGAGCGTTATCAGCAGGACAAAAAAAATATTTTTAAATATAAAGAAACTTTTTTTACGATTTCGAAAAATAGCATTTTTCGAGGATTTCAGATTTTTTTATAAATATTTAAACAAAATATGGTGTTGAAGCAACATTCCAAATAGGAGCATTTCGAAATTTGAATAAGATTTTATTCAAAGTGAATTCAAAGATAAGAATGATTTGAACTTCATTGTGAAGAAAAAATCGGATGGTGATGGATTTGATTATTTTTATTCACTTTAAAATAGTTGTAGGAGAATACACATATTTTTAGTTCACGATAAACAGTACCACATAGTGAACAATAGTTCAAATGTATGTTTCCTGGTGTATCAACACCATCATACCCGATTTATACTCAATGGAGAACATGGAATGATGCAGTAATTTATTATTCATCATGTTTTTAGTAAATCATGAACTTTTTAAATCAGTACTGAGCATTGAAAATGCACAAACGGCAATCTCGAAATCAAACATCAAGAAAGATCTGGGATTACAAAAAAAAATAAAGAGGTGCTAAATCCCCTGGTTGTTAATAACTTCGAAAGGCTAGTTGAGCTTCAATCTCAAACAAGATTCATGACAGTATATTTTAACCATATGTCACAGGAAATCAACCCTTCAAGATATATTCCTATCCGTGACAGCCTCCTAAATGTCCCTGACTCAACTTTATTTTTCGACACATCCATGCAGCGCGAAGTGCGTGGAATCTCGGAACACCTACGCTCGTTAGAAATCCCAAAAATATTTACAAGTAAGTTCAGGCATATTGACTCTGAGAAAATATTTTACACGGACGGATCACGAATTGAAGAGGCTATTGGGTTTGGTATATTTAACAATAATGTTTCGGTCTCATTTAACACATGGATCAATAAGTCCCAAGACTAACAATGGAAACAACATATTTTTTACAAATTTTTTTTTATTCATCAACATAATCACCTTTTAGGGTGATACAATGGTTCCAACGTTTTTCCAATTTTTCAATACCATGTTTATAAAAAAAATTATCTTTCGCTTCAAAATAAGCTTCAATTTCAGCGATGACCTCCTCATTTGAGCCAAATCTTTTTCCCCGGAGCATTTGTTTAAGATCAGCAAAGAACCAGTAGTCACTGGGGGCTAAATCTGACGAGTATGGGGGGTGGGGAAGCAGATCAAAGCCTAATTCGTTCAATTTCGCCATTGTTTTCATCGACTTGTGGCAGGGTGCATTGTTGCTGTTTTTGTACCATCGAAAGCAACGCGGCACCCACTTGGAAAAAACCTTTTTCATGCTCAATTTTTCATGAAGGATAGTAAATACACTTCCATATGATATCTGTGTCATCTCAGCAATCTCACGGAGCTTCACTTTACGATCTTTCATTATAATTTTTGTCACTTCACTCACATTTTCCGGTGTAACGGCTTCCACAGGTCTACCCGAGCGTTCCGCGTCATTTGTGTCGGTACGACCACGTTTAAACTCGGCGAACCACCGACAAATCATTGCTTTTGATGGACAAGAGTCCGGATAACATTTTTTAATCCATTGTTTTGCTTGCACGGTGTTTTTACCCATTAAAAAACAATGTTTTATGAGAACACGAAACCCGGTTTTTTTCCATTTTTTAAACAAACTACAAAACGACTTTACTCCAACCTCGATAACTCAGCTGTTTCTGGTCGGATCGACTTAAAATTTTGACCCGTTTTAAGCAAAGGTTAGTACTCTAGAAAGACGTGGTTACTGGTTTACTACGATCGCCATCTCTGCTTTAGTCTCGGGACTTATTGATCCATGTGTTAGGCTTCAAGAACCTGCATCTGTTTATATAGCAGAGTTAGCAGCAGTTCATTATAGTTTGAGTGTAATCGTCACATTATCTCCAAACCATTATTTTCTTTTCACAGATAGTCTGAGTGCAATTGAAGCCATTTGCTCAAACGCTGCTGGCAAAAATGAACCTTTTTTCTTGGGCAAAATAAAACAGTGCCTGAACGTCATATTGAATAATAATTATTAAATCACAATAGTTTGGGTCCCGGCTCATTGCTCCATTCCAGGCAATGGAAGAGCCGATATTTTAGCCAAACGTGCTGCTATTGAGGGTGATATTTATGAGAGACCGATTGCTTTCAACGAATTCTATAGCGCGTCTCGCCAAAGAACACTTGCCAGCTGGCAAGCTTCTTGGGATAAAGATGATCTGGGTCGGTGGATGCACTCAATTATTCCTAAAATATCGACAAAGGCATGGTTCAGGGGACTGGATGTGAGTAGAGATTTCATTCGTGTGATGTACAGACTCATGTCCAATCACTACACGTTAGATTCACATCTCCTTCGAATTGGACTTTCCGAGACTAATCATGGTACTTGTGGCGAAGGTTACCGCGATATTGACCATGTTGTTTGGACATGCGTGGAGTGTCGGGATGTCAGATCTCAACTAATAAATTCCTTGCGTACCCAAGGTAGACTATCCAATGTCCCAGTTCGCGACATTCTTACTTGTCGTGACGTTCCTTACATGAAACTTCTTTATTATTTCATTAAGTCCATTTGAGTTACAATTTTAATTTTATTTTATGTTAGACTGTTTTCTTTTCCATGAGTTCAACCAATAGCCAGCTAGCTTATATTTAATAAAAGTGATGAACTGATATAAACAAACCTGAAATAGTTATAAGATCATGTACAAAATAAATGTATTTCATTTAATGTAATTTACAATAGCAACTCGCTTGATAAAAACAGTGTTTAGATTAACTAATGAATACCAACATACTAATATGATATTCGAAATGTATTAGGTTTAAAGTACTATGTATTGTGGATGCCACGGCGAAGAAAAACTTATGTATATTGCCTATGAAATAAACGTATTTATGAAAAAAAAAAAAGCACGAAGTGGTCTACTTATTGATACAATTGAAACAATCGATTCAATTCCTCTAAAATTAATTTCGATTTCAATACGTTCAGAATTGTTGAAGGGTTTCGGCTGCCGAGACATGTTTCTCAAGATGTGCCTTCGTTAATGTCCCAAATTCCTCAGTTGATCGAAGTTGTGGGCAATTTGGTGGATTCGTGTCTTTTGGGATGAAAGTGACATTTTTGGTAGTATACCATTCTACCGTGGATTTCAAGTAGTGGCAAGAAGCAAGATCTGGCCAGACGACAACAGGATCCTTGTGGCTTCGAACCATGGGTAGAAGTCGTTTTTGTATACATTCCTTGATGTATATTTCGCTGTTCATTGAAGCAGTGTTGATGAAGGGTTTCGAAATCTTATCGCAGCTACAAATTGCTTGCCAGACCATAGCTTTCTTACCAAACTTTTCGATTTCAATCGATGTCTCGGACTGGTTTAACACTTGCCCTTCTCGCACCGTATAATATTGTGGTCCCGGCAAGGATTTGTAATCGAGTTTTACGTAGGTTTCGTCGTCCATGATTATGCTTTGTTCTAATAAAACTTTGACGTCCGTGAATGATTATTTGGTAAGAATTGTTCTCATTACCATTCAATGGTGAATGAGGATCAGTTGGCTCACTGATTGCCTCTTCATCATTCGTTGTTTTTTCTTAAACTTTTTCGCAACCAGCGTTCCGAAAAGGTTTGTCTTGATTCAAGGCGACGTAAGACTTCGCCGTCGATCAATAAGTCCTCGGTCTGCGTTCTAGCGTTCAATAGAGACACCCGTCAGATGTAATATGTCAAAGTTTTATGACAATATACGTAATTGTGCTTCCAGTGACACTACGTTTAGAAATTTAAAAACATTGGAGAAAAAAGAATCTCGTGTGTTAATAGAACACTGTTTTACCAAGAAAAAATATACTGTGCGAGATCTGCTCAAAGCAAATCAATCGTTATTCACTGGTATGCCGAATTTAAACGTAGTCGTGCAAAATCAAAAGGAAGTGTATTCAATGTAGGTGCCGCGTTTTCTCATAGCTGATCAAATGCACCAAGTCGATGACTGAATTTCTTGAATTGAAATTAGAATTGCTACCGTATCCAACATATGCGCCAAATTTAGCCCCCAGAGATTAAGTCTAAGAATAGAAAAAGAAGCTTCGAGACTGTAGAAATTAGTCTTCAAAAAGAATACATTGATGAATAAAATCGAAAGTTGGAACAAAGTGTTGTTTTTTTTGCAGATCGAAGATTTTTACGTGTATTTTTTTTTTATTCAATATTATAATATAATTTTTAGGCACACTGCTTAAGCTCTAAGATGCCAGGGATATTTACTAATCTTAATTACGACTATATTAAAACTAGAATAGTATCATTATGTAATGCCGATGAATTAGACATTGCATGAGGGTCTTCCATAGGCGTTTGCAAATATCCATGTTGGCCGCATCCTTCGGTCCGTGTGGGTCCGCGGGAATTTTTTTTACGTGTAATGAATAAACTGATTTGGAAATTTCGGATACCATGCTAAAATTTACTCCTCACTTTCGACGAAAGAAATAGTGTTTTATGTGGAAATACTAGAAAAGTGCTATATTTTACATACTTTGCTATATTTTACATAGCTACGTTGCCTATTTGCAATCTAGAACCAAGCCCATTATCAAGTTTGTTATGAAACAAAATTTCAGCCTCTGCAGAAAGATATTAGAATTGCTGAAAAATCGACTTTCGAACGAAAGCTCGGAGACCTGTAGTGTTATGTATCATTCGAGATCGGAAAATGTCTGGGTGTGTATATGTGTATGTGAGTGCACTTTTCGAAAAAAAAATTACCGTTCAGTTTTCTCCGATTTTTGCGATCTTAAGCTCGTTTTAAGTTTAAGCCGGAATTACAGGGTGATTACTGTTGGATTATTGATTAAGTTGAAAGATCATATGGCTGTCACTTCCGGTCCCGAAGATATAATAGTATAAGTGACGTAACCGACAAAACGCGTTATTTTTAACCGCTCAATTTTCTCAGAAATGGCTGATCCGAAATTAACAAGCTTGCTCGTTTGAAAGCTACTATTTAGCCATTGATAAAGTTTGAAGATCAAATGGCTCTCACTTTCGATTCCGAAGATATAATGGTATAGGTGACTTAAGCGACAAAACGCGTTATATTTTACCACTCAATTTTCTTAGAGATAACTGAATCGATTTCAACAAGCTTAGGCTTGGGCCATTAACCATGTTCGTAGATCAAATGGCTGTCACTTTTGGTTCCGGAGATATGATGGCATAAGTGACGTAATCAACTGACTGCACTTTTTTCATCGGCTCAAATTTCTCTAAAATAATAAAATAAAATAAAATAATTTCGATAAACTTTGTTGGAATGTTGGATGTCTCTGAACAAGGTTGGGAAATGATGTCGATACAAAGTTCCTGAATTTTGTTCGAATCCGATTTCCAGTTCCGGAACTACAGGGTGCAATGTGCAACAAAATGAAAATAAGTGCACTAACTTCTCTCAGAGACGGCTGAACCGATTGTAATAAACTTAGATTCAAATGATAGGTACAATTATCCCATACAATGTTACTGAGTTTTAATTCGATCCGACTTCCGGGTCCGATATAACTGGGTGATTAGTGTACAAATTCCTATTTCAAATTACTCTCTCACTTTTCTCTGAAATGACGTGACCGACTTCAACAAACTTTAATTCAAATGAAAGGTCTCATGGTCAAGATATGTTTCTCGAGTCAATGATTGAATGACTGCAGGAGCCTAAAAAAGGTAGTCGTAAACAAAATATCTGTGGGCTTTGCCCTTGCGAAGCTCAAAACTCCGTGTCACAGTTAGACTGACTAATTGAAGGTATTGACAGAAAATATATCTATTTTTCGGTATATTTACCATACAACAGGTCTTCGCCAAGTGATGACTTCATATTCTTCATATTATATGAATTTCAATGGAGCCAAAGCCATTACAAGTAAATTCATATCTAATAATTTGCTCTCATACAACACTTTGTTGTATGATGCAGAACAATTTGTTTTTTTTTTATGTTTTGTGCGGTTTTCCCATCTTACCCACTTCACAATTCCCTTTCATGTTCCTTTTCTCCTTTTCTTTCCATCAGGAATTATTGGGTAAAGTGTGTTCAAAATTTGATACCGTCTCCAAAAGCGGCGAAACAAAACACGTAAATCAAATTCTGCACTATAAGTAATCAATAGGTAACCATTATCAATAGACAACCAAACAAACCAATTCCGGATATTTTGTTTCCCGGTTTCCGATTCTGGAAGCATCAGATCATATATTCCAAAATGGATCTCACTCGCTTTTCTTAGCGATGGCTTGACCGATGTTCACAAACGATTCCATATTGGATTCTTGAATTTCATCCGGATCCAACATCCGTTTCCGCAATTACAGTGTGAAGCTTGTTAAAATATTTATAACGTCACTAAAAGTGGCGAAGTAAAAAACATTTAAAAAAATCTAAACCAGATTGTGACTCTAGACTATAGAAAAATGAATCCCAATCACTTTTCTCGAACCGCCTTCGATTATACCGGTTCCCGGATTCCGGTTTCGGAGGTACCTGCAATAGTGGAACTCATTTCGTTTACTCTTAGATAGTCTTACCGATCTGAGAATTGTATCACCTACATGGTTATACTAGTTGATGAACAAACCCGTTTGTTTTTAGGTTTTAGGAATTAATACTCTTCTAATTCATTATTACAGTGCTATCAAAACTATTTGTTTTATTACATGTTCAATTGGCATGTACTTTTAAATGGTTTTATCTACCAGCTATTTCACTTCTCTGCTTTTTGTGTTGATATCTTCGATTGAAATTTTCTGAAAAGAATCATTTTTCAAGCAACAGCTTACTGTAACTCCGTATATTTTCTCATATGACGGTATATTCGTTGATTTGCATATAAATTGTCTGATATCAGTAGTTTCAATCTACGAATCCGAAAATTTCTTCAAATCCGCAGCGCTGATCATGAGCTTGTGTTAGTAATTTGCTCTAAAGTATTCACTACTTTTATAAAATATTGACATGGGTTCACAAAATGGCACGTTAGTTTTAGAACGGTCAATTGACGCGTAACAAAGCACTATTTAAAAATTGATTAGCTATTTAAAAAATAATTTGCAATTCCAATCAAGGTGACAAATCAAAATCGAAAGGGGGGCAAATAGGGTCAGGATGTTTTTCTGACCGGAGACGCGAATGACCTTAATGTTAAAACATCTATAATTGAAACAAGAAAAATCGAAAGAATAGTTAGTTGATCGAGTAATCAATAAACAATAGTTCCCTTGAGATCATGACGACTCTTGCACTAAGCGGTTGCTTCCAAAAATCGCTTAGATGAAGCTAATCAATTACACGAATAAAAGCAATGTATCATTTAACTGATAAATTGTTTGATTGAAAATAAAAATCTTAACGCAATTTTATCTTTATACGACAAAAAGTAATCGATTACCCCGCGTCTTTTCTCCACGTTGATTTCGTGCGGTTCACAATCAGAAGATCAATCAGCCTAATAAGATTGAACTTGAACCATTACTGGTTCTCGGTGGCAATGTCAAGAAGCTTCTTTTTCAGTTATACTTCAACAATACAAGGACATGATTACATGTCTCATACAAAGCTTCTACGGATTAAATAAAAGTAACTTGCTAATTTGAAGCGTAAGATTATTATTATTTTGGTGTTCAGGTAATTCCCCAAATCCTTTGATGATCATGATTCTTTAGCATGATTCAGTGGTAAAGTGACGTAATGCAATGCAATTCGCCACCTAAAAGGTAAATTGAATTACTTAGAAAAATTGTCTACCACATAGAATCGGGACTTAACTCAATTTTTTTTACACCTGGCTATTCCGATGGAAATAACGACAAAAATGCTGTCTTGTCTTATTAGCAAAACATGTACTTAATCATTAGCGTACCGTTGATCGTATTCGATTCCAGCCTGATGTTTGACTTTTAATCAACCCACAATTATTATTACATGCAATATGCGTTTGCAGCACACCAGGATCCATTGAACCTGCGCTCGACCTAGAAAGTGCTGTGCAATTATCAATAAACTCGCAGGATTGGATATCACATGTCCTGATCAGAATGGCTGTGTCCAAGAAGTATGGTTAATTTCATCATCAGCACATTGTGCAAGCTGCTGCCCCCTCGTACACGAAACAAAACAATGGTCGTCGATCCTAGAGAACGAGCGCGATCTTGTCCGAGTGGCTGCATAAGTTTTGCGGAATTAATAAATAACAGTATAAGTGATAAGCGATTATCGATCGAACAGTAAGAAAATGTCGCCTAAGTGCAGCACGTGCCCCGGAACGGAACGATGCAGCTTGAGACCTACTACTCAGCAAGGAGCAGTTGCATCTGTCATAAAATTCAACCCTATTTGCTTACTGTTATCACACGCGATTACGTCTTGCCTTGTCGAACCGTGAGCTGAAATGTAGATGTTCCTTGCTAAAAATCATTCTTAAATTTTACACATATTGCATTCGTTACAAGGAATTTATCCTGTGTTATAGCTGTTTTCAAATAAAGTGCATAAGTCATGGGCACTTGAATTTTTGAAGTTTCGTAGCTAACCATAGTTTTATCTTCTTATTTGTTGTTGTGGAACTCTCTTAGTGATTATGCAAAATCGCTGGAAATGGATCATAGCTTTGATAGGAAAAAATACATAGCTTTCGAGGGCAACTACTTTGAATAAAGTATCTTGGACCTATATCTTACAATAAATATGGATTTTTATTCCAAATATACCGCATAATTATTTGACACCACTGGTGCTCACCCAAAAAATTTCATGAAAAAATTGTACTTCGTGAAACATCCAAATGGAAGCAAATGTCATGAAAGATACAATCTAAAGATACAATCTTATAACAGTGAAACCCTTCTACAATTTTTCATTTTACGAATAAATCGACCATCGTCCCACAGTGGTTGCAACTGCCTGACACATGTAATGCAACCGACAAACCATGCAATTTCGCGTATCCAAGGCCACCGAAACCAGTCATCACTTATCACACTTCCGAGTCCAACTGTCCGCTTCTTTATAGGTAGTTCAGTATATAAATAGGTTACGTAAAGCATCGATCCCATTTAGCTTGTCTGTCCGATTCGTGCTTTCCCGGACCCACCACCCAAACCCCGTCCGACGGTCAGCCTGATCTGGTGCGCAAAATAGCACCTTTACTGAGATGACTTTGTTACACAGGATGCCCTTTCATTGGGGATCCCATGGGGTATGCGTTACAGATCCGCACAACCCTCGCGTGTCAACTTTTTTCCTTATATCGGTGGTACGCTGGATAGCCTGAACTATGTTCAATATTTTTGGTGTTGAAATAATGATCGAAACTCCTTATCACATATTTTACGACATGTTTCTCGAAGCAGGAAAACATGATTCGCAGAATCAATGGTCAACATTCAGCACAGTTGTATTTCATATTTTGTTAATATTTCACAAATAAAACGATAAAAGATGGAAACTAACATAATTACATGTACAACAGATACATCGAAGAAATCACAAACATAATTTTTGGTTTGATTTCCGAGACCTTATCTTATCTCTTCGCATTCCATCGTGATTCGTCATGCTAGCATGCCACCATTATCAAGCATTTTCCCGTTACCCAAAACCTCTGGTATCAGAATTATGTCTCAATTGGCACTGAGCGCAGTAATGGTCGGTAATGATAAGTTCGATGTTAGGTTACGACGATTCCGGTTCCTTGGCATTCTGGTGTTTCACTCACGAAACAGTTACAATTTAGAGGGTTGGATGCACACAGAAAGAATAAAACGTCGATTGTCACTTGTTTTCTCGTTTACAGTCATTCAAATTATTGTCTCGTTTTTCTTTTTTTTTTAACCGTGCAAACCCTGTCATAATGATATGGGAAGTCATTTTTAAATTTCTTTTCAAGTTTCTCATTAGCCTTTTGCAATTACACGGTTGGCTTTATCCATCCAGGCTGCTTGGACCAGACTCCCTTGACAAAGCAAGGGTTCATCAAACCAAATATTCCCGTTTCAGCCGGCCGGTCGCAGCCGGTTGGATCATTCACCTTTATCATATGCTGGTTTGGCATCCTTTTTTTACGGGGATACGCCCAATAAGCATTCCCAAACGAAAGCGAATGAAACGGAAGGAAATGTCTAATTTCAGCTCATGAAATCGCGTGTAATTGAGCAAATTTACTTATTCTAACAATTGGTGAACATATGTAAGAATTTCAACGATAAAGAGAATTCAATTGAAACTTGTTGAAAATCTGGCGATTTCCCATTTGAACTTCGGATTCCGGCTGTAAACAGTTGTGGAACGCAGAATAAGATAACGCACGCTGCTGAAAGGAAAATCGCATTGAATATCATCAGGTGAGCGTTCGATGGATGGTACTGAAAGGGAATTCAACGAAATTGTGTATTTTTTATGTTCAAAGCCCAGGCAATCGTAATTTACTAATTTACAGGTCAATGCCAAGGTTAGCATGTACTAGTGAAATGAAGACTGTGTTGCATACTCTGGTTAAAATAAACTCGACTTGCTAAAAAATTCGTGTCGAAATTGAAGAGAACATAGAACCAAAGATCTTCTGAATAAAATCCAAATAATGCTTCCAACATAATAGCTAGGGTTACATGGCACCATTGTGAAAGATTACTCGAATTACTTTGTAGTTTTCTTATTATTCTTTTGAAATCTCGATTACATGACGATAACTCAAATATGTTCCGATTTTCCACAAGTTCCACCCCGGCTCTGGAGTTGGTTGGCCGATTTTTTTCTCTGCATTTGATTGTCAATAACTATTTTCTTGATTTTTATTTAGAAATGAAAAAAATCACACATGTGCTCGAAAGGTGTATCTTCATGACTGAACAAACTGTTAATCAAAAAGTATAACCAGAAAGAGTACAGAAATTACGAAAGTAAAACTCAGTCAACCAGCTCCGGTGTTCCCTATGTATGTGTGTGTGTTTTTTTTTACAAGGTGAAATGCATTTACGCACGGAGTGTGGGACTCTCCACAGGACTATCCAACTGTTGATTGGAACTACCCAATAAAACACCTTGGATCTCCAACCCTACCTCCCCGGCACCACCGCTCGGTATTACTTCGGGGTGGAAGGCTATTGGTGCTCACAGCACCAGATTTATGCAGAATGGGGATCAGCATCCTGCTCTCGAGGGATCGACCAGTTGGATGCCGAGGTCAGTCCAGTGATGCCGGCTAGAGGGTAACTGCCGGTTCACTGGCGCCTGGACGACCCAAAACTGATGCTACGTCGCGGAACTACTCGACTAGTCTCCGCCAAAAGATCTAGTCCACACCGACGAAGGGTTCCCCGACGAGGGAAGTCCTCCCGAACCGACACTTACGGTACGCGTCTACGACTCGACCGAAAGGATGCCTAAGTCGATCCAATGATTCCGGTTGGAGCGTGACTTCCGGTTCACTGGCGCTCAGACCATCCTAGCGGTACCACGCGACGATCTACTGATATAGTCCCCGACAAAGGATCTAGACTACTCCGACAAAGAGTTCCCTGGCGAAGGAGAATCTCCCGGCACGGAGTCTCTTACACCACACGGGACACCCGATGGAGTGCCGAGGTCGGTCCCGCGATTCCGGTTGGAGCATGGCTTCCGGTTCGCTGGCGCCTCGACGACTCGAATCGGTGTTGTGGTGGCTACTCGACTAGCCCCCGCCGAAGGATCTAGCCTACACCGACGGAGAGTTCCCCGACGAAGGAGGCCCTCCCGAAACCGACGCTTTCGATTCCCGTCAACGCCCGACCGAGAGGATGCCTGGGTCGATCCAGTGATTCCGGTTGGAGGATAGCTTCCGGTTCACTGGCGCCCGACGATCCTAACAGTTTTACGTACTACTCGTCTAGTCCCCGACGATGGATCTAGACTACTCCGACGAAGAGCTCCCCGGCGAAGGAGGTTCTCCCGGACCGACGTTCATTCGCTGATCCCTTTTGAGCCTACTAACACGGTTGCACGCGGCTAGCGGTCGCGGCTGCCTGTTGTTGTTCCGCACTCCATTTCCACTGCAATATGCCCGCAATTTGAGATGCCGCGGTCGACACTGCGTTCCAGTTCTCTACGCAGTGGCACATTCTCTGGATCAGGTTCTCCGGTGTGGTGTCAATGCCGCATGCCTCCAGTAGCTCACTCCTTTGAGCATGTGTGTATGTGTGTATGTGTGTATGTGTGTATGTGTGTATGTGTGTATGTGTGTATGTGTGTATGTGTGTATGTGTGTATGTGTGTATGTGTGTATGTGTGTATGTGTGTATGTGTGTATGTATGCAAGTAATATTTTTGTGCACTCTATTTTCTCAGAGATGGCTGAGCCGATTTTCATAAAAGTAGATTTAAATGAAACGTATTATGGTCATTGGGGTGGGACAACATTCTGATTTCAACTCCATCAAACTTTCCGTGTTCCTTCCGGGTCCCATAAAAACTATGCAAAATTCTAGTTCGATCGGTGAAACTATATTTTCGCGTCCAACGTTTAAACTTTGTATGGGATTTAGAATGAGGAAATTGACGTTTTAAAAATAAATCGGCTGGAGATCAACCTATAAACTCTAAAAATCAGAGCATGTATTATTTTCGTAGGAAATTTAACGAGGAAGAAAGCCTTTCAAGACCGCAAAACAATTCGACATTTGCAGAATGTACTAGAGGAAAACGGATAGAAGGTCGGAACAATGGCTCATTCCTTAATATATCTAGCAGCACTGCCTCTAGTGGACATAATATTATTTGTCTTTCTTTTATTATGCTAGAACGATTGATCTGAGTTGTTTGATGTCTACACGATAGTTACTAGGCTTAGTATGAAGATATATTTTTTTAAAGTGACAAACCATGTTCCAAAACTTATTGTAAAGAAACAAAAAAGTGTAACTTTTTAGTTTGAAAAAAATAGGTTTTTGGTATCCTGAAAAAAGATTTACATAAACTCAAATCCAATAATTTTGCGAAGACATTAACTCTATACCTCATATAATATACAACTTTTATAGAAATTAAAAAAACATAATCTTTTTTGTGTATTTACAGGAAGTTTTGGAACATGGTTTTTCACTTAAAAAGAATTATATCAGATCAGATCAACCATTATAGCACAATAAAAGAAAATTACATCATATTAAGATTACTAGTAGCAGAGGTGCTAGATATGAAGGGTGTTTTTACCTGATATTTTTCTAGCAACACTGTTTTTGACAGATCACGCGTGAATCGTGTCTTGTGTCATTGTCAAACTTGTTCAGTTTGGTCTATAATTTAATCAAGAATGGGCGCTGGCAAAGTTGGAGGTGGATCCACTTTTTATCAAAAATCATCCAAAAAAGTCACTGTTCGGTGTGGATTATGGGCCGGTGAAATTATTCGTGAAATACCGGCCGATATGCTGGAGAGAGTGAGCCAATATTGGACCTTGCGCATGGGCTATCTAGAGCGGAGCCCCGGCCAACATTTGCATGATATCTTCTTCAAACATTAAATTATATTGATCATTCTATCGATTCCAAAAAAGAAGGTGGCTTGCATGTTGATCATCCGCTGGAGCGGTCTTCCGTGGACGATGATGGTGATTTTTTTTATTCAATAGTAACATATTTGAAGGCACACTGCTTAAGCTCTAAGATGCCAAGGGCAAGATGATGGTGATGTTCCGGAAGAGAATGAAAGAAACATAGAGAGCCACATTTGAAACATCGTCGAAGAATAGGAGGAACTTTCAGAGCAAGATATAATTGATTACACTTGAGTATTAATGTGTTTGAGGTACTGAGAAGCATATATGAACTATCCCAACTCGCCAACATATCACGAACTGGAACCTCAGGCGATCTACCTCGGGCCCTGAGGGATTCTACAGGTGCGGAGACCGGTCTCCGCGAGCCCAACACACCGGAGATGTGCGTTGAAAGTATAGTGATTAGACATGAGCCGTGACATAACACGAATGAAATCGCGACTCACGTTCATCTTCCTGAACCATGGTTTCGTCGATGCCCTAGGGATAATGGAATGTAGCCATCGTCCCAGTTCGCCATTGTTTCATGGAGGTTGCCAACTTTCGAGAGTTTTATGACGAGAGATACTGAAACATTTTTTGAAGCAGATTGGTCTTTCATAAATATCACCTTCTAATGCGCCCACCTTAGCCAATGAGTCTGCCCTTTCGGAATGGAACACTGCGAAGAGACCCAGATTATTGATTTTGAATAGGACCGTCCGGATAAAGCTCTCGAATGTTTCCGTATTTTCCCCAGGAAATATTGGGAATGCTTTCCTGACCTCATGGCCGGGATGGCCTCTATAGAAATTAGACTTTCCGTGACAATGAAGTAATGGTCTTTGGGCAAGGTTCCAATGATCTCACGAGTGTAGTGAATAGCAGCTAATTCCGCGACGTAAACTGAAGCCGGATCACTGAGTTTATACCAAGCGGTGATATTTTGATTGAAGATGCTCGCTGAGGTCTCGTAAGTTAATGACCACACATTTTCATACACTTTTTATGCAGGAGATCAGTACGAGGCACTAAAACCTTTAAATGAAAAAAGTAACATATTTTGAGAAAGTTTTCATTTTTAGCTGATTTTCCAATGAATAAGTAGTGGTTTATTGGTATTTACGTCTTCTCTGATCTTTTAATTACATTGATCATGATTATGCATGAAGTCATAGTCACGTCGTGAAGGAACCAGTGGGATTAAGTGACGACAGTTTTTCTCTGGGCTGTGATTGTTTGTGATTATAACGTGCTTTATCCACCTAGCAGTGAGTGTTACGTATTTATCTGCAAGCAGTACCGATTTAGTTCAATCCGTCACTATACCCATTTACTTTTTACCCATTATGATAAGTCTATAGTAGTAGTGATCCATGAGGATCAAGCCAAATCTCGCTCAGACAGAGCAATTTATCGAGTCAGTAGAGTATCATACACCGATCGGTGTAAATTCCGATAGCTTCCCAATCTGTAATTCGTGCCGACCAGAACCTAAATTCGTTAACAGTGATATTATACCTTTTTTATCAGTCCGTATGTATTGTTTGCATGATTTTTAGTTTTAGTTTCCATGAAATTATGTTATTGACCGTCGTTTTAAATGACAGTATGAACCCTGCAATTTCGGAACTGCAAGTCGGATCGAAAAATGACACCGTAAAATTATTCGCTTTAATCTAAACGTGTGACAATCGATTGAGCATTCCATGAGATGTCGAAGTGAGTTTAGTTAGTTTAGTTTTTGGTGATAATTTGCGGTACTTCCAGAACCGGTATTCAGGGACCAGAGTAACCCAAAACGGTTTGTATGGCGATGAATTATTATGACGAATAAATTTGAACAGTTTTGAGCCCTACTTTGAAAATTGGTTGGGTATCGTTATCTTCCATGGAGGTTTAAATTTCAAAAACTCATCACTCTCAATCGGAAGTTGGAATTGGGTAAAATTCGCCAATTTGGTAAGTCTTTTAATTTATATTTTTGTTTATGAAATTCGATTTGGCCTTCTTTGAGAAAGCGTTTGAGCTTCTATACTCCCGATACCAGACCCGGAATCCGAAAATCGGTGCAGCCAATGTCAGTTGACTTTACCTAAGAGATTTAAACTATTTATTTGCTTCGAAATTTATGAAAATCAGTGTGAGTGAGAAAACGTAGTGCGTTTCGATTTAAATTTTTGGGTTCCTTCCAGGATCGAAAACCGAATACCGGTTGAACTGAAATAAGGAATTGACTTTTTTTTCGGATCTGATTAAAAAATAAGAAATTTTATGGGACCTTAAGACCTTTCGTTTGAATATTAGTTGGAGGAAATCGGCTCAGCCATAAAATATGAGTGTTATTATTTTAATTTCGTTACACATGTCATCCTGTGGTTTCGAAACCAGAAGTAGGATAAAAACAAGATTCAGAAATCTCGTCTGGGAGTATAAAACTTTTTATATGAATCTAAGTTCAGTGTGTCCCGGGTTGGCGGTTCAATGCATAGGGCGCTGGTCTTACAAACCAGTTGTCGTATGTTCGAGCCCCGACCTGGAAGGATTCGTAGTGTCAGTAGAATCGTAGCACCAGCCATGCAATGGTTCTGTACACTCGGAATCGGCTGCGAAGTCTGTTGAAACAGAAGGTCTAATTCCGCTACAGGAATGTAATACCAATAATTTCTTTCATGAATCTAAGTTTGTAGACTTTCATTGGAATCTAATCGGTTAAGAACCAAGAGATCCTTCATCAGAATCTAAGTTTGTGAACATTTGTCCAGTCAACTCCGAGAAAAGCGACTTCATGTTTTTGTAACATTCACACATGCATACACACACACTTACAAACTGACATTTTATAATCTTGAAGAACTGATTCGAATGAATGAATACCACGATCGATTCGAAAGTTAATTTACTCAGTTATCACATAGCCTTTGTATATAAGAAGGCAAAAAGGTTTCATCCAACTGCACAAGTCTTTTAAATGCTGTACACAGTTTTTCAAGTGCGTATTACAAACAGTGTTTCACTTTGTTTCCAAACATCGCTTTATCATGAAGCGCTCAAAACTCCTTTTGCTGTGATAGAGAGGAATAATCACTTTCACAAAAATGTCCATATCTCCGTCAAAACAGACGGATTTCAACAAGATATGGCTTGTTTGAAAAGTATTTCAACCAAGGTATATTTTTGAATCTCCTTTGTTTTTGAGATCAATAGGAACAGATATCGTCAAAAAGCTGCAAATTGTGACATAAAACTTTTCTTAACTCAAAAAGTAAACAATGAATCAAATAGAGAAAACAATAGCGTTCTGACTGATAAAATGACCTGTCATTTGCAACCAGTACGATCAAAATCGGCCCATCTCTGAGATCTACGCCTCTTTCTTCAGTACACATATACAGACACACACATAGACTCACACAGACATCTGCTCAGTTCGTCGAGTTGAATGGACTGGTATATGACACTCGGCCCTCCGCCTCGGAAAAAAATCCAAGGTTTGAGAAAATTCTATACCTATTCATATATATAATGATGATCTAATGATCATTGGTGCTGTATAAAAAATATTGTATTGTTCTTAATTAATTTAGTTATTATTATGCAAAGTTTTGAGTAACATTTACTATCCACAGATAATCGTTCGAGTTCAGTCGTTTGAAACTGGCTCACTTTCACCACCCTCAGCTTTCGATTTTCCTCCAATCTAGTTTTTTTTCCTGGCTATCGATGAACAATCTCCGATCAGTTCGCTCGTACATCTCAACCAAGTCAGTCGATAAACCAAAACCGCTTACGTTCGGGACAGAAGAAATCAAGTAAAGTATTGTGTAATGAACAATGGAACGATCTCGAAATGAGTGAACCAAACGAACAAAAGCTACCGCCGGTACGAAAGAATACAATTATTGTTGACTTCAGACAGTGCAAAATTCGACCTTCGATACGAGAACTTGAAGGTTCGCTTAAGGAGCAAATGCTTCTTGACATTAAACGTGTGCATTTACTTCAATGCAATAAGACGAATAATGTTATTTATATCCAGTTCTATAAAGAGTTGGATGCAATTCAATTCGCTAAAGACAATAATAATGTGCACTATGTGGAGCATGAAAATATCAAGTACAACATTCCAGTATATATGGAAGATAGTGCTATAGAAGTGCGTGTGCATGATCTACCCTCATGCGTCCCCGATCCTTATATTCGCGCAACTATGTCCCAATACGGAGAGATTCTCTCTATCGAAAAAGAAAAGTGGAAGAATTTTCTCCCCTGTATTCTAAATGGCGTACGTTTGTTACGCATGCGCTTGAGGAGTCCTATACCTTCTTATGTGACATTCGGTCAGGATACAAGAATACCGTGCACATCACTTGTTACCTATGACAATCAGACTGCCACATGTCAATATTGCCAAAAATCTGTTCACTACGGTAAGCCATGTGATAAACCGGACAAGGAGACAACTATACCAAAGGACAACGGTGCTTCCTTTACACCAACGAAACCATCCAACGTAACCCCTATAGAACAAAGTACACCAGCTGCAGTTAACAGCTTACCATCCAACCAACCAGCAACTGCAAACAATGTACAACAAGGCGCATCTACAGCAACTAGCAACGAAATAAACAACAATACCACGGCAATGCAATGGATGACGAGACGAACCACGAACAAACTGCCCCTCAATCCTCGCAGGAGGAAAATGGAAGCTCCTCTCCCCCTAGAAAAAGGGTGACAACGAGATCCATTTTGACAACGATTTTTATCTAAAAACTCAGCTAAATCGGCCACGTAAAGCTTGTACGCAAATAGGCCTGAAAAAAATATCTTTTAAATAAAAAAAAACAATCTCCGACACTCTTATTACGTTAGTGGCAGATGATTCGGCCACATTCAACAATGTTTACCACTCTGATCTAAGTAGGTAAGATTTCCACGTTGTGCGAGCAAAAATTTCACGTATCGCTTCTCTTGCTTCGATACCTCGTTCACTGTCGAAGAGTTAAAGTGTTAAAGTTGACCAGTTTCAGAGCCTAACACCCTCTACATATCATATTTTAGATCTGTTAAAAAGCCTTGGGATTACAACAACAATATGTTATAATTATTGTCATATGCAAGTCTCAATCATATGAAAAGTACGAAATTTTGCTATGCTCTTATTACGGCTTTGCAATCACATGATAATTCAACTATCGAACAGGGGATTGGAGAATCGAAACTCATACACTATTTGATTAGCTGATCTTCTTTGAGTGTTTGTGAAAAGTTAATTGTCTCAGGAAAGATCGGATCACCTGCTTAAGTTACAACATGTTATAGACTATTTCTATTTGAAGTATCAGTATGCTGAAGTATATTACGACGTTTTATATGAAACTGTCATTAAATCAATCATGTCATAACCTCCTACACAATGGAGATGATTTAAAATCACTTCTATATAAATACTCACAGCCGCAAACATGCTAAACCCATATGGTCACCACCTGAATGAAGTCACTAATTGAATGCACAAATGAAACAACACGAGAAATGCCTATTTAATTGTTTTTGACCTTTTCAAACCTGTACGTCAGCGAAAGGCCTCGAAATCGGTGCGCCACGCTTCATTGCCGAATTTTGCAGAAACTCGGTCGGTGATCCTCGGACGCTCGGTGGTATCCGCACGGCTCGAATGAATTGCATTTATTGCATCGCAAACGGTCGGAAATGGAACCTCCCTTCCACCAACAACAGTCAATTATCAGTTTGACTCCGCTTACCGGTGCGGTCTTCGATAGTGATCTGATTGTCAATAAATGGACAAAAAATGGTCTGATTTGACGATTCCGCTTGTTTCTTGTTTCACCTTCTTCGCCTGGATCATGCATGCTGATCACATATTTGCTAAGTATGGGAAACAACTCAATCAGAACTCGATTCGCTTGTAACCGGGGGGAGTACGGTTGTCTTTTCCTTGCAGTTTGGACCGCCTCTTGTTAGCTATATTATACGCTTGCTACACTTGCCTCGTACAGTCCGACTGGGAAAAGATGCCCTTTCGCATCATTTATGGTCCACGGAAGTAATTATAATGATAGTGAACGATGATTGATTCGGCGTTTTTATCTTGAATGTTATCGAGCCACTTTCGAAATGTCCGTGATGAGGCATTGTACTTGTTGGTTTTCTCCCCAGCATTTTCAACTCGATGAAATTTTATTTTCGCACTTTGGACGCTTAACGATTGTGTCATTTAATATTATGGATGGCATTCGCGGTTAGCCATATGAGTGATCCATCCTACAGTCCAAAAGCTTTCTTACATTTTTGGTATTTACTTACAGTGACTTAATGAATGTTACGCAGAGACAACGGTCTTGGAAGAAAATCGTCACAAGGTCCGAAGAATGGCTCATTCCTTAATATATCTAGCACCACTGCTACTAGTGATCGTGATATGATGTAACTGCTATAACGGCTGATCTGAGTTATTTGAAGACTTCACAAAAGTTTCTCAGCGTAGTATGCAATTTCTTTTCAAGTTACATGTCATGTTCCAAAACGCACTGTAAGAAACAAAAAAGTCTAGCTATTTAATTTGAAGAAATATGTTTCTGGTGTCTTGGACAATGTTTTAGATAAACGAAATTCTAATAGTTTTGCTGAAAACATGAACACTCGATCTCATATAATTTAGAAAATATGGACGAAACTATTCTATGCAATCAAAAGAATTATTCACAAGGCCTTTCGTGTCTTTACAGTAGGTTTCGGAACATGGTTTGTTACTTAAGAAGAATCTTCATACTAAGCTGGATAACGGTCGTGTAGATATCAAATAACTCAGAACAACTGTTATAGCACATTAAAAGAAAGTAACATCATATTACCATTACTAGCAGCAGTGGTGCTAGATTTATGAAGGAACAATGACTGTTCGAACCTTGTGTCGGGTTTTTAATAACTTTTCCAAGAAATGTCGAAAAGATTTTTTCTTCGGTAAATTTCCTACGAAAATATAACATGCACTGATTTGTCTAATTTTTATAGTTTATAGGGCGATCTCCAGCCGATTTTATTACAAAACGGCGGTTTCTCCATACTACATCTCATACAAACTATAAGCCTCGGGCGCAAAAATATACTTTCACCGATCGAGCTAAAAATTTTCATAGTTCTTATGTGACCCAGAAGGAACAGTTTGATGGAGCTGAAATCAAAATTTTGTCTCGCCCTAATGTGCACTCTATGGATGCAGAAAACTCGGCAAGCCATACATAACAACTGGCACCATTGACAGCTAAATACATAAAAATAAATACCTCCAGAAGCGCCTATAGCTAAAAGTGACATTCTTTGTTGGTCGGATCTTGTATCGTACCATTACACGAAACAGGTGATAGAATGGTACGAAGCCACCGATGTTGTTTCTGTGTCGAAAGAGACAAATCCGCCAACTCGCCTGAACTTCGTCCAATAGGAAATTTCTGGGTGATTCTGAAGGATAAGCTCCGGAGAATAGGGAGGTCTTCAAACCCGACAAAAATTTTAAGAAAGAGTGCATAAAAATTTGAAAAAAAAGATAACGCGTGTTGCCCATAATTTGTTGGGTCCATTGTTATACCACGTTTTTGTACGAATATTCGTCGGTGTTGTTAGTTTCCAAATACCAGAGCTAATAAAAGTCATTTTCATTGACTGAAAAATAAACGAAAATGACAAGAAATTATTGTCACTCTCAGTTTCGCTTGCTAACTATGAGAACGAAATCCATGTCCAGTCAATGACATAAACGGGACAGTAGTTTCAAAATTGTGTTTTTTTCTTTCATTTGCCCTTTCAGTCATTTGCAGTTTTCAGTGAAAATCCTATAGTATTCAGTGTCGATATTCAACCAAAGCTGTGAGAATTGAAAACGACAGAAAAAGGTTTCACAATAAGTTTTAACTGTTGGGGCTCGAATTTGTAGTAGTTTTGGTTTCCAAAGAAGTTCTGGGATGTAATTACTTCGATTTGCCATATTTTAGTCACTTTTTATAGCCAAGCGTCACATATTTTCAAAACACCGATGCAAGAATGAAAATTTCAATTCTGCTGTTGCTACCTGAAGACGTTAGTTTGGTTTCGTCTTGTCATAGAGGGAAGAGTGACGTTGGCAATTATGCTCTCTCATTTTTTCGATGAGAAACTAAAATGCTTCGTCTCTCTTCGTTTGTTCTGGTGTCGGTCATTTGCGAATGAGACAGTAAAACATTGAAAATGAGACTGCTGAAATGGTTTCTTTCATTGAGAATGTGTGACAATTTTAAGCTCTGCCAAATACATTTCAATAATTTACAATAGCATTCAGTTTGATTATTATTAATAAAAATTTCTGGTGTCTTTCACATTTTTGGAAAATTTTACAATCCTCAAATTTTATCCCTTGAAAATTGTGGTTAAGAAGAACGATTTTGGAAGACGGATCGAAAACGAAAAATTGTATGAAACCATGAAATTAATCCTTCGAATCTAAACGTGTGAAAATAGATTTGGCGTTCCATGAGATGTTGAAGTGAGTTCCACTTTAGAGCTTTTGGTCATTATTTATGGTGTTTCCAAATGCGTTATCCAGGGACCAGCATAACCTAAAACGGTTCGAGGGACCATGAATTAACATGTTAATGAATAAATTGGAATAGTTTTGAACCCAACTTTGAACATTTCGAACGAATTTTTGTAATGGTCATCTTCCATGACGGAAGAAGCACAAGAAGCACTTCACCAGAGGATCTGTGATAAACGAATTAGTTTTTGTTCCGACAGTCAGGCAGCCTTAAAAGCACTCAGTTCGAATGACTCACGGTCGAATCTAGTGATCGCATGTCGAACTCAAATTGAAGACCTCAGCATTTCAAATTTACTTCTTATGGGTACCCGGCCATTCTGGTATTACTGGAAATGAATGTGCTGGTGAGTTGGCTAGAGCTGGTGCAACGAATGATTTCGTTGGTCCTGAACCAGCTTTACCACTTTCAAATAGTTGGATAAAGCACAAGATTCGTTCTTGGGCTACATCCAAACATGCCAGCTACTGGCGCAGCTTGCAAACTTGCGCTCAGACAAAAGCATTTTTACCAGATATAAATCTGAAAATGTCAAAGTGTCTAGTGCATTTTTCCAAGCATCATTGCAGTATTCTGGTCAGAGCTCTGACTGGACATTGCAAATTCAATTATCAAATGGCTACTATTCAACGTGCTGAGTATTATTCGTGTGATTTGTGTGTAATTTAACAATAACGTAAGGGATTGTAAGCCATTTTATTTTTTTCGAAACTCTGAAAATCCAAATAAAATTTTTGGGCGTTCCAAATTTTGGAATCGAATGCAAATTAACTGAAATAATTAATGAGAAATTGACATTTTAACACGAATCACCCTGTATTTTCGCAGCAGGAAGTTGGATCTGATTAAAAACAGGAAGTTTAAATGGGATTTTAAGACCTTTTATTTGAATCTTAGATGAAGGAAATCAAATTGTTGCGAATGGTAAGTCGTGTTTCACTTTGTTTCCATACATCAATCGCTTATACAAAAATATCAATACCTTCGATATATGGCTTGTGACAGATATTGTCAAAAAACCGAAAATGTTTACATAAAACTTCGCATAACTCAAAAAATGAATATTTATTTTTAAAAAGCGTTTAGGCTGACTATGACACCTTTAATTTGCATCTAATTTGATCAAAATCGGCCCAGTCATCTCTGAGATCTAGACCTCTTTGTTAACAAAACACATGGACAGACAGTTTGTCAAGCTGAACCGACTGGTAAATGAAACTCGGCCGTCCTGGCCTTCGTAAATTTTTCTAAAGTTTGAGCTAATTCTACACCTATTTTTTATATTTATAAAACAAGGTAAAAACTCTACCATTCGGACAAACAATATTAGCAAGTATAAATGTTGAAACAATGTCATCATCCCATTCAATTGCGAACTTAAAATCAAAAGGGCCGATAGCAACTTGTACTTTTCCTTGTATTTTCCGAATATCGGGTTAGTTTCCAATTCCACTCTGAAGTGTTTGACACCAACATGATCATCGATTTCACCGTCATCACCTGGCCCGTCCTACGGTGTCAATCTGCTGGTGGTCGATTATCACTCAAACTGGTCGTACACTGGCAGCATGCAACAATGGATTGCTTTGATTACGAGGGGCCTCTGTTGACCCCATTTTCCGGCTGGCTTTGTTTTTTGATTGCCGAACAACATCAGACAATTAATATTGATGACCTTCTATGTATGCTGCCTGCTCCCAGTGCTGAGGTCCGGTAGCAGCCGGTTTCCTCAATCAGGAGGACACCAGAAGCACACTCCTGCTGAATTATTCACCAAGTCATAAAACAAGCGGAATACACATGTCAAAATTGGAAATTTTAAATGCTTTTTCGCCTTTCGATCTTCCGAAAAATAAAATCGGGGAAAAATAGCATTAAAATAGTGTACGGTTGAAGCCACAATGGCTTCGGTGAAAGCCGTTTCGAAGGGAAAAGATTTCTAGAAGTCAATTTTTCCACTAGATTGCGAAAAGCCCTTATAATACGAGATGCGTTGAACATCATCTGTCATAACTTGACCAGCAAAAATTGAGTCAGGACCAACAAAAAAGTTAAATGATCATTAAATGCTTCGGCTGCCATTCGCAATCGGAACGTCTGGTTCAGTTCGTGAAAGTAATTAATTATTTTCGCAACTGTCTTGAAGCTGGTACAAAAAATGTTCCGCATCACTGCCAGCATCGGTAGGCTGACCAGCGAGTGCCCTTCAGGATGCGTTTCGGACATGCGTTCACTGGTCGTTATCGGTGACAATTTATCAGAACTCATCAAAATCACGTACGTGTGCCGTTGATTATTTCGAATGGTTTTTCGTTGAAATTTCTTTTGCTAGGGATGTTCCGGAAACTGCTTACCGAAAGAAAAAAATTGCAATGTCTTGTTTTCTTGCGATGGCTTTTGCTTGCAACTTGCAATTAGAAAGTAACTCTTTCGGATTAATAGTTCAAAATAATAAATTTATAAATAATTCAGTTATTTGTAGCTTACATATAGAAAATGTAGAACATTTCTTTTACACAAAGCTGTACACTGAACACTAGAAAATTATAGTTTTTTCTGGATTACTTTTACTCATTATAGTTTTTTCTGGATTACTTTTACACTTGGATAGATACTGCTAATTATACTGCGTGAAACATAGTAATTTACATCAAACAATAATCTTTCAATTTGGCTATCCAAAAAACTAATGAAGCTCAATTCCCTACCACTTCTTACTAACGTTTCATATATAACAAACCTGAACACCGCTACTCATCAACGGAACCTTTTCGTTCCTTTCGATAACTGTATTTCCAGAAACCAATCAAAAGATATTAATAAATATTCATTGATGCTCACGGAAGCTGCAGAAGCCATTCTCTGCACTAAGCACATGCTACACGACAAGACTTCAAGCACCTTGACTATATTGTTGCGGGTTTGTGATCGAAATAATTAAAAATTACACACCAAACCGCCGCCGAACTGAATTGAGTGGAAATTTACACCCGTTCTGTAGATTTTCTTTCGACAATAAAATCAGCCAATAACTTTCCTTATCGAAAATTGATTGAATTCAGAAAGAACCCCCAACCCAACCACCATCCTTCCATTAACTTCTGAAAACCATTCAACTGAGCTGCATTACCAACAGGCTCAGTGAAGTGCCAGGTCGAAAACTGTCGGTTATTCGGTATTTTTTACCAGTCGAAATGTAGCTCAGCTCGGAATGATTTATTCTTGCTTTGCCTGCTTGTAAATTCAGCAGCGACCGGTATTTTTTTTTCTTTGAAACTGAATAAAATACGCTGTTGATCAGCTTTCGGGGTAATCGGTACCACGACGGTATCATTATTCAATAAATCTGGTTTTAGTTTTACTTTTCATCGAAAGCGCCGGTGGAAAAAATCATATGAAAAACACAGAGTAAACGAGTAATTAATCAAAATTTCTTTTATGGAACAGAAACCATATCCAGTGCGATCGAAGTGATATTTCGGACTGAAACATGGCGATGGGTAGTTGTCTCAGTCATCTTCCGGGCGCATGTACGAAATGCAAACACTTTCGTTTTTTATGTGAAATTTGTATTAAAACTAAAAATTGCAACTTCGTAACAAGTGCAGTACAGTTGTCTCTAGTGTTCAATAGAATTGGTTTCGATCAGCTGTGAGAAAACGCGACCCCTGCAACTTCACTTTTCAATTTTCCGTAACGATGGAATCAACTTTTAAAATGATGATTTGGAACAACAGGAGCATAAGATAACTATCCAAACAAAGAATACGTTGCGATTACTAAATTCCATGAATTGAAATTCGAAATGTTACCGCATCCACCATATTAACCAGATACACCCAAACCTCCGTTTACGAACACTTTTTTTACGTTACCTCTTTTTACGTAACTCTTTTTACGAAACAAATCCCAAATAACGTAAATAACGTTCCGGCTCCATGGAAATTACTACAATATGGGTATTTTCGGAACGGGTTTGATGAGTACAAGACGGAAAACGATTTTTGAAGTGGTTCGGCAATCCAAGATGGCGACTTGATTAAAACCCCTTACAATATGGGTATTTTTGAAACGGGATTGATGAGTAGATGACGGAAAACGATGTTTGAAATGGTTCGGAAATCCAAGGTGGCATCTTCCGGTACTTTGATATTGCTCAAAAACATTTACAATATGAGTATTTTCGGGACGGGTTTAATGAGTATATACCGGGAAGTTATGTTTGAAAGCGCATCAAAAATCAAAATGGTGAGTTCAGTTGTATCGGTATTCTTTGACGATCACTACGATATGATTATATATCGTTTAAAAAAGGTATGCTTCTGACAAAGGTGTTTCCTGCTAATCATTATTGTTTGAATATTGTACTATATTTTCGATATGACCATAACAAGTACACGTCTGAACAGCTATAATAATTTTTTATTGTTGTAGTTATATTGTATGCTTTTAATATTTTATTGAACAACTGGAAGTCTCAATCTAATATTTGGAAGCAATCACAAACATAAAAATTTGGTTTGAAATCAATGATCGTGTTCATCAATTTTTTTTTATTTTCAGTGTTACACATATAATTTCAGTTGTTTTAGTGTACGTGATAAAGTTTAAAAAAGTACTGTTACTCTCATCACGACACATTTGTTTTTATTTAAACTTGTCAAAATCTCATGTCAACTGGCCCGTCGGAATATGATTTAACATTTTGTAAGCCATTAAGAAAAAGGGATATTATTTAGCTCAAGTGGTAAGAGTCAGTTAGACAACCACATGACAATGAATTTCTAACATTTATGAGCAATTCCAGAAATAAATAGCAGATAAACTGGCAGGATCGACTTTCTCCGAATCGGATGAAACAATGTACACATCTTCAGTATGGCAATCTCTTCTCCTGATAAAGGAACCTTTTCGACTCAATATTAATTTTTAGAATGTCGAAATTTAAAATCGTTACTAACCACTTCAAACATCGTTTTCCGTCATCTACTCATCAATCCCGTTCCGAAAATACCCACATTGTAAGGGTTTATAAGGAATATCGACAAATATCGTTTTCCGTCATCTACTCATCAATCCCGTTCCGAAAATACCCACATTGTAAAGGTTTTTAAAGAATATCGATAAACCGGAAGTCGCCATCATGGATTTACAAACCACTTCAAAAATTGTTTTCCGTCAACTACTAATCAATCCCGTTCCGAAAATACCCACATTGTAAGGGTTTTTGAGGAATATCGACAAACCGGAAGTCGCCATCTTGGATTTACAAACCACTTCAAACATCGTTTTCCGTCAACTACTCATAAATTCCGGTTCGAAAATACCCACATTGTAAGGGTTTTTAGGAATATTGATAAACCGGAAGTTGCCATCTTGGATTTCCAAACCACTTCAAACATCAACTACTCATCAGTCCCGTTCCGAAAATACCCACATTGTACGGATGTTTAAGGACTATCGATAAACCGGAAGCCGATCTTGGATTTTGAACCGACCCCAAACATCATTTTTTTGCACCCACTTATCACATACGTTCCGAAAAGGGCCATGTGATTGGGGGTTTCCACATTCATTACACAAAACTTTTTTACGAAGTAAATTCCAAATAATGTAAACTTTTTTTACTAACCAAATCCCAAATAACGTAAACTTATTTTTACGAACTACCTCCATTTACGAACCCCCGTTTAGTTCGTAAATGGAGGTTTCGGTGTAATAGCCCCCAGTGAATATTTTCTGTTCCCAGATTTGAAAATTTGCGCCGATTGATGAAGTCATCACAGAAACCGAAGCGTTTTTTTATGGGAGTGAGAAATTTTGGTATTAGTAGTATTGAAATGTTGGAACCAGAGCTGCAATTTGTCAGTCATGTCAAATGATCTTGATGGAGTTCCCAGTATCATCGTTAACAGCCATCTGTACTGTAATTCTGTCAGTCAAATGAGATATTCGATAGTAAAATGAATGCGAAGTAAACTCAGTACAAAACATACGTCCCTTTTTCTATTCCCACTCACTCTTTTATTCCATGCTGAAGACTTGCGATGCGACTTGGAATGATTGCTGGCGGAGAGAATAAGACTACTTACAGAACTGGAAACTTGAAAACCGGTATGGCCGATGTCGGTTCATTGAATCATAAGAATCTAATTCAGACAGTTTTGAGACGAATTAAAATGATTCTTAACGTTTCCTGCATCGTCACTTTTCAACGCTATGAAATATTATAACAACCTATGGGATCATAAGATCTTCCACATGAGAGAACTTATTCGAAATACCATTGAGCTGCATTAATTTTTCATACGTCAATATACGAAGTATGACAGGCGTAATAATACAGTTATGTACAACGGATGTTAATGACATCCTTCTTCAGTGATACTGTTTAGAAGTCTGTTGGAAGAAAACTGCAATGTTATGCCTTCTATTTTCCGCATGCCGAAGCAACTATCATTAGCGACAAATTGAAAGTGTGGAACCAAATTAGGAAAAATTTTCCAATTTTTGTAACACATGGATCAATAAATCCCGAGACTAAAGCAGAGACTAAAGCGCTCGTAGTAAACCAGTAACCACGTCTTTCTAGAGTACTAACCTTTGCTTGAAACGGGTCCAAATTTTGAGTCGATCCGACCAGAAACAGCTGAGTTATCGAGGTTGGAGTAAAGTCGTTTTGTAGTTTGTTTAAAAAATGGAAAAAACTGAGTACGAAACTTTTGATTTGTTTCGATAAAACATTGTTTTTTAATGGGTAAAAAACCCGTGCAAGCGAAACAATGGATTGAAAAATGTTATCCGGACTCTTGTCCATCAAAAGAAACGATTTGTCGGTGGTTCGCCGAGTTTAAACGTGGTCGTACCGACACAAATGACGCGGAACGCTCGGGTAGACCTGTGGAAACCGTTACACCGGAAAATGTGAGTGAAGTGACAAAAATTATAATGAAAGATCGTAAAGTGAAGCTCCGTGAGATTGCTGAGATGACACAGATATCATATGGAAGTGTATTTACTATTCTTCATGAAAAATTGAGCATTAAAAAGGTTTTCTCCAAGTGGGTGCCGCGATTGCTTTCGATGGAACAAAATGCACCCTGCCACAAGTCGATGAAAACAATGGCGAAATTGAACGAATTGGGCTTTGATCTGCTTCCACAAAAAAATGATTTCCCCAGTTATTGCATATCCTTTCTATGGGAGCAAGGCAAAAATGTAATAAGTGATAGTGATAGTAAATATAGAAAAAAAAAACTAAATTTTAGAATCTAGTCATTCAAATGACAGTTATATTCAACTAACTGAATTGTCCAATTTTACTTGAAAATGTTTCATGCAGGCAAGACTGGAAAAAGATCGAGATCGAGATGGAAATTGATTTCTTCAATCTAATAAAAATGATGTTCAAACCAAAGCTACGATTTTATTCAATTCTAAATGATACCTCCCTTGTTAGTAAACTTCAAAACTTCCTGGTTTAATTTTATTTATATTTAACCCATTATGTTCCAGCGTATGACATACCACACGCAATAATATCTGTTTAAAAACTATTTCAAAACCTGTTTACTGTGGAACGGCAATATCCAACAGCTTCACGATAACAAAAACAGAACCACACTACGTCACTTCTTTGTGTGTTCAGACTGCTGTTTGTTTTTCACATTTTATTGTACTTTGATCCTTGACTACTAGAAATGGTAATGCAAAAGTAAGTCATATATTGCTTTGTATGTTTTGTGTTATGCTCTAATACTTAAAAAGTGTTATCTATATAAAAAATCCGAAATTATGTGTAAAACAATGTAAAATTTGATGCTAATATTTGTGTGTATGATATATCATACAGTGGGATAATTTCGTTTAAAAAAAATTCCCAACAATAGTTTTGCATTTTCCATAATCTAAAACACATAACATGATGCAACTGAAGAATTCAGTTCATTTGATTCAAATTTTAAAACCCTCGGGTTATAATGGGTTAAGCAATTAAAACTTTCGTAGTTTCAAAATCTGGACGATTTTCATGTAAAAACGCGCGAGAATTGAACGACGTGAAATTAGAGCCCTTCATTTATTGAATTCAGGTATGCAGAAAGCAGAAACCTCTTTTTACAAAAGTCACGTACCCAAGTGATGCTTCTCCGTGCGCACACGCCCAACTGGTAACTAATAATCAGCAAAGGATTTCAGCAGGCTCATATAACTTCTCCGCTAAATGGTGCTACTTTCGATTACTCCAGCCCAAAAACCGGACACTCATAATTAATACATAACGTTGACAATTTAGATCCCCATGTGGATAAGTGAAAAGGTACAACTGTGCGCGCCATCTGTTGACTGCCGATACATTGTTGTAGTTGGTTGATCGACAGTAGCAGCAGCGAATCGCAAATCGAACGGATGGCAGCAGTGGGCAGTTGCACATAAAACCCAAAAAAAAGTTGACCTGTCGAGCAACCACCATGAGTTATGACGATAGCAGTCATTATGTCAATAATTGCCCTCAAATTTAAGCCGAGCCGAACTAAGTTGGCTTCAGTACAAGCTTCGGGTGTATTTTTTCATTTCCTACATTTGGCAAATCTCAATTTAAACCGAGTTTGAAAATTGTCAGAATGTTACTTTTCGTTAGTTGCTGCATTCTGGGCTTTGGAGTCGATCGAATGGACTCGTTTCATTACGAAAGAGTTCAATAAACAGTTCTGAGCAGATTGAACAACTAATGCTTAGGATAATTTGCGAGTTGATTCGTTAGTAAACATACTGACCAAAGATTGCCCACTCTAATTAGTTTAAATATCACTCAAGAGAACAAACATTGTATCTCCGCCTATTATGACAAAATTATGGTCTCGGAGAACACGTGTTGCTAGTCTGGCCTCAGCAGAGGAAACAGAAAATCTCATCATTCAAAAAACACCCAACTCCTGACACAGAAGCTAATCTTTTTGGAGGAATAAAACGAGAGAGAAAAAAAAACTGTATCGAATCCGTTTTCGGTAACATCTGAGCAACGAAGACGAATGTTCTTTTGGCAGGATGATCCGGCAGAATGGCGACCGTGGGTAGGATGTGAGGAAATCGATTTCCAACTAAGGGAAGGATGGCAGTTAAGATTTGAGTCACCAGATTAAAAAAAATACGTTCCTGATGTGCAATCCGGCTGGTTGGAACACATCGAGAACAATTAAAAAACAGTTAACAAAAGGAAATTGATGCAATTTCCTAATCGATAAATCAGACGGCTGAGAGACGTTGATTTTACCCACCCGATCATCCGGAATTCGGCGAAAATCGGAAGGAGATGTCTGCTGTGCAATCGACCATTCCCAGCAGCTGCTAATTGAGAGCCTGAAGCTAGTGACAGATGAAATGGCGCCATTAATACATCATCTACTGCTTGTTCACGCCCGGCATGGAGTTTAGTTGCGGGCGTTTCGATTGCTCGTGAAAAGACTTCAACGTGCCAGGACAACGAACGCGCTGTGGGGAAGCCACTGACATCCAAACGGAGTCACCAACTGCTAGGCATTCGAAAGCGAATCCGATCTCACCTAAATACCAATTAGACAGTCCGCGTAAATTTAGGGAATCAAACGCTCATCTTCATCAGCAGCATCGGGATTGAAAGCGTAGAAAAACAATTGCATTTTCAACGTGAGAGCGCATATGGATCTTCCGGATGTACTCGTCACGAAGGAATACCGAAGCGCAACATCAGCCACTGACAATAGCTTTTTGCTTCCCTCGGTATATCCAATGACTGTTGAATGCAGAGGGGATGATTCGCGCGCCTTACCTAGCAGCAACAGATTGCCGATTGGCACTCGACCCGACTTGACCAACCAAAGAAGAAATAAAGTGAAATCAAAATAATTAACTCCAATTGCACACACCTCAAACAGCGACGTTAATGCATTTGCTAGCTAAAGATGAGAGTGGGGTAGATCCGCTGGTTGAGAGTGGAACGCAGATCGTAATTTACATTCGCATATGCCGTTTGGGTGGATCGACTTTCGTTGGAATGGGAAACAAGACGATGAGAGTTCGATAATTGGCTTTGAGTTCTCAGTTCAATATACTTCACTCCAACCAACAGATTTGGCTGGGGTGGGGATGAAATAGTTTTAGTTTTTCAGTTGGTGAGCTTTATAGATAAAATATAAAAGAAACACATGGATTGCAATCGAAACTGGATTACTTTTAAAATTTCACCTTCAAAACATAGTTAAGATGATATTTTGAAGAAATATCTGATAATTTTTTAATTAATCATTTGAGAGTTTTAACCAGTCGCTAATCGCAAAAACTCTCCCCACACAACTCGAACCATTCGGCAAACAGCAGTTGTTGAATTGCTCACACCGGCGTGAATCAAACAGAACAGAGCAGAAGTCTGAAAAGAACCGAAAAGAGAGCGGCAGGTAAAAAGTGCCAGGTAATGTCTGTGTAAGCTATAACGAAAATAAGGCTGACTGGCACGCGCCCGTTCGTTCGCCTTCAGTTCAGGGCAAGTCCGGCCCGCTAGTCGTCGATCCCATCAGTTCCACTTCTCGACGACATGTGTTGAGCGAGAAGATTTTATTGTCTTTTTATTTCGTGAGTTCACAAATCATCCAATCCATTTCCTTCCCGATTAGTTTAGTTGGGGGAGAACCGGAGCTTTGGTCGTCAAGGTTTCCTTTTTGCATTATTATGAGCCATATTGGAAACAAATCATGCACATCAAAAATCGGTTATAAATTTAAATCAACCTTTAGGAACGATAAATAGCTAGTAATCGAACCGTATGTCCCTGGCGCGATATAGAGTAATAATTGCATATTTTACAAATTGACTGATTACTTATTACTGGAATGGAATCCGAGAGCTAGTTCAGACTGGTGTCTGATTAAGTGGAAACTACCCCATCAAAAACGCAAGGTAATCTCTTGTAGTATCTGATAGGGAAAACATCCATTAGCTTTTTCGGTAGATGGCTATAAAAAAACTAAATATTTCGCAAAATATCGCTCAAATCATCCAAGCTGCCGAATTCCGGAGGCAGAAGAAATTTTGCACGATTTTCTTTAAAAGAAGAAAATCTTAAAATGTCTTTCTTTTATTAATACTGTCTTTTCTTCTCAACGTACTCTGCAGCTGGTTTTCGGTTACGAAATTTCTAGACGAAAAATAAAATTTCACTTATTTTCTTAATTTAGAATTCCCGTCAAATTCAACAAGAATTTGCTGACACTCTCTTCAACGTCTTTGCGAAAGAAATTCTGAAAGACAATTTTTTTAGTGATAAAATCAAGAAACATTATTTAAAATCTGTTACGTAGGAGTAACAAAGACATTATTTTTTCAATATTGTCTGCAAATAACTGGTACCACAGGTGTGAGAAAATTAACGATTTTTGAGGTATAATAGCAATCAGTTCGATGGCAACTTTGGGAAACTATTTCGAATGCCTAAATGCTTGGCTGAAAAGTTTATTGCTTTGCTCATTAGAAGTGCTGCCATGTTCTTTTGCCGATTAATCGACTTTCAGTGATATAATCGGATACAATATCTTTGCTTCGACTCTAAGAAGCAATACCTCAAGCCACGCGAAAACTCGAAGCAAATGTACCTATTTTCATCTTACACTTAAGGTAAATCTATCGAACAGAAACTCCAGATTTTACTCTAAATAATGGTTTTCGTATATGAGATGACTACTGGAACCGTTACCCTGTAACTGTAATGTTTGCAAGAAATTACATTATGGATTTATCTACTCTAGAAAATTTACACATTTTACGAGAAGAAAATGTTAAAATGTATTTCTCTTTACCAAATTGTCTTCTTTTCTCGCCCAATTCCGAACGAGGTAGAAATAAAATTGATTTTAAGCAAAGAAAAATTATGTTCATTGCTTTGATAGTTTCCTCTAGGTCAACGAAACGAAACATTCAATCCACAATGAAAGCAATACGAGAGAAATCGTATTAAAAGGTTGATCTAAGAAGGTAAAAAACTTTTCAGCCAAACATTCAGGCAATTGCACTTGCATCCAAAATTTGTCATCCAGTAGTCTGAACGGTTTGGTAATATCCCTAAAAACTCGAAGCTTAATTTTCTCTTGCCAGCATTACCACCTCATTTTTAGCTGATAGTATTGCACAAATAATGCCTCGATTGCTCCTACGTCCCGGGTTGGCGGTTCAATGCATATGACGCTGGTCTTACAAGCCAGCTGTCGTATGTTCGGGCCCCGACCAGAAAGAATTCTTAGTGTCAGTTCGATCCATAGTACTAGCCATGCAATGATTCTGTACGCTAAGAATCGTCTGGGAAGTCTGTTGAAACAGAAAGGCCAAATTCCACGGAAGGAATGTAATGCCAAGACTTTGCTTTGCTTGCTCCTACGTAATCATATTCATTAGTTTAGCTGAATTTTATCATTATAAGAACTGACCTTCACCATTTGTTTCGCAGAGAAAATTTTTTTCAACAAATTTGTTAAAAGTGTCAAAAAAATTCTTCAGAAACTTTTTTTTTCTTTTTCAAGTATCAAAAAATTTCTGCTTGAACTTGACGGGAATTTCAAGATAGGTGCATGTTAGGCGAAATCTGTTTGCGATTTCCTTTTTTTTTTTTCTAGAAATGTTGTGACCGGAATTTGGCTGCAGTTCTATAGGTACTTGTTGTCAAGGAGACATTCGGACTAAACAAATTCTTCTGCAGTTTTTTGTTCGTTGCATTAAGTTGTGTCTCACAGGGTTTTAAAAATGAAAGCCAACAAAGAGCAAATTCGACACATTTTTCCATGAGCGGACTTGTATTGAAATTTCAAAGTTACAGCGTTAGACGGTTGCATTTCTCCAGAACGAAATCTCAAATTTTTCTCTTGATAGAACCCTAACTCGCCCGTACAATAGGGACGGGCACGGAATCAGCTAGATGCTTCAATTCTACCCGCATTTGCTGGATGTCCTTGACTGCCCCGCCGCTTCGTCGAATTCACCGCTTTGAAATTGCCCAATATTTTTCGATTGGTCGGAATGCCAGGTAATTCAAATGATTCATTAGTTTGGCGGATTAAATCGATCTTGTTCACTAGCCTATCTCTCGAGATCTACCTTGGAGTAGAAAAAGGGTCTGAAAAAGGGTTTAACTTCTATGCATGCGAATAAACAGCCATACACGCTTTGCCAGGCATTGTTCGCTGACAAACTTGAGATGTGATTGTCGAGAATATGATGAATGGTTCCGTTTTTAAGTTATTTTTTGATGTATGATTTGCGTTTTGCTTTCTCATATAGAAAGGTTATGCAATCACTGTGAAACCCGACTTTTGAACCGAGGCTCGGAAAGCCGAGTGTCATATACCATTCGACTCAGTTCGTCGAGTACGTAAAATGTCTGTGTGTGTCTGTGTGTGTGTATGTGCGTATGTGTTTATGTAACGTTTGCTTTGCATTAACTTTTCTCGGAGATGGCTGAACCAAAAAATTGGGAAAATAAGTGCACCAACTTTTCTCGGAGATGGCTTAACCGATTTTCACAAACTTAAACACAAATGAAAGCTCCTTAGGTCCCATACTAAATTTCTGAATTTCATTTGGATCCGACTTTCGGTTCCGGAGTTATGGGGTAAAATGTGCAAAAAGAGGAAATATGTTTTCTAGCTTTTCTCATAGATGGCGCGACCGATTTTCTCAAACTTAGGTTCAAATGAAAGGTCCTGTGGTCCTATACGAAATTCTTGAATTTCATCCGAATCCGACTTCCGGATCCGGAAATATAGGGTAAAGTGCGTTAAAAATTTTATACCATCACTGAAAAGTGAATTTTCTAAATTGACCTCGAATCTTTTCTAATTGATAGTTTTTATCAGTAGACGGTCAAACAAACCGATTTCGGTTATTCTTTCAAGAATCGATCAAAGAAAATTATTTTAAAGAATACCACAGTATTATAGATGATAGTATTATTGATATGAGAAAGGCATCATTACACCACTAGGTGGATTAAAACAAGGTTTTTTTTTCATCCCGTCGCGATATAAAACTTTTGACCGAAAAGCTGCCTCAAATTGAGTTTGACGTAAGTTTCGTAATCTTTACTTTATCTAAACATGGTCACACAAGAACCTTGCACACTTTTTAGTCACTAAATTCTGCTTCATGGTTCGGATGTTTACTGGGTTTGTACGACTTGTATCCTTCCTTGGCAAGGATGTTCCGCTCCGTTTGAAAGTTGGCGTTGTGTCTTGTGACCACATATCGGATCAAAAGACCGGGGTTAGCTTTAACGACCTCATCACCTTGTTGCGCAGCTAACGATCATTGGTACCAGCTTTTTCATAAGTCCGCTGATTCCTTTTTACACTCAAGGTTTCCTTGTATGTTTTAAGCTCTCGAAAAACTGTTGTTTTCGGCATCTCCAGCACTTTAGACAACTTAAAAACAGACCAGGACCAGACGTGATTTTCCAGGTATTTGTGTACAATGTTTTTAGGGCATATTCAGTAGTGTTCTAGATGCATAATTTATGTCAGTTAAAAAATTTAAATCTGGACCTTATAAAAAGAAAAACTGGCAGCCCCAGCAGTGTTTTACTCGTGTTTCAAAAATACAAAAAATAGAACGTCATCGTAGACTAGTTTTAAATTTGACAGAAGAACTGGTCGAATAAATAAATCTAGAACGGCTTGCTGGGGATACGTTAGTTCCAGTTTCTGTTCTATTATAGATCTTCCATATAGAACTTCTAGCTGCTGAATTTGCTCTTACTTCTTCAAAAATACATTTGTTGATAGTTTGGAACGCGATCGACCACTTTGATCAAACTTGCACTTATTGTTTTTTATAGAAGTGTAAGAAAATCACTGTCAAAGATGTTCGATTCCTAATAGGCATGCTAGCGACGCACGAATTTTAGTCAGCCGTGAATTTGTTCATCGATTATTTTCTCGCTTGTCGAACAGGCAATTTCGTCTTCCAAAATGTTGACATAACCATTTGGTAAATAAGTAGTCGTACCATTGTCCAGTATTTCAAAAACAGATTTCAACATTTTGCATAAATCTGGATTCAAAACGTAGCTTGATATTTAGATACCACTCCATTATATATCCAATTTTCATTTGCGAGGTTTTGGAAAAAACGCCCTAAAATTGACCCTTCTCTTGAACGAATGGCGCTGAAACGGTTCTGCTTTTCGTTCGGTGAAACAAGAGAATAATTATCAAGAGTCTCCAACTTATGATCAAACACTAAATCCAAATCTCTTCTGTCAACAACTGATTCGTGAATCACCAGAAATGTCCAGAATTTGCGTACGGAAGAGGTGTTCCTCCAAGACAATGCCAGGCTACACACGTATGTATTTGATGCATCCACCATACAAGCCGGACTTGGCAACATGCGATTACCTTATACCGTTTTCGTTTTTGAACCTAGACGCGGGCGACTCTGACTCCGAGTAAAACGAACACGTGGTACGCGCCCTAAACAACAACTCATGAAAAAAGTAAAAATAAACAAACTTGCATGGATGCGTGGTGCGACCCGAGAAAATTTTCAGAGCGAAACTACACGATTGGAGTCCGATCTAGAGCGACCTCAGGTTGCTAAAACAAACACATCAAACGTTGTTTGGGCGACTCTGGGTTAGCTTTCGGGCTGCTCTGATCAATAAACGAAAACGGTATTATTTTTATGTAGCGTTAAACTTTCTTGGTGATAAAAAATTGACAACACGAGAAGACTAAGAAAACCAAATGAGCGGTTTTAACGGACATGATATGTTTTACATGGGACTTCGTATTTGATTCTGTATAGAGATGCGAATTCAAAAATACGGAAAATTAAACCGCACAAGCATTAGTCAGGTTTTAAACATCTACCGCTAAACCAATTTCAAACAGATTTTCGATGTCCTTACACACACTGCTTGGCAATATTTCCACGCATCGATTCGAATAGATAAAACCATATATTTTAGATGATTGGTGTTCGAAACCTCAATTAATAGCAAACAATGTCTAATTCTTCCTCTTTTCCTAGCCATTTTCGTGGTTTATCCTAACAAAAACGACATTTACGTATACATAAGCACACGGTTTTTATAGAAACTTCGCTCTTCAATGTGCATTTAAGGGAGTCCGCCTTAAATTCGGGGTCCGATATTCCGAACGTTCTTTCGGGAATTCTTGTTGATTGAACTTATTCAAAAATTAGAATAAGTTTAACGTTATTTTGAAGGTTGACGTTCATATTATAATAGTAAATATTTGTAATAGTGTGATCCGAAGGCTTATATTTATTAGGGACATTGAAAGTCCTTGAACATGAGATACCAAAATTATGGGCAAGATTCCGTTAGAACCAGTGATCTGAAACACAAAAAGATAAAAAGATATCTTATTTCATGTTGTCTGGATACTGGCATAGATGCGAAAAATGTGAAAAAATTAATTTCTCCAACCCTCATAAGCAGAGCACCATTACAAAACAAGAATCAGTATCGAACCGGCTTGCACTCTGTGTGACTTTTTAATGTTTTTAAAAGTTGCTATGTGCATCAGCAAACGGACCGTTTATGGATTTATTTTGTTCGCCGTTCGCATCAGTTGTAAAACTCAGAATCACCTTGATCTTGAAAGGCTGGATGAACGTGATCAGCATCTATCATCACCTTCGCCAACAAACTAAACGATCTATTTCAAGGCGTCCAAATTTTTCGAAGAATTATTTCCGAAAAAATATAAAAAAAAAGAAAAAAAAAAGATGACGTAAATAAGAATAAAATGAATTGCTGAGATTATTTGATGTTGAAGAATCTGTATTCTGGAGCGAATTTTTGGGATCAAATGCATGAAATGAGTTCTGGATCTGAATTCTGAAACTGATTTCTAGAGCTGAACTCCGAAACTGAATTCTGGATCAAAATTTGCGAATTTGATTACTGAACCTGTATTCTGGAACTGTATTTTAGAACTGAATTCTAGCCCAGAATTCTGAGTCGGAACTGAATTCTGAACCTGAATCGTAGCACAGAACTCTGGACTCTGGTCTGCACCTGAATTTGAGTTACAGAATTCCGATCCAAGATTCAGCATTTAAATTCGGATCCAGAATTCAGCTCCGAAACTTAGCTCTAGAATCTAGATCCGGAATTTAGTTCAAACATTTTCAGAATCTAGTTCCTGAACTCTTCCAGTTACATTGTAAGAATTGTGTAACTGAATTTCGAAAGCAAATTCTAAACCTGCATTCTAGAACTGAATTCCGAACCTAAATTCTAGAATTTTTGAATGCAGTCTGGAAATACAACCGAAATTTAGATCTGAATTCTGGTCCTGGATTTCGGTCTGAAACTGAATTCTAAATCGGAGTCCCGGTTTGTAATTTTGGAACTGAATTGTGGGACAGAAATTGATGTTCAGACCAGAATTTACATTTTGATAATAGTCTACCTCAACCACCAAATTTATTCATTCTAAATTTTTAATAGTCATTTGACAATTACGCCGATATATTATAAAAGTAGAAAATAATAGATAAAAAATTCCTAATAAATCATTCTTGAATATTGAATAAGTACTTGGTGATATTGATAAATGAATAATGCCTTAACAATTAATAAACAAAGGATATAAAAAAAATTATATACATTCGAATCAATAAAACTAAAAGGAACTCCGGTAGTGAATCAGAAGGTAATCGTATCGAACGGTAATCGTTTGCTCCGAAAAAACTGTACACTAACTTTTCTAAAAACTTGTTTCGAAAAACAATAACAATATATTTTAATCACTTCTCTGCGCTGAAACTCATACCTGCATCTTATACGTTCTTCCCGATTTCTCCAGAATTTTTTTTCGTCATTTCTCATATTAGCAGACTCTCCGTGAATACAAAAACCGCATGCGACAAGCTGCATTTACGCGTATAATAACACATTCTTGATAAGCCGGAGCGCAGCGGAACGAAAAGGAAGAACTATCTTCCAGGTCGCCTCCGAACCTCTAGCGAATCATTGGTCCCATCATCAACATTCCACCGAAGACGAATTTTGCGATTGAATCGTGTCCAGGAATAGGACGTACGAATAATTTTTCTTCTGTCATTGGAGCTCCATCGGCGGTCTGCTCTCTGGTTATAGCCATGATAAATCGGAGAGCTTCATCAGCTTCCGACTTGTTCGGGTGTCTGGTATGTTCCACCTGAAGCACTTACAAGAAATGGTGGGTACGAATTTTTTATTGTGGCAATTTTTGCACGTTTAAATGGTTGGCAGAAGCTTGGAAATAATCTTTTACTCTTTTTTATTAAAAAATATAAATTTACAATAAAACTTACACAATTTCTTAAAACGGCTCAGATTCAAACAACAACCCTAAATTTAAAAAAAAGGTTGTCAGTGTACTAAAACAACATTTTGACAACCATATGACAGACCCTCTAGCACACGGAAAAAATATATGTAGTGTTAAAAATATATATTCAATTCAAGCACATGTACAAACGATATTCAAAGGAATGGTTTTCATATGAAAAACTGAATTCTTTCCCATCCGAAGTTTTAAGTAACATATGTGAACATAAATTACCCTCTATCATGCTTTTAAATTTCTCCGTGTTCTGCAGAATTCAAAAATCTGGTTGATTGAAAATAATCGGTTGGTGAACTCGACCCTTTAGTTCGGGTCCCAAACCGAAGGACCAGATTGAATGAATTAAAAATAATGACAATGTAAAAGGTAATTGCTGCTCACCGAACATCATTATGCACATATGAGTGGTTTTGGTTTTCGGAGAGGTCCGGGATGAAACTGTCCGCGACCATTTCGGATGAAGAAACGGGATGCGAGAGGAAAGCGAAATAATTTATCTGATTTTTGCATACTCTGATTGGATTTCCATGCAGATTCGTAGTGCGTAACTGCGGCAGTATATGTACTCGTTGTTGCTTTGCAGACGGACTAAATAAGCTTTCCTACGGGAACACATGAACCGGGAAGTTTCGGGAGCATGGAAAGACGAAAATTTGGCGTCATCGATGCATCAGCCGCTTTTTGGCGCTCGCAATTTAGGAAGGCCGGTCACCGTAAAATAACCTGCTTGGTTGAGAATCCGGTTCTTCTGCTGCAAAATTTACAGTTTGCCCTACTAACACTCAAAACCACGGCATAGCGGAAAACTGGCTCGAACCGAACCGGTTCTGGATGGGGACAAGAATGTAATTATCAATTGAAGGACACGCCGTCACTTTAACAGGATATTGGCGGCTCGGTTTAGGGACGACGCACAGTACGAGTATTCAACCGAGGCAAGCGTATGTAATTTCTTCAGAGATATCGGAGTATGGGCAATTCTAATCACTGTCATGCATAAAAAATCAAACCACCCTAAGAAAATCGAATACTTAACATGTGTCATTCCAATCATCCAATGACCTCATGAAAATGTTTTTAATAGCTCCACTTGTCGTAGTTTGCTTTTCTCGCATAAAGATTTCCCATGAAAATTCCAGCTATGACCAGAATTGCCAGGTTATTTTTTCAAAAATCTGTCAAAACTCAAAAAATTATCTGTATTTGTCTGAGTCTACTATATACAAGAAAATTTTTGCCGGGCTTCATTTTCAGTGAGCAACAAAAAAAAAGTTCTCCCCACCTATCATATAGAGGCCAAAAACGTAAAGATCTAGCGAGATCTGATAAAATCTAGGAAAATTTAGAAAATCTGGCAAAAGATCTGGTTGGTGGCAACCTGGCATTGCTGGCTATGACTGACAATTTACACTGTTAAAAGACGCAGCAGGTTTCTTTCTAGCTGTGTGGATTTTGCTGGCAACTGTTTTGGTGTCAAATCTTATTTTATTGGTCACAGAATTCCACTTCAACGCGTTTTTCCATACTGGCATGTTTCGAAATCCAACCAAACAGAACAGAATAGTTGTTTTGCTTGAGAAAAGACAACAGATGTCTGTCCAGGTACGCTTTCACATAACTTTTCTGGTTGACGGTTCCGGTCACGATGTATTTTGTATGAACGCCTGCAGCTTAATGTTTATTACCCTTCTAGTTGTCTTAGGGCATGATCCGGAAGGTTCTAATCCTAGAAACATAATTTATTACATCAACAAAAACTGGCAACCCCAGCAGTTTTATACTAGTGTTTAAAATATAGTAAAAATAGTACTGCAGCGTGTAAACAAAGCAAAGTCTTGGCATTACATTCCTTTTGTGAAATTTGGTCTTTCTGTTTCAACAGACTTCGCAGCCGATTTTTAGCGTACAGAATCATTGCATGGATAGTGCTACGATCCTACTGACACTATGAATCTTTCCACGTCGAGACTCGAACATGACAACTGGCTTGTATTATGTTCGCTGAATATGCGAAATTTTCACTTCCTGGTTCAATACAATTATAACAGAAGAGAAAACATCGAAACTGCATAATAGGAATGATGCTACATATACATATTTCGCGTCAAATTAAAGTTGACCCATTTACATTGTAACACCCTTCATTTTGTATCTGAATAATATTTTTATGTAAGTTTGTATATCTGTTATTTCATCTTATTCATAAGTTACGATTAGTTTTACGTCGCTAATGGTCACATGTTTTTTGATATTTGAACTTGCCTGAGCAGGAGTATTGCATACAAATGCAATCTTGCAGCCATCTTGCTAGTGAAATGAAATGCCTTTGATGGTCATCCAAACAATTGTATTCCGATTCCAATCAAATGAGACTCATGTTATTAAACTCAAAAAAGGATAAAATCAATTGCCTAAATAATCAGATGAAAGAGAAAATCCAAAGAAATTCTATAATACACATTAGCTTAAAACAGGAAATCAAATAATTTCCAAAAGCAAAATGATAAAACAACAAATTTAAAACTCCCAAAAAACATTTATTCGAGTATATTTTAATAAAACACAAAAGTAAAACGAAAATATGGCAGAGTAAACGTTTCTGAAGTGATTACCGATTCTAAGAAAGCTATATCTAGCTAACCAAATAGAAACTAAAATTAAATTTCAATACAATTATCGATTCTTCTACAGGGTCCGGCACTCGAAGTGTAACCAACTTCAGACCGCTCCACAGTGATGCCTCTCCATACAAAAGTTGGCAAAAACCATAAATATGTCAATAAACGTCAGCTGGATGATTTTTTATTAATAATTTGAGGTCTTTGAATATATTTCCATCTTGATAACGTATGAAAAAATATTCGATCCACCTAAAAGTGACATGATGCACCGTTTGCTATGGACTGGAAAATGACGACTTTTTTTAATAAATTAACTTGTGTATTTTTATTTATTTCGTGATTGATTAGGAGCTTTTACTAAAGTTTCAAATAATGATTAAACCCTTGTGGAAAATGTATACACAGAGAAAAAAAAACTTTCTTATATCTTGAAAATAACTATTTTCTCCAGATGGGCTTATCTTAATATTTTTATTTTTTGATATGCTGTAACATACAACTGATGTACTTTATTGTACTATGATTGAAGATGGGAGAGTAACAATCGAAAAAGTGTTTATTTGTTTTTAACAAAAATTCTAATTTTTGGAAAATGCTTTGCATTTTGCATTTTTTTAGTTTTTCGACTTTATGAAAGAACACAAATACAAAAAAAAATTTGGTTGAATACTACCGCTTTACTAATAATAGGGGATTTTTATTATGTTAAAGTATCTTATTAAATTGGTTTTCGTGGTGCATAAAGTGGTTTTCGTGGTTCAAATTTGGGCATTTTTATATGGACTACAAGAAAGTTCCGGAGAACAGAAAAAGAGCATGTGGTGGGATCAACTGGGCGCTATTTATTATGATCTACTCAAATGCGTTTGGACAGAACATTTCATGAAAAGCGGACGCAATATGAAGATCTTCATGGCATATTTTTTTTTTTCATGACAATGCAATTCTGCATGCTTCGAAGGTTGTAAAAGCTTTTTTTATAATCGCTGCAATGAAAAGTTCTGCCCCAGCCGCCAGACATTGTTCCATACGGTTGCCATTTGCTCCAATCCATGGCGCATAACTTGTCAGGTCAGTGTCAAAAACTACGACACCACCAAAAATTGGATCGATTCATTTGTCGAATCTGAGGAAAACGAATTTTTCAAACGTGGTATCCGAGTCTTAGTGGTGGTATATAACGATGGACTATACTTTGAAAAACGATGGACTATGCTTTGAAAAACGGTACTGCAATGATACTCTCACTAAAAATCATGAAACTTTAATAATTTATTCCAACGCCTGATATATTATAAATAGATTCATATACCGACATTTATATAGGTGTTGCAATGATACTCTCACTAAAAATCATGAAACTTTATTAATTTATTCCAACGCCTGATATATTATAAATAGATTCATATAACAACATTTATATAGGTGTTTTATGTTATGTATGTTATAAATATTCTGATTTCGATCATAAAGCCGTTTATTTAAATTTTACTGACACCGACTTCAGTTACAAAAGCCCTTGTATCTGTGACTTTTATTATCGACCCCGCAAACTATTGAAAATAACCTTTAAGGTGCAGAAATGTGCAGAATCGCATAGTGGTTTCTGAAAAGTAGAGAAAAAATACTATTGAACAGTGGCAGCCCTTTCCTACCTATATAGAACTCTAATTGCAAAACATCGTCATTGCGCCATATATTTTGTATGGAAGGATGAAAAGAAAGTTTACAATACCCTATCTTTGAGAGGATATGGAGAGATTATTTCTTATTCAAAAATATTTATACTTTAAACTGTAATCCTTCACTTATCTGAGAATTCAAAAAAATTAATACAGTGCAGGAAAAAAATAAATTAATTTTTTGGATTTCTACCACCTTGGCATCACTGTGCGCTCGCGCAGCTGACGCACGGGCATCAGCTCTCTAGAAATTTGCTAAATGACAGTTCGGAGTTGTATTGTTTACAAGCGCAAGAAAGCATTTTGCCAAAAGTGAACGCAAGAAAAAAAATCTTGACTTGAGAGAGCGAAGGGGTTGCTTCGTTTGGCCGAAAGCGGTCAATTTCCGAACATTGTATTTTCTGACGAGAAAATTTTTCCAATTGAGCAATTCGTAAACTCTCAAAACGATAGGGTTTACTTGACCGACCGTTCATACGAGAATTTGAGTCATCGATTGGCCACCAGGAGGCAGCACCCGCAACAGATAATGGTTTGGGCCGCTGTAACCGCAGATGGGCACTCTCCAATCGTTTTCATCGAGCCTGGCGTCAAGGTAAATGCGACATATTACACCCAAACCTCCGTTTACGAACACTTTTTATACGTAACCTCTTTTTACGTACCTCTTTTTACAAACCAAATCCCAAATAACGTAAACTTTTTTTACGAACCTACTTCGTAAAAAGAGGTTTTGTCATTCATCGAAAGCGATTTCCGACTCCATGGAAACTACTACAATATAGGTATTTTTGGTATGAAAGGGTTTAAAGAGTAGATTCCGGAAAATGATGTTTGAGGTATTTTGGAAATCCAAGATGGCGACTTCCGGTTTGTTGATATTCTTTGAAAACCTATATAATATGGGTATTTTCGGAACGGAATTGATGAGTAGATGTCAGAAAACGATGTTTGAGGTAGTTTTGAAATTCAAGATGGCGACTTCCGGTTTGTTGATATTCTTTGAAAACCTATATAATATGGGTATTTCAGGAACGGGGCTAGTGAGTAGATGTCGGAAAATGATGTTTGAGGTGGTTCTGAAATCCAATATGGCGACTTCGATGTTTGAGGTAGTTTTGAAATTCAAGATGCCGACTTCCAATTTGTTAATATTCCTCGAAAGCCCTTACAATATGGGTATTTTCGGAACGGGGTTAATGAGTAGATGTCCGAAAATGATGTTTGAGGTGGTTCTGAAATCCAATATGGCGACTTCCGGTTTGTTGATATTCCTTGAAAACCCATACAATATAGGTATTTTTGGAACGGAATTGATGAGTAGATGTCAGAAAATAATGTTTGAGGTAGTTTTGATATTCAAGATGGCGACTTCTGGTTTGTTAATATTCCTTGAAAACCCATACAATATGGGTATTTTCGGAACGGTATATTGTTTTAAAGGAATAAAGAGTTAAAGGAAAATGGCAAAAACTTTCAAAAGATAATAATCAACCGGAAGTCACTGTTTTGCATTTCAAGACCACCTCAAATATAATTTTCCGACGTCTACTTTTAAATCTCTTTCCGAAAGTACCCATATTGTAAGGGTTTTCAAGGAATATCAAGAAACCGGAAGTTGCCATCTTGGAACTAAGAACCACCTCAAACATTGTTTTCTGACATCTACTCATCAATCCCGTTCTGAAAATACCCATTATGTAAGGGTTTTCAAGGAATATCAAGAAACCGGATGACACCATATTGGATGTCAGAACCACCTCAAACTTCATATTCTGATATCTACTCATCAATCCCGTTCCGAAAATATCCATATTGTATGGGTTTTCAAGGAATATCAACAAACCGGAAGTAGCCATCTTGGATTTCAGAACCACTTCGAACATCATTTTCCGACATCTACTCATTAACCCCGTTTCGAAAATACCCATATTGTAAGGGTTTTCAAGGAATATTAGCAAATCGGAAGTCGCCATCTTGAATTTCAAAACTACCTCAAACATCGTTTTCTGACATCTACTCATCAATTCCATTCAGAAAATACCCATATTGCAAGGGTTTTCAAGGAATATCAACACACCGGAAGTCGCCATCTTGGATTTAAGAACCACTTCAAACATAATTTTCCGACATCTTCTCATCAATTCCGTTCCGAAAATACCCATATTGCAAGGGTTTTCAAGGAATATCAACAAACCGGAAGTCGCCATCTTGAATTTCAAAACTACCTCAAACATCGTTTTCTGACATCTACTCATCAATTCCGTTCCGAAAATATCCATATTGTAAGGGTTTTCAAGGAATATCAAGAAACCGGAAGCCGCCATCTTGGATTTTGAAACGAACCCAAACATCATTTTCTTGCACTTACTCTTCACATCCGTTCCGAAAATAAACATATGATGCGCGGTTTCCACAATAATCACACAAAACTTTTTTACGAAGTAAATTCCAAATAACGTAAACTTTTTTTACGAACCAAATCCCAAATAACGTAAACTTTTTTTACGAACCAAATCCCAAATAACGTAAACTTTTTTTACGAACTACCTCTTTTTACGAACCCCCGTTTAGTTCGTAAATGGAGGTTTCGGTGTATCGGGAAAGTATTCTGGAGGTTGCTTTGAAGCCGTGGGCAGACAAACAGTTCGGTGGCAGACCACGTTTCAGCAGGACTCGGCACCGTCTCACAAAGCTCGAGTGAACCAAGAATGGCTGAAAAACAACGTTCCTAACTTCATCACGTCCACACAATGGCTCTCGAATTCACCAGATGCGAATCCAATGGATTATTCTCTTTGGGCCATTTTGGAGAGCAAAGTCCGAACTAAAAGATACACCAGTCTCGAGGCGCTGAAAAAAGTTATTGTCCGCGAGTGGGCCTAAATACCTGCAAGTCACATTCGGCAACTTGCGATTCGTTTTTTGACCGTCTCAAGGCCATAGTCAAGGCAAAAGGTGGTCATATCGAGCAAAAGTGAATTGATTCTGAATTTTGTATTATTTTTACACATTTTGTACTTTGAATTAAGTAAAAGTAATTTTCCAAACTGAATTTATGGCCTTTTTAATTGGTTACACTTCGAGTGCCGGACCCTGTATGTTTCTGTAACAAATATCACTAGACATAGGACCATATACAATTCCTTCTTAGAGCAAAAGATTTTCTATTTAACTTATCAATTTTTTAATTAGAGATTCAACTTTTATCTTCAGAAACGAAGGGTGATAAGGATAATAAGCTTCAAACTGTCATATAAGTCGATGATGCGTAGAAAAAATCTAAGTTGGTCTCAAAATTGCTACAATTTCTAGGTTCTGTTAATTTGTGGTGGAACGAACCGACACCCGCTGTACCGGTTCCCGTTTCCAGATTCTGGAAGTACCGAGTATAGTGATCAAAAATTTCAAAATGGAATTCACATCGTATTCTCATACTGGCTGAACATGCTTAGATTCTTAAAGGCTCTTGTTGCATTTAACGCAAGATAATGTTTTCTCCATGAGATAACCACAAATTACTCAAAGTTTAAGTTTTATAATATGATTGATATGAACGAGCATTAAGGTGACATTCAGTACCAAATAAGGTGTGTAAAATTTCAACCGCATGAATTGAACGAATCATCGCGCAAAGCGTATCGTGAAAAATCGACGCATGGAAATACGGAATAGTTTCAGTGGTTGAATGCAGTGGGTTTACGACATGTATTGTTCGATAGTTAAATATATATATATATATATATATATATATATATATATATATATATATATATATATATATATATATATATATATATATATATATATATATATATATATATATATATATATATATATATATATATATATATATATATATATATATATATATATATATATATATATATATATATATATATATATATATCGATATTGTTTAAAGCATACATAGTGTCTGTTTCTATGTATGCTTTTTGACCATAAGTATTTTTCATTGACTTAAAATTGATTTTTTCGCCTTTTGCGAAATTGTTTATTCCTTGGTATTTGGTAATTTTTGGTATAATTCAGGGCTGCTTTTACATAGGGGCAGCGGGAACATGTGATCCCGGGCCCACGGCTTTAGGGGTCCCTTGACGGGACGAACCGAGCAAAAAAAAAAGATTTTTCATTTAGTTAGGGGCACACAAATAAGTGTTGATCCCGGACCCATTAATACGTAAAAGCGGTGCTCGTATGATGACAATACATCACGATTTCTTGTGGATTTTTCAATTTATGCATGAATTTTAACATTCATTTTTTTATTTAATCGGTTTTGTCTCCCACACAACCCCGTAATATTTTGTACCGTTACAATTATACTAGTGACGCATTGAAAGTTTTCAGGACTCACACAATCAATCTACTAGTACGTGCTATTATCGATGCTCGAAAGTGTGGAAAAAGCATGTCAGTTTTATTCGTATTCACGTTATCCAGTTAGGTCTCTGATGTTACCCTTCCGTCTTTTTTCCAAATAACAAATTGGTAATTGTAGCTGAAGTTTGAATCTACATAACGGTAGAGATAACTTGGGTAAAAACTTAATTGTAATGGATGTTTTTATTTTCAATTTCCAGAAAGCGCCCGGTCTAGCCCCGGTGTTCCCTATATTATGAAAACCCTTTTCTTTACATATTTAAGTCAATTACGGAGACGGGTATAGCGTCATGGGTTAGTCGCGCAACCCACCTGGGCTCGATATTCAACCCCGCACATAGGATCAGAGAGCTTTTTTGGCCCGAAAAGGCGAATGACCTTAAGATAAAAATTCCAATAATTGAAATAAAAAAAAATTACAAAATGGATAATTACCAACCGAATTGAAACAAAATAAAATTACAAAATGAATAATTACTAACCAAAAATTTTTGAAATATTTATATACATATTTCCATACGTATGGAAATTGAGAAACAGATTCTAAATTATAAAATCATAGTCTTGAATGTAAAATGAAACTGTCAGACAAAGGAACTCTACCTTAAGTTACTCCCAAATTCGAGAAGAACTTAAGTTGAACGCATTCATTTCGACGGTTTGATCCCAAAAATTAAAAGAAGACGCTGGGCGAGGCACCATTCTCCAGCAGGATAACTCCAGTATTCACGAAAGTGCTGAAGTGTTGACGTTGCCGAAGTCCGGAGCTTCATCGGGCTTTATTTTTTTTGTATCGATTATAGAGGTTTCAACCTTAAAGTTATTCGCCCTTTTCGGGCCAGACAAATTTTCTAACCCTATGTGCGGGGTTGGGAATCGAACCCAGGCGGGCTGCATGAAAGGCATCGACTAACCCATCGCGCTATACCCGTTCCCCTTCATCGGGTTTAAATTCAATTGAGAACCTTTGAGGTACACAGATAAAAATACTTTGTTAATTTACGTTATTTTTCCTGAACATATTTGGAGCAGTAAATTGAATGTAAACTTACTTTACAGTACTCTATTTGTCAATATACCATAAAAGCAAAACTGAGCGGGGATTCAAAAACACAGTCTTTTGTAATAAAAAATTAGTACATCCGAATTTGGTTTCACATCGATAAGGGTTTTCAATCGAATTTTTGATAGAACTGTTTTCTATTTCATATTACTATTTTTCTATTTATTTATTTAACTAATATACATAATCAACATTTGCTTCGAAGTGCTTCGTGAGCGAAAAACTTTTCTTGGATTTGGCTCGTCCCAGTGCACGCAGCAGATTTTCGAGCGAGTGCGAGGCGTATTCTATCTTACTCGCACTCCTCCGCGAACGCTTATGAGTCACTCACAAAAAGGTACATTTTAAACACGATCGGTGTTTTTTATGGGTACGATGAGTGAGAGGCAGCAGGAGTAAACATTTACTGCGAGTTTGCTCGCACTATTTAGATTATGTCCGTACTCCAAGAGCGAGTGACAATCAATACGCATGGAGTGGGAGCACTCCTCCAGTGCGCTACCAGTATGGCGCACAGGTTGATTTTAATTTTAGTAAATCGAAATGTATGTGAGCATCATGAAAGGCGCACGAATATGCTCCAACTTGGCCTCAGCTTATGCTATTAGTATGTAGTCCGATCCTTCTTAAAATAATGTACAGTATTAATTAATTAAATTTCATTCGTAGAAGTAACAGGAGTGAAGGGTTTTGCGCAGCGTTTGAACTAGTCCTCTGCTGAGGAACCATTTAGCTGTGGCAAGTATCCTTCTGCAAAAATCAGAGCAATTAAGAAGAATGGTTATCAAAAACAATGTGATTAGTAACTTAATATTCATTCAGTACCTGTTACTCTGATCGCTTGCAGAACGACCGAGATGTTGGCTACAATAGCATTTGGTAGAATGCTCTTCTTGCCACCGGGTTGGTTTGAACGCTTGTTTGTATTCGCTCTAGCCAAGTGCTGCGAACCTGTTACTTCTGTGTATGAAATTCAAATTAAATATGGATATTTTTGAAACTGCTGCATAAAAACATGCTTTGATATTGATTTTTATTATTGTCATTACTGCTTTTAATCACAGCATGAACGAACTTGATCAGATTGCATATTAGCTCCCAGCGCATCGGACCAAAACCAAATACGCTATAAGAGTACGAGTGAGCGCCAAGTTGTGAGTAAGAGCAAGAGCGCGAGTGGGAGCGAGTGCGAATATCTATGAGAAACAGCTTCAGTAAGAGTGTGCACACCGACTAGTAGACCAACGAAAGAGTGAGTGGTGGAATATGCACAATAGGAGTGCTCGGTGTTTCTTCGCCACTCACAGATGAGCATTGCGATAGCAAAACAAAGGACGAAAATAACCACGGGGAGCACACTCACACGGGAGTTTCAGATGTACTGATGGGCATGAGTGAGAATTATCTGCACAATATAAGCGAGTTTAGCAACAGGCTCAGACTCCATGATTGGTCACCTGTTACTATCTTATATATGTCGGGTGATGCACCGCGGTTTGTATTTTTTTAACATTTCTTTGCAACAATCGACACGAGTCTCTTTTTGAGCGATTGTCAAATTGTGCTGGATCCAACGATAACAAACATTAAATGCACGCGTGTGGAACTAATGCCCAAGGATGCCTATATCTTACGGTATGTCACATGACGATCATGCATTATCAGTTCAAGCACAGCATCGATGGTTTCTGGCAAAACAACTGATTTTGGACGACCTTTACGAAATTCGTCGGCGATAATTATCAACTTGCTATTCTCTCTTGATACATTCCACACAGCGCCGATCATTGCAAAACTGTATCTATTTTGGTAAGGATCTAAGATTCAGAGTATGAGGTGGAACGAAAAAAATGTAGAAAAATTCTCTCACGGTTCATACACTGAAAGGCAGCGAGTTCTTGTAGCATCATCTACCAGAATGAGATGTTGTATACAATGTAGAGAAATATCGAGCCGATCTCTGCCGGCAATCGGCAATCACCAACACTGTTAGAAGGTTGACTAGCATTTGGTGAAAAAACAATCCAAACTTTTTAAATGGTAGCTTATATCAACTTAGCAAAATTGTGCGAAATAATTAGCTGAACAAATCCTCAGAAGACCATTTTCTCGTAAAACTGCTTACAAAAAAGTAAAAATATAAAAGCGATGCTTCAAGATGCTTTTATTTTGAAAAATTGATGTAACTCGATCAAAGAAATAGTTAGGAACGTGGCTTCTTCAGCAAAGTTTCTCAAAATAAAATTACCTACAAAATGACATTCATGTAGTATAATAATAATACAAGTTTTTCCAGTATTTCCGGAGTTGCGCCGTTACAAACATTACATACCCTTTTTAGAGGGACGTACTACATCCATCCCACACGAATACCCTAAGTTGCGTAAAAAGTATCTATGGTCTTCAAAAAGTATAGATTCTCGTCAAATTAAATAAATTTTTTCATGACCCCTGTTAAGGATACTTGCTACGCTCTCTCCCCCATAAAAATACCCTTACTTACTATTTCTGAAGAGCAAAAAGCAGCTATGCCTAGTGTGATAGCAATCCGTTCAGTAGTGTCGGAGTTATGCCGTTACATCCCCCTTTTTAAATGCACTTGCAACATCCACGCCCCATATATATCATATCTAAGGTATGGAAAATGTTTGCATGATCTTCAGAAATTATCGATTCTTGTCAAATTTTATGATTTTTTTCATAGCCCTCCCTGTTAATGATACTTGCTATGCTTTCTCCCCTATAAAAATACCTTTATGACTATTTTGGAAGAGCAAGAAATAACTGTGCCAAATTTTATAGCAATTCGTGCAATAGTTCCGGAGTTATGCCATTACAAACATTACACTCCTTTTTTAGAGTGTAATGTTTGTTTTTTAGGCACTTACTACACCCTCTCCCCACAGAATATCCTTACAATCATATCTAAGTTGTGCAAAAAGTGTCTTCAAAAAGTACCGATTCTCGTCAAATTAGATAATATTTTTAATGACCACCTTTGTTAAGAACACTTGCTACGCTCCCTCCACTCATGGAAATATTCTTATAACCATCTCTGAAGAGCAAGAAGTGCATGTGCCAGGTTTGATAGCAATTCATTAAGTAGTTTCGAAGTTATGCCATTACAAACATTACACCCTCCTTCCTTACTGCATCCATCCCTCCTTACTGCATCCATCCCCCATTAAATTATATCTACGGTATGCAAAATGTTTCTAAGATCTTCAAAAAATATCGGGTTTCATCAAGTTATATGATTTTTCCTTGTTAATGACACTTGCTACGCTTCCTCCCCCTTTAAAAATACGCTTATGACCATCTCTGAAGAGCAAGAAGTACATGTGCCAAGTTTGATAGCAATCCATTCAATAATTCCGGAGTTATGCCATTACAAATATTACACCCCCCTTTTTGAAGGCACTTGCTACATCCACCCCACATATAATCATATCTAATATATGCAAAATGTTTCTATGGTCTCAAAAAAGTATCGATTCTCGTCAAATTAGACAAATTTTTTCATGACCTCCCCTGTTAAGAACACTTTCTACGCTCTCTTCCCCATTAAAATATCCTTATGACCATCACAGAAGAGCAAGAAGTATCTGCGCCAAGTTTGGTGGATTGGTTCAGTAGTTTCGGAATTATGCCGTTTTAAACATTACACTCCCCTATTTAAAGGCACTTGCTACATCCACCCCTCATATAATCATATCTAAGGTATGCAAATGGTTCTACGGTCTTCAAAACGTATCGATTCTTGTCAAGTTATATGAATTTTTCCTTGACCCCCGCTTGTTTATGACACTTGCTACGCTCCCTTCCATAGAAATATACTCCCTAAACCATCTCTGAAATACAAGAAGAACCTGTGCCAAGTTTGGTGGCAATCCGTTCAGTAGTTCAGAAGTAATCGCGTTACAAACATACAAACTTACATCCATTTATATATATATATATATATATATATATATATATATATATATATATATATATATATATATATATATATATATATATATATATATATATATATATATATATACATATATATATATATATATATATATATATATATATATATATATATATATATATATATATATATATATATATATATATATATATATATATATATATATATATATATATATATATATATATATATATATTAAAAAGCAATCTAAGCTCCAGCAAAAACTTTTAGAAATCGACATAACCTCAATTATATGTATGGTTGAACGCAGATCGAATAGTTTCAAACCAAAAATAAAAGTAACATAATTACACGAAAACGTTTTTAACACCTTCAACTACCTAACTCGATTTTTTACATACATCCACATCAAAATGCCGACAAGTACATCCATATACTAAAAGATGTGTGCATCATCACGAATCGATCAAGATCAAGAGTTACAGTTTTCGGTTTTCTGCTTCAATTGGGTCCTGTTGAGTGGCAGTACCCGTTTTCGAAGATACGCATAATTATTGCGTATTATCTTAAATCACAGCTTCGTTTTCTTTACCGGTGTGTGTGTATTGCATGGTACAAAAGTTGAAGATCGATATTTGCAGCGCAAACAAATATGCTGTCCGTATTCAAAAGGCAGACGAGAAAATTTTAGGGTATATGTTTTTCTTTTTGGAAGTCATCGAACCTGCCGACAAGCATAAAGCATCCTTCGAAGAGAGTAACAAAAGTTGTAATTAGCCCCAAGGGATGCGAGCTTCCTTATGGGGAACGAACTTTGATGTTCGACACTACCTTTCAACAGCTGTCGAGAAGCCAAGCAGTATTCTCGATTTGTTTGTGGCTGCCCGTAGAATAATTGCGTACGATAAACTCCCCATTCGATAGTTTCTGAATTTTATGGCCTTTTGTGTTAGAAATCATTAACAAAATCCTTTCAGTTTACCGTAAATGTATCTAGCGTTCATTAAATCCATAACAACAAATGGTTCAATCATGCACTAAGTGATTCGACGCGGTTGGAACTCCTGTGGCGCTTGGGCTTATGTCTGCTCGCATAGTCACCTTCCCTGTTTCAGGTTGTTACCGATCGTTGAGTCATAAAACCAGCGGTCTTTCTGTACCAAACCTTGCTATCTGTTCTCGGTAACCAGATTCCATTTAGGTTTTGATAAATTTCCTCTGCGGTGCGGTGCATAACCAATATACATATCACCAATTGTAATGCCGGTATAATAGCGCAATTGTGCTGGACTCGTGAATAGGAAACTTTGCAGCAGCTACCTGTTGGCTGTGTTGAGGAGATGTATTTTTTTCCTGTTAAAACCTTACGACACACGCGCTGTCATCAGCGAAGGCGTACTTTTGAGACAGCATTAAATACGCACAATGGTGGTAATAATACTACTGATAATTTCCGGTTGCTCCTCGTTGCATCCTAAAAGACCCGTGCACAGACTCGTTTTTCAACTATAAATCAAACAATTTCATATCTGCTCCTTTGTATTCGCCGAAGGAAGGAGAAGGAAAATCAAATTAATATCAATTTCATCTCATTATTACCAGTTGCACTCAATGCTCTCCCGGGATGGAAATTGCACTTTTACCCGTCACCGCCCCTAAACGGGCGCAATTTCATAATGCAACATTAATATTCATTAAATGGTACTTTAACCGAGAGTCCAGAGATGCCCATCCATGTTTTGCAGTGAACTACCTACCGCATTGATGTCGCAACGAAGGTTCCTCTGGGTTGTGTATTTGAATCTCTTGCAACCGAATCTGTTCGAGTACTCCTTATCATGCTGCCATTGTCGACCTACACATACATACTGCACGTGGGTATTCGATTAGTAAAACTGTTGCCAGTGAATGTTGAGGTCAATTCGGTCGTCATCAGATTTACTGTATCATTCGTACGAAGCTAAGTAAATAAAAATCCAGGCTACCGGAATCTGATTCTACAAAATGACGCCACGAATAAACTAACGGGTTAAACTAACGTTTTGACACATTACACAGTTGGAAAAATATCAAAATTGAATGCGCATGTGCAGAATGGTGTCGCTTTTGTAAATTCTCTACATACTCTCTGGTGTTGGAGGTTTCATTAAATGTGCGTTTTGGCACCTGCAGATCGTTCAGCATCCTTTCGGAGATGCAGAACGATTTGTTTCTTTTTGTGTTGTGCTGTTTTCTCACCTCACCTACTTTACAGTTCATTTCCATGTTCCGATAAGAAGTCACAGAGAGGAACATTTTTCTACATTAAGTTCCATGAACAACATTAAACACCCTTGAAAATATTGAGAAATCACTCAACTTAGATTAACTTTGAGCATTCTGAACTTAGGGTTATTTCGTTATTTCAGTTTCAGGAAACTGCGCATTTTGAGTCACGCAAGTGGTTCGATGTTAGTAACAATCACTCAAATTTCTAGTTCAAACTAGTCACAAATAAGCTAGCGTAACAAAAATTGTTACTTCAGTCGGGTTGGCCAGAAGAATGCCGAAAATTTGATGGATGGTATTACAAATCAGAAATATTTTTAACAAATTTTTCTTCAATGTACCACCGAATAAATTCTGACCTATCTATCAGGAAATAATAGTGAACAATGAAATATTTTGTCTATTTTTGAATGTGTACAAAGACAACTAGTTTTTATGATTAGGCGACGGAATATTAGTTGGATTGTTCGCGTCTGTCATTCTCTTGTTAATATGTGTTGTTTTGTCAATAAGAAGTACATATTACCACCCTTTTTCCTTATCCATCAACAAAGAAAGGCGGTACAGGTTAAGATTTCTACTTCTATGCCAGTTTTTGCAGTACCGTTGGGCTTCTTTTAATCCTTTGCTATGTACCGTGGTTCAAATTGCACCTCGGTCGGACCGGTTATTGGATTATTGAGATTTGTTTACCGGATTGGTTGAACTGACCTGGAATTCGAAACTAATTGTATTACAAACAATAGACGGACATATGCAGCTTGTCTGTCAAGCATCACAACTCAAAGACAGCGAGGATCGATAATTAATTTGCAGTTTCAATATCCACATCTGAATCACATTTCCACAACAATCAATAGTAACTACTTGCGCAAATTCCTGTACCGAGTCGAACAAATTACAGGTATTCAATTGCAGCCGTTTGCTGCCGGATCGTTTCAACGTGTGTTTTTGACAATGAAGTTGTATTCTTTTCTGCCTACCTGTGCGGATAACTGAAATCCTTGTTTATTATATTTGCAATCAGAGATCGGGCGTGAGCAATTGAAATTGCCGAAAAATTCGCCTCCTTTCGTTCAGCTTCTTATAACAAACCAGAAGATCAGCACCGTGAAAGCCGAAGGCGATCAGATAATCAAAAGGTCGGTGAACACAACCCGGTAATAACGGCTATTAAGATTCGGAGATTTTCTGTGCAGAGAAGGATGCGTTTCGATAGCCGGTATCAAAAGCTGCCATGCAAGTAATTTCATTGATGAAATAGCAAAGAAAAAGCTTTTCTCAAAGCCAATAAGAAGTGCTTCGAGCCGATCGGCACTGACTTAACATGAAGAAACTGAGCGTTAGGGGTGTTGGACGAATTGTGCATAAAAAAATTAAATCTCAGATTTTCTAACAGATTTTTGCTCGAATATAAAATAAACTTATAGCTTGTGTTATGATGTAATTAACATTAAAAATTTCAACAACAGCTGTTTTGAAAAATAGTGCATTAACGTAAATATATGATTATCAAGATTGATACAAACCTCAAGGAAAATGAAAACGGTTATGTGACCACTGTACAAAGTAATAGTGTTAAAAGTAATAGTAGTAGTAGTAGTAGTAATGGTAGTACAAGTAATGGTTTGTAAAGCAGTACAAAAATCAACTGGAGCCTCCACCATGCGGAAGTGAGAGCTTTGGAGGAACATGTTAGAAAGAGTTTCTGTTCCCCATCTGGTATTAAAAAAGCTGTGGATCAATCAGCAAAGGTTAGTTTTTGATTGCTTGGAACAAATAAAGACAATACTTTTTTCAAATTGGAAAGAGGATATTGCATCTCTGCAAAGAAAATCCTAGAAGAGCCAAAATTTTCTTATCGTTTTCTTTAACAAGCATGAAACCTCCTCATCTTTAATACTAACCGATTTACAATGTAAAATATCAAAGTATTCCTCTATACAAAAAATATAGAATTTCGGGAAAAAATCGACTTTTGATTGAAGCTTTGAAGACTTCTAGTGTTATAAAAGGTGTGAACAGAACGTTCTCCATCGACCGGTCAATCACGTAATTTGTACCGAAAAGCGGTCATAAACAATGATCAAACGGTCAATTTTCCGATCACATCCACGAGACAAGACGAGTGCCAAACACTATCCGAAAATGGAACCGGTACGAGCTTTTTTATAACTTTGTGACCCAGTCATCGATAAACGCCCTGAAATCCAGTCGAAAATTAGTTGACATGTCTCCTTAGACCCTCTCCTCCGTTGCAAGTTTACGCTTCGTACCACTATTTTTCCATAAACGAACCAGAAGGAAGGTGTGTATGTAATTGGGCAAGTTCCGTAAATGGTCCTACGATTTCGCTTCATGTCTGTCAGTTTACTGCTATGATTCCTCGATTAAAAGGACATCCCGGTTCGCCAGACAATTACGCGCCACTGATGAGAAGGAATGACATCTGCTACGATTCAGTTGAACCTTGGAAATCCCGGTATAGGACGTGCCCACGATTCTGGCGGTATGAAGCTTTATTCTGCCCGGCAATGGTTGCACGCACTTTTGCGCCCCAGACGACGTGCTAAAATGTAACAATTTAATTATCGAACTTGGATTTGGCTTTTGGAAAAAGTAGCGAGGGAGCGGAACAATTACCTGCACGTTGCAGTCGAAATAATTTAATGTTTTCATCATTTTCGTTGATACTACGTGAAAATTATAAATTTCGTGCTCGAAAATTGGACACCCTAAAACCGAAGCAAAACCAGCATTGTGTTAAGAAGAGATAGTAGTCGTTAAAAAATCTTTTACTTTGCTATGGCGACAACCTACTTGTAAAGTGATTCTCAATTGTGTCAGTAAGCTCATTTGTTCAAGCGTAAATGAGTGGTATGATGTATGACTAGCTCATTTGCCATGCTCCGAACACCTTAGAAAACAACGATTTTCAGGAAAATCATATAATTAACGGTTTCGATAGTGTAGGAATAAAACGTGGAGTATAAGGAAAATATGTCAATTGTTTTGACATAAAAATACCGAAATCAATGTGCCGCCGAAAATGTGCCGGCAAGACGACCCCCTCAACGAACTTGGACCAATCTTCGTTATCGGAAAGATTGATAATGATTGCCTTTAATGGCGTTTATTGGAAAGCAAGGGAGATGGGTACTCCGCAATAAAACACGTTCCGAGGCACGAATCGGAACGTGAGCACTGGAATCGATGTTGAGCTTTAATTTACGGGTGAGAATGTATGTCATAATTTGAGCACTTGTAAGGAAAGTTCCGTTACTGGGCAGATTGATAAATTTTTTTTGTTTCAATTATAGAGGTTTTAACATTAATGTCATTCCAGAAAAACTTTCGGCCCATATGTGCGGGGGTTGAGAATCGAACCCAGGCGGGCTGCGTGAAAGGCATCGACTTACCCATCACCTGTTACTGTTTACTGTTTACTGTTTACTGTTTACTGTTTACTGTTTACTGTTTACTGTTTACTGTTTACTGTTTACTGTTTACTGTTTACTGTTTACTGTTTACTGTTTACTGTTTACTGTTTACTGTTTACTGTTTACTGTTTACTGTTTACTGTTTACTGTTTACTGTTTACTGTTTACTGTTTACTGTTTACTGTTTACTGTTTACTGTTTACTGTTTACTGTTTACTGTTTACTGTTTACTGTTTACTGTTTACTGTTTACTGTTTACTGTTTACTGTTTACTGTTTACTGTTTACTGTTTACTGTTTACTGTTTACTGTTTACTGTTTACTGTTTACTGTTTACTGTTTACTGTTTACTGTTTACTGTTTACTGTTTACTGTTTACTGTTTACTGTTTACTGTTTACTGTTTACTGTTTACTGTTTACTGTTTACTGTTTACTGTTTACTGTTTACTGTTTACTGTTTACTGTTTACTGTTTACTGTTTACTGTTTACTGTTTACTGTTTACTGTTTACTGTTTACTGTTTACTGTTTACTGTTTACTGTTTACTGTTTACTGTTTACTGTTTACTGTTTACTGTTTACTGTTTACTGTTTACTGTTTACTGTTTACTGTTTACTGTTTACTGTTTACTGTTTACTGTTTACTGTTTACTGTTTACTGTTTACTGTTTACTGTTTACTGTTTACTGTTTACTGTTTACTGTTTACTGTTTACTGTTTACTGTTTACTGTTTACTGTTTACTGTTTACTGTTTACTGTTTACTGTTTACTGTTTACTGTTTACTGTTTACTGTTTACTGTTTACTGTTTACTGTTTACTGTTTACTGTTTACTGTTTACTGTTTACTGTTTACTGTTTACTGTTTACTGTTTACTGTTTACTGTTTACTGTTTACTGTTTACTGTTTACTGTTTACTGTTTACTGTTTACTGTTTACTGTTTACTGTTTACTGTTTACTGTTTACTGTTTACTGTTTACTGTTTACTGTTTACTGTTTACTGTTTACTGTTTACTGTTTACTGTTTACTGTTTACTGTTTACTTTTTTTCAGTTCGAATCCTTCAGGTTGTCTTGGAACCTAGTTAGAAGAATTCGCACTTGTTTTGCCTTCTTTTAAGAACTTTTCATACTCGTTCCATTGTAATTTCGGAACCAGAAATCGGATCCGGATACGTTTCAATAGCATTCAAAAGCAGTATGAAACTCGAATCGATGCTCCACTCGCATATTGTTTGTGGTTCACAGTGTAAGCCGCTAATCTCTCAAGCCAATTGTCGTATGTTCGATCTTTGATCTGGAAAGTCACTACGAAGTGTCACTGAGTGTTTATTTAAAGTCAAATTTCGCACCGGAATGGATTACTCATGCATAACTTTTTACATACACTCACGGACACACTCATATTTTGTGATCTCGTCGAATTGTTTTGAATCATGTATGACACCCGGTTCTTTATGTTTGTTCAAACGTCGGTTTTCGCAGTGATTGAAAGTTATTGTTTGTGAAACAAAAAAAAGGCTGCAATATTATATTGGAAGCCTTCTATTCTGCATTCTTTAATAAGGTTTGGACTGTTCAATAGAAAATAATGTCAATGTAGGAATATTCAAATTCGACAACTGCTGCTATAATAGATATAATCAGCAAAATAACGAGGTGACTCGACTAAAGATGTAACTATTGGAATAATTTGCTTTCACCCTATGATATAACAGTTATTTTACCTTAATATTAATATTCTGTTTGGTGGAAACAATAATATTCTGTTTGGTGGAAACATTTGATTTTACATGTTTCTGCACAATTCACTTTTTTGTGTTTTTATGTATTATTTATTGCAATATGAACTAAATTTTTATACACGATTTGATTATTACCATTAGGGTAAAACGGAACTTATAAATTAACTTACTTACTAATACGAAATGTGATTCGATTCAATTGGAAATTGCATCGAAGTTTGTCGGAAATTGCTTACAATATGGTATGACATTAATCTAATGTGAGGCTGTGTAATTCATTTGTATTGGCTTGGTACTGGCTAGTGTGAGTGTCTTTATGATTCATGATTAAAATCGGAACATGGCATCGATCGAATGATTGCAATCAATCCAAAGAGGAACCAGAAAAAGCCATCGTAAAATTTTTTTCCGGAGCCGGACTGATACAGAAGTAGATGGAGCAATGGCAAACAAATGTAGTTTGGTCTCCAGTCGGCCCCGCCGGTCTCCATTTGATGGTGGCTAATTTTCCGAACAAAGTGTTTGTCAAATTGCTGTCGGGTTCATGAAAATCGCTTTTTTGCACCTTTTTCCCATCACCAGAACAAGGGTTTGGCTCAGTCTTCAAGCTGGATGCTGGCATTCGATTGGATAATTGAAAACTTTGAACTCATTCGCAAATGTGTTGTAACACCTTCGGTGTTGTTGCTAAAGTTCTTTCCATTCGGGCTGGTTCGTTGCGATAAAGGCCGAGTCAATTTAGGAGCATAAAATTGATTGTTATTGCTGAAGTGTAAGAGCGTTAGTTTTAATGGGAAAGTGCGAACCAATCGAATGGAACACTGGCGAATTTGATCGATAAAATTTTGGTTCAGAGATTTTCGATCATTGTTTTTTATGCATACCGAAGACGAGCTACTATTTTACATCAAAAAGTAACAGAGGGACAAACATAAAAAGGCCCTGAATAAAGACAGGTAGGTATAAGTAAAAAAGGAACGATTTATGGATACACCTGCCAAAAGGTACCATTATCGTCATCATAATCATCAACGCGCAACGGCCGGCAGCGAGAGCCGCAGTGGTTTTAGCAGCAGGCCTCTCGGCACTGAGCTTTGGCATCGAACGAGTCAACGACGCGTAATCGCCGAAATATGTTTCGGAATCGATCGACGGGAGCAGCTGATTTCCTTCCGTGATTTTTTTTTCCTCCTTCGTTGAATGATTCTGATCAACGGAGCAGGTGGAAACGATTTCGAAAATTATGATTCTGGTTTTGGCAGCGTAATGCGTTGTTCATATTTCTGAATAAGCTAAGACTATGCTCGCCGTACAAGCAAGTTGAAGTAATTTACCAAATGTGTAGTGGTGATTGTATACAATAGACCTTGAACTAATGTTACTAATTACTTTGGATACATCATCGTTGTCTTGGTTTCATATCCGTTGGCAATGTTTAGGATCATTTTTATAGGGAGGATCTGATGCCTTAATATGAATATTAATAATTGATTTGCTGTGCTATGACACAAGAGGGTCTTGGGTCTTCGGCACACACACAGCACAAAACTATTTTCAGAATTCTAATGTATGTTCGAAACTGAATCCAGACATTTGCCGCGAGATCACGCACCACTACCTCTGTCACTGCCCTAAACATTCGTGGCTTAGTTTGCAGCATTCATCATACATCCAGAACAAAATTTGGATTTTCAGTCAGAACCTTCAAAAATCGCTTGTATATTTTAACACCTCTAATATGCACTACATGATTGTAAAATTCAAAACATTGGCATCGTTGTTAATTAATTTAATTTTGGGTGCTCAATTATCAGCTACGTACACTTAAAATCTATAAAGAATTTACATCATGCCCTAATTGTAAATGACTGTATATTTCGGTAATTACTTCAGGGCAGATTAAAAGATGATACATTTGGTTACCATTATCTGCAAATAGTTAGACAGGAGGATTGCTAAAAGTACCATAATTATCGAAATAGAAAGTAAACAAAGAAAATCTGTCATTTGTACTTAGGTCGTACATAATTAGAAAATTTCGAAGAATTCGGCAATTTTTTACCGAACTTTCAACAGCTGAACGTTCGGTAATCAGATCGGTAATTGAATTGATTACCAATCATTCGGTAATTGGTGAACTGTCAAACAACTACCGTAAACTGTAAACCGAATGGATCTAACTGATTGTTCGTTAATTTTTTGTTTGTTTGTTTCCCTTTGGTTAAAATTCTGGATTTTCGGATTTCAAAAAACAACACAAATTTACAAAAACGAATGAAGAAAATTCCAACCTGTTGTGGCTATGGTTTTATTCCACGAAAAACAGGGTTAAATGTTCCAGCTGACTGGAATTATGAGCGCCTTCCAAAAACACTGCACAATCCGTCGAGTTCACCAGAAATTACTCTCGAACGATTTGTGTAGGCAGCAAGTGGACAAGTGAAACAAAATTATTTTCTGCCTATAAGTAAACAAAAAGCTTTTAGTGGATCTAATGTTTTAAAAACTTTAGCACCTGTACCTCATTCCATTCATGATTTTTTTTCGTTTGGTTAATAAAACGACACTTACTGAAAATTTTAATAACTGTTTGACAGTTAGTTTCACGACAATTACTTTTCACAGAAGTTCGGTTACTGGAAGATAATTTTACCATACGGACAGTACTACCGTACTCGGCGACTATTCAGATTTACTGTATCTATTTACAAAATTCTGTAATGAAAATTTACGTAAAACTGATCGTCCGGTAAAAATTTGCATAATTATTGTAAAATAAAACTCATGTACCGAAATATAGGTAATTTCTATAGAATACCGAAATTTCTCGTCAAAAATATTACCGAACAAAGGAATTAAATTTAGTGTGTACGTTATTTGGTTTTCAAGGAATATCAATACACCGGAAGATGTCATCTTGGAAATTCAGAAAAACATCAAACATCGTTTTCCGACATGTACTCATCAAATCCGTTTCAAAACTATCCATATTGTAAGGGTTTTTAAGAAATATCAATAAACCGGAAGTCGCAATCTTTGAATTCAGAACCACCTCAAACATCGTTGTTCGACATTTACTTAATATCATCAGTATCTAACAGATTGGAAAATTGACATATGAACACAATTATGTAATGAAAACTGCAAAAATGTTATCGCAGAGACGGGACTCGACCCCTTAGCTGACTCCTAACCGGGGTAATTGTTTTACCAATTAAACTACCCTGCATATGAAAACACATGAAGAGAAAGTCCAATTGACTGGACGAAACTAAGCATGCTTCGCTGTACTTAGCCACCACGGTATTCACTTACAGTCCCGCATCGACGGAAACAAATTCAACAGAAACATATACAATGATCACGAGTCTATTTCTACCCATCTATTTTTGCGCACGATTTGAGACTTTTGTTTTTATCTATTTCGCTATCTACGAGGTAACACACGATAGTTTCATGCATCGATTTAAGGGGGGTAGGGTCTGTACGAAGAAAAAAATCATCATTTTTGCGAATTTTTTCCAGAATTATCGTTCAACAAAATAAATTCAAATGTTTTGCATGGTAAAAAGCATCATTCGAACAACATTTTGTAATTTTTTCGTGGAACACTATTGAGAAATAAGTCGGTGAAGAGGTATTTTCGAGAACGCTTCCTAAAGTCATGATTTGCGGTGTCCACTGTATCTCAGTGCAGACTAATCAGAAGTGAACAAATGAACGCAACATAAATAGAGTAGAAGTTTTTCTAGACCCCAACGTTTCTGTTTGATTTTTTTTTTAATTTTTTAAGTTTTTGGTGGTTGTTCAAAGTGAAAACTACGATTTTTCACGAAAAAATCCGCCATTTTGTAGCTGTAAAACCTCCCCAAAGTAACAAACAACGAAATAGAAAATGTTGGGGTCTGGTTTTCTATATGTAGAAAGCGTGTGCAAAATGGTGCAGTAGTTTTTGAATGACGATGGACACGGACTTTCAAAACCTGCTTTCGAGGAAAACGCGTTTAAAGGTTTTCGTCTATAAAATCAATGGAAAATATTAATTACTCCAGGGAGCCCGTAGGGTCTAACATTTCCAAAAATATCATTTTTTTCATAATTGATTATAACGAAACATTTCAAGAATGTTTTGTCAAGTTTTGAAGTCAATCGAAGTAGAAATCTTGGGCCTGTGCGCCGAGCTCTTGCTTCTTCGTAGAATGAGATAGCCATAGATAAAGGTCCATAACTTCCAGAGTTTCGTTCCAATAGGCTTGAAGTTTTCACAGAAAATTCTGCAAATGTTTTACTATAAGAAAATATAAAGAAAATAATAAATGATTTTTCAAAAGTGTTAGACCCTACTCGCCCCTTAATGGATCTCCACTAGTGTGTGATAGCAGCAGTTACGATTGTGTGATCTCAAACACAAAATGGTACATAAACCTTTTAAAAAATTGTATACCGCCACCTAAAGCGAAAGTGAAAGTGGGAAAAGTTCATTTTAACTAGGTTCAGAACTGCTCCAATTTGTGGGTCATATTTGTTGCTGGTCATACAAACCAACTTCGATTATTAGAAATGTGGTGGTCAAAAACTGCAGAAAGGATCTCACTCACTTTTCTTCGAGATGATCAAATCGATTTTCACAAACTTATATATTCAAAGGATAAGGTCTTACCATGGATTCGTTGTGTATAATATTTTAGATTATTTTCCCGTTTCAATGAACAGTTGTTTTTAGAACTCTACAGTAATATTTATGATAGTATGAGTAATATAAGAAAAACAACATTACACCACTAAGTGGATTGAGACTGTTTTTTTATATCACTAAAAATTATTTAATGTCTTAATGAACTTAATGAATATCTATGATAAAAATAGTTTTTAGTCGGGTTATTAGTTAATAAAAAAAATGCAAAATTTTTGTGCGCAACGAAATTTCATATAGATAGTAAAAATAATTATTAAACAAAAATATCCCGGCTTTGCCCCCCCTTCCCCTACGGCGCATTGTTCTATAAAGTCATGCGGCGCTTTACGAAACTATTTCACGAAATGGAGGAAGCTTACTGGTTCAAATCTTTTCTCAAATTCTATTTGCTCGAATTCCGTTTCCTTTATTCTAAAATTTAATTTTCATTATTCCTTCAAATTCCATATTCCAACTATGATTTTCAATTTGTGTTTCGTTTAACAAAATTGATTACGACTTTGCATTAAATCGGAAGCAATGATATAAATCATCAAGAGTAGATGGTGATAATTGTTGCCAAAAAATCGTGGCTTTTCCTAGCAATTATTTTCAATTTAACCAGAATCACCCCGAAAGGAATTTTTAGTTGACGAATCTTCATTACTATCGAAGGTTTCGCTTCCTTCACGTGCGGTTGTCAAACATATGCTGTACATTGAAAACAAATACACATCATACAGTCAGTAATAAAGTCACGACTCGTCATTATTTGGCCGAGACTGGATCCACGTTCGGCACCCGCATGTTTGCGATTTCGTTTTGTTCATTCTCACTAGCATCCAGTGTGCAGAGATCTTCCTCGCGTTACTTCCCGTAACCCCTTCAAATTCTTACCTTTGATTTGCTTAGTTAAAAGGATATTAATTTGCAAAAAATATAATGTTTCCTTCGCCTGTATTTGTTTCGGTCGTTAGTTCAAATTTCATCCACAGTGCAGCATATTCCTTTTTGTGATTTTGTGGTCATATTATTGTTGCAAAAAAGAACGCAGTTGTTAGCGGATCGAACCCACAACTCCTACCTATTAGCGTTTCTGCTGTTTCCAATCTACCCATTGAGAAACCCCGATTCGGAACGGCAGAGCAATGCTGGATCAAGAGCATAAAAAAGCGACGGCTGCATCTTCTTTATCTGGCGCGTGTGTTTGATGACTGCGCGTTGTATAAGGTCAGGTGCTCTCTGTGGTTTCCTCATTGTAGTCTTCCTTGTTCCTTCAGTTCATTCAACATCCCCTTTTCGTGACGGGCTGCTGTTACCACACGAGGCTCCGTAGCGTACGGAAAGACAACAGCACCAACTGCCATACGCCCAACGTGGAGATCGTTTCTTGTGTACCATGTAATTGAGCTGATCATTTTACTCTACCCTTGCCTTCTCCACTGAGATCTGCCGGACTATAGGGGAATGTAGTATAAAACGTCCCTGCTGGCCAAAACGGCCCCCTTCCTCTTTTAAGTTTTCAAGACTTTTCTAAACAAAAGTTTTATTACTAACACTATATTTTCGAGATTTTTCTGCTATGCAAGTTTGGCAGTTGTCATTTGCTGGAAAAAAAAACAAAAATGTCATTAGGCTTCGATGCTAAGCTAAGGTTTTGCTTCGACTAAACAAGCATTTTAACCGTGTAAAACGTCTAATGGTCGATTGCTACTCATAATAATCATAATAATAATAATGATCCAGAGAAACAAAGCCATTTCTTTGTTATACGAATTTTCGCATAACGGTCACTATACGGATATTATGCCCCCCTCCGATTCAGCAGTATGCTTCGAGCTAAAATATTGTTTTAAAGATTTATAACGGTTATTTATACACAATGTAGCGTTGGGAGTATCAAAAATGTTGGTTTCCAACTGTAATTATTTGATTATGCAATTGATTTTTGGTACAAAAAATATCTTCTTTATCTGGTTTTCTTCTATATCGACATTTCAAGTGGCATATTGCATCATTGTTGTGGGGCATACCACTGATTAGTTGTTAGGCATGTTATACGGTTGCTGAGGCATTATGTCCACGGCAAGCGAAAAAACTTGCATCAATCATTTCTCATCACTTCTACCGAAATCATTGAAAATTATGTTTCTCAGGCGTATGGCAAAGAAATACCTACATTCTCGAAGAAAATACATCATTACATGTAGGAATATCTCAAAGTTTTCTTAAGGGTGGCATATTATAACACTTTACCCTATATGCAAAACAGACGCGTTATGTGATGAATATGTTCGTATTTTATTAACCCCCTTACTTTCGATCTCGATTGAGTGCATCTATCTTCGGTGGCGATTTTGGATGGGCCACACGACCACTGTCCGATGAAAACATATGTCATTTCATCTCGGTGATCGGTTTTCCACCTTTAAGATCTTTACATCTGTGTGCTCAAAATGAAAGGGAGACAATTTCCCAGTAACACATGGCATCAATGCTTTTCTGAAGACGTCGAACCAAAAATACAAATAGTTATGAATATGAATAATTCGTGTTTTCAAAATAACCACGGTAAATGGACAGGCTTCATTTTATCAACAAAAAAAAACTAATAACATTTGAAACTCTTGCTCCCGGTCATCCAAATTATTCAACTATTAAACAATTTAAAACCGCCTTCAGATTTCGTTCGATGCATTTGGGAAGATCGCTAGTTGATCGTATACTAAACCAAGCATAATCAACACATTCAAACATTTGGACGAAGTGAAATGCAGACGAAAAATTGGAATAATTTTTAAATTCTTTTTCAAGAGTAAAATGAATACATTCATTCCATTTAAAAATACGTAAAAATTTCGGTTGAAAATACTACTACTCAACCATGCTATATAATGCAGAGCAGCAGATGTAAAAAAAAATATTACAAAACATCCACTACGATTTAGTTTTGCAATGACTGAGCGGAAACATATATTGGAGAAAAGATGATTTATTGGAATAAGATGCGCTCAGAGACAGGACTCGAACCTGCGTTCTTATGCATTCCGTTCTACCCGGGAAAAGATCCTTGAACAAATCAGGAATCGAACCCGATATCTTTGTCAGTATCAGACCCTTCCCGCCGGACCAGTTCATCGCTACAAACATCAGTTACGATGGAGTAACGAAACTACGGATGAGCAGAGCCACTTAGAATGCTAAAGCTTTCAAAAATAAAAGAGAACATATCCAGTTTTAGTCATATTCAATTTCCAGATTGCCTCTACCTGTTTTGCGCGCGCGAGGCTCATACTTTTGTAGACAACTCATTTTTTAACTAAACAAATTATTAAAAATCCATCATCATTATACAGAACATAACAACCTAATGCGTCTTACTTGAAAAAAAAAACAAATATAAAGTAAATTCAATCTTCGTCATTTTACACAGTTTTCGAAAAAATCAAATTGCTGTTTTATGAACAGATCGCTATTCTGAGTATTGAACGACATTCCAGGTGTGTATAGAATATCCGAACCATACCGACACAACTACAGTGAACCATAGTGTAATATACTATGAAACTATATGTGGAATATTCATTTTTTTCAATTTTGCATCAAGTCGCAAGCAATTTTAATTGTGCGAAGCTATAATTACGAAAGAAGCTTATTTTGTGTTGAAGGAAGCTGATTTTTTTACTAAAATAATAATTTGGAATAAATCGATGCCTTTCACGCAGCCCACCTGGGTTCGATTCTCAGCCCCGCACATACGGTCAGAAAACTTATCTGGACCGAAGAGGCGAGTGACCTCATGGTTAAAATCTCTATGAACGAAACAAAAAAATACTCGAAATATATTTTCATTCAAATCATAAAAATGCCCTTTTGAAATGTAATAAATTTTTTGACAGAACTAAAGAAACAAAGTTTTGGTTACGTTTAAGAACAATGGGAGAAGTCCAGTTGTTACCCTGACTACATGACACTTCGAATCAGTTCGTCAAGTACGCAGAATGTCTGTAAGAAGAAGAGACCATGTAAAGAGCTGCAACATCCTTAAAATAGCGAAAAAATCCCTAATTTGTTGATCTTGTTAGCAGATGACTATATAATCTCATCTTAGTTATACCGGATCTCAGTTTTCGGTTCCGGAAGCACCGGAAACAGTTATTAAAAACTTTGAAATCGAATTCCCTTCGATTTCATAAAGATGACTTTCCCGATTTCCACAGGCTTAAATTCAAATTAAAGATTTTGAAATACTATAAAACGTATCTTCCGGTGTCGAAATCAAAGGCTAATGAGTACTTAAACTTTCGAATCGTTGTTTAGAACGACAATGCAAAACACGTACCAAAAATTACAAGTCTAATTTGTAAATTATGTTAGTTGAACGCCGAACGATCCAACATCGAATATTTCCGTCCCCGGATTCTGGCCTCGAAAGTATCGAAAATGTTGGCCAAAATCATAAATATGGACCTTTCTTTCGTATCTTGGATAATGTCCTTTGATTTGATAACTCCTAAATTTGTTTCGGATACGACTTTTGATTCCGAAATTAAATGGTTAAAAGTGTTCAAAATTTCCAACCTTTCACGGTACAAAAAACTGTAGAAAATCCTTCAAATTTTACTAAAAACCAATCCAATTTATGGGTCATGTTAGGTCATACGAACCGACTTCGACTATAATACTTCCCAGATTCCGGTTGCGGAACTACTTGTAATAGTTAAACTCACTTCGTTTTCTCAGAGATGGCTTATATTAGATACTTTGAGTGAGTGAGACATCTTTACACCACTAGGTGGGTTAAAACAGGTTTTGTCTTGAAAACGACTTACTTTACTAAGGGACGCCTTTTTAAAATTTACCCTGTACAAGAATGGGTAGAACTTAATCGTGAATATCTCTTGTTGTACTTAACCCAACAGCATATTTATTTTTCCATGCTCTCGGAAATATGATCAGTGATTCAAGATAAAATTTTCAGTTGTATGAAAGAAAGACAAATAGCTCAAATTTACAGTTTTCTAAATTGTTTGGTTTCAATGAATATTAAAGCGAAAAACTCGTGACCAATATTTGTCTCTTTCGTGCTCGGACGACGGTTTTGATGTAGTGAGCAACATTGTCATTTTCAGTTACCAACTGGGTAGGTATAACATGAAAAATTGATACGTTTCATTTATTTTAGACTGCGCAGTTGACTTTTAATATCAGTAAATTAATTATTACATAACTTTTTGATATATTCTCCATATAAATCATTGTAATTCTTACCATGTGTACTTTAGTATAGGTGCACCGTTACAATTCTGGTAGTAATGAAAGGTTATCTTTCACAATTTACACAATATGTCAACTAATGAGAACGATTTTAGATATTCAGAAGTGTGAGGGTGTATTAGTATTCACGCCATCCAGTTATGCACTTGACATTACCCTCCCACTCCTGTCTCAACAGTATTGAAATGTCCCTTAGATAATACAAGATCTCGATATTTCATACAGTTCAAAAACATCTGGCATCAAAAAAATCGATTTGGGAAATTTCATGTAGCACCACCATCTTTTGGTTGTTTTTCAAAAATAAAAATGTTCAAACTTTGACCACGATATGATTTGTTTTTACACATTTACTCTTGTCCGATTAAGTTCAAATTTCACATAGATACTTGTTTGAGATGCTGAATCTTTTAGCAACTACCACTTTATGAAATTTGATTAACACCCCTTTCCCATACATTCCATTCGCACCCAAATACACACACAGCCATTTGGCATTCTTGACGACCTGTATTCCTATTTCACCTTTGTATATGAGAAAGGCAAAACATGAACACACACTCACACACATAAAGCAAGGCAAAGCCTTGATATTCAATTTCTTTTGTGGAAGTTTACCTTTTGTTTAATCTTTTTTTCCATAAATACGTTTATTTCATAGGCAATATATATATATATATATATATAAGTTTTTCTTCCCCGTCACATCCACATCCATACCCACATATATATTGCCTATGAAATAAACGCATTTATGGAAAAAAAGATTATATAGTACATAGTACTTTAAACCTAATACATTTCGAATATCATATTAGTATGTTGGTATTAATTAGTTAATCTAAACACTGTTTTTATCAAGCGATTTGCTATTATAAATTACATTAAATATAATACATTTATTTTGTACATGATCTTATAACTAATTCAGGTTTGGTTATATCAGTTCATCACTTTTATTCAATATAAGATTGGTTGAACTCATCGAAGAGAAGAAGTCTAACATAAAATAAAATTTAAATTGGAACTCCAATGATTATATACTTCCTTACAATGAAATGATAAAGTAGTTTCATGTAAGGTAGTATATAATCATTGTATGCCTGGTATTACGATCCTACTGACACTAATAATCCTTACAGGTCGGGACTCGAATAAACGACAACTGGTTTGTATGACCAGCGCCCTATACATTGAACCGCCAACCCGGAACACACGATTTTCCGATCTTGTCGCTCTGAGTCGAATGGTATATAAAACTAAGGATCTGCGAAGCTCCGATCAAAAGTCGGATTTCTAGCAATCCTATCCACTTTCCAACTATGAAAAATAGTATTCCAACCCCTACTCCATCGAACGTTCTCGATAATAGTTACTTTGGTTATGAAAGACTGTACTCGAAAAAAATATAACAGTTAAAAATGATCACCAAAAATTCATTTTAAGTCGGATATTTTGAAACTTTCAAGGTGCTACCAGCTTCTTGCAAAGTTGATATGTTCAACCTCTTCTCCAAAGCTAAATGCCCGCACTTCAGACTCAACGACTGCCCATCAAATTCTGGGCAACACTTGTCCCTCCTCTCTTAAACACTTTCATCCACTTTTTTTCCAAATCCTTGTCGTTTGTGAAGGGTAAGCTTCGGAACCCTTCATAATCGCACAGTTATATAGGGTGAAGTTCTGGTGAGTTAGGAAAACTGGCCTCCTTCGGCACAAAACAACTCCATGGTACGATGCCAGATCCCGCCAAAACAGCGAGTTACCGTCGTGGGAGTGGAGCAGACGCTTGTGGAGACATTTTTGTTTATATATTTCGCCTTTGATGGTACCGGTCGTTATGTACGGCTTGCAGAATTTGTCGCACCCACAGATCACCTGCCATACCAAGTACTTCTTATCAAATTTGTTGACTATCTTCTTTTGAAACATTCTGGCAGGACTTGCCAATGAAGGCTGGGGATCTGCTTGGCGTCCGCTGTAATGTTCGTCTCGTCGTCAATTTGGATGCATTTCGGCTTGCGGTATAGCTTCCTGGTGCGAGATCTGGACATTATATTCTGTTTGTTTGTTCGATTAGGCACCTTTTTTACCTTGAAGACATGCAGTCCGGCCCGCTTCGTTGCCTATTAGATGATCAAGCGGACGAATAGACCTTCTTCGTTTCATCCCGAATCAAAAGGTTCGGATTGTGCTGGAAGTAATCTCTCACAATTCCTGCGTTCACGAGGTTGCATTTCTTTACTTTCGTTCCGCTTCCAGCTTTCCACGAATTGATGATTCCCAACTGTTTAGCGATTCACCGCGCTCATAATTTTTTGTCGAAGCACTTCTTGCTTGCAAGCCATCCCGATAACCACTTGACATATTGCACGTTACACTCAAAAATAGTTTTATCACAAATTTCAACAGTTTTTACCCATACTATAAAAAGTATAAAAAGTAACACACCGAAAAAAGTGTTGAATTTTTTGAGTACGGTCTTCATATAAAGATGCAAATGACCCCAAATCAAGAGCTCACAGAAGTTTTCTCTATTTTCGGACTTACTCTTGCCACTTGCTTCAATGTAATATTCAGAAATAACAATATATTAACTCTTGTTAAGATCATTCCCTACCAATGCAGTCAAAACAAATCCGTCTGTTGATCGAGAATTAACATCAATGAGTTACCCGCAAACACCGAGCATCCCATCTGTTGTCCTGGATAAACACGACCTTCCGGTCATGTCGGTTTATTTCACAGAAAATCGGTTCCTTCAATCGTTCGTTTACCCCGCAGAGCGTACCTTTTAATGAGTAAAATATCAATAATTTTAATTTCTATCGTAACGGTCCATTTCCCTCACCTTGTTGGAACAGCGTTTTTCTCAAAGCGTCGGCTTGCTGACCCGAAAAATTTTCAGTATTTCCGCACACTTCTCCGCCAAAGAAGAGTTACGGCCAGCAGACCGACTGTCCGTTCATTGCACTTTGCCAATCAATCCGCGTGCTCATTGCTACTCGATTCAGTTTTTGCTTCTCCACTTACTCGCGAAAAGCGTGCATATCCGAAAATCATAAATCGAAAAATTAAAACATTCTCCGAATGAGCGAACCCTGCGGATCCTTTCATCGCACGAGGACCCAATCTGGCTTCCTTCAGTTTGCCAGAGGTAATTTCCTGCCCCTCGTCTGAGGACTGCGATGGATCACGGAGCTGGAAGGTCGATCAATAGCCCCGAAATTCGCTCGGCCTGGTGGCAAAAATGCTGTTTCTATACTTTTTTGCGTATCCTTCGCAAGAGCGAACACGCGTTCCTCGGAAGCCGACTTTTTGGTGGACCTCTGCTTCTTTCATTCGGCGGGATCCTGAAAAAAAAATGGAAACAGATTTTTACGCAATTTTGGCCGCTTGCCAGTAGCTTTTGGACTTACAGTTGCGTGTTCAGGGTGCGCAAAGTAATTCATCAATTTCGTCGTCGATTGGTATCGGTTTGTGGTACACGGTCTGCTCTCACGAAGACGGTTAGGAAGCCAATTGTAACCGAAATAAGCACCTGAAGTTGCGAGTGCAAGTTTCATTCTGTTACAAGTTAAAATTGACCGGCTGATTGTTCAACTCAGCGGTCGAAACAATCGAAAAAGGCCCTCGTCTTACTTTGTATTGATCGTCGTCATTTGGGCGATGAAAGGTAAAATAATCGAGAAGTACTTTAAAACCGCACATCGACCAATTAGTTATTCGGTATTCCAGAAGTTTAAATTTTAACTTAGAATCGAGACTCTCTCTCTCTCTCTCTTTATTCTGCGAACAACATTCAAAACAGCGTTGCAGTCGTATTTTTGTTTCCTTTTTTTATTCACTAGTAATGGGAAGAGAGGTCACTAACACAATAATTCATAAAGAAAAACCTGGATTAGTGATTATAACTATAACTTTTATTGTTATATATGCTAGAGCAAGCCACATTACGGAAATTGCATTGTGCGTGCCAATCGACTATCGCACCCCTAGAGCACTTCTCATTTCAGTTAATTTTAGTAAATACTAGAAGAAGAGAGAAATCTATGGTTTGGCGATCACTTCGAACAGTAAGGAAATCGATTATCGCATATTGCAGACAATAATATCCATCACTTTAACTCTTTCGTCTACTCCCAGTCAAATATTCTGAAAAATTGGCTTACAGAAAGCTGAGCAACACTTTTTTATTAATCAACGGCATGCTGCCAGAGTTTACTTAAGTCACTCGTCACCCGGCATTGCTCATTTCCTCACTTATAGCTTTCTTGCTTTCTTGCTTTTTCGAACAATGATTGTTAAACCTGTAATTAAGAGGGCGCACATGCGCAGTAATTTCGTTTCACTGCTGCAAAAGAAAGCCTGGCTGAGTTCGACTCGGTGCACCCTTTTACCTGCCCTATACCTCATCGTCTTCGGCGCGGAACCCATTTCACGCACAGATCAAGCATTTCTCCCCGAAATTCCTTCTCAACCGACCGAACCGAAGGACGCCGACCGAGCCGAAGCAGGGAAAACAAATGAACCGAACCAAGTAGCACTTTTTACTGCTACAATTTTCGGCGTTCATGATAAAGCAAAGGTGGTTACGAGAAGCGATCTGCAATCCAGCTGCACGCTGTACACCGTAATTGACACAGTTTTGAAGTCAACTGTTTGATGAGTGGCCTTTGTCACGATATTTGCTTTGTCCTTAGTTGTATACTTGTTTGTATGTATGAGTGGTGATGATACCAAACTGATGCCATACGAATATAGGTAAGAGTTTATATGAACTTGATATTTTTTTTTCATAAATAAGTTTATTTCATAAGGCGATATACATAGTTTTTCTTTGCCTTATATGGTACATTGAACCTAACATAGGTATTTCAAATGCAGTCATAACGGTTACTATTTAATAAAACATATTTCTACTAGTTTACCTAAATATCATATTAGTCTTTTGTAATTAATCATAAACTGAACTGAACTGAACTGAAGAAGATCGCCCGTAGTTGCACTTCGTGATTGACCGAATGAGTGGAAATGTACAATGAACCAAGAAAATGAAGCTTGGGAGAAACAAACCATTTTCACTGTACATACCCACTCACTCCTAACTTTTTATTAAATGATCAATAACGACACTGGCTACGACCAAAGGCTGTGCTACTAAGGGAAAGGAAGGAATGTTAGTCCGATACTCGTTGTTTCTAGAGACCGCGGGTACCATTGTATCTCCACGAACATCACGGGATAGGAGATTTGTTAGTAGGGAGGGAAAGAGATCCGGATATGTTTTGGCAAACAATGCGATCCCAAAAAAACCTGATTTTCGATACTCAGGAGATATATAATAAGTAAGAAAAATATAAAATATCTCCAAGGAACAATCTCTCCAGTATCCCTTTTCTCCCACTCGCTCTGCTGTCAACAACGCGAGATGAAACACGACCACTGAAAGAGTAAAGTAAAAACACTCGCGAATTCTACTTTTTTGAGAGTAGCACCAGGACATCGCATCGCACTCCCAGTGATGCCAACTCTCTCCCATATTTGTCTTTGGTAATGGTTCTACTCAAAAACACTGGTTTCTATCAAACGATTAGCTGCTATAAATTACATCAAAGAAAAAAATAACCTTTTTTTACTGTTCATGATCTTATAACTGTTTCAGGTTTGTTTCTATCAGTACATTATTTACTAGAAGCGCTGTCAGTGTCTCCATACAGTGGGAAATCTAGGTTCACTTGATGTATGTTATTATTGAACACACCAGTAGTCTTTTCAATGCGTGATCCGTCCGTGTAAAACATTTTCTCATGATCAATATGCCTGAACTTACTTGAAAATATTTTTGGGATTTCTATCGAGCGTAGGAGTCCCGGGATTCCACGCACATCGCACTACATGGATGTATCAAAAAATAAAGTTGAGTCTGGGGCATTTAGGATGCTATCACGGATACGAATATATCTTGAAGGGTTGATTTCCAGTGATATATGGTTAAAATATACTGTCATGATACTTGTTTGAGATTGAAGCTTGAATAGCCTTTAGAAGTTATTAATAACGAGAGGATTTAGTTCCTTACTTCTTATTAGCAGCCTTTGTGAAAGCTCCCAAAAGCGATCTTTCAATGGAATAACTCCTGCCAGATCTTCAAGACTCATTGTATGTGTCAAATGCATGCAGCCTAAGGCAATTCGTAACTAAAGATAATGAATTCGCTCTAATATGATAATATGAGAGCTTACAGCGGAACGAAAGCAAACGCATCCATATTCCATCACTGAAAGTATCGTTGTTTGATACAATTTTTTTAGATTTTCAGGATGAGCATCCCACCAAGATACTGTTATTGTTCTAAGAAAATTTACTCATTGTTGACATTTCGTTATCAAATATCTAATGTGTCCTCTTCACCTGCATTTGGAATCGATTCTAACCCCGAAGTATTTGAAAGTCAAAACCTGGGCGATAATTATTCCCATCATATGAAGCTTAAGCTGTGCGGGGTCATGCTTTTTTGAAAAGACGACCAGCTCTGTTTTCTCTACGGAGAATTCGATACCCAGATGAACAGCCCAAACGTACAAGTTATCTAAGGTATCATGCAATGGTTATTGCAGATTAACAGCTTTGAGTCTAGTAACTAAAACGACGCCGCCAGCTGTCAATGTCATACACGTAAAATTGATAGAGGAGCGGACTAAGGCAGCAGTCTTGCAGGAGTCCCATGTAGCTAATTCTGAACGTTGTCAAATCGCGATATGAAAAATACGTGCGATTCTCTGACAAAGAGTTGTGCAAATAATTATTTATAACCACTGGAAATCCATGTTGGTGGAACTTGTCTAAAAAACATATAACTAAGGGGTGTTATTTTTATATTTTTAACGCATATCACTTTGTAACTCTGGTATCGGAAATTAGATCCAGATGGTATTAAAAACATGCAACTATAAAAACCTTTAATTTGAAATTAAGCTCGTGGACATCGGCTCAACCATTTTCGTGAAAATCAAATGACATTTTTCATTACAAACACACACACATTACGATCTCGATGAACTGAGACGAATGACATTCGATCGTATGAAATTTAAATTGCAGCCGGGTTTCGATTCGAAAGTTGAGTTTCTCAATAATTGCATAGTCTTTCCGTATGGGAAAGCCAACAATAAAATGATGATATGATCTCTGAACAAAACGAATGGATATAACTAAAAATCCCTAAATGAGTATGATTGATTGACAGTCTGCAAATCAAAACTTTTTTGGTCAAGAAACAGTTCGCTCCATAAGTTCACTTAAAGAAACGTGAAAATAAAACAAGTTTTTGGGATTCATTGTGGCATGATAGAAGAACATCGTAGAATTTAATATTTAATATGAAATTAACGAACTGGCTTGAAGTATCGCGGTGGGTAATTGATTAGTATATTAATATTACCACTATAATGCTGTTATTATTGTTCTTACACACCAGTAGTTATGTGATCGCAGCAAAAAATAACGTTTTATGCCTATTTGTCTATCGCTCCAATTGACGTCTCTCATTAATATAATTTACCTTTGCCGACAAATCAACTAAATTATTTGTAAAGGTTAATCATTTCCACTAGTAAAGTAAATATAAGTATATCCGTTCTGATTTGGAACATAACCATACCGATCCCGGCAAGTGAACCCAAATGTGTACACATCGCACCATTTTTTAATGTGGAACACATTTTTGTTTTCTATATGCACCCCTATATTAAATCGAACATAAGACGAAGACGAAACATAAAGTATAGAAATCGTTTATGTGCCCATGCACAAAATAGGATAACCCCTAAATGACCATCACCTGATTCGGCCAGTTTAAGTCGAAACTCGTTTACGTTCGGCACGACAGTAAAGACGTTGCACTTCGGTGCAAATAAAAAAAGTGTTCTGTAAGTAGCAGAAACTTTATGTCTGCCTAGCGGTTTATGTTGAGCTGCTAAGTTACATAACAGTTCAACATAAACTGTTATGTACTGACGAGTCGAAGACGAAACATAAAGTATAGAAATCGGTTATGTGCCCATGCACAAAATAGGATAACCCCTAAATGACCAATGAGAAAAAGATTATCGCTTCAACCGAAATCGCAGAATGGTAGTAATGGTAGAGAAACGCTACAAAAATAACTACTTTCATACAAAACTTGAACACAAGCTTGACGAAAAGAAGCTTCAAAGAAGAAATCACAACAAACAGATGCCGTTTTTCATTGAGAAACACTGGTGGCGAGGATTGCTCTGGTTTTGCACTTTCGAGCAGAAATGCAACATTCTGACGGTGTTTCATTGCGATTTCTGCTCGAAAGTGCAAAACCAGAGCAATCCACGCCGCCAGTGTTTCTCAATGAAAAACGCCAAGAGTCTATATTCTGGGTTCGCGTGTTCGGTGTTGGTCCCTAATAAAGATCAATCTCAGCAGACTCTCGTGAATTTGCGGATTCAAAAGTGTGACGATTAATTAAAAATGCCGATCATTAGAAATTTTGGTTGCCTTGTTCCACATCAATGGCTCGAACAACCACATGGGGCTGATGCTTGTAGTTTTTTTGTAATTTATCACAGTTGTATACCCTTGCTTCAGTTCTACTCTGGGCCTTGCAACGAGTAATAAGATTTGCGTCTATGAGCCTCTATTCTGAATCAACACACAGACATTCCTCGTCTATTTTGTCCAGTTGTTCACTGTTTTTTTGTGTTGGATCCAATAGGTTACAAAAAATTTGTTTGCATTTCTCATATAGAAAGGTTATGCAATCACTGTGAAAACCGACATTTGAACCGAGGCCCGGACATTTTGGTTATATATTCCAAAAGGGATCTCACTCACTTTTCTCAGCGATGGTTTGACCAATTTGCACAAACTCAGGGTAAAATGGAGGGTCTTATAGTCCGGATCCGACTTCCGGGTGAAGATTGTTAAAATATGTATACCGCCAATAAGAGTGGTGAAGTAAAAAACGAAAAAAAGAATTCGAAACTCGCCTTACAACTATTCCAATCGGTAGTCATTGCACACAGAGAACAGACATCACTCAAAAGAATGTTCATCACTCAAAAGACTGTACTACAGCATTCTTTTTCATGACATTTTGTGCAGTGAGATCAAACGTTTTAACCGCAATAATTTTAATATACGCTAGTGGAGCTGGCACTTCTTGTTTTTTTTAATCTGATTCGACTTCTGGTCTGGTTCAAGAAATACAGGGTGATTAGTGTAAAAATGTCAACTTCACAAAAAATAATCGGGTTTGTAGATTTTGATAGCCGCATACAAAATTAACTTATTTCAGTTTTACCGATATTCAGTAGGTATCCAAATTTACTTGGAACGCCCTACGATTTCTCAAAGATGGTTACACTGATTTTCAAAAATTTTGAATCAAATGAAATGGTTTACAATCGCTTAGATGAATAAAACTTCAGCTACACCAATTTCCGGCTCCAAAAGTATCGGAAAGAGGAGCTCAATCGTTTTTCAAAGGAAGGCTAGGTCGTATTTCATAAAACTTCAAATTAGACGACTTACAAAATCGGTTAATTTTATCCGATTCCGACATCCAATTATAGAGTTACAGTGTAATGAGTTCTTAGAATTCAAACCTTTATAGAAGATGACGATGCCCAGAAAAAACTAACTATTCAAATTTATTCGTCATATCAATTAAGCGCCATACGAACCGTTTTTGATAATGCTGATCCCTGAATACCGGTTCTAGAAGTACCGTAAATATAGTCCAAAAACTTTAAAGTTATGGAATGCAGTTATAATTTCAAGAAAACTAAAAACTGAAGAATTGTTATGCCAAAAAACTCAAGTGAACTAATAAATAAGGGTATTATTTAACTCTAGGTGGATTAAGCCCGTTTTTTGTTGAAATAAGTTACTATCGAGAGGTATAGAAAAATAGACAAAGAAAGCCTCAAACTCGCTTTTAAAATTTAAACGTTCATCAGAATCATACAATGCAAGCATGAAATTATGTTTTAGTATAGATGAGGTGAAGAGCAAAATGTAAGTTCTATCTGGAAGATATTTGATGATTGAAGCGACAAAAACTTTTAGGGAAAACTTTCTTAAGGTCTTGTTGCTACTTTGTTGTCGTGAGTTTTATCCCGTTGTTTTTTACATATATTTAAAAAAAACAATAAGGACTTTTAAATCAGTTCGCTTTCACATCTCATCCAAGTCAGTCGATATAACAAAACCGCCTACGTTCGGGACGAAAGAAACCAAGTACAGTGTTGTGTAGTGAACAATTTAAGAATCAAACCAACTCTTTTGCAATCGCTGCGCTGCCCGAGTGGCGAGCTTTGAACTAAGCGATTGTGATAATTTTCAGATTTTGCTTGAAGATTCGAACAAAATGCAGGGTTTTTGTTTTTTTTTTATGAATCGAATACTAACACACAAAAACGTGTGAAAATTTGGTAAAAAAAATCGAATCAGTAACTTTCCGTGGTATGTTTGATTGATATTTATGGAGAAATCGTAACATGAAATACAAAATTAGAAGAAGTGAGGCAGTACCCAACCTCACTTCTTCGAATTTTGTATATCATGTTACGATTTCATATCTGGGATATTTTTTGTTTTTTGGGTTGGATTTTTAGATTAATTGATAAATTATGATCAAAAGTTTTATGACTAGTCTATTTACTCACGTTTTATCATCTAAATCAAATCTGTATGTGAACTGAAAAATTAAAATTTTATCCGAGATTGTCAAGAGTATAGGACAATTTGAAATCATATGTTTGATGACAACACGTGAATAATCGTTTTTCTTACCCATATTTGTAAGGTTTTGCAATCTGCATTCTTTCAAACTCAAGTAAATAGAAAAATTCGTCAAAAATTTTTCTAAATACATGGGATTTGTCAAAACAATCACCATAACGCTATCTCGTGGTGATCACGCTGATTGGATTGTTAAATAATAGAACGACCTGTGAACCAAACGAACAAAAGCAAACGAAGTTTGCTTAAGGAGCAAATGCATTGCATTTACTTCAATGCAATAAGACAAATAATGTTGTTTACATCCAGTTTTATAAAGAGTTGGATGCAATTCAATTCGCAAAAGACAATAACAATGTGCACTATGTGGAGCACGAAAACATTAAGTACAGTATATATGGAAGATAGTGCTATAGAAGTGCGTGTGCATGATCTTCCCTCAAGCGTCACCGATTCTAATATTCGCAAAACTATGTCCCAATACGGAGAGATTCTCTCTATCGAAAAAGAAAAGTGGAAGAACTTTTTCCCCGGTATTCTAAATGGCGTACGTTTGTTACGCATGCGCTTGAAGAGGCCTATACATTCTTATGTGACTTTCGGTCAGGATACAAGAATTCCGTGCAAATCACTTGTTACCTATGACAATCATTTCAAGAATTTTTTGTCAATTCCACAAACCTATCGGAACAAACTTCCTACATATAAAATACCCAACCCCAATCTTTTCCGTTTTGTTTTTTGTTATTTCGGTGAGATTTCACAGTTACAAAATGGCACATTTTTTCGTGGAAAATCGCAATTTTGATTGTGAAATGTTAAAAAAAGATTAAGAAATATCAAACATTAACCTAGAAAACCGTCTACTACAACCATGTGACTTGAAATTGTAGACTACTGATAACTACTGACTACTGACACTGCAAATCATGATTTCTAATACGCGTCCTAAAAAATACTTCTTCACTGACTTATTTCTCAATATTTTTCCAAGGAAAATTACAAATGTTGTGCGAATGATGCATTCGTTAGACCACGCCCCCCTTAACCTACAATTCCATCAGTTACGATGGTATATGAAATATTTATAAGAGCAAAACCATGCGTATCCAAAGAATCAGAATTTCGGATACTGAAAAAACAATAATCTTGACGTTATGTTTTCACATTTATTCTTAATTCATTTTACACAAGTCTACATTGTATCAAAAATATACAACGATCGGCTACTGGGAGTTGCTGTTGTGAACGTAAAATCTAACATTTTCGAATATAATAAAAATAGTAGTACATACTGCATATGCTAGTAAATGAAGCTCATATTTTCTAAATTACCTTTATGTACATAAAATATTTGACTAACATAAGTTACTAGTGAGCTAACAATTGATTACAGCATAAAATAAAACTTAATACCTACAATTTACTCGGTTTTTGGATTATCTTCATTTCAGCTGATTTTGTAGACATATTTTTTGATCACTAAAGACTAAATAACAAATAGAAAGATAATTTTTGCTTCATACTAGGAAGGAAGTATGACTAATTCATGGACGGATTCACTACCTAATAAGGACAATGGGGGTTACAGGGTACAGGACATAAGTACAGTAGGAGACGAAAAGCAGAATAGCAGCAGTTCAAGTATACAATTACAAAAGTGCCTTCGATTTTCTTGTTTACGCATAGAGTCTTTGGTTCAGTAGCTGTTTGTGAATAAAAGTAAGAACTCTATTCATGACTAACGTGTGTGTGAGTGTGTGCTTGTAGTTTTAGGGCGTGTCATGCCGTGGTGTCCCATAAGATCGTTTGTTAGACTAAATAGAACTAACCAGGAGGAACGGCCCCTTCTGACATGTTTTCGGTAACAAAAGCGCCTTTCGTTTCCCCTTCAATTCGGAACCCCTTCCAGCTATTAGATACTTAAAGGGTTTCTTAATTGTTTCACAGAAGACTAGACAGTAGTTTAAATTGGGTTGCAAAGTACATTCGCAATAACTTATCGGTATTTACAAACTAGGAAATGATTAAATGCTAACACTCAAGTTTTGGTTTTCGAAGCTTCGCTTTTCGTAAGGAATAGCCAAAAATAATTTTGGCTGAACTAGATCGAAACATTCTCTTAAGCAAAAATGCTTAAAATCACTTACATTTTAAGAACAGTACGTCTGTAACTCGATTGAATAGTACTACTAGGCTGTACAGGTTCGTAGGATTTCGTAACTGATAATTCAGAAGCATCAGTACTACAATTGATTTTTCACACCATTGGCAATCCCATTGATTGCGGTTTCTTATAATAAATTATGTATACTCCGACAAGCTACGGACGTAGCCGCAAAAGTAAACCAGAAGAGCCGAAACGTCATCTGACGCGTGTGGCAGCAACGGCTTTACAAAAACAACAGAAACAACAGCAGCAGGCGATAGTTATTTCTGTTGTTTGGTTGCAATTTTAACAACCCTAAAGAAGAAGCGTCCTAATTGAGCAACATCTGTTGTTGTTCGTGTGTTCCTTTTCGACTCGCTTGATAGGTAATCATGCCCTCAGCGTTTTTTTTTAATCGTCAGTAGGCTGGGGTTTGAAAAATACAACATAAATATAAACTAAATCGACACCGCAGAGAGGGCCCAACTCGGACAAAATCAAGAACAACTGCTGCTAACTTCCATTTTAATTTCCGCGTGGTGACGGTGATGTTGGTTATAATTCTGATGGTGTTGGTGCTCTTGATGGTGACGATGGAACCCAGTACTGGTGGCTGAGGCAGCGGCGGCGGCGGCTGCTGCTGCAGCAACTGCCGCAACGGTGGCTGAGCTTGGTGAATCGCGCCCGGGGCTGCCCATATCGGTGTGATTCGTCGCAGAAGAGTTAGCACCCAGGGTAACGGTGGAACAGTTATCCACGGTAACAATGACGGGTTTGTAATCCTCTGCCGACGGCAGAAGCGTTTGCCCCCCGCCCACGAGGTCACTGTGTTGCCCCTCGCGATGACGCCGCAGATCCACCTTCCGCTGAAAGGCCTTCTCGCAGAGCCCGCATGAGAAGGGTTTGTAGCCGGAGTGCTTGCGCATGTGGGTGATCAGATTCGAGCTCTGACTGAATGCTTTCAGACAGACAACGCATTTGTGCGGTTTTTCACCTGGGAAATGAAAATAAAGATGGTTGTGTTAATGAGTGTGTGGTGAAATGTGTTTCTGTTGATTTACGTCTATCAATCCGTCAACGGTCAGCCTGTGAACAGGTTAGCGTCATTTGTACAAATTGCATTGGTATTACATTACTTTTGTAGAATTTTTATCTCCCAATAACCGAACTGTCTAACTGTCAAACATTTATTAAAATTTTTAGTGTCTAAAAAAATCTTGAGTGGTTCGTCGAATGGGCTGAGGTACAGGTGCTAAAGTTTTGAAAACATTAGAGCCACTAACATCTTTTTGTTTACTTATAGGCAGAAAACAATTTTCTATCACTTGTCCACTTGCTGCCAACACAAATCGTTCGAGGGTAATTTCTGGTGGACTCGAAGGATTGTGCAGTCTTTTGGAAGGCGCTCATAATTCCGGTCAGCCGGGACATTTGACACTTTTTAATTGTTTCGTGGAATAATACCACAGCCACAACAGGTTGGAATTTTCTTCATTCGTTTTTGTGTTGTTTTTTTGAAATCCGAAAATTCAGAATTTAAACCCAAAGGAAAACAAACACAAAAAAATACCGAACAATCCATTAGATCCATTTGGTTTACTGTCAATTTACGGTAGTAGTTAGACAGTTCTTCAATTACCGAACGATCGGTAATCAATTCAATTACCGAACTGATTACCGAAAGCTCAGCTGTTGACAATTCGGTAAAAAATTACCGAATTCTGCGATAGTGTGTACAGTCCATTCAAAATTCCAACTTTTTGGTAGCGATCGGCGTCAATTTGATGTGCTTCTGATTGTCCACAAGGATTTTTTGTTAGCTGAATAGTATCACGGTTCTCAAAAACATAGCAGACTACACCACTAGGCTATAGAAGGTGCTTACTCTATTCTATGCACAAAACTGTTCATTGGGCCTTATTACGAGTATCACTACACGGTGAAAACCAAGTGAAGTGATTGTGACTCTTATTATCGGTATCACTTCACGGTGAAAATCGAGTGAAGTGAATTTAGGTCCTAAGGAAGTAGCTTCAGAGGCAAAAGTAATTACATGGATGAACTTGATGCCAATATGAACATCACGCCCTAAACGTTTTGTTAAAAAAAATAGTATTTTCCGCCACAGTGATCACTTCACTATGCGTGATACTGGTAATAAGTAAAATCAAGTGAAGCGACATGTAAGTGAAGTGAATGTGAAAGTGGAAGTGAGAACGGTAATAAGGGCCAGTATCATCGTTCTCAAAAACATAACAGACTAGACCACTAGGCTTTAGAAGGTGCTTACTCTTTTCTATGCACAAAACTGTTCATAGGAAACTATTTCTACATTTGCAGAAAATTGTGGTTCTCTATCTGATCAACCTTAAACGTAGTAAAGGGTGATTCTAATCCTCAATTATGTTTTGGGTATATTTCTGAAGTGCGAAATGGAAAACCTGAAAACATGGCCACATGTTCTGGAAGATAACTGAACAAGTTATTGGAACGTAACTTAAAATAATAGATGTAATTTTTGTAAGATTTCTATTTTTGAGCTTGTCGATTAATGGATTACTTAACCTTATTATGATATACAATAGGTACGTGAAGGGAGGCCAATACTCTAGTTACCATCGGCAATCTTCATATGTTTGTGTCACTTCCCGTCAATATTTGTGCCAGAGAAAGAGTTCCAAGTTTACCGACGTAGTTCACTCCCATCTGCAAGGTAGCTTTATTGACACAAGTGAGTCGAGTGAACCAATCGAATGCAAACCCGACGCAGAATGCGGCTAACAACAATCGAACCTTTTGTACTTCTACCGAAACCGAAGCAGATACCGAAGCCAAATCTAGGCAAATATTGTTCCACCCGACGAGCGTCTTGTTCAATCTTTAAAAAAAACTCTTTTTCGGGTAGATATGTGACCTAGCAGCGTTGGACAATGAGTTCGATTGTTCTTTTTCACTTAAACCTTGGAAAACTTCGTTAATCTATACACCCCGAGCACGAATTAACGTTGCAGGCCAATGTAATTCCACATTTTCCTCGTCTTAATTGATTAATTAGTTTGAACGTTAACGACACCAACAATCTTATAAAAACTTTAGTATTTCCTGTTGTAGATGTTCAATCTTCTCACAAATTGTGATTGTTATTGCAACTTTCCGTGTATCTCAAATCCGGTGTTCAAGCGGAAATGCTCAAATAGTTCCAATTACCGAAAAGGGTGGAAGGCACTTGATAAAAAATATAGTCATTCATTAACACGAAACCCGATGCCAAACAACTAAAGTGCTTGACACGCGAATCTAAAATAAACATCGAATCAACTACCCCTCTATGTGTAACCCGAAGTAAACCCCTTTCGGGGATTTGTTTACTCTTCCATCAGGGCCGCTCTCAATTAGAAAATGAAGTAATAAATTTGTTCAAATTTGTTGTATATTTCTATAAACGGGAAAATCAGCTCTTTGTTTTCACTTTCCACTGATCGGACGCACGAATGGAATGGGAACCGTCCCCGGGACGGGTTGCTTATCGTGGATTAATAAATTTTGTGTCGTAACTGTCTCCCGCTCCCACGGGGGTTGTCCCAGGTGTCCCGAGCTCGCTCGTTCCGATCGATTAGTGTTAGCCGAAGCACAGTCAGCCTTCCATTGAGGCATTGTAAGCCACGGAGGACGCTGTAGAATGAGCGAAACCCTGACAGAGTTTATGTGTCAGCAGGGCCACCACAAAGAGACCGATCGAGCGGGTTCCAAATAAGGATATCGGTTGTAAAACGGGACCGCTTTCCCGAATCGGTAAATTTGTTTTTCTGTCTGCTGGTTGGGCATTGTTCGATTCCGATGGACCCAACCGATGGTAGCTATGGCGCTTGTAGGCCTGCTGATCTTACATACCGCGAGCTGAGGTTTAGTTGCCACACACGAGCCACTATGCGTAGGGTGGATGGTTTTGGGATGGGTTGGAAACCAAGTACCTTTCCGGAAACGGCTGCATACCTGTGCTCTTGGGAACTGGAATACAAGTTTATTTCATTAGGATGAAGATCCTCGATTAAAGCTACGAACTTAGAAACGGAGATGCCACATTTTAAAAGATAGTAATAATCTATTTTACAGCCGAGTGCTATTTTTTTCGTCCAAGGCATGAACAATCCTATGCGCTTACAGAAAGTGAATTATTGGTGATGCGAACATTGCATTACGATATGGTTGATCGATGGAACAACTAGGGAATTTGCTTTAGATTATCCTGAAATAAAGTTATTTTCATAATAATTAGTTGGGTACATCTTGTTTCAGTTAGCCACAGTCAGACTATAGGCTATAGTACGACAGAATCAACACCAATAATAGTGTAGAATAATTTCATGGAGTCCAAATCTCAATTAGTTTGCTTACGTGAAGAACATTTAAATTTCTCCAAAAAAGTTTTCGTAAGACTTTTAGACCGCATCCTGAATTGGAAAATAATCCACAGAAAAAAAAATTGTAAGAACAATTATGTCAGAGTTTATTCCGACAAAAAATCTTAAATTCTTGCAAAAATGTGAATAGTCTCGGGACTATAAGCCCAAAAATTCATCAATTCGACAGTCCCACGACAAAAAGATCTAACTGCAAATGAGAGCCTCTCTTTGTTTACTTTCTCTTTTCATTATTACGGTGCCATTACTGACACTTCTTGAAAGTTTCCTATATAAATCGAAAGCTTGTAGTTTTAACTTGAAAGTTTTACGAAGAGTAAGGCTTCAAATATAAAATCAATCCGGTAAATCGTGAAAGAAAAAGTAAACAAAGAGAAACTGTCATTTGCAGTTAGGCCCTTTTGTGGTGGGACAGTCGAATTGTTTTGATTGCGAAAAAGTCATGCCGTAAAATTCACTCTGAGCCTTGAATCCAAATAAGAGCGCAACCCTAGCCAAAGGAACAATTGAACTCATTGAACATGATAGCCTCACAAAACACACATGAAAACACATCAATTAAATTAATTAAATCAAGATATAAACCACGGCTAAAGTGGTAAGCCCGTAGATGGTGCAGGCTAGGGTATCGGCAGTGTGAAAAGTGTTGCTTCTGGCTTACGGCACTGCCCCCTAGGCGGTAGGTTGGATGATGCAGTCCCACATCAGACATACAATCACTTAACTATGTGCACACGTGCGTGTGTGTACTTTTCGCTGATTTCTAATTTAGAACATGTGTCTCTTTACATAATAATAATAATAGTGTCTCCTAAGAACATGGTAGCAACCGGCAGCCGAGGGTGGAGGTACAACGGAGGACACCAGTATGTAATTTACAGGCATGTGTTTTTTCGCCGGCACTTTTTTTTCTCCCCGGATCGGTAATGTGATTTTAATTGTTGAAATCGAATGACAAATTAATGACACGACACATTGATGGAGGCGCACGATGGTCGGTGCCGCAGTCGTAAAGGAATTGATTTTATTTCTTGTAGTCACCCTCACCCGTCGGCATCCAGTGCAAAACGATACCGAGTATCGTAGTTGCACCGAAAAAGGAAGCAACAGTTTGGTTCACTATAAAGCGCATTTGCGAACATGCAATCTGTATCAGATCAGACGGCTTCTGTCGTTTGCTACGTGCTGTGTTTTGCTGAATATTTTCTTGTCCACCATTACTGCCGAGTATTAATTTAATGTTGTTCATGGGTGTCTGTTTTAAATACTATACCGTGTCCATTTTCATTTACTTTATCGGTACACGATTATTTGTATTTGGATGAAAGATCGTAAAATAGAAAAAAAAATACAACGTATATTGAAAACGTCAATATGGTCTAACGAAAGTGTTTATCTGGATATGAAAACAGTATATTATTTATATACTATATATTATTATTATTATTAGTATCATATCAATTTAATTATCGGTAACTTAATCAATGAAATCCAAACCAAACAAATTGCTCGCCCTTTGAGCCGAAAAATATATCTGTATTTATGTTTTTGTTGTATTTTTTGAAAAAAAAACTCATAGGAGCATAATAACAAATCTATCACTATAAGGTGAGGTAGAATTTCTCATCCACTATTATAACCCGAGCGTCATTATGATAAAAATGATTACAGATTCGTGGCAGTCTAATCTGTTAGTTCTCACATCAATGTACTTGAACTCCATACAATGATCCTTCGATGGTTTTACCAATTGGAAACAAAGTAGTACAAAAAAATGCACCATAGATAGAGTAGGGGAGACCGGGGCTAGTTGGCCGAACGGCCGGTTGGCAGAGTAGCTTTTCTGAATAGGCTATTATGCGTTATCCTTTTTTTGGACGAAATTGGATTGTATGTTTATGTTGATGTTTATAAGGAAAAATGTACATGAGAAATAAGTAATGGAAATAGATTAAAATCATTGACAAATAAGAATAAGGGATTAGAATCATCAAAAATTGGAAATTTTCGATATAAAATATGATTACAATATTTTATGAATCAAATGCCATCAAAACTTTTAGCATTTAGAGTTCCTGACAGGATTTCTCGCAGATTGACCCAACCCCGAACAAAACTCGTCAATTAATATAGAATCTGCTGCAGATGTAAGCCATCTTGAAAATAACAGACCTCTCCCAAAGGCTGATTCGGAGGAGCCTCAAACTCGTGAAAATTTTAACAACTCTCTAATAAAAGCAGCATTGGAGAAGTAAAAATTGAAATCAAGCGTAAGCGCGAACGCTGGTGGAGGAAAAGGTAAAAAGGATTTTTGAAAAATTTCATTAATGCTGCTGAAACTAATTCCAGAACAGTTAAAAAGACTCAAAAAACAAGAAGGGAAGTTTTTTCACGTACTTACATAATAAAAATGATGCATACAGATTTTTTTAACTAATGAAAACATTTATTTATTGTGTTTTTCCTAGATACGATTCACCAAAGGCCTTTTCTAACATTTTGAACGTTTCGGAACACTTAAATCCATTTGCAACACAAAATTTGATGCACGCATGTTGTTCTAAATTTTCATCCATTATAAAAATCGCCGCACGCAAATTTTTCGACTTCTTTGTATAGACGCCAAACAAAAACTAATCGTACGATATGCGTCAAAATTTGACAGAATGTGTATAAAAGTGTTGCCAACGTTGAGAGAATAAAAGTTTACCGATTGGACAAGCGCGGGAATTTTAAAACGAAAATTCCGGTTCTTTTTTGATCATAAGGTATATGTGAAAATATCAATTTGTCCTCCAGCAGATGAGGGAGCCACTCATCACTCACTCACGACATATCCAATTTCAACTCTTACGACACCGAATTACAAACCGTTTGGCTTGGATCTCACGCCGATTCGCCAATATTGTTTGCACCATAAGAATAACAGATAGGTAAATCAGTTCCACAGATAACTCGATATAGGCTCGTATATGAGGTGTATGTATAAAATTTTTAAGCAGCAGCCAATCTGTAACAGTAAAGTTCCACCGAAAGAAATATAGTAGTTCTCCTGAACCGTTCTTTCGTTTTTCAGAAATTTGATATGGTTCCAAGGAAAAAAGTTAGAAGTAGTCTTGGCAATAGTCTAATTATACGTTGGAAATTAATTCATTTAGAGTGAGTCCAATGTATTAGTACTTTTGTGTACTTGCTCAAAGGTCGTGAAATTATGCAACTTTAACTAAATTCTTTAAAACTGCGAGGCGAAGGGGGCATTCGCCCCGGGCGTAATGCTTTGAGGGGGGCAGCAAATCAATCCTTGGAACTTTTTTTTGCTCGTCCAAGCGATCTCTCCATTCAGCGTTTAGCCTGCGTTTGATTTTTTTTTGGAAAATTGAACCCATTTAAAACTTTCCATTCGATTTGGCAGCTCTTGCTGAAAGTATTATCTCCACATTAGCAACGCCTCGATATTTCATTTCAACGTAAATCTGCCAACGAGCAGAGAACGAAGCAAAAATCAGTCCATACAAAATCTGTGCAAACTTTCCATACCATCATAGCAGATCGGTATCATTTTGGTAAGCGAAGAAAAGGTCTCGCCACTCATTTCTGCGAACGAAAAAAACAAAGACTCGTCGGAAAAACATTTTCACTGAAGTTTTCCCTATCAAATTGAAAACTTTTAGGGGCTAATTATCGTCTGTGCCACTTTTAAAATCTGTGCAGTATATTGAGAATCTGTGATACACAGATTAATCTGTGTATCTGGCATCTCTGACACAAACCACTGATAGCTGTCAAACGATGTTCATCCACCGTATTTGATAAGGTTATATCAATTTCGTATAAAACCTAATATGAAACATCCTTTTGAATCTAATCTCTGGTATATGTTCAAAATAATAGATGAACGGTTAAAAAGTTATAATAGCTGAATGTTTTTTCAATAGAACACACTTCAATTTATTGATCAATAACAACTCTCCATTCTGCACACATTGGAACATGCCTAAATTACATTCTAGAAAAGACATCATTTGATATCTTGATAATAAGATATCCAGCTCTCATATTTTACGAGTAAAACGTAAGCAACATACATTTTTGTGTTACGCCATGTGCCCTCAAGCGAGTTCGCATCGCATCTCGTACATACATGTAGGTGGAAAAAAGGTATGTTTAATGTGAATTTCTTTATAATCTGACAGTGTCTGATTCTAGAGATTTATATCTGCAGAACTATCATTTACTTGATTGCAAAAACAAACTGTAGACATATTTATATCGCAGACTTTTAAAAATTGTGTTTTTCGCAGACGTTCTTCAAAATTGACCGACTTTTAAAATCGGTGCGATTATTTTTTTTTCTAGTTCGCTAAGACGATTCCGTGCATCATACATTATAGAGAACTTGAAGTCTGCAGGTTTTTTTCGAGTTCACAGACTTTTTCAATACTGTTTGAAGACATTATAAATTTTCTCCTGGTACCTCTGATCCATTCGCATTGTTCTGCTGCTATCAGCAGTGTGGATGAAGCAATCAGATTTATTGGCATTTAAAACTAAGCAAGCAAAGTTCAAATGACTAGAAACTGTTATTAAATAGACGATATATTTCGTGACTCTCACTTGAGTACGACAACAAATATCAATTGCTGATTGACATAATTGACATAATTCGAAAATTAAACTTTACTGTACTGATAATGACATTGAAACCCTATACAATCACTTTTTGTACAGTTTCGTATACCGCATATGAGAACACAAATACGTCAGTCCTCCTCCAAAAATAAAAAAAAAATATTTGGGGTTTTCTGTTTTCAAGCAACGATGACTCAAGCTACAAAGACAAACTTTTCAACTGTATCGGTTTTGGAAAGCTTGTTCCGTGCAATTCCGTCATTGGCATTTTGTTTGCAGTACAACAGCTTTCAGTAGTTTCAAATAGATTATTTTGAAGCACACCTGAAACATACAGTTGACGAATCGTGCTACCAAAATGACCAAGCGTTGATGCATTGATAACAAGGCAGATTTTAAAGACTGTCCCAGAAAGTATGGACGCAACCAAAAACCGCTGCCATTTCGCAATGGTTCAGAATATGTCAATTTTTATGACTGCGTCCTGTTGTTTACACTCTTCTTTAACCACTTGTGCAGTTGTTTATTCGTTTTCATTAGTTTGTTTCGAAATGCGTGGACTTTCAGCAGAACAACGTCGAAAAATTGTGTACAAATGGTGCACAGAACGCGGACTGTCACTGAGAAAGACAGCAAAAATGGAAGGAGTAAGTGAAAAATCCGTGCGAAATGCAATCAGGAAGTTCGGTGAGGATAACACCTTTGAGGATAAACTGAAAACGGGGCGAAAAAAGTACGGGTGTGTAATCTCAGAGACATAACTGGATGTCGTGAATACGAATAAAACTGACACGATTGCTTTACACTTTCGAATTCGAATTGATAGTTGATCGATTGTGTGAATTGCAAAACTTTCCCCCTTTTCACTACTAATCTTTTCAACGAGTTTTGACGTCGATTATCTCATTTCGGATTTGCATATTTCATTGAAAGAAACTATTGAGATGCTCTACAGAATTCATTTCTGACTTTTAGAAGGACCAAATTGTGGAGTTCTTTACGATATTTAGCACAGTTCGGAACATTTATCTCGAAAAGTGCACAGCGAAAAGTGCACGAACCAAATAAAATTATTTTGGATTTTCACTAAACTAATGATTTCTACCTTCGAATTTCACAGAAGTAATCTCAATAGTTCTTTAGATAACATTTAGAGCCATTAGAACGGCTGATTTTATATAATGTTGTCCAAGATCTTGCTTCTTGCCACTACTCGAAATCAACGGTAGAATGGTATACTACCAAAAATGTCACTTTCGTCCCAAAAGACATGAATCCACCAAATTGCCCACAACTTCGACCAATTGAGGAATTTTTGACATTAACGAAGGCACATCTTAGAAAACATGTCTCGGCAGCCGAAACCATTCAACAGTTCGAAAAAGTTTGGAAAAAAGTGTCAAAACTTGTCGCCAAGAAGTCTGTATGGAATTTAATAAGGAACGTTTGCAAGAAGATGCGCCAGCTAGTCTACAATGGCTTAATAGCAAATGTTGAGAATGGTATTCTGTTGTTGTAGTCTAATATTATCAGAATATCAAATAAAATTTGAATATCTAACACTTGTGAATTATTTACAGCGAAATCAAAATGCGTCCATACTTTATGGGACAGTCTTTAGTTGGCTGGACATGTAGCGCTAGTGACGAAAGAGAAACCATTTAAAGTGGTATTCAATAGGAAACCTCAAGCGAACGAAATTTTCATGGCAGAACTTACATTCGCTAAATATGTGCAATCGAGGAAGAAGTACACTAGGGATTTTAAGGACGAAGGTTCATTCCTGATGCGGAGAAGAAATGTTATCCATTAGAGTAAAGGAAGTAGTGAATATTTGGCTACATAAGAGAAAACTACTGTTGTTTGCCCATTCATTTGCAGTATCTCCTTAGCTTTTGGTAGCTTGATTACAAATAAAAGGTATTATTCCAGTGTTATGCAATTTACAAGCCGCAACGTGTTGAGTGCAAACAATTCCGAAATCATGGTTTCTATTCACGGATCTCATACCACTAAATTATATCATTTACGAAACTCCTGAAAAACAAAACATCACTAATTTGGGAACAAATTTACTTCCGACATGATAGAAACAAAGCGAGTAACGTTCCATGAAAAATGGATGCGTCATGCTGGTGAACAATTTGCCGTCACATTTTCACTCAACAGGCTCAAAATACGTGCCGACTCAAGGGGTTATCCGGGTGAGGCTCTCCACACGACTGCTACCGCGTTCCCAGCAGGGGCGCCATCTGTCAGTACCCTTTCGGTTGCCGGTGCAACATTTAGTTCGAAATTTGCAATCACCTCATGCCTCACTTGAAACATTCCTCCCCAACCCAACTGACTTGGAGGATTTCGTTTACCAACCAGCAGCAAGCAGACACAGCAGCGGTAGGAGCAGCTGAAAATCTCTGTCTGTATTACAGCAAGAACCAACATAGGATACAAAAAAACAGGGCGCACGAATCGACGCAAAAAATGATGTTGGCTCGTGCTTTTCATTATTCATTTAAACCGCAGGGAAACCGCCTGGCAGAAGATTCTTCACCGGGCCGCGGTCACAAGCAGTCAAGTTCAAGAATCTCTTCGCGCGGCAGATGCTGCCAGAGCACAGTTCGGAAAATAGTTGGCACGCAATCCCAAAGTGTGTATGTCTGTCTGTCTATCGGTTGTGTAGCCGTGTGATTAATGCGGTTTATGCGGTGCCATTCCTGGGAACAGGGATGATAACGCAAGGAAGGACGATTACAATACTCACCGGTGTGGATGTACGTATGTTTCTTCATATCGGATTTTTGGTGGAACCGCTTGCCACAATACTGGCACGGGTACGGCCGGGTGTCGCTGTGGATCAGCAGATGAGTAGATAGCGTGCTGGAGCGTTTGAAGGTTTTACCGCACTGTTTGCACTGCGGAAAAGAAGAAAAAAAAATGGTTAATGAAGAGGAAATTTAAAATAATCAAATTTACATTTTTGTCCTAAACGCGGGTTTGAGGCTTAATTTTAAGCATATTACAATCGATCCGATAGAGCGATTATTATATCGTGACGAAGAAATTGCTTGAGATTGAAGCGAGTAAAATAGCTCACAATTTCGTAACAAATGAACAAGCGACGAACCTCATCCATCGGAAGCGCTCGGAGGCTTACTAATTCTAGTCCCACTAATTTTCTAGTCCCGGCAAAAACTTCAACGCATGATTGGACCATCAAAATTTCCTCCCTAGTTCAATTCACTCGATTAGAAAGCAGTATCCTTATCCGATTAAACTGCTCTCTATCTCATCCGTCCTTCTACCAGTTCAACCGATTTTTTTTTAGGTAAACAAATTTTCATCCTCACGCCACACCGATCTGGAATGTGAGCCTCAGCCAAACTTACAGGGCAAGCGACTGCGACGACACCGACGAAGCTAAAATAAATGGAACACTCCATTGCGCGACACGAACTGGTGATTGTAATTTACAGATAAAAACCCACTCACTCACGGCAGAGCGCCGGAACAGGATCCGCGAGGTTCCCGCTGATCACATTTTTCGTATGTAAATAATTAATAATTGTTGTTTTGTTGGAACGCAGCGCGCTAATTGAGGAAGGCACTTACTTACAATGGCCCTTCGTGTCGAAGGAGTACTCCGGACACGATTTATTGACCATTCAGGAAATTGTGAGCCCGTCCGTGGTGCTCGTGGAAAAAGGACGAATCGAAAGGATTGATTGCATTGACCCAGTTGCTGGTACCGGTTGGCGCCCGTTGATGGCCACGGTGAAGAGGGCGGTGTCATGGCACTATGTACAGCGAAAGTGTAATGAAATCAATTTTCAATCAATTTTGTTCGTTCATAATTAACTAGATAGGATTGTGTCATGAAATTTTGATGGTCCCATTTTCGTCGGTAAATAAATGCTTGATGGGGTACATTAGTCTTGATTGGAATGTTGGAATTGACACCAGGACACCGGATAACTGTTAGCCTAATCGGGAGTCCGCCATATCAACCCATAACACGATCATTGCATATAATTTAGGTTTCTAAATTTGTCAGAGCTTTACGATCATTTAACGAATGAGTATTCTTGAAAACAAAAGATGTAAAATTCAGGATCGACTTAAGTACTCTGGTTTGAATGAAAATTGCACTACGGACTATGGTCGATTTTAAAAGGGTCGAATATATTTTTGCAAGCACTTGTGATTGGAAATTGGTGATTGCAAAAAAAGTATATATTCAATAAGAAATTATAGGAAACTGATTGGATAATCCATTAACGATTTCTCATATTTTGTTTGATTCTTCAATAAAACCAAGATAACATGATAACATGGATATCATCTTGCAACAACTACACACCAAAAAAATCGGAATAATACAGCTGACTTAATTCCTCATACGATGTGTTTCATAAAGATCTAATTCATCAAATAACGGAAAATTTCATTTGTATCGACTTAATGTTAGATTAGCTTGAATTTTACTGGTTTCGACTGTAACTTGCAACGATCACATCAAATATGTAAGAATACATTCGAGCAAAATGTAACTTTGATGTTTGTCAAATGAAAAGTGTAGCCGTGCTTAGCCACTTATGATGTCAATTTTCGGTTCATTATCTTTATTTTTATGTTATGTTTAATAGATTTAATACATACATTCTTAACTGAAATGTATTAATGACAGGTAATTTTGAAGGAATGAAGTCGTATGATGAATAAAGTTTTTTTAATTGCGCCATTTGTGAATATCAGTGCTTGAATTCAACCTTTTTTGTTTAGGATTCGAACACAAATCTGAACAATATAAACATTCATATTTTTGACATCGCAATATAATGCTGCTACCTTTTTTTAACACTTTGGTCTGGTAGAGAGTCGTGTTAGAAATTCCAAAGCAAAAAGGGAATTATAAGTAGTTTAGAAAATTGATATTTTTGCGATGCCTAATAGATTACACTGAAGTCTTTTTTTATGCGAGTTTACGTACCGCATAAAAAAACATATATAAAACCGTATAAAAAACCGCATAACTCTGAAAATCGCATAACTCGAAACTTCGCATAAAAAAACCGCACAAAAGAAAACCGCATAACTCTGAAATTCGCATAAAAAACCGCAAAACTCCGAAACTTTGCATAAAAAAACCGCATAACTCTGAAAATTCGCATAAAAAACGCATAAAAAAAGATCGCATAAAAAAAGACCTTAGTGTATATGAATATGCTACAGACTGGTACATCCAGCACAAGTTAACCCAATGAGAACGGGAAGCCGTATCATACCAGAGCTTAAAAGTTCGTCCGAATAAAACAGTTGCCCCGTAAATCAATTCCGTATTACAAACCAAAATTCCTTTGTCTTAGCTCATCCCGCATCTAAGTTCCACATTTTCAAGATAATTGAACAACCCACAATCTAACGCTCTAATCTTCAACCAACGGAAAGCAAAAACAGGGGCAATAAAATCACTTTCCGCCCTTCGAAGCATAATTAATTCATGTGAGCAGCATAAAGCAGAGCGAAAACGAATTATAAATCAATACTGATGCCACACCGTCCACCGTCGATCCGAATTCTTCCTCATGAAATATATATGAGTCCCAGGCTGTTATTGTTTACATTTCTAAGATATCTTGTCCTCCTCCGCTTAGTACGGCCATTAGACTTCCTGTTTCGGCTACGTACGCTCTGATAGTCCAATTTGTAGTTCTGCCCAAATCTTCGACCCAGCTCAGGTGGAGGTGAGACAAGATCGTGATTCTTTCTACAGTTGGTTTGGGGTCCGAGGCGCAACTATTAGCATAATTTCTTGTGCACCGAGAAAAAAACTATCAGTAAAATATGCGGGTCGGTGTCGCTGCCGATGGTACAAACAGGATGACGCACACTTGTGTAAACAGTTCCAAACGAGAAGGCATTGTACATCTCGTGAGCTCTACTGGTGCTGGAAAACCCGCTCAACCCAAACAGTCCAGATATCGCACCGAGTAGGTGTGCTGGCAGTAAACACCACTCATTAACTGATTCGTGTCGGATTGTTTTCAGTTCATTTGTCAAACTCGGACATGTACCCGCCGCCGTACACAAACTTCGTGGCGTTGAAAGAATTCCAACACCGTGAAACAAGAATCGATTGCATTCAGACTTCGCTTCCGACGGATTTGCCGTGACGACGGCGACCGCCACTTGGATAAATATTAGATCGTATCCCGGATAAAGGGGAAGGTTCGAATGGTTTTTGAACGAATCCGTTTGTGATCTGCACAAAAACGTGGGCCAGTTTGCAAATTTTTGGTTGATAGCTCAGCTTCATTACAGTCAGATGGAGCGATCGAAACTAACCTTCTAAGAATATAAGAAAACTTACCTGATACAGTCGGGCCGGTTTTTTCTCCTCACTTCCAGCCAGTCCATGACCGGGCTCTCGCTTGAACACATAACCGTCACTGTGCCCGGTCGAATCTGGTCTCGTGATCTCGTTCTTAATCCGGAACTCAACACTAGCACTACTATCACTGAACGCACTGACATTGTTATTCTTCACACCGTCCCTGTTGTTATTGTTATTATTACTGCTATTGCTGTCATTATTGTTCACTACAAACACATCCGTACGATTCTGTCTGAGAATCTCCAGGTTCTTCTGCTGTTGCTGCAAATGAGTAAAGTAACCCTTGCTGATCTTACTATAGTTGAAGTAGTTCCGCTCATTTTTCCCACTGGCAGCGCCACTGTTTAGCAGTAAATTGTTATATTCTGTTAGGATGCGAGCCTTTTGGCTCTCCATCAGCTGCTGCCGATGTCGATGCTGTTCGAAAGACTCATCGATCTGCAGCTCGCCACCGCTAGACGAGTCGCCGTCGTTGTCATTTTCGATGTCAATATTACTTTGAGAATCGTCCGTGGTTTCCTTCTCGCACATGCTGGCCGGTGACCAAATATGGATGGAGTGGGCCAGAGAAGCGGCTGCGGCTGCCGCCGCCACCGATCGAGAATTTGGTGTTGACGCGGATGGTTTCATCGACAAATTCAGTGGCATATCCTCGTCTGTTCGTGGGTGAAATATGAGAATCAGTTACACCAAGAAAACGGTTTTGGTCATCCGAAAACACTTACCGATGATTTCTTCCTTCTCCGGAGTTAAAGTGTAGTCTCTGGAACTAACCAAATTCGGCGAGATAGGTGTGATGGGCTGCTGAGGCAGCAGGAACTGTGGCCATAGGAATGCCGCTCCCGAATAGAACAGTGGGTTGTAAAGCAGGGGAAGATCTATTTGGAATCGGAATGGAAATTGAAAATCCTACACTACAAACTGCTGAAAAGCTCCCGACTTACCTCGTGCACTCCATTTCTGTCCCAACACGGAACTGAACGCTGACGCTCGCTGCATCAGATTTGTTGAGGAAGCATTCAGTTCCAGTGGGTTGGCCGGCATTTGGCTTGCCAAAACCGGTGGCGATGGAGGTGGTGATAGGTGTGCCATCTGCAAGATCCGAAAGAAAACTAATCAATGAAAGGTCCACACAGAAACTAGTAGGTCACCATTCAAATCGATCAAATCAATTATGAAACTGGCCATGCGTTAGACGTTGACAACCCTATTCGGGACCTAAGCTTGCGTACAGCGAAGAGAAAATATTTCAAGTAAATTTTACCAGCTTGTACGGTGCCTCAGGTCTAGCTATCTTACCAATTGCCCGTGCGAATTATGAATATTTTATCGAGAATATGTGCAAAGAAGAACCACATGCGATAAAGGAACGTTTCAATGGATTTGGTTTTACCGGTGGTTCTTCCCCGGCAAACGATTTGCTCGATAAATATTGCTTTTGTTGGGAAAATCAAACAAATAGTGGACACTGAACAGTTATTAGTGTCAGGGCTTCAAAGTCGTTTGCATGCATTTTTAATACTTTAGATTTGTGCCTCATCGTCACTTACGTAGAAAGAAGCCACAAACTAACCTGTATTATTAGTGCAAATCACTTCGATTGTGTGAAAATCGATTGGCAATATCACTATTGATGATAAAACAATAGCAATCTGCATAAACAGGTTGAATTTTTCATACGTAACTTTTGTGTTCTATACAACGCTATACTTTACACGAACAAATAAGGCACTTTTTACTAATCCTTTAAGATCGATATCGGGCAAATAAGCGACCAAATGAGCTGCAGTAATAATCGCCATTTTGAGGAGGTCCAAAGAAAGTATGCCATAAAAATCCCAGTTGTCTTTGTCTAACAACGAGTGTCCTGTGCCACACGTGTACATCGCACTGCAAACTTCATGAGCTGTGGCGTTTCGAACACCTCCAAACTCTTGCATCCAATATTTCAAGGAATCTGTAATCTCAAGGAGCACTAGCTCCAGATATCTTATCAATTTTTTTTAAACTTCTTTCGTCGTTTGAATTCTAAAAAATCCTAATTCAATCCACCAATTTTGACCAATTTAGTTCAATAATAAGTTCAGCGCTAAAACTATTCCATTCAAATGCTGATTACAGAGACAAAGACTTTATTTAAATTTAAGCTGGCTGATTTATCTCTTCTGCATTTTTCTTATTGAACCAATTAAACGAAAACTTGTGTTCCTGTTACTGCTGTACATGCAATTTAAGTAAAATGAGGAGTAATAGTTTTCAATTAGCATCATAAAACATTCCTTATGATCAACCAAACCGAACACCAGACACCAACCACCAAACACCGGTAACAGACATTTGTGCCTGCACCGGCGTTCTTTTTTCTTCAACACGTTTAGAAACACGTGCTCATGTGTTCTTGGTGTCAATGAATTCGGTTGTTTTTTAAAACGGTGTAAGTTTTTGTTCTCTTTCCTTTCTCCTGTATACGCTATACGAAATTGAACAAAGCACGCAGTGTGCTTCGTTCGCAAAGGCTGTGGTGTTTTCTTCTTCCATACCAACACGTACCGATGTGTACTGGTTTTACATCGTCATTTTGTATGATGGTTTGAAAGTTTTGATACCCATAGCCCAATCATTTTGGAACCGAAAGTCGAATCTGGATGAAATTGCACAGTATAATTTAAGATAATCAGAGCTTTAAATCAAGATTTGTAAAAATCGGTTAAACCGTTGCTGAGAAATCGAGGTGAGTTCCGTTTTTGGAGTTTTTCTTCATTATTATCGGTGCTTTCGAAACCGGTAACCTGAGACTGGTAGTCCCGAAGTAGGTTTATATATCCACCAGCTAACAAGAGCTACCAACTAGATAATATTCATCGAAATTCTTCCGTTTCTTCTCATTCGAGCATGACCTCGATCAAAGAATGTTGAATAATCGTGATCAGCAGCTTTCATCTCCAACACCCACTAACTAAACGGTCCTTTTCAGTGTATCCAAAATTGTAATGGAATTATTTCCGATAAAATATTTCACAAATGAGTTTATATGGAACACGATAGAACTGCTGCCTAAATATTCAAAACAAATTTTAGCAACGATTTTGACAATCGTTGTTTAGCCCTACGTCAACAGCTCAAACAACCCCGTGTAGTTTAATACCATTCCACAGTGGTCCGAAACGGGAAATTAACGTGACAAAAATATTTTCACTATTAAATATTAGTTTTTTGTAGTTGGTGTCTTCACAAAAGTTGTTTGTAATCAAATTGCGCTCCTTTTGATGAAAAGTGTTACTAGGGTGGTCCTCATTTAGATTGAAATCTGAAATCTAACTTTCTTAACTGAACTCAAAATGGATTTTGTTGTAGAATAAAGTTATAGAAAATTTTATTTTGAGCGACTTTGCTGAAAAAAGCACCTCTCTAACTTTTCATTTGGCCGACTTACATCAATTTTCCCGACTAAAAGTAGGGTGGCTCCTGAAAATTCTCTTTTTTGTTCTAACTTTTTTGTGAAACGTTCTACGGAAAATTTGGGTTCAGAAGAGTTGTTGTACTAATCATTGCGCATAATTTTGCTCAACTAAGCTTTTTCATATGAGCTACCAGTAAAAAGTTATGATTATTTTTTCATCAAAAACTAGTCAAGCTTCAAATATCAATATTTATTAGATGCCAGATCGATAAAAATGTATCCTATGCGGTTCCTGAAAGCATTTACGAGCAGATTTCAATGAGTCAATCTGTGCATTTTCAAAGATATACATAGAAAAGTGGATCATTGCTGAGCATGATCTAGAGTTTAGAACGCAGTACTTTGAATTGTATATTCGAAACGACCGTTGGAATGATTAGAGTATCCAGTTGTGAGTGTCCTATCTGTTTGTCATCAGTCAATACAAAACACGCTCTCTGAAGTATCCTTCAATGCACGCATCCATCCAATGATACAGTAAATGTAAACAGTTTTAATAATTCAATACAAGGAGACACCTTAATCGATATCGGACTCAGAAAGTGACAAGCATTGCCACATCACTTTCAATTGCTTCCTCCTTGAAGAGACATTAAAAATTCTACGAAACAGAAACAAGCACTGCCCCTTTCTTGACAATAAATGTCATTCGAAACATATCGATTTTGCAACTTGAAAAAAAGTCCACCAGAACCAAAGACAGTACATATAGCGAGTGAATAAATTAGTACAGCGCATTGTTACAATCGGATTTAATCACATCTTCAGAGTGTTTGTGTGTGTGCAGAAAATATGCGCTTGATTTTCTTGGAGATGACTGAATCGATTTTTACAAATTTAGATTCATAAGAACGATCTTAGTTTCTCATAGCACACTATTAAATTATTTTCCGGATCCGATCTTCGATTCCGGTATTACGATGTGATAAGAAAAAAAATTCAATTGGAAGAATATGTTTATATACATGTTTAAATACACGATATAAAAACGAATAAACTCCTTTCAACTTGCCAAATTTCAAATTCCTATATCGTACATGTCTTGTTAGTTTATGACCAAAATATTTGATTTCAAATGCTCAATAAAGACTCAAATGAAAGGTCTTACGATCGCAAAGATTACTAATAAATTTCATCCCGATCCGACTTTCGGTTCCGGAATTACAGGGAGAAGTGAATTAAAATAGAACGACCATGCAAAAAACGGATAAAATCTTCTAAATTTGGCTACAACTGATCCAAATTGTAGTTTAGGTATGTTAGTTGTTTGTCAAATATTGGTCAAAAACTTTAAAATCGGAACTCTCTGATAGTTAAGAAACGGAAATCATATTTTTTTATATTAAATTTTTGTATTTTTTGCTTTGGTTCCAATTTTTCATACGAATAATCAAAAAGGATAGTTTGCATCGTCAGTTCACAATTTTAATTCCACCTTACTTTTGAAAAGAGCTTAGGCAAAAATCCCTTTAATTGTCAAAATCATTTATCTCAAAAATGGTATTCACAAATGTTTCAGGTAACTGTTGGAATCATCTGGAGAAAAAAAATTGATAAAAATTGTAGTATTTTTGCTTTATACCCAAAATTAACAAGATATCCAGCTCTCACATTTCTCGAACAAATCATTGGAAACATCCTTTCTTGCGAGCATGACACCCTCCGGCGAGTCCGCATCGAATCTCGTACACAGAAGTAAGGAAGTGAAATGTCAAATTCGTGCGCGCCAAAATAGCAACACTGAGCACCCATACAATTGTCATGATATGTTGAATGTGACACCGTGTGATGGCGTTGCTGGACTGAAGATTGATTTCGCTCCAAGCTGACAGGATTTGCCAAAATGTAACTTTAAATTCGATAACCTAAAACTGTTTTTTTTATTTTTTCTATTTTATAATATAGCCTTGGTATTACATTCCTGTAGCGGAATTTGACCTTCTGTTTCAACAGACTTCGCAGCCGATTCAGAGTGTACAGAACCATTGCATGGCTGGTGCTACGATTCTACTGACACTACGAATCCTTCCAGGTCGGGGCTCGAACATACGACAACTGATTTGTAAGACCAGCGCCCTATGCACCCGGGACAATAATAATTATAATATGTTATATATGTTGTAGCTAATGATAATATATTATAAAGCCTTAAAGATGCTAGTCGAGATTCTACTAAATGCTACAATTTCCGAGATACAGAACATTTCTGAAGACTGGAGACACCAAATCATTCGAACCAAACGTTTTCAGATATATGGTTTTGAAAATTTATGAAGCATGCTCAAGCAAAACTTACGGAAAATTGGTCTTAGTGTTCAAATGGAATTGCTTAATACATTGATTTTATCAACGAAATGGTAATTGACGACTACAAGAATAAGAACAGTAACAATAATAATAAAAATAATAATCACTAGCGGCATGAGTCGTAAAAGTATTGAAACAAGTCTCACAAAAGTTTCTACTGCTACAACTAGAAAGGGTAAAACTTTAAAATGGATTTAACACCATCCGAGGAATTCAATTACACCTTCGAGAAACCTTCTAACTGTCTCATGGATGGCTCGTGATTATTTCTATTTTAGTTGCATTTCACCCCCTTTCTGATGGCGGTACATGAGCCTACGGCAGTAACAGCTGGCATCCAGACTGAGTGGGCGGTTATCGATTATGTCTCTGCTGTCACTCTTCGTGGTCTGTGATTATAGAGAATAATTATGGCTGCATGTACGGCTGCATAATTCTGAAGTGAAAAGGTATTTGAAAATATTCTTAAAAATAAGTAGTAGATGAGTTCACATTAGCTCAATTAATCAAAATGGATTTTTCTATTTTTTTTTTCATTGCGAAAATTTCATTTACTAAACAAATCGATGACATTTTCGAATCCATGAGTTCAAAAGACAAAACAATACATTCTGATTAACATAAAAGAATGCGGGATTTTATCAAGAAATTTAAATCATCCCAAGTTTTTTTTGCATCTATCAGGTGTTGGAATAAATACTTTTTTTTGCAAACTTCCATGGTATATTGCGAGAATATCATTACTGTACCATTATTCATCCTTATCCATTACTTTTTTGCTATCTTTTTTTTTTTGTTTTTCGTTTGTATTGTTTGTATCTTTCTTTTATCTTGTATACCGCGTTGAAAATATGTTTATCCCCTAGATTGGATTAATGAATCGCACCAATTTTTTTTATCATTTCGCCATGCACCGTGGGCCGGAACAAATGTCAGGTGAATATAGTGAGTGGGGAAGAACTTCCCATTTCTGCGTTTTCAAATAAATTTTTATGACTTTCGAAACATGGGGAGCTGCATTGTCATGAAGCAAAATTTGTTTGCGTTGTTCATCTTTATATTGCGGCCGATTTTGCAGCAATGCTCGTTTTCCTACCATCGAAATATCGATTCCAAATTATGTGGACAACTCCAGAAGTGTTTGACACAAGTGACGTAACAAAATCGTAAATTGTAAATTCTCGGTTGATTTTTCATTAGGGCGTATAAGCAAGTGACAGTTTCTCTTTAATCACTCTCTCTTTCGATTATTGTGATATGATTAAAAAGATTTTCTTTGATATCACTATTCTGTTTGAAAGTCGGAAGTTTCGGGTATCATTTCATGCAAAGAGTTGAGTGATAAACGTGGAAATCGCTTGGTAATTAATAGAAGAGAAAGTAAACAAAGAGAAACTGTCACTTGCTTATACGCCCTTTTGAAAAATTACCGAGAATTCTATTGTAAGTATTGTAAATTCGAAGAGATTGAATGAAAGGTAATATGTACAAGGATAATCCTTTTATAAATTTTGAAAAAAGTATATGTAGTTCGGTGAATTAATTAAACCCCTCAGGACGCCTCAAATATCCAATCACTTCCATCTAGATATAGCACCATCTCACCTGACACACGTCCAAACAAACAAAAACAAACAAAATAATCCACCACAGGTTATAATGTAGCTCAACTAACGGCTTCAAGTCTAGTTGAGTACATGCAAACCGGCAAACACACATTCTCACCATAATTGATAACCATTAACAAATTAGACGATAATATCTGAAACGTGCGCCTGTCCGAGCTGTGGGAAGCAAGCGTAGTTCGTCGGGACCAACTCGGAAAAAAGCTTCCCCCACGGGGTGGTGGTTCATCAAGCGTGGAAATACTTTTCGCCCCGCACTCCACTCCATTCCGTTCCGAGCGGTACGTCGAGGTGGTAAATTTTCTTCGATTACTTCCGATGCACACATACAGGGCATACACGGATCGATCACATGCCATGTCTCGTGGGAAATTTTTGACGTTGTAACGATTCAATAACGAGAAGCATATGGTCTACTCTAGCAGCTAACGAAAGTGCTCGAAGAGGCCTACAACTATGGGATTGAATTGATGGGATCGAAGGGGGTTATCAATAGATGATGGACTTTAGATAGAAAAATAAGGTTTTAAATGTCTTGTTTTGGAAGACCAATGACCAAAAAAGTCTGCTTGTATATTACATATGTAGCTTCATATCGCAAATAGCGATCACCACTATACACTGTCATTGAGCCCTTCCTATTAATTATTGAAAAATTTTGGTTTATACTTTTATCATGACAATGATTTGAAAGCATTGTTCGTATGCACAGAGAAATGATAGCGACATTTAAAGAAATGCTTGCGAATAAATTCCTTTGATGGGATTTGACCATTCTGTTTCAACAGACCTCCTTCCAAGTCAGGTCTCGAACATACGAAGCGGACTTGTATGAACAGCGCTCTATGCATTGAACCGCCAACGATGCGTAAAATGTTTGTGCTGAAGACAACGATTGCTTAAATCAAAAACATGAATGTAAATAGCACTCAGTGTGAAACTAACTGGAAATGTTTTCATTTTTCATCTTTTGAAACAGAATTCAGTATCAAAGAGTGAAATTCATTCAAAATTTAGTAATAATTATATAATTCAAAGACTTGACTTCTCTAATTTGTTCTCCAAATATGTATGCGAAAATGAATGCTGAATTAAAAGATTTTTTTCTGGAAATGACTGTACTTACCGACCGATATCTTCAAATCATAAACTCGAAAAAACTGTTCAATAGAAACTTATAATGTTAACCTTCATTTTAATACTCAATTGACATCTATTTATGGGCTTTCCATAATTTGAAAATGTAGGACAATGAAGCTAAAAAGTATCAAATTTAAAAACTACTCATTGAATTAAAAACCGAAAATGAAAACCTCGCACCTTCAACAGGAGCTGATGTAAAGAGTATTACTCTCGTTTGCATTTAAGTTCCTTAAAATCAATCAATCAATCTCTTTAGAAATCGATGCGACATTAATTTTAACATTTTTTTGTTACTTTTTAGGCGGGTTCCCGAATTACTGGTTTTCAATCGGAAGAGCTTAATAGGAAATATAATCGATCCCGCCGTGTGCTCCAGACCTCGCTCGGTCCGACTATCACGTCTTTTGCACCGTGCGGACACTCACGTGCAGAACAGTGCTTAACCAATTTGAAAGAAATCGAAATCTATTCGAATGATTCACCTCGAAATAAAAGTTGTTTTATAGTATCAATAAATTTCGTAATAGTTGTTCGAAATGCGTAGAATCAAAGGGTCAAGTAGGCTCTGAATAAAACCATTTTCTGATTCTCCTAAAAATTAGGAAGGAGGAGGAAAGGATAATAGCATATTTAACATACTTTTCAATTGACTAATGTCGTTTTCGCTTGATACCAAACCTAACCCAGTTTCCACCCTAACTGCTGTCAAACCGTTTGTTTGAAGCTAGTTTCGAACCTAGTTTTAACGTTGTTGAACTGAAAATCGAGTCAGTTTCGAACCTGGTTGTTATATCAGGTTTGCTCAAACCGCCGTTGCTAAGAGCGAAAACAACACAGTTTCGTGAAAAGTGTTTGTTTGATGAAACTACCCTGGGTCAGTTTCAGTGTTCTCAAGCGAAAACGACATAAATAAAACAGTTTGAAAAAAATTCTTATTTGGAGAATCCGCGAAGGAATTTGCCAAATAAAGACACCAGGAAATAAACTGCGCAAAAAGCGCTATCTAAGTCATTTAGAAACAAACAATTGGCGCTACCGCAATTTCGGGAGGTTATTATTAACCATTAAATTACTACAACCTGAACGATCCGAAAGCCCAAACTTGTTTCACCCGAGAAGTCAGTTTAGACATTGCCCTTCGGTGTAAAGCGTTTTGCTAATAACATTATCTTAACGTCTAGTCAGCCGTTAATGTTAAACAACTAAGTCGCGCTAGCAGCTCAATATAAACTGCTAACGCACTGATGAGTCGAAGACGAAACGTAAAATCAAGCGCTATATGATTATTCTTAGAACTCATATACTAGATTACGCGAAGGTACGGAACTTTGAGTATGAAATAAAAACTCAAAACAACTGAATATCTAAGTCCTCATTTGTAAACACAGTTATTTTGTAAAAAAAGGTCTGATGTATTTTCAAACAACAATGCACGGAATATTGTTATTTCTGGTGTTGGTTTATCGGATAAGTAGTCAAAGTTATAAACCGACGACAAGTTTCAAAAGAAAAAAATTTGTTTTAACAATCGTTTCGATACTCACAAATTTCTTAGTTGGGTTACGAACAAGGACTCTGCTACTGAGAAATCGGTTCTTTTTGAAAAGCTAATGCTAAAAGTTAATATAAAATTGTAGTATTATGAATAAAACTGTGCAAGTCTTTTACGCAGTTTTTGTCGCAGCAGTGATAGACTATAACTCAGCGTACTAAATAAATTAAAACTATTGCGATTGCAGGGCAACCGGGAAAACATAAGCAACGAACCCGGTTTAAAGCAAAAAAAAACTTTTACCAGTGAGAGACTAAGAATACTAGGAAAAGTTTCGACGGCTGGCTAAAAGTCAAATCAAAACTGGTAAACGATATCTTTTCGGTAACAACTCGCAATTTCCGTGATAAGAATTGATCGAAGGATCGTATTACAACTGACCAGCTTAAAGCTCCATCATCGTCCAACATTATCAACAAAGAAAGCTAATTAATCTTCACCGTTTTTTCATCTTCAATCCTCACCCGAAACTCGTATTACTTTCTCAACATGTCAGCGATCCTGACAGCTCATTTCAACACAAGCGCTTATCACCGGAATGGATATCTATAATCTCAGTACCCCCGAAAAGTTCCCACCAGACAACCGGTCGTCCACTGTCTGCGCTTAAACGACATTCATCTTCTGGTCCAGCAGCAACACTCCCAATGCATTTTTTTCCCTTAACCGACCACTTGAAACCCTACCATCGTTACTCCGGCCAAAAATATCTCAACTTGCGAATTAATCACGCGACACTCTCACACTTGCGTAGGGGTGCAGCGGTGGCTCCCGGGAAAAGTCAACGGTCTTCGATTGCAATCACATTCTCGGCCGTTCCGATGCAACCCGATGCAGCTGAGCTTGATCGATCGGTGCAAACGCGAAAGCCGAAAAGCCAGCCGTAAAAATCCAGCCAGCAAACGAAAGAAAGCAATCAAAAAAACGACGACCGAAGAAAAAACAAGAGAACCGGCAGACGCCAGACCTCGTTGCATCTTATTTTTTATTTCCCTGATCGACTGGTGGCTGGCGAACCAGGTATTTTTTTTTATGCTAAACAGAGCAGGTGTTTTCGGTGATTCCATCGTCTGCCGGTACCCTCTTTCCCGATTCCAGTCAGCAGCGGCAGCAGGTGACTGTGTATTCGAACGTCTTTAGTCGTACCATCAAGGAAGCGATTCTACGAGCATCTTCACTGACGAAATCTAGTCTCATTTCGATGTAAAACATTTACCCACCCACAGAAGTCACTCTTATTAATCCTCACCTTGAACCCAGCAACTGTCGGCCGAAAAGGATCCCTCAGCTGAGTTGGCTATCACAAAATATAAGACAAATGCTGCTGCGGGTGTCCTTTTCGGTATAGAGTGGTAGAATGTTTTAATTTCCTGTCGCGATAATCCCAATCTTGGTTTCCACTCGGGCACTTCCACAATCAGTTTATATGGTTTTATTGTCCACAAGGACTTTCTAGTTCACCGATCATTCGTACTTTGTTTCACAATCCACGGCCTAGAATCAATAGGCTAGAATCACTTGGGTTAGCACCATTTCAGAATATCACGTGACATCCTCAATCACAATCACGTCAATAAATTACCGGCTCTAGGGCGCAGAACTACCAACAATCCGACCGAAGATTTTCGAATTTCGAAAAATGTCTAACCCTTAGTTTGATCGAAGTTCGGAAGGTAAACAAAAAAGCGTCCGCTCGATTGGGTGCTTCGCACCTGACTGATCCCAAGAGTGGCGTTGATCACCGCCAGCAAGAGTCCGTTTTACGTTCGATCAAACTACCGAAAGGCCCGGGATTTCATTTCGATGGGGATATATGTACAACAGAACAAAAGAGAAACACGCCGCCGAAAAGGTAGAGCCAGAAAAAGAGAGCACATAAACTTCGAGGAAGCACGCGAGTGTGTAGTAAAACAGAAGGCTATTTATGCTGCAGCCGGTTATGTCGGGTGAATTTGCTCCGGTAATAAAAGTACATAAGGGAACCGGAGAGAGAACAAATTCAAACAGAGCGAACTGCATGCCGTATGGGTGGCTTGAGCTGTGAGAGCTCAGGTGAGAATTTGAGTTCACCCGATCGTGTGCCAAGCACATAAGGTGTTTCACATGGCACAAATGGAGCATCAGTTAATGATATTTTGGCAAGCAGTGGCCGTTGCTATTTCAATGTATTTAGTTTGATATATTTATATACTATCTGCGGCTACGAAGGAGTTTATGATTTGATACGAGATCAACCGCCGAATCGAATTGAAATCGTATGAGATTATAGAAGATTAAATTTAGTTTTTCTAGATTTCAATAAAATGAAACAGTTTTAATAATCGAATTAATAAAACACATCCTTACATTAACTGAGAGAATAAAATTCCGCTTTACTAATGTGGTTGCTACATTACAAATTATTCATATTGCATGATCGAGTACAGACGAAGTATGGAGGTAAATTTCTAATGGATAACGAATCCTATGTCAAGATTGATTTCCGGCAGGCTTTATCTAATTTGAAAAGGATGGCAAGTAATGTCACAGACTCAACTGGATGATGCGAATACAAATAAAATTTAAAGGAAAGGGAGGCAAACCGGGGACAGGGCAAAAATTAATTTACTTTAAACTACCTTAATCAAAAAGTTCCCGGAATTTATTCAGAAAATAAAAATACAAGATTATTCATCAAAATCGATATTGTCCCCTTCGAAGTACTAGCCATCGACGGCAACACACTTATGCCAGAGCTTGATCCAATCCTCGAAACATTTTATATATTTAGTTTTCGGTTTGACCATCAGAGCCATCTGCGATTTTACCATAATCTCATCTCGGGTGCTGAAACGCGTTCCACGAACCGGTTTCTTGAGTCGACCAAATAGAAAAAGTCGCAGGGAGCTTAATCAGGTGAACTCGGTGGTTGCTGAGTGGTGTTTGTTTCGGTTTTAGCCGAATGTTCACGAATAACGATAGCATTGTGTGATGGTGCGTTATCGTGGTGCAAGGACCAACGAGTCGTTTGCCCACAAATCTGATCTTTTTCAGCGAATTTACACAACGATCCAAAATCAAATTCCAACTTCTCTGCCATCTCTCTAATAGTTAATTAGCGGTCTACGGTCATCCATACTTTGATTTTGTTGATGTTATCGTCAGTTTTCGATGGCCTACCGCTTCTCTCATCATCATTCACAGATTTAACAGAAACCAGTTACAAAAGTTTCTAGTTCCAGAATTAGGAATCAGTCCAGTCTGTGTTTTGAATTCTGAGCCTGAATTTTGAAACTAAGTCCTGTAATTGAATTTTGACACTAAATTCTAAATCTAAAATTAAGTTCCGAATTCAGGTTTAGAATTCAGTTCCAGAATCAAGATCCAGTTTTCAGAAGCTGCATGTGATTACAGATTCATTTTATATTTTTTCGATAAATCGATTTCCTTGAACGAATTATTTTAATACGCATTCGAAACCAATTGTACTAAAGACTGTCCCAGAAAGTATGGATGCACTTCGATTTCGCTGTAAATAATTGACAAGTATTAGATATTCAAATTTTATTCGATATACTGATAATATTAGACTACAACAACAGAATATTATTCTCAACATTTGCTACTTACCCATTGTAGACTAGCTGGTGCACGTTCCTCATTAAATTCCGTACAGACTTCTTGGCGACAAGTTTTGACACTTTTTCCCAACCTTTTTCAAACTGTTGAAAGGTTTCGGCTGCCGAGACATGTTTCCTAAGATGTGCCTTCGTTAATGCCCAAAATTCCTCAATTGGTCGAAGTTGTGGGCAATTTGGTGGATTCATGTCTTTTGGGACGAAAATGACATTTTTGGTAGTATACCATTCTACCGTTGATTTCAAGTAGTGGCAAGAAGCAAGATCTGGCCAGAAGACAACAGGATCCTTGTGGCTTCGAATCATGGGTAGAAGTCGTTTTTGTGAACATTTCTTGATGTAAATTTCGCTGTTCATTGAAGCAGTGGTGATGAAAAGTTTCGAAATCTTACCGCAGCTACAAATTGCTTGCCAGACCATAGCTTTCTTACCAAATTTTTCGACGGCAATCAATGTCTCGGACTGGTTTAACACTTGCCCTTCTCGCACCGTATAATATTGTGGTCCCGGCAATGATTTGTAATCAAGCTTCACGTAGGTTTCGTCGTCCATGATTATGCAGTTCAAGTTTCCAGCAAGAATCGTATTGTACAGCTTTCGAACCCTCGGCCTGATCGATGCTTCTTGTTTCGGACTACGTTTTGGTTTTTTCTGCTTCTTATAGGTTCGAAGATTCAAACGTTCTTTAGCACGAAGAACATTTGATATCGAAATGCCCACGTTTTTGGCCAAAGAAACCTCCTTTTTTTGCTCGAACGCCTTCTGTATACGTTCCAACTGAAGGTTAGCAGGACCTTTTTTCGACCCGTTTTCGGTTTATCCTTAAAGGTGTTGTCCTCACCGAACTTCCTGATTGTATTTCGCACAGCTTTTTCACTTACTATTTCCATTTTTGCTATCTTTCTCAGTGACAGTCCGCGTTCTGTGCACCATTTGTATACAATTTTTCGAGGTTTTTCTGCTAAAAGTCCACGCATTTCGAAACAAACTAATGAAAACGAATAAACAACTGCACAAGTGATTAGAGAAGAGTGCAAACAACAGGACGCAGCCATAAAAATTGACAGATTCTGAACCATTGCGAAATGGCAGCGGTTTTTGGTTGCATCCATACCTTCAGTCTTTAGATGACTTCTGCTAGATCTTGTTATATGTGAAATGATATTCGATGACGGCTGTACCAGAAAAAAATGCATCACACTTTATTTTTTGTATTACTTTTAATTAGTTTTTATTGCACTTTTTCAGAGTGTAGGTTTGACATGTGCAAAATTTCGCCACAATCTGTCAAGTGGTTATCGAAATGGCTTCCAAGCAAGAAGCGCTGCGACAAAATATTTGGGGCGCGGTCGAGAGGAGGTATCCCGAAACAGTTGAAAAATAACGATCGACCGTATGGTTGAAACATTCAAAAAGGATCAGACTACCCGGCGGCGAGCTGGTAACAGAAGAAAAACAAAGGCGCCCAACCGAACCGATAAACAGAATACGGTGGCCAAATCCCGCGCCAGAAAGCTACACTTCAAGAGGTTGATGCAGCCAAAGTGTATCGTAATGGTCGACGAACATTCAAACGGACGCCAAGCAGATCCTTGGTCAAGAGTTTTTTTTTTCGATGTTCCCGAGAAGTTCCGGCAGAAGAAGGCCCGTACATAACGACCGGCACCGTCAACGACAAAAAATATAAAGAACAATGTCTCCAGAAGTACCGGTTATCCGATCCCATGAAGGTATTGTTTTACCGAAGGAGGCAAATCCACTAAACTCCCCAGAACTTCACCCTATAAAAAAAATTCTGAGTGATTATACATAATGTAAAAAAAGATTGGATCAAAATGTGTATGGAATATTTTTTAAGTATTTCAGATTTGATGGGTAGCGTTAAGTCGAAAGTGCGAGCATTTCGCCTAGAAGAAGCTAAGCACAGCCTTAGTATTACATTCCTTATGTGGAATTTGAGCTTCTATTTCAACAGACTTCGCAGCCGATTTTTAGCGTACAGAGGAGGTTAAATAAACCAACTTTGTACAAGTATAGCTGACATGACTCCCAATTACTGTCTGGTGATAAATTTTTGTTATTGCATTGTTTTCGAGTAATGTTATTTTCTGTTGTAAAATAAGGTTTATGTTGCAATTGGCATAGAACCACCGTATTTTTTAAGTTACTAAATATTTTTGTTGACACGGCCAGTTTTCAAACAAAGTTCAAACTTAGATTAAACGAAAAGTCCCGAGGTCTGTAATAAGATTTTATTCGGATCCGGAGTTTTAGGACGATTAGTGGTAAAAATTCAATATCAAGAAATGTTAATGAGGGAACGGCTATATGCAAAAGTCGGATAAGTACTATATAGTTTGCAAAACCAGCCTCAATATTTTTGAATTCGAAAACCGGTTGAATTGAATGCCGAAAAAGGGCTTGGATTAAGCTACGCAAAAGTCGTTCAAACACATTTTTATTGCAATGACCGGGTAAAAACACTTGAAATGCAAAAATTCAGCCGGTTCTTCCGGAACAAATGCTTTTAACTGGTTTCCGAATTCAAAGTTTTTAGGTCGACTAGCGCTGTCGCACGCAGCATGAATCAGTCTGCCTGCAACAAACTAGCAAAGCATAATGCAATGCACCAGTTATAGGGTTGCAAAATTTCGTACAGAAGGCACCAATTATTTTTAAAAAGCATTCGACATTTATCAAAACAAATGATAGTCTCATATGGGTTAATTTAGAGAGACAAACATGCTTGCTGTAAGCCTTATATTTTAGAGCTGTAATGTCTTCTGAATAAAAGGGCAATGTCAAACAAACCATCTTTGTATGTTGGTGGCAGTGCGGTAAAATTTAATTTTCAATCGAATAAAATAAGATGAAAATGAAATTTATGGCCGCTGACAGTCAGCATATCCCTACTAATTCATTTGACTTTTGCTGCCATTTTCAAGTGAAACTCCCAGAATTCATCGTCAGTTGAATAATCGTACCTAGTCATTTGAAGTTTTGCTTGCTCAGTTTCAAGTGCCAAGTAGTATAGCTGCTTCATTGTCTTCGTTCTTGGTAGTAAGCAGATTCGAACGAATAGAAATATAAATGGAGTAAAGTATTAAAAATGAAAACTGAAGGAGGAAACAATTAATTTATATGTAGTCTGTGATTGATATTTCAGCTATCTGATTAGTCTTTCATCTATTATCTTGAACCAATTCGAATGTTTACATGAACCTCATTTGAAGGCCGCTCTCACACTATTGAAAGAAATATTTTGTCATTTCAAGAGATCAACTGACGGTGGTTAAACTGAGCCTCGATTGAAGAGAAACGAGTGATGAATTGAATGCTGCCCGTTCGGGCCGTCAGCAAACACACACAATGTCAGAGAGTGAAGTTTACTGCATTAGAGAGATCGTCAATGTGTTCCACATTCAGTTTCAATTGAATTGAATGAAGTTTTACAGCACTGGTTGGTGGTATTAAGAATTCCGGAAACTGTTCGGTGATAGCATGATAGCATTGTTGAATTAGACGTACTGGGCTTACTGGGTTCACTGTTTGCTGGTCCAGAGTAGTAATATGCAGAATGCATTTGGTCACAAAGACAAAGATTCCTGCTTTCGTTTATCGGATATGCTCCTTCGGATCGAACTTCCGATATGGCAGTAGTGAGGTAAAATGTGTAAAAAATGAAAAAGTTTCCTCTCGATTTTCTCGTAAAGACTATCCCAGAAAGTATGGACGCAACAAAAAACCGCTGCCATTTCGCAATGGTTCAGAATCTGTCAATTTTTATGGCTGCGTCCTGTTGTTTACACTCTTCTCTAACCACTTGTGCAGTTGTTTATTCGTTTTCATTAGTTTGTTTCGAAATGCGTGGACTTTCAGCAGAACAACGTCGAAAAATTATGTACAAATGGTGCACAAAACGCGAACTGTCGCTGAGAAAGATAGCAAAAATGGAAGGAGTAAGTGAAAAAGCCATGCGAAATGCAATCAGGAAGTTCGGTGAGGATAACATCTTTGAGGATAAACCAAAAACGGGTCGAAAAAATGGTCCTGCTAACCCTCAGTTGGATAAACGTATACTGAAGGCGTTCGAGCAAAAGAAAGAGGTTTCAGTTCAGGATGTGGCCAAAAAAGTGGGCACTTCGAAGTCAAACGTTCTTCGTGCTAAAGAACGTTTGAATCTTCGAACCTATAAGAAGCAGAAACAACCAAAACGTAGTCCGAAACAAGAAGCATCGATCAGGTCGAGGGTTCGAAAGCTGTACAATACTATTCTTGCTGGAAATTTGAACTGCATAATCATGGACGACGAAACCTACGTGAAACTCGATTACAAGTCCTTGCCGGGACCACAATATTGTACGGTGCGAGAATGGCAAGTGTTAAACCATTCCGAGACATCGATTGAAGTCGAAAAATTTGGTAAGAAAGCTATGGTCTGGCAAGCAATTTGTAGCTGCGGTAAGATTTCGAAACTCTTCATCACCACTGCTTCAATGAACAGCGAAATATACATCAAGGAATGTATACAAAAACGACTTCTACCCATGATTTGAAGCCACAAGGATCCTGTTGACTTCTGGCTAGATCTTGCTTCTTGCCATTACTCAAAATCAACGGTAGAATGAAAAAAATAGAACGGTAGAATACCAAAAATGTCACTTCGACCCACAACTTCGACCAATTGAGGAATTTTGGGCATTAACGAAGGCACATCTTAGAAAACATGTCTCGGCAGCCGAAACCATTCAACAGTTCGAAAAAGATTGGAAAACAGTATCAAAACTTGTCGCCAAGAAGTCTGTACGGAATTTCATGAGGGACGTGCACCAGCTAGTCTACAATGGGTAAGTAGCAAATGTTGAGAATAATATTCTGTTGTTGTAGTCTAATATTATCAGTATATCGAATAAAATTTGAATATCTAACACTTGTGAATTATTTACAGCGAAATCAAAGTGCGTCCATACTTTTTGGGACAGTCTTTAAACCAATTAACCAATTTTCTAAAACTTAGATCCAATTTTTTACCGACTTCGTCTTCCGGTTCTGAAATAATGGAGTAAAATGTGCAAAATAAAATGAAAAAATGCATGCAATGTGTCTGAAATTTCAACCCGTCATTTAAATTGACAATGCAAAATACTTCATATTTTTTCTATATTCTTCTCAGAACTGCTGCAATTTCAACAAGAATATTGAAAGTTGAAAAGAGTTGAACATATTAAAAACAACAGATGGCAGTTAAATTTACGAAACATTACCATTTAGAGTCAGGACATCAACCAGCAAGTGTTTCCCAATTTGCTTTGTAAATTTGGCAACACTGAATGAAACAAACGATGAAGAATTGAATAAGGAGATGGAAGTGCTACTAACTTCAATACAATTTTATTGAATTTACATAATTCGATTGATTTATCGTTCTAACTTTTCAACTTACTAAACTCAGCATCAAAGATCATCTAATCCATGGACAACAGCTGCGGCCAATGCAAAAATATATATGTATAATAAAAATGTGCCTCCTTCTAAAAGGTAAAATATATAAAACAACCGCTCGCGTAGGCGGTGTAGATAATGAAGTAAATCGTTGGCTTTTTCTCTATACATTCCCACCAGGTTCAACGGCTGGCCGAGGATGGATGAGCTGATTTGTAGATGAATGTTTATTTCTGCTACTAGATGAGGGTACCGCATGTTTACGCGCGGTTGCCTACATAATGATAGGGAAGTTCAACGATATGTCGTTAAAACCCTTGCCAAGTCAACGGCTTTTCAGCTCTCGAATCGGTTAATGATCCAACCAATAGCAAACGGTGGGTAAACGATGAAGGTTCGATGGAAACGCAACAGTAAATATTCATCAATCTCGAACGCGTTTTTTTCTAAATTTTTGCGACAGTGTCGAATAGAAGTTGAGAATTTTGATAACAATGCACCTCGCGCTTAAGTTTAAGCAAAGTGTTTATGTTTTTCGTATACTCATTAAAACGATAATTTCCCCTTAACATTCCCTTAAAGACACGACAGGTGCAAGTTTGCATTCTTGGCATTCAATCCAATCAACAGTACGAAAATCGATGTATAAAATCCTTCTCGTAAACACGGGAAAGAAAGCTTATAACTTTAAGTCGTTGATCTTATCTCTGAGCTGTTTGAACCGGAGTTGACTGATGTGGCTTGTCCTGTTGATGAAAGAAAAAAAACATCTTTTGGTCGAAAACACACTCAACTACGGCTGACGCGAGGCAAGGACACGAACAACTTCAAACAGAGAGTGGGGCGTTGAAAAATAACTGACAAAAGTCACTTCACCCAGACACAGGCCGCAAACGGGCGTGATCCTCATCCATACATCTGCGAGCGTAATGCAGTGGATAAGCTACTCAAAAAAAACTATATCGGGAACGCTACTAGGATTTTCATTCGACTTAGCACCATTCTGCAATGCAGTTTATACTGTTCTGCTCTTGATAGAGTTTCAAACTGAAAAACAGTAGAAAGATGCATTTTTATTTTGTTATTGAACAGTGAATTGACACAATCGAAACGAACAAAAAGTATTATATATAATATAAGAACAAAATATTCATTTACTACATTTCATACATTTACATATTAGACCACCACTATACCGAGCCTAAAACCGTCCATTGGCCGTTACTACGAAGTAGTTGTAGTGGTAACTAGCGAAGGACGCGTGCGCGCCAAAGCAACCCGAAGAATCCGTCGCCTTATTATGAGGCCAGTGCACCCCAAGCCAACAGCGCAACACAGCCACAGAGGTCTTAAATTCTAGGCACGCGTCCTCGTTTCCACATACTCCTCACATATCCAACGGGGAAAACAATGGATGCAATTTGGAGGAATGAGAAAGTTCCCGCTAATAACAGCTTACTCGAAAAGGACTCTCCGGTTTGTTTAGTTTGTGATGGTGGTGTTGGTTCGCGGTTCGATGCGCAGCGAACTTAGAGGGGATGCCTAGCAGCGCATGAAACGCGAGGCACGTGACTTTCCGTTACAAATTGCACTGGGCGCTCGTTTTAAATTTATGTAGTTTAAAACTTTCAGTTCATGAGGGGTTGTTCCAGTGATGGTTGGTTGCTTTCGGCGGGGTGATTGGAGAGAAACGATGAATCCTCCGGAGCAGTCAAACGTGACGGAGGGTTCGTTGTGTGAAGTGAATAGTTTTGATTATTTCATGGAAGCCATTTTGATTTACTCTTGGCTTGATTGCGCCAGGCTAGCGCAAGGGTGTTGCTGGCCGGTGCTGCTTTCGGATTGTAAGGATGAGGGTACCCTTATATTTGAAATTTTCAAGCAGAACAGAGTAGATACGATAAGCAACACAGTAAAAATTTAGAACTGGTTCTTCCCTTGCATGTGTGAATAAGTCTTTTGAGAAGTCGTGAGCAACAGCTGTTGAATCTGCTTATTTTATACTTGAGTTTTAATATACTCCTTAATAGGTTTTTAGTGAAATAATTAATAATACTATTCATTGAAATTTACAAATCCGAAAACATTAGAACAGTTTCCAGTATTGGAAGCATTATCTTCTAAAATTATTCCATGTATAGCATGATCAAAATGAAAGTTGTAAAAGAAATATTTACATTAAATTATAATATTTTACAGAAATAAGACGTTTCGGTGTGTTTTATTTACACAATCAAATAACTGTAATCCCGAACTCTTGTTGTAGGTGCCAACTTATATCGCAAATCGTTTTCCAAGGTTCTGTAGCCCAGCTCAACCTGATGCTCGCTTACCAATCGTATCCAAACATGAAGTTTTCAAAATCTGCTAGTTATAACTTCAGAAGATTTTGACATTGCACACATCTGCACATCGTTATGATAGACGGTCCCATATATAACAAATTTCTAATATGATAAATAGAAAGTTTATTTATAGGTAATCGGATACGTTTGCTTCTAAGACGTCTTTTGCAGTATCATTTCATTTCAAATTAAAGGTGCGCTAGCTAGCATACCACAAGCACACTCGTCATATTTCTAGAAAGATGCTGTATACTATCCTGCTACGCATGCTAACGTCGAAACAAAAACATGAACGCAAGCACTCTTCGGAAAAGTGCCGATACCGAATCGTATGATTTGGCGTCAATCGATAACTGTAAATGAATCTGAATCCACTATTACACACCAGAGAACAGAATGATTGCCCGGAAATGGACCGAAACTGATACGAACTCTTCATTACTACCTTGGAAGGCTCAATGGGTTGGAAAGGTTAAGGTGTAGCTTTTCTGGATTTGTCATAGAATACTTTTCGTGGACTTTCTCAAAAAAGGGAAACTCATCAACAACGAATATTACTGTGCACGGAAAGAAATCCGTTACTGCTTTCATGAATAGAAAATCATGAAACCAATCATTTTAACTTATCATGAAATCATGAGCAATAACTCTTCTCCCATGAAAATTAATCATGGTTCGAAAATGCGTTATTTGAAGAATGCAATTCTTTCAAAGCTCGTAACTCTAATTTTCTACCCGAATATCACTTTGAACGCTCTGCCTCAAGTGATGTGATAGATTAATAGATTAATGGTAAAGCAAAAAGCAGACATTGAAAAGCAAGACCTACTGAAAATGTTAACTTGATCCTGAGGCATGTTCATTTAATAATCGTGTTGTTTTACCCACCGGCTGATAGAGAATTAAACATAACAGAAAAATAAAGATAATGAACCGAAAATTGACATCATAAGAGACTAAGCACGGTTACGCTTTTCATTTGACAAACATCAATGTTACATTTTGTTCGAATGTAATCTTACATATTTGATGTGATCGTTGTTCCTAGAATAATATTCCGAGAGCTAGCGATTAATTCGATTGTGAATTTGGAACACCATCTAACGAAAATCAGAAAAATATTTTGTTCAACTACTTTGATTAATTTGTTTCATAGATATATCAACACAAGATGTATTGATGCACCCAAATATTATGAATAAGACGATTTTTTTGCAAGAATTCGACATAGAGTTTCTTTTTAAAAGGTTTGATTCACTCGTGATTTTTCATGCAGTTCGTTTAGATGTTTAAATTTTCACACTTCTTTGGAAGCTTAAAATAAAAGATACAAGAAACAACACTCTTCTGCAAACGAAAGATTAGAAAAACTAGAGAAAGCAGTCGATTCCAAAGTTATTGACCCACTATTTGCGACCAAAGCTGTTCGTGCAGATTTTTTCTGATTAGTCGGTTTCTCAAAGGGTTATAGCTATATGCATTAGCTAACGGCAAAACGGAGTGTAAAAACATTCGAAATGCAAAACATTTATTCAAGTTAACCATAACTTTTCACGGTTCACGCTTATTTCCTGTGCACAATGAATCGTTACGAAGTTGCGGGATTTCGGTAGGTATTACGAAAACAAAAATACAACAATTTCTCAATTAAATAGTATTATCATTATTATCAAAATATATGAAGATAATACTGAGTACAAACATTAAATGTGAGTTAGACAAATTGGATTAAATGTTTTACGGATAGGGCGCAGACAGTAACATTTATTCTTAGTCATTTCTACTAGCTTTGAGTAAAACAAAATTACTTTTAGTTGCTCTGCACTAAAACGCAGGATAGGTTAAATTCCGAAATAATGTTTTCATGATCTGATCTATTATTTGAAACTGAATTGCACACTTCTGTCGAATTACAAAACCAAACAACGTAGTGGAATTTCCTAAAAGTTTTACAAATACAAACGAATATTACATATAGATCCGTTTGTTCACAAATTATAACCCCACCAAACAAAAGTTAAATAAAAACGTGATTAATCCACCTAGCAGTGAGATGATACCTTTTTTTTATCAATCCGCTTGTGTTTTTGCATGGATATTCTTAGGTGTTCTTAGTTCTCATGACATTATTTTAATTATCGTCGTTTTCTATGGCAAATTGAGATTTTAATCACTCATTACCCTGTAATGCCGAAACTGCAAATCGTATCGTATTTCAATCTTAACGTGTGACAATCGATTGAACATTCCATGAGATGTCGAAGTAAATTCCACTTCAGAGTTTTTCGTCATTATTTATGGTACTTCCAGAGCCGGTATTCAGGAACTAGCATAGCCCAAAATGATTCGAATGGCCATAAATTATTACGCCAAACAATTTACATCTTCTATATCGGTATGAATTTTAAAAACTCATCATCTGTAATTCCAGAATCGGATAAAATTAACCAATTTTGTATGGGACCTTGAGTCCTGTAATTTTTGTTTTTGAAGTTCGATTTGGTCTTTTTTGAGAAAATGATTGAGCTTTGAGAAACGATTCGATACTGGAACCGGAATTCTAGAATCGGTGTAGCCAAAATCAGTTAAATTCACCTGAGGACTGTGTAGACATCTTTGAGAAATTGTAGTGCGAATTAAAATTTGGGGGTGCATTCCGAATCCAAAAACGAATACCGCTTAAACTGAAATAAATTTATTTGGTAATCGACTATCCAAATCTGCAAACCCGATAAACCTGATTAATTTATGTGAAATGGACATTTTTATATTAATCACCCTGTATCTCCTAAACCAGAAGTCGGATCTGACTAAAAAGTAAGATGTTTTATAGGATTTTAAGACCTCTCATTTGAATCATAGATGATTCTTAGATTTCATTTGAATCTTAGATCGGTTCAGCCATCTACGAGAAAAATTAATTGCATTATTTTAATTTCGTTTCACATATCATCCTGTGGTTCCGCAATCAGAAGTCGGATCCAAACATAATTCAGGAACCTTGTTTGGGAGTATACTACTTTTCATATGAATCTGAGTTTGTAGAAAACGGTTTAGCCATCTCCGAAAAAATTGAGTGAAATTATTTGTCACACACGCATTTGCTGATCTCGACGAACTGAGTCGTATGGTATATGGTCATGTTCTTCCAGCATTTATTTCTGTAAATAGTTTAAATCAATATAATTATGGAATTACTTTCAACTCGAAAATGCTGATATCATCTGGTTTACATATGCCATATTCTTAAGATTATGTTGCCAAAAACGAACCGTACTAAAATTGGTCCGAGGCAAATTGTCATGAAAAAGGAAGGTGTACACAGTCATTTTGGTACTTAGAAACAATTATATGTAACAGTATAAAAAATCGTGTTTCACGTTGCTCCCAAGCATTGCTTTTTCATACAGCGCTCAAAACTCCTACTACTGGAATAAGACTTACACAAAAATATCGATATCTCCGTTAAAAATGGACGGATTTTAACAATCTATGGCTTGTTGGATAGGTATTACCGAGCGAAATCTAAGTCTAAAAACATATTCTGTTTTCAAGGTCAAATGTGACAGATACTGTCAAAAAATTTTTGACATAAAACTTCGTATAACTCAAAAAGTAAACATCCGATCTCAAAACCATTCAATAGCGTTCTGGGTGACAGGGAGACCTTTCATTTGCGACTAGTTTGATCAAAATCGGTCCATCCATCTCTTAGATCTCGACCTCTTAGTTGACAACACACATACAGACACACACACACACACACACACACACACACACACACACACACACACACACACACACACACACACACACACACACACACACACACACACACACACACACACACACACACACACACACACACACACACACGGACATTTGCTCAGTTCGTCGAGCTGAATCGATTGGTATATGACATTCGGCCTTGGAAAATTTTTCGAAAATTTGAGCGAATTCTATACCTATTTTTTATATATATAAAAAAGGTAAAACACTTCTAACGTATTTGCACATTCTCGAACGACATTTGCCGAAAGCACTGTTTTTATTCTTCAATATCAATAATACATCGGAGAGTCGTCAACGGCTCAAAAAATTCTAAAGTGTGGATTTTGACGACTATGACAAGGCAGACTCCGCAGGATCGAACACTTGTTAAGTCGGGGGATTGGTCACTACACCTCATCACAATCCGTACCACAAGAGGAAATTATTGCTTCAAAGAACGTACTTCAAAAAGTAGTTCAAAAGCGCCTCAAACATAACGAAATTCAATAGCTTTTTTTGGGATTAAAACATCATCACACACATTTAACAACAACAAAAAAACAAATAATGAGTTCAGCAACAAATCTAGAACTTTTTATCACGCCAATCACGTCTATATGAGTTGTGATTGGAAGCTGGGTTCCCCGGCTTTTGAATGGCGATAACTTTCACTTGCCTCCAGTCAGGTGGAACAAAATTTTGATCAAGAAACTTGTTGAAAAATTCCAACAAACGTCTTTTTGCAAGGTCGGGCAGATTCTTCACCAAGTTGATTTTAATTCTGTCCAACCCAGGAGCGTTATTGTTACAAGACATGAGTGCTGTGGAAAATTCCATCATTGAAAAGGGGCTATCAATGGGACCATTATTTGTAGAAGACTCCCTAATAATGCTTTGCGTTGGAACAGAATCTGGACAAACTATCCTCAGGAGTTCCTCCTCGTTTTAAAAACGTCTTGAAAGCATTTTGTTTCGCGTATTTAGCATCTGAGCACTCTTTGTCCCACCAAGGGTTTGGAGGCCTTCTGTTAGACGATGAACCAAGAAATCGTTTGGTTTGGGCTTGTTCTGCGGCCTCCAGAATCGAACAAACGAGGAAATCATATTCTTCAAGCTCTTCCATTGAGTTCAAGGTACTTGAGATACAACTTTGGTATTTAATCCAGTCAATATTTTTTGTCAAATCATATGGAATATTAACTGAATTAGCAATGCCTTCGTTACTGCTAATTGAGATGATGATTGGTGAATGATCGCTACCGTGTAAATCAGGAAATACTTTCCAGGTGCAATCTAGTCGAATTGAAGTCTAGCAAAGAGGTAAATCTAATGCACTTGGACGTGCAGGAGGTCTTGGGATCCGTGTTATGCTACCCATGTTTAGTACCGTCATGCTAAAATTGTCGCAAATATTATATATTAGAGATGATTTGCTATCATTGTAAACGGAACCCCACATCATTCCGTGCGAATTGAAATCTCCCAGAATCAAACGTGGAGCAGGAAGGGCTTCAACCATTTCATTAAGCTGTCGCTGTCCAACTTGATCTCTTGGAGGAATATAAACCGAAGCAATGCAAATGTATTTTCCTTTAATGTTTATTTGACAAGCAACAACTTCTGTACTAGAAGTAGAAGGCATGTTCAATCTATGAAAGGAATAACATTTCTCAATTCCTAAAAGCACTCCACCATACGGAGAGTTTCTATCGAGACGTATAATGTTGAAGTCATTAAAATTTAAGACTATGTTTGGTGTAAGCCATGTTTCGCACAAAGCAAATACATCACATTTTTGACTAAGCAACAAAACTTTAAATGAATCAAGTTTTGACATGATGTTTCGACAATTCCACTGCAGGACAGTGATTGAATCATAAATCATGAATTGAATCGGCGCATGATAAATTATCCATCAAAAGATACAAAACCTGAGAGAACTGGCCATTGAGCTGACAACTGTTTCAAAAAAGTTCTAGCTATTGGGAGGAATGCCGGTATGATGGTCTTTAGAGGTCCAGAAATATTGAATGCTACGAAAATCCATTCTACAATTTCAGAAAACTTCAGTAATCCTGTTGGTGAATGTGAAACGGAGCCCACTGGATTATTGTCTTTTCTTGTGCTAGTTCCTGGATTGGTTTGTGAATTTGACAAACCAGGAGCCACAGTTTTTTATTCTAAATTTGGCTTTTAAGATTTAACACGGGGATCTTTATTTGAAGGTGTAATTTTTGGTGTCTTTTTTGGTAATTTGGAGGGGGGACTTCTTCCTCTTAACAGAACCTTGAGGAGTGTCTTCACTATTTTTATCAGAGTCAGATTCCTCTGGCTCTAGATTTGAAAAACCGTTTTCTGCTTTGAGTGGGGGGGGGCATCAATAATTATTTTAAGCATTTCTGCATATGTGCGCTTAGACCGTGCTTTTAAAGAAAGCCTCATTTTATCTTCACGCAACTTAAATGCAGCACATACTGAGAGGTGATGAGGACTCTCCCTACAATAAACACATTTTTCAATATCCTTATGGGGTCATTGACATTTGATATATTTAGATTTATGACTACAATAAGTAGCTGTATGCCGATTTTTTTACAGTTCGTGCAGTTATGCGGTACGAAAAGCCGAACAGGAAGACGAATTTTATCGATATAGACATGGCTAGACAACACAGATCCGCAAATGTCACTCGAAACGAATCTGAGGGACGATAAGACTCATTTCCACCCACAATACAATTGCTTGCACTCGAGTATCTTAACTCCCTCAAGCATGGAGTTTTCAAAACTCCAACTCCATTTTTAAGTAAATCATCGGCTGTCAGACTTGCTTCAGTGACAACACCGTCAATTTCCACCTCCTTCGATGGAATGTAAACTCTATATTCAACAGCAAATAATTTACAGGTTACAATTTCGTTCGCTTGTTTCAAATCGTTAACAACAACTCGAATTTTAACTCTATCTACTTTAGAGATTTCTACAAGTTCAGAGAAACTTGATGTCAAATATTTAGTAATTCGCATTAAATTTAATGTCTTTTCTTTGCGACTGAAATAGACTATCCATGACCCTGTGGTACCCTCTGGATAATGTTAAGCCCTTGGATTATTTAAGCTCTTACCAGTATCCGAAATCGGTTTCGGATGATCTTCCATGAGATCACCCATTACATTAACTGTTTTTTGTAAATTAATAATATAAAACTGAAAACTTATGTATAGTAAAATTTCAGTTATAAGAGAAAAAATCAAAATAAATTAAATCTACCTTGTTGCTGTCCTCTGTCGTGAGGAACGACGTGAAGCTCACCCAACGATTTCCAATTGGCAGTCTTTTGGTATCGTTTTCTGCTATCTCAGTTGCTCTGCCGTCGTTGTGGCCACCACTGAACTTGGTGTGCTGCCTGTTCCTGACCACAGGTACAGTGCTATTGCTCTTCGTGGCGATTAAATGTGATGTTTGCTGTATAGCACCTCGCGATACATGTCATCTCTTTCGATCCTACAATTCTGGTACCTGGTAGATCAGCACTGGGTTGCTTTACCACCTCTGTACCTTTGCACCCCGTCGTCTTCGCACCTTTATGCGATGGCATCTCTGTGACTTGTCACTTCTATGCACTCGCACCTCTGTGTCTGTACACTTCTGTGCGTATGAACGGGATGGCCTTCGTTGCTAGCTTTCAAGTCGGGAAACACTCCGAGTATTGCCTTTGCGATTAGCACCAGCAGTTTTAACTACCTGCAGCTTAGAGTAGCAGCCGATAATTCACGAGCCAGTATAATCGAAACACAACCTCTTCGCATGAAAGGTTTTTACTGAATGACAGATACCTTAAGCTGGACTATTTCAAATTTCAGAAATCTTGAAAATTGTAGCAGAATTTATATATTTTTGCGTCTGGTAAATGATCGGACTTCTTTCCTAATACATGAGCAATTCAAGAAATTAATAGCAGAAAAGGAGACAAAATTAGGATCGGCTTGCTCCGATTTGAATGAAACTTTGCACACATCTTCAATATAAATCAAAGTCCTGGCATTCATTGCCGTTTCAACCTTCCGAGCGAACGGACGTGCTTTGTGTTTACTGCGAAAAAAACCAGTGCCGTGTGTGATAACGTGACCGGACGATCAAAACTAGATTATATCGCTATTGTGTAATAGACAATAGTGCTTTTTTCTGTGAGAGGTTTTTTGTACATTATACACTGAAGCAGTGCATTGTTGTGAGCGGACGATCGAAACAGTACCGTTAGCCGGTGATTGTTTGATCGATCAAGGCCAGATTTAAGTGGCCATTGCGATTATACTGTGCGGATTATAAGTGAGTGTGCTTTTTCCTCTCGGAGGTTTTTTGCACACCCTCGAAGCGGCGATACGCCGATCGACGAGGGCTTGGCCTTGGTGGCCCCCGTTGGATTAAAAGTTAAGTACTATTATTTTGTATATTTTTTTTTCTTCATTCGACCGTTCATTTCCCCCTCCCCCCCCCCCCCCACGAATCATTTATTTTCTGCGCGGAGGTAGCTCCGCGACATGTCAAATTTGAATTCCGACCCCTCCGTTCTAGATGATCAGATGGAGACTTCTGTTGGCAGCAGTAAGTCTCGCATAAAGAGTTATCCCGATGGGCTTGCACTCTCGGCCGGGCCTTACTCGGTTTATTTCCGGACCAAGGCTAAAGAAAAAAAATTGAATGTTTTGAAAATATCGCGGGATCTGTCCTCGCGATACAATACTATAAAAAGTATTGATAAAATACGCCCAGATAAGCTCAGGGTTCTGCTCACCAGCTCAAAGCAGGCTAATGAGCTCGTTCAAAATGATCATTTTACGCGGGAGTACCGCGTCTACGTGCCAGCTCGCGAAGTAGAAATCGACGGTGTGGTCACCGATTCGAGTTTGACTTGCGAGGACGTTCTTAAATACGGAGAGGGCTGTTTTAAGGACCCCTCACTTAAGAACGTCAAGATACTGGACTGCAAGCGATTGCATTCAGTATCGATCGCCGGGGATGGAACAAAGTCTTATCCCCAATCTGACTCTTATCGTGTGACCTTCGCCGGCTCTGCTTTGCCCAACTACATCCTCTTGGACCGGGTTCGTCTGCCTGTTCGTCTTTTTGTACCTCGAGTAATGAATTGTACCAATTGCAAACAATTGGGGCATACAGCTTCTCATTGCTGCAATAAGCCCCGGTGTGCTAACTGTGGGGAGGCTCATGCGGATGGCTCTTGCGGTAAGGATGCTGAAAAGTGTCTCTACTGCAAAGAGGGTCCGCATGACCTAATGGCATGTCCTGCGTATAAGTTGCGAGGAGATCGGATGAAGCGTTCCCTGAAGGAACACTCCAAGCGTTCCTTTGCCGAGATGCTTAAGAGTGCCACCCCTCCTAAACTGACAACGAACCCATATGCCTGCTTGTCAACTGACGAGAGCGATTCTGACGACCCTTTGGAAGGTCCATCATCGGCGGTCCCTCATAGCTGTAGGAAAAGAATGAATAAATCCTCTCATAAGCTACCTAGTAAGGGTTCGAAGGTGTCTTCCGAAGGGCTTCGAAAAGTTACAGCTAACGGGAATCGGGACAAACCACCGAAGCAAAAGGCTCCTGGTCTCGGAAAACTCAGTTCCGAGATGGAATTCCCACCACTTCCCGGGACAACAAAATCCCCAAGCGTCCCTGAAAATCTATCAGAGAACCAACTAGGTGCTGGACTTATCAAGTTCTCTGATGTTGTGGACTGGATTTTTACAACTTTTAATATTTCTGACCCTCTTAAAAGCATTTTAATTGCTTTCATGCCAACAGTAAAAACATATTTAAAGCAGTTGACTGCAAATTGGCCCCTTCTCTCAGCGATTGTATCCTTCGATGGCTAAATCATCCATCGAGGTCACGGATCTAATCACTGTTTTACAGTGGAATTGCAGAAGTATCATTCCAAAAATAGATTCTTTTAAATTTTTAGTAAATAATCTGAAATGTGACGCATTTGCATTGTGCGAAACTTGGCTAACTTCTGAAATATCCTTAAACTTCCACGATTTTAACATTATTCGCCTGGATCGAGATGATCCCTACGGAGGAGTACTTTTGGGGATCAAAAAGTGCTATTCTTTTTATCGAATTAACCTCCCCTCGATATCAGGTATTGAAACTGTCGCATGTCATGTTACAATCAAAGGCAAGGATCTTTGCATTGCTTCAATCTATATTCCCCCAAGAGCCTCGGTTGGGCATCGGTGGCTCAGTGATATCATTGAGCTCCTTCCCGCACCGACGTTGGTTTTAGGGGACTTTAACTCACACGGTACGGGATGGGGCTGTCTTCACGACGATAACAGATCAGCTATGATCCATGATATCTGCGACAACTTCAATATGACAATCTTGAATACGGGAGAAATGACACGGATTCCTGCACCACCAGCAAGACCAAGTGCGCTGGATTTATCACTTTGCTCGACATCGCTACGGTTGGATTGCACGTGGGAGGTAATTCCTGATCCCCACGGTAGCGATCATCTACCGATCGTAATATCAATCACCAGCGGCTCAAAACCATCGAAGACAATCAATGTTTCGTATGACCTCACACGAAATATTGATTGGAATAGCTATGCGACCTCGATATCTGAGAAACTTGAAAGAACTCAACAACTTCCTCCGGAGGAAGAGTACACGTTTTTGGCTGGCTTGATTCTCGATACTGCGATTCAAGCTCAGACGAAACGTGTACCCGGCGCAAAAACTAACATCCGTCCTCCCAACCCGTGGTGGGACAAAGAGTGCACAAATTTAAACGCGGAGAGAGCCTCCGCGTATAAAATATTCAGAAAAAATGGAACACCTGATAATTACCGGAATTACGCGGCGTTAGACGTTAAAATTAAGAACTTGATTAGAGCTAAGAAACGCGGTTACTGGCGTCGGTTCGTAGACGGCCTAACAAAAGAAACATCTATGAGCACTCTTTGGAACACAGCCCGACGAATGCGCAATCATAACACAACGAATGAAAGCGAGGAATATTCTAACCGCTGGATATTCGATTTCGCTAAAAAAGTATGTCCAGACTCTGTTCCGGAACAGAAGATCACCCGCGCCGCGACACCAAATACAAACGAAACACCGTTTTCGATGGTAGAGCTCTCACTTGCGCTCTTGTCATGTAACAATAAAGCCCCGGGATTAGACAGAATAAAATTCAACTTGTTGAAAAATCTGCCTGACCCCGCCAAAAGGCGCTTGCTGAGTTTATTCAATAAGTTCCTTGAGGACAACATTGTTCCACATGACTGGAGACAAGTGAAAGTGATATCCATTCAAAAACCAGGAAAACCAGCCTCCGATCACAATTCGTATCGGCCGATTGCTATGCTTTCCTGTATCCGGAAATTGTTCGAAAAAATGATTCTGTTTCGTCTAGACAATTGGGTCGAGACTAATGGCTTACTTTCAGATACACAATTTGGTTTCCGCAGGGGCAAAGGAACGAACGATTGTCTTGCGTTGCTCTCAACCGAAATTCAAATGGCATTTGCTCGTAAGGAACAAATGGCGTCAGTTTTCCTAGACATCAAGGGGGCTTTTGACTCAGTTTCTATAAATATCCTATCTGAGAAGCTGCATCAGCATGGTCTTTCACCAATTTTGAATAACTTTTTGTACAATCTATTGTCCGAGAAATACATGTATTTCGCGCATGGTGATTTGTCGACAATACGATTCAGTTACATGGGTCTTCCTCAGGGCTCCTGCTTAAGCCCCCTTTTATACAATTTTTACGTAAACGACATCGATAAATGTATCAACACATCTTGCACGCTGAGACAACTTGCCGACGACAGCGTTGTGTCCATTATAGGACCCAAAGCTGGCGATCTGCAAGGGCCGTTACAAGATACTCTTGCCAACTTATCCACATGGGCTCTTCAAATGGGTATCGAGTTCTCTACGGAGAAAACTGAGCTGGTTGTATTTTCAAGGAAGCGAGAACCAGCACAACTACAGCTTCAACTAGGGGGTGAAAACATAGCTCAGGTCTTCACATTCAAATATCTCGGGGTCTGGTTCGACTCCAAAGGCACCTGGGGATGTCACATTAGGTATCTGAAACAAAAATGCCAGCAGAGAATCAATTTTCTTCGTACAATAACCGGAACTTGGTGGGGTGCCCACCCAGGAGACCTGATCAGGTTGTACCAAACAACGATATTGTCCGTTATGGAATATGGATGCTTCTGCTTCCGATCCGCCGCGAACACCCATTTCATTAAGCTGGAAAGAATTCAGTATCGTTGTTTGCGTATTGCCTTGGGTTGCATGCAATCAACTCATACGATGAGTCTTGAAGTGTTGGCGGGCGTCTTACCGTTGAAAAACCGGTTCTGGGATCTCTCATATCGTTTGCTCATTCGATGCGACATTTTGAATCCTCTGGTGATTGAAAACTTCGAAAGGTTAGTTGAGCTTAATTCTCAAACCCGTTTTATGTCCTTGTATTTTGATTACATGGCTCAGAATATTAATCCTTCTTCGTTTGCTTCCAACCGTGCTCATTTCTTGGATACTTCTGATTCTACTGTGTTTTTCGACACATCCATGAGAGAAGAGATTCGTGGAATTCCGGAACACGTACGCCCTCGAGTGGCCCCTAATATATTTTATAATAAATTTAGAACAGTCAACTGTGAAAAGGTGTTTTACACTGATGGATCAAACATCGACAGGTCCACAGGCTTCGGCATCTTCAATCAAAACATCACCGCTTCTTACAAACTCAGTGATCCGGCTTCAGTTTACGTCGCAGAATTAGCTGCTATTCAGTACACCCTCGAGATCATTGAAACCTTGCCCAAAGACCATTACTTCATTGTCACGGACAGTCTAAGCTCAATAGAAGCTCTCCGGGCAATGAAGCCAGTAAAGTATCCCCCTTATTTTCTGGGGAAAATACGGGAACACTTGAGAACTTTATCTGAACGGTCTTATTCAATATCGTTAGTCTGGGTCCCTTCGCATTGTTCCATTCCGGGAAATGAAAAGGCAGACTCATTGGCTAAGGTGGGCGCATTACAAGGTGACATTTATGAAAGACCAATCTGCTTCAATGAATTTTTCAGTATTTCTCGTCAGAAAACTCTCGAAAGTTGGCAAACTTCATGGACGAATGACGAACTGGGACGATGGCTACACTCCATTATTCCTAAGGTATCGACGAAACCTTGGTTCAAGGGGATGAACGTGAGTCGTGATTTCATTCGCGTTATGTCACGACTCATGTCAAATCACTATACATTCAACGCACATCTCCGGCGTATCGGGATCGTGGAGAGCGGGCTCTGCACCTGTGGCGACGGTTATCAGGACATCGAGCATGTCGTGTGGTCGTGCGTAGAGTATCGCGACGCCAGATCGGAGCTATTGGAATCCCTCAGGGCCCGAGGTAGACCGACTGAGGTTCCGGTTCGGGATGTGTTGGCGAGTCGGGATAGTTCATATATGCTTCTGATATACCAGTTCCTCAAACACATTAATATACAAGTGTAATCTGTTACATCTTGCTTAGAAAGTTCCTCCTATTTATCGACGTTATTTCAACTGTGGCTAAGAATTATTTTCACCTGCAGGTTCGACACTAACTTCCGCCGATTATCCCGATTCCTCATCTGTCCACCATCTTCATCGGAACTAACAAGATCTTTTTGCTGTCACTAACCTTTTCGCTTCCCCCCTCCCCGTCTCTTCTCCATCTCGATGTCAACTAATTAGATCTCTGTCGTTCTTAGTCATTTCGTTCCCATATCCCCATTTTACTTCGTTTTCCGCAATATTTACTTCTCTATATTTTTTCGTTATATTTACATCACCATCATCGCCCACGGAAGGTCGCTCTAGTCATGCGGGCCACCCGCCGGGTATTCGTAGCCTGAGGGTGTTTCCCGCGGACCCGCACGGACCCAGGGATGCGGCCAACGTCATCTGGAAGACTCATGATATATTCCATCCACCGGCCGGTGCCGATCGCCAGCTGAAGGTTAGATCTGCCAAAGTCGACCACTGCGACCCCAATACAACATTATCCAATCATACTATCCTAGTTTTAAGTTAGTCGTTAATAAAATTAGAAAAAGCCCTTGGCACCTTAGAGCTAAAGCAGTGTGCCTTAAAAATAATTATATTATTGAATAAAAAAAAAAAAAAAAGTCCTGGCATTACATTCCTTTTGTGAAATTTGGCCTTTCTGTTTCAACAGATTTCGCTGCCTATTCTTAGCGTACAGAGTCATTACATGGCTAGTAATACGATCCTATTGACACTAAGAATCCTTCCAGGTCGGGCCTCGAACATACGACAATTGGCTTGCAAGACCAGCGCCCTATGCCCTGAACCGCCAACCCATCTTCAATATAACAAACCATTAATTTGCACGGATGAAGAGACAAATTTGACTCAAGACTGATTAAAAAAAAAAAGGAATGTGTTCATGCATTAAAATTTCTTCAAATCGTTGTAACTCAGAAACTGTTATTGGTAGGAAAATGGTGTTAAAAAAAGTGATAGAAAATCAACTGAGCCCTAGTTATGAACAAATAATGCATCCGAATTTCTTTCGAAATATTTTTGGTTTTAAACAGGACACATCGGCATAAATGCGATTCCAGTCTTTCGATAAATTAAGTAGTTTCAGTTGAAGCAATTTTCGTTTTTTTTTTTCAATATGCATGTTCTTGATAAAACTGCGCTTGATACAGTTCGTCAGAAATAAAACAAACACAGCTTTAGTTAATATTAAGTATATTCGTTTTGAACATTTCCTAAATTTCTTAAAAGATATAGCTATGACATTAAAACCATACGACAGCTACGACCTCAAAACCAGACAGTCCAATCAGCAATAGCATTGGGAATTACATAAAATAAACAAAAGTAAATCTCCATTTTCCCGCATATCACACTTCAGTACGAAGAGTAAAGAAACCAATCCGAGCCACAACGTCGACAGTCCAATGGAATCGCACAGAAAAGTGTAAACAGATGAAAATTATACTCTCCATACAGTCATGAAGCTATACCAGTTATATAGTAGACAAAGTGGCGAATAAATTCTCCAATCCAGCCCGCATGATTTCTCTTCCGAGCCCATCTAGGTGCAATCACCCACCAGCATCTATTTATCACAACCACCTCGGCTCGCTCAATGTTCATCCGTCGTCAGACCTGCTCTCCCAGCAAACATATGTACAGCGTTAATTGCAATACAACCATATCTATCTTAGAACATTTCAACAAACCGAATGCTAGGCAGTCCCAAACTCCGCCCCTATTTTTCTCTTTTCCCTCAAATACTGCTATATACTGGAATGAACACCGAATAACAACGAAGTGGTTCACTGAGAGTGAGTGCCGGAGATGAACTGCTGAAGCGAGAATCACGTAAACATTACAGTTCATTCAAATTCGGTTGATGTTATTCACAAAATACAAATCACAAGATATTAACTTTTGCCAAATTTTACTGATTAGTTGTTAATGTAGCATAATTATTATACCGAATATTTATAGTATGATGATTATACAGAACTGTTTATAACGTGTGTCACTCGTGTCACTATGCTTCGAATACGAATGTAACAACTATGCAATGATACATGTGAGTTAGGTAAGTACAGTTTACTACTCTTTCTGTGTTCTGTACTACTGTTTCATCTGTAAATTCGACTGGAAACAAATGATTCGAAGGGTGAAAACCTTTCATTACACCACCAACAAAAAGGTTGTCACATAGCTGCATAAACAAGAGCGGTTCGAGAAACGTATACTGCCTTCCATGATGCCATACAAGTTGCTATACAAAGGTCCAGATATGTTTCGGTCAGATTTGGTAAGCTGCCTCTACAGTCATGAGATGCTACATCAATATCACGGTAATTGGATTTATTTCTTCAACAAGAATACTAATTCGCCCAACTGCAATTGCGTTTAATGTAAAAATATTGGACTACTATCAAATTACAGAAATGTCACAAAAATATTAAGGGAAAATTTTCAATCTTAGGAAAACATTCATTGTTGCAAAAATGAAAAAGCAGTTTCCTTCACTGTCGTTTCACGAAAATTCTAATTCAGTTATTTTGGAGCATTTTTCCTTATAAACTGATGTTTTTTTTTTCTTGAAGACTCAGTAGTTCTAGCAGTAGCGGAGAAACCTACTGTAGTATTTTCCAACAGTGGCTGTTTTCCTTAGATTGTAAGCAAAACCTCAAGTGTAGAAAAAGACAGATGAGTAATGTCAGAGACGGAAAATACGAATAAAACTGACCAGCTTTTCCACACTTCGAAAATCATTCTTTACTTAACATAAGCTTACGTTTCGTCCTAGACTTATCACTGCATAGCAGTTTATATTGAACTGCTACCTCCGACCTCACGGTTCTACATAAACCGCTAGGCAGACGTAAAGTTGATGCTTTTTGCAAAATACTTTTTTGATGTTTTGATATCTCGGACAAAACAAGTTTCGGCACTCCTTCACTGAAAGAATTCCGTATTTCTGTGTGGCGGCTTTGCACAATACACTTTGTGCGATGGTTCATTCAATTCATGTGTTGGAATTTTGCGCGCCTTATCTTGGCACTGAATTTCACCTTAATACTCGTTCATACCAAACATTGAACTTTGAAAACATCTACTTTGAGTTATTTTAGGATATCCACTATCCGCAATAATATTGATATTGCCATTGTAAAGAGATTTATATCCATCGGGTAATTACCTAGGACAGGACCTGACAGGCTTCCCAAATGTACCGCCGCGCGACATTATTATTGAGGCTGTCTTGCTACTCTTTCCATGACAGCCTTGTGATAGGTTTCATCACGACAGCCCTTAGACAAATAGTTCTGTACAGCCAACGTTGCCGTCATTCCCTTCGTTCGACAGTTCATTCCATCTCAAGACATTTTGTCACGGTCCAGGACAGCCGAAGAAGCATGAAGTTCTCGCTGATGCGACAGTAAACTTCGGGTATCAGTCACTGCGTTGTTTCTGTCGAGAGCAAAATATTACTCTCCCTTGACCAGGTCTGCGACAGTAGCCGGTGCGGTTCAAATTTGTTGCTCTTGGTTTGCTATGAAGATTCGAGCAAGCATGTGGGTTTTAGTTTTGCCATTGGTGATTGCTTTGCGCAGCGGTTGATCATTGCGCATAGCAATCACCGTTGTTAAGGCATTGATAACAATATTATTGATAATTAATAATATACGAAACTACTAATACGAAATGGATTGAAGAATGGACTTTGGTTTAAATGAATAGTCAATTTTTTTATTTTGGTCGATCTTCTATGAATCGATCGATCAATGAAATTCTATAGAAAGAAAAGTTTGTTTTCAAGAAATTATATTCATAATTAAAGAGCTGAGATAGTTCGGCGTGCTCGTTTACGTTCGGTTTGTGGGCTGTAACATTCATAGTGTAGGCGCGTACTGATGTGCTTGGAGCATTATTTCCATCCTCTTTATCTCTTCCTTCAGAATATCAAAGGCGCGATCGTTTCTTATACAAGAGTGTATAAGTCAATTGAATCAGATTTTAGATGTAAACGGTGAATGAATGTTTGTAGCAAAAGATATATTCAAATTAAAGATTCTGTATTCGATACTAGTTAGCGTGATTCTGAATAGCATTCAACTTTTCGGTCGACTTGTAAGTCTACGGGACTATTGCATGGTCAGTGTTGCAATACTACGGACACTAAGAATCTTTCCAAGTCAGAACTGAAACATACAAAATCTGACTCGTTAAGTTCGTTATATGTACATTGACCAATCGAATAAAAACCTTGAGTGCAAAATTTGGAGTCGGAATTAGCAATGCAAAAATCATTTAGAAACTTATTTGCAGGTACCGTACAACAAAGCTTTGAATGCAAAAACTGAATGAAAAATTGCGGTTCTTCCAAAAAACATGTTTCCAAGCGTGGAATGCAGCATGGTTGCCCGTAACAGATTCGAATGTTTATTTCGTTTTATTCAGAAAAAAGTTTTAGTTCACCAAGTTATTTAATAATGTCTTTCTTGAGTAATATGGTCTCAAGCCTTCCAGACATATCCAGTTATCTTCTATATATGAATAGTATAGTGTTTCTATTAACCTGGAATATATTCCAAAATACATATGTGCCGATAATCTGGAATTCATTTTCTTCCTGTTATGCATTGAATTATCTTATCTCTAGAAACGGCATATTAACTATTATATTATTTTGGTCATAGCTACCAAAAGTTCGCGACTTTTACACACATTAAAACTGTCACTTTACATTGTAAAATTTAAAACTCGGTTAAAGCGCATCTTTCATCAAGTAGAAGCTTGTGTTCAGTATATTTTGTATTCTTTAGCATAATGTCGTTGTTTACCACAAAACTTGATATAAAAGTAACTGAGGCCCAAATTTATAGCTGCAGTTAAAAGGACAATTTCATGTAAACTTTGAGAAGTATCTTAATCATTTCCTCTATGTGCTTTTACGCTCAATCCAATTTTGGAAATGTAGATGTTGCAATCACGAGCGCACGCAGAAGAAGATGCGGTGCCTTGAAATTTCAAACAGCACATCCAGTTTCTATGCGCTTGCTACAATTCTCGTACACATTTTTGGTTCTTTGTTTCAGTCGGATCTCACGCCCTCACATTTCGATGCATTATAGATTCATTTATTTCATTGCCGGTTCTGGTTGGGAAATTTGGGGATAAGTACGATTCCCTATAAAGTACACTTATATTTCCAAAAATGGTAGGTAACAAAAACTACCTAAACATGAATTCAAGCTCAATTTGGTTTTGAAGAATCTTATATCTGCCATTGGAATTATAAAAATTTCATAGTGTGTATACATAGATTTTGATTTTGTCATAAAAAAGGTTTTGAAATTACTTGCAAATTCGACTAGTGAAAGTTGACATTCGACTAGGATAAGTTAAGCAATTCCTCCGTGTGTATGTATGTGTATTGTATGTGTCAAACAACGTTACTCAATTTCTCAGGCATGACTGCACCTATTTTCCCAAATCAGGCTGAAATGAAAAGGCTGCATGGGTTACTATTGAATTTAATTCGGATCCGACTTCCGCAGTTACAAGTCTAAGAATGTCGAAAATTTTCTACTCTAATTGGCTAGTAGCTTGTGTCCGCATTAAAAAAAATCAAACGTTTGGAACTTTAAATATTGTAAATGAATAGTGAAACATTCTGAGAGCCGAGTTCATTGCATATATTTAAGAGTTTTCTTTCTGAAAAGAAATTATGTTAAAAAAAATGAAAAATGATATATTGAAAAATGTAGGTGTGATTCCCCGGTGAACGACCACAATTAAGTTTGAAAGCGGGATTAAATAAATATAATAATAATAATAATAATAATAATAATAATAATAATAATAATAATAATAATAATAATAATAATAATAATAATAATAATAATAATAATAATATTAATAATAATAATAATAATACTCAGCACGTTGAATAGTAGCCATGTGATCATTGAGTTTGCTATGTCCAGTCAGAGCTCTGACCAGAATACTGCAATGATGCTTGGAAAAATACAGTAGACACTTTGACATTTTCAGATTTAAATCTGGTAGACATGCTTTTGTCTGAGCGCAAGTTTGCAAGCTGCGCCAGTAGCTGGCATGTTTGGATGCAGCCCAAGAACGAATCTTGTGCTTTATCCAACTAGTTGAAAGTGGTAAAGCTGGTTCAGGACCAACAAAATCATCCGTTTCACCAGCTCTAGCCAACTCATCAAATAATAATAATAATAATAATAATATTGTGGCTGTCATTTCCGACCCTAAAAAATTCATTGGTTTAGTTATCCTAGGAGAAACAGAAAAATCAAAACGTCGTTATTCAGATTAAGGGTGCATAAGATATTTTCGGAGTATTATCAATGAATGCTAGTGTATCGGTTTCTTTAGGAATAAGAAGGAAGCACTAAGGATGAATACTTCAGTAATTCAGATATATGAGCCGTTACACAAAACTCTGTGTTTATCTGTTAATATTCGTTAGTTATTAAAATTCATTGCCTTCGCCGACAGTGTATATAAATCTAAAACAATTTCTTTATTTCACAATGGTAATGTAATGAAACCCTAAAATTTCCTGCAAAGGTAATCCCAACAACGCAATCGTATGTACTAGTACCATTTCATTGAGGCAGCCGAAATAGTGCGAGCGCACTATGAACCACAGCTCGTCTCCAGAAACAGCCGGTTTATTGCTTCAAGAGACATTGATGAGACAGCCGGCTTGCGACAGCCCTTCGTAACAGTAATTCCCTAAAAATTAAAGGATGTCTTCGATTTTCTAAGGCTGTCCCCGTAACTTTTTATGCGAATGAGCGAACAGAAAGAAACAGGATACAAACAGCCCGTTCGGTTTGACTACTCTCCGGATAGAATACTCTCATCAAACTGGTGAGTAGAAACTGTCTCAGTGACAGCATTCATTTAGGCATGCGAGCGCTGTTGCCATTACAGTTCGGCATATGCTTGCACACATATTGTAGACTGGCCTTTCGACTTTGCGGTCCGACAGTTCATGCTTTCTCGTGGCGGATGTCATTGAAAAGCAGTACTGCTGGGAAGCCTGGGACCTGACAATTGTTAATCCACTTTTAGGACCAATTTCGGACCATCTCGTGATTGGTTGAAATTGACATTAGGTTTTTTACCGTCACTGCTAACCTCAATCGGATGAACACATTTTGACAGTTCAGCAGTACTGTTTGTAAACAGAAATTTCTTTTGTTTGTTTATTGACAAATTGGATCAGACCATTTACGGTCCGTATCACCTAAATAAAGTTTTAAAACATTTGTTCACGATTGAATACGTTTCGTTTTTGATATTTATTAAATAAAAAAGACTAGATGCAAAGTGTAAAGATGATTGTTTTAGATGTGCTCTTAGATTTTTGTTTAAGCTTGTTTGTAAACAGTACCGCTGAACTGTCAAGGATGAATACTTGTTCATTTGTGTCGTCACGATAAAAAACCTAATAAGCAAGTACAAGTTGTTGAAATCAATATTACTGCAGGGTGGTAGAAAAAGTGTTGTCAGTATCGTCGGTAACAATGTAGCTTGATATTGGATATTTTATTTTTCGGGTCATCTTTTCAAAATTATTAATTTCAATAAGATTTAAGTTCAATTTGTTTTTAAGTCGTGTCAATGCGGAAAGTATACGAGTACATTTAACAATCACTGGATGATACAAAGAGAAAGCCTGAAATCACGAAGTGTGATATGGACGAGAATATTGATTATGTTGGTTGAGAATAGCACCGAATCTTTGGATACTTCTGTATGTTATTATTTTTCTAAAATAGAATATGTTGAATACCGACTTTAGTTAATAAAACTGCAAAAATTAATTACCCAAAATTGAGTGTTTTAGAAAAATTTTATTAAGCTGTTTCAACTAAACGTTTTCTTCAAAACAAACATCTGATCAAAATGAATCCAGAGCTATATTTTTGACCGATATAACATTTGTTTAAGTGTTTTCAAATGATAAATAATTGCATGTTATAAGGGGAGAAAGTTTTCAGAATGAATAATTATCTCTACTGGCAACAGTGATCCCGAGGCATTTATTATTTACAGCAGGGAGCAACCGGAATAAGAAGAGAAATATTTTTCTGGAAAAAGAAGCCAGTTGTCTGGTCCTGTCCTAGGTAATTACTAGCCAAGGTAGGTTTCTAGAGTAGAAGATTCAATACAAATTTGTGGTTGTTCGATTGCTGGTTCGATAGGACAAATTTTCGTGAACATTTAGTTTATCTATCGAAAAAACCATACGCGAAAATTTAAATAAACTATTCTAAACTGACTAAGAACTTGGAATGTTCAATATCATGGATGACCTCGTCTATGCAGGCACCGAAGAAATGAAAGGAATGTTCGTTAAACACTTGTTGTTAACGAGACATTCTCTGCATCACCTCAAGTCTCACAGTATACGATAGTAGCTTTAGTAGAATGAGGATAAAATGAGGTTTAATCATTGTAGGTAATGGAATCTTGTTAGATAAAACTTGCATACGATATTCCCCAGTTGGACGTCAATGAAAGACCAACCACAATAAATAAATACATCAGTAATCGATATACTGATTTGCACGATACGTTGAAATGATTTTCATTTGATAAGACATGCCTTCGAAATTTTCTGAGCCAAACAAAATTTGAAATCAAACGAAAATCCAGACGCAGCTCAACACGAGATACTAAGAAAAAATATTTTATTCTTTTTTGAATAACGAAGAAACAAAACACAATTTATGCATTGTTGGCATCCGATTTGTAACAATTTGTAATTTGTAATTAGTAAATTGTTAACGAATTTTTTTTTTTAATAAATTGAATAGTTTTTGATCTGTAATCTTGAAAATCAAGACAATTTAATTTCAAAGTGCCTTTCGATTCCGTTTGCATATTTTTTATCATTCGCACAAACAACTAAGGGTCTGGTTTAGTGGTCCTTGGGAATTATTCATTTGTTTATTCCTGAGCGAAACCTTACGTCCGTTTACCGCACGAACGTACGTACCGTTAAAGCTAAACCATATGTTGATGATATATAAACAGGAATTTAATGTAAAAAAAGATCATGCTGCATTTTTCACATTCGTGCCAGCCTCCTCCAACCATATTTCTCAAAACTATTTGTGCGCACCTGTTCAAATATATGTGAGACAGGTGGATCAGTTCGAATTATTAGAACTCCGAAATTGTAGTAAATTAGTAAAACAATTTGGAAAATTCTGATAATAAATAATACTACTTTTTTCCAGTCTTTTTCAAAAATATTTATAGTGATAGTGTGGTAGTAATTCGTTGCCTTGACATGTTTCTGCAAATATGCTTTTCACGAGGCCTAAAAAGTTTCAATTGCTCTGACCTGGAGCCAGTTTGGTGAATTTATCTCCTTGGATACGAATTTGGCTCCGTCGGCTTTGTTCTAGGCTACCATGCCCTTCGCGCACTGCACTGATGCCAAAGCCGACCAAAACAGCGCTGGATTACGATATTTCCGGATGACGGGGAGTAGAACTCGAAAGCATTTCACAAATTACTTGTCGTTTGGTACAGTAGTTAGTCGTACAACTTACTGGCTCTTGATTTGACAGTTGCTTTTCATTACTTTTGTCGTGAATACTACTTACTTTACTATGGGGTGCCTTTTCAAAATTAGCCATATGGAAGAATGGGCAGAACTTAATCGTGAATATCTCGACTTGTATTAACGGTAGCAACATAATTCTTTCACCATTTCATTAAAAATATGATCAGGAATTGAGGATATTTTGAACAGTGTGAGATAACCACAAACAACTCAAAAATTAAGTTTTCTCAAACTTTGAAAACAACGCGGAAAACTTTTTACTTTTGCTTGGCTTTTTCGCGCAAGGACGACGATTTTGAGGTAGTCGGGCACATATCTTCAACTGACTGCGTATAAAAGGGGAACCGTGGTCAAAAATCGATCATTTCTTCTTGTGCGTTGGACGGAAGCAGACGTCGTGGGACTAGCAGCTTCGGAGAGTGCCCCTACTGCGTGGTTAAAAACCTCAAACGCTCAGGTCGCAACTCTCATTTGGACTTCAGTCGTCAGGTGGAGCAGTCGTCAATGAAAGCAGACCTTTTGCGTGGTATAAAGCCACAAACGCTTAGGTCGTGCTTTCATTTGAACTTCATCCGTCAGGTGGAGCAGTCGTCAATGAAAGCAGACCTTTTGCGTGGTATAAAGCCTCAAACGCTTAGGTCGTGCTTTAATTTGGACTTCAATCGGCAGGTGGAGCAGTCGCCAATGAAAGCAGACCATTTTGCGTGGTATAAAGCCTCAAACGCTTAGGTCGTGCTTTCATTTGAACTTCATCCGTCAGGTGGAGCAGTCGTCAATGAAAGCAGAACTTTTGCGTGGTATAAAGCCTCAAACGCTCAGGTCGTGCTCTCATTTGGACTTCAGCCGTCAGGTGGAGCAGTCGTCAATGAAAGCAGACCTTTTGCGTTGTACAAAACCTCAAACGCTCAGGTCGCAGAGCCAGTTTCCCTTCGAACAAGATCGATTACATCATCCTGTTGGTGGTCGTTTGCATTGAAGCAAAATACAACGGGAAATGGATAACAATGTGGAACATTATGCAAAATCAGCCTTTCTAATGGCTTTAAATGTTACCTAAAGAACAATAAAGATTGCTTCTTTGTAAATCAAAAATTAAAATTAGCAGTGCAGTGCAAATCTATGATAATATGATCAGTTTTTGTTTTGCAATTTTCACAGTTCTAAATTCGCAAAGTGTTCAAAATCGTTTATATCCAATCAGTGTTTGATATCTTAGAAAATTATACAATTTGGCCCTTCACGCACGCCATAAGAGGTTCTTTCCAAAACCACCAATATTTTATCATAAAGACTATACTGGTTATTTTGTAATATTTGTGTGTCAGAATGTTTGATGTAACTTATCTGTACTGTAGTTTGGGTGTATCGTTTCAAATTCTAGTAGTGTAAAAGAGCAAAACTTGCACAATTAACACAATCAATCAACTAATTGATATTCGGAAGTATAAAGAAAGAGTGCCAGTTTTATTCGTATTCACGATATCCAGTTATGTCTCTGACATTACACACCTGTACTTTTTGACTTCTATGCTTCTTGAAAGTCTATAGCCAATTTCGTGTCTCTGCTCCATCCATGGTACTCTTGTAGGTTCCCAGCTGTTTGGTTACATCTCGTACGGAAGCAACCATTTTTTGGATGAAAATGTGCTCGATTTACAGGTTCTGGTTACGGTTCATAGGGCTGAAAACTAAGCTCCTCACCAACGAACAGGCACAAATCCCCGAAAATATGGGGAACGTGCCGTTATGAGCCAATTTATTCTGAAGCTCCTCACCATACCTCTAAATCGCGTTACGAACTGCTCCGAACCTCACATCTTTAATTTTGCAAACTAAATCAGTGAAACATTGGAAATAGTGTTCTTTTCCAGGGGCATACTTCGAATTTCGGATGATAATTATTCGAGTTGAATATTGTATACATTTGTTAAAAACGACGTGGAACATTTGCTAAATACAGGAAACAAAATAAATTAAACTGTAGTCTTGTTGGAAGGGCACACTGGTCATATCGGTACTACTTTGTTGAAAATTGAAAACTAATAGAAATCTGAAAACATGACGTTGGATGTTTTGTTCCTTCGGAAAGACACTAGTGCATGACTTACTTTGTATTTCGAGAATTATTACTGTCTTGATGAAACGTAAATTTACCAAAACGTGGGTGTATTTTTTCCGGTCTCCCCTATAGAATAAAGTAAGACTAAAAGTAAATCGGTACGCACAAAAATCCCTGTATTTCGTAAATTAAAAATATTTAAAAAATCCATTAATGGTGGCTTTACAGTACTTTAAATTAAACTTCCAAGTCACAGCGTTAGATGTTTACAATTCTCCAGTTCAAGCGTAATATCACAGACTAACAGACAGGACACTCAAATTAGATTCTTCAATCATTTTAACGGTCATTTTGAATATTCCTTTATTTGGGACAGTACTCACATATGTCATGATGGCGCCACGTTACCCTATCAAAAACATCCTGTCTGTCATCTAGACTGTGTTTATTTTTTTCATTTACCAACAGAGTTGCCATTCATACAGAATTACCTGTAATGTATTGAGTTGTATACCTCCATGCGAATTTCATGCAGGGTACAGATTTAATACATATTGCCAAATCTATATACATAATTGTGCCTACTTCTCATCCTCCAACGCAATACAAAATCGAACCAATATTTACTTGCTTCTGGTCTGCCGCCACTTAATTTCGGGTGAAACTTCCAACACAATAAAAAATAGTCTAGATGAACAACGTTGAGTCAAATAAATGGTTACCTTCCAACATCGCGAAAAAGTTAAATATATTATCAACGTAATCCAATAATTTATTGTGACGATTCATTTTCAAATATTTTGATGAAATCAGGCATCCCTGCAAGCAGCTGATCGGTGTTGACAAACGAGGGGAAACCAACTAGTAAAAAAACTTGTACATATCACAAGGGGTGTACAGATAGTAAATAGTTCGCGCAGTACAATATAGGTGGAACTAGTGCATCACGAAAAATTATTTTTATAAGAATTTACACATACTGTCATGTCTGTTAGTCTGTGGTAATATCGTACCAATTTTCATTCAGTCAGCTTTTACTATTTTGACTGGAATCCACAGTGAGCCATTTGATCAGGAAAATTTGAACTACTACTCTATATAATACTAAAATAGTCCCACAAGAAACAACCGGAAAATGCATATTGATTAGAACACGTTCCAGGTAACTTTTATGCTTGGAATGCGTAAACCCTGAAATAGGGTGACTGGTTGTACAGCCGTTTAGTTTGTGTAAGATTGAATATTACTTTATTTAGCCTCGATTTTACCCTGTTGGTTTTCGCCGGGGGTAGCAACCTTATAGTTTAATTCAGATTACTAAATCGATTGAGAATATTTGGTCTTGAAATATTTTCATATGCAGTTTTAATCGTATTCTCGACAGACCGGTTAGGACTCTAATATTATTCACCCGTCTTTTTAAATAACATTCTAGTGTTACCTATGTATACGTTATTCAATCAAATTCCTTTCACAATATGCAAGTGGAAACAAGAGGGCTGTGTTTTCGTCATTTTTATCTGTTTTCAACAAAAGAAAAGGACATCTGTCTACTCTGGTTAACATCACACTACTGTTATCGTCATCACTCAAACAGGGCATCGAACTGCAAATACAGCCAATTGAAATTCAGTAATTGCCATATTTATCAGGCCCGGCTGTAGAATGAAACTGAAACTACAAACATGCAAAATAAAGATTCGACGTTGTGCCCGAAGCCAGCCTGTCGAAACCGCTTGAACATCGTTCCAATCAGATAGGGGGGTCTTTTTTTCAACCGATCAATCGCCACCGAGTCCGGAGAAACAAAACAGCGAAGGATCACTGCTCTCGGAAAATATTCGAAAAATGTACCCATCGAAGCGTGCACCAACGATCATTGTACGGTTGAAAGATCCTTGTGGTTCGGGTTGGCATGCTTCCTTGTGTCCTGTCTGTCGATGAGGGGTGCAAAACCGGTTTTTTTTTCATTCCAGTGAGTGGCGTGCGTCAGGCGTTAGGTGCTTCTGGCACGCGTACCTGAAATGAAAAAAAAAATCACCCAAAGGGTCTACATTCTACCGATTTTTTATTCGTTATATTTCTTGCCAGTTTGATTTTTACCAAACCGATCGAGTCAAGGTGTGACGAATCGCGATGGACTCTGATTAATCGAGAAGAGCTTCGATGAATTATGGGTTTTAAGTACATGGTCCCGGAAGAAGCTTCTCTACCCCGAAAGGTTGAGGGCCACACAAGCAGTGCGAAAATATGATATTTCGATAGATTGAACTGCGGTAAAAAAAGATCAGCAGCATTTGGTTTGGGTTATAAAGAAAATGCATGCGGCTCAGTATCATTCAAAATGAGTACGAACCAATATTAATTTCCTTTCGTAGAGATTAAGGAAACATCTCGAACCGCGAAGGTCGTAACAAGTAATAAAAATAACAAGTTTAACTCGATTCCGACCAGAAACGAAAATACGGTACAATTGAGAAGATCGGCGGAAAAGAAGACCAAAATAAAACGGTCATCAGGTATCAGCTATAAAACAAAATCCACCTGTCCTCCAACTGCTTTTTCTGTCGAATGAACGCGTGCTCGTCCACGTGCCATCTCACTTTGGCCGACTGGAATCTTGCGTGATCTTGTTACAGTTGTTTCGGTCTGCGCCCTATGCTCTCACTCTATCTGTCGTTGTGCACACTGCTTCAAGGATTTTTAATTTCAGCTGAGCCCGTTTCTCGATTTCGTTTGTTGGGTTATCATGAGATGATCTGTTTTATTGATCTTTATTTTATTCAAATGTTTTTCTCGTTGAGTGATTTGGTAAGTCAGTGTTGCATGAGTATCTCAGCACTATCTAGAATAACTCGAAAGACTAAAACATCTAGACGAGCGCATTTACTTTCAGCAAGGATCACTATTTGCTGCGACTCAACGTTGTTTATAAGTGATGCTCATATTCGGAGATGTTTATGTATTGGCATAGTAACTGTTTAGCATCGTTTTTTTAATTATATGTGAAAAAAGGGTTCAGCTGTCCCTTTAGTACACATTTTTTTACCTCCTCATATTAGGTCTCGAAGTTCTACAACTTGTGTTTCTTTGTGCGTATAGGGGACAAATGTGTGTTAACTTTCAAACAACTGAGGGAACATAAATGATTGCTATCGACGATTAACAGCAACAAATCATCTTCATCTCTTCCCACGACCGTTTCAAGTATTTAGTTTAGATTGGAGGCCTAAGGCGTTTTAGACAAATTATGTCACGCAAAATATCTGAATCCCATGTTACAATAGAACACAAATTTTGAAAACCCTTCTTGTTTCCTTTTGGTATAATAAAGCTTTTCTCTGAACTGCGGATAAGATTCTGAAGTATACCAAAATTTTATAAAGCTTTACAGAAGTTCTCTTTATACATGTTTGTTAGAATTGGTTTATTACATTTATTTCCATTATTTCCGTGTTTTACCTTTTTTGTATAGGGAAGACCGGGACGAAAATCTCCAAATCGCTCAATAATCTGAATTCAGAGACTGTGTACATAATCTGAATTCAGGAGCCTGTGTACAGCATCCTTTTTCATAACATTTTGTGCAGTGTGTTGAAACCTTTTTGCCTTCTCATATATAAAGGTTATGCAATCACTGAGAAAATCAACTTTGATTGAACGAATATTCACAAACTTAGATTCTAATTAAAGATCTCTTGGTCCTATAGCCTGATATTGAATTTAACCTGTATCAAACTTCTCAATTTTTTCAAAGACTGCTTAACCGATTCGATTCAAATGCAAGTTCCATTTACAAACGTAGATTCATATGAAAAGTTCTATGCTTCTATACATGGTTCCTGATATTCATTTGGATCCAACATCTGGTTCCGGAACTACAGGATAACATGTGTAACGAAATTAAAACAATTGCACTTATTTTTCTCGTAGATGGTAGAACCGATTTCCACGATACCAGATCCCGCCAAAACAGAGTGTCTTATTCGTGGGACCGGAGTAACAGCAGTAAGCGTTTCTGGACGCCGCTGATGGTGGTTGTCGTTATGTTCGGTTTGTTAAATTTGCTGCACCCACAGATCGCCTGCCAGACCAAACACTTCTTGAAAAATTTATCAAAACTAAAATCCAGGGATCCATTCGGCGTCAACAATAATGTACACCGCGTCGTTTATTGCGACGTATTTTGTCTTCTTTAAAAACACATGGTACAGCATCCATTGGCGCTGGATATATAACGAGTAAAACATATTGGAAAAATGACATGCGAACACAATTATGTAATGAAAAGCGCGAAAAAGCTACCGCAGAGAGGGACTCGAAACCGTATAGCTAGCTTCTCTGCGGGGAAATTGTTTTGCCAATTGAACTACCCTGCATGTGACACACATGAAGAAATAGCCTAATTGACTAGAATAACCGAGCATGCTTCGCTGTACATTACGCTCATCAATTTTTTCACATGCATTGAAAAAGTGAGACATATATTTTAAGTACAGACTTTATTTGTTTAGATTTCTCTCTTTCTAAGTAAACCCGAAACTTCAATAGAATTAAGTTGTACAGTAATACATCCAAACCTTCGAAATATGACGTAAAAAAAGTTTTCGTTATTTGGAATTTTCAACGGAAAAAAAGTTGACGTTATTTGGAGTTTTCAACGTAAAAAAAGTTTTCCCTATTTATGTATATTATTGGATATGTACAATATAATGGATAGCTATGAAACAAAAACTATTAGTATTTGCAGGAAAGTGATGTTCTAAGTCGCATCAATTTCCAAGATGGCGACTTCCGGTTCATCGATATTCGTTACAAACCATCAGAATATGGGTATTTTCGGAACGGGTTTGATGAGTACATGTTGGAAAAAGATGTTTGAGGTGGTTCTGGATTCCAAGATGGTGGCTTCCGGTTTATTAATATTTCTTGAAAACCCATACAATATGTGTCGATATTACGCGAACTTCTCGAATACCTTCACAATTTGAATATTTTCTGAACGGTTTTCATGAGTAGGCATTTACATTTTTGAAGTAGTAGTATAATATCTGCGGCAGATCCAAATTATAGTCGGATTTAGTAAAGAAAATCTAAAATACCAGTCAAATCAGATTATAGACTATTGAAACTGCTGAACAAGTGCCCTAAATAAAGCGAAATTCTACATATAAGGAACTGAAGCAGAATTCAGAACCAGATCAAACATAGTTTCCGACATCTACTCATCAAACCCATTATTGTAGGGGTTTTGAGCAATATTGTAAGAGGTTTTAAGGAATGCCACTATACCGGAAGTTGCCATGCTGGAATTCAGAACCATTTCAAACATCGTTTTCCAACATGTTCTCATCAAACTCGTTCCGAAAATACCCATATTGTAAGGGTTTTCAAGAAATATCAATAAACCGGAAATCGTCATCTTGGAATGCAGAACCACCTCAAACATCGTTTTCCGACATCTACAAATCAAACCCGTTTCGAAAATAACCATATTGTAGTAATTTCCATGGAATGTAAATGAGCCGAAATGATTTTCCTTGTATGAAGTTGGTTGGTAAAAATAAATTTACGTTATTTTGGATTTGGTTCGTAAAAAGAGTTACGTAAAAAGAGGTAACGTAAAAAAAGGGATCAGGGTCATTACGCCGAAAGCCGTTTCGCCGAAAGCCATTTCACCGAAAGGGTTATTTCACCGAATGCCATTTCGCCGAATGACATTTCGCCGAAAGCCATTTCGACGAAATTGTCATTTCGTCGAATCCTGAAATCGTCTTGAAATCGCAATTAGAATTGATTTAAATTAAAGACAAACGAAAGATGATAGCGTTAACGCCCGTTTTGTGGACCTACCATTGTACTTCTTGAATAAAGATTGATTCATGAACCTCAGAAAGTAGTTCCCAAGAAAACTTGTTGACTATTAGCTACTATGCATCAAAGCAATTGCTTAGGTGTATCTACCAGGCAAATGTAGGTGGTTTTTTCCGTTTATTAAGTGAAAATGCAAAAATATCGAATGCAGCTACGCCACATTGTTTTGGTTCATGTGCAGTCCGACCTCGCTTCCGCTCGTTCGGACCTAACTAAAGCAAAGACATAACATGCAGGAGATATGACCCTTTCGGCGAAATGACCCTTTCGGCGAAACGACTTTCGGCGAAATGGCATTCGGCGAAATGATTTTCGGCGACATGACCCGCTCCCAAAAAAAGATAACGTAAATGGAGGTTTGGGTGTATCCTATAAACTAACGATTATTCGAAACAACGTGTGTTAAAATCGGTCTGGCTATCAACGGGAAATCAATGTGAGTTCCATTTCGGTCGGTACTTCTAAACTTCCAAAGCCGGGTATTCGAAACCAAAGTAGCAATTGGCACTTCTGTCAATCGTCGACAGCTTTTTCATACAGCTAAACCTTCAATACACTGATAAAAAATCACACGTTGGATTGTGTGTGTTTCGCTTTTAATTTTACCTTAATTGTCGAGGCTGGTCTGATCACAGACTAACAGACATGACAGTATGAGTAAATTCTTATAAAAATAATTTTTCGTGAAGCGCTAGTTCCGCCTATATTGTACTACGCGAACTATTTACTATCGGTACACCCCTTGTGTTATGTAAAAGTTTTTTTACTAGTTGGTTTCCCCTCGTTTGTCAACTTCGATCAGCTGCTTGCAGGGATTCCTGATTTTATCATAATATTCGAAAATGAATCGTCACAATAAATTATTGGATTACGTTGATGATATATTTAACTGAGTTTATAGTTTTGCAATATGTATTAAATCTGTATTCTGCATGAAACTTGCATGGACGTATAAAAATCAATACATTACAGGTAATTCTGTATGAATGGCAACTCTGTATGTAAATAAAAAAATAAACACAGTCTAAATGACAGACAGGATGTTTTTGATAGGGTAACGTGGCGCCATCGTGACATATGCGAGTACTGTCCCAACTGAAGGAATATTCGAAACGACCGTTAAAATGATTAAAGAATTTAATTTGAGTGTCCTGTCTGTTAGTCTGTGGCCTGATTGCGAGTGTTAATCACAACTCAAATTTAAACGAAATAATATCAATTTCAAATTTTTATTATCGTTGCAGAACTAGACTAGGCGCATAAATATAAATTGTGTCTTAAGATTTAACCCTATAAGACTCTCGTACTCCACAGTTCAAATTTTTCTGAAACTACTTAATTTTGATGGTTTTAAGTAATAAACAATGCAGTTTCTTTCCAAACCCTTTAACAAAGAAGCTTGAAAAATACTATTTAAATTTAGTAAATTCTACTATGTAACATAAAATTTATTGTAAAACACGTGTCTAAATTCCCTTTTTAACTTTATTTTGCTGCCCCAGCGAGCGTTCTAGGGTTAAGCAACCGTCATCACATTTCTTTTTCAAGTGCATAGGTATTGTTTTAGATTGAATTGCACATAAAAATAAACTGTGTAACTTAACAACACAGACCAATGTTGTTAACATGTCAGTTTGAAGTGTCACCATATTGACATGATACTTCCTGACAATTGTGGCAATACTAAGTGTCGAATATATGATAAAAACAAGATGGCAAGATAATACGTGAAACTGATTGAATTATTGGATCGAATCTAGTATCTCACGAAAATATATTTTTTTGGAATAATCAACCATTAGAGTCTTGTCTGTGCTTTAGATATAAGCAATTAAAAAACTATTATATTCGTCGGCTTAATATAAGTTATCAGTAAGGCTATGGTTGACTGTACTTAACACATTTGAAAATCTAAATTTTATGCATTGATCCTCATTTGCACAGCGTCACATGGACGAGAATCTCTCCACCGGCTTTTAATATTTGTATGAGTGAGGAAGATCGTCAAGCTCTGATAACCACCCTCTGGTGCTTCTGTGGAATCCATAATCTTGCAATTTCTCTTCCCCTAGTTTGGATGTTCCCTACATCCTACATTGAGCTCCAGACGGGCAAGGACCCTTATACATTCGAGAAAAGGACCCTAGGAATTTATCGAGGACTACCGAACCCTCCTTTCAAACCGATTTCTTCTTTTCGGCTTGATCGCATAGATGACGTGTGCTCAGCACATGTGACGCTTAATTTGTGCCTTTCCATTCTGTGTCGGCGATTCTTCCCGAAGGATCACGATGATACCTTGACTTCACCGGAGACTAAAGGTGAAGAGTCTCACTCACTGCATTCATTCCGTGTTTTAGTTTGGCTCGTCTGCAAAATGCTAACGATTTTGGGTTCAATGATTTTGAATTCGATGGCATACAGCGACCACTTGGAGGGCGATACATCGGCTTATAGAGCATACGGTTGATGGACAGAATTTAGATCGTGGGGGAGAGATGAATCTACCTGAGCCTATGTACTTGGCCATAAATTTCCAGTCTAAATCTGTTAATACTCTTAAAAAAATCATTCTAAGTATATCTGTAACTGCTGAATCGTAAAGAACACAAAAAAAAGTCAGATCTCAACAATCGATAGCATCTAAATCCTTGTATCAATTCAGTTACGCCTCAATGCATCTTTTTTTCTCTATCTTAACGTTAATTGTATCTGACTGTTTCACCTTTGTCCCTATTCAGTACGAAGGAATAGTTGCGCTTATAAATGTATTTCGTGGTTCAACACACAGCTCGTGTCCACGATTCATCCTTCTTGCTTCTTTTTGGCGTTATGATATGCCCAGGAAATGTATTATTTTGCGGAAGCAAACTGCAGTTACTGTAGGTAGGCATCATTAAAAGCAAAAGGTAACGCGTGCCGGCTGTCACTACACGTACCGCCTTCAAATAATGGTTGCGGCTCTCACCGATTATTGAATGAACAGGACATGTGTTATTGAAATACTTTACTGCAGATCTCTAGGCATAGGACTTTTCTAATTGTCTTGGATATGTGAACTAGACTCCATATCGGTTTGCTTTCGACCACTGTTTCCAATCGAATTATATAATCATTCTAAAAGTTCCTTACCTTATAAATCAAGGCTATTAACAATGCCTTTTGTCTTGACATATGTTAAGAACAGATGAAATATTAGTGAATTAAGATCAATAAATTGGCAAAGATTATACAACAATTGATAAGCATATTCAATATATCAGACCCTGTCAGCTTGGAGCGAAATCAATCTTCAGTTCAGCAACGCCATCGCCCGACATCTCATTCAACATATCATGTCAATTGTATGGGTGCGCAGCCCTGCTATTTTGGCGCGCACAAATTTGACATTTCTCTCCCCCACTTCTATGTATGAGATTCGATGCGGACTCACCTGAGGGCGACATGCTCGCAAAAAAGGATGTTGCCTATGATTTGTTCGGGAAATGTTAGAGCTGGATATCTTGTTAATATGAAGTCTTTGAATATATGCAATTACACTACTACCAACAATTCAAACAACATATTGTATACCACCCTTCAGTTACATCAACTTCAATGTCTAGTATCCAAGCAAACAATTGACAACTTGAAAGTTCTTAAAACTAGAAAATGCCCTCAGCATCTTAGAGCTTAAGCAGTTATTTTTTAAATAAAAAAATGAAGCAAGAACTTGAAAGTTTTCGGGGCAAAATGCTCGATCACGCAGAGAAATGGAGCATGTTTAAAATAACAAAACAGTTAGTACAGTTTTTATTATGATTTATGTTCATTTCAAGCTAGAATATGATTGTTTTAAACCAAATTCTCCCTTAAATATAAAAAAAATACTCACTACTTGATTTGAATCTAAACTTTGATTTAACTAAACGAAAAATTTATTTGCTCCCGATGATTTTCTGTTGAAATAAACTAACTATTTATTACATGTCAACCAAAGTTTAATTGACGTTATCGAAATATCCGTGTTGACTATATCCTTCTGTATCTTTATTTCAAGAAAGAAATAGGTTCAATTTATCTATGATCTTATTTGTGCACTGATATAACTATGTTTACGGTTCAAACGAATCGTAACAGTTTTATTTCTAATAAACAAGAGCATTTTTTCCCGCGAAAATAATCCAAGGCATTCTTTTATCTCCCGCGGATAATTTTTTTACAAGTTTTAGAAGTAACGTTCGTTTGCTTCTTTAATTTTCTAGGGATTTCCAATAATTCAAGCGTATGTATCGATAATTGGGAATATTTTGCAAATTGATTCTTTGAAAAAAATATTTCATGCAGGATCTCTATTTTGACTGATGGAGCATCGAATCGTTGGATGTTATATAAAATTTAACAAATCATGGCTTGATTGTGGTATGTAAATAGTTCGATCATCTAGCGACAAAAAATGCAAAAGTTAAAAAAAATGTATATTAGGAAATCGAAAACAAATAAAAATAGTATCAAACATTACTTTGTAAATTAGTTTGAAAGAAATCATTTAATTCCTAAAATCAAACAAAAATGTATGGTTTCAACAATCAAAAGCGTTAGTTGAAATAACTAATTTCCTTGAAATTTATTTCAACTAAAAGGTTTTGTGAATTTAAAGTGTTACAATTATTGACTTTAACTAGAGTTCGTTTCATTTAAAACTAGTTTTTAAATTAAATTAACTGTGAAATTGTTTGTCATGAGCTTGACAAGAACGCACAAGTAAAATATTTGTTATTCTTATCAAACTATTGATTGAAACCAACTAATCCACCGAGAAATATAAACGATCATGTTTTGTAGTTTCAAGTAGCAATATTTGCAATATCAAACCAGATTTTCTTTTATCACTATTTCAACAAAAATATTCGTTGGGTGAAACCTAAATTTGGTTATTTTTACAATTTTTTTCTCTGCGTGATCGTGGAAAACATGAAAAATATTCATCTCTCATAAAAATTGTTCTTTTTATTTAAAAAAAATTAGACATTTAGTGGAAGAAATACTTGCCAGATGGAAGATTGTTCACTATTATTCATAAAATTGAAAATTGAAATTCTTAAGCATTTTGCCCCACGCAATTCGGGTCATTTTGCACTCATAGGCATGGGACGATAATTTTGACAAATTTTCCATCTAGTTGCAAATGCATTATCTGTATTAGAAATGATTTTAGAAACTCGATGGATTGGCAAAGAAGTTGGTTGAATAATTCAAATCATCTTCCTCTAGAAAATTACTGTGGAACAAACACCAAAAATTACATATATGAAAGACATAACTGTGTTTTGGTTATATTTCCAGATATAATTGAACCATCACTGCCAAAATTTTAAAGTAATCTATTCTCATAATGGACTATCAGTTTAATTAAAATTTCCGCGGAAAAATTTGGTAGCTCTGAAAAAAGCAAAGCATGCGTTTTGTCTCGCGGGTGCATTTAACCCCATCTTTTCCTATTTCAAGAGGCGCTTAGTTTATTCAGTTGCATCGCGTTACATTTCAAGTATGGATAATTACCGGTAGCCCAGTTGCTGCTAAGAATACTATTCATGAACTTTATAAGTTATTTAAGCAAAATTGTTCCGAGCTGAGAAATGATTTTTTTCTCGACCGCTGGTTTTGACGTATAACTGTTGAGAATTATATATAACAGTTTCAAAATTGGTAAAAATTACCCGTAATTTATCCATTTCTACAATATATTTTTCTACATGCAACATCTAACATTGAAATATTTTTACCGGTTTAAAAGAAATGCAAATGATACGGTACATTTAATCAATAAGTTCAATTATATCTTCAAACAAACAAGTTTATAGGTAAAAAGAGCTCTTGATATTGAGGTAAAGCGGAATTGAATCAACATATTAGTTACAAATAACATTAAATTAACTTGCATTGTCATGTCCATCCAAATCCATTTGAACGAGCTTTTTTTCATTATTCGCAACTCTAATTTAGACTGAAATCAAACATATATTATTGTGTTCTAGATTGGAAGAACCATAAATTTAAAAATCTACTAACTGTTTGGTTGTTTCAAACAAGCTACATTTTTTTGCGTGTGCTCAATTGAAGAATCCATCCAACTCTTTTTCGATCGCTGCGCTGCCCGAGTGGCGAGCTTTGAACTAAGCGATGGTGATAATTTTCAGATTTTGTTTTAAGATTCGAACAAAATGCAGGGTTTTTATTTTTTTTATGAATCGAATACTAACATACAAAAACGTGTGAAAATTTGGTAAAAAAAATCGATCATTAATGATTCAGTAACTTTCCGTGGTATGTTTGATTGATATTTATGGAGAAATCGTAACATGAAATACCAAATTCGAAGAAGTGGGGTTGAGTACTGTTTTCATATCTGGGAAAAGCTTTGTTTTTATGGTTGGATTTTGAGATTAATTGATAAATTATGATCAAAAGTTTTATGACTAGTCTAATTACTCATGTTTTATCATCTAAATCAAATCTGTATGTGAACTGAAAATTTCAAATTTCATCCGAGATTGTCAAGAGTATAGGACAATTTGAAATCATATGTTTGATGGCAACACGTGAATAATCATTTTTCTTACCCATATTTGTAAGGTTTTGCCATCTGCATTCTTTCAAACTCAAGTAAATTGAAAAATTCGTCAAAAATTTTTCTAAATACATGGGATAGGTCAAAACAATCACCATAACGCTATCTCGTGGTGACAACGCTGATTGGATTGTTCAATAGATTTTTCGCCGATTTTCGGTAAACCTTTACCAGACCCTGTCAGCTTGGAACGAAACCAATCTTCAGTTCAGCAACGCCATCGCACGGCATCGCATTCAACATATCATCTCAATTGTATGGGTGCTCAGTGCTGCTATTTTCACGCGCACGCGTTTGATATTTCTCTTCCCTACTTCTATGTACGAGATTCGATGCGGGTACGCCTGAGGGCGCCATACTCACAAAAAAGGATGTTGCCAATCATTTGTTCGGGAAATGCGAGAGCTGGATATCTTGTTAATGGGATGTCTTTGCCTTTACTTAAATGTAAGCAGCCGAGTTCTCAACAATCATCTCGGCAAACTGTTAAAAAACGAACTTCTTTCAATTTTTAATCTGACAGATTATTTGCATTTACCATAATTTTCGGTGTCGTGTGGATGGTACGTTTCCGAGATTTTTGTCGTTTTAGAAAAAAGAAATTTCACACATGCGAGATTTTTCGAGATGTTCAGCTATTACAACAGATTTCAAATATAAACTAAACATAAAAAAAACATAAACATAACAGGAATTGAAAATATCTGGTAGTGAAGCCGATGCTCTAAATATGACGAGGGATTTATACAGTGGAATAAACAATTACTGTAAGAAAAAAAACCTAACAGTTCAAATTTCTCAGAGATGGCTAAGCCGACCTGAACAAACTTAGGCTCATTTGAAAGCTGCTACTGGATTTCTAAATTAGTTCAAAGGCTAAATTGCGATTCCTACTGGTTTCTGACATAGAATGGTATAAATGTTGAAAACGACAAAACGGTTTGAAGTTCAAAGTTCAGGGGAAAAGGGAAATTTAAAATCAGAGAATCTAACCCGGGCTGGGTTAGGTAAACCGAGTTTGGTAAAATATGTGAACATATCAAATGTATAAATGGAAAACGTTTATTAGTGGAAAAACAATTATTTTACACCAGGGCTGCTTTCACATAGGAGCAGCGGGGCATGGTCTCAGGGGGCACTTGACGAGACTCAGCGAGCAAACAAAAATAGGTCATTCAGTCTGTTTGGGGCACTCAAACAAATCTTGACACCGAGCCCATTTCTACGTAAAAGCAGATCCTGTCAGCTTAGAGCGATCTCAATCTTCATGTCAATTGTATAAGTGCGCAGTGCTGCTGTTTTGGCGCGCAGGAATTTGACATTTCTCTCCACTACTTCTGTGTACGAGATTCGATGCGGACTCGCCTGAGGGCACCATGCACGCAAAAAAAGGATGTTGCCAATGATTTGTTCGGGAAATGTGAGAGCTGGATATCTTGTTAATATGATGTCTTTGGTAAAAGTCTAGCTGCTGTACACCAATATTCTTCTACTCACAGTTCGATCATAATTCATACATAAATTCAGTGTTGGTGATTGCCTAAAATTTGACAGAAGCTGCTATATTGCTATCTATATTGTATACAACATTTTCAATCCGGTAGAAGATGCTACAAGAACTCGAGTCTCTCAATGCATGAACCGTGAGAGAATTTTGCTAGATTTCTTCGCCCTACTTCATACTCAGAGTATTTCACGCCCATAAAAAAAATTTACAGTCTGATAATGATCGTTGCTGTGTGGAATTTCCCAAGAGATAATCGCAAGTTGACAATTATCGCAGAGAATCGAGTCGATGATTTATATTGATGATTCTCATACTAGGTTGCAATACTTCAAAGCCCTTGTGTGGAGCATTCACATACATTTTCATAGACACAACTTATACAAAGGTTACATGCACATAGTTAAAATAAGCGGCAATAGTAAAATGATTCTATCGCAATTATCAACTGCCTGTATTGAATCGGATCGCGAAACGAGAATAAGCGACCGTTTGTTGCTTCAGAGAGGATCCCCACAGTAGCGTGCTAACCTTTGATTCTCAGAAATGTCATCGAGAGAAAATCGCTCTCGCACTGGTGTCGATTCTATGTTAAATGAGCCATGTCGGGTTTTTGTTGCTGAGATGATTTCCGTTTCTCTTTGATGGCACTGATTCAATCGTTGAAGAGTTGCCAGTAAACGTTCTTTGATACGATAAAAGCCATCCTTGCATGAATTACTAGATCCTTCAATAAAAACTATGAAATTTCCAGATTTGTAAACAACACCCAACCTCATTTTTTCACGATTCACGATTTCACCATGAATATGACTCAAACATACCACAGAAAGTCACTGAAATATTATTGACCGAGTTTTTCTATGTTAGAATTCGATTCATGAGAAAAAAATATAAATTTTTTTTATATCCAAACAGCATCTCAATATTCTCGGTTGCTTTTTCGAATGACCATATGAGCAAGTCTCTTTGTTTACTTTCTCTATCTTTGGATTATTGTGATTTTCATGGATTTTTTACTGTTTGAAAGTCGAAGGTTTCGGGTATCATTTTATACAAAGAGTTGAGTGATAAACGTGAAAACCGCTTGGTAATTAATAGAAAACAAAGAGAAACTTGTGGAGCTCCGCCGGGGACGCTAGCCCGATCGTTTACGGGGGAGAGACCTTCTCAAGTCTATACAGCGTAACTTACCGATGCGTGTGATCCCAACGATGACCAACGAGAGAAAGGGGCTGAGTCTGCCGCGGTTACGTTGTCGAGAGGTTGTGTGCGGCGGCGCTTCATGTATCGTAGTGCACTCGCGTCGACTTATGACTAATATCGGTTAGCAACTCATGTGTAGGGTAACCAGCATTCCACATCCCCCTTCTACTCCTATTTAGACTAATATTCCAAACAAATTTATGAAACATAGAATAACCATTGTTTGAGTTTCATTCTTTTATTTTTAATCCTGCTTCCCCTTTACTCTGTTACTGAGCTACCCTTTCGTGATAACACCCAAACTCGTATACCTTTCGTTAGAGTGTAGTCACTACTGTTTTTACACTGGGTTGTACAACATGACGTTTATGTTTTAATGTTCGAGCGACGTTGTCAGATGTACTGATTTATCCTTATATTTATATAGATTTTCGTTCTGTTTATAGTGATACAGAATTCTCTTGAAATACTGATTATTTTTCTCAGGCAGATAAATATCGATTTCCTTTATTTCAGTTAGTTTGGAGTGATGCAACTTGATGGTCGAACTTTTTCACTAGCTAAAACAATCTGGTTGATATCTGTTAGAGTGCCTATAACCAGAGTGACGACATCTCATCCGTAATTATGACAACAATTCAAAACATTCCATTAGCTTTACATTGAATTGACAGGTCGTTTGCTCGTTTGGAACTGGGAGCTGTCATTCCAAACGAACAGCTGTCGCCACTCTGATTATAGTCACTCTAATATCTGTAGTACAGACGTTCTACAATAAATTTATAAGAGAAAAAATAACCTGGCATCTCTGTGTTCGAGAGTCTCGAATCGAGACTATATTTTCGAAGTTCGTAAATAAATTGGCTATCAAAATGCACATTGCAAATCTGGTCTACGTAAAATAAAACTACCGGTGAGTGGAATACAACATCGAATATATTTGTTTTATCTTTTCCAGCGAACAAGGATATTCCTTCGGTAGAATCCGTATCACGAAATTATGTATTATCGAAATGCTATTAGTGAACAAAATCTGTCAAATATTCTGGTGTTCTTTTCTCTCGCATTGGACGTTTTTTAATTTCCTCTGCTGGATGATTAAAGTTATGCCGCCATTCGAATACTTTTTTAACCTGAGAGACGTGCCGTCTTAGGATCTGCCCGTTGCTACTGAGTACGAGATTTCCGTTGTTTTCCCGCACAACTGTATATCGATGTGGTGCAAATCTTGTGTCCCCTTTGCCTCGATTCGTTCGTTCAATGATAACGCTGTCACCTGGTTTTACGTTATATTTCCGAGCACCTCTACGAGCATCTTCTTGTTGTTTTCCTCGCAGTTTTGCTTCCTTATCTCGTTTGTTAAGAACATCGTCGCTAAAATCTGCCCTCTTGTAAGTCAGTAGTGGTAAACGGCGTTTGATTTTTCTTCCCAGGAAAACTTCTTCAGGTGGAAAACCGGTAACTGTATGATTTGCAGCATTGTGGGCATTAACAACGGCACGTAATTCATAAATAAAGTTCTTGTTGCCACTAGCAGCAGTTGACATTGCCCGATTGATCAATTTCATGTAGTTTTCCACCAATCCGTTTTGTTGAGGGAAAAGCGGCGTCGAATAAATGGTTTGGATACCCCTTTGTGCACAATAGGCCGCGTATTCCTCTCCATTGAAGGGGGGTCCATTATCCGATCGAATAATCCTGGGAAATCCTTCCCTCGCAAATATTTCCTCTAAAACATTTCTCGTATGCTCGAATTTTGTGGTTTTGACTGGATGTGCCATAAGGTATCTAGATCGATAATCTACGAGTACCAGAATGGAGATTCCATTGTATTTCATATACGGTCCGTTAAAATCCAATGCTATAGTGTCCCACACTGCTTGTGGAGCGAATATTCTTTTCATTGGTGTCGGCTTTTCTGGTCTACCATTTGTTGCGCAAATCTCGCAGGACTTAACCCAGTTTTCTGCTGCTGCAGCCATCCCTTGCCACCAAACACGCTCTCTGAGGATACTTTTTTGCTTTGCCACCATAGGATGCCCGTCATGTGCTAATTCTAGGGTCTTTGTTCGAAGAATGGACGGAATCACAACACATCCGGTTTTCACGAGAATTCCATCCTTCACCGAAAGGTCATTGGCAATGGACTGATACTTCTTCAACTCCGTTGGCCACTCATTGCCTTCTAGTGAATTAAATACTTCTTGTAGCTCTCGATCTTTTGCTGTTGCCTCTTTAATTTATTTTTCAGTCAAAAATCCTACATCGTTCATTTCTATGCTCGCTATCTCCCACGGACTCCGATCATCATCGAAAGGGGCATCATTACCAACGTACAGTCTAGATGAAGGATCTGCAATATTATCACGACCACGTACGAATTCGATGTCGTAATCGTAGGGGCTTAATCGAAGTGCCCAACCATCGGCTCTAGTAAGCGCTCTCTTAGAGCTCTCGCGAGTTCGATTTAGTATAAATGTTACACCTTCGGCATCCGTTCTTAGCGTGAAATGCCTTCCAAGAAGAAAAAAAGCCAAGTGCTCAACCGCCCAAACTGCACTAAGAGCTTCACGTTGATTTTGCGCGTATTTCCGTTCCGTAGTGGTTAATGCCTTAGAGGCAAAGCTTATGATTCTCGGAGGTTGATTTTCATTTTGCTGCACGAGAACAGCGCCGAGAGCAATTGGGGAGGCATCGGTGTATAATATTGTTTTTGCTTGCTCAGAGAAATATCCTAGCGTAGTAGTACAATTTGTAATTTCTTCTTTCACTACATTGAATGCCTTTTCTTGTTCTTGGCCCCAAAACCAGGATTTTGCTGTGGAAACAGCCCACAGAGGACTTGTGAGATCAGCGAAGTTTTTTATATACGAGCTAAGGAATGATGCCAATCCTAAGAAACTACGTAACTCGGATACTGTATTGGGCTGACGAAACCTGCGAATATCCTTGATTTTTGCTTCGTCTACATGAAACCCCTTCTCGTCCAATTCGTGACCGAGAAATTTGATATACGTTTTTTCATACTCACATTTTGCCACGTTCAAGGACAAATTATTATTTCTAAGTACTTTCAGTACCTTCTCTGTGGTCGAGCGAAGTGCCTCCAATGTATCGGCAAAAATTAGAATGTCGTCTATATAGACGATGACGTTATCTATACCTTCTAATATGCGACACATTTCCCGTTGGAAAATCTCAGGTGCACAGTTTACACCGAACATAAGACGTGTGAACCGATACATACCATTCTCCGTAAGGAACGTAGTCAAATCTCTCGATTCCTTAGCGATTTCTAGGTGGTAGTAGGCACTGTTAAGATCTAGCTTCGTGAAGTATCTAGATCCGTGTAACTTTATTTTCATTTCTTCTAACAGGGGGAGACGAAAATATTCCCTCTTGATCGCTTTATTTGGCGAGCGCATATTCACCACCAAACGAAAGTCGTTTTTGCCTTTTGGTACTGCCGACATCCCGCTGATCCATTCCGGCGCTGAGTGCACTCGCTCTATAATACCTCGTGCCTCCATCTCCTCTAAACGTTGTCTCGCTCCTTCTCGGTAAGCTGCTGGAACATTATAATAAGCGTTCTTTTCTGGAGGTGTCGCCCTATTAACACTAAATTTTACTTTGACGTTGGGCATTTTTGGGAATATCTCCAGTTTTTCTGAATTTTCGCAATTGTTAACCGCCATGCCTACTTCCAGCAACCTTAATTCACTAGCCGTTGATCTTCCGAGCAAAGATCGACGACCTTTATCGACTACCATAAATTCGGCCGGTATAGTTGGTTTTGACATCCCCACAACTTCTACTTGTGCCATGAATGCGTGTCGAATTGATATAGATTCTTTCGTTGCATAGGCGTGAAGCTCGCGATTTTCAGGAAGTTTTGTTCGGTTCAAAACGATTTTTTTCTCTTGTAACTGTTTTTTCAGTTTCGCCCAATCGGAACCACCGATAATATTCACATCGGAGCCGGAATCAATCATGAAGGTTATAGGAAGTGATGAACCAAGCCGGCAGTCTACTAGGACATCGTCGATCGAAATCGCGTTTACACCCTGCAAATGAATACATGACGTTTCGGATAAGTTAACACTCATGGTATTCTCAACATTTCTATTTTATTTGAACATTTCTTAAAACAACTTATCGTACCTGCTGTGGATTTTCACTTTCAGACCAATCTGATGAATATGTTCGCAGCCGTTTCTCTTTTGGACCATCTTGAATGGTGTTTACTCGCCTCTTACGACAAGCTGCCGCAAAATGGCCAATTTTACCACAGGTGTTGCACCTCCTGCTGACGGCGGGACAAGTTCTTCCCGCGTGGGATAGTCGATTACATTTAGAGCACCTTGAGCGTCTACCTTGGCCATATCTACCTTGACCACGATAGGGTCTAGTCGCCTCAGCTTGTTCGGTTGATCTTGTGTGCATCTTCATCCTTTCGTTACTTTTAGGTCGGGTGACTGCGTGGACTAACTGAGTGTTATCGCATGGTTTATTTTCTGCTTCAAAAGCCTCATCTCGAGTTGCAGACTGGACGATATAATTAGTTTCATAGCCAAATGTACGTGCGGTTTTGGCCAATTCTTTATTTAGCATGCCTTTAAGTAACTGAGTGCGGACGAATCGTTCTTGATCGTCCAAGCTGTATCCACATAATCTCACCTTCTCCGTGAGCCTGGAATGAAATGTTACGACGGATTCTCCTTTTTCTTGGTGCATTCCCGTGAAGGCCTCGTGCTCTGATGATATATCTGTCATGGACTTCAAATGAGCATCTACATTGGAAACAAACTTGGAATAACAGGAGGAATCGTCTAGACTCGGTCTCAGTTTGGCAGCTCGAACAATGCCTTGCAGATCCGCGCCCATAGTCAGAAAAAGAAGTTTAGTGCGACAAATAGGGTCATCCACATTTGATAATGAGACAGCTATCTCGAAGTTTTCTAAAAATCGTTGCCACGCTTCCCATAATTTATTAGCGGATACGTCTTTTGGGAATGGCGGGATCTGCTCCCAACGAATGCTAGTGTTAACTCGATTCACAGATTCGCCAACATTCGTCCAGCCTTTTTCAACCGGAGGAGTGCGCTCAAGCATACTATTTTCGTCGTTAGCCATTCGGATGTTTCCTTGTGGAGATGCCAGTGATTTAGTGAGCTGCACGATAACCTTCTCAAGATGAGAAATTCTTTCAAGTAAGTTCAAGTCGGGCGTCGGTGCATTTATTTCACTTTGTATCGGTGTCGTTTCCATCACAGTTGTGGAAACAGGCAGCGTTTCAACATGCTCTGCCCCGTCCAGTTCAATTTCCTGAACAGCCCCAAGTCCTGGGGACAACAGCTCGTCGGAATAAAATGATTCTTCAAGATTTTCTCCTGTTTGCATTGCTTCAGCCGGAGCTAGCACGTATTTTCCCTGTGTAGACATTTCAATCGATATCTGTGGATGTAAAACAGAAATTTCCGTTAATCCCACACAATTCACATCGTTTGTTACCAGTGAATGTCTCATTGCACTGGAAAGTCACAACTGTATTATGACTAACAAGAATTTTATCTCTGGTTTCATAAGAACGCGTTTCCTTAATGCAAATCCAGTGATAGTCCCAAATCACTTAGGTATGAGTAGTTCCTACCAGGGGTGCGAAAATTTGACATTTTTTTTAACTGTCGCTAAGCACAAGACAGCCACTACCAACGATCCGCTCAGCTGCTACGTTTAACAGTAGCCAACACGCAATGACACGATAGCTAGGTGCAGTCGTGAGAGCCACGACACACGACAGCAACATTGAGAACAGTTCATTTTGTCGCACTCTCTCACAGCAGTCAAAGCCACACCGTTCGCTCTGCGGTAGTGTACGTACATTCTGGATAGGTAGCTGCTGCATTTATTTTCGTTCAAGATTTTTTTAAATGTCGCGAGCTCGAAATGTCATGACATTTCTATAACTGGACAGTCATATCGGTTGTGACTGCTCTGGACTGCATTAGAGTGGGAGCGACGCTGTCTATATTGCTTGACACCGCAGCGGGCTACCTGGAATTCTGGAATAATTATAAGATCATGTACAAAATGAATGTTTTTTATTTAATGTAATTTATAATAGCAAATCGCTTGGTAAAAACAGTATTTAGATTAACTTATGAATTCCGACATACATACATGATATTCGAAATGTATTGCTACGGCAAAGAGAAACTTATGCAAAGCAAAGTCTTGGCATTACATTCCTTTTGTGTAATTTTTCCTTCCTGTTTCAACAGACTTCACAGCTGTTTCTTGGTGTACAGAATCATTGCATGGCTAGTACTCCTTATGAAACAAACGTAGTTATGAAAAAAAAACGCAGCGAGCAGCGGTTCAACGCGATTCGACAACCGGAACAATATATATATATATATATATATATATATATATATATATATATATATATATATATATATATATATATATATATATATATATATATATATATATATATATATATATATATATATATATATATATATATATATATATATATATATATATATATATATATATATATATATATATATATATATATATATATATATATATATATATATATATATATATATATATATATATATATATATATATATATATATATATATATATATATATATATATATATATATATATATATATATATATATATATATATATATATATATATATATATATATATATATATATATATATATATATATATATATATATATATATATATATATATATATATATATATATATATATATATATATATATATATATATATATATATATATATATATATATAGATATATATATAGATATATATATATATATATATATATATATATATATATATATATATATATATATATATATATATATATATATATATATATATATAATACATTATGCACCAAACCTCTACAAATTCGTGCCACCATCCCGGCTGGAAATCAAAGCATTAGTTAACACTGCTTTTCAGCTTTGCTCACCGAACCGCTTCCTTCCAACGAGAGTGCGGAGCAACAAAAAAGAATGCAGAAAAACCGTCTGCATAGCGGACCAAAACTTACATGTGTATGTCTCCATACACCCCGTGAGAACAGGCATAAAACGAATTTCAACGTTGAGCCTTGTTGGTGGATGTCTCTCGAAATTTGTAGAATTTGAAAGGAGAAACTGAAACACGAGAGAAAATGTCATGAGAGCTATGACATTTTTATCCGCTGCAGTCACGGCAAAGTTCATTTGGTGACAGCTACCATTTGTGCGGTTTGACTGTCTGCTGTTTCGTGTCATTCTCCGGTACCGTTCGCAACCCTGGTTCCTACTGCCAATGCTCTATGCGGCTTCCCCAGCTCGCTGATACCACCAATCCTATAAGATAGATTTGCAGACGGTACCCTCAACACGTCCATTTCTATCTTTAAAACGTTTTTCTAACTCGGGTAAATCTCGTGATTAAATTTTCCATTCTATTGCAAAGCTAATTTTGTCTGGAACTAAAATTCTTTCGTGTAGCGGAGGTCTCGATCCGCGGAAGTGTGTCTTTTGTGATTCATTGTATTGTATATTTTGTGCATTAGTTCGCCATTTTGTTTGCCATTATTTTAATGGCAAACCTGGCAGGATCGCCAATGTGGAGCTCCGCCGGGGACGCTAGCCCGATCGTTTACGGGGGAGAGACCTTCTCAAGTCTATACAGCGTAACTTACCGATGCGTGTGATCCCAACGATGACCAACGAGAGAAAGGGGCTGAGTCTGCCGCGGTTACGTTGTCGAGAGGTTGTGTGCGGCGGCGCTTCATGTATCGTAGTGCACTCGCGTCGACTTATGACTAATATCGGTTAGCAACTCATGTGTAGGGTAACCAGCATTCCACAAAACTGTCACTTGCTTTTACGGCCTTTTGAAAAATCAACCAAGAATTATCACCATTGCTTAGTTCAAAGCTTGCCACTGCAGCAGCGCAGCGATCGCAGAAAAGTTGGTTGAATTCGTAAATATCGGTTGATTTTCCAGAAGGCCGTAACAGCAAGTGACAGTTTCTCTTTGTTCTCTCTCTCTTTCGATTATTGTGATGTGATCTAAAAAGATTTTCTTGGATTTCACAGTTCTGTTTGGAAGTCGAACGTTTCGAGCATCATTCTATGCAAAGAGTTAAGTGATAAACGTGTAAACTGCTTGGTAATTAATAGAAGAGACAGTAAAAAAGAGAAACTGTCACTTGCTGTTACGGCCTTCTGGAAAATCAACCGAAAAATATTCTCGTTGCAGTTAAAAACTGGAAAAGACTTCCAGCGACAATCATTATTATCACGTGCGACGTAGGATATATCATGTCGCAAGTACCGCGCTTTATTCGTGTAGTGATGCATTTGCGACTGCAAGTTAAAAATTGAAAAAATGACGAAAAAGTGCCTGTTAAAAACGTATTCCACAGTAAAAATAACTAAAAAGATTGCCCTGTATGTGTTTCCAGCATCAAGGAGCGATATATGTATAAATCTGTTGAGTGTGAGGCGACTTGCTATTTTTACATTCGAACGATGAACTTCTGATGAACTTTTAAACTGTTAAACAAGTACACGTTGACTGTCAAAAAAAGTTCATTCTGTTCATTTTTGTGAGGTTATGTCATGTTCGTGCAAAACCTAATAGATATGTAAACAAACCGCTGATAGCTGTCAAAAGGTGAACTTGATTCATCGGCAGTTCATTGGTAGTTCATTCGATTGGTCATCGTGAAAAACCTAATTGCTTATTAGGTTTTACACGATGACGACACAAATGAACTGCCGATGAATCAAGTTCATCTTTGACAGCTGCCGGTGGTTTGTTTTGTTTTGTGGCTGCACATTAAAAATTTAAAAATGGCTGTTAAAAACATGTTTCCCAGTGAAAAGGACTAAAAGATTGCCCTGTATGCGTTTTCAACAACATGGAGCGATATTTGTATAAATCTGTTTAGTGTGGGGCGACTTGCAGTTTTTGATTTCTTCTTCTTCTTCTTCTTCACTTCTGGTGGCGTCACCTCACTTGAGATGACGCCGATTGATGGCACAGCGATTTAGCTATATTGCCAGTTAGCTTTCGTTTATAGTCCAATGGACTTTCTTTCCACTGGACTACAAGTGAAACCCTCGCTATGTGACAACGTGGAGTCACCGAAGTACGGATGAAAATCCTTTCTTTCTCGCGAAATACTCGAATTTTCACCGCACTAACACGATACGACGTGTTCACTCGTTGAGGGTTTCACCGGAAGTGAGTTTTTGATTTCAAACGATGAATCTCTGATGAACTTTTAAATTGTAAACAAATACACGGCGACTGTCAAAAAGTTCATTCTGTTCATTTTTGTGTGGTTATGTTATGTTCGTGCAAAACATAATTGCTTATAAGGTTTTACACGATGACGACACAAATGTATGAAATGAATTAAGTTCATCTTTGACAGCTGATGGTGGTTTGTTTTGTTTTGGGACTGAAAATAAAAAATTGAAAAATGACGAGAAAATGTCAGTTAAAAACGTGTTCCCTAGTGAAAAGAACTAAAAAGATTGCCCTGTATGCGTTTCCTGCATTAAGGAGCCATATTGTACAAATCTGTTTAGTGTGTGACGACTTGCAATTTTTAAATTCAAACGATGAATCTCTGATGAACTTTGAAACTGTAAACAAACCACCAGCGGCTGTCCAAAAAGTTCATTCTGTTCATTTTATGAAATTTTGACATGTTCGTGTAAAAACTAATTTCAAAGCTCGCCGTAGCAGCGCAGCAATCACAGAGGAGTAGCCTGCATACTTTAATAAGAATTTTGCGTGTAACGTGGAAGTAAACAAACCGAAAATCTGAATGGGTGACGTTTGCGTGAAAAGTTTTACACGCTCATTCAATGTTACTCTCAAGTGAGTCATTTGTACTCACTTTTGCTTATTTGGTTCAAATGTCAAAAAGTGAGTAATATTGATTTATAAGAATGAGTAACTTCGACTCAGTTTCTAAATTGACAACAAGTTTTACTCACAGAGCTTTGAAAACGTTGTGTGAAAATTTACGTGCACTGAACTTTTCCCTTTGTCGGAAGGCGGAACTTTTCCCTCTGTCGGAGGTGGAACGGAGGAAGGCAGACGGATCCTTTCCAATGAGCGATGAACAGGTAACGGCTTCCTTCATTCGTTGGAAGTAAGTCAGCAAAGCATTCCTTATTCGAATCCCTTATTCAATTCGCTTGATATTGAGTAATATTTACTCACTCGAGCTAATTTTACCATTTGTAGCACTGAGTAAATGTTACTCAGAATTTGACAAATACCATATTTACTCAAAAGTGAGTAAACAAGCTTTGCTCACTATTGAAGAATCCAACCAACTCTTTTGCGATCGCTGCGCTGCTCGAGTGGCGAGCTTTGAACTAAGCGATGGTGATAATTTTCAGATTTTGCTTGAAGATTCGAACAAAATGCAGGGTTTGTATTTTTTCTCTTACGATTCGAATACTAACATACCAAAACGTGTGAAAATTTGGTAAAAAAATCGATCATTTATGATTCAGTAACTTTCCGTGGTATGTTTGATTGATATTTATGGAGAAATCGTAACATGAAATACCAAATTGGAAGAAATGAGGTTAGGTTCTGTTTTCATATCTGGGATATTCTTTGATTTTTGGGTTGGATTTTGAGATTAATTGATAAATTATGATCAAAAGTTTTATGACTAGTGTATTTACTAGTGTTTTATCATCTAAATCAAATCTGTATGTGAACTGAAAATTTTAAATTTCATCCGAGATTGTCAAGAGTATAGGACAATTTGAAATCATATGTTTAATGACAACACGTGAATAATCGTTTTTCTTACCCATATTTGTAAGGTTTTGCCATCTGCATTCTTTCAAACTCAAGTAAATTGAAAAATTCGTCAAAAATTTTTCTAAATACATGGGATATGTCAAAACAATCACCATAACGCTATCTCGTGGTGACCACGCTGATTGGATTGTTCAATTGAACAATCCAATCAGCGTGGTCACCACGAGATAGCGTTATGGTGATTGTTTTGACATATCCCATGTATTTAGAAAAATTTTTGACAAATTTTTCAATTTACTTGAGTTTGAAAGAACGCAGATGGCAAAACCTTGCTAATATGGGTAAGAAAAACGATTGTTCACGTGTTGTCATCAAACATATGATTTCAAATTGTCCTATATTCGTGACAATCGCGGATGAAATTTGAAATTTTCAGTTCACATACAGATTTTATTTAGATGATAAAACATGAGTAAATTGACTAGTCATAAAACTTTTGATCATAATTTATCAATTAATCTCAAAATCCAACCTAAAAAACAAAGAATATCCCAGATATAAAAACAGTACCCAACCTCACTTCTTCGAATTTGGTATTTCATGTTACGATTTCTCCATAAATATCAATCAAACATACCACGGAAAGTTACTGAATCATTAATGATCGATTTTTTTACCAAATTTTCACACGTTTTTGTATGTTAGTATTCGATTCATAAGAAAAATAAATAAAAACCCTGCATTTTGTTCGAATCTTCAAGCGAAATCTGAAAATTATCACCATCGCTTAGTTCAAAGCTCGCCACTCGGGCAGCGCAGCGATCGCAAAAGAGTTGGTTGGATTCTTCAATAGAGTAGTTCCACTTTTAACGAAAGTGAGTGAAATTGTACTCACTTTAGAGTAACATTGAACGAGCGTGTAGGAAGATTGTTGATATAGACCAGAAGGTCTGAGCCATAAAAAAACAGAAAAAGATTGTTGAATTTGAAATTTTATATTACAATGTTAGAAAAGTACTGTTGTGTATTGATTTAAATTTACTTGAAATTCATCTCGTCTACTAAGTAAAGTAATCCAGCACAATGGCTAATGCCAATCGATTTGCATCGCCCACGCCTTCGACCGGGCTGCTTACACCGAGCTCGAGTGGAACATCGACAGCACCTGCAGGACCGATCCCTAGTGCTGCTAACAAATGGAAGAGAATGTTAGAGTGTGACGAATTTGTTGGAGCCAGACGATCCAAGCATACGGTTGTCGCCTATAAGGATGCAATCTACGTCTTCGGGGGAGACAATGGCAAGAACATGCTAAACGATTTGATTCGCTTCGGAGTAAAGGATAAATCCTGGGGCAGGGCATTTTCAACGGGTACCCCTCCGGCCTCCCGATATCATCATTCGGCTGTCGTTCACGGTACATCAATGTTCGTGTTCGGCGGTTATACCGGCGATATTCACTCGAACTCGAATTTGACCAACAAAAACGATCTGTTTGAGTACAACTTTCAGAACGGCCAATGGACAGAGTGGAAATTTGTCGGAAGAACACCAGTTCCCCGAAGTGCTCATGGTGCCGCTGTTTTTGAAAATAAGTTGTGGATATACGCGGGATATGATGGAAACGCCCGCTTAAACGATATGTGGACTATTCGTTTGACGGTAATGAACACAAAATGAAGCATTAGGAGAAGGTGATCGTTATTGGTTTTATTTCACAGGGCGAAACACACCAATGGGAAGAAGTTCAACAAAAAGGTGATCGCCCGCCAACTTGTTGCAACTTTCCGGTTGCTGTTGCCAGGGGTTGTATGTACGTATTTTCCGGTCAGAGCGGATTACAGATCACCAACACTTTGTTCCAGTTCAACTTTAAAGATAACACGTACGTTTTGTCGAGATGCATTAAACAACAAATGATTTATAATAGTTGTCATTGTTTCTAGTTGGCGTCGTATTTCGAATGAGCACATCCTTCGAGGTGCTCCACCTCCTCCTGCTCGTCGCTACGGCCATACAATGGTTCACCATGATCGATTTCTGTACGTGTTTGGTGGAGCAGCTGATTCCACTCTTCCCAATGATTTGCATTGCTATGATCTGGACTCGCAGGTGTGGTCCACAGTAATTCCGGCGCCTGAGTCTCAGGTCCCAAGCGGTCGCCTTTTTCATGCTGCAGCCGTTATCGGAGATGCGATGTATATTTTCGGAGGCACCATTGATAACAACGTTCGCAGTGGAGACATGTACCGTTTTCAGTTTTCCAGCTATCCAAAATGTACACTTCAGGATGACTTTGGCAAGTTTCTCCAGAATCGACAGTTTTGCGACGTGCAGTTTGTGGTCGGTACGGACGAGGTGAAAGTTCCGGCACACATTGCAATGATAGTGGCTCGTTCACAGTTTCTGAGATCAAAAATTTTGTATGCTGTCGAGATTCGCTTGTTGGGATATCCATTTATTGAATTTATTTTCTTCTTCCAGAGCCGCTCGTGACGCTCGAAACATTCATTTTGAGAAGCTTTTCGGCACCACTGAGGTTCCTTTTGCCGACCGCCCGTTGTTGGAGGTACAGCTGCCGAATGCTCAACCGGAAGCATTCGAAATGGTGCTTAATTATATTTATACCGATAGGATTGATTGTGAGTAATTTTACTTTGTATTTCAAATCAACCAATTATTTCACGATCGACTGTGTTATTTTAGTCAAAGATCCTTTCTGCAACAAAATCGTACTGCTGATGATGGACGTTTATCAATTGGCTGTGCAGTTCTACATTCCCCGTTTAGAACAGTTATGCGTACAATATCTGGAATTTAAAATTTCAAAAACTAATGTTCTGGACGCTTTGTACAACGCCGATCGGATGGGCCTAACCCTAATCAAAGACCATTGTCTCGGGTTTATTACAAAAGAAGATCACTTCTACGATATTGTCATGTCAGCGGAATTTTCCGCCCTAGAGAAACCGCTAATAGTGGAAATTATTCGCAAGAGATTGAACCCGAGCAAACATTCGACTGATATGAAGTACGACAAAACGATTGGCACTTCGCTAGAAAACGATATGGCTGTGTTTCTGAAGTCGGGTGGAAAGGAATTCTGTGACATTAACCTGGTGCTTGAGGGAAAGGTCATTCCGTCACACAAGTCAATTCTGGCCGCTCGTTGTACCTATTTCCAAGCCATGTTCAGGTCGTTTATGCCAGCAGATAATACTGTGAATGTTAGTTATTTTCATTTCAAGTTCTGAACTATGGCTCAAGATTTAATATTTTTTATTCAGATTCAAATCGGTGACATTTCCCCGTCGCAGGAAGCTTTCAGCTCCCTTTTACGCTACATTTACTACGGCGACACAAAGATGCCCCCGGAGGACTCGTTGTATCTTTTTCAGGCCCCCTGCTTCTACGGATTCACGAACAATCGACTACAGGCATTCTGCAAGCACAACCTAGAGAACAACATTACCTATGACAATGTGCTGCAGATTCTGGAAGCGTCCGATAAAATGAACGTACCGGACATAAAAAACTATGCACTACGTATGGTGGTGCATAACTTTTCCCAGGTGGCGCGATTGCCCAAGATGCAGGAACTCACCCGGGAATTGTTGCTGGACGTCATTATGGCCGTTGCCGAGACCAAAGGGGACGGTAGCAAACGGATCAGTCACGATTCTACATTCATAAGTTTGTATAGTGACATTTGAAGGATCGCGTTTCTGCAGCCGATCCTAAGTATTCTACTAGCGTGGATGAGGAACAACGGTGACCTTCCGTTAGCGGATGATAATTTGGACAATTTCTGATCATTCTGTATAAATGAGGCTGGTAATTGCTTATGGAAAATAAAAGTCTATACTCGACATCCAAACCCTGCGTACAGGTAGGTTAAATTTTATGTTTTGACAGATGAACATTTGCAAGGTCGAAACCTAAACGATGTCTGTTAGCTACGTTCTATATAGCTGCTGGTAATTAAAAAATTAATGTGATATTGTTTAAATACCTACCTATAATATGGATCTAATTATGCTTGTGGATCAAGATCGACACACAAAAATCTGTAGGAATAAGATAATTAAAATGTTACATTAGGTATCAGAGTTGAGCATTTTATTCTAATTTTTATTGCGCGAAACAATAAATGCTGTATTTATGTGCATTCAACGAAAATAACGTTTTTTTCTGTCTCTATTACATTTCATTAAATTTTATGTTCGTGTTGATAAACATGAGTCACATCTAGGGATGTCGAATGATCGTGCAATCTATTAATAACCCATATAATCGAAAATTATTAAATCGACTAGTTTGAAGCTAACATCCTGGTAATCGGATGTTAGCTTCAAACTAGTCGATTCTAATCGAATAATTAAATCCAACAGTTACAGAGTAATCGATTTATAATCCCGATAATCGATTCAAATTAAATCGATTAGTTTAAAAATTTCACTTGATTGAATAATCGAATAATTAAAAAAATACGACATCCCTAGACTCATCTCAGAGTTTCGATGAAAGAAAAAGTAAACAAAAAGTGAAAGAAAAAGTAAACAAAAAGAAACTGTCATTTGCAGTTAGGCCCTTTTGTCGTGGGACGGTCGAAATGTAAAATGTGAGCATACACTGATAAATATTTGCACGATCGATTCATATGTTAACACCACTTCATTTTAATATGCCTTTTCATTTCAATACTTAACCAAAGCGATTTGTTTCAAGATTTTATGTGCAAATTCACTAAGATGCGAGATTGGATTTTTTTTCACTTAGCTTTGATGTGTTTTTGCTTTGGATGTGTTTTGCTGTTGAATCGAGCTACATGTGTTAACCACTTCATTTTCTAGTGGGAATGAGTACAGCACAAATGTATGGGCAAAACACTTGAATCGGTCAACTCTGTTTCAATTGATTTCTATGTGGAAAACAATGTGACATTCACATGAAATGCATATAGAATCTAGAGGTAACGATATATCTTATCATTTTTATGTGCATTTCATATGAACGTTGCATGATTTCCACTAAATATCAACAGTTTTTACACTCATTTTATGACGAGGTAAATGAGATTGAAATATGGGTATGTTTGATAGTGAGAAAACAATGTTATTGGCAATATCATTTTTCATAATTAGTACATATGAAGGGCAACAACTTATTGCCTTTTATATGTACTTTTTATTGAAAAAATAAAACCAAGACGCTAAAACTATAGAACCGATTCCAAACGGTTCTGACAATCTTGTATGGCAAGAATCCGACATAAACAGAACCGTTAATAACCGTTAGGCAAATTCTCTACCGGAAACGGTTGTTGCATTGTTGCCAGACTTTTGCCGGAACTCTGGCAGAATTCCGGCAAAAATGACTGGCAGACATAGCCAGCCGTCTGGAGGGGAATTGCCCGCCGCGTACAAGTGGGAAGAAGTCACAGATCAAACCCACATTATCAAATCCGAATCAATTCAGAATCGGCGAGAAATTTTCATTCGGAATTCCATGTGGAATTCCGAATCAATTCCAACTCCAGTGCAACAACCGATTCCGAATGAATTTCGCCTACAATCAGTTGATTCGGAAATCTGTCGAAATTGAGTGAGAAGATGCGGACTGAATTGTCAATTTGTCTTCTTCTTCTTCTTGTTTCCCGATTTTGCACGTTCTCGCGCTGATTTTCAGTTTATATTTAAAGGAAAACATTACATAACTGAATATACACATTTAAATCTTCATGTTTTTCTGATATACAGAATTAGTAAATAACCCAACACAGTCGAAAATCGTTTGCGGTCGAAGCAAAAGAATCAAAGACAATACAGTGCAGTGAACAATAAAGTATACGGAATGGTCAAATACGATTTAACCAAGCCTGAAACTTGGCCTGCAAGACCGAATTCAATTTGTATAGATTTCAAGCGTTGCAAAGTTAGACCAGCAGCAAATAAAATTGAAATCTTACTTAAAGAACGAATGCATCTAGACGCTAATAATGTAAGTGAGATTCAATTCAACAAGGCGTCTAACTGTGTGTACATTATGTTTAAACGTGAAAGCGATGCAATTGCATTCGCTTCGGTTAACAACGAGGTGCACAGCGTTGAGTGTGACAACATTAAATACAAAATTCCTGTGCACATGGTGGACAATGCCATACAAGTACGCGTGCATGACCTTCCCCCGCAGGCCACCGATTAGTCTGTTCGGGAAATCATGTCGCAGTACGGTGAAGTTCTTTCCATCGAAAGAGAAGTATGGCGGAATTTTTTCCCCGGCATCCGGAATGGCGTGCGAATTACACGTATGCAACTACGTAAGGCAATTCCATCTTACATCATTTGTGGTCAAGGTGGGACACATCCGTGTAAAATGCTGATTACCTATGAAAATCAGCTGGTTACATGTCAGTTTTGTGAACAATCTGCACACTACGGTAAACCTTGCACTGAAACTGGGAAAAGAACATCTTCAACCAAAGACAAGGTCAACCGTTCAACAACGAAAACTAGTGAGCGTAGTACTCCTGTTTTACCATCAAACCAACCAACAACTGCAACCAATGTACAACAAGGCGCTTCTACAGCAACTAGCAACGAGCTCAAGACTGCGAACAGCAAGAAAAACAAAAAGAAGACGGAAATCAACAACAAAACCACCGATGCGACAATGGAGGACGAGGCGAGTCACGAACAAAGCGCCCCTCAACCCTCGCAGGAGGGAAATGGAAGCTCTTCTCCTCCTAGAAAAAGAGTGACAACGAGATCCACTTCAAAAAATTCTTTATTTAAAAATTCGGCTAATTCGGCCACGTAAAGCTTGTACGCAAATAGGCCTGAATAAAAATATTTTTTAAATAAAAAAAACCACTTCTTCTTAGAATTTCAACATAAACTGTTGAAATTTGCTGGAAATTCTGGATTTCCTCTAGCTGGAGTGTAGTGAAATTGCTTAAGTCGCCTAAATTTTACACTAACACATTCATAAAATGAGCGAATATCCAATGACATTCATAATGCCACTGTCAATCGGGTCCCTCTCAGCAGGCCGTTCAATTTTGTTGATTTTTGAGCGCTTGTTGAACGATATATTGCACGAAATATTCGTTCAATTTGCTGGAACGGTTTGTTGTTGTTTTTTCTCTTGCAAAAATAGCGTGAAAATTAAGTGTTACCTTTCCATAGAAAGAAAATTTGTTGTTATTCTACGTGAAGTAGAAGTATTGTGCAGGTATTTATTGTTAGTTTAAACAAATAAGTGGAAAAAACTTCAGAAATTCTGCAGTAAAACTAGTCCAACGGGGCTCCAACTCCTCATGTCTGTTTCAAAATCGGCAAACGAAGGTCCCGTGTTGGCCTCCCGTTGAACGATTGATTGGACTTTCATTGGACCAATGATTCAACGTATTGGACCAATGAAGGACCACCGTTGAACGTTTTTTTCTAAGTGGGGTTGATCGAGCAGCCAATTCAGGCGAAAATTTAAGCACTGAACCGATCGAGCACTGAAAAATCATGCAGTCGAGTGAGAATTCATTACGCATTCCCCCACATTATCAGATCCGAATGGATTCCGAATCAATTCCGAATCGGCGAGAAATTTTCATTCGGAATTTCATGTGGAAATCATAATGGATTCCGAATCAATTCCAACTCCAGTGCAACAACCGATTCCGAATGAACCGGTTGATTCGGAAATCATTCGGAATTGAGTGAGAAGATGCGGACTGAATTGTCAATTCGTCTTCTTCTTCTTCTTTCCTGATTTTGCACGTTTTCGTGCTGATTTTCAGTTTATTTTTAAACGAAAACATTATATAACTGAATATACAAATTTAAATCTTCATGTTTTTCGGATATACAGAACTAGTAAATAACCAGTTCTTCTTAGAATCCCAACATAAACTATTGAAATTCGCTGGAAATTAACAAAACGGCCTACCTTAGTCAGCATCATCCATTCCTCTAGCTGGAGTGTAGTGAAATGGCTTAAGTCGCTTAAATTTCACACTAACACATTCATAAAATGAGCGAACATTCAATGACATTTTAAATGTCACTGTCAATCAGGTTGATCGAGCAGCCAACTCAGGCGAAAATTCTAGCACTGAACCGATCGAGCACTAAAAAATCATGCAGTCGAGTAAGAATTCATTGCTCATTCCGTCATTTCGATAATGTGGGCCCCATTTCGATAATGTAAGAACACTTCAACAAACTAGAGTGCCATTAATTAGAGTGACGACAACCGTTCGTTTAGAAGACACATTTTTGACAGTATCGTTTCAAACGAACGACCTGTCAATTACAATGCATAAAAGCTAACGAAACTGACAACATTTCTCCATTTCATATTTTTTAATGATAAATGAAAAAGAAATCGAGTGAGTTTTCTTTTTCACAACAAAATTCATGTTTAAAAGCGATAGTAATGTTTTTCTCGGTCGCTCAATTTTGACATTTGTACATTCTGTTTTATAATAACATGACTAGTGCAGAAATCAAGCCAGCAATCTATGCATTACTACAAATAAAGGGATCGCTTTTGTGGTTTATATTAGCTTTAGAATAGCATGTAGGCTATCAGTTTTGCCGAAATCGTCACTTTATCAATGGAACGCCTGGATGAAAACAAGGGATACACCTTTCCCTATTCTTGGGTTATTTCAAGGAGTTTCTTCATGTTTATTAAATGCAGACTTTTTCGTTTCCGAAGCTAAACCACGAGCTCAGGAGAACTTATTTGCATAAACATTAATATACAAAAATGTTCACTGAAAAACTGTGTTTCAAGGTTAGCCTAAGATATATTTTAGAATCATCATAAAACCTGAACCTTTGAAGATAGAGCTTTGCTTCCTTCAGCAAAGATATTACAAAATTATAATCCTACTGTTTCTATATTTGTTATTAGGATAATCAATATATCTCTCCGATCTCAGGAACTGCCCTGCTGTCGCCTATACCAAAATTACAATTTGCACGATATGATAGAGAGTTCTAAAATTACAATTCTTCTTTTGATTAACAATATCATCAGTGCTGCGCGTCAAAATTGTAATGGATTTATCGGCGAAAAAAAAACTTCTCAAAAAAAAATGAAGCTGTTTATCGTTGTATAACCTTCTCAATATCTCTGCCTCAATCATTACATACTGTATAATTGAATTATTAATTCGCAAACTACATTTTCTCACATAAAAACGGAAGTCAAGTACTGAAAACATTGCAATAAACGATTTTACATCCAACGTTTCAAATAATCCACTCTAATACATTTTCGGGTCGTTGCTTTATATCGGGTCCTATTTTTTCAAAGCTATAATAGTAGCACAAAAGAACTAATAAAAATCTAGAATATCAAATCAGATATCAACCCGAGGGCGATATTGCAACCGCAGTGGAGGATCCTTAAAACGCCACCTGGTGACGTAAACGAACTTTAATGTATGATCTTTACCCAACAGCTCGTCATTGCACAGCATGTCGATGTCCTTGTAACGCTCGATGCCGTTCAGCACCTTTTTGGCAATAAACTTTTTGAGGTGAGTGATGGTTGCTTGCGAACTACAGCGAATGATACGTCGCTTCAGGTGACGGAAGTTACTGCTTATGCACTCCAAACACAAATTAACCTGCTCGTCCAAACGGTGGTAGTCGGCCTCTTGATGAGCCAGCTCATTCGCTCGGTCGTCATTATCCTGCTGAAGTTGTGGCATGTCCTTCGGGCACGGTAAGTTGCGCGATTTGTAGAACTCTCGTTCTCGTAGCATTTCATTCTCCATTAGGTTCGGTACTAACTTGTAGACTATATCCTGCATTGTCCGGTCGAAACTGATATATTGCAACGGATGGGACTGATGGATGACATTTTCGCAAGTAGGACAAGTGTTATTTTCCTCTAAATGTTTAACCAGACAGCTTTTGCAGAACGTATGAAGACACTCGGTGACAGTCGTAGCATCGATAAAGTATCCACTGCATATTTCACACGTAATGTGTTTGTTTAATGTCTTTAACTTGATTCTCCGCTCCATCAATGAACGTTTAAATTTTTTAGTCACCTATAAAATAATAAAAATGATTAATTTTACGATAAAATAGGTGGAAAAGTAATACAAAAACTACCGTCGAGATGGATCACTTTTGATGCTTTTTCTTCCTTTCTTCTCTCATCATTTCTGATGACAATGACGTACACAATCAACTAACAGGTGTGAAAGAAAATGGGGTTTGGGTGTGTTAGTGCTTGAGCGCAGGCAATGGCACTGGTACCCGGATTTTCCTTCGAAAAAAAAGTTCATCGAATTTGGCTCTAAAACGGAAATTTAATACCTTATGTGATTTAAGAGCGATTCGTACGCGCCTTTGTAAGTGTTTATTATTTAAGATAATAATACAAATTCCAATTCAAAACCCAATTCACAGTTCATCTTCGGTAAGAAATTAATTCAAAAATACGGCTGTCGCAAAATTTCACATTTCAAGTTTATTTGTCGATCAATTAGAAAGCGTCGATCTTTTTTTAAATATTTTGGCAAAACAAATAAAGTGAACATGTATTTGAATTGCGGATTTCCACCAGGTGCACAAGTTTAAAATGTCGTTTTTTGTTATAATACGCAATCAAATATATCGATCTACACACTTAAAACCATTTCTTGAGCTCGGCATAATAAAATGACGAAACTGATCAGCAACACGTAAATTTGCTGATTGCTCAGTAATCAATACGCATGTTTCTGAACTTCGTTAAATGCATTCGCTGATATTTCGGTAAAATGCTTCACTTTGCCGAAATTTGGCATAATTGCTTGCTGAATTTATCAGTAAACAACAGATGTACGAACATCAGCAGAGACGTTTGCCGAGATTTCGGAATATGCGCTAGCTGTTGCCGAGATTCAGCACGACAGCTGTCATTCATTGCCGTGTGTCATTGTATTATTACATTTTCGCTTCACATTGCGCGATTATTTTCTGATGAAATTCTCGAGTGAAAAAATTGATAATCTTCGAAGAAGCGTGGAATAACTTGCAAGTAAAAATATTCAATAAATATAGTGACATGTTTCGCTTTATAAAAAGCGACTTTATCAGAGTACTCGCAATTATAAGGGAAAAACACCCAACACGGGGCTCAAAGCGTCCTCGAGACAAAACTTTGGGGGATATGCGAAAAAATAACCCAATGCATGGAATAATTCAATAGATCAAAGTAAGTTTATTTTTTGAACAATATCGTATATGCATCATTAAATATTGAACATTTTTGTAAGCCAAAAATCAATATATATATATATATATATATATATATATATATATATATATATATATATATATATATATATATAAAATTTGTTTTTATTTTCATATTTCCAGCTCGACTCAAGGTGGCCGCCTCCTTTAACTGTTAATGAAATGAATTTTTGATCCTGAATGGCGTGTTTATAATGTTATTGGATTGCCGAATATTCAGTGAACGTTTCACTGAGCAAACAGTAAATCTTATGCTGACGATTTCGGTATTGACGTTTGTCAAATTTGAGGGTGCCGAGATGCTCAGTAATTTTGATTTTGCCGAGATGATTGCTGATTACTCGGCTGTGCGAATCTCGGCATTTTTTTGCCGAGACTCAGCTAAAAAATTTATGTGTGTATAGGGTAATTTATGGATACCTTGGTAAAAGTTATTTTATTGACATTCATTAATCGAGCCATTTTCATACATACTCGAAAATTTGAAAGTGTTACTCAACCAATGTGTGGTCCATCGATGATATACATAAACTCTCTAAAGTTCGAGTAATTACTTACCCCATTGTCAAATTAAAGTCTAGTCAAACCCTTTTGGACCGGACCAGTATCGAAACAGTTCCGTACATGGACACCAATATGCTTCCACACGGTTCAATGTTCACACTTGTCCGGCTCAGTACTGACAAGAAACAATGCCGGATAGGTGTGAATAGAGTCCCTATAACCAGAGTAACGTCTGCTCATCTGTAATGCTGGCAACAATTCAAAACATTCAATCCGAAATGTTGGCAGTGTCATTAGCTTTATATAGTAATTGACAGGTCGTTTGCTCGTTTGGAAATAGAAGCTGTCATTCCAAACGAACAGCTGTCGTCACTCTGGTTATAGGCCCTCTAGGTGTGAATACACGCATTGAAACATGAGGAAGAATATTTGCGCTAGTGCATTGAGGTTTCTATGCCCGGTGAAAAATGAACGGCGACCCTAGTGAAACAATACGTTTCCTGATGAAAACAGTAAAAGCGGTTCACACGTAGCATCAGGCGACTATCACCGGCATGGAACGGTTACGGAATAACAACATTAGTTGTAAGCAATTCATAGGGATTCATAGCAATTCGTAGGGACACTACGTCAAGTTCACTGACATTTTAACGTCGGGTACGTGAGCAACATTTGGCTAAAAATGAATTAGTCTTGACGTCGACCGAAGTTTATTGATCGTATGAATCGTGCTTAATGCGTGCTTTTCCTGATGAAAACAAACCAATCTTATTTGCATTTGTGGTTGTAAGTCAGAAAACCTAATTGAACTGTCCCGACACTGACCTAGACCAGATGGATTTGAATACCTCGACAGTCCCAAGACAAAAAAGCCTAACTGCAAATGAGAGCCTCTCTTTGTTTACTTTCTCTTTAGATTATTACGGAGTCATTACTGCATTTTCTTGAAAGTTTCCGATATAAATCGAAAGCTTGTTGTTTTAACTTGATAGTTTTTCAAAGAGTAAGGCGTCAAATATAAAATCAATTCGTTTAATCGTGGAAGAAAAAGTAAACAAAAAGGAACTAGTTCCAATGATAAACTCAAGATTACAATGTCTTATACAGTTCATCAACAAATGTTGGATCAGTAATCGTGAACCAGTGGACTTAGTAATAATGCAATGTTGTTGACTCTTCGGTAATAAGCATCGATAAACATGGAAAAACGACGGTAAAATTCCATAGCAACAATACAAGTGTGGAAGGAAGTAAACATATGTAAACATATCGCACACAATATTTTGTTACTTCCATGCAGCAAAATACCACGATTTATTTCATATTGCAACTTAAGATTAATTCTACATAAACAAACATTGTCATAGTTACGGCGCATGTAGCGATTCGACGCTTTTTGTTTTGTTTCAAATAATAATTGAACTACAACTGACGGTGAACCGAAATCATCGAAGGGTCCTATTTCAATGGTACATGAGAAATCATAGACCATTCCATCTTGAGTTTACCTTTGCTAGTTCCACCTATATTTTACTGCACGAACTATTTACTATAGGTACACCCTTTGTGTTATGTAAAAGTTTTTTTACTAGTCCCCCTCGTTTGTCACTACCGATAGCTGCTTGCAAAGATGCCTGATTTCATCATAATTTTTGAAAATGAATCGTCACAATAAATTATTAGATTACGTTGATAATATATTTAACTTTTTTAGCGATGTTGGAAGATAACCATTTATTTTTCTCAACGTTGTTTATCTAGACTTTTTTTGATTGTGTTGGTAACTTTCTCCCGAAATTAAGTGGCGGCAGACCAGAAGCAAGTAAATATTGTAATAAAACGGGTTCTACTTTGTATTGCGTTGGAGGATGAGAAGTAGGCACAATTCTGTATTTAGTTTTGGCAATATGTATTAAATCTGTATCCTGCATTAAAATTCACATTGACGTATACAAATCAATACATTACAAGAAATTCTGTATGAATGGCAACTCTGTTGGTAAATGAAAAAAATAAACACAGTCTAGATGACAGACAGACAGATCCCAGTGAAATTTGTAGACCCGCATAAGTCCGATCATCGGTCCGATTATCGGACCGATTGAGCACGATATAGGGCCGATCGTAGCGCTTCAATCGACCCGTCATCGGACAATTCTGCACCATTTGCATCAGCCGCGTCGACATAAAAAAAAGCTTTATGTTTACATTATGTATCGCTAGAGAAACAGAGCGAAGGAATATCAAACAAGGCATTTTCGAGCCGACGTCTCCCCGATAGGGTGTGCAAGAGTGTTAAACATTGTCTGTGTCATGTCTCGATCATGGAGGCTTTAACCTTTAGGTCATTCGCCTCTTAGGGCCAGAAAAACTCTGGCCCTATGTTTGAGGTTGGAAATTCAACCCCGATATATCTCATCACCTGAGTATTGAATATCCGATCTCTGCTTTGGTATATCTTCACTCTTTTGTTCTACCGATACACTATGTAAGCTCGAAACGCAATCAAAAGCTTTCGTGCACGATGCGTCCGATGTTCGAATTTACTGGGATTTTTGAAAGTGTAACGTGGCGGCATCATGACCAGAGATGCCAGATATTTTCATAGTAAATCTGTATTCTTTGTATAAAAAATCTTTATTAATCTGTATTTATTAATAAAATGAAATTCTTACAACATATGATGCTAGGATGTGTTATTCCAATAGATGGTGGTTGTAGGATAGTAGAGTCAATCAGTCATTGCTCACAAGAATATTCAACGACGAAGTTTCATTTTTTTTTATCCACAACAACTTAATTGTAATCCCATATATTCATCTAGCTAGAATTTTGTGACTTTATAATTTGAAATGAAATTTCAACGCCCAATATGCAACGTCAAGTCGGTTCATACTACTCTCAGTTTGACAGTAAGGTCTCATGATACCATTAATTCCTTGAATAAAGTACTGTCTCTGAGCGTTTCTTTTTCCAATAAATCATCTTTTCTGTTAGTTTTTTATTCATTTCACTTCTCCAATATATGTTTCCACTAAGTCATTGCAAAAAAAAAAATCAATATCAGTTCAAATTGGTTTCAAATTATAATATAAATAGATTTCACAGATTTTCATATTAATTTGTGATTTGTCCGTTGATTGATAGACTTTTATATCGTCACTGGAATCAAATACTAAAAGATAGCTCAGACAGAAAAGTTAATTTTTTTTCTTTCTTACTTTTTGCGAGATCTGTATAAATCTGTATTAAATTGAGGAAATCTGTACTCTGTATTAAATCTGTATGAGCATTTAAAAATCTGTAAAATACAGATAAATCTGTATAAATGACATCTCTGATCATGACATATGCGAGTACTGTCCCAACTAATGGAATATTCGAAATGACCGTTAAAATGATTACAGAATCCAATTTGAGTGTCCTGTCTGTGATTAGAGCTACCATTTCGTTATTTTCAGTGTGCCAACAAACAGGCAGGGATGCCAGGTCATTTTTCAAAAATCTGTGATCAAGCCAAAAACCTGTCTGTGAAAATCTGTGCACGTTTCTCATACCATAATAGCAAATCGGAATCAATTTGGTGAGCAAAAAACGTGATCGGAATCCTTTCGATGAGCAAAAAAATGTCTCACTACCAACAACGCTCTGTACCTTTTTACTCAACCGCGCTGTACTTTTTGGTGCTAAACTGTGATCGATTTAAAAAATCTGTAATTAATTTCAGAATCTGTGAAAATCTGTGATCATTTTCAGAAATCTGTGCCATTTTTAAAATTTGTGCAGAAAGTTGAAAATCTGTGAAACACAGATTAATCCCTGGCATTCCTGCAAACAGGGTAATTCGATAGTCCCACGACAAAAGGGCCTAACTGCAAATCTAGGTTAATTTTTCAAAAGGGCGTATAAGCAAGTGACAGTTTCTCGTTAATCACTCTCTCTGTCGATTATTGTGATGTGATTAAAAAGATTTTCTTTGATATCACTATTCTGTTTGAAAGTCGAAAGTTTCGGGTATCATTTCATGCAAAGAGTTGAGTGATAAACGCGGAAACCGCTTGGTAATTAATAGAAGAGAAAGTAAACAAAGAGAAACTGTCACTTGCTTATACGCCCTTTTGAAAAATTAACCGAGAAATGAGAGCCTCTCTTTGCTTACTTTCTCTTTTGATTATTACGGAGCCATTATTGCAAATTCTCTAAAGTTTCCAATATAAATCGAAAGATTGTAATTTTACCTTGAAAGTTTTGCGAAGAGTAAAGCGTCAAATATGAAATCAGTTCGGTAAATCGTGAAAGAAAAAGTAAAAAAAGAGAAACTGTCATTTGCAGTTAGGCCCTTTTGTCGTGGGACGGTCGAATTGCTAGAAAGAAAGGGCGAAACTATTTATTTTTTGATATTTTAGATGGTTTCCGAACTATTTACTACTGGAAATAGAAAATGAGACAAAAAAATTACCCGCAGATTTGTCTTAGTCGCTAAAACCAGCAAATATCACGAAAAACGCGCGAGGACGTAACTTTACAATTCCCACAGATAGCATAGAAGTAAACAAATCGAAAAAGGGCTTTTTTTCGACACCAATCCATTTTGAAGAGTTCATAAGTTCGACATGTTTTCTTGCAATAATATTGTCTACAATTTCTCCAAAGAAATGAATTCTCTATCACGCAATAAGGGCAAATTATAATTTTAGCATCACTTCTAGATGGGTTACTGACAACTTTAATGATATCATGAGAAGGGGGTTATGTACTGAAGAGTCGAAGACGAAACTGAAAGTATATGAAAAGGAGCATAGTTTCTAAAAGTGGTTTTAATATTTTTATTTTAGAACAAAATTGGAACGTTGAATTGCGTCCTTACATCAATAGTTCATAGGATTGCGGTTTTATGCCAGTTATTTTCACAGATTCTTTCTTAAAGAATGTAGATTTTCAAAATTTTATTGCTTCATTCATGAACCGTTTTCCTAGTGTTGGATGTACAGGAAGTAAAGAAATATATTGTAACGAATGAAGGTTTTCATATAAACTATGTACTTATTAATAGTGAACTTTAGATTGGTTTTGTGAGTGACATTTTACTTCAATTCGCACATGTGCAGTCAGTTCACATTTACGGAACTAAATTATAAATTCTTGCGATTAGTATATTTCAGGGCCGTTGATTGAATTGTGACAAAAACAAAACAGAAACCGAAAACGAAAAATTTACTAAAAATAATTGTTATTCTCTTTCGATGCTTGAAATCAATTACAAAAAATATACAGTACAGCGATAAAATAAAACGAATTAAACTGAACAAACGAAAACCATTGAAAAATTACATTGACGTTGCAAACGATTACCACCTGCACCCTATGGGTATTGGACATCTGTGTAGCGTGCGATCGTTGTACGAACAGGTGCCGATTCAAAATCGAAGCTTAGAAAATAATCGGACAGTTCTTCGAGGCAGGCATTAGTTTTTTTCCGCTAGAAGTAATATTCGCTGCCGGAGATCGAATACCGGTAGCCGCTATCATTGTACTGGAAGCTGTCGGAGCGCGGAACGTTATTTTGGACGGTGTTCCGAATCCGTTATTTGTCGAACTAAGCAGTGTAGTACCGTTGTTGCGATGATTACGGCGGGTGAGGGCACGTGTTTTGCCTGCGTGAATCATTGTCGCCGAGGCTGCTCCTCGTTCCGGCATCAGCGAAGATCGGTTTGGGGTGTTTTGTTCAAAAAAATTCTGAATGGATGAAATACGGTTAGATACCATAATGTATGTTGGGAATGGTTTGAATACCTCGAAATGTTCATATGATACCGACACGGACTGGAGTGTGTTGTCCGAACTTGATGTAACGATGATTTCCGGCCTGGCTTTTGACACACTTCGGCGATGTTTGTTCTGTGATTTTCTTCGCGACCGCTTTAGAACAAAAAACAGATACATAAATAAAATCTGAGTTCAAAAATTGCAGTACTGCACTTACCCTTTTTTGAGCTACCGACGAACTATTTTTCGTTTCATAAACTTTAACGGTAGCAATTCTACCAGGAGATTTCGGTGTCAAGCGATGTTTGCTGGCGGACGTTGGTGCAGTCGGTTTCAGAAAGGCTTTCGAGCTACCATTTAAATCTTTTAGCAAAGATCGTTTCACTGCTCCTGATTTGGGTGATGGTAGTTTGCGTTTCAACCCAGCTGAGGACAGTTTCGAAGCGGAAAGTTTTTTACTAGCCGAATATTTCAATGTAGCTTCGGGTACTTGCAATTTGGATCGACTACTAATACTTGTATGTTTCAGCAGCGTCTCCGCAGTTTTGGGGGTACGCACTAACGCAGCAGTTCTATTGGCTGCAGTCGGTGTGGCCAAATTAGCTTTCTTTCGTGCGCTAGAGATCTTCAACTTTCCTTCCTCTCGTTTTTTCCATTGCTCTTGAAGTATATCATCTACATTTTCGCCGAAGATAGTAAATTTTCGTTTATTTGTTTCTTCGTACCGCTTGCAAGCTTCTCGCAATCGTTGTTCAATTTTCGGTAGTTGTATACTAATTCGTTTGCGTTCTTTTTCCTCTTCCAGTAATTTACCACCACGATTGTTATATCGCGAAGGGTCGTTTGATTTTTCCTCCAATTCAATCATTTTCTCCCACATCTCACGGCGCTGCTCTACCAGTTGAAAGATCGCTTCATTATTAGCGTAATACTCTTTCAAATCGTTCAGTTCCATTTCATGTAGCTCCAGTAAATCTTCATTGTAGACATCACTTTTAAAAGTAGAGAATCTCGCACGTTCTTCTTCCGATTTCAGACATTTATCCCACCATTGCACAATTTCCACTCGAGTTCGATCAACAAACATCTGAATATTTTTTCGTCTCAAAGCCTCGCAACGATCCAATTCGGTGAAAAGTTTGTCATATGTTGTCTGTGTGTAATCATCATATTTTTCGTACTTCTTCACCACTGAAGGACTAACTGGCAAGTTTTGCCACAATTTCTGTAGTTTGGAACGCATTCTGTCAATATCGTCTTTCATGTGTTCGTACTGAGACCGCACAGATTCGTGAAGATGCCGAAGATCGGTCAGATTATATCTTGTCGGTGGAAAGTTACGCGCATTCACGAGCTCGTCTTGGCGATCCGACTGTGGAGTGATGTCTAAATGACCCATTTGTATCTTTATATCTCGCCGCATTGATGCAATCTCCTCAAACCGCTGAAGTTTCTCCATTCGCAAACCATCGAGGTACGAACGAAATTCTCGCATCTCTGCTTCGGATGGCAACGGATCTTTTGATAACTGTCTAGGAGATTCGCCGAGTTCTGCAAATCAATTTTAACAACCAAATTCACATTTTAAAACTTAGTAAAAAAGAATTTACTGTAACTTACCTTCGCAAAGAGTCTCCTGTTCAAACAAATACTCATCGATTTGTTCGTGACGCAGCTTTAACTTTTCCCGCATACACTCCAAACTGCGATCCAGACTAATCTGCACCAGATGTAGTGGCATTTCTGGCTCAAGATTCAAATCCAAATCGCTTTCCCGCAGTAGACGCTTTAGGTTGAGTGCCTCCTGGCGAAGACCTTCAATAGTTTCCAAAATTTTTTGCTTTCGATTCTCACTTTCCTCGTACACTTCATCGAAAAACGTTTGAATATGCTCTGGTAGCCGACTCATGTGGTCTTGACAAATGTGCTCATCGAAAATTTCCGACCACAGATTTCGTATTCGGTTAATCGAAATTGTAGCGATGTCGTGAGCCTCTCGAATCACGTTTTGTCTGAAAGTATCACCAGTTGTAGAATAGTAAACAAAGTCATACTGGAAGTTTTCACTAGCGTATTTTAAGTCACTGTGACTATATAAACCGACTCATCCATCGAAAATGAGAAATACTTACTCGATTTTATCCAGCGAATCCATCCCGACAAAGTAAGCATACAGCTACAGAAACTCGTAAAGCACAAAAATCCAATATAAATATTGCAAACAATCCGATTAAAAACTCCTTCAATACAAGTTTATTTTCAAAACTTCAGAAAAACGCTGTTTTAATGCTAAAATAAGCTATATTTGTTCTTTTTCTGCAAATATAACGCGCATCCTTTAACTATTTCGGTTCGATGATGTGAAAAGACGTTAAACAAAACGAAACGGTTTAGCGAAACGGTACCGATTTGGAAAATGGCTTCGATGAGCCGTTGAGCTGAAAATGCTTTCAGGGTTGTAACTATACACCAGCGTTGCCAGGTTGCCAGATTTGTCGGGCAAATGCCTGATTTTTCTCGCTTCGCCAGACACTCAAACTAACCAGATCTTTTGCCAGATTTTCCAAATTTTTCCAGATTTTTCAAATTTTCCTAGATATTGTCAGATTTCGCCAGATCTTTACGGTTTTTGGCCTCTATACTCCATATATATTTCTCTCCTCTCTCTCTATATATATTTTTTTTGCTAACTGAAAGTGAAGCCCGGCAAAAATTTCCTTGTATATAGTAGACCCAGACAAATCCAGATAAATTTTTGAGTTTTGACAGATTTTTGGAAAAATAACCTGGCAACTCTGCTATACAATGAATCGAAAGAAGAAAAAGCTGTCACACATACACGCTAGTTCAATGTTGCTCTAAAGTGAGTACGACTTCACTCACTTTCTCTAAAAGTGAAACTTCTATTAGCGGCCCTTACACGAGCATAGCGGTAGCAACACCTGCCAATGAAAAATGGAACCAAGAAAAGGAGGATTCTTTCGGAAATGTTCATATAGCGGCCCTCACCCGTGACAATATTATTGTCAATCCAAAGTATTGTCAATACCGTCAATCCAATTGGTTTGGTAAATTGAGTCCGCGTTTTTCGAAAAAATCAAGCGTTTGGAGTTCTACATATTGCAACTGAATATCGAAACATTGAGAGAAAAGGTCATTGTACATATTTAACTGTTTCCTCTCTGGAGAGAAAGTATTGTAGGATTGATGAGCAGTTTTAAATTTTTTGACAATATTTTCGTCAATCCAATGAAGTTTCCACTACACGATCAAAAGTATTGTCAATACTCCTTGTATTGACAATAATATTGTCTCGTGTAAGGGCAGCTTATCGGCAGTAGTGATCTGCAACATTTTTATCGTTTATTCAAGAGTACAAATAGATATTAGCAATGAAAGTACACTCGAAGTAGAAGAAAATCGATTTCAAAGTGATTACTACTACTTTTTTTAGTGTAAACTACGATTAAACATGGAAAATCTTCAGAAATGTGTGAAATTGAGTAAGGTTAGGTTTTTTCACATCAACATTTTTTTAAAGAGAAACCAGTGTAACGTTGATTTCTCGAGGACTAGAATGTATAGCGATCGAGTACTATTTATATCGGATACTTTATTTGTTATTTCCAGACATTTGAAAAATGGTATCAAACCTAGTTTAAACGGTAGATTTCGAACAATGAACTAAGATCAACATTACCGCCTCAGAGTAAAAACTTTTTTTTCAACTTCTACTATTATTTTTCAAATGAATTTGCCCGTTTTCATAAGAAATCGTTGAAAAGGTGGAGTAATTAGAAATTTTCCTACCGATTTGACAGCTCTTGCTGAAAGTATCATCTCTAAACAAGCAGCGCTGCTACATTTCAGTATTGCGACAATATGCCAATATAGTGAATTAAGTTTGATTTACTTACTTTCGAGTAAAGACGGTTTTCGTCAATTTTTGAACACATTTACTTAGTACTAAAAAAACTTAGCTTGAACTTAATCAATAATATTCAAACATAATCAAACATATTTACAAACATTTTACAATTTACAAACAGAGTCGAATCGTCAACGAGTTTTGACTATTTACACTATTTATTATAACTATTTACAAACAATACTTCTGAACTGTCAAATTGTGTTCATCCGATTCAGGTTAGTAGGGACGGTAAAAAATCTAATTAATAAATAATATATCCGCTGTTTTTCAAAGAAGGGCGCATCTTAGCAAAGTGAACAAATCGAGTCTCCCCGCACGGCCTTTTGGCTACCTGTGCAGCCATGGCCACCAGACGGTTACATAAATTGATTCAGTGACGGCTGTCAAATCCAATTTAGCAAAACATAGTCGCCTGTATCTTAGTTAGTCGAGCGTTTTCATCTTTTCATCTTCGCTGAAAATGTCAAAAATTTTGTTGTGGAAAAATTCTGGTCTGGCAGCGGTGAGGCAGTCGGTCAGCAGAATGGCTGCCAGCCATATTTTGCCCGCTGGCAGCGTTTAGTCAGCTGTCTGACAGTCATGCGTATGCGGGTCTCTCTCCTACCAATAAATTCTTCAAAACAGGCCCGTACCCAGGATTTCGTTTCGGGTGGGACCCAAAGATAAAAAAATAGTGTTACTGAAGATTGCTTATGTACCTAATTTTTGGTGTGGCTTTTACGGGTGTTTTTAACAGACACTTTAAACGTTTCCACGGAAACTGTTATTGTATTACATTTCTTTACGTTTACTGTCTTGTTATTTTTGTAACACATGTCTGAGATCTTCTAAATAATTATATATCTGTTTTTGGTTTCGGATTGGCGGTTCAATGCGTCAAAGGGCACTGATCTTACAAACCAGTTATCGTATGTTCGAGCCCCGACCAGGAAGGATTCGTAGTATCTGTAGAATGGTAGCACCAGCCATACAATGTTTCTGTACACACTGAATCGGCTGCGAAGTCTGTTGAAACAGAAGGTCTAATTCCACTACAGGAATGTAATACCAAGGCTTTGCTATGATTTCGGGAGGGGCCAGAGCCCTTCGCCCCCCCCCCCCCCCCCTCTGGTTACGTGACTGCTTCAAATCCTACAATTTTGCTTGAAAATTTGGATTCTACGCAAATATCAATCCTAGTAACACAAAGTACTATAAAGGGCGAAATTGATGTTCCATTCCAACAAAGGAAGGGCGAAACTATTTATTTTCTTTATTAATATCTTTTTAGATGGTTTTTGAACCTTTTACTACTGGAAATAGTAATTGAGACGATAAAATTACTTGCAGATTTGAAAATAGTAAATGAGACGATAAAATAACGCGCAGATTAGACACCGCATCGTACTCCCAATGATGTCAACTCTCTCTCGCGTGATAAAACTTGAATGCCTTTCAATGGCCCCCTGTCACGACGCTATCTTGATGAGATAAAAATCGGAACTTCAAAATCAGCTGATTGCAACATAAACGAAAATCTCTAATGCAATTGTTCTACGGTTTACCTTGTTTAGTGCACGAAAATTAGAGAATTTTGGGTCGACTCTTTCACAATAACTTGTCGGTTTACCTAAAATACGGCAGATAGTGTTTTGGGACATCAAATGGAAGTAATTTTCACAATTTGAGAGTCGCGATGAGTATCAAAACATCGCAGTTTTGGCTCAAAGCGCGAGGGGCTCAACGTAATCGGTGTACTTTCAAATGACTGATGCTAACATACCGGTGTCATATGGCTGCTTTTTAAAGATAAACACACAATTTATTGACTAATCAATTGATTTGAGAATATATGATAATTTCTAAATAGTATTTGAAACCAAAGTCAAAACATTCATCGATGTTTTTCTCCATTTGCTGTAAATGTTTGATTCGCCCTTCTTTTTAAAAAAAACAGCTATAAGTAAACCAAGTTTTTTTTTCTATACTTTATGTTTCGTCTTCGACTCGTCAGTACATAACAGTTTATGTTGAACTGTTATGTAACCTAGCAGCTCAACATAAACCGCTAGGCAGACATAAAGTTTCTGCTACTTACAGAACACTTTTTTTTTATTTGCACCGAAGTGCAACGTCTTTACTGTCGTGCCGAACGTAAACGAGTTTCGACTTAAACTGGCCGATTCAGGTGATGGTCATTTAGGGGTTATCCTATTTTGTGCATTGGGCACATAACCGATTTCTATACTTTATGTTTCGTCTTCGACTCGTCAGTACATAACAGTTTATGTTGAACTGTTATGTAACCTAGCAGCTCAACATAAACCGCTAGGCAGACATAAAGTTTCTGCTACTTACAGAACACTTTTTTTTTATTTGCACCGAAGTGCAACGTCTTTACTGTCGTGCCGAACGTAAACGAGTTTCGACTTAAACTGGCCGATTCAGGTGATGGTCATTTAGGGGTTATCCTATTTTGTGCATTGGGCACATAACCGATTTCTATACTTTATGTTTCGTCTTCGACTCGTCAGTACATAACAGTTTATGTTGAACTGTTATGTAACCTAGCAGCTCAACATAAACCGCTAGGCAGACATAAAGTTTCTGCTACTTACAGAACACTTTTTTTTTATTTGCACCGAAGTGCAACGTCTTTACTGTCGTGCCGAACGTAAACGAGTTTCGACTTAAACTGGCCGATTCAGGTGATGGTCATTTAGGGGTTATCCTATTTTGTGCATTGGGCACATAACCGATTTCTATACTTTATGTTTCGTCTTCGACTCGTCAGTACATAACAGTTTATGTTGAACTGTTATGTAACCTAGCAGCTCAACATAAACCGCTAGGCAGACATAAAGTTTCTGCTACTTACAGAACACTTTTTTTTTATTTGCACCGAAGTGCAACGTCTTTACTGTCGTGCCGAACGTATGTTATTTCATTTATGTTTTTCTCAATTTGCTTTCAATGTTATATTCGCCCTTTGAAAAACAGCTGATTTATATTTTGCTTCTAGTTTTTCATGTCGAATAGACAAAAGGGGATGAACCACAAACATAGCAAAAACTAATCGGTATACTGTTTATTGGTGTTTATTCATAACGCATCTACAAAATTCAAAGTATTCATAACGCATCTACAAAATTCTCTTACTCGATCAAATAGTATATAAGTGGTAATGATAGAATAACATAAAAATGAATTGGCAGAGAATCAGTGCTTATCTACTTGCTCATCTTTTTCCTGGTATGTTTTCAGTAACCGTCTAAGCCGATCTATCTCAGCATCTTTCGTTCGAAGTTCGAGCTCCTTGAACTGTAGTTGTTGAATTTTACTTTCAATCTCCATTGTCTTGTAGATCAGTTCCTGTTCTTTCACGATCAGTGTCTCAGATGTCCGCATTTCTAACTGACTAACCTCGTCCAACGAATCTTCCCGCTGGCGACTCTGTTGCTCAATTTTTCTTTTCAGCGCATCAATTTCTTCCTCTTGTAGCGAAAGACTTCTTCGTAGTTCAGAAATCACTTTATCGCGATTCAATTTCATACAGTTAACGGCCTCGGTAAGCGCAAAAGTATCAGGTCTTTTCGTCGGCCGAGTACTTAGAAGTTTTGTCAGAAGACTACCATACTCTGGGTCCAGATCTTTAGGAAACTTACCTCTTCGCACTTCCTTTATCATCTCAGCTCTGCCCATGTCCGTATCGAAAGCTATAAGCAATTCAAGCAGGATGATTCCTAAACTGTAAATATCAGACTTTGGATCGCATTTGCCTGCCAGTTGTTCAGGAGCGGCGTACAGAGGCGTTCCAAAACCAACTCCAGTGTGAGAATTTTGTAGTGGACAAGCTAACCCAAAATCCCCCAGTTGGATGGAAATGGATTTATCATAATCGTTAACGCTAACAAAAATGTTACTTGGTTTGATGTCGTGATGGACAATGCCCCTTGAATGAATGTAAGTAAGACCGTTTAGCAACTGATTGAGAACATCAGTCACCACGTCTAGGTGTTGGGGAGAATTGTTCAGATCTTTATCATCCTGCCTTGGACTAGGTGTATTGGTGTATATTTGCTTTGAAATGTCTTCCCCAGAGCTGTTAGAACTGATAGACGATGTTTGACGACAGAACGAATTCCTTGCGATAGCACTTGGTGGATAAGTCCGTTGTGCATTCCGAAGAAATTGGGCATAAAATTCATCAAAACTAGACAGACGATTACGATCATCTAGCCATTCTCGGAGGGTTATGTGACACAGTGTCATTTGGATGTAAAGAGTAGCCCATTTTAGCTTCACATGGGGCTGTGTTTCTTCTATGCTAAAAACACTTCCACGTGCTTCTTCGAGTTCTGCTAATTGTTGATCATATTCCTCCGTTCCATCTTGACTGTTTTCGAAATGAATACTAAAATCATCAGTATCATCACGGCGCTTGAGTGAATCGTCTAAAGATGATTTCTTTCGACGAGATTTCGTCTATAATAAAACATAGTTTTAGATAAATTGTAGTTTTTTTTATTACTTCGATACATTACCTGAATTTCTCGAGAAAAACTAAATGACACACTTTCAGATGTTTCATCATTATCTTCCAATGAGGTCATCTCCCACCCAGGTCCTTTTTCTGGACGTGCATCACCTGCTTCCGCCCCACTAGCTAACAGCGGTTCCAACCACGCTGCTTTATACGGTACAATATTGACATGATTCAAACTAGCAAGTGTTTTTACTTCGGCCAAGTGCACCAACACGTTTTTGATAGTAGTTGCTTGTATAGTAATTTTTTTCACCGCATACACAGTTCCATCGAGATTGTTTTTTGCTCGATAAACCTTTCCAAATCCCCCACCAGCTATAAATTCTAGTTCGGTGAATTCCCGGTAATAACGCGACCATTCTAAACCAGCTGGTTGTTGTAGAGGCCAAATGTTTTCCAACACGGCAACTGGCAAATTTTCTCCACGTGCAATACTAACTAATTGATATAGTGCCTTCTGATATTGACTTCGCATCATTTCAAACTCGCCCATTGCATATGTTTCATCAATTAAGTTAATAGCATGGAGTCGTTCACAGATCTTACTATATAACTCCTGGGAGCGTTTCGGATCTGTTTCCAGTAGGGCGCATAACTGTTGAACAAGACTTTCCACCAAGAGCGAAACCGGTGTACTTGTCTTGGACGCTACTCGACTTTTAAGTCCATTTCCGATCAGTTCGGTAGAAGCCGGACTCGAAATCGACGATTGTTTTTCCTGAGTGTGTACTGTAAAAATTCACAATGTTCAGTTTGATTAATACTGGAAAACTAAACAACCGGAAAGTTCCAGATGTTACGAGAGGCTTACTTACCACCGTCGAATTTAGTAATTGTTTCCAGTGTGTCCCATTCTAGTCCGTGATTATCCTCTTCGTCGTCAGAATCCATGATACTTATTATTAGATATTTACTATAACATTATAAATTTAAATATGTTTTCATAATCATACACTAAACAACATAAAACGTCACTGATTGAACACAAGTCATCAGATAAATAAAATGTGCGTAATACGAATCAATGTTCAAAACAAAACCGCTCAGTTAGACAGTTTGTCAGTTGTCACCAGCGTTGCCAGGTTGTCAGATTTATCTGGCAAATGCCAAATTTTTCTCGCTTCGCCAGATACTCTAACTAACCAGATCTTTTGGAAGATTTTCCAAATTTTCCCAGATTTTTCAAATTTTTCTAGATTTTCCAAATTTTCTTAGATTTTGTCAGATCCCACCAGATTTTTACGGTTTTGGCCTTTATAGGATAGGTGGTGAGACCTTTTTTTTGCTCACTGAAAATGAAGCTCGGTCAAAACAGTGATAGTATGTGAACGTATTCCAAATGTATCTTTGACACGGCAAAAAAAAATACGCCAAAATAATCTGTTTTGCACTGACGACACGAAGACCTGGTCGACGACACGACCTGCCACTCGTCTATCGAAACTGTATCGCAAATTTAACTACCCCTCAGTAACTGATAATGTCAAAACGAAATCGCCTGAAAAACTATTGAAACTGGCAACACAAGTTAATTGATTATTTATTTTTAATATCAGTTACCATAACCTTGGTTACTGCATATTGAAGACTTGGAAAATGTAAACAAAACAAACTGCTTCGAGTGGAATTATCATTTAGTTTAATCGGATAGAGGTCTGCGTTAAGGCTTGCTGGAGCTCGAACATATTAAAAATGACTTCCAGACAATTCAATATTCATGGATGTTTGTTGAAAGGTTTAACGTAACCATACTTAGATCTATAATGAAATCTGCTATGTAAATGAGTTTTTAAATGGTGTTAAGTTTTGCAATCATTCATTGCGAAACTTTTTATCAGTCCGATCAACAGAATTTAGTATCGAAATCATATTTGTTCTTTTATAATGTCTTTCTAAAGTATAACCATTTCAATTCGCCACTTGTTCCAAATCGTTCAGCCCTCGTTGCTAATCAGCATACATCTTGTGACAAAATGCGCTGTCATATTTTGGAAACTTCTCTACTTCTACTCTCAGGGATTTGAGGTCTTCGCAAAGTGCGTGTATACTTTGATGAATATGAAAGACACTTGAACAGCACGGGAATCAAATTTCTCAGGATATTAGATCTGATCGAAATTATAGGCTTTGAAATGCACATCGAAAGCCTTCAGTGAAAACGGGTCTTTTTCAAATAATTTTATTGTTTGTGTCTCAAACCGAAAACAGACTGTAACCAAATACAAATATTTGTGTTTGCTGTAACTACGGTCTACCGTAAGGCGGCTGGAACTTGTTGAAGTAGTCGAATGTGAAGAGTAGGATACAATTTAACAATGAAGTCTCATTTTCGTTTTGTGAAGACTGGTACTAACTTCCGGATTGGTTGACAGTATATTAAGCAAAAATGATGTGTTTCGGAAACTCGACTGGATATTTCTAAAAAGAAAGACCGTCATCATGGATGAGTTAGATGAATACAGTGCAGATAGAGCTAATGGGTAGCTGTGGATGATATAGGACGACGCCTTTCTGTAGCAACACTACTTCTAGTACCAGATTTGGTTATTGTACTATTGTGGTCGGCGCAAATCTAAAAAGAACGTTGTAACAAAATTTAAATTTATACAAAAATTTTAACAACTTTCTCAAATGAATTGTTCATTTATTATAGCGCTCCTTGGTAACTAGTTCATAGCAACTCAAACAGTGTTGCTCAAGAAGATTATTTTCATGATTATCGAGGGGTCGCTATATTTATGGTAACTGGCGGTAAATCACTCACGAACACTTTTTGTTCAGATTTTTCTTCGGAGTGCCTGGTCGTGTCGTCGACCTGGTGTTAAGAAAATCAAAAACGGATGTTGAGCCCTATTAAGGCTAATCCCTAATTGGAGAAGGGAAGCGGGGGTTCCAACACTGCATATGAACCCAACAGATGTTTTTAGAATATTTCGAATGTATGGCATCCCACTTTATAAGAAAAGATTGATGTGTATGAAATGAATGGATTTTATATGATTTTAATCGCCAGTGTAGAGACACAAACTGGCTGAAATCAGACCCTGTCAGCTTGGAACAGCGATGCCAACCCTACGGATTTATCCGTAGATCTACGGATTTCTGTCTTTTCTACGGATCTACGGATAGACCTTTAAAAATCTACGGATTTTTTCATTATTTATAAAATGTCTTCTTTTCCAAGATATGTACGGAAAATGCTTGAATATTGTCGCATCATTTTTCCAGATTCTTTTGTATGTCCGATTATAAAAACTATCAAAAATCTACCGGCACTGATTATTCATTTTAAGAAAGTCTGTCTTTATCACTTGGCATTCCAAGCTATGGTTTCACGTAGTTTTTTTTACTATTGATCGATTTATTTGTATTTGATACGTGCTAGTTTTCATTCTAAACATCTTTTTAGATTCATTTGGTGAGTTTTTCCCCATATAAGTTCACGACAAGCTCGTCTCAAAGGAGCATGTGCGAGTATAAATAGACTTGGAGTTAAATCTACGGATTTGACCTCAGGAAAAAGTGGCATCACTGGCTTGGAGCAAAATGAATCTTCAGTTAAGCAACGGCATCGACGGCATAACATTCAATATATCATGTCAATAGTATGGGTGCGCAGTGCTGCTTTCTTGGCGCGCACGAATTGGACATTTCTCTTCCCTGCTTCTTTGTACGAGATTCGATGCGGACTCGCCAGAGGGAAAAACGGACCAAAAACGCAACGATTTTTCTGGAGGCATGATACAGCTGACCACAAAGCACTTTTTTGGTGTAAAATGGTCAGTAAAACCGATTCCATGTATTTAGAAGGACCGCACGAAACGCTATCATGTTCATTTTACCCCAAGTTCCCTTTTTATACTGCATTGTTTTCAAGCTAAACTATATAACATGAAACCGAAGAACTTGCAGAAAAGCGAATAGAGTGTTACCGATGTAAAAAAGTCTAACAAATCGATTGCATATAGTTTTATTGACAACAGAAAACTCTTTGTACCGTTTTACCCCATTTCTTTTCTAGTTATGATATTCAGTTGAAATATGATCTACAATTAAAAAGCAGATCCAACACGATCTATCAATATTGGTTCATATTACGTGCAAAACATCTGTGATCCAATTAAACACAATGTGAATGACAGTACTAGCCTGTTTAACCCGTTTTACCCCAATTTATATCATAAGTCTTATTTCTGGTTACACTTTCTTTCGCATACCGAAAGCAGGATGATTGCGGTTGATGAAAATCGATTAATATTACGAAGAAAGACCTGAAAATAAGATTATAAATGTATTCAATGACCGCACGAATTTTGTTATACCGTTTTACCCCAATTTATTTCATAAATCGCATTTTTGGTTAAACTTTCTTTCGTATACCGAAAGCAGAATGATTGCGGTTAATGAAAATCGATTGATATTACGAAGAAAGACCTGAAAATAAGATTACAAATGTATTCAATGACCGCACGAATCTTGTTATACCGTTTTACCCCAATTTATATCATAAGTCGTATCTCTGGTTAAACTTTCTTTCGCATACCATGTAGCTCTATGCATCAAAACCGTCATTCGAGAACGATAAAGACAAACAAGCATCATGAGTTTTGTCGTGAAAACGACTTACTTTGCTATGGGGTGCCTTTTCAAAATTATCCATATGGAAGAATGGGCAGAACGTAATCGTGAATATCTCGACTTGTATTAATGGCAGCAACATTATTCTTTCACTATTTCATCAAAATATGATCAGGAATTTAGGATAATATTTCGAACAGTGTGAGATAACCACAAACAACTCAAAAACTCAAGTTTTCTCAAAATTTGAAAACAACGCGGAAAACTCTTTATTTTCGCTTGGGTTTCTCGCGCAAGGACGACGATTTTGAGGTAGTCAGGTACAGTCTTCAACTGAACGTTATAAAAGGGGAACCGTGGACGAAAATCGATTATTTCTTCATGTGCGTTGGATGGAAGCAGACGTCACGGCGAGAAGACGCATTCAAGCAGCGGCATCTTCTGCGTGGTTGAAAAAAGAAACGCAGAAATTGCATCATACAACAGAGCTGCTGGTCGTTTGCATTGGAAAGAAAGAAAACGAAAAGTGGACAACATTATATAAAATCAGCCATTCTAATGGCTCTAAATGTTATCTAAAGAACTATTAAGATTACTTCTTTGCAAATCGAAGGTAAAAATCATTAGTTTAGTGAAAATCCAAAATAATTTGATTTGCTTCGTGCACTTTTCGCTATGCGAAAATCTTTGGAGAAAAATGTTCCGAACTGTGCTAAATATCGTAGAGAATTCCACAATTTGATCCTTCTAAAAGGCAGAAATGAATCCTATATAGCATATTGATGGTTTCTTTCAATAAATATGCAAATCCGAAATGAGATGATCGACGTCAAAAATCGTTTATTCTAGTAGTGAAAAGGGGGAAAGTTTCATAATTCACACAATCGATCAACTATAGAATTCGAAAGTAAAGAAATCGTGCCAGTTTTATTCGTATTCGCGACATCCAGTTATGTCTCTGACATTACACACTGTACTGTTTTGTTGATTAGTATTCCCACTGTTTCCTAACAAGGAACCAATTCTTCGGGAATCCGAATGTTGACAACGCGAGATATTTACTTTATCGAATTTTGTTTAGGTAACGAAAATCCTCTCGGTTAATTTTTCAAAAGGGCGTATAAGCAAGTGACAGTTTCTCTTTGTTTACTTTCTCTGTTAATAAATTACCAAGCGGTTTCCACGTTTATCACTCAACTCTTTGCATGAAATGATAACCGAAACTTTCGACTTTCAAACAGAATATTGATATCAAAGAAAATCTTTTTATTCACATCACAATTATCGAAAGAGAGAGTGATTAAAGAGGCTTACTTATAGGCTATCCGCATTAGCCCGCATAGCGTTTTGGCTACCTGGGCAGCCATGGCCACCAGACGGCTACCAAAATTGATTCAGTGACGGTTGTCAAATCCAATTTGACAAAACAAAGTCGCCTGTATCTAAGTTAGCCGAGCGTTTTCATCTTCTCACCTTCGCTGAAAATGTCAAAGATTTCAATGTGGAAAAATCCGCAAACGCATGGCTGCCAGATGGCTGACTAAATGCTGCCAGCTGGAAAAATATGGCTGGCAGACATTCTAATGACCGACTGCCTCACCGCTGTCAGATATACAACTCAAGCGATACAACCGTATCCACCAGGATTTTTCCACATTGAAATCTTTGACATTTTCAGCGAAGGTGAGAAGATGAAAACGCTCGGCTAACTTGGATACAGGCGACTTCGTTTTGTCAAATTGGATTTGACAACCGTCACCGAATCAATTTTGGTAGCCTTCTGATGGCCATGGCTGCCCAGGTAGCCAAAACGCTATGCGGGAGCCCGCATAGCGTTTTGGCATAAATCAAATAAACATAGATTTCCGACTGTACGGTGACACTAACAGCACCTCTAGTGACAAACGGGTGTACTTTTTTCCATTAGCTACTGTGGTTTTGTTAAATGCGCAGGCAACTTTATGCATGCATTTTAGGAGCATTTACGCACCCATTCTCCACCAGACGGTGCTTTTGGTGTCACGGGTTGCTCAACTACATTAGTATTACACTGGGAAATCTATGTTTATTTGATTTATGGTTTTGGCTACCTGGGCTGCCATGGCCACCAGACGGTTACCAAAATTGATTCAGTGACGGTAGTCTGTTACCTGTGAACGCACTCTTATGCGAATATGCGAAATGATAAAATTGGCTATAGTGACATTCGTTATAAATTTTGGTTCGTCACCTTCGTCATTGACCAAAACAGTACACACGAAGCAAAACATTCAAAAGTGAACGGATCGTGGGACAGAGCAGATTGTATACGTAAAATAGTCTGCTGGTCGCAAAAATACTGACGAACGAGGTCGAAATACTCTGCTCCAGATCGTGAGAGTTAAGTTGGTTTGATTGAGAAGCTTAGCGAACCTAGATAACTTTATCAGTAGTCAGTCAGTGATTGTTTTGAAGTGACAATGTTCCGCCGCACGTTAACAGTTTCGTATTCACCACTGCGAAACAACTATGTTACACTTCCAGATAACTACTTCCGGATGTTGTCTAGTTACGTGAGTTACAATTACGATGTCAATTTTTTAATATTTAACCTTGGTGAAGAAAATTTTTGAACCATTACTGTACCCTTACCGTTACTGTCATCATGACGGAATTTCATTCATATGATATTATTGGCGGGGAATGGGGGTAAAACTGCCTGTGTGCGATGTTCCAATTACGAATTTAGTATATTGAATGCATACAAAAGTTAATTGATGAGATGCATTGAATGTTTAGAAATTTGGGCATAAAATTTAATATAGTCTAGTCGTTGAGACTCGTCATTCCCCGCTGCTTGTTAGCATGAATGTAAGCCTGTTTGGATGAGATAAAAATAATCTCGTCACAGTTTATCCTGTTGGCCAGCGGTAACTGTGTACAGTTTGGGGGTGGGTTGCTGTGCGAAACTTGCCTTTTCTTTTAATAAGTGGTCACTCGTGCTATTTGTGATATTTTTAGAAAAACGGTTGTTTAAGCATAACGCGCGGCATCGACAACTTTCACATGTCGTGGTCTCCGTACGGAGGCGGTGGCTATCAGGAAAATCGGATTGGCATAAATGCACAAGTGGCAAATTCGATGGGCTTGAAGGAAGGGGACATGGTTATGGTGGCCCTGATTATGGAGGTACGATCGCTCAAAACAGTCGAGGTCACGGCCGCCTCGGAGAAAGATTGGAGTATGTTGGTAAGTTTTTGTTTGCTTGAGTTAAAATGAACGGTTTGGTATTAGTACCCATTTATTTGTAGCAAGTCAGCAGTAATCGAATTCAATCGATTCTACTAGACCAGACGAGAGTTGTAACAAAAGGCCAAAGTTTGGTAGTCTGGATTAACGATTCAATAACTGTCAGAATCAAGATAAGTATGTCACAATTCGGTTTTAGCTACTGAATATTCGTATCTGTATATTCTGGGCTCGGAAAATCATGTACAAACAAAGGAGGGGATTGCAAAAAAAATTCCAGCTAAAGGCGAAAGTAGAGTTCTTATTAAACGTAGGGAAAACATGAAACCATATGTGTATAAACAGAAGTTTAAGGTAAAAACATTTTGCGACACTTTTCACATTCCTGTCAACCTTCTCTTATCATATTTCTCGTTCCTTCATGTGCTTACCTGTACAAATGTATGTGAAGCGACGAGTAAATTCGAATTAATAAAATTCCAAAAATTGTGAATAAAAAAAATCGAACATTAAGGGGATAAATTATGGGGATTATAGAAAAAATTGTAAATTTAATGGGGAAAAAGTGTCTTAGCCCCTGTTGATAAGGACTGTTAAAGGAACATCCCCAATTTGATCACCGCCTATAAATTGACACAAATGTTTGATGCACATGCTCATTTAATATTCTTTATTACTTCATCGCCATAATTTTCCATGATTTTAAAAGTCATTGACACGCGTTATCCTTAGTTCACGATTTATTTAATAAAGCACACTATCAGCGATATTAGACGTACTTTGAAAATCAAGTTTATCTATTTTTCAAGGAGAAATCTGTTACTGTCGAGCTCGTCTATAAGCTACCCAAAATTAGGTCGTTATCTACTTGAACTTTGACTTGATCGTAAAAAATGGGTAGCGTGCTTTGTTACAGAATAACACTTAGAGTAAACTTACATTTACCTAAATTTTGAGGTCATCACTCGTTACCTAAAACTGGGGAGATGCACTTTAGTTGATTTTAGCTGACAATCATTACCGATTTTGTGTGACGGAAGATCAGTACCGATTTTGATCGATGTGATCTAAAGATCACTGATCAACTAATCCCTCCCCCCCTTTCCCGGGTTGGCGGTTCAATGCATAGGACGCTGGTTTTACAAGCCAGTTGTCCAGCCCCGACCTGGGAGGATTCCTAGTGTCAGTAGGATCCATAGTACTAGCCATGCAATGATTTTGTACACAAAGAATCGGCTGCGAAGTCTATTGAAACAAAAAGGCCACATTCCACAAAAGGAATGTAATGCCAAGGCTTTGCTTTGATCAGCTGATCTTAAAAAGACCAGATCAATAGAGATTTTTATTGGGAAGATCACAAGCGATCTTCTTCGGCAGTGATTTCGATTTGACAATTTTTTAATGTGGAACACATTTTTGTTTTCTGTATAGGGGTGCAAATTAGAAACTCAAGAAAAATACACGTAGAAATGTGGTCAGGTTTTGAATAATTACAGCTTAGTCAATTCTGTATCAATTATTAATATTATGTCACCATTGGATTGAAAATATTTCTACGTATTGATTTCAATGTTCATAGCCATGTATTTTTAATTGTATATCATTGAAATGTTGATTAATAGCTAACAGTGTCCTATTTTGTCTGCAAACATTCTCCGGCATACTAGATTTCCCTGCCATAGTCGACAGTTTTGAAGGAGTAAGCGATATATCAAAGGGAAAGCATCGCTCTGATTGGTCAAGTCAATCGATGCAAAAGCGAAGCTGTTGGAAGCACGCGAAGCTATAAATAGAAGCAAAATTATAGCTAACGTTTCAGTCCTACGTGCAGCGATGTCAGATCTACGGAAATCTCCGTAGATATACGGATTCCACCATTTTCTACGGATCTACGGATTCGCAGACAAAATCTACGGAAATCTACGGAAATTTGAATTTATCAACGGAGAACTACGGAAACTAGTTTTGTCTGACGAGCAAAAAAAAAGCTTTTCACCGCGAGAGCTTCCGAGAAAAATGCCAATCTACGGAAATGACATTACTACTATCTGGCATCGCTGCCAACGTGTAGCATGCTAGAGGTAGGTTGTTGCTAGACAGCAAGACAAAAAGTGCCATAAAACGATTTGAAGCTTTAATTGGCATGCTCTGATCATGTGTCATGCAAGATCGGATGAAATTCCATGTTATGTCGTTTCGTCTGAGAATTTGAAAACTGGCCCAGGGTTAATTTTGAGTGCATAAGATTAATTTCTAATTTATATAAGATGAACTTGATGGATAATGAGAAAAAACTTATCGCTTCAACCGAAATAGCAGAACGGTAGAGAAACGCTTCCGGGACTTTACTCATTATAATTTCTAATCTGATGAACCAATAAAACGCTGAAATCATTGATGACAGAAAATTCCAAGACAAGGACTTTGAAATTTATCCTACTATTTTGATTTGATTCTATAAAACTAGAAGTTGGTAATGTCAGAGACTTAAGCGCGAGATAGACGAGGGCTGTAGTCGACTTATGTGTCAAGTTATAGGGGTTTAGAACATAACGTGTTTCGGATATTATGAGATTTTCTAATTACATTTTCAACGTAACTTCAGAGATCCCGAAAGGAATCATTTGATTCATAGTAGTCCAGAAAAGAACGATGTGAGCGCTAAATACTGGACCGCCATTTAGTATTATGCTTTTGTAAAATATAAACGTTGTCATGACACGTCGGTCATTAAGTTCTCGATCTGATGATGTGGTCACTAAATAGAAATCCTTCCTTCAGATGTCATCTGTCAAAATTTCATGACATTCGGTTCATTAGTGTGTTGATCATTGAGCTGTCAGTTTTGAACAAATTGGAGAAAACATATGTTCGTGGGCTGATAAAACACTGGTTGTTTAAATGAAAACAATACTGTGCAAGAAAATGAATGACTTGCTTATGTCGTTTTCGTTTTCAAATAGAAATACACCAGTGCTACACTTTTTCTGCACCGATACCACTGGTTGTACACTTATCAAAAGTTCGGTGTAGCTCTGTGCAATGGAATCGTTTATTGTAGTCAAGGGTTACTGTTTATGTACCCCCGTTGCTAAGTGCGAAATCAACACAGTTTCGTGAAAAGTGTTTGTTTGATGAAACTACTCTGGGTCAGTTTCAGTTTTCTCAAACGAAAACGACATTAAAAAGAGCAGGGAATGCTATAAATGTTAAGAATATTTGCGGGCACATTCGCACACGCCCAATTATAACCAGATGGCGCTTTCGGTGTCTTTTGATGGTCTGTTCTGAAGCCTAAATCAAATAAACATAGAATTCCCATTGTACGGAGACACTAACAGCGCTTCTAGTGAGAAACGACTGTACTTTTTTCCATTCGCTACCGTGGTTGTGTTAAATGCGCAGACAACTTTGTACATGCATTTTAGACGCATTTACGCACCCATTCTACACCAGACGGCGCTTTTGGTGTCACGGGTGGCGCAACTATAGTACTATTAAACTGGGGAATCTAGGTTTATTTTATTTATGTCTGAAGTCTAATTAATGGTATCTCTAGATTTACTTATGTCGTTTTCGCTTGATGCCAAACCTAATCCAGTTTACACCCTAACTGCTGTCAAACTGTTTTTTTGAAACTAGCTTCAACCTAGTTTCAACGTTGTTGAACTGAAAATCGAGTCAGTTTCAAACCTGATTTTTATATCAGGTTTGTTCAACACAGTTTCGTGAAAAGTGTTTGTTTGATGAAACTACCCTGGGTCAGTTTCAGTTTTCTCAAGCGAAAACGGCATTACTTAATGCCAAACCTAACCCAGTTTCCACCCTAACTGCTGTCAAACCGTTTGTTTGAAGCTAGTTTCGACCCTAGTTCCAACATTGTTGAACTGAAAATCAAGTCAGTTTTGAATCGGGTGTTTATACCTGGTTTGCTCAGATCCCCGTTGCTATGTGCGAAAACAACACAGGTTCTTCGAAAGTTAGTGGCGTCTTGTCCTTATGTGCACCTGGTGCACTGCACAACCAGTCAAATTGAAGGAATGAACTGCAGCTATATTTTCATATCGCATTGCCGTAGCCAATACGTAGCGCTCCGAGCTCGAGCAATTTACCTTGTGTACCGAAATTGCGTGTAATTACACACATCTCATTTGCGTGTGTTTTCACAGATTCAAGAAGAGAAGTAATTACTCAGCTCAGCACTGAGATTCGTTTGTTTTCTCTGTCACGTTTGGCTCTGTGAGAGCGTGTATACATACCTTCAAGAGAGGCTTCTGTGGCTTATGCTTATGGCAGTTGAAAACAAATTGTTGTTTCAGTCGCAACGTCGAAGCGGTTTCATTGATGATGTTATTGACAGATTTGCTTGACGTGCTAAGCACCGAATTCTTCTATTGTATTGATGATACAAAATAAGTTTTATAAAAAAATCCCATCCAAAAGTATATTGTTATTTAGTTGTATTGAAAAATTCAAGCGAATATCCATTCGTCAATCTTTAGTCTTCACTTGTGCCAACACCTCAACTTTAACTTTAATAATGTAATGATTTAAATTATGTATGGCTGTATCGATATTTCTCAATTTCAGGGTTTACATTGTTTTTGATATGAGATGTGTATACTAGCCGATTAGTTCTAAGGTGGTGGAATATATAACTAATTGAACTAATCATTCCTTAATTTGAAACCTTGAATGTTATTGGTACATGATCTGAATCAACGTCAGTTCACTACGAATGTTACATCGATCTGCTTAAATCGGATCAATTGTATTTATCATAGAAGGTAAATTAGTTTAGCTATTGGAAATAAAAACTGGCTAAAACCCAGCGGAGAGCTCATCATCAAGAACTTGTACTTTCTGATTATTTTTCTGATTACTCCACGAGAGATGCCTAGCATTAAGAATCTAAGAGAAAAAAATAGATCGATATCTTGTGCATTTTTACAACTATCATTTGATTTATTGGCTCAACAAAGCATTGAAATTTTAAACATGCTGCATTTAAAAATGGGATGACATGACCGTTGTACATATTGTTTATTGACAAAAGGATACATTAAAAATGGTGTTTTAGAAAAGCCAGCCGTGGCAGCCGAACGGTTTTACGAAATCTTAGGTATATGTACATCTAATGATTTTAAATTGAATTTTATTACATGAAAATTTAAAATTTTTTGTCTGATAGGGCATTGTTAATAATTGGTTTTATGGTTTTCATCACAATCAGAGCATGCCAATTCATCTGAGGGTATCGTTCATTGAACAGACGTGCTTGCAAGTGAATTACTACAATTTAAACAGCGTACGTCCATATGACAATTTGTTGTACCATGGCCAATTGTTGTAAACCCTAGCAATGACGATATTGTATTAGGTTCGTGCGGTTCCCGCCGAACTGAGATTTCCACTTTCACTTTGAAATTGCAGGCATAGATTGTAGTTGGTTTTCCAGAGTTGCAAACGTCCATTTTAGGGATTTTTGTTCCTTTTTGATTTAAAATAAAAATATATCATCATATATATACCAAAAAAAAACACCGACAAATAGTTTTTTTATGGATCAAAGTCCCCGTACCACTTTTCAATGTATTGCTGAGTTGGACCTGTGTTTTTTCATCAAATTTCTGGAATTTGTTTTGACATTATTTACATTCCTAAATTTTATTTGAAATATCGACAAAAAATTGCCAAGACTTGCTCAGCCGAGTATTTAGTAATATGTAAAATTATTGCGAATCACTAAATTTGACAAATATCTAGGAATAAATCATGAACTACCGAGTTCCTATTTTTCATTGCTCATCATAAGTTTGATACCCCTGAAAGACGTTACTAATCAGAAGATGTCAAAGTTTGCCAAAAATATTTTTTTTGCAAGCAATGTTCTCATGCCGAAAGCGGAGCACTCAATTTGTGACAATCGGGACGATCAACGGGCAGGTATACGTAGAAAATGTCTTTAAAACTGTCTACTTCCACTTCGAAGGTCACACAATGGTCCTACGCTTTTCTGGTTGGATTTAGTGTTTTGCCATTATTTTAAAGATGTTTTGGAGTGGTACAAGGCTAGTGAGGTCAACTTCGGGCCGAAGGATTTCAATCTCCCTAATGCACCGAAACTACGGCTAATTGAGAAGTGCTTGGTCATCATGAAACAGGCGTTTTGGATACATCCTAAGAAATTATAATCGGTGGAAGATATAAAGAAAAAATGGATTTCCATGCAAAACAATATTGGTCCAAACGTTGTACCGAACCTTATGGGTAATGTTAAAAGGAAGGTTCGTGCATTGGGATGAAGTGTTGAAATTGAACATATCGAACATGGAAAAAGTTGAACAATATCTTTGATTTGATTCCCTGAAAGTTTAGAGAAAAACGGTTACATAAAATCTCTTATATAATCTCAAAAAATCATTTACTTAAGATACCATTCTCACCTTTTCTTTTTAGAATTTACAATCCCGCCGCTTCCTTTCGGTCGGCTGGAGAACGACACCGAACTTGTTGTGGAACCATACAAAACCGTACCGAAAAGGGATCCGGACCCACCGGCCGCATTGGTTCGAAGCAATACTAACCTGAGTATAGCTGAGTTGGTCCGTCAACGCAACTTACAGCGTACAAAGACGAACCAGGTGGAAAATGGAGCTCAGGATAGCTTCGTAAATTCGGCTGGTATCATTACTCCGCAGGTTTCGGAAATGGTGCCGGTGAAGCGTAGACCAACCACGTGGCATCGAAATAGTAACGGGTTTGAAAATAGTCTGACCGATCACAATGGCGATAAACATGTAACGGATAAGGACAAGAATGTTGTGAAAAGGAGTTCCGCTGCAGCTGACGTTGTTTGCAATGGCGTCTCCGGTAAAGCAAAAACGGCCGTCAGAAATTCGCTGTTCGAAAACGATCTGGAAAGGCATTTGAACAAGTTGCAAACAAGTAAATCAATGGCTAATTTTATTTCCGAACATCATGAAAATGAGAAACAGAACGATAGTGCTCATAAGAATAAAAGTCAGTATCTTGACAATTTAATCGCTACCCTTAACAAGGAAGCACCAAAGACTTTCGAATTGCGAGCTATTCGAGGAGTGTGGAATTGTCGCCGAAACAACTCACAGATTTGTGATATCTACACTACCAAAGAAAACATCCCACAGGAGATGGACATAAATCAGCCATTCCTGCTGACTACTAATGATGACCGTGACTATTACGTGAACGTCCGGATAGCGAATGAGGTTGAGAGTTACCCGCGAAATATCTACCCTACGGTTACAATTAATGATAAATTGATGGAACAGTTGGAGATTAACCACGGAGAAAAGGTTACGCTGAAGGCAAAACAAAATGCCTTGAACATAGTTGATATGATTGAACTGTTGCCGGCAACGAAAGTAACACCAAAAATTGAGGCCGATATTGTGGAAAAGTTTAAAGAGTTTATTCTATTCAACTCTAAGGTACATCCGGTTCTGTTAAATCAGGGACAAGTTTTTAAGCTGCCCGAGTATTATTTGACAGTCAAACTTCTCCCAGCCAATCTGAAGTATTGTTTGGTTAATGGTGTGATTTTGAGACAAAGTAAAATAGTTTTCTCCAGCGAAGTAAAAAATTTAGAAATGATGGCTTCTAATGAGGAAGAAGAGAAGAAGATAAAGAATATCGATTCGGTTGAGTGTGAATTAAAGCACGTTAAAATTGGTAAATTCCAGAAAATTTTAAACAAATGCGTGGATCAATTAAAGCTTCGACTGTGTTTAGATGACAGGAGCTCTATAAGAAAGAGTTGTAACATTATTATTGCGGGTAAGATTGAAAAGCAATAATTGAACATAGCTTAAGCATAACAACGATATTACATTGACAGGTCCTGGTCAGAGTGGGAAAAAGGCACTCTGTAGGGAAATTATGCACCAACTTGCTCAGGCTCCGTTCCATTGTTTCTTTACCACGTTCAATTGTTCAAAACATAAAGGTCGCAAACCAGATACAATTCAGAAAGATTTGCGACATTTATTCTATTTGTGCCAGTTCCACAGTCCTGCGTTGATGTATTTGGAAGGATTAGACATTTTGGCATACCAAGTCGGCGACCAAAATACTCAGGACGCGGAGTATCATAACAAGTAAATGTAATTAGCTATGTTTTGTACAAGTATACCTGAACGTATTTAAATTTCAGAGTTTCTGATGTATTTCGAAAACAAATCGAAGAGTTTACCTGCAACAACGCTATATCGGTGATCGCATCGATCAGCAGCATTACTAATCTGAACCGAAGACTGTATTCCTCCCGTGGATTTCACCTGTTTCATCACATTCAACGGCTGCCAAATCTCGATAAGACTGATAGAGAAATAGTGATAAAAAATCTATTCGTAAACAAACGTTGCAAGTTGGAGAAAAAAATTAACTGGAATCTGCTGGCTAATGCAACAGAAGGATACACTATTGGCAGTCTAGTACAGATGGTCGATCGAGCAGTTTTCTACGCTTTCAAGCATGGTAGAAATGAGTCCTGTTAAATAAATTGGATTTAATGGCTTCGCTTTTGTTATAGATTCAAAGTATCCTCGGATAGCAGATAGCATGATAAATAGTGCCTTGGATGTTACCAACACCTACTGTCTGCAGGGTATAGAAAATCACAAATCTCACCATCTCGATGATGATGACCACGTTCAGGGTGATCGGGTGCCGGGTTTAGAAAATGTTATCGAAGTTTTTCAGGAAGTTCTGATGTGGCCTAGTAAATTTCCGATTATTTTTGAAAATTCTCCCCTGCGAAATCAGGCTGGAATTTTGTTGTTCGGTCCTCCTGGCACGGGAAAAACTTTTCTAGGTATGTAAAAACCGAACGCGATAAACGATGAAGTGAAAGGAATATATTAAAAAAAAAAGAGTTGAAGAATGAATTCATATCAGAAAGGGGTGGTCTGGAATCGACCCTACTTCCATTCTCTCCATCTAAGAGAAGTTGGATTAAAAGTGAACACATTTGAATACTTTGATGAAAACAGCTACCTATATTTTGACTTGATAAACAGACCATGCATTATGCCATTCTGATCGCCTATTTTTTCTCTAAAGACAAAGGCCGGTGGGTAATGTCAAAGACATAACTGGATTTCGCGAATACGAAAAAACTGGCACGAGTACCACTTATTTGATCGATTGTGTGAATTGTGCAAGATTTCCCTTTTTTAATAATAATAATAATAATAATAATAATAATAATAATAATAATAATAATAATAATAATAATAATAATAATAATAATAATAATAATAATAATAATAATAACAATTTTTTGCACATTTCACCCCATAATTCCGGAACCGGAAGTCGGATCCAACTAATATTCAGGAATTTTGCAAGTTTGTGATCGGTTCAACCATCTCCGAGAAAAGTTAGTGCAAAAAAAACCGTTACATACACACATACGCGTACACACATGCACACACACATACACACACACACACACACACACACACACACACACACACACACACACACACAGACATTTTGCGTATTCGACCAACTGAGTCGAATGGTATATGACACTCGGCCCTCCGGGCTTTGGTTCAAAAGTCTGTTTTCACAGTGATTGCATAACCTTTCTATATGAGAGAGGCAAAAAGAAAAAAATAAACAAACTCGCATGGATGCGTGATGCGACCCGAGAAAATTTTCAGAGCGAAACTACGCGGTTGGAGTTCGATCTAGAGCGACCCCAGGTTGCTAAAACAAACACATCAAAAGTTGTTTGGGCGACTCTGGGTCACATCTCGGGCTGCTCTGATCAATAAACGAAAACGGTATATGATTGATACAGGCATGGGCAGGGCAGGCAATAATCAACTCCGTACTTCATCATCACTGAGTTCAGCTTACTTGCAAATCGGTTTCAGAAGCATCGCTCAGTGTCGATGCCATTTCAATCCAATGCTCAACACATGTTCTCGTATGCTGGAAAATGCATTCGGTTCAGTAGCCAGTCGTGTTTAGCTCGAGACATGAAATTGAATCGTTTATGGTATACATCACGCTATGGTTCGACTTTTGAATCGAAGCCCGGAGGGCCGAGTGTCATATACCATTCGACTCAGTTCTTCGAGTACGCGAAATGTGTGTGTGTGTGTATGTGTGTGTGTGTTTTTTTTTCTTTTTTTTTACAAGGTGAATTACCTTATGTACTTTCCCAGCTCACGCGCTCGGTAGTTGTCAAGCTACCACTATTGTGAACCAGCGAGTGGGACTGGCTGAACCTTACCCACTAAAACACCTTGGACATCTTGCCTCGATCCCCCGGAACTAAGCTTAGCTCAATACTTCGGGGGAGGCTGTGCTCATGCACTTCTTCGTTTGGGAGAAAATGAGCTCCTGCTCTCTATATATATCTCGGCTGTGCTCATGCACTTCTTCGTTTGGGAGAAAATGAGCTCCTGAGATTCTCTCTTTATCCATCTCTATCCACCTTTGGCGCCTCGACAACCCAATGCCGCTTCGTCGCGCCACACTACTCGACTGATACCCGACGATAGATCTAGCCTACACCGACTGAGAGTTTCCCCTTTTACGCCACGCGGGACACCCGAAGGAGTGCCGAGGTCTGCTCTGCGATTCCGGTTGGAGCATGGCGTCCGGTTCGCTGATGCCCCGACGACTCGAATCGGTGTTGTGGCGTCTACTCGACTAGTCCCCGGTGATGGATATAGCCTACACCGACAGAGAGTCCCCCGACGCTGGAAGTTCTCTCGAAACCGACGTTTCGAAACCGGTTTACGACGCGCCTACTCAACTAGCCCACGGTGGTGGGTCTAGCCTACCCGACGGAGAGTTTCCCGGCGAAGAAACCTATCCCGAAAACCGAGCAGCATTCCACACGCTTCGTCCGTCTTCTTAGGGTGCCGAAAACAGTCCGGCATTTTTCGTCTTTGGACCTAGGTCATTTGACGCTGCTCTTCTCGCCAATTCCTCTGCAGTGTGGACATAATCTGGACAACTGTCCGGTTCACCGCGTTCCATTTTCCTTCGTCACTGCACATCCTTTGAACGATGTTCTCCGCGCTGACATCGGCGCCAACGATGGCAGTCAGTTCGCTACGCGGTTGGATAAAGCGTGGGCAGCTGAATATTACGTGCTCCGGCGTTTCTTCTGTTTCCTGGCACTCAACACACAACGGCGACCTTGCGTGGCCAAATCTGTGCAAATATTGCTTGAAACAGCCATGTCTAGACAGGAATTGCGTCAGTTGAAAGTTTACCTCGCCGTGCACTCGAGTTGTCCAAACCGACAGGTTAGGAATTAATCGATGCGTCCACCTTCCCTTCTCCGCGTTGTCCCACTGCTGTTGCCATTTAGTGAGCGTGTTGGCTCTTTCTCTGCTCCGGGCTCGTCCTGTGCCTCGATCCCTGTAGCATAAGCTATCCTCTTCCAGTAGCAGACAGATGGGGATCATTCCGGCTATCACGTGCACAGCGTCTGACGATATTGTTCGGTACGAACTTGTCACGCGCATTGCCATCAGTCTGAAAGTGCGGTTCAACTGGGCTCGGTTCCTTGCTGTTGTCAATGCCATCGACCACGCTGGAGCTGCGTATCGTACGATCGATGATGACACGCTCGCCAGTAACCTCCTCTTGCTACTGACAATCGCGGAATTATTGGGCATAATCCGAGATAACGCCAATATCACCTTCATTGCCTTCTTGCATATGTAGTCAACGTGACTATTAAAGTTCAGTCGATCGTCCAGTATAGCGCCCAGATGCTTGACCTCACGCTTCGAATTGATGATGCACTCACCGACCGAGATGCTCGCATGTTGCACCGCCTTTCGGTTGCTGATGATGACCATTTCAGTCTTTTCATGTGCCAGCACAAGCTTCTTTTCCCGCATCCAATTCTCAACGACGTCTACTGCCTCCATGGCGAGAACCTCCACCTCTTCTCGAGACTCGCCGATTACTAGGAGCGCCACATCATCCGCAAAGCCGACAATCCTGACTCCCCTGGGCAGATTTAGCTTCAGCACTTCATCGTACATAATGTTCCACAACGTGGGACCCAAGATGGATGTGTGTGTGTGTGTGTGTGTGTGTGTGTGTGTGTGTGTGTGTGTGTGTGTGTGTGTGTGTGTGTGTGTGTGTGTGTGTGTGTGTGTGTGTGTGTGTGTGTGTGTGTGTGTGTGTATGTGTGTGAGTATGTGTGTATGTAACGTTTTTTTTTTTCATTTACTTTTCTCGGAGATGGCTGAACCGATTTTCACAAACTTAGATTCAAATGAAAGGTCTTGTAGTATCATACAAAATTCCTGAATATTATTTGGATTCGACTTCCGATTCCGGAATTAGGGGTTAAAATGTGCAAAAAAATATTAAAATAAGTGCACCAACTTTTTTCGAAGATGGTTGAACCGATTTTCACAAACTTAGATTAAAATGATCTCATACAAAATTCCTGAATATTATTTGAATCCGGATTCCGATTCCGGAGTTATGGGGTAAAATGTGCAAAAAAAAGAAAATATGTGTTCTAACTTTTCTTATAGATGGCGCGAACGATTTTCACTAACTTAGGTTCAAATAAATGGTCCTGTGGTCCCATTCGTAATTCCTGAATTTCATCCGGTTCCGACTTCCGGATCCGGAAATATAGGGTAAAATGTTTTAAAAATTTGATTTCATCACTGAAAAGGGCGAAAAACTGTAAAAAAATCTAAATCGTCCTCAAATATTCTCCAATTGATAGTTTTTAACAGTAGACGGTCAAACAAATCGATTTCGGTTATTCGTTTAAGGATCGAAGTAAATTATTTTGAAGAATACCACAGTATTATACACTGAGGTCTTTTTTTATGCGGTTTTTTACGCAATTTTTTTATGCGAATTTTCAGAGTTGTGCGGTTTTTTTTTATGCGAAGTTTCAGAGTTATGCGGTTTTTTATTATGCGAGTTATGCGGTTTCCCTTCTGCGGTTTTTTTATGCGAAATTTCAGAGTTATGCGTTTTTTTATGCGAAATTTCAGAGTTATGCGGTTTTTTATGCGAAATTTCAGAGTTATGCGTTTTTTTATGCGAAATTTCAGAGTTATGCGGTTTTTTTTATCGGAATTTTAAGAGTTATGCGGTTTTTTTTATGCGGTACGTAAATTCGCATAAAAAAAGACTTTAGTGTATATGATAGTATAATTGATATGACAAAGGCATCATTACACCACTAGGTGGATTGAAACAGTTCTTTTTTAAATGAAAACGTTAATGCAGCACGGAATGAAATTTCTGACTTTTAGAAAGGTTCAATTGTGGAATTTCCTCCGATATTGAACATTTTTCAGTGCAGTTGTTAAATGCAATGCAGCTGAGTATTGGTTATATTTTTCTGAAATTCGAACGACCAGCAGCTATATGTCGAAAAAACTATCGAAGCAAAAAGCTGATCTACGAAATATTCTTCTCGGTGACCTGAAATTGTTGAAATTCTCCGTTGTCCAATATTGTAGATGGTATTTTCCCTGAACGCAAAGCACCAGTTGAATATTGTATGTAGTTTCCTTCTCTTGACGAAGATAGTGGTCAGCGCACACAATAACAGTTCGACTGAAAAGTTCGTATCGTTTAATAGAAACACACATTTTTTGCCAAAATTCGTTTTTATTATTCAACATAATTGCTATCAGAGGCGATACAGCGATTATAGCGATCTTCCAACTTTTCGATACCATTTTTGTAGTACGATTTGTCCTTTGCCTCAAAATAGGCCTCAGTTTCAGCGATTACCTCTTCATTGCTTCTACCTTACCTTACCAGCGAGCATTCTCTTGAGGTCTGAGAACAGGAAAAAAGTCTCTGGGGGCCAAATCTGGAGAATACGGTGGATGAGGGAGCAATTCGAAGCCCAATTCGTTCAATTCCAGCATGGTTTTCATCGACTTGTGACCAGGGCTTGCATATTGAAGCAACGAATATGAACGAAAGGGTTTCACTATCTGTGCTATTCACACACATTCGTATGTCAGGTAGAATTCACAGCGCAACCCAAGCCAGGAGAGCTGCTTCGTTCGTTCATTAGTTCATGAATATGCCCGCTTGCTGAGACCTATGCTTCATGAGGTTAGCATTTGATGAATGGTTCTCATATTGTAGATGCCTATGAGGAAACTAGTTTCATAACTTTTAGTTCCGATGAATATTAATTTAAAGAACATTGCTTTTAGTGTTTCTAGGATATGTACACAGTGTAAACTGCCAAGAAACAAATGGATCGTTTTGAAATGGGCTCAAATGCAAAATTTCTGCTATAAAATGTTTAAAGTCTGTTTGAAATGTGATCAAATTTGGTCTTGGAATGCGAACATTATGTTAAAAATGATTTCTGTAAACCTACTTTTTAAAAATAAACCGTAAACACTGCCTATATGACTTTGTTTCGCGTCTTGTAGCACACCGTGAGGCAAGGTCTTCTTTCTCGTACAATACTAACGAGAGTGAACCCTTCATTTCATTACATTGTCATGGATTGCTTAGTTCATGTGTTAACTGAGAATGAGAGCACAGACAATTTACTTGGCAAGGGGAATTGGTCTGCTCAGTAGCATATACTCTCACGCATCCAGTTTCTCTCTAATATAGGTCTCTCATTCAGCTATGTCAAGCAAAGTGTTCACAGCAGATATTTTTTGTTGCTTCGTTCGTTTGAGGATTCACAATACAAGCCCTGCTTGTGACACGGTGCATTGTCTTGATGAAACAAAACTTTTTTCTTCTTCAAATGAGGCCGTTTTTTTTAAATTTCGTCCTTCAAACGCTCTAATAACGCTATATAATAGTCACTGTTGATGGTTTTTCCCTTTTCAGGGTAGTCGATGAAAATTATACCATGCGAATCCCAAAATACTGACGCCATAACCTTACCGGCCGATTGTTGAGTCTTTCCACGCTTTGGGTTGGGTTCATCGCGTGCAGTCCACTCAGCTGACTGTCGATTGGACTCCGGAGTGAAGTGATGGAGCCATGTTTCGTCCATTGTTATATATCGACGAAAAAATCGGTTTTATTTCGATATAACAGCTCCAAACACTGCTCAGAATCATCAATTCGTTGTTGTTTTTGATCGATTGTGAGCTCACGCGGCACATATTTTACACAAAGCTTTCTCATATCCAAATATTCGTGAATAATATGTCCAACACGTTCCTTTGATATCTTTAGGGTGTCAGCTATCTCGATCAACTTCACTTTACGGTCATTGAAAATCTTTTTGTGGATTTTTTTTACGTTTTCATCGGTAACAGCCTCTTTTGGACGTCCACTGCGTTCATCGTCCGGTGCTCATATGACCAGTACGAAATTTTGCAAACCACTTACGAATTGTTGCTTCGCCCGGTGCAGAGTCTGGATAACACTCATCAAGCCATTTTTTGGTATCGGCGGCACTTTTTTTCATCAAAAAGTAGTGTTTCATCAACACACGAAATTCCTTTTTTCCATTTTTTTCACAATAACAAAAGTAGCTTCACTCAAAATGCAATATCTCACAAACTAATAATCAGACAGCTGTCAAATTTATACACGTATCTTTTGAAGGTTGGTACTAACTGAAAATGGTATGGATTTAATTCTAGTGGCGCCCTCTCATAGAAACGATACGAACTTTTCAGCCGATCTGTTATGTCTCCGTCTATGGATTACAATAGAAATAGACGAATGGAACGGTTATATTCGCTATATATTCTTTCACTCGTTTCAATGCGTGTATTCAAACGTGTCCGGAACCGTTTCGTGTCGGTACTGAGCCGAATGACCCTAGTGATTAAAGGCAGAATAAATAAATAAATAAAAATAAATGAATAAACCCTTCGTGCACGGAACTATGCTGGCACTGAACTCGATCGGAATGGTGTGAATAGTTCATAGTGGGATTGGTAACTATCATGGCTTGGGGGTTGATGACCAAATACATTGGTTTTGGAACTATCGAAAAAAGTATAAACCAGAATCACTAAAATCACTCCAATTTCTCAGGAACGGCTGGACCGATTTTCACAAACTTAGATTCGAATGAAAGGTATTATGCTCCCATAATGAGGTGTAGCGTGCAGAAATTTATCCGGAGCTGACTTCCGGTTCCGGAAATACAGGGTTGAGTGTGCATAAAATAGCAACCCGGCTTTTAAAGTGGAATTTTTTTTCTAAACTTGGTTCAAAATTGTTTTAACTTGTAGGTTGTGTTAGCGGTTGGTCAAACGAGCTGATTTTCTAAAAAAAATTTGTGACTGAAAAAATCGCTTCCGAGATTTTCATTTATAAAACTAGCGTCCACAAAAATCTGAATCCGAAGTTCACAAGTGATTTTTTGTGTCAGCGAAACTTGATATCGAATTTACACCGTCAGAAATATCGCTAAAAAGATAATCGAAAGGGAGGAGAGTTTCCGATGATATTTCGATGCTCAATCTCTACTACGCTCCAGTTCGACGCCGAAGTGATTCGTGCAGGATTTAATTATTGTATTTTCACCAATATAAAAATCTCTACTGAACATATTCGCAATTGAGAACTAATGACTGCGATATTTTTTTACACTTGAGATAAAACGGCTATGAAAATTCATTTCCCAAAAATCTTCTGTTTGAAAATCATATCCGCTAGTTATAGTTAGAGCTCGAAGAACCGAAATCATTTGTTGATAAAACCAATAATAATAAAAATCATGATTGCAGTTGCAAAATTGGCCAAAACGTGGAACTTGCGGATGATTTCAGTGAAAGGACCGGAACTGCTTGCTAAGTATATAGGCCAAAGTGAGGAAAACGTTCGAAACTTGTTCGACCGAGCGCGGAGTGCGAAACCTTGCGTTTTGTTTTTCGACGAATTTGATAGTCTGGCGCCACGACGAGGTCATGATTCGACAGGTGTAACGGATCGTGTTGTGAATCAGTTGCTCACTGAGTTGGATGGCGTGGAAGGTTTAAAGGGAGTAACGGTCATCGGTGCGACCTCCAGACCCGAGCTTTTGGATCCGGCTTTGTTGCGCTCCGGAAGAATCGATCGTTTGGTGGAGTGTGGCTTGCCCGACGAGGTGAGAAGTTTCTGGAGTTCTATTGTTACAATATTAAAATGAAATTTTGTTTTTTTTTGTGGCAGAAATCGCGCCTAAAAATTTTCAAAATCCATAGCAATGGTTTAAATCTGGCACCAGATGTACGGCTGTCGCATTTTGCGAAAAAGGCTCATGACTATACCGGTGCGGATATTCTTAGTATTTTGACGACGGCTAATATGCTGGCCGTGCAGAAGTGCTTGGCCGATACCAACAATAATGAGGTTTGTATAAATTCAACATTATATCGATTTTAGAAAGCAATTTCATTTTATTTTGATCCAATTATATGTTTGATAGTGATGCCATTCGCTTTCCATAATATCTATTACCACTGCTAGTAGTGATAACATACCGTGATTCAGTTAATTATTGGTTTGGGTTGAGCTGCTATAAGGCAAAAGTTTTCTGCTGTCTGACAGAAACCGCGATTCTCTAACGGAGGTAACGATGATCATCATCATTATCTGGGTAAAGAGAAATCGCAATCCTCTTCAGCAGAAGAGCAGAATAATACTCACTAAGCAGATAATACCTTCTTGTCTATTTCGGCTAAGTTGTGCTATAAGCCGGAAACAGTAAGTACTGAGGAGACTGGGTGAGATAGATACGAAGAGCTCCCCTTTCAGTGATAGCGATAAAGACATGGCACTTTCGTTTTTTCCCACTTAGAATGTAGGGTCATTATGTAAATGCATATGTTATGTCAACAAAATTCTGATTCAGTTTAAAGTTACGAGGGTTTATGGTAGGAAATGATATCAACCTAGCTTGCGTAAGAGAATTTTCTATTTTAAGCGGCTAATATTTTTTAAAATTCTCGTATTAATGATACGACATTTTGTTTCTAAATGCTTCATCTGTGTAGCATGTTCCGGAGCAGATAACGATTAACCAGCAGCATCTAATGGAAGCATTTGCCAGCACGCGACCTTCGCTAAACCCACACGATGTGCAGAAGTACAAAACTACGTAAGTATCTACTTAAAACATGCTATGTAATGAACATTACGATGAAATTTACATTTCCAGCTACGCACGATTCACCAACAAAGAACCACTTTCGAGAGATTTCGTGGCGAAGAGGGCCACACTAGCGTAAGCGAATGTCTGTTTATTATGTTTTCTGTTAATTGTACTAAAAAGGTGTTATGTGCTGCAAAGATATTGTTATGTAGGTGTAGAATGGAAAGGTATAAAAGACAAAAATTTATAAAATTGCTTGTCTTTTCTTGATGACATGATCCTTTTATGCGCAGTAGGAAAATAAATCTTACCGAAGTTCTGATAATAGCTCTTTAGTCGATACTCGTACAAAGAGGAAAAATAAATTCTTCACACAAAGAAAACTGCCATAATACCGGAACACGCAAATATCACCCTATCGTTGCACACGAATTGTCAAGTGCCGCCACGGAGGTGAGCTGAATGGCAAATCCTTGCCAATCTTATTCAGAAGGGTGTGAACAGATTGGTGAAAAATGTTCGCATATACTATCACAGTATGCATTACGTTGTACGCATAATTGTCCAACATTGGAATTTCTTATCTGTATGGGACAATAGCGCATGACACAACAATACTCAAATAAACTGAATTCTATCCTTTCACTAGGGAGTTAGGTTTTTCATTGCCATTCAATCTTTATGTTACAATTTTGTCCAAGAGTAAAGAAATCAATAATTTGAAAATTTTGAAATGTTATTTTGGAACATAGTAATAATTGCATCGAATTTCAAAAACAATCATATTTTTACTTCACTTGTTAACATTTCACATTCCGGTATACTCAGATATCTACGGCACGCTTCAAATAAAAACAGCAGCGCTTTAATAAAGAATGATAAGAAGGGAAGTTGAAACCTATGCAGAAATTACAATCGAATGGTAATCGCTATCACATTACAAATAAAAACCTGTTTTAATCCACCTAGTGGTGTAATGATGCCTTTCTCATATTACTTATAACATCATAAATATTACTGTTGAATTCGCAAAAACAACTGTTCATTGAATAGAAATAGGAAAGTTTGTTAGGACCTAATCTAACAAACTCTACAATTTCTGTTTATCCTGTAGTTCCGGAATCGGAAGTAGTATCTACAACAAATTTAGGAATTCCGTATGAAACTGTAAGACTTTTCCTTTGGACCTATAAGTTTGTGAAAATCGATATGGCCATCTTGAAAGAAAGCGAGTGAGACCCTTTTGCAGTTTTTAATCAACATTCCAATTTTTCCAAAACTGGATTCAGATGACCGAAATAGCCGAAGTTGGTTTGTTTGCCAGCAACAAATATGACCTACAAATTGGAACAGTTGTGAACCTAGTTAAACCTAGACTTACTGTCTCATGCTTTATTTCGATTAAAGCAATTAGACAAAATCTAACAAACGAAGCGAACCTGCGTTTCTGTTACTTCTGCATATGTAAGTCATGCTAAATAGCATGAATCAGCAGCATAAAACATGTAGTAGGAGTATTACTTTTATTATTATTATTATTGACATCATTACACCACCGGCACGGTATTACTGCACTATTGGCTGTGAAAGTTGCATAGTTTTTAAAAAAAATTTGAATTCAATGACATTCGTTTATTCTTACTTTTATCAACCGCAGCACCGGAAGTCGGATCCGGATGAAATTTCACAGTATTCTTAAAGGTAATATGAGCTTTAATTCAAATCATGATTTGTGAAAATCGGTTAAAGCATCGCAGGGAAAACGAAGTGAGTTCTATTTTTGGAGTAGTAGTGCCGAATTAAGTGTTTATGCCCACAAACTAACAAGCTCTGCAAACTAGAAGAATTTATCAGACATTTTTATGGGATTTGTACCTGTTTTTGACCATCGTTTGTGAAAAACTACTAATAAAATTGGTAATTTTCCACTTATCACGCTTTAGTTCCGGAACCGGAAGTCAGATCCGGATAAAATGTTCTAGAAATTTTTAGGAAACTATGAGACCTTTCATTTGAATTTTAGTTTGTAAAAATCGGTTGAGCCGTTTCAGAGAAAAATTAGTGCACAATTTTCCTCTAATTTCACATATTACCATATTACTTCGAAACCGGAAGTCGGATCCAAATAAAACTCAATAGCAGACTATGAGATTATTAGTCCTTTTATTTGAATCTAAGTTCGCGAAAATCGGTTAAGTCATCTCTAAAAAAAGTGAGTGCATTTTTTTCCATTTTTTTGTACATATCATACTATATCTTCGGAACCAGAAGTCGGATCGGAATGAAATTCAATAGCAGGCCATGGGACCATGAGACCTTTCATTTGAATCTTAGTTTGTGAAAATCGGTTCATCTCCGAGAATAGTGAGTGCATATTTTTGTTACATACATACACACACAAACACACACACACACACACACACACACACACACACACGCACATACACACACACACACACACACACACACACACACACACACACACACACACACACACACACACACACACAGATAGAGAGAGAGACATTTGCTCAGTTCGTCGAGCTGAGTCGAATGGTATATGACAGTCGGCCCTCCGGGCCTCGGTTAAAAAGTCGGTTTTCACAGTGATTGTATAGCCTTTCTATATGAGAAAGGCAAAAATTGTATTTATTTTTATAGTTTGTCTCTTCATATCAATTCTGTTCATGTGAAAGAATGTGAAAACTGAACTCGAGTAAAAGTAATGTAACCACTGTGAAAACTGACTTTCATATACCATAGAACTCAGCTCGTCGTGTATGCAAAATCTCTCTCTCTCCATGCGTATGTGTGTATGTTACAAAAATGTGCACTCGATTTTCTCATAGGTTGCTTTTGAATTTTACCGGGGTCGGACTTCTCGGGTAAAATGTGCAAAATGAACTCGTGCAATCGATTTTCTCAGAGACCGCTCGTCTAATTTTTACAAACTTAGATTCAAATGAAAGGTCTTACAACTCCATATAACTCTACCAAATTTCATCCGGATATCCGGTTCCGGAATTACAGGCTGATGAGTGTAAAAATTTCATTTTCAGGAGCGTGTTTTTATACATGACACGGAAAAATCAAACCAAATACATTCAAACAGCCGTATAATTCTTTAATCAGGCAGGTACCGCTGATGAGCTAATATGTTGATTTTGGGTATACCGGAACATCGTTTCTGGTTGCGAAAGTACCGGGAAAGTGCTCGTGTGCTTTAAACCGAAAAAAAACTCCAATTTCTCAGAAACGGCCAGACCGATCTTCGTAAACCGAGATTTCAATGAAAAGTATTGTATATGGGGCATTCCACACAAAATCACACCCAAATTTCATCTAAATTTTTTTTCGGTTAAGAACTCGAAAATATTCGATACGTATATTTAAACAGACCTCTAATGAAGATACAAAAATTCGTCAAAGACATGAAATGTGCGTCTTTTCCTTAGCTTTTAAATGAGCAATTTCATAAAACAGCCATAAAAGTTTATTTAATAAAAAAGGCGGGTGGGTAATGTCAGAGACATAACTGGATGTCGTGAATACGAAAACAACTGACATGTTCCTTAACACTTCCGAATATCAATTAGTTGATCAATTGTATGAATTTGCAAGCATTCCACTTTTCCAAATTTTCGCAAAAACAAAGAAGGCTTCACTTGATCTCGATTACTGTGAATTTCACACAGTGAAAAGAGCACAAATCTAACCAAACTGTTCTAGATTTGCACTAAACTGAGGATTTTTCCCTTCGATTTGCGAACATCATTTAGAAAATTTTTAGAGCCATTAGAACGACTGATTTTGTGTAATGCTCTCCACCCTTGCTTTTTCACCAATGCAAATGACTGACAGCTGTGACGTAATCGCTCTTGTTGGAAGCAAAACTAACTTTGCAAACGACACAAAATACATCTGCTCGCAGTGGCGATAAAATCCAAACTGATCCAATTTTTGTTGAGAGGTTTGTTTTTACCTGATTTCGTGTGTAGTTTCATTGAAAGAAACTATCCGGATGCTGTACGGGATTCATTCCTGCCTTTCAGAAGGACCAAATTGTGGAATTCACTACGATATCAAACACTGTTCGGAACATTTTCCTCGAACGATTTTTTGTACAGCAGCAGATATTTTGTTTTCTTCTTCAGAACGCGTTCTGATTGGCTGGTGTTGACATGGGTCAAATGAGACAGGTTTTTCAATAGTGTACTATTGAAATACTTCAATGCTTTTTCTATACACGCTTAAGTTGAAAAATTTCGATTCTATTGGTAGTTAGATTATATAAATCCTTTCATAGATCACTGAGCTATAAGCTTTAAAAATAAGAGAAAGGCAAACGCGCCAAAAAGTTAAAAATTAATAAACAAATAAAAAAAAATTCAAACTTGGGCCTAATATTTTTTTCTTTTTTGAGTTGAAAAAAGAAGCCTTATGGGTTTAACTCAATCTTGGCAATGTTTCAGAGTGGAAAGATTAATACTTTAGGAGCAGCGAATTTTTTAATCACGACCCGCACGCACAGAGCGTACCGCAACGCAACTCGCTCGGATACGGGCTTAACTTGTCGACACATGTCGCGCCACTGATCAAAATGGATTGCAGCATTTAACTTTAACAAAAATACTTTTTTTTTACTTTTTAAATCATGAAAACTTCGTGTTTTGTGGCGAAAAAATACGTTTTTATGGAAAGTTATTTCAATATGAAGAAAACAGCCACCGAAAGTCATTGTATAATGGTGCAAGCGTAAGGTGAGCGAACGTGTCGGACGTGGTTTGCGCGGTTTAGAAGTGGAAATTTTGATTTGGAAAGCGAAGAACGAATCGGAGCGTTACCAAAGTTTGAGGATGAAGAATTTGAGAATCGATTCGCAATTGGGTGCTGAATGAATTGAAGCCTAGGGACGTCGTACTTCATTTATTCACGGGCGAGCAAATGCTTCAATGGTATAAAAGAAAAAAGTTTTTTGTATCGACATGTTACTGGCGATAAAATGTGGGTCCATTACTATCATCCAAAACCTCGGGCAACGTAAGGATAACCCCGTCTATGCATCATCATCAATGGTCGTTCAGGATATTTATGGCCTTAAAGTTTTGCTTTGTATATGGTGGAACCAGCTGGGTTTGGTCTATTATGAATTACTGCAAACGAATAAAAGAATCACGGGAGAGGTCTACCAACAACAATTGATGCGTTTGATCCGAGCATTGAAAGAAAAACGGCCACAATACACCAAAGTAATTTAGCAACATGACTATGCTCGCCCACATGTTGCAGAGCCGTTCAAATTGTTTAAGATCCGCAAAATGCCAGAAAGATAGGAAAAAGTAGTGTTATGCGATGAACAATACTTTGAATACAGTTTTAAATTTCGATAGAAAAAACGGAACGAACTTATTTATACTTTAAATATTACATAATTCATCTGTCTCTATCCAGTCTGTTTTTTTTGCTGTTCAACGTAGTTCACTATTGAAATAATAAGTTTTTAACTCAATTATTGTGTAACATTTGACATCGCTTGGGAGCGGGAAAGTGAGTTCAACTTTCATCATTTTCCAATAATTCCCACGACGTTTATCAAATAATTCAATAATCGAAAACGTTTTCCTCGTACGTAAGGAATGTGTACCAATCAGCAGCACGATGGTATTCGATCCCGCCTTCACTCATAAGATTTTCTGTGGTGATGGAGAATTATCTAATTTTGATTGGTTGATATTGGAAAACGGAGGCAGCTTATACTCCTGATCGTTGAGCTGAATGGAGCTGCTGGCTGTTTCATTAGGTTATTTTTATTTTTTTAAATTCCTTTCGAAATACTAAAATGTTTCAAATTTGATATTTCATATCAGACGTACAGCTCAACTAGACACAATATTACACCTATAAATGCTAAGACGATGTATGTTTATTTCCCTTTCTTCGTCAGTTCCGAAAATTGAACGGTCTGATCTCGTACAGATTCTTTCGATTAAGAGAGTAAATCGGCGAAAGAGTCAAGAAAATTTGTTTTCTATTCGATTATTGGGTGTTAGTTCGCTTAACTGGAATGCAATAATGATAAGCAGATATGATAGGTAATGGGATTTTTATTGGAAAAACCCTGTTTGCCCATGAGAAAAAATGACAAGTTTCGATAAATTTCTAGTCTCACAAACACAGAATCGTTTCACTCGAACTGTGCCCATATTTCATAGGCTGACTGGTCGGGGTTAGATTTTTCATTTATCCTGATTCTATGCTCAATTACCCTTATCACCCCGCTTTAAACAGTAGAATGACTATTATAGTAATTTTCAATATACGAAATTGCATTATCATTGTAGATGATGTCAACAGACAGGGTGCGACATGTTTGACTGAACCTAGCTGTCGGTTGTATCCATCCGGTATCAGTGCTTCGATGGAAGTACCTGTCGGGATACAACAGTAAAACATTGCTCCACAGAGAAGCGCTATTATCGTGCTGATGGTTTTCCTGGAGCGATTTAGGACCTGGTAGAGTAAGTCAACAGGGGGCTCCATTAATAACGTAAGTTCGAACAATTTTGTTGGTGCTCTTGTAATGGTACTCTTGACGTTTATCTTTTTAGAATCAAGTCAGAGTTTTCGCTCGCTTATTACCGGTCTAGACGCACACTATCAGTTGTGGTTACTAGGGTAACCGTGTTGCAGACCATATGTGCGGGGTTGGGAATCGAACCTAGGTAGGTTTCACTTGTTGGCTTAATTTAGTGCCGATTTTTATTTTTCAATGGAAATCAATGTCAGTCAGTTCTTTGGGATAAATTTTCTAGCTTTGAAATGACACGAATGGTTAGATCTTCTTGATGTTTCACAATGGATGGCATTCCTCTCGAATGAAAAAGATCCGTTAAATAATTTTGTGTATAGTTTTCATTCACTTTACGATTATGGCATTTCACAGAGCTTTCGAATGCTAGTTCCATTTTTTAAATTTTACCCACCGGTACTACGAATATCCACTATGATTAGCAACTAATTGTCCAAAACTATTGCCTTATTTAGTTCAACTCACAAGAAGAAAATTAAGAACGCAGTTTAACCTTTTTTTACTTTTTGACTGATATGTCGTTCACTAAGTCACGACCATCTAATTCTACTGAAAATGTTAGCATTGATTTTTTATGTTGTTACGCTATGTGCAACAGGAGATGTCTACATTCATAAACTTATCACTTTTCCAGAAAGCAATTTATCTTTGACTCTACGAATACCCCAATGATATTCCTTCAAATAATTATTACAACATAAATGAATTGATTTAATTGATAAATACTACCGTTCATTATATGAATTCTTTAAACAATACAATCTAAGTTACTTTTCATTTTGGTATTCAATTTTGACACAAAATCAGTACGAATTTTATTAAAAAATTATCCTCTCCGACCAATTTTAGCAGGTTATGTTTATATCAGTGGCTTAAAATTCACCTAACGGACAATAATTTATAAAGCCACTTCTCCAAAAATCAAATCACAACTAAAAGTGATAACTAAATTGCTATCACCTCCATTTTGACATGAAGGTGATTAAATCGTGGTGACTATCACCTTACGTAATGCCAACATTTGATAGTGATGTTAGCCTATCAGCAGTGGTGAAAGAACTTGGTGATTATCACCTTACATGATTCCAAATTTTCAAAAGTGATAATCACTTGGTGATAATCACCTTACATGATTCCACCCCAGATCTCATTCCCTCCCTACTAACACATCTCCTATCCCGTGATGCTCGTGGAGATACAGTGATACTCTAGAAACAACGAGTATCGCACTAACATTCCTTCCTTTTTCTCAGTAGCACAGCCTTTGGTCGTAGCCGGTGTTTAATGAAAAGGAGTGAGTGGGTATGCACAGTGAAAATAGTTTGCTTCTCCCAAGCTTCATTTTCTTGAATTGTTGTACATTTTCGCTCATTCGGTCAATCACGAAAGGCAACTACGGGCGATCTATTTCAGCACAGTTTATTATTGAATAGATATAACTAACCTTTCAAAGTATTGTTGCATGCACCAATAATAAACTACTAAAAACTTTCTAACCTAAAATTAGGCAAAAAATTCACATTGATTTTGAAGCAAAGATATTGTCTCCGACTATATTACAATTCATTGAGAAGACCAAAGTAAACTCAGTTTTGTATTGTACATTGTACTTCAGTCTAGAGGCGATTGCTTAGAGCAGTTTTCCATTCACACCCTATCACACATGATGTCAAATGTCAACGTCAATTATTTATTCCGAAAATTTGCTTTTGTTCGTTTTTATAGAATATGCAATAAATGAAGTCCTATGTTATGTGATGATCGCATGATAAGTAGACGTGAATTTATATTTCTTTTTCATATTAAGAAGTGTGATTTCAAAGAAAATTTAAGTTATAGGGCCAGGCCCGTGCGCAGGAATCATTAAAGGGGGGGGGGAGGGGTTGGTAGGTGGGTAGAAGGGAAGGTTCAAAGGAGTGCTCAAAGGATCAAAGGGAATGCGGATTTAAGGGAGGGAGGAGGGCGGGGAAGGTGCAAAAATTTGAAAGAGAATTTGCACTTTTGTATAAAAAGTACTCTATTGTTAATAGAACTTACTGTTGAAAAACCTTCCACTTACGAATCAAATTGCCGCTTTCAGTACTCCAGAAGTAACCCAAAGATCTTATCTCCAAATATCAAGGGGAACGTGCCATTTGAGCCAATTTGTTCTGATTCCTGAACCCAAAGATCTTATTTAGATATTTCAAAAAATTAGCTGCCGAAACATGATTGCACAAAATTTTTTTACATAACTTGAATAAAGACAATTCGCAATAATGCCTTACCTATTCCTGGTTTTGGATTAAGAACTGATTTGAAGTTTACTAACTGTTAGAAATGTTAGAAAAAGTGTAGCTTCTGATGGACACTACATAGAATTTAATATATCATGCATTTTTTTTTAATGAAAGCCTAAAATTTGAACAAAAAAACGAACGACTGCAACATCGGTGCCACAGTTTGGACGAATATTGTGCTTTATGCAATTGACCAGTTTGTTCCAAAGAAAACGTGTCGTCAACAAATTTATCTTCCTTGGTCAAACTCAATTCTAAAACACTATAAACGTGAAAGAAGGTCTACCTTAAAAAAACTTACAAAGCATCCTTCTCTTCAACTAAGATCACATTATGTGTTTGTTAATAACCGTTATAAACGACTGAATAAGGTGCTCTACTATAACTACCAACGCAACATCCAGAATAATCTTAAAAATAATCCCAAACGTTTTTGAAACTATGTCAACGATCAGAGGAATGAATCGAGATTACCAACTCATATGTTTTTTGGTGAACTGGATGCTTCGACCCCTTCTGGTGTTTGTGACATATTCCGCAGCTACTTTAGCAGTGTTTTCTCCAAAGAAACTTTGTCTACGCAGGATATTCTCGTAGCCACCAGCAATGTGCCACTCCGTTCATCGTTTGGTCCTCATCCTACGATTACGACTGCTGACGTTAACAATGCTTTTTTGAAACTGAAATCATCATTAAATTCCGGCCCTGATGGTATTCCGTCATTAGTGTTGAAAAAATGCTTCTTGTACCTTTGACAGAACTGTTCAACCTATCTCTCCAGCTTGGATTTTTTTCCCGAATCTTGGAAAAACTCTTACGTTTTTCCCGTTTATAAGAAAGACGATAAATCCCTTATTTCAAACTATCGAGGAATTGCTGCATTATGTTCAGTTTCAAAACTATTTGAAATAATAATCCTGGACTTCATAACTCACAACTGCTCCAGTTACATATCTGATAATCAACACGGTTTCATGCCTAAACGGTCTACGAATCTTGTTCTGTATACATCATATATCATTCGATCTATGCAAGCGCAACATCAAGTTGATGCCATCTATACAGATTTCACTGCTGCATTCGACAAGATTAACCATCAAATTGCAATTGCAAAGCTCGACAGGCTTGGATTTAGCGGCCCTTTTCTCAATTGGATGGAATCATATCTGACTGGTCGTAGTATGACCGTGAAAATTGGCGACTGCATTACTACATCATTCATCGTGAGCTCTGGCGTTCCTCAGGGAAGCCATCTAGGACCATTCATATTTCTGCTATATCTAAATGATCTGAAATTCGCATTGCAATGTATGAAGCTATCGTTTGCCGACGATTTCAAGCTGTTTCATCTCATCAAAGATCTGAAAGACTCTTGCAGTCACAGCTGGATGTATTTTCCAAGTGGTGCAACGTCAACAGAATGGTCCTGAACGCCTCTAAATGTTCCGTTATCTCCTTCTTTCGTAAACGAACCACGATCACGTATGATTACACTATTTCGCAAGCTGTACTAAAACGGGAGACATCAATTAAGGTGTGTTATTGGATTCAAAACTTAGTTTCAAAGGTCACATAGAATATACCATCTCTAAGGCATTCAAGATGCTAGGTTGCTTCTAGAAAATAAAATAAAAATAAAATAAAAAAACGTTTTGAATTATGTTTAATAGAAGTAGTTGTTCGGGAAGAACCGAGAGTAAATTTCTGAGGAATGATCGAGAGTTTACTTTTAAGGAAAGGTATGGTACTTTTCAAAAGGAATTGAAATGATCAATTTTCATAATGAGGAATGAACTGCTTATTTCAGATTCTCCGCAATACTTGCTAATACAGGGTGATTTTTTAAGAGCTTGAGAACTTTTTTAAACAATAAAACGCATAAAATTTGCAAAATCTCATCGGTTCTTTATTTTAAACGTTAGATTGGTACATGACATTTACTTTTTGAAGATAATTTCATTTAAATGTTGACCGCGGCTGCGTCTTAGGTGGTCCATTCGGAATGTCCAATTTTGGGCAACTTTTTCGAGCATTTCGGCCGGAATAGCCCGAATTTCTTCGGAAATGTTGTCTTCCAAAGCTGGAATAGTTACTGGCTTATTTCTGTAGACTTTAGACTTGACGTAGCCCCACAAAAAATAGTCTAAAGACGTCAAATCGCATGATCTTGGTGGCCAACTTACCGGTCCATTTCTTGAGATGAATTGTTCTCCGAAGTTTTCCCTCAAAATGGCCATAGAATCGCGAGCTGTGTGGCATGTAGCGCCATCTTGTTGAAACCACATGTCAACCAAGTTCAGTTCTTCCATTTTTGGCAACAAAAAGTTTGTTAGCATCGAACGATAGCGATCGCCATTCACTGTAACGTTGCGTCCAACAGCATCTTTGAAAAAATACGGTCCAACGATTCCACCAGCGTACAAACCACACCAAACAGTGCATTTTTCGGGATGCATGGGCAGTTCTTGAACGGCTTCTGGTTGCTCTTCACTCCAAATGCGGCAATTTTGCTTATTTACGTAGCCATTCAACCAGAATTATGTAGACCATAAATCGGGCGTAAAGCGCGAAACACATTTCGAACCGAACACTGATTTTGGTAATAAAATTCAATGATTTGCAAGCGTTGCTCGTTAGTAAGTCTATTCATGATGAAATGTCAGAGCATACTGAGCAAATAATAATGCATGAAAATCATAACCTCAAAAAATCTGAGCAAATACTAATGCATGAAAATCCTAACCTCAAAAAAATCACCTTTTAGTTGAAAAACAATCGTTTGTAGATTCGATTTAGACACTTTATGATCCTGTCCGAAAAAGTAACTTTCTGGATGGTCTGCAAAATATTTCTATAGTTTATCGCAGGGCACTCATTCTGTTCTCTGTCGTGTAATAGTGGATCCAGGTTCCATCAACAGTTATCAATCGACGTCATAAGTCAACCCGATTTCAGTATGGTCAAACACGTTTCTGTAGTCCGTTCGCGTTCGTGTTTTTGGGTCCGGAGTCAGTATGCATGGATAATTTTTTTATCTGTAGAATCTAGCCCGAAATATAGGGTGTGCTTTCATAATTGACTCTAGTGATATCTGCTAGGTCGCATACCTTCACTTTTCGGTCGGACAACACTGTTTCATGTATTTGTTTCACCTTGTCCTGTATGGTTATATCGGATGTTCTGTCGCTGCGGACTTCATAGGTAGTGGAGTTTTGACAAATTCGAGGCTTTTGAACCCAATATTTTACTGTGCGATCTGAGGAAGCACCGTTTCCTTAATATATGTCCAATGCAACGCTGCTGTCTTTTGTGTGTAACTTTCTATAGCCTGAGTGAAAAATAGAAAAATTCTAGATAAAATTAATTCAGAGTGTAATTTTTACATGAGCAAAATTTCGTCACAACCTGTGAAGTCGCTATGGTTTCCAAGCAAAACAAAAACACAACAAAAACTAAAACACGGATTCGTTCTGCACGGTACTCACCTTCACTCGTGAGCACACCACCAGGAGTATTTAATGCTACGCTTCGTGCCCGTGTTGAATAACAAACACCTAACGCAGCAGAAAAAGCACCCGTAGCGGCGGTCGTGTATTTGCCAAACAACGGTGCTTGGATTTTCGGGCAGCACTGAAGTCGAGCATTCCTGACTTTGGCAAACACCGAAGCCGAGTGTTTCCGATTTTGCTTTATACGTTGCTTGTACTATAAGCGCCTATAGCGCCACGGTATGACGAAAAATGCGTTTGAATGATTAATTCTTTTTTCATCAATACGCGTTTGATTGTATTCAATTGATTGACAATATAACCAACGCATGGGTGCTCTTCGGTGCCTTCGCGAAAATCAAATCGGCTCCGGTGTTTACAGAAACTGGAAACTCGCGGCTTCGGTGTATACCGAAGCTTCAAACACCAGCGTCGAAAATAAAACTGCGCCACGAGCACCGTGGTTTCGGATATTGCGTTTCGTGTTTCTCTGGCACGCAATGGCATTCTCAATACACGCGGTGGCGGTGGTTATATGAAGCACGCAGTGCAGTGTTTGGACATGCCTGATTCGTAGTCTACGGGGAATAAATCCCGCAGCAAGGAGCTGTGCTATGGGTGGTTTGTTCAACCGAAATTCATCATAATGGGCGATGAGACATGCATTAAAGCAAAAAGATCCGCGGTCTAATGTTTTTCGTGGCAAGTCGCGCCTGGAAGTTCCGGAAGAAGAAGGTCGACAAATTAAAATACATAACGTCTGGCACCAAATAACAGATCGGCTGAAAAGTTCGTATCGTTTCTATGAGAGGGCGCCACTAGAATTAAATACATACCATTTTCAGTTAGTACCAACCTTCAAAAGATACGTGTATAAATTTGACAGCTGTCTGATTATTAGTTTGTGAGATATTGCATTTTGAGTGAAGCTATTTTTGTTATTGTGTAACTATCTCTCGTTACCGCCCGCTCAGTCACACAATACTCTACCCAGTCCCAGGGTCGGCACAATCCTCGCCGAGGTTTCTCAGTATGAAAGGGGGAAAATCACTTTTTTATTACTCCTAACAATCGTTTATTCGGCGCTTTGTCCTTATGGTCCCTAACGTCCCTAATACCCTACTAATTTACAATTTGTTTGATACACTTACGTTTTTAATGAAAATGTGTCGAGTGTAGGGCCCGTTGCGCACCTCCGGCTGCTATCAGATTCGGTCCTGGATCGTCCGGTTGCGGTGTTCTGGAACTCGCATGCTCCCCACTTATCGTCGCCGTATAGTTGCAGTCGATGAACCGGGAACTCGGGTGCTTCCGACAGTTCGTCTCACTGGATCGAAATTGCTTACGGGTCTCCGAAGAAACGCTGGACACGTGTTGGTTGATGGGAGTTTTGGGTTAGCCACCGATTCGTTGCTCACACGATGACAACTTTCCCGTTTCTTGATGATTGCTTCCAGCCCGGCCAAACCGAATGGTTTTTGATGATTCCACTCCGATAGAGTCTCAAATAAAGGTTCATTAGTTCAATGGTTGCTTGAACGTAATCGTTTGCCGTTGAAAAAAAACACATTCGCTCTATTCGCTGTTGTAAGACCAAGTGAAGTCTTTCCCTGTACCCGAGTTCCCCGGAACCTTGATACCGAGTTCGCCTTCGTACGATTGTCGTAACCGTTACCAATTTCAGTTCAGTGGACGTCGAATGACTGGGGTCTGTAGGTGGTTGTGGCGTGTAGGGTTGTACAAACTGAATATAATGCCTAACGTGTGTAGAGATTACTTTGTTTTAAAATGTTCGTTGCGCCGTCTAGCTAGCTTATTATACTTGAAAATAAATATATTTTATTTTAATCTAATTGAGAACGTTTATATTTCATTTTAAGGGTTTTAACGATTTAATCATAATTAAATATAATTTCCATATATCCTTTCTAGCCGTTTTTTATAAAGTGATTTTACCCCATATTTATGTAAATTATTTCCTGGGACTAAGATAAAGCAGTATGTACAGGCGAAAAGTGAACGGAAGGTCACAATTGTGAGAAAAAAATGGACAAAAAGGAATTTCGTGTGTTGATGAAACACTACTTTTTGATGAAAAAAAGTGCCGCCGATACCAAAAAATGGCTTGATGAGTGTTATCCAGACTCTGCACCGGGCGAAGCAACAATTCGTAAGTGGTTTGCAAAATTTCGTACTGGTCATATGAGCACCGAAGACGATGAACGCAGTGGACGCCCAAAAGAGGCTGTTACCGATGAAAATGTGAAAAAAATCCACAAAATGATTTTCAATGACCGTAAAGTGAAGTTGATCGAGATAGCTGACACCCTAAAGATATCAAAGGAACGAGTTGGACATATTATTCACGAATATTTGGATATGAGAAAGCTTTGTGTAAAATGGGTGCCGCGTGAGCTCACAATCGATCAAAAACAACAACGAATTGATGATTCTGAGCAGTGTTTGGAGCTGTTATATCGAAATAAAACCGATTTTTTTCGTCGATATATAACAATGGACGAAACATGGCTCCATCACTTCACTCCAATCAACAGTCAGCTGAGTGGACTGCACGCGATGAACCGAACCCAAAGCGTGGAAAGACTCAACAATCGGCCGGTAAGGTTATGGCGTCTGTATTTTGGGATTCGCATGGTATAATTTTCATCGACTACCTTGAAAAGGGAAAAACCATCAACAGTGACTATTATATAGCGTTATTAGAGCGTTTGAAGGACGAAATTTAAAAAAAAACGGCCTTTTTTGAAGAAGAAAAAAGTGTTGTTTCATCAAGACAATGCACCGTGTCACAAGTCGATGAAAACCATGCTGAAATTGAACGAATTGGGCTTCGAATTGCTCCCTCATCCACCGTATTCTCCAGATTTGGCCCCCAGTGACTTTTTCCTGTTCTCAGACCTCAAGAGAATGCTCGCTGGTAAGGTAAGGTAGAAGCAATGAAGAGGTAATCGCTGAAACTGAGGCCTATTTTGAGGCAAAGGACAAATCGTACTACAAAAATGGTATCGAAAAGTTGGAAGATCGCTATAATCGCTGTATCGCCTCTGATGGCAATTATGTTGAATAATAAAAACGAATTTTGACAAAAAAAATGTGTGTTTCTATTAAACGATACGAACTTTTCAGCCGAACTGTTATATGATAAACAATGCCTCTTGTAGCATCTTCAGCCCTTCCTCCGGTTCCACACAATCTGTTTTGACCGGCTATGGTATCATGAAATTACACGAAATCAGTGAGTGTTTCGCAGCTAATGATGTTTTTGTTGTTTGTGTGTCTGAGGAGGCGAATCTGCTGAACTCTCCCGAATTTCGTCGAATTGAAAAATTCTGGGCAAGCTCCGGAAAATCCGAAAACGACAAGGATTTGAAGAAAGAATGTATGAAACAGATGTTTTTAGTTTTTGGGCATTTAAACTCGGAAAGACACGACAAAAAAAATTGTGGTAAGATACCCAACATGTCTCAAAAATAAGGAGGGCACTATGAAATATCAATTTTTCTTCAGATATGTTGTTTGATAACTTAATTTCAAAATTTCATATGTTCGACATTTTGAATAGTTCTAATGTATAAAAATGCTCCAAGAAGAATTTCTCTGCCTTCTTTTATTTCTGTACAGTAAAATAATGAACCCCTTAAAAGGAATTTTTGGTGAACGTTTTGAGCTGTTGCATTTTTTTCGATTACAATCGTTAGCAAACACCCGATACCGGTAGATAGCCCTTTATTGCCATTGACTCCCGCGAAGGCATGAGAGGCATTACTTCTCGAAAAAAAAAAGCATGCTGCCCGATTGAATAGAACAAAAATAGCTTCGACTGTCTCATATAATAAAGTGTCATATTCGTAAAGTGTAATCGTTACGGAGCTTCTGGTCATGCCCCACATCCAGTTGTGGCTTAATGCACTACCCCTGCAGCTGGTATCACACAGTAGAGGTGTTTTATGCAAAGCACATAATGAAAATAATGAAAAATTAATTTAGCTTTCCATGATTGCATTTTACATAGTCACAGATAGAGTAGTCCAACAAATACAATGTTCCCGAAGGTTTTCAGCACTGGGATGTTGCGAATCATCGTGATGAGAATATTAAAAGTGCCATTGGGGATCATTCTTCTCTTGGGTCGGATAAAATGGCGTGTTTTGCGATTATTTCCAACAAATCGAATCAACAGAAACTCACGCTTTTGGAAGAGGGAATTAGTTTACGCGTTTCGCTCGGTGGTATCCCACCCATAATCATATTGTCTCAATCAGTGTGTATTCGCTTATCCACATTCGCCTCGGAAATGCCTCCCCTGTTCTCGGTCGGTACCGCCCATGTCGGAAGGGAAATTATTTTATACGCTTTTATTACCCTAAATCAAATTTTACGAAACCATTTTCACGCCTCTTTTATTTTTCCTCCTGATGACGGTGTAACTCCACGGGGGAGTCTTCTACTCATCACAACGCCAACGTGTGTTTTGTTACGCTCGGAATGGGAAAATCTGCGATAAGGCAAAAAACAAATATCCATTTGACTTTTCACACCCGCTTGATGCCGGGGGCCTTTTGATTGAAAAAAAGAGAGAGTGTTTGAAAGGTCATGCTTGAGTGAAAAAACAGCGATTTACAGCATGAGTGCATTTTTGGAAGCTCGGATGGGTTCCGCAGGGCACTCTGAAAAAAAAAAACGGAAGCACCATTGAACAGATGGAAAGTTTGTGTTTTTCGTCGTTTTCAGGATCATCGGTGGAGGGCTGCAAAAAAAAATAGCTGGCTATGGTCACATGACCCTGGTAACAGTGGTGTAAATTCAGATTGGATATAATGGAATTATTGTTCTCGATGCAGAGAAAATCGCACTGGACGGAAATAATTCAATATTTGACAAATCGAATGAGAAATGGCTCGGTTTGAAAATGGAATATATCGTGCATGGTAGCATTTATCCGGTGCAAACATGGACTGCACTTATCCAAACGACATGAAAATTTTTAATCAAAATTGCAATAACTGGCTTTGCTATGTAAAGTACTTTAACAAATAATTGTGTGGGCACAGTAGCGGAAGCACTTTTGTAGTTAATAGTCGAAAATAGCAGCTAAAAACTTCGTTCATTAGGAAACCAGAAAAGAAATCTAGAAACCACTTTGTTAACGAAAAGTTTTACTTTGCGCACTCCGGAACAAGCATCCTCGTGCGGGAAACGGAGAACGGTTGCCGCAAATTGTTTCGCAAACAGTAATTTATTCAAACGCGAGATACTGCTCTTATAAAGTTCATAAAACAACGTGTTCTGTGTCGAAACGGAGATGCTAGACCGTAAATCATTACCTTTCCAGTTTCTGCTGTTTGGTGGGAATCCAGGGCAGCATCCAGGATGTTAACAGCCAGGAACTAGGCCCGGTAGACAGCGCTGTTGGTACCATGTTCGTACGTTACCAGGAACGGAATCTTCATTTTTTCCAAACTTCGATGCTGTGGCAAAGTTTTCCTTCTACTCGAGGGATATTTTCCGCGAGTTTACCGATTTTTTGGCGCTACTGTTGGTTGAATACTTCAGTAAATAATTTGCCAGCTCATTTAATATCATCCATTCGCCCGCTAATCGGATCTTAATCGTCTTGGCGTCTGCCAACCTCGAAACGTGGCATTTTGTTAAGTAGTGTTTCGCGAGATCATTACCCAACACTTGAATTGTGCCAGAGCATGGTTTCGATGCTTATGAGTTGGTAGACTGCTATCTATGAGCTTCCGTTTTTCCGTCTACTGTAAATGCTTTGAGAGAGGGTGAGAGTGAAGGCGAATAAGATTCGACGAAGCCATCGTTTCGGCATCTGTATGCACATCTTTCTAGTTAAATAGCAGTAGAATCTCACATACTCCTACTTATTGTGGTTATTAGGAAAATGATACGATCTGTACTGATCTAAATGAAGTAATTCATCTAAGTTCATGTTCTGTACGGAAAAACAAACCTTTGGACCGCAAAAATAATGTGCTCGAGAATGTTAAGGTGAATTGAAAATTTATATGACTCAACTTTATGAATGCTAACCAATTTTTTTTGACATGAGACTGTACTTTTGTTTTAAAGTTTGCTTCAAATAGAATTGGAACAAAGACAATTGCCTGTATTTCAGTTATTTATTATTGTATTCAAGATCTTTTTTTATACAAATGTAGCGTTTTCTTCATACTTTTAAGAAAAAATACGGATGAAATTATTCGTTACGGTTTTGAAGGAATTCTCGAATTTTTCCTGTAACACGGCTCATTAGGTGGCGCACACCTTCTTCGTCCATCGTTTTAGCTATCTTATTCCACCAGGTCGTCATCTGATTGATGTCTTTGACAACCTTTCCCTTTGCCTTGAGTCTCCTCTTCATGATTGCCCAGTATTTCTCAATAGGGCGAAACTGGGGGCAGTTGGGTGGGTTAAGGTTTTTCGGAACAAACTGGACCACTTTCTCTGCATACCATTCTTAAACGACTTTGCTGTAATGACAGCTTGCCAAATCTGGCCAAAACATTACAGGATGGTCGTGGGATCGAATGAACGCCAAAACTCGTTTTTGTAGACAGTCTTTTTGGTATAGTTCCGATGTCGTTGTCTTATTTGTAACGAAAACTTTTGTTTTTTTGCCGCACCTGCAAATGCCCGGCCAAATCATAAATTTTCTTGCAAATTTGTCGGCAAAAACAAATTTAAATTTGGCTGGAACATCCCCCCGAGCCGTTGCCAAGTAAAATTTTTGACCTGGGATTTGACCGAAGTCAGCCTTGACACAGGTTCCATCGTCCATCAGAAGACACCCGTTGAACTTGGTCAGCACCTGGTCATATAGTTTCCGAGCACAAATTTTGACCACACTATTCTGTTTCATGGTCCGATTTGGCTGTTTGCTAGCTCGATACGACTTGATTCCTTTCCGGAGTCGAGTTCTCCTCACGGTACTGTGGGCAGCACCGAATTTTCTGGCCAAATCACGGTCCGACAGATTAGGATTCCTCTTAATCGTCTTCAAAATCTTACCACGCAATTTCCGGTCGTCAGTTCGACTCCGACGATCGGCTTGAGGCTTCCGAATCGTCGTCAATGTTTTCTTATACCGTTTGATAACGCGCCATACGGTATTTCTGGGCAATTTCAGCTGTTTAGCTAGCCTAGATGCAGACCACAATGGATTTTACAAATAACTGTGCACAATTTTTTTCCTTCTTTCGGCTTCCATGTTGATTGTTTACAAAGTACAGTCGATTTTCGGAATGTCAAAAATCATACGTGAAGCTGACAAAATTCCGACACGTGGGCGCCAAGAGCTTCCAAATCCGTTCACCAGGAGCGCCACAATATGAGCAAAAGTTTGTTCCAATTCTAAATGAAGCAAGCTTTATAGAACGTAACTTTTACGGACGTAAAAAAATGAATGTGATAAGGAACTCTACGTCAGTTATTTGTATTGAAAACTCATGCAGGACATGAATATAACCATCGATTTGATGTTGAATCTATCTACAGCACATCTGGGGCAGAAATTTCGGGCTGAACAGTTCGGAATCCTTGGATTCAATTAATGATTGCAATCAATTTTCAGAACAAATGAGCTTAAGAGACACGTTCCTCTGATTATTTGAAATTTTTTTATTCCTACAAGGAAAGAAGAGAAGGAACATGGAAAGATATTGAGAAGTTGGTAAAGTGGGAATACAACATAAAGAAAAAAGAAACAAATCGTTCTGCACCCCAAATGGAACGATTTGCAGCGACAAAAATGTTTGTTTATAAAAACTTACAATACAGGAATGAGTAAAGAGATTTTACGAAAGCGACACAATTCTGCATCCGCGAAAGAATGTAGAACGATTCGCTATATTAATAATCAGAAGTAAATTTGGCACCCTATGAAGAAGCTCAAGATACCTTTTTGTACTGTATTGTATTCAAGCTTAACTATATAACATAAAACCGAAATACTTGCAGAAAAGCGATTGCACATAGTTTTAATGACAGCAGCAAACTCGTTGTACCGTTTAACCTCATTTATTTTCTAGGTATAATATTCAGTTGAAATATGATCTACAATCCAAAAGCAGATCCAATATGACCTATCAATATTGGTCCATATTACGTAGAAAACTTCAGTGATTCAAACACACATAATTGGAATGACAGTACTATCCCATTTGACACCCAAATAGATCTATATTGTAAATCTGAATTTAACATAAAATTTGTTTGTGGGAAAATTGGGGTAAAACGATGTAGCGCGATTCATGCGATCACGGAAAATATCTGTTAACTATTTTTTGAGGTAGAATAGAACTGTCTAGTTTAACCATTATTTGTCCAAGCACCGATCAAACTTTTATTTCTGTAAATTCATGGAAGAAGATGATTTAGGATAAAACAGAATGCAGTAATTTGCGGTCGATCTTATTAAAAACAATTCATTTATGGAACTTTTAAAAATGTCAGGATAAAAAATACTAACTTTGAAAATATTTGTTTGGGTTTTTATAGAATTATTGAGTAGAGTCGCGTTTTTGATTGTTTTTTTCCCCACTGTGTGACTGTTCGAAATTTACACATGCACCTACCGGTAATTTCGGAAACAAATCAGATTTAGGAATTTTGTAAGGAACCTTTCATTTGAATCTAAGTTTAGTAAAATCGGTTTTGCCATCCTTGATAAAACGAATTCTTTCATGGAATTTTTCACCATTGGTTCCGATGTATTCGGGCCCCAAATGCGAGGTCTAGTATAACCGAAGTCGGCTCCCTTGATCTTTATCTAACATGATCTACAAATTGGAATAGTTTCAAGCACAATCTATTTTTTTTCATTTTTGAGCAATTGTCTCAAAGCAAATCAAAGTCTTACATTCATTACAGGTATAACATTACAGCATTACATTCATTTTGTGTAATTCGGCCTTTCTGTTTCAACAGACTTCGCAGCCAATTCTAAGTGTACAGAATCATTACATGGCTATATGTACTATGGATCCTGCTGACACTAAGAATCCTTCCAGGTCGGGGTTCGAACATACGACAACTGGCTGGGTAGACCAGCATTCTATGCATTGAACCGCCAACCCGGGACAATTGTCTCAAATAATGGTTTAAAATTTAAAGCACTCATTACCCAGTAATTTCGGACCCAGCAGTAGGATTGGGATCCAGCACTGCATAGCAATCAAAATGTGCTACGTTGAACAAAGTGTGTAAATCGGTCAAGGTCGTTTATTGGAAAATCGTATCATATTCATTTGTCATGTTTAATTTATACTGAATAAACCAAACTATTTACTTATGATTTCTTTTCAGTAAATGTGAATTGCCAGGCCTTTCGTTTGATTATTTTAGTCAAATTTTCCGCAGTCTCTTCGGTTACATTCCACACAGCTGAACGCCTTGAGCTGTCTCTCACTAAGAGCTCTTTAATAGACGATGGTCCGATATTTTTCTATGCCCAATAGAAAAATATTGGACCATCATCAATTGGAGCTTATGCGTGTTGGAATCATATTCAAACATTTCGTCAAATTGGTGTCCGAAGATTTTCGTGATGCACAAGCAAAAGGAATAGCTAGCTTAAACGATTTCGCTCATGCATAAAAATATGGTTTCAAAATTGATATTTTGTAATTATTTTCTTCAAAGTCTGGAATCGAAAATTGGATCAAGATGAAAACTGTGAGGATTCAGGAGATTATAGGACCTCGAATTAGAATCTCCAGTCTCCAGTTTGTTCAGCCATCTCTAGGAAAAAGAGTGCATATTTTTGTTTTATTATTTGCACAGTCAGTCAAAAAGTCCCTGAACTGACAGACAGATGGTGTCACTAAAATCCCTCTAGCATTCGATACAGACATACTGTAAATGTAATCTGTCAAAATTGCATAACATTCGGTATTTTGTGTGCTACGTTAGGAAAATTAGAAACAATCGAGAAAACCGCTTCTCAATCCACCAAGTGATGTGATGGTGCCTTTCTCTTGCTATTTAAATACACGGAGAACCCGAAGATCACCAAATTTCAAGGTTGCAGTATTGTCACTTGGCTGAGAACGAAGACAGCAAAACGCAAAACAATAATCCTTTCATGTTGAAAATATTCAATGGCAATTGAACGTCATTTTTGTCAGTCACGTAGTGGCCATTTCATGTAAGAGAAAGTATGCAGATGAACATAAGAGTTCACTTCCGGTGAAACCCTCAACGAGTGAACACGTCGTATCGTGTTAGTGCGGTGAAAATTCGAGTATTTCGCGAGAAAGAAAGGATTTTCATCCGTACTTCGGTGACTCCACGTTGTCACATAGCGAGGGTTTCACTTGTAGTCCAGTGAAAAGAAAGTCCATTGGACTATAAACGAAAGCTAACTGGCAATATAGCTAAATCGCTGTGCCATCAATCGGCGTCATCTCAAGTGAGGTGACGCCACCAGAAGTGAAGAAGAAGAAGAAGAACATAAGAGTTAATTGTAAAACAAGTTTTCATGTACTGGATGGATATACAGTATAAATGTTTTAATCTCATCTACGATTTATGTATTTCCGGACAGTTCATGTCCATGTTATTAACTACGCTTAACGCCTAAAAATTACTGCTGAAGTAGAGCGATAGTATTTGTATTTTCATGGAAGTGCGCCTCTAGCATTAGGCCTATCAGCTACATTCTTGAAAACGGAATTAGAAATGCTCTTCAGTGAGACATCCTGCATGTGGAGTAAAAATTTTTTGATGCCCTGTGAACATTTTGCTTGTTAGTTCTATCTTCGGAATTATTATTTATTGTTGCATTTCTACATCATAGTGTTAAAGGTGTAAGCAGCTACTTAGGTGTAAGCAGCTCGGTAGGATTCGTAGTGTCAGTAGAATCGTAGCACCAGCCATGCACTGGCTCTGTACACTCTGAATCAGCTGCGAAGTCTGTTGAAACAGAAGGTCAAATTCCACTACAGGAATGTAATACCAAGGCTTTGCTAGCTACTTAGGCAACATTTCGTAGTTCAAATTGTGAACGATTAGCTGCCCCCCCGAAGAGACTAACAGTAAAAAAATATTTATTGCAATAGTCATCTTAAGTTGAAATTACTGAATAATTGGTGGAAACGACTGAGACAGTTTTTGCTTTCATGCATTCAGGTAACTTTGCTGGGAGTGAGCCATTGCTCAATTGCACGACTGACACCTCATTGAAATTTTTCATTTCCCACTTAGGGTGTATGTCATTGCTCAACTGTAACGGTTCATTACTCGTTTGTGGTGCGTGTCTCTGCTGGTTGTTATTGCTAAACTGCCAGCACGATAAATCAATAATGACAGTTTAGTAAAAACAACAATCGTTTCGTTGTACCAAATTTTAACCAATCAAATTCAGAAAAACAACTTTTAGTTGCTTTGCAATCGCTGGCTTTTCAGTATAGTTTCATCAAAATATTTATTTATTTATGTTGTCTGCCATTTGTATTATGAGTCTATCAAAAAAGTTAATTTCAAGACTTTCAAAATCGATTCATGCATCTTCGAAAAATTTCGGCGCATTGACAAACACTGTGATTTCTCACATGTAAGATTACATCTCCTGGAGCCTAAATGTTCGCAATTGCCCTCCGAATCTTGATCAATGATCATATTGCTATTTTTAAACAAACCTAAGTTTATCTGAATGCGTTGAGTGATCACCGAGAAAATTGAACGATAAAAAAATAATGAGTTTTCTCTTTAAGGTCTGAGGACAGAGTCGCGTGTTGAGTTTTAAATCGACCACGTGACTCGCTCAATTCCCTTTGCGCATCGTATTTCTCTTGTACTCTCTCGTATATGAGCAAACTGTACCGGGTTTCCAGCATACATTTTATTATTTTGATGAGAAGTTTTATCACAATAATCTATCGCATGGGTTGGACATTACATGATTCCAATGAACAATGAAAAAATATTCAACTTTCACAAAGATTGAATGTCTGTGTGTTTGGCAGCCTTGTCGAGCCAATTTTATTTCTCTCTACTTTTTCAGAATGCTATCAGGAAACCAAAGCAAAAAAAATGGCGGATGCATGGAAACTGACTTTGTTTCACAGCAAAATACAAGACTTTATTTTTATCGCGATAACATGAATGTTTTTATGTACTAATCGCATCTAAACTAAATTATCTAGACTTTGTCACGGTAGATTTATGAAACAAGCCTTCAAAGCCGAGATATTCGATGAACAAGTAGAGATATGCATTTCCGAGCGTTCCAATTTTCAGCAGTTCTTCAGTCAGAAAAAATTACAACACGACCGCTAAACTCAATGAATCATTCTGAAAATTTCACTGAATAATCTCAACTAAATTTCGAAGACATTGTCAGGTGGGTTTTTCTACATTCTGCACCGTTTCCAAGGAAATTTAATTTAAAACGGGAAAATAGCAAAAAAAACTACCACTTTACGGTACTGTCCTCAGCGCTTAATGTCACTCATATCATTACATCTCCGGAACCATTAGTAACATATATTTGTTCTTAGAATCTGATGAATGACGAATTAGCAGTTTTCAAACGAGCCTGAGCTTGTGGAAATCTGTTCAGCGATTTCTCCGAAAATTGAGCAGTAAGAAATAAACTGCGTTTTGTCGGTTACGTAACTTATTCCATATTATCTCCGGATTCAGAAGTGAGCTTCGACCTTTATCAATAGCGCAATAGTAGTTTTCAAACGGGCCTAAGTTTGCTGAAATTGGTTCAGCAAACTCTGAGAAAATTGAGCGTTAAAAAATAAGAGTTTTGTCGATTACGTCAAAGCAAAGCCTTGATATTACATTCCTTTTGTGGAATTTGACCTTTTGTTTCAACAGACTTCGCAGTCGATTGTTTCATAGCTAGCGTTGAGAAAAATAAATTTTCGAAAATCGCATGCTGACAATGCTGCGCTCCTGTTACTCATATAAATGAAATTAATGCTAAATAGCGTTTTATTGAATTTTATCTAAATATTTCAGTGTAATCAAGCAGCTGGAACTGAAACAGTCAACCATTATTTCTCTATCGCAATTCAGTTGCGAATTTTTTTTATTGATGAAAACATAATAATTGAATCTTGCACGAATCACTTCGGTGTCGAACTGAAGCGTAGTGGAAATTCAGCATCGAATTATCATTGGAGACTCTTCTCCCTTTAAATTATCTCTTCAGCGAAATATTCTGTGGGTGAAAATTAATCACCAAGTTTCGCTGACATAAAAAATCGTTTGTGAACTTCGAGGTTCAGAGTTTTATGAATGATTGTTTCATGAATGAAAATCTCGGAAGCGATTTTTTCGGTCACTGAGTTTTTAAAAAAATAACTTGAACTGATTTTTTCGCAAGTGACTATTTCTGATCATGATTTCTCCAACATTGTTCGTAGCATAGAGAACCATTGCAAGGCAGGTGCTACTATCCTACTGATAATAAAAATTCTTCCAGGTTGGGGCTCGAATATACGGCTACTGGCTTGTAGGACTAGTGTCCTATTCAGTGAACCGCCAACCCGGGCACGGTTGCGTTACTTATTCCATTACATCTCCGGAAGCAGAAGTGACAGTCATTTGATTTTCGAATTTGATCAATGACCTAATTGGAGCTTTCAAACGAGTCTAAGCTGGTGAAAATCGATTTAGCCATCTCCAAAAAAATTAAATGGTAAAACAATTTTTGAAAGGTGCACATACATACAAGTATACACATACACATAAGACTTATTTGGATGTAGCTTCAAGTGAATCAACCATTTTTGACTGGTATGCGTAATTTAAACGTGGTCGATCAAACACCTTCTGGTCGTGCAAAGATATCAAAAATTAATTCACAATTCTCGGTCGACTTTTCAAATGGCCGTATAAGCAAGTGACAGTTTCTCTTTTTTCACCATTTCTTCTATTAATTGCTAAGCGGTTATTTTCGACTTTCGATCAGCATTGTTTTTTGTATATTTAGATAATAGAGGTATAACCTTAAGGTAATTTACCTCTTCAAATCCATGAAAATCTTTACATATAATCGCGCCACAACAATCGAAACAAAACAAAAAGAAGCTGTTACTTTTTCATACGACCATTTGAAAAATCAACCGGGAATTTAGCATGAGCATATGAATACACAAGAACAATATTTGCTGTTCGATCGCTACGACGGCTAATTTCATCTATTGAAATTTGAATTATAACCGCATCCACTATATTCGTCGAATTTAGCCCTTACCGGTTATTTTTAGTTCACGAATTTAAAAAAAAGTTTTTTCTTCGAATGATGTGGTCATCGCTAAGACTGCAGCGTTTGTTGAAAGCTAAGGAGAAATCGTGGTATAAAAGTGGTGTAGATATGTTCGAAGGTCTTTGGAACAATTGTACTGCTCTTCAAAAAGGAGTGTTGGTATTAGACCGGGGACTTTTTATCGACGTGTTATACGAGAAACTGTGTAAAGTTGAATTTATATGTCTCATTCGAAAACTTTTGTTTCATCAATTTACAGTATGGGAGTTTGTGAATCATTAATGTGTAAATAAAATTGTCACAGTAGTTACCAAAAATACTTGCACTGAAAATTTTTCTTGCATACCAACACGGATGTATCAATTCTACTGATGATATACCATTTCATGAACGACGAATCTCCCCTGAAAGACTTAAAGTGGGGAAGCATAAATTTCCCTTTACTGGCCACCCTCAAAAAGCATTTCATTTCTATTTCTACTAACGCCTTTTCTTGCTTTTCTTCGGCACAACAAAGTGCCCTTTATAATGTTCATAAAATGATCCTCGACCGAGATAACCTTTTCCTTTATTTTTTTTCTGTCGCACAGAGGAAGAAAAAACCTCTCTCAGCGAAACTTCCGCGGTTGTGTCCTCATCTCTATGCTTTACCGCACGCTTGCCGCTTCCGCTGCTGTTGCTAATGCGGTTTCCACCAGCTTCCAGTGTTTAACCAGAAGTCATACTGCGATATTGGCGGAAAACTCCGGTGCTCTGTGACTTGGAAAGGGTGGTGCGAATATCGGTAAACTCCCAAAATCGTTTATTTCTGTTTGCGGGGACATTCGACACCCTCCTGGTGTTGCTGGTGCTTCTTATTTTCTTTCTCTCAAACTTCCACTTCCTCTCATCAGGATGTCAGTGTGGCGATAAGTTAAATGTGTTTATAAGTACAACCCAGCTCACTCCTCGGCTGCCAATCCTCCGAACGGTGAGTAGCGGTAGATCGGGACCCGCTGGGAACACCACCTACTTTCCTCGTTGGGTGATGTAACTTTCGGATCTTGGAGAATTCGACACGGCGACGAAACTCTAGGGTTAAATCGGTAAAACCTAGACATACAACTATATGGTGTTTGAATATAAGAAACAACAAACGGCAAAACAATTTCTCGAAGAAATTTACATCTCAGACAGCCGCTCTGCGTTGGGTGAACAAGTCTCCTCCCCCAGCGCACACATAAAGCTTCCTCTCTATTTTTATGCTCGCTTTGTGTAAGCATTATAATGTCCTTTGTGTGCGCTCGAGTCGGACTCCTCTGCAGTTTGGGCGGTCGTTCCTTCCAGGCTGTCTTACATTGGTGCCATTTTAGCAGACCACCTCGCAACGTCTTCTTCGTAAGGCACAACGGTACAATGTTTTTTTGCCTTTCTCTATAGAAAGGTATTAGAATTGCTGGAAAACCGACTTCTGAACGGAGCCTCGGAGACCCATAGTGTTATATACCATTCTACTCAGTTCGACGAGATCGGAAAATGTCTGTGTGTGTGACTTTTGGTTCCGGAGATATGATTGTATAAGTGACGTAACCGACAAAACGCGTTGTATTTTTTTCTCGGAGATGACCAAACAGATTTTAACAAGCTTAGGCCCGTTTGAAAGCTATTGTTGGGCCATTGTTCGAGTTCGAAGACCAAATGGCTGTGAATTTTGGTTCCGGAGATATAATGGTATACGTGGCGAAACCGACAAAACACGTTGTTTTTTACCGCTCTAATGTATATAAGGGGGCCAATATTTTGGAATCACCTCTAATTTCGTAAAGCGCCATTGCTCAAAAGTTTAAGCACCTCAAAAAAAGTTCACATGCAAAATTTGAGCTAAATCGGACATGCACACCAAAAAATCTTAAATGACTTAATCCCTCATACGATGTAATTCATAAAGGTGCAGCAGGTGCGACTGTCTGCACACTTAAAAAAACCTTGTGATTTTACATCTTATTAGATGCACATAAATGGAGCGTTGCAGTTCACGCAAATTTACGTGGAAGAAAATTTAATATTGTGTCTTAAAATCCATGACATGATATTCATTGAAATAAAAAAAAGAATACTGATAGCAACCGCCCGTGACTTGAACCGACAATCATTGGATCACAAGTACGTCTGTTAATCGACTGAGCCACAGAAGCATGCATCTGCTTGGTTGGTAAAAGATGCATTCAAATTCATACAGTCGCACCTGCTAGCAGAACGCAAGTTACAGTCGAAACCAGTAAAATTCAAGCTCATCTAGCATTAAGTCAATACAAATAACATTTTCCGTCATTTGACTAATTAGGTCTTTATGAATTACATCGTATGAGGGATTAAGTCACCTGTAGAATTCAATTTTTATTGGAGTGTGGCTTTAAATGCCTCTTTTACCAGCCAAGCAGATGTGTGCTTCTGTAGCTCAGTCGATTAACAACGTGCTTTGCGATTCAATGGTTTTCAGTTCAAGTCGCGGCGCTTGCTTTCAGTATTCGTTTTTTTTATTTAAATAAGTTTCATGTTATGGAACTTTAGACACAATATTAAATGCTTTTTCACGTAAATTTGCGTGAACTGCGACGCTCCATTTATGTGCATCTAATAAGATGTAAAATTACAGGGTTTTTTCGAAGTGTGTGGGTAAGGGGTGCTACCCAGCGGTTAAAGATTAGGCAACGGCAAATGTCAAGCGCTTGGTTGGAAAAATGATGCCTACTATGTGATATAAACACCGAAGAATGCATTTGTGAACTACTCGATTCAATCTGAATCAATTGGTGTCAAAAATAAGCCCAAATTAATGTCACAAACTATTTAATAAAAAGATAAAAAATGTTTTCATGAGACTTTTTTGAAGAAAAGGAAAGGCATTACCACCCCACTAGGTGGATTAAGAAAGGTTTTTTGTTTTCTTTTCTCACTCCTAAACCGTCGTACATTGGTAGTTTTATTTGCCAGTTGGGTGATAAGAAAGGGGACCCGTTTTGTCATTATAGCTCCTGAAATACTTCGAACATTCGTCCACTGCCATTTGGCGAAAACAACGAAAAGGCCATGGAAGAAGCACCCAGCATTCGGGAGGGCCACTATCCTGTGCTTTTTGATGACTCTTTTTATGAGCTTTCTTCATTTCTGCTAAAGCCGACATTACGATATGGCTGGTTTGGCCTTTGTGTCGCACTATAATGGAAGGTACAGGACGCGTATCTTTGTTGTGGGGGTGAACGTAAGAAAATAGTACCGATACTATCAGAATGTTTCTTCTCTTGTTCGTTTCCTCTTTATGAGAGCACGGGAAATAGGCTGAATAAAAAATTGTGATCCTAACCATTAGTTCTGTCAGATTCTTCGTACTGGCCGATAATTGAAGTCGGGGTGGAGTTTTTTTTATTTTTACGGAAATGGTGGTGGAATGGATATATCAAATTAAAATAGATTTCAAAACATTCGTCAGCATTCCTATCAATTCTTGTATGTAAACATGATTTTTTATAAATAGAAAATGAGTATGTAATATGAAAACTGAAATAATCTTTTTCTAATCTCATTTTGTAGCGCTGAAAACGGCCTAATACACTAAGGTCTTTTTTTAAGCGGTTTTTTAATGCGACTTTTTTATGAGAATTTTCAGAGTTATGCGGTGTCTCTTCTGCGGTTTTTTTTATGTAAAGTTTCAGAGTTATGCGGTTTTTTATGCGATGTTTCAGAGTTATGTAGTTTTTTTCATGCGAATTTTCAGAGTTATGCGGTTTCTCTTCTGCGAAGTTTCAGAGTTATGCGGTTTTTTATGCGAATTTTCAGAGTTATGCGGTACGTAAACTCGACTTCAGTGTACACTGTTTTACTGACAACAAACGAAACAGGAGAACTCGGATCGCGGAAAGTAAATCCCGTTTGTGTAGTGTGTGAAAAAACGAATGAAAATTTATTTAGCGGTAACAGAAAATTTGACTGTTTGGTTTGAACGATGTTTAGTCGATTGACAACGATGGTTGAAGGGATATGCTAGATTACACTCGCTTGTTTTAAAAACTAGCGATTCTTTAGTTTGGTCAGTGCGATATATAATAAAATAAAAAGTACGAATTTCCTCTATTCATAAAATCCTCTAAAAAACCCCGGATATAGATAAAAACTTCAAGGGTAAAACTCAGAATAGAGAAAAAAATCTGTTATACTGGAAATAAATATTTATTATTCAAACCCCGAAGAAAAACTGGTCCGGGTTTTACGTAACTGATTTCAACCTTTTTCAATCCACCTAGCCTTTCTCATATAACTTATATTTTCAAAAATATCACTAGAAGATTCTATCAAGATTTTTTTTAAAATAAAATCAGAAACTGTCAAGTTAATAAGAACTTCTCTTTATTTTGCACTTGTCAATTGTTCAAGTGATTGCATAAAGGCAAGTATTTTATAGAAAAGAATTTTCACCTGAAAAATATAGATCCAAATGTGGCAACAATGCACGGTATACGAAATTAAAAAAAAAACACGCTGCGAACTACACTTATCCCTTATAATTTCGAAACAGAAAGTCGGATTTGGATGAAATTGCACACTATCTTTTAAGATTCATTATTATTCATGCTTTCATTTGAATAATGATTTGTGCAAATCGGTTTAACCATTGCTGAGAAATCGGAGTGAGCTCCGTTTTTTGAAGTATTTCTTCACTATTATCGGTGCTTTCGGAACCGGAAACGGGGGACACAAGGTTTATATATCCTCCAACTAACAAGATCTGCCAAATAGATGGATTTGCCAGTAAGTTTTATAAAAAATCCCATCTCGTCTCGCCTTCATTTGTGAAAAAATACTCATGAAATTGAATTTTTTTCACTGATCATATGTTAAATATGGTGTTAAAGCGGAACAGGAAGATCCGGAACGACTTTTCGGAGACTTTTTAAAGAATTTTACGATATTTTTTGCTTCTTAGATTGTGAGAAATTTCCGAGCAAAATTGAGTTCGCATTTTTTCATAAATTTGCACATATTTCTTTGAAATTCAGGAACCGGAAATCGAATCCGAATGAAATTCAGGAACTTTGACCATAAGACCTTTAACATTTAAATCTAAGTTTGTGGAAGTCCGTTCAGCCATCCCTAAATTAGATATAAATGTTTATTATGACCATTCTCGTGATTGATTGCACACTATGAGGCGGTTTTTGAACAAACTATATTTTGGTTTCATGGTACTATATTTTGGTTTCATGGTACTACGAACATATTATACGCCCAATGTTTATTTATGTACTGGAAGACTTTAGGCAGCTTTCCGGAATGTCTTTATACTGCCATGCAACGGGACTTGCATTTCAGGACGAATAAAAAGACCAAGTTTCCCAAAAAAATATTTGGTTTGGCAGGTAATATGCATACAAAGCTTCATCACTATCAGAACAATAAACAAGGAAATAGATCAACAAGACCCGGCTGTTTTAGTGGGCGAATCAGAGCAGACATCCCCACTCGCTGGTTTACAAGTGCCGTAGTTTGACAATTTATAAAACACGAGAGCTGTGTTAATGCGTGAAGCATTTCACAATGTAAAAACCTGTTTTACTCCCCCTAGTGGTGTAATGTTGCTTTTCTCATATTATTCATTTTCTCCTATATATTACAACAGGGATTTTCCGAAATACTACAATTTAAAAATGTTTAGAAAAGAGTTTTGAAGATTTGTATTGCATTGATATACTACATTTGAATTTAGGTTAGTAAAAATATATTCGATCATATGTGAGAAAGTGAAGTGAGCTCCATTCTATCACATTTGATTACTATTGTCGCTACTACCGAAAATAAAAACTGAATATCGGCATAGTGACATTCGGTTCATTCAACCGTACACTAAAAAGACTTACAAATTCTTTTTTCTCTATGGCGATTTGAATTTTAGAAAAAAATGTGCCGGTTGTCGGACATGGATAAATTTCAGCAAATCATTTACGGGATTATCAATGCACGCAGAAAAATTAATTTTTAATTCAAACATATTGCGCTTTGAATTCAAAGAAATTTTTATTTCAATCAGCGCCAATTTTCATTTATTTTTGATTCAAATACATTAGATATTCACTTCAAAACAAATAATTTTTGTTTCTATACGCAAAGAAATAAATAAAATGAACAGTTATTTCTAATAGATTTTGCTTCGAATTCTAATATATGTTATTTCAATTTGGATCTAATTTCATTTCAGTTTCATTTAAAATTGTTATTTGATTCAAAACAAATAAGTTTTGTTTCTACAATCTTGCTTTCTTGAGATTGTGTGTAGATTGAATAATATACATTTTTAAATTCATTAAATTGTTATTTAAAACGGGTTTCTGTAGAATTATTGTGAATATATTTACTTAAAATAATCACCGTTGTTTTAGGGTTTTTTAAAAGACCGCATCAGTAAGTGACAGTTTCTATTTCATGTTTTTCTCTTCTATCAATCACCCTGCCAGTCAAAATATTTCATTGAAATATATCATATTATGTATCTGGATGAAAAGAATATTTGTTTGAACATAACTTTTAATTTGAATCTGTACCACCCCATATTTGATTCAAATAATGTAATGTACTGTAATAAGCATTTGAATCAAGTAAATTTTTTATTTGATTTAATAAATTTTTCAACTTTGAATCGATATCTTAATATATTCATATCTAATATGCATTGCCACACTAAATTTAATCTATAGAGAGTTTTATTCGATTCAAATGGTAATTCAAAAATATTTTTATTTGATTTAAACAAATGTTAGAAGTGGATTTGAAGACACAGTATATTAGAATCTAATGCGTTCTATTTCTCTGCGTGTGGTTTATTTGATTACAGACTCCCATGATCTGCCATCTAGAGAAATTCATTAGCCAATATACGGAGGCATCTTACGAAATTTTTTTTCTTGAAATTGATATTTTTAGGCACTCAACCTCCGGAACCAGGGGTTTGATCCGAAAAATAGGAATATATTATGGCTTCTTAAGACCTTTTAGTGGAATCTAAGTTTGTGAAAATCGCTTCAGCTATCTTCGAGAAAAGTAACATTAATTCCAAATTTTTGGTGTATATCATTCTGTAATTCCGTAATCGGATGTCGGATCCAAATGATATTCAGGAACTTTATATGGAACCATAAGACCTTTCATTTGAATCTAAATTTGTGAAAATCGGTTAAGCCATCTCCGAGCAAAGTGAGTGACAATATTTGTCACACACATTTACACACAGAGACATTTGCTCAGTTCGTCGAGCTGAGTCGAATGGTTATGGCCTCGTTTCAAAAGTCGGTTTTTACAATGATTGTATAACTTTTCTATATGAGAAAGGAAAAAAAAACACCGCACAGACAGCGCTCAACTCGAAGAACTATGCCGATTGATATATGACACATTCACTAGTCAAATATTAAAGTGATTGCGTAAAATGTTCTTGAAGCTTCAAACAATCACATTAATTATGTTTATTATAAGAATACATAAGAAAGGTATCAAGAGGTAGATTGAAAAAGTTTCAGAAAAAATTTACAAGTTTCCTAAATCAGGGTTAATTTTGTGAAGCAAATAAATGTACACACTCCTGATACCAGATAAATCGTTTTGTTCCTTTTACATATCACGCAGATTTTCCAAAACAGGAGTCGGGTTGTTACTGTCAGGACCGCCTTTTGTCAACGACGATGTGGAAGCTGAATACGAAACGAATCGGTCGAATCTTCATTGCGAAATTTAGGCCACGCTCCGGATCCACCTGCCAGAGCGAAAAAGGTACCTCTTCTGGAACCGGTGCTGATTCGGGAGCATGACCTGACTACCTGATGTGTACAGCCATTGTGTTTCGGCCTTTTCCTATGTTGGTTGCTTTGTTCGACTGCGCCGTGGCGGGTCAAATGATGATAAAATGTCGTCGTTGTGCTGCTACATTCAGTCCCCAGTCAGTTTATAGCAGGTGACAAAAGTGGCCGGAATTATGATGAACCGCACTTGGGCCGCCAGTCGACGACGGGAGGCAACCACACGGACTCAGCTCATGACGATTCAGCAGCTACGGCAGCTGATAACAATGAACCATAATAACAAAACTGGGTGGCGTATCCTGCCTGGCTCGCGGCACCGTCGGCCAGGAGGTGGAAATCATTCTCATTCAAATTTTTATTATTATTTACATCATGATCGAAGGTTGTGCTATCGGCTTTGCCAGCAGACACTATCGTTTCCGCTTTTGATTGATTGGTTGCATCGTTTCAAAAATCATTTCGATTGGCAAAGGCCGAAGCTTTCATGTATGTGGCCTGAATCATTACAGCAATATTTTTGCTAGAACTAGCAGTGAAAAAAAATAACGCGAATAATTATGGAAAGTAAGGATATAGAAATATACGAGAAGTAAAAGTGTCGCAATAATTATTGATCTACCCTCAATCACTAATTTTTGGTAGTTAAGATGAAAATATTGTTTTGTGCCAATTCAAAGTAGAGTAAATTTCACCCCTTTTCTAAACAAAATCGATTTTAAATGACAAATGTGTTAAACCGCTGAAAATATGTTTGTTATCGCCAACGGCTTTGTCAGATAGAAAACAGTCAACCACGGTAGATTTCATTATCTCCCAGAAGCAATCAAACGAAACAAAGAAAACGGTTTTGAAACCGGAGAAAGAGAGATATTCGTCTCCAATGAACCCTTCCCGAATCAGATTTTTCGTTGACACCGTTTTGATATTTGTAACCACTTTTCCACGCTGAATAGAACAAACACATCGATGAGATACGCTCTATTATTTACACATGCACTTCATTTGTTTCTCGCTTACAATTTAATATTCAATGAAGTGATTACCGCCTGATTGTTTGACGCGTGTCTGCTGAAGAACTAGCTGTAGGGAAGGCCGGAACGATTCGCCTTCCGTAACTTCTCACTTCCGCAGCCAGGACGCGCGGTTGACCCAGAAGCAAAATCTACACATTTGCTAAAGAGGGCTGACTTCGGGTATCTTCGGGAAGGGGAGAAGTGCGTTGTGATAATAATTTGTTATTTATTTTTCGCTTGATCTACCCTCGATGAAACACCCGTGCACTATTGGTAAACATGTATTATAGAGTAGAACAAAATTTGCACGGAATAACATGCGAACGATTTTTAATGTTCCGAGTAATATTCTAAACGACTCATCTCAAAAACCCTTATTTTTAATCGAAGTCTACCTTTTGAAATCCTATATTCTTCCTATCCATGATTCCATAAGTCTATGCGATGTATATTCACTGCTTATACGATTATTTTGACCACCTTTCTTTGACGTAAATGGCACTGTGAGTTCATGTTCCAACTGGTAGCTACAAGAGGTTGTGGTTTGACTTTGCACCTACTGTTGAAATGAAAAGTATGGTTGCTTTCACGAGCTATAGGCATAAGCAACGAAGATTCGGGAAATTAATTCTTACAAATTAGGTTATGGCAGAGGGTGATTTTTCACATTGAAGATTGTTCAGAGAAAAATTTCTGCTGCTTGAATTTGTTTCTCTTATAAATTTTTATCATGAGAAATGAAAATTTGTTTGTGTTAATAGGGTAAAACGGCGAGAAAAAGATAAAATGAAATGATACATTTCGTGGCTGCTTCCAAATTTGCGGGTGATCATAGATTTAGCATTACACTAGCCTACTATTTATGTTGGGTAGGCATTCCTCTGCAAGCTGTAAATAAGAAACAAAACATTTTTCGATCAATTTTCTGAGTATTCGGCGCATCTTACGTCACGCGTTTTATATTGAAAATGCAACATCTCTCCCATAGTTTTTGTGTGGCGTCTCTACCGATTTTGAGACATAGACGCCGCTTAATTCCAAATGACGATGAAAAAAAAACTTTGCCTGTGATTGAAAAAATATCTTCGACAGCGTTCTAGCTTCTACAAAAATAAATCATTTTAATATTTTTAAAAGGATTCCGTATGAAATACCATCTTTTACGCAGCGCAAAATAAATATTTCTTTCACTGCAACAGAACTAACAATATATTAGGGTACCAGAGGTATTTTGGCCCACCTAACAAACTTTATGGATTTTATTGACGTTAAGTCACTCATGTTGCATCAATTTGGAGCTAATCACATTAAATTACCTATTGTGGAAGGGGTTTTCAAAAATATTGCAACATTTGGTAGATATTTTTACAAATGGGTCAAAATAAAATCAATCCTAAAGTGGAAGAAAATACCTATGTTAGCCTATCGGTTATAAATATTTACAGACAAAACATAATTCGCTGCTTTTACTTATTTTTTTGTTGTCGTATCACGAGGTGAATTCACGTTGACACTAATAGCTCTAGAGCACTTCTTTAACTACAAACTCGAAAATGCGGCAGCTCTCCCAGAGTGGCATCTCGCCCACTTTACCCTGTTTGAGTCAACTAACGAAAAACCGAAATGTAAAAAGTTTATTTTCACACGTAGAGAAAATCTTTGGGAAATCGAGTTAAATTATTTTTGGGGGGAAAAGTAGAGTTGAGTCATTTCTTCAAAAAGATAGTAAAGGAAAGTCAATACAAAACACTCTTATGCTGATTTAAGAAGGTCTCATTTTGCTCTCATTTTGAAGATAAATTAAGAAAAAGAGATAAACATAAAGATTATGCCGTAACAGTAAACAGTAAACAATATGTAGAATATATTTTGTTCTTCTATCTTTCTCAGGATGAGAATAGTTAACAACAACTCATACTTGTTTATTTTTCTTCGTTAGCTATCTCCGAATGTGGTGCTTTGTCAGTGACATCACGAGGCTACAAAAAAAAAATCATGAGTTTTAGAGGTGACCTAATTCCACATACGATGCAATTCATGAAAACCAAAATTGTCAAAGAACTTAATTCTACATGAATGAACTCAAACGCAGGTCTGGTCACTACCTGAATTTGTTTCAATCCACATAGTGGCGTAATGGTGCCTGTGGAATTCTCCACTTTTCTTTGCACCTAAAATAAAATAAGAAAGTGTGTTTGGACATCAACTTACAAGATTGTAGATTACTCTTCAAATTGTATTCACTTTCTGCACTTCAATTAAAACAAAAAACTTCTAACATTTTCTACACTTTGACTCAAATCAAAAACTTCTGATTTCTTGTTCCAAGAATTATTTCTTAGTTTTTGAAGCGAAGTTTTTAGTGTCACCTCAAAAAAATATTTTTTTTTGAAATCGACTTTCTGGGAAAGTGGGAAGGGGAACGTGCCATTTGAGCCAATTTGTTCTGTTGTTCTGATTCATGCAATTCTAAGAGTTTTGGCATCAAATTTTTTTTCGATTTCGGAAATTTCATGTACCCCCCTCCCCCCCTATGGTGATTTTTCAATATCTATGAAAATTCCACTAAGAAGGGTTATTTAGATTAGCATCACTCTTCTCATAGAAATAGGCAACGCAAATGTTAAGCCTACTATGTGACATAAACACTGAAGCATGCTTTTGTGCTTGATAAAATCTGAATCAATGGGAGTCAAAAATGAGCCCAAATTAGTGTCACGAATTATTCAATAAAACGATTAAAAATATTTTTATGAGACTGTTTGATGAAAGAGAAAGGCATTATCACACCACTAGGTAGATTATGAAGGTTTTTTTTTTGTTTCGATAAAAGGGTTTTCAACCCTAAGATCATTCTGATCATTTTCTGACCCTATGTGCGGGGTTGGGAATCGGGTTGCGTGAAAGGCATCGACTTACCCATCACGCTATACCCGTCTCCAATATGGAAAAATGTTCCATCTGAAGAAACATTTCACTCGATATTATCGTGAGATGGGAAACGTTACGTTATGGTAAAGAAGAAAGAAAGCGTTGCTTAGAATAGTTCTCTTAAATTGAGGGTTACAAATCATATTTGAGTTATTTCGTGGAAATTATTAAAGTTAAAAACTGTTATAAAGGTTAGATTCTTGCGGTAAATGAGTTACGATGCTTTACTTTTAAGGAAGTTATAGGTGTTACGAAGCGTTATATACGTCGCTCTTTTGTAAGTTATAGGTGTTACGAAGCGTTATATGCGTTGCTTTTTTGTAAATTATAGGTGTTACGAAGCGTTACATGCGTTACTTTTTTGTAAGTTATAGGCATTATGAGGCGTTATGAACAGTTACAAGCGTTGCTCATTTGTAAGCGTTACCATGCGTTACATGCGCTACTTTTTTGTAAGTTATTCTCGTTACGAAGCGACACCTTTTGTGAGTTACAAGTGTTACGAAACGTAACTATTTTTAACGTTTAAGGCGTCACGAAACATAGTTTTTGGTGTTACATGCGTTAGTTTTTTGGGAGTTATAGGCGTTACGTGCGTTAGTCTTTTGCGAATTACAAGCATTACAAAGTCGTACTTAGCTTAAGCAGTGTGCCAAAAAATATATTATATTATTGAATAAAAAAAATATATATTACATTTTGTATGAATATTTCTGAATGTTGTCCTACATACCTTATGATAAAAAAAGAACCGGAATTTTCATTTTAAAATTCCCGCGCTTGTCCAATCGGTAAACTTTTATTCTCTCAACGTTGGCAACATTTTTATACACATTCTGTCAAATTTTGACGCATATCGTACCATTTTTGTTTGGCGTCTATACAAAGAAGTTTAAAAATTTTCGTGTGGCGATTTTTATAATGGATGATATTTTAGAACAACGTGCGTGCATCAAATTTTGTGTTGCAAATGGATTTAAGTGTTCCGAAACGTTGAAAATGTTAGAAAAGGCCTTTGGTGAATCGTGTCTAGGAAAAACACAGACATACGAGTGGTATAAACGCTTCAAAGGTGGTCGTACAAGCTTGGATCATGATGAGATCCCTGGCCGCCCAACAACATCTGTTACTGAAGAAAACATTGAATCGGCGAAGCAAATCGTGTTGCAAAATCGTTCTGTACCGATTAGAGAGATTGCTGTGTTGTTGGGCATCTCTTATGGATCAGCCGAACACATTTTAACTGATGTTTTGGGTTTGAAACGCGTCGCTTCTCGGCTGGTGCCAAAAAAGCTGAATTTCATTCAAAAACATCCACCAAGCACCGTACTCTCCAGATATGGCCCTGTGTGACTTTTTGCTCTTCCCCAGACTCAAATTTCCATTGCGGGGAACGCGTTTTGAGACCATAGAGACCATAAAAGAGAATTCGCTGCGTGAACTAAAGGCCATACCTTCGGCGGCCTATAAAACTTGTATGGAAAATTGGATCAAGCGTTGGCATGCATGTATTGCCGCAGGAGGAGAGTACTTTGAAGGCGATAATAAAGAAATTTATTAAAAATTGAAATTTTGTGTTTTTTAATAAAATTCCGGTTCTTTCTTGATCATAAGGTATTTGATGTGACTATTGTTGTTATATTCCAAGAGCTAGCATTAACCGAAAATAAATTGGGCTGTGATCTTGGAAAGCCATCTAACGAAAATCAGATAATTTTTTGTTCAACCACTTTGATTAATTCGTTTAATAGATATAAAAAACACAAGCTGTATTGATACAACTAAATATTTTGAACAATACGATTTTGCATGCGATGTTTTGAAAATAGAAAAGGAAAAATCAATCCAATTTGCAAGAATTCGACATAGAGTTTCTTTTCAGGAGGTTTGATTCAAACGTGTTTTTTCATGCAGTTCGTGTGTTTAAATTCTGAAACACAAAATTTGTCAAAAACATACTACTTTAATTGTTAATCATTCAGATTAAAGGAAATTCGTCGTGCTTTTCACTGTTTTGTTATTCAAATGCAAATCATTTGTGAAATTAGCTAAAATCGCGTACAACGTACGTTTATGACACCATTTCATTTAGTTCATATTTGAAATCTTCATATTTTAAAACATAACGCCTAAATTTATGTTGCAAAGATTAGCATCGTAACAGAAACACGTCTGAAGGTGTACCTAACAACGAGAAGTGCGTTACACTTAAATATCAGCGAAATCAGTCCAAATGGATCATGATCCGAGAACTTTTAATCATGGTGTATTATCATAAAATGAAAATATACTATTTTCCCCAAATCATGTCTCGTTCTGCTCATTTCTAGAATCGGAACTTTGCCCGTGTTAGATAGAGGTTTTGAGAGTTACTTAGTCAAAGCTCCACTGACGATAAAGCATAATGGATAGTCGAATCTTTCAAATATGATATGCCAGTGACAATGGTTCTAGCGACGAGCAGCCATGGCCATGGAGTTATATGGATACGTACGCTTGATACAACAAAGGACACCCCAGGACTATAGCTATTAGATAAGGTAAGTACTATGATTTGTTTTGGTTCAAAGTTAATATATGACGATGACAATTTATTTTTGTTCGCATCTGAGGAAAAAATTCTGAAGTTGACCCCCCCACCATTTTCCACGAGATTATTGATTTTTCAATAAGTGTTATGGTTTTGTAGTATTAATATCTACGAACATGTTCGTTAAATATTTCGTCAATATTAGAATTTTTCATACTATTTTTAGTAACATAATTTATGTACCTTTTCATTGAAATGCTTTCTGAAACTTAAGTTCTTTTCGAATAACACGAAATTTTGCAAATGGATAAACAACTATTTTTGTCATAGAATGAAGAAAAAATTGTTCAAAAAAGTTAAATTTTACTAAATTTTTTACTTAAATTTTCTAAATAAATTTATATTAAAGTACCTACTTCACGCGATTTCTGTTTCTCGTAAATGTTAAAATGCTGCATATATCATTGGTTTTCATAATCAACGAAAAAAAAATCCGTGATCAAATAGGGTTTTTAAAATATTTGATTATTTGTGTACGCGCGCTTCATGCAAATTGCCCCGCGTGAGCGAATCGGCATGGTGCGGCAGGGTGCGATGTCGTCGGTGCTACTAAAGCGAGCTGCGACAGGTTTGGACAAGTAGGCATAGAAAATGATTTTTTTCCTTTCTCATTTCAACTTTTTCAAAATGTAGTATTTCGATGAATATTTGCTGTAATATATAAGAAAAAATGAATAGTATGAGAAAGGCTAGGTAGATTTAAACAGGTTTTTTATTACTTATGTACGTACAACAGGAAATTTAATAATCACATATTGTTTTAGAATTTTTTTAGTCATTTTAGAAGTTTTCACTCATCTCCTTTTATTTATTTCTACTTTATTATACAAGTGTTCATATTGCAAAATGAAAGCATTCGACAGTCGGGAATTTATCGAGTAAATAATGAGCTGTTGCGAGAAAATAATGGAAACAAAGAGAAACTGTCATGTTTTTCTATGACCTTATAAAGTCTTGTTTGTTTTTGTTTGAATTTTTAAACATCAGTGCCGCTTCTAACATTCTCGAACACACAATTGTTTTCATTTTCACTTTTTTGCCTTCGAGCTGGATATCGGACCTCCTTTTCATCATTCCCAATCGATCCTAATTTCGTATTCATAACCCTTTATTCCATTTCTTTGATCCTTTTCTGCTGCAATCATGACAGGAAACAAGTCAGAGCAGCTCGAATTTCAATTCACCCATCGCCTCTGCCGAATCTGAATAACGATTCAGAGTCCGTAGTAGGAGAAAAATAGCACCCATTACGAAAGGGCACACGCTGCTGACCGGAAATAAGAAGATTCGTATCACTGCCACCAGCACCGCTACCGTCTTCCTGTCGAGTGAACGGACTGCAATTTCGGTGCGCCTCTGGAAAATTGGCATAAGCCAAAAGCATAAATTTACGGAAAATAATGTCCCTTTTTCCTTCATTATTTTGGCCGAGCGCAAGAAGAAAGAAACTCCAGGCTCCATCAGTATATGCGCAATTCGGAAAGAGAAAAAAAAGTTGAACCCAACCCGGATATCGAAGACCAAAATAAGAGGTGCCTTTTTCTGCTTCCAAGCGATTCACCCAAAAATGAACTGAGAAAACACAGCGCAACGAATTTTCCCAGTAGGATGGCTGCTGATGGATCTGGAATGGGCGAACACAATTCTGATTTATTGAAACCCTTATTTTCTTATCGGTTTCCTTTTTCTTCCTCGGCACGACAACAAAATGAAATTTTCTACAGAATCAGACGTCTTTTCTTTTTCGGTTTAGTTTCTTTTTTCCCCGACCGAAATAAAGACGGAAAAACTTTCAGACAATGCAAGCCTCGATTGGATGGAGGAAAAAAGTCAAGTTCAGGCGATGATGTCAAATCTTGACGCAGCGGCTCGAAGGAATAACATGTTGTAAGAGAAAAAAAAATTGCTCGATAATTAGTTTAAACATTGATAAATGGTTGCCAAATGAAGCGTCATTCTTTGCAATCGCCTGGAGAAGCCAGTTAATTCAAAATTCTCGGATTCGTAAATTGAATGGCTTATCTGAAAGAACCGTCTACAAACCGAATCATTATTTCTTTGGCGGATATCTTATGGAAACCATGAAGAGTTTTTAAAAACTCTCGACGTAAATGGCTTCATTATCGCACTGATTTTTCTTTGGTATTTTTTTTACTGCTCCTCCGGATGGAAAGCGGTTACTCTTATTCGGAAGGAAATTCTGCGTACACACAGTAGCTGGAATCAGCCACAAAAGAGTGCTTCATTATGACAGGCTCATCAGGGTTTCTGTGTTTTCAGCGACCCATAAAGGAAAATTTCACAGAATGATGAGGTGAGGGTTAACTTCGTTCGACATTGGTGAAGTTTCTTGCGATAGAATTTGGTCCGAGCTCGGTGACATGGGGCTGCTACCGGTGAGTAGGGGAATTAATACCAGAAATATTTTTTTTTTAATAACAACTATTTTTTTTCCTGTCGGGGTTATATGAGCATAAAAACATTTGCCGTGGTTTTGATTATAACGGATAATTAACAGGTCAACAGGAAACATCGATAGTGTAAAAAATCTGACATTACCAATCCACAATGAAAGATGGCCGTGTGACGTACCGTGAAATTGAAGCAGCCTTCGGCATTAGTGTGAACAACTTATGTGTTATTTTGCCTGAACATTTAGTCTACAAAAAACTCTATCGTGGTGCTTAAAATGTGGTATATAACATTTACACAGGTGACGAAACATGGATTTACTCATATGAGCCTGAAACTAAACAGCAATCAACTGTATGGGTGTTCCAAGAAGAACGAAATCCAACAAAAGTTGTTCGCGCTCAAATCATTTCATAGAAAATGGTGGCTTTTTTTTATTTAAAAGATATTTTATTCAGGCCTATTTGCGTACAAGCTTTATGTGGCCGATTTAGCAGAGTTTTTAGATAAAACTTTTTTTGTATTGGATCTCGTTGTCACCCTTTTTCTAGGGGGAGAGGAGCTTCCATTTTCCTCCTGCGAGAATTTAGGGGCAGTATGTTCGTGGTTCGTCTCGTCATCCATTGCCGTGGTATTGTTGTTGATTTCGTTGCTAGTTGCTGTAGATGCGCCTTGTTGTACATTGTTTGCAGTTGCTGGTTGGTTAGATGGTAAGCTGTTAATTGCAGCTGGTGTACTTTGTTCTATAGGGAATACGTTGGATGATTTCGTTGAAGGGGATGCTTCACTGTTGTTGGTGACTGTCACAGGTGTACTGAGGTTGCTTGGGGTTGGTGTGAAGGAAGCACCGTTGTCCTTTGGTATAGTTGTCTCCTTGTCCGGTTTATCACATGACTTACCGTAGTGAACAGCTTTTTGACAGTATTGACATGTGGCCATCTGATTGTCATAGGTAACAAGTGATTTGCACGGGATTCTTGTATCCTGACCGAATGTCACATAAGAATGTATAGGCCTCCTCAAGCGCATGCGTAACAAACGTACGCCATTTAGAATACCGGGGAAAAAATATTTCCACTTTTCTTTTTCGATAGAGAGAATCTCTCCGTATTGGGACATATTTTTGCGAATATAAGGATCGATGACGCTTGAGGGAAGATCATGCACACGCACTTCTATAGCACTATCTTCCATATATACTGGAATGTTGTACTTAATGTTCTCGTGTTCCACATAGTGCACATTGTTATTGTCTTTTGCGAATTGAATTGCATCCAATTCTTTATAAAACTGAATGTAAACAACTTTATTTGTCTTATTGCATTGAAGTAAATGCACACGTTTAATGTCAAGGTGCATTTGCTCCTTAAGCAAACCTTCAAGTTCTCGTATCGAAGGTCGAATTTTGCACTGTCTGAAGTCAACAATAATTGTATTCTTTCGTAACGGCGGTAGCTTTTGTTCGTTTGGTTCACTCATTTCGAGATCGTTCTATTGTTCACTACACAATACTGTACTTGGTTTCTTCTGTCCCGAACGTAAGCGGTTTTGGTTTATCGACTGACTTGGATGCGATGTGAAATCAAACTGAAAATGGTGGCTTGTTTTATCAGTATAAACGGACATATCGCTACTGCTGCTTAGGAGGATTGTAAGACCGTCAATTCTAATTAATAGCTCAAAGAAAAGTTTTCCAGTGAAGGTACGACAGGGGCTGAACAATTTCAACTCTTAACCGTACTGCCTAAGCCATGAACAGCCGAGAAAATAAAGAAAACTTCTTTAACTTTTCGTTTGAGTGTTTGAACAGAATGATTTTACAAGGATAAATTTTTAAATATTACCATTTAATTCTGTTATAAGTATATCACGTCACTATACAAATTCACTATGTATCTCACGACACTATAAATCTTGTATAATAAACGTCACATCACATATGCACATTTCGAATACAATTTATATTCATCTTCAGTGTGATAGTTTTGTTTAGTTATTGAAAGAATGCTGTAATGTTGTTCCTTTTATATGGAACGGAAGTAGGTAGATTCCTACAACAGGTATAAACACCTCGAAAAAATTATCTAATTTGTTTAGGGTAGGGAGAGATTAAGTGTTTTCTATGTTTGTCTGTCCCCTGTGTGTAGGTAGTAACTTAAAGAGCCAGGAATACCTATTTCCTTGGTCTCTGTTTAGTAAAGAAGTGGAATTGTGTTTGAAAATTTCCAGACTTTCTGCCGAATCTAATTTCCATGGGTTGGAAATTTGTCTTAAAATTTTTATGTCATTTGTAGTGAAATCATGGTTTTCGGAAAAGGCATGCTCAGCTACTTTCGACTTGAAATGGTGTGATAAACCCCGTTCCAGATCCTTGGATGCTTTCCCTATTTCCGCTATGTGTTCCTTGAAACGGATATCTAATGATCTCTTTGTTTGTCCAATGTATAATTTATCACAATGAGAACATGAAATTTTGTATACCCCCGATTTTTTCAATTTGTCAGTAGGATCTTTAGTAGATCCTAGTAAAGTTTTCAACTGGTTGCTAGTACTACTGAACACTAAATCCAAGCCAAAGGGTTTTAATTTTGATTTAAGTGGATATGCCATGTTAGAGTTGAAGTCTACCGATATTCTTTTCAAGGTTTCTGATAGGGGGGTCAAAGTTGTGAGTGATAATTTTTTCAATGATCTTAATTTCTTATCGAGGATTGTTTGGATTGAGCGCTCCGGATATCCATTGAGCTTTCCAATTTCGAAGATAAAATTTTTCTCTTTCACTACCGCATCATCTCTGAGGGGTAATGTTAGCATTCTGTGAAACATATGGTGAAATGCAGCCATTTTATGTTGGTGAGAATGGTTAGAAATATTAGGTATTACTCGCTCTGTATTGGTTGGCTTCCTATATATTTCGAAAGATAAAGTTTTCGCCTCCCGTATAATGAGAACATCTAAGAAAGGTAAACTGTTGTTTGTCTCCCTCTCGCAGGTGAATTTTATGTTCCTATGTAAATTGTTTATTGTATCCAAAAATTTTTCCAAATCGTTACGCTTGATGATGCAAAATATATCATCAACGTATCTCCACCAGCGATTTGGTAGTAATCCTCGTTTATTTAAAAGTTCTTCGAGGTTTGCCATAAATAATTCGCATAAAAATGGGGAGAGCGGATTACCCATTGGGGCCCCTTGTAATTGTTTATAATATTCCCCTCTGAATTTGAAATAATTTACATCCATGCAAAGCCGGGTTAGAGTAAGGTAAGACCTTACTTTGCATTTCCATAAACTACTACTTTTTTGTTTAACTAACCAATCTTCCAACAGATTGATTGAGTCCTTCACCGGGACACTTGGGAATAAGGAGGCTACATCGAAGGATACCATTATTTCGTCATCTTCGATTTCACCTGAGTTCAGAAGTTGAGTAGCGAATTCCTGTGTATTGGGAATGGATCTACTAAAAAACTTTTTCGGCATATTTTTGAATTCTTCCACTAGCCATTTGGAGATTTTTTGGGTAGGGGCTCCTACTGAAGAGATGATTTCCCTTATTTCATTCCCAGGTTTATGGACTTTAGGTAATCCTTTGATTTTTGGTAATGAAGGGTTAGGGACTTTGAGGCGGCTGAGATTGATATCGAAGTTAGGGTTACATTCTATGAGAGTTTTATCTATTTTTTTGATAATTTCTGGAAGGGGGTCGGACCTTTGTTTCCTATATGGTCCGTCATTAATTTTTTGGATGATTATGCTGTCATAATCATCCTTATCTATAATAACAACTTTATTTCCCTTGTCAGCTTTAACATAAAAAACTGGCTTTTCCCGCAATTGTTTAACTAGCTCTCTTTCATTTTTAGTTTGTTCATTTCTTAAGGGAATATTTTTAATGACTTCAGCTACAATAGTCCTGGCGTCATTTATTTTCGAAAAAGGAAGGTTACAGCTATCTAGACCTGTTTCAACGTCTATAATAACCTGTTCGAGATTAACTTTGGAAGAAATGGCATAATTTAACCCCAAGTTGAGAAGATTTGTTTGTTCGTGTGTGAAATTTTGTGATGAACGATTAACTAGGAAGTTTTCTGAAAACTGTACCGAAGGTTTTGGAGGATGGACCATACGGTTTTGGGAAAGTAAATTTTCAAATTTTTTGTTGAGTAGAGTTCGTTTGCGTTCTGATTCACAGTGCTCAGCGAACTTTACTTTGGCTAGAAAAATTTCGAAACCATGGGGGTATTGTTTTGCTAGTTTTAAATGGAGATTATAACATTCCAAGGTTTTTATACTTTGGATGCTATACAACTTTTTTAAATTTAATAACTTTTAATAGGACGATATATACGGCAACGGAAGCAAAAAGATTACTGAATGATAGTGGTGCGCATTTTACTGTTGGATCGCGGGCAGCCAGTGGACTAGATGAAAATATTAAGGACACCGTTATGCAATTTCACGAGGATGATGAAACCAGCCGACCAATGCCTGGTCAACGTGATTGTGTAACAATTAGGAAGGACGGAAAACGCCAAGCTGTTTAAAAATGTGGATCGGTAATGTTAGAGACATAACTGGATGACGTGAATACGAATAACACTTCAAACTTCAGATTATCTAAAATTGTTATAAGTTGATCTCAAAATTGAATTTGACAGTTGCATACTAAAGTACGACGAATTCTCGACACACTCATTCTAACACACAAATCAATTAGACAGGACAAAACAGAGTAATTGTTCGACTGCAGACGTACACACAGTACGAATTACAATCACCCTAATTCTTGTTCACGTCCGTATCGCCCATACGACTTTCATACTTTCGAACGAATACGAATAAACCATTTTTGTTTTCACTTGAATGGATTCTAACGCGACTCGTTTGTCACATAATAATTCAATATCAGTCAACTTCTTCAAATAAATGCTAAGCCATGATTAAATTACCCCAATTCTGGTGATTAACCATATGCGAAACGCTAGAATGTATGTCAGTTTAGTTTCAAACGATACTTGTATTCGAACATCATTCGTACGAACGAAAAATCCTATTCTCGTGTACAGACGAATATACGAAATGCCGTGGTTTGGATTCGTCAGTTTAATGTTGCAAATCAACCGTTCGAATGCATTGTTTAACCTCTTTCCTACAAATTTCTTTTCGACTGTAAAGATGATTTGCAATCAAATGATAAGTTTGTTTTTTGAATAGAACATTTAGAAAGCATATCAGTCATAGTGAAATGTTTGTTTTTTTTTTTCTGGCAAGCCTTCAAATATATGCGCTGTTTCAAGTTTTTACACATCAAATTTTACCACATCTATTAGGAACATTATGGAAAGTACGCCATGGGTAAATATGCTTTATTTTATATAAAATGCATGATTTTACCGATGTAATAGATAGTCTATATAAAACATGAACAATGTAATAGATAGTCTACATAAAACATAGTCTACATAAAACATGAACATGAGAAATTCAACATACTTTTCGCAGATACTACTAATAGACTGCTTTTTTCAATATTTGCTTTTTACTTTGCACGAAGCTCAATTTTAAAATTTTATTTACAGACTTGAATAAAATTGATCTTGAGTACGATATTTATCTATCATCTAACATTCTTCATTTCTTTGATGCTTGGAATCCTTCTAAAAAACTACCTGCGATGCCGATCCTTTTTTTGTACAGGAATCGCATTCATACACATTCGAGTGAAAGCAAGAATGGCTTGTTCGCATTTGTTCGAGAGTATGTGTTCGTCGAATAGTCGATCGGATGTGAACAGCCTGATGATGCAAAAGCTGCGAAAAAACTTGTCAAATAACAAATGATTACCAAAATTTTTTATTACAACTTAAGTCCGACCCAGAACTGATGGTTTAAAGTTGGATTGGTGTTGTTCTTATTCATGTACGATGTTTGAAAGTGTGATTGATTCGAACGTAAACGGTAATATGAATTTGACATACTATCGAACATATCACATACGGCCGGGGGCATGCGAGAGTGAAAAATTTCAACGGAAGAAAATATCAAAAACTTCTTTAATAATTTGTTTCTTGATATCAAAAGTCAACTGAACAGGGTTGAATGAATGAAGCGTTTAATTCCTAATTCTTTAGTCCGAGCACGCGAATGGCAAACAGGCATCACTACCATTTAGGGGTTAGTCTATGTTTGTGCTTTGGGCACATAACCGTTTTTTTTCTTCTCTTTACGTTTCGTCTTAGACCCGTCAGTGCTGAGCAGTTCAAATTGAACTGTTTATTGCAAACTTAAACAGTTCAACTTAACGATTTAAGGCTTCAAGAGCGAGTCTTGCTAACGTAAACATTCCTATAAAAATGTAATGGAACTATTCCAATGGGCTCAAAAGCGAAAGATGAAACAACTAGCACAAGTTTACTATTCCTATGCAACTACATTAGAGTTTGAAAATACCAAGCAACATATTAATGGAACATATTCAAGCAATCACTATTCAAGGAACATAAAAATACCATTCATTCATTCCAGTTTCTGTAGAGAAAAGATTTTCAAATAGAACGGCGTCGACTGGGTGCTATCGCCTTCTGCGTTAGTAGCAGAATGAGAGGGTGCGAAATTGCATATAAGTTAAAGCCCATCCTCAAATGCAATATTTATCATAGTTTATTGCAACATATATTTCTGTTGCTTTTTACATTATTCATTATATATTGAATTGAATTATATCACATTATATTATAAAGTAATAATGATAATAATAATAATAATTATTATTATTATTAATATTATTATTATTATTATTATTATTATTATTATTATTATTATTATTATTAAAAGAGGAATATATTTCCTACAGTACTGCGACGAAAGAAGAGCATAACTTACACTGCGACATTAACTGTTATATATTGTATCATAACATATTATTTAATACATTATCGTCTTATATTATATTACATTATATTATATTGTATTATATTATATTTTATTGTATTATATTCTATTAAATTATATTGTATTATGCTCAATTATATCGCCAATGGGGAGGGGCAGGGTGCATCAGGGTATCTTACAAGTGAATGACTGGATGATGGAGTGGATTGCCAACCTGAGTCACGTGGGGGAAGCTTTGTGTTTCTCCCTGAAGGTCTGAAATGAGTAAGACGCATCCTTCTAACAAACAAACCATCAGGCGGGTTTAAGCTGGTATAGCGAAATTTTTTATTATATGGCTGGATGTTCTTGCTGGAAGGCGCCGGGTCATCAAAATCCATTTTGGCCTTCTTAACAGCAGTTATATGAAAGCTATCTGATAATCAAATTCGGATCTACTGTAAGTCTACCCGCATACATTGGTAATGCCTTGAACTGATGGTGGCTTCACATATACATATACATAAATACAGAAAAGATTTTCAAAATGCTTTCTTTTTTGAAACCTGAATGAAATCGAAAACTTTCTTCGGTATGAACTACCTTATCAATTTGTAAACTGTTATGTCAAGTGATTAAAGATTTAAATATGGCAACCCTGCACGCTATACAAAATTCTTCTTCTTCTTCTCCCGTCGCAGCACGTACCGATTTTGTATCATTTTTTTTACAGTTTTGATACTCATTGTTCTATAATTTCACCGGAAGTCGGATCTGGATGCAATTGCACAGTATCTTTTAAGACAACGAGAGCTTTAATTTGAAACATGATTCGGGAAAATCTGTTTAACCGTTGCTGGGAAATCGAAGTGAGTTCCGTTTTTGGAGCTTTTTTTCACTATTACCGGCGCGTTCGGAAGCGGACACCGAGTACTAGTAGTCCCAAAGTAGATTTATATATCCACCAAATAACAAGGTCTTTCGACTAGATGAATTTACAAGTAAATTTTATAAAAATATGCACCTCGTTTCGCCATCGCTTGTGAAAAAATCCTCATGAAATTGAAAAGTTTTCCTCATGAAATTGGAAAGTGTTACTCACTGTAATACCGGATCCGGAAGTCGGATCTGGATCAACTTTCCGAGGACTTTTTGAAGAATCTTAAGACTTTTCATCTGCAGCTTAGTTTGTGAAAATAAGTTGAGAAATTTCCGAGAAAATAATTGGGCATTTTCTCATAGATTTGCACATATTGCCTTGTAATTCCGGATCCGGAAGTCGGATCGGAATGAAATTCAATAGCGATCTATGGGGCCATAAGACCTTTCATTTGATTCTGAGTTTGTGAAAATCGGTTCAGCCATCTCTGAGAAAATCGAGTGTCATTATTCGTCACATACACACATACATACATACATACATATACATAGTGGCGTATCTAAGGGGGGCGAAGGGGTCACTCGCCCCGGGCGCAACGTTTTCAGGGGGCGGTAAACTAATCCTTGGGACCTTTTTTTGCTCGCCCAAGTCTTTCCGGAGATGAAATTCAGCTTTGTTTTGTTTGTTTTTGGTCCCAACGACGGGGGCGGCAAATCTATTATTTTATCCCGGGCGCCAAATCCCCTTGGTACGCCATTGCATACACACACACACACACACAGACATTGGTTTATAACACTCGGCCCTCCGGGCCTCAATTCAAAAATCGGTTTCCACAAAGATTGTATAGCCTTTGTCACTTGAATTTAGTTTTTGTCACTTGAATTCATTTGAAAGTAAGAATTCGAAAGATATATAGAATGATGAATATTTTTCGCATACTTACCGAAGTAAATATTCTATTTAGTGAGAATGTGATCTCTTTGTGCCAGAAAAAAAAAACCATCAAAGAACTTAACAATTTCGAATTGAAAAAATTGCTTAACACAGCAGGTTTCAGATGTACGTTTTATTATTAAAGTAAAATGCAATGAGAAATCGACCCATCGAGAGCTCAGAATTACATATATGCAGCGTGTAGATAATGTTCTGTACGTATGTGTGTATAGTGTTCATGAGTTGCGGTGTTTTAACACCATAGCAAATTCACGAGGGTTTTGCCTCAAATAACTATAAAATTCTATAACGGACTCTGTTTCTAGAAACTTTAGGTCAGGACTTTTATTTTAATATGTCAACTATGTACACCATCGATTTGCCATTGTTTTGACTTAAAGTAAGTAACTTATTTTATCGGTACAGTGTGTGTTAAACTGTCAAATATTGCACTCTTAAAAATAAAAAGAAATTAGAACTAAGCTCTGAAAGTGCTAAAATTCCTCCGAATGCCTACATTTGAGAAAAAAATCATTCAACTAATTTTTTACCTTAATAACAATTTTGATCTTTTGTCATATTGCTAGACAGTACTAACTAGCGAAGTTCACGGAAATAAATTATTGCAAAATCAGTGAACTGACTTGAGCTTCACGTTGCTTATTTTCTTATCCTAGCGTTAAATGCTTCTTTCTTACTAGTAGATACCTGTTAGAACTGGGACTTGAATTGGAATTGTTGTTTCGCTTACACTAGATTGATATGATCCAATGCAATACTAACTGCCCTGCTCGCAGTTCCGATATTTTGTTTTTGCTTATCACAAATTACATGCCGTCATTATATCCATATCGTTTGCAAACAATGATTAACTGGTACAATGTTTACTGATATGAGTTTTACGGTACTCAATTTTATATTAGCACATATTTTCCTTGTAAATGAAAGAAAACTTGTTAAGAGAGTGTTTAATACGTTTGTTCGTATGTATGTGTGACTGCATGAAAAGCAGGAGATCATTGCAATGATCCAGGTCAGCGAATTAGACACTATGTTCAGCACTGTAACGCAACGGTGTTGGTCAGATGATATTACTCGACGGTATCGGTGAGGGAGGAGCGATCGGTGACGGAGGTGATGACTTCGAAGGTTTGATGTAGGCTAGTGGATGGGGTGAGTGCGGAGGAACACTGTACGATGGCACCATCGAGGACAGCAGGTGAGGCGCGTACAGGTTCCAAAATGCCTTCTGGTGCAGGTCGTATGCAAAGTGGTACGAGGGGAAAATTCCCGGTGGGATACCGATGGGAGTGGTCAACGGCGATGAGTTGTAGGGGGACTTGCTTTGCGGGGAGTGCGACCGAAGAGGTTCCTTGCCGGACGACTGTGACGACGAGCTGGCAGAGCTGGCGGGGGCCGGCGATTTGACCAATGTTTTGGGCTTCCTTCTCGGTCGGTATTTGTAGTCTGGGTGTTCCTTCATGTGCAGAGCTCTGTAGACAAAGAAAAAAGAAGTACGATGTTAGAATGCAACAAACCTGAACGGCATCGGAAAGTATAAGAATGAACTCGTTTTTGTAGAATTAGTCGTACGTCAAAACTATTCGTGAGTTTAGAAAACATTTTAAAATAAAGCCGAAAATGTCGGTACCTTCGCGTGTTATTGTGAAAGTGTGGGTGAAAATTTGTTCAAAAACAGGCTCTGTGCCCAAAATGAAACCTCCGGGCCACGTCTTTACTGTCCGAGCACCAGATAAAGTTGAACGATTTCGATCCGCTCTCGTGAAGAATCCCGCGCGTTCGGGTAAGAAACATGCGACTGCTCTTTGTTCTTTCCAATAGTCAAGAAGTATTTGTCGTTTCATCCATATAAGATCGTCATCCCAAGATTAATTTTTCTTCCAATCTCGAACCCGACCCGTACCCGAAAAAAAAATAAAAACGCTCTTAGAAAAAAAGGCTCAACGGTCGTCCTCCGTTGGTCCAATACGTTGGATCGTTGGTCCAATGAACGTCCAATCAATCGTTCAACGGAACCTTCGTTTGCCGATTTTAAAACAGACCGTTGAACCGAATGCCATTTTTTTCGTTCTACAAACCCGGCAGACAGAGATTCATTGTTGAACCATTTTGAATATGAGGAGTTGAAGTCCCGCTGGATTATTTTTACTGGAGAATTTCCGAAGCTTTTTTCACTTATTTTTTTAAACTAACATTAGATACCTGTACAATACTTCTACTTCACGTCGAATTACAACACATTTTCTTTCTATATGAAGGCAACACCTGTTTTTCACACTATTTTCACAAGAGAAAAAACAACAACAACCCGTTCCAGCAAACTGAACGGTTATTTCGTGCAGTATGTGGTTCAACAAACGTTTAACGACCAAAAAAATATTTTCGATTGCTGAGTGGGAAATCTTTACTCGTACCCGACCCGAACCCGAAAAAAGTCCCGAAACCCGATCAATTTTTTTTTGTTCGTATTCTGTCCAGCGACGCTCATTCGGACGTAACTAAGCCAAAAAAAGCTAGCATTGAGTACACAGGGCGGTTACAAGTATGTGTATGAAAGCCGTCACATCAGAGAACAGTTTTTTAGGCCCGACGTTTCTATCTTTAGTTTTAATCTTCATCAAAATTAATATTTTATCGTTTCTTGTCATTATACAATGTGAATTTACATGAAGCAATAAAAACATATTGAATATAAATTTCTTTTCAGTCTTTTATTTTCAATAAAGATTAAAAAAAAGAATTGAGCGTTAATTTGGGTAAACATTGAAAAATTAATGCATTTAAAGCTAGTTTCACATAAATGTGCTTTTCAATAAAATTTTGTGAATAAATTATGGTTTTCAATTCAACTTATGTCTGTTTCATCGTACTATTCAATCACATTTCGGAAAGAAAGGCCTTTTCCAAGATAGCTAAACAACACTTTTTTGACATTTAGCGAAATATGTTTACCGGACATCGGTTTACTTATAACAACTGTGACTAAAATCACCTGTAGATGTGTAATACTTGAAGCTACTTGAATGCTGATCATATCATATTATTGAAATTTTGTTACATGTACCCAACTATAATTTTGTTCTTAGTAATAATGTTTTATCCGATGGATAATTTGCTAATTAAAGAAAACTTTTAGCTCTTGAATGGTGTAATTTGATAGGTTTATTTTATTTATGCTTTGGATCTAAATTTCAACAGCACATAGCTACAGACTTAATAAATGAAATCGGCCATATTCCATTCATAGGCGTTTTTATTTTCGCCACTCTCACTTTTAAATATGACTGATACCTCAAGGCTAACGAGAATACTTCTATGGAATGTATTCTAAAATTGTACCAGCTAGTAGAACTAGTGGTAAAAGATACCATCTGCAACAACCTTCGGTGTAACAACACACAATATTTTGTTGACGTGACTTAAAAACAAGACGAACTTATAGTGCCTAAAGATTCCAGAGCAGAAAAATAAAATAATTATGTTGAATGTAAGCAAGAAGTGTTATATTTTCAAGAAATTCAATAAGAAGCAATTTTTTTGTGAATTTAGTTTTAAAGGTATAAATTGTGTAATTTTAAATAAAAAAAAAAAAAAAAAATATATATATATATATATATATATATATATATATATATATATATATATATATATATATATATATATATATATATATATATATATATATATATATATATATATATATATATATATATATATATATATATATATATATATATATATGGGGCATTCCACGTAAAATCAGCCACCCAAAATAATTTTTTTCATCTAACTACTTTTTTTGGTAAAGAACTCGAAAATATTCGACACGTAAATAAAAAAAATTCAAACTTGGGCCTAATTTTGTTCTTTTTTTTTTTGTTGAAAAAAGAAACCTTAGAGGTTTAACTCAATCTTGGCAAAGTTTCAGAGTGGAAAGATCTATACTTTCGGAGCAGTGAATTTTTCAATTACGACCCGCACGCGTGGAGCGTACCGCAGTGCAATTCGCTCGGATACGTGCTTAACTCGTCGGCACATGTCGCGCCACAGATCGAATCCTAACTTTGTCAGTTTATTGTTAGCAACGTTTCAAGCAGAAAACAAGTAAAATTGGGACAAATAAAATAAGTAAGTAATAATGGTAATAAAATAATGGTGACATAAAGTTTTTGCACAGTTGCAATTTTTCTATGATTTGGTTTTTCTGGTTCACAAAAACTCAATACTTCAAACGTGTCCTGGGAAGAGAAAATTTTAATTTTTAATTCCTTGTCTCCGTGCGACTCAACATAGTAAAACTATTGTGCTCCAGAAATAGTTTTACATTTTTCGAAACGATTTTTAAGATATTTCTCTGCTTTTACATAATCTTCCGAACATTTGTATATGACTGAAATTTTGGGTAGAGAAGATGCTTTTCTAGTCCACTCGTACAATTAATTAGCGGTCGAAATTTGACAATCATTGATCATTTGTAAACTTGCGCGACGTGCCATTCTTTTGATACTTTCTCCAGCACCATGAGCTGTCGCGTGAAAATTCCACTGTGCAAAACGATGAAAATCATGCTCGTGATGAAAAATATTCGCAAAGTGATTTACATTTTTGAATTGCTGAGGAGCGACGTCAGACAAATAGATACACTTGCGTATATGTGGATAGTATTGTGAAAAATATTGATTAGGAGCTTCGAGAAAAACATACACAGCTATTGCGTCATGTTTCTTGCAATCAGAAATAATTACTAATGTTTTATGATCGATTTTGCTGTTCATTTTATAATAGAAAACAATGGGGAATATAGTCGCTTGGTCGTTGTTCCAATGAAAGCCAGTTATGGCGTTTTGAATAACGAAGGCGTAATTTCCCGCAAAATCGCAAATTATTAAGCTTTCGTCACTCTTCAATTTTTTTTCACATTTTGAAAATATGAAGTTTGTTTTCGAGCAATGAAAGAATGCATGTGCAGCTCAGCCATAGCCGAAGCAGAAAAAAATTAACGCCGGAGAGCTCGGATCGGTCGGATCGGCATAATGCGGATAACCTTTTGAGCTCGTATCCGAGCGAATTGCGCTGCGGTACGCTCCGCGCGTGCGGGTCGTTATTGAAAAATTCACTGCTCCGAAAGTATTGATCTTTCCACTCTGAAACATTGCTAAGATTGAGTTAAACCTCTAAGGTTCCTTTTTTTAACAAAAAAAAGGAAAACAAATTAGGCCCAAATTTTAAATTTTTATTATTTGTTTATTAATTTTTAACTTTTTTCATTATATTAACTTTAAAGGTTGTTTTATGGAATCGCTTATTTGAAAGCTAAGGAAAAGACACACATTTCATGTCTTGGACGAATTTTTGTATCTTTATTAGATTTTAAAGTATAAGCTGTTGAAAAAAGGCTCTTTTTCGAAAACGCGAAATTTCAAAAAATCATATCTCGAAAATTTCACGTACCATATTGAAATAAAAAAATACGTGTCGAATATTTTCGAGTTCTTTATCGAAAAAAAAAAATAGTTAGATGAAAAAAAAATTTTGGGTGGCTGATTTTGCGTGGAATGCCACATATATATCAAATAGAGATTTCATTTTTGGGTACCGTTCCATATCGACTGTTTTTCCGACTTGATGAGCTTATTTGGAATACTGGAATACATTGTTCAATTTTTAAGTTCGCTTGGAGCTTGTTCTGTACTTTGAAGCTGCCAAGAGTTTCAAGAGTAACTTTAAGCGGTGAGAAAGTTCGCTCGGAACTTCAAGTTGTCTTTTTAGATACTGTGAAAAATTAAATTAAAAAAATTGTTATAAAATTCAAACGAAGTTTTAAAAATACCGAAGCCCCAGACAAAAGTATATAGTTTCCAGTACAATATTTTTTTGAAGTTACATTGAAATTGAGTTCTCCACAGGTATTTCGTATTAGCTTACTTTTTAGAGAATAAACACAATGAATTCCAACTTGAAAATTTACATATAAGTCAAAGTGAAATTGAACGGAATTTAATAAATTTTACTGTTCGATTAAATATTTGCTTCAAACGCATCAGTTATAATACATGTTCAGCTTACAGTTAAAGTGTTTTATGCGATTTGGATTAAGTTCCCTCTACAGCATTAAAAAAATCCTAACGAAAATAATTGTACAAGCTATGAACAATGGAACAGATGTAATTGGATTCAAACCAACACTTTCGGGATGCTGATATGTATGCCTCCAGGGCATCATCCGGTGAAACATTGTTTACAAAGGAATAACCCATATGATGTGCTATGAAATAGAGAGCAGCGCCGCATCGCTGGGAAACGTGGACTACAAAACAAATGCGTTTATTCAGTTCATAATTTCACGATAATCGCTCTTTGCTTTCTTCGAAAAACAAATGCTGCATCGAAACCACCTCCAGAGTAAACATTCAGAATGGAATTGAAGAAAAAGAAAGTTCTCAACATAACTGAAACACTTATCAGAACCTTTTCATCTGCGCTGTTATATTTACATACTAGTAGAGATGCTTTGTGGATAGATGGATGCAATAAAATGCTTGTTTGGTTTCATTGGTTTATACACTAGGAGGTTTCTTTTACTGCCACACCAAACAATGTGGTGTTAGTGGAAATAAAACAGTGTCTACTGGAGCAACAACAAATGAAAAACGAAGTACCATAAACATTCTTATCTACCTACTTCTGGTCTGATTTTATTACCCTCTCAGTTGGAAGTAACTTACTCAGTATTCTCCAGAAAATTGAATTTAAAACAAACACCCTAGATTAAGTTATGATGTAAATTACGAAAAATCAAACCTCAACCAGCCCAAACAATTGCGTCTAACAATCCTCCCCTCGCACGACGCACGAAACGCCCTCTCCTATTATCCACGTCTCATTGTTCGAACCGAAACCCCCTTCATTCGGTTTCCTTCACAGTTGCCAGTTGCAAATGTGTCAACAATAACGCTCAAATTGTTCCCTAATCAGTTGCATAACAACGCGGCGCGTAAAAAAAGACCTTCCCGGATCGAAGGAAGGACTCTGCATCAGTCGATAAAGATAAGCAACCGGGGAAAAAGATTTTCCATCGTGTTTAGCTGTGATAGTAATTTTTACTGTGTTTTCCGAACTGTCTGTGTGGGAAGTGGCACTATTTTGACTCTTGGTGAATTGTGGATAAGCATTTGATCGAAATTTGTTTTTTTCTTCTCTTATTCATATTATTTCGAAAAATCGTTATCAAACAGTTATTTACTTTCTAACTCAATTGAAGAGTAGCAGGAGAATTTTAAATAATTAGGTGTTTTACCTTATTCACCTTTCACTATATGTGTGTAATTCTTACAGAAGAAAGAGTGGAGGGAGGATTCGGAAAATAAAAATCATTTTATCGGGTGTTATCGACTTGAAAGGGGTGTAAACCGGAAGAGTGCCTTCTCAAAAGAATATCTATAGCATTTTGCGATAATATTTTGCGCTGTTTTGGCGTGGGAAAACTGTTCCCTGGAAAATTTGGTAGTTAACTTTTGCATTTGATTTTGTAACCCAAATCTGACCAAAACCAAAGATCCAAGAGAATTTCTGGTGTACCTGTACTGATATTGGCAGTAACGAGCAGTTTGTCATGCATTCACATTTTCTCCATTTATTTTTTTTCTAAGAGCCCCTTACATCTTTATAGTGCAGTTACATCTTTATAGATGCACATAAAAGGAGCGTCGCGATTCATTTACATTCACAATACCAAGTATGTAAAGATAAGTCATATCATCAACTTCACAGTTAATTTAGCTGAATCTTACATCGATACAGACGCAAAATTTTTGTTTACATGTTAGTAGATATAATATTGTTTCATCACCGAAGAAATTACGGTATACTTGAATTTACGTCAAGCGTAAATTTCATTTTTTCTAAGAGTGAGTGTACCATTCTTCGAGCAACTATAAACAAATTTGATTCAAAATTGATTTTAAGATGCAATCACATTTTCAAAAATTTAACTTGTTAATGGTATACTAGTAACAACAGCCAGTAGATCGCAGAATGAAACCCGCCAAACAACAATTTACTAGTACATTCCCACGAAAATAATGATAAAATTTGAACCCGATGAAAGTCTCATATGAGAAGCACAGCTTCTTTTCTTTAATATAAAAAATAATTATGAAGTTTTTCATTTGATTCTAGAAATCATGTTTGCAGCATACATTGGTAAATTGGCGTTTCGTAAATGGTTCGAACTGTTAAAAAGTGGTAATTTTTTTTGAAGATGAAGTCAAGAAGCACTCCAATAAGTCATAATTTTACGAAAACGAGGAGTTAAAGTTTTTGCTGTATGATGATCCGAATCAGAAATACGTAGTAATTACTTCATTACGGCAAACCATTTGTTTTGTACGAATGAAGAGACTAAGTCGACTCAAGAATTATTTTTAAAAAGAGCAGATTTCAAATCGTTATCACTCGGAACGTAGTGTAATTTGTACAAAATTGAGATTCAAGTTTTCAAAGATTTTTCTCTCTGTACCATTTTCCCGGAGATGGCAGAATCGACTTCTACAAGCTTAGACCAAGTTCGAAAATCAATTGACTGTCACTTACGATCACGGAGTAAGTGACACAACCACCAAAACTGATTTCTACTAAATTTCTGTTTGAGCTGTTAGTAGAATATTCTCACTAATAGTACTGTTGTTGTACCGTTGAATTCCACTACACTCTTGGAAAAAATGAAATTTACGCTTGACGTAAATTCGAGTATGCCATAATTTCTTCGGTGATGCCACAATATTTCATCTACTAACATGTAAACATAAATTTCGCGTCTATATCGATGTCAGTTTCAACTAAATCAACTACGAAGTTAATGGTATGATTTATCATTACATGCTTTGTATTGTGAAAGTAAGTGAATCGCGGCGCTCCTTTTATGTGCATCTATAAAGATGTAACTTTTTCTAAGTGTGTATGTCACGTCATTACACTCTCACAACGTCACTATTTTCACAGTCACTATTTTTCCGAAAGTGTATCAAACGTTATAGTACAGATACGTATTTCGGAATGTTCTCCCTCTTCTGAAAATTTTACAAGAATATCGGCGGACTTCAATCGAAATATTTCACACCCAATTAAATCAAAACTAAAAAAATTGGTTTAGATTTAGTGTTCAGCAGTATGAACTACCAATTGAAAACTTTACTAGGTTCTACAGAAGATCCTACAGAGATTTTGAAAAAGTCTGGGGTATACAAAACCTCGTGTCCTCATTGCGATAAAACATACATCGGACAAACAAAGTGAACACTAGACATTCGTTTCAAGGAACATATCTCAGAAATAGCGAAAGCATCCAAAGAATTGGAAAAGGGACTACCACATCACTTCAAGTCAAAAGTTGCAGAACATGCCTTTTTTGAACATCATGAACTCACTACTAATGACATTAAAATCTTAAGACAAATTTCCAATCCATGGAAATTAGATTCAGCAGAAAGTTTAGAAATATTCAAATATAACTCCATCTCTTTATTAAACCGAGACCAAGGGAATAGATCTTCTTGACTTTTTCAGTCACTACCCATATCCAAGATAAAAACAAACATAGAAAACACTTAATTCTTCCAGGTTTTCTGTTACCTATTTTTTCCTTTTCAAATTTTTTTGTTCCTTTTGTGGTTTACCTACTTAGGTTTGTATAAAAGGAACTTCACTGCAGCATTCTTTCAATAAACTTATAAAACCGATACACTGAAGAAGGATGTAAATAACATTCCGAAATACGTATTATAACGTTTGATATACTTTCGGAAAAATAGTGACTGTGAAAATAGTGACTTTGTGAGAGTGTAATGACGTGACAGTGGAATTCAACGGTACAACAACAGTACTATTAGTGATTTCTACTAGCTTAGACTCGTTTAAAAGCTACTATTGGGTTGTGAATCAAGTTCGAAAATCAATTGACTGTCCCTTTCGGTTTCGAAAATATTAAAACATAAATGACGCTACCGACAAAATGCATTTATTTTCATTCCGTTCAAATTTCTACGAGATGGCCAATAACCGATTATAATAAACTTAGGATCATTTAAAAACTGGTATTATGTTGTAAATCAAGTTTGAAGATCAATTGGCTGTCACTTCCGGCTCCGGAGATATAACGATATAAGTAACGTAACCGACAAAACGGGTTTTTTCTATCACCGAATGCCATTTGGCAAAATTGTCATTTCTCTGAATGCCATTTCGCCGAATCCTGCTATTTCTGAATATCGTATTGGAATTGATTTCATGTAACGAAAAATGAAAGATGATAGCCTTCACGTCCATTAGGGTGACCCAAAATTTTACATCTGAAGTATAACCTATTCTAAATAATGGATAAAGTCATTTTCACATGCTTAGCTCAATAACAATACTATTTTGATTGAACTTTCCAGATTGATTTAGAATCCTTAGAATGGAAATTTCAGGTAAGTTAACTTTATTACTTACTAATTAACTTATTGGTGTATCTAACGGAAAATTTTTGCGGTACTTTTCCGTTAACTGAACGCAATTACTAATGCATCAATTTAGTTTGTGAGTTGTCCAACTTGGCTGCTGCTCGCTCGGACCTAATTGGTATGCGAGAGAGATTACACTGCCGGAATATTTTAATGTTTGTGGCTAGAAAATCGTATGCCCACGACCGGTTTTTTGCATAATAAAATTTAAACTGACACTAATATTTCAATAACCACATTAGGTTCTGATTACTGCCGACGTCGGTCATTATTATCATGTGTTTATTTCTCTGGGCAGCCGACTACCTTGAATGGTTTGTAGTCCTCGTCGAAAAACCGAAGAAGGAAGCGATTAATTTACAAAATTCGTTAAACTATGGACAATCAGTTATCGAGAGCCATGGCACTAAGTATGTATGTTTAATTTTTCGCGGTAATTGTTATCAATATTTGATGTTGCCCAAATGAACAGAATTATTTTCGATTGCTCAGGTAAAAAAAGAAATTAATCAGATTATTGTGAAGTATAGGTTTTTAATTCAATTCTAAATTATAGAATTATAAATTAATGAAACAATTAAGAGAAGTTCTGTTTGAAACTTTTTTTAATGAATTTATAATTATTGAAAAAGCACGCCGCTTATTTTTGTGTGTACATATTTAGAGTTTACAAACGATTGCATACATCTTCTTCTCGGACACCATTACTGTTCCATAATAGTTTCCGAGTTAAGGCGGTTAGAAGAAAGTGTATGCAAAAAACATATTCGCCCTTCATAAAAATTAGTCTTGAGTCAAAATTATGGATTTTCGTACTGAAGATTTGAGCAAAGTTTCACTTTTTGCCACCTTATCTGCTGTTAATTTCTGGAATTGGTCATAATCCAAAACGCTCCAAACTTCAGCCAATTGAATTCAGAGAAATAACTGACGCTCTAGATGTTTTGCAATCTCGGATGATCCAATTGTCATGTCCTATCTAATTAACAGAAGCTACTTTATTAAAAAACGCGCATAACAGATTTTTTTCGGATGGAAATGCTTTTCTGTAGATGTAAATTTGAATGGAAACTTCATAATAGTGTGTTATTTTCGATTGCTATTCAAAGCGGATCAATGTAAAATTAAGCTTAGCTAGAACAAGGAAAAATACATTAAAACATATTGTAACACCGATCGCAAGGAACGCTTCATTTCCAACTGACTGTGATCGGGAATAATCCGGCAACCTTTGTTTCGGCCACTCATTGTTCATTCAGCACACCATCCGCTCGTTGCAGCAGGACAATTGCGAAATTAATTTGATCCCGTTTTTTTTGTTTCAATATTTCATCGGCTTTTTGAATCATTTATTATTCTGTTTTATTTTCTCCCGCGCGGACTCAACCAGTGGAATATTAAACGGTTATTCGGTGTCGAGTGAGTGAGAGCACGATTTCGCTACGGAAATTGAGCGTCGCATTGTTTAAATAATAGATCCCATTCATTCGCACCGGGAATGTTTAGCGCTGACAAAACATCGTACACAACAAGCAATCGGAAAACAGCATACCAGCTTTTCTTTATCAGTTCGGTCGGAAGGCAAATAGCAAACTGAACTAAAATTGTTGATTTTTTCCGTCGCCTGGCAAAATGCGTTATCCGTCTTCCTGAGTTGAGTTACCGATGATGGGATTTGTCTTTCATATCACAATCGGAGAATATTTTACCGGTGCTTGGTGCGAGCATTTTGTATGAAAAGGTGAATCAAACAAATATCAGTTGCTTACTTCGAATTGAATCGCACTGCTGTTCGATGATTCCAAGTGACTTTTACTTCATTCTCCTTTTGTGACGCTGAATGTGTATCAACACGCAGGACAGTATCAAAGTGGTTTTTGTTCGATCGATGATAAGTTTTATGGTATTTGAACAATAATTGATATTATGTCAATTCGGTACACAGTCGTTCGTTGATGTGATGGTCTCACACACCTCTTGTTTACTTTGTCGGAATGAAAAGAAAACATTTTTTCAACACGATGAGAAATGTCAATAGTCATCTAGAGATACAGCAAAAATAAAATTTGGTTGAGAAGCGATAGTTCTTGATTCGATTCATAGAATACAGCAGTGTCTCGAAAGGTAAATATAGTATGTCAGATATGATTTGGACGCATTAACGACGGGTTGTCTGTTTTGATACTGGCTTTGTCATCGTAGAGCAAACAACGTGGTGACTTTACTGATAGCCTAGTGCTGTAACAAAAACGTTTTTGTTATGTGCTTATTCCCCGAAGTTAATCGAATTATAACTGATTGAAAAGTAATCCTTTGTTTTAGCGGTTCGAAAGATAATTTCTATGTTTTCTAGACCAACCAATTCATTTAAATTGAAGATAACGTAAATGTGACAATACGCTAAATAACAATACGTGTTAATTGTGGAAAAAACGTGTGCAAAATTGGACGTAATAATTAAAAAAAACTGTACTGTTACTGTCAAAATGTAACTGTTATTTGACAATAAAAACTGAATGCTAGCACCCTGTCTGAAGTTACGAAAAGGGTCTAGTCATTCTGAACAAAACACATTGGATGACAAGTTAAAATTAGAACACTTGGGAGACTCGTTGTCCGATAAGAAAATTAATCTAAATGGCTCATGCCTTCTGTATAATGCCACGCGAGTTTTTGAATGAACTAGAATACGTTGGTACAACTTAGAACGCTCGAGTAGAGAAGTGCTGGTAAAACCACCCATAATAACCTTACGAACAAATACTAAGAAAGAGAAAGAGTTTTTTCAATTCCGATGTGTAGTATACGGTAACGATCTTAAGGGGCAGGTAGGGTTTAACACTTTTTAAAAATCTTTTTTGTTTCTTTCTATTTTCTTATAGTAAAACATTTCAAGAATATTCTGTGAAATTTTCAAGGCTATCGAAACAAAACTCAGCAAGTTATAGGCTTTTATCTTTGCTTATCTCATATCAGAGATGTCTATCTCCTCTGTGTGACGAAGAGCAAGAAAAATTTCTCCCCTCGCACTGACAACTTCAACGAGAGCTCTTCTCTTTCACATTTATACACCACTGTTGTGTAAGTGTGCACGCATCATGAGTGCGTTTGTTTATTTCCTTTTACCTCTTCCACTGAATCGCACCAAAGTGCTAGAGCATTAGCTAATAAATTCTCTGAGGTGGATGCAGATACTTTCACAGAGGTGTACACGCCGGTGAGCACTCTGCTGTATGGTTTTCGTAGATGAAGCGTGGACACGCAAAATCAGTAAAATAAAACAATTTATGGTAAAATTTTCGGTTTTCCTTCCAAATTTTTCATAGCAAGGCCAGATCTACTCTCTATTAATTGAAGTTCACAGAAGTGCTCGCTCACCATCACGCGCCAGTGGTCACTTGGGTGTATTTAGACGAGAGCGCGTGTGAGCGATTCATGCGAAGAGAATGTGTTTCACTCGCGCCAGCTGCTTTAACCACAAGCACACACTCAAATGCTGTCTATTCGACACTGAGAAGAAGTGCGCTTTCCTCTTTGTACGGTGCTTCGTTTTTTTCATCCTCGGTGTGGCAAAAATCTGACTCTAGCGTGTATAACTCTGGTGAAATGCCATCTCTGTCTCATATTGCGAAGAAGTAAGAGCTTGACATACAGGCCCAAGATTTCTGCTTCGATTGATTTAAAAACTTGTCAAAACATTCTTGAAATGTTTCATTATAACAAAATATAAAAGTAAAAATATGGGTTTTTGATAATGTTAGAGCCTACGGGACATATTTGCTCACCAAAATTAAGGCGATAATCGAATATTCACGGAACGACCGAAATTAGCTCTGCGCCTAATTCGTATTACTGTTTTTGAATTAGTTGATTTTAACAACAAAATTTCCAAAATAACTATAAAATTAGTTAAAATTTAGAATTTACTGTGCTGAAAAAAACTCTTATTTTTAGAGAATGTGTTTAGTTGGCGAATATTCTGGACACAAACCAGCAATATTTCAATCCAACACGAAATTCTCATTGACAACTAATTTCGTTATTAAAATCAGAAACTTTGATTCTATTTATCTATCACCGTCATTACTGAAGGACAGTAGTGTCAAAGCAAAACAATCCATTAAAAGCTAAGAGGGACAGTCTTGTTGAAACTGCTCGCAAATTGTTTAGATGTTTTTCGCATGTGTTACGATATATCCCTATATAAATTTCTAAACCGATATGTAAAAGTTACGTAAACTGTTAGTGGAAAGTGTATTTATTCAGAATGTGTGCGCAGTTGAAGCGATTGTGGGTAATAATGTTTTTACGCGAAACAGTGAAGTGAGTTTCGATTGCACTCTAATTGTACACGTCAAATGATGTTTTTTTGTATCTTCTCATTCCGGGCTACGCCGTCCGGTGTATACTTGTATTCGGTTTTTGTTTTCCGAGTGCTCAAAGTTTTCAGTGAGAGAGTCGATTTCGCGAAGTCGAATGAAGAAAACAGCGATTTAGAAGTAAAATTTTTCAAAAAGAAGTTTATGTTTCGCTTATGTCTTTTTCTCCAATACAACATCGTATTTATACCTGCAAATATAGAAAAGATAACCGCGACTGAAATTTTTTTCGGTAGTAGTGTGCCATCTAGTGGCTAGTAGTCATTACGATGTTAACGAGCGCCATATAGCTGCTAATTGCAAAAACCAATTCAACCATTTATGTTGGTTGAAAACAACGTTTTATTTCTCTAATTCAACTAAAAAATTAGTTGAATGGATATGAAGCGTGCCTTAGCTAAGCAAAGAAAGCACGTTTAATTGGTGAATTCAACTAAAAAAAATAGCCATTTCAACAAATATTTTATTATTATTAAGAGAATTAGAATTAAAAAATCTAATTTAGCAAAAGTAAGATTTTTTTAGTTGTCTCAAAAAATAACTAACTAAAATCAGAAAATCAACTAATTTTTTCGCCAAAATGCTAATTTCGGTCTTTCCGTGTTGTTGAGATTTACAAAAAAATTACAAGATTGTATGCAAGACACAACCGAGCATAATTACATTAAAAATCAAACAATTTGAAGATTCCCATAATAAAAACAAAAAGAAAGATGATGGTGGATGCACTGAACTAACAACTTATTTAACTGACTAGCTTAGGCGCTTAAATTGTTTGCGAATGAGGAAACTGACAAACGATTTTTTTTCATAATAATTGAGTTTTTAACCCTTTCCACATTTTTTGTTTTGGATTTTGTATTAACCACTGGATATGAAGTCAAGTTCCACAGTTTGGATCATATTATAACTTGATGTTAATAATATATGAACCAGTTCTGTCGTAGTCACAACGCATTTGGCAATCAGACGCTTTTTGTTTCGATGCAAATAATAATTGAGCTCAGACTGGCGGCAATACTCGAGGGGTCCTATTGAAATAATACATGTAAAAAAGCAGATCACCTTATCTTGAGTTTTTCTTTGATATTGTATGTTATTGCATCTAATAAGTTTAATTTTATTTGTGAGTCTGTGCACCTCAATTGTACTAAACCGAGAAGGCCGCTTTAAGACAACTTTCAGAACTTTATTCACAATTTTTTCAAGCGTTTTACTCCTGGTGGAAAAACACGGCGCTTAACGATTTATTGTTTTTAGTACACTTAATCTGGATTTTACTTGATTAAACCATATCAGTTTCTAACTAATTCAATTAATGTTGGCATATTCCAAGAAAAATAAGTATCTATGATTATATTCATAACACAACTTGAAGATTCCAGTATGTTCATATCTTTTTTTACCCTTCTTTCAGAAATCGCAAAAATAATTAGGATTAATTCAGGAAAATTTGAAAAAAATATCAAATCTTCCGATTCTTCCGATCAAACTCAAGTGAATTAAACAAAACCAACAAAAAAATTGCTAAATACATTGGGGTATTTCAAAAGAACCGGTAACCACGCTGATTTGGTTCTTCAATTGCTGAATGATATATGAGATTCTCAAGCGAACACGGCGCGCCGCAGACAGCAGGAACTTGCACCAACACACAATGAAAAATCGACAACCCAGTGAGCGAACGCATGTACAATCCAGTCATTACCTCACTGAACAAACTACTTATTTCATTCACAGGCAAGCATCAACTAGACAAAGAAATGTTATGCAGCGTATATTTATAGATTAATCTTGTACTAAGCTTCATACTACGCAGAACGATGCGGTGTTTTTATGCATGACGCAAAACCTCCTATGCCGAACGAAGCAGATTGTTGAAACTAAAGTTATAGACAAACGATCTAAACCGTCGGCCGTGCACAAAAAATCAAGAGAATGACATCATTTTGGTCAGCTATGATTGGTGGATGAAATCATAGGTCGATTCAAACCAATTTTTCAATAGTATGCTATTGAAATACTGAAACCACGTTGCCATACATGTACAAATTAAAAGTTTTTGAATGGATATTTGTTAAATTATATCAATCCATCAACGAATGACTGAGTTCTCAACGCAGCTATTTTTGAAACTGCTTGAAATCTGAATATATCTGAAGTAATAAATTGTTTCCTTCGATTTCCTAGACAAAAAACTTCAAACGCGTTTTTCTCGAAAGCTGGAAATGCGTGGACTTTCAGCAGAACAACGTCGAAAAATTGTGTACAAATGGTGCACAGAATGCGGACTGTCACTGAGAAAGATAGCAAAAATGGAAGGAGTAAGTGAAAAAGTCGTGCGAAATGCAATCAGGAAGTTCGAGGATAAACAGAAAACGGGTCGAAAAAAGGTCCTGCTAACCCTCAGTTGGATAAACGTATACTAAAGGCGTTCGAGCAAAAGAAGGAGGTTTCAGTTCGGGATGTGGCCAAAAAAGTTGGCACTTCGAAGTCAAATGTTCTTCGTGCTAAAGAACGTTTGAATCTTCGAACCTATAAGAAACAGAAACAACCAAAACGTAGTCCGAAACAAGAAGCATCGATCAGGCCGAGGGTTCGAAAGCTGTACAATACGATTCTTGCTGGAAATTTGAACTGCATAATCATGGACGACGAAACCTACGTGAAACTCGATTACAAATCCTTGCCGGGACCACAATATTATACGGTGCGAGAAGGGCAAGTGTTAAACCAGTTCGAGACATCGATTGAAGTCGAAAAATTTGGTAAGAAAGCTATGGTCTGGCAAGCAATTTGTAGCTGCGGTGAGATTTCGAAACCCTTCATCACCACTGATTCAATGAACAGCGAAATATACATCAAGGAATGTATACAAAAACGACTTCTACCCATGGTTCGAAGCCACAAGGATCCTATTGTCTTCTGGCCAGATCTTGCTTCTTGCCACTACTCGAAATCAACGGTAGAATGGTATACTACCAAAAATGTCACTTTCGTCCCAAAAGACATGAATCCACCAAATTGCCCACAACTTCGACCAATTGAGCAATTTTGGGCATTAACGAAGGCACATCTTAGGAAACATGTCTCGGCAGCCGAAACCATTCAACAATTCGAAAAAGATTGGAAAAAAAGTGTCAAAACTTGCCGCCAAGGAGTCTGTACCGAATTTAATGAGGAACGTTCGCAAGAAGGTGCTCCAGCTGCTCTACAATGGCTATGTAGCAAATGTTGAGAATAATATTCTGTTGTTGTAGTCTCAGTATATCGAATAAAATTTGAATATCTAACACTCGTGAATTATTTACAGCGAAATCAAAGTGCGTCCATACTTTCTGGGACAGTCTTTAAACAACAACCAAAAATAAAAAAAATCAAACAGAATCGTTGCGGTCTAGAAAAACTTCTACTCTATCTATGCTGCTTCGATATGTTGACTTCTGATTAGTCTGCGCTGAGATACAGTGGACACTGCAAATCATGATTTTTAGGAAGCGTTCTCAAAAATCCATCGATTTATTTCTCAATATTTTTTCACGAAAAAATTACAAAATGTTGTTCAAATGATGCTTAATATTATGCAAAACGTTTGAGTTTATTTTGCTGAACGATAGTTCTGAAAAACACAATCGCGAAAATGATGTTTTTTGATCATTTAGATAGACCTTGCGCCTACCTACCCTACTACCCTAACATTCGTGAAGACATCGAACAACTCAGAGCAACGGTTAAAGCATAATGAAGAAAGTCAAATAATATTACATTAATTAGCAGCAGTGGTGCTAGATATATAAAAATCGAATTGCTTTGCGTTCTTGAAAGGTTTTCTTCCTAGTTAAATTTTCTACGAAGATAACACTTGCACCGGTTTTTACAACTTGTCGGGTGATAATATAAGCAAGGAATCATTACAAAACTTGGTTTTAAACTGGTGAGAGAAGATATTTAGATAGTTGAGTTTTTTGACACATGCAGTGGACTTTTCCATTTGTCTGATAATCACAGAAAATATTGTAGCTTTTTTCATGGCAACTGCAGATTAAAAGACTTGTATCTTCACAGAATAGCAATTTCTAAATAACTAACCCGTTTGATTAGATTTGGACGATCTTACAGTTCAGATAACTATTAAATTTCGATTAAATAAACTGGAAATCGGACATACCCGAGTATGGCGATTCAATGCATAGGGCGTTGGTCTTAAAAACCATTTGTATGTTTGAGTACCCGACTTGTAAGGATTCTTAGTGTCGTGTGGTTTGCTGAAACAGAATGGTCGAATATCACAAAAGAAATGTAATACCAAGACTTTGCTTACATGTTGTTCAAACACTTTCGAATGTTTGATTCTATGTCTAGAGGAGCATCACCAGTGGATAATCCCAAAGGTTTTTTTGCTTTCATCATAACTAACATTACGTAACCAGATTTTCAACGATATCCAACACAGATAAAAATATTTTGTGAATTTACATCTATTTTAATGCACATATTTGGAGCAGGAAATTAAACATAAAGTTACTTTGCAGTTCTGTACGTTTCGATATATTATGAACGCAAAACTAAGCGTTAATTGAAAGATATAGCTATATTGATTGAAAAACCAATGCAATCCAATTTAATTTTGCATCGATGATTGTTACCAATCAAACTTTTGATTCAATTGATGTCTATTTCATATTACTACAGATTTAAATGTCGTGTAACTTTCACCATTTCTTTCTGTGAAGTCGCGTAGGCACTCATTGTAGTTTGTTATGTCTTATATGAATGTTCATGCAGTCGTATAAATCTTGAACAATGTATTTGAAAATAAATATTCACATTAGTAACGAATACGTAGAGATTTTGGTCGAAAAAGTATGTTAACTGTTTTTTAGTATGAATCATTCTGAAACTCCAATGGTTTTTGCACCGCGTCCTTTGGAAACCATTTACCGTATACACTTAGAAAAATTAACATCTCTATAGATGCACATAAAAGGAGCGTCGTGATTCACTTACATTCACAATTGAAAGCATGTAAAGATGAGTCACATCATTAACTTCACAGTTAATTTAGCTGAAGTTTACATCGAAATAGATGCAAAATTTATTTTTGAATGTTAGAAGATGTAATATTGTGTCATCACCGAAGAAATTACGGCATGCTTGAATTTACATCAAGCGAAAATTTCATTTTTTCTAAGAGTGTACTATTTAAAAAATATAATGAATACAACACTGTTGTCAATACAGCCTAATCTTTTCCATCGATCCCAGAGTTTTGACCATCGAAAATTTTTGCACGATGATCTGTTGGGAAACTATCTCTTCCATTTCTTGGAAACTGTTCGAATCTCTTGAAAACGCGGTCACGATGCATCTGTTCAAGCCCGTAAAAAAACGCACAAATTTCGAAAGGTATCACATTCTTTCCCATATAATGCCAGCCGAGAGCAACAGTTCTGTACAGTCAATGTGAGGGTACCACATGTGTTGATAATTTACTCCCGACGACCAATGAAACAAAAAAAAAACAGCAGAATAACTTACGAAGTTAATCTCCGATTATGCTTTTCTTTCAAACACTGCACCGTTGGAAAATATTGCTGTTTCCCTCTATGAACGCCTGTTTCACCGTTGCTTTATGCTGAAAATGGAAAAACAAAGGACCGCTCACAAAAGCGCTCAGCGTGTCGTCTAATGACTTTTGTCAATATTTGCCATCTGAAGTGTGTTCAGTTTTCTCAACGACCGATGACACTGCTGGAGAGTAATTTCCGGTAGCCACTTGTGAAGTATAATTAACGTAACGTTTCGGCGTTTTGAGCTACGCAATCGTTCGAATCGAATCAAGAGTGTTCAGATCCTGCTGTTATCTTAGTTCACTGTTGAGTAGATTGCCCGGGGTAGTGTTTTGAAGAATCATTAACAATGTGTCATTTTATTTTAAAACACATTGAAATAGTTTTTCTGTACTCTCGATTTTCACTTGTGGTTTACTAACTTCAACAACAGAAAACAAACTTCATTTGTCTTGTGAACAAAATCACCTTCGTCGTAATTCGTAATTTCTCAAGTTACTACAACGAGTAAAATGTTTTTTTTCGTCCATATGTCCAATTACATGATTCAGAGACAGTCATGATTCTTTTCGGGTGTCTAACGAAGCATCCCGGGACAGATGTTTCTTGTCTGCCATATTTTAGTACCTTCGTTTATGTTTTGTTTTTTTTTTGCTCTTCATTATTCTTCTTTGTTCCAAAGAACAAATGTGAAGAAACAAAACCACAATTCATAAACCTTAGGCCGACGAATGAACTAAACGCTACAAAAAATGTAAATGAGATCTCAGCTAAAAAAAGGGACTTGAACTGTTTGTTCTAATCCTGATGGTAGTTAATTTATTGACTGCCGCTCGCCGAAAGGAAGTCCACACTCGTAAATATCCTTTTACGGAATACTGTTCATGCTCATTTGTTTACTTCATGGGAATGTTACAAAAGCCAGATTACTTTATCCCGGTTTCATGTTATCCCGCCCCGAGCGATAAAGTGTGAAATCAGTGCTGCCAGCGTTGGGATGCGTTTTTGTCCGGGAATCCCAATCCAATTTGTCGCGTAACATCACACGAAAATGGGTGCTCCCGCGAGGTGAACTTTTTGTTCTAAATACGAAAGTTCGTCTGATTCGCTCTTGTGCATCTGACGTTGTTATGTTATGTGCGACCACCCTTCTGCAGATTGGGTGTGAAACAATAGATTTAAATTCGGAAACACAACAAGCAACTATTGTTTGGAGGGTAACAAAGAAACCGGCACGATGACGTTGATTCAAACGGATATTATTCGGAAAATCCTGTTCCTATATGAGGAAAGCGTATGCACGCTGCATGTTTAGCAGTCGTAGAACGATGTGGAAATTTGGTAGGATAGTACCGTAATCGGAAGTGACATTGACATGTTGAATGGTATCGAAAAACAGTATCTCGTTTTGGCTGTCTTTTCGAGACTCGGATTTCTCATGAAAATTTACTTACGAAAGGACACTGATGCACAGAAGTTCATTATCTCGTTGGATTTCTAGTGGAGGACCACTGAAAACAATGGCCGTATTAAACTTGATACAAAACATATAATCGAAATAATAAACAACTCAACAACCGTTCTGTTTCGTGCTCTGTGAAAAACTAACCAATCAAAGTTTGTTCGAATTACGTGTGTTTTGCGAAAGTTTCAAACAGATTGCTTCTTTCAGAAAAATGATTGTTGATCCGAAGAAAATTTCGGGCACAATCATACGGTTTTTGAGTACCCAACGCGTTTGCAAACTACTGTAGACGAGATTACATTTTTGTGGAACGATAGCGACGGATAAAAATCATGCTACGGAAACGCCCCAAGACCAAATTAATTAATATCTTCCGTAATGTCACACTCGGACTATTTGGGCAAAGGATGCAGTAATTATGCTGGACCACGTCCTAACGCAAACCGGACGTCTTTTAATGGTTATGACATCCGGATGTTGGCATGCTCTGTCTCTTCTGGTTGTATGGAGCTTATTCCAACGGCAATCCTGGCTGAGTTTTTGATTATTGTTTCACAAGTGTTTTTTTTATAGCCATTGATTATTTGTGATCAGATGCAGGTCTCGAATTGTTGAGCTGCATTACATTAAGCTAGAAAAACACTAGATAAAGCAATCTATTGAAATAATGACTCCCCGGGTCGGAATTTCAAAATACAAGGCGCTGGGAGGATTCCCATATTGTCAATAGGATCATAGTAATTATTCAAATAAGATCATAGTATTTATTAGACATAACAAGTGAAAGTTAAATTTTCTGAAACAGAAGGTCAATTTTTGCATCAGAAAGTAATTCCCTGACTTTCCTTTACTATCGAGTGATCTCACTTTGCGGGCTACATTTACAACCTTCGACATTTTTCGATCCATCTCTCCCCATTACTCGCGAGATGATATTTTTCCGCACACTTCAGAATAATAAACTTTAAGGTGTCGTCAAATGGTGAGATAATAAAATGATCAAAAGTTACTATCTTATATCGTGTGTCTTTGATGACCCTTGGGCCAGTGTATCGTGTAGACTGAGACTCATTATACATTAGTAGAAAAATGACAGGGTGCAGCCCATTTATAATCGTGCATCAAAAAAATTTCCTTCTTTGTTTTACTTTAAAAACTGCTAAAAAATTACCCAACTTGTTCAATTTAGAGTTTGCATTTGATTGAAAAAAACAACTGACTAATACAACTGAGAAATCTGCGACTAAAATATTCTTATTTCAATCGATAACTGTTCTGTTTTCCTTCTAACTAACTATGCAGTTTTGGCATTTCTGGATGATAGTTTTAATTGTATAGCAGGTATAACAAAGCCAGGTATGAGATATGTGACTTAATAAATACGATTCACTCCATTCTAATAAAAAGGCGGAGCTGAAGACTTGTGCGTAAGTGAAAAATAAGAGATGTTTCTGAACTTTACTAGGAAAAGAAGAACAACTTTTAACGACTGTACTATAAAAAAATGCAACAAATGAAAATGATAACCGAAAATTCATTCAAAGCTGGATATTTTTGAATCTTTCTGTGAATAAATACTAGGCTGAATAGCTTGGTTTTTGCAAAATAGATTTATTTAATCATTTTTGGTAAGAAAGCTATGGTCTGGCAAGCAATTTGTAGCTGCGGTAAGATTTCGAAACCCTTCATCACCACTACTTCAAAGAACAGCGAAATATACATCAAGGAATGTTTACAAAAACGACTTCTACTCATGATTCGAAGCCACAAGGATCCTGTTGCCTTCTAGCCAGATCTTGCTTCTTATCACTACTCGAAATCAACGGTAGAATGGTATACTACCAAAAATGTCGCTTTCGTCCCAAAAGACATGAATCCACCAAATTGCCCACAACTTCGACCAATTGAGGAATTTTGGGTTTTAACGAAGGCACATCTTAAAAAACATGTCTCGGCAGCCGAAACCATTCAACAGTTCGAAAAAGATTGGAAAAAAGTGTCAAAACTTGTCACCAAGAAGTCTGTACGGAATTTAATGAGGAACTTTCGCAAGAAGGTGCGTCAGCTAATCTACAATGGTTAAGTAGCAAAAGTTGAGAACAATATTCTATTGTTGTAGTCTAATATTATCAGTATATCGAATAAAATTTGAATATCTAACACTTGTGAATTATTTACAGCGAAATCAAAGTGCGTCCATACTTTCTGGGACAGTCTTTAGTCTAAATGCTTGCACCTTGAACTTCACACTACCCATAAAGTCCTGTGCAACAATTACGCCATCTTTCTTACGCACTTTCATCCTCCTTTTCCACAAATCTTTGTCGTTTTTGAAGATCTTTCCGTAGCTTTCCCTTCATTATCGCTCAAAACTTTTCTATTGATCGAAGTCCGCTCGAGTTCACCGGATTTACTTCCTTCGTTACAAAAACAACGTTAGTGAGACCGTATGAAGGGCAGCAAGTGCTTCTGGAGGCTTTTATTCACATATTTGACGGTTGATAGTATATGTCGTTATGTACGGCTTGCCGAATTCGCCGCATCTACAGAACAAGTACTTCTTGGATAATTTGTCGACCTTCTTCTACCGAAACTTCTCCGAAACATCCAAACAAGGCTTGGAAAATGCCTTCGTTTATAAAAAAAGGGGTGTGATTTTTATCGGTGGTGAATTTTACCCGTTGAACTTTGAAAATCAATTCGCCGAATTTGTTTTCCTGTCGAAAAAATCGTACTTGCATCAATTAATGAGGACTTCTCATCTAAAGTATTTATTAAACGACCTTTCTCGTAGAAGTGACCATTTTCGAGATATTTAGACATGAAACATGAGCTCGGGTTTTTGTTGATTTGCACCGTTTAAACAAGTTAAGTAATTCTAGGCTTATGAAAATAGTTATAATACAATTAAAAGTTTCCAGTTTCCAAGTTTGAACGTTATAATTGGAGAGATTGTTAACTCAATTTAAATGAATGAGTTTCTTTCCTATTAATTCACTAATGGTCAGTGAATGCGAAACATGATTGATTTTGATGCAGTTCTCAAACTGACACTGAATAAGTATTTAAATGCAATCGAATGTCTAGTACTTGTTAGAAACAATGCAATAAATAATTATCTCTAAATATTTAAAAACGTGAATTGATTACAAGTTTTAATAAATTTTATAAATTAATAAATAAATAAATTGTAAAACTATGAGTTTTACAGGTGACATAATTATACAAACGATACTATTCAAAACTACTTTTTTTTTTTTTTTTTTTTAAATAACTATTTATTGGAATATGAGTTAAAATTAAATTATTAAGATTTAAATTGGGTGTTCAGCCACAAGTGGTGACTTTTCAGCCCTGTTATATATATATATATGATTTGGTTATTACCATGAAGACATCATTTGCTTCCGCAATTCTGAGATTTTTGTGTAGGGAAAATTCTAAACCTACTTGTATTGTGTAATGGGGAAAAGGAACTTATATACTAACTTACTAACTAATACAGAGAGCGAATCGATTCAATTGAAGATTGCATCGATTTTTGTCGGAGTTTGCTTATAATATTATGTGACATTACATCTAATGGTTCTATATTTGTGAGTCTGTGTAACTCATTTGTACTAAACCAGGGAGGACGCTTCAGAATCATTTTCAGAATTTTATTCTGAATCCTTTGAAGCGTTTTCTTCCTGGTGGAACAACAGCTTGACCAAATTGGTACCGCATAAAGCATGGCTGGTCTGAAAATTTGTTTATAAATTAACAATTTGTTTTTTAGACAGAGCTTAGAATTTCTGTTTATAAGAGGATATAAACATTTAATATATTTATTACACTTTGCCTGGATTCCTTCAATGTGATCCTTGAAAGTGAGTTTTTTGTCATACGTTAAACCTAAGTATTTAGCTTGATCAGACCATGCCAATTCCAAGCCATTCAATTTGAGAATGTGATTATTGTTTGGTTTAAGAAAAGAAGCTCTTGGCTTGTGAGGAAGGATAATTAATTGCGTTTTTGCTGCATTTGGTTTAATTTTCCATTTTGACAGATAATCACTGAAAATATTTAAACTTCTTTGTAGGCGACTGCAGATCACTCTTAGATTTCTACCTGTGGCTAACAGACTTGTGTCGTCACAGAATAGCGATTTCTGACAACCAACGGGTAGATTTGGAAGATCAGAAGTGAAAATATTATACAAGATTGGAGCTACACTCGAACCCTGCGGAACACCGGCTCGTACGGGTAGCAATTCAGATTTACAATTCTGATAGCTAACCTGAAGAGTACGATCAGTTAAATAATTTTGAATCATTTTGATCAAATAAATAGGAAACTGGAAATCAGACATTTTTGCTATTAAACCTTTGTGCCAAACACTGTCGAATGCTTTTTCTATGTCTAGAAGAGCAACTCCAGTGGATAACCCAGAAGATTTATTTGATTTTATCATGTTCGTTACTCTGACAAGTTGATGAGTAGTTGAATGTTCATGACGAAATCCAAACTGCTCTGGTAAAAAAATTGAATTCTCATTTATATGAGTCATCATTCTTAACAAGATAATTTTTTCAAAAAGTTTACTGATAGAAGAAAGTAAGCTAATTGGGCGATAACTTGATGTTTCTGCTGGGTTTTTATCAGGTTTTAGGATAGGAATTACTTTAGCGTTTTTCCATCTTTTTGGGAAGTAAGCTAATGAAAAACACTTGTTGAAAATTTTAACCAGGAGTCTCAAGGCAACATCGGGAAGATTTTTAATAAGAATATTAAAAATTCCATCATTACCAGGAGCCTTCATGTTTTTAAGTTTTCTAATAATTGACTTAATTTCATCAAAATTCGTCTCAATAATGTCATCGTGTGATAACACTTGGGTTGAAATATGATCATATTTCAGTGAGACTTCATTTTCAATAGGACTCACAACGTTCAAATTAAAATTGTGGACACTCTCGAACTGCTGAGCAAGTTTTTGAGCTTTTTCGCCATTTGTAAGAAGTATTTGATTTCCTTCCTTGAGAGCAGGAATAGGTTTCTGAGGTTTCTTAAGAACCTTAGAAAGTTTCCAGAAAGGTTTAGAATATGGTTTAATTTGTTCAACTTCTTTAGCGAAATTTTCATTTCGCAAAAGAGTAAATCTATGTTTAATTTCTTTTTGTAAATCCTTAACTATGTTTTTCATAGCAGGATCACGAGAACGTTGATATTGTCGTCGACGAACATTCTTCAACCGAATGAGCAGTTGAAGATTGTCATCGATGATAGGAGAATTTAATTTAGTTTGAGCTTTGGGAACTGAAAGATTTCTAGCTTCGATAATATAATGATTCAAATTATCAATTGCTGTGTCGATATCCGCAGAATTTTCTAAAATAGTTTCATGATCCACATGATTTTCAATGTGAGATCTGTAATCCAACCAATTTGCTCTATGATAGTTGAAAATAGAACTAATTGGATTAATTATAGCTTCGTTGGAAAGTCTGAATGTTACAGGAAGATGATCTGAGTCAAAATCAGCATGAGTAATCGGTTCACTACAAATGTGACTTTGATCTGTTAGAACCAGATCAATTGTAGACGGGTTTTTCACGGAAGAGAAACAAGTAGGATTACTGGGATGAAGAACTGTGAAGTAACCAGCTGAGAGTTGATTATGAAGTATTTTACCATTACTGTTATTTTGCCTACAATTCCACTGGACATGCTTAGCATTTAAGTCCCCTATTACGAAAAATTTCGATCGATATCTTGTAAGTTTTTGCAAATCGCCTTTAAAGAAATTTAATTGTTCGCCGGTGCATTGGAATGGCAAATATGCTCCAGCGATGAAATAAATTCCATGAATGGTTTCAACTTCGATTCCCAAGCTTTCAATAACTTTAGTATTGAAAGAAGGTAAAATTCGATGTTTAATTTGCCGTTGGACAAAAATGGCAACTCCACCACCAATTCCAGTAAACCTGTCAAATCGATGAACCACATAATGTGGATTACTTTTCAATTTTACATTTGGTTTAAGAAAAGTTTCTGTCACAATGGCAATATGAATTTTGTGAACTTTGAGAAAATTATAAAATTCATCTTCACTCGATTTCAAAGATCGAGCATTCCAATTTAAAATATTCAAATAATTATTTAACATCACTGTTAAATTTTTAATTCATTATAATATTATTTGCAAATTTCCATCCGATTTGAAATGCTTCAAAAAGTGATGAAGTCGAATTCATTTGGATGATCATTTGAAAAAGTTGATCTTGTAGGTAGATCATTTTATTTTCAGTTATATCGCCTAAATCGACTTCATTTAAAGAAGCGAATGGCATTGAAGGAATATTTGTAGGTAGACTGCCATTAGAAGAAGATGATTTGGCCGGTCTACCTATTAATAAATTGTTTTCGTTAGAAGAAGAACTGCAAGGCGGTCCTGTGTTTTGATTATTTACATTAGAAGAAATAGGAGATAGATTTCTACCTAATATACCAGCATAACTGACATTAGAAGAAGATGATGACGAGGTCGATCTACCTGTCAATAAATTGTTTTCGTTAGAAGACGAATTGGCAGGTGCCTTAGAAGAATTTTCAGGTATGTTCTGTAAATTTAAGGTCGTTGATTTGACTTGTTGTCTAAGCGAACGAGCGTTTAAAATTTTTTCCCTGACAGGACATTTCAAATAATTGGATTTATGATTTCCATTGCAATTTGAACATGAAAATTTATCAGTGGTTTCATTCATTGGACAAACGTCTTTCGAATGCGATTTACCACAATTCAAACACCGTATATCCATATGACAATTTTTGGTTCCATGGCCGAAGCCTTGGCAACGACGACATTGCGTTAAGTTTGCAATACGATTATGCCGTTTATAATGTTCCCAATGAATTTTAATGTGGGAAATGAAACGTACTTTTTCTAAAGTTTTCAAATTGTTTACATCACTTCGATTGAAGTGTATTAGGTAAAGTTCATGGGAAATTCCAGAGCGTGGTTTAGAAGTACCATTCGCTCTTTTTTTCATAAGTATTACTTGGGAAGGGGCAAAACCAAGCAATTCTTTTATTTCATTTTTAATTTCATCAATACTTTGATCATTTGATAATCCTTTCAAGACAGCCTTGAAGGGTCTGTCTGATTTTATATCATATGAATAAAATTTATGAAGTTTTTCGGACAAATATCGAATAAGACGTTCGTAATCTTCCAATCCATCCACCAAGACTCGACATTCTCCTCTTCGTCCGATTTGAAATGAGACTTTTACTTCCGGGAGAAAAGTAGAAAGCTCAGTACGGAATGCTTTGAAGTCGGAAATCATCACCGTCACTGGTGGCATAGATTGATGTTTCTTCCCAGAACGACAAGCGTCCATTTTGGGAATTTTTGAAGAATTTTCTTCTATGTCGCTACAATCGGATTCAGGAAGAATCTCGTAAATATTGTTAGACGGCATAGGATCAACGGAAGGGAAATCCGTCCGTTGTCTTTTATTTTTACATTCAGATTCTATAAGATCGTGAATGTTATTAGAAAAATGTTGAATAACGGATTGTGATTCATTCCGTATTGAATTATTTTTAGTCTTAGGCTTGTTGCCTTTCCGGTTGGACGCAGGCATTTTTGAAATTAATGAAATTTTAAATTAAATTAACTAGGCTAAATTAGTCTTCGATTAGACTCCTAGCTAGCCTTAAAAAAGGCTGATTAATTTCTTAGTCACTCTAATATCACTCTTTGTATCACTTAGTCACTCTAATATCACTCTTTGTATCACTTAGTCACTTAGTTAGTGATTCAGGTAGCCTTGAAAAAGACTGAAGCCTTGAATCAATGAAACTCTAGGTAGCCAGAAAAAAATTCCAGGAGCCAAGAGCTATACGCGTGCGGTGCGAACGACTGTTCAACACCGACTGATTCAAAACTACTTAATTTTTCCAATAACACGATATTCCACTTGCACAGAATTTTACAGGTTGCGAGTGTGATTTGTACTATCGGGTGTTCTGTTCATTTCAGCTCTATGATGTACATTATGGCATGGTCATTGTCATTAGGACTTCATTTGTTTTTGCCATTCTGTGATTTTTCAAGGTAAACTTACTTTTCGTATGGAACGGCGGAGAGAAAGACGGATGGGTAATGTCAAAGACATAACTTGATGACTTGAACAGAAATATAGCTGACATGCTTATTTCATCCTTACGAATATCGATAATCGCACGTATTTCTTGATTTATTGTGTGCATTTTGCTTTGTGTGAATTCGTTTAAATTTGAAAAATACACAACAAATCGTTTGTGGTTAGATTGAGTTAGGAATTTCTCAATATGAGTTAGGAAATGATGTGACATTAATTTCAATAACTTACTGACGTCAATTTCAATAAAATCTCTAAAATACAAGTTATACAGCGATTTGTAAGAATATCCACAACTCGAAAGCCGTCTTCTTGGATTTTTAGATTTCTAAAATAACAAATCAATAACATATTTCTCGCCAAGCGTGAAACAAATCAATAACATATTTCACTCCAGTACTCCTCAACTATTAACCAAATCTATTCCAATCACTGGGAACCTGCGAATATCAGTTTAAACTAAGTAGTAGAATCAGAATCCATTATTATAAAAATCAAAGAAGGGTGGCGTCCGGCGTAAATGCAAAAAAAAAAGTGAAACCGAATATTTTCAATTTGTAATGAAAAATATTCATATTTCTGTATTCTTAGTGATGATTTTTAGGAACTGTAAGAACATGTTTGTGTTATTGTTGTATCTGAAACAGTCATAAATTAAAGATATAGTGAATACTATAATACAAAACTCGGTTTCGGCAGTTTAAATTTGGTAACTCGAAATTTATAAGAATATTAAAAAAAAGCATTTATTAGTTTCATGATAACTGATCGAGTTTGTCAGCTCATAAAGTTGTAGTTTATTGGTTATAAATTGTAACTAAATTGGTCGTCTTAAATAATATGCATAAATGTGCCTGTGAAAAAACTTATGGTTTATAGTCATATATAGATAGGCCTGTTTTACTAGCGAACAAAACGTGTCATAAGCCCACTTCGTACGATACGCTTTGCGCGATGGTTCGTTCAATTCATGCGGTTGAAATTTTGGTCGCCTTATTTTGGCACTGAATTTCACAATAATAGGGACAGAGGTATTTTGGCCAATTCATATATTTTGACCCACCTAACAAACTTTATGGATTTAATCGATGTTAAGTAACCCATGTTGCATCCATTTGAAGCTAATCACATTAAATTAGCTATTGCGGAAGGGTATTTCAAAGATGTTACAACATTCGGTGGATATTTTTACAAAGTGGGTCAAAATAAAATCAATCCTAAAGTTGGCCAAAATACCTCTGTTACCCTATTAGTGTTGAAACAGAAGGTCAAATTCCACTACAGGAATGTAATACCAAGGCTTTGCTTTTGTTAGTTTTGAGTTACTTGTGGTTATCTTATACCGATAATTTCATCATAAATTGTTGAACATATTTCAGGAGGCATAGAGAAAAAAATATGCTGCAACCTTAAATACAACTCGAGATATTCACGATTAAGTTCTACCCATCCTTTCACCGGACGAACTTTGAAAAGGCACCTCATAGTAAAGTAAGATGAATTCATGACAACACTTATAAGCTAATTAACTAACAAATTAAAAACTAGCAAAAAATGTAGATTGCATCGCTATTTGTCGAAGTTTGCTTATAATACCACGTGACATAACATCTAATGGTTTTATATTTATGAGTATGTGCATCTCATTTATGCAAAATCAGGGAGGGTGCATCAAGATAATTTTTAGAATTTTATTCTGAATCCTTTCTTCTTGGCGAAACAACAATTTGATCAAATTGGTACTGCATGGTTGGGTGGAATATTTGTTTAAAAGTTAATAATTTATTTTTGAGACAGAGCTTTGAGTTTCGGTTTAAAAGAGGATAAAATCATGAGATAACTAGTTGCGTGTTAGCTGCATTTTGAGAAATTGTCGTGAAAATTTAGGATTCTTGGTAAACGACTGCATATCTTTTTGGAGATTTCTACTCGTGTCTAGAAGACTTGTATCGTCGTAGAATAGAGATTTCCGACAACCAACGGGAAAATCTGAGGAAAAGATATTGTCCAGGATTGGAGCTAAGCTCGAATCTTGAGGCACAAGATAATAAACTTCCTACAGACAATATAACAGCGCTTAACTAACTGAATGTTTGATCAGTTGCGGTCTACTATAATTATGTAATAAGTTAAACTAGTTAAACGAATATTTCGGAATTGGCACATTTTTTTCGTGCTGGGTCTATTTTCGACAGTCAAGTTCGCGTTTCAAGAATAGAGTAAGAAGGTGAAGGCCAACGATACTTGGAATTAATTTTAGTCTTCTTTTTTATTAAAGCAACTCAGGTTAACATCCTCCGTCGGTGAAGATTTCCCATGCAAAATACTAACCTCAATCTTTTGGCCTCATCGATGAACGGCCGTTTTTCGCCCTCGGTTAGCAGTTTCCACTGGGCTCCCAAGTTTTTGGATATCTCTGAGTTGTGCATCTTCGGGTTGTCTTGTGCCATTTTCCGTCGTTGCCCCCGGGACCACACCATGAATGCATTCATCGGTCGTTTGATGTGCTCACTGGGCCCTACACCGATTACGCCCGTGCTGGAATTGCAATTGTTGCCACTAGTGCTAACCACACTATTGTTGTGGAGTTTGGATGATATTGTCATGTCCATTACGGCGGGTTGAAAGTATAATTTGCTTCCGAATGTATAATACACGAATGAGGTTACACTCGATACTGTCCCCGAACTTTTCTATTCTTCTTCTGTGAACACTGATAACACGCCGGTAATGCGCGTCTGGGTTGTCCCACTTCGCTCGGTTATATCACTCCGTTGTGTACAGCTTTTCATCAGATATTTTGCGAATACAAATTTGTGTGACACAGTCAATTCTCAAGTTATCTATGGCAACAACACCTTATCAATTAGAAACAAAATTGTGCAAAATTACATTTCACTTATCAGCTTTGCAGTTTCGATGCATTCAATGTCGCGCGAAATGTTGTAACAATTCCGATTGGACACCTTACAAACTGGCTGATCACACATGTGTTATTATTCTATCGGTTACAAGCTTATCCGAAAATATCGTACGGCGGTCGTTTTCTTCCTAAGCACGTTTTCGATTGTGACCAAAAATAGAGCTACCAACACCCGGATGAGTTCTTATCAGTTGCGTTACCCCGGCGAGAATAAAACCGATATCACGATGTTTTCAGGTCGGATTCTAAACACATAATGGTTCCATCATAATCTGTTCCACTGTTGATATTTTGATAAAAGACCAACAACCAAATGCGGCCCGAAGAAGCGCTGTACGAGTCATACTGGTGCAATGGATTCGTCGACGACGACGGCATGGCACGAAAAATCAGTCCTCCGAGATCCGCTCACGGTGCAAGGAGGAAAATAAAAAGAAAATCATACACACATTTCTGAATATTCAACAAACACAACAACAAAAAAAAGACAACCAGAAACGTGGCGAGCATCCGAGAAAAACACTGCCTGGTAGAAAAAGAAGAAAACTAGAAAACAGATATCCTTTTTTCCACACGAGCGCTTGAAAAAGATGCGCGCCGAATTTTTCATCTCTTTCGGGCTGCATGCCGACCGCTAGCCGTAGTAGGCACTTGTGGGAGAAGGGAAAAGCGCGTTTTCCCTTTGAGTTCGCCTGTTTTTAATGAGCAGAGCCGGTGCTCTTTCGGTTGATAGTTGTACGCTGAGCATCAGCGAGCATGCAGATCACCGAGAGAACAACACCACATGTGCAACGCTCGGAGAGGACACGGGAGACTGTTTATGCGTTGCGGTCGTGACGGTGATTTGCGTCTTCACTGCGTGTAGTAATTTTCTGTTGTATTTGGGAAAAAGCGGTCCACCATATCACAGGACATGACGGTATGTTGCTTGCTTTTCCACCCACACCTGGTTTCATATCAACGAATTCCATGTTTTTTTGGTACTCTAATTCGAAGTGCCAATTCTAAGGTGATGTAAGATGTGTTCCTAAAATATGAAAATTCGAATGTTGGCTGTTTCGAATTTGTTCATGCTAAAAATAGTGTAAAATTAAAAGCAAAAGGTGGGTGCTTTCATACAGTGCAGTAAAGTAAAATATCGTACTTCTTTGTAAAAACCAATGTTAAGTGAAAATTGTGTTGTATTGGCAAAGGGTAACTTGATCCGCGACTGGACCAACTTGATCTTTTCTGATAAATTTCTGTTTTGGAAGTTGAAAGCATCAAACACGACCTACACCGAACTGTTAAACGTCCCGTGTTGGTCCATTGTTCTTACAGTTAAAAGTAGAAAGTTGAAATACCGAAAATGATCAAAATCTATCAAAATTGTACCCTCCTGCCAAGTAACGGATCATCAGAATAAAACGAGGGTTGATCCTTCAAGAAAACAACGACCCAAACCATCAAAGTAGCGAATGGAAAGGGCAGTATGAAGTTGTCATATTAGATTGATCATTAGGGTGGGACAAAATATTGATATCAGCTCCACCAAACTTTTCTTGTTCCTTTTGAGTACCATAAACCTCATGCAAAATTTTAGCTCGATCGGAGAAACTATATTTTCGCGCCCGCGGTTTAAAGTTTGTATGGGATTTAGTATGGAAAAATTCACTTTCAACAAAAAAATCGGCTGGAGATCATCCTATGAACTCTAAAAATCAGTGCATGTGTTATTTTCGTGAGAAAATTATCGATCAGGAAAACTTTAGAAGACCGCAAAACAATCCGACATTTGTAGAAAAAGTTATTAAAGGAAAACCGACTCAAGGTCCGAACAATGGCTCACTCCTTAATATATCTAGCACCACTGCTGCTAGTGGTAATAATACGATTTTACATTCTTTTGTTATGCTATAACAGTTGATTTGAGTTTTTTGATGTCTTCACAAAAGTTTCTCAGCTGAGTATGAGGATTATTTTTAGGTGACAAGCCATGTTCCAAAACTCACTGTAAAGACACAAAAAGTCTAACTTCTTAATTTGAAGAAATAGGTTCTTGAAATCTTTTACAATATTTTAGATAAACTGAAATCCAATAACTTTGCCGAATACATAAACTCTTTATCTCTTATAGTTTGGAAGATATAGATGGTACTATTTTATGCAAACAAAAACACAATTTTCATGACTTTTTGTGCCTTTACAGAAAGGTTTGGGTCATGGTTTGTCACCTAAAAATAATCTTTATACTCTGCTGAGTAACTATCGTGAAGACATCAAACAACTCGGATTAACCGTTATAGCACATTAAAAGGAAGTCACATCATATTACTTTCACTAGCAGCAGTGGTGCTAGATATATTAAGGAATGAGCCATTGTTCGGACCTTGTGCCGGTTTTCCTTTAATAACTTTTTCTACAAATATCGGATTCTTTTGCGGACTTCTAAAGTTTTCTTCTTCGTTAAATTTCTTACGAAAATAACACATGCACTGATTTTTAGAGTTCATAGGATGATCTCCAGCCGATTTTTTCGTTGAAAGTGAATTTTTCCATACTAAATCCCATACAAACTTTAAACCTAGGGCGCGAAAATATAGTTTCTCCGATCGAGCTAAGATTTTGCATGGTGCTCATGGGACCCAAAAGAAAAACGAAAAATTTGGTGGAGCGAGAAAATAAACCTTTTCATCTTTTTCCCATACATCCTTGTCCCACCCTATTGATCATACTTACAATAACATAAAAATACTACTTTGCATACGCTAACAATATATTCTTTATTACTTTTTCGGCAAATTCGTTAAGGAAAAGCCCCTTTAAAAAGAATACGCGCAAAATTGCGTGGGAAGAATGCCCGAAAAGTACTAAACCATAATTGATTTTGCATTGAGGGGGAGCATAAAGTCGGTTTGCCGAAAGCCGTTTCGTTGAAATCCGAATTTCACCGAGGGACATTGCGCCGAATAAGCCATTTCACCGTATACTATTTCGCTTTCTAGAACGGTTCGCCAAAAGAGTAATTTCACCGAACGAAATACTTGATACGATCAGGCCTAAATTGATACTGAATAATACTGGATTTGCAACTGAATGTTTTGGATTGTTCATTTTCGACCCGGCTCTATGATCCAAAGTATAAGGTGTTGATTTTGTATACCAGTGTTAGTATGTTTGAGTCCTGAACTGGATGGATTTTTAGCGTCAATACGATCGTAGCCATATCAATTTCCTGTACATACACACTACTTCGGTTGCAAAGTCTGTGGAAATAGAAAGGTTTTAAAAATCGATCTGCTAAAAAATGATGATCATTCTAAATATTTCTTTAAATTGTCAATAACAACAAACCAGTACCACAGGATAGTAAATGTTTTAACGGAGATGGGAGAAGATTTGGGATATATATTTCTAAACGATAAGATCTTAAAAATGAAATGAAAGATATCATGATTCCAAATGCTGCTACTGCTGTGGAATTTTTTTTAATATTTTTATTCAGGCCAATTTGCGTACACGCTTTACGTGGCCGAATGAGCCATGTTTTTATCAGATAAAATAATTTTTTTACCGTTGAATCTCGCTGTCACCCTTTTTCTAGGGAGAGAGGAGCTTCCATTTTTATCTTGCGATGAGTGAGGGGCACTTTGTTCGTGGCTCGTCTCGTCCTCCATTGCCGCATCGGTGGTATCGTTGTTGGTTTCCGTTTTTTCTTCGTTTTTCTTGTAATTCGCATTCTTGGGTTGGTTGTTAGTTGCTGTAGACGCGCCTTGTTGTGCATTAATTGCAGTTGCTGGTGGGTTTGATGGTACAACAGGAGTACTGCGCTCACTAGTTTCCGTTGTTGGGCGGTTGTCCTTATTTTTGTTTGAAGATGTCCTTTTTGCAGTTTCAGTGCAAGGTTTGACGTAGTGTACAGGTTGTTCACAAAACTGACATGTAACCAGTTGATTCTCATACGTAATCAGCGTTTTACACGGATGTATACCGTCTTGATCACAATTGATGTAAGATGGAATTGCTTTACGTAGTTGCATACGTACCACTCGCACGCCATTCCGGATACCCGGGAAAAAACTCCGCCATACTTTCCTTTCGATGGAAAGAACTTCACCGTACTGCGACATACTTTCCCGAACATACCCATCGGTGGTCCGCGGGGGAAAGTCATGCACGCATACTTGTATAGCATTGTCCACCATGTGCACAGGAATTTTGTATTTAATGTTGTCACCAGGGCTGGCAATAATCAACTCAGTACTTTATCATCACCGAGTTCAGCTCACCTGCAAATCGGTTTCAAAAGCATCGCTGAACGAGTTGAGTAACTGAGTAACCATTTGTGTAGAGAAAACATCGTCTCAACATCATAGTGTCAAGCAATCAGCAGATGAGCGCTGAGTGCACATCAAATATTAGAACCCACTGAGAGACGATTTGTGAGTTGCGGTTTGATGTGTTTGTACATCAACACATTGAATCAGATTCTTATGACACTGTCTCTTTTGTATTCCTCATCCACCAGAGTTGCCATGGGCGGCCAACGTTCGAATCGATGCCATTTCATTCCAATTCTCAAGACATTTTCTCGTATGCTGGAAAACGCATTCGGTTCAGTAGCCAGTTGTGTTTAGCTCGAGACATGAAATTCAATCGCTTATGATATACAACACGCTACGGTTCGACATTTGTTTTCGTACATTAATGCTCGTGTTCGTTTTGAGTACCAGCAAAAACAAAACCGAAAATCTGGATTGTGTTGGCAGCTCTGTGGTTTAAGCATACACTCACCGGTGTAGCTCGGTACGGTGATGCCAAACTCAGTACTCACTTTTTAAAACTAGGAATGAGAGTTAAATGCTATGAAATCAAAACTGAGAACCATCAATACCATCATAATTTGATGTCAGCGGTGCTCTTTATAGGTGAGTGTGTTTGTTTAGATCAGCGATGATTTTCATCTTTACCATCATTGTACGGATTGCATCGTAGATCATGAGGTGAGCTGATGAATAGAAAAAATCGAATCTTATGAGTGAGTTTTTGCCACCCTTGGTTGTCACACTCAACGCTGTGCACCTCGTTGTTAACCGAAGCGAATGCAATTGCATCGCTTTCACGTTCAAACATAATGTACACACAGTTAGACGCCTTGTTGAATTGAATCTCACTTACATTAGTAACTTTTAGATGCATTCGTTCCTTAAGCAAGATTTCAATTTCGATTGCTGCTGGTCTAACTTTGCATCGCTTGATATCAATACAGATTGAATTTGGTCTTGTAGGCCAAGTTTCAGGCTTTGTTAAATCGTATTTGCCCATTTTGTACACTCTATTGTTCACTACACTGTATTGTCTTTGTTTCTATCGTCTCGACCGTAAGCAATTGTCGACTGTGTCTGATGAGATGTGAGCACGAACTGCTGCGGAATTTTATCCGGATCCGACTTCTGGTTGCTTATGCTAAAAACATGTAAAATGGTGTACTTTCTTTCTGCTGAGATAGCCAAACTGACTTTCATAATCCTAGTTTTAAATGATAGATTTTATAATTTCTTGAATTTTATCCGGATCCAACTTCTGGTTCCGGAATTATAGGGCAATAAGAGAAAAAATTTAAGATATTATTTTCACACATGATGTTGCAAATAATTACATATTATAGATTTTCAGATCTTGTTAGTTAGTGGCGACGATCCGCGGTCCCTGGTCTCCGGTCCCCGCTTCCCGGTTCCAAATGAACGGGAAGTGGTAGCTGAATGTTACAAAATGGAACTCACTTCGATTTCGCGGCAATGCACAGTGGTTCAAAAGCGCAATTTCACGCTCTTAATTGATAACTCATTGAAACGTGGTTTTCGAGATACAGTATCTTCAGCAAAGTGGCTCAGAATGATAGACGCCATCTTTTTAAAAAATCCCCTTAAAAGTGAGATAAAAATACTATTTTAGCTCCGAATCAACATAGGGGCTAAGTTACTTCGACATAGTTGTGAAAAAAGTTATTTCAAACAAATTTGCTGAAGATACTATTCCCGTAACTTGAGTGTAATTCATGATATAATGTATTTTCTGAAAAGGGTGTCCTAAAACCAGCTTTTGTAAGATATATATTTTCAATTTATATGAGTTTTTCATGTTTTACAAAGTTTTTCATCATTAAAAACTTCACAACTTTCTCAAACATACTATGCTGCTATCATTGAAATAGAGCCTTTTTTCAAGTTTTTTTTTTATACGAAATTCCAACTTTTTTTTCATAAATACGTTTATTTCTTAAGGCAGTTTACATAAGTTTTTCTTCGCCGTAGCATCACTTTTACATAATATTCTTATCCTAATTTAATTCTAACATAGTCACAACTTTTTGCATTTATTAAAACATATTCTCTTATTACTTAAATATCATCTTAGGTAACTCGTCATTAATTATGAAATCTACTCGGAAATATTATTTGAACCAAACGATTAACTTCTATAAATTATAAAATAAGCTGTTATTTTCAGACATTTTGTTAATAATTTCATAAACTGTTTCGAGTTTGTTTGTATCATTACATTATTTTTATTCTAATTTAGCTATTGGTTGAACTCATGGACGCAGCTGGGATCAGAACTAAGTCTTGAAAGGGGCCTTTATTAAATTGAAACTCCAGTTTTCTTTATGAAATGATAAATAAGTTTCATGTATGAAAGGTCACGACAAGCAAGAATGTCTCGAACTGGGATATTGGATAGTCTACCTTGGGTACGCAAAGAATTTATTAGTTGAGATCTGACATCACGATACTCCACGCATGTCCAAACGACATGATCAATATCCCGATAACCTTCTCCGCAAGCACAATGATTAGTCTCGGAGAGCCCAATTCGAAGGAGATGTGCATCTAACGTGTAGTGATTGGACATGAGTCTGGACATCACACAAATGAAATCCCTACTCACATCCAGTCCCCTGAACCATGCCTTTGTCGATATTTTCGGAATAATTGAGTGCATCCACCGACCCAGATCATCTTTATCCCAAGAAGCTTGCCAGCTGGCAAGTGTTCTTTGGCGAGACGAGCTATAGAATTCGTTGAAAGCAATTGGTCTCTCATAAATTTCACCCTCAATAGCACCACGTTTGGCTAAAATATCGGCTCTTTCATTGCCAGGAATGGAGCAATGAGCCGGGACCCAGACTATAGTGATTAGATAATTATTGTTCAATATGTCGTTCAGGCACTGTTTTATTTTGCCCAGGAAAAACGGTTCAGTCTTGCCAGACATGTTTGAGCGAATGGCTTCAATTGCACTCAGACTATCTGTGAAGAGGAAATAATGGTTTGGAATTAATGTGACGATTACACTCAAACTATAATGAACTGCTGCTAGCTCTGCTATATAAACAGATGCAGGTTCTTGAAGCCTAAATGAGGCCGAAACATTATTGTTGAACATACCAAACCCTGTCGCTTCTTCAATTCGCGATCCGTCCGTGTAAAACATTTTCTCAGAGTCAATATGCCTGAACTTACTTGAAAATATTTTTGGGATTTCCGTCGAACGTAGATGATCCGGGATTCCACGCACTTCGCGCTGCATGGATGTATCGAAAAATAAAGTTGAGTCAGGGACATTTAGGAGGCTGACACGGATAGGAATATATCTTGAAGGGTTGATTTCCTGTGACATATGGTTAAAATATACTGTCATGAATCTTGTTTGAGATTGAAGCTCAACTAGCCTTTTGAAGTTATTAATAACCAGGGGATTCAGTACCTCACATCTTATTAGCAGTCGCGATGAAAGCTCCCAAAAACGATCTTTCAATGGAAGAACTCCCGCCAGAACTTCAAGACTCATTGTATGTGTCGAATGCATGCACCCTAAAGCAATTCGCAAACAACGATACTGAATTCGCTCCAGTTTGATAATATGAGAGTTTGCAGCGGAACGAAAGCAAACGCATCCATATTCCATCACTGAAAGTATCGTTGTCTGATACAATTTTATTAGATCTTCCGGATGAGCACCCCACCAAGATCCTGTTATTGTTCGAAGAAAATTTACTCTTTGTTGGCATTTTGTTATCAGAAACCTAATGTGTCCTCCCCACGTGCATTTGGAATCAAACCACACCCCAAGGTATTTGAAAGTCAAAACCTGTTGGATCATTCTTCCCATCATATGAAGCTGAAGCTGCGCGGGATCATGCTTTCTTGAAAAGACGACCAGCTCTGTTTTTTCCGCAGAGAATTCGATACCAAGATGAACAGCCCAATCGGACAAGTTATCTAAGGTATCTTGCAATGGTTTATGCAGATCAATAGCTTTGGGTCCAGTAACTGAAACCACGCCATCATCTGCCAATTGTCTTAGTGTACATGGGGTTACTAGACAGCTGTCAATGTCATTTACGTAAAAATTATAGAGGAGCGGACTGAGGCATGAGCCTTGCGGGAGACCCATGTAACTATTTCTGAGTGTTGCCAAATCGCCATGTGAAAAATGCATGTGTTTCTCTGACAAAAGGTTGTGCAAATAATTATTTATAACCGCTGGGAGTCCATTTTGGTGAAGCTTGTCTGAAAGAACATCAATGGAAACTGAATCAAATGCTCCTTTAATGTCTAAAAATACAGATGCCATTTGTTGCTTTTGAGCGAAGGCAATTTGGATGTCAGACGAAAGTAATGCAAGGCAATCATTCGTCCCTTTATTTCTACGGAAGCCAAACTGAGTATCTGACAACAAACCGTTCGACTCGACCCAAGTGTCGAGACGTCGTAGAATAATTTTTTCGAACAATTTTCTGATGCAGGACAACATCGCAATGGGTCTATATGAGTTGTGATTGGAAGCTGGTTTCCCCGGTTTTTGAATGGCGATAACTTTCACTTGTCTCCAGTCAGGTGGAACAATATTTTGCTCAAGAAACTTGTTGAACAATTCCAACAAACGTCTTTTTGCGAGGTTGGGCAGATTCTTCACCAAGTTGAATTTAATTCTGTCCAACCCTGGAGCGTTATTGTTACAAGACAAGAGTGCTATAGAAAATTCCATCATTGAAAATGGGTTATTAATAAAACCATTATTTGGAGGAGATTCCCGTATAATGCTCTGCGTAGGAACAGAATCTGGGCAAACTTTCCTAGCAAAGTCAAATATCCATCGGTTCGAGTATTCATCACTCTCATTGCCCACGTTACGATTCCTCATTCGTCTGGCCGTGTTCCAAAGAGTGCTCATTGAGGTATCTCTTGACAAACCTTCGACAAAATGTCTCCAATAGCTACATTTTTTGGCTCGAAGTATGCTCTTGTACTTGGTTTCTAAAACCATAAGTTTTTCAAAATTCTGAGGAGTTCCTCCTCCCCGTTTTAGAAACGTCTTGCAAGCATTTTGTTTTGCGAGTTTAGCCTCTGAGCACTCTTTGTCCCACCAGGGGTTGGGAGGCCTTCTGTTAGTCGTTGGCCCAGGAAAGCGTTTAGTTTGGGATTGTTCTGCTGCCTCCAGAATCGAACAAATGAGGAAGTCATATTCTTCAAGTGGAGGGAGCTCTTCCATTGAATTCAATATACTAGAGATACTACTTTGGTATTTAATCCAGTCGATATTTTTTGTCAAATCATATGGAATACTAGCGGAAGTAGCAATGCAATTGCTACTGCTAATTGAGATGATGATTGGTAAATGATCGCTACCGTGTAAATCAGGCAGTATTTTCCAGGTGCAATCTAGTCGAATTGATGTTGAGCAAAGAGATAGATCTAATGCACTTGGGCGTGCCGGAGGTCTTGGGATCCGTGTCATGCTACCCATATTTAATACCGTCATGCTAAAATTGTCACAAATGTTTTGTATTAAAGATGATCTGCTATCATTGTAAACGGAACCCCACATAATACCGTGCGAATTTAAATCCCCCAGAATCAATCGTGGTGCAGGAAGGGCTTCAACCATTTCATTAAGCTGTTGCTGTCCAACTTGTGCTTTTGGAGGAATATAAACCGAAGCTATGCAAATATCTTTGCCTTTAATGTTTATTTGGCAAGCAACAACTTCTATACTAGAAGTTGAAGGGATGTTTAATCTATAAAAGGAATAGCATTTCTTAATTCCCAAAAGCACTCCACCATACGGAGAGTCTCTATCGAGACGTATAATGTTAAAATCATTAAAATTTAAAGCTATGTTTGAAGTAAGCCATGTTTCGCATAAAGCAAATACATCACATTTTTGACTATGCAATAAAATTTTAAATGAATCAAGTTTTGGCATGATGCTTCGACAATTCCACTGCAGGACAGTGATTGTATCATTTGCGACGGGTGATAAATTATCCATCAAAAGATACAAAACCTGAGACAATTGGCCATTGAGCTGATAACTGCTTCAAAAAGGTTCTAGCTATTGGAAGGAATGCCATTATGAGGGTCTTTAAGGGTTCAGATATATTGAATGCTGAGAAAATCCATTCAACAATTTCCGAAAACTTCAGTAATCCTGTTGGTGGCTGTGAAATGGAGCCCACTGGATTATTATCTTTTTCTGTACTAGATCCTGGATTGGTTTGTGAATTTGACAAACCAGGAGGCACAGTCTTTGGTTTTGACTTTTTTTGTTTAACACGGGGATCTTTTTTTGAAGATGAAATTTTAGGTGTCTTTTTTGGTAATTTGGAGGAAGACTTCTTTCTCTTAACTGACCCTTGGGTAGTGATAAACGAATTACCTTCACTATTTTCGTCAGAGTCAGAGTCCTCTGGTTCCTCTAGATTTGAAAACCCGTTTTCGGTTTCCAAAGGGGGGACATCAATGACCGTTTTAAGCATTTCTGCATATGTGCGCTTAGACCGTGCTTTTAAAGAAAGCTTAATTTTGTCTTTGTGCACTTTAAATGCAGTGCATACTGAAATATCATCATGAGGACTATTCCCACAATAAATACATTTTTCAATTTCCTTGTTGCAATCATTATCTTTATGAGGCCCTTCACACTTAATACATTTTGGTTTATTACTACAGTAAGTAGCTGTGTGGCCGAATTTTTTGCAGTTCGTACAATTCATTACATTTGGAACAAAAAGCCGAACAGGGAGGCGAATTTTATCGACATAGACATGGGACGGCAACGCAGACCCGGCAAATGTCACTCGAAACGAGTCTGATGGGCGATAAACTTTTTTTTCCTCTTCATGAACTACTGAGTACAGTTGTTTGCACTCCAGTATTTTCACACCCTCAAGCATAGAGTTCTTGAAACGACCAACACCATGCTTGAGTAAATCATCTACCGAAAGACTCGCTTCGGTAACAACACCGTCAATTTCGACATCTTTGGAGGGTATGTAAACTTTATACTCTTTATTGAAATGTTCCGAAGAGACAATATCATTCGCGTGTTTCAAATTATTTACCACAACACGAATTTTATCGTTATTTACTTTTATGATCTCTTTGATTGAAGAGTATCGTGATGTCAAACCTTTATTAATTTGAAAAATGTTTAATGGCTTTGATATACGTCTAAAAAAGACTATCCAAGGCCCAGAAGAGCTCTCCTGATATTTTTTCGTTCGTGGGGGTATCGGATTCATGCTAGGATTTACGTCCATGGATTCATCCATTACATTAAAATTTTTAACTAAACTTTGAAATAAAATTTGAAACCAACACTACACAGTACTCAATCAAAAGGAAAAGAAAAAACTTCTACCTTGAAATTGTTGTCTATCTCCGTTGCACTGCCGTGTAGATCCTCGTTGCTCTAGATGTTCTTGTTGGGTGTATCTGGACGTTGATACAATGCTGAAGCTCACTGTAGCGATAGAATATGATGTGATGCTACTGCTACCTGACATCCAGCACCACTCGAATTCCGATTTGCTTTCGTCTTCGCCAGCTGTAACCAGCGCAGGTCACCGGTGTATACCTGCGTGTTGTATGGCAGTGGAAAGACCGAGTTGTCTTGTCTCCTTCTTCCTAGTGCTCCGCACCGATATGCTTCTGCACCGAAGTGCCTTCGCACCGGTGTGCCTTTGCACTCTCCTGCTTCTATGTGCCTTTGCACTCTTCCTCTTCGATGTGCCTTTGCACTCTCCTGCTCAGCACTTGTGGCTGTATATTGCGGCCTGGGTAGAGTTTGGGAAACGCCCTTTGTTGTTTCCTTCACCAGCTTGGCCCAGCACTAGGGCTCTCTTATGCAGCACGACTACACGTTTTAACGGCTGCTGCCAACAGGTTTCTACCTGTAGTTCAACCGTTGTCGTATTTAACGCGTGTAAACCAACCAGCGTTATTAAACTGTACGCTTCTATACACAACCTTCTCGGTTGAACGGCTATTACTGAGTGAAATTCCAACTTGTCTATCATCAAAAGGCGCAGAAAGGTGCAGATGAGATTACTTATATATTAAACTACTTCAAAGGAGCTTTCATACTGTGGTTGAATTAATCGTCTGCGATCGTCTGCAGGCGAGATATGTTCTTTTCAAATATCCTTGTCCTTGACATTTTCAATGATAAGGTTCATTGTATGTCAGATCAGATTTCAGTATACGTATATTCGTTACCATGGTAACTCTCACAATAAATGATTTTTATGGACATCGAAGTCTACAAACAGAAAAGATTAGATTAGCACATAAAACCATATAAGTTATTGCCATACCAATTAAGTCATATTTTTCGGTGAAACACAGTCAGTTTCAATGCGTCCATCATTTATCCGCTTCAATTTCCTGGTAGTGTACAGAGTAAAGAAAGTAGAAGAGAGAAATACAATCGACTCAACAAGGTTCCAAAAAACATAGACACAAAGGGAATTGAGGGGTTCCAAAAAACATAGACACAAAGGGAACTACTGTCCTTAGGCTTTAAACAAATAGGTAGCTCAAAGTAGAATGTTTCTTTTGTATGGGCGTAAATAAGTGTTGTTATTCATGAATCATTTATAGAACAAAATTTAACATCTCGCGCGATGTAGAACTGTATTGTAAACCACTTGTGAACCAATATTTTCAAATATCAAATGGCTAATAATCTTCAAGTCTCAATTTTAAATGAATGTCCCCGATTACGGTAGAATTTAGTCCACCAGCTTAATTTACACTTTTATTATTATGAATCACTAATTTTTTTTACTCGGATTTGTCTGTCACGTTGTTTTCAAACCTGTGTCCACATGTTTTCTGCATCAATATTCGTTTTTTGCATAGAAATTGTGACTAGAAAGAATAGTATCGAAAGCTTTATTAAAACCAATATTTATTAAAATAAACAGGACAATTTCAATAAATATATTTTCGTAAACATATTTGAGTAATACGAAAATTTCGTTTTTTCGGTGGTTGTAGTTGAAGTTACAATCGGTTTAGTTATAAAAATGTATCACTTGTTTATCACTTCAAATTCAAAGATTTTCATGAATCTCCAAAGTACTCTTAGAAAACGTCACAGTCAAACAATTATGTTGCCAAAAAGAGAACGGTTCTTAAAACATTTCGAGCCAAAATCCTATGCTAAAGAATATTGTATTCAATCCTTCAATCACTTAGAAACGACAGTATTGAAAATTTTGTTTCCAATCGTCATTTCATCGTGTTTCGTTCAAAATCCTTACTATTGGGATATGACGGAATAATCGTCGGCATAGATATCTCCGTCAATAGTTGTCGAATTCATACAATCTATGGCTTGTTTGATTAGTATTATGATAAGGTATCTAAATTTTAAAACACATTTTTAAAGAGATTTTAACCTTAAGATCATTCGCCTCTTCATATCAGAAAAACTTTCTGACCCTATGTGCGGGTTTGGGAATCGAACCCAGGCGGGCTGCGTGAAAAGCATTGACTTACCTATCATCCATCACCCATCACCCGTTTCCTAAAACACATTTTGTTTTCAAGGTCAATTGGGACAGATATTGTCAAAAACCTACGAATGTTGACACTTTAGTATGTATAACTCGAAAAATGATCTTCATATCTAAAAACAAAAACAATATCGTACATACTTCCTGGAAGACTTTTCGTTTGCAACTAGTTTAGTCAAAATCTGACCAGCCATCTCTAAGATCAACGCCTCTTTATTTTTCACACAAATACAGACACACATACATACACAGCCATTTGCTCAGTTTCTCGTGCTGAGTCGATTGGTATAAGAAACTCGGCTCTTCGGGTTTTCAAAAGTTTGAGCGAATTCTATATCTATTTTTTCTACATATTGAATTTTCAAAACTTTTTTTAACTAAAATTATATTTTTGGGTTACCATTTATCATTAAACCACTGAGCTTAGTTGATACTCAATATCGGGCTTTAACCCGTTTGGTGTACTGCAAGTAGTCCTATTTAGATACAAATATGAAGGTTATATTTTCTTTACACTAGAACTTCTACAAAAAAATTGACCAGCTTATTGTCGCAATGTCAACCGTTACAACCGTACCGGAAGAGAAACGCTGGATTTCTCTCACTACGCATGTATATACCAAATGACTACTATCTGAAAACGGAAAAAAGTCTAACGTGTGAAGCGATGGTAAACAGAGAATAATATCGGAAGATGGGAGAGAACAGGTTCGTGCGAAAATCTCAGTGTATCGAATTTTCTCCACAAATTGTTGATGGAAAGAAAAACCAGTCACCCTTCGGAACAACGACCGTTTTTTTCTTTTGTGTGCGATGCCAGTTCCGTCGTTTACTTTCCCAAACGTACCACGACATTGTTGATAGTGGTTCTATTCGGTATGCGCTCGCGCATTGAAGAAAAGGCATTGCTGTGCGGGAATTCTCAAAAAGGGAGGATTACTGAAGACAGTGAGTCAAACGAGGTTCCTGTGCATTTTGTCATGCTTTCTACAGCGCTGTATTTTAACCTAATCAGTGATATATGTAGGTTCATTGTGGCATACATACGGGATTAGGAATTACAACATAATGTAATTGTTATTGGGAAAATTTTAGAAGTGTGACATGATTTTGACCATTAGTCGATATCAGTAAAACTATGGTAGTACAAAAATGAATTCTCAGTTTAGTGCAGCACATTTTAATTTTCAAAGCACTCTTGAGTCCACAAAAAACTATTTTGCTGAAGGGATTTCATTTTGATTTTATTACCTCATTTGTTTAGGATTTGTTTATCTATTAGTATTCTACCTTTCATTCCTTTTCTTTTTTCCGTCTTCTTCTGTGAAACATGAGTCTGTCATTTATCAGAAAGTAAATTGGATGAGTTCGCCTTGCACCGAATGGTTTAAATAACGAGCGCACCGTTTTTTCGTCGTATAGATATTTTTTTCTGTGCTGCGTAAACAATCGACAACCGGGTTTCTTGTTCTGGTGAGAATTGACAGATACCTTATCATTTTGTGAAATATAATAGTAATCTGTGGTTGATATTACGAAACGAGAACGTTCTTTTGTTCTATCGGCACCATTTAAAGCAGAAACAAGAAAAATCATTTCCAGCCAATAGGAAAATTAGCGGGTGTGGTTTTTCCGCTATTAATCTTTCTCCCCCCCGCTTTTGTGAGCGCTGTAATGGAACCGGGAGCGAAAAAGAGAAAGAACGGCTATTGTGTGCCGGTGAAGTACGATGAGATGTCCACGTGCACATGCGAACAAAAGCGGGGAGCGCATGATGGGGTGAAATTCGTTGGCAAAGACTAGCCGACCAACAATGGCGGCGCATTATTTTCCCAATTTTATTTCCTCTCGCTGTTAGCCTTCCGATGGGTGACGATTGTTCGAATGAGGTTTGCTCGCTAGTTACCGAGAGTAGCGAAAGTGTTTGGTGACAGCTAAGCTGTCTTTGCCGCAAACGGGTGTTTGTGTGCGAAAGATAAACGTTTATCAGTGATGCCCGAATTCTGCTGGCAGCAACACGTGGTTGCTGCTGTTGGCGTTCTTGATGTCTTTTCTTAAATTAGTTTTTTAATGCATTTATTTTGCGCGGCTCAAGATCGCTAGTTAAACGAATCTGATTTATTAGTTACATTTGTTGTAAAAGTAAAATTTACTAAAAAGTTTTTTACTGGATCTTATTGTTAACCGTTTTCTCGGACGAGAAACATTCTTTTGACTACTTCTTGAGCTAGCTAGCTCGCTGATTCAATCATCTCTTCGTCGTTGTTGCCATTTTCAGTATTGCCAGAGACATCGTTTTCGTGTTGCTTGGTGTTTTTATCGTCTTTAGTTCTGTTTAGATCGATGTTTCTCTACGGTTGTTTTTCAACCTGCTGCGAATTCTGTACCTACATATGTATATAGTTTTTCACAAAATTTGTTTGTAGTTATTTTGTTGGACTCTCTCGAAATTTTGCGAACCTTTTTGCGCAACATTTTGCATGGGGACCGTTCATAAACCACGTAGACCAAAATCTGGTATTTTTTAACCCCTCCTCCCCACTCGTAAACTTTTGTAGACTTTCCAATTACTCCCCCTCCCCCCCCCCCCCCTTTGACACTAAACAATTTAATCAGATAGTCATTATCAGTAGGCAACTAAACTACGATTCCGGCTATCCTGGTTCCCGGTATCCGGTTCCGGAAGCACCGGAAATAGTGGTCATATATACCAAAATAGATCTCACTCACTTTTCTCAGCGATGGTTTGACCGATTTCCACAAACTTAGATTCAAATGAAAGGTCTTTTGGTCTGAATTTCATCCGGATCCGACTTCCGGTTCCAGAATTATAGGGTAAAGTGTGTCCAATATTGTACATCGTCACTTAAACCGGCGAAACAAAAAACGTAAAAAAAATTCTAAACTGGTCTCAAAACTACACAAATCGATAGTCATTATCAGTAGGCAACTAAACAAACCGATTCCGGCTATCCTGGTTCCCGGTATCCGGTTCCGGAAGTACCGGAAATAGTGGTCATATATACCAAAATGGATCTCACTCACTTTTCTCAGCGATGGTTTGACCGATTTCCAAAAACTTAGATTCAAATGAAAGGTCTTTTGGTCTGAATTTCATCCGGATCCGACTTCCGGTTCCGGAATTATAGGGTAAAGTGTGTCCAATATTGTACATCGTCACTTAAACCGGCGAAACAAAAAACGTAAAAAAAAATTCTAAACTGGTCTCAAAACTACACAAATCGATACAGGGTCCGGCACTCGAAGTGTAACCAATTAAAAAGGCCATAAATTCAGTTTGGAAAATTACTTTTACTTAATTCAAAGTACAAAATGTGTAAAAATAATACAAAATTCAGAATCAATTCACTTTTGCTCGATATGACCACCTTTTGCCTTGACTATGGCCTTGAGACGGTCAAAAAACGAATCGCAATTTGCCGAATGTGACTTGCAGGTATTTAGGCCCATTCGCGGACAATAACTTTTTTCAGCGCCTCGAGACTGGTGTATCTTTTAGTTCGGACTTTGCTCTCCAAAATGGCCCAAAGAGAATAATCCATTGGATTCGCATCTGGTGAATTCGAGAGCCATTGTGTGGACGTGATGAAGTTCGGAACGTTGTTTTTCAGCCATTCTTGGTTCACTCGAGCTTTGTGAGACGGTGCCGAGTCCTGCTGAAACGTCCATGGTCTGCCACTGAAATGTTTGTCTGCCCACGGCTTCAAAGCAACCTCCAGAATACTTTCCCGATAATATGTCGCATTTACCTTGACGCCAGGCTCGATGAAAACGATTGGAGAGCGCCCATCTGCGGTTACAGCGGCCCAAACCATTATCTGTTGCGGGTGCTGCCTCCTGGTGGCCAATCGATGACTCAAATTCTCGTATGAACGGTCGGTCAAGTAAACCCTATCGTTTTGAGAGTTTACGAATTGCTCAATTGGAAAAATTTTCTCGTCAGAAAATACAACGTTCGGAAATTGACCGCTTTCGGCCAAACGAAGCAACTCCTTCGCTCTTTCAAGTCTAACTTGTTGCTGCTTCGGTGTGAGATCATGCGCCTTTTGGATCTTGTAAGGCTTGACCTTCAGATCATTTTTCAGTATGCGGCGGATGCTACGGTCGGATATTTTCAGTTCTTTTGCCATTTGATTGGCACTTCGTCGAGGATTTCGTTCAAGTCGCTTCTTCACTTTTTGAACCATCTCACGTGACGTTGCAGTCTTTTGATGACCACTTCCATGACGTTTTGCGATGCTACCAGTATTATTGTAACGAGTTATGGTGCGATAAACAAAATCTTTATTCACTTTAAGGTGTTTGAGCTCACGAACAATCGCTGGTTGTGATTTTCCATCTAAATATAAAGCAATCACACTATTACGTTTAAAATCCATCACTGATTTTTTTTTCGCGTTCACTTTAGGCAAAATGCTTTCTTGCGCTTGTAAACAATACGACTCCGAACTGTCATTTAGCATATTTCTAGAGAGCTGATGCCCGTGCGTCAGCTGCGCGATCGGTCTGAAGTTGGTTACACTTCGAGTTCCGGACCCTGTAGTCATTATCAATAGGCAACTAAACAAACCGATTCCGGCTATCCTGGTTCTCGGTATCCGGTTCCGGAAGTACCGGAAATAGTGGTCATATATACCAAAATGGATCTCACTTACTTTTCTCAGTGATGGTTTGACCGATTTCCACAAACTAAATTCAAATGAAAGGTCTACCGATCCCATACGGAATTCCTGAACTTCATCCGGATCCGATTTCCGGTTCCGTAATTATAGGGTAAAAGTGTGTTCAACATTGTACACCGTCACTTAAACCAGCGAAACAAAAAACGTAAAAATATTTCTAAACTGGTCTCAAAACTACACAAATCGATAGTCATTATCAGTAGGCAACTAAACAAACCTATTTCGGCTATCCTGGTTCCCGGTATCCGGTTCCGGAAGTACCGGAAATAGTGGTCATATATACCAAAATGGATCTCACTCACTTTTCTCAGCGATGGTTTGACCGATTTCCACAAACTTAAACTCAAATGAAAGGTCGTTCGGTTCCATACGAAATTCCTGAATTTCATCCGGATCCGACTTCCGGTTCCGGAATTATAGGGTAAAGTGAGCTCAATATTGTACACCGTCACTTAAAATATTTTCGGATGCAACAAACATTTAAATCGTAATTTAGAGTACGTACTAGTAGAGTTTGTGTGTCATGTTAGTTGGAGGCCGTACGAACCGACTTTGATTATACCGGTTCTCGGGTTCCGGTGTCGGAAGTGAATATAATAATAGTGAAATATAATTAACGGCGAAATGATTCACAGCCTAAGTGGTTAACGTTTCTCTCCAATATTTTTCTCATTACTTAACCTACAATCAACGGAATTCGACACACATTCGCAGTCCAAAAAAAGAAACATCACCAAAAATTAATGTGAACATGTGAAACACTTCTGTTAAATAAAAATAGAACAAATGAACAGACTGTCATCTCATCCTTTGAATCAATGCACTGAACGTTTCTAATGAATTTGACATAATGGATATAAAGAGCCACGTTTTCTCTTCCAGGTGTGTTCTTGCTTTTGGTAATGGATAAAAAAGCTCACTAACTAGAATTATGTATTGATAAACTTAACACATACATACAAAGCATACAAAGCATTCTGAACAGTCCGTTTTAAGGAAGTACTCATACTTGAATGTTCATCCTACGCAACAGAATAAACTTTGAAGCAGTTCCTTGTACAGTTTTTAAGCAGCGAGAAATTTTTCTCAGAACTTGTTCTGTAACATTCAAGTTACCAAAAAGTGCGATACGTACTTTAGGGCTCTAATAAAGTGGATATTGTTCAGGTACCAGGCCCGTGCGCAGGGTGGGGAGGGGGGTGTGGTTAGGGGTTTTAACAACTACACCCCCCCCCTCTCCACCCAATGGAAGATTTTTCAACGCCAGGTTCCATGAACTATAGAGTACATATTATATAAAAGTGCAAATAACTTGACTTTTCCTTCAAATTTGTGCGTCTTCCCCGCCCTTGAATCTCCACCCTACTTGAACCTTCCCCCCTCTTGAACACGTGCCCCCCTTCTTTTGAACCCTCTCTTGAACCCTCTCTTGAAACCCAACCCGGGCCTGTCAGGTACTGTGGAACTTTTGGTTGCTTAGAGAGACGTCGCTTAAATTTCGTCTCACCCGAATTTTTTTTTTGGATTTATGTTTTTGGACTGTAGAATTGTCAAACGTCTGATGCTGTTATTGTATCTTTCCATTGTTTTACTGATTACTTGGCTGCGATGAATTCATAAAGAAATATACTGAATATGTTAAAAGCTTTTGTTACGCAAAAACTAAGCGAATTCACCGATCGCCCAATCATCTTTTGAGTTTGAATGTTAAGTCGAAATTTTCCGCACGTGATCTTCAAATCCTTACTCTTCCTTGAGTACTATGGCTCTACATTTTTCATATTTTTTTCTCCTCTCACAATCTCTAGTTAGTTTGATATTGATAAAAAAAACCGAAAGATAAAATGAGTGATTCTTGAATATTCGTAGTTTAAGTTAACATTCCTTTATATATTCTGTCCATTAAATTTAACATGAACACTGCATTCGATTAATAGTTGTGTTAATAGTCGTCTCATTAGTCGACATCACATCATTTTGTTTAGCACCCCACCTACGATTAACGAATGTTGGAGTTCGGTACTGAGAATCTATATCAGAAAGTTTTATATGAAAATAATATGCAATTCTTATGTTATAGTGGAGTAAACATGAGGAGTGATTGTACCAGTATTCAGCTTATCAATCCACCAGAATTGACCCGGTTTTCAATCCACCAGAATTTATCCGATGCGATTGAACGAACTTCAGCATGCTAAATGCAAGGCAAACCAGTTTGTTTGATCTCACTATTTAAACAGCAGAATCCTTTCATTGATTCGTACAAAGATCGTTTTATAATTTGATTTGTTCAACTCACGACTACGATGGCCATCATTAATCATCTAACTGATTACATCACACACAATGCATCTTCTGATAAACAATATCTGAACTTTTGATCCTGTTTACGGTATAGCTAGAACACTCATATGCGTTCCATCATTAAATCATTCGGCAAGCAATAATGTTGATACCCAATTCAGCACGTGGCTCGGTATGACGAATCACATCAATCAAGTATGCATGTGGAATCTGCACACAAAACAACTCGTAGCGCGCCAAACGATTTTTTCAACGATCTAGTATTCTTTTCTTCGACGACCAAACACTTATTCAACTCGTTGCGCGCCAAACATCAATCGTAGATCTAGGAATCATTGGAGACTTTTTCAACGGAAAATTCCATTGTCCATACAAAACAATTTTATGGATTTTTCCCACTTTTCTGCCAAGTTTTCCTATTTTTTTTTATGTACGTTCCCGGTGGGGGTAAAAACTGATCAAACAAAAAAAGAATCATGTAAATCCGTCCATCCGTTCTTACGTGATGCGATTACAAAGAATAATCTCTGCATTTTTATATATATAGATAGATGAGAAAGGCATCATTACACCACTAGGTGGATTAAAACAGGTATTTTATACTTAGTTTCGGTAGTATAAGTGAACTTTTCGAGCTTAGCTGCTACCTTCTCCTCCACCAGAGTGCGCGCTTACGTTTGGTTTCATTTTTCTCCTGCTCTAATGCTACTTTTATTGGGGAATCGGTCAAAATTTGGATCAATTCGCTATTTATGACTTTGGCGTTCCTCCGAATCAGTTCACACTCTCGCCTTGAAAGAGGTCTGACGTCTTCAGGATGGCCTATATCTGCAGTAGATTCTATACTGTTTAGATGACATTTAATTCATAAAATGTTGGAATCAAGTTTTTTATCGACAACTTTGAATGGTTCTGATCTATGATTTTAATTTATTTTTATTACTTTTTATTTATTTTATTGCTATCCGTTTGTGTAATTGCTCACAATAAATTAACTAATTGAAGCAGTTATCGATATTGAGAAGTGTTAGCGAGCCAGCTTTGTTCGTAAATAAATTCGTAAATTTTCGTAAATCTGTGAAACACGACTTAAAACTTTTCCAGTCGGAAGATCCTTTAATTTATGGGTTAGGGAAAAGAGTTTGATGATTAACACCTATGAGAAAGACACCATTACACCAACAATTTTTTACTTTTTACACTTTTCAACGAACTTTATGTTCTTCTAGAATTATAGCAATTTGCTTGTGAACTTAGCACAAGCTTTTGAATTCGTTTTTCCGAATAGGATATGTGACTGTGCCATGGTTCTGCCTCTTTTCCTCCAATATTTTCCAATAATTCTCTTATGAATGGAATCATATCAATGCATTGGCAATGGCTTACCCAAACGTCTTCTGTGAAGCGCGGAGTTTTGATCTATTGCTTCCAATAATAAAAGGTTTTACCCTCGTAATAATTTCCATACGCGCGAATCACCTCAACTAACAACGAGCTCCCTGTTATCGAAAATTGGCCGGGAATACCACAACTCCTATTGTCAGGACTGCACACCACACAACCACATGGTACGAGAAAAGTCTCACATGGTATACGTTGCTTGGTTGACTTGAACAATTTCTCATTCTTATTGCGTGCCGTGTCGTAGTCGTGTGAATGTCGAACACATTTTTGATTGGTGCGAAAATATCGATACGCTTCACGACAAAAGCAGAACGATTTGCGGCTAGCGGATTCAAGTAGTCGTTAAGGAAGCAGTCGGAGGAATTCGTTTCGCGCTGCCAATGTTTCGTTTATATGCTCGGTAGCGTGTGCCAATAATGTAGGTGTGAGTATTTCTGCCGGAAACGGTATTGCCCTTCAATAGGCATAAATGTAGGATTTTTTGATCAAATCAATAGAGTAAAATTTTCGAATCAGTGGTCATATTCGAACTGTGAGTTGATTTCTGTTTGATTGAAATAAAAAATAAATATTACTGACTAAATATGAACATAAAGCAGTACTTAAAATCATTCTCCTACAGGGAGGATTCCTCTATCTCAGTCTTGCATTATCTTTTCTGTTGATTTTTTATAGCAAGATAGTTTAAAAAGTAGCTGTTTTCACATGCTGTCTTTTCAAGATGAGTATTTAAGAGGGTTTTTTTTCTATCTTTTCACATATTTTTGCTGTAAATTTATTGCCGTAAACAAAACAACCAATTAGCATTACCGATAATCCGATAATAAAAGCAAATCAAAAGATGATCTATTTCAGATGATGATAGTTATTCAGAACACTACAACATTATATGGTTCCACACTTTCAAACAGCTCGTTATGTTACGCCAAATGATGACGATTCGTTGTCTATCAATTCCGAACCTGATAAAGTAAATGGTAATTAATTGAATCCATCATCTGCGGCTCTATTAATTTATGTAAAATATCCCAGCTTACTTACCGTCTGAAGATGGACATGGCATGTATGCACTTCAGGTCACGCAATCTTCTTACTTCTTATCATGTTGAGAAGACGAAAAGTAGCGAAGTGTGCAGAGTTGATTATCTAAATATTAGGCGGAACAACATATTGAACACTAACCCCAACATGATCAAATTAAAAGTTTGCCTTTTTCAAATGATAACTGGAAAAGGGACAAACGTATCCCAAGCAAACCGTTTTGGTTTTATTTATTCGATCAGTTCTACTGTCAAATTTAAAACTGGTTTACGCTGCCATTCTAAAGAACAATTTTCTCATAAAAAATATTTTCATCACACCGATTTTGTATAAAAAAAGTATAGAATTCGATCCCACATTGTAAAAAAGTCTGAGTCCCGGAGGACCGAGTTTTGCATGCCAGACGATTCAGCTCAACAAATTGAGCAAACGTCTGTGTATGAATTTTTGTGTTTGCCTCAGAGATGACTAATATAAAAAATATTTGTATTTTGCCTCAAAACAGTATTCACATTGAGCAGTTGCAATATCGTTCAATTAATTACCATCGGTTTGTGAATCAGTGAATTTTCTTGGTGAAACAGTGTTGCTACCATTCTCAAGCTACAGCGAATATTTCAAATCACGTTTACTGAAAATCTGTAATGTTCTATCGTTTTCCAATGTTTTCCAAGTCTAGAGTCCCAAAAATTATCCTTTTGGCCGTGAACAATGTTTATATGAAATTTGAGCCATATCAAAAAATCAAACATTAAATCGACCTTCGATTTTATATGGAATTGCTCTGTTGCTTTCACATGTTTTAACAAGTTCAGAACATGTGCACTGTGTTTCATTGATTTGAAACTTGATGTGTTTGATTAGAATTCTAGTTCTTATAAAATATAAAACTTTTTCATTTTCCGATTTCTTTTGCTAATATAGGTCACAGCTAAGTGTTCCGATTGTTGAATAATCAATTTAATAGAGTGGCACATCGACAGATGCATTTACAGACAAACGGTGGTGATTTCATTTTTCTTTGAAGAAAGTTTTCGTTTATAATCCTTGATCCACCAAATCCTACATAATACTTTTGTTCCCACTCCATGAATAGCCTAGCAATACCTCCTATTTCCTTCCAGATTTCCTAGCAGGGATGCAACATAACAAACAGGACAATCGACTGGCATGCGATGCGATGCTTAAGGTACAGATTGTTACCATTATTTGTCGAGACAGTAGCACAAAAAGACCGAATAACAGCCCCAAACAGGGGACGAAACTGAATACGACGAGAATCTAATATAGTTGTCACCCGGGGCTACAAATAAAAGATTATTTCGAAAATATTGATGTTTTTCTTATAAGGGCTATTGACTCGCTCAATGTAGCTGATCGACGTGGCTGACACAAGGCGGTGAATGGAGCGGTTGTTATTGTTGTGTTACTGGTGCTGAATGAATCAAGAACCCAACATACTCGGGAATGGTGTTGATTGTTGATTCAGCGGTTGATTGTTTCTCGGCTGGGTGCAGGAGTTAATCGTTGCCTGAAGGATGGTGAAACTTCTTTAATTTTAGAAGTTCAGAACATCAGCTACGATTGAATCACAATGTGAAAAATCAGTTTAACTCTACGATTACGAGCAAATTCCAACCAACAGAATCCAACAACGACTAGTCAGTTACGAAAATGCTTCGAATAGTTGTACTAATTCGCGCCACGCTTTCACGATTGAAAAGCGTTCCCACCCAGGACCGTTTTCCTCCTGTTGCTAATTCGAATCATTCTTCTCGGCGAAGCCCTCCAATATCGGTGAGGATAAAGACATATTTATGTGAATAATAATAAGCGTGGCGTGGTAAACAATAAACACAAGCGCCTGTCCGATATAATCCTCACCAACGTTGAGCTGGTCCCGTGGCTAGCAATATCACCATCATCATTCCTGCCGGTAGAGTGCATTGGATAAGGGAGTAACCCTCGTTTCGGCTGAAGTACTTGATATGATAAATTGAATACAATGTATAAACTAGAATGTTCATCCAAGTAAAGTGAGGGCATATCATTGAGTCACTATTTGTTAAGATAGATACGTTTATGAAATGAATCAGCTTGTTGTGATATTTCCGATATTCCTTGTGTTCAAAGACTATAGAGCAAAGCCTTGGTATTACATTTCTGTAGTGGAATTTGACCTTCTGTTTCAACAGACTTCGCAGCCGATTCAGAGTGTACAGAACTAGTGCATAGCTGGTGCTATGATTCTACTGACGCTACGAATCCTTCCAGGTCGGGCTCGAACATACGACAACTGGTTTGTAAGACCAGTGCCCTATGCATTGAACCGCCAACCCGGGACAAAGACTGTAGAGAGAAGTTGTTATTTGAAAAATACCTCAGTAAATACCTAGGAACTTTTACAAATAGCAAAGCGAATCATATGTTTTGACATTTGTTTCATCACCTATAACAAAGCAGGTGTTTCTAAGAAGCATTCTTAATTTGAATTGGTCATTCTATTCGTGCAAAATAATTGATTTGTCATACTAAAACGTGCGCAATTTTCTTTTGTTACTTTCTGGAATCGATCTGAAAACAAAACACTGTTATAATCGACGATGTCCTCAGACTTCAACCATTGTAAAATAAGATCCATTTTAAGGCAAATACATCGAATCCAATATCCAGTGAAATACACTTCGAAGAAAACCTTGTGATTTTACATCTTATAAAGCGTCGTAGTTCACGAAAAAATGAACGTGCAAGAATATGTAGCATTGCCAAGTCAAAGTCTTGGCATTACATTCCTTTTGTGGAATTTGGCCTTTCTGTTTCAACAGACTTCGCAGCCGATTCTTAGTGTACAGAATCATTGCATGGCTAGTACTATGGATCCTACTGACACTAAGAATCCTTCCAGGTCGGGGCTCGAACATACGACAACTGGCTTGTAAGACCAGCGTCCTATGCATTGACCCGCCAACCGCCAGCATTGTAGGATTAGCAAATTCCATGATTCAAAATTTATTGAAATAAAAAAGAAAGAATACTGATAGCGACAGCGGCGACTTGAACCGAGAATCATTGGAATTTCACGAGGTACGTCTGTTAATTGACTGAGTCATAGAAGCACACATGTGCTTGGCTGGTGCATATAAATTCATACAGTTGAACTTGCTAACCGAATGCTAATTACGTTAAAATTCATTTTAATCCAAATCCAAAAAGTAATTATAAATGGAATTTTCCGTGGCAGTAAAATTATTTTTTTGTGGATAGAAAACAGGGACGCTTTTGACATCAAAATAAATGAAGATGTGACCTGTAAACCCAATACCCCTCAACCAGTGTAGAGGATTGGTAGGTAGTAACGAGAATGCGGTTTTTATAGCTTCCAGCTTCTCGAACCGTGTCAAATAAATTAATACGTAAATACTACCAACTAGATCTGTTTTAATCCACCTAGTGTTGTAATGATGTCTCATTTTTATTATTCCTATATCACAGAAGAAATTTACCGAAATACTACAATTTAAAAAATTGCATAATACTACTACATTGCTATACTACATTTGAATTTAAGTTAGTGAAAAACTTTTTAATCATATGTGAGAAAGTAGCCATCTTTATTTATTTAAGTCATTAAGTCATCATATGTGAGAAAGTGAAGTGAGTTCCATTTTATCACATTTGATTACTATCGTCGGTACTTTCGGAACCGAATATATATGTATTAGTATAGTGACATGCGGTTCATTAAAACCATACACTAAGATTTGACCTACAAATCTTTTTTACGGTTCTCTATGATTATTTGAATTTTGGAATGATAAATGAGCAGGTAGTCGGACTTGGATAAAATTCAGCAAATCATTTATGGGACTATCAATGATTTGTTTGGGTACAGACTCTTATGGTCTGCAAACTAGAGAAATTCACTAGCCAATATAAAGGATGTAGGTTATGAAAAATTTATACACTATATTTATACACTAAGCACCCTACCTGCGGAACTAGAAGTTTGATTCGAGTGAAAATTGAGATATTCTTATGACATCTCAAGACCTCAGTTGAATCTAAGGTTGTGAAAATCGGTTTAGCCATCGCCGACAAAAGTCACACACACACACACATATACGCACATACACAGACATTTGCTCAGTTCATCGAGCTAAATCGAACGGTATATGACATTCGGCTCTCCGGGCCTCGGTTCAAAAGACGGTTTCCACAGTGATTGAATAGCCTTTCTATATGAGAAAGGCAAAAATATGATTGTCACAGACCTTCTATTTGGACTACATTTATTTTCAGCTTATTTACTTGGTTTCGGCACAGAGAACAGACATTCAAGCTACCAGGTGTACAACTTTGCAGTACTACCAACACCAAGTATCTTCTAGGTTTAGGAGCATTCGATTTCCAACTTATTAGACGACACATAGAAAAAAAATGTGACAGTAAATTCTGGGTAATTCAATCCATTTTTTTGTTGATATAGGGACAATAACAATTCTGGTTTGATTCAACCAATGTTTCTTTGAAACAACAAACATTTGTTTGAAAAAAAAAAACTAGAATCTTCTTTAAAACAAACATTTTGTTTGAACCGACGATATTGCGGTCTGAAATAACTATTTTTTTAGTTTGATGGTCAACTAATCGTTCTGTTGTTTTACAAAAACCGGGATTTTTCTGCGTGAAGAATACAACAAAAAATATTCTTAAATAATCGTGTGAATATATTTGAAGGAAATAATTCCTCCTTGAACACAAAATAATATTTTAATTTCAACAAACAAATACAAGAGTTGAAATAACTAAAACAATTTTAAATAATGCAAAACATAAAACATAAATTTCGATAGTATTTAATTCCAAGCAGTACAATTTTTACACTTACGAATTATAATTTATTTGAACTAATAAGTTTTGTAAAATTTACAAAGAAATAGAGAGAAACCCCCAATAAAAACATAACCTACAAAATTAAACAGTTCTCTAATCGCTTGAGTCATCTCTGAGAAAATGAAGTCACTTACAAATTAGTCTTTGCATCGTGCATCGAACGAAGGTTCGAAATTTGAAACACTTGTCACCGTGTAAATTTGGAACCGGAAGTCGGATCCCAACAACTTTATTTTATTTTGGAGCTTGGAAAAGCTTGGAGGTGTAGGTCTCCTTCAAACTTGCTCTTCCAACAGTTATAAAACCTTCTCTTATTTTGCATCAACAGATTTTAATAATCCAAACGATACATTTGACCTAAATCTTCTATATCTATACCTATGTTAGTGAAAATCAGTTCAGCCATCTCTGAGAAAAGTAAGTGAGTTGATTTGGAGTATGTGCTCACTATTTCCGGTACTTCCGGAACTAGAATCTGGGGACTGGTTTAGCCAAACTTAGTGACTAACATGCCAAACTTAGCGATCATGTTATTCATAAATTCTATTAGTTTTAGCTCTGTTTAACTCGTATTTTGCATCGACGCTCTAAACAACTGTTTAAAAATTTGAGCACTCATCACCTTATAAATAATTTTTGATCCAATTTTAAGAAAAATGCTGATCTTTATATGGTAATTTCTGAAAATAAAACCTATTTCAATCCACCTAGTGGTGTAATAGTACCTTTCTCATAAACATTTTACGAGAATTCGATGCAAATTTCATATAGGACGCAATGAAAAACTGTTTCCGGAACCGGAATCCGGAGAATGTGAGAATGCAGTTGTAGTAAGTTGTTACGGTCATCAAATAAGCAGGCCTACAATTTTTAATAGTTTTACGATCTATGTTGAAAGTTTCATACTTTTTTGTGTTGTCAAACACATGACGGTTAGACATTTTTAACTTTCATCGCCCTGTAAGTTGGATACAGATGAAATTCAACCGCATTCAATAGGGATAAAAAAATTATTTGAATCAAAGTTCGATCGGTTAGTTTGTTAGGATATAAGCGAACCTACACGCTAGAATAATTTACTAACTAGTTTTAAGGAAATTGTTCCATTTTCGATACCCACTGACAAGGAATTTGAATTAGATCCTGATTTCTTCAAAACGATTGAAAACTTGTGCTAATGTTTGCTCGGTGCCGATTGACTCTGCTTGTGTTTTCAAAACCGAGTGTGTTCTGTGTTGGTTTTCGTTTTCTTTACCGCGTGTACGAAATCGAACACCGCACGCTTTGTCTTTCATTCGTAGAGGCGGTTCTGTGTTTTCTTCTCCCGTACCAGCGCATGTACGAACCGGTACACTTTATAAAGGGTGATTTTTTAAGAGACAACAAAATTGAGAAAATTGATAAAATCTTTATCGGAATCGATAGAACGATCAATATACTTTATTGTTTGAAGATGGTTTTATGCAAATGTTGTCTGCGGCTCCGCTTTAGATGGCCCATGTGCAAGGTCCAATTTCGGCATACTCTCTCCAGCATACCGGCCGGTATTTCACCAATAATGTCATCGACCCATAATTCACACCAAACATTGACTTCTTTGGGATGAATTGGTAGCTCTTACAATGCTTCTAGCTGGTCTTCATTACAGATGCGGCAATTTTGCCTGTCGACGTATTCATTTAACCTTTAATTTAAGCTTCATCGCTAAATTCTGGATAAAATAGTGGATCTTCCTCCAACTTTGCCAAACGACGATTCATGATTAAATTAAACACCAAACTGAACAAATTTTACAATAACACAAGACACAATTCACGCGTGATCTGTCAAAAACAGGGTTGCCAAAAAGATACCAGCAAAAAATCACCCTTTAAGAAGGTTTCAATTTCTTTTACATTCACCTGCAATTTCGGAACCGGAAGTCGTATCGTTCCGTATGGAATCATAGGACCTTTCATTAGAAACTATTTTTGAGGAAATAGTGAGATCGAGTTTAGAGTTTGCGAACAATATTCCTGGTGCTTTCAAAATCGGAAGCCGGGGACTGGTATGGCCGAAGTCGATTCGCTTGGCCATCAATTGGCAAGGATTATCGATTGGAAAATCGGTTCAGCCATCTCCGAGAAAAAATAGTGCACATATTTTCATTTTGTTGCATATTTTAACCCATAATTCCGGAACTGGATGTTGGATTCAAACAAAATTGGTGAATTTCGCACGGCATCATAAGACCTTCCATTTGAATCAAAGTTTGTGAAAATCGATCCAGCCATCTCCGAGAAAACTAGGTGCACAAAAACGTTACATACACACAGACATTTCGCGTACTAAACGAACGTGTCGAATGGTATATTACACCTTGGTTCAAAAGTTGGTTTTCACAGTGATTGCATAACTTTCCAATATGAGAAAGGAAAAAACACACACATGAATTTTCTCTTATTACCCTGTAACTCTGGAACCAGTAGTCATATTTAAACAATATTCACGAATTATGTATGGTACCACTAGACCTTCCATTTGAATCTAAGTTTACGCACACTTACACACACACACACACACACACACACACACACACACACACACACACACACACATTGTATAACCTTCCTATATTATAATAGCAAAAAACAAACGTCGTTTTTGAAGTTTTAATCAAAAAGGTTTATAAAAAGAATTCAATTTTTTGTTCACTATTACAAAGAAAATCGTTGTGGTTTGAACATTCTCATTCTCTCTGTAAAGAAGACTCAAAACAATGTTCCTTCGACAAGGTTGGGTAAGCAAAGCTCTGTTCCAAGGAAAATTCTGAATCTAGACTTCCACTTAATTAGTAATAGTAAAATGACATGTAAACTCACAAAAACTCAAACTGGTATTGATTGTCATTTTCCAACATCTCTGTGCATCCCAGTTATTTCTAACGCTCCACACAAACCGCGCTGTTCATGCGTGCGATGCGATCCGGTTAGATAAAGTCCCGTGTAATAAAATACGATAATCCTGACTGAAGGACGGATTAAAACTGCCATAACAATAAGTTTCCCGCTTAGAGGCATCGAGATGACGCAATTGTCTGTCCCGTCCTCACATTTCGGAGCGTGCAATTGGTTTGATTTGATTTTATTGTTTAGGGTCTTATTGTATCAGTGTAATAGAGATGTCTGCGTGAGAATACAGTTTGCTCTGTGTGAGCACTGTATTCATAATTCACAAAATAGCAAAACCGAAAGGATTGCCAATTTCGAAAATTGAAAAATCAAAATCTCTGGAGATTTCGGTCCCGCACTGCCCGGACAATGTGTCAGGCCAGGCGCCACTTTGGACCAGGGAGCAATAAATGTGGCTTACTTATGGCAGATAAAAGAAGCACACTTTGGCTTTTCTCATGCTTTTGTAAAAATCGGATGCTACTGCCGATCGGAGAAGAAAGGACAAACGCTTTCCGGGGGAAAAGTGGTCCAGTTTAAATGGCAATCCGCAGTCCCGAGTGAAAATAAACCGATTTGTATACCGGCCAGGACACGCACGATGCGTCCTTTTTTTCCATTTGGGGGAAGAAAAATAGAATCGATGAAATTTATTGCGGTTTATTTGATCTAGCTGTGGTGTTTGGAAGTCGGCTTTTTATGTGCTAAACACGTGCAAATGAGACTGGTGAAGGGGGATTGATTTTTTTCTTCTTTTCGAATCCCGTGATGGGAGAGGATTCTTTCGGTCTATAGATAAGAAGATAAATGGAGAACAAATAAACCGATTCGGCATTGATAGCTCTGTACGAGCTGGTGAGATGCTGCAGGTATGGTCAGTACTGAGACTGTAAGAAATTTGTAGCCTGCGGAATTTATTCTGCTAAAGGTTGGTATTCATCATCATTAGACAGTATGATTTATGTTTAAGTTTGACTCCAGAAATGCTTGCAGTTGTTCACGGAATCAATTTTAGAAATATGTGAAACCCATTCCAGAAGCATAATCTTGTGACAAAATCAGAATCGACTTTGTTCGATTTGGTTGAAACTTTATTTTTCAACGTTCACTGTTTATTGTAACATGAATCGTTTCTACACTGTTATACTATGTTCACACTACAGAGTCAAAACGTGTTAAAATAATTGCCCCGCTTAAGGCCATAGTGTGAACTTAATATTACGGTTCAATTTGGGTGTTCAACCACAAGCGGTCACATTTTAGCCCTAGTAGATGAAACTTTGTACGCGTTTTCAGTAATGCAAACCAATAAATATTCACGGATAGAGATCGACTCCACTCAACACTATTTTTTTAGAAGTGCGAATACTTTTTTGGCATGCACTTTCTTCAAATAGTTGTAACTAAAATACTGTTACATATATAAAAATGGTTTCCAGGAAAAAGTTGTGTCTGTGCAGAATCCATGTTGAAATTCCATAAGAACTTTCCTATCAGGATCGGTTTCGATAGCATCAAAAAAAAAAAAACAAAAGTGCGACAAACACGAGCCCAGAATAAAATAATACTTAATATACGTTTTCAGAAGACAAACGAAACAACGTTTGAAGAATCTGTGTCTATCAGATTCATCCGTGCACCCGGCATTTCTGTAAGTCATAGGTAATCAATTTTCGTTTGAGTTTCCGAATAGCCGTATAAGTTAGTGACAGTTTCGTTTTCTAGAAATTATTAAGCGGTTTCCACGCGTACCACTCAGCACTTTGTTTCCAATGTTACCCGAAACCTTCGACTTTCGATAAGTACTGTAAAATCTATGAAATTCTTTATAATCGAAATAGAAACTAAACAAAGGAAAACTATCACTTGCTTATACGACCATTTGAAAAATCAACCGAAAGATACAATACACTGAAAAAAGTTAAGTTTTTTTCATTTGTTGAAAAATTAATCGAAAAAGTAAATAGAAAAAAAAGATGTCTTAACATTGTTTACTTTATTTATTCTTTTAACTGGTTTTAACATCCATCATTGAACGTTAAGTTGATTTGCGTTTTTTAGAAAACGAAGAAGTTGCTGCTAAAACTTTTTTTCAAGCATCTACAAAACTTTAAGTTCTATACAAAAAAACTAATAAAGCATAAGAATGTGATTTTACAGATTAAAAGCAATACATTTACCAATACGAAGTCTTTCTTTATGTGAAGTTGTTGGAGCAATAACGAACAACGGGACGTTTATTTTATGTGCATGAATTGGGTTTGGTAGCCGTACTCACTATATTCATCCGATATGACTTATTTCAACCATTGCACAGCAGGGAAAAATGGACCAAAAACGCGACGATTTCTTTGGAGGCATGATACAGCTGACGACAAAGCACTTTTTTGGTGTAAAATGGTCAGTAAAATCGATTCCATGTATTAAGAAGGACCGCACGAATCGCTATCATGTTCATTTTACCACAAAATACCTTTTTTACTGTATTTTATTCAAGCTTAAGTATATAATATAAAACCGAAGCACTTGCAGAAGAGCGAATAGAGTGTTTCTGATGTAAAAAAGTCGAACAAATCGATTGTACATAGTTTTAATGACAGCAGTAAACTCGTTGTACCGTTTCACCCCATTTTTTTATAGGTATAATATTCAGCTCAAATATGATTTACAATCCAAAAAAATATCCAATACGATCTGTCAATATTGGTTCATTATACGTGCAAAACAATTGTGATCCAATTAAACACAATGGGAAAGACAGTACTAGCCTGTTTAACCCGTTTTACCCCAATTTATATCAAAAGTCGTATTTCTTGTTAAACTTTCTCTCGCATACCGAAAGCAAGCTGATTGCGGTTGATGAAAATCGATTGATATTAAGAAAAAAGACCTGAAAATAGGATTACAAATGAATTCAATGTTGATCAAAATCTTAAGACTTAGTTAAAGGATAAATTAGGGTAAAACGGTATAACAAGATTCGTTGGGTCATTGAATTCATTTGTGATCTTATTTTTAGGTCTTTCTTCGTAATATCAATCGATTTTCATCAACCGCAATCAGCCTGCTTACGGTATGCGAAATAAAGTTTAACCAGAAATACGACTTATGAATAAAATTGGGATAAAACGGGTTCAACAGGCTAGTACTGTCATTCCCATTGTGTTTAATTGGATCAAAGATATTTTGCACGTAATATGAACAAATATTGGTAGGTCATATTGTATCTGCTTCGGGATTGTAAATCTGAATTCAACATAAAATTATATTTGTGGGAAAATTGGGGTAAAACGATGTAGCACGAAGCATGCAATCATGAACACTATCTGTAAATTATTATTTGAGGTTATATGCGAAACATAGATCTGTCTTGTTTAACCAAAATTTAGTTTTTTTTTCTGTAAATTCATGGAAGAAGATGACTGGGGGTAAAACAGAAAACAGTTGTTTGCGGTCAATCTTATTAAAAACAATTTATCAAACTTAAGAGCACGCCAGGAATAACTTCCGATTGGTTGAGTTGAATTTTTTCCTGAGTTTCACAGTTAGTTTTTAAAGTCATGTCAGAAAAAAGAGGAATCATAAATCTATTCTACAGAAAAATTTGCACAGGAAATACTAACTTTTAAAATGTTTGCTTATGTTTTTATAAAAATTTTGAGCAAAGTCGCGTTTTTGATCGTGCATCGTGCCCCACTGTGCATTGTATTGAAATGGTAGACAAGCGCTGGACTGCTGGTGTTGCTCTAGAAGGAAACAATGTTGATGAATAAAGTTGATATTTGCCGAAAAATTGCGTTTTTCCTAATTAGTTCCACGTGTTGTTAACACATGGAGTTAAAACAAACTCAATTATACCGTTTCATATAGAATCGTTGTAACTTGAAAATTATCAACTGCACAGAGATGGCTTTTAAGATGATTTTGTAAGAAATTGAGTTAGCGGCTTTTTCAAAAATCAGAAAATAACCGAAATATACGGGGCATTCCACGCAAAATCAGCCACTCAAAATTTTCTTTTCTTCTAACTATTTTTTTTCGGTAAAGAGCTCGACACGTATTTTTTTATTTCAATATGGTACGTGAAATTTTTGAGAAATTTTTTTTTGAAATTTCGCGTTTACGAAACAGAACCTTTTTTCAATTCCATAAAACAACCTTTAAAGTTAATTTAATGAAAAAAGTTAAAAATTAATAAACAAATAAAAAAAATTCGAACTTGGGCCAATTTTTTTTTAGTTGAAAAACGAAGCCTTAGGGTTTTAACTCAATCTTGGCAAAGTTTCAGAGTGGAATCGACGTAGAGAATAGGGGTGAATGTGTCCATGTTCAGCGATTATACAGAAGGAATTATTACATTTACTTACATTGTAACACTGCATTTCTCAAATTTTGAAATATCGATTGCCTATTTTAGAATGAATCACATTTGCCTTCCGGTTATCTTACCGAAATGAAACAAAAATTTCATGCTAAAGATGAAATTAAATCGGAAAGAATGAGAATTTTAACTGTTTTGCCAAAAAACTGGAGTATTCGTAAGATAGCGCATACGATGAATACATCAAAATATTTTGTTACGAAAGTAGGGAATCTCGTGGGAAAAAAGGATTATCGCGATTCAGGGAACAAAAAGTAAAAACTAATTTTTTTTATCAAATTTTTGATGTCTTTATATAAAAAATCATGAATATTCATATTTCACAGAAAAATAATTTTTCTCTGAAATAATAATTAAAGTCAAACAATTTTACACGGTGCACACAAAACATCATTTGCTTGCAAAAAATCGAAGAAGAAACTCGACGCCACGAATGATATTGATTTTTGAATTAATTTTTACACCACGATCTTAACTGAAACGTTGCTAACAATAAACTGTCGAAGTTAGGATTCGATCAGTGGCGCGACATGTGTCGATAAGTTAACCCCTTATCCGAGCGAGTTGCGCTGCGGTACACTCCGCGCGTTCGGGTCGTGATTGAAAAATTCACTGCTCTGAAAGTATTCACCTTTCCACTCTGAAACATGGCCAAGATTGAGTTAAAACCCTAAGGCTTCTTTTTTCAACTAAAAAAAGAAAAAATAATAGGCCCAAGTTTGAATTTTTTTATTTGTTTATTAAATTTTAACTTTTTTCTTTAAATTAATTGTAAAGGTTGTTTTATGGAATCGCTTATTTGAAAGCTATGGAAAAGACGAACATTTCATGTCTTGAATTTTTGTATCTTTATTAGATTTCACAGTTATAGGCTGTTAAAAAAGGTTCTTTTTCGTAAACGCGAAATTTCAAAAAATCATATCTCAAAAATTCCACGTACCATATTGAAATAAAAAATGTGTGTCAAAAATTTTGATTTGAATTAAAGCTCATATTATCTTTGAAGCTACCGTGAAATTTCATCCGGATCTACAGGGTCCGGCACTCGAAGTGTAACCAATTAAAAAGACCATAAATTCAGTTTGGAAAATTACTTTTACTTAATTCAAAGTACAAAATGTGTAAAAATAATACAAAATTCAGAATCAATTCACTTTTGCTCGATATGACCACCTTTTGCCTTGACTATGGCCTTGAGACGGTCAAAAAACGAATCGCAAGCTGCCCGAATGTGACTTGCAGGTAGTTTGGCCCACTCGCGGACAATAACTTTTTTCAGCGCCTCGAGACTGGTGTATCTTTTAGTTCGGACTTTGCTCTCCAAAATGGCCCAAAGAGAATAATCCATTGGATTCGCATCTGGTGAATTCGAGAGCCATTGTGTGGACGTGATGAAGTTCGGAACGTTGTTGTTTCAGCGATTCTTGGTTCACTCGAGCCTTGTGAGACGGTGCCGAGTCCTGCTGAAACGTCCATGGTCTGCCACCGAAATGTTTGTCTGCCCACGGCTTCAAAGCAACCTCCAGAATACTTTCCCGATAATATGTCGCATTTACCTTGACGCCAGGCTCGATGAAAACGATTGGAGAGCGCCCATCTGCGGTTACAGCGGCCCAAACCATTATCTGTTGCGGGTGATGCCTCCTGGTGGCCCATCGATGACTCAAATTCTCGTATGAACGGTTGGTCAAGTAAACCCTATCGTTTTGAGAGTTTACGAATTGCTCAATTGGAAAAATTTTCTCGTCAGAAAATACAATGTTCGGAAATTGACCGCTTTCGGCCAAACGAAGCAACTCCTTCGCTCTCTCAAGTCTAACTTGTTGCTGCTTCGGTGTGAGATCATGCGCCTTTTGGATCTTGTAAGGCTTGACCTTCAGATCATTTTTCAGTATGCGGCGGATGCTACGGTCGGATATTTTCAGTTCTTTTGCCATTTGATTGGCACTTCGTCGAGGATTTCGTTCAAGTCGCTTCTTCACTTTTTGAACCATCTCATGTGACGTTGCAGTCTTTTGATGACCACTTCCATGACGTTTTGCGATGCTACCAGTATTATTGTAACGAGTTATGGTGCGATAAACAAAATCTTTATTCACTTTAAGGTGTTCGAGCTCACGAACAATCGCTGGTTGTTATTTTCCATCTAAATATAAAGCAATCACACTATTACGTATTAAATCCATCACTGATTTTTTTTCGCGTTCACTTTTGGCAAAATGCTTTCTTACGCTTGTAAACAATACAACTCCGAACTGTCATTTAGCAAATTTCTAGAGAGCTGATGCCCGTGCGTCAGCTGCGCGAGCGGTCTGAAGTTGGTTACACTTCGAGTGCCGGACCCTGTAACTTCCGGTTCCGCAGTTACAGGGCGATAAGTGTCAAATCGTTCTAATTGGCATATATAATGACAATACAATACCATACCGGAAAGAAGAAGAAAACACAAACGGTGCATCCGGGTTCGAAAGAATTTGAAATCGTGATTGAAAACAGCAAATCACCAAACTTTCTTCAAGATGGCCAAATCTATTTCCACAAACTTATATGTTCAAAGGAAAAATCTTTCAGTTTCATACGGAATTCATAAATTGTGGATACTATTTCCGGCACTACAGGGTACACAGGATTTGTAGAGTTTGTGAGATTAAGGCCGAACGAATTTTCCTGTTTCTATTCAATGAACAGTTGTTTTTACGAATTTACGGTAATATTTGTGATGTAATGAGTAATATGAGAAAGGCATCATTACACCACTAGGTGGATTAAAACAGGTTTTTTTTCAATTTAAATAGTCATTTAAACACTAGAATTTTATTTTATAGCTCAAGAGCATTGACTTTACTTATTGCCCTTCTTTCCAGAAGTAGCTGTTCTCTAATGTTGTATGTGTAGACTAGTCAAACGTAATTTTTCGAATTTCAAGCCTAAATACAGGGTGCTCCATCGCGCTGAAATAGTGATACTTTAGATCGTAAACAGTAGTTCCATTGTGTTAACTCAACGTGCATATCGGAAGAAATATCATTGGCGACATTGACTGGCCACGCAGAACACCTGACCTGCAACTAGTTTGGTCAAAATCGGTCTAACCATCTCTGAAATTCACGCCTCTTTATTTTGCTCACACATACGGGGCACACAGACATTTGCTCAGTTCGATTTCCAAATTTTGAGCGAACTCTGAAACTATTTTTTTATATTTATAAAAAAGGTTCAAACATTTTGGGCCCTACGATAAACAATGCTTCATATTATTCATATCTCGACACCAATCCATTTTAAAGAGTTCATGTGTTCGGCATGTTTTCTTGTAATAATTTGATCTAAAACTTCTCCAAAGAAATGAATTCTCTTTCACGCCATTTAGGCAAATTATCACTTTAATCTCACTTCTAGATGGATTACTGATAATATTGATTATATCAAGAGACGGGGAAAATTCAAATCAAAAATTCTTCTGAAGGCATTAGGCTCCAAAATTCCAAAAATCGCATTCTTGTATAATTGGAACCACTGAGCACTGGAATAAGGGGAAAACATCGTTTACACAAAAACATCGATATCTACCTTAAAAATGGATGGATTTTAACAATCTATGGCTTGTTGAATAGCTATTGTGGTGTAGAATTGAAGTATTCAAACATATTTTGTTATCAAAGTCAATTGTGTCAGATATTGTTAAAAAACTGCGATTTTTTACATAAAAGTTTATATAACTCAGAAAGTAATCATAAAATCTCAAAACAAAACCAATATCGTAAATACTTCATGGATGACCTTTCATCGAAATCGAAATCGGTCCCTGAGCCATCCATGAGAAACACGACTCATAATTTGGCACACACATGCAGACACACAGACATCCTATTTAAAATTTCTTCCTCACCACTCAGATATGGTGACCGATTTCATCAAGTTTAGATTCAAATAAAAGGTCTCATAGTCCTATAGAAAACTTTCAAATTTCATCCAGATCCGACTATCGGTTCCGGAATTATATGGTAAAGTATGTTAAAAATTTGATACACGTAAATAACACGTAAAAGAATTTCTAAACTGGTATCCAAAATACTCCAATCGGTACCCATTATCGATAGACAACCAAACAAATCGATTCGGCTAACCTGGCTCCCGGTTTCTGATTCTGGAAGCACCGGAAATAGTGGTCATATATATTCCAACTTATGTTCAAATAACGGGTCCCATATTGAATTACTGAATGTCATCCTAATCCGACATACGGTTCAGGATTTACATGGTGAAGATTGTTTAAATATTTATACCGTCATTAAAAGTGGCGAAGTAAAAAACGTTAAATAATTTCTAAATTTACCACAAAACTATTCAAATCGGTAGTCATTGTCAGACAAACAAGCCGCTTTTATTATACCGGTTCCCGCATTCCGGTTTCGGAAGTAATCCTTTTTCTTCATTGATTCTATTTTTTTTCAAAAGTAGCGGAACTGAACAGACAATAACTAACAAATTAATGAGCCGAATGTTTTAAAATTTTGACAGATGAAACCTGAAGGATGTCTCAAATGAACGCTAGAGGGATGTTCAATTAGTGACGCTACCTGGCTGTCAGATCCGGCACTTACTTACCTACGTATTAGTTGGCTATTATAATGTATGTTTGTTTTATACGAAAATTTAAGAATTTCTATCTTTAAATCCTGAGCTTAGAACCGAATTAATGGAATTGTTTAAAGCATCCGTCTACGGTAGAGCAACCAAGGAGTACGAAAACACAGTGAAATGAAATGTGCTCCAAGAATGGACGAATGATCCACAAAATTCCGCATGAACCTCACCGAATCTGTTCCACCGGCTAGAACCTCACCAGGATCAAAGCATCTCCGGTGACAATCACTAACAAACGTTGGAGTGCTTTGAATCAGAGGAACATTGAAGACAGGGACAATGTTTTTGTTATCAGAATAACACAGTGAAGCCATTTGTTTCCGAATAATGGACATTATTCCTCTATTATGCTTTTTTATGGCATCTGCATACAGACAGGAGGCTATCTTCGGCTGTGCGCTGCCAGCAATCGTTGGAAGCTAGGTGTTTTTGCGGTGGGTGGTCGGGTATTTGCTTGGATCGGCCTAGGAAGGTGCTCGCCATTCAGCAGTCACTGTACTCGGAACTCGGAACACTGTGGTTGAGCGAGTACGATGTGACAAATCTTCTTTATGCCCGAAAGTTTTTCCTGGAGGTGAATGAAAACACTAGCAGTGTGGTGACGGGGAGAAAGCAAACAGTTTATTTGCCTCCGAAGAGGCTCTTTAGTCCTCAGTTTTTCGGTGCTTTGTCAGTTTGTTTGGAGATTGCTCCCACTCAAGCTTTTATGATTATGATTGGGGTTTTGTGCGGGCGGAGAATGTAAAACTATTACGACGACAAATGGGAAAGCTTAGTAAAGTTGAGTGGGTTGGTTGGGTTGATTGTTTTATGATCGGTGGCAAATTCTCTTATTATCATGGCCAGTGCATCCATAAATGTAGTAAAGTAGTAAAGTAGTAAAGTAGTAAAGTAGTAAAGTAGTAAAGTAGTAAAGTAGTAAAGTAGTAAAGTAGTAAAGTAGTAAAGTAGTAAAGTAGTAAAGTAGTAAAGTAGTAAAGTAGTAAAGTAGTAAAGTAGTAAAGTAGTAAAGTAGTAAAGTAGTAAAGTAGTAAAGTAGTAAAGTAGTAAAGTAGTAAAGTAGTAAAGTAGTAAAGTAGTAAAGTAGTAAAGTAGTAAAGTAGTAAAGTAGTAAAGTAGTAAAGTAGTAAAGTAGTAAAGTAGTAAAGTAGTAAAGTAGTAAAGTAGTAAAGTAGTAAAGTAGTAAAGTAGTAAAGTAGTAAAGTAGTAAAGTAGTAAAGTAGTAAAGTAGTAAAGTAGTAAAGTAGTAAAGTAGTAAAGTAGTAAAGTAGTAAAGTAGTAAAGTAGTAAAGTAGTAAAGTAGTAAAGTAGTAAAGTAGTAAAGTAGTAAAGTAGTAAAGTAGTAAAGTAGTAAAGTAGTAAAGTAGTAAAGTAGTAAAGTAGTAAAGTAGTAAAGTAGTAAAGTAGTAAAGTAGTAAAGTAGTAAAGTAGTAAAGTAGTAAAGTAGTAAAGTAGTAAAGTAGTAAAGTAGTAAAGTAGTAAAGTAGTAAAGTAGTAAAGTAGTAAAGTAGTAAAGTAGTAAAGTAGTAAAGTAGTAAAGTAGTAAAGTAGTAAAGTAGTAAAGTAGTAAAGTAGTAAAGTAGTAAAGTAGTAAAGTAGTAAAGTAGTAAAGTAGTAAAGTAGTAAAGTAGTAAAGTAGTAAAGTAGTAAAGTAGTAAAGTAGTAAAGTAGTAAAGTAGTAAAGTAGTAAAGTAGTAAAGTAGTAAAGTAGTAAAGTAGTAAAGTAGTAAAGTAGTAAAGTAGTAAAGTAGTAAAGTAGTAAAGTAGTAAAGTAGTAAAGTAGTAAAGTAGTAAAGTAGTAAAGTAGTAAAGTAGTAAAGTAGTAAAGTAGTAAAGTAGTAAAGTAGTAAAGTAGTAAAGTAGTAAAGTAGTAAAGTAGTAAAGTAGTAAAGTAGTAAAGTAGTAAAGTAGGCCTCAAATATTCAAAGCCTCAAATATTCAAACGTCTTCGAATGAATGTGTTTTAATGGTTATGTATTGCGTTTGTGAATATATAAATTTATCCATTTTCAAGGGAAATATCAGAATGTTGGTACGTTTATTCTCAATCATTCTTGAAAAATTTTCCATTCTCATAAATATAATATTAAAATGAACTTGAAAGATCTAGAATAATTTATTAATGTTTTCCAATATGACTATAAGAGTGTGTTGAATAAATAAAGTCCCATACATTAGGGAATGTTATTAGAAAAACATTCAGAAAAATGACTTTGGGAATATGAAATATTTTACGTTTTATTTGATATCTTTTTAGCAGATATATTAAATTCAACTAAAAAGCAGCACATTCATTATTTTATTTAACCATATATTTGTGTCACGAACTGTATGTAACTGTATGAATTTTGGTTAGCTCATATGTTGAAGTTACACAAACAAATCGCTCAAGCTGTAACATACACCTAGGAAAGAAGCTTTGATGAACTTAACTTTTCGCTCAATATATTTTAAAGGTGATATATTGATGATTTCAGCAATATGTAAACTATATCCAAATTTCCTGGTGTAGTTCACTTTTAAAAGCATATGTAATGTTGTATTTCTGCAAGTGTTGTGCTCATTCCAAATAAATCTTACATGTCATTTTATAAAATGCTAGTTTTGCCTTTCTCTATAGAAAGGTATTAGAATTGCTGGAAAACCGACTTTCGAACGAAGCATCGGAGAACCATAGTGTTATATACCATTCGACTCAGTTCGACGAGATCGGAAAATGTGTGTGTGTGTGTGTGTGTGTGTGTGTGTGTGTGTGTGTGTGTGTGTGTGTGTGTGTGTGTGTGTGTGTGTGTGTGTGTGTGTGTGTGTGTGTGTGTGTGTGTGTGTGTGTGTGTGTGCACTTTTAGAAGATATTTATACGCGCTCAATTTTCTCAGAGATGGCTGAACCGATTTTAACAAACTTATGCTCGTTTGAAAGCTACAGTTGGGCCATTGATCAAGTTCAAAGATCAAACATCGCGAACAGAATAACGAAATGTGCATGCACTATTGAATAACTACTATCCAACGCAAAGAATTCCGACTTTTTACTATCAAATTGTAGATGCAACGTGAAAAAAAATCTATAAAGTGCTGAGCGATGAATTTTATTTCATGTATCTTAATTAAAACCAGTTACTGGCATCCTTGCAATTCAGTATAACAGTGACTTGCGTGCAACTTAGTGCTACCCGAAGCTTTTAATTTTGTTTGAGCTATTCCCCGATAGGTGCCAATAGCGTTGTTGATATTATACCACCTATTAAGCTAGCTGTCGGTGCTTGATCACAGTGTGTATTAATTTTGGTAGCTATAATCAGCCTTTTCAGTGCTGGCCAAAAGGGGACTCTGTTGTATAACTCATTGGCGAATAGACCGGTTTTCGAAATTAGTTATAGAATTCAAATAAATTTAGTTTAGTTTTGTGATTATGTTTATTTTACTCAATCAATATTCGTTCCTTTTGCCCATTATGTTGATATTATAATAGTTGGTATGAATTCTTCTGGAAGCTTCATAGCCATTACAAGTGAAAAGAAATAATTTAACAGCGTCATATAAGATCCATGTTGCTCTTCGGGATAAATGTTTGTCGAAGATATTTGTATCGTAACGAGTATATTCATTTTGGAGTACAATTTTTTTGTTAAAACATTTGGAAATGTTGAATGTATTCTTAAGCTATAATTTTTGCTAGTTTTATTTTAAAGAGGTGTGTGCCTGTCTTACCATATGAGTAATCATAATTTATGTGTCATGAAGCTTTTTACAGTTATTCACTTTCTTATATATAAATCACGTGCTTTGAAATTTCATGAGAGTATCGTTTCGTACAAGTTTGCAATCGTAACTAGTCTAAAAAGTTCTCTACAAACTGGTACAATTTAAAATGTTTGTGTCTACGCTTATTCTGGTCGGTTGAGAAGCCGGGTTGTGAGCTAAGATGTACTTCTTCGTTAAAACATACCGAAAAAGGACGCGCCTCGTTAAATCTAGGATTCGTTTCAAACGCAGTACGGATGATTTATGTAGGCAACCATACTAACAGGATGGCTGATTCAAAAATATAACACCTAATAATCTACACAGCAATTGTAATCGTTGATCTATTGTTTGTAAGCTTAATGTCTAGTTTTTTTTTCAATAATCTCTGTCATCCATCACCTCGGAATTTGGTCAAAATATAACCGTCAGCGGGCGCCGGTAATCTCCGGTTCCACCGCCACCGCCAGCACCAGACCCAACGACACCACCACCGCCAGTCTGTCCAGCACCGGCATACTGGTACAAGCCGGCGGCACCTCCACCGAGCAGACTATTTGTCCCGTAGCTGTTGCTATGCAATGGCGAGCTGTCCATCTGTTCTCCGAGCTGTGGTTTTATGTCCACATTGACATCGCTCAACTGCGGCGTCGGTTCGCGGTCGTCACCGTTCAGCTGGTGCTGATGGTGCAGTTGGTGTTGCTGCTGTTGATGAGCCTGTTGTTGTGCCTGAGAATGAGCTTGTTGTTGTTGTTGCTGCTGCTGCTGTTGCTGTTGCTGCTGAGCCGTGGAGCCGTAAATTTTGGAAATATCGAACGCGTAACTGGCGGCTGCTGTAGCTCGATCTTGATACATTTTCGAATCGAAGTACGCCTTGGTCAGTACAGTTGTCGGATCCAGATATGCACTGTAAGGATTCGTTTGTGATTTTGTGGTGTCATACAGAGCCCCAGCAGCTGCCGTATTTAAGTAAGCGCTGCGATCTAGAGCAAATTTGGAGACGTCCATCTGGGAGGAGATTGAAGACTGTGAATGAAATAAAAAAAAACGTGCTTAATCCACCTAGCAGTGAGATGATACCTTTTTTTAATCAATCCGCATGTGTTTTTTGCATGAATATTTTTCGGTGTTTCAGTTTTCATGACTTTGTTCTAATGTCCGTCGTTTTAAGTGACAATTTGAGATTTTAATCACTCATTACTCTGTAATGTCGAAACTGCAAATCGGATCGAATTTGAATCTAAAAGTGTAACAATCCATTAAACATTCCATGATATGTCGAAGTAATTTCTTCTTTAGAGTTTAGGGTAATTTAAGGTACTTCCAGAGCCGGTATTCAATATTTTTGAGTCCAACTTTAAAGCTTTTCGGGATTGTCATGTTCTATATCACTTTGCATTGTAAAAATCGGAAGTCAGAATTGAATAAAATTGGTTTATTTTGATTTGAACTTTTGTTTCTGAAATTCGATTTGGCTTTTTTTGAGAAAACGATTGAGCTTTGAGAAACGATTCGATACTCGAACCGGAATTCGAAATTCGGTGTAGCCGAAGTTAGATAAATTCACCTGAGAAGCTGTATAATTTACAAGGGGTAAGCGATATATCAATGGGAAAGCATCGCTCTGATTGGCAAAAGCGAGGCTGTTGGAAGCACACGTTTCAGTACTACGTGTAGCATACCGGAGGTGAGTTGTTGCTAGACAGCAAGACAGAAAGCACTATAAAACGATTTGAAGCTTTACTTGATATGCTCTGATCTTGTGTCATGCGAATTCGGCTGAAGTACCATGTGATGTCGTTTTCGCCTGAGACCCAGGGTAAATTTTGAGTGATTAAGAATAATTTTTAATTTATATAAGATAAACTCGATTAATGATGAGAAAAAGGCGGGTGGGTAATGTCAGAGACATAACTGGATGTCGTGAATACGAAAACAACTGACATGTTCCTTAACACTTCCGAATATCAATTAGTTGATCATTACCCTTTTTCACATTTTTCGCAAAAACAAAGAAGGCTTCACTTGATATCGATTACTGTGAATTCCACACAGCGAAAAGTGCACAAATCTAATCAAACTGTTCTAGATTTGCACTAAACTGAAGATTTTTACCTTCGATTTGCGAACAAGAAATCCTAATAGTTGTATAGAAAACTTTTAGAGCCATTAGAACGGCTGATTTTCTATGATGCTCCCCAGTGTTGTCCTCTTTTCGTTGTTTTTTCACCAATGCAAACGACTAGCAGCTGTGACGTAATTGCTCTTATCGGAAGCGAAACGAGCTTTACAAATGACACACAATACATCTGTTCGCAGTGGCGATAGAATCCAAACTGATTTAATTTTTTTACATTAAATATTTATTGTTTCTCTTTGGTTACATTTCTGTATGATGTTACATGTCAAGTGATGTACGAGGTCTGTTCAAAAAGTTCCCGGAATTTTTTAATTGCGCGCGTCTGGTCAAATTTTTTTTATTGTGTTGGTACATATGTCCCTAATGTATGGTGAAATTTTCAGCTGTATTCATTGTTTACATTCTGTCTTGTAGCGGCTGGTGTAGACGTGTTTTTTTGAGCTCGGCGATTTTTGTCTTGGTGACGTTGGGAGCTTCCACGTGGACGATTGTGCTTTTGTTTCGACATCATAACCGTACACCCATGTTTCATCACCAGTTATGACCCTTTCAAGTAAATTTGGATCGTCGTTGACGTCGTTTCACAGCTCCTGAGCGATGGTAATGCGTTTGTTTTTTTGACAACAAACAAAAGCGTTTGTTTTTTTAACAAAAATCGCTGAGCTCAAAAAAACACGTCTACACCAGCCGCTACAAGACAGAATGTAAACAATGAATACAGCTGAAAATTTCACCATACATTAGGGGCATATGTACCAACACAATAAAAAAAAATTTTGACCACCGGACTCTCCAGACGCGCGCAATTAAAAAATTCCGGGAACTTTTTGAACAGACCTCGTAGTAATGTTACTTTTCATTTTTTAATTTACGGTAATTTTCTAGTTAATATTTTTGATTAAATTTCTTTTTAACAGTTTAACTGAGAGACATTTTGATTTATACTGATTCAATTTTTGTTAAGAGGTTTCTTTTTACGTGATTTCGTTTGCAGCTTTTTCACAAATGGGCGGTCCTAACGGCTATAAAAATAGCCGCATACAGACTTTTAATGTCGATTATTTCATTTCGGATTTGCATAATTCATTGAAAGAAATTATCAAAATGCTGTAGGGATTCATTCCTGCCTTTCAGAAGGATCAAATTGTGGAACTCACTACGATATTAAGCACTGTTCGGAACATTTTTTCGAACGATTTGTTGTACAGCAGCAGATATTTTGTTCTCTTCCTCAAAACATGAGACAGGTTTTTCAATAGTGTATTATTGAAATACTTCGATGCTGTTGCTATACGCGTTTAAGTTGAAAAATTTCGATTCTATTGGTAGTTAGATTATATAAATCCTTTCACAGATCACTGAGCTATGATCTTTAAAAATACTAGTAAGGCAAACACGCCTTATGGATTATCCCCTTTGATACTCGTTTATACCAAACATTTCAGAAAAATTTAATTTTGAATTATTTGAGATTATGTCACACAACTGATAATTTTATCATAAATTGTGATCATACTTCCGATAGCATGTAGCAAAAATTATGCACGACAAAAGTTTATCGCTTCAACCGAAATCGCAGAATGGTAGTAATGGTTGAGATACTTATTGCTATAAAAATTACTGCATGCATACAAAACTTGAACACAAGCTTGGCGAAGAGAAGCTTAAATATCAAAATCCGTATCGCAAGTATGTGCAAAGATATAATTGCATACATTTGGGATATTGATGTAATTTCGTCCGCTATAAAACAAATACAAATCAAGACAAACAGATTCTATATCCTGGGTTCGCGTATTCAGTGTTGGTTCCTAAAAAAGATCAATCTAAGCAGACTCTCGTGCAATTGTGGATTGAAAAGTGTGACGATTGATTGAACTGTTTGATTGAAAACGTCGATCATTAGAAATTTTGGTTGCCTTGTTCCACATCAATGGCTCGAACAACCCCATGGGACAGATCATTGTAGTTTTTTGTGTAAGTTTTCGAAATTATGCGGTTGGATTTCCAAAATTATACGGATTTTCTTCAGAATGTGTTTTCGATTTCAAATGTCTGACAAATGCGTGTATCGTCGAGATTTGATATTAAGTGCAGACAAACCTTCTCTGGGACTTATAATTTCTAGTATCGATGGGAATGGAGTTTCAAATTGAAATCGGAATCAAAATTTTGTTTTAGAAATGCACGAAGTATCGAGATTTAATATTGTCTCGAAAAAATTTTTTCTGAAAAATCGACGCAATAAATTGAAATGATTGAATACTCTGAGAGTATGGCCTTTATGTGCGTATTTTGATGATGCTCTTCGCTCATTCCACTCTCTTTCAAGACGAAGCGAGACTGTCGAGAACGAATTTAAACGACGGTTAGTCCACGTCATACCAATCCGTGCACGAGCCTGGCGCTTCGTCGAATCCGAAGAAAAAAAAAAGTTTCTTTGGGGACGGGTACTTTTCATGGGTTTGATTCATAACCTCGCACATAGCATTAGAAAGTTTTTCTGGCCCGAAGAGGCGAATGGCCCTTAAGGTAGAAGCCTCTATAATTGAAACAAAAGAACAATTTCCGTCGTAATGGGAATTGACTTTAATCCGTTGCGAAACTGTAAGTATCGAGACCAAAAGTATCGATACTAACGGTATCGCTCTAATGCGATATCGATACCAAAAATACCCGGTTCTCGAAAGAAAGTTTCGATACCTCAAAGTATCGACTCAATTAAAATTTAAATTTATTGGACGACAATAAATGTTACAATGCTTAAAACTGCACAATTTTTTTTAAATTTTCTTGTATGAACTTTAAATATCAACATCGGAATAATTATAATAAACGAGTTAACCAACAACCTATTTCTGGTTTATCTTAAAAAAAAACGACAGTTTCTTGCTTTCTAACCAAACGTACAATTCCAAAGTATAAGTGACAAACTATCGAACAAATCGGGAAAAAACTTGTTCTGCCCCATAAACTCGTTCGAAACTATTTCCGGCTATAATCCAATGGCCACTATAGAAAATGACCGCTGTCAATGGAAAGAAGGGAAAAAATTACACGATAGAAGAGAAAAACTAATTTAGCCGAATGGTGAATAGTTCGGGCATAATAAAATAAAAAAAACGAGGTGCTGCTTAATCCGCCACAAATCATTTGTTACGATCAAGAAGAATCGATTAGAGTCATCAAAGAGACAGTGAGGCAGTTGCCAAAGAAACCCGGCCGCCCAAGAAACGAGGAGGAGCGGCATCGTACCGAAAATGATCCAATCGCGTGGAAGATCGTGGCTCGGGAGAGATGTTTTAAAAAACAAAGAACGGTGTCGAATTTGTGTCCCCGATGGAACAGCAAGCAAGACGGGTGAAGAGGGGGTCTAGTGTGGAATCAGACTGCCGACCTGGCCTACTGGGTTTCGATTCAGTTCGCGAAGAACTAACCAGCAAGCCGGCAGAAAACACATTATTATTGTTAATCAATAAAAATATAAATGAATAAAAATGTGTTCCCCGATGCCAGTGGAAAGGGGCACGACAGCAATGGCAGCATCAGCAGCAACGGTAGGAAATAGAAGCTACCTTCTGAATACGCCAACTCATTTCGATATATTGGATGCGAAAAAGAAAGAAAAAAAACTCAAGAAAGAATCGTTGGATAACGACAACAACAATAAACAGAGAAAAGAGCAAAAGAAATAAAAGCCGCGGTGAATAACTTTATGATTAGCGCGCATTTCTTTTGCTGACGCGCAAGTGTGAAGCGCACGCGACGGGGGTCCGAGATCCAGTCGAAGGATCCCGAACACAGTCAGCAAATTAAAAACGATATACGCGGCTGGCTCGAGTTCCGAACAGCGCACCTACTCCACGGATATGGTTCCAAGCAAGGAATAAAAATTTCGTTAATCCTCCAAAACAAGAAGCTAATATATGATACCCTTCTGGTGTTCTGCTTCAAGCGCTGCGGTTGCCGCGGCTGCCACTGCTGACCAGGTTTCGCCCAGGCTGTCAGTTTGTCTGTCCAACTGTCGGACCCGCGAAGAGTCCTCATCAGCAACGGCTAGTCGTTGTCGTCGTGCAAACGTTGGACGGACAAGGATCGCAGGTAAGTCCCGACGGTGCCGGTGCCAGCAGTGTTTTTTTTATTATTTAAATGAGTTTCTGCCCCCAGTTTGCGGATCTTGGGTGTAAATTTTTGCGCGATCGTGCTGTTTGCGAATCAATAAAGTTGCGTCATAAATGCTCGTTGAATGCAACGACTGATGGTTGGCAGATAAAACGGGGTTCTACACACAGACCGAAGCCTGCCCGGTTGATGGAAACAGTGCACGTATGTACTTTGTGGTGCTACCTGAATATAAGGTGTTAGATACAGTAGTCTCCGCGACCATAAGACTACTGAATATAACACCTTATATTCAGGTAGCACCGAGTAGTCTCTGTTCTGTACCGAATAAAACCGGCTTAGACTAATGTTCATGCTATCCCTTGAGAATCAATGCGATGAAAACGGAATTATACAAACAATGCCTACTAATGAGCGCAAAAGTTTTTCATCAATTGTAACTCATATCCAAGTTCGGAATTTGGGAACACTGCACGTGAATGACCAAGTTTTACTTTTCGGTTCAATTTATATATAAATGTGTAGTTGAACCGAACGTGACTTGCTGCTGATCACGCCCCCGGAGTGATAATGTGCATGAATGGGTTACTGGGGCAAGCGAATCGGATGTTTTTCGTTTGATCATTGTTGCTCTACGATTGTTCGTTGTTTTTGACGTAGGACTACGTCTTTCTTTACAATGCTCACTGGGTGTATTTTCAAAATTTCACGACACGAAAGTGTAACGAAATTATTCCAGATTCAAATTCTTCCACGAAACGAATGGTAATGTTATTAATACCACGTTTATTACGAAAACATTGTTTAAAAGAGTAAAAAATAGGTCCAAATAGACCTTGTTGCACGTTTGCTAGCTTCAGTTCAGTGATAATCCATTAACGAAGATGTATCGGGTGCGCAGGCTGCCATCTATGCCAAGACAGTAGAACTACACCCGGTATTATTCAACAGGTGCTTCAGTCAATGGTGAATATGAGGTAGTCAATGGTGAATATGAGGTTCCTCAAGCCAAAATGCAGAAAAAACAACTATTCCTTCTGTGAGCATATCTGTTGTTGTACAGTCGCAGTGCGAGTTTCGCTCCAAACAAAAGTGATTGCATCATTTTGCTGGTGGTCATTTGCATTGGAGAAAAACAAAACGAAAAGTGGACAGCAATGGGTAACTTTATACAAAATTAGCCTTTCTAATGGCTCTAAATGAACAAGAAAATATCCAAATATTTCCGATTTACTATACAGGGTTATTCAAGAAAATTCCCTATCCGGGAAGATCCTTGTACAAATCAGGAATCGAACCCGATATCTTTGTCAGTATCAGATAGTAATTCACCTGACCCTTCTCGCCGGACCAGTTCATCGCTACAAACACCAGTTACGATGGAGTAACGAGAGTGCGGATGAGCAGAGCCAAGTACAATTCCATCAACAACTTCCGATCCCGATTATCTCCGAAATATAATCAATAAATCATTATTCAAATCTTACAAAGTCAAGATTCGAACTTGACACGTAGAATGCTAAAGCTCTCAAAAATAAAAGAGAGCATATCCAGTTTCAGTCATATTCAATTCCAGATTGCCTCTACCTGCTTTGCGCGCGCGTGGCTCATACTTTTGTAGACTACTCTTTTTTTTTTAACTAAACAAACTTTTAAAAATCCACCATTACGGAACATAACAACCGAATGCGTCTTACTTGAAAAATAAAAACAAAAATAAAATAAATACAATCCTCGTCATTTTACACAATTTTCGAAAAAATCAAATTGCACTAATTCATTTAAAAACTAACTACAAAATAGATTTTACGTGTGGAATAAACAATTTTTTGAACTCCCTTAATGTTGCAGCTTGCTTGATTCGTCCTGGCATCGAATTGAAAAAAAACTAATCCCTTTGTACAACAACGAGTTTTGCGATCTGGCTGATAAGAAGCTTGTTATTCTCACATCAGACACATTTCTAGTATTGTACCTATGCAAGTCACTCCCTCTTTCAATCCGATCACAGAAATATCGAGGAAGCATTCCAGAATATTAGAGGAAGTATATCTATTACATTTTAAAATCAATTGCATGACCTTATCTTGCAATTGCTGTAGTCTCAATATTTGCGTGTTGTTAGCAAGGAACAGAATCGATGAGCAGAAGTCAATGTGAGGAGAGATTACTGATTTATACAGAAGAATTTTACTACTGGTCGATAAATCATGCTTTAGGCAGCATAATACACCGTACTTTTTGGCAACCTTTTCGATGACGTTGTTAACGTGAGATTTGAATGTTAGCTTTTCATCAATTATGATTCCAAGATACTTCAACTCTCTGACGCGATCAATAATCTCTCCATCAATTTCAATATTGGTTTCATGTCCAGTGCTTGAAGAAGAAATAACCATATATTTAGTTTTTGCGTCATTCAATTTTAATTGCTTGAATTTTAACCACTGAGCCAGAGAATGTAGGTCTTCGTTCAAATGTGCAACCGCTTCATCCAAATCCTTAGCTGTAATGAACAGACCAGTATCGTCAGCAAACAAATTTATTTCACAAAACCGTAAAACTCGCTTCATGTCATTTATGTACATAATGAACAAAATCGGTCCTAAAACACTACCCTGTGGCACACCAAGTGAATTACCCTGGAAACTAGACACAACATCGTTGAAAACAATTCTCTTAGTTCTATCAAATGATTAGCTTTCAAACCAATTATATGCTACTCCTTCGATACCAAAGCGTTGTAGTGTTTGTAACAGTATATGTCTAGAAATTGTTTCGAAAGCGCGTTTTAGATCCAAGAACACTGCGAAAATAGTCTCTTTAATCTGATTTTCTACTTCCGTTTTGCTAAAACCAGGTTCGAAGCGGTTTTGCAAGAGTGACTTTTCCGATATCCCGATTGTTCCGGTATTAGCAAACTGTTAGAGTTTAAATAGTTAATCAGCTGATCTTTAACAAGTTCCAAATTATTTTCCAACGTGTGCAACATGTTAATGGGACGGTACTTCTCGGCTTTATCCATTCCAGTAATCTTGGGGATAGGAACCAACAGCGATTCTTTCCATACTCTTGGTACATGCCCCGTTTATCAGGTCCAGCAGATCGTGACCGATAACATGAAAGCAATCTTGTATCACTTTTGAGTTAACCTTGTCGATACCAGCCAATTTTCCTAAATTAAAACAAATATCTTTCAATGGTGGTTGGGCGAAATTCAAGAAATCTACAATAATTACTAATCAGCTGTGTTATTTCAACAGGTTCACCAACCAAATCAATATTTTGATTGATCTGCTGTACATTATTTATGAAATAGTCGTTTAATTTTTTTTGGTATCACTTGCTCTGAATGCTCTTCTATACCATTAAATGTTAAGGTTTTTGCTGAGCTATGTGTAGATTTTAGTAATTGTTTAAGAATTTTCCTTAACTTCTTGCTGTTTTTCTGATTTTGATCGATCTTCCTCTGAACATATTCACATCTAGTCTTCTTCAGGACCCGTGAATAAATGTTTCGTGCATTGGTATAAGCACGACAGTGATTTTCATTGTTAGTTCTACAGATCCTCTTGTAGGGGAAAGTCTTATAAAGCGCCCCTGCTAGCCAAAATGCCCCCTTTCCTTTCTTAAACATTGAAGACTTTTCTGAACCAAAGTTTTATCACTAACACTATCTTTTCGTAGAATCTTTCTGCTATGCAAGTTTGGTGGTTGTCGTTTGCAGGAAAGTATGAAAAAACTAAAAATTTCATTTGGCAGCTTTTCGATGTAAGGTTTTGCTTCGACTAAATAGATGTTTTATCCGTCATTTCTTTGACATACTGATTATCTCAAAACAGTTACTTTATGGACATTTCTAGAAACATAATGAATCATTGTTGTGGGATAAAATGTCCTTTGTTGTGTGTCATGCCTGTGATTTGTTGTGAGACATATTTTACGGCTGCTGGGGCATTATGTCTGAGGCGAGCGAAAAAAACTAAGAATGTGGCCGTTTTGGAAAATGTGTTTATATCAATCAATTCTCATCTTTTCTATTGGAGTCATTGAAAATTATGTTCCTCATCCGTATTGCAATGAAATACTTACATTCTCGAGGAAAATATATCAATACACTTGAAAATATCTCAATGTTTTCTTAAGGGGGGCATATTATAACACTTTACCCTACTGTTTATCCCTCTCTCGTTTCAATCGTAAGAGGTCCATTCAGTACCCGCTACTCGAGCTGTTCAAACTAACGTACTTTTCAGTTACTAATTTATTAGTACACTTTTTCAATACGTCCGTAAGAATAGATGCCCTGCGATCTAAATTTCCAGTCAATTGCGTACAACACAAGCTTCTTGACGCAAGTCGAGACATGGCTTGCTTTGAATATTTTTTCCAACATTTAATTTTCACTGTGTTTTCCCCATCTTCATGGGTATTAGCTATGGAAATTGCAATCGTCTCATGATCTAAAATCTTATAATCGGTCTCCATACACGAATAAACTCCGTCAAAATTGGAATAGACGTGATCTATCAAAGCTCTGCTATGTCTCGAAATTCTCGTACATTAATTCGCAGTTTGTTTGAAACTGAAGAATTCTGCTGACTGTTTCAAGTGATTCCAACTCTAATCCCTGAGCTAATCAACGTTGAAATCTCCCGCAATAATATTAAGTTTACTAAAATCTACAAAATTTTCCCACCAGTTTTCTAGAATTTCCAGAAACTTGTGATCGCTTGAAGTAGGGGAATGATATACAGCTCCATAGTTTCCTATATGCATACCTCTCTCAACTGATTTTATTTCCAACTACTTCGTAAATGGCCACCCCACCCGTGTGCCTGGAATTTGACAAGCAAAAAGCAAAAGTGTAACCCGGAATACTAAGCTGATCGAAAGCATTAGAATCAACTAGGGCAACGGCTCCCTATTTCATCTGAGCTTCTATTTCCATCTCATCCCTTTACCTCATAACTTTGAACATTAATAATATTTTACAACTGTGAAATGTTTGAAAATGATTTGAAAAGCTTTTGTCACACTTTCCTATTGAAAGAAATGGTTTTAAATTCTTCGGTGATCGTTTTTTTCATATAAAATAAACTCACTTTTCAATTTAGGACACATTTTCGTCTCAAGATTTACAGTTCGTCATGTTTCTGAATATCTACTAATCGATTCGTCTCAAAACATGATCACTATTTCGCACAATTTACTACCATTGAATGCTGGATGACTTCATAATTAGTTATGTTCACTTGACACTTGTTAAGTTAACGATTAAAAACTTACCCGACAAGCAATAAAAGTCTTCAAAAATATGAGATGAAAGTTTTTCCCTTAGTTCACTTGATTGCGCTTTGTTTTCATCTCATTTGGTTTCGCAAAGTTGCCAAGTTATCTCATAATGTTACAAAACAAAAATTGTTTATCTTCCTCAAATTATCATCAAAAAGTATGTTTTTGGTATCCGTGACATTAGTTTAATTATATTATTGATATTAATATTTCAATAAAACTGTTTCAGCTTCGAATATTACCAGAAATAACGTGTTAAATACTAATGAAATAACCATTGTGGCAAATCTAGTAGCACTGATTTCATTCCGCTTTACGCCAACATAACGCTGTGAAGTGTGTGTGTTTCATCGACTGTGCACAGTGATGCCAGATATTTTCATAGAAAATATGTATTACTTTGCATAGAAAGTCTATATCTGTTCTATCTGTTTTCACTAATAAAATAATGTTAAAAGATAATTCTTTAGATCTCCGTAAGCCATTGCCCCATTAGTTAGATAATTCAACGAGTAAATTTTTTACCAATAATAATAATGTGGAAAAATCCTGGTGGGTACGGTTGTATCGTTTGAGTTTTATATCTGGCAGCGGTGAGGCAGTCGGTCACCAGAATGTCTGCCCAGCCATATTTTTCCAGCTGGCAGCGTTTAGTCAGCCATCTGGCAGCCATGCGTATGCGGATGAGAGTGTAATAGTGGAATATTTTGTTTTGATTGCTGTCGCCATTGCTAATTTATAGGATGAATAAAAGATCAACGATAGGATGGATAAAAATCCATTGAGATGAAATTAGGAGCAGAGTAGTGAAAACATCATTAGTGGTTTTAGCTGTTTTATAAATATTAGTTGAATTTTCAAGAAATGTGGATCTATTCTCAACGTGGAGCAAGGCGAATGAAGCAGTAATATGAAATAGTTACAGTGATTTTGATGGCTAAATCGGGGTTTGAAGGCGACGTCCTTACAAATGAGATGAAATAGGGAGCCCTTACCCTATATACTAACTAACAAAGTACAGTTATTCTATACAAGACGCCGCAATGCGACAAAATTAGTAGATAAACCGGCAATATTTAAGTGCAATATTTCCGATAATCTTCCTTTCGTTAGTTGCTATTCACTTATGTTGTTTTTCTTCGATTCAAGCAGTCTTAAATACACTGGACACCGCTTGCTAAAGCTTGCTTCAGATAGAATTGGAACAGAGACAATTGCCTGTATTTCAGTTATTTATTATTGAATTCAAGATTTATTATTCAAATGTTACGTTTTCTTCATATTTTTAAGAAAAAATACGGATAAAATTATTCATCGCGGTTTCGAAGGAATTCTCGATTTTTTCCTGTAACACGGCTCATTATGCGGCGCACACCTTCTTCGTACATCGTTTTAGCTATCTTATTCCACCAGGTCGTCATCTGATTGATGTCTTTGACAACCTTTCCTTTTGTCTTGAGTCTCCTCTTCATGATTGCCCAGTATTTCTCAATAGAGCGGAACTGGGGGCAGCTGGGTGGGTTAAGGTTTTTCGGAACAAACTGGACCCCTTTCTCTGCATACCATTCTTGAACGACTTTGCTGTAATGGCAGCTTGCCAAATCTGGCCAAAACATTACGGGATGGTTGTGGGATCGAATGAACGGCAAAATACGTTGTTAGAGATACTCTTTTTGGTATAGTTCCGATGTCATTGTCTTATTTGTAACGAAAACTTTCGTTTTTTGCCACAGCTGCAAATGCCCTGTCAAATCATAAATTTTCTAGCAAATTTGTCGGCAAAAACAAATTTAAATTTGGCTGGAACATCACCCGCGCCGTTGTGTAGTAAAATTTTTGACCTGGGATTTACCCGAAGTCAGCCTTGACATAGGTTTCATCGTTCATCAGAAGACACCTGTCGAACTTGGTCAGCACCTGGTCATATAGTTTCCGAGCACGAATTTTTACCACACTATTCTGTTTTATGGTCCGATTTGGCTGTTTGCTAGCTCGATACGACTTGATTCCTCCCCGGAGTCGAGTTCCCCTCACGGTACTATGGGCAGCAATTTTCTGGCCAAATCACGGCCCGACAGATTAGAATTCCTTTTAATCGTCTTCAAACTCTTACCACGTAGTTTCCGGTCGACAGTTCCACTCCGACGATTGGCTTGTTTCCTTATACCGTTTGATAACGTGCCATACGGTATTTCTGGGCTATTTCAGCTGTTTAGCTAGTCTAGATGCAGACCACAATGGATTTTCCAAATAACTGTGCACAATTTTTTCCCTCCTTTAGGTTTTCTTGTTGATTTTTTTTACAAAGTACAGTCGATTTGCGGAATGTCAAAAATCATACGTGAAGCTGACAAAATTCCCGACACGTGGGCGCCAAGAACTTCCAAATCCGTCCACCAGGAGCGCCATAATATGAGCAAAAGTTTGTTCCAGTTCTAAATGAATCAAGCTTTAAATGCTGGATGGTTGATGTCCAAATTTATTTTTCGTTCTGTTAATTTTCAAACAATTAACGCATTTGAAGTCAGTTGAAGTACGTTCGAAAAGAAGGAAATGAGCAATTCCAGAATCGAAGGAAATGAGCAAATCAGAATCGATCTTCTCCAATTTGGATGGAACTTTGCACATGACTTCAGTATGGCAAACCATAAGTTTTGAACGGATTGAGAGGTCAATCCGACTCACGACTGATTTTTAAAAAGGGCGTATGTATTTTGGCATTTCACCAAAATTGCCTTTTTCAAATCGTTGTAACTCGGAAACCGTTAATTGTACAAAAATGGCGTCCAGGAAGAAGTTGTAGGGTATCGATTGGGCACTCTAAAAAATATACACTGAAAAAATTTTTTGATTTTTTTTCTCAATAATTTCAAAATAATCCGAAAAAGTTAATTGAAAAACAAAGCAATTCAATTTTTTTTATTTTTTTTTTATTTTAAAGCTGTTATTAAAACCTACAGATTGATGGCTATCCCATCCGTGCCTTTTGAAAAATGAAGGAGTTACAGCTAAAATAGTTTACGGGTGCATGCAAATGATCATGTTCTTCTCGTTGTAATTCGGAAACCGTTTATCGTACAAAAATGGAGTCCAGGAAAAAGTTGTAGGGAGTCAATAGGGCACTCTAAAAACATATTCACTGAAACAAAATTTTTCCTTGATTATTTTAAAAATGAACCAAAAAAATCGGTTTAAAAAAAAGGGTTTCAATTTTTTAATAATTTTTATTTTAAAGCTTTTATTAAAACCTACAGATTGATGGCTATCCCATCCGTGCATTTTGAAAAATGAAGAAGTTACAGCTAAAACAATTTACAGATATTTTCGAAATTTCAAGTTCTCGTTGAAAGACAATCATTTAAACAGTAGAATATTATTCTACAGGTTAAAGGCAATAAATTTGTTCATGATATCCTTTCTTCTAAAAAAGCTGTTCTTGAGATACTTGGATATTTAATTATAACACCATTTTTTATATGTCCATGAATTGTTTATTTGCTTGCTATATACAATTATTACACGTACATGAATAATTCTTAATTATATTTAAAGTTTTATTCATGTCTGACGGTGCTGCCTCACAGTACAAAAACAGAAAAAATGTTGCAAGTCCGTAAATTTAAATCAATGTATAACATTGATGCTGAGTGGCATTTTTTTGCAACTTCAAGAATAAAATAACAATTATCAAAAAAATCGAAACCCTGATTTTTTTTAATTTAATTTTTTTGGTTCATTTTGAAATTATTGAGAAAAAAAAGTCAAATTTTTTTCAGTGTATATTTTTTTAGAGTGAGCTATTGATTCCCTACAACTTCTTCCTGGACGCCATTTTTGTACAATTAACGGTTTCCGAGTTACAACGATTTGAAAATGGCAGTTTTGGTGAAATGAAAAAAACATACGACCTTTTTAAAAATCAGTCGTGAGTCGGATTGACCTCTCCATCGGTTCAAAACTTAGGTTTGCCATACTGAAGCCATGTGCAAAGTTTCATCCAAATCGGAGAAGGTCGAGTCTGATGATCTGCTAAGCATTTCTGGAATTGCTCAAATGTTCAAATTTGTTTCGAAGCACTACATTTGGCAGGCTATCTTCAACTGTAGGGAACGAAGTGAAATTTTCGTCATAACGAACACAATCAAAGATGGAATTTACAAGAATGGATTCATCTGAAATCGTACTTTGTTTCAATGTAGCACAAAGACAGACCACTATATTAAACGGATTCATCTTCATGACACTATTCTAAGAGTCTGATAAAATGATAAGAAGCTAATTCGGTGCATTTTATATCCGATAACATGAATAAAAACTTGTTTTAGTTCACCTAGTGGTGTAATGATGCCTTTCTCATATCAGTCATACTATCATATATAATACTGTGGTAGTCTTCAAAATAATTTTCTTCAATTCTCAAAAGTGTAACCAAAATCGGTTTGTTTGACCGTCTACTGATAAAAACTATCAATTGGAGAAGTTTTGAGGTCGATTTAGAAATTTTTCTAAGGTTTTCGTTCTTTTCAGTAATGGTATAACATTTTTAACACACTTTACCCTATATTTCCGAATCCGGATGAAATGATGGAATTACGTATGGGACCACAGGACCTTCCGTTCGAACCTAAGTTTGTGAAAATCGGTTCTGCCATCTCCGAGAAAAGTTAGTGCAAAAACGTTTCATACACACTTACGCACACACATACACACACACATACGCACACACAAACATTTTGCCTACTCGACGAACTGTCACGAATGGTGTATGACACTCGGTTTAACAGTCGGTTTTCACAGTGATTGCATAACCTATTTATATGAGAAAAGCAAAAAAAAAGTAGTCAAAGCAAACGAAATTTTTAGATAAGATTTCACAAGCTCTTTTAGATGTCGTGAAAATGTTGGGACTTTTACAAAATGATCGTAGAATCGAGCCTCCACTCGGAAGGATTCTCAATGTTAATAGGATCGTGGCACCAGTCTTGCAAAGGGTATGTATGCTACGAATCAGTTGCGAAAAATGTTGAAACAAAATGGTCCACAAAAAGAATGTAGTACAAAGATATTACTTTGCCAACATATGTATAGAACTGCTCTGAAAATTTGGTTTCTATTCGATAAATACAAGAGATAAGCTGTGTTGCAGTATTTTGTGTTCACTATAAGTCAGGATTATATGTGAACATTAATGTAAACACATAATGGATCCTGTATTTAATTATTATTTCAACGTTTACGTTGTAGGTGTTGGTTAGTAGTTCGTCGAAATATCTACGATGCCGGATCGGTGTCTCGGACCCAAAATTTTTCGCGTTCTAATGTAAATATGGAAGTCGTTTTCCAAACACTTTTACGCGCAAAGTGAAGTTTCTGTGAAAAAAATAGAGTTTCAACACTGAACATGGTTCCCGCTAACACCTGTCAACATTCAAACAAAAAAAAATTCTCTCACCAAAATATTCCATACGCTTGAGTGGGAAAGATAAACAAATCCTAAATGCAATATTGTTACCCGTGCAACGTTACTCGAACAACCCTCTATCAAGAAAAGCAACAAACGCTACTGTCATCTAAATAAATAGAATGTACTACTTGATGATTTTTGTTTGTTTTGAGGGTTCCGGTCCGGTTCTGTTTCGCGAAGCGTCGCGTTGACAAAAATCGAAAATTCCAAGTTGCGTAATTTTGTTTGAACATATTTCTCACGATCCCCACCACATGATACCGCATTGTGATTAAAAACTATGTATCAGTGCCTCTCGTACCGCATCGATTGAGCGTGGAAAATGACACCCTCCTAGTGTTTATTTTTTATTTCCACATTTTAAGATGAGGTAGCATTTTTTTTGCTACCGCGAATAGATTTTCCAATTAAACTTTCGCTCGTCTCACAAGTGGGTGCTACTGTTTACCACTTCAGTTGTGAAAAGTATGGAAATAAATCGAAACTGTAATTTAAAATGGTAAAATGCTTTTCTTTTCAATACCCAAATGGAAATAAAAAGAAAACAACCTCAATCACCTCCGCAAAATAAACGGAACGAACGCGTTCGTGGGAAGTGGTTTCAGGGAATTCGTTCGCACCAGCTTCCGAGAACTTGAAACCGTATCGGATGGGTTAAATCGATTCCGCGCCCCCAGATTGATTGGGCCGAGTGATTAAGATGCTACCACTACTTCTGCAAATCAAGAAACTCTGGATAACGTGCCATGAAAATCGAATGGATTCGGTTTTTTTTAACCTAAGTCGGGTGAGGAATTAGGTGCGCGTTTAATTGATGTTTCCATTTATCCAGCACTTTTCGACCAAACTATCTGTTCTGATAGGAAGTTGCTCTACGATGATCGGATTAGAGCAGACGGCAACCGTGTGGAATTTCGGAAATCATCAAATTTAAGTGGATTTAAACGCAGTTTAACACGTTTCCGAGCTGTTTACCGGAGAAGGGTTGTCGAAATGAATTTTCTGCAGGTACGTGAGTCAGGAAAAACATCCATCCTACCTCGGGGCTGCTGTGGTTGAATCGACGTACCGTACGGAGGCTACACAATAGCCAGTGTCCGAGGGAACAAATTCAGAAGGCAGATAATAATAATTGATTTTCGTTATGTTCCAAATAGGATGTATGAGAAATTTAAGGAGAAATTTGACGAATTTCTAAGGTTGAATAATTATACTTATGGGAATTGATTTGCCCTTGTAATAAACATCATTGGGATTGCATCTTATAAGTAACAAATGAGATCAATTATATAATACTTGGCCACCACAATCTGAAGCCAAGCATGTATGAATAATTGCAAAACAAAATTGTTTTTTTTTTCGTGCGAATTCAGTGATAAACGGAAGATTCTATTGAAGCCATCGTTTTTGTACTTCATCAGCTGAACTTAATTCCAGTTGACCGAAAAATAACAAACTGCTGATATTTCTTGTTTCCTCGCTTCGCCTCTATAAGAGAAGAAAAATTTTACACACTCTTAGTCCCCGTTATACAAAACAGATTGCAAACAAAAATGACGCATCCATTTTGATACGATAATTGCGGTGCTGTCAAATTTCTCACTTGCATTCAACACTCTTTGCTTCCTTTTCCTTCTGTTCACTATCAGCGAATGAACTGAAGCGCCTCCTACAGCATCGAAGAAGCATTTGAGAAATAGTGACTCGGTCAATAACAAACTGCTCTTATTCGTTATGAACAGTTACACAGGCACTTTGTTTGGCCAAACAAGTAGAATAATAAAAGCCCTTTGCTTTCCTAGTTGTTCTCATATCATTGATCGGTCAGTGGAATGTGCTACCGTGCTCGGTTTGCTGCGTGTTTTCATTGAAGAATCGTTTCTTGAAGTAGGTGCCAACGGATAAAATTGATGATATATTTTCGTTTTGACAGCATACTAGAAAATTGTATGTTGCCAAGTGCAAATATTGTCTAATACAAGTGGTATTTTTAGATTTACAATTCAGAAACTAATTTAACAGTCTATACATTACTGTTTTATTGACCATATAGTGAATGATATCATGAAACAAATTCATTTTGCTTTCTTAGCAAATCGTTACTTCCGGGTATAAATAAATGATATAAACTAAAACATCGTAACTAAGATTCAAGATCTCGTGAATCATGAACGATTCTTGTCATCGCGGATTATATCCGATATACTTTCGTACGATGTTACTTGCCGCAACAGGTAATGACAACCAGTATCAAAAGAGAGAGCAGAAAATAAACACAAATCTGTATAAAATGTTCAAAACAAACATTTTATACAGAAATTATAATTAATAGCTCATATGAGAAGATGGGGTAAAACGCAACCCTGAAGTCAAAAGCACAATTTTAATGAAACTAAAAATTTTATACAGAAATTATAATTAATAGCTCATATGAGAAGATGGGGTAAAACGCAACCCTGAAGCCAAAAGCACAATTTTAATGGAACTAAAAATTCATCATGACAAAATATAGCTAACAAATTTGTATTTCTTCTCGTATTCACTTCTCGCAACGATTGTGTGATTCGAAAAGCGAACTTTGTTTGTGAGTTGCGTATAAAGTTTCTTGTTCGATGTGTATTTTTGTAAAGTTAAACCGGATATTAAACTGCTTAAAAGAACATATTGTACAGTCAGTTGAAACTACCGTTTTGGAACATAATCCTTTCAGGTTTCCGGGTTGGTTCCACAAGCAGTAATATGAATGGTTTTCATATTTATTACAAAAACGTGTGAAATCACTTATCTAACAAATCCAACATTAATAACTGTTCTGTAGCAATTGTAAAACATGACAATTTTAATCAGATTTAGTTGCTTCAAATTATGTAAAGAATTCATAAATTATGTACATGTTTTCAATTTATTGAATGAATACTGAGCAATGTTGCATTTTGAAAGTGTTAGTTTCATGGAAAGACTAAAACTAAATTTTGAATGATTCAATTTATTTGTGGGAGCATTTTACTTCGTTGTTTTGATGCATTCTGAACCATTCTTGAAGATATACCTGCCTCAATGTTTGTATTCGCGTAATTTAATGTTAAATGTGCTTTTAGTCGTGAATGCGACTTACTTTACTATGGGGTGCCTTTTCAAAATTCACCCTCTGAGAGCTGGCCCGTACCCGGGATTTCATTTCGGGAGGGGCCCAAAAATAAAAAATAATGTTACTGAAGATTGCTTATGTACCTAATTCTCGGTGTGCCTTCTACGGCTGTTTTTAACATACACTTACAAACTACAACTTTTCCACTGGAACTGATATTGTATTACATTTCATTACGTTTACTGTCTTGTTATTTCTGTAACACATGTCTGAGACATTCGAAATAATTATATGTTTTTGATTTCAGGAGGCGCCAGAGCCCCCCTCTGGGTACGTGACTGTCTGAGAGAGTGATAAGTTTTTGATCGTGAATATCTCTTGTTGTATCTAACGAATCAACATAATTTTTGTTACATGCCATCGGAAATATGATCACAATTTTATGATAAAATTTTCGGTTGTGTGACATAATCTCAAATAATTCAAAATTGAACTTTTCTGAAATGTTTGGTATAAACGAGTATCATAGAGGATATTTCATAAAGCGCGTTTGCCTTCCTCGTATTTTTAAAGCTCATAGCTCAGTGAACTGTGAAAGGATTTATATAATCTAACTACCAATAGAATCGAAACTTTTCAACTTAAACGTGTATAGCAAAAGCATTGAAGTATTTCAATAGTACACTATTGAAAACCTGTCTAATTTTACGCATGTCAACACCAGCCAATCAGAACGCGTTCTGAGGAAGAGAACAAAATATTTGCTGCTGTACAACAAATCTTTCGAGAAAAATGTTCCGAACAGTGCTTAATACCGTAGTGAGTTCCACAATTTGGTCCTTTTGAAAAGCAGGAATGAATTCCGTATAGTTTTCCTGATAGCTTCATTCAATTAAATACAAATCCTAAATGAAATAATCGAAATTAAAATTATATATGCTACTAAATTTATTGCCGCTAGAACCGCCCATTAGTGAAAAGGCTACAAACGAACTCACGTAAAAAGAAATCTCTTAACAAAAATTGGATCAGTTTGGATTCTATCGCCACTGCGAGCAGATGTATTTTGTGTCGTTTGCAAAGCTAATTTCGCTTCCGACAAGAGCGATTACGTTACAGCTGCCAGTCGTTTGCATTGGTGAAAAAATAACGAAAAGAGGACAACGGTGGAGAGCATCACACAAAATCAGCCGTTCTAATGGCTCTAAAAGTTTTCTAAAGAACTATTAAAATTTCTTCTTCCCAAATCGAAGGTAAATATTCTTAGTTTAGAGCAAATCTAGAACAGTTTGATTAGATTTGTGCACTTTTCGCTGTGTGAAATTCCCAGTAATCGAGATCAAAGAAGTGAAGCCTTCTTTGTTTTTGCGAAAAATGTGAAAAAGGGAAATGCTTGCATAATGTATACAATTGATCAACTAATTGATATTCGGAAGTGTTAAGGAACATGTCAGTCGTTTTCGTATTCACGACATCCAGTTATGTCTATGACATAACCAACCCGCCTTTTTTTTAAAGATTACTCACGATCCACGGTGATATCTTCTCATATCAAAGTTGGAAATACCTCTAAATATTCGATAGTTGCTTGTTTAATAGGTTTCCATAAATTATTTTAATCATAATTTCTATCGTGATATTATATGAAACAAAACTCAATCCAGCTGAAAGTGGAATGATGTCTTTTCAATTCATTTGAATTTAAATATGGCTTTTTGGTCAACGTGTTTCTTTTTGCTTTCTCTATAGAAAGGTAATAGAATTGCTGGGAAACCCGATTTCTGATCGGAGCCCCGGATATTCCTAGTAGTATATATATATATATATATATATATATATATATATATATATATATATATATATATATATATATATATATATATATATATATATATATATATATATATATATATATATATATATATATATATATATATATATATATATATATATATATGTGTGTGTGTGTGTGTGTGTGTGTGTGTGTGTGTGTGAACCTTTTGGAATATTTTCTCCGTACAATTTTCTCGGATATGGCTGAACCAATTTTGTCAAACTTGGACTCATTTCAAAGCTACTATTGGGATGTGAATCAATTTAGAATATCAAGTGGCTGTCACTTCCGGTTCCGGAAATATACTGGTATATTTGAATATTTATTTTCTCTCCGTTCGATTTCCTCCGGGAAGGCTTAAACTATTATAGCAAACTTAGGCTTGTTTGAAAGCTTTATTGAGTTGAGAGTAAAATTCAACGATCAATTGGCTGTCACTTCTGATTCCGGAGATATAATGATATAAGGAGACGTAAACGACAAAACGCAAGTTCAAGTGTGTTATTAATGATACGTTTGGTTACGAGAATGTTGCAACGTATGCGTTGAGTCACTCTTTCCTGAACTAACCAAAACAATCTGAATGAATTTGTCTTTCAAATCATCCCAAATTATTGTCAGAAATTATCTTACCGGAAAAAAAGTTTTAATGAGACTACTTGAATGACAAGAGGAAAGTAGATTAAGAAGTGGTTTACTTGCTCAGATTCAGGTTAGCTTACTTCAGGTGATGGTTGTTGGTGACAAGCGATTTACATGGAATCCGCGCGTCCTGACCGAAAGTCACATAAGAAGGTATAGGTTCAAAGTGCATGCGTAACAAACGTACGGCATTGATAACGAAGAAAAAACTTCTTCCACGCGCCTGAGGGCAGATCATGCACATGCATGTCTATATTTTTGTTGTTTTTAAATAAAATTTAACAAATATTGCATCATGCGTTCTATTGAGCTGTATAAAATGCATCTGTTTTATATCGAGATGCATTTGCTTCTTGAGCATAGTCTCAATTTCATGTTCTAAAGGTGTGCTCGTTTCGAAATTGTGTTGCACTTTGTTCGGGTTGTTACGGCTGTAGGCGGTTTATTTTGTTGAATGTCGGGATATGAAAGCAAACTAGATTTGTTTCTTTGGCAAATATTAATATATTGGCACATTTCGATTTTTTTTTCATCTTCGAAGTATCATTAATATCATTCTTCAAGTAAGGTTGTAAAAAAGGCAAAGCCTTGGTATTACATTCCTGTAGTGGAATATGACCTTTTGTTTCAACAGACTTCGCAGCCAATTCAGAGAGTACAGAACCATTGCATGGCTGGTGCTACGATTCAACTGACACTACGAATTCTTCCAGGTCGGGGCTCGAACATACGACAACTGGTTTGTAAGACCAGTGCCCTATGCAATGAACCGTCAACCCGGGAAGTAAGGTGGTACATTCCAAATAATTGGTACGGAATAAAAACAAACACAATTGTTTTTGAGTAACATTTCCGAACAAATAAAATATTCTAAAACATAATTTGCATGCGTAAATTTTTAATTTTTTTTCAAGTTTCAAAAAAATTCCAAATTTTAGAAATATTCCGAAAAATATATATTTTTTCTGTCTATGCCTTCAATTAGTCAGTCTAACTGTGACACGGAGTTTTAAGCTCCGCAAGATTGAAGCCCACAAATGTTCCGTTTACGAATGCCGTTTCAGGGGCCTTTTACGACATAGAACAGAAAACCAACGGATCAATTCTTGGTTGAAATAATTCCGCCGGATGCCACACGGCTGACCTGTTTGGTGGACTTATACGACTACTACACTACTTGGCAATCTAGGCTGCTCAGAAAGAGAAGTTGACATTGTAACGCTAAACAATATCAGTACATTGACGTTAAGTTTCTAAGTCATTACTTGAATCTTTTAAAAATAGCATCAAAATTTTTTCAATGTCAAAAGGTAAAAACTGACTAGCACTATGCCAAAAGTAGAAAATTGATATATAGAAAGAAAAAAGCTGACGATGCTGACATTGTTTGTATTGGTAACATGAAAACAAAAAAAAATCAAGATGAGAAGCATTTCTAACATAATTGTCAATTTTTTTGGTTTATGAATGCAACAAATTTATTGCTGAGGGATATAAAAAAAATTCAGCTCACTGTTAGGTGGACTAAGAAGAAGGACTTTATTATCTTGTATAATATATACCATTTTACTACGTTCGACGAAATCGTAAAATGTATATTCACCATTCGGATGTTTTATCCGTTCAATTTTCTCGCAGATGGTGGCACTGATTTGGCCAAATTTGGGCTTGTTTGAAAGCTACTATTATTCCATTGATCAAGTTCGAAGAAGATGAACTTGATCAATGGAATGACGATTTCTAAATCTGAGCCTGTTTTGAAAGCTACTATCGGTTAATTGGTCAAATTCGAAGTTTAAATGGTTGTGACTTCCGATTCCGGAGATATAACGGTAAAAGTGACGTTGAACATAACGAAACGTAAAATTATGGATGTTAAGTTCGCTTGAACCGAACTGCTATCTCGATTTTTTTCTTAGTTTCAATATGTGAATATCTTTACAGAATGGCATCCCCCAAATGTTTTCCCAGTCACGGTAACCCAAAACATCATATTTATCGCATCATTTATTTCAATAACATACCATTAAAATTTCATCATCGCGCATTTGTTCACGGTCTCTCGGGGCTATTGTTATTTGAGTAATATTTTTATGTATGTTTTTTTTTGTGCAGCTTCTCCTCTCTCCTTTCCTGGCTTCACACTGTTCATGTCATCATTAGATGAAGGAAAACGAAACCCCTTCTGCAGTATTCTCAACCGTTTAACTGACTGCTTCCAAAGGTCAGACTCTCAAACAAGAGGAGGTGCGCGAGTTGGATTGATTCCTTTAACCTTGCCGAAAGGCGCGAAGGAAAGCATCAAAAGTAAACTAACTAAAACGAACTCACCGTGTAATTATGTTTTTAACACATTGTTCTTGCAACCATGTTATTATATTTCTTTATACAAATCATCCTTTTATTTTCGCTTTTTACCTTTTCTCACAAACCTCGCCCATTTTCAAGCGTTGTATTTTTTCGACCGGACACAAAGTTCCCACAATGGACTTTTCAGAAATTTTCGGCATCTTTGCGTTTTGTGCTCTCTGCACTGTGGCACATTCTTTTCCTGGTCCGCAGAAGCTGCTACCGTTTATTTTTTTTTATTATTATTTTCGGTCGCTATTCTTCGCCTTCTTGTTTGTGCCGTCGATGGTCAAGAACAAACTATGCTAACACGGTAGTGGCAAGTGGGTGGAAATGTTGCCCTTAGCCCGGCGTTCCGGTACCGTTTTGCAGTAAAGTCGATTCCCAACTTGCATTTTTGTTGTTTGATATTTGCGTGTAGTGACTGATGAAAGATCTCCTCTTGTGCCTCTCCGATTAAATTCTTTCGTTGATGATATAAGTGTTGTGCTCGATTCGGTTCGTGATCTTTCTGCATAGGAATCATAAGAATTTCGAATTCAGCTATTTGAACGTTACAATGCGATAGCTAAACACTAAAAGCAGTTGTTAAACATAGAAACATTCCAAATACCGAAAATTATGCAGACCAAAACCGCAAAACTCTATTAGTTAAGTCATTTATTATTTGAAGTTCCAAAATGCTGTGTCTTATCCACCCACTGACAGCTTTTGTTGCCGGTTTTACCTCCTCCACACATTCCTTTTATTAAGGCAAAAAATCAACGTCGGCTTGAAGAAACGTCAACCAGCTTCAAACAAAGCAATACAAGAAACAAGTGCGAAAAGAATATAAAAATTTAAATAACAAGAAATAATAAATAACTTTCAATAAATAATAAACTAAAATGAATGGAAATTATTACTGCTGTCCTTCTCTGGTCGTGTTTATTCTTTTGCATTATTTTGGATGTTTTTTTTTCGCTTTACACTCTGCATGACAAAAGCGATCTTGGGGCTCTCTCGTTAAGATGGCTATTGTTGGGATGTCATCTTTTTGTCATTTCCACGTGTTCCTGTACTCCCAGCACGCTCTAGTCACTTGCCCCCACCATCGCATCGGCTTGATCGGGAACGCGGCAAACTTTTGATGATACACGGCCGTACCCTTTTTGGAACGCGGCAGGCTGCGGTTTTTGCTGATGAACCTCAACCGCACGACAGCGCTTAAGAAAGCAACGATTGTGTGGCACGTCGATGGATGGGATGACCAGTACTGGTGTACTTTTGAAATGTTATTTTTTTTTCCTAAACTAATGCGATATAATGAGCCACGTTTTTCGAGATGTTTCTCACTCTGTGTGTAAGACGATTGAATACAAAAGTATTGTTCCTTGTTCCGCGACTTTGAGTAATGAATACTTTGGGAGAGGTACTCGTCAAAATCTGTTGGCCGTTGGTCGGATGAATGTGGCGTTTCGTGTTCAGAATTATTTAGTTTCTACCGTGAAAACTGAAGAAATATTTTGTAAAATACGCAAAGTACTTGAATGTTTGTCATCTTTAACGTTTTCCGTGCCCGTTAAGATAGAGGCAGTGTTGGCGATTGCCGAAAATTTGACAGAAGCTGCTATATTGCTATCTATATTGTATACAACATTTTCAATCCGGTAGAAGAATGCTACAAGAACTCGAGTCTTTCAATGCATGAATCGTGAGAGAATATTGCTACATTTCTTCGCTCCACTTCATACTCTGAGTATTTCAGGCATTTAAATAAAAAAATTAGGGTCTGATAATGATCGTTGCTGTTTGGAATTTCCCAAGAGAGAATCGCAAGTTGACAATTGTCGCAGAAAATCGAATCGTTTATTCAACTTGATGATTCTCAAACTAGGTTGCAATATTTCAAAACCCTTGTGTGGAGCATTCACAGACATTTTCATAGACACAACTTATACAAAGGTTATATGCACATATAACTATCGCAATTATCAACTGCCTGTATAGAATCGGATCGCGAAACGAGAATAAGCGACCGTTTGTTGCTTCAGAGAGGATCCCCACAGCACCGTGCTAACCTTTGATTCTTAGAAATGTCATCGAGAGAAATTCGCTCTCGCACTGTTGTCTATTCTATGTTAAATGAGCCATGCCGGGTTTTTGTTGTTGCGATGATATCCGTCTCTCTTTTTTTTTTTTTCATAAATACGTTTATTTCTTAAGGCAGTTTACATAAGTTTTTCTTCGCCGTAGCATCACTTTTACATAATATTCTTATCCTAATTTAATTCTAACATAGTCACAACGTTTTGCATTTATTAAAACATATTCTCTTATTACTTAAATATCATCTTAGGTAACTCGTCATTAATTATGAAATCTACTCGGAAATATTATATGAATCAAACGATTAACTTCTATAAATTATAAAATAAGCTGTTATTTTCAGACATTTTGTTAATAATTTCATAAACTGTTTCGAGTTTGTTTGTATCATTACATTATTTTTATTCTAATTTAGCTATTGGTTGAACTCATGGACGCAGCTGGGATCAGAACTAAGTCTTGAAAGGGGCCTTTATTAAATTGAAACTCCAGTTTTCTTTATGAAATGATAAATAAGTTTCATGTATGAAAGGTCACGACAAGCAAGAATGTCTCGAACTGGGATATTGGATAGTCTACCTTGGGTACGCAAAGAATTTATTAGTTGAGATCTGACATCACGATACTCCACGCATGTCCAAACGACATGATCAATATCTCGATAACCTTCGCCACAAGCACAATGATTAGTCTCGGAGAGCCCAATTCGAAGGAGATGTGCATCTAACGTGTAGTGATTGGACATGAGTCTAGACATCACACGAATGAAATCTCTACTCACATCCAGTCCCCTGAACCATGCCTTTGTCGATATTTTCGGAATAATTGAGTGCATCCACCGACCCAGATCATCTTTATCCCAAGAAGCTTGCCAGCTGGCAAGTGTTCTTTGGCGAGACGAGCTATAGAATTCGTTGAAAGCAATTGGTCTCTCATAAATTTCACCCTCAATAGCACCACGTTTGGCTAAAATATCGGCTCTTTCATTGCCAGGAATGGAGCAATGAGCCGGGACCCAGACTATAGTGATTAGATAATTATTGTTCAATATGTCGTTCAGGCACTGTTTTATTTTGCCCAGGAAAAACGGTTCAGTCTTGCCAGTCATGTTTGAGCGAATGGCTTCAATTGCACTCAGACTATCTGTGAAGAGGAAATAATGGTTTGGAATTAATGTGACGATTACACTCAAACTATATTGAACTGCTGCTAGCTCTGCTATATAAACAGATGCAGGTTCTTGAAGCCTAAATGAGGCCGAAACATTATTGTTGAACATACCAAACCCTGTCGCTTCTTCAATTCGCAATCCGTCCGTGTAAAACATATTCTCAGAGTCAATATGCCTGAACTTACTTGAAAATATTTTTGGGATTTCCGTCGAACGTAGATGATCCGGGATTTCACGCACTTCGCGCTGCATGGATGTATCGAAAAATAAAGTTGAGTCAGGGACATTTAGGAGGCTGACACGGATAGGAATATATCTTGAAGGGTTGATTTCCTGTGACATATGGTTAAAATATACTGTCATGAATTTTGTTTGAGATCGAAGCTCGACTAGTCGTTCGAAATTATTAATTACCATGGGATTCAGCACCTCACATCTTATTAGCAGGCGTGATGAAAGCTCCCAAAATCGATCTTTTAATGGAAGAACTCCCGCCAGAACTTCAAGACTCATTGTATGTGTCGAATGCATGCACCCTAAAGCAATTCGCAAACAACGATACTGAATTCGCTCCAGTTTGATAATATGAGAGTTTGCAGTGGAACGAAAGCAAACGCATCCATATTCCATCACTGAAAGTATCGTTGTCTGATACAATTTTATTAGATCTTCCGGATGAGCACCCCACCAAGATCCTGTTATTGTTCGAAGAAAATTTACTCTTTGTTGGCATTTTGTTATCAGAAACCTAATGTGTCCTCCCCACGTGCATTTGGAATCGAACCACACCCCGAGGTATTTAAAAGTTAAAAGCTGAGCCTTGCGGGAGACCCATGTAACTATTTCTGAGTGTTGCCAAATCGCCATGTGAAAAATGCATGTGTTTCTCTGACAAAAGGTTGTGCAAATAATTATTTATAACCGCTGGAAGTCCATTTTGGTGAAGCTTGTCTGAAAGAACATCAATGGAAACTGAATCAAATGCTCCTTTAATGTCTAAAAATACAGATGCCATTTGTTGCTTTTGAGCGAAGGCAATTTGGATGTCAGACGAAAGTAATGCAAGGCAATCATTCGTCCCTTTATTTCTACGGAAGCCAAACTGAGTATCTGACAACAAACCGTTCGTCTCGACCCAAGTGTCGAGACGTCGTAGAATAATTTTTTCGAACAATTTTCTGATGCAGGACAACATCGCAATGGGTCTATATGAGTTGTGATTGGAAGCTGGTTTCCCCGGTTTTTGAATGGCGATAACTTTCACTTGTCTCCAGTCAGGTGGAACAATATTTTGCTCAAGAAACTTGTTGAACAATTCCAACAAACGTCTTTTTGCGAGGTTGGGCAGATTCTTCACCAAGTTGAATTTAATTCTGTCCAACCCTGGAGCGTTATTGTTACAAGACAAGAAAGCTATAGAAAATTCCATCATTGAAAATGGGTTATTAATAAAACCATTATTTGGAGGAGATTCCCGTATAATGCTCTGCGTAGGAACAGAATCTGGGCAAACTTTCCTAGCAAAGTCAAATATCCATCGGTTCGAGTATTCATCACTCTCATTGCCCACGGTACGATTCCTCATTCGTCTGGCCGTGTTCCAAAGAGTGCTCATTGAGGTATCTCTTGACAAACCTTCGACAAAATGTCTCCAATAGCTACATTTTTTGGCTCGAAGTATGCTCTTGTACTTGGTTTCTAAAACCATAAGTTTTTCAAAATTCTGAGGAGATCCTCCTCCCCGTTTTAGAAACGTCTTGCAAGCATTTTGTTTTGCGAGTTTAGCCTCTGAGCACTCTTTGTCCCACCAGGGGTTGGGAGGCCTTCTGTTAGTCGTTGGCCCAGGAAAGCGTTTAGTTTGGGATTGTTCTGCTGCCTCCAGAATCGAACAAATGAGGAAGTCATATTCTTCAAGTGGAGGGAGCTCTTCCATTGAATTCAAAATACTAGAGATACTACTTTGGTATTTGATCCAGTCGATATTTTTTGTCAAATCATATGGAATACTAGCGGAAGTAGCAATGCAATTGCTACTGCTAATTGAGATGATGATTGGTAAATGATCGCTACCGTGTAAATCAGGCAGTATTTTCCAGGTGCAATCTAGTCGAATTGATGTTGAGCAAAGAGATAGATCTAATGCACTTGGGCGTGCCGGAGGTCTTGGGATATCCGTCTCTCTTTGATGGCACTGATTAAATCGTGTGAAGAGTTGCTAGTGAGCGTTCTTCGATACGAGAAAATCCATCCTTGAATAGAGGTATAACCGTTTTAAATGCAAGGGAGTAGTAGTAGAAAGAATTTCAACAGTATTTTGCAGATGAATACGTTATTGAGCAATTCTGAAATAATTAGCAAATCATCAGAATTCACATCCTACGATTCAAGAAGGGCGTATGTATTTTTAAATGATCTTTCCTCAAATTGTACATTCTTGAAAAAATATATACTGTATAAAAACACTGAACACTTTTACAAAAATTGAAACACCTACAAAATAACAAAAAATATTAGAAAAACATCTTTTAAATTTATTTCAAGCATTTTTATTGTAAACCTTAACTTAAAACTTACATTTTGGAGTAGATTGGGATAGTGTGAATTGAAAATTAACGAAGTTGCAGCTAAAAAAAAATTACCAATCTTTGTTAACCTTCAAGTTTTTGACAAAACAATGCCATTCGCTTTAAACTACCACCGAGTCCATCACATGGTTCTTTACCACAACAAAGTGTCACTCAACATCAATGTTATACATACAAAAACTGTGAGGCAACTCCATCTGACATAAATACTGTTTTCTGGTTTTAAGTTCTGTCTTTAAAAAAAGGGTAAAACGAATTCTTGAACAGCATTAACTTAGCTCTTTTGATACTCTTTAATACTGATTTAGCTCTTCTGATTCTTTTTTAGATTATAGAGGCTTTAACCTTAAAGTTATTCGGCTCTTAAGGTCATACTCTATGTGCGGAGTTGTGAATCGAACCCAGGTGGGCATCGTGAAAGCTATCGACTTACTTATCACGCTATACCCGTCCGTCTTTCTTCTGATTGTCTATAAAACATTCCAAACGGATTAATTGTTGTCTGATCGTTGCTCTAAAAGTAGCTTTGACAAATTTTCAGTGAGATTACGTTTAACGAAATTAGCTAACATGATTTTCATCTGTCAGCCGAAGAGAGTAGATGGTATTCATATCAGACTTACGCTTCTAGCTCTCAGTTCTTCGATTACGAGTTGGTGGTCTACGAAATGGGTTCACTATTATATGTAATTCCAGCATCGGAACCCGAGAACCGGTATTATCTAAGTCGGTTCGTACGGCCACCAACTGACGTACAAACTCTACTAGTTTTTATTCAAATTTTGAAGTTTTTTTTACGATTTTGCCATCGTACTCTAAACGGCGGTTTAAATTTTTGTTGAATCCGAAAATACGCAGTAATTTTTGGTAGGACCATAAGACCTATCATTTGACCCTAAAATTGGGAATATAAGTTCTACAATCTCTGAGAAAAGTGAGTGAGATCCACTTTAGAGCATATGACTATTCAGCTCATTTTGCATTTTACCCCATAACTCCCGAACCGGAAGTCGGATCCAGATGAAATTCAATAGCATCCTATGGAACCAAGAGACCTTTCATTTGAATCTAAGTTTGTGAAAATCGGTCCAGCCATCTCCGATAAAATCGAGTGCACATTTGTGCTACATACTCATATACATACACACACACATACAGACACACACACAGACATTTGCTCAGTTCGTCGAGTTGAGTCGAATGGTATATTACATTCGGCCCTCTGGGCCTCGGTTAAAAAGTCGGTTTTCACAGTGATTGCATAACCTTTCTATATGAGAAAGGCAAACACATTCGTCGATTGAAAGCTAACCTAACCTAATTTTACACGTATGTGGAAATTTTACGTGTTTTATCATAGTTCACACTGGAAAAAGTAATAGGTACTAAACACTTTGAAATCGATTTTCATACCCTCCGAGGACCTTTTTATCTCCAATATTTGTTTGTATTTTTGAATAAACGAAAAATCGTTTTCAAATCACTACTGCCGGTGTGAGAAATCCTGGAGAGTCATCATTTTCTCAATTTTATTTTCCATGCGCAGATGTCACTCCCGGTAATTGAGTTTTGCGCTGATATGTCAATATTGTTCCTTCCCGTTTTGTTGACCCAAAATCATACATCTGAAATATTTAGCCTATTTTATAGATTTTGAGCTTGAGTTACCATCCCTGGTTGCTACTCTGTTACGGATCGGGATTAACTGAAATTGTGTAGCGGGTTTCTAGATGATCAGACCTGGGATTGGCAAATCATTCTTCAATGTACTATACATCTTCTGGTAGCCCCAGTATTCATTGATCAATACCTTCACCGGCTGGACCAGAACGCATGAAAGGGATTGGATGTTAGTCCAACACTGGTTGTTACAAGAGGCAATATATATTACTGCGCATTCAACAAATATCACAGGAGAAGGATATTTGTTAGTATAAATTTCATTCACGGTAGTATTCTTGCACGTCTTAGTATGTTCCGGTTTCAAGACACTCGGATTCACCACCAAAGTCGTGGACTTCCCAAGTAAACATCTGATACTGATGCTCCCGAAAGTCTTGATTAACAGTTCTTATTAGTGAAAACTTCGAAATTTCACAATTTGTTACAAAATATTTTTGGAATAAATTACTCCAGTTGTTATAATTCAGTTATTGCCATCTGATCGGGATATCAACCGAAAGCTCTATTTAACATTTGAAGTACGTATACTAATTATTCTATGGAGTATATCAAATCATTTCAAATAATTAATCAAAGCTCAACAGATTTCACGCGCGTCTTAATTGTTCATTGATTATATTGGTTGATCTGGGCAACCGACGGCATTAATTTATTTACTTTAAATTTGAAGTATGCTACGTCCTCTTCTATCGATTATGAGGAGTTAGGTGGTCAAACAAACAAGTTTTTCTTAGTATTTATTCAATATACCGATCTATTTTATCTCTGTTACTATTATTGTAATATTAACGGATCTTCGCGAAAGTTGATTTTTATCATTGAATTTATAATCTTGAAAGACAAGGAATACCATGAAAAAAAACACCAAATAAAACTTTTCTCAGAAGCTACATAAAAATTTTTAATAAACCATTTTTTCGTGAAATCGAGAAAATATTTTTGATAAAAACGTTCGTTCGTTGAATGAATAGATAATTTTGTAAATTAGAGTAGCCAGATGAGAAACGTTGAAAAAATCTGATGGCTGAAGGAAAAAAGAAACTCCTGCAATTGTCGCCTTTCATGACATGGAAACAGGAAACCAGTGGATATATTCTTGGTTAAGTTGTTTTCTCCACCGAATTCAACACGACATCTAGGCTGGTCCTGTCCGGAGGAAGATAGTAGGTACTATCAAACTCCTGGTGAAACCCAGCCCCTTCTGTAATATTTTCTATTTTATAGAACGGACATAGTCATTTCACCAAGTTTAATTTCTGAAACATCATCAGAATAGTATTTCCAAGAAATCTAGTTGACTTTAGCTTTCAAAAAAATTCTTTTAGTGTATCGATTAGGAATTTTTTTGCGGCACGTTTCTCATAAACTGGGCGCATGTGAAAAAAATACATCCTGCAATTGATTTATGGAACTTAATTCTAGAGCTGAGTGCTAAAACACTTTTGAACCTGATACACCTGGACATGAATTCTGAAAATAGAATTTAGGATTCAGGGTTAAGTTCCAGAAGCCAGCTCCAAAAGCCAGAATTCAAGTCCAGAACTTAAGTCCAAAATTCTTTTCTAGAATTCAGATCCAAAATAAAGTTCAAGATTGCAGGTCACGAATCCAAGTTCAGGTCAAGAATTCAGTTCTAGTTCCAGAAATCACATCCAGTTCCTGAGGTCAGGGACGGAATTGCTACAATTTCAGCATAATCTGTCAAATGGTTAAATTGTCTGATTGGCATTGGAGTATGAACAGATCAGCCAAAATACCGGTATGTCATCATGGAAAATCTTAATCCATTTAGAAATCCATCATTCGATAATTTCCCGGATTACAATTGAAAACAGCTTTATTCTTCTTTGGGGAGTAATACAATTGTTTCAACGATGCATATTGCTTTTCTTCAAGTTTGTTTTTTAAATCTGAGAACAAAAAATAGTCAATGGGGGCTAACGAATAATGTGGATGCGATAGCAATTCGAATTTCAGTTGATGAGGTTCAGCTACAGTAACTATAAGTTGTTTTTGATCCAGTGTGCTAAAACGCGGCACTCACTTCGCAATAAAAATCTCTCATTCAAGTGCTCATGCAAAATTGTGAACACACGTCCGTTTGATATATCTAAGATTTCTGCTATCTTCTGTAACTTCACTTTCGAAATGATTTCCGAAACAACAGTCTCATTTGGACGTGCAGTGCGTGGGGCATCATAGGTGTTTGCACGACCACGTTTTGTTTGTCAGAAGTTTTTTGTGATCACAATCGGCCACAAGTTTTTCGTGATTCACGATCGGTTCATACAATCGAATATTTGAGCACCGAAAATGTCGAAATAATGGGTTACCCGTCGTATATTCCTGACTTGGCACCTAAAGACTTCTATTTGTTCCCTTCCGTGTAGAATAAACTGCGTGGAGAGCGATTCAATACTCCTGAAGAAGTTGTTGAAGTGGTTAAAAACCATGTTTTGGGGGTACCTCAAGAAGAGTGGAAAAAATATTATGAAAATTACGTGAAAGAATCATACGCTAGAAGCGTATGAGGAATATTTGGAACAACAATTAAACATTTCCGATAATACTGTTTTCGTTTTTAGATTAAACACATAACTAACAACCTTTGTATCAATAACGAAGATTGTTATACTATAAGCACTGAAATCTGTGTTCATTCACCTATCCAGCATCAAATGGCATTAGTCCAAAAGGAATACGGGTGAACCTATTCAGTGAGTAGAGTAACTACAAATTATTGCAGATTATATATTGAAAGTTTCCTTCCTTTCTTCCAGATCCTGCTTTCTCTGTCAGAAAGTCATTATAGGTTATGTCGAAAAACTTCAACGGCGTGTCAACCAACATATTCGGCGCTTTTTCGTCGAACAAAAGTAATGTAATCTACATTTTTTGTAGGTTTATACGGAAATAAAATGAGATCCCCAATTGAATGTTTACAATTAAATAAAGTGTTCTTTGTTTACTTTATATTGCAAAAGGCTCAGTAAATTTCCCTTCGTTACTTTTTCCAAACGTTCAATAATAGTTATGACGAACAGACAGTAAACTTTTTGCTGACAGTTTCGGTAATATCTGACGTTTGTCAAATTTGACATCGTCGAGATTCCGAAGTTTCATCTTTTGCCGAGATGAGTATTTGCGGTGCAAATCTCGGCAATTATTTTACCGAGATTCAGCGCAAAAAAGGTGTAGGGGGTTCAATTTATAGTTAATATAATTATGTAGATATACTGCCATCTAATTAAAAAAGTTATCTCGGATAAGCTTTTGATGAATTGAGCATCATGAACTTGTCAACCAGTAATCTGTCAATCTAATCCCGCGATTGGAACTCATAATTAAGGTAATTGCACTTAAACTCTCCACTTCAGTTAGTGACTCTCGCTAACTGGAAAAATAAATTAAATGGGAATACTCGTGAAAAAAAAAACACGGCCAAGTGAAAATAACCGAGACTAACAAACAATTTCCCCATTCCCTCCCTGGACCTTCCCGATCTACTACTACAGAAAACGATTTGACTGTGAAATCAGCTATAATTGGAACCGATTATGATGAAGAGATTTTTATTTCATCTGACTGCCTTTTACTCACCTACTCATTAAACAACCTTCTGGCGTTCCAATCCCTCAAGCATTTCCCATCTTCCTGGTTTCTGTTTTCTCTCTACTCTCGTGGGTCACGATCAGTGAAGGTTAAAACAGTAGGCACCTCCTACCACCACCTCCCGATTCGGTTGCGCGTGAAACGGGCAAGAAGTCGACAACGATAAAGACATCAAGTCATCACGGTCTCGGATGAGATGGTGGAAGCCAGAAGATACTTTTAAAAAGATTACAAGATTAATTTGATGATTTAACACTTTAACCGTTTTGGATGCGGTAATCTTCGACGGATTCGATGCTGCCAGATTCCGTTCGTGGGGAACAATCTCACAAGCCGGAGCGTTTATCGGTGGGACTGGGAGGTTGCGGTTAGGTGGTTAAATTGATCAATTGGTGCTCGTTGTGATATGGTCGGTTGACGATTGCGTTTAATCGATCGGTGCACTTATGTGTTGATAGTTCTTTAAAATATCGAAAGCTACGAACAATTTTGTAATGCTAGTAAATTTATTTAGTAATGTTATAATATTCTGACTATTTTTTAGAGTAAAGATATCTAAATTTAATAAACCTTCTGAAATTTCGAATATTGACCGATCAAAATCTCACAGTGTTGCTAAATTTCGTAATGCTAAACTATTTAAATAAGCCGGATTAATCCGCTTTGTGGTGTAAATATGCCTTCCTCATGACCGCTAATGTATGTAATTGAGACTATTTTCCTTTCAGAATTTTTGACTTCTATTTCCGATATTGGAACAGCATAGTGAATTTGTACATGGCCATCAAATAACAAGACCTATACACTGGATCAGTTTTAAAAAGATTTTACGTATTTTGCCTCATTATTTCAAATGAGGTTGTACGTTGATTTGAGAACCAGAGGTAGTATCAGTTTAAAATTAGCTTAGCAATCTATGAGACCATATCACCTTTCATTAATGAAAATTTGATGAATTATTTTTGAAAAATTGAAGCGAGTTCAATTTTTTTGGAGTATTTGATCACTATTTTCGGAACTTCCGGAACCGGAAACTAAGTTTTTAATCCAGTTTCGCAAGGGTTTTATGTTCTTTAACGGCTGAAATTTTCACCATGCTGCATCTTATAATTCCGGTACCGAAATGTCAGATCTGGATTTAATTTCAAAACAATCTGTAGAATAATAAGATCTTTTGTTTAAATCTAACTTTGCAAAAATCAGTCTAACTTCGTTAATTAATCGAAATAGGTTACATTTTAGAGACTTTATTCACTATTTGGTTCGAGGTTGGAGCATGATTTACTAACTAAAACACTTTTCCAACCAGTGTAGAAAAATCCGCTTCATTTGGTACTTTGCATGGTTACAAACATTCTCAAAAGTCTAGAATTTTTCTGTGTGACTCAATGCCCTTTTATTTGCAACAGTGTTTGTTAAAATACAAATAACCTACGAGAAACAGTACTAGAGAGAAGATACATGAACGGAACTGCGGAAAAATGAAAATTTACAAAAATGAATCGCTAGAGGACGGATTCGAACCTACGAACCTACCAACAGCGTGCATGATACAGTATGAACTTCAACCGGCACGTACAAAGTACAATGCACGTGTTACGCGCTACTGTTTCGGGTTGCTTTCTGTATTCCCGCATATACCAAAGTAGCTCAGCTGTTAGAGCATTTCTACGGTAAGCAGATGGTTTTACACTCGAGTTCTTCCTCTGGTGATTCTTTTGGCAAAAGTCGCTTTTTCATTCATATTTCCTCTCTCTGTCTGTCTCTTGTTGACAGTGATGAGAAGTGAAATTTAGCGTTTTGTCAGTTACGCTGATCTATGAACTAATGCCTAAGTTTGTCGACATCCTTCGAGCCATGCCCGAGAAAGTTGAGTGAACAATGATAATATTCTTTAAAGCTGTTCAGCCATTTCCGAGAAAATTAAGAAAATAGGCGTGATGGTTAAGACAATCGCCTTTCACGCTGCCTACCTGTGTTCGATTCTAAACCACGCACATGGCCCCAGAGCCGAATGACCACAATGTTAAAACTTCCATAGTTGAAAAAAATAAGTGTAATATCTCGGTTACGTCATTTCTACGATCTATCTCCGGAATTAGAAGTGTCAGATATTTGATTTGCGAACTTGATCAATGAACTAACAGTAGCTTTCAAACGAGTCAAAAAGTTGATTTTCCAGCATTTTTATTTCCTTCCCATAGGAAAATTCAAAAAGTAAAAATACATTTTCTCCGTATTTGGAAATATATATGGTATATTTCATTGTTTGAGGCAAACTCTAATCATTTTGAATTTTTAATAAACTAGTGCATCAGCGATTTGCAATACCACCAAATTAATCTTTATCGCAATTTAAGACTGAGCAACTCCAGAGTTTACCCGCTGAAAAGGTGGTGAAATCAAGATCGACCTGCTTTGATTAGGATGGAACGTTGCGCGTGTCTTGAGTATGACTAACCATTAGTTTTGCACGGATAGTGAGAATAATTTATTTAAATAATGAGCTTTCTACAAAAAGTTTTTACTCGGAAAAAGAAAAAAAGTATTGCAGAAAGTCTCTTAGCAAAATATACACTGAGAAAAGTGAAACTGTTTCAATAATTGAAAATGTAACGGAAAGAAATGAAAACACAAGAAACGTTTCTTTAATATTAATTAGCTTTTATCTCATTGGTATCTTTTTTAACAATGAAGAAATCGCATCTGAAACAACTTAAAGACATTTGCAAAACTTTAAATTTTTGAAAGAACTCAGATTTTCGTTGAATTGCGAAATTCTTGCAAGTAATAGGTTTTTGTATATGTCATATAGAATAACTATTCTTGTACGGTTCAATTCAAGACAAACCTGAGTTATTTCAATTGCATGTTTAAGGCCATCGTCCAAGTACTATGCGCGCGGGTGGTTTTAGGAAATTTTCGATGGAAAATTTGAAAAATTTGCCAAAACCAGTAACATACAGACCTTTGAAAAACTTTTATCTATCTGTAGAATTAAAATGGCTGAAAAATTCGGAGGATTTTCCGAGCCTTATCAAAAATAGCTAAGCAAAAATGAGTTTTTTTTTGTGATTTTTCGCAATTATTTGAAAAAATAATTCGGGGGTATGAAATTCTTTTTTCAAATAAACCTTATGCTGGCTACAAGGATCACATTCGCACACATTTTTGCAAAAGCTTTCCATGCTTTTCATGGAAAATCAACGAATTTCATATAATCGATTTTGTTGTATTTTGACGATTTGGAAATACTAAATGAAATACAAATTATTTTGCAACGATGTTAATTCAGTTTATAAACGAAATAATGTCATAAAGTTTACTTAATTTCCACTGAATAAAATCAATTTTGCCATGAACGGAAGAAAATCCGCTTCAGTTTGAATGTGTGTAATAATTGTGAAAGATCACAAAAACACTCATTTTTCGGAACTGTTTTTGATAATACTCGAAAAATCCTCCGAATTTTTCAGCCATTTTCACCCTGCAGATAGATAAAAGTTTTTCAAAGGTCTGTATATTATTAGAAAATTTCCTAAAACCTCCCGCGCGCATGGTACTTGGACGATGGCCTTAAATATCTAAAAAAATTCTAGGAGAAACGTCACTTTAAGTAAGTTTATTGCATCTGAATATTTTTCATCGAAAACTTAAAGTTTTGCAAATGCTTTCAAATGATTTTAGCTGTAATTTCTTGTGAGTGGGTGAGTGATGTCTCTATGACGAGAACACCAATATATAACTGACATGTTTCTTTCATACTTCCCGCAATCGAAAATCGTTCTCATTAGTTGAGTGATTGAATGGGCTAGAGAGATTAAAAAAGTTCTCCGGTTGCAGAGCTGCCTACGGTGCGAATTTAATTAGTTCTGACATTGGCATTTCAATGAAGACAACATCAAATATTTTTTTGGCGAAATACCTAAAGACTGTCCCAGAAAGTATGGACGCACTTTGATTTCGCTGTAAATAATTCACAAGTGTTAGATATTCAAATTTTATTCGATATACTGATAATATTAGACTACAACAACATAATATTATTCTCGACATTTGCTACTTAGCCATTGTAGACTAACTGGCGCACTTTCTTGCGACAAGTTTTGACACTTTTCTCCAATCTTTTTCGAACTGCTGAATGGTTTCGGTTGCCGAGACATGTTTCCTAAGATGTGCCTTCGTTAATGCCCAAAATTCCTCAATTGGTCGAAGTCGTGGGCAATTTGGGGGATTCATGTCTTTTGGGACGAAAGTGACATATTTGGTAGTATAACATTCTACCGTTGATTTCGAGTAGTGGTAAGAAGCAAGATCTAGCCAGAAGAAAAATTTTCAAATTTCCAGCAAGAATTCTCGGTCTGATCGATGCTTCTTGTTTCGGACTACGTTTTGGTTGTTTCTGCTTCTTATAGGTTCGAAGATTCAAACGTTCTTTAGCACGAAGAACATTTGACTTCGAAGTTCCCACTTTTTTGGCCACATTCCGAACTGAAACCTACTTCTTTTGCTCGAACGCCTTCAGTATACGTTTATCCAACTGAGGGTTAGCAGGACCGACGTTAATGAAAACGAATAAACACAAGTGGTTAGAGAAGAGTGTAAACAACAGGACGCAGCCATAAAAATTGACAGATTCTGAACCATTGCGAAATGGCAGCGGTTTTCGGTTACGTCCATACTTTCTGAGACAGTCTTTAATGGTTAAAACCGAGATGAAATAAATTTATGTACATACATCAAATAGTTTTTTGTAGATACAGTCTTGGTTCATGGAACAAGCGAATCGTAGAGTTTCTTTCATGTTAAATGAGTTCGAGTGCATTTTCATAAAATATAGAACTTTTGCAGCTGAGTATTTCACAAAATAATGGCCAGAGTAACGACGAACAGTTCAAATCTTTCAACTGGTCTTGTCGTTGCTACTGGTCGAATAAATGGTAACATAACTGTCCGGTCACTGAACTAGGCACGGTGCGAAATCAATCGAAACGGACGCTAACTGAATGCAAAGGCTTATAGATTGCGCGTCATTACACGTTTACAGTCTATCAGGCGAAGCTAACGAGAGCAAATCATTGCCTGGCCGAAAACCTGCACACGGTGCGAATGAAATTGATGTTGACATTATCGTTTTAATGGGCGAAAATATCAAACAGTTCTTTGGGATCGATTTCCGGTTTTCACTACTCCTGCTTCTGTCCCTGGCAGATAAAAAAATGATTTTATTATCTCCGGTAAAATTCGAGACGTTAGAGATCAAAACCTTTTGATTCTACCACATATTAAATTTTGAAAAAGCGTAGAGCAAGACGTGTTCATGACGTCAAATGGTGGTTTAAATAGCAAGTAATGAATAAAACTGTAGTAAAAAATGCGTTTATTTTATTTTTTAACGTTTGTTTTTTAATTCTTAATAAGGCATTCAACTGGTTCTTTTTCTATGCACATTTTGTTTGGAGTGCTCAACATTTTCCGAGGTGCAACGATTTGAAAAAAGTGCATGCTAAAACACATTCGCCCTTACTGAAAACAAGTCTTGAGTTCTGAAATAAATAAATAAAATAAATGGTGAAGCTTGATAACTTGTTACTCACTTCTGACATTGGTCCATTTGAATAAATTGAAATTTTGAACATTAAGAGTAATATTTTTATTTGTTATTCAGTATCAAAAAAAGAAATTTTCCATCCGTTTGGAATGGAAATAAACCATAAATAAAAAAGCTTAACGAATCTTTCTCGCGCCAGCGTCTGAATGGAACGTGTGGAGAGCAGCACAATGACAAATCACTTATTATTCTCGTGTGACAGATTTCCGCCATTTGTGGTGCGGAGGAAGCTGCAGGTAACAACTTCGGCGGAGATGACAAATCGTTAGTTTAAGATCGAAATACAACAGGGGGGCTTGGTCGCAATCAATTGTCGTCGCGTCATCTGCCGCCAGTCGATTACTTCCAGTTTAGCGTGGTGACTGGTATCAGTTGAAGACAAAACGATGGTACTTTTGGTGTATTCTTTTGGGTTAAAAATTGAAGTTCCAAACATCGGGACAGTCGTCTGGCGAGGATGTGAACCTCTTCAATATTCGAACGTAAGACCAATTATGTTCTCGAGACACAACTCTCGGCCTATTGTCTGCGAACAATCAAAGCTTAACGTCAAGTGGTGTGTTGAGAGTTGAGTTTGTCGAGCTGACAATTCAATTTAGGATCTAGATTATCTGAGACACTCTACTCATCCACCCATCGGATGGATGAATCGCAACATTACAAGTGGCGTGAGAAGTGACGGAACGATTGGAACGAAACAAATCGTTTCAGGAAATTGTGAAACTTTAGTTACCTCCGTAGAAATTTGTACAGAGAATCAGTAGCTGAAAGGAAGAGTCAAGATAATTGCACTTACCTGGGTCGTGGGAGGACTAGCTTGTGACAAATGACTTCCTAAGTGGTACGGAGCACCTGGTGCAAAGTAGCTGGGTGAGATGCCTGCGGAATCAACGAAATAAGCTGGTGAATGGTGTTGATGAGTCACGATGAAAAGGTTCAGCTCGGATTAGTTAGTTGAAATCTAGCGAATTGTTTTCTTTGTCTAGTAATTTTTTCTAGTATGGTTTTTTTTTGTGCAACAGCATACTAACCTGCTCGCAAAGCATCGACCGGTACGGAGGGATACGTCATCGGATAGGGATACCCGTCGCGCCGGATCGGTTTCGGTTTCCTCCTCGGCCGGTACTTGTAGTCTGGGTGTTCCTTCATGTGCATCGCCCGAAGCCTTTTCGCTTCGTCGATGAATGGTCGTTTTTCATCCTCGGTCAGCAGCTTCCATTCGGCTCCTGAATAAAGAGAACGGATGGAAGGAACAAAAACAGAGTCACGGAATTAAAACAAATTTGTGTACCGTACATACTACTACAATAGAAGCGAGGAAAAGAACATTCCGCTGTGTCTGACGTTTCTGTTATTTCAGCAACTATTTTTCTTCGATTTTTGTTTCCTTTCCGGAATGGGAATAAAATGGAAATGAGAAATAGAACTATTTTTCGGTGAAGGCCGCTCTCCGTTGGCATTGTTCTCCCCATTGATGGTTTTTCTTCCTTCAAGCTCGAACAGCACTAATACTCGGTTTGGAAACATCCGGAAGCTCGATCCGAATCCCGCATCACAGAACATCCCGACGCCAAACAACATGTCGTTTTTCTTGCTCAATTTTTTTTCTCTCTCCCACAGTTGGTACCCATTTTGTAAATTACAATTCGCTGACTTGCAACTTCGATTCAACGGGGCTTTATTTTCGCTTCGGTTATAACCTGCGCCGAGCTCCGACTGTGCGATGAATTCCTGGCTGTCTATATCTGACTGCACCCAACACCCGTCCTGCCCGCGCATTTGCGGCAAACAATGTGACGATGGGACCTTTTAGCGGCTCAGATCATCCGACATCAGCCGATAGCTGGCTTTTCTAGCGGATGGATGACTGTTTCCAAGGGTAATGCGGCCACTGGTCTGGAATGGGTTTATGAACTGCTCGAGCCCACCCGCCAACTGTGTGGCGTAGACATTGATGCCCCATCCAATCAACCACGAGAAATGATTAGCCAAGTGGAATGTTTTCAGAAACTGAAAGGGTTGATGGAAACCAACTTGATAGTAGCTGCTGCGTATTACTGAACAAATTCGGCTTATTAGTTCAGTGTTGATACGAGAAACGAATGAAATGGAATTGACAGTAGAATCAGTTCGTCAGAAACTTGATGCATGTTTTCCTATTTAATATTGCAAAGGGTATGTAGTTACTGCAAATCCAATCCTAGTTTTAAATTAACTCTAAAATAAAATTTTTTAGATAAACTTTCGAAAATTAATCATGATCACTTTTCACAAACATAGATTCAGATCGACTGCTTATGAATATTATCCACAACCAAGTTTTGGTGCTACAGGATTATATAGGCGGACAGCTTAAGTGAAAATATTTTAAAGTTTTCATTATATCTCAGCAAAACTTCCTGCATCAACTGTTGAATCTTAAATCTTATTTCATCCAGAACTGAGTTCGGATTCCAAAATTACACGGTGATAATGTGAAAAATATCAATTTCTAGACTGTGTTTTATAAGTGACACTATGTAGAGAAGTACATGTTTTTGAACTGATTAATTCATTCATCTAGTTAATAGGATTCGTTGGTTGATGGTAAACACGGCTGTTCCTGTGTCCGATTTACATTTCTGGAAGTAATAGAGGACAAAAACTCCGGCAAAGAACTAACATCGGTTTATCATGGACTGCAGGAACGATTCTCGCTAGATTACATTTGAATAAAAGGTACAATGATCTCACCGAGTTTGTTGAATATCGCAACTAATTTCTACAAGCTTCGATTCAAGTAAAATAAATGAAGTCGAAGTGAGTTTGTTTGGCTATCCAATAAAAAGATCTGCAAGTTCAAAAAGTTATTAGGCTAGCTCAGAAGCTCCGTATTACGTACTCACGGCAAATATAACAACAAAATCTAGTATGAAATATATATTTTTTTTGAATCCAGTAAAATCGACAATGCTTACTTGCAATTGAATTAGAATGAATAACTTTTCATAAAATTATATTGTCATTATTAGTATTTAAAATTCATCATTTTTTCAAAACGATTTTAAAAAAGGGATCGAGTCTTAAATGGTGGTCTCAAAATTGATCAAATTTGTTGATCTTAATATTTGGTGATAGAACAAGATCAATTTGTTTGTGTTGTTTCTCGTTTTCCTATTCTGAAAGTACCTGAAACCTCCGGAATATTGTGAGATCTCATATACATGCTAATAAAAAAACTTATTACACCAATACAACTTACAATTTGAACATGTCAAGTGAGGTGAAAAATTATCTCCTTGGGAACGAAAAAAATGTTCATTTGTAGTTTTGGGTCGATACACTTATTCACGGGCTTCTCCAAGGTTTCGATCCTGCCCTAAGAACAATTTTCCGTAAAGCCTGGCGTTGATGAACTTCATTGTTGTGTCGTTTCTTGAGGCTTGGGAACAGATAATAGTCCGATAGCAATTGGACCTCTAAATCATTGCGTTCAGTCATAGTTGTGATGCTCTCGTGTTTCGGCACATTGTCGTGTAAAAACAAATTTTTAATCGCCTCATGTGAGAGTGTTTCGCAAAGACTTTGGCCCTCGATCGTTCAAATAATGCATGGGCTGAGGCCAGTGTTTTTAGGATGTTTTAGAGGGCTATTTCCACGCTTCAAATCTGGTTTTCTCAGAAACGGTGACGAATATCAAAAAACCTAACTGAAAATTTCTTAGAAAATTAGTTTAGATAATTCTGTGAAAATTTCAGAATGATTGTTTGACTTTAGCGATCGGGAAAGTCTTTTTTTCTGAAGAAAGAATTGCATAGCTGAAAACGGAAACTTTCAACTTGTTCATTGAATATCTCGCCTTCAAAAGCATGGATCAAAAATCTATCCTGACAATGTCTAGATAATTTAATTTAGATGCGATTAGTGCATAAAAACATATATGTTGTCGCGATGAAAATGAAGTGAATGTTATTTTTATGAAGGTAGGTCGATTTCCAAGCACGCGCCATTGTTTTCTGCTCTTGTTTCCTGGTAACGTAACGAAACATGAGAGAAAAATAAAATCGGCTCAGCAAGGCTGCCAAACAAGCGGTAGCTTTATTGGATTTTGTGTGATGTAGTCAAACTTGTAACCGAAAATATCAAAACTTTCTTGGCCACCCAGCCACATCGAGAGTTTTTTTTGTTTCGATTATAGAGGTTTTAACCTTAAGGTCATTCGCCTCTTTCACATCGAGAGTCATTTTACACATTTGCGACAGAGCATAGGGAGAAATGGAATACGCACAGCGAGCCACGTGGTTTCACGCGACCTAGTGGTCAAGAAAGTTTTGATATTTTCGGTTACAAGTTTGACTACATCACATAAAATCCAAGAAAGCTGCCGCTTGTTTGGCAGCCTTTTTGAGCCGATTTCATTTCTCTCTCATGTTTCGTTACGTTACCAGGGAACTAAAATGGTGCCGCCATAGAAATCGACTTTCCTTTACAAAAATAACTTTCCCTTCACTTTTATCGCGACAACATATATGTTTTTATGCACTAATCGCATCTAAATTAAATTATCTAGACATTGTCAGGATAGATTTTTGATCCATGCTTTTGAAGGCGAGATATTCAATGAACAGGTTGAAAGTTTCCGTTTTCAGCTATGCAATTCTTCCTTCAGAAAAAAGATTTTCCCGACCGCTAAAGTCAAACAATCATTCTGAAATTTTCACAGAATAATCTAATGGCGTTTTCGTTTTTAATTTGCACTACACCAGTGCAGTGCTACACTGAGGCATGAATAAACGAACAAAAATGACGAAAACATAAACAGTAACCATTGACTACAATAAACGATTCCATTGCACAGAGCTACACCAAACTTTTGATGAGTGCTACACCAGTGGTATCGGTGCAGAAAAAGTGTAGCACTGGTGTAGTGCAATTGGTAAAAACGAACGGTTTAGGTGCAGCTTTCGCTACACCGGTGTAGTGCAATTTTAAAAACGAAAACGACATAAACTAATTTTCTAAGAGATTGTCAGTTGGGTTTTTTGATATTCGTCACCGTTTCTGACAAAATCAGATTTGGAGCGTTAAAATAGCCCTTTAAAACTTCCTAAAACACATTTATCTCAGCCTTTAATACTAGCTGTTGACGGTTTTTCCTTTTGTTTTCCTAATCCACGAAAAGTATGCATGAACACCTTTTCGACTCATTGAACCTTCCTTGACCACTTCGGAGCACACGCATTGCATTTAGTCCATGCCATTATGTGCTCTGACGTGTAATAGTTAATCCAGGTTTCATTCACAGTTACTAATGGACGCCATATGTCCACCCGAATCCGCATCAACATGACCAAACACGTTTCCGAAATTCGCTCTAATACTAATCTTGGTGGCATCTGCTAGCTCGTGCACAATGCACAGTGGTCCAGGAAGCAAAATTAGCAGGAAACAATTGTTTACGCTTTTATTATTGGCCTCAGAGATTTGAAGTCGTCGGCACATTAGTTCAACTTAATAAACTGCGTTTTTCGGCCGTAGTGGTTTTAGGGTGGTCCTAAAACAAACTATGAATTAAAAAAATAATTCAAAATCTGGATGAGATAGAACAATGCATCTTTCCACAATAATTTAGAACAATCAATTTAAGGCAACTTTGTTGAAGATAATGGTTGTGTATCTTTAACCGTTTTTATATTAGAACGGTTTACATATCCTTAGTTAGGGTGCTTCTTAAAAAACAGTTTTTATTCAATAACTTTTTCATTTGAATCTTCCCAATAAAGTAATGTTCTAAGAAATTCAGGAGCCTAAAAAGACGCAGCTTTTAGTGGAAGAAGATTTGTTTATACTACCTGGTTCAATAGTTGTGTAAGATTTTAACAATAAAATACGCTTTTTTTTAAATAACGGTTTCTAAATATGGGGCAACCCGAAAAAAAATTTTTGATTGCATTTGATAGCTTGTACTTTTTTATATAATATGAGAAAAAATTGGAAAACGGTTATTTTTCTATCTCATTAAATCAAACTTTCGTGCAAGTATTTTTGTGCGTTATCATATAACATCTAGCTTAGTAATATACTAAGGAGTGTTAGAAAAAGGAATTGAGAGTGTATTTTCATAACAAATATTTAAAATCTATTCTTTGGACATTTGAGGTACGTATAGTAAGACTTTAAACTTTTTATCTTTCTCATAAAGAAAGGTTTCACAATCGCTGTGAAAACTGATTTCTGAACAGAGGTCCGTAGAGCCGAATATCATATACCAATCAAAAGTGTTTGTGTTTGTCACATTTTTGGGCACGAATTTTTCGGAGAAGGTTTAACTGATGTTTACAAACTCAGTTTCAATGGAGATCTCAGAGAAATCTCCTAATTTTCATTTCATTTATATGCAATTACATGGTGAAAAGCGTCAACAAATCAATTTCCTAGTGTTTCTTATAAGGGGCTATCCATAAAAGACGTCACGCTTTTTTGACGATTTTTGACTCCCCATCCCCCCTTTGTCACAAATTGTCACAGAAGTTAAGACCCCCCACCCCCCCTATGTCACATGTCACGAATTCAAAATAAATAAAATTCATCTCAATATGTATGACAAACCATACAAATATGAGGGAAAAAACTATTTATTACATGCTGTCATTAGATTAAAGAATATCCCTAAAACTACAAAATCATCGGAATTATTTTATTAATATCAATTATATAAATTAACAAAAGTATTTGGTTGGAATTGATGAAACATTTAAATAATCTATTTTATTCCTCCTAGGGGTACACAGATATATTATTATTTTAGGTAAAGAATAATATTTCCTTAGTGTAGCATACTGAGCTGAGAAAATAAAGACCAAAACCTCATCAAAACGAGATCACTGCCGGAGAATCTTTTCATGATCAGTTGATCAGAGAATTTTAAATCACATCGATCAATATCGGTACTGATCTTCCGTTACACAATGGGTAGTGATTTTGAGCTAAAATGATTATTCAATCAATGGATAATTCGATAAGCTTTGATATTGATGGAGGAAAATCACATAAGATCAAGATAAGACATGACATGATCTACGTCTGAAATCGTTGATCTCCCGACCTTTTTCAAATGGAGTACAATTGAATAAACTGCATCAGAATCAGATAAGAGAAATTCTTATGATATGCTAAAATCAATGCTAGAAAATCAAATTACTGAAAAAATTGTCCGTGCATGACTTAAGTTAAACCGTTTGAAGGCATCTTTTTCGTTTTTACTCATATTATTCAAAATTTATTAATTTCGCTAATTTACTCGCTCCTCCGTGCACTTTTGATGATCACAACAGAAATGATTTCCTGCATCATTCATTTCCGAATTTACAAAAAGAAGCTTTTACATCAACAAATATACGTTTTCCTATAGAATGTAAACGTTTATTGTGGAGATTTTTTCAGGAAATAGGGCAATGCAGTAATATAATTAGGTATTTCAAAAATGCGCTCATTGAAAATATTGGACGTCACATTCAAAAAACCTCCCCCCCTTCCCCTGTCACAAAAGGTCACGTTTTGTGAAACACCCCCCTCCCCCTTGAGGCGTGACGTCTTTTATGGACAGCTCCTAAGTGGCCATGCAAAGGAAAAGGGTTTTCCTAAACTACTTAGTAAAATTAATTGGAACAATATGTATATTAACGAGTATCATATTATAATATTAGATGTCGCGTATTTGATGAAAGGAAAACTTTGTTAATATTTTTGATTGTTTTGTTTTTCAGAGAAATGGTGGAATCGGAAGTCATTAGGAGCCTTAGGAACAGATCTTCTAAATTGACCTGTCTGTTGAATTTTCTTGTATTATTTTCTCCAAATCTTCGAATGAATTTGTTTTTCATTTCTGCTGCTTCTTCTAAGAACATTCCAATTGGAAGAGTTGCATATTGTACAATAGCCACTCCATGCACGAGTAATTTGAGTACAGTTGGTGACAAAGCGTAAGAACCATACAACTTGTTGTATAGTTCATGTGTACTGTTCGTATATATTCTGAAAGACACCACATCGATCTCCATTTGCTGTTAATTAGTGATAGTATAACATAAAATCTTTCCAATAAATCATGATCCAGTCCTGTAATTTTAGCAACTATCTTTCTTCTTTCAAAAAAACCGCCTTGCAACATCACCGCTGTTTCCTCCCCCTGGCCGAGGTTCACTGATTCGTAGACCCAATTGCTCTTGATTATTTTTCTTTGAAATTTTCCACGTAGGTTTCTCCAAGTACAAACGATAAGAAATCTTGAAAAGCAACTCCATAGTGCGAATATACGCATGAAGCGGAGAGAGTCCGTATTGGTACTGAATTGCCAAAACTGATGAAACTGGCATGAAGACAAAACGCAAAACTAACCTGACGCCACACTCCCTCAGTTCAAATAATCGTGCAGTTTTTCATTAATAATCACCCAAACTACACTGAATGAACATCATTTGACAGATAACGGTGTTATTGTAAATTTAAGCATCGGTATATGTTAAACAAAAACTTGATTCATCATGAAGTTGTGATGTGATCTTGTAAAACTTGATTCGTTTTTTTTTTCACCGCAGTCAATCTCAAACGAATGAACACGCTTTAACAATTCAGTAGTACTGTCACGTGTTTTTCTCGCGCAAAACGGAACTTTTTACGACTTTTTCGTAGTTGAGCCCATGGTATGAAAGCAGGGTTGATAACCTTGCTAAAATCTAATTTTCTTTACGTTTCGTCTTAGACTCGTCAGTGCAGAGCAGTTCAAATTAAACTGCTTAATGCAAGCTTAAACAGTTCAACTAGAACCGCTAAGCAGACATAAAGTTAATGCTATTTGCAAAACACTTATTAATTGGCACCGAAGTGCCATGTCTTTGCTGACGTGCCGAACGGAAACGTGATTTTCGGCTAATACTGGCCGATTCAGGTATGGTCATTCGGTGCCAATTAATAAGTGCCAATTAATTGCAAATAGCATTAACTTTACGTCTGCTTAGCGGTTCAAGTTGAACTGTTTAAGTTTGTATTAAGCAGTTCAATTTGAACTGCTCTGCACTGACGAGTATAAGACAAAAGGTAAAGAAAAGTGAAAACGGTTGTGTGCCCCAAGCACAAACTTAACATAGGTTAACCCCTAAATGACTTGTTAAAATTGTGTAAATAAAATATTCATCGCTATCATGCTATATGATAACGTACAAAAATACTTGCACGAAAGTTTGATTTAAATGAGATAGAAAAATAACTGTTTTCCAATTTTTTCTCATATTATATAAAAAAGTACAAGCTATCAAATGCAATCAAAAATTTTTTTTCGAATTGCCCCATTTTTAGAAACCGTTATTTAAAAAAGGCGTATTTTATTGTCAAAATCTTACATAACTATTGAACCAGGTAGTATAAAACAAATCTTCTTCCACTAAAAGCTGCGTCTTTTTAGGCTCCTGAATTTCTTAGAACATTTCTTTATTGAGAAAATTCAAATGAAAAAGTTATTGAATAAAAACTGTTTTTTTAAGAAGCATCCTAACTAAGGATATGTAAACCGTTCTAATGTAAAAACGGTTAAAGATACACAACCAATATCTTTAACAAAGTTACCTCAAATTGATTATTTCAAATTATTGTGGAAGGATGCATTGTTCTATCTCATCCAGATTTTGAAATAATTTTTTAATTTTTAGGATCACCCTAAAACCACTATGGCCGAAAAACGCAGTTTATTAAGTAGAACTAATGTGCCGAAGACTTCAAATCTCTGAGGCCAATAATAAAAGCGTAAACAATTGTTACCTGCTAATTTTGCTTCCTGGACCACTGTGCAATGGTATTGGAGTTTCAGTCACAACGAATACAAACGAAAACCAATATTTAACAGCGTCATCTGAAGCAGTCTCACAACATTTATTTCAATTCCAAAATTATATTTCATTGGTTTCATTCGTCGTTTTGTCTTTCAAAAATATGGTTTCAAAAGAAAACAAAAACCGATGACGTGGAAACCATGAAAAATATACAATTTAAATTACGCAAAGTGCGATTATCTGAACATAGAGGCAGGATGATCTTAAACAACGGGTAAACATCCATCAAAACAACGGGTTAAAGCTCATGACAACCACGGGGCGATATGAATCCTCATAAAGCTCCTTCTTCTTATTTAAAGAAAGCTTTATACTTTTCGTTGACGAAATATTTGCCGGTGGAAGATTGTTCACTATTATTCATTAAATTGATAGCTTATGGATAATTTTTGTAAACGACTACTTGAGCATTTTCCCTCACACAATTCGGACCATTTTGCCCCCAAAAATATGAGACGATAAATTTGACGATTTTTCTATCAAATTGCAAATACATCGTCTGTATTAGAACTAATTTTAGAAACCCGAATGATTGGTAAAGAAGTTCACTGGTTACATAATTAAAATCGTCTTCCTCACCCTAGAAAATTACTATGGAACGAACATAAAAAATTACTTATAACTGAGACATAATTGGTTTTGTATAATTTTTTCAGATATGATTGCACCATCGCTACCAAAGTTTTATAGTTATCTGTTGTCATGGTGGACTTTCAGTTTCATTAAAATTTCAGTGAAAAGATTGGTAACTTTTGAGAAAAGCAAAAGGTGCATTATGCCTCGGGGGTGCGTTTTACCCCATCTTTCCCCTATATTCCGTATTCACTGTATTGCACTGAAATTGGACATGTCTGCCTAATTATGAATGGACTTCTTTTAGTTCTTCTTCTACTAGAATTATACCAAAATATTACTGTATTTTTCAATGAATCCCTAAATACAGATCGAAATACGGTGGTTTTACTCATTGTTCAAGAGTTAGGTGAATGCATTGCCGTTAATTCCATTATATTCGAAAAAGAAAAAAACGTTTTCCTTTGTAAAGAAATTCTGTTCTAGTGTTTGTTTTCAAATATACTACTATCCACTCCAATGTCATACTTGTGTAACCTGTGATCAATTTTAATACTCGCATCGTCATTTTTATTCAATAGTTTATGCGTCAGGTTTTAAATTGCACATACACTGAAATCGAAATGAAAATATACTTCATACAATCACAATAAATTGTAAAACGAAGACGAACAAAAGTTACATTTCCGCGTTTCCATAGATTGTGTTGCTGTAGTAAGTACGAAATAAGTATTCTTTCCTAACGTTGGCGACATTGTTTTCGGTTTACGAAACTGCCGGTAGTGCTTCTGTCTTTTACATTTCGAATGTCGGAGAACAATGGCAGTGAGCCCGTTCCGACGTCGAGTAATTGAAAGCACGTTTAGACGGCTTGGAAATTTGAGCACACTTGCTTTCATTTTCCTGTGTAAGGTGGTACTATTCTTGCGATTCTGTTAATAAAGTACTAAAATAAAAAGAAAATGGAAAAGCGAATGGATCCATTCCTTTTGTTTTTAACTTGTATTCACAGTCTGTTTTTCATAATGTTGGTTTGAAAACATAAAAGTAAATGTTCACAATGCGAATAATCTGTAGAAATATAGACATTTTAGCCTAAATTCCCAAGTTTTGATCAGATGATTTCCAGCATGGTGTTGTATGGTAAACCGAATCTAGAATATTCACGAGATGCATTCAAGTTTCAATTTAAGTCAATAACTAGAGTGGTTCTATAAAAACTACTATGGCGCCTTTCGGTTCGTATAGGAAGTGCAGTCGTAGGTGTTCAGATAGACTGGAGTATTGTGGTCCAAGATCGAGTGTTCTGTAAATCTACAAACGGTTTTGCACGAATTCAATATAAAAAACTACCTTTGAACCGATGCCTGGGAGGCCGAGTGTCATACCACTCGGCTATGTTCGTTTAGTTCGTAATCTCTTTCTCTCTCTCTCTTTGTATGTTCACAAAAATCTCTGCTTACATACACATTTTTAACGTTACTTCCTTTTACGTAACACGTTTTACAAATCAAATCTCAAACAACGTAAACTTTTTTACGAACCTACTTCGTAAAAAAAGGGTTTTGCAAAATCAAAACGATTTCTGGATAATTGATATTCCATGGAAACCACAACAATATGGGTATTTTTTGAACGAGTTTAAAGAGTAGATTTCGGAAAACGATGTTTGAGATCGTTTTGAAAGGGGACGACTTCCATTTCTTGATATTCATATTCCTTGAAAATCCTTACAATACGGGCATTCGCACCGGAAAATTATGTTTGGGGACGATTCGAAATCCAAATCCAAATTTGAATCGAAGTTCGACCGGTTTAGTCACGGTTAGTTTGTTTGGTTATAAGCTAATAAGGCCTACATGTTAGGAAAATTTACTGGCAAGTTTTAATGAATTTCTTTCATTTTCAATATCCACTGACAATAAATTCAATAAAAAGATTATTTCATTATGAATATTGATTATAGAGACAAAGTCTTTGGTTTAATTTCAGTTGTTTGGCTTACTTCTCATGCTCTATTTCGATTAAACCAAGTATTCTGAAATAAACGGTATGCATAAAATCAACTCTGGATTGAATTTTTAACCAATTTCGGGCACAGCATGTATGTCAATATTATTTACAGTTTTCATTGAAATCATTACACCACTGGTACGATATTACTGTACTACTGGCTGCAAAAATTCCGACGCAAATATCTTTTAAAATAAACTTGAATCAATTCAAATTATTTCTTTCTTTCATGCACACATCTCGTAAGGTAGCTATGAATTGTTTCTACCTCAGCACCGTATCCAACAGAAATCAATCACCGGTAAAAACATTAGTGCCTTCGTGATTCATGATTCTGTTTTCTTCAAAACGGTTGACAATTCGGTCTCATGTGTGCTCGGTGCCGATTGACTCGCTTGTGTTTTCAAAATCGAGGTTCGGTTTTGGTTTTCGTTTTCTTCACCGCGTGTTTGAGATCAAATATCACACACATCGTGTTTCGTTCGTAGAGGCGGTGTTCTTCCTTGTAATTCTGGAACCAGAACGAACAGTTATACAGAGCAGTGATCAGATCCGGATTAAGTTCAGGAGTTATGTATGGAATCATAAGACCTTATTTGAGCCTAAGTTTGTTAAGGTCTGTCTAGCAACCGCTTAAAAAAGCACGTTCGTGCTATTTTAGAGTTTGTGACCACTGTTTCCGGTGCTTCCGAAACCGGAAGCCTGGAGATGATACAGCCAAAATGGATGCATGTGACCGTCAACTGACAAGACCTACCGATTGAAGCTGATTTGAACCCCCCGTCACCCCATTTTTCGCATCCCTGCTCTGTATAACTACTTGAATTGTTCAACACTCTTTATCCTGTAATTCCGGAACCGGAAGTCGGATCCAGATGATATTCAAAAAATTTGTATAAGACCATAAGAACATTTATTTGAATCTTAGTTTGTAAAAATCGATTCGATTGATGCATTTTACCCAATAATTTCGAAACCGGAAGTCAGATCCAGATAAAATTCGGAAATTTTGTATGGGACCACAAGACCTTTCAAATGAATCTAAGTTTGTGAAAATCTGCGTGCCTTGGTTCAAAAGTCGATTTTCACAATGATTGCATAACAAGCAAAAAGAGAAACAAATGTACTCTCAATTTTCTCAGATACGGCTGAATCAATTTTTGTAGATTTAGATATAAATGAAAGAACATATGAATTATTATCAATCTGCAATTCAAAGTAGAAATATATCAAGACTACATTGGTTTTCAATATTTGTTAGAAACTTCTGTTATTTTAACAACTAACACTACTAACAACAAATTGGTGCTATGCTCTCGTAGCCCGGTATTGAATTCCACCCGGATGAGAAATCCGGTTCCGGTATTGCAGGGTGATGTGACAATTTCAATTTTGAGTTTGCGGAGTTTATAAGTTGATGGTAAAACAAACGAATTTTGGTTATGATGTTCCTCGGTTCTCGAAGTTAAAAAAAAACTTCAAAATCAAGTTCACTTTGTTTTTTCAAGAGATGGGGTCGTTGAGAGGTATAATAATTAAGTGCTTACAAACTCCTATACCGTGTGTCCATGATATAATTTTGTCAATAGAACGGAGCCGAGTGAATTCCGTCATCTTTTTAGTTTGTAGCAGAACGAGAGGTTGTAGATTGGTTTATATTTTATCGTCCATTTGAAAATGCAAAATTTTTCGTAAGCCCTTCATACCGTCGTATTACTGATATGTGTTCAATACCATTTCTTTATTGATTTATTTTTGAATACGCGCGAATTTAATCAGATAAATTTTTTGATAACATTCTTAAAGAACTCATCATTGGAAGATACTACCAAATACATCTTACATCTTCATCTGTAAATCTTTCTATTGTTAATGGAATGATATTCAGATAGATGTAATATAATACTTATGTCCAGGAGTTAAAATTGGCTGGTTTTAAAGACTGAAAGTTTGTATGCGACTGGATTTTTATGTTTGATAATCCAATTATCCAAATACGTGTCGATCACTTGTCAATGGCAACAGATCGGACGTTTTTCTATAAAGATTGAATCCGGGGTTGGTCAAAGGAACGCGATTTGCTCTGTGTACGAAACGGGACATCGGAATTCGATTGGGTTATCAAATACCGTAGCTAAGGATTAAAGTTATTTGCAAGTTACTCATGGAAATATTTCATTTTTATATACCACTTCCAAAGTCTGGGATTGGGATACACTTACACTTCGATTACTCTAAGATGGTTCAAGTGAACTTGGACTCAAATTAGACCACTTATAAGCTCATCGGTTGCTAATAGTTATTCGCTTTGAATACAATAGAAGCATTCAGCAAAATTAAATGCTGAAGCTTTCCGTGTTAAAATAGGTCAATAGACACATGGAAATATTTTGAAATCAATTTTTGACCGTCTTGTCATTCAAGCCTCTTTTTTGTCTATTTTTTATCTTTTTCTTATTTGTTTAAAGTCTGTCGAAGAACCCTATTTTTTCATAATAGTATGAATAGGTTATCTACAGATGCTTCGTCTTCCACTAATAGTTGTTTCTTGTTTGCCGGAAATTCGTAACTCTTAGGTTGCTGTCAGAGTGAAAGCGTAACGCGAAGCGTCTAGGTATGCATGCGAGCTAGTTGAATTTGATCAAAGATGATTTGATGTCAGAGTGAACGCGATGCGATAGCAGTACATTGCATTGAACCGCTTTGCTTCGCATCGCGTTCCGCGCTCACTCTGACATCAACCTTACGTTCGTCTTGTAACCCATATCGATAGGTGATTTATGTGTTTTACTAGTGGCTACTAGCAAGAAAGTCATTTATGTGGGCCATCGGGAATCGAGTCGGCACCTCATTTTTATAGCTGATAATTCTTGTGGTTGCATAAGAATTTCCTTATCTCACCAAGGAAGGTTAGGAAAACGTTTAAATAACAATAATAATAAAAAGTTCTTTAATTCGTGTGCCATGTTAGTTGTGAACTTATTTATTTATAATTGTTGCTAATTCCGTTCGATTGATCGTTGTTTGGGTGGTTTTCAACTCTTCCAACCCAGTTGCCACGCATAGCTTGTATGATGTATACACCTACTTCCTATTGGTATTCTGTGTAAATGTTACTTTTATTCATCACTACAGTACTTTATTTCAGGGAAGCCAGTCGTTTTTCGTTGAACCGTATTGTATCGGTGAAGTACAAACATCTGCTGACAAATGCAGACGTGGAGGAATCCAGATTTCAACAGCTACCCAATTGAACTAAGTCCTGCTAGACATGCGCACTGGGCACTTAGTAAAAACCTTTTTTTAACCCTCCTAGTGGTGTAACGATGCCTTTCTCATATTACTTATATTTTCAAAAATAGCACTAGAAAATTCTGTGAAGACTTTTTTTGCAATCTTGAATAAAATAAGAAATTTTCTTTGGGTATAAATTAACATAACCTTTTCAGTTTGTAAACAGATATGTAAAGTTAATAAGATTTTTTCTTTATTTTGCATCGTCGCACTAAACCCGGACTAGGACCCGGATGAAATTAAACAGCAACCTATGAGACTGTAGAAACTTTTAATCAAGCCTGTTTGTGGAAATCAAAATATCTAATATAGCCTACAAATTGAATCAGTTTTAAGCCAAATCTAAAAAGAATTTTACCCTTTTTTACATGCTTTAAATGACGGTGTGAAATTCAATAACAAACTATGGGACTACGAGATTTTTTATTTTCTAAGTGACATTTTTTGACACATATTCACACACATACACGACACATACATTGCTTAGCTTAATGGACTGTTTCGAATGATATAGAACACTTGGCCCTCTGGACCAATTTTTACTAGTCAATTTTTCAAACGATTGCATAAACTTTCATATGAGAAAGCCAATAAGTGTACTTTTATAGAAAAGCATCGTTATCAGAATCTTTTAATAACACTAACAAGTAGGTACAAATTGAATAAAACAATTAGAAATTTACACTGTTTTCACTTGAAAATTTTTAATGTGGCTAGCCTGCACGCTATACGAAATTGAACAAAGTACGCTGCCAACGCAACGGAGCAAAGTCGCACGTATCATAGCGTACTAATTTTGCATAGTCATTTTGAATGATTTGGCACCCATCGCCCTATAATTTCGGAACCTGAAGACAGATCTGGATGAATTTCATAGTACAGGGTCCGGCACTCGAAGTGTAACCAATTAAAAAGGCCATAAATTCAGTTTGGAAAATTACTTTTACTTAATTCAAAGTACAAAATGTGTAAAAATAATACAAAAATCAGAATCAATTCACTTTTGCTCGATATGACCACCTTTTGCCTTGACTATGGCCTTGAGACGGTCAAAAAACGAATCGCAAGCTGCCCGAATGTGACTTGCAGGTGTATTTTGGTCCACTCGCGGACAATAACTTTTTTCAGCGCCTCGAGACTGGTGTATCTTTTAGTTCGGACTTTGCTCTCCAAAATGGCCCAAAGAGAATAATCCATTGGATTCGCATCTGGTGAATTCGAGAGCCATTGTGTGGACGTGATGAAGATCGGAACGTTGTTTTTCAGCCATTCTTGGTTCACTCGAGCTTTGTGAGACGGTGCCGAGTCCTGCTGAAACGTCCATGGTCTGCCACCGAAATGTTTGTCTGTCCACGGCTTCAAAGCAACCTCCAGAATACTTTCCCGATAATATGTCGCCTTTACCTTGACGCCAGGCTCAAAGGTCTGAAGTTGGTTACACTTCGAGTGCCGGACCCTGTATATTTAAAGACAATTAGAGCTTTATTTTGAATCATGATTCGTGAAAATCGGCTTAACCGCACAGCTCGAAAAAATCTTATAATTTTACATCTTATAAGATGCACATAATCGGAGCGTCATATTTCACACAAAATTTTATTCAAGAACATGTAAAATTTTGTGATTCGAAAATTACATGGCTTGAATTCGAACGAAATAAAAAAACAAAAGTTCGTTAGAGCAACATCGCGACTTGAACCGAGAAACGTTAGATTACAAGCACATCGGTTACTCGACTGAACCACGGAGCTCATATCTGTTCGTTGAATAATTGATACATATAAATCCAAACAGTGGCACTTGGTAGCCGAGTGCAAATTACATTTGGAGCATGTAAAATTTTATGCGAGTTGAATATTGAAAAAATAAGTAGTTGTGAATTGTATCGTTTGTAGAATTCTGTCGCCAGTAAAATTCATAATTTTTGTCTGTGCGTTGCTGAGAAATCGGCATGAGTTTCGTTTTCGGAGATTTTCTTCACTATTATCGATGATTTCGGAAGCGGAAACCGAGGACTAGTAGTCCCAAAGTAGTTTTATATATCCACCAACTAACAAGATCTACCAACTAGATGAATTTAGCTGTTATTTTTATGAAAATGTGCGCCTCGTTTCGCCATCGCTTGTGAAAAAATACTCATGAAATTGAAAATTTTCACTAATCGCACTGTAATACTGGAACCGGATGTCGGATCTGGATCTACTTTTCGGGGGATTGTTAAAAAGTTTTACCATATTTTATTTGCTTCTTAGTTTGCGAAAATCGGTTAAGAAATTTTCGAAAAAAATTGAGTGCGCATTTTTTTAATAAATTTGCACATATTTCCTTGTAATTCCGGAACCGTAAGTCGGATCCAAATGAAATTCAAGAAAGTTATATGAGGCCATAAGACCTTTTATTTGAATCTAATCTTGTGAAAATCGGTTTAGCCATCTCTGAGAAACGTGTGTGACTAACGATTTATTAATTTTTAGTTTGACGTAAAGCCGCCATGACTAAGTTCAGTTTTTGCAATGACTGAGCGGAAATATATATTGGAGAAGCCAAGTGAAAGAAAAACTAACAGAAAAGATGAATTTTTGGAAAAAGATACGCTCAGAGACAGGACTCGAACCTGCGTTCTTATGCATTCCGTGCATACGCGCTACCATTTCGCCACTCTGATCTTGTTTTAGCCACTCCAAAACTCGAAACAGACATAGTAGCAACGTACATCGAACATGGTCTACATCCTGGCCGTCACCCGATCGATACCTTACATCCAAACATCTTCTCTGTCCATCAAACACTAGTCCTCTCGCTTTATACCTATTTCTCCGATCAAGCATTGAGTAGGAGAGTGTATTTATAATCGCTTGTCACCTTCTTCTTATCAGAGTGGCGAAATGGTAGCGCGTATGCACGGAATGCATAAGAACGCAGGTTCGAGTCCTGTCTCTGAGCGTATCTTTTTCCAAAAATTCATCTTTTCTGTTAGTTTTTCTTTCACTTGGCTTCTCCAATATATATTTCCGCTCAGTCATTGCAAAAACTGAGTGTGTGACTATTCTCTTCCTTTTTTTGGTACATATCACCCTGTAATTCCGAAACCGGAATTCGGATCCAAATCAAACTCAGGAACTTTGTATGCAACCTCAAGACCTTTCATTTGAATCTAAGTTTGTGAAAATCGGTTCAGCCATCTCTGGGAAAATTGAGTGTCATTATTTGTCACATACACACATACACACAGAGACATTTGTGATCTCGACGAACTGAGTCGATAGGTTTATGACATTCGGCCCTCCGGGCCTCGGTTATAAAGTCGGTTTTCACAGTGATTGCAAAGCCTTTCTATATGAGAAAGGCAAAACATGTGATAATGAGACTGTTTCACTGTCAAGAGAAAGGTATTATCAAACCACCAAATTAAGAAGAGGTTTTTTGATGTGAATATCACTAAAAGTAGCTCTAATCCATCACACATTTCTCGTAACAGTTACGCAACTACATCTCTATTACTGATCAAAACGGTTCAATGGAAATCGGAACTAATGATTCAATGTTTATCCAGTAAATGTTCCCTTTCTCCTCAATGAACGAAAAAACGAACAGGGCATTATCCTCAATAAGTTATCGACAAACACTTCTCCGTTTCGATCTGGAAACAATCTCCCGTTGATGTCGTTTGGTGTGAGCAACCCACTAGCTGCTGTTCCCGAATGTTTGCACACATATTGTAGGATTACATTACGTACAATAGTTCACAATGACGCTGCAAAAAAAAACGGCCCTCGGTTGCATCCGTACTTTCATCGGATTCCCGCGTGGCGCCGTAATTGCAAACAGCGAGTGGGATGAGGAGGGGGTTATCCTTAGTTCTAGTCCGCCTCATGAAATTTCACGGTGCACGATGTTTGCTACCTCAATTGATTAAACAAAACCCAAACATAACAGGTTTTTTTCGGGTTCCAATGAATACTTTTGTTCCGTGTTGTCGTATTGTTTTCACATCTGATTGCTTTATTCTGCACGACTGAATGAGTTTTGTGCCACCATTCAACCCGCTGTTCGGGAGAGCAACGGATGTTCCATTTCGGTAAATATGCTTCGTGTTTGGCGGTAATGAGTTTTTTTTTTCAATATATAGGGAGCCAGATTTATCATAATTTGGAAAAAAAATCAATGACCGTACGAACTGGTATTTTCCGGATGACTTGTTTTTTAAAATTTGTTTACCTAAAAAGTGGGAAAAAGGATTTATACGTTAATTGCAAAATTGTTGAACTGGAAGCTTTCAGTTGAAAATAATAGTTCCAAATTAAAATTAATTTGGAATAGTGAACCATCAAACATAAACTCTCATATTACACTGCACTAACTATTTTCGCTCAATTTTACGTTTCGACTTCAGCTCATCAATGCATTAGCAGTTCACGTTAATCTACTGATGTCACCTCGCGTCTCCACATACATACATACTACTTCCACTAATAACATTTATAGTGATAGTAATAATAAAATATACCATCGAATTACGAAATGTCATCACGCAACAATACTCCAACAGAACATCATCTCGAGGGACAGGAATGGAAGTAATACTTTTCGTCGCCGTCTTCCATCGTCAAACCGAATGTTCTCACAAACCGTCTAGTGCACTTTTGCTGGCCACTGATTGACTTAATAAAAAGCATTATTCTTTCACTAACTTCTGCCAAATAATGGAGAAAACATGATGGGACTTATTCAATATAAAAGATAGCCACTTACTTAGACTCAATCTGTCTGCCATCGAAAGCATCTCCACCCAGGAAGACCCAAAACAGACAGGATCCATCATATTTGACCGAGTGTCTATTGACAGACGTGTACATCCTTGCAGTGTCAGTCGAGGGAATCTCCTGGTGGTGTAAACCACCGAATCCAATCAGGTCGGTATCTTGCCTTGCCGTTTTCCGCTTCAGTCACAACGATTTCCTCGGAAGTTTCCTGTTTGAATCTGTTTCCCCTTGTGTCTTCGCTTGACATACACTAAAGACACAACACAACGTAGTGATTATTTACAGGGGGTGTCGTTAGCGTCCCTTTGGTTTGTTCTACAACCGAACTCTCACTCATGTGGCAGGGGAAGGACTTGTTTTGTATTACAAACAATTATCACATAATCATCAGCAGCATCAATTGCGATCCACCCACGCCCACCCGGTCGTCATTCAATTTTGTGTAATATCAATCCCATCGATAATGTTTTGTCTTGTTGATGATGGTGGAAAGCATTTGTCGGGACCGTTGGCATCATTCTTATTCTAGCCCGGTGCGTTAGCGATGCGAATGGGAAGAAGGAAATGTCTACGTGAGTCGGAAAATGTGTGTCCCCGGTTGAAATTGTCGACGCTGCCGTCATCGTCATCGCTGACGGTTTTCCCTGGATGGATTTCAATTCATTTGGGAACAATGAAGGGGAGATAATTGAAATATCTTTACCCCTTTTGTTACACCAGTAAACGGATGCTAATCTTGACATTTCTGGTGTTGGCTCATTAAATTATTATTTGTTTGTGTGCATGGAAGTTGATTGAATTTCAATTTTTTATAATATTCGATTGTTATGCTACTAATTATAATCAGTTTTGATGATTTTCTTGTTATTGTATAGAAACAGTGCTTTAATTCCAACTTTTTCGAGCAAAAATTTAACGTTATACAATTAAAACATAAATAGAGATTTATCAATAAAAATCAGTCACGATGTAGGAATTTGTTTACCTTAACAAGTGTTGCTTCAAATATTGAAACAAAACATTTGAATAACTTTTTTAATCGTAAGAAAAGAGCGGCATCCAGAATACACGGCCCAACTCTGTGCCTGCACGATGTCAAGGTTTAACCAGTTAGTAAGGGAATTCGTGTCAGTCTCAACTCCTTTAGGCGATGCTTGCAAAAAGCCAAGCTACAATACCGTTATACATGTACGAAATCTCTGTATCCCACCTAAAATAATTTCAACTAGGCTTTGGACTTGAATGAAGAAACCACGTAAGTTCGAGTGATGTGTGCCTGGTTGAGAATCAATACCTATTTCGTTTGACAATATACTCTCACACAAAGCGCATGAGATTTGGTTTACTACTAACTCAAGAAACACTTGTTTACGGTAGCTTATTTGTAACTAGTTTGCAATAGAAAAAATGAGTGATTGTTACAAATATCCAACCACTTACTTGACTCAAAAAGCGAAGTAAAAAAAATGTTCTCGTGGTTCTCGAAATAAAATTGTTGAAATATCAAATAAAGCTTGGTTCAATAGTCAGTTATATATTTTGAGATTATAATTTTATTTATGTATAGGCGTGTCGATAGTTGAGTTGACCAATGCTGTCAGGGCTTCTAAATGTACAGCGATTTCTTTTCAATAGGAATTAAAATACATTGTCAAAGAGCAAGAATGAAAATGTATTTATTATAATCCACACTTTCGTACAGAAAAAGTACCATAGCTCAATAGGACATGAATCTGGTTTCCGACCGGTTCGAACGACATTAGAGTCGATTGATAGATTGACCACATTTGCATGATAAAAATCGATTCCATCGAACCGTCACAAATCAAGTGGCGACAAGCAGCTTTAACATAGAACTCATTGATATGCTCAATTGAAGTCCAATCCATCTCGAGGGTTCGCAGTAAATGGAACTGTAACGTAACGAGCTCGATGCAGTGAAACCAAACATTTTTCTTTTGTCCATGATTTTTCCGGCATAACAGCTAGTAGCTGCTATTTCAAACGGACTTCGTGTCCATTTCCTTTCACCTTTGTTAACTTCGGAGCTGTGTTTGCCTAACATAAATTTTACTTTTCGATCTCGGGCAGTTGAATTTTAGGTACAATGAGTATACCGAGTTGAAAATATAAAGTCCCGGCATCATGTATTGACTTTCGAGAAATTGAATTAAATGTGCTGTCATACAAAAATGGGAAAAACTGAACCAGTTACCACTGTTACCCGGCGAACAGAACAAGCCACAATTCACTTGTTGGGCGTAAATTGAAAAGCAATTCACGGGGTTTGCCGAACGTGGAGTAACGGTACTCACTCCAATTTCAACATGGCACATGACGTTGGATCAGATATGAAACTGACATTAAACTGTCGCTGATATATCTTGTAGGAAGTTGATTTTTTGCAACATTTAATTAAAAATATGAAATTTTCGAATAATAACATCGAGCTTATCTAGAAGGAGAAATGGAGGATTCAACATACAAAATAAAACATACATTGATGAAAACTTCGATTTATAGTTAAAAATACGAGAAATGTGTCGATTACCTTCCAACCCAAGCCAAATGCAATGCACTGATCACACGAAAGTGCTGTCAATCGTTCGTCAAATTGTCAATCAAACAAATTGCACCTTACAACAACCAATATGCCAACGTCATTCGATGCCATACTCTTAAGTAATTGTTTTTCACTCTTCAATCTATTTCGCCATTGTCGGCGCTTTATTTCGCAGAAAAACGACTCACTTGACATTTGTTCACCCGACACAAAACACACTCGGCTCAGTGGCGCTGTTGGTAGGTGGTTTATGTTTCATATGTCAACCTACCTTGTCCTGCATGTCGGCACCCCTCACACCGCTGAACGAGAAATAGTATTCGAAGCACAATAGCAGCTGTCAAAGCATATTCTCCTCGTCAACCCTTCAGTCGTATTTGGCCGTCCAGTGCTGGGGCTGGCGCAACGCCTTCAATTTAGAAAATTACAACTGCGCATCTCTTTCAATCGGGAGTGAAATCTTTTAGAACAGCTTCTCTTCTTTGTGGTCAAACAATAGACGGCCGAGAAGAAACGTGATATATGTATGAGGCAGCAGCCGACACGAAAAACGAAGGGATGCTGCGTTGCTTTCATCCAATGACAGGTGCCACGTGGCGTGCTGCTCTAATCTGGGTCAATCTTTAAATTAAACAACGTCAACTCGCCTTCGGAGGCGACGATGATCGAATGGAACGTGAAATTTTGATTTCCTTATTCTGAGTGTTAGTTTCCGCATGGGATGTAAGAAATGGCACTTGTGGTTTTGATTTGGTGTCACAATCTGGCTACTGAAACGATAAGTTTTCATTAGGTTCCTTTTTTCGTGGTAGAATAGACCAGTTTAGTTTTGATAGTCGAGATTTGTAAATTTCTATAATTCGAACGACGAGATAACTAAGTTTCACAAGTTCCGTGAGTCTACGAAGGCTTTGATCCATGGAGCGACCTTGATTGAGAAGTTACACCTTGTGCGGCAATTGCAATTAGGTTAGGTAAACCAAAGGCTTAACACCTAAACGCTCGGGTAGGGATTTTCAACGAATTTATTTTTTCAAAAATTCATAACTCTTGATACAGTTGATCAATTTTAATACGTGTAGTGTAAAAAAAACAGATTTTCTTCTAGTCCATACTGACTCATACAGAACCGCAGCGGTCCAAAAACACCGGAGTTATTCCAGATCACGTTGGGGTATGTCTGTTCTGCCGTTAGAAGTATGTTTTGAAGGTGGCAAAAAGTAGTTGATCAAACAGCTCTAAGTGGAAGGTACTTTGAATTTACATCAAAATCTCGAAAATATGCATATCAACTGAACTGGAGTTTCCAAATTAGTTTTGAAAGTATTCTAACAAACTTGAGAAGTGCCGAGATGGAATGCCATGTCAATTTCAAGCACAATCCGGATTTACCGGAATTGGACATTGCATTTTATGAGTTCTAGTAAATCCTTCACATTTTATACAATTTCTGGATTAGTCTCATACTTATATAAAATTTTTTGTACCAAATACTTGTAACGGCAAAACAGGCATAACCCAACGCGATCTGGAATAACTCCGGTGTTTTTGAACAGCTGCGGTTCCGTATGAGTCAGTATGGACTAGAAGAAAATCTGTTTTTTTTTACACTGGACGCATCAAAATTGGTCAACTGTATCAAGAGCAGAGTTGCTAAATGTCACTATCCACTAGCAACTTTTCACGACGAAGATTGGAAAGCTTATGTCACTGGACTGCTACCAACCATGCTCTACCAATCATCATATATTGAGTGTCTGAGAGCCGATCTGTCATGTCTTAAATTCTCTTGATATTACGCTCACCAGGACGCTAATTGCCGATGCGATTGATATTATTTTCATTTCTCCTGTCACTGCTTGATTACGATGTGACTAAATATTAATCAAGCAGCATAAACATTGAATTAAATTGATTTACACCAAGAATAGGAGAATGAGAGAGAAAACAAAAAAGTCATCTGCCTTTGACTGAGTATACTTCTACTTGGTCATAGAACTATCGAGTATCTCATTTTAAAAACACTTTGACCGTACCGATTACAGTTGACGATGATTTTAGTCAGTCTGTCAAGGTCATTTGACATGACTGACAATTTGCAGCTCTGGTTGAATGTTCATGACGAAATCCAAACTGTTCTGGTAAAAATATTGAATTCTCATTTATATGATACATTATTCTCAACAAGATAATTTTTTCAAAAAGTTTACTGATAGAAAAAAGTAAACTAATTGGTCGATAACTTGATGTTTCTGCTGGGTTTTCATCAGATTTGAGGATAGGAATTACTTTAGCATTTTTCCATCGTTTTGGGAAGTGCTAAATGAAAACACTTGTTGAAAATTTTACCAAGAGTCTCGAGGCAACATCGGGAAGATTTTTAATAAAAATATTAAAGATTCCATCATTACCAGGAGCCTTCATGTTTTTAAGTTTCCTAATAATTGACTTAATTTCATCAAAATTCGTCTCAATAATGACATCTTGTAATAACACTTGAGTTGAAATATGATCATATTTCAGTGAGACTTCATTTTCAATAGGACTCACAACGTTCAAATTAAAATTGTGGACACTCTCGAACTGCTGAGCAAGTTTTTGAGCTTTTTCGCCATTTGTAAGAAGTATTTGATTTCCTTCCTTGAGAGCAGGAATTGGTTTCTGAGGTTTCTTAAGAACCTTAGAAAGTTTCCAGAAAGGTTTAGAATATGGTTCAATTTGTTCAAATTCTTTAGAGAAATTTTCATTTCGCAAAAGAGTATATCTATGTTTATTTTTTTTTGTAAATCATTAACTATGTTTTTCATAACAGGATCACGAGAACGTTGATATTGTCGTCGACGAACATTCTTCAACCGAATGAGCAGTTGAAGATTGTCATCGATGATAGGAGAATTTAATTTAGTTTGAGCTTTGGGAACTGAAAGATTTCTAGCTTCGATAATATAATGATTCAAATTATCAATTGCTGTGTCGATGTCCGCAGAATTTTTTAAAATAGTTTCATGATCCACATGATTTTCAATGTGAGATCTGTAATCTAACCAATTAACTCTATGATAGTTGAATATAGAACTAATTGGATTAATTATAGCTTCGTTGGAAAGTCTGAATGTTACTGGAAGATGATCTGAGTCAAAGTCAGCATGTGTAATCGGTTCACTACAAATGTGACTTTGATCTATTAGAACCAGATCAATTGTAGACGGGTTTTTCACGAAAGAGAAACAAGAGAACAACAAGAAAAATTGCTGGGATGAAGAACTGTGAAGTAACCAGCTGAGAGTTGATTATGAAGTATTCTACCATTACTGTTATTTTGCCTACAATTCCACTGGACATGCTTAGCATTTAAGTCCCCTATTACGAAAAATTTCGGTCAATATCTTGTGAGTTTTTGCAAATTTCCGTTAATAAAATTTAATTGTTCGCCGGTGCATTGGAATGGCAAATATGCTCCAGCGATGAAATAAATTCCATGAATGGTTTCAACTTCGATTCCCAAGTTTTATATATTTATATAACTTTAGTATTGAAAGAAGGTAAAATACGATGTTTAATTTACCGTTGGACAAAAATGGTAACTCCACCACCCATTCCAGTAAACCTGTCAAATCGATGAACCACATAATGTGGATTACTTTTCAATTTGATATTTGGTTTAAGAAATGTTTCTGTCACAATGGCAATATGAAATTTTGTGAACTTTGATTTAACGTCACTGTTAAATTTTAAATTCATTATAATATTATTTGCAAATTGCCATTCAATTTGAAATGCTTCAAAAAGTGATGAAGTCGAACTCATTCGGATGATCATTTGAAAAAGGTGATCTTATAGGTAGATCATTTTATTTTCCGTTATATCGCCTAGATCGACTTCGTTTATAGAAGCGAATGGCAATGAAGGAATAATGGTAGGTAGATGTCTACCTGTTACACTAGTGTAACTGCCATTAGAAGAAGATGACGTGGCCGATCTACCTATTAATAAATTGTTTTCGTTAAAAGATGAACTGGAAGTCGTACCTGTTTTTTGTTTTACATTCGAAGAAATAAGTCCCTTAGAAGAATTGGGCGTGGCATTTGTATCGTACATCGTAGGACATTTAAAATAATTCAATTTATGATTTCCATCGCAATTTGAACATGAAAATTTATCAGTGGTTTCATTCATTGGACAAACGTCTTTCGAATGCGATTTACCACAATTTAAACACCGTATATCCATATGACAATTTTTGGTTCCATGGCCGAAGTCTTGGTAACGACGACATTGCGTTAAGTTTGCAATACCATTATGCCGTTTATAATGTTCCTAATGAATTTTAATGTGGAAAATGAAACGTACTTTTTCTAAAGTTTTCAAATTGTTTACATCACTTTGATTAAAGTGTATTAGGTAAAGTTCATGTGAAATTCCAGAGCGTGATTTAGAAGTATCACTCGCTCTTTTCTTATAAGTATTACTTGGGCCCTTCCCAAACCAAGCAATTCTTTTATTTCATTTTTAATTTCATCAGCACTTTGATCATTTGATAAGCCTTTCAAGACAGCCTAGAAGAGTCTGTCTGATTTTATATCATATGAATAAAATTTATTAAGTTCCTCGGACAAATATCGGATAAGACGTTCGTAATCTTCCAATCCATCAACCAAGACTCGACATTCTCCTCATCATCCGATTTGAAATAAGACTTTCACTTCCGGGAGGAAAGTAGAAAGCTCAGTAAGAAATGCTTTGAAGTCGGAAATCATCACCGTCACTGGAGGCATAAGATCGTCTATGTTAATAGAAAAATTCAGAATAATCGATTGAAATTTCTCCGTATTGAATTATTTTTAGCCTTAGGCTTATTATTTCCGGTTCGACGCAGACATTTTGAAGAATATTAATTAACTAGGCTAAATTAGTCTCTGATTGGACTCCTAGTTTGAATAAGTCTTGATAAAGACTGATTTTGTGGTAGTCTTAATAAAGACTGATTAGTTCGAAGAATAATTCTTTGAATGGCTAGCCTTAAACGGGGGCGGCCCGTTTGGCATATGGTCATTTGGCATATTACCGTTTGGCATAACGCTGTTTATCATAATGGTTATTTGTCATAACAGTTATTTGGCATAAAGGTCTTTTGGCATAATGGTCATTTGGCATTATGGTCATTTGGCATAATAATAATTAGATTTGCAATATTTTAATTTAATGAAAATTTTCGTTTGTGTTTCGATCGATTGATGTTGTGCAAGGAAAACTCGGACGAAATATGTGAGTTTTATATTCGGTCCAAATATTTCGCTAATATTAGGTGAAATAGCATTATTATTTTTTATTTTTAAAATTAAAGCAGTTCATTAAAAACGATGCGGCGTAGCCTCATTAGACTTTTCCAAATTGCACTAAATTAGAACAATTTCTATTAAGCAGCATGTTCATCTGTTATGCCAAATGACCGTTATGCCAAATACCCATTATGCCAAACGGCGTTATGCCAAACGGTATTACGCCAAACGACTTTATGACAAACGTGGTAGCCCCCCTTAAACAAGGCTGATTAATTTCTTAGTCTTAAAAAAGACTGATTATATTAGAGTATCACTCTTTGTATAGCCTTGAGAAAGGCTGACTAATTGTTAATCTTTAAAAAGACTGTTAGTGATTCAGGTAGCCTTGAAAAAGACTGAAGCCTTGAGCCAATGAAACTCTAGGTAGCCAGAAAAAATTTCCAGGAGCCAAGAGCTATACGCGTGCGGTGTTCAACACCGACTGATGGTTTCTTGTTTGTGTTTCTTCTCCAAAGGTTCACATTTCTTTTCCCCTCCAGATTTCAAACATCCAATCGAACGTACTTATTCACATTCAGAAAAATGTATTGGACTCTGTTGGACATCACGTTGGCTTGTCTATTTTCCGTCATCAAACATAGAATTCTTCTCGTTAAACAGCTTGCTTCAAAGTTCGGAGTTCTGTCATGCATGATGGGAGCACTGGTCAATAAGGATCAATGAACCAAAGAAAGAAAACATGACAAAATTAACGACGAATATTTCGAATTGAATTATATTTAATCGGAGTATGCTGAACGAGAATTTATTCATCGTTAGTTGATTGTGGTTACATAAGAAAGGCGCAGTTGTTCCAGTAGGTAAATTGATATAGTTTCCATGCACTTCAATAATCATAGTAATGATATTAAAACTTAAAGTATAACGTGAGAACTTCCTTCAAGCTCAACCATAGCGCAATAAATACTTGTGGGAAATCCAAACTCTGCCACCTCAATATGACAGCTCTAATCTGTTCCTGACATGTTAGCCAACATCACCACCAAAATATTGCGTGTTGGGACGTTCCTCACCGTTCATTGGTCCGAAATCGGTTGGTGGCGGCAGCAGGCACACATCCAGCCTAAGCTCATGGATAATAAATTCAAACAAAACTAATCTAAATTATCATATTTTCAAGAGGGTGAAGTTAAATATTTGCCAACAATCGGATTGCGTTGTTGCCTTCCCATTCCGTATTCGGTGACTGAAAAGTACCGTGGCACCAGCCGACTCATCACCGTTCCCTTCTATTTATCATGGTTGAAATATGAAGATTCCCAACCGTGCATGTCGTCGTACGTACACTCGGGCAGAAAGAAGATAACGCTCGTGACGGGGGCTGAACGGGGACTGTGAACGCCACGTGACTGAGATTAACCCTCTTCTCAACACATCATTTAATCGAAATCGGTTTTAATTGAATACTCAACTCGATACCAATCAAAACAAAACGACGTCACGCGCCGTGTGGATTTTGTCTATCAAGTTACGAACAGCGGATATGATGCTGCAAAACCGAAGATGACGACACACGTGTGTCTCACGATTAACCGAACAGAATTTTTCGAATAAAAAAGTCACTGTCACTGCTGCTACATTCTCCGTATTCTCGACATTATAGGATTGAGAATAGTCGAAATAAAATAATTACGTGTCCTGGAATCGTCTCAAATTGGCCGTTCATGCATAAAATGCTGGTTCTACAAGCCAGTATGTCGTATGTAAACTAAAAATTAGCTAGAAATAACAACACTTCAAAAACAAATTGATGAAGCACTAGTGAAATGGTAGAAATTTATTGGTAAAACTGAGTTTTCGTTTAAGATCACATTTCTACACTGAGGTCTCTTTTTACACGGGGGACACGTACCGCTTAAAAAAATCTCGCAAAAAAACGTGTAACTTCAGAAATCCGCGTAAAAAAACCGCATAGAAAATCACGTAAAAAAAAGACCTCGGTGTAATTTGATGAAACTCCTCATGAAAAAGTTATTTTGATAGTCTAATCAAAAAGTTGTTTTGATAGTCAAACTCATTTTTTTTTGCTTTCTCTAAGCTGAAAATTTCTATTACAAAAAGTTCTCCTGAGCAGAGTTATTTTTGAAAACCGAGAAAAAAATGACTACTCTCTGATCATGATCATCTGTTTACAAAAAACGTGCTTAATCCACCTAGCAGTGAGATGATACCTTTTTTATCAATCCGCATGTGTTTTTTGCATTCGGTGTTTCAGTTCTCATGACATTATTTTATTGACCGTCGTTTTAAGCGGCAATTTGAGATTTTAATTACTCATTACTCTGTAATGTCGAAACTGCATATCGGATCGAATTTGAATTTAAAAGTGTGACAATCGATTGAACATTCCATGATATTTCGAAGTAAGTTCCATTTTAGAGTTTTTCGTCATTATTTACGGTTCTTCCAGAGCCGGTATTCAGGAGCCAGCATAACCCAAAAAAATTCGTATGGCCATAAATCAATATGACGAATAAATCGCAATAGTTTTGAATCCAACTTTGAAGCTTTTTGGGGTTGTCATCTTCTATATCGGTTTGGATATTGAAAACTCATCTCCCTATAATTCCAGAATCGGAAGTCAGAATCGGATAAAATTTACCAGTATTATATGGGACCATAAGTTCTTGTTTTTGAATTATTTTTTGAAATTCAGTTTTTTGCGAAAACGATTGTGCTTTGGGGAGCGATTCAGTACTGGAACCGGAATTCGAAAATCTGTGTAGCCAAAGTCAGTTCACCTGAGGAGTTGTATAGTTTAAATTTGATTCAAAATGTTCGAAAATCAGTGCAGACATCTTTGAGAAATCGTTGTGCGAATTACCTTTCCGAATCGAAAACTGAATACCGCTGTAACTGAAAAAAGTTTATTTGGTTAGCAACTATTCAAATCTGCATACCCGATAAACCTGGGGTGGCATTATGTATCTCGATTCGACTAAAATTTTGTCGAATCGACGATGTTTCGTATTATGGTTCTCGATTCGAACTCGATCATCGAGCTTCGTTCGACTTCACTCGAAGAAGTATTAGATTATCGAGAAGTTTTGGCATTTTGGATCCAAATAAAATTTGTATGTGTACAAATCATACAAAATTTTATCCGAAATTTTCAAATATACTGGCCAGTTTTCAATTATACGCTTGATGACAATACGTGAAAAATGTTTTTTTTTCATATTTATAAGGTTCTATAGTCAAGTCAAAGTCAAAGTCCTGGCATTACATTCCTTTTGTGGAATTTGGCCTTTCTATTTCAACAGACTTCGCAGCCGATTCTTAGTGTACATAATCATTGCATGGTTAGTACTATTGATCCTACTGACACTATGAATCCTTCCAGGTCGGGGCTCGAACATACGACAACTGGCTTGTAAGACCAGCGCCTCATTAATTGTCAGTCATGTCAAATGACCTTGACAGACTGACTAAAATCATCGTCAACTGTAATCGGTACGGTCAAAGTGTTTTTAAAATGAGATACTCGATAGTTTAATGACCAAGTAGAAGTATACCCAGTCAAAGACAGACGACTTTTTTGTTTTCTCTCTCATTCTCCTATTCCCTGTTGAAGTGAAAAAATTCCATGAGAGTACTAACATAAACACAAATTGATAAATTTCATTGTTCTTTGTAAAAAGTCATCGGATTTCGGAGTTTATTGGTGTACGTTAGTTTAGTTCAATGTTTATGCTGCTTGATTAATATTTAGTCACATCGTAATCAAGCAGTGACAGGAGAAATGAAGATAATATCAATCGCATCGGCAATCAATGAGCCTCCTGGTGAGTATAATATCAAGAGAATTTAAGTTATGTCAGATCGGCTCTCAGACACTCAATATATGATGATTGGTAGAGCCTGGTTGACAGCAGTCCAGTGACATAAACTTTCCAATCTTCGTCGTGCAAAGTTGCTAGTTGATAGTGACATTTAGCAGCTCTGGACAAGGTGAAACTATAGTCAGTAATCATTTAAACTCAAGTAAATTGATTTTTTCCCTAACACTATCTAGCTATCTCGTGATAAACACTCTAATTTGACTCTTCAATAGTACCTAGATAGATTATAAACACTACAATGAATGCTGCTGAACCTAAAAGCCTTTGATTACACATATGGACGACGTGAATGTATTAAACTTGCAACAATACATGGAAAACACAGAGTATATTTTATTATAATTTCTAAAGTTTATTTATTGATTGTTTAAGAGCTTGCACTCAAAAAAATCTTCACTCTTTCAAATGGATTGAAAACGAATCGGCATCTCTTAAAAATATTGAAAATAAATTGCAGAAATGTAGTCATATTATTACAAACAAAATACGAAATCTGGTACCACATTGTTGTGATTTCGATCAAAAAGTCGAACGCTATACGTAATGCCATAATTCAGTCGAATCGACTTCAAAAACAATCGTTTCGAGAAACTCGATTCGAGATACATAATGTCAGCTCTGATTAATTAATGTGAAATGTACACTTTTATACTAATCACCCTGTATCCCCTAAACCGGAAGTTGGATCTGACTAAAAAGCAAGATGTTTTATAGAATCTTAAGACCTTTGGTTTGAATCCTAGATGCTTCTTAAATTTCAAATTTCAAAATGAGTAACACTATTTTAATTTCGTTTGACACATTGTAGTTCAGGAACCAGAAGTCGGATCCGGACGTAATGCAGGAACTTTTTTTGGGAGCATACGACTTCTCGTATGAATCTGAAATTGTAAAAAATGGTTGAGTCATCTCCGAGAAAATTGAGTGAACTTATTTTCCACACAGGCATTTGCTGATCTCGACGAACTGATTCGAATGGTATATGAGTGTTATATTCTTCCAGCATTCATTACTATCAGTAGTTTAAATCAACTTCGTATAACTCAAAAAGTAAACATCCGATCTAAAAACCATTCACTAACGTTCAGGGTGACGGGAAGACCTCTCAATTGCGACTAGTTTGACCATAATCGGTCCAGCCATCTCTGAAATCTCGACCTCTTAGTTGACAACACACACAGACACACATATACACACACACACGCGCGGATATTTGCTCAGTTCGTCGAATCGATTTATATATCACACTCGGCCCTCCGGACCTCGGAAAATTTTTAAAACTTTGAACGAATTCTATACCTATTTTTTATATTTATGAAAAATGGGTAAAAATGCAATGAAGGTAAGGAGGTAAACTAAAATGCCAGAGTGCGGAGATTTTAAATAGCTTTCATTCACAGTTATAAAAATGTCAAATGAAAAATGGCCCAAGCCTGCCGACTCTCCCCTGTTATGAGTTGTTTTGGTCATCAGTTTTGTAGCTTTGCAGGTGAAATTTTAATCACTTTTCTAACTTCTGCTTTTACCAACGAAAAGAATATCAGGAATACCCATCATCATAACGTTGTTTCTGACTGCTAGTCTGATGGCCTTACGCCGTTATCATTTAAATTGTGAAAGTATCCAGTAAAGCAATCATTTGATTGTTTCAATGTATTAATCAGTTGTGTTCATCTCACTGTCACTTTTTTTTTCGATAAAATCTTATAAAATCGTGATACTCTTAAGTGAATTTTGAAGTTACTAATTTTCATTCAAATTCTTGAATAGAATGCGATATATAAATGCAGAATGACAAACTGACCGAGTTTAAGTTGATCCGGATTTGAAAAGTTCTTATTCTATTTCAATATCATCTGGGTGAAACATTTTCTTTCCCTCTCCGGTGAACTTTCGATTGTCGGTACGTTCATTTGGATTTTCCATACTCCACACTGCTACTATCACAAAAAAGCAACAGACAACGAATTGCCTTCGTATCTCATCCGTCCGAGGTATAATCTGTTACATTTTTCAGCAGCGCCATTTTCAATTTCATCCATCTGGTGAGCTTACACACACACACACACACACACACACAACCAGCTTCGAATGTTCCACATCGTCACAAAGTGTCCGGGAATTGTGCCCAAAGCGTATTGTCAGCCTAGTTCACAATGACAGGCCCGTACAGAGTAAACTATTGTTTCGAATTTTAAAACATTATTCAGCCATAATGCTTCGCGCACATACAAACGAATAGAATTGTGCCATCCCGTGGGTTGTGTTTCAAGCTTCGGCACTATCACAATCACAATAATGCGGACAGTGTGCTGCTCTGTGTATGTTCAAATATGCATTCAATGCAACGGTAATGACAGGGTCGGTGATGAGGGTAAAAGGAGTGCAATAGTGAACGAATCTCATGAAAGCAGAAAAGATACATTGTTCCCTTGTATTTCCAACAAGCGCCTCCGGATTGAGAAGGACACGTACTGATCCACCCACGCTCAAACGAACACAGATAGAAACGTTTGCAAAACGAACCGAGAACACATTTGGTCGTAACACTGCAACTCAGCTGCTGCTGGATGGCACGTTCGAGTTCTGCCTCGGATTTCCTGGTTATGGCAGGTGGGCCACGGTTGCACCCCCGTGGGTGGGTGGTGTGTGTAGTCCCAGACGCCACCATTACAGCTCCTCTGTTTTAAGTTTTTGTCTCCGATTGTAAGCAGAATTTCTCGTAACATTGGGAAAAACTGTTGGGAGGAAACATGTGTTACCATGTTTCGCTTTGTTGTGCTTTATGGTTCGCTATGCAATCATGGATGTAAACATAGTTTCGCTCAAAGTGAGGAAATAAGTGCATGTTCGTAAACTCGCGTGTGTGAGCGCTACAAAATGTGTGCTTAAAAAACGGGTTCCCCTCGTTCATCCGGTAAAATTTGCTATCGTAATGAGTGTCTTGGAATCCTCTGTTGAGAATGGATTCGAAGGCGTTCGGAAACGACTGATTTAAGCCTTTGGCGAACCAAGCATTGAAAATAAAGTTCAATTTACCAAAAGAGTTGAGACAACAAATGGAACATAATTGTACTAACCTACAAAATATGACAATACAAGGTGTTCACAGTGCATCATCAACGAGCAATGCATTTGTTCATTATTTTCTGGAAATTAAATTTGTATTCGCGAACGAAACAGATCAACGCAGTATTAAAAATACTAAGAGTAAATTCAACGTGCTTTTTGGAATTCACTTCAGTATTTAGTAGGACTTTCTTGTTTCTTCTCAGAAAAGTATTTGAAGTACTTATAGTACGGTGGAACTATTGACTTTTGCGACCGAAAGAGATGGCTTTTCACGATTTGTTTTGTCTTGTTAAGACGTAGAGCCGTCTTGAGCTTGTTTTAGATTTTATCAGTATCTAACGAGAGAACAAATTGAAAATCGTGACAAAGTTACCACAGAAATAGGTCTCGAACCAGTACTAAGGAGTGTATCGAAAATAAGCTATCCACATACATTTGTGTTGTACGCATGTATTTGTGATGGTTTTTTATGCTCAGATCACAGCATGCTGTGCGTTTGGCTGTTTGCTTTTGTTTGTTTACTTGTTTGTTTCGTTTTCAAAATGTCGCGTATTGAAAAGGAAGTGAAAATTAAGGTTCTGGACACATGGCTAAGTGAGTAATACCCTACTATGCGAAAATTGGCGAAGCGGTTTGGAATTTATCATGCCAGTATTAAAATCATCATTAATAAGTTTGGGGAACACTATTTTTTGGATGAGCTACCAGGAAGAGGCAGAAAACCCGCTTCTTCCAACCTGAAACTGGACCAGAAAGTGGTATCCCTAATCATGAAGAACAAATCAATGTCAATAAGCAGAAACGAATGTCGGAATGATCCAGCTAATCAAGAGGCGAAATCCCCTGAAGACCTACAAGAAGCAGAAAATCTCGAAACAAATTGTAGAACAGAAGAAGCGAGCAGCAACAAGGGCCCGGAAATTGTATTCGCGTCTTTTGCAGTGTCCGGATGCATGCGTTTCGATGGACGATGAAACTTCTGTAAAGGAGGACTCAAAAACCCTTCCAGGTCCACAATACTTTACTGTCGTCGTTGGGGAGGATGTGACACGTCCACTGTTTTGGCCGGATTTAGCGTCGGCTCACTATGCCAAAACCACTCTCAATTGGCTTGCGGAAAAGGGTACAAATTTACATCCTTCTTCAGTGTATCGGTTTTATAAGTCTATTAGACTTTCGGCGGCCGGAAAATATATTAAAAGTATTTTCAATTGAGTACATACTTGAGATGCTCGGGTTTGAGTATGGCTGTCGCGGTAGGCTCTAACGAATAAAAAGGAACAATTTGCGAATTTTTTAGTGCTATCGTTCATAAAACTAAATTCAAATGTTTTGCATAATGAAAAACATTAAACACTTTATAATTTTATCTTGGAAAATATTGGGAAATAAGCCGGTAAAGGAATATTTTCGTGGACGCTTCTTAGAAATCATGATTTGCGGTGTCCACTGTATCTCTGCGCAGACTTATCAGAAGACAACAAGTCAGAGCAGCCTTGCGGTTTTGTTTGTGTTTTTAAAAGTTTTTTAAACTTCTGGTGGTTGTTTAAAATTCAAAATACGATTTGTCACGAAAAAATCTGCCATTTTGCAGCTGTAAAACCTCCCCAAAGTAACCAGAAACGAAAAGAAAAACGTAGGGATCTAGTATTTTACATGCAGAAAAGGTGTGCAGAATTTGAAGTAATTTTCGAATGACGATGGACAAGGACTTTCAAAACCTCGAGAGAAGCGCGTTTGAATTAATTTTCTAGGGTCTAACACTAATTTTTTTTAATATTAATAAAAACATTTCAAGAATGTTTTGTCAAACTATCAAGTCAATGAAAGCAGAACTCTTGGGCCGCTCCTTTTTAATGTACTATCATCTACCTGAAATCTATAATATCGAGTGATTCGTTTTACCGTGAAAGCTCTATTCTATAATAATTCGTTAAATATAATTACGAGTGCTACTAAGCATTTCTGGAACTGTGACACAGAGATGCGGTGACGCAGGGGTGCAAAGGCCCAGTGGTGCTAAGGCACATAAGGGTTGATGATAAAAAACACAGGAACATCCACCAGGTATCAGATTTTGCACGGTGTACAATACCTGCTGCGGTGGTTTGAAAGATACGACACATATCGCATGATGCTACACAGCATCACATTTAATCGCCACTAAGAGCTATAGCGCTATACCTCAGGTCAGGTATAGGCAGCACATACCAAGTTCAGTGAAGACCACGACAGCAGCGCAACGAAGCGATTCCAGAAGATGGAAAATTGGAAATCTTTGGGGTGAGCTTCACGTCGATTACCTGTGACTGTGGCATCGCATACCAGATGCAGCAAATATCAGTTAATGTAATGGATGATCTCAAATCAGTTAATGTAATGGCAAGAGCTTTAGTACTCCCAGGGCAGCCTTGGATAGTAAATTTTTGGCGCAAATTATAAAAGATTTAACATCACCATTTTCAGAAGCCGTAGAAATCTCAAAAGTTAATAGAGATAAAATTCTAGATGTTGTTAACGATTTGAAACAGACTAACCAAATTGTAGTCTTTGCAATAAAGACAATGCAAAATGTGTTTATTGTGGGGAGAGTCCTCATGGTCTCTCAGCATGCGCTGCGTTTAAGTTGCGCAAAGACAAAATGAAGCACGGTCTAAGTGCATATAGTCAGGAATGCTTAACAATGTCATTGTTGCCCCCCCTCTCGAAACAGAAAACTTTATTCCAAGTCGAGAGCTTGAGGAATCTGGCTCTGTTGAAACTCCTCAAGGATCAATTAAGAGATAGAGATCCTTCCCCAAATTACCTAAAAGTAACCTAAAATTTTAACACCAAAAAAAATATTCACGTGTAAAACCAAAAAAGTCAAATTCAAAACTAAAGACTATGACTCCTGATTTAGTAAATTCACAAACCAGTCCAGGAATTAGTACAGAAAAAGACAATAATCCAGTGGGCTCCATATCACAACAGGAAGTTCAAGCTTTCGGAAATTGTAGGCTGGATTTTCAACGCATTCAATATTTCTGAACCCCTTAAGATATAAGCATGCCTTCCAATAGCTAAAACTTTTTTAAAGCAGTTATCAGCGGAATGGCCACTGCTATCAGGGTTTGTATCATTTAATTGATAATTTACCATGCGCAAATGATTCAATCACTGTCCTGCCGTGGAATTATCGAAGCATCATGCCAGAACTTGATTCATTTAGAATTTTATTTCATAGTCAAAAATGTGAAGTATTTGCTTTGTGTGAAACGTGGCTTACATCAACCATGGTATCAAATTTTCATGACTTTAACATTATACGTCTCGATAGAGACTCTCCGTATGGTGGAGTGCTTTTGGCATTAAAAATGCCTTACTCTTCGCTATACGGGGCCGGGTGTCAATTAAAAGTTTCAATAATAGCCGCGTAACCTTTTTTCGTCATAATTTTGAACGTTAATAACTCAGTCATTTGTTGATGGATTGATATAGTTTAACAACCAATCAATTCGGAAACTTTTAACTTAAACATATATGGCAACATCGTTTCAGTATTTCAATAGCATACTATTGAAAAAATGGTTAGAATCGACCTATGTTTTCATCCACCAATCCCAGTTGTACAAAATGACGTCAACTTCTTGTTCGGCATAGGAGGCTTTGCGTCATGCATAAAAAACACCGCATCGTTATGCGTAGTATGAAGAGAAATCTATAAATATAGGCTGCACAATATTTCTTTGTCTAGTTGATGTTTGACTGTGAATGAAACAAGTAGTTTGTCCAGTGAGCTGAGGATTGTCGCTTTTGCATTATGTGTTGGTGAATTTCCTGTTGTCTGCGCAACACCGTGTTCGCTTGAGTATCTTATATATCATCTAGCTGTTGAAGAACCGAATCAACGTGGCGATTCTTTTGAAATATCCCAAGTATTTAGGTCGATTTTGATATTAAAAATGCCTTACACTTCGCTTCCCGCTTTAAAACATGTAAAACTGAAAGCGTATCATTTTCTTTCATAATTTTGAATGCTTATAAGTCAGTCATTTGTTGATGGATTTATATAATTCAACAACCAATCGATTCGGAAACATTTAACTTAAACATATGAGATAACGTCATTTGAATATTTCGATTACATGCTACTGAAATATTGGTTTGAATTGAGTATTTTATTTTGGTTCTCTGGTAACTATCAGGCCAATTTAGAATGATCGGCGATAGATTTTTCGGATCTAATTTGCAGCGCTTGATCTTCGATGACTTGTTAATGGATGTTTTCTTCCATATAATGAATATAATTGCCAATTTTATCATGTGTTGTTCCAGTCAAATTTAAATTTGGTTCTTGCCGACAAATTAGCAAGTAAATTTATGATTCGACAGGGCATTTGCAGCTGTGGCAAAAAAAAACGAAAGTTTTCGTTACAAATAAGACAATGACATCGAAACTATACGAAAAAGAGTGTCTCCAAAAACGAATTTTGCTGTTCATTCGATCCCACGACCATCTCATAATGTTTTGGCCAGATTTGGCAAGCTGTCATTACAGGAAAGTCGTTCAAGAATGGTATGCAGTTTGTGTTGTGGTCCAGTTTGTTCCGAAAAACCTTAACCTACATAAATGCCCCCAGTTCTGCCCTATTGAGAAATACTGGGTAATCATGAAGAGGAGACTCTAGGCAAAGGGAATGGTTGTCAAAGACATCAATCAGATGACGACCTGGTGGAATAAGATAGCTAAAACGATGAACGAAGAAGGTGTGCCCCGCATAATGAGCCGCGTTACAGGAAAAATTCGAGAATTCCTTCGAAACCGTGACGAATAATTTTATCCGTATTTTTTCTTAAAAGTATGAAGAAAACGCTACATTTGTATAAAAAAAGATTTTGAATTCAATAATAAATAACTGAAATACAGGCAATTGGCTTTGATCCAATTCAATCTGAAGCAAGCTTTAATTTTTGCCACAATTTTAACATGTCAGTATTAAATATGGGTAGTATGATACGGATCCCAAGACGTCCTGCACGTCCAAGTGCATTAGATTTATTTCTTTGCTCGACTTCAATGTGACTAGTTTGTGCCTGGAAAATATTTCCTGATTTACACGGTAGCGATCATTTACCAATCACTATCTCAATTTGCAGTAGCAATTGCCACAGCAGAACAAGCCCAAACGGTTTCTTGGTCCAACGACTAATAGTAATGAATATAGCCGAAGTAAATTTCTATGGTCAAGCTGACTGGTACATTGGAATAATTTTAACGTGTTTGTATTTGAAACGTCTATTTAAATGACGTTTTGAATTTTTTAATATTCACCATCCTATAATATCGGACTTGAAAAGTAACTCAATTTCCCTGTGGAACCATAAAACGGTTCACTTGAATTCAAGTTTATAAACATGAGTTCCACCATCTCTGAGTTAATAAAGTGAGACAAATTTTCAACCATCATTGCCGGTACTTTCGGAAACTGGGGAACGGTGTAGTCAAATTATTTATTATTCTTTTTTGAAGATTTTGCTTTTTACAAGTAGCTGTTAAAAAGGTTCAAGGTCATTTCGCCGAAAGCCATTTCGCCGAAAGCCGTTTCGCCGAAAGCCATTTCGCCGAAGGGGTCATTTCGCGGATTCCTGCAATTGTCTTAATATTATAATTGGAATTGATTTAAAATAAAAACAAATGAATTATAATACGGTAACGCCCGTTTTGTTGACATGCAATTGTACTTCTTGAATAAATATTGATTCTTCTACTCTTGAATAAAGATTGATTCATGAACTTCAGAGCGGAGTTCCCAAGGAAACTTGTTGACTATTAGCCACTAAGCATCAAAGCAATTGTATAGGTGTATCTAACAAGCAAATGTATGTGGTATTTTCCGTTTACTAAATGAACAAATATCCAATGCGGCTTCTCCACATCGTTTTGATTCGTGTGCTGCTCGACCTCGCTACCGCTCGTTTGGACCTAACTAAAGCAAATAAACCTAGCTTTGAGTAGACCGGGCAATCGAGGCGATTACAGGTTTGTATGCAAGAGGCCGCCGCTTCCGACGGCGGGTCGGCGACCAACTCAGCCGGCGTCGCCTTGGCGGCTTTATGCCGCCGAGACATCTTGGCTTCGGTTATGTGGCTGTGCCACATCAGTAATACAATAGGCATAATAACACAAAAAATAATAATAGATGTATTCGAAATTACCCTTTCGGCGAAATGTCCCTTCCGGTGAAATGTCCCTATCGGAGAAATGACCCTTTCGGCGAAATGACCTATTCGGCGAAACGATTTTCGGCGAAGTGATCCACCCCCCTTAAAAAAACAAAAATTGAAAAGTTCACACAAATTATCTTGGAGTTACGGACCCGTAACTCGGATTTAAATGAAATTCAGTAGATTGTAAAACCTTCATTCGGTTCAATTGAAATCCTGCTTTAGCAAAACTGCGCTTGGGTCTAGCGATTCAACCTGGCCAATAGTGTTTTTATTCGTCGAAAGTCGTATCGCCGAAAGAGATGTTTCACCATAAATGCATTGTACACAGTTCGAAAAAATCTTGTGATTTTACATTTTATAAAATGCACCTAAATAGAGCGTCGTATTTCACACAAATTTATATTCAAGAACAGATCGATAATAGCAGCGCGACTTGAACAGAGAAACATTAGATCATAGTCTCACCGATTACTCGATTGAACAAAAGAAGCTCTTATCTGTTTGTTGAATAATTGATACATATAAATCCATACAGCGGCCCTTGATACCGGAGTGCATATTACACTAGTAGCGTGTAAAATTCTGTGCGAGTGGAATATTGTGTCATTTGAAAAATCAAATAGTTGTGAATTGTATCGTTTGTAGAATTATGTCTCCTGTAAAATTCACAATTCGAGTCTAGCTGTCTCATAAATAATAACGGCCGTTCTACTTTCCGACATTTTGGTTGTTGATTTTGTGTTTTCTGATTTTCAGTCGAGAAACGAGATAATATTTCTTCTGATAAAGGTCAGTAATAGTGATCGAAACGTCGGGCAAAACCTATTGTTCTTATTTATTTAAGTCGGAAGCGGCGGAGAGCATTTTTCTCTTATTGAACACTAGAGAATAATTATTTTATCTTTCATTCTTCTGTATTTCAAATCAATTCTTATACGATATGGGTTTCGGTAAAACTACTTTCGGCGAAATAACTCTAACCCGATGTTTGATCCAATCTCAAATCTATCGCACAATAAGATGATAACGTATTGGTAAATCCAACCGAACCGAATCTCTATTTATTTCTCACGCAACTTTCGATTTTTTCTAACCGATTTTCGGCTTGTTTTAATGAAACACATATTCAGTCACACCAAACTCGCCAGCTTAACCCATGTATGAGCAGAAAATCGGAAACCACTCAATAAATCACGACTATCGATTTTTACGAACTTTTCGTGGCTCAAATTCGATTGTTGTTTTCTGTCGAATGCAACATCAATTTTACAAAACTCGAACGACCGAAGGGAAGCAAAAAGTTTGTATATTTACATCATCATCATCACCACCATCATCATCACAAGCAACATCAATTTTGTATGTTTTCACCTTCAGAATGGATTATGTATATTTGTGTCCCGTTCCGACGCCGATATCGATGTCGATGACGACGACGACGACGACGACGGTCGTGTATTGAAATGACAGCCCAGTGTATTGTGCGAGCCAAACAAATAATTGAACCGGGCGTGGGCGAAATCGAGAGTGAATGAGCTTCGCTCGGTTCCCCACCATCCATCGAGTTTGATGGTGCCAGCGAAATATTGACGAGGGAAAATGCTGGTTCTTTACATATCCGCCGGCCGTAACAATGGGTATCTCGAGCAGAATCAAATTTTTCGATTTTGCGATTTTTTCCGTCTCGCTTGGGAATGCCGCATTCGGAGCAAAAAGTACAAAACTTCTGGGTGCTGTTGTACCTTTTATGAGTGCTTCCCCTTCGACAATATGGATTAGAAGCCGCCGAATCGAAGAAAAATATTGTAACCGATTTCTATTGTGATGGCTTCATGTAAGTAAGGTAACGGATGGCAAAATCGATTCCTTGCTTAGATTTAAAGTAGGGACTTACCGAGTCGTTTGGAGATCTCCGAGTTGTGCATTTTTGGGTTGTCCTGGGCGATTTTCCGTCGCTGCAATCGGGACCACACCATGAAGGCATTCATCGGACGTTTGATGTGCTCCTCGGCGGGTTTCTTCATCATCGTTTGCCCCAGTAGGCTGTAATAGTAGGGAGAACTTTGGACTGTTACGTAGGGCTGCAAGTTCCTGTTCGGGATCAAACGAATGGTCAAAAAGTGACCAACAAAGTTCGAAACAAAAACGTGATCCCGTTGCTAGTCGTCGGAACTCAACTCACCCGTTGCTGTTGCCGGTTCCGTTCAGCAGTCCTCCTACATTCTGGTGCAGGTTAGCAGCCGCGGCCACGGCATGCGCCGTCGTTGTGCCACCCTGGGAACTGTGCAGAGCGTTCACAGATGACGCGGCATGCAGATTTTGGGTGTGCAAATTAAGTGAATTCAATGCGGCGTGCGATGATTGATTCGTGAGATTCTGCGAAGTCGGTATTGACAGCGGATGGGACAACGATAAGCCCGGTATTGACAGTGACGGTATCCGATCCATCATCTTGAAGGAGGGCGGCCCGGCGGCAGAGCTTGCTCGGAGCTTGATTAGCTAATTGTCTGCCGCTGGACCGGCAGTTACTTCTATCCCGGTTGTAAGCGCTCTGAAAAGAAGAAGGAAAATTTTTGATAAATTTTGATTGTCCGGAACAGCAGGTTTGAATGATAGATTTTTAAGACCCACGATCGTGGTGGCGGCTAGAAGAATACAGGATGATGAACGAAATAGATTCGCTGCCCTTACCGATGCCGGAAACAACAACAACATCACGGTACGAAAAGAGCAATTTTATCGAACAGCACGGCGCACAGAAATGGTTGATTATCTCGACGGCTACTCCTGCTGCTGATGCTGATGTTTTCTGAGGATCTATTGCCGCGTTTTTGATTTGCGCCGAAAATGGGGTTTTAAATTGTTACCACCGGGGGGTCTTTCACAGGCGCTGCTACTTGTGTTTCTTAGTTTTTAAGCTCCGGGGATTTGTGTAATGGCTTTGTGCTATTCTTATGTATAGAAAGCACGCGGTCACGATGACATCGGTTTCGCATTGTGTTCGAGTTATTTTTACTCCGCTCATTGGAATCGAATGATGTTTTGAAGGTTTTCAAAATCGAAATGCTGCTTTGTGTGGCATAAGTTCGGTGGGATTATTTAATTTCTCAGGTAAGCTTCCACTCAATTGAAGATTCACAATCGATTCTCAGGGAGCAGTATTGTAATTGGGAAATAATCATAACAACAAGTTGTGAGTCGTATATATTTGGTCGTTTTTTGTTTTTCTTCACATGTGACAAACGCGCTAATGGACATAACTCGTGATTTGATTTATGATTACTTGAATTCTTTAACTGAAACCAAATTATCGTATGCATTATTTTTTCATATCACTGTTACTCGAAAATTGTCAATTGTGCAAAAATGTTGTCCACGTAATTTATTGAAAATCTGAGCTTTTTCCATTTAATGTCTATATAACTAAAAAACGGTTACTCCTATAAGGAAGATCACTATGAGTGAATTTATTGCTTTTATAAGAAAGGTAAACGACTGGACAATGCGCAATTCAGGCCCAAATGCACTATGGTCCGAAACGGGAAATTAGCGTGACAAAAATATTTTCACTATTAAATATTAGTTTTTTGTAGTTGGTGTCTTCACAAAAGTTGTTTGTAACCAAATGGCGTTCCTTTTGTTGAAAAAGGTTACTAGGGTGGTCCTCATTTAGATTGAAATCTGAAATCGAACTTTCTTAATTGAACTCAAAAATGATTTCGTTGTACAATAAAATTGTAGGAAATTTTATTGCGAGCAACTTTGCTGGAAAAAGTACCTCTCTAGCTCTTCGTTTGATCGAGTTACATAATTTTCCCGAGTAAAAGTAGAGTGCCACCTGAAAAGCACTTTTTTGTTCTAACTTTTTTGTGAAACATTCTGTCGAAAAGTTGTGTGTCTCATTTCTCGAAAGGACAATGTATGGAGCATTTGTAGAACTAATTTGATCCTATTATTTTGTTGAAGAAAGCATGTTGATACGTTTAGGCGTTTAAAAGTTATGCAATGTTTTTGTATTTTTTTTTAAATATTTTTAAGCCAAATTTAAACAAGTTAAAGAAAAAATACCCTAGCAATTTTCTCTTGAATTTTTACTTATATCATGACCTTTTAGGAACCGCATAGGATACATTTTTATCGATCTGATATCTAATGAATATTGATATTTGAAGGTTAATTAGTTTTTGACAAAAAAAAAAAACAATCATAACTTTTTACTAGTAGCTCATATGAAAAAGTTTGGTTCAGCAAAATTGTGCGCAATAATTAGCTCAACAACTCTTCTGAAAACTACTTTTCCGTAGAACGTTTAACAAAAAGTTGGAACAAAAACGTGATTAATCCACCTAGCAGTGGAATCAGGAATCAGGAATCAGAACAAATTGGCTCAAATGGCACGTTCCCCTTGATATTTGGAGATTTGTGCCTTGCCATCAATTTGTTTTTAGCATCATTTTCCCGATATATAAGAGGGAAGGATTGAAAGGAAATGGTAAGGGTTGGACTAGGAGGATGGGAAAAATTGACGACACAAAAACACATAAAAGCAGAAGTAAATTCTGCACCCCTAAGGGATGCTGAACAATCTGCTGAGGATCACATTTAGTGGAAGCAGAAGGAAATTCTGAACCTCTACGAGGTCCCGAACAGTCTGCTGTTAATAAAACCTCCAACCCCCGAGAGGATTTAGAGATCTTACAAAAGCGACACCATTCTGCACTCCCGGAAGAATGCAGAACGACTCGCAGTATGTACGAGCAGAAGTAAATGCGGTACCCCCCAGAGGATGCCAAACAATCTGCCAAACCCTATTTAAGGTGAATACAGAAGGGATTCATTCACTCCAGGAAGAACGATGAACCCTTCTGACTATAGCTCCTTACCACATTGGGTGAGAAACGAGAGAATATCCTTCAATTTTAGCTCCGCATACACAGACTCAACCATGTATGGAGAACCAAAAACCCGGATACGTAGCTGCGTCAATGCGGGACAGTTACATATCAGATGATATGAAGTACCATAATCGCATTCACACAAATCACACGAATAATACTCAGCACGTTGAATAGTAGCCATGTGATAATTGAGTTTGCAATGTCCAGTCAGAGCTCTGACCAGAATACTTCAATGATACTTGGAGAAATGCAGTAAACACTTTGACATTTTCAGATTTAAATCTGGTAGAAATGCTTTTGTCTGAGCGCAAGTTTGCAAGCTGCGCCAGTAGCTGGCATGTTTGGATGCAGCCCAAGAACGTATCTTGTGCTTTATCCAACTAGTTGAAAGTGGTAAAGCTTGTTTAGGACCAACGAAATCATTCGTTGCACCAGCTCTAGCCAACTCATCAGCCCATTCATTTCCAGTAATACCAGAATGGCCGGGTACCCATATGAAGTAAACAGCATTTGAAATGCTGAGGTCTTCAATTTGAGTTCGACATGCGATCACTAGATTCGACCGTGAGTCATTCGAACTGAGTGCTTTTAAGGCTGCCTGACTGTCGGAACAAAAATAAATACGTTTACCACAGATCCTCTGCTGAAGTGCCGATTGTACTCCACACAGAATTGCGTAGATTTCTGCTTGGAACACAGTACAGTATCTACCAAGTGAATGAGACTGCTTCAGCCTATTTCACGACAGTAGATACCAGCACCAGCACGACCATTCAACAGAGAACCGTCCGTAAAACAAACTATGTGTTCATCAAGTTGTCGTTCCAGACAACCAGACAATCATTCCTAACGAAGAGGATAGCTCACATTGAATGTTTTAAAAGAAAACTGCATGTGAGAGGTAGGTCACTAGGAGCGAGTAAATACTCATCCCACGGAACCATTTGAGACCACAAGCGAGTGTGACTGGTAGCATATTCTAATGGGTTACTGTTCCAAAGCCCTGTAACCCTAAGACGGTATGCACAAGATAATGCTTCTTGTTTTAGGAACACATGTAGTGGTTTAATGCACAGTAGCGCCTCTAGAGCAGCAGTAGGAGTTGTCGTGAATGCTCCTGTCATCGCCATTAGGACCATCCTTTGGAGATGATTTAGCTTTGACTGAGCTGTCGCGACTTCTCCTTTCTGCCACCATACAAGACATCCATATGCTAAAATTGGTCTAACGATAGTTGTGTAGATCCAATGAATATATCTGGGTTTGAGTCCCCATGATTTTCCAAAAGCTCGTCTGCATTGGCCGAAAGCCATGCAAGCTCTTTTAATCCTGAAATCAATGTGAGCAGACCAATTCAGTTTTGAGTCAAGAATAACCCCGACGTATTTAACTTGATCGACCACAGTGACCCCTGAACCAAAGAACTGCAACGGACGAGCTCCTGTAATTATCCTACGATGAGTGAAAAGCACCATTGATGTTTTGCCCGGATTTACAGATAATCCAAACCTGACAACACCATTGTTCAACAGATCGCAGGGCTTGCTGCATTAAATCAAAGAGAGTGTTAATGCTTATACCGGTCATCAATATATGATAATCGTCGGCAAAACCATAAGTCGGAAATCCAAGGTTATTAAGTTTCCTTAACAAACTATCAGCGACTAGGTTCCATAAAAGTGGGGATAGTACACCACCTTGAGGACACCCACAGACACTCAGCTTTCTAATCTCTGGCCTGCCGAAGCGATGATCAAAGAAGTTGATTGCTAAGCATTGCGTGTATCCAGTAAGGGAAAAACCCAAGATATTCCGTTCACGACTGCAATGTTTAACCTCCTGCAGCCATTCAGCCATCGGCACGGAAATACACCTTGACTTAGGAGTTCCTATTTTTGTGGCCTTTTACGACATGGAATAGGAAACCAGTGGATCAATTCTTGGTAAAAAATAATTCCGCCGGATGCCACACGGCTTACCTGTTTGGTGGACTTACACACTTAAAACCATTTCTTGAGCTCGGCATAATAAAATGCCGAAACTGATCAGCAACACCTAAATTTGCTGATTGCTCAGTAATCAATACGCATGTTTCTGAACTTCGTTAAATGCGTTCACTGATATTTCGGTAAGATGCTTCACTTTGCCGAAATTTGGCATAATTGCTTGCTGAATTTATCAGTAAACAACAGATATGCCGACATCAGCAGAGACGTTTGCCGAGATTTCGTAATATGCGCTAGCTGTTGCCGAGATTCAGCACGACAGCTGTCATTTATTGCCACGTTACATTTTCGCTACGCATGGCGCGATTTTTTTCTGATGAAATTCTCGAGTGAAAAAATGGATAATCTTTGAAGAAACGTGGAACCACTTGCAAGTAAAAATATTGAATAAATATAGTGACATGTTTCGCTTTATAAAAAGCGACTTTATCAGATCACATTATAAGTGAAAAACACACAACACGGGGCTCAAAGAGTCCTCGAGACAAAACTTTGGGGGATATGCGAAAAAATAACCCAATGCATGGACAAATTCAATAGATCAAAGTAAGTTTTTTTTTTGAACAATATGCATCATTAAACATTGAAAATTTTTGTATATTTATTTTTATTTTCATATTTCCAGCTCGACTCAAGGTGGCCGCATCCGGAAACGCCGCTTTTTATTATGCTACATGTTTTAAGGTAGAGGCTTTAATCACTACTGGCAACAAATTTGTAAGCCTCCTTTAAGTGTTAATAAAATGAATTTTTGATCCTGAATGGTGTGTTTATAATGTTTAGAAGTTACAAACAAAATTAATTGACTAGATTTTTAATTACTGATGATTCGGTAATTTGTTTTTTTCATTTTTTCGTTTTATTGGATTGCCGAATATTCAGCGAACGTTTCACTGAGCAAACAGTAAATCTTATGCTGGCGATTTCGGCAATATATGACGTTTGTCAAATTTGAGCTTGCCGAGACGCTCAGTTATTTTATTTTTGCCGAGATGATTGCTGATTACTCGGCTGTGCGAATCTCGGCATTTTTTTGCCGAGACTCAGCTAAAAAATTTAAGTGTGTATACCACCGGTACAGGTGGACCGTAGCGTTATTCTTAGCAGTTGGGAAACCGCTACCGACACTACACGGCTATCTAGGCTGCTCAGAGAGGGAAGTTAACATTGATGGTCAACTTCCATGGATGGCCGAGCAGCCGGAAAAAGTACTAGTACTAGTTTACTAGTAGCTCATATGAAAAAGTTTGGTTCAGCAAAATTGTGCGCAATAATTAGCTCAACAACTCTTCTGAAAACTACTTTTCCGTAGAACGTTTAACAAAAAGTTGGAACAAAAACGTGATTAATCCACCTAGCAGTGAGATGATACCTTGTTTTATCAATCCGCATGTGTTTTTTTGCATGGATATTCTTAGGTGTTTTAGTTCTCATGACATTATTTTAATTATCGTCGTTTTAAACGGCAAATTGAGATTTTAATCACTCATTACCCTGTAATGTCGAAACTGCAAATCGTATCAAATTTCAGTCTTAACCTGTGACAATCGATTAAACATTCCATGGGATGTCTAAGTAAGTTCCACTTTAGAATTTTTCGTCATTATTTATGGTACTTCCAGAGCCGGTATTCAGGAATTAGCATAGCCCAAAATGATTCGAATGGCCATAAATTATTACGCCAAACAATTTACATGAAATTTATAAACTCATCATCTGTAATTCCAGAATCGGATAAAATTCACCAATTTTGTATGGGACCTTAAGTCCTGTAATATTTGTTTTTGAAGTTCGATTTGGTCTTTTTTGAGAAAATGATTGAGCTTTGAGAATCGATTCGATACTGGAACCGGAATTCTAAAATCGGTGTAGCCGAAATCAGTTAAATTCACCTGAGGAGTGTGTAGACATCTTTGAGAAATTCTAGTGCGAATTAAAATTTGAGGGCACATTCCGAATCCAAAAACGAATACCGCTCAAACTGAAATAAATTTATTTGGTAATCGACTATCCAAATCTGCAAACCCGATAAACCTGATTAATTTATGTGAAATGGAGATTTTTATGATCTCCCAAACCAGGAATCGGATCTGACTAAAAAGTAAGATGTTTTATAGGGTTTTAAGACCTCTCATTTGAATCATAGTTGATTCTTAGATTTCATTTGAATCTTAGATCGGTTCTACGAGAAAAATGAGTTGCATTATTTTAATTTCGTTTCACATATCATCCTGTAATTCCGTAATCAGAAGTCGGATCAAAACTTAATTCAGGAACCTTATTTGGGAGTATATTTCTTTTCATATGAATCTGAGTTTGTAGGAAACGGTTTAGCCATTTCCGAGAAAATTTAGTGAAATTATTTGTCACACACGCATTTGCTGATCTCGACGAACTGAGTCGACTGGTATATGGGAGTTATGTTTTTCCAGAATTAATTACTGTAAGTAGTTTAAATCAATATAATTATGGAATTACTTTCAACTCGAAAATGCTGATATCATCTGGTTTACATGTGGCATATTCGAAAGATTATGTTGCCAAAAACGAACCGTGCCAAAATTGGTCCGAGGCAAATTGTCATGAAAAAGGATGCTGTACACAGTCTTTTTGAAACTTCGAAACAATTATATGTAACAGTATAAAAAATCGTGTTTCACGTTGGTCCCAAGCATTGCTTTATCATACAGCGTTCAAAACTCCTACTGCTGGAATAGGAGGAAAAGTCGCTTATACAAAAATGTCGATATCTCCGTTGAAAATGAACGGATTTTAACAATCTATGACTTGTTGGATAGGTATTACCGAGCGAAATCTAAGTCTAAAAACATATTCTGTTTTCAAGGTCAAATGTGACAGATACTGTCAAAAAACTAAAAATTTTGACATAAAACTTCGTATAACTCAAAAAGTAAACATCCGATCTCAACACCATTCAATAGCGTTACTGAAGAAAATTGATGTAACTCGATCAAATGAAAAGCTAGAGAGGTACTTTTTTCAGCAAAGTTGCTTGCAATAAAATTTTCACAACTTTATTCTACAACGAAATCATTTTTGAGTTTAATTAAGAAAGTTAGATTTCAGATTTCAATCTAAATGAGGACCACCCTTGTAACTTTTTTCATCAACGAGAGCGCACAAAAAAACAAACAAAAAACTAATATTTAATAGTGAAAATAGTTTTGTCACGCTAAATTCTCGTTTCGGCACCAGAAAAACTATATGACCGTGCGATGCCAGATCGTGCGCGCTGAATTCCAGCTAGTATCGGGGTGGTGGTAGAGGAAAAGAATCGGTATAAAGAGGAAAAAAATCGGTATAAATCCGTATAATTTATTTTACATTGATCAGATGTTTTTTATATCAATTATTGCGTAAATGACATGACGACACGTACATAAATGTAATTATTTGAATCTTAAACGATATTTTAATATTTAATAATACGAAAAAACGTAGTTTTCTCCATAGTAAATTATCTCTATCTTTCTTTCACTCATTGAAGTGCCTAAATACATCCAGGAGAATACATATCGGTCGAAAAGGGAAATTTCGTAATTTTTAATGTTGAGAGAAAGTATAAAAATCTGTTTTAATCCACCTAGTGGTGTAATGCTAATTTTGTTTGATTCTTGAAAAACAAAAAGGTTTATCCATCTACTAGTATAACCTACAGACTTGCAGGTACTTCCGAAATCGGAATCCGGGAACCGGTACAATCGAAGTCGGTTGAAGAAAAGTGACTGGGATCCATATTTGAGTCTATAGTCACGATATCTGGTCGTTACTCGAAAACCGGGAATCAAAAAAGCCGACATCAATTTGTTTGGCTGTCTACTGACAATGACAATCGATTGGAATAGTTTTGAGGCAAGTTTAGAAATTAGTTTACGTGTTTTACTAACCGCTTTTTGTAACAGTATAAATATTATTAAAATCTTCCCCTGTAATTCCGCAACCGGATGTCGGATCCAGATGAAATCCAAGAATTCAATATGGGACCATGAGACCTTTCATTTGAACCTATATTCATTTGTGAAAATCGGTCAAACCATCACTGAGAAAAGTGAGTGAGATCCATTTTGGAATATATGACCACTATTTCCGATGCTTCTGAAATCGGATACCGGGAATCAGGATAGTCAGAATCGGTTTATTTTATTTGTCCACTGGTAATTGCTACCGATTGGAATAGTCACGGGGTCAGTTTAGAGTTCTTTTATGTTGTTTGTTTCGCCATTTTAAGTGAGAGTATCAAATTTTTAACACACTTTACCCTATAATTCCGGAACCGGAAGTCGCATCCGGATGAAACTTTGGAGTTTTGTAAAAGATTATGAGACTTTTCATTTGAACTAAAATTCGGTCACGCAATCTCTGTGAAAAGTGATGAAACAATTTGAAATTAGATTTTTTAGACTAATCACCCTGTAATTCCGGATCCGGAAGTCGGATCAAACTGAAATTCAGGAACTTTGTATAAGACGTTTATACCTTTCATTCGTATCCAAGTATGTGAGAATCGGTTCAGCTATCTCGGAGAAAACTTAGTGCACTTATTTTCATTTTTTTGCATATATCATCCTGTAATGCCGGAGCTGGAAGATTTGAATAAAATGCAGGAACTTTGTATGGGGTTGGTTATAAGACCTTTCATTTGAATCTATGTTTGTGAAAATCGGTTCAGCCATCTCTGAGCAAAGTGAGTGCAAAAAAATGTTACACACACACACATACATTTTGCGTTCTCGAGGAACTGAGTCGAATGGTATATGACACTCAGCCCTTCGGGCCTCGGTTCAAAAGTCGGTTTTCACAGTGATTGCATAATTTTTCTATATGAGAAAGGTAAAAATTATAATACACGAAATTTTGGTGTAAAGTTTTCTCTCATTGTTAATAGAAAAAGTATGTTTTTCAGTTTTTAGTGTCGATTACATAATTAATATACACACTTAAAAAATTTCGCAGAATTCGATAATTTTTTACCGAATTTTCAACAGTTGAACGTTCGGTAATCAGTTCGGTAATGAATTTGATTACCGATCGTTCGGTAATTGCTGAACTGTCAAACAACTACCGTAAACTGTAAACCAAATGGATCTAACTGATCTAACGGTAATTTTTTGTTTGTTTGTTTTTCTTTTTTTAATAACTGTTTGACAGTAGTTTCAGAACAATCAGTTTTCACAGAAGTTCGGTTTTTGGAAGATAATTTTACCATACGAACAGTATGGTTTTTACCGTACTCGTCGACTATTCAGATTTACCGTATGAATTGTATATCTATTTATAAAATTCTGTAATGAAAATTTACTTAAAACTGATCGCCCGGGAAGAATTTGCATAATTATTGTAAAATAAAACTCATGTACCGAAATATCGGTCATTTCTATAGATTACCGAAATTTCTCGTCAAAAATATTACCGAACAAAGGAATTAAATCTTAGTGTGTGTAGAATCTGCAAGAGTCTATCGAGAGGAGAGAGCAACTGATGGCAAATAAGGCGCATGAGTGTATTTTTTATTTATTATTGTATTGAATGAGCGAAATACACAAAGCTTTTACATGTACTACAAACTTTGGGTACGTTCTGAGAGTTCAACTGTTAATCCAGTGACATTCGTCGGCCGGAATCGGTCCAATTGTTGACCCGCTTGATTACATGAATGTACTTGAAAATCTGTAGAACACTAAAAAATGCTGGTAATTTCACCAGGAAGTGTCGAACCTAGAAGCCGACCTGCCTGGCTACCGGAATTATATCGGGCTGCAGAACAAACGACGACTCTTAAAGATTTGATTAACTATTAATCAAAACCTAAGGAACAGGAAAACGTTATGAAAGAGAATTGCGAGAATGAAATAGTTTTCCTCAAATGCCATACTCGAAATTGATTTGCATTAATACATTTTCATTGTTTTATTTTTGCACTTAATCATCTGTGAGTTTAGTTCACCTGATGATCGATTTCGGTAGCATAGCTAAGCGAGTTGAGAAAATTTCACCACCTTTTGGATAGTCAAAACATTGTTTGAACATCGTTGTGCCATGTAATCAGCAGATGAGCGTTGAGCTCACGTCAAATATAAGAGCCCATTGACAGACGATTCGTGATATGTGATTGATGTGTTTGAATTTCAACAAATTGCATCACATTCCTATGATCAGAGCCGAAAATGTAACGTATTTTCAATGAAAAACTACTATCCACTAGCCGCATCTTCGGTTGTTTACTGTCTCATTCGTAACGAGTCTAGTCCCTAGTCCCTAGTCCCTAGTCCCTAGTCCCTAGTCCCTAGTCCCTAGTCCAAAAGCAATATTCCAAGAATTAATAAACGAAACCGAAATCTTCACAGCAGTGAATAAACTGCAGACCTCATCTCAAAACACATCAACATCCTCTCTGGATGGCTTCTGGGCGTTGCCTGCGTGGAGCTTCCAGTCTGCAGCACCTCGGTGATACAACCGCAGGTTTCTATTTTCCATAATTCCTCATTTAATTACCGAAATTCCAAAAAGACAATAAAAATGTGCTGGAAAACCAATTTTTAACGGCCTCATTTGAATATAAAATGATTTGCCTGCTTTTTTCGCCTCGGCGGAAATAAAAACCGGGAGGATTAATTCCTCAGACCACCAATCACTGCCAGCTTGTACCGCCCGTCTTGTGCCTCACGATTGATCAATTTTCGTGCAGTTCATAAATAGTGTTTTCTTTTTCCGCGCTGACCGACCATTGGCTCTACGAATAATGGTGGAATCGAAATTCTCATGAATTCATAATCAGCGAATGATAAATTCGGTACCTAATTTCTGCACCCCCTGGAGCGGCTGGGCGGGTTCGGTTCTCGGTGGTCGCACTGAACGGTATCGATTTCTGTCACTGGCTCTGTGACTGGCGGCAGAAGCAGCAGTGAGCTGTGATTTTCGGTTATTGTTTTTGACAAATATTCAAATCAAAACGGCTACTTTTCGGATCTACCCGATTCATCTGGACGGTTTATCGTTTTACGGTGCACGTTCCGTTTTTGCTGTCGCCGTATGGTAATCGATACCGTGAGGGTTGCGGGTTGCCTAAACCCTATCTTACGATTGACATGACTGCATTAAGAATTATGACTTCATATCACGCCCGGTGACAAAGTCATCATGAGAGGTCGAAGGAAATTTTGAGGTTATAGCCAATATGATTTCTCTGCGCCGATTGCTGTGTTCTATGATTCTTCGGAGCGAAATATCGATTTTCGTGCGCTGTAAAAGTATTCCATTGTCACTAGTCTCAATGCCATTCGATTTCGATTTCTTTCCGTGCCGATGTACAATGATTGACAACTGTCAACTTGATTCAATTTAGTTCCGATTGAACGCAGAACTGCACGCTCTCCCAGTTCACCGTTCGGGGACAGGGAATCCTGTAATCCGCCCGTGCCGAAAGGACGTGAAAAGGTTTTCCATTTCCATACCATCAACAAGTTTTGTCCTCAACTCGGTTGCTATTTCCACTCTAAATAATTACGAACGCGCCATCATCAGCGTCGCCGTCCTGCTGGAATGAACCCGGAAATGGTCGTCGGGATGAGTGGAAACCATTTTCATTAATTTCCAAAGGTTGGTGGATGTGGGTGTGGGTCGCCGCTCCGACAAATGCTCAGCGCACAAGGGACAGTAATAATGAGTACGGGATTGTTTTGACTCAGTTCGGTGTAATTTTTTCCCCTTCTGTGGGGGACTGAAGGAAGGTGAGTCGTCTGTCTGACGACGGGTTGGCAGCACCCTTTTTCCCCGTTCTCCGGAATTGTCGTTCTCCTTCATTGGGAAATTGAAATGAAATAATGAAGTGTAGTTGACAAACAGAAAAAGGAATTGAATGGGAATGTCAGAAAGTAGTTGGAGTCTATGTTTATGCTTTTGCTTATGTACTTAATGAAGCCATCGGAAACTCGAAGCGCGAGTGACGGCATCTTAATGGAATAATTATGTGCCAGTAAACTTCGCAGAATTGATTTAATTAAGCAGGGATTGATTTCAAGTAGCGGCGAAGGTGATTTTTGTTGTGGCGTTAATTGAAGTTTTTGTGCACTGAAATGTTTTATTTAAGAAGAACGGCTAAACATTGTTATTTTTTTAGTTTTGAAAGTAATAATTGCGTTTAGACTACTCGTAAAAATTATTTAAGTGCAGTGACTCATGTTTTGTTGTCTAATGCTCATCTTTCAAATTTTTAAATTTCTGTCGCTCGCTTACTGAATAATATCCCGAAAAGACTATAAACAACGATTTATCCCGAAACCATGTTAATAAAATAGCAATATTGAATTTTTAAAACGAGGGTTATTTATTGCACTTTGAAGGAAAAAGAGAGAAATTCCTCTGATTTTTTGTTTGATGAAATTTTGAACTTTTCTTCAAATATCATTTATCATATTCTGGGCACTCTGTTTATCAATATGAGCGACCGTTTTGTTCCACCATCTATTCATCTCTGTGGCATCGAGTCACACCTCTACTCTTCTTCAACATATGTTTGACAGCTGCCCAATATTTTTCAATTGGTCGGATTTAATAGTTGGGTCCTTTTCGAAGAAATCCACCTCATTATCTTGATATCACTACTGCACTGTAGTGCTGTAGTGACTTCTTGCGAAATCAAGCCAACAATTTACAGATACATTGTATGCTTCAATATACGGAAGAATAGGAGAGACCAGGGTTACCTTGAGAGGCAAGGTTATTATACGCAGGGGCGACATCTATATTGATTTCGTTAGGGTACTAAATTTCAGGTCTTTTCGTGTTGTCCTTTGTACAGGAGCCCGTCAGTCCAGTTTCTGCGCTGATGAGTAAATTTCTGTTTTTGTAAAGTAACACGTGTAACGTAGCACAGGAGCTGGGGTTTACTAGGAGATTGATAGTACCTACTAGCTCTCTCCGGACAGTACCAGCCTAGATGCCGTGTGGAATCCGGCGGAAAAAATGAACCAAGAATAGATCCACTGGGTTCCTGCTTCCATGTCGTAGAAGGCGACAATTGCAGGAGTTTCTTTTTCTTTACAGTTATCAGATGTTTTCAATGTTTCACTTCTGATTACTCTATTTTACTAAATTATCTCTTCATTTAACCTATCAATTTCCGTCTAGCTTCGGAGAAAAGTTTTATTTGGAATGTTTTCTTCTTCCATGTTATTGATTGTCTTTCAGGATTATAAATTGAATGATAAAAATCAACTATTGCGCAAATCCGTTGATATTACAAAGGTAATAACAGAGTAAAAGAACACTTGATATTAATATTTCAAACAATAAATTAATATTTTTCTCGGTAGCCGGCTACCCAGATCAAACAATATAACCAAATAATAATTTTAATAAATAATTAAAATAATAAAGCGGAAATAATATAGAGTCAAGAGGTGCGTGAAATCTGTTGACCTTTATTTGGTGATTTTATAACAACTGTTTAGAATATGCCAATGCAATGAATCAACTATTTTGTCTAAATCCTATTCACTCGTTTATTTTGTATCACGTAATTTCATTTATAAACCATATGGAAGTTTTTATTCTCAGTTTCCTTGAATAAGAGCTGTGCATCAAGACTTCCCGGGACTTAAATATAGGATAAACGTTCACTCGGAAAGTCAGTGAGTTTAGTGGTGCATCCAAGCATCTTGAAACCGGAACATAATGAGTCGCGCGCGAATACTACCAATACTGAAATTTTTACTAACAAATATCCTTCTCCCTTGACACTTGTGGAGTGCGCAGTAGTATATACGGCCTCTAATAACAACAAGTGTTGGACTAACATCCCTTTCCATTCCTTAGACGATCTACGTTCGGGCCTGGCCGACGCCGGTACTGATCAATGTATTCTGGGGTTACCAGAAGATGTACATTGAAGGATGATTTACCAGTCCCAGGTTGGATCATCTAGAAATTCCCTGTACAATTTCAGCTAATCCCGATCAGTAACGGAGTAGAGACCAGGGGTGGTCGCTCAAGCTCAAGCTCAAGTAACACGTGTAACGTAGCACGTCTAATTTACATTCGATTACCAAAAGCGTGATATCATTGGAAAGAGTATTCAAAACCCTACAAAATGGTGTAATGATATCCAGTGTAACCTTAGTTTTGTTTCTGGTAATTCGTGATTGCTCGGGAGAATGTTCACTGGGTAGGTTGACCGAATTTTGTGCGGAGTTGGTCGATCGAGTTGTAAATTTAACTTAGAGCAATGTACACCTGGATATTCGTGAAACTGTAACCTTTTTATTATGCTTATATTGAAGGGAAAATATACATGAGAAATATGTAATAAGAATAAATTAAAATTTCTAACAAAGAAAAAATAAGAACTCAGAATCATTAAATGTTGGAAATTGTTGATCAAAATGATGATTCCAATACTAGATGATTTAAATGCCATCTAAACATTTAGCATTTAGAGTTCCTGACAGGATTTGTCGCTGATTGACTCAACCCCAATCAAACCTCGTCCATCGGCATATAATATGCTGCAGATGTAGGCCTTCCTGAAGTTATCAGATCTCTCCCCAAGGCGAGTTGGCGAACAGATTCGGGGGAGCGTCAGGGTCGTAAATCACGGTTTGATCATATACAAATGTATTATATTCTTCAAAATATTTTTTTTGATTCTTTAAAAACAAAAAGGTTTGTCCATAAACTAGTATAACCTACAGAGTGAAACAATACTCAGGTCGGATAGACCATCTTTGAGGAAACGAAAAGAGGTTCTTCTGAAACTGGAATCTGGAAACCGGTATAATCGAAGTTGATTCCAGAAAAGTGACTTCCATTTTTGAGTCTATGGCTACAATCTTCGGTCATTCTTCAAAAACCCAAGAACAAGGAAAGCCAAATTAATGTTTGGTCGTCTACTGACAATGGCTACCGATTGGAATAGTTTCGAGGTAAGTTAAGGAATTTTGTTACGTGTTTTGTTTCGCAGCTTCAAGTGACGGTATCCAATTTTTAGCACATTTTCACCATATAATTCCGGAACCGGAAGTCGGATCCGGATGAAATTTGGAAGTTTTGTATGGGACCATGAGACCTTTCATTTAAATTTAAGTTGAAATTGGTCACGCCATCTCTGAGAAAAGTAAGGAAGTTCCGGAACCGGAAGTCGAATCAAAATAAAATTCAGGAACTTTGTGTGGGGTTACAAGAGCTTTCGTTTGAATCAAAGTTTGTGAAAACCTGTTCAGCCGTCTCTGAAAAAAGTAAGCGCACTTATTTTCATTTTTTTTGCGCATATCACACTGTAATTCCGGAACCAGAAGTCGGATTCGAATAAAATTCAGGAACTTTATGTGGGGTTACAAGACCTTTCATTTGAATTTAAGTTTATGACAATCGGTTCAGCCATCTCCGAGAAAAGTGAGTGCAAAAATTGTTACATACATACATACATACATACATACACACTTACACACACATTCACACACATACAGACATTTTGCGTACTAGACGAACTGAGTCGAATGGTATATGAAACTCGGCCCTCCTGGCCTCGGTTCAAAAGTCGGTTTTCACAGTGATTGCAAAACCTTTCTATATGAGAAAGGCAAAAAGTAAAAAGGGAAGTTTTTATGCGTACCCTCATAATACAAAATGTTACATGCTAACTTTTTATTTCACTAACGAACATTTTCTATTGATGCATTTGATGTGTTTCACATATTTTGATTGACCGATTTTTTTACATTCGCATTTGGATGTTATTACAAAAAATCACAAATGTGCTCAAAAGCTTCATGATAGAGCAAACCGTTTATCAGTCTAAACAGATATTTTGAAATCAACCTCGGCCAACCAGCTTCGGTCTCCCCTATGCTTTTTCAGGCAATCCTGATGAAAATTTTGGAGTTTTTGTGTCGTCTTGCCTATCACGAAAAATTGGGTTTTCGTTCGCAGTAGCAAATATCTAGCCAGATCATAATCTTTCTCCTCAAGAATTTATCTGCTAGAACGGATTTGCACTTGCTTGGGGCATCGTTTTCTTTTTATTTAAAAGAAAGTTTTATTCAGGCCTATATGCGTACAAGCTTTACGTGGCCGATTGAGCCGATTTATTAAATTGAAGATTTTTTTGTATTGGATCTCGTTGTCACCCTTTTTCTAAAGAGAGAGGAGCTTCCATTTCCCTCCTGCGAGGGTTGAGGGGCACTTTGTTCGTGACTCGTTTCGTAATTGCCTCATCGGTGGTATTGTTCGCGGTCTTGAGTTCATTGCTAGTTGCAGTAGATGCGCCTAGTTGTACATTGGTTGCAGTTGCAGGTTGGTTGGATGGTGATGGTAAGTTGTTAACGGCAGCTGGTGTACTTTGTTCTATAGGGGATACTGATGGTTTCGTTGAAGGGAATGCTTCATTGTTGTTGGTGGCTGTCACAGGTGTATTGGGGTTGCTTGTAGTTGGTGTGAAGGAAGCACCGTTGTCCTTTGGTGTAGTTGTCTCCTTGTTCAGTTTATCACATGGATTTCCGTAGTGAGCAGCTTTTTGGAAATATTGACATGTGGCCATCTGATTGTCATAGGTAACAAGTGATTTGCACGGGATTCTTGTATTCTGACCAAAAGTCACATAAGAAGATATAGGCCTTTTCAAGCGCATGCGTAACAAACGTACGCCATTTAGATTACCGGGGAAAAAGTTCTTCCACTTTTCTTTTTCGATAGAGAGAATCTCTTCGTATTGGGACATAGTTTTGCGAATATAAGAATCGATGACGCTTGAGGGAAGATCATGCACACGCACTTCTTTAGCGCTATCTTCCATATACATATATATATACTGTAATGCTATGCTTAATGTTTTCATGCTTCACATAATGCACATTGTTATTGTCTTTTGCGAATTGAATTGCATCCAACTCTTTATAAAACTGGATGTAAACAACATTATTGGTCTTATTGCATTGAAGTAAATGCACACGTTTAATGTCAAGATGCATTTGCCCCTTAAGCAAACCTTCAAGTTCTCGTATCGAAGGTCGAATTTTGCACTGCCTGAAGTCAACAATAAATGTATTCTTTCGTGTCGGCGGTAGCTTTTGTTCGTTTGGTTCACTCATTTCGAGGTCGTTCTATTGTTCACTACACAATACTGTACTTGGTTTCTTCCGTCCCGAACGTATGCGGGTTTGTTTTATCGACTGGCTTGGATGAGATGAGAAAGCAAACTGGGGGCATTGTCTTGACCATAGGGTTCTGTTTGTAACCTTATTTCGGGGAAGCTGTCGATAATCCGTCTTCGCGTGCGTTTTATCGTTTAAGATCTCATTGTATAACTTTCGGGCACATCTTTCAGATTCTGTTTGTCGGTCCAGTTAGGTTGCATACTGGCCCGAAAAGAATGAGAATTCTTCTTGCAAACGAACCCTCCTGACGGTACTTTGTTTGAATTTCTTAGTTATATTCTTATACGATCTTTCCAATTTTCCATCTCTTTAAAAAACGTTTTGTTTCTTATATATGCAGTAGACACCAGATCTTTCGGTACGTATTGCGGATAGAAAAATAAAAATGGTTCCAATATTCGGGCATACTTTTAAGGACCGGTAAGGTATGAAGTCGTTCAATGAGAAAACTGTAACGAATCGTAATGATAAACATAATATGATGGCTAAAACCCGGACTCGCAAATTGTATCACGAATATTTGATGAAGGTTATTGCCGATTGCCGAACTCGTGTTCTGGAACAGTTTAAGCATATTTAGTTTAGCAGGCAATATGCAGCTGTGGTCGAGCAAGCCAAAGCTTCATCACTACCGGAATCAGGGTTACCAGATATACGGATTTATCAGTGTTCTACTGATTTTCAAATATATTGGTAAAACTTACCTAATTTTATACGGATTTTATTCAAATCAATACGTAGAAATATTTCCAATCAATTGGTAAAATAATATTTCTGATTGAAACTAAACTGACTGAGCTGTAAGTGTTCAAAAGCTGACCACATTTCTAATATGAATTTCTAATTTGCACCCCGATATAGAAAAATTGTAAGGAACCACACTGAATGTAATAAACACTGAAAACGGAAAACCAGACTTTTTCTACTAACAATGAGACTTTCTTTCATAATTAAAAATGAATATATGAATATATTCCCTATTAAAATAGGGAAATTTCGAAAATCTTGGACCAATCGATTGCAGAGAAGTCGGCACAGACCATAATGGCAAAATAAAAATTTGCTTTCACATAACTTAAGAAATCATAATACTGAACCCATGTGCAATATTTCAGCCAAATCCAGACTATGCCACTTTTTACGTTGTAAATTTCTGCAATTTCTCACTTTCATTATGGGTAATTTGCTAATCAAATTGGTATGTAACCGTACATCACGAGAGAAAAACTCAAATTAAACTGAGTAATCCATACATGCTTACACAATTTCTGAAAGCGAAAAATTATCAACGCGTTCCATGCGATGGAAAGAATTTCGCCGCATTGCGACAGGTATTCTTGCTCATTACGACACGACTTTCTGTCTCGTGCTGCTGTTTCAATTGCTCTGGATTTGAATTAATGGATTAATTGACTCGTTCAATTTTATTTCTAGAACTTTTTTCACATCGAAGTGTTAGTGTCTGTATGACCGAAACTTGAATTTCATTTTCCGTTAGACGAATACAGTAACGCCTGAAATCGAAGGTACCAAACCTTGCTCGCGGAAGCACCAGAGCCTGTTGTTCATTTGATTTAGTTTTCTCGGTATTGTCTCATTGTTCGCAATACTTTCTTTCGTGATTTGTTATCATCGAAAGAAGCGCTTTTAAAACTCTATTGAATGAGATACGAGCTCAACACGAATTTCGTGTACTACTAGTGGGTTTCTACAGTGTCCAAATCAATTATTTTGTTCCTGTGTCTGAAACAGATATCCTGATACAAACAATATTGAAGTCTACACGTAGTAGTCGAAATAAGCTAAGCCTTGGGGTAATACACTCCCCTTTTGTGGAATTTGACATTCTGTTTCAACTTCGTAGCCGATTCTTAGCGTACAAAATCATTGTATGACAATTGCTATGATCCTATTTGACACCAAGAATCCTTCTCTGGCGGGACTCGAACATCCGACAACTGGCTTGTAAAACCAGCGCCCTACGCATTGACCCGCAAACCCAGGAAAGTCCAGAGCTCGAGTCGTAAATAGTAGAATTAAAAGAAATGATTTTTCGGACGTTTTACCTCCCATAAGTTCGGATTGGTGGGCAAGGAGTCAACCAAGCATTCATAATTAGCGGACTTTTCGAGTTTTTAGTGATTTCCATCGATGCGTTGGATGACTGAAATAAACTAACGATGCGTATTTTAATACAATTTTTATAAAAATAATTATCTATTTTCACGAGCATAGACAGCATCAAACAGCAGTATTAATCACTTTATCGCTTCATTTTCAACGTCACTCCCTAGTGAAATAGAGAAATTTTTCAAATTTAATCAAACCCCTAAATGTCAATGACTGCCTAAGGCTGCCTGTACAGTTTCGACGCCACGACGTCTGCCACGGATCGAAGCCGACCGGGAGACTCGAAACCTGTCCTCGGAAGAAGGGCTAAAGGTCTATCGCTAACGAATCCACTCAGTGCGAGTACCAAAAAATAACAGCCTAAAACCACCGCAGAGCATCGAAGCAACGCCGATCGCATTCCAAAGTGACAGATTTAAACACCTCACGCACAGCTGGGGAGTATTTCTTCAATTTCTTTACCGACTGACTGACCGACCGACGGGACGCATCGGAAGAGGTGTCCCGCTGGTCGGAGGAAAGAACACAGACCCCGTATACAACCAGCTTTTGTTTTGTTCGATTCTTCAGCTCGATCTCGGTCAAGGGGGCCAAAATAATAAGAAGAAAATTAACGAATGATTTGAACTCAGCGTGAAACTTTTATCATTTTCACACTTTAAACGTTTTTTTTTCTCCTTCTCCTGTACGGCCTCTCCCGCGATAGCAGAATGTTCCGTCCGGTCCGGGTTCCTGTGGGTGAAGATGGGGGCCGACAGACGGCCCGCGAACCAACATCGAGAACGGGGGCCGCTGTGAATAAATTCATCTTTTATTTTTAGAGGGATTAAAATTAATATGCTTTGAGTTTGAAGATTATTTTCGGCCGTTCCTTCTGGTTCTCGTTCATTAATAAAATGAAATTATTATTTATGGTAGTTACCGGCCGAATTCTTTTCTGTCCTTTGCTGGAGATTTTAATTCCGCCTTTGTGCCCGATGTACACGGACCTATTGTGTAGTTTGTTGTTCTTCACTTCACGGTTGATTTTGGTTGGACACGAGAGCTTTTCGTAGGATTGGATGTGAATGCACCAAATATTTTGAAATGTTAAACGTTTTGATTGTTGTTTGTCCGATTTTGAATGTGCGGAAGGGTTTAATGGTATTGAGATGTAGATTAGATTTTTGCTCTTCTATTCATTGTATTCAGGTCGTCTTTGAACTAAAGAATGACAATTACATTTTAACGAAGTTCAATAAATACTTTATTTTTAATCACAGCGATCGCTTCCGATGTTTTGCGTTCTATGGATTGAGGCTGAGTATCTTGGAAGCAGGATGCTTTACTTCAACCCCAGATAAAAAATTTCAATGCATATCACAAACTAGAACCGCCTCGGTCGTCAAAATTTGAGAATCCGAAGTGCCTACAAGTTCCTATATTATATCATGTCTGTATAAGTTTGTATTAATTTAAATGTTGGATCTTGGATTTTCCCCCTCATTTTTCTGGTTATTCCGAATATTTACATCGAACATATTCTTATGTATAATTAAATGGAAATGATACAAATAATTCTCCAAGATAGTAATAGTAATACCGAAAAGAACTTTTAAACTGATACGCTATAAATAATTGCCATTTGTTTGGTGCGAGCTGTACACAAAACAAAGCTTCCTACTGGTCCCTTCACTGATGCCGGACGAACACAGGTCAATGAATTTCCAGGTCGTAGAACTGCACACAATACGAATCACATTTATACTGACGCTCGCTAAATAAAAGGGCTCTCTTTGAATATTTGCGTCATGACACATTTACAGTCAATAGGACGGGGCTAACAAAACTAAAAATACATAAAGTCAAATGTCTTTCAGAATCATTGAATTTATTTTAGGTTAAACAAGATCTATTGCCATTTTTTTTTTTGAGTGCAAATGGCTTACAGAACATTCTCCAAAATTGCGTCTGATCCACACCGAACATCGTCGCAAAACGGCCTCTGAATTGATAAGATAGGCGCACAAAGCGAATCGTCCAATCAGCCACAATCGCTGTTGAATTGATTGCAGTGGATGTTTCTCTGATAAAATTAGAGCTAATTATGTAAGCCCGATGTCTGATGCACAAGAAAAAGTGATCGAAAATCAACCAATTGATAATTAGTTATGATTTATAAAATTTTAATTCAATCTCGCGTACCATACCGAATGTCCACACCTTCCTTTTCACTCCACTCATAAACCGCTTTTCTCAGTGTTTTTTACCAAAACTTTTAATCTGGAACACATCTTTTTTTTCTATATAGGGGTGTTAATTAGAAACTCAAGGAAAAATACACGTAGAAATGTTATAAGGTTTTAAACACTCACAGCTCAGTATATTTTGTATCAATTATTAATATTATTTCATTATTTGATTGGAAATATTTCTAAGATTCGATTTAATGTATAAGTGATTGAAATTTTTATTAGTAGCGAGCAGTGTCCTATTTTGTCTGCTAAAAATTTCCGGCATATCGGATTTCCCTGCCATAGACGACGGTTTTGAAGGAGTAAGCGATATATCAATGAGAAAGCATCGCTCTGATTGGTCAATCGATGCAAAAGCGAAGCTGTTAGAAGCACGCGAATCTATAAATAGAAGCAAAATTATAGCTAACGTTTCAGTCCTACGCGTATCATGCTAGAGGTAAGTTGTTTCTCGACAGCATGACAAAAAGTGCCATAAAACGACTTGAAGCTTTAATTGGTATGCTCTGATCTTGTGTCGTGCAAGCTCGGATGAAATTCCATATAATGTCGTTTCGCTTGAGAAATTGGCATCTACTCCAGGGTAAATTTTGAGTGTTTAAGATTAATTTCTAATTTATATAAGATGAACTCGATTGAGAATGAGAAAAAGTTTATCGCTTCAAAGGAAATCGCAGAATAGTAGAGAAACTTAACGCTATAAAAATAACTTACAAAACTTGAACACAATCTTGGCGAAGAGAAGCTTTAAATCAAAATTGTATCGCAGGTATGTGCAAGGATATAATTGCATACATTTGGGATATTGGTGTAATTTCATCGGCTATAAAACAAACATTGGTCGGTGTTGGTTCCTAATCAAGATCAATCTAGGCAGACTCTCGTGCAATTGCGGATTCAAAAGTGTGACGACTGATTGAACTGTTTGATTGCAGATCATTAGAAATTTTGATTGCCTTGTTCCACATCAATGGCTCGAACAACCCCATGGGGCTGATCCTTGTAGTTTTTCATCTGCACGTCTGGTTTAATAGTGTTCATAACTGTCCGACATTTTTTCTTCAATTGGCCCAACTTTCGGTGAATTTAATGGATTCATATCTTTTGGCATACAATGGACTCCGTTGGCTCGGTACCACTCCAACCATTTTGAGCGTAGTAGCAGTATGCTAGATCAGACCAAAACATAGTTTATCCATTGTGTTTCCTTATGAATTACAAGATACACTTCTTAAGGCACTCTTTTATTTAAATCGCTCCGTTGATAGATAGAGTTTGAGGGAGCGTTTATTTCACCAAATCCACAAATCGATCAAAATTTACCACTTTCAATAAATTTTTCTTTCGGGAATCCTCCGATCAAATTTCAACTAAAATCTATGAGTTTGTGAAATTTTTTTTAGATATCTTTGAGAAATTGAATTTTCGGTACTTGGAACTGATGTGTCGGAAATAATTTTAATCGTTTGTCAATCAATTAAACACGCACAATATTAGAATTATATGGCTAGTTTTATTCGTTTTTACGTTGCCACTTGTCGGGAGTGGTTTCAACGTTTCAAAAATGGTGATTTCGATGTCGAAGACAAACATGGTGGTGAAAGAGAAAAAACCTTCAGATGAACAACTAGAGGCATTGCTTGATGAAGATTCGTGTCAAGCCCAAGAAGAGCTTGTCGAATCGTCGGAAGTGAGTCAGCAATTCATTTAAAAACGTTTCAAGGCCCTGGGCATGATTCTGAACGAAGGACACTGGGTGTCGTACGAGTTGAAACCGAGAGACATCGAGCGCCGTCTATTTGTATGTGAGCAACTGCTTCAAAGACAAAATCGTAAAGGGTTTTTACATCGAATCGTAACCGGCGGTGAAAAGTGGGTTCGATACGATAATCCTAAACGCAGTAAATCATGGAGAAAGTCCAGGTATGCTACTTCGTCGAAGGTAAAACCGAATATTCACGGCGCCAAGGTTATGATTTGTATTTGGTGGGATCAGCTCGATGTGATTTACTACGAGCTCTTAAAACCGGGTGAAACAACCACAGGAGATCGCTACCGAACGCCACTGATGCGCCTTAGTCGCGCGCTAAAAGAAAAGAAACCACAATATCAAGAGCGACATGATAAAGTCATCCTCCAACACGACAATGCTCGGCCTCACGTCGCAAAAGTGGTCAAAAATACCTGGAAACGCAGAAATGGGAAGTCTTGCCCCACCCGCCATATTCCCCAGATGTCGCCCCTTCTGACTTCCACCTATTCCGTTCGATAACACACGGCCTTGCAGATCAACATTTTCAATCCTTCGAAGAATTGGAAAAATGGATTGCTTCATGGATAGCGTAAAAAAAAGAAGATTCCTTTTTTAGAGCCGGGATCCGAAAATTTCCAGAAAGATGGGAGAAAGTTGTCGCTAGCGACGGACAATTTTGGAAAAAAAGTTTTACTCCTGATACTTATAATTTAAATACAATACACTCAGAAAAGGAGCAATTTTTACACAAATTTGTTATATGTGAGTACTAATTACTCAATTATTGGCTCATTACTCAGAAAATGAGTACATTTTACCCAAACATCGTTTCCAGTGAAAGAACTTAAAGGGTGTAGCCGAGTTTGCATAGAAAAACTGCCCCCAAACAGAATAAAAATTGATATACGCTGTTTGAAATGGTTTATATTGGAGATGATTTTCCCAAAATTTTAACCCATTAACTGCCATATTGGTGGAGCTAGGATGGATCTTCTGATTTTCATTTTATTTAAATTTTTGAAAAACCCCTTTAGCAAAGAAATTTAAAAAAAATCAGGAATATTTTGGGAATAATGGTAAACTTTTCTGATATTTTTCAGAATTTTTCAAAATGTATTTCATGTAAAAAAAATGTTCAAAATTTTCGACTTTTTTTCATTCGTGCTTACAATTTTGGTACCACTCTAGATTTTACATTAAAAATAAATCATTTATGAGTACATTACGCTGTAATTTGTTCAGATTTTATAAAAATGTCGACAGGTATAATATCAGACTTAAAAAAAATCATTCGGAAACCATGCGTCCCCATCAAATTGTCATCATCCGATGGAGACGCATGGTATTTAGTTCTAAAATCATATATCACATGAACTAAATACCATGCGTTTCCATCTACAACTTGAGTTCAGGGCTAGATACCAAGCGCAGAATCAAGGAAAATTCGAATCCAAGCAAATTTTGAAAAAAACTATCAGTTTTAAGGTGAAATGTTCGTCGACATGGTACGAATAGCCAAGTTGCCTGAAATTGCTCAACAAGACAGCTAAAGTCAAACGGCTTAAGCTCATAAAGACGGATTAATAAAACTGGGATCGGACTGACAGTAAATCCGTCGAAACAAAATGTATGAGAGAAAAAGACTTTAAAATATAACACCTTCCATTGTTCATGAATTCTTGTATTCATTCATTTATGACCGCGGATAAGGATACAAAAAAAGTAATACGTCACCATAAGAAATTAATCAACGGCGTATAAACCACGGTTTTCAACAGCTACTTGGAGACCCACCTATCATATCCTGATGACATCGGCAGGGCATGTCATCAGGATAACAGACGGCAAATATTTGAAAATGGTTCTCGAATGTGATTTGGAAGGTTCAAGAAAAAGAGAAGCAAAGCGAGCAAGGTAGTTCGATTAAATGAAGGCAAAGAGTGGTCATAGTCTGAGCTGTTTGGAGACGGCTTCTAGATACAATATTCAGGCTTGAGCTGATACGTGAGAAAAGTACTCCACGAAACACCAGAAAAAGACCAAAGTGCAAGTAAATTCGATGAACAATATTTGCGAAAGCGTTTGAAATTAAATTTTTATACATAGCTCAGTTTCTCATTCATTCTTTGTTAATATATATTTCGATTAAAGCAATAAAACAATAAGATTTTCCGAAATAATAAATAAATAAAGGGGTTCTCTTCAGGAAATAGCAAAAAACTGAGAATATTAAGTTTAAATAGCATGTTGTTCGTATAGAAAATCGACTATGCGAATTAATATGTTCTTTTTGGGTCTTCGGGACTCGCCGAAGCGCTTTGACTTTCTATCTGGTTTATAGTATTTTTTAGGACTGCTAATAGCTAACCTCAAAACCTCCAGACTATCCCGCAAGATGTTGAAGTTAGAAAAGAATTACAACCATCTATTGGCACACATGTTCACTAATGCATTCCCTACATCAATGTTTGGTAAATCGAGCCAGGCGTGCGGCCGAGTTTAAATAACATGAGGAATAAAATTCTTTTATCATTATTAATTACGTCAATACTCAAGCCTTGAACTTAAGTTGTAGATGGAAACGCATGGTATTTAGTTCTAATAGCATGTGATATATGATTTTAGAACTAAATACCTTGCGCTCCCTGGGCTGAAGACAATTTGATGGAAGCGCATGGTTTTCCGAATGATTTATTTTTCTTAAGTCTGATATTATACCTGTCCACATTTTTTTAAAAATCTAAAAAATTACAGCGTAATGTACTCATAAATGATTTATTATTGAAGTACAATCTAGAGTGGTACCAAAATTGTAAGCGCGATAAAAAAAAAATTCGAAAATTTTGAGCATTTTTTCACATGAAATCTATTTTGAAAAATTCTGAAAAAAATCGGAAAGGTTTCCCATAATTCCCAAAATATTCCAGATTTTTTTCAATTTTTTTGCTAAAGGGGTTTTTGAAAAATTTAAATAAAATGAAAATTAGAAGAACCACCCTAACTCCACCAATATGGGAGTTAATGGGTTGAAATTTTGGGAAAATCATCTCCAATATAAACCATTTCAAATAGTGTATATCAATTTTTTTCTGTTTGGGGGCAGTTTTATATGAAAACCCGGCTACACCCTTTGAGTCACTCCTAAATTAGAGTTGTTCCTTTTTTTCTATAGATGAGTGGGATCTTATTCATTTTTGAGTAACTATTTTCAATCGTGTAAGTCGTCGGACACCGGACCCGATTACTCGGCTGTGTCGGAACAAATAACAAATCCAATTGATACAAAGGCTTTGTTACTTCAAGACTTAGTTTATTGAATCGATACACAGTATAGCACTGTTGCATGTTTGATATATTTGAAAAATTCTTCCAACGAGAATTGATCGCGACAGTGCAGAAACGAGCGGTTGATTCGACAAACAATAAGTCAATGAATCGCACATTCATCAGCATAGGATTGAATATTTAAATCAAAGGCTCACCCAAGCAACCGCCAAGCGCTGTGAATAGCCTTTCACCTCTCGTTAGTCATAATCCCTGTCCGACACAAACACACCTGTCAGAAGGCGTACACCAGCGCCCTTTGATTCGATTTCGCTCTAAAGATCTGATGTTATTTTACCCTCGTTCAATGCTAGCTCGTGACAGACAATCCAACTTAAGCGTTTGTGGTTGTGATAAAAATCATCAAAAGAAGTGACCGCATATGAGTTCACTTTCAATATTGACTGGTTCCTGCACTGCATTTACCCATCTCACATCTCCCACCATTATCTGATGTTTGATGGCACTTGGTTCACTGCCTTTTGTGGTCAGGTAGTAATGTGTCAATTAAGATTGTAGGCAACCAACGCAAAAGCCAGTATCATTCATCTCTATGTTTGTAGCCAACGAGAAAGCTTAGGCTAGTCAAATCTATCTCCAGATGAATAATTCTGGAGTTAGGAAGTTGCCACATTGATGTGAGGGTGGATTTCTTGTGCTTGAATTACTTTTTGAGAAATGTGTTTAACTATAGTGGAACACTTGTGCCGGTAGATGTTGGATCTTCGATTATTCATTAGTATAATTGCTAAGGAAATACTGATAGGCCGATGCGCCCATCTCAGATTTTTTTGCATTTCTCTATAGAGGGCTCTAGTGTCATGTACAATTCGTCTCAGCTTGCCGGGGTCGGATTTCTGCATATCCATTTACGTATTATTACTAAGCTCAATTTTTTCGCAGTTAGCTGGACTCATTAGATCATTGATCAAGTTCGAAAATCAAATGGCCGACACTTCGGGTTCCGGAGATGTGATTGTAAAAGTGACGTAACCACCAAACCGATTTCAACAGTCTCAGGTTCGTTCGAAAGCTACTTTCGGGTTGTGAATCAATTAAATGCCCGACGCTTCCGTATGTAATTGTAGGAGTGTTGAATATTCTAACATTTGGTATGTCGAAAACACCAAACTATTCTACATATCCTGTGTTATTACCTACGATCAATGTAGCACGCATTGAACGTTAGGCAATAGTAAGTACCAAGCATAGCAAACATATCATCGGTGGTGCTTGTCGTGTACATTAAAATTTACGATCCATTTACGAACGAAAGCGAAAATGCGCTCAAAAGCTATCGTTTTTAACATTGGTTATACTTTTCGACGCTTGTCGATTAGATAGCCATAGATGTTTATAATCAATGGCTCCAAACTTTGTGAAATCAAAGATAGATTTAATATTTGGTCGGGTTAATTTTTCGGGTTTCTGAACCATTTCCGGGTTACAGTCGGGTACGGGTAAAGAGTTTTATTTTTTATCAGGTGCGGGTCTGGTTCGGGTTTGGAAGAAAAATTAATCTCGGGTTCGGGTCGAGTACGGGTAAACATTTTTTTTGTCGATCGAGTTCGGTTCGGGTTTGAAACAATGCTTACCCGTCCATCTCTAGTTTGAATACCCGAGGCCCAATCGGCTATATATGCAAATTTTTAAACCCGAATCCGACCCGTACCGGTTAAGAAATAAATAATTGTAACCCGCACTCGACCCGAATCCGACTTTTTTTTCTGAAACCGAACTGTATTCGTCAGGTTTGGTTTGAAATACGGGTAGCTTTACCGCTCATTCTATTACATCTAAGATAGTCCTGCAGTTGGGAGCTCGCCAATAGAGATGATCGGGTTTCGGGTATTTGCACCGGGTCAGGTTAGGGTGAAAACACTTTTTTTTGTCGGTTTTCGGGCATAAAAGCGAGCATCCCGAGTCCAGACGGGCTCAAGTAAGGTTCGGGTTTAAAAATAAAAGTTTTGCATTTGCAACGATCCAGCTTTCAGTTAAAGTTGGTATTGGTTTATATTAATTTTTTACCCTTCAAAAACTAACCCTCGCTACGATAGTTCAAAACGGTTAAACGTCTTTGTTGGAGCTTTGATACCCACCGCACTTTTGTCAGTCATCCGGTGGATGCAAAGAGAAGATATCAATCACCGTCGCTAGTTGTAGTACACAGGCGCACGATCCGAAACAGCAAATAACAAAAAACCATTAGGTTGTGACCACCCAGCCTTTCCACGCGAGCTCTTTGCCCGGAGCGAATTGAACGTTTTGTGGCGGACAGACGAAATGGATCACAAGAAAAATTTGCACTTCAAAAAGGGAGTGTGCATGTTGGGATGATCCACGAGCCAAGAGGTTCTCGGTAAGCAGAGACTGGTGGGCACCTCGTGGGATGTCCTGCATCTTGATTGATGTAGGATTTGCGATAGCGATCTTAATCGGGTCAGACAAAGTGGCAGCAACAAATCGAACGTGTCACGCGGCTTCGATTCAACTTATTTGTGGATTAGAATCGACTTATGAGTTTCTGAGCAAAACCGATGCGAACGACGTAGATACGGGAGATCAGTTGCATCGACTGGGTCATAGAAACACTACAATGACTCAAGTTTGCTCTCGGAATTAAGGTTCAATTGTAGTTCTAGGTTGATAGTTTCATAAAACATAGTTAAAAGTAGATAATATGCATGTACGCCAACCAGTTGTCGGCTGGAATTCAAAGAATTTTTAGTCTCGATTCCTGCACCAACCGAAGACTTGCTGGAATTCGAACCACTGGTGGCGGTGTTCACTCAGCTCAACCCTCATTAAAATATGATTTCGATGCTTGTTTCCCCACTTGAATTCGATACGGCATTCTTCGGAAGACATTCGGTTTCCCCCCCTCTTCGTTCTGGGTTTGGTATTGCGTTCTCTGAGTGATTCTTTGTGCAAGCTGGCTAGTAACCAACCCACAACCAGCATGGCATGGAGAAAGACAAAGATAATTGGGGAATTATGGGTGTCATAAGTGGCTTCGTTCCGGCAGGGAGATTTCTCACTTCCCGAGGTGAAGGGAGGCGTGCTAAGAAGCTTACTGGAATGTGCTGTTTGCCTGTCACTTAAGTTGGCCTCCGTGAATGGGCTTTCGTCGGAAGTTACTGGAATTGATTAGAATGAATGCAAGGTGCCCCAATCCGATTCGTTTGGGTCTCGTTCCGGAAAGTGATAGAAGTGTCGTTTGTGTAGCCGTCACTTGGTTACTGAGCGCGGTTTTATTTTGATTAGCTCAGTTGTGACCATTATCAGCTTGGTTCCTGTTGTCACTTTCGTTGATTGGTTGACGAAAGATGTGGTATCGACTGTATAGGGATTTTGTTTTTGCTGTATGTGAAGTTATTTCACGAAAAAAAGTTCGTTATCGTCGTTAAGACACCAACCATTTGTCGTCATACAAAATGATGGCAATTATTCACGATTTTAAAATCGTTATGATTCCAACCGTTAGAAATAACTCTTCTCCCATGAAAATCTATCATGGTCGTACTATGCGTTACTTATGTATTTCATTCGTAACTTGTAAATATAATTTCCTCTCTGGATAATACCGTGTAATTGGTTAAGTAATAGATGAAATATAGAAGGAATAAAAGCACAACTAAAATTGTATATTTGATTCTCAACAATATTTATTTAATAATTTGAAATTAATTGTGTTTTACTCGATTTACTGACTGAGAGGCGATAATCATATAAAAATCACGAACAGACTATCACGGCTACACTGGGGTAATATTTTGGATAAACACTAAGGCGGGAAAAAATTAGAATTTCTTCCCCATCAAACATTTCGTGTTCTCAACTGGGCAAAATTTTAGCTCTATCGGTGAAACTTCGCGCCCAAAGTTGAAAATATGTCAGAGATTTAAATTTTTTTAAAAACAATCGTCTGAAGATCACCCTATGTACTGTAAGAATCAGTGCATGTATTACTTTCGTAGGAAATTTCACGAGACAGAAATTTTTTGAAGACTGCAAAGCAATACAATTCATTCGAATGTTAAAGGAAAACCAACACAACGTTCGAACAATGGCTCATTCCTCAATATATCTAGCACCATTAAAATCATCCATATCTTCTAAACTGTATGAGATAGAGAGTTTATATCTTCAACAAAATTATTGGATTTGAATTTTTAAAAAATAATTAATCAAGATACAAAAAATATATTTTCTCAAATAAAAAAATAGACTTTTTTGTGTATATACAGTGAATTTTAGAAGATATTTTTCACTTAAAAAGAATCTTCGTACAATGCTGAGTAACTATCGTGAAGACATCAAACAACACAGATCAACCGTTGTAGCACAAATAGATTGCCTGAAATTAAAGTCACGACAGCTGTTTGTTATGGAATGATAGCCAAATGTGCAAACGACCTGTCAAAAACAATGTAAGCTAACGAAACTGCCAACATTTCGAATTGAATGTTTTAAATTGTTGCCAACATAAGATGACGTCACTCTGGTTTTAGGCACTCTAAGCACTATAAAAGAAAGTCGAATTCTATTAAAATCACTAGCAGCAGTAGCGTAAGATATATTAGGAAATGAACAGGTTCAAACAACAGTTTTCCATTATTAGCGTTTTTTACTTTCAAACGTCGAATAGTTTTTCTTCGGATGTTCTTTCTCTTCATTAAGTTTTTTACGAAAATAATACATACACTGATTTTTAGAGCCTATAGGGTAATCTTCAGACGATTTTTTTTTGTAAAAAGTCAGTTTCGACATACTAAATCCCATACAAACAGTCGTTCACACCGCACGCGTATAGCTCTTGGCTCCTGGAATTTTTTTCTGGCTACCTAGAGTTTCATTGGCTCAAGGCTTCAGTCTTTTTCAAGGCTACCTGAATCACTAACTAAGTGATACAAAGAGTGATATTAGAGTGACTAAGTGATACAAAGAGTGATATCAGAGTGACTAAGAAATTAATCAGCCTTTTTTAAGGCTAGCTAGGAGTCTAATCGAAGACTAATTTAGCCTAGTTAATTTAATTTAAAATTTCATTAATTTCAAAAATGCCTGCGTCCAACCGGAAAGGCAACAAGCCTAAGGCTAAAAATAATTCAATACGGAATAAATCACAATCCGTTATTCAATATTTTTCTAATAACATTCACGATCTTATAGAATCTGAATGTAAAAATAAAAGACAACGGACGGATTTTCCTTCCGCTGATCCTATGCCGTCTAACAATATTTACGAGATTCTTCCTGAATCCGATTGTAGCGACATAGAAGAAAATTCTTCAGAAATTCCCAAAATGGACGCTTGTCGTTCTGGTAAGAAACAACAATCTATGCCACCAGTGACGGTGATGATTTCCGACTTCAAAGCATTCCGTACTGAGCTTTCTACTTTTCTCCCGGAGGTAAAAGTCTCATTTCAAATCGGACGAAGAGGAGAATGTCGAGTCTTGGTGGATGGATTGGAAGATTACGAACGTCTTATTCGATATTTGTCCGAGAAACTTCATAAATTTTATTCATATGATAAAAAATCAGACAGACCCTTCAAGGCTGCCTTAAAAGGATTATCAAATGATCAAAGTATTGATGAAGTTAAAAATGAACTAAAAGAATTGCTTGGTTTTGCCCCTTCCCAAGTAATACTTATGAAAAAAAGAGTGAATGGTACTTCTAAACCACGCTCTGGAATTTCCCATGAACTTTACCTAATACACTTCAATCGAAGTGATGTAAACAATTTGAAAACTTTAGAAAAAGTACGTTTCATTTCCCACATTAAAATTCATTGGGAACATTATAAACGGCATAATCGTATTGCAAACTTAACGCAATGTCGTCGTTGCCAAGGCTGCGGTCATGGAACCAAAAATTGTCATATGGATATACGGTGTTTGAATTGTGGTAAATCGCATTCGAAAGACGTTTGTCCAATGAATGAAACCACTGATAAATTTTCATGTTCAAATTGCAATGGAAATCATAAATCCAATTATTTGAAATGTCCTGTCAGGGAAAAATTTTTAAACGCTCGTTCGCTTAGACAACAAGTCAAATCAACGACCTTAAATTTGAAGAACATACCTGAAAATCAAAAAACCCTTACAAATTCGACGCCTAATTCTTCTAAAGCACTTATTTCTTCGAGTTTAAAACAAAAAACAGGTACGCCTGCCAATTCGTCTTCCAACGAAAACAATTTATTAACAGGTAGATCGACCTCGTCATCATCTTCTTCTAATGTCAGTTATGCTGGTATATTAGGTAGAAATCTACCACCTATTTCTTCTAATGTAAATAATCAAAACACAGGACCGCCTTGTAGTTCATCTTCTAACGAAAACAATTTATTAATAGGTAGACCGGCCAAATCATCTTCTTCTAATGGCAGTCTACCTACAAATATTCCTTCAATGCCATTCCCTTCTTTAAATGAAGTCGATTTAGGCGATATAACTGAACATAAAATGATCTACCTACAAGATCAACTTTTTCAAATGAATTCGACTTCATCACTTTTTGAAGCATTTCAAATCGGATGGCAATTTGCAAATTATATTATAATGAATTTAAAATTTAACAGTGATGTTAAATAATTATTTGAATATTTTAAATTGGAATGCTCGATCTTCGAAATAACAGTAATGGTAAAATACTTCATAATCAACTCTCAGCTGGTTACTTCACAGTTCTTCATCCCAGTAATCCGACTTGTTTCTCTTCAGTGAAAAACCCGTCTACAATTGATCTGGTTCTAACAGATCAAAGTCACATTTGTAGTGAACCGATTACACATGCTGACTTTGACTCAGATCATCTTCCATATTTCAACCCAAGTGTTATCACAAGATGACATTATTGAGACGAATTTTGATGAAATTAAATCAATTATTAGGAAACTCAAAAACATGAAGGCTCCTGGTAATGATGGAATTTTTCATATTCTTATTAAAAATCTTCCCGATGTTGCCTTGAGACTCCTGGTTAAAATTTTCAACAAGTGTTTTTCATTAGCTTACTTCCCAAAGAGATGGAAAACGCTAAAGTAATTCCTATCCTCAAACCTGATAAAAACCCAGCAGAAACATCAAGTTATCGACCAATTAGCTTACTTTCTTCTATCAGTAAACTTTTTGGAAAAAATATCTTGTTGAGAATGATGACTCATATAAATGAGAATTCAATTTTTTTACCAGAGCAGTTTGGATTTCGTCATGAACATTCAACTACTCATCAACTTGTCAGAGTAACGAACATGATAAAATCAAATAAATCTTCTGGGTTATCCACTGGAGCTGCTCTTCTAGACATAGAAAAAGCATTCGACAGTGTTTGGCACAAAGGTTTAATAGCAAAAATGTCTGATTTCCAGTTTCCTATTTATTTGATCAAAATGATTCAAAATTATTTAACTGATCGTACTCTTCAGGTTAGCTATCAGAATTGTAAATCTGAATTGCTACCCGTACGAGCCGGTGTTCCGCAGGGTTCGAGTGTAGCTCCAATCTTGTATAATATTTTCACTTCTGATCTTCCAAATCTACCCGTTGGTTGTCAGAAATCGCTATTCTGTGACGACACAAGTCTGTTAGCCACAGGTAGAAATCTAAGAGTGATCTGCAGTCGCCTACAAAGAAGTTTAAATATTTTCAGTGATTATCTGTCAAAATGGAAAATTAAACCAAATGCAGCAAAAACGCAATTAATTATCTTTCCTCACAAGCCAAGAGCTTCTTTTCTTAAACCAAACAATAATCACATTCTCAAATTGAATGGCTTGGAATTGACATGGTCTGATCAAGCTAAATACTTAGGTTTAACGTATGACAAAAAACTCACTTTCAAAGATCACATTGAAGGAATCCAGGCAAAGTGTAATAAATATATTAAATGTTAATATCCTCTTATAAACAGAAATTCTAAGCTCTGTCTAAAAAACAAATTGTTAATTTATACACAAATTTTCAGACCAGCCATGCTTTATGCGGTACCAATTTGGTCAAGTTGTTGTTCCACCAGGAAGAAAACGCTTCAAAGGATTCAGAATAAAATTCTGAAAATGATTTTGAAGCGTCCTCCCTGGTTTAGTACAAATGAGTTACACAGACTCACAAATATAGAACCATTAGATGTAATGTCACATAATGTTATAAGCAAATTCCGACAAAAATCGATGCAATCTCCAATTGAATCGATTCGCTCTTTGTATTAGTTAGTAAGTTAGTATATAAGTTTCCTTTTCCCCATTACACAATACAAGAAGGTTTAGAATTTTCCCTACACAAAAATCTCAGAATTGCGGAAGCAAATAATGTCCTCATGGTAATAACCAAATCATATATATATATATATATATATATATATATATATATATATATATATATATATATATATATATATATATATATATATATATATATATATATATATATATATATATATATATATATATATATATATATATATAATAGGGCTGAAAAGTCACCACTTGTGGCTGAATACCCAATTTAAATCTTAATAAATTAATTTTAACTCATATTCCAATAAATACTTAAAACCGCGGAATCGAAAATATAATTTCACCGATCTAGATTGAAAAGGAAAACGAAAGGTTTTATAGAGTCGGAAAATGAACCATTTGATGTTTTTTCCTACACAACCTTGTCCCACCTTAATAATCGCATCTGAAAATATTTTTGATTTTGTTATTTTTATAAGAATATTGTTCCAAGAGCAATCGGGAACCGTAGAATAAATTCAATAATTAATTTTGAATCTAATTAAATTACAAATTACCTTGTCTAACCACTTTGCTTAATATTTATACAAATAACAAAAGTTATATTGATTCACCTAAATATTTTTTCTACACATATCTATATTATTTATTTAATTCAAAAAGTATTTATTATTTATGTATAAATTTTCAAACATTGTTTTCCAAAATATACTTAAAAAACAATGAAGCCTTGCTGCTGTTTCTAACAGAAATATTTACAAGATTCTAATTCTAATAAAATATTTCGCAAAATTTTGCATTAATTCAAGAAAATGTTGACAGCACCCTCTCAGATTTGAATAAAACTTCCTACACATGTCGATTTTGTCACAGAAAAACCACTTGGAATACTTTGTTTAGCCAAAACTGATCGAGACTGTCTCTTGAAAAAGGCCAAACATTTTTGACTGATTTTGAGAAAATCACTAGAACAACACTTTTTTGTAGGATTTGTCATTTTTGAAAAAAAATAATAAAAAAGTTTGGCCCTTTTCAAAAGACAGTCTAGATCAGTTTTGGAAAAACAAAGTATGCAAAGTGTTTTTTTTTGTGACAAAGTCTACATGTTCAGAAAGTTTCATTAGCCGTTTCGAGGCCATTTTTCCAAAGAACTCTTTTTCACGACTAAAACTAAATCAACCTTTTTCAATGTTAACTATCCGAAGAATTATTTTCGGAAATAATCAGTCTTTCTCAAGAATACCGATAAATCAGTATTTTTAGGGCTATCAAAAAATCAGTTCGCCTCGAGAATAATTCAAAATATGTTTTCTGTTCCAAGATTAAATAAGCCTGGGTAATTTATATATTCCCAGAAAAGCAGTATACTAAAAATCAAAAAATAAAACAATGCGAGTCCGTTCCATTACACCAATTCGTTTTGTCCACATTTATGATATTCTTTCCAAATCAGATTGAAACGACATACACTTGAACTAATATACACTTTTGTTGAGGAAATCGCACATTGTCGAGCTTTTCTATGAGCTTCCCAAAATTAGGTAGGAAAAAATGTAGATTCCACCCGAATTTTAGGTAAATAACCGATTACTCTTCTCGAGTTCATAATGGGTAGTAACTGAATCATTATCTACTCGAACTTCAACTTGATCGTAAAAAAGAGAGCGAGCATTGCCAAAGTTACCATGATAACACTTTGGACAATCTTCCATTTACCTTAATATTGAGGTTATCATCAGAGATTTGAGCCTGGATGGATGGACTGGAAGATCACAAACGCTCTCTTCAGTATTTGTCTGAGAAGCTTTATATTTTTTCTTCGTATGACGTAAGACTCAATGGAAGCATCAAGGTTGTCGTGGAAGCTTTAATGTATGATCAGAATACTGATTACATTTACAACTAACTAATTTTTTTTGGTTTTACCCTTACCTTTCATTGATGAGCCACGCTCTGGAATCTTCCAGGAACATTATCTAATACACTAAATTTGATGTGAAAATTAAACCTATAAGAAAAAAGTACGTTTTGTGTACACGTGCATGTGCGATGGAAACATTATAGATTTGTGCTTCTGTAGTTTAGTCGATTAACGGACGTGATGCAATTTGTTTATTTGTTTCTTATGATTCATCTGACATAGTTTGTCTTAACGAATAAAAATAATTAACTAAGTACACTAAAATCAATTATTACGATACACAATATGGAAAACGTCAAGTAGGCGTTGATGAAACACACGGGACGACATATTAAAATCGAAATACTGGAAAACCTCGTTGAATCTCGTGTAGACTGAGTCTAAAGGTTCGTGCTGTCCATAAACCGTATTCCTTGATTCCAGGAGCAGAAAGTTGCGTTGACGAAGTGATCTTTTTGGTGCGTAGAGACTTAACCACATTAGCAAAGATGGGCTGTCAATATCCCCCAAAAGCATTTTAGCAGCAAATGTAGCTGGAGCAATGATTCATTGTGTTTCCAATGGCTCAAGATTCAATAGACGACATCGATCGGTATATGGCGGTAAATTCATGGGGTCACGCCACGGTAGCAGGCGCAGAGCGTATCGCACAAATTTTCGTTGAACAGACTCAATCCTAGAGCATGGTAAGGACACCATACTACAGCGTTTGACTCAAGTATAGAGCGTACAAGTCAGCAATACAAAGATCTCAAACACAACGGATCACGAAACTCTGAGGCAATCTTCATGATGAAACCGAGTTGACGAGTGGCTTTGGCTAAAATTTCGTCATAATGAAGTCTAAAAGTCATTTTTTGATCCAGAATGACACCAAGATCCTTTATATTCTCCACTCGTATCATGGATCTTCCCGCAATGAAATAATCGAATATGACAGGATGGAAGGAGATGATACAGCATTTCTCAATACTTAAACATGAATAGTTTTTTGAGCACCATTCAACGTACGTTTGTATCATTTGCCGTAACTCAATGCAATCCAGGAGACATTTGACAACTTTAAGGATTTTTGTGTCATCGGCATAGGAGAGTCTGCATTCCGGTGGTAACAGTAGCAAAAAAGGCGTGTGGGTAATGTCAAAGACATAACTGGATGTCGTGAATACGAATACAACTGACATGTTCCTTAACACTCCCGAATATCAATTAGTTGATAAATTGTATGAATTATGCAAGCATTCCTCTTTTCCACATTTGTCGCAAAAACAAAGAAGACTTCACTTGATCTAGATTACTGTGAATTTCACACAGCGAAAAGTGCAAAAATCAAATCAAACAGTTCTAGATTTGCACTAAACCGAGGAATTCATTCCTGCCTTTCAAAAGAACCAAATTGTGGAACTCACTATGGTATTAAACACTGTTCGGAGCATTTTCTCGATGATTTGTTGTACAGCAGCAGATATTTTATTCTCTTCCTCAGAACGCGTTCTGATTGGCTGGTGTTGACATGGGTCAAATGAGACTTGTTTTTCAATAGTGTACTATTGAAATACTTCAATGCTTTTTCTTTACACGCTTAAGTTGAAAAATTTCGATTCTATTGGTATTTAGATTATATAAATCCTTCCACACATCACTGAGCTATGAACTTTAAAAATACGAGAAAGGCAAACGCGCCTTATGAATTATCCTCTTTGATACTCGTTTATGCCAAACATTTCAGAAAAGTTTAATTTTGAATTATTTGAGATTATGTCACACAACTGAATATTTTATCATGAAATTGTGATCATATTTCCGATGGTATGTAGCTAAAACTATGTTGATTCGTTAGATACAACAAGAGATATTCACGATCAAAAACTTATCACTCTCTCAGAGGGTAAATTTTGAAAAGGCACCCCATAGTAAAGTAAGTCGTATTCACGACAAAATCGTTCATGAAAATCGAAAACAACAGCGGACCAAGATTACTGCCTTGCGGAACTCCGGACAGGTTTGAGAAAACTTCTGAAATCGAGGAGCCAATTTTTACACTGACAGAACGGTTTGTTAGGTAGGATCTGAACCATTCCACGCTCATCGATGAGATTCCCAGTCGTTGCAATTTTGATAGAAGAATTCCATGATCCACTCGGTGAAATGCTGCTTTGAGATAACATACATATACGCTGCGTCGATTTGCCATCCGCCTTCCATACTCTGCACACATTTCGAAGTGAACAACATGAGATTAGTAGACACCTAACGTTTCGGATAAAACCCATGCTACTCTTTATTTACGTAGTCCCTTCAGCTGGCAGAGAGGGAATCATTCACAATAATTTCGAACAGCTTTGAGCAAGCACACAAAGACGTTATTCCTCGATAAATGGAGACATTGCGTTTATCACCTTTTTTGTGAACAGGAAACAGATAGGAGAACAGGAAACAGATAGGAAACTCACATTGTAGAGTTGAAAGGTTAAACATTCTTGCTAGTGGATAACTGAGAGCACCTGCACAACGCTTCAGCACAGATGAGGGAATACGGTCGGGTCGAGCAGCGAACGACAACTTCAATTTGTTCAATGCGACCATCTCTTCGGTTGCAAGCGGAATATTGAAATTAAAAATATCACGAGGCACATCTGTAACTGCTTCGTCTATTTGCATCAGTGTAGCAGAACTTTCGTTGAATGTTTGTTTAAAATGATGAGCAAATAAATCGCACTTTTCATTTTCGTTGCGGGCCATTTCATCGGTTAAGTACATAGAGTGTGGAAGGCCAGTCTCTCTCCTTTTTGAGTTAACGAAGGACCAGAAACGTTTAGGGTTTCGACGAAGATTCATTCCAATACGTTTAATATAGCAACGATATAGAAAAAATGTTGTACCGACGATACTGTCTAGTTGCTGTATTCAATTGTTGTTTGAAGTACTGCGAACGAGTGTTACGATATTTTCGTAAGGTGGCAGAACGTGTTCGCTTAAGAGCACATAAACGTGGATTAGACCACGGCGGTTTTAGCGGTGGACGACTAGCTGGAACAGCGCGGGAAGCATCGCAGAAATATTCAACAGCGTCATTGACATTACCAGTCCTTCCAATGAATCACCAGTCGATAACGGAAAGTAGATCGTTCAGTTCGGCATAATCGGCTCGACGAAAGTCAAGAGAGAATGAGATGATGGTTCGTCGTACTCAATTGGCGATGGTATCCTAAACTCAACGCCTAGAGCGGGTTGGTCCGCGTCAAGGCCAATCAGTGGCTCAACTGGCGAGAATACGGTAATGGCCGGTAAAGCGACATCATTAGCGAGTATTAAATCTAACAGACGACCGTTTTGACTCAGCAATGTATCAATCTGGGTAAATAAATTCAGGTTGAACCCATCGAGAAGAGTGCTGCAGGCAGTCGGAATTTGCGACAGCAGTGGATCAACGAAAGGTAATCCTCCGGATTGATTATAGTCTCCGGACAATAGCGCAGGAGTGCAGTGATGAGGTCATTCAATGGTCCGATGAAGTTATCTATCTAGGACGCACCTTTGACAGACATCTGATATTCAGGTCACATGTTGACAAAATCGTTCAAAAATGCAGCATACTCATTAGGTCTCTGTATCCGCTGATTTGTAGAACATCTAAACTGAGCCTGAAGAATCAGATGGCTGTCTATAAACAAATCATCTACCCCGCAATTGAATACGCAGTCCCTGTTTGGCGGGGCTGTGCACGAACACACAAACTTAGGCTTCAGCGCATTCAAAGTAAGATCTTAAAGATGATTCTAAAACTACCCCCTTGGACAAGGACTAGTGAAGTACATGAGATGGCCTCCCTGGATATACTATTAGAATAAAAATTCGAACAATACTGCACGAAATTTGAAGAGAGGTGCTCAATCTCTGAAATACAAATAATTCAAAATTTGTACGTATTAGGTTAGGGATAGTTATAAGTAGGTAGATATTTTATAATTAATTAAAACAAATATTATGATTAAACATTAGTATGTAAGACAAGAGTAACTAAAACACCTATTATTAATAACGAATCGTATGAACAACAAAGATGAAAGGCCAAAGGGTCAAAACACTTGTATTGTGAAATGTTGATGTAATACACAAAAATAAGATTAATAAACAAATATTTATGCAAAAAAAATGCGCAGGAGTGCAGTTAGATTACTCCGGAGGGCAGGTAGATTACTACAATGCTAAGCGAATTTCGTGGGAGTTCAACCAATACCCATAACAGCTCAAGCGATACAGATATTATTGTTTGATCAATTGAACTGCTAAATTTGTTCGATACTGTGATCAGTACGCCTCCTCCGCGTGTTTTGTGGCTGTTTAGCGGGAGCGATCATTCCTGAAAACAGCATACAGCTGACCGAAGTGTTGCACAGCCAGGTTTCCGTTAGGACGATTCTCAGTTTAAGTCGCCGCCAGTCGCTATCAGTTTTGCTTTTCTCTACAGAAAGATAACAGAATCGCGTGCAAAACCGACTTTTGATCAGAACCTTGGAGACCGCTAGTATTTTATACCACTCGACTCAGTTCAACGAGATCGAAAAATGTCTGTGTGTATGTGTGTGTTTTCCCGGAGATAGTTGACCCGATTTTAACAAGCATGAATATTCGTTTGAAAACTACTACTGGCTCATTGATCACACATTTTTTCTTTACTTTTTTTTTCTTTAAAATGTGAATGCAGCTTTTAAAACGCTTTCGGGAATTCTTCGAATCAATTTGAACAATTCCGAATGAATCTGTGTTCATTTCGTGAATGATTTTGTGTCAAAAATTATTTACAATGAGACTGTTTGAATGACAAGAGAAAGGTATTATCTTATGGTGGATTATGAAGAGGTTTTTTTTTTTTTCATATTATGGAATCATGTTCATGCACGTAAATTTGCGTGAACTGCGACGCTCCATTTTCGAGTATCTTAAAAGATGTAAAATCACAAGGTTTTTTCGAACTTCCAACTCCATCTTTTTTAACACATGGATCAATAAGTCCCGAGACTAAAACAGAGATGGCGCTCGTAGTAAACCAGTAACCACGTCTTTCTAGAGTACTAACCTTTGCTTGAAACGGGTCAAAATTTTAAGTAGATCCGATCAGAAACAGCTGAGTTATCAAGGTTGGAGTAAAGTCGGTTTTGTAGTTTGTTTAAAAAATGGAAAAAACCGAGTTTCGTGTTTTGATAAAACATTGTTTTTTAATGGGTAAAAACACCGTGGAAGCGAAACAATGGATTGAAAAATGTTATCCGGACTCTTGTCCATCAAAAGCAACGATTTGTCGGTGGTTCGCCGAGTTTAAACGTGGTCGTACCGACGCAAATGACTTCTGTGGCTCAGTCGGCTAACTGGTGTGCTTTGTGATCTAATGTTTGTCGGTTTAAGTCGCGTTGTTGCTGTCGATCTTTTGATTTTTATTCCATTCGTTTTAAAGCGATGTAATTTTCAAATCACACAATTTTTTACATGTTCTTGAATATAAATTTGTGTGAAATATGACGCTCCATTTATGTGCATCTGATAAGATGTAAAATCACAAGAACTTTCCGAACTGTGTAATGAAAGATCGTAAAGTGAAGCTCCGTGAGATTGCTGAGATGACACAGATATCATATGGAAGTGTATTTACTATCCTTCATAAAAATTGAGCATGAAAAAAGTTTTTTCCAAGTGGGTGCCGCGATTGCTTTCGATGGAACAAAAACAGCAGCGAGTCGATGATTCAGAAAGCAGTTTAAATTGAACGAATTGGGCTTTGATCTGCTTCCCCACCCCCCATAGCCCCCAGTGACTACTGGCTCTTTGCTGATCTTAAAAAAATGCTCCAGGGAAAAAGATTTGGCTCAAATGAGGTGGTCATCGCTGAAACTGAAGCTTATTTTGAAGCGAAAGATACATTTTTTTATAAACATGGTATTGAAAAATTGGAAAAACTTTGGAACCATTGTATCACCCTAAAAGGTGATTATGTTGATGAATAAAAAAAATTTTGCAAAAAAAATGTTGATTCCATTGTTAGTCTCGGGACTTATTGATCCATGTGTTACATATTGTTTTCACTTCTCTAGTAGTCAACCGTCAGTATAATAGTAACTTCTTACAAGGTATGTTGCTTTTACTACGCTCAGCTATTAGCTATTTTTGGACGATGCATATGTAGTCATATTTTGTGTTTGAGCGCCTAGCCTAAATCTTAACAATTGTTGATAAATTAATTAATTAACAGTTATTTAATTTTTTAATAAACTTACGAAAAAACTCATTTTGATAAGTCAATTCCGCTGCTAGTTGATCGTCTTGTTTTCAAATTCACACTCACGTTCAAGCACACTTATACTCATTTTTACCCAATTCACAACAAGCTACGCCAGCTGGTCAATTTTTCCACTCAAACATAGCTGCCATACACTCAAAGTACCGTGCAATTAACCTATCATTAAAATCGCTGCGCCATGTTTCCTTTCCCTCGCTCCTTCATCCGCAACTCAAGTCTGATTTTTCAATCATCATCATTATCGACCTCAATCGTCTCCGGTGTGAATCCGACCGTCCACAATCTCAAGGCGCGAAACGGTAACCAACTGTTAGGAGAAGACCGAAAGGATAATCGGCCTTATTACCGGTTCATACACACCTGCCTATGTTTACATGTGTGAGAGTGTATGGTTTTCCTGCAAACCCAAACGAGTAACGTCATTCGTTGGTTGAGCCTGTCAGTAATTACGGATCTTATTTTGAAAAATTGTTCAAATATTAATTATGATAAAATTAATTAATTTTTTCACCCCACCTCGCCGATTTCGTCGAAGCAAATGGGGCCTAGTTTGGTTCATTGATGTGATTGACTGACTAGCTGACTCACAGGTCTGCCCAGCCTGTCCGTAGCTGCAGTAAATGGGTTTTCAATTGAGCTGCCTACCAGAAGAGGGCAACGATGCTCATTAATTGAAGTTCACCTCATTATCGAGAAAGCGGACGATAATTGGAAGTGTGGTAGCGAGCTTCGCCGTTCCCGTTAAGTGGTTTTGCACGAGCTCAATAATTTGCCATTATTTTGACTGAGTTGACAAATGAATATGCGTTAATATTCTATAAAATATGTTTAATGTGGGAAGTTTAGAATTCCAAACTTATCTAAAATGCTTTTGTAACGAATATGAAACCTGTAGATGCCTTTCTTGTATTGTTCATTATCTCTAATACAATACATCAAGAATAATCAAAATACTACAAACTAAAAAAGCTTAGAACCCAGTTTTCCAGACTTCATTTGCATAATACTATTACATTAAAAATACATTAAAAATGAATTGAAGTTAGTGAAAATCGATTCAACTATAGGAAGTAATTTGAAATTGGAATTTTTACACTAATCACCTTGTATTTCCGGAATTGGAAGTCGGATCGAAGTAAAATTCAGGAACTTTATATGAGACCATTATACCTTTATTTGATTCTTAGTTTGGGGAAATCAATTCAATCATCTCTGAGTAAAGTTACACCCCATATATTCATTTTATTTACAGATATCAGTCAGTAATTTCGAAACCGGAAGTTGAATTCAAATAAAATTCATGAACTTTGCATGAGATCGCGAGACCTTTCATTTGAATCTAAGTTCGTTTAATCGGTTCAGCCATCTCCGAGAAAAGACGTACAGACATTTTGCGTACTCGACGAGCTGAGTCAAATGGTATATTACACTCGGCCGTCCAGGACTCGGTTCAAAAATTAGTTTTCACTGTGATTGTATAACCTTTCTATATAAGAAAGGAAAAAAAACTCTTCAAATTGACGTTGTTACTCCAAGATCTTTATCTCCGGAGCCGGAAGTTAGATCTGAACAAAAATCGGTATACTCTCATGGTATCTCAGACAAGACCTCTCAGTTGAATCTAATACCGTAAAAATTGATTGAGCCATCTTCGAAAGAACTGCTACTGTTATTATTATTACCTTTTTGGTGCATATCACTCTGTAATCCAGGAACCGAAAGACGGATCCGAATTAAATTCAGAAATTTTCTATGGAACTATAAGATCTTTTTTTTGAATCTAAGTTTGTGAAAATCGGTTTAGCCAATTCCGAGGAAATTGAATGACAATATTTATCACATACATACACGTACCCTAAATTTCCTAAGTTTTCCAGTTGACTTTTTGAGAAAAAACAATTTATACGCGTTTTACTAAAAACCAATTTTTCGAAGTCCGTGAATACGATCCTGCAAAATCTACTAGACCGATTCTTTTCAAACTTGCAGGATGCTTTCTTGGAATAAAATGCACCCCCCTAAATATTTCCATTTTCATAGTACGGTAGTTTTTCACCTCAAAATTGGCGGAAAATTTAGCGTGAGATCGCGTTTTTGCTTAAATATGCCACGAGCTGTTGAAAAATCAGAAAAATAACTTGAGAACGACGAAGAGGGGAGCAATAACGCGTACTTTAAGTAAATTTAAGAACATTTTTGATTTCAGATAATTCTAAGTCGAGTTATCGTGTTCACCGCGTAACGTGATTCTCAAAAGAGGTTTTGAGGAATGCTCTGTTATCGTCTTATTTTTCAATATTAATATACGGAAATTTAACTAAATATTCTTTAAATAATGCTTTATAATATAAAAAATGTTGGAAAAAGTTTTCTGAAGCTGTTTCTCCTTAAAAAAATTCAAAAAAAAGTGTTTTCTGATCCAAATCATCCCTTACTCCCCCCTCAATTACACGGTTTCTATGCGTTTTTTTTTACACGGAATTCCGAAGTTACGCGGGGTTTTTACACGAATTTCCGAAAATGTGCAGTTTTTACGTAGATTTCCGAAGTTACAGGTTTGTTTTTTACGCGGATTTCCGAAGTTCTACGGTTTTCTTGTTTTGTTTTAGAAATGCAGGAAACGTCGAGATAATGTGCTATCCTGAGATTATTTTTTAAGTCAACTCTGACACTTAGAAAATTTTCAATTCATTTTTCAAAAAAATATTTTCTGCGACTACACCAGATATCGACGTTTCATGCATTTCTCAGATATTTGACATCAAAAAGGAAATTCTGCTGTTTTGCAATTTTTTACGTGTATTTCCGAAGTTACGCGGTATTTCTACGTGGATTTACGGAGTTATGCAGAGTTCCAAAGTTGCGTGCTTATTTTGTCCGTTATTTTTTTACACGGTACGTATCCCCCGCGTACAAAAAGACCTCAGTGTGCCGGTAAATATAATTGAGTTGAATCTAAAACAACGAAAAGGAAAACCACAATAAATTTATTATTTTCGTTGAAAATGTTTAGATTGTTAATTACTTCAATCTCGTAGAAAAAACTAAAAGCCTGAAGGTGGATTCTTGGGGATTGGATACCTTTCTCATATTATTCACTATCTCGCATATATTTGAGCAATATTCATCAAAATACTACAAATGAAAAAAGTTTAGAAACCAGTTTTGAACACTTCTTTAGCATAACACTGCTACATTAGAAATCAAGTAAGTGAAAATCAGACAATATGAACCACAAACTGAAACAGTTTTAAGCCCAAATTAAAATATATTCCAAATTTTTTGCACTTCGATTTAAATGGTGGTTTGAACTAAATGACGGGTCCAGTATAATCAAAAACTGGTCGTAACAGATCGGCTGAAAAGTTCGTATCGTTTCTATGAGAGGGCGCCACTAGAATTAAATCCATACCATTTTCAGTTAGTACCAACCTTCAAAAGATACGTGTATAAATTTGACAGCTGCCTGATTTTTAGTTTGTGAGATATTGCATTTTGAGTGAAGGTACTTTTGATACTTTTGAAAAAATGGAAAAAAAGGAATTTCGTGTGTTGATGAAACACTACTTTTTGATGAAAAAAAGTGCCGCCGAAGCCAAAAAATGGCTTGATGAGTGTTATCCAGACTCTGCACCGGGCGAAGCAACAATTCGTAAGTGGTTTGCAAAATTTCGTACTGGTCATATGAGCACCGAAGACGATGAACGCAGTGGACGTCCTAAAGAGGCTGTTACCGATGAAAACGTGAAAAAAATCCACAAAATGATTTTCAATGACCGTAAAGTGAAGTTGATCGAGATAGCTAACACCCTAAAGATATCAAAGGAACATGTTGGACATATTATTCACGAATATTTGGATATGAGAAAGCTTTGTGCAAAATGGGTGCCGCGTGAGCTCACAATCGATAAAAAATAACAACGAATTGATGATTCTGACCAGTGTTTGGAGCTGTTATATCGAAATAAAACCGATTTTTTTCGTCGATATATAACAATGGACGAAACATGGCTCCATCACTTCACTCCGGAGTCTAATCGACAGTCAGCTGAGTGGACTGCACGCGATGAACCGAACCCAAAGCGTGGAAAGACTCAACAATCGGCCGGTAAGGTTATGGCGTCTGTATTTTGGGATTCGCATGGTATAATTTTCGGCCTAATTTGAATATTTTGGGATTCGCATGGTATAAACGGCCTAATTTGAAGAAGAAAAAAGTTTTGTTTCATCAAGACAATGCACCGTGTCACAAGTCGATGAAAACCATGCTGAAATTGAACGAATTGGGCTTCGAATTGCCGTATTCTCCAGATTTGGCCCCGTTTTCTCAAGTTTTTCCCCCAGTGACTTTTCCTGTTCTCAGATCTCAAGAGAATGCTCGCTGGTAAAAAATTTAGAAGCAATGAAGAGGTAATCGCTGAAACTGAGGCCTATTTTGAGGCAAAGGACAAATCGTACTACAAAAATGGTATCGAAAAGTTGGAAGATCGCTATAATCGCTGTATCGCCTCTGATGGCAATTATGTTGAATAATAAAAACGAATTTTGGCAAAAAATGTTTGTTTCTATTAAACGATACGAACTTTTCAGCCGAACTGTTACAGTCATGAACTAACATGACGTACAAATTTGAACAGGACTTGGTTATTTTTCATGGCACTACCAGTCCGGTTAATTGAAATTTGATTTTAAAGCAGTTCATATTGAACTGCTTAGTGCAAACCTTAACAGTTCAATTTGAACTGCTCTGCACTGACGAGTCGAAGACGGAACGTAAAGAATAGTGAAAACGGTTATGTGCCCATAGTACAAAAATAATATGAGTGTATTGGGTTATAGAGCAATTCCAGAAATGCTTAGCAGATCGTCAGACTCGACCTTCTCCGATTTGGATGAAGCTTTGCACATGGCTTCAGTACGGAAAACCATAAGTTTTAAACCGATTGAGAGTTTAATCCGACTCACGAATGATTTTTGAAAAGGGCGTATGTATTTTTGCATTTCACAAAAATTGCCTTTTTCAAATCGTTGTAACTCGGAAATCGTTAAATGTACAAAAATGGCGTTGAGGAAGAAGTTGTAGGGAATCGATACTGAAAAAAAATTGTATGAGTACTACGTGCATCTTCATTCGAATACAGTCTTGTGACGATTGTGGTTTCTGAAATCGGAACAAAAGAATAGTATTTCTGTGTGCCTGGAATCATTTTGGTATCCTTATAAACGCTACTCCACTCGGTAACAACCCGTTCATATTCTTCTTGTGACACGTAACAAAAAGACATGGTCGTGAATGCATCTCGACGTCTCTGCTCTGCCCATTCATATAATTGTTTTGCAGTTGTGATTGGGTGTTCATGTAGTTTAGCCAAGCTTTCACGTCGTGCCATTCGCTTTAAATTACCCCCGAGTGCATCCACTCAGCATCAATGTTATACATTGATTTAAATTAACATTTGCAAATTTTTTTCTGTTTTTGTACTGCGAGGCAGCTCCGTCAGACATTAATAAAACCTTAAATATAATTAAGAATTATTCATGTACATGTAATAATTGTAGATATAGCAAGCAAATAAACAATTGATGGAAATATAAAAAATGGTGTTGTAATTAAATATCCAAGTATCTCAAGAACAGCTACTTTTAGAAGAATGGATATCATGAACAAATTTATTGCCTTTAACCTGTAGAATAAAATTCTACTGTTTAAATGATTATCTTTCAACGAGAACTTGAAATTTCGAATATATCTGTAAATTGTTTTAGCTGTAACTTCTTCATTTTTCAAAAGGCACGGATGGGATAGCCATCAATCTATAGGTTTTAATAACAGCTTTAAAATGAAAATTATCAAAAAAAATAAAACCATGCTTTTTTTTATTTAACTTTTTCGGATTATTTTGTAATTATTCAGAAAAAAATCAAAAATATTTTCAGTGTATATTTTTTTAGAGTGCCCCATCGATTCCCTACAACTTCTTCCTGAACGCCATTTTTGTACGATTTGAATAAGGCAATGTGAGTCGGATTGACTTCTCAATCGGTTCAAAACTTATGGTTTGCCATACTGAAGCCATGAGCAAAGTTTCATCCAAATCGGACAAGGTCGATTCTGATTTTGTCACTTTTTCGTCTACTCATTCCTGGAATTGCTCTATAGACTAACTGGATCATGTATAGATAATTTTATGAACCAAATTAAAGAATTCACTACTCACCACATGGTTTCTCATGAAAAAATTCTCTTGAAATTAACATTTCTACTTTAAGCACCCTATCTCCGGAACCAGAAGTTCAATCTGAACAAAAATCGGAATATTCTTATGGCATCTGAAGAACTGACCAAACAAGTGAACAAAGTGACCGACATTTTTTTTCTGATGCATATCATTCTGTAATTCCGGAACCAAAAGTCGGATCCAAACAAAATTTAGGAGCTTTGTATGAAACTCATTTCATTTGAATCTAAGTTAAGGGAAATTGGTTCAGTCACCTGCGAGAAAATTGAGAGACATCATTTTCACTTTCTTGGTACACATCACCCTGCGATTCAGGAAACGGAAGTAGAATCCAAATAAAATTGTATAAGACCGTAAGGCTCGGTTCACCCTGTAACTCCAGTCGGATTTAAATGAAATTCAGGGGCTTGTTATTGGCCTATAACACGTGGGCTGAAAAGTCCCGGGCCTAACAGTGAGAACACGCTCTAACATTTCAATACCACTCTATTCGTACGAAATTTCTTACCGGCGACCATTTTTTCCAGATCTGCGAACAGCGAGTAGTCACTGGGAACCAATTCTGGCGAATACGGTAGATGTGGGAGCAATTCGAAGTTCAATTCATGTAGCTTTGCACGTTCTCGTTTTTAGTCAACAATGAGCAAGCGCGGCACCCATTTTGAACAGAGCTTCCTTATAGTCAAATGTTCATGCAATATAAAGCCAACGTGTTCTTTTGATATCTTTACGATGTTCTCTTTTCCATCATTCAGAACGATTTTGTGGATTTTTTTTATGTTTCTGGTTCTGAATCATCGGTGTCTCTACGACTACTTTTGAAACCAGAAAACCAACGTTTTAATGTTGTTTCTGATGGATCGGAGTCTCCATAACACTTTTCAAGCCATTGCTTCGCTTGAATGAAATTTTCCCATCAAGAAGCAGTTGAAAATTGAAACTCGAAATAGTTTTTGATCCATTGTTCTAAGAAAATAACAAAAGTAGCGTCACACTCAGCACACAAACTCATAAACTAATGAAAAGAATATCATGAAATTTGAACAGCTTTCTTTTAACTGAAAAAGGTGACTGTAATAATCGACACAGAAAGAAATTATGAATTTTACAGGTGACATAATTCTTCGAACGATACAATTTATAACTACTGAACTTCTCAAATGACACAATATTCCATTCGTACAGAAATTTACTGGCTCCGAGTGTAATTTGCACTCGGCTAGCAAGTGAGACTGTATGAATTTATATGCACGATTTACCAGCCAAGCAGATATGTGCTTCTGTGGCTTAGTCGACTAACTGATGTGCTTTGTGATATAATGTTTTTCGGTTCAAGTCGCGTTGTTGATATCGATCTTTTGATTTTTATTCTTTTCGTTTTAAAGCCATGTAATTTTCAAATCACACAATTTTACATGTTCTTGAATATAAATTTGTGTGAAATATGACGCTCCATTTATGTGCATCTGATAAAATCACAAGAATTTCTCGAACTGTGTAGCGCTATCTATGTGTTAGCTCCGGGATTGTTTAGCGCATGTTTTAAGGTGACCATGGAAGCGAGCCACAAATGGCAACCAAGAAACCACCTACCCTCCCACTCCACCTTCCGCTATTTTACCCTGATCTGGATGTAAACAAACCATAAAACACATTTTTTCTACGCGTAGGAGTAAATATGTTGCGTAGAATTGCTACTGCAATTTGGTGATATAATCACTCATCGTATTGATATATGTTTACGATAAACTATCAACTCTGAAGAATGATTTGTGCCATACATAATTAGAGAAAAAAACCTTACAATGCATTAAAAATGGCATTATTTTCAATTAGTCGCTAATTAAAATAATTAAATTTACGGATCAAAACTACTTTCGTACGTCACCATCTAAAATTTAAATAATTAAAAAAAAAACGATAACATTTCCCTTATTTCCGATATATTCGTCAATATATGAAATTATATCTTCAAATGTGCATGACAAATCTTTTCAGAGCAAATAGCCGATTTGTCATCAAGCCCTTTCGTCAAGTGCCACTTGACTGTTCTCTGGATAAGGTTGCTTTCCTATCCGAAAACGATGATGTTGTCGACAAATTGGAAAATGTAAAATTTGTTGGTTTGTATTTTTTTAATATAGGAGCTTCATATTCAAATAATAAAATTTATATAAAAAGCTATTGCAACAGAGTTTGTTCTGATTTCGTGTTACTATACTTAATCCATCAATGTAACAGCTTCCTTTTTACTTAGTAATGTAAGAAAAACGCCAAGAACCAAGCGAAGGCAAACAGTAAACTATCTTCTTTGGCACAATCATTATATTCTTTTGGTCGCATGATTGCAATTTGTTAACTCCAGAATGAGCATGAATATGAGGGAAGTCCACTCTGTTCTGCTAGGTGATTTGAATAGTTTCAATGTTTACATTTTGTTCTTGCACCTGTATTCCTTTCAGCACACAAATATTGTTATTTCATTTTTCTCTATTCACAAATACTATTATTATATGAAAAAGTATTGTTTCACCAAAACTTTTCCATTTATTTTCCTTGGCTTCTGTCCACGGTAACCTTAAGACCTTTCATTTAAATCTAAGTTTGTGAAAATCTATTTAGCCATCTCCGAGAAAATTGAGAGACAATATTAATCACACACACATACACACAAGTACACACTGACATACACACAGACATTAGTTCAGTTCGTCGAGTTGAATCGAATGGTGAATATATGACATATGGCCCTCCGAGACTCGGTTGAAAAATCGGTTTTCACAGTGTTTGTATAGCCTTTCTATACGAGAAAGGCAAGGAGAAATTATCGACAGATTTCAGCCAGTAAAATTACTTTAGCATTCGTAGTTAAACCTCTCAGCACTAATAGTAACGGGATTTGTTTTAGAGAAGTTACTTGTGTTGGCATGTTTTAAATATTTTGCTTATCTACAAAAAAACAAAAGTTTACAAGCACTTACTATTGTAAAAAAATCGTGCATTGATAAGTTGTGAAACTCTGCCGTCGTCAATAATTAACGGACGTTTACTGCCATCAGTTACGAGCACAAAAACATATGTTAGCATGTGTTTCCCCATTTTCCTCCATCAGTACCGATGGTGATCCTCATCAATGTATCTTCGCAAATGTATCACATTGCCGCACCGCACAGTGCGATTAAATAAATGCAATATTCTCCAAATCTCCGCCGCCGTTGATTGATTGATACATCGACAAACAATCGACGCCAAATTGAGACAACATTTAGAAACCACCATGCGCCCCCACTCAATCAATCGACAGCCGTCGGTGGCGGTGTCGGCGACGGCGGCGATGACTGCGACGGACCATCTTCGGTGGGCACTTCTTTCATTGTTAGCGCTTATTTATTTTTCTTTCATCAGCCTCATCAACACAAATTGATCCACGAACGGACGGTTCAACCGGGGCTAGAGACAAAACAGAGCTTTCTCAACTCTAGACTTGACTTCGCATGTTGAATGTTGGCCGAAGTGACTCCCCTTCAATCGAAAGCACGAACCCAAACAGAGATATCATCCTTCAGCAAATATTACAATTATGATTGATAAGAATAACAAAACCGTAACAAGGAGACCGAAGAACCCTTGACGATACGAATGGAGAAAACTATTTCAAGTGCGGTTACACGATAGGTCTAGGAGATGGAAGATAAGCAGGCCGGGAGGATCGCCGTCGGCTGTAGAGTCACTTCTCGGCCATGTTATGGCTCTATTTGGACCGTTTGCGTGCGTTGGTAATTAGAATATATCGTTCAGCTATAAGGGCAGCGTCTTGAAATAATCGTTTATTGTGCTGCGCTGTTGAGAAGAGCTGTCTGTTCTTTGAATGTGTATTGCTGTCATGTTGTGTCGAGCATTTTGCTTGAAGTTAACCAAAAGGTGGACTTTGACTTCGAGATCAGCCCAAGTGTCATTGAGTGGTATATCGAAATGGCCTTTGCAGCGAGCGGCAGCAGGGCTTCAATCTGGACTCGCCTACTTCAATTAGGCTGATTGGAACCAATTTGCAGCAAGTTCAGATACCTATTGCATGATTGATTAATTGTGTCAATTTTAAGGAAACTTTTTCATTATTTCAACAGACCGTAATTCGTAGATTGACCCACGACATTGGACTAGGCGGTAGTAACCTTTCTTGGCAACAGTTGAAAGTTTTTCCTTTGTGTAGCTTTTGTCATAAACCGGCAAAGTTGTCGTGATATAAAAGAGCAAAACAAAGGTTTTCCCTTTCCGAAAATGAAAGGAATAATTAATTTAAAATTCAAATCATCAGTCCCAAAGAAAAGTTTCCGCTTCGGTTCAGTGTGACAAAAAGTGGACGCAGCTGTTGAACTTCAGATTTAAATCGAAGCTAATGAATAAAATGAATATAAAAAACGGAGTCACGTGTAACAGAACAAGTTTAAATGGTTGAAAATGGTTCTTGGTTTGAATTAAAAAAGTTAAGAAATTCAGTATTAGTGAATGCATCCAGTCTTAAATCGATCATTATTTATTACGGTCACAAACAAATCCAGATTTTTTAAAATCTTTTCTAAATATGCTTTCCAATTTACAAATTGTCCCCAAGAACAATTTGTACGCTACTTGCCCGGAAACAGCACTCGAAAATTCATGCAACCACGGAAACAAAATTCCTAAAAAAAAAAAGCAGTTCAAATGACGGGGAAGCGACAGAAACGATCGAAATAATAATGAGAATGCAAACCTTGTTATCAACAGCACCGAATCGACGAGTTTCCCGGACTAAGTAGGCTGTTGGTACCTACTTTCCCCACAGTAACTCACATCATTATTTTGCATGAGAAACGAACACAAGCGCGTGCTCGCCACAAGCACTCATTGCTCATTCCGTTTTGTCGACGCGGCTGCGATGGCAACGGCCGTCGGCGGGTGGTACGGAGCGCGACGCCAGTTTTGAGATTTGTATTTACAAAAAAAAATGTATACGCATAATGAGGACCATCAAGTCTCAATATCTGGAGTGGCTGTTGCCACATTCAGCGTGAGCTTCAGAAAGGAACAGAAATGAATGCCGGGAGAGTCAAGTTTTGAAGGACGCTCCCATCCATGGCGGGACTGCGATAATAAATATGTTATGAATCGCGTGGTAATAGGTCACTTGAAGTGTGCTTACTGTTTTATTTCGTTTTTTACTGTTATTTTAACGACTTGCAACGCCTGCTCCAATGTTGTAGAAACAGGTGGGGCTAACACAACTCTTTTGTGTTAGTGAAATCAACTTTGCTTCAGCAAGCCAAGTAAAACTAAAAACCACGTGCTTGCTTTCGTCGCACCGTTTGGACTAGTTGGCATTAAATCAAAGCATGTTTATTTTTTCATGTATGTCGTCATACCGAACTATTTACAAATTTTTAGTTACCAACGTAAGCAAGCCATGTAGTCTGCCCCACCTGTTTATATCACATTGCGCCTGCTCGGGCTGTGGTTGAAGCTGGTGTTTTGTCATCGGTGCCAGGGATTTTCTGCTGTTTTCAATGTATTTTCGAAGTTGTTCCATTTTACAATGTAAAATTTATAATTTTGCTACTGTACAGTATTACAATTTTGATAATGCTCATCATTAATTAATGATCAATGAGCAGGAAAGAAACATACGAAATTATTCATCGTACTCTGTGCTCACCAATGGTAACGACAAATAATTTCGTACCATTCAGCTTGCAAAATTGACATGTTAAAATTCAATAACGGAGAAAAATAAAAAATAAAAAGAAATTTAAGAGCAAATTCAGCAGTTGCAAGAATCATATGGGTGGTCTATAATATAACTGAAACTGAAACAAACGTATCCACAGCAAGTCGCTCTAGTTTTATTTATTCGACCAGTTCTTCTGTCAAATTTAAAACTGGGGTGGCATTATGTATCTCGATTCGACTGAAATTTTATCGAATCGACCACGTTTCGTATTATGGTTCTCGATTCGAAGTCGATCATCGAGCTTCGTTCGACTTCACCCGAAGAAGTATTAGATTATCGAGAAGTTTTGGCATTATGAAACCAAAACAATCGAGCTCGTAAACGACTGAACTCGATAAGAAATGGTCGAAAGCCTTATTACTATCGACTATGAGTTTTCGAATACGTTTCTTTTTTATTTAGGTAGTTATCGATAACATCTTAGATTTTCGTAAACATATTAGTATTGATAATCTTTATTTTAATGCATTGTTTTGTATATCGTTATATATATTTTGTGTGTTTGGCATATTATGTACAAGTCGAACTGTTTACTGCGTGGTGTTTACTTAAAATAACAAAAGTAAGTCGAAACTAACCTATGCCCAGTAACTGTAGTTTGTAATAAAATTTCTGAATCCTGTGGAATGAAAACGTCGCTCAAACGGATTGTAGGAAAAAGCTTATTCGGTTGATAACAATGAGCAAATAATGTTTTTACCCATATATCTAACTCAAGTAAATTGAAAAAAAATGTCCAAACACCTTGAAAGTATTTAGAATATGCCAAAAGCATCACAATCTCGTGCTATTAGCGTGTATTTGACTCTTCAATAGTACCTAAATAGATTATGAAGACTACAAAGAATGGGTTGCTCCTGGTATATTAGCTAAAGCAATATCTCCTAATAAATATGATAAAATACTACAAAGAAAGCTGCAAAATCTAAAAGCCTTCGATTAAAACTACACAAATGGATGACGTAAATTGTATTACACTTGAAACAATACATGAAAAATACAGAATTTTTTTTATTATAATTTCAAAAGTTCATCGATAAATTGTGTACAAGAACACGCTTGAAAAAATTCTTTACGTTTTCAAATGGAGAGGAAACGAATCTGCTTCTTGATTTAAATTTCAGAAATGTGTTCATGTTAATTTCGTGCGGCAACTTAAAACCGCAGTATTACAAACAGTTTGCTCGAACAATAATTCAGTTTAATTTTTTTTCGTGATTGCAATGTATATGGGTTTGTTTACCTATGTATGTTATGACCAGAGATGCCATATATTTTCATAGAAAATCTGTATTGATTCGTATAAAATATCTGTATTTATCTGTATTCGTCAATAAAATGAAATTTCTACAATACAATTATGTTAAAAGGGGTGTTATTCCAATAGATTATGGTTATAGAGTGGTAGATTAAATTTCATATCTTATATTATATTCATCGACGAAATTTTATAGTTTTTTCCTATCAACAACAATTGAATTATGATGCCATATACTTGTCTAATTTGAAAATATTCACTTCATAAGTTGAGATGGATTTCCAAAACCCAATATGCAACGTCGAGTCAGGTAATACAACTGTCAGTGTGGCAATAATGTTTCATGATGCCAAGACTTGTCTAACTTTTAAGTTCAATTTAGTTACAAATTTTAATATAAATGGATTTCAGTGTTCTTCACTAAATATCTGCACAAAAAATATATATTTTAAAAAGTGATTTGTACGTTGATTCCTGAACGTTTATCTAGTCATTGCAATCAAATACTAATAGACAGTTTAATTTTTTCCTTAATACTTTTGGTGAAATCTGTATAAATCTCTATAAAATTTAAGAAATCTGTAAGAAATTTGTACTCTGTATTAAATCTGTATGCGCATGTAAAAATCTGCAGAATACAGATAAATCTGTATAAATGGCATCTCTGGTTATGACAGTTCGAGCAGCGTCAGTCGAAATCTAGTACCACATTGTTAGGATCTCGATCACGAGGTCGAAAGCGATACGTAATGCCTCAGTTCAGTCGAATCGACTTCAAAAATAATCGTTTCGAGCAACTCGATTCGAGATGCATAATGTCAGCCCTGGTCTACGATGCCGTTCTATTTTTTGTATATTTGAAACACGAGTAAAACACTACTGGGGCTGCCAGTTTTTCTTGTTATAAAATTCAGATTTAAATTTTGTAACTGACATATTTTATGTATCTAGAACTAGAACACTACTGAATATGCCCTAATAACGTGGAGAAATAAGCTGGTGAAGGAGTATTTTCGAGGACGCGTGGTGTATCCCAGAACAGACTTATCAGAAGTCAACAAATCAAAGCAGCATAGTTATAGTAGATGTTTTTCTAGACCCCCAGGTTTTAGTTAATTTTGAAAATGTTGGTGTTTTTGGTTTAAAACCAACGAAACTACGATTTTTCGGAAAAAAAACTCGCCTTTTTATAGCAGTAAAACCATCCCAAACTAACAAGTAACGAGAAAGAAACGTTGGAATCTGGTATTTTACATGTAGAAAAAGTTTGCAAAATTTGAAAAAAATTGTTGATATAGTTTTCGAATGCCAATGGACACGAACTTTCAAACCCTGTTTTCGAGAAAAACACGTTTAACGTTTATTGTCTATGAAATCGAAGGAAACACAATGGCGCACACGGAAAAAGAAAACACAACCGCACTCGCGAACGATGTTCATACCAGATGGTAATAACAGAATTATAACAACTTGAGTAATTTATTTCAGAAATATTTTGTAACAAATTTTGAAATATTTTTGGCTGGTAAGCTGTGAAAATAACAAAAATCATAACAAAAAAGACTCTAGCGGGAACAAAATCGTAACAGATTTTGAAATGTTTGTATCATAATTATTATTGAATTTGATATAACTACAGAAGTTCGAAAGCAGAAATTTATAACAATAGTTGTAAAAAAATAGATAGCAAATTTAACACAGAAAAACTATATCAGCCAACTTTTAGCATCGTTTCAATCCAATATTGTTGATTTTTTTTTATTTGATGAATAATTTTTTTAGACTTTTAGATTTTTTGAAATTCTGATCATTATATTTCGATATAAAGCTACGGAAAAACTCATTTTTTCAATTAATGAACTTCATCATGAGCACGAGTTTTCAATCGTGTTGAAGAAACCAGAACCATTATGATGGTACGAGCGTCTGTAACCGGTGCTTGATTATGGTTAAACACGGTGCTGTAGTTGAAAACAAGCAAAGCCCCTTACAGAAAGTGTGGTCGAAGGAATAATTTTAAATATCAACGGATTAGAGTTTATTCCAAAAGATATACAACGGGATTTCATGCTACGCGATGTGCATGAAATTTTCTCCGCCGGTAGTTGACAATGAAAAGAGTAAATAATATTATGCATGCTATATGCTCGAGACATACATTATCGTGCGCTCCTATTACTTCTATAAATCAAATTCATCAAAATAGCATTTTTACTATTCATCTAAATCAGGTTATTTAACTAGTAGTCATCTCATTAGTAGAGTCTCCATGTTATTTGGTGGATTACTCGACTTTCAGTCAACGAATTGTGATGAAATCGAACATCATGTCTTTGCTTCGGCTCTAAGAAGTAATATCTGTTTTACTCCTCCTAGTGGTGTAATAATACCTTTCTCATATTACACATATTCTCGAAATGAAATATTTGTGAGCTATGTTAGTTGCTTGCTAAACGAAGCAACTTCAGCTATACTGGTTGAGTGAGGGAACTCATTCTTCTCACTGATGGCTGAAACGATTTCCACAGCCTTAGACTCAAATGAAAGGTCTTATAGCACAATAAATTGCTATTGAATCGTATTTTGACCTGACATCCGGTTTCGGAGAGGGCGAAAGGTGTTTAAAATTTCAAACCGTCACTTAGAGCGAAGCCGCATAGCCTCGAGAAAACATTTTTCCTTCCGACTCGTAGAAAACAAAGTAATGCTTGGAATTGAAAATCATAATACGTTAATGAAGCGCAAAAGAGAGCGGTATGAAATACTACGAAACTTTTTTTCAATATGGATTGAGATACCTCACGTGCGATTGAATATTTCGAACGATTATAACGACGCACCGAAGCAAAAGACTAGTGTCATGAATATAATACTTCTACAAGAAAATTAACGGAACACATGATAAAGTTCGACGGTGTTTCTAAACCAAATTCTATTTTTTTTACGTAGCAGGCACCATAAACCAGAAAAGGTATCAAGAAAAGATAGATGTGAATAGAAAACAAAGAACAAAACAATGATAAATTTCACCATCATATATTGTCTTGATGTTTTTTGTCAAGAGAAACCTCAATGAACATTCTTTGTAATACGGCCAGACGAATGAGGAATCGTAACGTAGGAAATGAAAGTAAGGAATACTCGAATCGATGGATATTTGATTTTGCGAGGAAAGTTTGTCCGGATTCTGTTCCTACGCATAGCATTATTAGGGAGTCTTCTCCAAATAATTGATAGCCCCTTTTCAATGATGGAATTTTCCATAGCACTCATGTCTTGTAACAATAACGCTCCTGGGTTGGACAGAATTAAATTCAACTTGGTGAAGAATCTGCCCGACCTTGCCAAAAAACGTTTGTTGGAATTGTTCAACAAGTTTCTTGAGCAAAATATTGTCCCACCTGACTGAAGACAAGTGAAAGTTATCACCATTCAAAAGCCGGGGAAACTAGCTTCCAATCACAACTCATATAGACCCATTGCACTGTTGTCCTGCATCAGAAAATTGTTCGAAGAAATTATTCTTCGACGTCTCGACACTTGGGTCGAGACGAACGGTTTTTTGTCTGATACTCAGTTTTGCTTCCGTAGAAATAAAGGAACGAATGATTGCCTTGCATTACTTTCGTCTGACATCTAAATTGCCTTCGCTCAAAAACAACAAATGGCATCTGTATTTTTAGATATTAAAGGAGCATTTGATTCAGTTTCCATTGATGTTCTTTCAGACAAGCTCCATTAACATGGACTTCCAGCGATTATAAATAATTATTCGCACAACCTTTTATCAGAGAAATGCATGTATTTTCCACATAGGGATTTGACAACATTCAGAATTAGCTACATGGGGCTCCCGCAAGGCTCATGCCTCAGTCCGCTCCTCTATAATTTTTACGTGAATGACATTGACAGCTGTCTAGTAACCCCATGCACAATTGAATAAACTGCATCAGAATCAGATAAGAGAAATTCTTATGATATACTATTATCAATGCTAGAAAATCAAATTACTGAAAAAATTGTCAGTGCATAACTTAAGGTAAACCGTTTGAAGGCATCTTTTTCTTTTTTACTCATATTAGGCAAAATTTATTAATTTCGTTAATCTACTCGCTCCTCCGTGCACTTTTGCTAATCACAACAGAAATGATTTCCTGCATCATTCAGTTCCGAATTTACAAGAAGAAGCTTTTACATCAACAAATACACGTTTTCCTATAGAATGTAAACGTTTATTGTGGAGACTTTTTCAGTAAATAGGGCAAAGCAGTAATATAATTAGGTATTTCAAAAATGCGCTCATTGAAAATATTGGACGTCACATTCCGACTCATTATACACCTATCGAGTCTACAAAATACGGATGAAAATCCTTTCTTTCTCCCGAAATACTCAAATTTCCACCGCACCAACACGATACAACGTGTTCACTCGTAAAGGGTTCCACCGGAAGTGTCACTGTCAGTTAGTAATCTTATTTCTCACTCAGTAGACTAAGTCAGAGATGCCAGTATTGTAGACATTTGTGATGTTTTATGAGTAGGGTAAGATTTTCGGTTGCCGGCACCCCACCGTAACTTTTGACAGAAAGCAGATAGCATAATTTCAACAAATGTCATGTGTGTGTAATAGCAGCACTTTTTTTTGTGCCGAATACAAAAGCAAACAGACGCTTGTGCTTGTACTTTTTACTGTGCTAAAGATAAATTTTAAATGCGTGAAAATCAAAACAAAAGTTTTTCCGACTTTTTTTATAGTATCATAAATTGAATATTTATGAGGTGAAATTGATCTGGTTCGCGATTTAATACCTTTTGACAAATCGTTAAAATTGTCAGTGATATGCAGAGATGCGAAATCTGCAAATTTGTCTGTAAATTATCAAATTTTATAGTCAAGCTGCAAACTTTTTTTCGTGTGAAGACTTTTTACAGACCTTTGAAACCTCGATTGTTTGCAGAAATTCGGAAAAATTTACAGACTTTTGAAAATTGGATCGATCTGGTTGTATCTACTAGCTAAACTTATTGTATTAACTGGCCTCTCTGGTGATACGCAACACGTGAACAAATTGACATCTTCTATACATCCGTCATATAAGTAAAAACTTTGGTTCTCTGGTTCTGTTAGCCATGGCGATTCCAAAAGAAAAATTAACTTTAATGCAATGAATAATACCAAATCAAACACCAAAAGCGCCACCATCCTAATCATCGGTCAAGAGAACCAAGGTGAAGTCACCATCAGGCAATAAAGACTTTTTTCCAATACACCCCCAAAAAGAATAAATTCTGTTTTTTTCTTAGAATGATTGCAGTCTTTACTTATGTTTTTCCATTTTCAGCTAAATTTCTTAGAGTGCCGGTAGCCTAACACTTTTTTTGAAATGGCCAAAATTTATGCCATTACTAAATTGAAAGTTTTTTTTATCAATAGTTATACTATCAGTAATCAGAAGTTATAAGCTTAAAATAAGTTGGTGACGGTAACCCTAGATTTAGCACTCTCCTAGATTTAGCATGTGATAACTCTCCTTATCACCAAAAAAGAACAATCTGACACAAGTTTGACTATGAGTGTCTGGTCTGACAGAGAGAGAGAGAGAGCGCGTCATATGTCGCTTGAATGTCATATGTCGCTTCCGGTGATTCTCTCAACAGGTGTGCACGTTGTGTCGAGTATTTACCGAGAAAGAAAGAATTTTTACCCGAACTTCGACGATTCGACGTAGTTACACAGCGAGATTTTCGCTTGTAGTCCAGTGAAAAGAAAATCTATTGGACTATAAACGAAAATTAACTGGCTATAAAGCCTAAGTTGCTGTGCCATCAATCGACGTCGTCTCAAGTGAGATAACGCAAACTAGAAAGACGAAGAAGAAGAAGAAGAAGAAGAAGAAGAAGAAGAAGAAGAAGTCATATGTCGAACTATTTGAGACAATTGGTCATTAGTGTGTTATTATGCTTCCAATGACACTACTTTGGGAAAACAAGAAACAACGGAGAAATAAAATTTGTTCTATGGGATCGTAAGACCTTTCATTGAATCTAAGTATATTAAAATCGTCTTAGCAATTTTTGAAAATATTCAGTGGATACATTTTACACGCGCACACATGCAACCACAGATATCCAAAGGAATGCAATTTTGTTGATCACTTGAATATGAATTTTTTTTTGCAAAGTGGGTGCCACGATCAAACGGGCCATATTACAAGTCTTTTCAATGATTGAATTCGATGAATTTAAATTCTAATTGCTACTGCATCCACCATATTCGCCAGATTTTGCCCCCTACATCTATTTGCTGTTCTCAGATTTAAAGAAGAAACTTGCTTGAAAAAGATTTGCACACAATGATGAGGTCATCGCATAGACTGAAGTATTTTTGAGGCTGAAGAGACACCGTTGTTGAAAAGTGTTGTCGAAATGTTAATACATTGATTAATAAAATTAAAATTGGAAAAAATGTGTTTTATTTTACACATCGGGGAGTTTTTGACTTTTGACATTTGTTATTTGATGTGAATCAAAGGCGCACCCTTCCGAAACAAACGTCATTTCAGAAGACAATTTGAAAATAATGTCTCGTTCACAATACCGCAAAAAGATAGCAATATTTGTAATGTTTTAAGTAATATTTAATAATTTATAAATAATTCGAAAAACCATCTGGACATCTGGACAAACTATTGTCTTCAAACAATCCACATGCCTGATTTGGTGTCATAATACTGACGTATTAGATATAATTTGGGTAGCACTGTGTTATGCTCAATTGTAATGTGCAAAACTTTTCCCGATATGTGGTTCTAGAATTCCAATTATTTCAAACGGGAATTTCTGTCAGCTTGATGTCACAATTTCGCTTAGTTAGAACACTTATCCCATTCACAGTCACGCGCCTTATCAGCCGACTAGCAGGTATTTTGACAAACCTCCAAGAAAGTATAACTTTGCATTAATGAATAAATATTCGAATTATAAATCCCCTTCAGCTTCGGTCCTGTGGTTTAAGAAAATGATCGTTCACCGACCAGAAGCTCCAGAAACCGTGCTTCTTCATCGGGATTCGCACTTGGGACTGTCATTCATGGAGGCAAAGCAAGCGCTCTGAAACCGAGGGATGACAAAAATATGCAAATTAGCCCTCTACTACTATATATGAATAGCCAACGAAACCAGCCAGTCAGTGGCAGAAGATGACAAAAACAGCAACAACAGATGCCGCTGGGACGACGTCGCGACGGCATGACTGTTGAACATCTATCAATCGCTAAAACCTATCGATTTATACACATTTGTTTGTTAATAAAAATTTGAAAATTGCCTACATTTTCTTTGTTATCTTCGTTCAAAAGATGGTCCGTCTTTTTCGATTTGACAGGTTGCCGATGAGCGGGTGCTACCTTTCTTTGTATGATATTGGTTGGTAAATTATACTTTTTGATGTCGTTTTTACATTTGAAAACGAGAGAACTATTCTATTCCCGTTTTGTGGGGTACGTCACTGCACTTTTCCATAGGGGAATGACACTCGCGCTATTGTGACCGTTACAATAGACTAGTCACAATCTTTTTTACTTTCTTCTCTTCGAATTCCACACACTGCACGCGACTCATCGGAATCAGCGCGTCGGTTGGACAATTTTTTTTTCACTTGACATCTACGCCGCACAGAGCATAGTATGCAAAACGGGGTTCTATTTGTGTTTGACCTACGGTACCGCGCCGAAACATCCGAAGCTTGTCAAAACTGTCACAATGGCGATTGCACTTGACGCGACATTTCACTACTTCACACCCGGCAGCAAATGAATCGGAATGCTAATTAAGTGATTTATTCATTATATTTTACCGCACAGCTGCAAAATTCCCTTGTGCCACTATATGTTTGTATAATTGATAATAAAACATCCAAACTTGCAAAAACCTTCGACGTTACTGACATTTTACGATACTTGTTTACAACAACAACAACCACTACAGTGAACCCCATGGTTGGAACGATCCAAAGGTGGGTGGTTTCGCTGGGAGCACGGAGGAAATCCACCCGCCAACCACCGAAGGAGAGAAACCTGTTTCGGGCATTCGTACGTACTCAGGTTACCTCAGGAGAATCCGAGTAGATCGCGTGCGCGCTCGCGCTCCCCGGAGGATACAGCCTGTGCCGTTAGCGGGGCTGCGAAAGTATCACGTACAGGGGAGAATTCAAGCATGCGCGGCCGCCCATTTGCAATGGTATGCGTTGAGTCGACCCATGCTCACGTTGCCTAGCTCTTAGAAGGCGTTGGCTTTCGGATTCACATGGCGTCCCTGTACAAGTGAAAAAGAGACAACCCTAGATATCAAAGAAAACAACGTTTCATAGTCTGCAAACAACTGAGGGAGTGAGACACGTGGTCTTGAACACCGAACAAGTGCCAGTCGGAGGTTACTTCTGTTTGAGTGAGCTGAGCAAGGCTTCAGCCAGTCCGAAGAGGGGAAATTCGTATCGGAAAATGTGGCAGAGAAAACGTGGCAACAGAGCGCCGTCGAAGGAACAAAAGGGTGGTATCATATGTTTTTCTTTGTTCGATGTTTCTTTCCAAGCTGCGCTATCTCTTTTCCTCTTTTCAGTCTGGCTGGCGGATCATCGGCTGAAGGAAGACTCCTACCAACAACGGCGACCTGGGTTCAGCCCGCAGGCACACTTTGGCTGGCTGTGTCAGTGTAACAAACGATGAATTCTAATTGGATAAAAGGGAATAGCTACATTTTAGCCCGGTTATGGAAGGCCCGCATTGTGTGCGTGTTGTGAAAGGTATTCTCTCTTTTCTTGTGCTTTCTTTTTATTCTACTTTTTGTGTTCGCTCTATGGAACGGTGTTCTTTCAGGACTGAGAGAAACATTTCAGCTCTTTTCTTTGGCTATTCGCCTTTTGGCCTTTTATCACTCGGAAATACTTCTCTTTCTCTCGTTCGAACTTGGAGCACCGTGCCCCGCACAGCTATGGGAACGCTATTGTGCGAAACTCCGTAAAAGGATATTCTACTAGCTCGTCTCTGTGTTCGGTAGTGCCGTTTTGTGACGTTGACGTAGGAAACTATGTGCCAAGTTTGGAATGGATTGTGGGTATGCGAGGGTGAGGAGGGATGGATTCGTTTGTTGAGTTTCATGCAGAGCACTGTTCCTCTGTTGGAGCATTGTGCTGGGGTACTCTACATTTCGGCAATGAATTGAAGCAAAATCTTTTGAGAACTACGAACTACCGTTTTCGGGTGTTGTCAGGAAGAATTCACTTATAGCAAATTGAAAGCAAACAACACAAACCAAACGTCCGAAACTGTCTATCACGAAATTTCTTCATACCAAATTCTTTGTAATGTTTACGGTAAAAGGCCCATGTTTCCTACTTATTTTGGTGCTCAGTGAGCATTCTGTAAGCTCGTGAATAGTTCAAAATATTTGCAAAACACAAATAAGTTGACTCCGCAATGAGCTCCATATTGCGTTCTATTTCGAAACTATAATTCAATATTTCAATGACATAACCAAAAAACTATGCATAGTCTTCATAATAATTGGTGCAACTAATGTACGATTCAGAGGACCCGTCTCCTTGCGTCACCGTTACCGGAACGTCAGTTTCCGTCAAAATTAGTTTAATACTTTTCTTACCGGAACGATCACACGTGCCGGCCAACAAGACTTCTCGTGACGGTGACGTTGTGTAAGAATGTCTCCATAAGGATGCATTCAACTAATGTTGACGGTGATGGTGTCAGAATTTGACCGTGACGGAAGATAACGGATCGTCAGAATCGTACTTGAGACAAACTGTTATAGATTCCGATAATTGTTTGAGGAAATTTTACATTACGTGTGTATTAAAAAAATAGACTAAATAATACAAAAGATAATTAAATTAAACAAGTTCTACTAGAATTCTACGTTTCATGAGCCTTACATAAAACTTCTTTGATGCCCGGAGTTTTGTCAGTATGTTTTTCAATTCTTTCGTGACCTTGGCAATCAGCTAGAAATTTTTCAATAGATCTTTCGAATATTCGTTCGAAGCTTTCTTGACTGACGACTAGGTATAATAATATATATTTTTGAAACTGATCGTACTAATTTTCTTGTAACTCCGAAAAAAGAGCAGTAAAATTCTATTTGTATCCGAAGATCGATTAATATTTTTTTCACCCCTCAATTTTCTCAGAGATGGCTGAACCGATTTTAACAAACTTAGGCTCGTTTGAAAGCTACTGTCGGGCCATTGATCAAGTTCTAAGATCAAATAGCTGTGACTTCTGGTTCCGGAGATATAATGGAATAAGTGACGTAACCGACACAATGTATTATTTTTTTACCGCGTATGTTTCTCGGAGATGGCTTAACCGATTTTAACAAATCTAGGCCCGTTTGAAAGCTATTGTTAGGCCATTGATCAAGTTTGAAGATCAAATAGCTGTGACTTCTCCGGAGGTATGATGGTATAAGTGACGTAACCAACAAAACGCATTATTTTTTTTACCGCGCAAGTTTCTCGAAGATGGCTGAACCGATCACCTCTATTTTCGTAAAGCTCTAGTGCTCAAAAGTTTAAGCACCTCAAAAAAGTCCTCATGCAAAATTTGAGCTAAATCGGACATGCGTGAGAGGTGCTGCCCAGCGGTTAAAATTTGAAAATTGTTGATTTTGAAAAAGCACCATAGGAGGGAGTACATGGAATTTCCGAATCGAAATTTTTTTTGAAAAGATCAACTTTTTGGGAAAAATTTTGATACTTTTTTTAGTCCCAGAAAGTCGATTTAAGAAAAAAAAAATTTTTCGAGATGACACTAAATCTCGACGTTTCATGCAGTTCTAAGACTTTTGGCATCAAAATTTTTTTTTCGATTTCGGAAATTCCATGTACTTCCCCCTACGGTAATTTTTCAAGATCTATGAAAATTCCACTAAGTAGACTAAGATGGGTTTTGCCTTTCTCTATAGAAAGGGATTAGAATTGCTGGAAAAACCGACTTTCGAACGGAGCATCGGAGACCCACACACTATACTTTTTTTACCGGTGTCGGTAAAAATTTTACTGACTTTCAAACAGCTGAACAGTCAGTAAACAGTTCAGTAAAATTTACATTTACTGTATGATTGGTAAACTGGATCGCCACAACGAACTGTCAAAATTTACTGACTTTTTCATCACCTAATACCGAAGTTCGGTAAAATTTGCAAAACAAAACGTAAAAATTGAATTTTCTGAATTCTTCTATATTACTAAATCTGTAGTATTTGATACCAAATACTAAGAAATTAAAAAGGATCAGCGAAACACACAGGTTTATTCGGTGATATGTTGAGTTTAATGATTTTTGAATACATTACTTAAGACTACGCATAAACTGTTCTCCCGTCGTTGTTAAGGCAGCAATGCCCATGAGCGAATATATAAATATAAAAAAATTCTTATCCGAAGGACGACAGTCGACTTTCGCCACATTGTAGCACTAAACCAGTATCTTGAAGAAATATTGATAGTCGCCACTTATTTTCAGGATCCAGTTTCTCCAGAGTTGTCCGCAAACATGTCTCCTTTAATGGGTAATGTGAGTACGTCATATGATTGCGGAAGGATGTCATCCTGTGATGTATAAAAAATATTGTTATTTTCGATGAAATTCTATACTGTATTATATTACCTGACACCATTCTAAGATGCCCTGGAGAGGATTATCGTTGGCAGCGCCGGATACACGCAATCGTTTTGCTCCGTGACTCGGATTTTTCATCCGAATTATAGCTAAGCCCTCAAGAAATCTGCATAGAAAATTTTCATATTAATTTCGAATATACGTTTTTCGATACAATTTATTTACCGTTAGTGATGTGTGGTTACGTTTTATGTGCCACGTAATGTGCCGTACGAGCCCTTCCACGTATCCCGGAACAGGTTTACGACAAAAAAAGCAAGTGATACACTCGTCAGACAATCTTTGAAAATATTATAAATGTACTTACTGAACAGCTTCTTTACTTCTTCATCCGCAAGTAAGTCCAAAATATTGTCTATTTTAGCTGCAGTCTGCACTTTTCCGAAAAAAGCACTAATTTTTACCACTGTTAGTATTATTTGAACTTTAAAATGGCGACACTTTTGACAGGCTTTATTCTCTCCGAAAGCGTTCAGTGAAAATTACTGAAGCTCAGCACTGTTTACATATTTTTTCGGTGAGAATCGGTGATTTTTTTACGGAACGACTTAGACGTGATGACATTTCAATGTTTACAACATACGTCAGTAAAACAAAAAACAAATTTTCAGCAAAATTATCATGGAATTACTGACAACTCGTGCATATTTTACTGATGTCGGTAAAATGGAATTATTTAACGATTTTTTCTGCTAAAATTTCCTTTTATAGATTAAAACTGTAAAAAAAATTACCGAACATAGAATTCAGAAAATAAGAATTCAGTGTGCATAGTGTTATATACCATTCGACTCAGTTCGACGAGATAGGAAAATGTGTGTGTGTGTGTGTGTGTGTGTGTGTGTGTGTGTGTGTGTGTGTGTGTGTGTGTGTGTGTGTGTGTGTGTGTGTGTGTGTGTGTGTGTGTGTGTGTGTGTGTGTGTGTGTGTGTGTGTGTGTGTGTGTGTGTGTGTGTGTGTGTGTGTGTGTGTGTGTGTGTGTGTGTGTGTGTGTGTGTGTGTGTGTGTGTGTGTGTGTGTGTGTGTGTGTGCACTTTTAGAAGATATTTATACGCGCCCAATTTTCTCAGAGATGGCTGAACCGATTTTAACAAACTTAAGCTCGTTTGAAGGCTACTGTCGGGCCATTGATCAAGTTCAAAGATCAAATGGCTGTGACTTTTGTTTCCAGAGATATGATGGTATAAGTGACGTAACCGACAGAACACGTTGATTTTATCGCTCTAATATATAAGGGTGCCAATATTTTGGGATCACCTCTAATTTCGTAAAGCGCTAGTGCTTAAAAGTTTAAGCACCTCGAATAATTTCCTCACGCAAAATTTGAGCTAAATCGGACGTGTGTAAGAGGTGCTTTTTCAAGATATATAAAATTCCACTAAGTGGACTAAGAAGGGTTTTTTTAGATTAGTATCACTTTTCTCACACAAATAGGCAACGCAAATGTAAGCACTAGTTTGGAAAAATGATTCTGACTGTGTGATATAAACGCTGAAGCATGCTTTTGTGAATTATTCTAATCAATCTGAATCAATTGGTGTCAAAATTAGTATCCATAATTATTTAATAAAAGTATGAAATATATTTACATGAGACTGTTATGAAAGAAGAGAAAGGCATTATCACACCACTAGGTAGATTAAGAAAGGTTTTTTTTATTTCAAATTTCCATGAAAGCCCTCCCATCCCAACGGTAGCTCTCCTGCGTACGGGCCTGTTAAAGTAATATTTCAAAATCTCAGTAAAGCGCACTTTTTGCCGAAGTTCGGCATAATATTATGCTAAACTTGTTAGTAAACGACATATATACCGAAATCAGCAAATCCGTTTGCCGATATTTCGAACAGTGAGTTAGCTTTTACTCAACCTCGGTGAAACATCTGTCATCTAATGCCTCTTGTCAGTTTTATGAAGCACCAATTACAAATATCTGCTTATTTGTAGGTAGAGGTGTTAGGGAACAATAGAAATAATTGCCTTTAGATTAAATGTTTTTTTTGGGTTTGCTTTTGCCTTTCCATAACCTTAGCCTATGTGATAACTATTTCATGCAATAATAAAGAAAAATCCTTTGATGACTCGGTCATTCATAATTCCACCCGGATCGCTTTTGCCGAGCAAACAGTAAAATGTCTGCTGATAAGTTTGGCAATTGGCAGTTAACAATTTTGGAATGCCGAGATTCTCTGTAATTATACACTTTGCCGAGACGATTATCGAGCAATCGGCTGTGCACATTTTGTCATTTTTTGCCGATATTCAACAATAAAATTTATGTGTGTAGCCTTACTTTTGAGAAGAGGTTAAGCAACAAGACAATTTTTTGGGCTGTATGGAGAAAGTGTACACTGTAAATACGGCAGTATATTTATTTTATTTCATTTTTAATGTGGAACAAATTTTTGTTTTCTATATAGGGGTGCAAATTAGAAACTCTAGAAAAATACACGTAGAAATGTGGTCAGGTTTTGAACAATTAAAGCTCAGTCAATTTTGTATCAATTATTAATATTATGTCACCATCTGGTTGGAAATATTTCTACGTATTGATTTGAATGTTCATAGCCATGTATTTTTGATTGTATATCATTGAAATGTTGATGAATAGCTAGTAGTGTCCTATTTTGTCTGCTAAAAAACTCCGGCATACCGGATTTCCCTGCCATAGTCGACGGTTTTGGAGGAGTAAGCGATATATCAAAGGGAAAGCATCGCTCTGATTGGTCAATCGACGCAAAAGCGAAGCTGTTTGAAGCACGCGAAGCTATAAATATAAGCAAAATTATAGCTAACGTTTCAGTCCTACGCGTGCTAGAGGTAGGTTGTTGCTAGACAGCAAGTGCCATAAAACGATTTGAAGCTTTGATTGGTATCCTCTGATCTTGTGTCATGCAAGATCGGATGAAATTCATTTGTTATGTCGTTCCGCCTGAGAAATTGACAACTACTCCAGGGTAAATTTTGAGTGCATATGATTAGTTTCTAATTGATATAAGATGAGCTCGATTGATAATGAGAAAAATTTCATCGAAATCGCAGAATGGTAGTAATGGTAGAGAAACGCTATAAAAATAACTGCTTGCGTACAAAACTTGAACACAAGCTTTGCACGAAGAGAAACTTAAATATTGATATCCGTATCGCAAGCATGTACAAACATTTAATTGCATACATTTGGGCTGTCGATGTAATTTCGTCGGCTATAAAACAAATACAAATCATGATAAATAGAGTCTATATTCTGGGTTCGCTTGTTCGGTGTTGTTTCCTAATAAAGATCAATCTAAGCAAACTCTCGTGCATTTGCGGATTCAAAACTGTGACAATTATTTGAAAATGTCGATCATTAGAAATTTGTGTTGCCTTGTTCCACATCAATGGCTCGAACAACCCCATGGGGCTGATCCTTGTAGTTTTTTGTAAAATAGATGATCCCAAATAAGTAGTTTTTAAAATTGTGGCAATATTTGTTTATAATAATTTTAGACCCAGTCTTATGAAATAACGAAAAATGTTTTCACATATTGTTGTTCATTTCAAATCCATACAATGGGCCGTATGAACAAACGTAGCAAGCCTGGAATTCGAAAGTTAAGACATGTGTAGTAGAGATGGTCGAGTTCCGAAAATTTGTACCGGGTTTGGGTCCAAAAAATATATGTTTGGATTAAAAAATTTGGTCGGGTTTTTATTTATTATCATTACGGGTACGGGTCATTATCGGAAAAAAATTGTTCTCGGGTTACGGGTCGGATACGGGTAATATTTGTTTATTTTCGATCGGGTACGGGTCGGGTTTGGGTTTGGGTTTAAGAAGTTGCTTACCCGACCGTCTCTAATGTGAAGCATGTTCCTGTTAAAATAAAAGACTTTATATGCAAAATGCAGTTGAATCGTATTAATTCGTATCGTGTATCGTTAATCAAATGGGGTCAAAAATTTCGTCTATCTTTAGAAAACTCTTTTAACATCTGTCTAACATATTCAGCTGTTCCTATTTACTAAATATTACTTTGATCAATATTGAAATTGAGTTGCAGGGTTAATGATTACTGTATGTTACAGTGCTACATATATATTGGGGAATGTTAGGACAAACTTTTTAGAACATATGTTTTAATGTAAATTTAAGTGTATTCAAGTTGGGGTTACTAATTTTGCTAACAGTGGTTTGATCATACTTTTACACGATGTTAAAATTTATTCCACATATGTCTACATTTTCGAGCCATTGATTTATGAATATGTTGTTTTTTAAATGAATTTGTCTTAAATCTATTGAGTTTCGAAATTTCGAACGTGTGTGAGCCTTGAAAAAAGCGGGTTTTGTTGGTAATGTCATAGAACTTGGTAGACCTTAGTCAATGACTTAAAGGTAGCTTTCATATGTCGGGGATTTCCGCAACTCTATTTCCTTTGTATAGAGAAAGGCAAAAATAAAATCGAAGTATAGGTAGGAAGGATGCGTAATTATTTAAGAGGGTTTAAAATGTGCCCAATTGTAACATGGGGAAGAGAAGGGTTATGTTTGGGTAATTGTGACGTAATTTGTGGATGACGTTGGCTAATTTGGCTAATCTGCCATCGAAACAGACAGAAGAAAAGGGTGGACATAGCAGGGTATGTTTGATATCTCTTCTGGATTATGGCGTTAGCTTTCGAAGCAAATTGGAATTTCGATTTGAAACACCCACAAACTTTACCATGCGCTTTCGTCAGTTTTCTAACAAAACTGTTATTTTTATGACACGAGTCTTTTATTTCGGTGCATCGTTAAAATCATTCGAAATTTTCACTCGCGCGTGTGTTAACTTAATCCGTGCCTTTATTTCTTCTTCTTAGCTTATGTTTTCATTAGTATTACTAAGGGGTTCGTCATGGAAACTATTTTTTGAATATTAGAATAAGAAATATCAAGTCGTCTAATTTTCTTCCCGATTTTGTCACTGATATTATACACTTGCTAGCATAAGTAGTCACGGAACTTGTATTCTGCTTTCTGGATTCTGCTTTGTGCATTTCTCAATGGTAATATGAGTATCAATAAATTTAATTGGTTAATGAATTTGCTTAATGTGTCGAATCGATCATTTTACATTGCCCTTAACATGATTACAATTAATCAAGTAACTGTAAAGGTTGGTCAAACGAAGCATCCTTTCTAATTTAAATTCAACAAAAGCACATCCTTTCGAACCGATTGAATCAAGTAATATGCGTCTTTCATTAACTCGAAAATACCTTTACCTCTGTCCTGCCCTGGTTTCAGTTATGTTTCGAAAAGCAATATCTCATACTATCAAAACGCCTCTGCCGCAATAACGACAACCGCGAACAGAAAATGAACGAACCGAATATAAAAAAGCATCCTTTACATTTCAACATTTTATTCGTTCCTTTTTTTCTATTTTCCCATTATCACAGCACAAGCACTCAACAACACAACAATTGCAAATAAAACTTTTCCATTTTCCTACTCGATTCATTTTTCTTTCCCACTTACAATATAGCAGTTTTTTTTCCTCCATTCCATTGAGCATTGTGCGGTGGTGCGCCTTCTCCTGAGCCATCCCCCACCAGCCGACCGAACGAGGCACCACACTTCTCCATTCGTATGGATAGGTACACTACTATCTAAGCCGCCTGCCAAGTCCAACTGTGCTTGGAACTCCAATTTTTCACACGAGAAAAGAAAAATCATTTTCTCGCTCACATTCAATCTACTTTCGGCTGGCTGTGGTAGAGTTGCTGGCATCCATTATTGTTTGCGTCTTTTTTCTCGAACGGAAAAGCGAATCAGTGGTAAAAATGGGGAAAAAACTTCAATATCATTATTTTCAAGCATATAATAATACCACTCACACAATGTCTGCTGACTGGTTTTCGGTGAAAAGTGTTTTGTCTGAGAACCCCACTTCCTCCTTTTCCTCCTCTTGGCTGGTAGTATCCCTCAGGGAGGGATGGAAATGAAAAGCAGATTCTTCGCTCGCCATTCCCCATTCGCTATCTTTCTCCGCCTCTTTCTGGGCGAAAAACCATTTCAGTCGGATCGGTCGTTATTTCTGCCGACGCTGTTATTGCCGCGAGTGCGATGTAACAAAAAGTGATAATAATGACGGCGATGATAACGCGGAATACTGAATGCTGCTTTTTGCGCCGTGCATTCAGGACCCAGCACAACAATTGGACCCAAGAGTGAGTGAAAGGAGCGCCGATTTTCAACTACACTAGCGCAATTTTCCCTGCTTTGAATGAACTAATGGCGAATGGTGGGTGTCTTTGTTTGCGGGAATGTTTTGAATAGTTAACGAAACTTGGCAGGGGAGTGGGAAAAAAGGATCGGGCTCAGTCAGGGTGTTTAATTAAAAGATATGCATGGGATCAACGAGTCTAAAACTCATTAGGTGGGAGGATTGAAACACGGAGATAAGTGATTGGTGCATTGAATTACTCTGGATGTTTGACTCTTCAAATGTTGCTATAGATATTACAACAAACTGTAGAATTTAACTTATAATGAATAGATACCATAACAAGCAGCTAAAAATTCTTACAAATTTTTTCAACTGGAGCTAATTCAGGACGCACTAAATAATTCTCTGATGAAAATATAGTTAAACTCTTTATATTAATTTTTTAAGCATAACTAACCATTGATTTGAAATTATAGTTTTCTCTCTTGAAAAATCGATGCATTCTAATTCAGTTTTTCGCTGAGTGTGATAAGAGGTTTTCGTTTCTTAATTCCGAGCGTGGATTGAAAGAAACTATGGCTTGCTTAATAAGTGATTTCTAACAATATTTGCAAAATGTTGATTTTTTCCTTAAATTTGCTTGTAAAAAAATGATTAAAATCTTCATTCCACATTTCTCGACGTGAATTTATATTAAAAGACGGGTTGGGTCTAACACTTTTGAAAAATCATTTATTTTTTTCTTTGTATTTTCTTTTAGTAAAACATATCAAGAAATTCTAATAAAAGAAAAAAAAAATAGATTGTTTCAAAATGTTTGGAAGTAGGGCCTCCCTTGAGTAATAAATTGTTTTCATTGATTTTATAGTCAAAAATTTTAAACGTTTGTTACTTTGGGGAAGTTTTACAGCTACAAAATGGCGGATTTTTTTCGTGAAAAATCATAGTTTTCACTTTGAACAACCACCAAAAATAAAAAAATAAACAGAAACGTTGGAGTATAGAAAAACTTCCACTCTAACTATGTTGCTTTGATTTGTTCACTTCTGATTAATCTGCGCTGAGATACAGTGGACACCGCTAATCATGATTTTTAAGAAGCGTTCTCAAAAACACCTCTTCACCGACTTATAACTCAATACACTGAGGTCTCTTTTTACGCGGGGGATAGGTATCGCGTACACAAAACCCGCCCAAAAAATCGACTTCGGGACTTCGAGACCGCGTAGCTTCGGAAATCTGCGTAGAGAAAAATCGCAAAATGGAAAAATATTTATGCCAAATGTCTTAGAAGATTACACCAGATTTCGACGTTTCATGCATTTCTAAGACAAAATGTGAAAACCGTGTTACTTGAGAAATCCGCGTAAAAAAACAGCTTAACTTTGAAAATCCGCGTAAAAAAATCGCGTTACTTAAGAAGTCCGCGTAAAAAGAAACCGTGAGTAAAAATTTCACGAGGTAACCGATTTTACAATAAGTGTTATTGTTTTGTAGTATTAGTATCTGCGAACATGTTCGTGAAATATTTCGTCGACATTCGAATTCTTATACTATTTTTAGTTACATTAACTTTTATATATCATTTCATTGTAATGCTCCCTGATAATCAAGTTCTGTTTCGAATTATACGAAACTTTGCAAATGGATAAACAACTATTTTTGTCATAGAATGACGAGAAAATTGTTTAAAAATGTTCAATTTCACTAGAATTTCTACTTAAATTTTTCAAAGAAATCGATATTAAAGTACCTTCTTCACGCGATTTTTGTTTCTGTTAAATGCTAAAATGTTGTATATGTTATTGGTTTTCATAATCCACCAAAAAATTTTTGTGCTCAAATAGGGTTTTTGAAATATTTGATTTTTTGTATTCGCGCGCTGTATGCAAAGTGCACCGCGCGAGCGAATCGGTAGGGTGCGATGTCGTCGGTGTGATTGAAGCGAGCTGCGACAGGTTTGCACAAGTAGGCATAGAAAATGATTTTTTGCGTTTCTTATTTCAACTTTTTTAAATTGTAGTATTTCGATGAGTTTTAGCTGTAATATATAAGAGAAAATGAATAATATGAAAATGGCATCATTACAGTAATAGGAAGATTAAATCAGGTTTTTCTATTAAATGTACGTAAGGAAATTCATTGATCACATATTATTTTACAATTTTTTTTTATTTTTTTACGTGTGTAGGGACGCGAAAATAGTCAAGAAAAAACAAAAGTTTGTGATCATTCCGGAAAAAAGATTAACGACACAAGTTCAGTGCATTTACTGCACTTCATGAGAAAGACTATAAAATTAGGACCGAATGGAATTCTTTCGCAGCCTCCTCACATGGGAAAAAGTTATCTTTGGAAGAACCGTAAAAAGACACGCGTATAAAATTAGTTTACATCAAATCAAAACCAATCGAATTCCAACTGATCATAATCTAATCAATTGAGTAAAGGATTCATTTTAAAATATAAACTGACTTTTGCATGATAAACGAACCAGACATACAGGATAGACAACAGCAACGTCGATTTAAAAACGTAATGACGAATAAAACTACACGCGAAATGAGATTTTTCCGTCAACGGAAAATTTGTTGTAAAAGTTCTGTTCAAACCACCAGAAAATATAGAATAATCTGGAGTCGAACTTGTGAAATAATATGTAATTAATAAATTTCCTGACATATACAACCTTTTTGGAATTAAAAAAAAACACGTAAAAAAAAACCCAGTGTATTTCTCCATGAAAAATATACAAAATGTTGTTCGAATGATGCTTTTTATCATTCAAAACATTTGAATTTATTTTGTTAAACGAAAATTCTGAAAAAAATCGCAAAAATTATGTTTTTACTCATTTGCTCATTTCTCATTTCTCATTTCTCATTTCTCATTTCTCATTTCTCATTTCTCATTTCTCATTTCTCATTTCTCATTTCTCATTTCTCATTTCTCATTTCTCATTTCTCATTTCTCATTTCTCATTTCTCATTTCTCATTTCTCATTTCTCATTTCTCATTTCTCATTTCTCATTTCTCATTTCTCATTTCTCATTTCTCATTTCTCATTTCTCATTTCTCATTTCTCATTTCTCATTTCTCATTTCTCATTTCTCATTTCTCATTTCTCATTTCTCATTTCTCATTTCTCATTTCTCATTTCTCATTTCTCATTTCTCATTTCTAATTTCTCATTTCTCATTTCTCATTTCTCATTTCTCATTTCTCATTTCTAATTTCTCATTTCTCATTTCTCATTTCTCATTTCTCATTTCTCATTTCTCATTTCTCATTTCTCATTTCTCATTTCTCATTTCTCATTTCTCATTTCTCATTTCTCATTTCTCATTTCTCATTTCTCATTTCTCATTTCTCATTTCTCATTTCTCATTTCTCATTTCTCATTTCTCATTTCTCATTTCTCATTTCTCATTTCTCATTTCTCATTTCTCATTTCTCATTTCTCATTTCTCATTTCTCATTTCTCATTTCTCATTTCTCATTTCTCATTTCTCATTTCTCATTTCTCATTTCTCATTTCTCATTTCTCATTTCTCATTTCTCATTTCTCATTTCTCATTTCTCATTTCTCATTTCTCATTTCTCATTTCTCATTTCTCATTTCTCATTTCTCATGTTCAAATTTATTTATTTTAAATTACTGGTCGACAACAGGTATCAGCCAATTAACAAATTCTGGTTATCTACTAAATGCCTGTTTGTCAATCAATTACATATTTAATCTTCCAACCATTCTCTGCTTGGATTCATCACTTTCTGTTGGGTGTTTGATACAAGTGGTCTCATTTTTTTATTCGAAGATTACTTTATACTTATAAAAAGCATTTTAAATGGAATCTTCAATATCTTACTGACATGTCAAATCACAACAAAATTACATTCAGAATGACCAGCGGTTATTATGAAAACTTGAAAGAAATGAATGAAAAACGTTGAAAAAGAAATACAGTCTGGCTTTTTGAATCAAATTACTTCATTTCGTCGCCATTTGGTCGGATTTTCTCTATTCAAGCCAGCCAGTCGTGCAACAAATCGTCTCAGAAACAGAATGGAACAAAAGCCAATAGTCCAAAAATGCGCGACCAACCGGCCTGAAACAGAGCGAGACAGAACTGCTAGCTGGTGGCACCTGCCAGTGCTGTCCCTTGACTTTTACATGCTTCGATCGTCTTAATTCGATTATTTACAACACCGACATTGAACGCGAAGAAGTGAGGTCGCGCTTTCCACTATATCCAGCACAACACAATTCGACAGAATCAATCCATTCCCGACCGGCGGTCCTTTCTTCGTTTCGACTTTCGGTCGAACAAAGGACACCGGTTTTTGTTGCGGGGGAAGAAATTAGATCAACTGTTAGCTAGTTGGTTCCGTTCGTCGTTCACAGTAAAAAGTTTGATGGTACGCTCGCGTTCAATTCACGGATGATTTCCGCCGAAAAGTCAAGCCGGCTGTTTTAAGCTAGAGGGTTTTGTTTCGTTGTTCGAGAAAAAGGGAACAGAAACACGAAAAACGGTTCCGAAAAATAGCAGTTTGAAAGAAGTCAACTTCATTGTCTGTCCGGTTTGGGTTGGATTTTCGACCTTTCATCAGTTCAGTCCGTCGCGAATCGTGCTACAAAATGGCGAATTGAGTGTTTCGAAACCACGAGTTGGCCTTTTGTGGGCTTTTCAATGCTCCGTCAGTTGGGCAGAGCCATTCTGTTCGGGTAGGATTTATCTGGAGAAGGGAAATGAGAGTTTCATTCTTGATGCAGATCGATTTTATAGCTCTTCGAACAATTCGAAATCGTTTATATTTTGATTTCCATTAATAATGAGAATGTTTGTTGTTTTATCATATTGATAGTTTTATTTTCAATTATAGGAACAGCCTTTGATGACATTCCTGGTATTTGAAAATAAATCGTAATCATATTTATTATTCATGATTGATCTAAATTACTGGGTAGTTCTAGTCTAGTTCAATAACTGAACATGACAAATGTCATATCCTGTCATGGCTTGTTAGTTTTTGAATAGTTTCAACGAACTGAAACGCAATATTGATTGGAGAAATATTTTTCTATATCGGATTAATAATTATGCCTGAACAATAACGTTCTCACCTGTTCGACGGTATATGCCAAGCCCACGGCCCACGTGTCTACACTTGAGTCGGCCGACCCACTAACGAAGCCATTGCCCGTTTGTTCCAGACCAGTACCACAATAATACTACAAAGCCTGAATGTAATTCAATGTCATCAGTAATGCACGATACCACCTATGGTAACAAAACCAAATAATTCGAAATAATGGCTAACAATCGTCAATAGAAAGGGAAAAAAGCTTCACTGAAGGCTGAAAAGCAGGAACCCCTTTTGCATCACCTTCTTCCTACGTAAAGCAGCAGCGGCACTCGAAAATGCGCGCTTCTGTTACAATTAACCAATTTGCATATTGTTGATATTTGTTGCACTACGGCGACAAATATATTACGCTCCGACGGTATCGAAACCCAGGAGCTCTCCGTGGGTAGGATGCAGTTTCATTCGACCTACCCTCGACCATTTCTACGCCTCCTCCCCACGTTCAGTTCACTCTCACTTTTCATCGTTCCTGCGATGCGATGATGGTTCGAGGCTTTACAAATGTCAACCCCTCTCAACTCGTTTTCGACAAATCCTCGTTTGCCGGCAAACACCGTGGCATTGGCTGTTCTCAGTTCTTCCGATGGGTTCAAATTTGAAATCGGTAACAATGTTGAACGGTGCAATCAGAATGAGGCACACTTCGGTACCATTCAAGCCATATATTTAATATTCAAATTAGTTTGATTTATGAGCGACATTGCCGGTCGATGCCACAATAGGTACGGGCCAAGTGTTCGAGACGGCAAATCATGTTCGCCTGACACCTACCGCGATGAGAGTGCAATGTGGTTTGAACCTCTCTATGCTTTGTTGCTGTGTTGATATTTCATGTCGGTAATGGTGACATGAACTCAAGCTTTGCAACCAAAATTTTAATTCGTATTCAAAATATGTCTTAGCATTAGTTTTCTATTTGCACATTACCGGGGAACACGAAAAGAAATCCGTTGAAAAATCATGAAACCAATCATTTTATCTTCTTATGAAGACATGATAATTACCCACCTTTCAACATTCACTTTTAAGAGGAATTCTAAAGAATTCGGTACTAGCTGAGCAATTTTTTTCCTATCTGGTGTTAGAGTTAAAACTCTAATTGCACTGGTTCGCCAGCAGTTCCTCTTTAAATTGAATGTTGACAAGTGGCTTATTGGCCGTAGTAAAAAAATACGCGACATGTGTTTCATTGTGCAAAAGATTATTGGGAAGGCAAAAACCAGACATTAAAGAAACAAAAACTGTTTAAAATGTTCACTTGATCATATATTTGGAAATTATAGCCTGGTTACACCTTTTATTCGGCAAACATCGAAGTAATGGTTTGTATGATTACATCTATTCTAATATATTTAGTTTTGTTTTGTCTTACTTTACTATGGGGTGCCTTTTCAAAATTCAATATAGGCAGAACCTAATCATGAATAAATTTTGCTCTATGCCATCGGAAATATATTTAGAAATTTATGATAAAATTTTCAATATTAGAATATAACCACAAATAACACAAAATTTGTTTCCAAGTGTTCCAAAATGTTTGGTATGAGCAAGCATTAAGGTGAAATTCAGCGGAAAAACAAGGCGCGCAAAATTTAAACCGCATGAATTTAACGAATCATCTTACAAAGCGTATCGTGCAAACCGATACATAGGAATATGAAATATTTTCAGTGATTCAGTGCAGAGGCTTGCGACGCGTTTTGTTCGCTAGTAAAACAGGTACTAACTATACATGGTTAAAAACCATGAGTATTAATGATTAGGAATGATTATAAACCATGAGTATTAATGAGTACATTAAAATTGCCTCACTCTTGACTGTACGGGGCAGGAAATCAATTAAAAATTAAAAGCTAGCCGCATAACTTTTTTCTGTCATGATTTTGTACGTTTATAACTCAGACATTTGTTCATTGATTCATATCATTTAACTATCAATAGAATCACAAACATTTAACTTGAACGCGTATTGCATCGTCGTTTTAGTATTTCAATAGCAGGAGTAAACTATTGAAAAATTGGTTTGAATCGACATTTATTTTCACAAGTTAATCAATAGCAGTTCTGTTTCGGTCGGTATAGGGAGGCTTTGCGTTACGCATGAAGAAATATCGCATAAATCGGAATGAATAAATATGTGCTGTGTAACATTTTTCTGTTCAGTCAACGTCTGCCTTTATGAAGAGCGGATAGTCATCTGCTCGGTTTCCAGTATGCGGATATGTCAAATATGTCAAGCATGTTCTCGTTTGCTACACATCGTTTTCGTTTGGGTGAGTGTTCACAGAAATGCAGTTCACTACTAATTTTGGTTCAACGGTGAACGATTGGGTTGCAGGTTATGCTGGACTAACAGAGTGAGCTATCCATATTTTTAAGTGAGAGTTACCATATTTTTAAACGCTTGTAATTAAGTGATTTGTAGATGGATTTATACTATTAAACAACCAATAGGTGTGAAAACATTGAACTCAAACGTGTATAGTATTATATAATATATATTATTTATAATAAGTACTTTTGATAAATTGAATTGACTGATGCTTAAGCATTCTGGCACGTCAATTAGCTTGATAAGTAGATGTCGAAAATAATACCATATGGTAACTTCATATTTTTTTGTAAGTAGTCACAGTATCAGCAGTCCCTTGCTTCAGTTCTTCAGTGGACCCTTGATGAGATTTGCGTCTATGAGCTTCTATGTATTTTAAATCAACACACAGACGTTCCTAGGCTAGGGTGCTTACTTGGTCACTGTTTTCTTGTGCTGAATAATTTTTTTAAATTGTTGTTATAATGTTTGTTCATGTTAACGCATAGAAAAATATTGTAAAAATAACTAAATTTTCACGCAACGATTTATTTTATTGAAATAGTGACAAAAGAAAATTTGGATTAGTATAGCAAATATTGTTGCTTGAAAATACAAAACTAGATATTTGATTTTTCTCAGTGGATTAGTTTGTTTCAATAAATATTTTGATTAAAATAACATATTTCATTTGTGCTTTCCTGTCAATTTCTTGACAAATAATTCCATACTGACTTTAACTTGAAAAATCAGTTGAAATTTAACTAACTTTAGATAAAGATCTAAAGAAAATAAAAGCACATAAATTTTCCTTCTAAGACACGTGTAAACTTTTTTGATTATTCACGAGAGAGAAAAATATCTGGTTTATAAGGAATAAAACTGATACGGTTTGTTCAAACGATAAACTTAGTTGTCATTACACAAATAAGTTTTTTGTTATCAGATGTTTTAAAATTGGGTGATATTCTGGGTTCTTTCACGTCCTATGATGGCGGTATATTTGGCTCCGTATTGTCAATATTGTTTCAAATCTCTACATATGGACATTTTGGAACGGGTTCAATGATTAGGTCACTATATCGATGTTGTTGCAAATGCTTACAATATTGCTATTTTTAGAACGGGAATAACGAATAGATGACAAAACGTAATGTTTAAAGCCATTTTCAAATTCAAGATGGCGTCTTTCTGGATTATCAAGTTGGATCAGGAAATTGATGGTTTGGAGCATTTCAAGAACCAAAATGGTAATTTCCGATTTGTCGATGTTCTTTTGTCCGGGATGGTGTTCAATACATAGCGCGTTGGTTTTACAAGTCAGTTCACGTATGTTCAAGTCCCGATCTCAGTTCGTGCTCACATCTCATCCGACACAGTCGAAAATCGTTTACGGTCAAAACAACAGAAACAAAGACAATACGCCAGTGAACAATAGAGTGTACGGAATGGTCAAATACGAATTCACAAAGCCTGAAACTTGGCCTGCAAGACCGAATTCAATTTGTATAGATTTGAAGCGTTGCAAAGTTAGACCAGCTGGAAATGAAATTGAAATCTTACTTAAAGAACGAATGCATCTAGACGCTAATAATGTAAGTGAGATTCAATTCAACAAGGCGTCTAACTGTGTGTACATTATGTTTAAACGTGAAAGCGATGCACTTGCATTCGCTTCGGTTAACAACGAGGTACACAGCGTTGAGTGTGACAACATTAAATACAAAATCCCTGTGCACATGGTGGACAATGCCATAGAAGTACGCGTGCATGACCTTCCCCCGCAGGCCACCGATATGCTCGTTCGGGAGAATATGTCTCAGTTCGGTGAAATCCTTTCCATCGAAAGGGAAGTATGGCGGAATTTTTCCCCGGCATTCGGAATGGCGTGCGAGTTGTGCGTATGCAACTACGTAAGGCAATTCCATCTTACATCATTTGTGATCAAGGTGGGACACGTCTGTGTAAAACGTTGATTACCTATGAAAATCAGCTGGTTGCATGTCAGTTTTGTGAACAACCTGCACACTACGGTAAACCTTGCACTGAAACTGCGAAAAACACATCTTCAACCATAGACAAGGCAACCGTTCAACAACGAAAACTAGTGAGCGCAGTACTCATGTTTCACCATCAAACCAACCAGCAACTGCAACCAATGTACAACTAGGCGCATCTAAAGCAAGTAGCAACGAGCTCAAGACTTCGAACAACAATACAACCAATGAGGCAATGGATGACGAGATGAGCCACGAACAAAGTGCCCCTCAACCCTCGCAGGAGGGAAATGGAAGCTCTTCTCCTCCTAGAAAAGAGTGACAACGAGATCCACTTCAAAAAATTCTATATTTAAAAAATCGGCTAATTCGGCCTCGTAAAGCTTGTACGCAAATAGGCCTGAATAAAAATATCTTTAAAAAAACAAGTCCCAATCTGGAAGAATTCATAGTGTCAGTAGGACCGTAGTACTAGCCATGCAATGATTCTGTACGCTAAGAATCGGCTGCGAAACAGTTGAAACAGAAAGGCCAAGTTCCACAAAAGGAATGTACTTTGCTTTTTGATATTTTTTAAAAATCTCACATTAGGTGTTACTCAAATATTGAATAATACTATATATCATCATTTGATTTCTCAAGTAAATTGCTGAAAACAATCTGCAATCCCACAATTAACAATAAGCGCAATACAATATAATATGCTCCTTTGAGACGAACTTCCCATGCGGAACTTTTACACTGACAACTCATCACTCCTATTTTGGACAAAAAAACACACTAAATGTGTCTGAAAATATGTTTAGAATAAAAATTAGTTCGTGATTCAATAAATCAAAAATCTACGTAAAATTCAAAATTTGAAATTCTAAGTGATAAAGACAGGCTTCCAAAAAAGAAAAATCTGACGGTAGATATTTGATAGCTTTTATAATTGAGCATGCGAAAGAAAATCTGTAAAAATGATGTGACAATATTCTATAATTATGCTTAGATATCCAGAAAAATAAAGCAATTTTTGAATAAATACACCAAAACCTCCATTTACGAACTAAACGGGGGCTCGTAAATGGAGGTAGTTCGTAAAAAAAGTGTACGTTATTTGAAATTTACTTCGTAAAAAAAGTTTTGTGTAATGAATGTGAAAACCCCCAATCACATGGCCATTTTCGGTACGGATGTGATAAGTGAGTGCAAGAAAATTATGTTTGGGGTCGGTTCAAAATCCAAGATGGCGATTTCCGGTTTATCGATATTCCTTAATCATCCTTACAATGTGGGTATTTTCGGAACGGGATTGATGAGTAGTTGACGGAAAACGTTGTTTGAAATGGTTCGGAAATCCAAGATGGCGACTTCCGGTTTGTCGATATTCCTTAAAAACCCTTACAATGTGGGTATTTTCGGAACGGGATTGATGAGTAGATGACGGAAAACGATGTTTGAAGAGGTTAGTTACGGTTTTAAATTTCGACATTCTAAAAATTAATATTGAGTCGAAAAGGTTCCTTTATCAGGAAGAAGAGATTGCCATACTGAAGAGGTGTACATTGTTTCATCCGATTCGGAGAAAGTCGATCCTGTCAGTTTATCTGATATTTATTTCTAGAATTGTTCATAAATGTTAGAAAATCAGTGTCATGTGGTTGTCTAACTGACTCTTACCACTTGAGCCAAACAATATCCCGTTTTCTCAATTGCTTACAAAATGTTAAATCATATTCCGACGGGCCAGTTGACATGAGATTTTGACAAGTTTAAATAAACACAAATGTGTCGTGATGACAGTAACAGTACTTTTTTCGACTTTATCACGTACACTAAAACAAATGAAATTATGAAATGAAAATTAAAAAAATGAAGAACACGGTTAATGATTTGAAACCAAATTTTTATGTTTGTGGTTGCTTCCAAATATTAGATTGAGACTTCCAGTTGTTCAATAAAATATTGAAAGCATACAATATAACTATAACAATATAAAATTATTATAGCTGGTCAGACGTGTACTTGTTATGGTCATATCGAAAATATAGTACAATATTCAAACAATAATTATTAGCAGAAAACACCTTTGTCAGAAGCATAACATCCTTCTAAACGATATATAATCATATCGTAATGATCGTCAAAGAATACCGATATAACTGAACTCACCATTTTGATTTTTGAAGCGCTTTCAAACATAATTTCCCGGTATATACTCATCAAACCCGTCCCGACAATACCCATATTGTAAATGTTTTCAAGCAATATCAAAGAACCGGAAGACGCCATCTTGGATTTCCAAACCCCTTCAAACATCGTTTTCCGTTATCTACTCATCAATCCCGTTCCGAAAATACCCATACTGTAAGGGTTTTTAAACAATATCCATGAACGGAAGTCGCCATCTTGGATTTTCGAACCAAACATCGTTTTCCGTCATCTACTCATCAATCCGGTTCCGAAAATACCCACATTGTAAGGGTTTTTAAGGAATATCGTCAAACCGGAAGTCGCTATCTTGGATTTTCGAACCACTTCAAACATCGTTTTCCGTCATCTACTCATCAATCCCGTTCTAAAAATACCCATACTGTAAGGGTTTTTAAACAATATCCATAAACGGAAGTCGCCATCTTGGATTTTCGAACCACTTCAAGCATCGTTTTCCGTCATCTACTCATCAATCCCGTTCCGAAAATACCCACATTGTAATTGTTTTTAAGGAATATCGTCAAACCGGAAGTCGCCATCTTGGATTTCCGAACCACCTCAAACATCGTTTTACGTCATCTACTCATCAATCCCGTTCCGAAAATACCCACATTGTAAGGGTTTTTTAAGGAATATCGTCAAACCGGAAGTCGCCATCTTGGATTTCCGAACCACCTCAAACATCGTTTTCCGTCTTCTACTCATCAATTCCAGTCCTAAAATACCCACATTGTATGGGTTTGTAAGGAATATCCACAAACCGGAAGTCGCCATCTTGGAATTCCGAACCACTTCAAACATCGTTTTCCGTCATCTACTCATCAATCCCGTTCCGAGAGTGTTCGTAAACGGAAGTTTGGGTGTAATGCATCCGTAGATTTTTAACAGTTCATGGGGTAGATCTGTGGAAAAGACAGAAATCCGTAGGGTTGGCATCGCTGGTTCTAGATACAAGGAATTGATTCTTCACAGAATATTTCCACTGATTTGTAAAACATCTTTAACTCTTACCCAGCCGTCTTTTTGATGTTAGAATAAGCTTCCATGAGCGTAAACCGAGAACTAAATTCGATTACAAGTTTGGAACACCAACTAATGAAATCAGTTGAAATGTTAAAACTATCATGTTTAACCACTTTGTTTAATTTGTTCCATAGATATACAAACACAAGATATATTAAACCACAGGCTGTATATAATGAATAAGGCAGTTGTTCAAACAAGTTAAAAAAAAAACGTCTCGCGGGTTATAGCAAAAGTATATGCCAGATTTCAACACGTTGCTTGTATTTCTGAGGTTCGATTCACCTGAAATGTTTAAATGAATTCTTAAATGCGAAATCGCAATATTGCTTAAAGAGTGCATTATTATAAGCGTCGTTTTTCAAAAACACATTGTTCAAATAATAAATTAAAATCATTCAGATAATTTCAATTAAAATTAATTTTCAATAGAAATTTGTCTTGTGCGTTTCACTATTTTGCTATTCGAAGGCATAGCATATCATTTCAAAAATTAGCTAAATTTAATAAGACGGGTGGGTAATGAAACTGACATTCGGAAAAAAAATTAGCGAATTCTATACCTATTTATTATAAAAAAGATAAACACACATAATAGAAATACATTTATGTCCAATGTAACCAAAAATTTGTAATAATTGCATTTTTCATGATACCGTAAGTAAAATGTTGACGGCAACCGACGTATAACCGACTGAATCATAAAGCAATATGTATGTCGTAAATTAAAATTAAGAGAATACAATAAAACAAAATTTCTACGAATCTACTCGGTTTTGGCTGTTTGAATTTAGAAACTCGAAATTCCGAAGAATATAAAAAAATCATTTTATGAGATTCATAATACCTGATCGGATTTGTCAACTCATAAAGTTGTAGTGTAATGTTATCAATAGTCGATTTTTTACTACACGTTTTGTCTATGGGAATTATCATGTATCATGTATAGGTGATCAGTCGACCACAACAAGTATCACACTAAGCATTCACATCTCTCGCTTATGAACCAAATGAGCAGTACACAGGTCATTTTTTTTATCTGTAACAAAGAATAAACAATTTCGCTATAGACGAGAAAATCATATGGGTAAGAACCCTTTGGTTATACATTGAATGACTAAATTGACCGTCGTGGACAAGAAGCACAAATACATCTCCTTCATATTTGTCAATAAAAAAAACCCATGGTTTATAACCCTCCATAGGTAGTGTTTGTTGCACTAGCGAACAAAACTTGACGTCCACAACACTCAATCACTGAAAATATACCGTATCTCTTCGTGTCGTTTTTGCACCATACGTTTTGTCGTTCAATTCATGTGTTTGGGATTTAGCGCGCCTTATCTAGGCACTGAATTTCACCTTGATGCTCGTTCATACCAAACATTACAAAAAACTTGAACTTTCAGTTATTTTTTGGATATCTTATACTACTGAATGTTTTATCATAAATTGATGTACTTATTTTCGATGGTATAGAGAAGAAAGTGTGTGTAAAGTATGCCGCGTTCACGATAAAAATCCAAATAAAAAAGAAACGCACACCATTTTCATTTCAATCATTTTTGAAATCTTCATATTTAGAAACGCCTGAATTTACACTGCAAACATTATCATCGTAGCAGAAACATGCCTGAAGTTATATCCAACAATGTAAAGACTGTCCCAGAAAGTATAGACGCAACCAAAAACCGCTGCCATTTCGCAATGGTTCACTATACAATACTGTACTTGGTATCTTCTGTCCCGAACGTAAGCGATTTTGTTTTATCGGCTGACTTGGATGAGATGTGAAACTGAACTGTGGCTGCGTCCTGTTGTTTACACTCTTCTCTAACCACTTGTGCAGTTGTTTATTCGTTTTCATTAGTTTGTTTCGAAATGCGTGGACTTTCAGCAGAACAACGTCGAAAAATTGTGTACAAATGGTGCACAGAACGCGGACTGTCACTGAGAAAGAAGGAAGGAAGGAGTAAGTGAAAAAGCCGTGCGAAATGCAATCAGGAAGTTCGGTGAGAAAAACACCATTGAGGATAAACCGAAAACGGGTCGAAAAAAAGGTCCTGCTAACCCTCAGTTGGATAAACGTATACTGAAGGCGTTCGAGCAAAAGAAGGAGGTTTCAGTTCGGGATGTGGCCAAACAAGTGGGCACTTCGAAGTCAAATGTTCTTCGTGCTAAAGAACGTTTGAATCTTTGAACCTAGATAAAGGAAAAACAACCAAACCGTAGTCCGAAACAAGAAGCATCGATCAGGCCGAGGGTTCCAAAGCTGTACAATACGATTCTTGCTGGAAATTTGAACTGCATAATCATGGACGACGAAACCTACGTGAAACTCGATTACAAATCCTTGCCGAAACCACAATATTATACGGTGCGAGAAGGGCAAGAGTTAAACCAGTCCGAGACATCGATTGAAGTCGAAGGATTTGGTAAGAAAGCTATGGTCTTGCAAGCAATTTGTAGCTGCGGTAAGATTTCGAAACCCTTCAAAACCACTGCTTCAATGAGCAGCGAAATATACATCAAGGAATGTTTACAATAACGACTTCTACCCATGATTCGAAGCCACAAGGATCCTGTTGTCTTCTGGAGTTAGTCTACACTGGCTAAGTAGCAAATGTTGAGAATAATATTCTGTTGTTGTAGTCTAATATTATCAGTATATCGAATAAAATTTGAATATCTAACACTTGTGAATTATTTACATCGAAATCAAAGTGCGTCCATACTTTCTGGGACAGTCTTCAAAGTGCGCTACGCTTAAATTTCAGCGAAACTACAGTATGCGTCAGAAAATGTTGAGACTCTCACTAATACTTACTACCTTACCGCTCAAGTCACTCATCCTAGTTTCGCGAAATTTTGCTAAAGGTGGCAGTTATTGTTTACAAACAGATTGGTAAATTTGAACTCTACCTTAAAAAATTTTTTGAAAAATTTACGACAAGGATGACATTTATAGATACTTCACGCCCAGAAGTCAGTTTCAGATTCAATGGATCTTGTAAAATGTTCAAAGGACTCCCAAGAAAACCTGGAAGTTGTCGGAAGCGATCTGTGAGAACGCCAGGGTTGATACAATCCACTAAGATGAAAGTAGCTCGTAATTTCGTTGGAGCAAGAGAAAATTGGCAAAGCAGGCTAATGTGTCAGAAGCAACAGTATGAAGAGTTATGAAATATAACTCAAAAGGAAAATCTAGAGCTCGAGTCAAAAGACATTTAATTGCTGACAGAATTAAAGCTAGAGTGGAGTGAAGCAAGAAACTGCTTAGTAATCTGAAGAAAACGTCATTCTTTTTACGGATGAGAAGCTGTTTACTGTCGACAGCGTGTCCAACAGTCGCACCAACCGGTAAATAAGTTCGAAGAAAGCATCTGATGTACCTGATAACATCAAATTCACAGCAGAGGTGATGGTGTTTGGATTGGATGCTTTCGATGGCCGAGAAATGGACTCCTTCTTATCCAAGAAGGCCTGAAGTGAACACAGATGTGTACTTAGGAATTCTTTAGGACTGTAGCACACTGTAGCCCAAATTGTGCACGTTCCTCGGATCTTTTAATCATAGTGTACTATCGCAACATAAAAATCCACAGTTTTCAAGGTGGGTATTCAGTGAAAAGTTGTGACTTTTTAGCCCTATTATATACATTAACTTCTTCAGGACTTTTGAGCAAATAATCAAAAGAATGTAAACACGTGTTTAGTTTATATTCACACTGATTATAATACACATGATAAATTAGAATTTCTTTATTTCCCGTTATTTCCGATTGTTATTGAAGAACGAATGCAATGACGAGTTATCCTACCACATATGGTTACATTTATCAAAGTCCAAATCTCTCACGTTGGCGACATACTGTCTAGTCGGCCTGATCGATGTCGCTACCTGTCGCCAGGAAGCCGTTCCTCATTTGCATGATCGGCTTTCGAACATTGTGTATGTGAAACATTTGTGGCGCGCAGTTCCTGCTACTACAAACCTCACCTCCTGCAATAGATACCTGTGCCAAAGCTAGTCAGTTTTCCAGATGGCCAAAGTTCGCCAGAATCAGATAAGCTGCCGAAGGTGCGTAAGCCTTTCTCGATCACTGAAGCAGATTACAAGACGATTAACGAGTAGTTCGTGCGTTGGCAACTGCAATTCTCGGATGCTCGGATCGCACTCCCTCTGCTCTTTGAAATTCCGGTCATCAAAGCTGTAGGGGTGTACAGTTACAGATGTCTGTTCTGAAGCAAAATTTTTAAACTAAAGGATTACAAGTGATAAATAATGAAGCCAAAATAAAAATAACAGCAATAACTATTGAACAGAACAGCAAGAAAAAAATCTGCTCTGAAAGAGTTGCATCCAACAATGGCAAATGGATTATTATGGTCTGGAGAGGTAGAAAGCATCTCGGGTGGAATGATGAAATAGCAAACACGATACAGCATCAGCAGCAGAACGATAATGGAAAATGAAAATAAATAATCACAAGAGAACGAACAGAAAGAGTGGTTGAGCGGATTGGGACCATTCTTTCGAGGCAACCTGAATGGACAGGCCTCGAGAATGGGGAGAACCTAATTAAAAACAAATAATTCCCAAACTGTCAAACGATAATCCTTCCTTTTATTTCGGCTTCGTCGTCCCGCCCCGTCGGCATAGGACAGTGGATATTTGCGAGCGAGCGAGCGAAAGAACGAACCGATTATCCAAATGTAATCGCTGCTAAGCCGCATCGGTCGGAATGCTATCTCTGATGACTTGGATTGTGGTCAGTCACATGGGGTTCGTTCATCACATCATCGGTGCGCAAATCTTCAAACAGGTGGTCGGTGGTCCTAGTTTGAACCAGCTTCACTCACGTCCCCTTTGCTTAATTTGGTTGGCCTTTGTTTATGTGCTTACATTCATTAGGATTATCGTTGCGGTTTTGCACGCTACGGATATGGTTTGAAAAAATCTCTTTTTCCAATTTGAATACTGGTGGTGTGGTCCGGATTGGCTGCAGTAAATGTAGAGTATTTGGATGCCTTCTGTCTATAATATATTAAATGTTATGTACGCCGTTTTCTTTAAAATGGCTCTAGGATAAAACCTAGAGTTCAATTTGTAAATTTTAAACTAAATTTTCTCATTCGAAATAAATTTATACCTTTTTAATTCAATGTAGATAACAAACATTTTGTTTTGATCAGATGGAAAGATTCTTGACTCAAGACTGATTTTTGATTAGGATGTAAGTATATTTGTTTGAACCTTTCTTTCAATTGTTGTAACTCAGAAACAGTAATTTAGATAAAAAAAACTAAGGTAGGTTGATCGAATAAAACCTGAGTAATTTTTAATTGTATAAATATAATAGTTGTATGAATAAATAAAATAACAGTTATTTCTAGTAGAAAGCGTCAATGAACAAATCACTATCAAACGTTGGTTTTAAGTTTATATTTAACAAATTATTAATGATGCATCTAGTGGTATAGTAATGCCTTTCTCATATTATTATCTTACTCCAGTTTTCGACACCACAAATTTAAAAAGATCAGGAAAAAATGTATGAAGAATACATTCACAAACTTTTTATTTGAATACAATTTCATGCAAATCGATTCACTACTATTCCAGGTACTTCCGGAACTGGAAATCCGGACCGGTTAAATGAAATTCAATTAACTCAACCATCAATTAACAAATAAATAACGAATTGAAACAGTTTTACGCACAATTACGAATTCTTAAGTTTCCTACATTTTCGATTTAAATGACGGTTGAATGGTTTGAAATTTTTAAAATTCATAGGCCTGATCTTCCAGAGCCGGAAGTCGAACTCGAAATAAATTTAGCGAATTTATATGGGACTGTTAGTCGCTCTATTTGAATTTGAATTTATAAAAATCGGTTTTGCCGTCTCTGAGAAAACGAAATCAACTCAATCAATTTAGGAGTTTTTCAATTCTATTTATGGTACTTCCGGTACCGGAATCCGGAGACCAGCGTAGCCAAAATCGGAGAAAATTTCACTATAATTCTTCCGTACTTCCGGTACAGGCGAACCTGATATGATTTTATTTGGTAACTGACCATAATGATCTAAAAACTAGTAAAATTTATTGGTCAGTTTAATTGAATTCGCTACTCATCACATGGTCACTAATGAAAAAAACCTCACAGAAAGAAATTATTATTATTTTTTTATATCGTTCATTTGGTCGTTCGCCGGGTTGAAAGAAATTATGAATTTTACAGGTGATAAAATTCTTTAAACGATACAATTCATAACTACTTAACTTCTCAAATGACACAATATTTCATTCGTACAGAATTTCACTGGCTCCAAGTATAATTTGCACTCGGCTAGCAAGTGAAACTGTATGAATTTATATGCACGATTTATCAGCCAAGCAGATAAGTACTTCTGTGGCTCAGTCGACTAACTGATGTGCTTTGTGATATAATGTTCTTCGGTTCTAGTCGCGCGCTGTTGCTGTCGATCTTTTGATTTTTATTCTATTTGTTTTTAAGCCATGTTATTTTTAAATCACTCAATTTTACATGTTCTTGGATATAAATTTGTGTGAAATTTGACGCTCCATTTATGTGCATCTGAAAAGATGTAAAATCACAAGAATGATTCGTACTGTGCTGTTTTAATGCACCTAGTGGCGTAATCTTATATCAATCATACTTATATAAGGTGATATTCTTCATAATAATTGTATTACATTGTTGAAAGAATAACCACAATCGGTTTGTTTGACCGTCTACTGATAATAACTGGAATTTTTTACGCTTTTAGTTTCGCATTTTTAAGTGATGGTATGAAAGCTTTAACACATTTTACCCTATAATTCCGGAACCGGAGGTAGGATCCAGATGAAATTCACAAGTTTTATATAGGCTTATAATACCATTCATTTGAATCTAAGTTTGTAAAAACCAGTCACGCCATCTCTGAGAAAAATGAGTAAGTAATTCGAAATTGGAACTTTTACACTAATCACCCTGTGATTCCGGAACCGAAAATCAAAATGAAATTCAGGAATTTTTTATGAGACCATTAAACCTTTCATTAGAATCTGATTTGGTGAAAATCGGCTCAGTCATCTCCGAGAAAAGTTAGTACACATATTTACATTTTTTTGCAAATTTTACCCCATAATTCCGGAACCGGAAATCAGGTCCAAACAAATTTCAAGAATTTTGTATGAGACCGCAAGACCTTTTACTTGAATCTAGGTTTGTAGGAATCAGTTCTGCCATCGCTGAAAACAGTTTGTGTTTTTTTGCGTTACTAAGACACATACACACACAGACATTTTTCGTACTAGCGAACTGAGTCGAAAGTTATATGACACTCGGTTCTCTTAGCCGTGGTTCAATAGTCGGTTTTCACAGTGATTGTTTATCCTTTTTATAAGAGAAAGGCAAACATGTTCATGAAATTGTCATTTTATGGTTTTTTTTATGTCATTTATGAATTTTTATGATTTATTTTTATTATGGAATTTAAAAGGCTTCCATTGGATTAAATATGATGGAAATTGGTTCAGCCATCTTCAATATAAGTGAGCGACATTATTTTCATTTCTTACTAAATATCACGCTGTAATTCAGAATTCGAAAGTTGGATCCAGATGAAATTCAGAAACTTGGTATGGGATCATAATGCCATTCGTTTGAATCTTGTTTTGTAAAAATCGGTTCAGTTGTCTCCGAAAAAAATTGAGTGGCATTATTTATCACACACACACACTCAGAAAATAATATGTTTCTAGAGTTCGGGTCGGATAATGGTAACGGTAAAAAACGGGAAGGTAGTGTCGGAGACATAAATGGATGACGTGAATACAAATAATACTGACATCACTAAATTTCTGTTTGAGCTGTTAGTAGAATTTTCTCACTAATAGTATTGTTGTTGTACCGTTGAATTCCACTATGTCACGTCATTACACTCTCACAAAGTCACTATTTTCACAGTCACTATTTTTACGAAAGTGTATCAAACGTTATAATACAGATACGTATTTCGGAATGTTATTTACATCCTTCTTCCGTGTATCGGTTTTATAAGTAGAAGGTTTATTAAACTGAAGAAGGATGTTTATAACATTCCAAAATACATATCTGTATTATAACGTTTGATACACTTTCGGAAAAATAGTGACTGTGAAAATAGTGACTTTGTGAGAGTGTAATGACGTGACATAGTGGAATTCAACGGTACAACAACAGTACTATTAGTGAATACTGACATGCTTTTTGCACACATCCGCATATCCGATAATCGCACGTACTAATTGATTGATTGTGTGAAATTTGCAAACTTTCAATACTTTGATTGCATAATTGTACCGGTGCAATTTTAAGACGAAATACACGAAAGCAGAAAATTACGGACCTGACTAATTATATCAAAAATGCAATGTTCAAATTCATTCAAGAATTGAAAAATCGTTTTAGCTTATAAGGATTTCTGAATCTAAGTTAAGAATTAATATGATATTTACTTCAATAACCAAATTTTCAAACCCATCTCGAAAATACAAATTGTAATTTGTAGAAACAAAAGCCATCGTCATCTTCGATTTGAAGAATTCTATAACTAGAAATTATGTATATCTACTCGCCAAGCGCGGACAAAAAGTATCTACAATTCCTTCAAAAATTCATGAGAAATGGTAACATATTTTTCACTTATATACTGAAATGATACGTACTTCACAAACTAGATATTTTTAGTGAATATCTCACAAACCAGTTGTAATTCAATCTTATTCTTATTTGAAAATTATTCAGTTCTTATATAAAATGATGCATAGTTAGAATCAGTTCGGTAAAGAGTTGTGATCATGCCAAACATTTTAGTCTGTAACAAAGAATGAACAATATCGCTATACATATGTGAGAATATCAATTATAAGAGCAGTTTGGTTATAAATTGAATGACTCAATGGACTGTCCTAAACAACTTCCAAAAATGTGTCTGCCTCAAATTAGTCAATTGAAAATACCATACATAGTTAGTGTCTATTTTAGCGAACAAAATATGTAAACCCACTGCATTCAATTACTGAAAATATTGCGTATTTCTCGGAGTCGATTTTGCACGGTACGCTTTGTGCGATAAAACTCTTGAAACCAATTTTTCACTGTGTAATCTTACTAATTTGTTCTTTGATTTTGTACAGACCCGTACCCAGGGTCGCTATATCAATAAAAACTTTGTTTTCTTGGATCGTTTGTACCCGCTATTCTTGAAATTTGTTTTTAAACTTTCATTCAATTACAATTCATTGGGTATTGACACTGGTAACGAGAAGAGAATTTATTATGAGGATAAAACCAAGCCGACAAAATTGACGATATTTTGAGTTGACAAGATCATATGGTTGCTTCACATAGGTGTAACATAGGGTAACAGTACCCCCTTCATCACAGCTACAGTAGTCATCGCATATACGAAAACCATTAGTTAAAAAGAGATCTGCTGTCTCTGTTCTATAGATTGACCTTGAACGTAACATGAAAATAGATGCATTCGAGTTTTCTAGAAGCTATAACAGCAGTATTGCACAATTTTCTAACTATTTTTTTTCTGCAGTATTCCTTTTTAGAGCCGAAGTAAATCGGTAAAATAACATGACGACTCTACTAATGAGATGAGGCTATTGGTGCAATATCCCTAGTATGAACTGCTTCCGATTGGTTAGACGCTCAAAAAAGCGTTGTAACGAACCAAACTTATTCGTTTGAAATGGTCATTGAACAAAACTAATATGAGATGTTTATGGTGACAACACTTCGAAAAATATGTAACCTTTTTTTTCAATGTAGTCTCACATACGTGATGAAATTTTAGTAAGCTGCAGTTTCTGCAATTCAGAACATCAGAACAGTTCGGCGAGCGTCGATGGAAGCGACTCCCTTGTTAGAATCAATTGTCAGAACCATAAAAGAAACTGACACAATTCTATTACTGCTTACACGGCAGTTGCACAGCAAAAGTTTACCTCCTTAGAAGGAACCGCAGTAACAACAACAATTGAAGTAAAATGTTCTACGATTGCCCGAGTCCATTCATAACAATTCTGGGCGATAATTAATTACACGAAACTCAATTCCCATTTCGCCGCAATAATTGCCAGCAAAAGCCCATGAAACGCTCACTTGAGGTATGTATGAATAATTAATTAATTAAAAACATGGCACATAAAATATTCCAACCCATCTACCGTCCCGCACCCGACCCAATTTCTATTCAAATCACTAAAGCAAAACGTGTCGCCATTTGGATCATGTTTCCTAGCGTGTCCCGGCTGAACCCCTTGTTCTATCCTTATCAGCAGCAACACCACCATCATCGTTGCTCTACAGCAAGCGGGAAGCCACGCGGGGACCTTTGTGCTCAAGTCACCATTTCATCACTCGTCGAGTGTGTTCTTCCATTCTCGTCAATGCACAACATTTTTCTGTCGTTGTTTTTTTTTGTTTTAGCGCCTTTCATTTCGGAAATGACAAATTACCCAACTTCGTTGACTTTGTTCATTAATTCATGCCCAGCCTCGCTTGATGAGCGTGTATGTGTGCATGTACGCTGTGTGTCACGATTCTTTTCATATCAGCGATTTATTTGCTCCTTCAGCTCGGGCTTTTCTATGTGTGTGACTTTTCTCGAAGCCAACAAAGTGGCTCGAAACAAGCCCTCTTTGTATAGCACGGTCTTTGAAGCCTGTCAAAGCGTCCGCCAAGTGTTTTCTCGCCTGACGGAATTGTCGATCCCTAGGTAACCGATAGGCACACGTGTGGGCAACAGAACAGTCGTGATAAAGCTATTAGCACATTTCCCGCCGTCGATTAGCGCCTGACCACACGTTCTCGGTTTGCTGGGCATGGTTCGTCTACTATTATTCGTTTCCAGTTACGATAGGTTGGTGTGAGTTTCAGCAGACTCGAAAAACTGAGAGTACCCTAAGTACATCGACAATGGATACTAAGCTAGCAATGTGAAGAGGAAACGAATTGGTGAGTGATTCCTCAGAGTGCTGGAGAAATTCTTAACAGACTCTGCTCTTATAGTTTGCGTAGTAATTAACCGAATTCATACTTTTTCAATTGAAATTGGATTTTCTGAAACTCGATTTTTTTCCCTGTTCAACTTGGATACAAATCCATTGCCGGTACCATGTTTAAGAAATCATGAAAATCATGAAACATTACTTCTCGTGAGACCATGCCTATTACTGATGATTTTATGAACAAATCCCATATAAATTTGCATGATTTAAATAATTTTGCTCATAATATCATTACTAGTAGGTATAATCTCATGAGACGACACGTGTCATGATTTTCATAATTTCGTAATCATGATACCGGCAATGGATTTTTATCCGTGAATATTTGTAAAGTATTTCAGTCACACCACACATTTAAAACGCACATTTCACAGTAGAACTGATAAAAATTTCTTATTTGTACTCAGCCCAAGTTTTCGTAGCAAGAATGAACAGCATCCACCTGCAAACTGCGAACGGCATAACTTTGTAGTCAAAATTATGGTATCATTCAAGTTTACTTCAGAATAGACTAACAGCATGAGTTACTATTAAGTTACTACTATTAATTATTTTGGTACTTATTAATTTTCTTCAATCGTAATGGTTCATGATGTTACTTTTTATCTTAAGCACACAGCCGAGAAATTTGTTGGAACCGGTTTTTTTTTAGAAATTACTTAAAATTAGATAATAAAATACAAAAAGTTCAAGTTCTTCGATGTTTAACACAGTGGAGTGTGTTTGTCTCACATCCGAAAGAGTAGTTGAACTTGGACTTATCATATTACCGGTCCAAGTGCAATTCGAAATCTAGATCCTGGAACTAGATCTGGATTTACTGTGAATGTGAAGTGCATAAACAGATACGGTTCCAGTGCCGGGGTCTGAGCCTTGACCGATAATATAGTAAGTCCGATACATGGATGAATTTTGGATCAGGCTCTGAATTATGAATCCGCAATTCTGGAATTGAATTATGAATCTACTTCGGGATCTGGACTCTGGAATAAAGTTTCGGAACCGAGTTTAAGAGCTCTGGAACAGAATTCTGAAACTAGAACTGGATTCTGGAATTGGGTTATGATTCTTAACCTGAACTCTGGAACTGAATTCTGAACCTGAACTTTTAGAACTGAATTTCAGAGCGATTCAATTCCACAATTTTGAAAATTCTAGAACTAAATTCAGGACTTGAATTCTAGACTTCGGGATCTGGACTCTGGAATAAAGTTTCGGAACCGAGTTTAAGAGCTCTGGAACAGAATTCTGAAACTAGAACTGGATTCTGGAATTGGGTTATGATTCTTAACCTGAACTCTGGAACTGAATTCTGAACCTGAACTTTTAGAACTGAATTTCAGAGCGATTCAATTCCACAATTTTGAAAATTCTAGAACTAAATTCAGGACTTGAATTCTAGACCGTGATTTGGAACTGAATTCTGGACCTGCAATTTTGAACTGAACGCTGAACCTGAATTCTAAAACTAATCTCTGCACCTGGGTTTACGAACTTAACTTTGAATTCTTGACGGATTCGGAACCTGATTCCTGGTTCTGGAACTTGGAATCGGAGCTTAATTCTGCAACTCGATTCTGAATCTGGATCATGGAAATGAATTCTGAAACAGGATGTACTGAAAACATCCGATCTCAAAACCATTCAATGGCGTTCATGGTGGCGGGTTTGATGTAGTGTGATCAAAATTGGTCCAGCCAGCTCTGAGATCTCGACCTCTTAGTTGACAACACACATACAGACACACACGCATACACACACACGGTCATTTGTTCAGTTCGTCGAGCTGAATCGATTGGTATATGACATTCAGCCCTCCGGGGGGAAAATTTTTCTAAAGTTTGAGCGAATTCTATACCTATTTTTTATATATATAAAAAAATGTAAAAACCAGACCCCGACGTTTTCCTCATCGTTGTTTGTTACTTTGGGGAGGTTTTACAGCTACCGTGAAATGAAGTTTTCACTGTGAAAAACCACCAGAAATTAAAAAAAAATAAAAAACAATCAGAAACGTTTGAGTATAGAAAAACTTCTACTCTAACTATGCTGTTTTTTTTTTTTTTTTGTTTACTTCTGATTAGTCTGCGCTGAGATACAGTGGATTTTTAAAAAGCGTCTTCAAAAATACCTCTTCACCGACTTATTTCTCAATATTTCGCAAAACCTCCACTGTCGTTAAGCGAAAATTCGAAAATGACATATTACAAGTTTATTCAGCACATTTCTCTGAGTAAACTGATGTTTTTTTCGAAAATTAATCTAACGATAGCAAAGAAAACTGTTTTTGCGTTTTTCAACAATAGCTGTTCCCCTAAAACTGTAAGTAGAGCCTAAAACTGCACTCTGCCATTCCTCGTCGTTCTGCCATTCACGTCTCGAGAGCTCAGTGATGTGACGATGCCATTATCGTTATCGTTAACTTAAAATATTCATGCTAGTTCGGGACCTTCCCTGGCGGAACCCACTGGATCTCCCACCGTATCCTGATTGGACTGGAAACACTCGTATCTGATTGGACTGGAAACACTAGAGCGACGTAGAAAAATACAGCAAGCGTTACTTGTGGCTAAAGTAATCAATGGCGATATTGATTCACCAAAATTGTTATCTCTCCTTGACTTCCGTGCTTCTCAGCGATCTCTACGCTCGACGAGTCTACTTCAACCAAGATTTCATCGTACTACTTTCGGACTACATGAACCAATGACAGAATGTATACATGCATTTTCCAAAGTTGAGCATCTTTTCGAATTTGGGGAACCATCGCATAAGTTTGTACAAAAGTTATCAAGTGTTTCTTTTTTTATAAATTGACCGTTTGTACCTTTTTCTTTTCATTTAGACTATTATTTGTCAGATGAATTATTTTAACAAATAAACAAATAAACAAATTTTAAAATGTATGACCACTACTTTCTGCATTTTCGGAACTGAAGCTCAGAACGGGCATAGCCGAAGATAATTTCTATGGCCATCAACAATCAAAACGTATAAAAGTTTTGAAGATGTCCTGTTTGCATCGTCAATTGAAATGACGGATTTAAATTTTTGAAACTCATCACGATATTTTAGTTCAAAAATTTTGATCCTGTGTTCAGAAGCAGAGTTCCAAAGGATTTAGAAGTGAGTTTTCAAGGAATTTAGAAGTGAATTCCAAAGAGTTCAGAACTAAGTTCCAAAGTCAAGCTCCGAGTTCTGTTCCCGTGTCCTGAAACAGGATCAAGTTCAAAATCAACAAATCAGATCCTGAATTCAGTTCCCGAATCTAGTTTCAGAGTTTCGTAACTATTTACATTCTTACGTTTTGCCATCGTACCTGTTAAGTTACTGTGAAAAATACTGGATATCAGGAGTCAGGCTTAGTTACAGAATCCTTAGTACATGAACTTAGACAATTCGGATTAAGAATTCAGTTCCAAAATCACAGTCCTGAATTAAAGTTTAGAGTTCAGTTCCAAATTCCAGACTTTGGGCTTCAGTGTCCAGGTTCTTTATTCAGTTCCAAAATTCAGGTTCAAAATCGAATCCTTAACAATTCAGTACAAAATGTAACAAACAGTTACTTAATTTTGGTTCGAAATTCAGCCTCAAAGTTCCAAAGTTGCAGAATGCAAGTTCAGAATAAAATTCCTGATTTCTGTTCAAATATCTGGATCCAGAATCCTATTTCAGCATCCTGTTTCAGAATTCATGGATGTTGAGTTATATGAAGTTTTATGTCAGTATCTGTCACACTTCACCTTGAAAACAGAATATGTTTCTATACTTAGATTCCACACGGTAATAGCTATCCAACAAGCCATAGATTGTTAAAATCCGTCCATTTTCAACAGAGATATCGAAATTTTTTGTAAGCGACTTTTTTCCCTATTCCAGTAGTAGGAATTTTGTGCATTGTATGACAAAGCAATGCTTGGGAGCAACGTGAAACACGATCTTTTATACTGTTACATACAATTGTTTCTAAGTACCAAAAAGACTGTGTACAGCATCCTTTTTCATGATAATTTGCCTCGGACCGATTTTAGCACGGTTCGTTTTTGGCAACATAATGGTTCGAATATGGCATATGTATACCAGATGATATCAGCACATTCGAGTTGAAAGTAATTCTATAATTATATTGATTTAAACTACTTACAGCAATAAATGCTGGAAGAACATAACACCCATATACCATACGACTCAGTTCGTCGAGATCAGCAAATGCGTGTGTGACAAATAATTTCACTCAATTTTCTCGGAGATGGCTAAACCGTTTTTTACAAACTCAGATTCATATGAAAAGTAGTATACTCCCAAACAAGGTTCCTGAATTACGTTTGGATCCGACTTCTGATTGCGGAACCACAGGATGATATGTGAAACGAAATTAAAATAATGCAATTCATTTTTCTCGTAGATGGCTGAACCGATCTAAGATTCAAATGAAATCTAAGAATCATTTATGATTCAAATGAGAGGTTTTCAAATCCTATAAAACATCTACCTTTTTGTCAGATCCGACTTCTGGTTTAGGAGATACAGGGTGATTAGTATAAAAATGTCCATTTCACATAAATTATTCAGATTCATCGGGTTTGCAGATTTGGATAGTCGATTACCAAAAAAATTTATTTCAGTTTAAGCGGTACTCGTTTTTGGATTCGGAATGTACCCCCAAATTTTAATTCACACTACAATTTCTCAAAGATGTCTACACACTCCTTAGGTGAATTTCACTGATTTCGGCTACACCGATTTTAGAATTCCGGTTCCAGCATCGAATCGTTTCTCAAAGCTCAATCATTTTCTCAAAAAGACCAAATCGAACTTCATAAACAAATTCAAATTAAAGGACTTAAGGTCTCATACAAAATTGGTGAATTTTCTCCGATTCTGGAATTACAGATGATGAGTTTTTAAAATTCATACCGATATAGAAGATGTAAATTGTTTGGCGTATTAATTTATGGCCATTCCAACCATTTTGGTTTATGCTGGTTGCTGAACACCGGCTCTGGAAGTACCATAAATAATGACGAAAAACTCTAAAGTGGAACTTACTTCGACATCTCATGGAATGTTCAATCGATTGTCACACGTTAAGATTGAAATTCGATACGATTTGCAGTTTCGACATTACAGGGTAATGAGTGATTAAAATCTCAATTTGCCGTTTAAAACGACGATAATTAAAATAATGTCATGAGAACTAAAACACCTAAGAATATCTATGTAAAAAACACAAGCGGATTGATAAAAAATTATCATCTCACTGCTAGGTGGATTAATCACGTTTTTATTTGTAGAAAGTGTGTGCAAAGTTTGAAAAAATATTGGTGCAGTAGTTTTTGAGTGACGATGGACACGCACTTTCAAAACCTGCTTTCGAGAAAAACGCGTTTAAAGTTTTTTGTCTTCGAATTCAATGGAAACAATTTATTACTTAAAGGAGCGCGTAGTGTCTAACATTTTCAAAAAGTCATATTTTTTCTTTCATAATTTTTTATAATGAATCGTTCCATGAATGTTTTTTCAAGATATTAAGTCAATCGAAGCAGAAATCTTGGGCCTGTGTGCCGAGCTCTTACTTCTTCACAGTATAAGATAAGCAAAGATAAAGGCCCATAACTTGCTGAGTTTTGTTCCGATTAGGTTCAAAATTTCACAGAATATTCTTGAATTGTTTTACTATAAAAAATACAAAGAAAATATTAAATAATTTTTTTAAAGTGCTTGTTAATTACAAGCAACTATATCTTCGATAAAGTTCTAAATTCAACTTGCAAAGCTCTGCAATTATAAAAAAAAGTTTAAATAGTTTCATGAACAAAATTCAAATAAAATTTTGTTAACAACAACAACGATGGAACTTCGTGCGGTTTTAGTTCTTTCAAACCATAGTTAACTGAAAGTAACTACAAAATACTACTGAAAGTGACGTTCAGTTGTGACTTTAACAATGAAGTTTGACGATTGGCTAGCTGATCCAATAGAAGAGATTTTTGTTTTCCGTTTTTCTGATTCCATTCTTTAATTGAATTTAAATTGACGACTTTCGAAATAAACTAACCTAACTTAGTTATCAGGTTATGAGAAAATTAACAGAAACGTTATTCGAGTAAACTTTTAATTGATGAAGACAAAGCAAGAACACAGCATTAAACATTGTATTAGTTACGTCGTACGGAAGGCGATCATGTCCATTTCATCATATATTGACCGTTGCATTTTTACTGAAATTGTTCTTAATGTTTAACTGTTGCGATTCCTACCTTGGCTAAAGCGCAGTGTAAAATCTCGTAGGATCGACCATCTGCAGCCAGACGTAACACCGTAGATTCTACAGTAAACTAACAAAAACACTGAACCTGATTCTGCAGATAAGCCCATCCAGATTAGCTTCTCATCTAGGAGCAGCGGAAAGAAAGTGTCCTCTTTCGTTCTGTCAATCTTTTCGAAGCTTAAATAAAGAAATTTGAGATACCGTCAAAAGGTGTATCGAATAGGAGGAGGACATCTTCCCTTCATTCATGTGCTGATTTGTTGTTTGGTTCGCAATTCTTCGGCGTATTGTTTCCGCTTTAGTTCTGAATGCACTTTTATTTCCATTATGATCGGTTTGCAGAATTCCACATACGTGGAACGGTATAAGTACCTCTTGGAATCGGTTGTGACATGTGAGAACCCAATCTTCGATTCAAGGAGACAATATCGAAATCGTATTTACCGCTTACCCATAGTTCGGCACACACACACACTCGGTGACACGATCACAATGGGCCTCGGCTAGCGAGTTGTTTTGAGGACACAAGAGCTGGTAAAGAAAGTCCTCTATTTGGAGATGACAGAGGGTGGATTAGGGATTTTGTCTCCAAAGAATCGGGACCGATTTCCATAACAAATGAAAGCAAATGCCGTATAATCAACTTTCCGAAACCTAACGGAAATAATGGCCAGGAGATTGCTGTACCGAGCCATGGCAGTGACAAAAAGTGCAGAAAAATTGAATGTTGATGGAGTATGAAATTGTGTTTTATTTTTTGTTTTGTCTGTGGCAGATCTCTTCTCGAGATTATTTTTGTTTTTGAGAAGAATGGAGAAATAATTGAAATTGTTGTCGTCGTCGATTTATTGTCACATTATAATCGAAGAGCTGCAATTCGCCTTCCTGAATAGTCCAGGTTTTGTTACCAGATTAAAGAACATTCAACTAATATAGATAGAAAATGGTCGAAACAAATACTTTAATGAGTCCAATGTTCAAATCGATTTATTTCATTCTAGATTGTAGCGATCTCTTTTCCCAATTTTTTGGAACACCAGATAAAAAAAATGATTATTGAGCGCAAATAAATAAATTACATACATAAATCGCAATGACGTTAAGGAAGCTCCTTAAAAACTAGACTTTAATTTCAAAGAAATTGAACAAAAAATTATAAATTGTGATATTCTCCTGGTCGTTATCAGATAGGAACGACTCCTATCTGATAACGACCAGAAGAATATCACAATTTATAATTTTTTGTTCAATTTCTTTGAAATTAAAGTCTAGTTTTTAAGGAGCTTCCTTAACGTCATTGCGATTTATGTATGTAATTTATCGAGAGATTTGGTTAGTCGTTTACGTAGAACACAGTGACTTGCTGAATGGTATATTAACAGCTTGTCTCTACTAAATAATCGACGAGGGTTTCTCAATGTTTTGTTTAAAATTCGTTTCTGGACGACAATAGCATTTTCAAAATTATTAACATTATTAATGTAAGTTAATATTAACTATACTGCTATTAGTTATTGGTTATATTGGTTATAAATTTCCATCCTAAAATCAAAATACTAAGTACAAGAAATTGTGTAGTTGAACGGTCAATAACTTTACATTAATGGTGAACTTCCGTCTTCGGAACATGACTGAAAAACGAGCTCAATCCACCTAGCAGTGAGATGATACCTTTTTTATCAATCAGCATGAATATTCTTCGTTGTGTTTAGTTGTCATGAATTTATTTGATTGACCGTCGTTTTAAATGAATTAAAATTAAAATTTGGAAACTGCAAGACGAATCGAAGATAGAAAATGTATGAAATCATAAAATTATGCCTTTTAATCTAGACGTGTGACAATCGATTAAGCATTCCACGATATATAGAAGTTAAAGTCCTTTAAATTTTTGTTATTATTTATGGTAGTTCTAGAAACGGTATGCAGAGACCAGCATAACCAAAATTAGTTCATATGTCCATGAACTAGTATGACGAATAAATTGAAATAGTTTTGATCCTTTTTGATATCGTTATCTTCTATGACAGTTTGAATTTTGAAAACTCATCACCCTATAACGTCAAAAATGAGTCGGAATCGGATAGAACTCATCAATTTTGTATGGGACCATAAGTTTATTTAAATTTGAATTTTTGTTTATTAAGGGGGTGGGGGGGTGTGTAGGGTCTAACACTTTTGAAAAATCATTTATTATTTTCTTTATATTTTCTTATAGTAAAACATTTGAAGAATTTTCTGTGAAATTTTCAAGCCTATTGGAACAAAACTCTGGAAGTTATTGACCTTCATCTTTCATGCTTTTTATCATGCAAAAAATTTGAATTTATTTTGTTGCACGATAACTCTGAAAAAAAAATTCAAAAATGATGATATTTTTCATCATTTGGACCCTACCCCCCTTCAACTAAAGTGAGATGATTTTCAAACTTGTGCTGGTACCCAAATCGAATAAGCCGACGTGTTCAGTAATGGACTGCTAAGAGGACCGCAATCGATCAAAACTTCGTGCTTTGATCAGTTATCATGGGGTCCAATTTGACCCTCAGACCCCTTTGGTCCTTCAAAATACAGACATACCCCATGGAACTGATTTTAGCTTCAGCATTAAAGAAAACTAATCATAAAACTATCCTGCGAATTTACCTAAAAGCGCAATATAAGCGTAAAAAATACTAAAAAATTATTCTCTAAATTTCCATACATATTCAAGCATACTATTTCATAATATCCCGTGTTATATCATTAGCATTTCACTACCTAAAAGCCTATATGATAATCAGCAGTGGATTAGTCCCGTAAGTGTCACCTCACCGAGAAGATAAAATATATCAAAATATGATTTGCTTTGACCATTTCATGCATCAGATCTTATCAAAACAAATTTGCTGCAATGGGGGAAGTAAAAAGGGGAGATTTATGAAATTCTTTCCGCTGATGGTCAACGCAGGCAACCACACAAAAAAATAGAACCAGAGTAATGCTCCTTTCGTTGTTGGACTAAGTGGACACGGCTTCGAGTGGACCATACTTCACGCTAATATGTTTTCTTTACCGGTGGACTTACTGCTCCTGGTGGAGTGATTTGGTAGGGGTAGGGGTAAGGGACTGAGCGCTGGGGGATGAAGAAATCTCGATAAACGACAACAAATGTACCAACGTAAGGGGAAAGAAAGCAAATCTGCGATGGTCATTCAATGGCAACTTTTTTGCTCTGTTTGTAATCTTTATCCTTCACATTCATACGAGGATCTTCCACTGATAAGAGGATAAATCCAAACGTTAATTCAATATCACAGCTTCACCAAGTTCGGGAGAGGATCTGATTGATTTCTGAAGCTCGTGAAAGGGAGCAAAGTGGTTACAAAGCAGTTTTTTTCTTATTCATGCGAATAGTAGAAAGGTCAATATTTGCTTTGAAAGAACCGCCGGATAAAAAGTGACCGAATGCAAATCGAATTCAAGCGATTTCTTCCATTAGGGCTTAATTGACCAGGGGTTCTTTTATGGTTGTGATTTGGAGAATCATCTTGTTCTGTCCGAATGTGAATAGAAAGCACCTATTCCGAATTTTAGCAACGTCATTTCTATAACCTTTTCCTGCTAGATTAGCGGATGTGTACCTTTTCACACCATCTCAGTTGCACGGCTTTGTCCTCGGGCATCAGGAAAAGGACATCCTTACATGAAATGTGCATTCAATCTGCTATTCATCTATTCATTCAACTTTCTATTCACGGCCGACTGTACGCCACCTGAGAATTGAAGGTTTTCATCGATTAGAAGGATGACCAGAAAAGAGCCAAGTCCCTGTACTAAACACAGGGGACAAAGAAAACTGGAAGCAAAAGAGTCATATATCATTCTAAATACAAAACCCCGCGGTGTCTTTGTTGGGTCTGTTTTCATTGAATAGTTTTTTTTTTCTTCTCGCTTGGATGTTGTAAGAATTTAATACCCCTGAAGAATGCACACCCACAGTTCACACTTTTTGATGTTGCCATTATGAGTTAGACTGGACTTTTCATCGTAACTGGTTGCGATCGATCTTCAACTGATTCTTGATACTGACAAAATGATCAGACACCTAATTGCTACTAAGTTTTCAATGACTATATTGTTCGTACTTATGACGCATTTTCAAAACCAAAAACCCTTTGCAAAGTCGAATGCTGCTCAAAGTATTATTGTATCGTCCAGGAAGTACACTGTCTCTGGTTGAATTCCATTCAAACCACACAATGAATCTCCTTTTCTTGTTCAAATTATGCTGATCAATCATTCGTCATCAGGGTCATCATCATTGCCATTGAAAGATCATTACACTGCGGACCGTCAAAATACCTTGGTCTTCACCGCGCTCGTTTCGATCAAGTTGTGTTGTTCATTACAGACGGTGTCTTTGCTGAAGCGAGAAATATGTCTTAATCGTATCAAATCGAAGACGAACAGTGCCGCGTGATCGATCATCGCTTGCGGAGGAGCTGGATGTTTCGGAGGCAGAGGCGACGTCGCGTCGTCTACGCTTCACGCAATGCGAGGCGTCCGTAATCAGTATCGGCAAAATTTCCTCTCCATCATATTAATCACGTACGTACACAAGCATCTTTCAGTAAGGAATGGATTCCTTGAGTTCCGCCAATAGCACGCTATATAACGTTATGTAGTGAAATAGTTTATGACAACATCAATAGAACATGTGCGAACATAAATGTTTTCATGTAATGCCCGGGTGCAACGTTTTTAAGGGGGCGGCACACTAATCCTTGGGACCTTTTTGTTTCTCGCACAAATCATCGTGCCGGAGATGCAGTTCAGCTTTTTTATTGCTTGCTAAACCACCGATCGGGTCGGCATATCTTTTGTTTTGACTCGGGCACCAAATTTCCTCGATACGCCACTGCCTTTTTATCAATCCGCATGAGTTTTTTGCTTGAATATTCTTTGATGTTTTTAGTTTTCATGAAATTATTTAAATGACTGTCGTTTTTAATGACAGGTTGAAATTTTAATCACTCATTATCTTGTAAATTTTGAACTGCAAGAAGAATTGAACATAGAAGTTGTACGAATCCTTAAAATTATTCCTTTTAATCTAAACGTGCGACAATCGATTAGGCATTCCATCAAATGTAGTAGTGAGTTCCTTTTTAAAGTTTTTGTCATTATTTATGATACTTCCAGAAACGGTATTCAGAGACCAGCATAACCCAAAATAGTTCGTAGGACCATGAATTAGTATAACGAATAATTGAAATAGTTTTGAGCCCAACTTTGCAAATTTTTTGGTATCGTCATCTTCTATGACCCTTTAATTTCAAAATTGGAAGTCGGAATCGGATAACTTCATCAATTTTGTATGGGAACAGAATTTTATTTTAATTTGATTTTTTGTTTATTAAATTCGTTTTGGCAAACTTTTGTCCCGGGTTGGCGGTTCAATGCATAGGACGCTGGTCTTACAAGTCAGTTGTCGTATGTTCGAGCCCCGACCTGGAAGGATTCTTAGTGTCAGTAGGATCTATAGTACTCTAGCCATGCAATGATTCTCTACACTACGAATTGGCTGCGAAGTATGTTGAAACAGAAAGGCCAAATTCCACAAAAGGAATGTAATGCCAAGTCTTTGCTTTGCTTGCCTACTTTTAGCTTTCCTGTTCCCGATACTTCCGGAAATAGAATTCGGCAATCGGTGTAGTTGAAGTCAGTTAAATTCGAATCGAATACCGGTAAAATTGAAATGAATTTATTTGATTTTCGACTCTAGAAATCTGGGAACGCGATAAACCCGATAAATTTGTGTGAAATTTTTACACTAACCTGTATCTACTGAAGCGGAAGCCAGATCTGATTAAAAAACAAGCAGTTTTTATGGGATCCTCAGACCTTTTATTTGACTATAAGATAGATGAAATAGGTTCAGCCATCCACGAGCAAAATGAGTGACATTATTTCATTACGTATATCATCCTGTAGTTCCGGAACTAGAAGTCGGATCCAAATGAAATTCAGAAACCTGATATGGGAGCATAGGACCGTTCATATGAAGTTTGTAGAAATCAATTAAGCCATCTCCGAGAAAAAATAATGAAATTATATATATATATATATATATATATATATATATATATATATATATATATATATATATATATATATATATATATATATATATATATATGTATATATATATATATATATATATATATATATATATATATATATATATATATATATATATATATATATATATATATATATATATATATATATATATATATATATATATATATATATATATATATATATATCACCAAGCGCGTAAAACTTTTAATACTGGAATATGGGAAAAGTTGCCTATACAAAATATCGATATCTCCGTTAGAAATGAATGGATTTTAACAATCTTGAGCTTGGTGGATAGCTATTACCGTGCGGAATCTGAGTCAAAAAACATACAGATATTTTCAAAAAACTTGTTTGACATGAAACTTCGTTTAACTCAAAAAGTAAACATACGATCTCAAGAACAATCAATGGCGTTAAGGATGACGGGGAGACCTTTTATTTGCGACTAGTTTGATCAAAATCGGTCCAATCATCTCTGGGATGTCGACCTCTCGATGTCGACAGACAGACAGACAGACCCACACGCACACACACATACATACACACATACACACACGCACACCTACACACACATACACACAAACACACACGGATATTAGTTCAGTTCGTCGAGCTGAATTGATTGGTATATATATGACACTCAGACACCTCGGAAAATTTTCCTTAAGTTGGAATATGTTATATGCAGTACAAATCATTACGGGTGTGGTAAATTTATATGAGGTTGAACCATGGCCCGAAAAGCCGAAGGTTTGTGTGTGTATGTGATGAATAATATCACTCTTCGAATTAACTCTTTCAAGGAATTAGAGAGTTATATTATTTCAGTTTGATATCGATGAAATATTACTTTTTAATCGTAAAAATCGAATAAGTGCAACTTTGCTTGAAAATACAAACACAATGCTTTTTTCCGGTTCTTACGTTCAAAGTATTTTTGTCGACTGCCGCTGCGAAAGAAGCACGGTTTGCTTATTTGTTACGGGCGGCCAGATCCATGCTGTGTTCCACATTGATAGTCGGCAGAAAGACATTGAATGCCGAAACCGGATAGAAACGTTCGTTCCGGAAAAAAAACAGTTTTTATCCGGGTTTTGCATTCAAAGTTAAATTGCTTTTGTATTGCAAAATACAGGTTCAGTTTTTACACTCAACGTTTTAATCCGGTGTTTGCATTCTAGAACACTTAAAAGGGGGTTTCAAAACTAAGTTGCACTCATTCGATTTTTGCTTTCAGCCCGTCGAATGATCTGTTAGCTAATATATCCAATCTGTAAGAGAGAACAACATTGTAACGTTATTAACAATTACTCCAAAGTGAATTAGTTATAATTTTGTCCTCGTTAATGGTTGAGTTTAAATTATGTATAAACAAATTTGGCCTAAGCTACAGCAAAATTGTAATAAGTGTTTTTTTATGAAAAAATAAATAAAATACCTAAATTTATTATAAACTTTGTATGACGTTCCGACCTATATGATACAAGATAAAAATATTCTGTGAATTTCTACCTATTTTCATGCACATATTTGAAGCATGAAATTAAACACAAAGTTACTTTACAATTCTATTCTATTCCATGTTACTATTGATTTACATGTCGTGTAAATATCTTTATTTTGTTTCACCACGCGAATTCATAAACAGTTTGCATGCTGTTCGGACTTCTAATAAACAAAACGTACTTAACCCGCCAAGTGAGAAAATATCTTTGTATATCACTCCGAATATGTGGATGCGAATCCAAAATACGAAGAACAAAACCATACAAAAATGGCGGGTGAATAATGTCAGAGACATAACTAGATGTCGTGAATAGGAAAACAACTGACATGTTCCTTAACACGTCCGAATATCATTTAGTTGATCAATTGTATGAATTATGCAAGCATTCCCCTTTTTCACATTTTTCGCAAAAACAAAGAAGGCTTCACTTGATCTCAATTACTGTGAATTTCACACAGCGAAAAGTGCACAAATCCAATCAAACTGTTGTAGATTTTCACTAAACTGAGGATATTTACCTTCGATTTGCGAATAAGAAATCCTAATAGTTCTTTATAAAACTTTTGTCCCCTTTTGTTGTCCCCTTTTCGTTTTTTTTTTTTTTTTTTTTTCATTATAGAGGTTTCAACCTTAAGGTCATTCACCTCTTCGGGCCAGAAAAACTTTCTGACCCTATGTGCGGGGTTGGGAATCGAACCCAGGTGGGCTGCGTGCAAGGCATCGACTTACCCAACACACTACACCCGTCCCCCCCCTTTTCGTTGTTTTTTTTTTTCATCAATGAAACGACTAGCAGCTGTGACGTAATCACTCTTGTCGGAAGCGAAACTAGCTTTGCAAACGACACACAATACATCTGCTCGCAGTGGCGATAGAATCCAAACTGATCCAATTTTTGTAAAGAAGTTTCTTTTGGCGTGATTTCGTTTGTAGCTTTTTCACTAATGGGCGGTCCTATTAACTATGAAAATAACAACATATAGAATTTTATTGTCGATTATTTCATTTCGGATTTGCATTTCATTGAAAAAACTATCAGGATGCTGTACGGGATTAATTCCTGCCTTTCAGAAGGACCAAATTGTGGAACTCACCACGGTATTAAGCACTGTTCGGAACATTTTTCACGAACGATTTGTTGTACAGCAGAAGATATTTTGTTCTCTTCCTCAGAACGCGTTCTGGTTGGTGTTGACATGGATCAAATGAGACCGGTTTTTCAATAGTCTACTATTGAAATACTTCAATGCTGTTGCTATACACGTTTAAGTTGAAAAATTTCGATTATATTGGTAGTTAGATTATATAAATCCTTTCACAGATCACTGAGCTATAAACTTTAGAATACGAGAAACGCAAACGCGCCTTATGAATTATCCTCTTTGATACTCGTTTATACCAAACATTTCAGAAAAGTTAATTTTAAATTATTTGAGATTATGTCACACAACTGAAAATTTTATCATAAAATTGTGATCATATTTCCGATGGCATGTTGAAAAAATTATGTTGATTAGTTAGATACAACAAGAGATATTCACGATCAAAAACTTATCACTCTCTCGTAGGGTACATTTTGAAAAGGCGCCCCATAGTAAAGTTAGTCGTATTCATGACAAAATAGTTAGATTTTTAACATCGACTGCCAACCAATTTTAAGCAGGTTCTCGATATAATTTCATCTACTGCTTGAAAATATTTCTACACATCAATTCGAGATAAAACTATATGTTTCAAACATTGAATGGTCCAAATTTCCATTAAAAACGAGTAATGCATAATATTCCCAGTTTTCCAAACCATTATAGCCTGTTCGCACTATACCAGGACGACCGATACGGGACCATCCGGGACTATCCGGGACGTTTTTTTTCCTCATCGGCGATGACTGAGCTGCCGGCGTGTGTATGTATTGGAATCCCGGATCCGGAATAAAATCCATTTGGTTGCCACCGATATTCCTCGCCGAGTTTTTTTTCCAGCGCCGACGGTGCGACGCTGGCAGCTCAGTTATCGCCGATGAGGAAAAAAAACGTCCCGGATAGTCCCGGATGGTCCCGTACCGGTCGTCCCGGTATAGTGCGAACAGGCTATTATCATTGCGGTTTTCATGAGAATTGCGCTCTTCAATGTGTATGCTAGCACTTAAGAAAGGTTATTTCACAAAACAAGAATCAATATCAGTATCGAATTCTCAAAGACTTATTCTCGAAAAATTTTTCGCACAGATACAAAAATGTGTATATGGAACACACAACACTGCCGCCTCAATATTCAAAACGAATGTTGACATAAATTTTGACAATAGTTGTACAGTTCTACGTCAATCATTCTCGATTCGTTTAATGTTTACAATATTGTCGTTTACAACTTTCATGTTATGTAGAGATAACTTATTTCAGCATGACATTGCACTTATTTTTAATCGAACTCCAATATATCGTTAATCAAAACTGCGCTTTTAGAGTCTCGTAAGTGATTAGATATTAGTAACAACCACTCAAATTTCTTGTTTAAAACTAGTCACAAAAAACTACCGATACTTGGGTATTTTTGAGAAGTGCAGCTTAGGGAGACTTAATATGTCGGTTTTCTGGGATATTCATGCGTACTTTTCGTAGACTATCGAAAAAGGAAAATCCGACAACAGTTAGTATTACAGTGAATTATTGGAGCGATTGACAGCCGATTGCGCTGCGAAATGGCCTTACGTGACACGAAAAAAGTATGCATAAGCATCACAACCATTGCTAAATCAACGATTTAGGATACACATACTTGGAACTGCGAACGATTCAGTGATTTTTAGACCAAAGATGAACTCAAAATAAAGTGCTCTGCAAATTACCATAAAAGCCCTGTTATGATTTTTTTTGTGTAATTTGACTTTTTGTTTCAACACACTTCTGACACTTAGAATTCTTCCACGTCGGGGTGAGAACGTCAAACTTTTGTTGATTTTGATAGTTACTTCTACTACCGTCTCTGTTTTATAGCTTGACTTTAAGGGTAAGATGAAAATAGATGCATTTGCTTCGAGCTTTCCCGACGCTATAACAACAGTATTACATTTAAGACAATTCTGCGATTGAAAGTCGAGTAACCGGAAACATAACATGGCGGATGACTTTTGGTACCAAAGCCATATTTTTTTAATTATTGAAATATTTCTTGCAAATGTTTTGGACCTAATTTTTGGTGGGGATATTTTTTATATTGGCGTGCGAATTCAAAATACGATAAATAAAATCGTACCAACAGTGGCCAGGTGTTGAACATCTACATTTCAACCAATTTTAAACAGATTGTCGAAGGCATTACACCCACTGATTAGAAATATTGACGTAAATAGCATTCTCGAATTGATAAGAAAATAATGACTAATCAACAAGTATTACCAGCAACCTAGCAAAATCTAGCTAAACTAAAGACCAAAACAGACAATGGGAATAGGTAACGACAAATAATGCGACTAAAATCGATCAATAAAACAAAGATCTCTTTAACACACGTAACACAACTATCGTTAAACCATTGAACAGTGTGTTGGTTAATCTAATGTCATTCCCATATTAGACTATTCACTAACAGCACCATTTCATCATCAGTCATTATAGCATTGTGTAGAAGGATTCTCAGAAACATAGCGAAGGCTCGGTGCTACTGTGCTGACTACCAGAGCAGTGTATCGGCAAACTAGACAAAGAAACTCAATTAAAACTTATCTTCCAATCGGAATACAATCAAAACAGAAGCTGCTCGGTTGGGCTCCGTCGGCTTCCATCGATGTTAAACTGAACATAGATCAGAACCCGCAGCTCGGTATATCGGATCATTTCTTCTCACCCTCGGTATTGTATTGTTGAACTGGACTGTTCAGCAAAAAAAAAACAACGCACCAGAAGGTTATTCAATCAAATTCGGTTTCGTTCGGAGGAAATTACTTTCCGTGATTGTGTGATTCCTTCGGATCGATACACAGTGGGAAAGGAAAAATCAACAACTGTTTTCAACAGAAGTTTCGGGACTATTGTAAAAATTCTGACTTTGTGTCAGTTGTGTAACTTTTGCAAAGTCATTCCAACAGGTTGAATGCGAGACGCGTCAAATGACCAAATCAGGAGAAGAATCTTTTTTGTAAAATAGAATCGATTGATAACTGATTAGCTGGCAGAGTAAGTGGATCCAACAACGCTGGGCTGGTAGTTTGATAAGTGATCTGGATCAGCAACTGTTCGTGTTATGAATGCGATTGTTACACCTACGTGCAGAGCATGAACTGTGCGCCTGTAAAGACTTTCCTATTATTTCGATACGCATCGTTTCGAAATGCTGCATTGAGGTTCTACCTACAATCTTAGGAAACAGCCATTGTTGGAAAAAACAAAAAAAAATTCAGTTTTTGCCAGATAAATTTTCGTGATAAAAAAATAATTTTATTTAGAAAATGAACTAAACAAACTAATTTCTCATTTTTGAAATGCCATTCAACGACAGCGGAGAAAACTACTAGTGCGATTTGCAACAATAGCTGTTTTTTATCAGGCAGGAACATTTCAATTTCTATTCGACTACATTTTATCAATGAAGTTATATGAAGTATGCTGTTTTGGTTAGGATTCGATTTGGTGTTGGTTTTTTAACTACTAAATCTGAAATTTCTCATTATTGCGTGGAAAAAGATGTTAAACCCAATAAAAAAAACCTATATATAACAATATCACATTGGATTTACTACTATGCATGAAAACAGAATTAAAATTACAAACTAATTTTTCCATAACAGCTTTTTATTAACACTCCTAATACCAAGCCTAAAAAAGTTACGCGAAGCACCAAGCCTCAAAAAAAGTTGGAACGGTAACTTTGAGCTATCATAGCTCAGTTGTTACTTGACCAATTTCGATAAAATTTTCACCCTCGAATTTTGTGAAGTTTTTAGATTATTTTAAGTATATCGTTATTGGCAATCTTTTAGGAAAAACTAATGAAAATCAGACTTTTCCCGTTCCAAGTTTTTTTTCGAGCTCAAAACGTGCCCTATCTGCATTCATGCGGCACCTGCATCGCGAATCGGATATTGAGAACTTCAACTTTACCGAGTCATAACTTTGTTGTTAGTCAACCGATCTTCAAAATTTGTTCACCATTGGAAAGGTAATACTTCCAGAAATAAAATGCACTGAAAAAACCGAAGAATAGGGTTATCTACCCAAAGTTATAATGAAAACTGTAGATAGATGACCTAAGAAAAGATGAGACTTTTTACTATGATCGTAAATATCTCGAAATTCAAAGCGATGACCTATATATTTTTATACATCATTCGATTGCTAGTGATACCAGCTAAAATTTTCGCTCAATTACCATTCCTACACAATCAAAAGAAAACATTGAGAAATCGATGAATTTATAAATATATATGAATTTTTCATTTATTTTCACATGTTTGTATATAACTCGAAAATTAAAGCGATGACTTGTACATTTTTTTGATTCAAAATATTGAAATCATTACCAGAAACAATGTATTGATGATCAAAATTATATATCCGTTCAAAGAATCTCAAGAAATTTGGTACAAATACAGAGAATTTGTGTTATTGGGAAAATTTTGCCAAAACAACATGAAATCAAAACTTTTAAATTTTATGACATATATTTTTTTATTATTTTAGTTGGAAATTTATTATAAACAAAATTTACAAAAAAAAACTGAAACTTGGATTTCACTGAAAATTTTAAAATTTTTAGGAAATAACCTAAAACTCTTAATATATTTTTGTATTGGACAAACGATCTAAACAAGTTTTATGCTCAACACAAACGCATTTGATAACTACTAAAATTCTGGTTTTGTTGTAGGTTTGCCGTAGAATCTCAAAAAATAGATGAAAGATCGGAAATTTTAAAATTTCCGAGTTAAATTGTATTGCACAGTGGTCCGGATCCACAATTTAGGGGGACAAATACATTTGTGGCTTAACCTTATACTTTAGAGCTATGATGTCTTCAAAACAAATGATCAGTGAAGATAAACCATATGTCGATGTACATGGTATTAGGGTGGCTCTTATTATTAAGGTGATCCAAAACTTATTTTCCGGATGTATTGAGATAGAGGACTGCATTTTTCGGCAAAACTGTAGATAAACTTATATCGAGCAGCTTTGCTGAGGACATCATAGTAGTATCTGCAGCGGTTTTAGTGTTACAGCTATTTTTAAAGAGCAACTTAGGGTGTTCCTCAAAAAATCAGATTTTTTTGCACTAGCATTTATATTTTTCGCTTTTCGTATAGGTATCTTTGAACATCTTTTAGAGTTTGTTAAAACCAATTTTTTAATGACTGGCGTGTTCAGGTAGCGTTTTCTGAACCGAAGTTATGAGCAAAACTAGTTCAAAAACAGGTTATTTTTAAACTGCTATATCCAACATTGAGGAAAACGAAAAAAATCCGGCGGATGAGATATTTTTTAATTTTTTTTTAAATTATGTTCATACATTGGATTTTTTCATTGAAAAATATTCGTATCAGTCATTTATTAGCTATATAAGGTATTTTTGTCTTCTAAAGTGTCAAATTAATTCAAGTGCATATTCGGGAAGAAATCGTTCTGCATTCTTCGGGGAATGCAGAATGGTGTCGCTTTTGTAAAATCTCTAACGCTTCTCGGTGGTTGGAGGTTCTATCAACCGTGCATTTTGTCACCTGCAGATCGTTCAGCATCCTTTCGGGGATGCAGGACGACTTATTTCTTTATGTTTTGTGCTGTTTTCCCACCTCACCCAATTCTCAATTCCCTTCCATGTTCCTTTTATCCTTCCCTTCCCATCAGGAAGTTGATGAGAAGCTACGCAAGGCACGAATCTTAAAATAACTAGGGGAACATGCCACTTGAGCCAATTAGTTCTGATAACATAGGTGCAGGGTTTCATTCAGTAAAAAGCATTCAAACGAAGAGGTTGTTTTTCGAGACGAAGACAACTTTAAGCTGCGAATAGATTGGTTGGTAGGTGCTAATCGCAAAGGCTGCTGCAAAGCCAATATTCGAGGCGATTCCCAGTTTCATAAGTACCTGAAATAGTGGAACTCACTTCACTGAGAAAGATGGCCTAACCGATTTGAGAACTGTTTCAATTTGTAGGTTACACTAGTTCATGCACTAGCTTTCATGTTTTTCAAAAATCAAACAAAACTGTTTGAAGAATACATTTTTATATGAGAATAAGAGAGATATGAGAAAGGCATCATTACACAACTACGTGGAAAAAAACAAGTTTTACATAATTTCGTATGATTTTTGTGCTAAATTCAGAATTCTACTTTTTCTAAATTGTTTACTAATAGAAAATTCAAATAATTTTCGAATTCTATACATTCCGAAATAATTCTAAGTTTGTGTTATTTAAATTCTAATATTTTATCGATTATAATTGATGTCGTTTAGGATAGCGGAAAATTTAAGATATATTTTTTAGTTCTTAATTGCTATTAAAACAAAAATCAAGCAATATTTTTTTTTAAAATTTTAGTTGGTTTTTTTGACCATGGGTTGGTATATGGAATTCGTATAAATTTACGTTCTATTTCTTTTTGTACAAAGCCATTGAAATAATTTAAAATTTTCGTGTTGTCACAAAATTTATTCTATTAATAGAAACAAATTCTACTTTGAAACAGATGAAATCAAAACGGATTCCAATATTTTCACTTTGATTTGCAGAAACGTTGGAACGCAATATATATCAGAAATTTTGAAATTTCCGATCTTCTACCGATTTTCTGAGATTTTACGGAAAACCTAAAACAAAAAAAACTAATTTTAGTAGTTAACAATTCCGTTTGGGTTGTGCATAAAAATCGTTTAGATCTTTTGTCCAATACAAAAACATTATTATTTTTGAGTTTAGGTATATTTACCAAAATTTTTAAGATTTTCAGTGAAATCCAAGTTTCAGTTTTTTTGTAAATTTTGTTCATAATAAATTTCCAACTAAAATAATAAAAAAATATATGTCATAAAATTTCAAAGTTTTGATTTGTTTTTTTTTTTGGCAAAATTTTCCCAATAATAGAAATTCGCTGTATTTGTACCAAATTTCTTGAGATTCTTTGAACGGATATATAATTTTGATCATCAATACATTGTTTCTGGTGATGATTCCAATATTTTGAATCAAAAAAATGTACTTGTCATCGCTTTAATTTTTGAGTTATATACAAACATGTGAAAAAAATTGAAAAATTCATATATATTTATAAATTCATCGATTGTTTAATGTTTTCTTTTGATTGTGCAGGAAAGGTAGTTGAGCGAAAATTGTAGCTGGTATCACTAGCAATCGAATGATGTATAAAAATATATAGGCCATCGCTTTGAATTTCGAGATATTTACGATCATAGTAAAAAGTCTAATCTTTTCTTAGGTCATCAATCTACAGTTTTCATTATAACTTTGGGTAGACAACCCTATTTTTATTTTTTTTTCAGTGCATTGTGTTTGTGGAAGTAGTACCTTTCCAATGGTGAACAAATTTTGAAGATCGGTTGACTAACAACAAAGTTATGACTCGGTAAAGTTGAAGTATTCAATATTTTCTATGCGACGTTTATGCCAAAGGAAAGAAAATTGGAAAGCAGATAGGGGAAAAATCAAATTTTCATTGGTTTTCCTTTGCCAATCATCAGCTACAAAGTTTTGGAATCAATCTACGAACTTCACGAAATTCGTGGGTGTAAAATTTATTGAGATTCGTTGAAAAACAGCTGAGCTATGACAGCTCAAAGTTACCGTTCCAACTTTTTTTGAGGCTTGGTATTTGGAGTGTTAATTCGCAAATATATTAATTTTTTTACTTTCCATAAACCACGAGAAACAGACAGAGGGAAAGAATAGATGAATGAAGCAGTGAAAATTTCTAAATTTCCGAAAAAGTTTTGCCCAGAAGGAGGAGGACTCGAACCAGAAACTTTCTCCTTACTGTGGAAATGATCTACCAACTAAGATAATGTGGTATATGTGTGAGCATTTTCCAGAAAGCTAGTCTCGTCCGACAAACGACTGAACAAGTCACTCGCCATCATATTACAAATGATTTCAAACGCCATCTTGAGTTTACTTGCTTAATCGTCAATGTGAGACACAGTGTTGAAAAAAGGGGATAGTTTGAGCTCAAAAAAAAGTATGACTGGTAAAGTTCAGTGGAAAATAATAGGTAAATCTGAGATTTCATATACTGGTTGCTGTTTATGAAAATTGACAACTGATTTACGACTGTGAAGAAAAATACCACAAAAAAAACAGCGGTTAACAGAAGACCAATACTAGGGATGATCACCGCATAATGAAGTCGGTGAAAAAGGATCCGGAGTTCGATACACCAACAGTCTTCAAAAAGGAGTTTGAACTGGAAGTGACTAGTGAACTACACTGAAAATCATTTGAACCTATTTTTGTCGAGCTCTTTCATAAGCTACCCAAAATTAGGTCGTTATCTACTCAATCTTTGACTCGCTCGTAAAAAATGGGTAGCGTGCTTTGTTATGGCATAACATTTTGGGCACAAGAAATCCTAATAGTTCTTTAGAAAACTTTTAGAGCCATTAGAACGGCTGATTTTGTGTGATGTTACCCACCGTTGTCCTCTTTTCGTTTTTTTTCACCAATGCAAACAACTGGCAGCTGTGACATAATCGCTTTTGTCGGAAGCGAAACTAGCTTTGCAAACGACACACAATACAGCTGCTCGCAGTGACGATAGAATTCAAACTGATCCAATTTTTGTTAAGAGGTTTCTTTTTATGTGATTTCGTTTGTAGCTTTTTCACTAATGGGCGGTCCTAATGGCTATAAAAATAGCAGCATATAGAATTTTTAAGTCGATTATTTCATTTTGGATTTGCGTTTCATTGAAAGAAACTATCAGGATGCTGTACGGGATTCATTTCTGCCTTTCAGAAGAACCAAATTGTGGAACTCACTACGATATTAAGCACTGTACGAAACATTTTTCTCGAACGATTTGTTGTACAGCGGCAGATATTTTGTTCTCTCCGTCAAAACGCGTTCTGGTTGGCTGGTGCTGCCAGATAATTAACATTCCTTTCGGAACGGAATCGTAAGAGATTTACTTTCGCTAATCATCATCTCGAGAATCTCAAACAACAGGGAATCGGATTTTTTAGGAATGTGCTGTTAAGGAATGACAAAAAAAATAAATTTATTTGGAGCAGGTAGTACCTGGGCATCTTGGATAAAGTAATGCTTCCTTATTACGCAGATGAAGGCATGCCATTGAAATGGAAGTTTCAGCAGGGTAACGATTGGCCAGCGTAATCTCGCGACGTCAATCTGCTAGAAAACCTTTGAAATAACGTCAAGAGAAAAAATTCTAACACTAAGAGCAAATTCAGCAGCTGGAAGTTTTACCTGGGCGATCTATAATATAACTAAAACGGAAACAAACGTATCCCCAGCCAGCCGATCTAGTTTTATTTATTCGAACAGTCAAGCCCGTACCCAGGATTTCGTTTCGGGAGGGGCCCAAAGATAAAAAATAATGTAACTGAAGATTGCTTATGTACCTAATTCTCGGTGTACCTTTTACGGAGGTTTTTAACAGACACGTTACATTTTTCAACCGAAACTGTTGTTCTATTACATTTCTTTACGTTTACTGTCTTGTTATTTCTGCAACACATGTCTTAGACCTTCTAAAAAAATAATATATCTGTTTTTGATTTCGGGAGGGGTCCGGGACCCTCGGGCCCCCATCTGGATACTGACAACTGACATAAATTATGCATCTAGAACTGGAACACTCCTGAACATGACCTAATACAAAAACTGTGTGTGAAACGCGATTCAAATAGCGTGAAATGTAATTCAAAGAGAAACATGTGAGAAGCCCATGGATTCCATGCAAAAACGTTGCAAAGTTGTACTGGAAAACAATGGATTTCCCTCTAAATATTAACTTTCACTAACACATTCTCCTTCTGCTTACTTAAAACTATGAATGATTGATTTGAGTTGATTGTATTGATGATTTGCACATAATAATATTTCCACCAACAAAAGTAAATATTATGTTTTTTTTTCTGTGTGTTAATCAATAAATTCTGTTCTTTGTAAGTTTGATAAATGCAGTTTTTCAATGAATCGGATATAGAAAACGATCGAAATTAATTGATGTAAAGACTGTCCCAGAAAGTATGGACGCACTTTGATTTCGCTGTAAATAATTCACAAGTGTTAAATATTCAAATTTTATTCGATATACTGATAATATTAGACTACAACAACGGAATATTATTCTCAACATTTGCTACTTAGCCATTGTAGACTAGCTGGCGCGTCTTCCTGTGAACGTTCCTCATTAAATTTCGTACAGACTTCTTTGCGACAAGTTTTGACACTTTTTTCCAATCTTTTTCGAACTGTTGAATGGTTTCGGCTGCCAAGACATGTTTCCTAAGATGTGCCTTCGTGCCCAAAATTCCTCAAATTGTCGAAGTTGTGGACAATTTGGTGAATTCATGTCTCTTGGGACATTTTCGGTAGTATACCATTCTACAGTTGATTTCGAGTAGTGGCAAGAAGCAAGCTCTTTCCAGAAAACAACAGGATCCTTGTGGCTTCGAATCATGGGTAGAAGTCGTTTTTGTAAACATTCCTTGATGTATATTTCGCTGTTCATTGAAGCAGTGGCGATGAAGGGTTTCGAAATCTTACCGCAGCTACAAATTGCTTGCCAGACCATAGCTTTCTTACCAAATTTTTCGACTTCAATCGATGTCTCGGACTGGTTTAACACTTGCCCTTCTCGCACCGTATAATATTGTGGTCCCGGCAAGGATTTGTAATCGAGTTTCACGTAGGTGTCGTCGTCCATGATTATGCAGTTCAAATTTCCAGCAAGAATCGTATTGTACAGCTTTCGATTTAAATTTTAAAACCTCCTTCTTTTGCTAGAACGCCTTCAGTATACGTTTATCCAACTGAGGGTTAGCAGGACCTTTTTCGACCCGTTTTCGGTTTATCCTCAAAGGTGTTATCCTCACCAAACTTCCTGATTGCATTTCGTACGGCATTTTTACTTACTCCTTCCATTTTTGCTATCTTTCTCAATAACAGTCCGCGTTCTGTGCACCATTTGTACACAATTTTTCGACGTTGTTCTGCTGAAAGTCCACGCATTTCGAAACAAACTAATGAAAACGAATAAACAACTGCACAAGTGGTTAGAGAAGAGTGTAAACAACAGGACGCAGCCATAAAAATTTGGTTGCGTCCATACTTTCTGTGACAGTCTTTATTAATGGTAAGTTATCAAATTATTTTTCATTCTCACTTATAATTCTTTCCACCACTTTATCTTTTTTGCCCATCATTTTTCCCATGTCGATTTTTTTTTGAACTTTTTAGCAAAAAAAAATGAACATACTTTGTAATAATTATTGGATAACAATATTCGTCACATCGGATTTTAAATCGATCTGCTCTTCAAATCCGTTCCGAAAATTCCCTTATTGTAATTGTTTCAACGAATATCGATGGACAGGACATCGTCGTCTAGGATTCCGAAACGGCTAGGAGCATGGTTTTCCGGCATCGACTCATCAAACTCCTCTCGAAAATACTCATATTGTAAGGGTTCTCCGAAAATAGTGATGGACTGGAAGTCGCCATCTTGGACCACTGGCATCATTCTCCGATATCTAGTATTTTCTAGTTGTTTCGATTACAGAGGCTTCAACCAAAAGGTAATTCGGCTCTCAGGTCCGAAAATTTTTTCGGATCCTATGTTCAATGTGGCTTGGGAATTAAACGCAGGTGGGCAGCGCGAAATGTATCGATTTACTCTTCACGCTATAATCGTCTCCTACATTTAATGTTCGCATTTATTCCGAAAATACCCATACATTAAGGGTTTTCACAGAATATTTATAAACCGGAAGTCACCATCTTGGATACGGAATCGAGTTCAAATTTCGATTTCCAATATCTATTCGTCATATCAGTTTCAAAAGTATATGGTTATTTTCATATTATGCAAAATCTCATTACGAGATTACGTTTTTCGAAGCTTTCTTCGTGAAAAAAAAATTCTGGATTAGTAATAATTTTCGCAGAAAAAGATTTTGGTATTTGGGATTTGGTTTGTTAAAAGAGTTACATAAATCGAGTACTTCGTAAAAAGAGGCTTCGTAAACGGAGATTTGGGTGTATTTGGGAGTTTACACACATTAGCTCCGTACCGTCCAGTGTTTCAAAACGACCATTGTTTTGAAATATTTATTTATTTATTTATTTATTTATTTATTTATTTATTTATTTATTTATTTATTTATTTATTTATTTTTTTATTTATTTATGTATTTATTTATTTATTTATTTATTTATTTATTTATTATTTTTTTTTATTTGTTTATTTATTTATTTATTTATTTATTATAATAGTCTCCATGAAGCATTGGATGGGAAAAAGCCTAATTGAGGATAATTCAATCGTCAAATTGGGCGTAAAAACCCCTTCATCTTTTCTGACGGTTGACAATAATACAATTATACATACATTTTCGTATTACATTATGGGCTTACACTTATACATTACATTAATCTTCTTAGTCTATCTTTAAAAACATCACATGAAATTGAAAACTCAAAACATTCATAGGCACTGTTTAAACTATTACACATTCCCCTAATGCGTTCGTTTTGTCCATAGTCAGTACGTTGATAGTCAAGTCTTAAAAAGTTCCGCGATCTTAAAGTTCTAGGTGGTACATTGAGTGGTACTTGAGATAGAATATTAGGAGCTCAAATTTGTCCCATTCAACAGCTCTGGAAATATTTCTCCTTTTTAAAAGTGTGTCCAAACCCAGTAATCGACAACGATCCGTATAAGGTGGTAGTTCTGTGGGTTTGCGCCAAGGTAAAGATCTGAGGGCATAGCGGAGCAACCTAGCTTATATTGATTCAATTCGGTTAATCTAAACGTCCGCGCAAGGACACCATATTACCGATGAAGCTTCAAGGACAGATCGGACAAGGGTGAAATACAATGATCTGAGACAGTGACCCTGACTGAATTCTTTTGCTATTTTGACGATAAATCCTGGATTCCGGTTAGCTTGTGCAATGATATGGGAGTAGTGGTCTCTGAACGACAGCTGAGAATCAAGTACTATACCTAAGTCCCATACAATTGATACTCTCTCAAGTAGTTCTCCAAAAATAAGTATCTCCAGAGAATAGGTTCTTTCTTGCGTGTGAATTAAATAACGGAGCATTTCGATATATGTACTAAGCGTCAATCGGTTACGCGTACACCAGTCGCTGAAGACATCAACTTGTCGTTGTAAGGCCCTGCAGTCTTCACCATGGTGGCAAGGCAAAAAGATGTCGTTGTAGAACAAAGAAAATAGAATAGGTCCGAGATTGCTATTTTGAGGCACACCCGACAGATTCGAGAAGCTATTTGATTCACAATTTCCAAGCTTATCAGAAAGTGAACGGCCAACAAGATACGATTTGAGCCAATCGGTGAATGTTTCCGATGCACCTAGTTTTCGAATTTTCGCAAGTAGTAGTGTATGGTCGACACGATCGAACGCTGCTTCAAGGTCTGTATAAACTGTGTCAACCCGTGCTCCATCTTCAATATTTCTGATGCAGTGTGACGTAAACTGAACTAAATTCGTAGCTGTTGATCTACCGGGGAAAAAACCATGTTGATCGGTCGATATGTAGGATTTGGTTTTTTTAAACAGAACATTGCTAACGAGAATTTCGAATAACTTAGAATCAGCACAAAGAGAAGTGATACCGCATTAATTTGCTACGTCTTGCTTATTTCCTTTCTTAAACACAGGGAACATGTACGATTTTTTCCAGCATTGCGGAAATATTCCTTGCGACAGAGACTTATTGAAGATTATCCTTAGAGGAACACACAGCGCATTCGCGATAAAACGTAGTTTAAACGCGGGAGATAAACGAGTCGCATCCAACCACATCAATTGTTTCAAGTATATCAAATTCTTACAAATTATCAGTTAATTCAAAACAGTTACAGTGAAACGACAAAGTGCAATTATCTCAAATCTTTTTTTTTTGGTTCAAAACGAACATCATGATGACGTTATGACCAAGCTTTTTTCAATAGATGCTCCTTAAAATTTCCGCCTATGTCCCGTCAATATCATTTAAAACAATCACCGAAAGAGTACTCAAAAGTTTTTTCGGTACCTAATCTTTCTACTACCTTCTGTCAACAGGCATAAAATTTAACACGTAAAATCGGGTTTCGCAATCGCATGCAATCTCTCCGCTTGCGAAGTAATCCATTTTCTGTCCGATTGCGATCCTAATCCTCACCGGGACAGGAACAGCAAGCGAAGGGCACCTTTTTCCTTTTGTTGGAAACGTGCAACAACCGTCTCTTCTCGGAAGCTGTGCGGATTATTTTTCCCACCGTCTTCGAAATGTACCGTAAAACCAGTTCATTGATCCAGCCCAACCAGAAACATTGCGCCAAATCGAACTTCCAATGGATCGAGTGTTGCTGTTGGCAATGGAGTGCCGATTAGCATACCGCCCGGGAAACAGATATCCACGTTCAGGTTCGAAACCATTCCAAATTATGCGTATCAATTGAATTGCTTTATTTGCGACGATCGAAGCCGATAGTTTGCCTTTTTGATTTACATCAAACAGTACCCAAAATGTAAATTAATCTGTTCTAGTCGGATTCGGCACAACTGTAATTTTTTTCCTAACACCTTTCGGAAAGGAAGAAGTTGGGATCCGCGTGTAATCCACCATGTAATAGAGAATTAAACCATCAACGGCGCGCGCGTTCTTCCATCCACCGATTCAACATGTGCGAAAAAAGAATGAACGTGAAACATTCCCATTCTCAGGTGGGAACCGTTCATCAATATTTATTATGAGTTCCAGTTTTACGAGGAACTTCGGCCCTAAACGCGGGAGCCTCGGTTCTCCGTTGCTACTGATTGAACTCGCATTGTGCTTTAATCGACTGTTACGAAATCTGTTCTATTTCGTATCGGGGTCTCGGTACAAGTCAATAAAGTTTGCGTGTAACAAATGAATTAACTGGATCGATTTGCATATGTGTCGGGAATCGGTTGGAATGCGAAAGGGTCCGCCATGAAGCGCCGATTTCAAAGTATCGATTTCCTGCGTGAAATATGGGAAGGGCATGCGTCCACGAATTGCTACGGCAGATGTGCGATATGATTGTTGTTACATCCGTCCGTTGAGTGTCTTTGGTAGACAAAGTTTAACAACGAAAAAATCCGAAAGAAATCTCGTTACTAATTCGGATCGGTTCGGCGAGGTGGAACAAGACATGAACTCATTGATCTTATTTTTTTGAAAAATAGAGTGTCGTTCTGCGACTACAATTCTGAAGTTTAACAAAAGAGCTGGGAAACCTAGCAAATGGAAATGAAATATTTATGCCAATAAATTTGCATTATCAATTCGCAAGTGACAAAATATTATAAACTGCTTTTGTTGGCTGCATATCGTCAGGTCGATGCGAGCGCATGCGGGCATCGAAATTCTCGAATAACTGCTTATGTGCTGCCGTTTTCTGTCAATTGAATCCTGGTGTCCCGTTTTCAATGCTGCCAGCCAATGTCGAGGACCGACGTTCGCATTGGTCGAGACTTGGAAAATTTATTACACGCTGTAATGTGCCGTCCACGCTCCGTTTTGCCTTCCCATGAGCTGATTTTAGTTAGCGTACGATTATTTATCTGTTTGCAATTTTCTCTGATTATCCTTTGCCGTTGAGTTCAGTTATCTTTCCTGTTGGCAATCACCTAACTGGTAACTGCATGGTCAACCGAAATGTCGCCTTCGGGTGTCTTTTAGGTGATTCAATCACGAAACGATAACCACAAGGGGAGCTGCATTGCGTGAAAATATTTGTTTTTCATACACTGCAAAGTGAGCATAATTCGCATTTATTTACGTTCGAATGTTATGATTTGTAGTGGTGAACTCGCTCGTTTGTTGACCCTCCTTTCGGCCGCAACGGGGCTGATCCAGCCGTGTGCGGGCTTTGGGCTTCCAAGTGCTTATGAGTCAGGAGGCACTCGAAACCGACCGATCGGTGGCTTGAACATGCAGAGCCGAGTGCGGTTTAATATTTCACCTAATTGGAAGATAATCGGTGGAGAATGCAGAAAGGAATTTTTGCATCCCCCGCCTAATGGCAGATGCGTTTTTCACTCTTAATCTCCTAACAATGCAGCGTTGTTGACTGCAGTCAGCCGCGAACGCGTGGTTGGTCAACTAGTGAAGTGGATATTTTTTTAAGAATATTTCATCGACACAAGAGCAAATCTGAATAACATATTTGTTCCAGCCACAAGCTCAAAGATGCAATTCAGTTGAGACAAAAATAAATCCTTACTCGGATAACGTAGAAGAATAATGGATTAACGTCTTTGAAAATCTTGAAAATGTTGTTTTTGTTTCATCGTATTGACTATATCTTCAAATTATCAAAATGGTATCATCAAGGTAGGTGTTTAAAATATATCAGGCACAAAAGTATGGAAAACGACAATTAACGATTTGGAAATCATCCAACCGTGAAAAGGCAGATTAAAAGTGACAGTGAACATAAGTATCCGTAAGTAGGCGAAACTGGTTTATCATATTATCGAATATTAGGGCAATATCTGAGTTGCGTAAATATAAAGATTTGAGTAGGATTTGGTTAGACAACATCTAATCACTACACAAAAAGGGAGAAATCCGCCGAAAGAAACACATACCTTATGATCAAAAAAGAACCGGAATTTTCATTTTAAAATTCCCGCGCTTGTTCAATCGGTAAACTTTTATTCTCTCAACGTTGGCAAAACTTTTATACACATTCTGTCAAACTTTGACGCATATCGTACGATTAGTTTTTGTTTGGCGTCTATACAAAGAAGTTGAAAAATTTTCGTGTGGCGATTTTTATAATGGATGAAAATTTAGAACTACGTGCGTGCATCAAATTTTGTATTGCAAATGGATTTAAGTGTTCCGAAACGTTGAAAATGTTAGAAAAGGCCTTTGGTGAATCGTGTCTAGGAAAAACACAGGCATACGAGTGGTATAAACGCTAGTGACCCCACATTCATCGAATGCATCATAACTGGTGATGAGGTGTGGATCTATGAATATGACGTCGAAACCGCACAACAATCGACCGAATGGCGCTTCGAAGGCGAGCCGTTGTTCTAAATTTTCCAATCGCCACACGAACATTTTTCAACTTCTTTGTATAGACGCCAAACAATAACTAATCGTACGATATGCGTCAAAATTTGACAGAATGTGTATAAAAGTGTTGCCAACGTTGAGAGAATAAAAGTTTACCGATTGGACAAGCGCGGGAATTTTAAAATGAAAATTCCGGTTCTATTTTGATCATAAGGTACATACATCGCGATTCGTAGGTGTCGACACTCGACGACTGGTTGAATTTCCAATTGCTGTATTGGTTTTCAATGCCCGGATTCGAAAGATTCTGCAGTATCGACCAGAAGAGTCCGAAAAGGAACTCTCATGGGTCTCTCGTAGATACCCGGACCGATTTTAACAAACTTTGTTTCTAATAAAGGTAGTAGGTGAGACCGGGGCTGAGCGGTCCACGGGGTGGAACAGAACGCACTTCCTCTTTCGGAAAAGGTGTCTCATTGAAACTTGCCATTTACACCAAAAATGCATCAGTTTTGCTAACGGAAATTATTGAAGTGAGAAGAGAGATTACAAACTTGACAGTTCTCAAAAATTTCTTCTCCGATTCTACAAAAAAAAATCTACTCCAATTTCCGTTTTTGCAATTTGTTTCTAATATGTGAGTCATTTTAACAAAGCAATGTGTAACTCACGAAAATTTACATATTGATTGGTGAATATTTATACGTATTCATATCTTGGAGGCCACCAAAGTATGAAAATACGATCGGTGTTGAGCGGACAAATGGTTTTCGCCAGAGATGGGTTAAATACCGGTTTCGGTACAGTTCGGTTTACCTACTCTCAACACAAGTTCGGTTCAGTAGCCGGTTTTGTTGTGTTCGTATATCGGGTATCGTCGAAAAAGAACCGACAGAATATAGTTTAACTGCAACGCTAGTGAAAACCATAGATAAGTTGAAAAAAGCAGCTCGCAGAAAACAAACGCCCAGGAGACGCAAAAGGAGACTGAAGATCGTTCTAACTGACTCACCAATGATGAAAAATTCAGCTACTGAACAAATTGCATTGACACTGAAGCAGAAAGCAAAAAAATTCTGCAAAAAACGCACTTTTACAACACAGTTTACCCGTCCCCGAAAAACGTCTACAGTCGTCACTGATTTGCAAACATCACCGGAGGATAGAAATGTATTCAGAATATTCCGTCAACGGAGTGAAACGAACAAGCAGTGCTTTCTTAATAAAGAAAATAATGATTTCGTGAGAGTGTAATGACGTGACATAGTAGAATTGAACGACACAACAACACAGTACTATTAGGAACCTACACAGAAAGAAAAGATGAAACTTACACGACATGTAAACCGATAGTACTATGAAATAGACATCAATTGAAACGAAAATCTGATTTAAAACCATGATTGATGTAAAATTACATTAAAAATCATTTAGTTTTTCATTGAACAAGATTGTATATTTACAAACAGCTTCGTTTTGTAATGTAAATTTTCATTCAATTGCCTGCTCCAAATATGTGCATTAAAATAGATGTAAAATCACAAAATATTTTTATCTGTGTAATAGCAGCTTTCAAACGACTCTAATTCTTTCGAAATCGATTCTTTCATCTCAGAAAAAATTGGTTGCATTGAGAAAACACGAATCAGGGTCATTTCGCCGAAAGCCATTTCGCCGAAAGCCGTTTCGCCGAAAGTCATTTCGCCGAAAGGGTTATTTCGCCGAATGACAATTCGCCGAATGGGTCACTTCGCCGAATGCCATATCGCCGTAAGGGTCATTTCACCGAATCCTGAAATCGTCTTGAAATCGTAATAAGAATTGATTTAAATTAAAGACAAACGAAAGATGATAGCGTTAACGCCCGTTTTGTTAACTTACCATTGTACTTCTTAAATAGAGATTGATTGTTGTACTCTTGAATAAAGATTGATTCATGAACCTCAGAAAGTAGTTCCCAAGAAAACTTGTTGACTATTAGCTAATCAAAGCAATTGCATAGGTGTAATGACCTATTCGGCGAAACGACTTTCGGCGAAATGGCTTTCGGCGATATGACCCGCTCCCAAAAAAAAACACAGGGATTTGTCGATTACGTCACATAAAACATTACACATCTCGAATCGGAAATCTTCACCAAATTCCTTCCAAATTCGATTGACATTGTTAGCAATAAGCTTAAGTTCATCGAAATTCGTTGAGTTATCTTCGAGAAAATTGAGCCGATAAAAAATAAGCGGTTGATTTTTTACCTTTCTCAATAGAAAGAAAATAGAATAGTTGGCAAATCTGATATTCGAACGAAGCCTCACATTCAAAACAACTTGACGAGATAGGAAAATGTCTGTTTGTGCGTTTGTGAGTGTGTGCTTGTGTGTGCATCTTTCAAACTTATTTCCGCACAATTTGCGATTTTAACAAATTTAGTCTCGTTTAAAAGCTACTTTTAGGTTGTGAATCGAGTTAGAAGATGAAGTGGCTATCATTTCCTGTTTGGCAGAAATAATGGTATAAGGACGTAACCGACCAAACGCAATTTTTTCTCTCCGCATAATTTTTTCGGAGATGGCTGAATCGATGTTAGCAATCTTGGACTTGATAAAAAGCCACTCTTGGTATGTGAATCAAATTTGTAGATCACTTGCTTGTCACTTCCGCTTCCGGAGATATGATGGTACAAGTGATGGAATCGAAAAACGCATTTTTTGCTTTGCTCAATTTTCTCGGATACAGCTAAGCCGGATTTAACTAGTTTTAGCTCGTTTGAAAACTACTATTGGATTGTGGATCAAGTTCGAAGATCAAAAGGTTTCGGTTCCGGAGATAGGGTAGTAGAAGTGACGTAACCGACAAATCGCACATTTTTCTATACGCTTACTTTTCACGGAGATGGCAAATCCGATTTGAACAATCTCAGAACAATCGTGCTCCCTAATAAACGTTCACCCAGAAACGCCTGAAAGTAGGTCAATACATGGGCGACCTAATAGCCCACCAAAAACACTATAGATGACACCACTGCGCATAATATCCTGTTCATAAAAAGCACTCGCCCCTACAACCAACCAGCCCCGGTCTCTCCTACATTCCATAGTATTTTGATTAGTCAAGTGAGAGTATTATTTTGCTCATTATTCGGCCTACAATCAACTAATTACGTTCTTATCGGTCGATGTATATTCACTTCGGTCCTAATCTGCAATATGTCTATTCTAGTGACGTGAAAGTTCGGAGCGAATACCCCTATTTTGCCACAACTGCACATTTTGAAACACTAACATCAAATTTGACTGGAGACGAATGAAACCTTGGGTGGTTGCCAGTCAGAGGCACACAAGTTGAGAAGTTGTCGCGCCGAACTCAAATCTATATAGTTTGGCCAAGAGAATTTCATGATTTATTGAGTCAAAACCTGGTTTCATTTCAATGTATATTGTATGTATTTGTGTACTTGTGAGACCTAGATGATTTATTCTTACTGAACGCTTAGGTAACAATTAACAACTAGCTCTATGTTTGGCCCAAATTGCATAATCTGAAGTATGTTGGATACAGTCTTGAGGTTCACGTATGATTATATTTTTTGAAAATATTGTACTTTTTATTATAAATTTAGTTTACCTTACCCACCTTGCGCTCCTCTTCTTCTTGTACCAGTCGGATTTGATTCAAGAACCATTTTCACTGGGCTGTCGTCCGACATCCTCATGACATGCCCAGCCCATCGTAGACGTCCGATTTTAGCTGTCCGTACGATGGGTGGTTCTCCTAGCAGCTGTTGCAATTCGTGATTCATACGCCGTCTCCACGTTCCGTCTTCCATCTGCACTCCGCCATAGATGGTCCTCAGTACCTTTCTTTCGAAAACACTGAGGTCGCGTTGGTCCTCTGCCAACAAAGTCCAGGTCTCGTGGCCATAGAGAACAACCGGTCTAATGAGGGTTTTGTAGATGGTCAATTTCGTGCGGTGGCGTTCTTTTCTCGATCGAACGGCTTTTCTGAGTCCAAAGTACGCACGATTTCCTGCCAAAATACGTCTCTGAATTTCTCTGCTGGTGTCATCATCGGCGGTCACCAGCAGCCCAAATACACGAACTCGTCAACCACCTCGATATCGTCACCGTCTATCAAAATTCGTGGTGGGAGGCGTAGTGTTTCTTCTCTAGAGCCTCTTCCTCTTATGTATTCTGTTTTTGACGCATTTATGACCAGACAGATAAGAGTAGTTACAGCTTTCAGTTCGATGAAACATTCATTATCTTCTCAAGGTTACGTGTCACAATATCAACGACGGCAGCGAAGCCAAAAAGTTGTACGGACTCTCGGAAGATCGTGCTACTCGTGTCGATCCTCGCTCTTCAAATCACACATTCCATAGCAATACTGAACAAGATACAAGAGAGTCCATCACCTTGCGTAGCCCACTCCGAGATTCGAAAGGTTTCAAGAGGATATAGGACATTACTCTATCCATCGTTGCTTTGACCAATCGCGTCAGTTTATCCGGAAAGCCGTATTCGTGCATAAACTGCCATAACTGTTCTCGATCGATTGTGTCGTCTGCCGCTTTGAAATCAATGAATAGGTGATGCGTGGGTACGTTGTATTCACGACACTTTTGGAGTACTTGTGTTATCGCGAATATGTGATCCATAGTCGCGCGGGCTCCAATGAATCCCGCTTGGTACGGCCCTACGAATTCCTTAGCTATTGGTGATAGACGACGGCAAAGGATTTGGGAGAGTACACAGAAAAAAATAATGAATTTTGCAGGTGACAGAATTCTACAAACGATACAATTTACAACTACTTAATTTTTTAAATGACATAATATTCCACTCGCACAGAGTGGAATATTACGTCATTTGATATTGAGCTCTGCGGTTCAGTCGAGTAAATTTGTGTGAAATATGACGCTCCATTTATGTGTATCTGATAAGATGTAAAATCACAAGAATTTTTCGAACTGTGTACCTTGTAGGCGGCGTTCAGTAATGTGATTTCACGGTAATTGCAACAATCCAGCTTATCACTCTTTTTTGTAGACGGGACATACCACTCCTTTCATCTTAGAAATCTTCCCTCTCTAGCCTGATAACTGGTCATTGCCCGCGGCTTTTTTGTTCCTCAGCTTGCCGATCTCCTCACTCATCTCCGACAGATCAGGGGTTGGGAATCTGTCGTCGGCTGAGCGTGCATCCAGATTGATTCCTGTACCGTTCTCTGTATCTTGTGCTTCGCCATTCAGATGCTCGTCATAGTACTGCTTCCACCTGTCGATCACCTCACGATCGTTCGTGAGAAGGTTACCACTGGTATCTCTGCACATTTCGGCCTGTTGCGTGTAGACTCTTTGTGAGCGGTTCACCTTCTTATAGAACTTCCGTGTGTCATTTGTGCGGTACAGCTGTTCCATCGCTTCGCGATCTTGGTCTTCCTGGTGGCGCTTTTTCTTCCGGAAAACCGTGTTCTGTCTGTTCCGCGTCTGTCTGTATCGTTCCTCGTTCGTTCTTGTGCGGTGTTGCAGCATCCTCGCTCTTGCTGCATTCTTCTCTACGATCAACTGCTGATATTCGCCGTTCAACCAGTCATTTCCTCGATTCGATAACCTCGTACCTAGTACGGTTGCAACAGTGATGCTCACGGTGGACCTTATATTCCTTCAGTCGTCTTCAAGAGTCGCCGCGCCATGTTGCTCTTCCGTTGGTTGCACTTGCTCCAGTTGTTGCGCGTATTTCTCTGCAGTACGAACGCTGCGTAGCTGCTTGAGATTGAGTCCCGGCGTACCTGTGCGAGTGTTATGCATCGTCGATAGTTTTTTTTTTTTCGATTATAGAGGTTTTAACCTTAAGGTCATTAACCTCTTCGGGCCAGAAAAACTTTCTGACCCTATGTGCGGGGTTGGGAATCGAACCCAGGCGAGGTCGATAGTTTTGAACGCATACAGACCGCGACAAGGTAGTGGTCAGAATCAATGTTGGCACTGCGATAAGTGCGGACATTGATGACGTCGGAGAAGCATCGCCCGTCGATGAGAACGTGGTCGATTTGATTTTCTGTGTGTTGATCAGGTGATCTCCAGGTGTCTTTGTGGATATCTTTGCGGGGGAAGAAGGTGCTTCGCAGTACCATTCTTCGGGAGGCTGCATAGTTTACGCATCGTTGACCGTTGTCGTTTGTTACCGCGTGCAGGCTCTCCAGCCCGATCACGGGCCTGTACATTGCCTCCCGGCCTACCTAAGCGTCGCCGATGACGAGTTTTACATCCCACCATGGACAGCTGTCGTAGGTTCGTTCCAGCTGCGCGTAAAATGCTTCCTTCTCGTCATCGGGTCTCGTCTCATGTGGGCAGTGCACGTTGATGATGCTGTAATTGAAGAAACCACCCTTGATTTTCAATACGCACATCCTATCACTGAGTGGTTGCCATCCAATCACGCGCTGGTGCATCTTGCCCAACACTACAAATTCCGTTCCTAGAACGCTGGTTGTGCCACAGCTCTGGTAGAAGGTAGCCGCTCGATGCCCACTTTTCCACACCTTCTATCCCGTTTCTGCAGTACTACGACATCCAAGCCGCGGATTTGAAGCTTATCATGCAGCATTCGGTCGTGTCCTGGGAAGCCAAGCGATTTGCAGTTCCATATGCCAAGCATCTTAGTCCTTATTTCGTCGCGTAGGTCTTTGCCGATTATTCCGAGTCGTATTTCTTTCTTGATCGTACGTAACATGTGTTTTCCGGGCGGCTTGTTAGGCCTGCACCAACCTCCTGTCTCGCCGGAGAGGCATCGTGTCAGCACTGTGTAGAGTTCCACACTGACACAAGGACGGTAACTAGCCGCCCCAACATGGGGAACAGACACTCGGGTAGGCTCGCTCTCTGTGAAGAGAAGGCAAGCCTCCCCTTCCCTGTCAGCATACAACCAAGGTCCCACCGGGGTTGGTTACCCGATCTTTCCTATGGTTACTCGTACCCCAGCCGGCACCGCGGGGAGGTACACAGAAAGAAAAAATAAAACTCACACGACATGTAAACCGATAGTACTATGAAATAGACATCAGTTGAAACGAAAATCTGATTTAAAACCATGATTGATGGAAAATTACATTAAAATTCATTTAGTTTTTCATTGAACAAGACTGTATATTTACAAACCGCTTCGTTTTGTAATGTAAATTTTTATTTAATTGCCTGCTCCAAATATGTGCATGAAAATAAATGTAAAATCACAAAATATTTTTATCTGTGTAGGGATAGGAGTTACTGGACAAGAGGCTAAGAACCATATTGGGGCCTGAATTGCGCATTGTCTAGTCGTTTACCAACCAACAATTTAGTTTGCTGAATTCAATTTAACAATCTTTGGGAATCGAAACTTAGCAACTCCTAGGGTATTTTATAACAAACGAAAGCCTGACTTCCTCGAAGAAATTAGTTTTAGTGAATGACTGCTTGATTAGCATAACTTACATCATGATTCGTTCGCATGCAAAGCAATGTTTTTTTATCATTTGATACTCAGCTTGAAAAGATGCAATTGATTCGTTTAATTTCGTGTCATCTTACTTTCGTTCCAGTTAACTGATACAACGAAAAATAAGTATCGATTTCAAATAGGCTCGAGAGAAATTAAAATATCAAAAGAAAGACGATTCCGCCAGTCCAATGTGTAAAAAAAACGGCATTTCCGTTCCCTTACTCTTCCGAATCGCATGTTGTACTCAATAACACATATTGCTTTCTCAGTTGATTTTAACCCTTTGCGCGAGGTGTAAAAGGTTTGGCTGATCCTGTTTTTTCCTAAATTTTCAATTTGCATGACACTAGCACAATACGCAGCGAAGATTACACGTACCAAACTGAAGTTGGCCGTTTGTTACACAGTTTAAAGTTCATGAAGAAGTATACCGGTCGATTTGTTTAGTAGCTAATAAATTGTACTTGATAATGTGAAGAAAGTATTTTCTGCTATCTGATCAAGCTCCATTGGTTTACAAAGTATTCAAATGCATTTTGTTTATTTTGCAAACAAAATGTATTCTGAAAAAATTCTTCCAATTCAAATACTGAAATTATTTTGAAATACTTGAGAAAATATAAGACTAATTGTTATAATTATAATAATTATAATATAAATAACATAAATATTATCAATAATATTTTTCGCGTTTGAAAATTTTCCGCAAACGCATGGCATTATTTTAGACAAAGTTTTTCAGTTTGATTAACAAATGTTTTTATAAAATCGAAATTTAAATAAAACCCAAACATGCTAAGTATTATTCTCCTAGAATTGACTATAAAATCAATGGATATGTTTCGACCCAGTAAAAATTTAGTAAGAAAACATCAACCATACCTAATTGGTTTAATCGTATTATCCGCAAATTACATCAAGGGAACTTATTATTCAATTTCATGACCTTTTAAGCAATAGCTTGATTGCCGCACTTTGCTGGAAAATGGTCCGACTCGTTTGTTCCCAGCCATATCCACACCCACACAAAAAAATCCGTTATTTGATTTTCATTGTTGACGGCTCCTTATCAAAGCCACTTTCTAGTTCCAGTTTCTTTCTATGAAATCTACAAGAAATAACTTTACTTTGAACAATTTTTTCATTTCATTTTTAATCTTTCGTCAGCAGAACCGGGGGATCTTTGTACTCAACGTTCCCCAGTCTTTGTTGCGTGCGCTTTTAGCGAAAACGAATTGGCATTATTTGAGTGCAAAGAAGCATGCGGACTGAAGCGGGCGAAAAATGCTTTGTCAACAGCAGTGGGAAACGAGAAAAATGTCACCTTACCGCTTGCGTAACACTGGATTCCGGATTACCGATTTTCCGACGGATCTCCGGTACCGTGGAGACACCATGCATGCACACGGCACGGCATTTCTATTGCCTCTTTCCAGTCGCACTCTAACAATGACTTCAAAGAAGGTAGTTTTCTTTGTACGAAGCAAAATCCTTCAGCAATGCTTCTTGGGAGTTTATGCTCAATTCAATTCAATGTCTGATGTTGTTCGATCTGGAAGAAAATAAATGTATGTTGTTGCGGCAACCGAGGAACAGTTATTTAATCACTTTGGAGAGTATTTGTGTTGGTTGCTCGCCTAGAAACCTTCACACTAGAAAAATATATGATAATTTTAGGACATGTCAAATGCACCTAAATAGTGTATTGCTGTTCACAACAATTTGCGATTTAAAATATGTTAGGAATATGCATTATTCATTTATTTCTTGTTGCAATTATTGAGATTTGAATCATGTTATCATTTGCATCTCGCGTGGGAAAAAATGCAAGTTGTCTATTTCAAGGGTGTGTTCGTATGGGCAACTTAAGGAGGAACAGGAGGCTCGATTTTAAATTTTTATAATAAAAATAACAATAATAATAATAATAATAATAATACAAATAATAATAATAATAATAATAATAATAATAATAATAATAATAATAATAATAATAATAATAATAATAATAATAATAAAAATAATAATAATAATAATAATAATAATAATAAATGGAAGAGTAATTGTGTAGAAAAGTATTTTTTTCAAGAATTATGAATATGATCAATTTGCATTTTTCCATTTTTTTAATTGGTGGAGTAAGCTAAAATATGTTTTCCCTTTTTTAAGTATAAAAAATAGGTATAGAATTTACTCAAACTATAGAAAAATTTTCGAGGTCGAGGGTTGATTGTCATATACCAATCGAACCAACTCGACTTCACAGTTGTTCGTGAGAAGATTCCCGTTTGTGTACTAGCGACTTGAAGTTCCATGCTCCAAGTTTCCAGTCATAGTCCTTATTTCGTCGCATAGTTCTATGCCGATTGTTCCGGGTCGTGTTATCTTCTGTATTATTTGCATTATTAATATTTTATGGGTGGCTTATTGGGTCAACCTCCTGTTTCGCCGGAGGATCATTGTGCCTGGTCTGTTAATCGTGCCAGCTAGCACTAGGACGTTCCAGTTGGCGGGGCTGTCACCTTGGATTTAGCTGGACAGGATACAGCATTGCATATTCAGCGGTTGGATACCAGAACAGATGCTAATTGAAGCCGCTCCTAACATGGAGTATAGACTCTCCGACATCCTCAGAGATGACGAGACCGATTTTAGCAGATTGAAATTCAAATGAAAAGTAGTATATTCACAAGTATGGAGTATTATACTGCTATTAGGATTTATTAAAATCCCAGGTTCCAATGTAAGATTGGTTTCCGGTTACAGGAGCTCCGGAAGTGGCAACCCCAAGGATTAAAACGTGAAGGTCACATCGATCTCCCAAAGCAATCTTCAAAAATCTATTTTCATCCTTCCAATGGTGTGATGATGTCTTTCTCAAACTACTCATATTCTAATAAACATTACTGAGGTATTTAACCCTCCGTCTGACTGATGGGTCCAGCCAGACCTTTCCGTTTTTGCCTTTCTCATATAGAAAGGTTATGCAATCACGTGAAAAACCGACTAGTAAAAATTGGCCCGGTGGGCCAAGTGTCATATACCATTCGACTCAGTTCATCGAGCTGAGCAATGTCTCTCTCTGTGTGTGTGTGTGTGTGTGTGTGTGTGTGTGTGTGTGAGTGTGCGCGCGCGTGCGTGTGTGTGTGTCAAATAAACTCACTAGGTTTTCTCGGAGATGGCTGAATCGATTTTGACAAACTTAGATTCAACTGAAAGGTCTCACGGTGCCATACGGAATTCCTGAATTTGATCCGGATCCGACTTCCGGTTCCGGAGTTATAGGGTAAAGTGTGTTCAATATTGTACACCGTCACTTAAACCGGCGAAACAAAAAACGTAAAAAAAAATTTTAAACTAGTCTCAAAACTACCCAAATCGATAGCCTTTATCAGTAGGCAACTAAACAAACCGATTCCGGTTTTTCTGGTTCCCGGTATCCGGTTCCGGAAGCACCGGAAATAGTGGTCATATATACCAAAATGGATCTCACTCACTTTTCTCAGGGATGGTTTGACCGATTTCCACAAACTTAGAATCAAATGAAAGGTCTCACGGTCCTATACGGAAGTCCTGAATTTCATCCGGATCCGACTTCCGGCTCCGGAGTTATAGGGTAAAGTGTGTTGAATACTGTACACCGTCACTTAAATTGGCGAAACAAAAACCGTAAAAAATGTTGCAAACTGGACTCAAAACCGTCAATCTTAGGGTCAAATGAAAAGTCTTATGAACCTACCAAAAATTACTGCTTATTTTCGGATACAACAAACATTTAAATCGTCATTTAGAGTGCGATGGTAAAATTGTATAAAATCTTCAAAATTTGAATAAAAACTACTAGAGTTTGTACGTCATGTTAGTTGGTGGCCGTACGAGCCGACTTCGATTATACCGGTTCTCGGGTTCCGGTGCCGGAAGTGCATATAATAGTGAACCCACTTCGTTTTCTTAACAATAACCTACGCGAGCAAAGTATTGTTTCATTATGTATGTTATAGTAGTTCATGCACAAGCAATCCCTTGGTTTTTTTTTTTTCAAAAATCGAAGAGAAAATTTTTGAATAGAATACCACAATATTATACATGAGAAAGGCATAATTACACCACTAGGTGGATTAAAACAGGTTTTTTATCATCAATTTTACATATTTATGATTTATCTATCGAACTAAGATTTCCGGAAGCTTCCTAAAATTTTATTGGCTATCGATCTATGCAATTTGCAAATTCGAAATTTTTTTAAATGTGTTTGTTGTAATTCTCTATTCTAAATACCATTTAGGTTCACATCGTACATATACAAACCTATTTTAATCCACCTAGTGGTGTAATGATACCTTTCTTATATCAATCATACTATCATATATAATACTGTGGTATTCTTCAAAATATTTTTTTTTTGATTCTTGAAAGATTAACCGAAGTTGGTATGTTTGACCGTCTACTGATAAAAACTATCAATTGGAGAAGATTTTAGATCGATTTAGAAAACTTTTTACGGTTTTTCGACCTTTTCAGTGGTGGTAAAAAATTTGTACACACTTTACCCTATATTTCCAGATCCGGAAGTAAGATCCGCATGAAATTCAGGAATTCCGTATGAGATTGTAGGACCTTTCATTTGTATCTAAGTTTGTAAAAATCGGTCGCGCCATCTATGAGAAAAGTTAGAACATACATTTTCATTTTTTTTGCACATTTTTCCCTATAACACCGGAACCAGATGTCAAATCCATATGAAATTTAGGAATTTAGTATGGGACCATAGGACCTTTCATTTGAATCATAGTTTGTGAAAATCGGTTCAGCTATCTCCGAGAAAGTTAGTGTAAAAAAACGTTACATACGCACACACACACACACACACACACACACACACACACACACACACACACACACACACACACAAACACACACAAAATAATTATAATATTCTCATTTATAATAATTGGTTTTATTATTCTCATTTTTCCGTGTAATATCTTTACTTTTACAAGATTTCAGAAAATCATATGCCACGAAAAGTAAGAAATGTAAGAAACGAAATATACCTGGTTTGTATAGCAATGAACCTGAATACACTTCTAATTTACGCCGAAATGCGTAAAAATACACGTGAACCCATCAGTCAGACCGAAGGAATAACAATATCTTTCAGACGGAGGGTTAAAAAACTTTTTATTGAATCTTAAATGGAAGCAAGACAGTTTGTTCGTAAAATATAAATTTTAACAGTTTTAAGCTAAATTTAGAAGAAATACATAACTATACTCGTTTATATCGATTCAACTGACGGTAATTTTCGAACCGAAAGTCGGATCCGGATACATATCAATAGCAATCAATGGGACCTTAGAATCTTCTATTTGAACCTAAAATTGTGAAAATAGGTTCAGTTATCTCTGAGTAAATGAAGTGAGTTCAATTTTGGAGTGTTTGACCGCTATTTCTTGTACATCTGGAACTGAGAACTGGTAGCCAGTATAGCCGAAATCAATTTTTTTTACCATCAAAGTGTTAAAAATTATAAGGAAAATTCAATGAGTGCTAGTTGTTTGTACAACGCCATGTAAAGAATGTTCTATGGTAAATAAAACTTGTTGTATGAATGCGCACACAAATGCAGACATTCTTTGATCTTGATGAACTGATTCAAACGATATATGCCTTCCGGATCTCGATTCAAAAGTCGGTTCTCATAATGATTGCACATTCTTTCTATATGAGATAGATAAAATTGCCAGGCGCGTATACACGGGAGTGTACCCTACTGTCCTACTTTACAATTTTACGTAGGTTTAAGAATTCTAAAAACCTCCATGGGAAAGGCATCATTGCATTAAGGCAAGAAATTAAAATATTTGGTATAGAAAGAGGAGGAGAAGAAATGATTCTATAATTCATATCATTGTGCCATAATTTATTTGCTATTATCTATAATCCTACAATCGTGTTGAGAGGCGTAGAGTTTCGTCTCTAGATGCTATTCTTCGTATGTATTTGGTCTTCAACGGATTTATAGCCATCCCAATCCAGCTATCATTTTAGTCCGATGTATGTTTCCATCATCATCTCAAATTAACGAGGGTCAAGTAAACCAAAAAAAAACTACAGACTTTCGGAAAATCGATAAACTTGCAATTTTCGATGCACAATCATCCGAAGCAATATTAAAACTTAACCTGACCTATGTGGTTTTGGTTCCAATTCTGTACCCCGAAAATATCACTCGAATGCAGAAGAAAATATGAGCAGCCGGCTCGCGCTGTCAAATGATTAATAACTGCCAGGCCCACCGTATACACAAATCATCCCACATTGCAATACAAACGTGGCTTTGCAAAATATCCAACAAAGTATCGATTCCGATACAATAATCATCAGAATTGACAACCGAAAAGTTCAGCAGTTTGGCAACGATTTTCCAATTAATCAGTTACCGTTTCTCACGCAGCCAAAATCGAAGTTACTTCTTTTCCGTTAATTAAAAATTCATATCTCGCAAGCAAAACTTCAGGGAACAAGCATAAATCGCAACAAAAAGAAAAGAATGCAACAAAATATGGATCACCCCTTTCCACTCCGAATGTCATTGATTTCTTACAATTTTCAATTATGAAATCCGTTTCTTTAGGAAATCTTGTGATTGTACTAAAAATTCCGAGCGGAGGGTGAAACGTGTTCGAAACATAAGAAAATCGTCGTCAAAGGGAAGAAGGAATTGCATCACGGACAGAAACCTCATCGTTGTCTGAGTGCAAATTCGAATGACAATCGAATCAAGATTAAGATTCAATTTGAAAGGAATTGTTCATTTTGTTACAGTTTTTTTCGATCGTTCTGGTTCACGGTATAAGGGAGCCGTTGCCTGGGGACTTGCTTCGAATTCAATGCTGCATTCGTCACCAACCTCCCAACCATTAAAAGATCCGTCGATCCTAATGGGGTGAAAATGTTTCTTCACTGGTGAAAGCATTTGCGAACAAAACTCAAATTTAAATTATTTATGATGTTCCCGAACGGAGTTTAACCTTTTTAAATCAATATTTTTATGCTAACATTTATGAGGGTTGCAAAAAAATATTGAACACCGATTGAAGCTGAGCGGCAATTCTTGACTTCTGTGCGTAACGATGAGTTGAATTGAAATAAAAATAAAGTGGAACGAGAGAACATAAAAACTGCATTTGAACGCCCAAAAACAGAAAATAGTCGCAGATTTCGGGAGGCGTTTCGCAAGCATTCAACTGCGGGAGAAAGTTGCATCCTGTGCTGCAGTACGATAAGGGGTTACATTAAACGTCACATATGCTAATTTATAAATCAATCCTTTGTTGTATCACGGAAATCATTTCGAAACCTATTTAGTGCACAAAATAGCATCCCATGGTTGGTTGAACAATTGCACATTTTTTTAGCACCCTTTCCCGAGATGGGATCATAATGCGAATTAGCACACTGCGAACAGTGGGATTAGTTTTGTAAAATCGGGGCGTCTACCGATTTTATGGTTTCCGGCGGGAATTTATTTGATTTCGAGATCATTTTTCATCGGCAAATTGAGTTGTTAAATTGCGCTAATGGGTTTAAAATGAAATTTGCAATGTACACGGCACAGTAACTGTTGGTGAATTGTATGTGTGTTTAATATCTTGTAAATGAAAAATTAAATTTAAACTCTAATTTGTTTTGTAGCATAGACACAAGCTCGGCTGGTAACGGAATCAACCATCTTCCGATATTTCTTTGAGTTTCGCAACGCCAGGGACAAATGGTCACACAAGAATCAAAATAAACTATTCTCGCGGGCAATTTTCTCCAGTCTGTCATCCTTTTCTGCTGGTAAATTCCACTTTATATCGTTTCCTCTATAACCACAGGGACACATTTTCCTTCTCTGGTCAGCATTTATTAAAACGATACGAGCATTCATTGGTGTCACTTGCCTTCGTTCCCGGTACCTCCCGGATCACCTCGCCGGCCCCGACCGGCCAGGCGCACAAGGATGGCGGAAAGAGTTCGCCACCCATCAGGCTAATTCCAATTTATGGGCTAATATTACAGTTTTATTTTATTGACTTGATGGCCCATAGAAACATTGTTATATATCTTATTCACTTGTCGGATTAAGAAAATTGAGTATGGTTTATGTTCGACTGGGTCCGAGCTGGTCGAATGTACGTTCGTTCAGTCACCGACTGGTTTGCCGTCAATCGTCGTCCATCTTGTGGTCCGGCATTCTGCGGCACTGACTGACTGACTGACAGACGGAGTGAAGCCGAAGCTGGGGCAGATCAATATCATCAATACATGATTTGATTCGATACCTACCCGAGCAAATAGGATTAAGTCACCCTCACATGCTGAAGATGGCAGCCGGTTGATGTGGAAACTCGTAAGATGAGACATAAAAAATCATAATTTTATTGTGTTTACGATTGTTGTCTCTAGCATGATGAGTTTTTTTTTATTTGCCCGAGATTGATGTTCAACTGAAGCCGATGCCATAATACGGTAACAAATTGCTAGCCGACAAACAAAGACACTGCTATCGAGCTTGCTGGAATTTCGGATCGGCATTCCCATTGCCCTTTTTCTGTGGGGTCCAAAAAGAAAGTCCTTTAGGGCACATCGCATTATCACACTTTATCCGGTAGGTAATAAGCTATTCGAGCTGTGTGAGGTTTGCATGATCAGCCAGACGTAAGCCTGTTGGCAAATAAAATCAAAATAATCATCTCGTCGAATTGACGATTACGATTGTATGCTTTCAAAGTACCCTAAAGCAAAAATACGGTTTCAATAAAAACAAAATGATCAAACCAAGGATGCTTTTTTACCGATATTGACATAATTTCCTCTCGTTTTCATTTAACAACAACAAAAACCACTGACGAAGCCTTTCACGCCGATTTCGTCGCTATAATTTCCTCATTCTTCGCCGAAGGTCAGAATTATTCAAATAAACAGAGAGCGATTATTAAATAATCAGTCAGATTCTATAACTAATGTGACTTTTTTATTAGATTTTTTAGATAAATTTCTGATGGGGTAAGAAATTGAACTTAAAGTAACTTCACAGTTCTTTATATTTATTATATAATTTGAATATACAGTCTTATTCATTAAAAAACTACAAGGATCAGCCGCATGGGATTGTTTGAGCTATTGATGTGGAATAAGGCATCCAAAATTTCATATGATCGATATTTTTAATCAAACAGTTCTTCTTTATTTTGTATGCGCAATTGAGCGAGATTATTATTAGAAAATCGCGGAAATCGAACACGCGTATTCAGAAAAACAAATCTGTTCGCTTTGATTTGTATTTGTCTTGTATCCGACGAAATTATATCAATAGCTACAATATATGCAATTATATCTATGTGCTTACTAGTGTTACGGATTACGGATATCCGCCAAGTTTTCGACCAAGTTAATTTTATAGCGATAAGTTTTTCTCGAGAATGTATAACATAGCGATTTTTAGTCGCTCTATGGTTCTACCATTCTGCGATTTCGGTTGATTTCGATTTACTTTGTCTCATTATAAACCATTATTTAAATTAATAAAAATTAATCTTAAGCACTCAAGATTCACCCAGAGACAGTAGCAGGTTTCTCGAGCGAAAACAACAAACCATAGAATTTCATCCAAACTCGTATGATCCTTAAGCCACGATCAGAGCAAACCAGGTAGAGATTCAAATCGTTTTATAGTGCTTTGTGTGATGTTTGCTGTATAACAGAAATCTTCCTCTGCCATGTTTTATGTGAGATTTTAGAAATAATTTCCCTTATATTTCTAGATTCGCGTGCATCCTCAATTTCGCTTGTGCATTGAATGACCAATCAGAGCGATGCTTCCCAGCTGACTCGCTTGCTCCTTCAAAACAATCGTCTTCGTTAGGGAAGTCCAGTAAGTCAGCATAGTGTTTTAGATTTTTACCACACAAAATCGGTATGAATCATAATTTCAATCTTATTAAGCTTGCTTCATTAAGAATTGAAACAAACTTTTGCTCATATTGTGGCGCTTCTGGTGGACGGATTTGGAAGTTCTTGGCGCCCACGTGTCGGGAGGTCGTCAAATGGTGAGATAACTGAGCCCTCACAAGTTCCTATCTCATGCCTCCCCGTGTTTCTATGATGACATTTGGTCAATAGAACGGCGTCGACTGGGTGCTATCGCCTTCTGCGTTAGTAGCAGAATGAGAGGGTGCGAATTGACTCATATGTTAAAGCCCATCCTAAATGTTTATCATAGTATATTACAACTTACAACATATGATTCTGTTGTTTATTACATCATGTAGTATTATTATTATTATTATTATTACTATTATTATTATTATTACTATTACTATTATTATTATTATTATTATTATTATTATTATTATTATTAGAAGAGCGTAATTTACACTGCCACATTAACTGTTATATTGTATCATAGCATAATATTTCATATATTATCGTCTTACATGTTTTTTTGTCTTTTATGTTATTATATAATATGTTGTATGGTATTATACTGCATTGCATTATATCATATTATATTATATTATAGGGTTTATTATGAATAGTACTACGTACCTCTGCGCAAAATATAAATTTGTTTTCCTTATAAGTTACCATTTTTAAAGTAATCTTTTAACTAAATATCAAGATCGTCACAAGGTAAGCTTGGTCTTCACTGGTTCCTGTTTCATGCTTACACGTGTGTCTGTGGTGACAATTGGTCGATGGAATGCGTTGATGGCAGAATGAGAGGATGAGAAGTGACATATAAATTCAAGTAATATAATAGCATATCGCAACATATCATTTTATTCATTCTATTAATTATTATATATTTCATTGTATTGTATTATATTGTTTTTTATTATTATTTTCATTATTATATTTGTTGTTATTATTATTAATTTGTCATCAATAATAATAACATATATTATTATTTTCGATAACAGCTATAGTAAGAAGGTGAATGGATGAGTTATATCGGAGCTACTGTAAGTCTACCCGCATCCACTGGCAAGTCCTTGAACTGATGGTGGCTTCACTTCACATCACATCACATCTTGGCGCCCACGTGTCGGGAATTTTGTCAGCTTCACGTTTGATTTTTGCCATTCCGCAAATCGACTGTAATTTATAAACAATCAACACGGAAGCCGAAAGAAGGGAAAAAATATGCACAGTTAATTGGAAAATCCATTGTGGTCTGCATCTAGGCTAGCTAAACAGCTGAAATTGCCCAGAAATACCGTATGGCGCGTTATCAAACGGTATAAGGAAACATTGACTACGATTCGGAAGCCTCAAGCCAATCGTCGGAGTGGAACTGTCGACCGGAAACTACGTGGTAAGATTTTGAAGACGATTAAGAGGAATCCTAATCTGTCGGACCGTGATTTGGCCAGAAAATTCAGTGCTGCCCATAGTACCGTGAGGAGAACTCGACTCCGGGAAGGAATCAAGTCGTATCGGTCTATCAAATAGCCAAATCGGACCATAAAACAGAATAGTGTGGTCAAAATTCGTGCTCGGGAACTATATGACCAGGTGCTGACCAAGTTCGACGGGTGTCTTCTGATGGACGATGAAACCTACGTCAAGGCTGACTTCGGGCAAATCCTAGGTCAAAAATTTTACTAGGAACGGCTCGAGGGGATGTTCCAGCTAAATTTAAATTTGTTTTTGCCGACAAATTTGCAAGAAAATTTATGATTTGGCAGGGCATTTGCAGCTGTGGCAAAAAAACGAAAGTTTTCGTTACAAATAAGACAATGACATCGGAACTATACTAAAAAGAGTGTCTCCAAAAACGAATTTTGCCGTTCATTCGATCCCTCGACCATCCCGTAATGTCTTGGTCAGATTTGGCAAGCTGTCATTACAGCAAAATCGTTCAAGAATGGTATGCAGGGAAAGGGGTCCAGTTTGTTCCGAAAAACCCTAACCCACCTAATTGCCCCCAGTACCGCCCTAATGAGAAATACTGGGTAATCATGAAGAGGAGACTCAAAGCAAAGGGAAAGGTTGTCAAAGACATCAATCAGATGACGACGTCGTGTAATAAGATAGCTAAAACGATGGACGAAGGAATATTTTCTTAAAAGTATGAAGAAAATGCTACATTTGTATAAAAAACGTGATTAATCCACCTAGCAGTGAGATGATTCCTTTTTTTATCAATCCGCATGTGTTTTTTGCATGAATATTCTTAGGTGTTTTAGTTCTCATGACATTATTTTAATTATCGTCGTTTTAAACGGCAAATTGAGATTTTAATCATTCATTACCCTGTAATGCCGAAACTGCAAATCGCATCGAATTTCAATCTAAACGTGTGACAATCGATTGAACATTCCATGAGATGTCGAAGTATGTTCCACTTTAGAGTTTTTCGACATCATTTATGGTACTTCTAGAGCCGGTATTCAGGAACTAGCGTAACCCAAAATGAGTTGAATGGCCTTAAATTAATACGCCAAACAATTTACATTTACATCATATACATCGATATGAATTTTAAAAATTCATCATCTGTAATTCCAGAATCGGATAAAATTCACCAATTTTGTATGGGACGTTTTTGAAGTTCAATTTGGAGAAAATGATCGAGAAATTTTGAGAAAATGATTGAGCTTTGAGAAACGATTCGATACTGGAACCGGAATTCTAGAATCGGTGTAGCCAAAATCAGTTAAATTCACCTGAGGAGTGGGTAGACATCTTTGAGAAATTTTAGTGTGAATTAAAATTTGGAGGTACATTCCGAATCCAAAAACGAATACCGCTGAAACTGAAATAAATTTATTTGGTAATCGACTATCCAAATTTACCAACCCAATAAACCTGATTACTTTATGTGAAATGGACATTTTTATACTAATCACCCTGTATCTCTCAAACCAGAAGTCGGATCTGACTAAAAGGAAAGATGTTTTATAGGATTTTAAGTCCTCTCATTTGAATCATAGTTGATTCTTAGATTTCATTTGAATCTTAGATCGGTTCAGCCATCTACGAGAAAAATGAATTGCATTATTTAATTTCGTTTCACATATCATCCTGTGGTTCCGCAATCAGAAGTCGGATCCAAACGTGATTCAGGAACCTTGTTTGGGAATATACGACTTTTCATATGAATCTGAGTTTGTAGAGTTTGTAGTTTAGCCATCTCCGAGAAAAATGAGTGAAATTATTTGTCACACCCGCATTTGCTGATCTCGACGAACTGATTCGAAAGGTATATGGTTGTTATGTTTTCCAGCATTTATTGCTGTAATCAGTTTAAAACAATACAATTATGGAATTGCTTTCAACTCGAAAATTCATCTGGTTTACATATTCGAACGATTATGTTACCAAAAACGAATCGTGCTAAAGGCGGTTCGAGGCAAATTGTCATGAAAAAGGATGCTGTACACAGTCTTTTGGTACTTAGAAACAATTGTATGTACCAGTATAAAAAATCGTGTTTCACGTTGCTCCCAAGCATTTCTTTGTCATACAGCGCTCAAAACTCCTACTGCTGGAATAGGGGGAAAAGTCGTTTACACAAAAATGTCGATATCTCCGTTGAAAATGGACGGATTTTAACAATCTATGGCTTGTTGGATTCCGAATCCAAAAACGTCAAATGTGACAGATACTGTCAAAAAACTGAAAATTTTGACATAAAACTTCGTGTAACTCACAAAGTAAACATCCGATCTCAAAACCATTCAATAACGTTCTGGGTGACGGGGAGACCTTTCATTTGCGACTAGTTTGATCAAAATCGGTCCAGTCATCTCTGAGATCTCGACCTCTTAGTTGACAACACACATACAGACACACACATACACACACGGACATTTGCTCAGTTCGTCGAGCTGAATCGATTGGTATATGACATTCGGCCCTCCGGGCCTCGGAAAATTTTTCTAAGGTTTGAGCGAATTCTATACCTATTTTTTATATATAAAAAAAGGTATAAAGATCTGGAATTCAATAATAAATAACTGAAATACAGGCAATTGTCTTCGCTCCAATTCTATCTGAAGCAAGCTTCATACAATGAACCAGTACCCGTGTCATACTCAAGACTAGACGCGTCTATTCTCCATGACCCGAAAACTGCATAAGCCAGTACTGTTTTGGGCGAAATTTTCATCAGTGCATTATGCGAAGGACACGATAGTCTGATACAAAGCCAACGGAGTCGAATTCGTACCCAAACTATCCTTAGGCCAGACCAATTTAAACTTTTTGGGACCTGACCAAGGGAAATTTGTCCCGGGTTGGCGGTTCAATGCATAAGGCGCTGGTCTTACAACCCAGTTGTCGTATGTTCGAGTGCCGACCTGGAAGGATTCGTAGTGTTAGTAGAATCGTAGCACTAGCCATGCAATGGTTCTGTACGCTCTGAATCGGCTGCGAAGTCTGTTTAAACAGAAGGTCAAATTCCACTACAGGAATGTAATACCAAGGCTTTGCTTTCCATCATGATCTTTGCGATCTACAGCTTATATAAATTTCGTCATTGAACCCCTCCCCCCATTTTAAGGACACTTGCTAGACACTCTTCCCCCTGAAAATGAAAATGTCCTAATGATCATCTCTGAAGAGCAATCCGTTCAGTAGTTCCGGAGTTTTGCCGTAACAAACATTACATCTCCTTTTTAGAGGGACGTACTACATCCACCCCAAACGAATACCCTAAAAATCATATCTAAGTTGCACAAAAAGTATCTATGGTCTTCAAAAAATATCGATTCTCGTCAAATTAAATAATTTTTTCATGACCCCTGTTAAGGATACTTGCTACGCTCCCTCCCCCATGAAAATACCCCTACAATATCTCTGAAGAGAAAAAAGCATCTGTGCCAAGTGTAATAGCAATCCGTTCAGTAGTTTCTGAGTTATACCGTTACAAACATTACATACCCCTCATATTTTATTTTATGAGTTCTCTCATGACTCCATCCCCCCCCCCCTGTTAATGACACTTGCTACGCTTCTTCCTCTAAAAACTTCTTATAGGACAATTTCTTAAGGGCAAGAAATACCTGTGCCTTTTTAGAAGCACTTACTACACCCTCCCCCCACCAATTATCCTCTAAGGTTCTACAAAAAGTATTTATGGTCTTCAAAAAGTACCGATTCTCGTCAAATTAGACAAAATTGTTCATTACCCCCCCCCCCCCCCCCCTTTCCTGTTATGGACACTTACTACACTTCCTCTCCCATTAAAATACTCTTATGACCATCTCAGAAGAGCAAGAAGTATATGTGTCAAGTTTGGTGGCAATCCGCTCAGTAGTTTCGGAATTATGTCGTTTTAAACATTACCTTTTTAAAGGCACTTGCTACATTCATCCCCCGTATAGTAATATCTAAAGTATGCAAAACGCTTGTATGGTCTTCAAAACGTATCGATTCTCGCCAAGTTGAATGAATTTTTTCATGACCCCTCCTTGTTAATGACACATGCTACGCTCCATCCCCTATAAAAATACACCTTAAACCATAAACCATCTCTGAAATGCAAGAAGTAACTGTGCCAAGTTTGATGGCAATCCGTTCAGTAGTTCCGAAGTTATGGCGTTACAAACATACAAACTTACATCCATTTTTATATAAGAAAGATGTTCGGTTGCCGGCACCCCACCGCAACTTTCGACAGAAAGCAGGTAGCGTTATTCCAACAAATGTCATGTGTGTGTAATAGCAGCACGTTCTTATTGTGCCGAATACCAAAACAAACTGACGCTTGTACTTTTTGCTGCGCTTAAAACAAATTTTAATTGCGTGAAAATCGACACAATAGTTTTCTATGACTTTTTTTATAGTATCATAAATTGAAAAGCATCAATCAGAAAGGTGAGTGGATTGAATATTTATTAGGTGAAATCGATCTATTCCGTGATTTAATACCGGATGCTATCAAAATTTTCGCAACCAAAGTTTTTTTAGTAATGTAAACCTTTATCGTCTAAAGACTTTTTACAGACTTTTGAAACTTCGATTGTTTGCAGAAATTCGTCAGAAGTTAGCCATGGTGACTTCAAACAAATCGTCCAAGTCAAGGAAAATAAACTTTAATGCACTGATTAATGCCATCAGACAATGAAGACTTTTGTCCAAAACGCCTCCTAAAAGAATAAATTCCGTTTCTTCTTTTAATAATTGCAGTCTTTAGTTATATTTTTCCATTTTTAGAGAATTTCCTGGGGGTGGCGATAACCGAACACCTTTTCTGATATGGCCAAAATTTATCACTTTACTGAATTTATAATAAAGATTTTTCAATCGATTGAATCAACTTAGTTTCTTGTTCAGTTGTTAGTTAGGGATTTTAGCTTTCCATTGATGTATAGATGTCTGCAGTCTGTCTTAGTCAGAGGTTATAAGCTTAAAAGAAAAGGGTGCCGGTAACGAACACTCTTCCTTATATAGATAATCGTAAAAGTAACAAAAAAACCAAATGAATGTTGCACATATTTGGCGTAAGCGTAAGCGCTTCAATCTGAAAAATTAGCCCTAATTTGAGTCTAAAATTATATTTATAAATATTAATAACATTAATAACATCTTCAACATCAACAATAATAATAACAATAATAATGTCTTCACCAGGTCGTCGTGTCCTGCCCTATCGGAAACACTCGATTTTTGCGATGTTCATTTTCCAGCAGTAGATGCCACTTGTGTTTCTTTCTTCTACGTCACGTTCCGTCTTCCATCTGCACTCCACCATAGGAGGTACGCAACACCTTCCGTCCAAAAAGACTAAGGGCGCATTGTTCCGCCACGAGCATAGTCTAGGGCTCTCGGCCATAGAGGACCACCGGTCTAATCAGAGTCTAGTATTTTGTTCGTCCTGAGTGTCATATGGAGTCTTCTGCGGTTATCAGCCCAAATACACCAAATCGTCGACCACCACGGTGTCATCATTGTTGATCCGAGCTCGTGATGAGAGGTCAATATTGTCGTCCTGGCTTCAGCATTTAGTCAGATGTATGTTTCCTGCAACGTCTCAAATTTTTGTGTAAATGTGCCAATATCGTCGACAAAACCAAGAAGTTGGACGGACTGCAGCTTCAATTCCTATGGCATTTTGTTATACACATTTTCGAAATAATACATGGTATCGGTTTATATAAGAATTCATTTAACTAACCTCATGATATATATATATATTGTCTTGTCTTGTCTTGTCTTGTCTTGTCCTGTCTTGTCTTGTCTTGTCTTGTCTTGTCTTGTCCTGTCTTGTCTTGTCTTGTCTTGTCTTGTCTTGTCTTGTCTTGTTTTGTCTTGTCTTGTCTTGTCTTGTCTTGTCTTGTCTTGTCTTGTCTTGTCTTGTCTTGTCTTGTCTTGTCTTGTCTTGTCTTGTCTTGTCTTGTCTTGTCTTGTCTTGTCTTGTCTTGTCTTGTCTTGTCTTGTCTTGTCTTGTCTTGTCTTGTCTTGTCTTGTCTTGTCTTGTCTTGTCTTGTCTTGTCTTGTCTTGTCTTGTCTTGTCTTGTCTTGTCTTGTCTTGTCTTGTCTTGTCTTGTCTTGTCTTGTCTTGTCTTGTCTTGTCTTGTCTTGTCTTGTCTTGTCTTGTCTTGTCTTGTCTTGTCTTGTCTTGTCTTGTCTTGTCTTGTCTTGTCTTGTCTTGTCTTGTCTTGTCTTGTCTTGTCTTGTCTTGTCTTGTCTTGTCTTGTCTTGTCTTGTCTTGTCTTGTCTTGTCTTGTCTTGTCTTGTCTTGTCTTGTCTTGTCTTGTCTTGTCTTGTCTTGTCTTGTCTTGTCTTGTCTTGTCTTGTCTTGTCTTGTCTTGTCTTGTCTTGTCTTGTCTTGTCTTGTCTTGTCTTGTCTTGTCTTGTCTTGTCTTGTCTTGTCTTGTCTTGTCTTGTCTTGTCTTGTCTTGTCTTGTCTTGTCTTGTCTTGTCTTGTCTTGTCTTGTCTTGTCTTGTCTTGTCTTGTCTTGTCTTGTCTTGTCTTGTCTTGTCTTGTCTTGTCTTGTCTTGTCTTGTCTTGTCTTGTCTTGTCTTGTCTTGTCTTGTCTTGTCTTGTCTTGTCTTGTCTTGTCTTGTCTTGTCTTGTCTTGTCTTGTCTTGTCTTGTCTTGTCTTGTCTTGTCTTGTCTTGTCTTGTCTTGTCTTGTCTTGTCTTGTCTTGTCTTGTCTTGTCTTGTCTTGTCTTGTCTTGTCTTGTCTTGTCTTGTCTTGTCTTGTCTTGTCTTGTCTTGTCTTGTCTTGTCTTGTCTTGTCTTGTCTTGTCTTGTCTTGTCTTGTCTTGTCTTGTCTTGTCTTGTCTTGTCTTGTCTTGTCTTGTCTTGTCTTGTCTTGTCTTGTCTTGTCTTGTCTTGTCTTGTCTTGTCTTGTCTTGTCTTGTCTTGTCTTGTCTTGTCTTGTCTTGTCTTGTCTTGTCTTGTCTTGTCTTGTCTTGTCTTGTCTTGTCTTGTCTTGTCTTGTCTTGTCTTGTCTTGTCTTGTCTTGTCTTGTCTTGTCTTGTCTTGTCTTGTCTTGTCTTGTCTTGTCTTGTCTTGTCTTGTCTTGTCTTGTCTTGTCTTGTCTTGTCTTGTCTTGTCTTGTCTTGTCTTGTCTTGTCTTGTCTTGTCTTGTCTTGTCTTGTCTTGTCTTGTCTTGTCTTGTCTTGTCTTGTCTTGTCTTGTCTTGTCTTGTCTTGTCTTGTCTTGTCTTGTCTTGTCTTGTCTTGTCTTGTCTTGTCTTGTCTTGTCTTGTCTTGTCTTGTCTTGTCTTGTCTTGTCTTCTCTTGGTTAAAACGTTTTTTAAATCTCGATTCATCTCTGAGAAATTGATGTGAGCTTCGTTTGGGAATTTTAGACCGCTACTTCCAGAATCTGAAACCGAAATAAAAACAGTGTAGCCAAAGTAAGTTTATATGGCCATCAAATAATATGACCTACAAATTAAGATGTTTTTCGTTCTCCATGAATCACAGTAAGGGAGCTATCGGTCCGCTTCTTTAAATCTATCACATCATCACAAGTCTTCTGGATTGCTGTACTTTATGTTAGAAGTGGGCATCTAAGCATCTAATGCTTTTAGACATGGCATGACAGGAAACGTAAAGAAATATAATACAATAACCTCCTCTCGGTCACAGTCATAAATTTTATAAAAACAACGGCAAAAGGCACACCGAAAATTATGTAATTAATACAACATTATATTTTTATCTGAAGGCCCCTCCTGAAACGAGATCCTGGATACGGGAAAATTTATTTTCGATTTCTGTTAATTTTAGTCACAAAACTGCCAGAAGAGGCTCGTGTAGATTAAAGAACGAATTAAATGGTTGTTTGTTTACCTATGAGCGAGAATTGCCTTCAAGACTAGTTTGACTATTACCTAGAATGCAAAACAAACAACATAATGTGACAATGAAGAAAATTTTATTCGGCAGTACGCTATACTTGAAAAAGAGTGAAAATTTACCTTTTGTATATTACAGTAAATGTACAAAACCAGTCAGTGACAGAGTTGATGAGACAACACGAAATACGGAACCACGTTTGGCTCTTATTTTGTGCGAAGTTTGCAGGCATCGAACAAGCAACAATAGAGATTGGACTCGGACCTTGTCATGCCTGTTCGAAATAAGAGATTTGAACTTTTAGAATCGTGTTTTACTTTTTGTTACTCGTCATTACCGTCAGTGTCATTTCTTTTTAAAATCAAATTCCAATCCTGCATAATTCAGAAAACACAATCGCATGTCATAGTGGAATGTCCACAGTCATTCAAATTATGACTCACAGGCACTTAGCAGGCCAATTGAATAGCTGTCAATATTATTTACATTAAGAGAGCTCTATCCTGTCCCAATTCAATCCGGACACAAATGAAATGAAAATTTCGACCCGATCCATCAGACTGGACGGAGCCACCCGGTGACCATTCGGTTCGCCGACCGGAGAGTGTGAAAGAAACCGCCCAAAAACACTACAAGGCGGTACCTCTCGATTAGGAATGCCGTTGTCTAATGGACAGCATGATTTAGGTCTTTTTTTTCTTCCACCAGGAATCAGCTATCATGACCATGCGCCTTTCGGAATATTTTCGTTCATTTCCTCCTGTTAGATTGTGGCTATTGTTCGAATTCCACTTTTCGCTTCCTTGCCACGTTGATTGGCCCATACATCATTCGGACACTATTTGTGGCTTTGAACATTGGTTGTTGTTTTTCATTTTCTAAAACGAAATGACGTATTCCGACACCGGTGTTAACGCAACATGTTAGCGCGGCATCTTTTCTCAATTCTGTTAGTGGAACCGAATCCAACCGGAATAAATGTTCGATGCATGAGTTGCTGAACAGTACAGTCTCGCTTAATATTGCATTAATTTACTTCTACAATGGAATCAAAGAAATGTTTTGATGAACAGTCGAAATGAAGAAGCTTCCGAAATATTTCTAAGTTTAAAAAAAAATGTTTTTAAACAAACTATATATATATATATATATATATATATATATATATATATATATATATATATATATATATATATATATATATATATATATATATATATATATATATATATATATATATATATATATATATATATATATATATATATATATATATCTGGACTCGTGATGATTGTGATGATGTGATAGATTTAAAGAAGCGGACCGATAGCTCCCTTACTGTGATTCATGGAGAACGAAAAACATCTTAATTTGTAGGTCATATTATTTGATGGCCATATAAACTTACTTTGGCTACACTGTTTTTATTTCGGTTTCAGATTCTGGAAGTAGCGGTCTAAAATTCCCAAACGAAGCTCACATCAATTTCTCAGAGATGAATCGAGATTTAAAAAACGTTTTAACCAAGAGAAGACAAGACAAGACAAGACAAGACAAGACAAGACAAGACAAGACAAGACAAGACAAGACAAGACAAGACAAGACAAGACAAGACAAGACAAGACAAGACAAGACAAGACAAGACAAGACAAGACAAGACAAGACAAGACAAGACAAGACAAGACAAGACAAGACAAGACAAGACAAGACAAGACAAGACAAGACAAGACAAGACAAGACAAGACAAGACAAGACAAGACCAGACAAGACAAGACAAGACAAGACAAGACAAGACAAGACAAGACAAGACAAGACAAGACAAGACAAGACAAGACAAGACAAGACAAGACAAGACAAGACAAGACAAGACAAGACAAGACAAGACAAGACAAGACAAGACAAGACAAGACAAGACAAGACAAGACAAGACAAGACAAGACAAGACAAGACAAGACAAGACAAGACAAGACAAGACAAGACAAGACAAGACAAGACAAGACAAGACAAGACAAGACAAGACAAGACAAGACAAGACAAGACAAGACAAGACAAGACAAGACAAGACAAGACAAGACAAGACAAGACAAGACAAGACAAGACAAGACAAGACAAGACAAGACAAGACAAGACAAGACAAGACAAGACAAGACAAGACAAGACAAGACAAGACAAGACAAGACAAGACAAGACAAGACAAGACAAGACAAGACAAGACAAGACAAGACAAGACAAGACAAGACAAGACAAGACAAGACAAGACAAGACAAGACAAGACAAGACAAGACAAGACAAGACAAGACAAGACAAGACAAGACAAGACAAGACAAGACAAGACAAGACAAGACAAGACAAGACAAGACAAGACAAGACAAGACAAGACAAGACAAGACAAGACAAGACAAGACAAGACAAGACAAGACAAGACAAGACAAGACAAGACAAGACAAGACAAGACAAGACAAGACAAGACAAGACAAGACAAGACAAGACAAGACAAGACAAGACAAGACAAGACAAGACAAGACAAGACAAGACAAGACAAGACAAGACAAGACAAGACAAGACAAGACAAGACAAGACAAGACAAGACAAGACAAGACAAGACAAGACAAGACAAGACAAGACAAGACAAGACAAGACAAGACAAGACAAGACAAGACAAGACAAGACAAGACAAGACAAGACAAGACAAGACAAGACAAGACAAGACAAGACAAGACAAGACAAGACAAGACAAGACAAGACAAGACAAGACAAGACAAGACAAGACAAGACAAGACAAGACAAGACAAGACAAGACAAGACAAGACAAGACAAGACAAGACAAGACAAGACAAGACAAGACAAGACAAGACAAGACAAGACAAGACAAGACAAGACAAGACAAGACAAGACAAGACAAGACAAGACAAGACAAGACAAGACAAGACAAGACAAGACAAGACAAGACAAGACAAGACAAGACAAGACAAGACAAGACAAGACAAGACAAGACAAGACAAGACAAGACAAGACAAGACAAGACAAGACAAGACAAGACAAGACAAGACAAGACAAGACAAGACAAGACAAGACAAGACAAGACAAGACAAGACAAGACTTAGTCGCAACTTCATCACAGTTTTTTTATCGGTTACTATCGTACTCAGTAATTCATAATTATTTTTATTGCATTAAGATGACTTGTTAGATTATAAATTAGCAACGAAATAATTGTTCTCTTCTGATTGTTCTTTGTTTCAGTAGCAAACAGCCACATCATTATTTGTACCATACCTCCTATTAATCTTTAATCCAGTGATTTCAAACCGTACAAGCAACTCGTTTTGAAGGCATTGTTCAAAGCGAATCGAAAAACTTGAAAAAGTAGCTGCTCACCTTGAAAACGGAAGCATCTTGAAGCCGAAGAATAAAGCCACACTTTATGTTAGTCTTTAGTTATAAACAACCGAAACTGGGTCGAACTATGCTACTTCCACGTCATCTGTCACAAGAATTTCTCGCCGAACCGTGTCTCACCTGCCGATGAGCTTTTATTTTTGCGGAATTACAATCGGCATTGAGCTGGGTAAAAAACATCGAAAAGAGTTGAAAGTATATAAATCACTTCCCCCTTTTTCGTGTCGTTTTGAAATGGTTCACCTTGATGAATGAATTTCGCAATTATGTTTACGTGCCAACATGAGTTGATTTTGTCGACTGACTACCTGAAGCGAAAACTACAACGGCGAATGCACAAAAACAACGCCAGAAATGAGAAACCTGAAAAGGTGAAAGAGTTCGACCCAACAATTCTAATGTATTCAATACCTTTTTTTGCTGTGCGAGATGTCCCATATGTGTTTTGTGCAGTGCACCGTCCGTTTGCTCTGGGTGTGTCCGCCGTTTGTGTGTTCGCACGATGACATTCCCTTCCGGTTTGGCAGATCATGTGGTGTTTGAAAATTAAACTAACCTTTAAAACGACCCTAAAGAGAGGCATTTTTCAGTGGCGCATTTGCTGATTGCAAATTGTGTTGGTGATATCTAGGGTGGTGTGTATTTGTTGTCGAAAAATTGTTGCGGTACGATTGTATAATCTGTAGTTATTTGGAGCAGTTTCATTTCAAGGTCGTTTTCTGGACAAGGAATATAAAACCATCATGAATGCTTGTATGTAACAGAGGTCAAGAATATCGTTTTCTAAATTCTTTCTTAAACTCAATTTAATTTTACATAGCTAATATTTAAGTTGAGTGTTCAGTCATAAGTGAATGATTTATTCCCATTTGGAAATTGAATAATTATTTATAAATTAGGAAATCTGCATTTCTGTGATATTTGTTTTGGGAAACACTGTAATTCTACTTGTAATGAACATGGTAAGAATGGAACTTACACATTTACACAAACAGCGAATCAATTCAATAAAAGACTGCTTCGGAATTGTTACGAATTTCTTATAATAATATGTGTCATTTCATCCAATGATTTTTTATTTGTGAGTCTGTGCAACTCATTTATACTACACCAAAGAGGACGCTTCAAGATCATTTGCAGAATTTTATCTGAATCCTTGAACGCTTTTTCTATGTGAGACAAGAAATTCATCAAATTGATACTGTATTAGAGCATATATGTATATGAATGGATTATTTTTTGTATATCATTTATTTTTCCTCAGCTTAAATCATTTTGAACGTTCACGGGGGATGAATGGATAATATTTTCTTAAGTCAGGGCTTATAATTTTTGTTCTGAACTAAATATAAACATTTAATTTGTTTTAAATTGCTTCTATGTGAACGACATTTGCTATAATTTTTTGCTTGATCAAACCATTCAATTACATGAAATAAATGTTGATTGACTTAAGAAATGATGTTCATGGATTATTTGAAGGGATAATTAACTGTGGTTTGCCTCGTTTGGTGTAATTATCCACTTCGTCACGTAATAACTGAAAATATTTGCATACGACTGTTAATTTTACCCGAGGCCAAAAGACAGAATATAGTTTTCTGACATCCATGTAGATTTGGGATATCAGAGTTAAAAATATTGCACATGGTTGAAGGCACGTTCGATCCTTAAGGAATCTTGTAGTGTGACCATTCGGGTCACTTCCCCGCTTGTTCCATGAGGCATGCTTTACATCTAGATCACCTGTTAGGAAAAATTTAGATCGATGATTTTTTTGCAAAACGGTTGATAATTTAATACTTGGCAGCACTAAAAAGGAAGAATCACATTGATTAAGTCGAGTGGAATTTTGTGAACTTTAAAAAAGTTAAGAAAATAATTTCAAATAATTATTCAAAATCGTAGTTCTATTTTAAATGTAGGTATTATAATGTTGTTAGCTAATTACCAGAAATGCTTCAAATAGGGACGAATTAACGAAAGACCTTTCAAATCCCTTAATGTGGTTTTAAATTGCCTTCAATTTATCCAGACTTTTTGTCACCTTTTTTTTAAATAAAATTTTTAATGAGCTCGTTTACTTTGGCTTTACGTGGACGATTGTTTTGTTGTTATGAGGAAAAGAAGAGATGTTGTATAAAGGGGCGACATACTCCCCTAGAGGGAATATAAGGAGGGTGGGACCTGTGCAGTGTTGATTTTAAATTTAAATCTATTATTCGTTTGTGGGTCTTTTAGCCACATTTTGCGTTTCCTGGATCTTCACGTTCTTCAGTTTGTAGCAAGGAAAAGATTATTCTGGACTGTGATGTTTTGTTGGTGTGGTGACGTTTTTGGGTAGAACCAACTAACCAAGCCAATAACTGAGTCAGATCAAGGTTGCTCCAAGTCATAGGCCATACTTTTAGCAACATAAAGAAGAGACTGGTACGATATAGCTTAACACGAGAAAGAGTACTAAATTTGAGCATTGATAGTTTTCAAGAAATTATAGATGAAAGTCAAATAAGGAAGATTTCGAGTTGCTAAGACGCCACGGACTTTGTCGGATTGTCGATTTGTTTTTATATAAACTAAACTGTCTGTCATTTGCCCGGGATCGAAAGTCTTCTGTAATGTTTTATGAATCCATTTGATGAAAACATTGTATTGAAGGGGGGCAACGCACAGTGGTTCTAATTAATGAAAACGTGGACATAAATCAGTAGCTGCCAAACCGTTTTTTTAAATGCATATAGTTGCTTTTAAGAAATTATTTACAAATATATACCGCGTAATTTGATTCTATCCCTAATTGTTTATGGCCTACTTTGACAAAAAATATAACCATAACTTTTTTTTCTGAAGAGATAGAAAAATTTTTTCTTCTACAAAGTTTTAGAACTGTTGAAAATAATTTACTTTGTCAAATATACCAAAAGTTTTTTACTCATAACTTGTTTCGAGTTATTTTTTATGCATACTTTGCTTGAAATAATTGAAGAAAATAAAAAATCCAGAAAATAAAAAAAACGACTGTGTGCAACGACTGGAAACAGAAAATTGATTGCCGTCACCAGCAGCGGTTCCAAATAATTATGTAAAGGAAAGTTTTATTGATTGTGAACTCAAACAACCATATAACCAGCAAATATAGAGTTGCTGTTGACGCATAAGAGTCACTTAAGACAAGCGGATTTGACTATCTCAAAACGGTTACTTGTAAGAGAAAGAGTATTATGAATGTATTCAATGTCCTTGAACTGTAGAATAAAAATAACTATTTTTAAAGTTAGGAATTTGCCTGTACTTTGTTTTAGAGGTAATTTCTACAAATTTTAAAGTGGCACTATTTGAATTAACGCCAAATATTACTTTTAATAAAAAAAAAATTATTAGAATTTCCGGGTAATATTTGAAGTATTGTCAAACTTTTTCATTTGCTGTTTTTTAGAGTGGACATGTAATTATGTGTAACTTCTTCATTAATAACATTTTCTCTCAATTATTAGTTTTCGATTAACAACGATTTAGGAATGAACGATATAATTCTATCAAAATCTTAGTTCTTTAAATTACATACCTGAATATCAACGGCCTCGTTTGGAATGAAGGTCTCCATGAACGAATTTATTGCTCTTAATCTGTAGACTCCCATACTGGTGTTCATCAGAAACCTAAAGTTTTTTCCAGAAACTAACAACAGAAAAGTTGGCATAATCAATCCAGGTACCAGCAATAAATTTTTATTCGTGTCATTTAAATTCTAAAAAATCATTATCCAGAAAGGAACACACCAGTCGAATGTTTGCTCATCAATGTATTCTTCATGAAAGGCAATACTATTGTTCCAACGGCATTCCAACATTTCTAAACAACTTTTATACGCTGCGATCATAACAATGATCTCATTTTTCGATGCACATATCTATTCAGAAAGCTTTTTTTTTAATCTGAGAACAGAAAACAATCGTTGACCTAAATCTTCCGAATACGGTGGATGGGGCAGCATTTTTAAGTTTAATTTATAAAATTCAGCCACCGTAACGATCGACTTGTGACACGATGGATGATCCCGTTGAGCAATTCCAGGAACGAATAGACGAAAAAGTGACAAAATCAGAATCGACTTTCTCCGATTTGGATGAAACTTTACACATGGATTCAGTATGGCAAACCATAAGTTTTGAACCGATGGAGAGGTCAATCCGACTCACGACTGATTTTTAAAAAGGGCGTATGTATTTTTGCATTTCACAAAAATTGCCTTTTTCAAATCGTTGTAACTCAGAAACAGTTAATTGTACAAACATGGCGTTCAGGAAGAAGTTGTAGGGAATCGATTGGGCACTCTAAAAAAAATATACACTAGAAAAATTGATTTTTTTTCTCAATAATTTCAAAATGAACCAAAAAAATTAAATTCAAAATAAATCAGGTTTTCGATTTTTTTTGATAATTTTTATTTTAAAGCTCTTATTAAAACCTAAAGATTGATGGCTATCCCATTTGTGTTTTTTGAAAAAGGCATCTTTTTGTGAAATGCAAAAATACATACGCCCTTTTTAAAAATCAGTCGTGAGTCGGATTGACCTCTCCATCGGTTCAAAACTTATGGTTTTCCACACTGAAGCCATGTACAAAGTTTCATCCAAATCGGAGAAGGTCGAGTCTGATGATCTGCTAAGCATTTCTTGAATTACTCCGTTGGAAAAAAAACCTGTTTTAATCCTCCTAGTGGTGTACTGATACCTTTCTCATATATAAATGTATGGTATTCTACAAAATAATTTCCTTTAATTCTTGAAAAACAAAAAGGATTGTCCATAAACTAGTATAATATACAGTAGTAAGATTTAATAGGCCATATCTGAGAAAACAAAGTGAGTCCCACTATTGCAGGTACTTCCGAAACCGGAATTCGGGAACCGGTATGATCGAAATCGGTTCGAGAACAGGGACTGGGATCCATTTTTGAGTCTATGGCCACAATCTCCGGTCGTTAATCGAGAACCGGAAACCAGAAAGACCGAAATTAATTTGTCAGATCGTTTACTGACAACGACTACCGATTGCAATAGTTTTGAGGCGAGTTGAGAAATTGTTTTACGTTTTTTACTTCGCTGCTTTTAGTGACGGTATACATATTTCAACAATTTTCACCCTATAATTTCGAAACCGGAAGTTGGATTCGGACGAAATTCAGGAATTCAATATGGTACTATATGATCTTCGTTTTAATCTGAATTTGTTCAAATCGGTCAAACCATTGCTGAGAAACGTTAGTGAGATCCATTTTGCAGTATATAACCACTATTTCCGGTGCTTTTGGAATCGGAAATCGAGAATAGCTACCGATTTGAGTACTTTTGAGACCGGATTAGAAATTGTTTTAAATTGTTTCGCCGCTTTAAATGAATTTTAAACACATTTTACTCTATAATTCCAGAACCGGAAGTCAGACCCGGATGCAATTTGTGAGTTTTATTTCATTTGAACCTAAGATTGTTAAAATCGGTCACGCCTACTATGAGAATAGTGAGGAATAAATTTGAAATAGGAATTTTTTCACTAATCACTCTGTTTTTCCGGAACAGTAAGTCGGATCAAAATTAAATTCAGGATCTTTGTATGGGACAATTATACCTTTTATTTGAATCTAAATTTGTGAGAATCGGTTTAGCCGTCTCTGAGAAAAGTGAGTGAAAAAGAAAGTTACACACATACATACACATACACATACAAATATTTTGCTTACTCGACGAACTGAGTCGAATGGTATATGACATTCGACCCTTTGGGCCTCGGTTCAAAAGTCGGTTTTCACAGTGATTGCATAACCTCTTATATGAGAAATGCAAAAATACACTTTTTTAAAGTCATCAATGAACAAAATTCCATTCGTATGTTTGACAATTTGACACAATTTTCATCTGACAAGAACCACCCCATCCTTTCACAAAATACTACCATTTCTCCGGATCGACAGGTAATCAAGCACTGAACTGCACACTGTAGATTTGCAGTATAGCGCTTGAACTTGGAGGTAATAATCTATTAAACAGATCGCACAATGCGAATCACAGATTCGGTGTAAAAGAGACGGAGAGCAATGAAAAACAAGGAAAGAAAAAACTCATCAAAAGCGATCATCCGCAAGCAAATAATAACAACAACGAGCCAAACTGTGTTGTGTGTATTTGACGCACAATTTTCGAACCCCTGCGTCTGTCAGGCTTTCCCCGTGTGCCACCGCCGTGCACACAAAAGAGGTCACAAAAGGGATTCAATTGTTTGGGAGATTCTGATCCCGATTCCAGTCCTGGCGCAAGGGGTTGAATTTCCCTCTTCTGAAAGCGCTCTGTTCTAGTTTTCCCATTGTTCTATGATTATTTCTGTCTGTTGCGTCTTGGGCCTCGTCATTTTCGTTATTCTGGGTAGCCCCGAGAGTATCCGTTTTCTGGAGTGATTTTGATTAGATGCGATTTTTATTTTGCGATTGTGCAAGAATGCTCATCCCAAACCCCTTCTGTTCCCTCAATCGGCAGCAGCAGCTACAGAGGGAAACCGATTCGAACGATTTCACCCCGGATGAGCCTGATCTGTATTGTTTTCGATTGATTTAGGTGTAGCGCAACTTCAGACGGATTCCAGTGGGCCAATCCTACTGGCGGCGAAACCAGTAAAGGGTAAGTTCGGTTTTTTTGACGGCATATTTTTATTTTGGGCAATTGGCCGCTCCAGGGTTGATTAGTTCGAGAGCAGTTTTGGAAGTGTTTTTAATTCACCTCGAGTGATGTGCGGCCGGTTATTCAAAACCACTCCGTGAACGGGAAGTTTCTGTGTTCTAAATTTGCTGTTCTATTTTTCAGGGAACATGATAAATTTGACATAGCTCTCCTATGCTAAAATATCCAACATTCAGCGGAAATTGATCTAATATCGGATGTCGGAAATTGGTTCAATTAGCTTCCGTCAGTCGTTTGTTTATTTTTTTTGTTGTGCTATCGATGCAACACAAAGAACAAAATAGTAATGTTTTGTTACTGTAGCGGAACGATTATTTTTTTCAGGTAACGAGTGTTTGCGCCAGCACAACTACAGTATAATAGATCTAATTCCACCTCATGAGCTGTCAGAACATTTATGCGTCTGATTCTGCCAACAACATTATAAACGGTTTTATCCGATAAATTTTCCATCCATTGTCCGACGTCTGTTGTTGTTTCTATTATGGACCTTTCGCTACTTTTTTTTTTCATTTTCAATCGCAAACAACAGAAAATTAAATATGTTTGGTTCCTGTGCATGGCAATTTGAATTGTTAGGCCAGATGATGAGCAAGCAGCAGCGTTCCGCCGTCAGCCAAGCAACGTGGGCGTGAAGCGGCATTTATTTTTTGTTTTGTTCTCAACAATATGCCCTATTTTCAGTTTTATAATTCTGCCTTTGTCTGCGCCTATTGCATGAGTTTACACTCCGGTAAAGCGCACTCTATTTTCTCTTCGATAGTTTAATGTGGACCATGATGAGCTCACTGTGCAGTATTACACGACTGAGGGAAGTGCTCTCAATTAGGTGTGTCCGAATGCGGAACAAGTTTTTTTTTTGGGTTTTGGGTTTTGTTGTCATGACATCGTTGCAGTCTTTGTTCGAATTCATTCCTGGTTTTTGCTTCTGTTGGAATACTAACGAAATGCATTTTGACGTCAAGCTGCTATATTGCTATCTATATTGTATACAACATTTTCAATCCGGTAGAAGATGCTACAAGAACTCGAGTCTCTCAATGCATGAACCGTGAGAGAATTTTCCTACATTTCTTCGCTCCACTTCATACTCTGAGTATTTCACGCCCTTAAAAAAATTACAGTCTGATAATGATCGTTGCTGTGTGCAATTTTTCAAGAACGAATCGCAAGTTGACAACTGCATGTATAGAATCGGATCGCGAAACGAGAATAAGTGACCGTTTGTTGCTTCAGAGCAGAGCTGCAAATTGTCAGTCATGTCAAATGACCTTGACAGACTGACTAAAATCTTCGTCAACTGTAACCGGTACGGCCAAAGTGTCTGTCAAATGAGATACTCGATAGTTCAATGACAAAGTAGAAGTATACTCAGTCAAAGACAGGTAACGCATTTTGTTCTCTCCCTCATTCTCCTATTCCCTGTTGAAGTGAAAAAATTCCACGCGATTACTAACGTAAACACAAATTGATAAAGTTCATTGTTCTTTGTAAAAAGTCATCGGATTTTGGAGTTTATTGGTGCACATGAGTTTAATTCAATGTTTATGCTGCTTGATTAATATTTAGTCACATCGTAATCAAGCAGTGACAGCAGAAATGAAGATAATATCAATCACATCGGCAATCAATGAGCGTCCTGGTGAGTCGAATATCAAGAGAATTTAAGTTATGACAGATCGGCTTTCAGACACTCAATACATGATGATTGATAGAGCCTGGTTGGCAGCAGTCCAGTGACATAAACTTTCCAATCTTCGTCGTGCAAAGTTGCTAGTTGATAGTGACATTTAGCAGCTCTGCTTCAGAGAGGACCCCCACAGCAGCGTGCTAACCTTTGATTTTCAGAAATGTCATCAAGAGAAATTCGCTCTCGCACTGGTGTCACTTCTATGTTAAATGAGCCATGGCGCCATCCTTGATCATAATGAATCTTAAATTATTCCAAGAACTGGAATTGGTATTTTTATAGGGAAGACAGCACTCGTAAAAAATTTTCACCATGATTCATTTTCAGTCGGATATTTCTGGAATTCATTGGGAATAAATTAACACATATTATCTGTGTTTTTTTATTGCAAAGTTAGTTTGTTCAGCATTCTCTCTTATGTTAAAAGACCGCACCTTGGACTTTAATCTTATTATCAAGCCCTATGCAGCACTTGCGCTATATTTCTTGTTCGGAGGTAGTCCAGTACAATCACCCTGAATTTCCACATTGAGCGATGTTTTCCTTTTTGCCTTTCTCATATAGAAAGGTTATGCAATCACTGTGAAAACCGACTTATGAACCGAGGCCCGGAGGGCCGACTGTCATATACCATTCGACTCAGTTCGTCGAGTACGCAAAATGTGTGTGTTTTTGTGTGTGTGTGTGTGTGTGTGTGTGTGTGTGTGTGTGTGTGTGTGTGTGTGTGTGGGGGGGGGGGGGGGGGGGGGGGGGGGGGGTGTGGGTGTGTGCGTATGTGTGTATGTAACGTTTTTTTGCACTAACTTTTCTTGGCTGAACCGATTTTCACAAACTTAGATTCAAATGAAAGGTCTTGTTGTGTCATACAAAATTCCTGAATATTATTTGGATCCGACTTCCGGTTCCGGTATTATGTAGTAAAATGTGCAAAAAATTTAGAAAATAAGTGCACTAACTTTTCTCAGAGATGGCTGAACCGATTTTCACAAACTTAGATTCAAATGAAAGGTCTTGAGGTCCCATAAAAAATTCCTGAATATTATTTGGATTCGACTTCCGGTTCGGGAGTTATGGGGTAAAATGAGCAAAAAAAGAAAATATGTGTTCTAACTTTTCTCATAGATGGCGCGACCGATTTTCACAAACTTATATTCAAATGAAAGCTCTTTAGGTCCCATAAAAAATTCTTGAATATTATTTGGATCCGACTTCCGGTTCGGGAGTTATGGGGTAAAATGTTCAAAAAAAGATAATATGTGTTCTAACTTTTCTCATAGATGGTGCGACCGATTTTCACAAACTTAGGTTGAAATGAAAGGTCCTGTGGTCCCGTAATTCCTTAATTTCATGCGTATCCGACTTCCGGATCCGGAAATATAGGGTAAAGTGGGTTAAAAATTGTATACCATAACTGAAAATGGGGAAAAACCTTAAAAAAAATTCCAAATCGACCTCAAATCTTTTCTAATTGATAGTTTTTATCAGTAGACGGTCAAACAAACCGATTTCGGTTATTCTTTTATGAATCGAAGGAAATTATATTGAAGAATACCACAGTATTATATATGATAGTATGTTTGATATGAGAAAGGCATCATTACACCACTAGGTGGATTAAAACAGGTTTTCACTTAGAAATTATTTTGCAATCTATAAACGATTTGTAAGGAACATATTTTTTGATGGACAAAAGTTCATCAAAACAATAGAATGTTGTTTTTTTGTAAATCGACATAATTACATTTGTATAGGATTTGTCAATTTTCCACTATATATTTTTAAAAAAATATTTAAAAAGTCTAGGTAAATTTTGTAATTTTTGAGCTTGTAAAGTATTGCATGTTTCTCGAGTGCAATCTTTAAAATCATTTGAAAGATAGTGATCAGGGTTATTTTACCGACAGATGCTTATGCAAAGCATTTCGCCGAATCAAATGAATCATGAAATTTATTTACCTAGACCTGCTGTTTGTTTGGATTTAACTTAGCCTTAGGAATGAGCTTTGGGTAAATTGGACAAAAAAGCATATGTGATTTCCGTGGGAAAAATAGATGTGACTTCTCTCTCCAAATGGCTATCACTTCTACCAATGGGGTCCCAGCAATCCATGCTACCTATGGCCATCTCGTCCTACATCTCTAAATGAAGAACCATAAATAAAAAAAAACACTTGCGACGAAGTGATTTAGTAAACAAAACGTAAATTGGTTTAGTAAACAAAACGAAAACTTTCTTAACGTTTCGTCTTAGACTCGTCAGCAGGGTTGCCATATATACAGATTAATCTGTATTTTACAGATTTTTCAGATGAATTTGTGACCAAGATTCTGTATATGCAGATTAAAGAATTTTTGCAAGAAGTACAGATTTGTATAGATTTTTGAGAGCGTGGACTAAAAATTGAATAATGGTCGAGTTGAAATATATTGAATTATGGTACTTTTTTTCAATAAAACTATTTTTAAGGCACACTGCTGATACCCTAAGATGCCAAGGGCTGAATTATGGTACTGTTGTTACTCGAAGTAAAACCATTATCCTGATTTTGTGTTAATTCTTAAAAGAGGGTAAAACTTACATAAATACAAACACCAAGAACAGTAAACACAAATGTCCTATCTGCTAATAAGGATTTTTCTATGCTCACTTCATCATTTCGGAAAGCTCAAACTAAAAAATATCAGGTGTACAACTTTGCTTCCGCCGTTTTCCGATAGGTGGCTGTACCGGCTGAGACTGGTAATACATAGATGATAATGCCTTTAAAGTAAGTGTGTACAGTGCCTAACGAATTACCATCGCCGTTTCAGTGACAGTTGTTCTTGTTTTCGTATTATTCACGCTCGAAAATGTCTGTTTATGTGCCCAATTCTCGCCATTTGCGGGAAGTTTTACTTTTCTGTTACAATTCGACAAAAAATGCAAGTGAAGCGCATCGAATGCTTTCAGAAACTTACGGTGATGCTGCTCTGAGTAAAAGAACGTGTCGGGAGTGGTTTCAACGTTTTGAAAATGGTGATTTCGATGTTGAAGACAAACATGATGGTGGAAGAGAAAAAACCTTCAAAAATGAATAACAATTTACTACAAGCTCTTAAAACCGGGTGAAATCATCACAGGAGATCGCTACCGAACGCAACTGATGCGCCTTAGTCGCGCGCTAAAAGAAAAGCGGCCACAGTATCAAGAGCGACATGGCAAAGTCATTCTCCAACACGACAATGCTCGGCCTCACGTTGCAAAAGTGGTCAAAAAGTACCTGGAAACGCTGAAATGAGAAATCTTGTTCCACCCGCCGTATTCCCCAGATGTCGCCCCTGCTGACTTCCACCTATTCCGTTCGATGGCACACGACCTGGCAGATCAACATTTTCAATCCTTCGAAGAGTTGGAAAAATGGATTGCTTCATGGATAGCGTCAAAAAAGGACTCCTTTTTTCGAGCCGGGATCCAAAAATTTCCGGAAAGATGGGAGAAAGTTGTCGCTAGCGACGGACAATACTTTGAATAATACATCTGTAAGCACTTTTTCGCAATAAAGCTTTAAATTTTGGAAAAAAAAAACGGCGGAAGCAAAGTTGTACAGCTAATATCTTCCAGCCATTTTCCAACTACAACATCATAAAATGCAAACCAAGAAAGACTATTTCATTCCGTTCTGCTTCGATTTCTTACCACATTCCAGATTTTCAATACAGGTTTTTGATCTCCTGATACAGATGTACAGATTTTTGCAGATGCAGCTTTAAATGTGGACATCCTGCTCGTCAGTGCAGAGCAGTTCAAATTGAACTGTTTAGTGCAAACTTAAACAGTTCAACTTGAACCGCTAAGCAGACGTAAAGTTAATGCTATTTGCAAAACACTTTATTTATTTGGCACCGAAATGCCATGTCTTTATGAAGCCGGCATAAAATCCAAATTTGGCACTTTCTCTCCAACATATCGGCCGGTATTTCACGAATAATGCCACTGGCCCATAATCCACATCAAACCGCGACTTTTTTGGGATGCATTGGTAGCTCTTGCAAAGGTTCTGGCTACCTCCAGTGAATACCTCCAGATGCGGCAACTTTGCTTGTGTTTCATGATTAAATTCTAGACCAAACTGATCAAGTTTGACGATGACACAAGACACGATTCATGCGTGATCTGTCAAGAACAGTGTTGCCAAAAAGATACCAGCAAAAAATCATCCTTTAAAAATGTTTTGAATTCCTCGAAGTGTTCCATTTTGCCGTTTACTCGTAAACACTCGCTACTCATCTACGACTATAGCATCTCGCACAATAAACTGAAACGTAAATCTTCCGTGAAAGATTTAGGAATCATTCTTGATTCCAAGATGGACTCCAAAAGATACTTCGGTAATGTGATTTCCAAACGTTTAGGATTCGCCTTTCACATTGCCAAGAGCTTTACTAATGTATACTGTCTTAAAGCATTACACAGTGCTCTAGTCCGTTCAACACTTGAATTTGCAGCTGTTGTCTGGTCTTGAGTTTACCTATTGCAAGTATTACAAATAAAATATTATTTTTTTCAAGATCGTAAACACGTCAACGGAGACTGAAATCCTTGCTTAACAATAACCTCAAATGAACGATTACAATTAGTACATATGTTGCTTACGAGAATGAATTCCACAAAATGGTCGTGTTTTGTTCCTAATAGTGCGCAAGGGTAAGGTAATAGTGCGCAGTGGTATACAATTATGCGTACAATGAATTTAATTTAATACTCGAAATACTCGATGATAACTTCGTTTGGGTTGGAAAATTGTTACTAAATCAAGAAAAACGTGATTCTATTAGAAATAAATATAAAGCTTATTTTCTAATGACAGATTTTATATGTACGTCGTCGTATTGATGTGGAATAGGGCCAAATCTCAATGTCTTTTGCAAGTAAATATTGGTAAACATTAAGAGAAGCTCACAATGAGATGTACACTATTATGTACCGCGCACTATTACCCACCTTTCTCCCACAATGATCCATTTTCCAGCACGTGCGAACAGTCAATGTTTTCGACTTTCATCTAACTCGAAATATGAATAGACGACTGTCTCATAACCACTTATCAGAATAGCATTAGAACCAGTATTCGCTTTTAAGTGTAAATGTAACATTTTATGTATTCATTTAAGTATAAGATATCGATGTATCATTGCGATATAAGTGAACTATTGATGCAAAAGATGAGGTGGTTGTATGCCTGTTGGTGAAAGAGATAAAAAAAAGTTTTAGCTCAAATGGGCTTTCCCTGCTCCAAAATAAACAAAAAAAAATTTTTGTTTCCTGATCAACCCCTCATGATTATTCTTTTATATATTTAGTTGTGTATTCCATAAGTTTCAAATTCGATCACAATTTCGAATCAAGAATAAATTTAAATGAATGATATAATATTGACCAACTAAAACATTTGAACAGTGGATCACACCGAAACCCCTTTCTTTCAACAAATGGTAAAAATGATTTTCAGAGCATATAAGTGAACAGTTACGAAACCAGAATAACAATAAAGTAATTATGGAGTGAAACAATGATTTATGGATCCCCGTTGAGCTAGCATCCTTGTGTAACCCAACGCATAGCAAAAATTCGAACCAATATCAATTTGGTGGGAAAATTTATTTTTTGAAAGTGAAATTCTTCTTGTTTTTTCGTTTTCTTTACAGACAATCCCTTTCCAAAACAGATTTTTTTTTATAGCTGAACAAATTTTGGTTTCCTTTCATGCTCGGCTCATGAGCTTTTATCTTTAATGGTGCAGTATTTATTTTTTGAAGTCTATCATCCTCAACAGTGGAGAGGATATTTCATTCCTTCTGTTCAAACAAATGGATCCGTTTCGGGAGGAAATGTAATATTTTTTTTTTTTCGTTTTCTCTCTCTTCTGAAACTTTGACCCTAAGTCCGAGGCTAAGGTGTTGTTTGACCATTCACAACTTTTTTATTGTGCTCATACTATCAGACTACCTGGCCGGAACGGAACCCGATGGTGATCCCTCGCCGAATAGCGACGACGAAGAGATCCGAACCGTAAGCTTCTTGATGCTATTTCGCTCGATCCTGTGTGCCTTGCGTGGGATCGCTGCAGGGCTGAGTCCAGCAGAAGCAGAGACAACACTCTTCAGCCCAGACATTGTGTCTCGGCCTGGCCAGACTGCTTGTCGCCGATGTCCCGCTGGGAACCGAAAACCCATTTTCTCCAAATTTTCTTCGAGTGTTGGTCTCTACGGCCAGTGTGTTGCTTTGTATTGGGCAAAATAGATGAATTTCTCGCTTCATGGTCACCATTCTTCCTGGCTGTTGTGGGTCATATATTGGATGTCCAGCTCTTATGTGTCGACATAGTGGGATAACTGTTTAAGCGAACTGGTCAAATATTGACAAAGAATTCCAACTGATTTGATATAATCGCTGAACTTTTGTTCACTGTTCCTAGGAAAAAAAGTTTGTTCAATAGAGAGGCATTATTTCCATTTCAGACACTCAATAAAACGATTAAAAAGGAGAACTCAAAAAACGACTTCGATGGTAAACTCATACCTGCACTATGAAAAAGAGCGAACTTTCATTATTCGACCAGAAGAATGAGCAAAGGAATTTAATCGTCTTTAGCCAGGAACACAAACCGGGTGAAATACGCACAAGCAGACACACGCACGCACGCAAAGAATGACGGAAAAGGGAAAGGCATTTGATCTTTGGAACTTTGGGCAGAGATCAAAATCCGTTTTGTTACTTGCTACATAATCTAATGCCTCCATTCAGGGCCCAGATATCATCTATTATGGTGAGATTGTCATCCGATTGTTCCGATGGGGGTCCTGGCTTTTGAGGAAGATCAGAAAGCATTGCACAAAGGTGGACTTATTTCACGGTTGATTATCTTCGGTAAGCTCTCGAACCAATTTATTGCAAAGCGCTGCAATCTTTTTCGTTCTCAGTCCTGATAAAACAATCTCGAAATATGTTGTTTCGCATTGATGAGGAATTAACATAACGATCAAAAAACGACGTTTCGAAGCGGAAAGCAATCTAGCCAATTTTGAAATATATATTAATCATTTTCGGAGCATGCACCTGGCTTCAAATAAACGACAGCGAAATCTTACCTCCTCCTGGAGGAATTCGTTTTCATGTCTCCATTGATGAATGCAAATTTAATTTAAACTTAATCTACCGTGAAACTCAATTAAAATGTAAAACATGTTTCTTTGCGACAGTTTTGCAGAAGGGCTGCGCAAAGAAAGGAAGAAAGCCTCAAACAATAATGTCACATAATCGGATTCTTTTTTTCCTGCTGCTGTCGCAAAAAGATGCAACCCTTTGCCAATCATAGCCAAGACATCCGAGAGCACACAAATTGATTGATTTCCGAGATTAGCAACGTTGTGAGAATAGGATCGATTGATCCTTACATAGGAACTAAGTTCCGCATCCAACTCAACTCGATTGAGCATAACGGATGAGTTTCATGTGTTTTCGTCGTTGTTGTTCGCAACATCTTGAGATGCGAATTCATTGAAGGGCGGGAGAAGTGTTGTTGTCGATTTGCGGGCTGTGCGGGTTTATGGAAATTAAATTTAATTAAGTTACATGTCAACCTGGAACGTAGGAAGGTTGCGATGGAAGTTGTTTGTTCGAAGCTTTACAAATGCATTTGTCATTTCGGGTTCCCCTACATATATATTCATTGCTTAGGTTCCACTACAAGAAAAAATGTTCGGTAAAGGTAATTGAAAAGAAGAATGATTTCACTATATCAACAATTTGTATTTAGCACATATGCTATTTGACCGAAACCGTTAAACGACGAATAATTCTAAGATTTCTTTCATTATTGAAATCAGCTAACTTTTCGTCAAGATTATATCTACAGGAAAACTTTGGCAATATCTGAAAGGAAATTTGTAATCTTTTTGTCTATTTTTTTCAGCAAACCTATATGAAATTTTTTGAAGAAGATCGTGATCGTGATTATTTTGATTTTTTTCTCAGAGTTTGTTGAATACATCAATGTAAATTAGATTGAAGTGCTAGACATAATAAATTTTATTATACCACCTTACAACCCCTGTGTTTTGCCTTTTTAATAATTTACTTCAATCTGCAGCTTTTCCAAATACGTTTGTTCATCTAACCAAATTTCCTTTGTTCTTATTTGCCAACAACATTTCCTTCGTTCTTATAAAATAAAAAGCTCTTATATATGCAAACGATATCAAACTCTTATTAGAAATAGAAAAACTAGTATGGTTCACCAAGCAGAAATTATTTCTTTCTATACTTTGTGTAACGATAGTCTTCTTCAACTTAATGTAGAAAACTATAGTAGAACAACATTCGATAAGGAAATGGAAATTCACCTTTAAATTCAAATATCTTAATTCGATTCATAAACATTTCTTATATATGTACGAATATATTCCTATATATGTGTGTATATACGCATGTATTTGTTTATTTGTTTATTTGTTAAAATAATTCATCTGACAAATAATAGTTCTATATTCAACTATCATAGAGCTAATTGATTGAAAAACAGATCTCACATTGAAAATCATGTGAATCATGAAATTATTTTAGAAAATTCTGCGGACATCGACACAGCAATAGATAATTTGAATCATTGCATTATCGAAGCTAGAAATCTTTCAGTTCCCAAAGCTCAAACTAAATTAAATTCTCTTATCATCGATGACAATTTTCAACTGCTCATTCGGTTGAAGAATGTTCGTCGACGACAATATCAACGTTCTCGTGATCCTACTATGAAAAACATAGTTAAGAATTTACAAAAAGAAATTAAATTGCGAAATGAAAATTTCACTAAAGAAGTTGAACGAATTAAACCTTATTCTAAACCTTTCTGGAAACTTTCTAAGGTTCTTAAGAAACCTCAGAAACCAATTCCTGCTCTCAAGGAAGGAAACCAAATACTTCTTACGAATGGCGAAAAAGCTCAAAAACTTGCTCAGCAGTTCGAGAGTGTCCACAATTTTAATTCGAACGTTGTGAGTCCTTTTGAAAATGAAGTCTCACTGAAATATGATCATATTTCAACTCAAGTGTTATTACAAGATGACATTACTGAGACGAATTTTAATGAAATTCTGTCAATTATTAGGAAACTTAGGTAATGATGGAATCTTATATATTCTTATTGAAAATCTTCCCAATTTTGCCTTGACTCTAGGCCAGCTGAAACATCAAGTTATCGACCTATTAGTTTTCTTTCTTCTATCAGTAAACTTTTTGATAAAAATATCTTGTTGAGAATGATGTCTCATATAAATGAGAATTCATTTTTTTCACCAGAGCAGTTTGGATTTCGTCATGAACATTCAACTACTCATCAACTTGTCAGAGTAACGAACATGATAAAATCAAATGAATCTTCTGGGTTATCCACTGGAGTATCCACTCTTCTAGGCATAGAAAAAGCATTCGACAGTGTTTGGCACAAAGGTTAATAGCAAAAATGTCTGATTTCCAGTTTCCTATTTATTTGATCAAAATGATTCGAAACTATTTAACTGATCGTACTCTTCAGGTTAGCTATCAGAATTGTAAATCTGAATTGCTACTCGTACGAGCCGGTGTTCCGCAGGGTTCGAGCATAGCTCCAATCTTGTATAATATTATCACTTCTGATCTTCCAAATCTACCCGTTGGTTTACAGAAATCGCTATTCTGTGACGACACAAGTCTGTTAGCCACAGGTGGAAATTTAAGAATGATCTGCAGTCGCCTACAAAAAAGTTTGAATATTTTCTGTGATTATCTGTCAAAATGAAAAATTAAACTAATTAATTATCTTTCCATATAAGCCAAGAGCTTCTTTTCTTAAACCAAAACAATAATCACATTCTCAAATTGAATGGCTTGGAATTGACATGGTCTGATCAAGCCAAATACTTAGGTTTAACGTATGACAAAAGACTCACTTTTAAGGAACACATTGAAGGAATTCAAACAAAGTGTAATAAATATATTAAATGTTTATATCCTCTTATAAACAGCTCTGTCTAAAGAACAAATTATTAATTTATAGACAAATTTTCAGACCTGCCATGCTTTTCGCAGTACCAATCGGTCAAGTTGTTGTTCTACCAGGAAGAAAACGCTTCAAAGGATTCAGAATAAAATTGGGGAAATGATTTTGAAGCGTCCTCCCTGATTTAATACAAATGAGATACACAGACTCACAAATATAGAACCATTAAATGTAATGTCACAATTGAATCTTCAATTGAATCGATTCGCTCTATGTATTAGTTAGTAAGTTAGTATATAAGTTCCCTTTCCCCATTACACAATACAAGTAGGTTTAGAATTTTCCCTACACAAAAATCTCAGAATTGCGGAAGCAAATGATGTCCCCATGGTAACAACCAAATCATATATATATATATATATATATATATATATATATATATATATATATATATATATATATATATATATATATATATATATATATATATATATATATATATATATATATATATATATATATATATATATATATATATATATATATACATATATATATATATATATATATATATATATATATATATATATATATATATATATATATATATATATATATATAATAGGGCTGAAAAGTCTCCCCTATGTGACTCAGGCTGGAAATTCACTCTTCCATCCGGTCATTCACTTGTTAATTTACTCGATGCACTCTCAGATCTTCCCCCGTTGTCGATATAATCGAGCATAATGTAGTATAATATAATATAATATAATATAATATAATATAATATAATATAATATAATATAATATAATATAATATAATATAATATAATATAATATAATATAATATAATATAATATAATATAACATAATATAATATAATATAATATCATGGGCTCGATTGGCGTCACCCGATGGATACGTGTTCCCTTACAATACAATCACTTTCACGTACATACGACATAAAATATGCAGCTGATGATCAGGCCCGTACCTAGGATTTCGTTTCGGGAGGGATTCAAAGAATGAAAAATAATGATACTGAAAATTGTTTATGTACCTAATTCTCGGTGTGCCTTTTACGGCTGTTTTTAACATGCAATAAAAACTTTTTCAATGGAGCTGATATTGTATTACATTTCATTACATTTACTGTCTTGTTATTGCTGTAACACATGTTTGAGACATTCTAAATAATTATATGTTTATGATTTCGGGAGGGGCCAGGGCCCCTCGGAGCCCCCCTCTGGGTACGTGACTGCTGATGATTAAATCACAACACAATTTAGGAATTGTTGACAAATCGTAGTATGAATTAAAAAAACGCGACATGAAACGCGGACGAAGTGATCTCACCATCATCATTTTTTCCTCACTTGCCCACTATGCAAAAAGTAAAGAAAGGTTATGCAATCACTGTGAAAACCGACTTTTGAACCGAGGGCCGAGTGTCATATACCATTCGACTCAGTTCTTCGAGTTACCAAAATGTCTGTATGTGTTTGTGTGTGTATGTATGTATGTATGTATGTATGTATGTATGTATGTATGTATGTATGTATGTATGTATGTATGTAACATTTTTTTGGAATCACTTTTCTCGGAGATGGCTGAACCGATTTTCATGAACTTAAATTTAAAGGAAACGTCTTGTAACCCCGCAAAAAGTTCCTGAATTGCATTCGAATTCGACTTCCGGTTCCGGAATCACATACATATGGTGATATGTGCAAAAAAATGAAAATAAGTGCACTTACTTTTTCAGAGACGGCTGAACCGATTCAGATGATAGGTACAAATGTTCTATACAAAAATCCTGAATTTAATCCGTCACTTGAAAAACAAACAAAAAGCTAAACAAAACACGTACAAAAATCTCAACTTACCTCGAAACTATTCCAATCGGTCATTGTCAGTAGATAACCAAACAACCCGATTCCGGCTATGCTGGCTGTCGGTTTCTCATTCCGGAAGCACCGGAAATAAAAGGAAAATAATTTCCAAACTTGCCTCAAAATTATTCCAATCGGTAGTCATTGTCAGTAGACGGCTAAACCTTAATTTGGCTTTCTTGTTTGTTCTTGGGTTTTTGATGAATTTATTTTGAAGAATACCATACACATTTATATAAAAAAAATTCTTCAACAATATTTCGATGGAAAATTTTGTGTTCTTTCACAAAATCGCGTCGAAATATGACGAATTTCGCGCTAACTTGAACAAATGTTGACAGCACCCTCCCAAATTTTAATGTGACTTGCTGAACATAAAAACTATCACAAAAAAACTCTTTATATATTATGTTTTTTTTTCAAAAAATGATCTAAACTGTTTTTTGAGAAGAGTCAAATTGACAAATCCTACAAAAAAATATTTCCTTACACGACGAGCTGAGTCGAATGGTATATGAAGCTCGGCTCTCCAGCCCTCGGTTCAAAAATCGATGTTCACAGTGATTGTATAACTTTTTTATATGAGAAAGGCAAAAATATTTGAACAGTTTTCAAACATTCAGTTATTTTTTAAAGACAGTAACTTTTTGGACTTTTATTCCTCCATCCATAAGGCAAAAAACTTCACCAGTTTAAACACATCTAAAACTAAAAAGTGCCTTGTCGTGAAATTTTGTTCGGTTTTATTTACAGATTTATTTATTTAGTCGCCAAACTATAGTAGACCAAGTTTGGACCTAGATCATATTGAATTAAAATATTGTTGGAGCTGAATTTTCTTCATTGTAAAATAAATTGCTCCGCAATGCTAATTGCAAATTGACATCATTTGAAATAATGGACCAAATCTTTATTTATATAGACTACAGCTCGATTTCGTAATTGTTATGTTATGTATAAATGAGACCAATAATTGTTCTCGACGCTCTTCTAGTGTGTGGATGTCAACGAGCATGCAACGAGCTTTGTATGATGGTAGAGGAAATCTTGCCCAGTCTAATTTACGGATTGCAAATAATAGGAGTTTCTTTTGAACTGGTTCTATAAGTTCCTTGTGAGTGATTGAGAAAGGGGAACATGCTATAATATATTTATACTGTATTATCTCCAATAGTTATTTAGAACATTGCCGAAAACACCAAATCAATTTATCAAACCGTATGTGCGATATGACTTTTTTAAAAATTTTCAAAAAATTTCTGCTAAGGCCCTCCTGAAAGGTAAAGCTAGAGTTCAAATGACAAACTAATGATGCAAATTGTCCTTTTTGGCCATGAAGATTACTTATGTATAATTTAAGCCAATTCAAAAAATACCAAACTAAATCGACCTTCGTTTTCATATGGAATTGCTCTAAGCTTTTTGTATAGAATTTGATTAAGAATATCATGTTGCATGTCAGTCTATTTGGGTTGTGACGATGTGACATCAGGTATAAGTATATCAAGAAAAAATATCAGCTGTAAATCATGCATTTGGGTTTGATTCGTGAGAAATTCAACCATATTTTGGAGCATATAATAATGTCTTTTGAATGTAGGAGAAATTGGGAATTTCAAATACTTTGATTCTGACTGATAGCTCATCCGAAATACGTTTCAGTTTTAGAGAAATAAAGGTCAAAATGCAACGTTTTAGAATAAGTTGAATTGCAAAATTCGAATTTATTTCAAAGTTGTATGGATTATGAAGATATATTCAATTTTTTCATTTTGAAAAATCGTTGTGAATCTCGAATCACTTTGCAAATTTAGACAATTCGAACAAATATTCATGTAAACGCTCGTTTGTGACATTTTGTAATGATAAAACATAAGATTTTAGTGGAAAATATAGAAAAACTATCGATGTTGTTATTTCGGAGCAACAGTTTCTGATTGGTAATATTTTGTTACGTAGCAAAACATTACCAATCAGAAACTGTTGCTCCGAAATAACACGGCATTCTGACGATAAATTCTCAAACAAAATATATAGAAAAGATTGAAACAAACACCTAACTATTTATGATTTATCGTTATTTAGCATGCAAAATCATTCAGGAGCACAGAAATACATTGTAAAAAAAACAATACAAAATATTTAATAGTTCAACATTCCCCAAAAACTATGTTCTGCAAAATAGCCGCCCAAATGTCATGCAAACCTCATTTAAAGCTTTGTGAAACCTTTGAATTTGAGGAACCTATAGGCATTCAAACTAGGCTTGCTACTGGCTTCAATCAAACAGTTTGTCAACAGTTGGGTTGAAAGTGGGTTAGATTCGGCATCAAGTGAAAACGACATAAGTTTGTGAAAGTCGGGTAAGCCACAAAACTTTTGAATGAAGAACTCCGGCTCAAGAAAAGAAGCCCATATCTTCCGATTATTCTAGGAAAGGTTCAAATGCTTTTATTTCAATGAATTACAAAGCATCAAACGTTATCAATATTTGTGTAAAAAAATTATCGTAACATCCGAGAAAATTGTATATTATTTAACCGCTGCTTCAGAATGAATTTTGGTGTAGTCATTTTTGGTGACCACGATATTATAAACACCAATAAATCGATAAATTAAAAGGCAATAAGGAACATGACCTTAAAATTGTTATTTGATCGATTTATTGGTTTTGGTGATATCGTGGTCCCCGCAAATGAAATAATAAAACACGTTTCGGGACAGGGGCCGCATAATCTTCAATTTTCCATATATTACGATGAAAACTTCTCAAAAAATTATAAAATATGTACTGTTCGAAGTATTTTTTATTTAAAGACATATTTCTCTTATACTTTTCTTAGAATAATCGAAAGATCTGAGCTTCTTTTCTCGGGTTGGGAGGCATATAACTTGAATATCAATGCGATGAGAATTTTGCTGCTTCAGATTATGAGCGGATGAAGTTTTAAACTTTCCGAGATAAATCCTGATCCTCTCATGAAATTGAAAATAAAATATTTATAGTAAAGAAAAAAAAACAGATCAAAACTAACTTACAGCTCATGGAAAGTGAGAAAACAAATCAATTTCCTAAATCCGCTATAATAGCCAAATAAACAGTTGGGAGTGTTTGTAATTCACATTTCCCCTGCAGGAATAAAATCAAATCCGTGCGCAAGGTAATGGTTGCCTGCATAAAGACACCCGTAGCAAATCAGGATGATGAGGATCAAAAACTTGAACACACCGCGTTCATTTTTTTGTTTCCCTTGATTTCTCGATTTAAAAGCATGAACTGCTACCCTTGTGTTAGTTCTTTTTTGCAGCTTTACTGTTTTAGTACTTTGTTTGAACCTAATTTAATTACGAGCAAGAAACAGGTCGGGTGCTGATGTATCTGTTCGCTTGCTCTATATTTCCAACTGCTGAACAGTGAAGAAAGATGCGATCCTTTCTGCATTCTACCGTGTAATTTAGGTACGTCGTAAATAATACCCATTTCGCACTTTCGCTTCCAAGGAAGTATCGTTCTTTCCGATTAAATGGTAGATGTTTTGTTTCTAATTTATTAGGATATGGGTATATTCTAGTGCCTGAGAATGTAGCGATCGTAAAGAGATTTGAAATAAACGCATCCTTTCAGGAATCGAAATTTATATGACGACCGCGCCTTATTTATGAACTGTCTAATGATTCATTAACGGGAGCATTACAACCTTTTAAATTTCATACCGAGTTCAACGGAATTTATTAGCCATGACGGGAAACGATTTCCCACAAATCCACGCACACTCCAGCTCCATTACCTATAATCTGCTTTGATCCTTCGTCCATGAATGGACCTCGTTTGACCCGTAACCCTTTTTTCGTGTGTAGAATAGATGACCTCTGCATATGAATTGAAACTAATACAAGTTCGGTTGCAATTATTCCTGTCTAACAACTTGATTAATTTCTTGTTTTCATTGGAGTTCGCAGATGCGTCCCGGAACCGGAATCATTTCCCAATCCAGAAGCGTCTGCCTAGTGCCTGTAGGCTTGCCGGCACACACAAATGCTATGCAAATAAATAAACATTATGCCACCTCGGACCATGATCTTCCATGAAGTGGACGGTTGGGATGCAAATGATTTGCCGTGTCCTGTGACTTGGTCACCTTGTTACCTGAGATCGACCAGACTAATTTCCTGTTTCTCTGGCAGTCAATGCTCACTCATTTGTTAACCGGGCTGAAAGAAGAAAAAAAACTATAGAACGGAGTGACAAGACAATATCAGAAATAATTTTTGACAGCCGCAGAAAAGCAAATACATGCGGAAACCAGGAAAACGGACCCTCCTTGTGTTTTGTCCATCCGGGGTAAGAGTAAATCCTTCGTGGCATCAGGTAAGCAAACATGCAACGGAATTCGTTCGCACTGCCGTTGTTGCTGTTGGTGGTTAACACAGAAGTTGATTTTTAATTAAAAGTTTACATTTGATTTAGGACCCTTCCATGAGAGAACGAAAAAAACGTGAAATTCTGACAAAAGGTCATCGGCAATTGCAACCAAAACAAATAGATGACTAATGGGACGATTGTAGTTTTCTGTAGGCTAATGAATTTTAATGAAGCTATGAGAAGGTCAAGTAACGTTCCTGATTTCAGTTATTCAGGAGCATTTGGTTCCGCTTGAAATAGAATTGTCCTACAAAAGAAAAACCGTTGATGTTTCATAGGTGGTGGTAAACAATTTTGTACTTCGAAGACTTTTAATTGTAACTGTTTGCTATTGTAAGTCTTAATGAATGAATATTAGGCGATGAAGCTCCTCGATTGTCATAGTTTCTAACTAAACTTAAGTAGAAAATTACAAGAGAGTAGGTGAAAGTTTAGACAATAAATGAGAGCTTGCCAACATAATCGACATTCTTTTATAATTTATAGAAGTTAATCGTTTGGTTCAAATAATATTTCCGAGTAGATTTCATAATTAATGACGAGTTACCTAAGATGATATTTAAGTAATAAGAGAATATGTTTTAATAAATGCTAAACGTTGTGACTATGTTGGAATTAAATTAGGATAAGAATATTATGTAAAAGTGATGCTACGGCGAAGAAAAACTTATGTAAACTGCCTTAAGAAATAAACGTATTTATGAAAAAATAATCGACATTCTCCTTCTGAATTCGCCAACATAATCGACATTCTCCTTCTTCTTGAGCCCTTGAGCTAGAATAAGATCTGCCCATTCCGCACAGTACATACGGTGGCTTTATTATGTAGAATAATAAGAGTTTATCTGCTCTGTTAAACCAAACCTAGTATGATATTGATCGTTAAGTACGCGTATCGAAGCTTGATTTAAGTATATTGCTAAGCCGGAAGGAGTCAAATCGTATTTTCTTAAAATTAGAATTATCATTGACTTCCGGAACGTACTTTATTTTTAAGTTTATTTCAAGAAAATAAAGCTTGCGTAAAATGTTAGGACAAGATTCAAGGATCAATTTAAAAAGAAAAAAACAACTCCATTTAATTCCACTGTATTTTAAAAAAAACCTCACCATTTCCCCACTAACAGAGACAGATACCAGTAACTAACCTACTCGTAGACTCATTCCAAAGTATAAGTTTTTGATTGGAATTCTTATAGCTATGATTAGTAACAGGCCTTAAAACATGTAGTTCATGTCGTAAATTTTTGTAAATTATTATAAATTTTATAACATAAATACTTCAAAACCATGTAAATTTAAATAATTTATTGTAGATTACTTGTTTCTTTGCCTTTCTCATACAGAAAGGTTATGCAGCCACTGTGAAAACCGATTGTTGAGCCGAGATCCGAGTTACATATATTACATATTAGTAACTTGACAAAAAAATATTACGAGCTGCATTTTTCGCCCATGTTTACATGCTTTGTTCCAAAAACGGATTATCTCTGCACCGTTACATTTATACATCGTACGAACAGGATGTGTTTGATGGGTATTTGCCTTCTTCCTCAATAAGAAAGGCGGGTGGGAAATGTGGGTATTGTCAGACACATAAGGGGTTACGTTTAGGGGGGGGTAGGGTCTGAACGATGAAAAAAATCATCATTTTTGAGAATTTTTTCCAGAATTATCGTTCAACAAAATAAATTCAAATGTTTTGCATTATAAAAAGCACCATTCGAACAACATTTTGTAATTTTTTCGTTGAAAAATATTGAGAAATAAGTCGGTAAAGAGGTATTTTTGAGAACGCTTCTTAAAAATCATGATTTGCGGTGTCCACTGTATCTCAGCGTAGACTAATCAGAAGTGAACAAATGAATGCTGCATAGTTAAAGTAGAAGTTTTTCTAGACCCCAACGTTTCTGTTTGATTATTTTAATTATTTTAATTTTTGGTGGTTGTTCAAAGTGAAAACTACGATTTTTCACGAAAAAATTCGCCATTTTGTAGCTGTTAAACCTAATAATAATAAGAAAGTAACAAACAACGAAAAGGAAAACGTTGGGGTCTGGTTTTTTATATGTATAAAGTGTGTGCAAAACTTGAAAAAAATTGGTGCAGTAGTTTTTGAATGACGATGGACACGGACTTTCAAAACCTGCTTTCGAGGAAAAAGCGTTTAAAATTTTTTGTCTATAAAATGAATGGAAACAAATAATTCATTCAGGGGTTAGCCAAATTTTGTGCTAGGGCACATAACCGTTTTTATTATTTTCTACGTTTCGTCTTTGACTCATCAGTGCTTAGCGGTTCAAATTGAACTGCCGAGTTTAGCACTAAGCATTTCAAGAATGTTTTGTCAAGTTTTCAAGTCAGTCGAAGAAGAAATCTTGGGCCTATGTGCCTAGTTCTTACTTCTTCGCAGTATATGATAAGCAAAGATAAAGGTCCATAACTTCCAGAGTTTCGTTCCAATGGGCTTGAAAATTTCACAGAAAATTCTTCAAATGTTTTACTATAAGAAAATATAAAGAAAATAATAAATGAATTTTCAAAAGTGTTTGACCCTACCAGCACCCCCCCCCCCCCCCTAATACGAATAAAACTGACATGTTTTTTCCACACTCCCGAATATGCATAATCGTATGTACTCGTTGATTGATTGTGTGAATTTTGCAAACTTTCAATGTTTCACTTGCAGAATTGTAACGGTATAAGGGGACAAGACCGATTACGATGACAATGAAAATGCGTTTGTTTCAAATTTATTCATAAATTCATTTGAAGTAGAAAAATCTAGCGTTTCTAAATTTAAGTTATGAATAAATATCACATAGATTTCAATAATGTCAAACCTATCTCGAAAATAAATATCACATAGCTATTTAAAAGAATATCCAGATGCCGCCATCTTGAATTTTAAGAATCCTACTACTATAAATTATTCATATTCACTAACCAAACGTAGACAAAAATTATCTATAATTGCATCGAAAGTTCATGAGAAATAGTAAAATATTATTCACTTATAACCAAGGCTTTCCACACATAATTAAACGAAATGAAACAAATCAATAATATATTTCATCGCAGGTTTTCTTCACCATAAGCCCAATCTATCCCAGTTACTTATTTCAGGGACCCTGCGAATACCGGTTGAAACTAAGTAGTTCAAAATGGCAAATTAGTGCAAACATTAACAAATTGCAGGTTTCTAATGATTTTTTGGTTGATATATTCACAACAATAAATCTGGTTTGGTTCAGCCTATATTTTGTTGATCTCTCTCTCTATCTCTTTCTCTCTGTATGTGTGTATGTGTGTGTTTTTGTGTGTATGTGTGTGAGTATTGGTCAAATAATGTTACTCATTAAACAAAAAATGTCATAGAGATTTTGCCGCCCCCATCGTTGGTTTTGTGACAGCTGAACTCCATCTCCGGAAAGATGGCGGCGAACAAAAAAAAGATCCCAAGGATTGATTTGCCGCCCCCCTAAACCGTTATTTCGCATTTCTATGTATCGGTTTTACACGACACGCTTTGTGTGATGATTCGTTCAGTTCTTGCGGTTGAAATTTTGCTCGCCTTATTTTGGCTCTGAATTTCACCCTAATGCTTGTGCATACCAAACATTTTAGAAAACTTAAATTTTGAGATATTTTTGGATATCTCATACTATTGAAAACTTGATAATAAATTGCTGTCCATACTTTCGATGATATAGAGAAAAAATTTATTATTATTATTATTATGTTGCTTTATTTACCCTGTCCCGGGTTGGCGGTTCAATGCATAGGGCGCTTGTCTTACAAATCAGTTGTCGTATGTTCGAGCCCCGATCTGGAAGGATTCGTAGTGTCAGTGAAATCGGTAGCACCAGCCATGCACTGGTTCTGTACACTCTGAATCATCTGCGAAGTCTGTTGAAACAGAAGGTCAAATTCCACTACAGGAATGTAATACCAACGTTTTGCTTTGCTTTATTTACCCTTGGTCATTCACAATTTACTTCACGTTTTAAAGACCGGAAGAGAGTTTCAAATATTGTGACAAATTGAAACAAAGGTGGGAGGGAAGACTTGGCAAAACGTTGCGTCATTTGAAGCATAACGACAAAGAGAGAACACCTGAACATCTGTACTTTTCTCATTTCGTTTATAACTAATAAAAATGCCATTGATCACTTTGGTTTTAAATACCCATTACCAATGAAGGTTATATGATCCTAAATTGAGGTTAATGTTTCTTATTTTTTTCTATGGTTCAATATATAAATTTCAGATCAAGAGATTAAATTAGTGACAAATGGGGGAAGGGGGATTTCAATTTGTAAGTCATTGCAATTGATGGCCGACTTTCAAACCGTCACTTAAAGTGACGACGTGAAATACGTACGAAATTCTTTCTCTTAAAATTATTTCTATGTGTAATCTTATGAGTTGATGTCCAAACAAACTGTAAGAATTTGATGCGACTATTTTGAAGAAACTAACAGTAGTAAACGGCGTATTCGATCAAAATGGCGAACCTAAACTCGTAACTCTTGAACTGTATCGGTTAAAACTTGAAAATTTCAGTACGGTTTATCCATCTTTCAAGTTTTATAGTTGCAGTAGTTCCAGTCAAGTTGAGTTGTGTCGTGATAGATGATGGAACCTATTTCAAGTTTTAGTACGATGTTCTGGAGGGTGTTCGACAGAATAAATCATCGAAACTAGCGAGGCAGATCTTGACCCGACAGACTATTTGTGGATGAGGGGGAAAAACAGTGCTTCATTCATCGCTTCCAGAACAATCAACAGATTAGGGTCATTTCGCCGAAAGCCGTTTCGCCGAAAGAGTCATTTCGCTGAATGACATTTTGCCGAATGGGCCACTTCACCGAATGTCAGTTCGCCGAAAGCCATTTCGCCGAAAGGGTCATTTCGCCGATTCCTGCAATTGTCTTGATATTAGAATTGGAATTGATTTAAAATAAGCACAAATGAATGATAATACATTAACGCCCGTTTTGTTGCCCAACAATTGTACTTCTTGAATAAAGATTGATTCATGAACCCAAGAACAGAGTTCCCAAGAAAACTTGTTGACTATTAGCCACTAACCATCAACGCAATTGCATAGGTGTACCAAGCAAATGTGGTATTTTCCGTTTACTAAGTGAAAAAATATCTAATGCGGCATCGCCACATCGATTTGAGTCGTGTGTTGTCCGACCTCGCTACCGCTACCGCTCGTTCGGACCTAACTAAAGCAAAGAAACCTGGCTTTGAATAGACCAGGCAAACGAGGCGGTTACAGGTTTGTATGCAAGAGGCCGCCACTTCCGACGGCGGGTCGGCGGCCACCTCAGCCATCTAGGCTTCGGTTATGTGGCTGCGCCACATCGTAATAAGGAGGCTGCGCCACATCGTAATAAGGAGGCGAAACGACTTTCGGCGAAACGACTTTCGACGAAATGGCATTCGGCGCGATGACCCGCTCCCCAATCAACGTGCGATTTGCATTGAAAAGTTCCCTAATCAGTATCTCTAGTCATTTGAAAGGCAGCACAAAGGAAACACTCTATTTTGGCCTAATTAAGCATCCGACCACTACGCTCGAAACGTGTAAGTGTGGTACTGAGGTACAGGAGTTGATTTCTTCAGAACTTCGTCCAATTGAAAAATTGTGAGGATTTATGAAGACAGAACTTTTCAAACATCCAAAATCTAAATCGCGTTTGGAATGGTAAATCACAACTGATTACTTATTTTTTATTCCCAAAATATTTCAAAAACATCCTACACGCAGAGAAATAAAATAAACAGTAAGTAGATTTGATTGATTTGAATCAAAAATTTGATCTAGCCGAACGAAAAATATATTTGTCCTGACTGATTTTATTGTTGAAATGAATTAACTGTTTATTACATGTCAACAAATAACGAGTTGATGTTATCGGCAATGTATATGTGGATTCTTTCATCAAGAGAAAACTTGGTTCAATTTATCTATATCTTATTTGTGTAACGATACAACTAAGCTTACCTTTTCAATAAATTGTATTATTTTTATTTCTTATAAACCAGAGCAACTTTCCACCGCGGATTAACCAGAGCAGTTTTTTCTCTGGATGAAGTTCAACCGCATGTATTGACAATTACTAATATTTTTGAAAATTGCATAACGGTACAGAATACATTTTCTTCACAAAAAAAATTTTGATGCAGTGTCTCTACCTGGACCGGACTGATGGAGCACCGAACGACTATTATAGAAATTGAAATACCAGGGCTTAACTGCAAATGAGTGCCTCTCTTGGTTTACTCCTTCGATTTTTACGGAGTCCTAATAGAAATATCCTTAAAACTTTCAGTATCAATCGAAAGCTTGGTTTTTAGGTATTTGAAAACGAATATAAATCGAAATACAGGTAGTATAAAATATGTCTTGTTAATTAGTTTCAAAGAAATAATTTCATTCTTAAAAACAAATAAAAATGTATGATTTTACCAAACGAAAGCGTTTTTTGAAATAACTAATAGTTTTATGCTAATTTATTTCATTTATGAAGTTTGTAAATTCAAACCTAAACTGATTTTTCAAATTGGATCCACTGTAAAATTGTTAGTTAAAAAATTTTACAGTAACGCACAAGTAAAATATTTATTATTTTTACCAAAAAATTGATTCAAACAAACCAATCCACTTAGAAAAATCAATTATCTTTTAATAGTTTCGAGCAGCAATATTTCAAATATCAAACCAGATTTTCTATTGTCAATATTTTATCAAATCGTTGTGTTAAAACAAAATTTGATCATTTTTACAATTTTTTTCTCTGCGCAATTTTTTAATAGAATACACCCTTCATATATGAGAAGGTAAGGTAAAATGAGGCATCATTACTACATCACTAGGGGGATTGAAACAAGTTGTTATCTATCGGATTGGGCTTGCAAATAATATTGTGTTTGCCGAAAGTTAACAATTATTCTGATCCATCAGTTACTTCATAATTATTTCAACAACGGAAGAATCGACTTGAATTAGGTGGAATACTAGCTTAACAGCGAAGCCTCTTCAGTGTTGAATAATTCAAAAATGTTTTTTTTACTGCTTCCGCTGATCAAAATGACAAATATTACCTCCAGATAAACATCCTTCCTATTCTCTGTTCAATCTTCATTCCTTCAAGAGGTCAATTTCCATGGAAACATATACAGGAATGGACCAGGTACGGCATTGAATCCTATCATTCAAAACAGTTCATTCATCATCAACACACTTCGGTTTTGAGAATCAGGAAGGTTTCTTTGGCGAAAAAAAAACTCTTCCACGGGAGGGTGTACTTGTCTGTCGTACAAGGGTCCTGCCAGAAGTGACGAAGATGAATGAAATCTCATCCAAAAGAATAATATTTATCATGCACATACGCAAAAGAGCAAAGGAATGAAAAAACAACAACGCCGTTACACCTTTTCTCTGTACGGAATCGATTGAGGCGGTCGGACGCTGAGAGTTGGTCCGAAAAAAGCCAAAGGATTGGACATTTCATTGTGGCTCGAATACATACACCCACTTTTCCTATTCAACGGCGGCGGGTCTTCAAAGTGCTTGCTCCGCATTCCGCGCTAGGGCCTTTTGCCTTAAAGGAGGCCTCGAGACAGCAGAAATGTTAAAATTCATTCATTAATTTCAATCATTTTGTCATCGACTCGAAGGGGGTTCCGCTGGGGCTGCATTGCTGTTGTTTGCGCCCATATGGTTATGAAAGGAACGGATTGATCGGGCATCGCCCATTGTTCGGAATCAATCACGAAATGGATATAAAAAGAGTTGACGCTTCAGAAAAGAATTCAAAAAGTGCACGCCACACAAAGCAAACGTTGCCCGCTCGAAAACCGATTCGACACGAAAGCTTAGCGAGGTGATATTCCCGTCATGGCACTGTCTTTTCAATGGTAAAGCTTTGAAAGGTGTTTGGTGTTCGACCGAGGTGGTCATAAAAGGTTCTCCGGTGCTACGATTCCTACGCCAAGAATCGTTTATGGCGGGGCCCAACGCACAACGACGCGTGTTGTTGCACAGCCCCGACCAACGAATTTACTGCACTATCTTTGCATCATTTTTCGAGCCGCAAAGTCATAATAGTCAGGAATTTGGTCAGGTGTTGGATTAATCGGTCCATCATAATCGGAAACAAGATGCTAACTATCGTGCTGAGCTGACCTGTTTTGTTTCAGCTACGGTTCGAGACTACACTGTCATTTTGAAATCGGAAATCGTCGCGAAAATATTTAATAAATCGATGCGAACATTTCATAAGGTCACATAAACCAATGAGAGATTTTTTTTGTTTACTTTATCTTCTTTTAATATATCCCTAATTTTCACGTTTACTTACCAAGTATTCGTGTAGAAATATTTAGACAATATTTCTATTTTCTAACAGTATGTAACGAACATTTGAATAATAGACGAGAGAGAAAGTAAACAGAGAATCTGCCAATTGCTTTTAGGCCCTTTTGAAATCTCTAAATTGACACATGACTCACGCGGAGACGTAACTAATTTTTCATCACCTTCTATTGGCACATTAACGTTGAAATAAAAAGAGAAAATACTCTCAGCAAGAGTTGTCAAATCGGTAGGAAAATTTTAAATTAAAAATATAATTTTCAAATGCTCGGGAATAAGAAGAAAAGTATCCAAAATAAATGATATTCTATCGTCAAACATTCAAGTACTCAAGATGTCAACATTACACTGGTTTATGTTTAAATATAAGTGCGTCCGTAAAAACTAACCTACACATTACTAAAGATTTTCCATGTTTAATCGTAGCTCTCGCTAGAGAAAGCAGTAGTAATCATTTTCAAATCGATTTTCTTTCTCTCCGAGTTTACTTTTATTGCTGATATAAATTTATATTACTGAATAAACGAAAAAATCATGGCCAATCACAACTGTCGACATGAACTTTTTCGGAAGAATCCTCCTAAAGTACCAGAAATATTATTATACCGCATTAGTTTACCGGTTCCATTGTTAGATGGTGCTAGCAATATGTGTACATTTCTTTGATTCGGTCATTTTACCTACTGACACTAACCTTCAAAAAATCACCAGTTGTCAATGGGACACTGATACTTGTACAAAATAAATAGCGTTTTCAGGAGTTTTTGATCGTTATTTCCGGAACCGAATCAGGAAACCAGGATCTGCTAGTACCGAAGTGAGTATATGTTACCACCAACTAACAAGATTTGCAAACTAGAAAAATGCATTAAGAAGTTGTAAGTAATTTGCTCTCTTTTACAACTCACTTGTGTAGAAGCACTCAGGAAATTCCACCTAACGACCAGTTATTCCAGAACCAAATGTCGGATACAAATAAAGTACCGAAGTTGAATTCTTTGAAACTATCAGATCATTTATTCGAATATAAGTTTGTGGAAATTGGTTCAGCGAATTGAGCATTTTTTCCATTCATTTAAAGCATATCGGAATTCCGGAACCGGAAGTTGAACTTGAATAACACTCTATACCATTTAGGGGTTAGCCTACGTTTGTGCTTAGGGCACATAACCGTTTTTACTTTTCTTTACGTTTCGTCTTAGACTCGTCAGTGCAGAGCAGTTCAAATTGAACTGCTTATTGCAAACTTAAACAGTTCAACTTGAACCGCTAAGCAGACGTAAAGTTAATGCTATTTTCAAAACACTTATATATTTGGTACCGAAGTACCACGTCTTACTATATACCAAACAATAGAACTACAAGAATTTACTTTTGAAACTTTGAAGTTTGTGAAAATAAATTTAGCAATCTCCGAGAAAAGTGAGTGCAAAGTCAAAACGAAAGATGAGTGAGAAAAGTCAAATGAAAGAGTTTGGAATCCTATATGAAAATCCTGAATATTATGCGGCTACGACTTCCAGTTCCGGAGTTACAGGCCCTAAAGGTAAAAAATTCTATATCAAAAGCGTTTTGCTTTTCTCATATAGTAAGACTATGTGTGAAAACCGATTTTTAAACGAAGTCCCGGGGGCCGAGTTTGTTGAAATCACAAAATTTATGTGTGTATGTGTGTGTGTATGTCTGTGTATGTGACAAATAATGACACTCGATTTTCTCAGAGATGGTTGAACCGATTTTCACAAACCCAGATTCAAATAAAAGGTCTTGTGGTACCATAGATCGCTATTGAATTTTATCTTCATATCTTCTTCCGGTTCCGGAATTACAAGGCAATAAGTGCAAATCTATGAAAATATGCACACTCAATTTTCTCGGAAATTTCTTACCCGATTTTTATAAACTAAGATGCAAATAAAAGGTCTTGAAAATCTTTAAAAAGTCCCCGAAAAGTTAATCCAGATCCGACTTCCAGTTCTGCTATTATTTATTGCGAATTTTTTTTAAAAGTGATGGCGAAACGACGTGCAAATTCTTATAAAATTTATTGATAAATTCATCTAGTTGACAGACCTTGTTAGTTAGTGGATTTAGAAATCTATTTTGTGTGTACTAGTCCCCGGTTCCCGTCTCTGAACGCACCGGAAATAGTGAAGAAAAGCTCCAAAAACGGAACTCACTTTGATTTCTCAGCAACGGTTAAACCGATTTTCACAAATCTCACTGTCTTAAAAGATACTGTACAATTTCATCCAGATCCGATTTTCGGTTCTGAAATTATAGGGCAATGAGTATCAAAACTTTCAGACTTTCATACAAAATGATGCAATATCGGTACGCATTTGTATGTGCTGGTACGGAAAAAGAAAATGTCACCGCCTAGCTCACAGCGTGTTTTGTGCAATTCTGTATAGCGTGCAGAGTTGCCACTTTTAAATCTATATCAACTTGACATAACTGTTTACAAATTGAAAATGTTATGGTAGTTTATATCAAAGGAAAGTTTTTGATTTTATTCAAGTCTCTTGACAGAATCTTCTAGTGATGTTTTTGAACATATAAGTAACATGAGAAAGGCACACACCACTAGGTGGATTAAAACAACTTTGCAGATCATAGTCATAGAACATCATAAAAAGTTTGAAGTCAAAAAAGTTGGCAAGAAAGCTATGGTCTGGCAAGCAATTTGTAGCTGCGATAAGATTTCGAAACCCTTCATCGCCACTGCTTCAATGAACAGTGAAATATACATCAAGGAATATTTACAAAAGCGACTTCTACCCATGATTCGAAGCCACAAGGATTCTGTTGTCTTCTGGCCAGATCTTGCTTCCTGCCACTACTCGAAATCAACGGTAGAATGGTATACTACCAAAAATGTCACTTTCGTCCCAAAATACATGAATCTACCAAATTGCCCACAACTTCGACCAATTGAAGAATTTTGGGCATTAACGAAGGCACATCTTAGGAAACATGTCTCGGCAGCCGAAACCATTCAACAGTTCGAAAAAGTTTGGAAAATAGTGTCAAAACTTGTCGCCAAGAAGCCTGTACGGAATTTAATGAGTAACGTTCGCAAGAAGGTGCGACAGGTAGTCTACAATGGCTAAGTAGCAAATGTTGGGAATAATATTCTGTTGTTGTAGTCTAATATTATCAGTATATCGAATAAAATTTGAATATCTAACACTTGTGAATTATTTACAGCGAAATCAAAGTGCGTCCATACTTTCTGGGACAGTCTTTAATTAATGGATGAATGAACCGATTGTCACTAATGGCGTTTTTCATTGAGAAACACTGGTGGCGTGTTAATACAGTTTGAGCGGTATTTATGCACGAAGCTTATAGGACCACATACGGTCTAATGGGGCGAGAACTGTACACGAAAACACGAATATATTATCAAATTATTTGACAACATTATGCGTATTTCTCCTGCTGAACCATGTTTCTTGTTCAACATAGAAATACCAAACAACTCAATAATACAGCTTGTTTGGCACAAAATTATAAGCACATGATTAGCGTCACATGCGTCAATGCTCTTTACAAACGACTCAAAATATGCATTTGAAACAAATCTAATTATGAATTGAGTTCACCATGATCATGTACATTATTCTGAAACCGAGTAACGAAATTCACTTTGAACGCTCCGATATTTCAAGCAAGCAGTCAAACATTTTAACAGTGTATCCCAAACATTAGGAATTTCGTCTAATCAACTATTTTACAATCTTTTATGACACCTTTGGAGCTGCTTATAATTCGAACACGTTTAAATTGAGGTATCGCCATCCACCCCTGTCTGTCCCAACTTTTAGAATCATTTCAAAGGTCCCTCCGTCAGAGCAAAACGACTTCTCAAAGTGGAAAAGAAGGAGAACAGCGAACCCTGCGAGCGACGTGATCCGGCCATGCAGACAGATATCCAGACCTGCCAGACATTCTGGCACCTACTTTCACGATGATTCGGAACGGTCGGGCCGCTTTCCTGCCCTTAACACTGCGCATCTTGCAAGCCGAGCACCCGAAAAGGAAGACGGCGGAAAAACGAGTGCTACAAAAGAAAACAAAACATTTTAAACGTCTTTTCATCTTTGTGTTTTTGCTTTCTTATTTTCATCTTCTCGGCTCCGGGAACAAAAGAGCATAAATGATAATAAAACAATTTTTCCTCCCACCGCTCAACTCCTGCCCGTTGCGCACGATATTCCTCACGAAGATGCTGATCCGAGCGGTTGAGTCATTTATTATTCCTGGGCCTGACTGGCTGCTGTCTAGCAGCGGACCGATCGAATTGAACCGTGTTCCTTGTCTTCCACACGGTCAAACAATGTTGATAGGCTCGGAGCAGAAGAATAGACAAAATAGAGACACGATCGTCCGATCCCCTAAAATGCCGACGTCGAACAATGGGAACGAGCGTATTGGCAACGGGTAAGTAAGCGAATCCATCATAAAGGTAAACAACACCTTTCTCGTGTGTTCCAAGAGTCGGCGGAGTTAGTGATCATCATGCTGCCTGACCCTTTGTCCGAGGAAAAAAAAAGAATACCGAACGAAAACCAGCGAGAGTCAGATTTATTACGTTTGACCTGACTTCGGGACCGGTGGGTTGTGTTTCACAAATTGTTTTACTCTTTGAATACCTGCCCAACCGAAAACAACTGTAACGCGTCGTGCAAGTTTGTCAGAAATAGTGTCAAAATAACAGAACAAAGCTTATTGAAGTTTGTTGTTGGTATGAATTTTAGATTGTATAATGATTTTCTGATCATTCAGTTTGTACAACAATTTTGATTTGATATTATGCGACAGCATTTGAAACTTACACACTAACTTTGCTCGGTAATTTTTTTTACGGAAACTTTAGGTATTAATAGAAATATTTCGGCACATGAATTTTATTTTACAAAAATTATGCAATTTTTCACCGGACGATTAGTTTTGTGCAAGTTTTCAATACATAATCCTGTAAATAGATTTACAATTCATACGGCAAATCTGAATATTCAACGAGTATGGTAAAATTAAATGAATTGAGGTGCAGGTGCGCAAATTTTTAAAACATTCAAACTACTCAAAGCTTTTTGGCAGAAAATAATGTGTTGTTTTTTGAAATCCGAAAGTCCATTCAAATCCAGAATTTTAACCCAAAGAAAAAAAACACAAAAAAATTACCGAACCATTCGTTAGATCCATTTGGTTCACAGTTTACGGTAATTGTTTGACAATTTAACAATTACCGAATGGTTGGAAACTAATTCAATTACCGAACGTTCAACTGTTGAAAATTCGGTAAAAAAATCGTCAAGTTCTGTGAAATTTTCTAAGTGTGTACAATACTAGTTTCGTGTTTTATCAATGAAATGTTCTACTTTATTTAAATATGGGGCGTATGTACACGGTACCAGTAAAGCTTCGCCCTAACACCTAGATTTGTACTTTTGCAGTGCAGAAAGCCGTTAAAAATATGTGCAGTTTTTAGAAAAACTTTGCATGAAAAACCAAACAACTCTTCGGTTTCTTCTGAAACAAACATTTAATTCTTCGGTTTCTTCTGAAACAAACACTTGATTTTATTATTGTAGGGGAGATCGGGGGTAAACCGGACATTTTTATAAAATTGGAAAAAGCATCCAATACAACTAGGTTTTTATACAAGCTATCTATACCCAAGGATGGCTTTCTTCGTATCAAATAACGCTCACCAGCAACTCTTCACACGATTGAATCAGTGCCATCAAAGAGAGACGGATATCATCGCAACAACAAAAACCCGGTATGGCTCATTTAACATAGAATAGACACCAGTGCGAGAGCGAATTTCTCTCGATGACATGTCTGAGAATCAGAGGTTAGCACGCTGCTGTGGGGATCCTCTCTGAAGCAACAAACGGTCGCTTATTCTAGTTTCGCGATCCGATTCTATACAGGCAGTTGATAATTGCGATAGAATCATTTTACTATTGCCGCTTATTCTAACTATGTGCATATAACCTTTGTATAAGTTGTGTCTATGGAAATGTCTGTGAATGCTCCACACCAGGGTTTCAAAATATTGCAACCTAGTATGAGAATCATCAAGTGGAATCATCGATTCGATTTTCTGCGATAATTGTCAACTTGCGATTCTCTCTTGGGAAATTCCACACAGCAACGATCATTATCAGACTGTACATTTTTTTAAGGACCGTGAAATACTCAGAGTATGAAGTGGAGCAAAGAAATGTAGAAAAATTCTCTCGCGGTTCATGCATTGAGAGACTCGAGTTCTTGTAGCATCTTCTACCGGATTGAAAATGTTGTATACAATATAGATAGCAATATATGTTAGCAGCTTCTGACAAATTTTCGGCAATTACCAACACTGTCTATACCGTTGTATAGTTTCAACTATCAGCTACAATACCCAACTTGTGGTTTGGAAAAATATGCATTAGATTCCGTAAACAGTCGTGAGGAAGGGACCATCCCAAAACCTAAAATATCAGAAACTACGGGTCTAAACTGGACACATCTTGGAAATTGAAAAAAATACCCATAGGTTTTAACCCAATCTATCTACAAAGCTGAGTAGCTTTACCTTTCACTAATTGTAACTGGAACTGTTAATGGAAGTATAAAAGACATAATAATACAGATACTTAATTACATTCTTCTTCAGTGATGCTATTTCTAAATATGTAAGGTTAATGGAATTTAATGGTACTAGTTTTTGTACCAAGTCATCATTTACCCAAACCCAAAATCCAATATTTAGGAACTACGGGGATAAACCAAACTCCGTATGGGGCTTAACTGGACTATAAAGTTTAAACCAAAAAAGAATATAGGTATTGTCTCGAATCTTTACGCCTTGCAGTACCAAAAAATTTAGAGTCTTTATTGAAGGTTGAAAATTGATTGAAGAACACTTGAAAGCACTAGCCAGGCCGTGATTACAATGCACAGAAATCAAATATACCCAAAAACATGGAAAATTTCAAAAAAAAATTAGTAAAGAGTAATACCTTTTGACACGAACACAATTGACGCCAAACTGAATTGACTAAGCGTTATCCAACAAACATACGTGTGTCTGTCACATGAAAGCGCATTTACAAAGTCAATCCATGATTCGAAATAATTGCTCGTTTAGAAGATATTCAATCTACCCGGTTAAACCCCGTGTCCGGACTAGCCCCGGTCTCAAAGTCAGTCAAAAGAGCCTAAAGAGTACATGTTATAACAAAAAGGGGGTGCTCGAAGTTATTTTTCGAATCCTGTTTATCGATTATTCTGCTAGTGAACTAAAGTTTCATTGGTGCACAGTTTGTACTTTTTGTACGGATCTCGCGATATGAATTTTTATAGGAACATGGAATTTTTGTAAATTTTTATGAAAAGTGAGAATGACAAATATGAGCATGAAAATTCATAATAAACATTAATCAAACATGATTGGCGCAGGTTTACAATCGAATATGGCGGCTTCCGATAAATAGATATACTGAAAAGAACGACACGGTAGTTCTAACTGCGATGATATGTTAGAAAAAACATTGGCCAATAAACTGTCAAGTTTTCCATGATTCTTGAATAATCTATCACAATTCTATTACAATGTTGCATGTTTAATTCAAATGTGTTTTCGTATTGGATATATTCCTACAAATATTTTCTGTTTCACAATGGCTTTCATTACAATTACTATGAATATAGTAAGGCTGAATAGAAATCTGCGGTTTTTAAACAAACATGATTGAAATTTAATAATTGCCATGAACATGGTATTTTATGAACTGGAATTTCGTAGCCGCCATATTGTGAAAAGTTAAGTCTAAGTTTCATATTTGATTTGCAATACAACTGCTCGTAACACAAACATGGATCTTTGCAAATATTCTGTACATGAAAAATGATAGTATTGTAGAATAAATCGTTTGTGTTTTTGTAAATAGAAAATCGACAATAAGCGCCTCTGAATTAATGCGTTTATTCTTTTTAATGAGAATCATCGGAATGGTGTCTAAAATATGCTTAAGATAATTTTCAAATAATCTTCTAAATTTTCACATTATTTTGACCACATTGATGTTTTAATGAACCTGTAAAATCTAGAAATGAATTTTTTTAATTTTTTCCAATGTGGTATTGATGGTAACAGTGCGTTGATTAGAAAATGGTCCACGAAATGTAATGATTTATATTATGTTAATAACAGGAAACATGAATATGTAGATTGTTCAGAAAGAACTGTTCATCGTTTTTCATGTGCTGAAGTTACAAAAAAAAACTTGACAAAACATTCTTGAAATGTTCCATTATAACAAATTATAAAAGAAAAAATATGATTATTTAATGATGTTAGACCCAAGAATGGTGATTTTTTTCACGATTTAGACTCTACTCCTTCCTTAAATGTTATGTCAAGTCTCCTCATTGTTTCAGCAAGATGCAAACCACATACAAGTTTTCTGATTGAGTTTCGTTTTCATTGCGTGTGTCAAGTTGTATTTCTAGAACTATTATTATAATGTTCTCGTGTCTGCAAGTTTTGCACTCGTTTCAAACAAATAAATCTTGCATAACTTTTTTCCAAATTTCATATTTTGAATTACATTTCCTTTTTTCTAAAAATGAAAAAAAAATTGCACTCACTGACCTAATAATTTATGAGACAACCAACAGTATCATGTTTCCGATACAATGTTGACAGCCAATTGGAAAATTTTGATAAGTTGCACAATTATTATAATTACTTCCATTTTATATGACGATGTGAAATTTTTTTTGCAAAACTTCTATAATTGCTAGTGCAACAAGGACAAGTTGGTGATTTACTGCATAATAGTTTAAGATGTACTTGAAGTTGTTCTACAGTGATTTTTTCGATTGTATTATGTAACTAAACAGTGAGAAATAGCACAACCGATTTTAAGATAAATTTATTTGAACATATCTTACATAAAAAACAACTCTAAAGCAATTGTAGAACATCTTGAAATTTCAATAAGTTACATTTGCTACTTGGAGTGCATCCTAAAATACTGAAGCCGTAACCTTCCCAGCAGACTGCTGCGGACGTGGTTCACCGGCTGCAGGCCATCTTAGGTAATGGTCGTTTCGATTTCGAAATGGAGTTATGGATCCATGTTTCATCCATTGCCACATATCGATCGAAAGAATCTGATTTATTACTAGTAAACATGACCAAACACTGCTCTGAATCATTAACACATCGTTGTTTTGATCAGCTGTTAGTAAACGCAGCATCCACTTTGGAAAGAGCTTTGCCATACTCAAATGTTCATGCATTTTGTTAATCATACTATCTTCTGATATCTTCAAGGCCTCAGATATCTCATACAACTCAATTTACGGTTAGTTATATTCAATTTTTGGACTTTTTTTGATATTTTCTGGAGTAACCACCTCAATTGGACGACCAGAACGTTTACCATCATCGGGGTCTGTACGACCACGTTTAAATTCAGCAAACCAATAATAAATGTTTTTTTTTGCGATGGAACAGAGTCCGAATAACACTTTAGAAACCATTGCTGAGCTTGTACAGTATTTTTTTATCAAGAAGCAATGATAAATGATCACAAGAAATTGCTTTGGATCAATTGTTTTGAAAATGTCAAAAGTAGCTTCACTTAAATGGCTGTCAGTTTTTCTAACTAATCGAAATGTCATGAAATTTCACACATGAAGACTGTCCCAGAAAGTATGAACGCAACCAAAAATCGCTACCATTTCGCAATGGTTCAGAATCTGTAAATTTTTATGGCTGCGTCCTGTTGTTTACACTCTTCTGTAACCACTTTTGCAGTTGTTTATTCGTTTTCATAAGTTTGTTTCGAAATGCGTGGACACTCAGCAGAGCAACGTCGAAAAATTGTGTACAAATGGTGCACAGAACGCGGACTGTCACTGAGAAAGATAGCAAAAATGGAAGGAGTAGGTGAAAAAGCAGTGCGAAAAGCAATTAGGAAGTTCGCTAACCCTCAGTTGGATAAGCGTATACTGAAGGCGTTCGAGCAAAAGAAGGAGGTTTCAGCTCGGGATGTGGCCAAAAAAGTGAGCACTTCGAAGTCAAATGTTCTTCGTTTGAATCTTCGAACCTATAAGAAGCAGAAACAACCAAAACCTAGTCCGAAACAAGAAGCATCGATCAGGCCGAGGGTTCGAAAGCTGTACAATACGATTGTTGCTGGAAATTTGAACTGCATAATCATGAACGACGAAACCTACGTGAAACTCGATTACAAATCCTTGCCGGGACCACAATATTATATGGTGCGAAAAGGCAAGTGTTAATCCAGTCCGAGACATCGATCGAAGTCGAAAATTGTGGTAAGGAAGTTATGGTCTGGCAAGAAATTTGTAGCTGCGGTAAGATTTCGAAACCCTTAATCACAACTGCTTCAATGAACAGCGAAATATACATCAAGGAATGTTTACAAAAACGACTTCTACCCCTGATTCGAAACCACAAGGATCCTGTTGTCTTCTGGCGAGATCTTGCTTCTTGCGACGACTCGAAATCAACGAGATCAAATCCACCAAATTGCCGACAACTTTGACCAATTGAGGAATTTTGGGCATTAACAAAGGCAAACCTTAGGAAACATGTCTCAGCAGCCGAAACCATTCATCAGTTCGAAAAAGATTGGAAAACAGTGTCAAAACTTGTCGCCAAGAAGTCTGTACGGAATTTCATGAGGAACGTGCACCAGCTAGTCTACAATGGGTAAGTAGCAAATGTTGAGAATAATATTCTGTTTGTTGTAGTCTAATATTATCAGTATATCGATTAAAATTTGAATATCTAACACTTGTGAATTATTTACAGCGAAATCAAAGTGCGTCCATACTTTCTGGGACAGTCTTTAGTCTTTTGAAAGTTGCTACTTCATAAACGACATATGGATTTAACTATGGTTGCGCCATCTGTGCGTCTGTCATACGACTTATTGAGAATTGTGCTACATGTTTCAACACTTAAAAATATATCAGAAAGCCTTTGACTTGCGCTCGATCAACTGTGAAAGAAATCATTTTTCTATGTACGAATACGTCGGTCTCAGAAAACGTCAATTTACACGATTTTTTCTAGGTGTGTAGTATAAGACAATAATTGGTGTATTGGTGTTCCGCAATATAATGCAAAGCAAGATTTAACTCCAACCCATAAGCTTACCCTAAAGATTGTACTAAAAAAATGCAACAAAAACAATTATGCTCGCCGAATAGTTAAGTTTTTACAAAGTTGGTTTGTCTCCGTACCAAGGACTTAACACTACTCTCCAAATCCTGTGAACCACTTGCGCTATCGCATTCAATCTTTCTTCAAACGTTGCATGTTTTCCGGAGTTTGCGCTTCATAACCACCCAGAATTTATTTACTGAACGAAGTTCTAATGAGCTTAGCGGATTTGCCTCCTTCAGCAAAAAAAAATCACTCTGTCAGCGGTTTCCCGTAATGGTACGATTCCAAATCCACTCAAAATAGAGTAACGCCTACGTGCACCGGAGGGAGGGCATCCAGGCAGGACATGCCGACACGAAAACTGCAAGCCGAGGATCTGTTTGGCGTCCTAATTAAGTCTGTGTCATCTTTCATTACGATGGATTTCAGCGACATATTGTGACGACATTTCTCTCCCAAATTTTCAATTTTTTCATACCCCTTCATCATTTTCATCAATTTTCACTATTGCCATAAAAAGTTATACACAAAAGGATTGTTGCATTTTTTCGAGTTCAATATTCTTCCCATGGCGATCACGTGTTCCGCATAGACTAGCCCGCTATAATGCTGGGGTAAGTTTGATTGGCTTGCACTCTCATTGCCCCACCGATTAGCTTAAAGAAAATTAAAATTCAAACCTTTCTATGAAAATGATTGCTTATTATAATCGCTCCATTTGTGGAAAAAATATGTCTACAATAAACATGACCAAACGTTCCAACACAGAAATGTTATTTATTTCATTATTATAATAGTAAAAACTATCATTTTGGGAATCGGAATTCCAAAATTCATGCGAATCCAACCACCACTGCTAGAGGATAAATTTTCATTTTCTCACGGAATGTGGAAACACTTCCATGGAAATTTAACACCAATAGAACAATGAATGGTTACTTAAGCAGCATGAGTCTGCCGCATTCATTGCCTGAAAGGCTCTGCTAATTTCCAACTAAATGCACCGTATAGCTCTATAAAATCCTGGACAAAACCATTGAAGGCACGCTTAGCTCTTTCAACGACGAACAGTACAGAAAATAGAAAAATTTGCATAAAAATGCAATTATTTATCTCATTCATTATCCTCACTCAGGCCGGGATGCGGAATATAGAGAAAACTCTTCTATCGGTCCCGGTTCGGATGTATGTTCCATACATTCACAGGGAGACGGTTTTCATGAAAGCTCATTGAAATGCTCCCAGTGTCTCCTTTCTATCCGCCCTGAATACCGTTGAATAGAGCGGGCAGAATAGAAAAAGTAGAAAGCGACCTGAATGCCGGTTTTCCAGTGATGATGCATCATCCTCATCGGAGAAACGTTGGAAGCTGCGCAAGGCTCAATCCAGGATTCATGCACAGGTACCTGCCTCGGATTCTCTCCAACTTTCCTTTGCTTGCTTCCACCCACATCACGGCCGCCGAACGGTCGGCCTTCGAGACATATTCATAATCCTGGACACTGCCGGCGACAAGCAGTCTGGCATTCACGGATACCTACCTACATCCCATCCTACCTTTCTCCGGTACGTCAAAGCATCTTTGTACTCCGAAAAATGGTGCATCTTTGTTTCAAAGCGTATCATCTGCGAGTATTCCCCTGACAACGGCAAGAATGATGATGATTTTCATGATGATGACGACGACGACGATGAAAAGCCGGAGCGAATGGTTCACGACTCAGTGTATCTGAGTGGGACAAAACTCCGGAATTTCCCAAGCTCCGACCAAAAAGAGAACAAAAGCGACTGTTTCTTTTGCCTTTACTCGAGCATCTAGTATTTCTATGGAGCTAAAATGTGGATGCCTGCGAATAATGTCAGGCAGATTTTAATGGCTTTTCACGCAGCTTTGAGGACATTTCGCTAAAAATTGAAAGTGCATTGCATTGCGAAGTTGTAGTGAAATTTGCAGTAATGAATGTCGTCATTACAAATGAAAAGTGCCATTAAAATTGACAGCATTTGATAGCGAAACGGAGGGTAATTCATTGTTTTACATTGAATAATTAAAATAATTACTTCAAACTTATTATGTTTTCGTTCTCAGAATAAATTTGGGTTTACAAAGGCTGGTTTGGCCACAATCCAACGACAAATATTTTTTCATGCTGTTTTTCTTCGAATCATCTCAGAAAAAAAATTATACACTGTTCAATCCATTTTCAATTGTAAAAAAAACAACATCCCGATTGTTGCTGCATGCGAAACGCACTCAACATGAAGTATGTTTCCCTGCTGGAATGACTATTTTATGGTACTATTTTGATCTTCTGACCACGACCATAAAACGACTATCTCCCCAGGATATCTCGCACCTTTTCGTTTTGAATGCCTTCACCAAAAAGGGACATCTTGGAACACCTGTCCAAAACTTCTTTGTGTCTCCCGAGGAGTTTCCTAGAAGGGATTCAAGCTTTGCTGTTGTTTCGCGTTCAATTATTCCATTGAATCGTTGTTTCCTACAACAAAACAACGAAAGATAGTTTCAACGAACACCCACGGCTCAAACTGTCTGCACGATGATGATCGGATAGCAACAACTGAAATCAAAACTGTCGGGATCGAAGCGATTTGATACACCAATAATTTACCCACGAATCGTGTTTCGGTTCAATTTGCTATGAATTTGATGGATACGATCGTTGGTAGTTTGTTTTATGAGACTAAATCATATCGAACTGTGATAGTTTTCCTTCTCCCGGGAGGTGCGTAGAAGCGACTTTGTTTTATGCTTATTTTAGTGTGATCATCGATGCTCATGCCGATCGAAAGAAAAAACCGTTGGACTGTTTTATGAATTGACGATGACACTCGGTTATGATAGGTTAATATTTGCGGCTCTGCAGTAAAAAACCATTGAAGCAACGCTTGCAGAGTTTGCCGGCGATTAGATTTCTTTGCCTTAATTATGTCCGAACAAGCGATAGGTCGGCCAGCACACGAACAAAATCAACGTGCCAAAGCAGCATTATATTTTTTTTCTTCAATTTGCACTCAGGTAACGAAAAAGTAGCACACAAAAATTGCCTGGTAGAGAAACCGGCAAATTATGCTTAGTAGTTATTAAAGTTAACTAGTTTTCCTGGAAATTTCATTCGGAGCGTCATACATCAATCTGAAAAATCAATTCCAATACGACATTAATATATAATTCTTATTAAGAGGGGTACTCTTCTAAAAAAGATATTCGTTGTATTGCTTTAACCGATAGATACATTATCTATTAACATAATTGCAATGTTTCAAAGTCGATCTTCGAATAATTTCGAGGAAATAATGGGTGCTTTTTTAAAAGGTCTCTATTGTCTGAATGTTGTTTTAAGTTGAAAGTGACGTCTCTACTCAGAATTAGGTTTTACACGATGATATTTAACAGCTGCAGGTAGTTTGTTTTTTTTTTTTGCGACTGCAAATTAAAAATTGAAAAATGACGAAAAAGTGCCTGTTTAAAATGTGTTGCACAGTGAAAAGAACTAAAAATATTGCATTGTATGCGTTTCCAGCATCAAGGAGCGATATTTGTATAAATCTATTTAGTGTCAAGCGATTTGCAATGAAATTCAAACCATCACTGGCCTTAGCCTGCTACGTTAGTGACACAGCAAGGAAAAAAAAGAAATTTTCACGTTGAGCCTCTGATGAACTTTTAAACTGTAAACAAACCACCGGCGGCTGTCAAAGAAAGTTCATTCTGTTCATTTTTTGAAGTTTTGTCATGTTCGTGAAAAACCTAATTGTTTTTACAAATCACCTTGAATAGGTTAACCCAAGAACAACGTTTCCAAATCGTGCAAATATCTTTTCAAAATCAGTGTTCAATTAAAACTATTTACAGTGCAAAATTCTCTTCAATGATGAGGCGCATTTTTGGTTGAGTGGATACGACAACATCAAAATTGCCGTATTTGGAGCGAAGATAATCCACACGTCGTTCAAGAATTACTGATGCATCCCGATAAATGTACGTTGATTAATGTAAACATTAAATTAAACCAGAATATTTTTCTATCAACAATGAAAGACCAGCTTACTTACTTTACTTTACTTTAATGGTGCACATCCCGTCATTTTTTGAATGAACGAATTGTAGATTTCCAGGATACTCGATCTTGAGCCGCCGTTTTCCAGTCGCTTTGTACTCCCGCTTCGCGTGCATCCTCTTCGATTGCGGAAAGCCAGCAATTGCGAGGTCTACCCCGCAGTCGACGACCTCTCCCAGATTCTTTGATGAACATCACGTAGGCCATTCTCTCTTCCGGAATTCTTGCTACATGTCCAGCCCACTGTAGTCTGCCGTGTTTTATAAGCCTTCCAATGTCCGCATCTTTGTATACTTGGTACGGCCCATGGTTCATGCGTCTGCGCCATTCTCCATTCTCTTTTTTGACGCCGAGTATTGAGCGCAGGATTTTTCTCTCAAATACGCCGAGTACTCGAACATCTGTTTCCTTCCACGACTATGCTTCGTGGCTGTATAGAACAACAGTTAGTATCAACGACTTGTATAGAGCAAGTTTGGTGCGTGTGTGCAAGCTACGAAACTTCAGCTGGTTACGGAGCCCGTAGAAAGCCCTATTAGCAGATGCAACACGCCTTTTTACCTCGCAGCTCATATCATTATCGCATGTCACTAGTGTTCCAAGATATATGAACTCGTCAACAACCTTGTATTGTACCCCATATATCTCCACCTCGGATCCTAAACCGTTTGGGCTGCCTCTTTCTCTACCAGCCACCATGTAATTAGTCTTGGTACAGTTTATCGTCAACCCTATTCTCGCAGCTTCTTTCTTGAAGGGCACAAAAGCCTCTTCCACAGCTCTACGATCCACATCAATAATATCAATGTCGTCTGTAAAACCAAGAAGCATGAAAGAGCAGCATAGTATTTAAAATTACAAACTTGAAAATTTTACAACGATTTTTTAACAGTCAAGCGAAATTCAAATTTTATTGAATAATACGAAAACAAGAACAGTTGTTCTTGTTTTCGTATTATTCACGCTCGAAAATGTCTGTTTATGTGCCCAATTCTCGCCATTTGCGGGAAGTTTTACTTTTCTGTGACAATTCACAAAAAAATGCAGCTGAAGCGCATCGAATGCTCTTAGAAACTTACGGTGATGCTGCTCCAAGTGAAAAAACGTGGCGGGAGTGGTTTCAACGTTTTAAAAATAGTGGTTTCGATGCCGAAGACAAACATGGTGACGGAAGAGAAAAAACCTTCGAAGATGATGGTGTGATTTACTAAGAGCTCTTAAAACCGGGTGAAACCATCACAGGAGATCGCTACCGAACGCAACTGATGCGCCTTAGTCGCGCGCTAAAAGAAAAGCGACCACAATATCAAGAGCGTCATGACAAAGTCATCCTCCAACACGACAATGCTCAGCCTCACTTCGCAAAAGTGGTCAAAAAGTACCTGGAATGGGAAGTCATGTCCCACCGGCCGTATTCCCCAGATGTCGCCTCGTCTGACTTCCACCTATTCCGTTCGATGGCACACGGCCTGGCAGATCAACATTTTCAATCCTTCGAAGAGTTGGAAAAATGAAATTGCAACCTGTCGTAAAGACTGTCCTAGAAAGTATGGACGCAACCAAAAACCGCTGCCATTTCGGAATGGTTCGGAATCTGTCAATTTTTATGGCTGCGTTCTGTTGTTTACACTCTTCTCCAACCACTTGAGCAATTGTTTATTCGTTTTTATTAGTTTGTTTCTAAATGCGTGGACTTTCAACAGAACAACGTCGAAAAATTGTGTCCAAATGGCGCACAGAACACGGACTGTCACTGAGAAAGATAGCAAAAATGGAAGGAATAAATGAAAATGCCGTGCGAAATGCAATCAGGAAGTTCGGTGAGGATAACACCTTTGAAGATAAACCGAAAACGGGTCGAAAATAAGGTCCTGCTAACTTTCAGTTGAATAAAAGTATACCGAAGACTTCGTTTGAATCTTCGAATCTATAAGAAGCAGAAATAACCAAAACGTAGTCCGAAACAAGAAGCATCGATCAGGCCGAGGGTTCGACAGCTGTACAATACGATTGTTGCTGGAAATTTGAACTGCATAATCATGGACGACGAAACCTACGTGAAACTCGATTACAAATCCTTGCCGGGACCACAATATTATACGGTGCGAGAAGGGCAAGTGTTAAACCAGTCCGAGACATTGATTGAAGTCGAAAAATTTGGTAAGAAAGCTATGGTCCGGCAAGCAATTTGTAGCTGCGGTAAGATTTCGAAACCCTTCATCACCACTGCTTCAATGAACAGCGAAATATACAACAAGGAATGTTTACATAAACGACTTCTACCCATGATTCGAAGCCGAAACGATCCTGTTGTCTTCTGGCCAGATCTTTCTTCTTGCCACTACTCGAAATCAACGGTAGAATGGTATACTACCAAAAATGTCACTTTCGTCCCAAAAGACATGAATCCACCAAATTGCCCACAACTTCGACCAATTGAGGAATTTTGGGCATTAACGAAGGCACATCTTAGGAAACATGTCCCGGCAGCCGAAACCATTCAACAGTTCGAAAAAGATTGGAAAAAAGTGTCAAAACTTGTCGCCAAGATGTCTGTACGGAATTTAATGAGGAACGTTCGCAAGAAGATGCGCCAGCTAGTCTACAATGGCTAAGTAGCAAATGTTGAGAATAATATTCTGTTGTTGTAGTCTAATATTATCAGTATATCGAATAAAATTTGAATATCTAACACTTGTTAATTATTTACAGCGAAATCAAAGTGCGTCCATACTTTTTGGGACAGTCTTTATAGAGCGATAATGCAAAAAACGTAAAAATTCTTATAAATTTCGTTCAAAACTATTTCAATTTATAGGTTATGCTAGTTGCTGCCCAAACGAATCGATTTCAACTAAACCCAGCTTCCGGTTTAGGAAAGCCAGATTCCGGAACAACAGGGCGAGATATGTTTAAAATTTTAAACCATCATTTAGAGAGAATGCAAAAATATTATATTGGGTGAAAACTGTTAAAAACTGAACATTTAGGGGTTGGTTGGTTTGTGCAAAAAGCATATATATTGTTTTGATTTTTTCGCGTTTCGCTTTCGGCTCATGTTAAAAGCTGCAAAGGTTTTGGTAGTGTATGTCCAAACAAACTTTTTTGTCCTTATTCAATATTCAAAGAAAAGTTTATGAGGAATCCCTTTATAATATTAATGAGTAGGTGGTTTAAAACAGGTTTTTAGAATTTCTACCATTTAGGTAATTTCAAAATTTGTTCTAACTAGGTCAATTTTAGAAATTTTATGAGTTTTAAGAAATGGCAATCCTCGCACATTTCAATTCACCCTCAATGCTGCAGACAGCTCTGAGAGGATGTTTCGAGCGCAGAGGTCGGCGATAGCTGCGATTTGATTTTCGGCATGACATAAATACCAACATCAACCGATACAACAATAATGAAAATTTGGCAAAAAAAACTGTCATTTCACTATACAACAAAAACTGCTCAAATTTCGATAGTTTTTTGGACAGTTCCCACTAGCTTATCTATAATAGAAGATTTTATTTGAGTTGTTCAAATTTTGTGCACTCAAAAATTTACTGCTAATGGATACTAATTACAGCCAGAAAATAGCAATATGTCAGACACTAACAATTATGAAAATTCCATTACATTCAGTCGAATTAGCACCACCCAAATGAAACTGTCTCCAGACTCATTGTGTACCAGATAATGCTCGGATCTCCGAACCCTGACTGCATTTGTCTCGTGCAGTTTAGTTCCCCACTGTCAACCTGGGAGACGTCGCTAACAAAGGCCGCAAATTGCAAAAGTGCTTCCGAAATCCGATGTGCGTTATTTGCTTCGCCCAGGGGTGTGACGTTCCACACAAGTCCCTTCTTGGTCTGGTTGGGCCCTTGCAAAATCCAAAGCCTGTCGTAGGATTGAAAAAAAACCGGCAAGCAAACAAACAAACAATCAAACAAGCAAACAGACGGAGGCACTTTTGTGGGTGCTTGAAATTTAATGGATATTTTGCTTCAATTAAATCCGATAAATAGAGTCCCATTGTCCGGGTGGCTTCTCTCAGCTTGGATACTCCGGCGGTAACCAGCCTCTGAGACTGATTCAATTCATTCGACGGGTAAGTGAAAAATGAAGCGACTAGCAAAGGAGTGTCATAAATTATTGTGTTAATAATGCAATTTTCATCGAGAACTGTGCAACGCAAATACATGGATTGATGAAAGTCGAAACCGAACTTAGTAGGCGACATTCGATGCGGGACCGAGTAGTTCTATTATAGCTATGATTTTCAATGGTTTCTAACCAAGAAACACCTTTATTTGTTGTATTTGTTTATACTGTAGACAAAACAAGTAATAAAATTACTCTTGGATACAGGGAAATAGAATTGATTGCAATTTCGAACTGTAACTTTTCATTAGAATTCTGTCATAATCAAGATGGGTAAATCAATCAAAGTTGATGAAAGTAAATCCATCAAACAAGCTGGCCTTCGTACGTTATCCGTTATTACGTTACTCGGACTGTCTTGACCTACACAAACAAACGATGTAAATGGCTCGATTACTCGGACTGTCTTGACCTACACAAACAAACGATGTAAATGGCTCGATTGGGCGCATACGCCTATTGATACCAGATAAAAGCCGAATTTAAATGAATTTTGAATTCTCATGTCCTTTGGGATTTACTATATATTTGATATAATTATACTTGGAACGGCAGCCCAACTGACAGGAAAATTTTTCTCACAAGACGGAAATCCATCAAATTTTGTACAATTTTTCTTAGAAGCGTATTAAAGATTAATTAATTATTTATTTTTTTATTAATTTATTTATTTATTTATTTATTTACTTATTTATTTATTTATTTATTCATTTATTTATTTATTTATTTATTTATTTATTTATTTATTTATTTATTTATTTATTTATTTATTTATTTATTTATTTATTTATTTATTTATTTATTTATTTATTTATTTATTTATTTATTTATTTATTTATTTATTTATTTATTTATTTATTTATTTATTTATTTATTTATTTATTTATTTATTTATTTATTTATTTATTTATTTATTTATTTATTTATTTATTTATTTATTTATTTATTTATTTATTTATTTATTTATTTATTTATTTATTTATTTATTTATTTATTTATTTATTTATTTATTTATTTATTTATTTATTTATTTATTTATTATTTATTTATTTATTTATTTATTTATTGATTTCGGCAATCAAATATAAGGCTAGTTCGCGACAAAATTCGAGCAGATCAATTTTGGAATAAAATTATTTGAGTTCAATCCAAGATGCATTTCTATACCTTCAATTATGTAATATTAGTTATCTTAAAACTAACTGCAACTATCCAATTTGGCTGCATGAGAAGAAATTATGAACTTTTGAGTTTACTCCAGCCATTAGGGTCTATGCATTCGAATTAGCTGCTTTTGTCCAAGAATTTGGAAATTTTTCTATTGAAGTATCTTGTTGTTTATATTAAGAGAGAGTTCTTTCATGAGAGCCCAACATCACCCGATAGGTCGCCACTCCAGGACAGTTAGGTTGATTCACCTCTTTCGATATAACATGGACTCCATTCGTTTTATATCATCCCAAAACATCTTTTGTGTAGTGACCAGATCAGGCCAGAATACCTAAAAAAGCGTCATGACTGCGCAGGAATGGTAATAATCGCTTCCTTACGTATTCTTTTCGGTGTATCTCTCTGTTTATCATCCCGGTAGTGGTGAAGCTTTGACTTGCTGGGCCACAGCTCCATACACCAAATATTTTTTTTCAAAACTTGACCTTCATTTTTCTTCATCCTGAAATGCTCCTCTACATCGTTCCGTTGCATGGCAGTATAAATAGGCATTCCAGGAAGCTGCTTAAAGTCTTCCAGCATTTTCCATTTGTTTTTTCTTTGTATTTTGTTATAGTAAAACATTTCGAGAAATAGAAAACTCTGGAAGTTATAGACCTTTCTTTTTTTATCCCATCCTGCGAAGAGCAAAGACCTCGGCGTACATACTTATAGTTCTGTTTCGATTAAATTGAAATTTTGACGAAACATATTTGTTTTATTTTAACAAGATCAAAAAAAACATGATTTTTCGAAATTGTTGGACTTTACGCGCCCTTTAGAAAAATAAATTGTAACCTTCGATTTCATAGACAATAAACTACTTCACTAATTATTATCCAATTTTGCATACAATTTATACATATAAAATATCCAACCCCAACATTTCCAACCGTCAACTAAGATTCAAATGAAAGCTCCAATTGTCCCATACAAAATTCCTGAATTTTATTTTGATTCGACTTCCGGAATCACAGGGTAATTAGTGAAAAAATCGTATTTCAAACTACTTCCTCACTATTCTCAGAAATAGCGTGATCGATTTTTACAATCTTGAGGTCAAATGAAAAGTATCATAGTCCCTAATAAAACACCAAAAACCTGTTTCAACCTAGTGGTATAATGATGCCTTTCTTATATCAATCATGCTATTATGTATAATACTGTGGTATTCCTCAAAATAATGTTCTTCAATTCTTAAAAGAATAACCGAAATCGGTTTGTATGACCGTCTTTTGATAAAAACTATCAATTGCAGAAGTTTTGAGATCGATTTAGAATTCTTTTACGGTTTTTCGCCCTTTTCAGTGATGGTATAAAACTTTCAACACACTTTACCCTGTATAACCGAATCCGGAAGTGGGATCCAGATGAAATTCAGGAATTATGTGTGCGACAATAGGACCTTCCATTTGAACCTAAATTTGTGAAAATCGGTCCGCCACCTATGAGAAAAATTAGAGCACATATTTTCACTTTTTTACACATTTTACCCCATAACTCCGGAACCGGAAGTCAGATCCAAATAATATTCAGGAATTTTGCATGGGAGCCCTTTCATTTGAATCTAAGTTTGTGACCATCGGTTCAGCCAAAAACCTCCGAAAAACACACATACCCACACATACTCACACATACACACACACAAATATTTTGCGTGCTTGACGAACTGAGTCGAATCATATATGAATGGTATTCAAATGCATATTTTCGGATATAACAAAAAATTAAATCATCGTTTAGAGTACAATAGCAAAATCGTATAAATCTTCAAAATTTTAATAAAAACTAGTAGAGTTGTACGTCATGTTAGTTTGTAGCCGTACGAATCAACTTCGATTATACCGGTTCTCGGGTTCCGGTGCTGGAAGTACGTGTAATAGTGAACCCACTTCTTTTTCCTAAGGATGAACTACGTGAGAAAAGCACTGTTACATTATGTGTGTTTTGATAGTTAATGCACAAACAATCCCTTGGTTTCTTTCAAAAATCGAAGAGAAACATTTTGAATAGAATACCGCAATATTATATATGAGAAAGGCATCATTACACCACTAGGTGGATTAAAACAGGTTTTATGGTATTTATTTAATATGCATTTAGCCGTTTTAAGTCTCGAATTACTGTAGTTGTTTTAATCCTGTAACTTTTTTAAAAGATGGTGGTTTTTACATCCGTATGAGAATGACAAACAAGGCTCAACTCAAATAGGTTTTTTTCATCCTATCGGTCCATTTAGATTCGTTGGTCCGATGGACATAAACAGAAATAAATATACAAATAATTATAAGTCAAACCATCAATTGCAATCGAATCAAACGCTTTCAGTGTTTAAAAGATGACTGCACCCATCATCTGCTTCGGAATAAGTTTATTCTGTCTACTGTGCGAGTCATTAGCACACCTAGAAAACTTGAATTACGTGTGGGATGTGAAAACTTTGTATTGAACTTTGTTTCATCAACGGATTCATCGCTGGTTTGCGAAGAAAGACAAACTAAGGCTTCTCGAACAAATGTTCAGCAGAAAAAACACGTGACCGAAAGTAAACATTTAGAATTTTTTTCCATTTCTCGTAAACGATAATAGCCATGTTATGCTTTTGTATGAAAGTTGTAAGACTTCCAATTTGCTATTCTACGTTTTCCGGTAGGCGCCCGGAGTCCTTCATGCATTTGGCATGACACTGCTGCAATGGGACTTCCCACTACAAAAGGAAACGCATAATGGAACCTAGGCAGACGGCAATTGGGTTTTATTTCATCGTAATTACGGTCGACCTTGTCGAGCTGCTAGGGGATTGCTAAAACCGGATACTACAAACATTGTCACTATCGCAGCGAAATCTTGGAACACAATTTAATTTCCTCAAGGATTATAGCCACACTCGGAGTCAATGGCTCGTTCCGGTTATGGAACGGGACCTTTTTCTGTGATGGCGTGCCTGCTAGCCCTTGTACCTTATGCTGTCATAAAGCTAATAGTTGCTCGAGAGGACGAAAACCTTGACAACGAGAACCCGCAGTGCGAGAATTAACTTTTGTCTAGACACGTTATATTGGTAGTTGAAAATGCTTCACGAATTTTGCTGTATCTTGGTGCACTGCCATATTGCAACATGCCTTTCAAAATACCAATCTTGCTTGTGATGCAGTTAGTATATATTTAATTCTGAAATGACATCTAAATCAATTCACAGGCATTTGCAAAACTTCAAGCTCTCAATGAAAAGTAGTCTTTATAATCCTAAATTCCTTCAGATCAAAAGTAATAAATACACTCATAGTGTTCATTCTCCTAAAACTGTGATTATCTTGAATCTTAGACAATCTTATTTTCGAAAAAGAATTTAACTTTTTACTTTCTCATAAACAGAAGCTATGCAACCACTGTGAAAACCGACATTTTATCGCGAGGATTGAAAATCCGAGTTTCATAAACCATTCGACTTAGTTCGTCGAAATCAGAGGCCCTATAGCCACATGGCCTACAAAACCAAAGTCTTGACATTACATTCCTTCTGTGGAAATTAAAAATGTTATCACACCTATTGCTGATAAATATAAAAATTTTCTTTTCAAGAGCGTGGCTCTTTACATAACACTAAACAATCGAACGAAATGCGTTCAACTAGCCGTATAATTCTTCAGTTTGGCAGGTTTGGTTAGTTGATGATCAAGTATAGCGGATCTCAGTTCCCAAGAAAGTGATTTTGTACTATCTCTGGTTTGATCACTCCAATTTTTACTAACAACTAGACCGATTTTTACATGTTCAGACCCAAAAAAGATATTTTAGTATTAAAATTTGATGTAGAATTTTGTTTGGATCCGATTCCCGGTTCCGGAATTACTGGGTGAATCGTTTTTGAATTTGCAGCTTGTCATTTAGAACAACAATGCAAAAAAAACAACAAAATTACAAACAAACGTACAACAATTTTGACTCATAAGATGGTCATGTGGTTCCATAGATCAGGCCTGACAGGTCATTTTTATTCCGAATAGATAGGTTTTTGCTATTTATCAATTTATTTTTTGCAGATTCTGATAAATTGAATTCCACACTAATTGAAATTGTCATTATAAAAACAGTAAACATGCAGAAACAATAAATAACGTAACGTTCTTGTGAAACAAATTTATAGTGGTGTGACTTTTTTTTGCCCATCACACTCCCCCACCCCAAAATACTTCAAATGCCCCCTGGTACAATAAATAACGTAACGTTCTGGTGAAACAAATTTATAGTGGTGTGACTTTTTTTTGCCCATCACACTCCCCCACCCCAAAATACTTCAAATGCCCCCTGGTACTGGACGCAACTACTCGCAGCGGAAAACAAGAAACAAATAAACACTGGGAATAATAATACTAGAAATTCAAATTTATTTTTCATTCAAATTTAATTTTGATACGAAGCCCGCTGAGATTCTATTTATTCATGGTTTGATGTGCAGTTAACAGTTATTAACATAAAGTGGAGTCCCAGTGGAAAAGATTTCCTTTGAAGGGATCCACAATTTAATTACTACGTTATTTTATTTTTTTCCATAAATACGTTTATTTCTTAAGGCAGTTTACATAAGTTTTTCTTCGCCGTAGCATCACTTTTACATAAAATTCTTATCCTAATTTAATTCTAACATAGTCACAACGATTTGAATTTATTAAAACATATTCCTCTTATTACTTAAACATCATCTTAGGTAACTCGTCATTAATTATGAAATCTACTCGGAAATATTATTTGAACCAAACGATTAACTTCTATAAATTATTAAATAAGCTGATATTTTCAGACATTTTGTTGATAATTTCATAAACTGTTTCGAGTTTCTTTGTATCATTACATAATTTTTATTCTAATTTAGCTATTGGTTGAACTCATGGACGCAGCTGGAATCAGAACTAAGTCTTAAAAGGGGCCTTTATTAAATTGAAACTCCAATTTTCTATATGAAATGATAAATAAGTTTCATGTATGAAAGGTCACGACAAGCAAGAATGTCTCGAACTGGGACATTGGATAGTCTACCTTGGGTACGCAAAGAATTTATTAGTTGAGATCTGACATCACGATACTCCACGCATGTCCAAACGACATGATCAATATCCCGATAACCTTCTCCGCAAGCACAATGATTAGTCTCGGAGAGCCCAATTCGAAGGAGATGTGCATCTAACTTGAAGTGATTGGACATGAGTCTGGACATCACACGAATGAAATCCCTACTCACATCCAGTCCCCTGAACCATGCCTTTGTCGATATTTCCGGAATAATTGAGTGCATCCACCGACCAGGATCATCTTTATCCCAAGAAGTTTGTCAGCTGGCAAGTGTTCTTTGGCGAGACAAGCTATAGAATTCGTTAAAAGCAATCGGTCTCTCATAAATTTCACCCTCAATAGCACCACGTTTGGCTAAAATATCGGCTCTTTCATTGCCAGGAATGGAGCAATGAGCCGGGACCCAGACTATAGTGATTAGATAATTATTATTCAATATGACGTTCAGGCACTGTTTTATTTTGCCCAGGAAAAACGGTTCAGTCTTGCCAGTCATGTTTGAGCGAATGGCTTCAATTGCACTCAGACTATCTGTGAAGAGGAAATAATGGTTTGGAGATAATGTGACGCTTACACTCAAACTATAATGAACTGCTGCTAGCTCTGCTATATAAACAGATGCAGGTTCTTGAAGCCTAAATGAAGCCGAAACATTATTGTTGAACATACCAAACCCTGTCGCTTCTTCAATTCGCGATCCATCCGTGTAAAACATTTTCTCAGAGTCAATATGCCTGAACTTACTTGAAAATATTTTTGGGATTTCCGCCGAGCGTAGATGATCCGGGAACTACGTTATGTTGGAAAGAAAATACAAATATATTAGGAAATTAGTTATTAATATGAAATACTGTTGACGATAAATCTATATATCTATATATATATATATATATATATATATATATATATATATATATATATATATATATATATATATATATATATATATATATATATATATATATATATATATATATATATAAATGCAGAGGTCATTCTTTGTAATCGCATCACTGAAGAACGTATGGACGGATTTACATGATTCTTTTTTTGTTTGATCAGTTCTTACCCCCACCGGGTTCGTACATCAAAAAAAATTAGGAAAATTTGCCGGAAAAGTGGGAAAAATCAATAAAATTATTTTGTATGGACAATGGAATTTTCCGTTGAAAAAGTCGTCAATTGATGTTTGGCGCGCAACGAGTTGCATAAGTGTTTGGTCGTCGAAGAAAAGAACACTAAATCGTAGAAAAAATCTTTTGGTGCGCAACGAATAGTTTTGTGTGGAGATTTCATATGCATGCTTGATGTGATGTGATTCGTCATTTCGAACCACGTGCCTAATAGGGTATCGAAATTATTGCTTGCCAAATGATTCAATGACGGAATGCATATGACTGCTCTAGAAAACCGCTGTTGGCATGAGAAAAAGTTTTAATATCATTTATCAGTTGATGGTTTGTATGTAATGGAGACAGATGAATAATATTGAACATCGAGGGCGTGAGTTTAACAAATCAGAAAATTTTTGAATGAATCAATGGACGAGCAGCCAAGGACCGAGTTATGTGGAGACGTATGCTTGATACAGCAAAGGACACCCCAAGCCTATAGCTGTTAGGTACAGGTACAGGTAATGGATTGAGACTGCCATTTTATATTTAATATTCTGTGAAGATTGTTCAAATTGGTAAGTTCAATTTCAAATTAAAATTGAGGCGTCGTCTCTCCAAGCAACCAAAAATAACCATTTTATTAGACCTCTGAAGTAAGCGTGGCACTATTTGGCAATTTGAACGAACATAACAAGTTCTGAGAAAACTTTCTCACTGCTTAAAAGCTGCACTAGGAACTAGAGTAGAAGTTTTTCTAGACACCAACGTTTCTGTTTGTTTTTTTTTTAAATCAATGGAAACAATTGATTACTCCAGGGAGCTAACATATTCAAAAAATCATATTTTTTCTATAATAATTTTTTATAACGATGCATTTCAAGAATGTTTTGTCAAGTTTTGAAGTCAATCGAAGTAGAAATCTTGGGCCTGTGCGCCGAGCTATTGCTTCTTCGTAGAATGAGATAGCCATAGACTTCCAGAGTTTCGTTCCAATAGGATTGAAAATTTCACAGAAAATTCTTCAAATGTTTTACTATAAGAAAATATACAGAAAATAATAAATGATTTTTCAAAAGTGTTAGACCCTACCCGCCCCTTAAGCCAAATCTTTCTTCAAACTTTTGATTACTTGGGCTAAATACAAATTCTATCGAACAACTCCAGAAGAGGAACTTTTCCTTTTATGTCGACGGCATTAGAGAGGGATCTCTGTTCAGTGCATTCATTGATTCAAAGAATGAGAAGACAATCTGTGCATTTTGCTTAACAGAAGTATTTCACATTTTCACATAAATTTTTGTTAATATTTCTTCTTTGGGCTAAAAACGAATGTGTGTCGAATTCCGTTAGTTGTAGGTGAGTAAATTGAGAGAAAAGTTTATACTAAGTGATTAGGGGATTAACGTTTGACAATTTTACTGCCCAAAAAAAATAAATTCGAACAAATAAATTTTGGGCGAGACGAAGTTCGACGGGCCAGCTACATTTGCTACATTTGCTACATTTGCTAAATATCTCGTTCAGTCTGTGCTTAAAATGGTACTTTAATCTAGCAGCAAATGTGGCACGATTTTTTATTCCTCGTATATCAGGCGGAAGTTCTTTATATTTAGTTGGACCAACAAAAAGGATCCGTTTTTGACCAAGGCTTGTAACTGTTCGAACACGAAACAAATTGTTACTGCGGTGTGTTTTTCGAGAATGGGATATAGTTGGGAACTGTAGGTTATGGTGAACTGTGGATTATCATGGATGAATAGCAACGTTTGGACATCACATAAGTATGTTATTGGTAAAACATTATGGTTTCTGTCAGAGTATAACAATAGACTCGAGAATAGTAAGGGTTTATTGAAAATGAGTTTTAGGCATCTGTTTTGTAGAGTTTGGAGTTTCTTCAGATAAGAACTAGCGGCTCGCCCCCACACCGATACCAAGTAATTGAGCTGTAAATGGATGTAAGCAAAATAAAAATTTAACAGAACACGCTGGGGAACAAAGGATTTAACTCTCCATAAAATACCGCAGTACGACGCCACGTGCTTAGCAACAAGCTTTATGTGGTGAGTCCATGTTAATGTGGGGTCGAAATATATGCCCAGATACTTGAAATAGTCAACTTTTTTAATAATATTGTGTCCGAGCTGGGGATGATTAAGCGTTGGTATGGTTTTCCTTATGGAACGGAGAATCATATACTTAGTCTTTGTGTCATTTAATGATGATAAGTTCGCATTAAAATATTGATCAAGAATTTTTAAATCACTTTCCATTGAGTTAATATTAGCGTTGATGTCACTGTCAGGATAGAACAGTGCTGTGTCGTCGGCGAATAGTCGTGGAGTTCCTTTAAGATGTAAATTACATAACACATGGATTAATAAGTCCCGAGACTAACAATGGAAACAACATTTTTTTCGCAAAATTTTTTTTTATTCATCAACATAATCACCTTTTTGGGTGATACAATGGTTCCAACATTTTTCCAATTTTTCAATACCATGTTTATAAAAAAATTATCTTTCGCTTCAAAATAAGCTTCAGTTTCAGCGATGGCCTCCTCATTTGAGCCAAATCTTTTTCCCTGGAGCATTTTTTTAAGATCAGCAAAGAGCCAGTAGTCACTGGGGGCTAAATCTGGCGAGTATGCGGGGTGGGGAAGCAGATCAAAGCCCAATTCGTTCAATTTCGCCATTGTTTTCATCAACTTGTGGCATTGTCTTGATGAAAAAGTTTTCTGTGCATGTGCGGCTTCCACAGGTCTACCCGAGCGTTCCGCGTCATTTGTGTCGGTACGACCACGTTTAAACTCGGCGAACCATCGACAAATCGTTGCTTTTGATGGACAAGAGTCCGGATAACATTTTTCAATCCATTGTTTCGCTTGGACGGTGTTTTTACCCATTAAAAACAATGTTTTATCAAAACACGAAACTCGGTTTTTTCCATTTTTTTAAACAAACTACAAAACGACTTTACTCCAACCTCGATAACTCAGCTGTTTCTGGTCGGATCGACTTAAAATTTTGACCCGTTTCAAGTAAAAGTTAGTACTCTAGAAAGACGTGGTTATTTCTTTACTACGAGCGCCATCTCTGCTTTAGTCTCGGGACTTATTGATCCATGTGTTAGAATGATGTTACCTGTAAAATTCGTATTTTTTCTGTGTAGTTACTTACTAAACGAACCGACTTCGGTTATACTGGTTCCAAGTTCTCGGTTCCAGAAGTGCCGGAAATAGTGGCCAAAAAGCTTTAAACGAGACTCACTCAATTTTCCCAGAAACGATTTGATTGATTTCCACAAACTGGCTCAAATAAAAGTTCCTATAGTATCATAAGTTGCTGTTTAATTTCATCCGGGTCCTACTTCTGGTTCCAGAACTATAGGGTAAAGTGTGTCATTTAGTGTGACGATGCAAAATAAAGATAGAAATGACATAACTGTTTATAAATTGAAAAGGTTATGTTAGTTTATGCTCAAAGAAAGTTTTTTATTTTATTCAAGAAATTAAAAAAAGTTCTTCACAGAATCTACTAGTGATGTTTTTGAACATATAAGTAATATGGGAAAGGCATCATTACACCATTAGGTGGATTAAAAAAGTTTTTTTTGTGGATTTGACATAATTTGATTGGGAATTTTCTCCCGTTAGTGGAATTCTAATAAGAACAATTGATCATGAAGTCTTTCAAAACTTTGTACGGTAGGTTTTGACAACGAATCTACAATATTGTCGACTTCATTATGAATTTTGTTCACATATTATTCAACAACCAAGATTTGAGTAGGAAATGCATCCTGAACCTAAGGCTAATGTTTATGAATATGATAATTTTCTAAAGTCTCAATATTCAATTTACTAGATATTTTTTCTGGTTTGGTCTATTAAAACCTTGGATTTTTTATCTCTTGATGTTCTTAAAATCATCCTTCACAAACTAATAAACTTATTCGGCTCGATCCTATTGTTATCATGTTTACCAGAAGTAAACCAATATTAAGAGTAGCTAAGTGTTAGTTATGATAACTGAACTGAAAAACTGCTGAAAAATTGTGTTGGATCTAATTGAAATTTGCTGAAAAATTGTGTTGCTGCTATTCTTGAAGTTGGACACCATAATTATCATATTTGGATTTGTTTTGTCATAAATTTTGTTTTCACTGTAACAATTGAATAGCTCCATACGAGGTTTTACTGTGTCATATTTAAGACCAGCAATATGTTGATTGGCCATTGTTCAACCTTAAAATATAGACATCGAGGAGGTCGAAACCTTCTGCAGAAGCTGGTATCCTTGAAAAGCACATTGTGTTTTCTTTCTTCGGTTTGTGGAAACAAAAATTGTATACAAGTGAATTGAGCATTCCTGATTTTGAACTATTTCAACGCATAACCATTCCCGAACCCTCCTGTGTTTTGAACAATGGCTTTGTTTACTATAATGAGTGAGACAATTTACGAGAAAATCAAGGGCAGTTGGTTGCTCAATATAATGCAGCAGATGGTGTTTATAGCACTGTTTTTGTGTTTTATGCTGTGTGAATTGAGCTAATCTTTCTGCAGCAAATCAACATTCATTAAACTATCGCTTTGAGTTCGAAACTATGAGGTACCTTTCAAAACAGCAAAAAGTGTGTAAACCGTAAAACGGACGCATCATTTCCTACGAACTAAACAGTTCCCAAAAGAAAAACTTGTGTTGGTAAAATACTGCGTCGAGCAGCTAGATGAAACTTTCACTTGGAAGAGATGCGTCAGCCTCAGAATGTGTCACCAATGTACAGCAGTTTTCCTGATGACATCAAGCTAGAGTGGATGCCACATTTTTTTTCCGGTTGTCGAACAGCAGCAGAAAGGAAATTGTCACCTCTCGTGAATGCCAATTAGTGGCGTATTTTTGCCTTGTGACTGCACAAGTGCATTCATCCGACCGATTAAGGATTTTTAATACTGATCCCCAGCAATGTACGTACTGAACAACGGTGCAACTGTGTGTTGTATTTTTTAAAGTATTTGCTTTCGGATGTGTTTATGTCGTTCAGTTGCTAGGCAGATACACAATGGTATTGTAAAATCAGTTTTGATTTAGATGATCAATTTATTTTAAACTACAATTCCATTCTACGGTGACAAGGAAAATCACGCTGCGTTGAACAGCTATAAATTCGGAAATCGAACCACTGATTATAATTGTAATTGTAGTCAATTTTATCTGAAAACGCAAATAGCGATCTTTAATGTTGAACAAAAATTTCTTCCAATAACATGAGCTTACTCGGTCACAGAGAAAAAAAAACGCAAACCATTCTAATGACCTGCTCCTCAAAGCGACTACATTCACAGCTAAGGTGGTTTTTGCATCGCACGAATCACGCCGTTGCATAAAACATCACACTGGCAGTTGGTGTGTAATGCAGTGCTAAATACCTCCAGATAAAAGGCACACCACTTATGAAAAATCTGCATATCAGTCAGAGTACGGATTGAGAGACAGAGAGAGAGAGAGAGAGAGAGAGAGAGAGAGAAAGAGACCCCGGCACCAAGCATTCAGTGCACGGACAGCCGGCCTGCCAGCCACTCGGCTAAGACTAAGCAGGCACTAAAAGGTACTGAGCAAGGCTTCCCGGTCCGGACTGATGATGATGTCGATATAGAAAAAAGCAAACACACAACATTAAAAACATAAAAGCAGAAGGTGTGTAATTATAATGAGCGCTATAAACAGCGCATAATTGTATAATTTCTCTTTTAAGTTCACAGCACTGGAAAATGGCGCTTCTCGAGTGGGCTTCTAGGTTTCTAATTACGACGCTCCCATCTGTGTTCTGCGCGGTGCACATCCCGAGTGTGGGTGGAGGAAAGCGTACAAATGTACGTGCCAACGTTAGGAGCCACGGCATCGGAACTTTCAATTACTAATGACATTCAACCGAAAAATTTTGCTTTTCACAGTTGCCGCAACCAGTCAACTTCTCGTTCTTCCTTCCTATCGGCTACGACGACGACGAGAACGACAACGAAGAGACCACTTGCTGGGTCCACATAAACTCAAATTCTGAAAATCGAAAATGATCTTTCAACCTGCTACCAAAACATCAAGAAGCTGAGTTCTTTTATTTTTCGACGGGAATCCATTTTATTTCGGTGCCTCCGAGAATTTAGGAAAAAAATATAAAACGATAAAACGTCTCACCCGGAATGTACGATGAATAAAGGCATTTCAGTAGCAATTTAAATCGCAACATGGTGTCTTTTGGATGGAGAAGATTCAGCGGAATGTGGGTGCGATGCGACGTGCCAAACGAATGGACTAAATACTGCACCAGGTACGATCCAATTCCTTCCAACTCAAAGTGAATCTGTGTGCTTTACGAGAATCCAAAATCTCATTACCGGTTCCCAAAATTCATGCCTTCTAAAAGACAAGTGTTTGAAATGAATACCACACCAAATTCTGTTCGCTGGGCTGCGCCGCATGAGATATTACATATTATTCGGAAACTGAAATGCACTTCACGGATGTTAGCTTTGATTTAATGGAATGCCAAAATAAACCACTGTGTTTTGAATAACCGCTGAGAGTCGGCTCGGTTCCACCACTAATGGCCGATGATTGGTTTGTCGCGGTTCATTATGATGGGTTCTTCTTTGCGTTCGAATCGCATATAAACTAATGTGATCTATTTTATTATTTGGTATCTATCGACCGATTAAGCATAATAGATATGATAAAAATGTTCTGTCCGATGACCATCTTTCAGTTTTCGTTATTCGAATTAGCATATTGCCGCGAAACTCAATTACCGGTAGAGACATCTGCGAATGAAAACTAAAATTAAAAACAACAAACTCAGACCAAAAATATTCCAATTTTTCTAATGAATTTGCCCGTTTTCTTAAGAAATTTGTTTAAAACATGAACTACACAGTAAAAAAATCTGCAAAATAAATGTAACAAAATCTCAATACTGACTTCAACAGTGAAGACGGAAATCTGTATTAGACATAATTTTTCATTAAATGTAACATAAATATCCGAAAATTTATTAATAATTTTTTTTTTCATAAAACGTTTTTTTCTTAAGGAAGTTCACATAAGTTTTTCTTCGCTGTAGTATCATTTTTACATTGTAGAATTCCTATTCTTATATAATAAAACATATTCCGTTAATTTTTTGAACATCATATTTCGTATTTCAGTATTTCGTCATTTATCATTAAATTTACTCAAGAATATTACTTGAACCAAACGATTAACTACTATAAATTATAAAATAGGCTGTTTATAAGATGTTACTTTAACATCATTTCTATTCAAAGGGTGTAGCCGGATTGCCATATAAAAACTGCCGCCAAACAGAACAAAAAATGATATACGCTGTTTGAAAGGGTTTACATTGGAGATGATTTTCCCAAAATTTTAACCCTTTAACTGTCATATTGGTGGAGTTAGAATGGTTCTTCTGATTTTCATTTTATTTAAATTTTTTAAAAACCTCTTTGGCAAAAAAATTGAAAAAAATCAGGAATATTTTAGGAATTATGGGAAACCTTCCAGATTTTTTTCAGAATTTTACAAAATGTATTTCGTGTGGAAAAATATGTTCAAAATTTTCTAATTTATTTTTAATCGCACTTACAATTTTGGTACTACTCTAGATTTTACATAAAAAATAAATCATTTTTGAGTACATTACGCTGTATTTTTTTCAGATTTTAAAAAATGTGGACGGGTATAATATCAGATTTTTAAAAAATAAATCATTCGGAAAAGCATGCGTCTCCATCAAAATGTCATCATCCTATGGAGACGCATGGTATTTAGTTCTAAAATCATATATCACATGCCCTTCGAACTAAATACCATGCGTTTCCATCTACAACTTGAGCTCAGAGCTTGAGTATTTACGTAATTAATAACAATAAAAGAATTTTATTCCTTATGTTATTTACACACGCCCGCACGCCTGGGTCGATTTACAAAGCAATGATGAAGGGAATGCATTAGTGAACATGTGTGCCAACGAACTGTTGTAATTCGTTTCTAACTTCAACATCTTGCGAAATAGTCTGGAGGTTTCGAGGTTAGCTATTAGCAGTCTTAAGAAATACTATAAACGAGATAGAACTAATGTCGAAGCGTCTGCAGCAAGTCCCGAAGGCCCAAAAAGAACGTATTAATTCGCATCGTCGATTATCTATACGAACAACATGTTCTTTTAAACTTAATATTTTCATTCTTTTGCTATTTCCTGAAGAGGACCGCTCTATTAAAGAGTTTCGGAAAATCGTATTGTTTTATCGCTTTAATCGAAATATGTATTAACTATGTATGTATGAAAACTGAGCTATGTATAAAAATTGAATTTCAAACGCTTTCGCAAATATTGTTCATCGAATTTACTTGCACTTAGTGGTCTTTTTCTGGTGTTTCGTGGAGTACTTTTCTCACGTATCAGCTCAAGGCCGTTTATTATGTATCTAGAAGTCGTCTCCATATAGCCCAGACTATGATCATTCTTTGCCTTCATTTGATCGATCCACCTTGCTCGCTTTGCTTCTCTTTCTCTTGAGCCTTCCGAATCACTTTCAAGAAGCATTTTTGAATGTTTGCCGTCTGTTATCCTGATGAAATGCCCTGCCGATCGTAGCTGTCTAATTTCATCTGGACGTATGATAGGAATGAATGAATACACGAATTCATGAACCACCACGATATCGTCGCCACACACTATTATTCGAGTAGGAAGGTGTTAAATTTTAAAGCATTATACATTTTGTTTTGACGGATTTACTGTCAGTCCGATCTCAGTTTGATTAATCCGTCTTTATGAGCTTGAGCCGTTTGACTTAGCTATCTTGTTGAGCAATTTCAGGAAACTTGGCTATTCACATCATGTGATACAGAACGTCGATGAACATTTTACCTTGAAACTGATAGTTTTTTAGATTTCGCTTGGTTTCTAATTTTCCTTGAATTTGCACTTGGTATCTAGGAATACTTTTTTCTGCAAAAGAACTACAATTTAATTGTCCTTTAGAATTTTTACTAAATATAGTTATTATTTGATTTGAATACAATAAATGTAAAATAAATGTAAAATGACCTATCAGTTCATGAATAAAAACTTTAAACCGCATATTAAAACCTAAATATTTGTTAATTCATTAGTTCTGATTCATGTTTCTCTCACCGATCCTTCCTTATGAGAATTCTTTCTTAAGCCCTGAACTCAAGTTGTAGATTGAAACGCGTGGTATTTAGATCTATGGGCATGTGATATATGATTTTAGAACTAAATACCATGTGTCTCCATCCGAAAGATTTTTTTAAAGTCTGATATTATACCCATCCACATTTTTTAAATCTGAAAAAAATACAGCGTAATGTACTCATAAATGACTTATTTTTAATGTAAAATCTAAAGTGGTACCAAAATTGTAAGTGCGATTTAAAAAAATTAAAAAATTTTGAATATTTTTTTTTCACATGACATACATTTTGAAAAATGTATTTTAGGAATTATGGTTTCCCATAATTTCTAAAATATTCCTGATTTTTTTCAATTTTTTTGCTAAAGAGGTTTTTGAAAAATTTAAATAAAATGAAAATCAGAAGAACCACCCCAACTCCACCAATATGACAGTTAAAAGGTTAAAATTTTGGGAAAATCATCTCCAATGTAAACCCTTTCAAACAGCGTATTTCAATTTTTGTTCTGTTTGGGGGCAGTTTTTATATGAAAACCTGTGTTTCATCGATTTTCAATTTTCTGCACAGATCTCAAAAAATGACACAGTTTTTCACAAACAAAATTCAATTTGCTAGGGAAAACTGAGAGAAAATGAATATCCGACAGAGTGGTGGAAAGTTACGAGACCTTTGTTTTTGCTCATCAAAACGATACCGATCAGCTATTATGTAACGGGAAACGTGCACAGATTTTGTACAGACTGTTTTTTTTGGCTTGATCACAGATTTTTGAGAAAATGATCGCATCCTTGGAGCTACCATGATACCGGCGGATAACAGGTAAGAAAGTAAAACAATGGTCTAATTGCATTAAGTATGGTTATGCATGTAAACACTATACAGAACTATTGTATTGTGTTTTCGGGTATAGTATGATCAGTAATGATCCTGCTTTTACAGAAGAATATGACAACCGCACTCATACATGGAAAAAAATCGTATAAATTTCAACATCATGGGACTAATCCAATGTGTTGGAATCTGGTCATCAGCTGATGTGGAAATTTCTATCGGTCAAATGTTGAAAACAAGGAACACAATTAATCATTCATTCACATCAACCCAGGAAAAGTTTAGTAGTTTTTCTCGCTGCGTTTTCCATAATCCGTGAGCTGTGGAATATACGAAATCCGAATAAAATCAGGTTAAGAATAGAACTTCTAACAAACCTGACTTCAGATCGCACACATTTTTGTTCTGAGTACAAATATATACATAAATATTTCATCCGTGTACGTTACAGAGACGTTAAATTGCTCAATGTAAGTTTAAGTTTTTCCCGGGCCCTGTGGTGGAGGAGGAGCACTATGAGGGAAGCTGAGCTGCAAGCAACCGGGCGGGTCATAGGTGGTGGATAATGCTTAGTCGCGATAGCAACTCGTTGTGACTCGCGACCCGAACCATGTAGCGGGGGCTGACTGCAGGTGTGGGTAGGACGAGGTAGTGGGCCCTACACGTTCTAGGCCTAAAAACCACAAGACCTAAAGCAGTTGGCCCTGACAAGGCGAGTTGGCGCCGCCTTTCAATATGCACCTGGCCCAAATCTCTCTCTTCTCGCGGTCCTTCAGCGTTACTGCAAGGTTGGCGCAGGCCTAGCTAGCCGCCCATAAAAAGGGCTTGCTCAGGAAGTTCAACAAGAAAATTCGGATGGATCTAATCGGCTCAGACCTTTGCGACGAAAACGGACAAGAGATTGGAAACTCGGTACGTGGAACTGTAAGTCTCTCAACTTCATCGGAAGCACGCGTATACTATCCGATATAGTGAAAGACCGCAAGTTCGACATCGTAGCGCTGCAGGAGGTGTGTTGGAAGGGGTCTACGGTGCGGGTCTTTCGCGGGAACCACACCATATACCAGAGCTGCGGCAACACACACGAGCTGGGAACAGCTTTTATGGTGGTGGGGGAGATGCAAAAGCGTGTGATCGGATGGTGGCCGGTCAGCGACAGAATGTGCAGGTTGAGGATCAAGGGCCGGTTCTTTAATATCAGCATAATTAACGTGCATAGTCCCCACCTCGGAAGTAGCGATGACGACAAAGACGAATTCTACGCGCAGCTGGAACGTGAATACGATCGCTGCCCAAGACATGACATCAAGATCGTCATCGGCGATTTCAATGCTCAGGTTGGCCAGGAGGTGGAGTTCAGACCGGTAGTTGGAAGGTTCAGCGCCCACCAGCAAACGAACGAGAACGGCCTAAGACTCATCGACTTTGCCACCTCCAAGAACATGGCCATAAAAAGCACCTTTTTCCAGCACCGCCTCCTGCACCGATACACCTGGAGATCACCCATGCAAACGGAGACACAAATCGATCACGTCCTGATTGATGGACGGCATTTCTCGGACATTATCGACGTACGAACCTATCGGGGCACTAACATCGACTCGGACCACTACCTTGTGATGGTTAAGCTGCGTCCAAAACTGTCCGTTGTGAATAACGTACGGTACCGGCGCCCGCCGCGGTATAATCTGGACCGACTGAGGGACACCGAGGTCGCGACTGCCTACGCGCGGCATCTCGAAGCAGCGTTGCTAGCGGAGGAGGAGTTCAATGATGTTCCCCTGGAGGACTGCTGGACCAGAACTAAAGCAGCCATCAGCAATGCTGCGGAGAGCGTCCTGGGATACGTGCCAAGGAGTCGACGGAACGAATGGTTCGACGGCGAATGCCAGGAGATATTGGACGAGAAGAATGCAGCACGCGCAGCGATGTTGCGTCAAGCCACCCGTCAGAACGTGGAATCTTATCGACAGAGACGAAAGCAGCAAACTCGCCTTTTCCGGGACAAAAAGCGCCGCCTGGAAGAGTCGGAGAGAGAGGAGATGGAGATGCTGTATCGTTCTCAGGATACACGGGCGTTCTACAGGAAGCTGAATGACTCTCGCAACGGCTTCATGCCGCGAGCCGAAATGTGTAGAGACAAGGAAGGTGGCATCCTGACGGACGAACGTGAGGTGATCGAAAGGTGGAGGCAGCACTACGATGAACATCTGAATAGTGCACAGGCGGACAATCAGGCGTTGGAGGAGGAAGATTATGTCAGTGTTGCAGCCGACGGAGATGTACCAGTGCCCACTATGAACGAGGTCAAGGAGGCTATCCAACAGCTCAAGAACAACAAAGCAGCTGGTAAGGATGGTCTAGGAGCAGAACTCTTCAAAAAGGGACCGGAGAAACTGACGGAATGCATGCACCGAATAATCGAAGAGATCTGGGACAGAGAACAGCTACCGGAGGAGTGGAAGGAAGGGGTCATCACCCCGATATACAAGAAAGGTGACAAATTGGACTGTGCAAACTACAGGGCAATCACAGTGTCAAATGCCGCCTACAAAGTGTTATCCCAGATCCTGTTCCGGCGCCTATCACCACTGGTAAATGGATTTGTCGGGAGTTATCAGGCCGGGTTCATCAACGGCAGATCAACAAACGACCAAATCTTCACTATACGGCAAATCCTCCAAAAATGCCGTGAATACCGGGTCCCGACGCATCATCTGTTCATCGACTTCAAAGCCGCATACGACACGGTTGACCGTGTAGAGCTATGGAAAATTATGGACGAGAACGGCTTCCCTGGGAAGCTGACAAGACTGATTAAGGCTACGATGGATGGTGTACAGTGTTGTGTCAAGATTGCGGGCGGTTTCTCTGAACCGTTCGAATCACGTAGGGGATTAAGACAAGGTGATGGGTTGTCCTGCCTGCTGTTCAACATCGCACTTGAAGGAGTTATGCGAAGAGCGCGGTTCAACATGCGGGGCACGATTTTCACGAGGTCCGGACAATTCGTGTGCTTCGCTGATGACGTGGATATAATCGGTAGAAACAAGGAGACGGTAGCAGATCTGTATACCCGACTAAAGCGCGAAGCGGCACGAGTAGGACTGAGGATAAATGTGTCTAAGACAAAGTACATGCTGGCTGGCGGAACTGAACGCGATAGGCAACGTCTGGGCAGCAGTATTACGATCGACGGCGACGAGTTGGAGGTGGTTGACGAGTTCATCTATCTTGGCTCAATGGTGACTGCGGACAACGACACCAGCCGGGAGATCAGGAGGCGCATTATATCCGGAAGTCGTGCCTACTATGGACTCCACAAAACATTGAGATCCAGGAAACTTCACCCCCACACGAAGTGCACCATGTACAAATCACTGATAAGACCGGTGGTTCTCTACGGGCACGAAACGTGGACAATGCTCGAGGAGGACCTGCAAGCACTCGAAGTCTTCGAAAGGAGGGTGCTGAGAACGATCTTCGGTGGTGTGCAGGAGAATGGAGTGTGGAGGAGAAGAATGAACCACGAACTAGCGCAACTCTACGGTGAGCCAAGTATCCGGAAAGTAGCCCAGGTTGGAAGGGTACGGTGGGCGGGGCATGTCGTGAGAATGCCGGACAACAGCCCCACCAAGTTGGTGTTCACCTCTAATCCGGCAGGTACAAGACAAAGAGGAGCGCAGCGTTCACGGTGGCTGGACCAAGTGGAGCGAAACCTGGATAGTATCGGGCGCCGACGTGGTTGGAGGCAAGCAGCCATGGATCGAGTTACATGGAGAAGAATTGTTGATCAGATAAAATCTTAAAAGATGTAATATCAGAAATATATATAAGTTTAAGTGTATGAAATATACATGTGTTTCAAGTAAACCATAATGAAAATGGCGGACACATTGAGCTCGCATGTTAGCTTTGAAACGATATTGTCCGATGTTGAACTTTGAAACATCTTAATTATATATCAGATTGCTCAGGGGACTACAAGAAAGTACATTTAATGCATCATATTCAACGCCGTTTGTGATGTCTCGTTTTCTCCTGACACCATGTACTTTAAAGTTTTATAATTAAATTCAGTTTTTTTGCAATATCTGTCACAATCGTTCTTGCAAACAAAATATGTTTTGACACTTACATTTCACACGGTAATAGCTATCCAATAAGCCATAGATTGTTAAAATCCGTAAATTTTTAATGGAGATATCGATATTTTTCTGTTAGCGGAAACCGACTTTTAGCAGCTTTTTATTGCTGGATCGCATTGTTCTACTTTCCCTAGGAACACAAGTACTCTCATTGCTATCAAGCAGATTAAGGGGAGGAAATGGTCCGCTATTCTCACCTTTGTCCATTCATTCGATGTCGCTATTGTTGGGATCATCTTCATGAGCGTTCCTTGTCTCGCTTTTGGTTTACCCAGGTGTTAGATTTGTTGTTAACTGTGACAGACGAACCTAGTTATACATTTTGTCTTGTTCAGGTTCTCACAGGGATTTTCACAATGAACAGCTTTCTGACAATATTGACAAGTGGCCAGCTGACTGTTGTAGGTGACCAACGATTTAGCTGGGTACACTGTTTGTTGACCAAAAATCACAAAACAAGATATGGACATCTTTGAGCGCATGCGGTGTACGCACCAGGATACTGGAGGACAAATTGTTGCATTCTTCCTTTTCGAAACTAAATCGTTAGTCTAAACTAAAGGCAGTAATTTTTATAATTACATAAAAAACATAATTATTCAAATTGGACTCAAAATAATCACCTTCTGCGATAGTAGCAGAATGTGAGGGTGCGAGCGAGCAAGGGTGCGATAACCCTATCGTAGGCAGAATTAAATACCTGCTGCAGGTGTCAGTTATGTGAAGTTACAGACAACAAAGCAACCCCCACGATGGTCCTCCGGCAGGATGTGTGTGTTAAATATTAAAGGCCGTTTCTTCAACTACAGTATCATCTACGTACACTGCTCACGTGATACGAGACCCAATGAAGAGAAGGAAACATTTTACTCGCAGCTGGAACGACAGCTGCCCACGGCGAGATGTAAAACTCGCCATCAGTGCCATGAACACACAGGTCGGCCGGGAGGATATGTAGAGGCCTGTAATCGGACTGGAGAGCATGGCTTCCAACGATAACGGCCAACGATGCGTGAACTTTGTGTGCGCTCAAAACTATCGACGGTGCACAACACTCAATCTCGAGCAGCTACGTAGTGTTCGTACTGCCGAGCAATACGCGCATTAGCTGGATCTAGTACTGAAAATGGAAGAGCAGCTTGACGCGGTGAGTCTTGAAGATGACTGGAGGAATAAAAGGTCCACCAAAAGTAGCACTGTCGCAACCGTACTAGGCACGATGTTATCGATTCGAGGAAATGACTGTTTTGACGGCGAATGCCAGCAAATGGTCGAAGAGAAAAATGCAGCAAGGACGAGGAAGCTGCAACACCGCACGAGTGCGAACGAGGGACGATATAGATAGGCGCGGAATAGACAGAACTCGGTTTTCTGGAGAAAAAAGCGACACAGGAATCAATCTTGGTGCATGCTCAGCCGACGACAGATTCCCAGCACTTGGTCTGGCGGAGATAAGTGATGGGATCGACAAGCAGTTACTCAAACATGGAAGAGAAGTACTGGATAGAGCGCTGTATTGATGATTTCTAAGATTTGGGAGGAGGAGACACTACCGCAGGCATGGATGGAAGCAGTGGTATGCCCCGTCTACAAAAAGAGTGATAAGTTTGACTGTTGCAATTATCGAGAAATAACATTGCTGAACGCCGCCTACAATGTACTCTCCCAAATCCTTTGCCGTCGTCTATCAGCAATAGCTAAGGAACTCATAGGGCCGTACCAAACGGGACTTACGTGCCACTACGGACCACATATTCGCGATAAGACAAGTACTCCAGAAGTATCGTGAATTCAACGTACCCACACATCATCTATTCGTTGACTTCAAAGTTGTCCCTTCGAATCTCCGAGAGGTCTACGGCAAGGTGATGGGGTTTCTTATCTCTTGTTCAATATTTTCTTAAAAGATGTGATTCGAAGAGGATCTACACGAGTGGTACGATCTTCCGAAAGTCCGTACAGCTTTTTAACTTCGCTGCCATCGTTGATATAGTGACACGTAACCTTAAGAAGATGACGGAAACAAACATCGGACTTAAAACTGAAGCTAGATGTAACGGACTGACTAGAAATGCGTCAAAAACAAAACACATAAGAAGAAGAGGCTCTAAAGAAGAAACACTGTGCCTCACACCACGAATATTGATAGATGATGACGACGAATTTGAACTCAGGAAAACCATTCGATCGAGTAAAGTACGCCATCGCACGAAATTGACTATCTACAATACGCTCATTCGACCGGTTGTTCTTTATGGCCACGCGACCTGGACTATATTGGCAGAGGCAGTTGGCAGCCCTTAGTGTTTTCGAACGATAGGTGCGTACCCGAGTGAGCAGTAAAAATTTTTACCCGTTCCCGACCAAAAACCCGTCGGGTACGGGTACGGGTCGGGTTTCGAGTAAAATACTCGAGACCCGACCATCTCTACTACGGACCATCTATGCTGGAGTGCAGATGGTAGACGGAACGGTGTATGAACTACCAATTGCAAGAGATGGCTGAACTGATTTTCACAAACTTAGATTCAAATGGAAGGTCTTAAGATGCCATAAGAATATCCCAATTGTCATTCGGATCAAACCCCTGGTTCCGGAGACAGGAAACTTAGTGCAAAAATGTCAATTTCAAGAATTTTTTTTTTCATAAGCTATATCTAAAGACTGTCCCAGAAAGTATGGACGCAAACAAAAACCGCTGCCATTTCTCAATAGTTCAGAATCTGTCAATTTTTATGACTGCGTCCTGTTGTTTACTCTCTTCTCTAACCACTTGTGCAGTTGTTTATTCGTTTTCATTAGTTTGTTTCGAAATGCGTGGACTTTCAGCAGAACAACGTCGGAAAATTGTGTACAAATGGTGCACAAAACGCGGACTGTCACTGAGAAAGATAGCAAAAATGAAAGGAGTAAGTGAAAAAGTGCAATCAGGAAGTTCGATGAGGATAACACCTTTGAGGATAAACCGAAAGAATAAAGAATAAACATTCGAGCAAAAGAAGGAGATTTCAGTTCGGGATGTGGCCAAAAAGTGACCACTTTGAATCTTCGAACCTATAAGAAGCAGAAACAATCAAAACGTAGTCGGAAACAAGAAGCATCGATCGGGCCGAGGGTTCGAAAGCTGTACAATACGATTTATGCTGGAAATTTGAACTGCATAATCATGGACGACGAAACCTACATGAAACTCGCTTACAAATCCTTGCCGGGACCACAATATTATACGGTGCGAGAAGAGCAAGTGTTGAACCAGTCCGAGGCATTGATTGAAGTCGAAAAATTTGGTAAGAAAGCTATGGTCTGGCAAGCAATTTGTAGCTGCGGTAAGATTTTGAAACCCTTCATCACCATTGCTTCAATGAACAGTGAAATATACATCAAGGAATGTTTACAAAAACGACTTCTACCCATGATTCGAAGCCACAAGGATCCTGTTGTTCGACCAATTGAGGAATTTTGGGCATTAGCGAAGGCACATCTTAGGAAGCATGACTCGGCAGTCGAAACCATTCAACAGTTCAAAAATATTGGAAAAAAGTGTCAAAACTTGTCGCCAAGAAGTCTGTATGGAATTTAATGAGGAGCGTTCGCAAGAAGGTGCGCAGGCTAGTATATAATGGCTAAGTAGCAAATGTTGAGAATAATATTCTGTTGTTCAGTATTTCGAATAAAATTTGAATAACTAACACTTGTGAATTATTCACAGCAAAATCAAAGTGCGTCCATACTTTCTGGGACAGTCTTTAGTTAATTTCCCTGAGAGTCTGTAATCAAATAAACAATTGATTTGGTTTGCTGAATTATATCCAAGTCCGACTACCGGTACATTATTTTTCCAAAATTCAAATCGCCATAGAGAATCTTTAAAAATGTGTAGGTTTTATAAGTGTATGGTTGAATAAACCGAATGTCACTATGCCAATATCCAGCTTTCGGTTCCGGAAGTACCGACAATAGTAATCAAATGTGATAAAACGGAGCTCACTTTACTTTATCATATATGATTGATGATGATTGATTTTTACTAACTTTAATTCAAATGTAGTATATCATTGTAGTAGTATTATGCAATAGAAATCTCCAAAACTCTTACCTAAACTTTTTTAAATTGTAATATTTCGGGGAATTTCTGCTGTTTGGAGAAAATGAAAATATGAGAAAGGCAGCATTGCACCACTAGCTGAATTAAAACAGGTTTAATTATTTTAAACATGTTCCATTACTATGTGTGTGCATGATTTGTGTATTGAATAGTTGTATAGAATTCATGCAACAATTACGGGAAGTTGCCGTTTTCATCCTGAACCTAACCTGACTGGGAGGGGCTCTGTCAAGAACCGAACAGTAAACCAAATACAGGCCAGCCAGACACGGAACAAGGTCGGGAACACTTTTCGTGAAGAGGTAGTTTATAAATAACGCCGCGGGAGGTTGATTGCAAAAATTTGATTGTTCATTATGTGAACTGCTGCCGCCGTGGTCGTCAATGACAATTCCAGCACCATTGCGAGAGATAGAGAGAGAGAGTGTCGCGCCGTTCCGCATGTTCTCCATGCCACGGAGGGGTCGTCTCTACTGTCTTCATCTGCCACCACTTCACGTGTTCACACTCGGCATCTCGGCCGAGAAGCCGGTCGAGAGACCACACCACAAAAGGCAGCACCGAATAGCTTTTATTTAATTTTTACTTTCATGATTTTTTGCAATTTTTTATCCAAAACCATTTGCTGCCGGTGTCTGCCTAAACTGGCTAACTGCTGGCTTTCGGTAGCCAACCATCAGCCGCCAGTGTGAGTATGAATCCATATCGATGTCCTGCAAATGCTCGGGTGGCTTCGATAGGACCGTGTTTGACGCGAACGCGGGACCAGTAGAGAGGAAATTGTCGCAACAATAGAGGCGTCGTCATATGGGTTTTATCCTTTTTAATTACTTTTCACTGTAGGTGAATGTTTTCGGCACGTTTCTGGCGAAAATTTTCTCTGATTGGGGAGGTGAATTTGAACTAAAATATGTGTTGTTGTCTGCAAACGGCTGTTGTTTAATATTTGTCGTATTATATTCTTAAATTGAGCTACACTTTTTGTGCTTCTTTTTGTCGATACTAAAATTATTACTCACGAGCAAACTTTTCTTTATCGTTTATTATTATGACTTACTCTCAGCGAGCATCGAGTCTTTTGGAACTCCTCTTAAAAGAGAATGTTGATAGGATTTTTTATTAGCCGTTATCACAAAAAATCTCAAGAATTGATAAATAGGATGCTAGGTATTATTCTCAAAAGATGGGACCAGGATTCTTTAATTGATTTTTGATTAGCACTCGGACACTAATCCTTGGCAATCCTCAACGATTCAAATCCCAATAAATATAATCCTTTCTATCTTTCCTTTTTTCTCTGTTGCGAGTGTCGGTGCAATGTTCTATTATAGTAAAACCGAAACTTTACAAACATATGCTAATTTGCATTATCGCCGTATCCTCCCATTGTAATCTCGTTATCTGTGGCAGTCGGAAAAAGATAGGAGGGTGAAGTCTGCCAAGTTGGATGACGCGTTTAAAAAATATTATTTGATTTTTTTTACTTCGATGGAACAATTTGCATAACAATGAATAAACAAATGCTCGTTGGGTTGCGGCAAACAAAAAACAGTCTGTCGGTTATAAGGTGGTATTTATCTACCGAAGTGCGAAGGGTTCGCGACTACAAGAGTAATCATTGCACCCTTAAAGGTGCTTCGAGCTCGTTACAGTTGCCCAAGCAACTTGAAGTCGAGTTGTCTACTTTGTACTAACGGTATTATTTGTAGGACATATTGGAAACAATTTGGGCCTATTGTTTGCTGCATATTTATCATTTTATATTTTTAAAATCAGATTTAAGGTAATACTGGTAGATGCTTTTAAGAGAAAAAAAGCTTTTTTATGCGAACGTTTCCTTTTATACGTACGTTTTTATACGAACTTCGAAAGCTCGTTTGTGCATATGGTAGCGCAAATTGAATATGCTAATAGTAGAATGTTGCTAAACTACCAGTTACTTTATCGAAATTCATCAGAAGCGATAAACATCAGGCTGTTTAGTCTTTCTTTATACAATGGATATAGAATTATTGGAAAGCTCGACTTTTGATCAGAGCCACGGAGAACCCTAGTGTTATATATTATTCGACTCTGCTGGACGAGATCAGAAATTGTCTGGGTACGTGCGTGTATATGCGTATGTATGTGTTTCTTCACAAGTTCATTTCATCTACTCCAAATTCTCGGAGAACCGATTTCAGCAACCTTAGACTCATCTGAAGGCTAGTACTAACACATTTTGCGCCAACTCAAACAAATATTGTAGCGAAGAAATCGAAAAATCACTATTATTTCTATCCGCATCCGCTATTTTCTAAAAAAGTGGCAAGTGATGTATTTTTGCAGTTTCGTAAATGTGTTACTGAATATTACCCGAATAAATCTGAATGAATTTGTGTCAAAAATCAATGAACAAAAGTTGTTGTAATGAGACAGTTCGAATGGCTAGAGAAAGGCTGATATGATGTTTCTTTTAGATGCGTGGTAGTCGATAGAGAACATAGAACATTATAACTCGAGAGCAAAAAATTGTTATGTAGAACAATATAAATTTTCAGTTTGAAAACATGTACGAAAAACATCAACGGGAATCAATTCAGCTACCTAAGTCATGGATTGAACCGGTAACCGGTAACCGGTACATGTAACACATATTACACACAATTGACAAGACTTGCAAATGATATCTTCAAACAAATCAAAACCAAATCAAACCCAAATTTGTCACCACTGTACATTTTTGTAACTATTATAATGTTCTAAGAATTTAAAACACAACTGCCTTTTATTCAGGATGGATTTTTCGAAACAAAACATAACAAAAATGATTATCAACAGCGATAAAACTGAAAGGTATCAATTCATCACAGAAGGCATCCGTATCCTAGGAAACGACTTTGTTGCAGGACCTCACACACACCTCGTCTACAGGATTCAAATTGCGCATCTGATCAGGCTCTGACCAGACCGAAGTAGACTGCATGTCGCTTAACAACGTGTCCTCAGTTGAGGTCGAGAACAATGCGAACAAAGGTGAAGTTTTCCAAATTGTACAATTTAGTCTATTTGGAGAAACACTGAAACACAACAGACAGTTCGAGAAAATTTCTTGCTAACAAAAAAAGGCCTGTGTTGTATGTGCACAAAGGTGCGAGAAAACTAAAACGAATGCATAGCGGGAAACAAAAGGACCAGCTGACACCACTGAAGGGAAGGAAAAGAATATACTTCCCTTGAATAGTCAAAATAGTCCATGCAGGAGATTGGAATACCTGATTTCACGCTAAATCTGGATTGAATGGAAGATGAATAAAATGTTGCAAATCCAGGTCGCATTGGGATATTTCACGCTGAGATGGATTCATGATGACAATGGTTTGCAAAAGCGAAGGATATTTATCCTTCCACAATGCATCAATATGTATGTACTCATAGTCACGCGACACCCGAGCTCAAGGTCAAATAAATTGTTAAACGCGAAAGCGAGTTACACGGCTTGGTTGTGGAACTCCTAAATCGAATAGTTTTTAGTTGCCAAACTGAAATGATATTGGATAGTACTAACTAATACTTTGAATTCGAAGTTAGAAGAAGAACTTTAAGTTTCAGAATAGTATTTATTACGGTAACGGACGTATTTTGACCACCCTAATATGTTTTGGCCCGTCACTCAAATTTTTGGTTGTAATCAAAATGAAGTGCATATTCATGTGAGATAACTACTAGAGCTGAGATGAATAGGAGCACTGTTACCCTATATGTGGTTAAATATTAAACATTCAAATAGTATCTGAGATTCTCGCATTCGAAATGAGTCTTCTGACCAAATCTATATATTATTTGATTGTAACAGATCTCAACTTCGGACGATACGGTGAGAACGGGAAGCCGAACCTTTCTAAATCAAATTTTCAAAATGGTGGTCATTTTGAAAATGTTTGGTTCATAAAATTTGATTTTCTTATCTTCAAACGAATATCTGCAGATACTCCAAATGGAATTTTCCGACCTTCTTTTGTCTCTGTACAATAAAATTTAGAGTATGGGTCATTTTTTCTACCGTTGAAAAACAGAAAAAGGAATTGAATGGGAATGTCAGAAAGAGTCTATGTTTATGCTTTTGCTTATGTACTTAATGAAGCCATCGTAAACTCGAAGCACGAGTAACGGCATCTTAATGGAATAATTATGTGCCAGTAAACTTCGCAGAATTGATTTAATTAAACAGGGATCAATTTCAAGTAGCGGTGAAGGTGACTTTTGTTGTGGCGTTAATTGAAGTTTTGCACTGAAATATTGTGCAATTATGTTTTATTTAAGAAGAACGGCTTAACACTGTTATTTTTTAGTTTTGGAAGTAATAATTGTGTTTAGACTACTCGTGAAATTTATGTCAGTGCAGTGACTCTAATGTCTAATGCTCATCTTTAAAATTTTTAAATTTTTGTCGCTCGCATTTTGAATAATATCTCGAAAAGACTATAAACAACGATTCATCCCGAAACCATGTTAATAAAATAGCAATGTTGAATTTTTAAAACGAGGGTTATTCAATGTACTTTGAAAGCATAAATCCTAAAACTCAATTTTTTCTGGGAACATTAAAAGTTTCTCTCCATAGTTCTCTAAAAACTACTGGACACAAGACAACACAAGAAACTTCTTCGTACCAGGTTTGTAAAATATGTCAATTCTCAAACATCATTTGATCTTCTGAAGTCTACCAGAATGTGTTGAGGTTTATTGAGTTTTCCGATGCCCTATAAAAATTTTCGGAAACCTTCAAACCTTCTCCGACATAATAAACTCAAATATCTTTCAATGCTACTGTTCCGACTTCCGGTTCCGGAATTACAGGATAAAGGATAAAGCAGTTACATAGAACACGAAAAAATATGATTTCTGGGGGCTTAAATCAGTTCCAATCGATAAACCATTACGTATCCATTCCGGCTATACCAGTCCGGAAGCACTGGAAATAGTGGTCACAAGCTCTAAAATGGAACGAAAAAAGCGAAAAGATTTATGAGGAAAATTTGAAAATAGCTTAATAATTTATTGCGTATATTGTAAACAAAAGTTACTATTTATAACAATAAAACTTAAATAAAAGTATAATAAGCAGCTATACCTTTTTGCTAAAATATTATGTTTTTAACCAATAAAACAAGAAATGACTTCAATATTATCTCCGTAAAACATTGTAGAGGGGGTACAACAAGTGCCCCTTAGAGAGAAGTGACAGAAAAAGCCCTGGGCATGCGAATTTTTTTTATTTAAATAATGTATTTAAAAGTCTTCTGATAGTGCAGTCACAGACTAACAGACATGACAGTATGAGTAAATTCTTATAAAAATAATTTTTCGTGATGCACTAGTTCCATCTATATTGTACTGCGCGAACTATTTACTATCTGTACACCCCTTGTGTTATGTAAAAGTTTTTTTACTAGTTGGTTCCCCTCGTTTGTCAACACCAATCAGCTGCTTGCAGGGATGCCTGATTTCATCAAAATATTTGAAAATGAATCGTCACAATAAATTATTGGATTACGTTGATAATATATTTAACTTTTTCGCGATGTTGGAAGGTAACCATTTATTTTTCTCAACGTTGCTCATCTAGATTATTTTTTATTGTGTTGGTAATTTTCACCCGAAATTAAGTGGCGGCAGACAAGAAGCAAGTAAATATTGTAACAAAACGGGTTCGATTTTGTATTGCGTTGGAGGATGAGAAGTAGGCACAATTATGTATATAGTTTTGGCAATATGTATTAAATCTGTATCCTGCATGAAATTCACATGGACGTATACAAATCAATACATTACAGGTAATTCTGTATGAATGGCAACTCTGTTAATAAATGAAAAAAATAAACACAGTCTAGATGACAGACAGGATGTTTTCGATAGGGTAACGTGGCGCCATCATGACACATGTGAGTACTGTCCCAAATAAAGGAATATTCGAAATAACCGTTGAAATGATTGAAGAATCTAATTTGAGTGTCCTGTCTGTTAGTCTGTGGTGCAGTTCCCCCGGGGCCGAATTTTCTCTCAGCGACTCTGTGTACCGGTGGTGTAATGTTGTCAATGAAAACTGTAAATAAAATTCACCTACATGCTGTGACCAAAACTGATTAAAAATCCAATCACAAAGTAGATTTTATCAAACACATCATATTGACAAGATGTCCAGCTCTCACATTTTCCAAACAAATCATTGGAAACATCCTTTTTTGCGAGCGTGGCGCCCTCAGGCGAGTCCGCATCGAATCTTGTACATACAAGTAGTTGAGAGAAATGTCAAATGCATGCGCCTCAAAATAGCAGCTCTGCGCACCCGTGCAATTGACATGATATGTTCAATGTGGTGCCGTACGATGGCATTGCTGAACTGAAGATTGATTTCGATGCAAGCTGATTAAACAACAAGCCCTGTTTAGCTTCAGTTTTTCATATTTAACAGAAACATAAGTGCAGAGTTTCGCTTGGTTCGATTATTTTCGAATTATTGATTTAATCGAAATATAGTATGAAAACAAAGACTTTGTCTCTATAATCAGTATTCATGTTTATATGAAATAATTTTTTCATTGAATTTATTGTTAGTGGATATTTAAAATGGAACAAATACTAGCAAGTAAATTATTCTAATATGCAAGTCTTGTTAGCTTTCAACCAAACAAGCTAACCGTGACTGAACCGTTCGAACTTTGATTGAAATAATTGTCTCATTAAAGACTGTACCAGAAAGTATGGACGCACTTTGATTTCGCTGTAAATAATACACAAGTGTTAGATATTCATTTTATTCGAATTACTGATAATATTAGACTACAACAACTGAATATTATGCTCTACATTTGCTACTTAGCCATTATAGACTACCTGCGATCCTTCTTGTGAACGTTCCTCATTAAATTCCGTACAGACTTCTTGGCGACAAGTTTTGACACTTTTTTCCAATCTTTTTGAACTGTTGAATGGTTTCGGCTGCCGAAACATGTTTCCTAAGATGTGCCTTCGTTAATGTCCCAAATTGGTCGAAGTTTAGGGCAATTTGGTGGATTCATGTCTTTTGGGACGAAAGTAACATTTTTGGTAGTATACCATTCTACCGTTAATTTCGAGTAGTGGCAAGAAGCAAATTCTTACCAGAAGACAACAGGATCCTTGTGGCTTCGAATCATGGGTAGAAGTCGTTTTTGTAAACATTCCTTGATGTATATTTCGCTGTTCATTGAAGCAGTGGTGATGAAGATTACAGCTTTGTTGCCAAATTTTTTGACTTCAATCGATGCCTCAGACTGGTTTAACACTTAGCCTTCTCGCACCGTATAATATTGTGGTCCCGGCAAGGATTTGTAATCGAGTTTCACGTAGGTTTCGTCGTCCATGATTATGCAGTTCAAATTTCCAGCAACAATCGTATTGTACAGCTTTCGAACCCCCAGCCTGATCGATGCTTCTTGTTTCGGACTACGTTTTGGTTGTTTCTGCTCCTTATAGGTTCAAAGATTCAAACGTTCTTTAGCACGAAGAACATTTGACTTCGAAGTGCCCACTTTGTTGGCCACATCCCGAACTGAAACCTCCTTCTTTTGCTCGAACGCCTTCAGTATACGTTTATCCAACTGAGGGTTTGTATAGGACCTTTTTTTCGATCCGTTTTCGGTTTATCCTCGAAGGTGTCATCCTCACCGAACTTCCTGGTTGCATTTCGCACGGCTTTTTTACTTACTCCTTCCATTTTTGCTATCTTTCTCAGTGACAGTCCGCGTTCTGTGCACCATTTGTTCACCATTTTTCGACGTTGTTCTGCTGAAAGTCAACGCATTTCGAAACAAACTAATGAAAACGAATAAACAACTGCACAAGTGGTTAGAGAAGAGTGTAAACAACAGGACGCATCCATTAAAAATTGATAGATTCTGAACCATTGCGAAATGGCAGCGGTTTTTGGTTGCGTTCATACTTTCTGGGACAGTCTTTATCCTATTAAATAAGGTTAAATTTTATCCAGATCCGATTTCCAGGATAGTGAAAGATAAAAATGTCTAACCCTCATATATTGACATAAAAGACTACGAAGTTTTCGATTGTATTCAGTTTGTTCGATTCAGATTGTAAAACTATTCGAACTTGTAGATCTGGCTTACTTACTGCAACTGTAGCCTGCAAACTTACTGCAACTGTAGCAGTCTCCCGATTCCGGTTCCGGAAACAGTTATCCAAGATATCCAATATGAAACTTGCGTCGATTTTCGTGAAATGTTCATGAGAGAGGAGCCATTACACCACTAGGTGGTTGAATTGAAAGATGCCTTTTTTGTCATTTGTTACTTTTCAAATATTTATTTAACGGAAATTTATCAATATCCCGTCGATATTTTTCAAAAAGAAAATTCAAGATATCACCAGATCTCGTAATCTCATGAATTTCGAAGACATCTAAAAAAAATTTTTAGCTTTGCGGTTTTTTAATAATAAATTATAATAATTTATAATAAGTTTTTTCTAACGTGAATTTTCGAAGTTCTGCGATTTTTATGCGTTATGTATCCTTCCACCAAAAAGACGTGAGTGTAAAATCATCCGGAATTAGATGATATCCAACAATGTACGACGAATCAATTGATGATGGCAATAGTGAACCATTGCTTCCCCCCATTCCCTGGATAGTCAATGAGAACATCTCTCCTCCAGCTAAAAAAGGCGGGTGGGTAATGTCAGAGACATAACTGGATGTCGTAAATACGAAGGCAACTGACATGTTCCTTAACACTCCGAATATCAATTAGTTGATCAATTGTATGAATTATGCAAGCATTCCAAGGGGAGGACGCTTAGAACAATGTGCCAATCACACATTAACACAATGCTTTTATCAATATTGGCACTTTCGTTTTCATACAGTTGCACAGTTGCGGCACACAAAAGGCTCATTTTTGACAAGTAGATGTTTTATGGGGAACAGCGTGGCACACTTAGACTCACAGTATATCACGTGTTTTTTTAGAGGCCCAATATAGTTTGTGTTAAGCGACTCTCCCCTTGAAGCATTCCCTTTTTTCGCAAAAACAAAGGAGGCTTCACTTGATCTCGAATACTGTGAATTTCACACAGCGAAAAGTGCACAAAACTGAACAAACAGTTCTAGGTTTGCACTAAACTGAGGTTGTTTACCTTCGATTCTCTTTTCGTTGTTTTTCGCCAATGCAAACAACTGGCAGCTGTGACGTAATCGCTCTTGTCGTAAGCGAAACTAGCTTTGCAAACGACACACAATACATCTGCTCGCAGTGGCGATAGAATTCAAACTGATCCAATTTTGCTAAGAGGTTTCTTTTAACGTGATTTCGTTTATAGCTTTTTCACTAATGGGCGATCCTAACGGCTATAAAAATAGCAGCATATAGAATTTTAATGTCGATTATTTCATTTTGGATTTGCATTTCATTGAAAGAAACTATCAGGATACTGTACGGGATTCATTCCTGCCTTTCAGAAGGACCAAATTGTGGAACTTACTACGATATTAAGCACTGTTCGGAACATTTTTCTCGAACGATTTGTTGTACAGCAGCAGATATTTTGTTCTCTTCCTCAGAACGCATTCTGATTGGCTGGTGTTGACATGGGTGAAATGAGACAAGTTTTTCAATAGTGTACTATTGAAATACTTCAATGCTTTTGCTATACACATTTAAGTTGAAAAATTTCGAATCTATTGGTAGCTAGATTATATAAATCCTTTCACAGATCACTGAGCTATGAGCTTTCAAAATACGAGAAAGGCAAACGCGCCTTATGAATTATCCTCTTTGATACTCGTTTATACCAAACATTTCACAAAAGTTGAATTTTGAATTGTTTGAGATTATGTCGAACAACTGAAAATTTTATCATAAAATTGTGATCATATTTCCGATGGCATGTAGCAAAAATTATGTTGATTCGTTAGATACAACAAGAGATATTCACGATCAAAAACTCATCACTCTCTCAGAGGGTAAATTTTGAAAAGGCGCCCCGTAATAAAGTAAGTTGTACTCACGACAAAAGAAACAACGGATCAATTGTGAAAAATACTTAAACCGGACCTATGCTACCGAAGGAGCCTAAAGGACAGATTGATAACATTAATATTTCCGACGCTCTTATACACTAGTCCCACCTGAATCGTGTTGGTGAGTTCTCGTCGACAAGGTAAGCTGTTGAGTTGTTGGATGCTTTTTGGATAGGTGAATCTATCGGCCATAGCTTCGAAACCGGTCATGCTGGTACATCTGCTGGCGCATGCAGGCAAATGAACATCCTCTTCAAAGTCGAAACCCATCAACGTCTCACGGTAAAGATCCTCACGACTGTTGAGAGACAGCGAGGTAAACTCAGTAGGCAGAACAAAGGCTAATTATTACCTTTCAAACGTTTTCTAGCACGCTTGGATCCAAGAGGTTCATCCATTCAACAGTTGTTTTCGTTTGGCAACACAATTTCTCACACTGGTAAACGTCAAAATTTACATCTCAAGTGGAGCTCTATTAGGCACTTCATTCATGACAGAATGTGAGTACCGATGTCTACTGGACAATAAACGTTGACTAACAGGAGGAAACAGCTGCAGGGAGGTAATTGCGTTTACCCCAAACATGAGTCACTTCATGTGACTTAGGGTGTTCCTTTGACAGAATTTTTTTACATTTTTGTTCGACCATTCGTTTTCCGTATGTAATCTCAAAAAGAAATTTCTTCAAACGCAATTTTCTGGCTTCGAATATAGGGATCTAAAATCATAAGATCAGCAAAGCAACAACATATAGAAACCCTAACGCACACATTATTAAGTTGTTGGCAGGCTGCCCGAGGTCAAACTCGTTTTGTAATTAGACATATACTTGCAACTGAAGAATATTATTATTTGTTCAACAGTGATTAGTTAAGTGCTACCGCAAAATAATTACAACATGAGTATCAAAATTTGCTGCTCGAATCTTCCGAAGTGTCTGTCACGAATGCTATGGTAATAGCGTTTAGAATCCCAACAGTATCGATCCGTTAGTTTTTGATCGCACATTACTCGAACAATGCAGTGGAAGGGGCACTTAAAGTAGCACTTTCGAAGTACAATTGAACACAATACATTTAGAGCTTTTCAATATTCTAACAACGCGAACAATACCCGGCTGAGGGTCGGACGGTCGATTGAAAAGCTGTCTATCGATGAGTGCGATTTGTAACAGTATTTTCCGTATTGTACGCAATTATGGTCTCATGGGCACTACAAAACCGTAAATATTTGCACCACATAAATCACTATTGTCTCACTCTCGCTTGCACACAGAGACGGTTTTGTCTCTCGTTGCGCGATTACCGGTCCAGCTGGATGGTGCCGCACTAGAAGACAAACATGGAGGGAGAACAGCGACAATACACGGAATAAAAATGTGCAAACATGAGACCGAGACGACACCGTCAATTAGCGACAACGACGGTGGCTCATCAGAAGTGCCAACTGCAGTTGCCATTGTTCTGACGGATTGTTCGGGTCAAACGGGGTTTGTTGACCGGGTCGGGGTCGATGACAGGGCCGAAGCGCCGTTTATGAAAACGTGAGACAAACAGATTGATTTGAAAGTTGGACATTTTTCTCTCTCTGTGTATTCTTTGAAGTTTTGTCAAAACTTCTTATGATAGGATCTCCAATTCTTTTTTTTTTCTCGATATTTACATCAATTGTGATTTTGGCCTTGATGATTATAATATTGTCATGTACAAAATCTCGCTCGACACATGACGTTTGTGTTTTATATGACAAGCTTTTCAGTTCTAAATTCATAACTGATTCAATCTAGAATACCTATCCGCCTTTTCATTTAATATCTTCCGCATCTCCCAGTTATTACTTATCGAAAAGAACCAATTAAAATCGATATAGTAGACATCATGCGGCAATTAAAACCAAATAACATAAGACTATGAAGTTAATGTGGTTCTGAAAAAAAACGGTTCACACTTTGGCCAAAGAGAACAGACATCCAAGTTAATACAAACTTTTTCAAAAAACGGTGTAAAACATACAAGTGAGAATTATTTCAAATTCACTGTTGCGTAAGATTTTGCATGTATGAATTGCAATTAGGGGAAGATGGGGTAAAATGCATCCCCTAAGAAATTTTGCTATAGGAGAAGATGTTCGGTTGCCGGCACCCCACTGTATCTTTTAACAGAAAGCTAATATCGTCATGTCAAGTGTGTAATAGACGCACGTTCTTTTTGTACCGAATACCAAAGCTTGTACATTTTGCTGCACTTAAAACAAATTGTAATTGTGTGAAAATCAACACAAAAGTTTTTACTTTTTTGTAGTATCATAAAATGAAAAGCATCAATCGAAAAGGTGAGTGGATTGCATATTTATGAGGTGAAAGCGATCTATTTCGTGATTAATAACCGGATGCTATCAAAATTTTCTCAACCAAAGTTTTTTTCGTCATTTTTAAAATGTCTACTGTGTTTGGTTACCGGCACCTTAAGGTGTTCGGTTACCGGTACCCCATTTTTTCGACAAATCGCGAAAAATTGTCAGTGATATGCAGAGATGCCAAATCTGTAAATTTATCTGTAAATTATCAAATTTCTTAGTTAACATGTCAACCTTTTTTCGTCTAAAGCCTTTTTACAGACTTTTGAAATTTCGATTGTTTGCAGACATTCGTCAAAAATTACAGACTTTTGATTTGGCGCGATCTTTTCATTTTCGCTAGCTAAACTTATTGTACTACCTGTCATCTCAGGTGATATGCAACACGTGGACAACTTGACGGCCTCAATATATCCGTCATATAAGTAAAAACTTTGATTCTCTGGTTCTGTTAGACCATAACGCCCGATCGAAAAACATGAAAAAAACGCTTGACCGGAAAATATGAATAATATACATTTTAAATTACGTGAAGTCATGGGTATTTCGACATAGAGAGAGGATGATCTTAAACATAGGGCTAACATCCATCAATACAACAAAGTAAAACACATGACAAATACGGGGCAAAACGCATCATCTTACATCTTCTTTTCCTTATTTGAATAAAGTTATAGTCATATTATGGAAAAAATACTTTCCAGATGGAAGATTGTACACTATTATTTATTAAATTAAAAACTTATATTAAGGACCTGAATGACTTCAGTTAAAAGGTCCTTGATGAAGAAAAAAATAACATATATAATTTTTGTAAGCAAATTCTTAAGAGTGTTGCCCTACACTTCAGGTCATTTTGCCCCCATAAACATGGGACGACAACTTTGACAATTTTTCCATACAGTGGTAGATACATCATCTGTATTAAAACTTATTTAAGAAAAAACGAAAGTTTGAAAAAGATGTTTACTGGCTACAAAATTAAAATCATGTTTCTCCTTCTAGAAAATTATTATGGAACGAACACCAAAAATGACATAATTTGTTTTTGGTGATTTTTCCAGATATGATTGAAACATCGCTACCAAAATTTTATAGAAATCTATTGTCATGACGGACTTTCAACTTCATTAAAATTTCTGCGAAAAAATTTGAATCCAACTAAGAAGAGAAGGAGGTGCATTTTGCTTCGAGGGTGCGTTCTACCCCATCTTCCCCTATATGTAAGCGCAATCGGAAGAAGCCATAAGGGATAGCTAAGCTGATCAACGCACCTCTATAGGCGAATTGCTACTTAGTGGTCACCGTTAAACTTCTTAGACACGTTGAAATCTCTACATGGACGTTTGTTCACTGTACTTTAGCAGTATATAAGAACTCATGGATAATACAACATTTGTGTGTGCTCCTACATAAATTGCAGCCCCTTACAGTGTCATTTCTATCTCGTTGTTCATAAATCGAATTTTTGGCAACATTTCAGCCTGTCCCATTCGTCGTAATTGTTATTACCCAATCGTAATAGATTTGTTTGTTCAAATTACCCATTGAAAGTTGACCCTTCACAAAGCCTTGTCCAATACATAGGGGACATTATTCTCATCACAAAGCTAACACTACCCAAAAGCTAGCACAAAATAAATACTTGAATTAAAATTACATACCAGCAACACACCGTCTGTCTCGGAAACAGTAGTGCAATGGATTGATTTGTGTGCGACACACGGTCAACACTCTTCGTGCGGGAAAATGTATCTCCGGTGTGCGAACCGAAGCAGCAACATTCTGATTAATTTAGATCCAAGAACCATACCGGAATGATGTTCCGTATGCAGAGGTAACTGTTTCAGGTTCCAGTAGTAAGTCCAATTATTTAAATTTAAACCGACTGCGAATTCCCAGCAACAATTGGCAACTCATTCACTTATTCGTTTGTTGATAATCGTGGAGGGTCCAGATATATGATATAATAGATCTGATTGTTTGTCTGGTAATCGCTTTCATAGCATGAAGGGAGAACTAACGCATCTACATTTGCGTATGATCGGATCGCAGCTCATACATAGTGGCATGTTTATGAAAGCATTTTTACGCGGTATTTGTGTACTATTAATAGTAAAAACTATAAGTCTTCTTAGCGGTTTATATTGAACTGCTAGGTGGCATTAGCAGTGTTTCTACAAAAAGTGCAAATGCACTGATGAGTTTAAGGCTTGTTCACCTAAATACGTATATCTCTTCAAATGCTTCTTCAACACGTGAAAAATTTCACCGACTGATGAACGTATGTCTGTTCATAATGGAAAATCTATTTTGGTGATACTAAAAGCTTTTAAGGGGCCGGTAGGGTCTAAAACATCTGAAAAATCATTTATTATTTTCTTTGTATTTTCTCATAGTAAACATTTCAAGAAAATTCTGTGAAATTTTCAAGCCTATCGGAACAAAACTCAGCAAGTTATAGGCCTTTATCTTTGCTTATCTCATACTGCGAAGAAGTAAGAGCTCGACACACAGGCCCAAGATTTCTGTCTCGATCCCGACCTAAAAACTTGACAAAACATTCTTGAAATGTTTCATTATAACAAATCATAAAAGAATAATAATAATAATAATGATTAATAAATTGTTTCCATTTCCATTTATAGACAAAAAACTTTAAACGCGTTTTTCACGAAAGCAGGTTTTGAAAGTCCATCGTCATTCAAAAATTACTGAACTATTTTTTTTTAAATTTTGCACACACTTTCTATATATAAAAAACCAGACCCCAAAGCTTTCCTTTTCGTTGTTTGTTACTTTACTCCTTCTTCAGTGTATCGGTTTTCTAAGTTTTTAGTAAATAACATTCCGAAATACGTATCTATATTATAACGTTTGATATACTTTTGTAAAAATAATGACTATGAAAATAGTGACTTTATGAGAGTGTAATGACGTGACATAGTAGAATTGAACGGTACAACAACAGTACTATTAGTGACAATATTCTACTAACAGCTCAAACGGAAATCTAGTGTACAAAATGTTGTTCGAATGATGCTTTTTATCATTCAAAATATTTGAAATAATTTTGTTGCATGATAATTCTAGAAAAAATTCTCAAAAATGATGATTTTTTTCATCACTTAAACCCTACTGTTTTTTCTGTTACTCATGGTTTTCTCACGCATCTGAAAATTTATTCCTAAATTGCTGATCATATTTCTGGTTCCATGAAAAAAAATGATATTACTGCGTTTCTTACAACTTGAGATATTCGCAATCAAAATCTTGCCAGTTTTCTTGGTAAATTTAGGATTTTCCCATCATACAATTAGACGTACGCCAAAACTTGATATCTCAGTGCCGCTTATCTCGTTTTTTAACTAAATAGACTAACGGCCAACGAACGAAATACTGGTTCTGAATCATCCTTAACGATTTTAAATTATCAAAAGTAACAAAAGAACTACTGACAAAAGGCCCAGACTCTTGACTAAAACATTTTCGGAAAACCTACGCCGAATGATTTCGAAAAATTTCTTTAATACTCCAACGTTTTTGAGGGTTTTCACTAACATTTTTCTACACGTTAAATCTCCACTGTGCTGAATCAAACGAGATGTTTGTGAATCCAACTCTGGAACATTCTAACGATTTCTGTTACTTCAGTATAGTAATGAGAAGTCACAGTAGGGCATACGGCCAAAACAGGAACACGGGACACATGCCGTGCGAGCCAATTTATTTTGACTTATGAATCCGATGCAACGATTTCGATGTCATGGTAACATTATTATAACAAGAAACAATAGTTACAGCAATTAAGTGAAAATGTATGATTACTTATAATTTTGTTCGTAAATTTCCTGACGAAATCCAGAAAAAACTGATTCTACACTGTAAACATTTTTATTAATAAGGTCGCAATGCTTGAGTCATTTAATTAATATCTGGACAAACTGTTTATTTTACTGTAGCGTGTAAAGTTCTTGGATCGGGAATGTTTTGACAATAGTTTGCTTCCAAATGTTTCTTCTTTCAGTGCTAAAATGTTGTCATGATTCATTTTGTTTCTTAAAAGTAATACTTGATAGAGACCACAAATCGAAAATTCGAAGGTGTTGAAAACGATGTTGATATCTCAGATATCTCCAAAAATCTGAAGCAGAATGCTGTGGCCAATAGAGATAGACGGAAGTTGTTTAGTAAAGAGATGACATTTTGGTCAATTGGTTTCTCGTCAAAACCATCATTTTTCGTTAAAGGCCAACGTTTCGAAGGTTATACCATCATCTTCAGGGCAAAACTACTACAAATATTTTTCGTCAAGTATGGTGTAACATTTATAATAGTTGGTTGAATTTATTATAAATGTTACACCATACTTGACGAAACAAAAATAAAAATATTTGTAGTCGTTTTGCCCTGAAGATGAAGGTATAACCTTCGAAACGTTGGCCTTTAACGAAAAATAAATGTTTTGACGAGAAACGAATTGAACAAAAAGCCATCTCTTTATTTGAAACAACATCAACTGCTCGCACCCGCATCAATTAAGTTGTTTAGTAAGAATCTTACGAAATGGAACGCCGTTTGGCATAATAGTTATTTGGCATAATGGTTATTGGCGTAATGATAATTCGGCATAATGCGGTTACACCTGATCGTTTTCAATGACCTGCTTTCCCACCTCAATGCTGCTCGTTCAGATTTAAATGAGGGATAGCCCCTAGCTTTAGGTAATCCAGGCGAACGCTCCCAATTAAACAGAGGTGATTTCTTTGACCAAAAAAAAACTATGAAATCCCAAATGTACAAGCAGAAGTGTCTGAACACGCGTATTTCAGCTAGATTTGGTAAGCTGTTACTAAAGCGAAGTTGTCTTCGATTGGGAAATTGTCAAACAGACGTTGAAGAAAATTGGAAAGTTGACTTGAAATAAGAAAGAGATGAAGAGATGGTGGAACAAAATAGCCACTCTGTTTAGCCAACAGAGTGCCCAAAATACAAAATGGTATTTGAAGAAAAGTTCGAGATTCCGTCAAAATCAAATCGGAAAAAACGGTTCAGAGTTAAATCAGCTTTTTTTTGCGCCAAGATGAACTAAATTGAACGTTTTCAATATCAAATGAACTAATTGAACGTTTTCAGAATCGTCTATATCATCTGGTTGCAATCATTGTTTAAATAGAGAAACTTGATCATGAGCTTTCGAAGCTATCTGCTTAGCCTGTTAGAAATCATAACCCCATCGATTCTCCTGTGTTTCAGTTCGCTAGCAGTTTCGTGAGCATTAGCATGGCTACCACAAGCAGACGTTTGTCAAACTCAAACAGCGCCTGCTCGGACCAATGTTTTGACAGTGTGGCGCCTGTTCAAAAAAGCATATTTGTTTGATTTTGAACGATGTTATGTTTCGAAACACAATATCAAACCTCGCTCTATCTCTAACGATTAACGAACCATTGCTGGGTGATGGGTTCAAATTGTCAGACAAAGGAAAAATAGCAGCTTATGTATTGAGATCAACGAAGAACCAGTACGTTTCTGTTGAAACAGGGCTTTTAGAAACCTTGAAACAAGAGCCCAAGCTTAACTATTGCAGCAAGAGTTGATGGCAAACAAAGCTTGGTTGCTACCGAGAGTCCGATCGTTGCGTCTTGTTACTTCCAGAGTAGCAAATCGGTGCTAATTACTTGTCTTAACAAGCACCAGGAGATTTTTCGTCTCATTTGCGTCCAGTAATTCGAACTGTCAACAATTGTTGAGCGACGCAGTGAAGAATGGCCACGACTTTGCTGTCTGTGCGGGTCGGATCGGAAAACAAGCTCCATAAATCTAAACAACAAACAATCACCCGAACAACAGAGTGTATTCGAATACTCCCCGGTCACAATCCTAATTGTTGTGGTAAACAAATCACATCAATTAACAGGTTTGTTTTCTAGGTGCCACGATCTTCGATTGATGGGGTTTACATGAATGTGGATTGTTATAGAATGACAGTTTGTGGAAGAGTTATTTTTAATGCGAAGATGGCTTATTGATTGTCTATCGAGTTTCGATAGAAGAACTGCCAAAAACAAACACCTATCAAAGGCGCAAAATTACCACTAGTTAACATTATTGGAAACCACAATGATGCTATTGTGATCGTACCAAGATCTTTGGCGGAATTCAACCGAGTTATAAAATACTCGCGTAGAAATCTGTCTGTAAGTGACCTAACTGTCGCGACATTCATTCTAAAAAAACTATCAAACAAATTACTATAAATTTGGAACTTTATTCTGCTTAAGTGCGAAAAATTACTTTTTATAGGCGACAAAAAGCGGCTGTTTCTTAACATCACCTTCCTAACTGTTATCAGTACCCAAAGGAAAAATTGGAAGATTGAAAAAAAACTGACGAAACGAATAGTAGTAATGAAAATTGGCGAATAAAATATTTTATCTGACATCTCGGGCGAAAACGTGTGACGACCTACTACTGGCCGCCGCAGTTCCTGACTCAACTTTATTTTTCGAGACACCCATGCAGCGCGAAGTACGTGGAATCCCGGAACTCCTACCTACACCTTGATGGTAATCCCAAAAATATGTTCAAGTCATTTTGACATATTGACTCTCAGAAAATGTTTTACACGAACGTAATTGAAGAGACTACTGGGTTTGGTATGTTCAACAATAATGTTTCGGTCTCAAAAACCCTCAGTCGGTGTTGAACAGTCGTTCGCACCGCACGCGTATAGCTCTTGGCTCCTGGAATTTTTTTCTGGCTACCTAGAGTTTCATTGATTCAAGGCTTCAGTCTTTTTCAAGGCTACCTGAATCACTAACCAAGTGACTAAGTGATACAAAGAGTGATATTAGAGTGACTAAGTGATACAAAGAGTGATATTAGAGTGACTAAGAAATTAATCAGCCTTTTTTAAGGCTAGCTAGGAGTCTAATCGAAGACTAATTTAGCCTAGTTAATTTAATTTAAAATTTCATTAATTTAAAAAATGCCTGCGTCCAACCGGAAAGGCAACAAGCCTAAGGCTAAAAATAATTCAATACGGAATAAATCACAATCCGTTATTCAACATTTTTCTAATAACATTCACGATCTTATAGAATCTGAATGTAAAAATAAAAGACAACGGACGGATTTCCCTTCCATTGATCCTATGCCGTCTAACAATATTTACGAGATTCTTCCTGAATCCGATTGTAGCGACATAGAAGAAAATTCTTCAAAAATTCCCAAAATGGACGCTTGTCGTTCTGGGAAGAAACATCAATCTATGCCACCAGTGACGGTGATGATTTCCGACTTCAAAGCATTCCGTACTGAGCTTTCTACTTTTCTCCCGGAAGTAAAAGTCTCATTTCAAATCGGACGAAGAGGAGAATGTCGAGTCTTGGTGGATGGATTGGAAGATTACGAACGTCTTATTCGATATTTGTCCGAGAAACTTCATAAATTTTATTCATATGATATAAAATCAGACAGACCCTTCAAGGCTGTCTTGAAAGGATTATCAAATGATCAAAGTATTGATGAAATTAAAAATGAACTAAAAGAATTGCTTGGTTTTGCCCCTTCCCAAGTAATACTTATGAAAAAAAGAGCGAATGGTACTTCTAAACCACGCTCTGGAATTTCCCATGAACTTTACCTAATACACTTCAATCGAAGTGATGTAAACAATTTGAAAACTTTAGAAAAAGTACGTTTCATTTCCCACATTAAAATTCATTGGGAACATTATAAACGGCATAATCGTATTGCAAACTTAACGCAATGTCGTCGTTGCCAAGGCTTCGGTCATGGAACCAAAAATTGTCATATGGATATCGGTGTTTGAATTGTGGTAAATCGCATTCGAAAGACGTTTTGCTTCGACAACAAGTCAAATCAACGACCTTAAATTTACAGAACATACCTGAAAATACAGGTACGCCTGCCAATTCATCTTCTAACGAAAACAATTTATTGACAGGTAGATCGACCTCGTCATCATCTTCTTCTAATGTCAGTTATGCTGGTATATTAGGTAGAAATCTATCACCTATTTCTTCTAATGTAAATAATCAAAGCACAGGACCGCCTTGCAGTTCTTCTTCTAACGAAAACAATTTATTAATAGGTAGACCGGCCAAATCATCTTCTTCTAATGGCAGTCTACCTACAAATATGCCTTCAATGCCATTCGCTTCTTTAAATGAAGTCGATTTAGGCGATATAACTGAAAATAAAATGATCTACCTACAAGATCAACTTTTTCAAATGATCATCCAAATGAATTCGACTTCATCACTTTTTGAAGCATTTCAAATCGGATGGAAATTTGCAAATAATATTATAATGAATTTAAAATTTAACAGTGATGTTAAATAATTATTTGAATATTTTAAATTGGAATGCTCGATCTTTGAAATCGAGTGAAGATGAATTTTATAATTTTCTCAAAGTTCACAAAATCCATATTGCCATTGTGACAGAAACTTTTCTTAAACCAAATGTCAAATTGAAAAGTAATCCACATTATGTGGTTCATCGATTTGACAGGTTTACTGGAATGGGTGGTGGAGTTGCCATTTTTGTCCAACGGCAAATTAAACATCGAATTTTACCTTCTTTCAATACTAAAGTTATTGAAAGCTTGGGAATCGAAGTTGAAACCATTCATGGAATTTATTTCATCGCTGGAGCATATTTGCCATTCCAATGCACCGGCGAACAAATAAATTTCTTTAAAGGCGATTTGCAAAAACTTACAAGATATCGATCGAAATTTTTCGTAATAGGGGACTTAAATGCTAAGCATGTCCAGTGGAATTGTAGGCAAAATAACAGTAATGGTAAAATACTTCATAATCAACTCTCAGCTGGTTACTTCACAGTTCTTCATCCCAGTAATCCTACTTGTTTCTCTTCCGTGAAAAACCCGTCTACAATTGATCTGGTTCTAACAGATCAAAGTCACATTTGTAGTGAACCGATTACTCATGCTGACTTTGACTCAGATCATCTTCCTGTAACATTCAGACTTTCAAACGAAGCTATAATTAATCCAATTAGTTCTATTTTCAACTATCATAGAGCTAATTGGTTGGATTACAGATCTCACATTGAAAATCATGTGGATCATGAAACTATTTTAGAAAATTCTGCGGACATTGACACAGCAATTGATAATTTGAATCATTATATTATCGAAGCTAGAAATCTTTCAGTTCCCAAAGCTCAAACTAAATTAAATTCTCCTATCATCGATGACAATCTTCAACTGCTCATTCGGTTGAAGAATGTTCGTCGACGACAATATCAACGTTCTCGTGATCCTGCTATGAAAAACATAGTTAAGGATTTACAAAAAGTAATTAAACATAGATTTACTCTTTTGCGAAATGAAAATTTCGCTAAAGAAGTTGAACAAATTAAACCATATTCTAAACCTTTCTGGAAACTTTCTAAGGTTCTTAAGAAACCTCAGAAACCAATTCCTGCTCTCAAGGAAGGAAATCAAATACTTCTTACAAATGGTGAAAAAGCTCAAAAACTTGCTCAGCAGTTCGAGAGTGTCCACAATTTTAATTTAAACGTTGTGAGTCCTATTGAAAATGAAGTCTCACTGAAATATGATCATATTTCAACCCAAGTGTTATCACACGATGACATTATTGAGACGAATTTTGATGAAATTAAATCAATTATTAGGAAACTCAAAAACATGAAGGCTCCTGGTAATGATGGAATTTTTAATATTCTTATTAAAAATCTTCCCGATGTTGCCTTGAGACTCCTGGTTAAAATTTTCAACAAGTGTTTTTCATTAGCTTACTTCCCAAAAAGATGGAAAAACGCTAAAGTAATTCCTATCCTAAAACCTGATAAAAACCCAGCAGAAACATCAAGTTATCGCCCAATTAGCTTACTTTCTTCTATCAGTAAACTTTTTGAAAAAATTATCTTGTTAAGAATGATGACTCATATAAATGAGAATTCAATTTTTTTACCAGAGCAGTTTGGATTTCGTCATGAACATTCAACTACTCATCAACTTGTCAGAGTAACGAACATGATAAAATCAAATAAATCTTCTGGGTTATCCACTGGAGTTGCTCTTCTAGACATAGAAAAAGCATTCGACAGTGTTTGGCACAAAGGTTTAATAGCAAAAATGTCTGATTTCCAGTTTCCTATTTATTTGATCAAAATGATTCAAAATTATTTAACTGATCGTACTCTTCAGGTTAGCTATCAGAATTGTAAATCTGAATTGCTACCCGTACGAGCCGGTGTTCCGCAGGGTTCGAGTGTAGCTCCAATCTTGTATAATATTTTCACTTCTGATCTTCCAAATCTACCCGTTGGTTGTCAGAAATCGCTATTCTGTGACGACACAAGTCTGTTAGCCACAGGTAGAAATCTAAGAGTGATCTGCAGTCGCCTACAAAGAAGTTTAAATATTTTCAGTGATTATCTGTCAAAATGGAAAATTAAACCAAATGCAGCAAAAACGCAATTCATTATCTTTCCTCACAAGCCAAGAGCTTCTTTTCTTAAACCAAACAATAGTCACATTCTCAAATTGAATGACATGGAATTGACATGGTCTGATCAAGCTAAATACTTAGGTTTAACGTATGACAAAAATCTCACTTTCAAGGATCACATTGAAGGAATCCAGGCAAAGTGTAATAAATATATTAAATGTTTGTATTCTCTTATAAACAGAAATTCTAAGCTCTGTCTAAAAAACAAATTGTTAATTTATAAACAAATTTTCAGACCAGCTATGCTTTATGCGGTACCAATTTGGTCAAGCTGTTGTTCCACCAGGAAGAAAACGCTTCAAAGGATTCAGAATAAAATTCTGAAAATGATTCTGAAGCGTCCTCCCTGGTTTAGTACAAATGAGTTACACAGACTCACAAATATAGAACCATTAGATGTAATGTCACATAATATTATAAGCAAATTCCGACAAAAATCGATGCAATCTTCAAATGAATCGATTCGCTCTCTGTATTAGTTAGTAAGTTAGTATATAAGTTCCTTTTCCCCATTACACAATACAAGTAGGTTTAGAATTTTCCCTACACAAAAATCTCAGAATTGCGGAAGCAAATGATGTCTTCATGATAATAACCAAATCATATATATATATATATATATATATATATATATATATATATATATATATATATATATATATATATATATATATATATATATATATATATATATATATATATATATATATATATATATATACATATATATATATATATATATATATATATATATATATATATATATATATATGTATATATATATATATATATATATATATATAGATATATATATATATATATATATATATATATATATATATATATATATATATATATATATATATATATATATATATATATATATATATATATATATATATATATATATATATATATATATATATATATATATATATATATATATATATATATATATATATATATATAACAGGGCTGAAAAGTCACCACTTGTGGCTGAACACCCAATTTAAATCTTAATAATTTAATTTTAACTCATATTCCAATAAATAATTATTTAAAAAAAAAATCATTTAAATATTTTTCAAAAACCCCTCCTTCTAGTCTAAATGTCGATTCTATTCAAATTTCGTCATTTACCCTCTCCCCTCACACACTTTCCTCCCTGAAAATGTCCTAATGATCATTTCTGAAGAGCCTATCTATGCCAAATTTGATAGCAAGCCGTTCAGTAGTTCCGGAGTTGCGCCGTTACAAACATCACATCCCCTTTTTGGAGGGACGTACTACATCCACCCACACGAATACCCTAAGTTGCACAAAAAGTATCTATGGTCTCCAAAAAGTATCGATTCTCGTCAAATTAAATCAATTTTTTCATTACCCCTGTTAAGGATAGTTGCTACGCTCTCTCCCCCATAAAAATACCCTTACAACTATCTCTGAAGAGCAAAAAGCAGCTAGGCCAAGTGTAATAGCAATCCGTTCAGTAGTGTCGGAGCTATGCCGTTACATCCCCCTTTTTTAATGCACTTGCTACATTTACTACCCATATCTGTTCTATCTAAGGTATGGGAACATTACATCTAATGGTTCTATATTTGTGAGTCTGTGTAACTCATTTGTACTAAACCAGGGAGGACGCTTCAAAATCATAAATTTAAATCATTCATTTTTTATAAAACAAGAGAGTGGCAAAAAATTCAAGGTCGTATTTTTCTTTGAATATTTTCAAAGAATCTGGTTCCATTTTGCCGGGAAATTCAAAGAACTAAGGAAAAATCATCTTTATCTGTCTATGAACGCGAGTGTATTTAGGTCTCAGCATAACTACGAAACAACTAAAAATCGCCACCAAGTTTGGCACATGTATCAAAGGTAGGAATCGATATTTTTTGAAAAGCACAGATACTTTCTACACTACTCAGGTTAATCATGGAGGAGATTTGTAGTAAGTTCACTGACAAAAAGGAAGTTAAATCAAAATAGATTATATGGTTATTTTGAGGGTGAGAGAGTGGAGTTAGTGCCCCGAACATGGAAAGTGTAAGGGAAAATTGATCGGATTTAGCATTAGCATTAGCATTAGCATTAGAGACCGCCCGTGTGTTGCTACTCCGTTATTGATCTGGACAAATTGAGATTGCAAAATGATTTTTTGAAGCAACATGTTTGGGAATAACACATTGTTTCACACTGTGCAAACTATATTGATGCATGCATGCTGATCAATACCGACGCCGGCCACGTCCGAATGCAGATCTACTTGGGAGGGGAAGGATTGTTAGTTCGATGCATGTTGCTACTAGGAACCGAGAAATCCTCTGCATTCCCACATGCATCACAGGAGAGGATACTTTGTTAGTAAATGTTTTAGTAATGTTATCATGTGTTTATTGCTCTGGGTAGCCGACTACCAAGAATGTTTTAAAGTGTTATCATTTTAAGTGTTACTTTGTGCTGGCAATATAATGCACGAAACAGTCAATCTCCGAAATTGACAAAACTCCGGACAGACGGCTGTCGAGTATGCAGTCACTCGTTTATGCATCTACCTTTCGCGAATTTTTTAGAAATAAGTGTAACATGTAGACATCGCACATTTAGACGAGCGCCCATTCCAAACGCGATCCTGAACCACGTCGAGTCTGCTTTCCCAAACGAATATTTCAAACGCTAAATATTACCTATTGTTCGAACATAATTCACGTGCTTTATGTCAGGTTATGAATCCCTAGGACAGAGCCTGAAAACTGACCTGTCCAGAAAGAAATGCATCTTCCTACTTTTTACCTGTGATGAATTTGAAGAATCGGCCAATGTTTCAGGAATGAAAGGGAGGATTAAAATATTCAACGCAATTTGAATTACAACTCATATGAAAGATTCAATCTGTAGAACTTGTTTTATGAATTTTTGATTTTTTAAATTTTCTAACTGTTTCGGTAGACTTTGTATCTTTTACCGAAAAATTATCTTCTTGCTTGCCTAAGTCAGTAAATTCGCTAAAAACGCGAACCGTAGAATAACAAAGCTAAAACTAAAAAACGGAGAGTAACAAAGAAGATTAGAAAATACCAAATGAGGTGATGGGGGCATATCCGAGAAAACTGTCGATTCAAGGTGATGGAAATAGGATTACAACAACATTTGTATTAACTGAATCATTATTCTATAGGTTTTCCTCTCCGATGAACGACCAAAATGGTTAAAACCTTGGCAAAATAAATTATATGAAAACGTCATTCTATAGTACGAATGTAGTTATGATGTTAAACAACCTTTCGTTATAAAATAACCTTTATCAGATGGAAAATTTTTAACAATTCATGATGTCATAAAATTTTTATAAAGAGGAGGGAGTAGCAAGTGATTATATCCATGGAAGCCAAAGATTGTAGATCGATTGTGACGAGGAAGTACGGAAGTACGTAACAAGCACATATAGATATGAAACTCGGAGGGTACTAAGAAGGTATTTATAGAGAGAAAAGTGTTTTAAATGTTCCTAACAAAAGCGTTCAAATACAAAACTGACCCAATTTGTCGAGAATACCGTGAAAATTATGATTATTGTGAGATCTGAGATGGGACACTGATCATTCGCAGTCTGAACATGAACAGAGTATTGTTCGATCGGGTTTCCGTCTAAGTTAAGTTTCACTACAAGAGTATTTCACGAAGCAGGACAACTTCGAGTATTTTTTTTGGGCTTCCCTTCACGCAACATTTTCGAGCAACGCCGGGTAATTCAGCTAGTTTATAATAAAAAGGTAAAAATGTAGATTGTAGGTTTTAGTTTCAACCATCTTTAATGATATTGAAGTAAACTTTCTTAAGCGTGCCAAATCGATTTTCTATACCTTCTTCTTCGACTATTGATGTGCAATTAACATTTTCCGAGTTACAGCGATTAGAAGAAAAAGGGAACAATTCAACATGAATTAGAATTTTTGAGATTTCAAGTCTAAATATTTTGAGAACGGCTTCTCCTAGTAGTAGGTTTCTATGAGTAAATTTATTACTTTTGACCTATAAAATCATTTTCTCCTGCTTATTTGAATATTTTTTATTATTTTTAAAAGAACTTTACTTAAAAATTGTTTCAGCTGTATCAACATAGTTTTTCAAAAAACATGAATCTCATTGACGTCAATGTGTTTGTTTAATAACAGACTTGAAATAGAACTAACGAAAAGGAATTTGGATCAATTTTTGCATTCTTGAGAAAGTGTTTTACATGTTTTTCTTAGAGCGCCCGGCAGATTCCCTACCACTTTTTTTTTCAACATAATTTTTCTACCAAAAGCTTATTTCTGAGTTCCAAAGATTTGAATTTAAATTTTCACGCAAAAATTCATTCCCCCGCTATTAAAAATCGGTCTTGAATCGGACTGCTTCCTCCACTCGTGCAAAATTAATGGTTTGTCATATTGAAAATGTGTACAAAGTCTCATGCAAATCGGAAAAAATTAAGATTTTGCTACATTTCCAGCTGCTGATGTCTGGAATTCAGCTGCTGATGTCATTATTCTAAAATGAGTAAATTGAAAAAATTGAATGCTTCCGCAGTGCACTCGCGTTCCTGTTATTGGTCCATAGTCAGCATGTGCAGCACCCAGTGGTATGTGCGCTCGGTACAATTCCTCGTGACAGCTGCTATCTCGTACACGTTCATTTCACTGTTGACCCACACCATTTTATGCAATATTTTTAAATTGCACTGTGTAACCGCATTGGATAACATCGGCAGTGGAGTTTTGACCACCACAAATTTCCATAAAATTTATCTAAAAGCGTTTTCGCTTGGAGTAAAACCCAACCTAACATAGTTCTGACTCGAGCTAGTGTCCAATTTATGTATTTGACGAATCTCGTTCTTTCCTGTAGCCACCATGATGTTAAACACGTAAACAAAAATTTACTGTCAATACAAATTGAATCACGCTAAAATTTGCAATGTCATCCTTAGTTTAATTAAATATTATGTGTTAAGTGATTGCAAAGGCAAATATTGATACAAATGGCGAGCTTTTGCTCAAATATTACAAAAAATATAAATGAGTCATTTAATGTTCGAAATATAATTCTTTGTTACTTGCAATTCAATTGAAAACACCGGCAGTCGAGGAAGGCACTCCAATACAAAACAGCAATTTAATAACATAGCATCTAGTGATTCACTTCAACAAACAAATTTGATCCGAAAATTCCTGACACAATTGACTAATCTCACCGATTTCGTTTTCAACCGCTAAGTTTCTATTTTGTTTATTTCTGCAATCCCCCGTTTCCAGAGATCCAGGACGAACGTATACACGAGTTTTTTCTGTAATTGTAACTTTACTTAATCACAATCAATGAGAAAGAATCGAACGCCTCATACCCATTTTTTTATCCCGAGAATTGATTTTCTCCATCCGGCGGTGTATCAACATCACTTCCGGGCCGCACACCGTGGGCGATGGAATCCTATCGAAACGATTTTGTTCGATCGCCTTCACTACCACGAGGTCCGGGTTTGATTTGAATTTTCGCAACGGAAAAGATCCTTTGAAATGCACAGTATCGGGCTGTTGCTTCACCGGCTGAATTAGATCCGTCGAACGAAAGTGAGGTACTACCGGACACATGGACATTACGACGACGGTAACGTTGACGAGATGTTCTTTGACAATGTTGATGTGAAGCCTGCTGTGGTTTTCAAAGTCAGCGTTTTGATCATATTGTGTGTAGAAACCTGTCTTTCTATTGAAGTTGAACCGCCAATTCTGCCCAACAGTTGCTATCATCACTCAAGTACTCTCATCGATAATTAGCTTTCCCACACGGTTTCTCAAACCCCTCGCAGCTTTCCGAATACGTGTATCGTATTATTCCTTTTACTACATTGTGGCATCCGATTCCACTTACGAGTCTTGTTGTTTTCCACTGCATCCGCTTTCCACTTCAGCTTGCATCTATCCCGTGTCTTCTATTATCTTTTTTGCCAACGAACAATTATTCCTGCACCCGGATAATCGCTCTATCATCGTTGAAATCATTCACGCTTTATTAACACGAAACTCGAACGGCGAGGGCTCCGAAGAGGGGTCATCTAGGGAGAGAAAAAACTGTAACTATCTCTTTGAAGGATTTCCACCGTTCTAGTCCCATTGTCCTAGCGCAGAACAGAACGGTTTTATTCCATTGGCATTGTTCCCGCTGAGGTCGATATCTCTTTGAATGTACCGGAGAAATTCGGCAAATGTGTGCCTTGACAGGAGAAAAAAAAAGCGAAATGCTGTACGAAATCACACACGGTTGGATTAATCTGCGCTCAGGCCTATCTCGAGATTATAATCTTTTGATTCGATTCAATTAGGGGCGGTGTTTATCGCAGCGCTTGTTTGTGTCGTTGCTCAATGATCGGACTAACGTCATCGGTTTGAAAGTTTAAGATACGAAGATCAGTGCATTTAGAGAGGGTTGCTGATTACAACAACAACAACAACAACAACAACAACAACAACAAAACTTATGCTCAAGGATTAATCTTATTTATGCTATGCGATTATTTAAACTTAGTTTTTCTTGTTGTTATTTTCAAGTTCCATTAGTTATATTCCAATCAGCCTTGATTTTGTTCTGTCCGATGCTCATTTCTTCCAGGTTTACGATTTAAAAATTTCATTTAAAAAAAATCATCGTTATGGAAATACTAGCTAAAGCGTTGCTCTTTCGTGAAGGCAAAAAGATTATAAAACAGGTCATGCCCATTGAAATACTCTGAATGTAGCAAAACACAACTATAACGGCAAACCTATAGAGCAGGGGTTCTTAAACTATGTTGAGTCATGGACCCCTTTACTAAAATTAACTTAGGCCTTAGACCCCCATTAAAAATTTCCTTTGAAAATTCAATTTCTTGCTTTTTTAATATTGATGCAAAATACTTACCAATTTCTGCGGATGGTCAAATAAACACAACTTTTTCAGCATGAATATTTCAAATAACAACATATTTCAAACAATAGGGAGTCGATTTCTATACCTCGTCGACCCCCATAGTCAGTTTTCGTTTACGTCGACCCCCGCAAAAAGGATATCGACCCCAAGGGGTCTATATCGACCAGTTTGGGAATCCCTGCTATAGAGGAACGATTCAGTTTATACAAATTATGTCGTAAATTTACTTCAATTTTTCATAAAAACACGGACATTGATTGTATCATGTCTTCGTCAATTCAGATCAATGTTACCTTCCTTGTTTTGTGACCCTCACTTAGTTGCTAGAAATATACACTACTCGTCAAGAAGTACAATTGTTTCGTAAAACTCGATCAATTTTACCTTCCATTTCTCATGTTCAGGACACTTGCTACACTTACTCTTCCTAGAAATAACCTTATAATCTCATTTGATGTGAAAGTAGTACATATCTGTATTGGTCAAGAGGTGTTGTTTCTCGTCGAATAAATTTTACATTGAACTCCCTTTTTCTTAGTGAACTTACTTAAACTCCCCCTCACACCTTCATCGTCCATCGTTTTAGCTATCTTATTCCACCAGGTCGTCATCTGATTGATGTCTTTGACAACCTTTCCCTTTGCCTTGAGTCTCCTCTTCATGATTGCTCAGTATTTCTCAATAGGGGGGACCTGGGGCAGTTGGGTGGGCTAAGGTTATTCAGAACAAACTGGACTCCTTTCCCTGCATACCATTCTTGAACGACTTTGCTGTAATGACAGTTTGCCAATTCTGGCCAAAACATTACGGAATGGTCGAGGGATCGAATGAACGGCAAAATTTGTTTTTGGAAACACTCTTTTTGGTATAGTTCCGATGACATTGTCTTATTTGTAACGAAAACTTTCGTTTTTTTGCCACAGCTGCAAATTCCCTGCCAAATCATAAATTTTCTTGCAAATTTGTCGGCAAAAACAAATTTAAATTTGGCTAGAAAATCCCCCCGAGCCGTTTCCAAGTAAAATTTTTGACCTGGGATTTGCCCGAAGTCAGCCTTGACATAGGTTTCATCGTCCATCAGAAAACACCCTTCGAACTTGGTCAGCAGCAGGTCATATAGTTTCCGAGCACGAATTTTGATCACACTATTCTGTTTTATGGTCCGATTTGGCTGTTTGCTAGCTCGATACGACTTGATTCCTTCCCGGAGTCGAGTTCTTCTCACGGTACTATGGGCAGCACCGAATTTTCTGGTCAAATCACGGTCCGACAGATTAGGATTCCTCTTAATCGTCTTCAAAATCTTACCACGCAGTTTCCAGTCGACAGTTCCATTCCGACGATTGGCTTGAGGCTTCCGAATCGTCGTCAATGTTTCCTTATACCGTTTGATAACGCGCCATACGGTATTTCTGGGCAATTTCAGCTGTTTAGCTAGCCTGGATGCAGACCACAATGGATTTTCCAAATAACTGTGCACAATTTTTTCCCTTCTTTCGGCTTCCATGTTGATTGTTTACAAAGTCGATTAGCGGAATGTCAAAAATCATACGTGAAGCTGACAAAATTCCCGACACGTGGGCGCCAAGAACTTCCAAATCCGTCCATCAGGAGCGTCACAATATAAGCAAAAGTTTGTTCCAATTCTAAATAAAGCACGCTTTATGTTTATGCTTAGGGCACATAACCGTTTTGCCCTTCTCTATAGAAAGGTATTAGAATTGCTGGAAAATCGACTATTAAACGGAGCCTCGGAGACCCATAGTGTTATATACCATTCGACTCAGTTCGACGAGACCGGAAAATGTCAGTGTGTGTGTGGGTGTGTGTATGTGTGTGCACTTTTCGAAGATATTTGAACGCGCTCAATTTTCTCAGAGATGGCTGAACCGATTTTAACAAACTTGGGCTCGTTTGAAAGCTACTGTCGGGCCATTGATCAAGTTCAAAGATAAAATGGCTGTGACTTTTGGTTCCGGAGATATGATGGTATAAGTGACGCACCGGCAAAACGCGTTGAATTTAAACGCCCTCGATTTTCTCAGAGATGGCTGAACCGATTTGAACAAAATTATGCTCGTTTGAAAGCTACTGTCGGGTCATTGATCAAGTTCAAAGATCAAACGGCTGTGACTTTTTGTTCTGGAGATATGATGGTATAAGTGACGTAACCGACAAAACGCGTTGTTTTTTACCGCTCTCATACATATAAGGGTGCCAATATTTTGGGATCCCCTATAATTTCGTAAAGCACTATTGTTTAGAAGTTTAAGCATCCCGAAAAAAGTCATCATGCAAAATTTGAGCTAAATCGGACATGGGTAAGGGGTGCTGCCCAGCGGTTAAAGTTTGAAAAATTTCTATCTTGAAAAAGTACCATAGGGAGGAGTACATGAAATTTCCGAAATTGAAAATTTTTTTGATGACAAAATTGTTAAATTTGCATGAAACGTCGAGACTTAGTGTTATCTCAAAATAATTTTTTTAAATCGACTTTCTGGGACTTGATGTTGATATTTTTACTAAGTCCTAATTCTAAGACTTTTGGCATCAAATTTTTTTTCGATTTTGAAAATTTCATGTGATGGTGATTTTTCAAGATACATGAAAATCCTACTAAGTGGACTAAGAAGGGTTTTTTACTATTCTAATACAAATAGGCAACGCAAATGTCAAGCACTAGTTTGGAAAAATGATGCTGACTGTGTGACATGAACACTGAAGCATGCTTTTGTGAACTACTCGAATCAATCTGAATCAATTGGTGTCAAAATTATTATCCGAAATTATTTAATAAAAGTATTTAATATTTTTTCATGAGACTGTTATGAAAGAAGAGAAAGGCATTATCACACCATTAGGTGGATTAAGAAGGGTTTTGATTTTCTTTACGCTTCGTCTCAGACTCGTCAGTGCAAACTCAAATTCAACTACTTCGTGCAAACTTAAGCAGTTCAACTTAAACCGCTAAGCAGACGTGAAGTTAATGCACTTTGTACGAAAACCTTGTTTTCGGCTTATACTGGCCGAATTGAATCGGCAAATACAAAGTGTTTTGCAAATAGCATTAACTTTACGTCTGCTTAGCGGTTCATTTTGAACCGCTCTGCACTGACTGTCGAAACGTAAAGAAAATTAGATATAGATCAATGTTCTCTTAGTTCTTTGAATTTTCCGGCAAAATGGAATTAGATCTTTTAAAATTATTTCAAAAATGTTCGTTTCACTCAGTATGGTTATAATTTATTGAGTTGTTATGGAATTATGTCGATATAAACAAACAATTGGACTGAGAGCTTCTTTATTAGATACACTTGCTATCTTTTTACGCGTTTAAACATCGTTGCGATCATCTCTAAGTTGTAATAAATATCTGTGCCTGTCGAAAACTGTCGATTGCGCAAAATTTGTAAAACACTTACCTCCCCCCTCATTCTTAAAATATCCTTTATAGCATCCTATGGATAGCAAGAATTACTTGTGCCAAGTGACGTGGTAACCTATTGAGTTGTTTCAGAGTCATGGTCGATCATATCAACAATTCATCCTATGCATCTCAGTTTGATAGCAATCCGTTCAGTAGTTTCGGAGTTATGTACACTTTTGCACTAATACTTTTGCTCGAGCAATAGGGTATTCGGTGCAGTTTTTTCACAAACTGAGTTTCATTGGAATCTTCGATGAGATTGACTTTCAGTTTAGTTAAGTTAATTATGAAATAGACACTGGAATAAAATTCAGTTTAGACACAAAATAGTTTTCCTTTGAAGTGCCCATCTTGCAATATATGAACGGTCGTAACCATAATCTCCTATCTTCGGACAAAATATTATTAAAATCAAAAATGTGGTTTTTATGTAAATCGATTTTAAAGTTTTAGTCATTTATTTTCAGTGTAGAATTCGATAAGATTTTTTTTTCCTGTATTTTTACTCGAAAATTTGACTGAATTTGTGAAAGATCACTAGCATGTAAGATTCGTCGTTTTGCCACTATAACTATTTCCCCAGAAGCCCAAATGAATGCCACTATTGTCCCATGGAAGTTTTAAATTATTCCATATGGATCTGACTTCCGGTTCCGGAATCACAGGGTGTTGTTTGAAATTTCAAACCGTCGTTCAGAGTGACAATGCAAAAGAGGGAACAATTCTTCTAAATTGGGTTACAAAATGTTCCAATTTGTAGGGTATGTTAGTTGCTGGCCATACGAAACGACTTCGGCTATACTGGTCGCTGAAATCCGGTTCCGAAAGTACCCGAAATATTGGACAAAAACTGCAAAGAGTAGCTCATTTTATTTTCTCAGAGATGACACAGTTGATTTTTACAAGTTTAGTCGAGGCAAAATCTTATTCTTTTGAAAGCTGCTTGCCACTAGAAGATCTGAGATAAAGTTGCCAAACAACATCTTATGCTGTTATCAATAGAGCCGTTTTCTTTTTGTTGATTTGCTACATATCATGATGATGTATCATGGATCAATAGTAAAAATGAGCTATATTCGATCTTTGCATACGTTACAATGTAAGTGTAATTTCCCCATTTTTTCTCAATTATAAATTGACATACTTAAGCGGTTTCGATGACACAACAATTTGATATATTCTTTATTCCCTACTACTTATGAATTTTTCTGCACCCTCAGCTAGTGTACGATAAAAATTTCGCAAGTTTCCGACCTCATTCTCAGATCATGATTCGTCAATTCATCGCTTCAATGTAGCTGAACTCTCACACTCCGATGACTCGATACCAATCCGCGACCCTCCACGACATCCGAATGATACATCGCATCGGCCTGAACTCGAGGGGGTGTTTGTTTTTCATGCACTACTGCTTTCAGAACTGAGTCGTGATTTTTCCGATTCGTCAGTATAAATTACACGCTTATAAATTAATAGACGACGATGTCCTGCTGGGTGAGCTCGAACGTGGTAACCATCCCAGCCGAACTCGCTGTCTAGGCGAATAGGGGGGTAATAAATTATTAAATGATTGTCGGATTAAGCAATGCAAAATTATTTACCGGCTGGAGGAAAAGTGCAGAACCCGCTAGCTAATGACATTCATGCTTCAAGCTGCGTTTCAGGGATTAGAGGAATCCAATTAGAATAGTTTTTCTGAACTGGTGATGAGAGATTTACGTTTTACAATAATCTTGGTCCATGGTTGAATCAACGATGATATTGTCAATAAACTAGAAAGCTATACCAAATTGCAGTAAATTTAGCAAATCGATACTGAGCTAACAATCAAAACAATTTTCGACATTAGACCTTAGACACGTACAGCTTCTTGTTCTATTCTGAGCTCAATAACGGCACGACACTCGAGCAGTAAAAGCCATAATTGAAACATTTAATAAACTCGTATTAATTTCAATTTCGTCGAGAAACTTTTCCAACCCGAACCTTGAGCCTCGAGTGGCAATTGAGAACTTTGTATACAGTTTTTTTATTATCCTCGCCCCGTTCCAAACGTGGTTCTTGTCGTACCCATTCGCAAACGCAACTCCACTCTACATGATCCATGATTTAGTCTCGTTGTTGAATGAATGAGTGAGTTTGAAAAAAAAACGATTCAAGTGCTTCTCATGTGGTACAACCATACCGAATCCATTTCGGAGGGACGAAAAACGTTCAGCGGGTAGAATCGGTTATGAATAATCTGCCGGAATCCGATGTCGGTCCTCACGTGCCGAAAATCTGAGGACTGGCTGAATTTTTGCTCTCAGCATAAACGTACGTGTGTGCAATGCCATGAGGAAGGAACATTTTTTTTCTCCCGCCGCGAGGTCCAGAGGTTATACGCTGGAAAATAACTTCACTCTCCAATGCCGTTCTGAATGAAGTCAACCGGACGGGAATTTATGCATGTTCGGTAGATTTTCATTTTCGACTGCAACTTTACCGTACTACTAGAACATATTTTACCACTTGATTTATTTCAACTGGCTGAATTCTCGTTATGTGTGTATATGTGTGGCTCAATGGCGAGACATAAATTTTAATGTACTACATCAGTTACATATTTCTAACTCACAGCTGCAGCATTTGCTTTATATGAAAATGAATCATTTCTTGTGTTCGTAAAAATTAGGACTACTCGTAATAAATTCTATCCAAAACTAGTTTTAGTCATGCATTCCAGATCGTTTTCAACAATTCTTGCAATTAATTGAAACAACACAGTTATATGCCGAACATTGCTCAAATCTGAATCGAAATGAAAATTTGGACTGATGCTTCCAGCTCTGAATCACTAACAGAATTATTAAGAATTTTTCTGATCCACCAGAAAAAAGGGGTGTTAGATTAATTTTATACCTCGTCCAAAATAATTGAATAAATAATACGACGACAGACAGAACCACGGAAACAAAACGCGCTAGAACACGAATTCGAAATGAGTAAGCCTCAAATAATAGAAAGCAAATCAACCTCGATCTCAAATAGCTGCATTTGCTTCAAGTGAATAAAAGGAAAAGTTTCCTCTACATCCAATTGAATTTACTAAAGGCAACAACAATTTGCACTATCAAAGTCAAAGTCCTGGCATTACATTCCTTTTGTGGAATTTGGCCTTTCTGTTTCAACAGACTTCGCAGCCGATTCTTAGTGTACAGAATCATTGCATGGCTAGTACTATGGATCCTACTGACACTAAGAATCCTTCCAGGTCGGGGCTCGAACACACGACAGCTGGCTTGTAAGACCAGCGTCTTATGCATTGAACCGCCAACCCGGACTATTTGCACTATGTTGAACATGAAAACATCAAGTACAACATACCAGTGAATGAGCAATATTTTGCTCAAGAAGTGCGTGTACATTACGGTGCCAAAATTTTAGGGTCATTTCGTTAAGCAGTAGAACTCAAAAGTTTTAGCACCTCAAAAAAGTCCCTATGCAAAATGGCATCACAAATGTAAACTTGTGATTTTAAATATAATTTATATTGATTTTAAATATAATTTATATTCAAATATGAAATAAATAACAAAAAATCGATAGTAACAGCGCGACTTGAACCAAGAACCATCAGATTACAAAGCGCGTCAGTTAATCGACTGAACCACAGAAACCCTTATCTGCTTGATGAATAATTATTACTTGATTACTTTAGTAGCCGAGTGCAAATTATATTCGGAGCCTGTAAAATTCTGTACGGGTGGAATATTGCGTCATTTGTAAAGTTAAGTGGTTATGAATTATATCGTTTGTAGAAATATGCCACCTGTAAAATTCATAATTTTTTTCGATGTGGATTCCGATTCCGGAAGTGTGGCAATAATTTAAATGCAGAGGAAACCTCTGCATGCATCACAGGAAGGGATTGTTTGATAGTAAATTTTCGAATATTATCATGAATTTATTGCTCTAAGTAGCCGGCTACCGAGAATACGTTGCAATTTAATCGCGTTTTGTATTAATATATGCTTCCTACTAAAATACAACATTTCTTCCGAAACACGTAAAACTCCGGACAACCGACTGTAGGGAGGTTCGCTATTGATTCATACATTTAATTCATTGTGTTCTTCATGTTCATAGACTCATCAGTGCGTCAGGAGTTCATGTTGAACTGGTAACGCCACCATGTCTTTACTAATGTGCCGAAAGAAACGATAATATGTGACGGTGTTCCCATGCGATACCAAATCTCTAAACATTCTTCTAATTCTTCTTGGGCTTAACTATAACAACGAAAAACCATCCCCTAACCCTTCAACAACCGCTCAAGCATAATTGAACTTAGTGTGGTACTATTTTGCACATTTATTACAAAACTTGCCTTGTCCGAAATATTTCCGAACGGACATTGGTGTAAGTTTATCAGTCACAAGCGAAATCTGAATACAAATTTGTCCGCATTGTACCAGAGCTCTTGCTTTGTGTGTCAATCATTTTTCGAATACACGATTTACCTCTTGAACAACGATTCCGAACATTTACAAAATCATAATTTATTTGGAAGAAAAAACACCACAATATTTCGGAAATGCAATCAGTAGCATTTATGGTTCCAGTATTTTCAAGGAAAATTTCTACACGTTTCTTACATTTTTTATACTTTTTTTTCGTAAAATACCTGCGGTCTAATACCTCATCAGAAACATGTAATATACGTAGATTTGTGGAAAACCCAGGAATAATGATTTTGAAAAAATACATTAAGAATCAATGCAAACTTCAATCGATTTCAGTCTTAAATATACAAAACTTTTGGATATATTTATGTAATATTTTGCTTTTTTGTATGTATGTATGTATATAAGTGTGAAGTCACCATCATGTATATAAGTGTGAAGTCATTACCAATGTATGCGGGTAGATTTACAGTAGATCCGAATTTGATTATCAGATAGCTTTCATATAACTGCTGTTAAGAAGGCCAAAATGGGTTTTGAGGACCCGGCGCCTTCCAACAAGAACATCCAGCCATATAATAAAGAATTTCGCTTACCAGCTTAAACCCGTCTGATGGTTTGTTTGTTAGAAGGGTGCGCCTTACTCATTTCAGACCTTCAGTGAGAAACACAAAGCTCAGGTTGGCAATCCACTCCATCATCCAGTCATTCACTAGTAATATACCCTGATGCACTCCCTGCCCCTCCCCGTCGTCGATATAATTGAGCATAATACAATATATTATAATATAAATTAATATAAATTAATACAAAAAATATAAAAAATATAATATAATACAATACAATGTAACATAATATAATTCAATATAACATGATATACTATAATATAACTACAGAGAACAGACATCCGAGCTAGTACAACCTTTTTAAAAAGCTGTGTAAAGCATACATGTGAATATCCGTTAAAAATCATCGTTGCACACGACTTTGCACACATGAATGTCTTTTGGATATCTGTTCTCTGTTATATAACATAATATAAAATAATATAATATAATATAATATAATATAATATAATATAATATAATATAATATAATATAATATAATATAATATAATATAATATAATATAATATAATATAATATAATATAATATAATATAATATAATATAATATAATATAATATAATATAATATAATAATACAATATAATATGATATAATGCAATGCAGTATAATACCATACAACATCATATAACATAACAAAATATTGTATAAGACGATAATATATGAAGTAATATACTCTGATACAATATATAACAGTTGATGTCGCAGTGTAAGTTATGCTCTTCTTTCGTCGCAGTACTGCAGGAAATATAATATTTCTTTTTTAATAATAATAATAATAATAATAATAATAATAATAATAATAATAACAATAATAATAATAATTATTATTATTATTGTTATTATTATTATTATAATTATAATAATAATAATAATAATAATAATAATAATGATAATAATAATAATAATAATAATTTAATATACAACAAATAATGCAACAAACAACAGAACCACATGTTTCAATATACTATGATAAATATTGCACTTTAGGATGGGTTTCAACCTACAAGCCATTTCGCACCCTCTCATTCTGGTATTAACGCAGAAGGCGATGGCACCCAGTCGAAGCCGTTCTATTGGCCAAATGTCATCATAGACGCTCGGAGAAGCATGAGATAGGAACTTGTAAGGACTTAGTTATCTCACCATTTGACGACCTTTATGTACTATATTGCTTTTTTATGACAAAAAAAGTGCAAATTAGTTGATTAAAAAAGGCATGACATAAAGTCGCCATAAATAAGTTCAGTTTTGCAATGACTGAATGGAAACATAGATTGAATAAGTCAAATAAATGAAAATCTCACAGAAAAGATGATTTTTTTGGAATTTTTTTTATTATGTATTCCGGTTATACGCGTTTTACCATTTTCGCCACCCTGAGCTGTAGTAGGCATAGTTCTACAATTGCACCGAGTTGGTACAACATACATCGAACATGTGCTAATCGTAGCCGCTTCCTAAACATAATTCATTTGTTTTTTTTTTATAAACAATGTTTGCACGCAGTCATTGCAAAAGTGTATTTAAAGTCATTAGGTTTAATTATCGACGATCTTACATTCGTCGCACAGTGCACAGTGGGGAAAAATGGACCAAAAACGCGACGATTTTTTTGGAGGCATGATACAGCTGACCACAAAGCACTTTTTTGGCGTAAAATGGTCAGTAAAATCGATTCCATGTATTTAGAAGGACCGAACGAAACGCTATCATGTTCATTTTACCCCAAGTTCCCTTTTGATACTGCATTGTATTCAAGCTTAACTATATAACATGAAACCGAAGAACTTGCAGAAGAGCGAATAGATAGTTTCCGATGTAAAAAAGTCTAACAAATCGATTGCATATAGTTTAATTGACAACAGAAAACTCGTTGCACCGTTTTACCCCATTTCTTTTCTAGTTATAATATTCAGTTGAATTATGATCTACAATCCAAAAGCAGATCCAATGCGATCTATCAATATTGGTTCATAATACGTGCAAAACATCTGTGATCCAATAAAACACAATGGGAATGACAGTACTAGTCCGTTTAACCCGTTTTACCCCAATTTATTTCATAAGTCGTATTTCTGGTTAAACTTTCTTTCGCATACCGAAAGCTTCTTTCGAAAGGTCTTTCTTCGTAATATCAATCGATTTTCATCAACCGCAATCAGCCTGCTTTCGGTATGCGAAAGAAAGTTTAACCAGAAATACGACTTATGAAATAAATTGAGGTAAAACGGTATAGCAAGATTCGTGCGGTCATTGAATTCATTTGTAATCCTATTTTCAGGTCTTTCTTCGTAATATCAATCGATTTACATCAATCGCAATCATCCTGCTTTCGGTATGCGAAAGAAAGTTTAACCAGAAATACGACTTATGAAATAAATTGGGGTAAAACGGTATAGCAAGATTCGTGCGGTCATTGAATTCATTTGTAATCCTATTTTCAGGTCTTTCTTCTGAATATCAATCGATTTTCATCAACCGCAATCAGCCTGCTTTCGGTATGCGAAAGAAAGTTTAACCAGAAATACGACTTATGAAATAAGTTGTGGTAAAACGGGTTAAACAGGCTAGTACTGTCTTTCCTTTGTGTTGAATTGGATAACAGATGTTTTGCACGTAATATGAACCAATATTGGTAGGTCATATTGGATCTGCTTCGGGATTTTAAATCTGAATTAAACATAAAATTATATTTGTGGGAAAATTGGGGTAAAACGATGTAGCACGTAGCATGCGATCATGAACATCATCTGTGAATTATTATTTGAGGTTATATGCGAAACATAGAACTGTCTTGTTGAACCAAAATTGGTCCAAACACCGATCAGTAAAACATTTTTTTCTATAAATTCATGGAAAAAGATGACTGGGGGTAAAACAGAATACAGTTGTTTGCGGTCAATCTTATTAAAAACAATCCATTTATCTAACTTATGAGCATGTCAGGAATACCTTCCGATTGGTTGAATTGAATTTTTTCCTGAGTTTCACAGTTAGTTTTCAAAGTAAAGTCAGAAAAAAGAGGAATTGGAGCAAAACGGGCATGATAGTGAATTTTGCGGATCTTCTAACTATCATAAATCGATTCTACAGAAAAATTTGCATAAGAAATACTCATTTTGAAAATATTTGCTTATGTTTTTATGAAATTATTAAGCAAAGTCGCGTTTTTGATCGTTATTTCCCCACTGTGCAGTGGTTCGAATCAATAAAAACGTGGACATAAATCAGTAGCTGCCAAACCGTTCTTTTAATGCATATAGTTGCTTTGAAGAAATTATTTACAAATATATAACGCATAATTTGATCCTATCATTAATTGTTCATGGCCTACTTTGACAAAAAATGTAACCATAACTTTTTTTCTGAAGAGATAGACATTTTTTTTCTTCTACAAAGTTTTAGAACTATTAAAAATAATTTACTTTGTCAAATATACCAAAAGTCTAGGTCGCACCGTTTCGGATATATAAGGCGTTTTTATGGCAACCCCTTTAAAATCTGTTTTTTATTCATAAATTGTTTCGAGTTATTTTGTTATGCATACTTTGTTTGGAATAATTGTAGAATTTATAAAATCGCATATTTTTGTTGAAGATAGTGCATAAGTTTGTTCTTTCCTGACAAAGTTATGCAACATTTTACCTTTTTTTTACTTAGGATAAAACCTTGCACCGAAGCGAAATATGCAACTTTATGCAGCTGATTTTTACAAAATTTGTAGGAAAAGATGTGCCCAATATCATAAAAAAAATCTAAGTGGAACTCGGTGGAACTTTTTTTTTAGGTCTTTTCAAAGTTAGTTTTAATTACTGAATTATGGCAACCCCCTTAAAACTAGTTTTCTAGTCATAACTTGTTTCGAGTTATTTTTTTATGCATACTTCGTTTGGAATAATTGTAGGAAATGTAAAATTTCATAATTTTGTAGAAGCTAATGCATAAGTTTATTATTTTCTGGAAAATTTATGCATAATTTTACTTCTTACCTAGAAAACCTTGTGCCGAAGCGAAATATGCAACTTAAGGCAGCTAACTTTTATAATACTTATAGGAGAACATGTACCTTATCAAATTTATTTTCCAATGAGAATATCTTGAGTAATATTCGTGTGACTCATTTTCACTATGGCCATGCTGAAACCATGAATGGTTAAGAAACAGAGGGCGCACAGTGGTCCAAAACTGGAAAAAGACGGTCACAAGTCTGCACTGACTTTCATTGATTTTTAAGAGCTAACGTGTCTTCGAAGAAGTTTTACAAAATTATATAACGCTTCTTTTGAAAGTAGCACCAAGGCTTTGTGTGAAATACCCCATGGATTATTACTATACATGCTATGCACGTATGCAAATATATGAAAGATATTTCTATCCTATTTCCGACTACCAGTCTGGACGCGCGTAAACACGTATAAACAAGTTCATGCTTGCACGCGCAACTTAAGCAAATTGTTGCGATTTTTATTTTGTTACTTTTTACAATTGACAATATTAGAATAAATCTAAATGGAACTAGATGCAATTTTAGGCCTTTTCAAATTTAGTTTTAATTATTGAAAATCCGAAAAATTATCAAAACTTCAACACATATTTAAAAAATGGAAAAATGTTTTCTAGACAAAATATGATAAAGTATTGTTAAAGTACAAACCTTTACGAAGAGATTTCATGTTTGAACGTGTAAATAAATTGAGTTAACGCGAAGCAACACGATTTTTAAGACGAGATGTTGATCGGGCGACGCTCACTGCAAAAGTGAGTTACAAAAATCGCAGACGCGTGACGCCCTCTGTTTCTTAACCATTCATGGTTTCAGCATGGCCATAGTGAAAATGAGTCACACGAATATTACTCAAGATATTCTCATTGGAAAATAAATTTGAAAAGGTACATGTTCTCCTATAAGTATTATAAAAGTTAGCTGCATTAAGTTGCATATTTCGCTTCGGCACAAGGTTTCCTAGGTAAAAAAAGGTAAAATTATGCATAAATTTTCCAGAAAAGAATAAACTTATGCATTAGCTTCTACAAAATTATGAAATTTTATATTTTCTACAATTATTCCAAACGAAGTATGCATAAAAAACGTGCTTAATCCACCTATCAGTGAGATGATACCTTTTTTTATCAATCCGCATGTGTTTTTTTCATGAATATTCTTCGGTTTTCATGACATTATTTTAATGACCGTCATTTTAAGCTGCAATTTGACATTTTAATCACTCATTACTTTATCTAAAAAGGTTACAATCGATTTAACTTTTCATGATATGTCGAAGTGAGCTCCACTTTAGAATTTACGGTAATTTAAGGTACTTCCAGAGCCGGTATTCAGGAACCAGCATAAACCAAACCGATTCGTATGGCCATATGACGAATAAATTGCAATAGTTTTTATTCCAACTTTCAAGCTTTTCGGGATTATCATCTTCTATATCGGTTTGAATTTTAAAAATTCATCCTCCTGTAATTCCAGAATCGGAAGTCAGCATTGAATAAAATTAATTATTTTAGTTTATTTTAATTTGAATTTTTGTCTGAAATTCGATTTGGCTTTATTTGAGAAAACGATTGAGCTTTGAGAAACGATTCGATACTGGAGCCGGAATTCGAAAATCGGTGTAGCTGAAGTCAGACAAATTCACCTGATTAGTTTACATTTGTTTCAATACACAGATAAAAATATTTTGTGAATTTACATCTATTTTCATGCACATATTTGGAGCAGGTAATTTAACATAAAATTACTTTACAATTCTGTACGTTTAAATACAATTTAATCGCAAAATAAGCGTTAATTGAAAGATACAGTTATATTAATTGAAAATTCAATGCAATTCAATTTAGCTTTGCTTTGATGAAGGTTTTCAATCAAAATTTCGATTCAACCCATGTCTATTCCATGTTACTATTGATTTACATCTAGTGTAAATTTCATTATTTCGTTCTGTGTATGTTTAAAAATTAGTATAGACATCTTTGAGAAATCGTAGTACGAGTTAAATTGTTGGGTGCCTTCCAAATCGAAAACTGAATACCACTAAAACTGAAATAAGTTTATTTGGTTGTCGACTATTCAAATCAGCAAATCTTAGATGATTCTTAGATATCATTTGAATCTTAGATCGGTTCAGCCATCTACGAGGAAAATAAGTTACACAATTTTAATTTCGTTTCACATATCATCCTGTAGTTCCGGAACCAGAAGTCGGATCCAAACATAATTCAGGAACCTTGTTTAGGAGCATACGAATTTTCATATGAATCTGAGTTTGTAGAAAACGGTTGAGTCATCTTCGAAAATAAGGTAAAAAATTGAGTGAAATTATTTGTCACATACGCATTTGCTGATCTCGACGAACTGATTCAAATGGTATATGGGTGTTTTGTTCTTCCAGCATTTATTGCTGTAAGCAGTTTAAATCAATATTATTATGAAATTGTTCAGAATTCGGAAGTACTGCCATCTTTCCAATATGTCATATTCGAACGATTATGTTGCCAAAAACGAACCGTGCTAAAATTGGTCCGAGGCAAAATGTCATGAAAAATAATGCTGTTCACAGTCTTTTTGGTACTTAGAAACTATTGTATGTAACAGTATGAAAAATAGTGTTTTACGTTGCTCCCAAGCCTTTCTTTGCCATACAGCGCTCAGAACTTCTACTGCTGGAATATGGGGGAAAAGTCGCTTACACAAAAAATTCGATATCTCCGTTAAAAATGGACGGATTTTAACAATCTATGGCTTGTTGGATAGCTATTTCCGTGCGGAATCTAAGTCTGAAAACATATTCTGTTTTCAAGGTCAATTGTGACAGATACTGTCAAAAAACTGAAAATTTTGACATAAAACTTCGTATAACTCAAAAAGTAAACATCCGATCTCAAAACCATTCAATAGCGTTCTGGGTGACGGGGAGACCTTTCATTTGCGACTAGTTTGATCAAAATCGGTCCAGCCATCTCTGAGATCTCGACCTCTTAGTTGACAACACACATACAGACACACACACATACACACACACAGACATTTGCTCAGTTCGTCGAGCTGAATCGATTGGTATATGACATTCGGCCCTCCGGGCCTCGGAAAATTTTTCGAAAGTTTGAGCGAATTCTATACCTATTTTTTATATATATAAAAAAAAGGTAAAAATAACTTGAAACAAGTTATGACTAGAAAACTAGTTTTAAGGGGGTTGCCATAATTCAGTAATTAAAACTAACTTTGAAAAGACCTAAAAAAAAAGTTCCACCGAGTTCCACTTAGATTTTTTTTATGCTATTGGGCACATCTTTTCCTACAAATTTTGTAAAAATCAGCTGCATAAAGTTGCATATTTCGCTTCGGTGCAAGGTTTTATCCTAAGTAAAAAAAAGGTAAAATGTTGCATAACTTTGTCAGGAAAGAACAAACTTATGCACTATCTTCAACAAAAATATGCGATTTTATAAATTCTACAATTATTCCAAACAAAGTATACATAACAAAATAACTCGAAACAATTTATGAAAAAAAAACTGATTTTAAGGGGGTTGCCATAAAAACGCCTTGTATATCCGAAACGGTGCGACCTAGACTTTTGGTATATTTGACAAAGTAAATTATTTTTAATAGTTCTAAAACTTTGTAGAAGAAAAAAAATTTCTATCTCTTCAGAAAAAAAAAGTTATGGTTACATTTTTTGTCAAAGTAGGCCATGAACAATTAATGATAGGATCAAATTACGCGTTATATATTTGTAAATAATTTCTTCAAGGCAACTATATGCATTAAAAGAACGGTTTGGCAGCTACTGATTTATGTCCACGTTTTTATTGATTCGAACCACTGTGCGTCGTATTGAATTTCAAAGTCGTGTAATGTTTATGTATGTGCTTCGCAAACTTATTTAGCGCTCAGGACCTTATTGAGACTGTGTATTTGTGAGTTTTATACACTCACGAGGTTTTCTACATGAAATTTTAGAAATTACTGTTCAAGATTTCTGGAAGCGAGAAACACTTGATATGTTTACGTTTCGTCTTTGACTCATCAGTGCATAGCAGTTTAATTTGAATTGCTTTATGCAAAACTCGGCTGAACCGCTAAGGGCATGTTCAGGAGTGTTCTAGTTCTAGATGCATAATTTATGTCAGTTACAAAATTTTAATCTGGATTTTATTACAAGAAAAACTGGCAGCCCCAGCAATTTTTTATTCGTGTTTCAAATATACAAAAAATAGAACGGCATCGTAGACCAGTTTTAAATTTGACAGAAGAACTGGTCGAATAAATAAAACTAGAACGGCTTACTGGGGACACGTTTGTGCCAGTTTCTGTTCTATTATAGATCTTCCATATAGAACTTTTAACTGCTGAATTTACTCTAAGCAGACGCAAGTTTACTATTTACAGAACACTGTTTTCTTTGCATCGAAATGCAATGTCTATACTGACGTGCCGAACGAAAACGTGTTTTCGACTTTTTCTGGCCGATGCAGGTTAGGTCATTCAAGGGTTAGCCGAATTTTGTGCTTGGGCACATAACCGATTTTGATATGTTTACGTTTCGTCTTTGACTCATCAGTGCATAGCAAAACAAATTGAACTGCTTTATGCAAAACTCGACAGTGCTATTTACAGAACACTTGTTTAGAATTTTTTAACAACTATAGAAAGTCAAAGAAAATGCAGAAATATTATAGAACTCCGCAATGATAAATGCTAGCAAGGCGCCGCGTTCTGAAAGCTTACTTATAAATATTAATCAGCATATTTGAAATGATGCTGACGTTCGATATCCATAGATTTTATTCAACAATTTTAATAAATAACATACACTTAACTGAAAAGATCTGTTATAATAAGAATTTCAATAGTGTATTAATCATATTTTGTCATTGAGCAAGCAAAGAGCTACTCACTCATTCTAATCCCTTCCCAAACGACAAGGGATCGTTTCCACAAACGAGTAACTGCCAAATTTTACTGTACAACATTCACCATAAATCATAACCTACTTGCGGATGAATAACCACTTCAACGCAGTCCAGCGACTTGGCAACTCATCGTAAATCCATCAAAATTCCAACTCGCCAAATCGAATCAGCCAAGCGGATATCAGCCGAAACGAGGGGGTGCAGTTCAACGATCCGCGAAGCATATTGTTACCATCAGAATATCGTATTGCGATTATTCGCCATCGGATTTATAACTTTTTTAAAGACAAACACCCTGGTAAGCATTCACCCCATCATCGCTATCACCATCAGCGCCATCATCATCATCAGAATCATCTTCCCCGGCTATGACAACAGTGAGGAAAAATAGAATAATAACATTATTCCCACTTTGCTCGAGCTGTCGTAGGTGGCGACGTAGGACTCCCGAACCCTTCGGTGGCGAACGAACAGAGAGTAGAATATTATTGCTTTGCAAACACCGAACAGAAACAAGCCACATATTAAAACAAGAATCAATGCCTTCTGGCGTTGCGGTCGGTGGAGGCGGATTCGCTCGGCGGAATCAACAGTTCGATGGAGACGCATTATCGTTCAACTGAAACCACCCCCCGCTGCGTCAACCAACTGCATTTTGTTACTCCCCTTTTGCCAAGTCGTCGATAGTGGAACAAATGGCATAATAAGGATAGGAAGTCGGAACCGGAAGCCGGATTCCCGGTCAGCACTCGGGGCCATTCCCGTCATTCGGATCTAGTCGGACGTCGTCGGTCGGGTTTGGGTAGCGAAAACGGGGCGCATGGTCTAACCGTCGCCGTACTCGTCGTCGTCGTTGTCGTCACACGGAGTCGGGAAGAATTGCGAGTACTTATTGCTTCTCATTTATTTATTTTCTTTTTATCCACTTCCCGGAGGCACTTTCGGTGGTAGGCGATAGCGGTGGACCAGTTCCCGCTGCGATATCGCAACAGCGGAAATGGAAGGGTACTCAGCGGAAATACTTTATTTGCAGAGAAGCGATTCATTATGGCCATTTAGAAATGTGATTTTTGTTCGGTAACTATGTGATTTTGGCGTTTTTCACGGAATCGATCCAATTTAATGGACGAACAGAAAAAAGGGGTGTGCTAATGGATTTTATTGGACACGTGAGACGAATTTGCTCTGGAAAAAAAACAACTAGTGCTTTCAAGATAGCCAACGGCTGCTCGGCCATCCATGGAAGTTGACCATCAATGTTAACTTCCCTCTCTGAGCAGCCTAGATAGCCGTGTAGTGTCGGTAGCGGTTTCCCAACTGCTAAGAATAACGCTACGGTCCACCTGTACCGGTGGTATAAGTCCACCAAACAGGTAAGCCGTGTGGCATCCGGCGGAATTATTTTTTACCAAGAATTGATCCACTGGTTTCCTATTCCATGTCGTAAAAGGCCACAAAAATAGGAACTCCTAAGTCAAGGTGTATTTCCGTGCCGATGGCTGAATGGCTGCAGGAGGTTAAACATTGCAGTCGTGAACGGAATATCTTGGGTTTTTCCCTTACTGGATACACGCAATGCTTAGCAATCAACTTCTTTGATCATCGCTTCGGTAGGCCAGAGATTAGAAAGCTGAGTGTCTGTGGGTGTCCTCAAGGTGGTGTACTATCCCCACTTTTATGGAACCTAGTCGCTGATGGTTTGTTAAGGAAACTTTATAACCTTGGATTTCCGACTTATGGTTTTGCCGACGATTATCATATATTGATGACCGGTATAAGCATTAACACTCTCTTTGATTTAATGCAGCAAGCCCTGCGATCTGTTGAACAATGGTGTTGTCAGGTTTGGATTATCTGTAAATCCGGGCAAAACATCAATGGTGCTTTTCACTCATCGTAGGATAATTACAGGAGCTCGTCCGTTGCAGTTCTTTGGTTCAGGGGTCACTGTGGTCGATCAAGTTAAATACGTCGGGGTTATTCTTGACTCAAAACTGAATTGGTCTGCTCACATTGATTTCAGGATTAAAAGAGCTTGCATGGCTTTCGGCCAATGCAGACGAGCTTTTGGAAAATCATGGGGACTCAAACCCAGATATATTCATTGGATCTACACAACTATCGTTAGACCAATTTTAGCATATGGATGTCTTGTATGGTGGCAGAAAGGAGAAGTCGCGACAGTTCAGTCAAAGCTAAATCATCTCCAAAGGATGGTCCTAATGGCGATGACAGGAGCATTCACGACAACTCCTTCTGCTGCTCTAGAGGCGCTACTGTGCATTAAACCACTACATGTGTTCCTAAAACAAGAAGCATTATCTTGTGCATACCGTCTTAGGGTTACAGGGCTTTGGAACAGTAACCCATTAGAATATGCTACCAGTCACACTCGCTTGTGGTCTCAAATGTTTCCGTGGGATGAGTATTTACTCGCTCCTAGTGACCTAACTCTCACAAGCAGTTTTCCTTTTAAAACATTCAATGTGAGCTATCCTCTTCGTTAGGAATGATTGTCTGGTTGTCTGGAACGACAACTTGATGAACACATAGTTTGTTTTACGGACGGTTCTCTGTTGAATGGTCGTGCTGGTGCTGGTATCTACTGTCGTGAAATAGGCTGGAGCAGTCTCATTCACTTGGTAGATGCTGTACTGTGTTCCAAGCAGAAATCTACGCAATTCTGTGTGGAGTACAATCGGCACTTCAGCAGAGGATCTGTGGTAAACGTATTTATTTTTGTTCCGACAGTCAGGCAGCCTTAAAAGCACTCAGTTCGAATGACTCACGGTCGAATCAAGTGATCGCATGTCGAACTCAAATTGAAGACCTCAGCATTTCAAATGCTGTTTACTTCATATGGGTACCCGGCCATTCTGGTATTACTGGAAATGAATGGGCTGATGAGTTGGCTAGAGCTGGTGCAACGAATGATTTCGTTGGTCCTGAACCAGCTTTACCACTGTCAACTAGTTGGATAAAGCACAAGATACGTTCTTGGGCTGCATCCAAACATGCCAGCTACTGGCGCAGCTTGCAAACTTGCGCTCAGACAAAAGCATTTCTACCAGATTTAAATCTGAAAATGTCAAAGTGTCTACTGCATTTCTCCAAGTATCATTGAAGTATTCTGATCAGAGCTCTGACTGGACATTGCAAACTCAATTATCACATGGCTACTATTCAACGTGCTGAGTATTATTCGTGTGATTTGTGTGAATGCGATTATGGTACTTCATATCATCTGATATGTAACTGTCCCGCATTGACGCAGCTACGTATCCGGGTTTTTGGTTCTCCATACATGGTTGAGTCTGTGTATGCGGAGCTAAAATTGAAGGATATTCTCTCGTTTCTCACCCAATGTGGTAAGGAGCTATAGTCAGAAGGGTTCATCGTTCTTCCTGGAGTGAATGAATCCCTTCTGTATTCACCTTAAATAGGGTTTGGCAGATTGTTTGGCATCCTCTGAGGGGTACCGAATTTACTTCTTCTCGTACATACTGCGAGTCGTTCTGCATTCTTCCGGGAGTGCAGAATGGTGTCGCTTTTGTAAGATCTCTAAATCCTCTCGGGGGTTGGAGGTTTTATTAACAGCAGACTGTTCGGGACCTCGTAGAGGTTCAGAATTTCTTTCTGCTTCCACTAAATGTGATCCTCAGCAGATTGTTCAGCATCCCTTAGGGGTGCAGAATTTACTTCTGCTTTTATGTGTTTTTGTGTCGTCAATTTTTCCCATCCTCCTAGTCCAACCCTTACCATTTCCTTTCAATCCTTCCCTCTTATATATCGGGAAAATGATGCTAAAAACACATTGATGGCAAGGCACAAATCTCCAAATATCAAGGGGAACGTGCCATTTGAGCCAATTTGTTCTGATGGTCTAACCGTCGCCGTACTCGTCGTCGTCGTTGTCGTCACACGGAGTCGGGAAGAATTGCGAGTACTTATTGCTTCTCATTTATTTATTTTCTTTTTATCCACTTCCCGGAGGCACTTTCGGTGGTAGGCGATAGCGGTGGACCAGTTCCCGCTGCGATATCGCAACAGCGGAAATGGAAGGGTACTCAGCGGAAATACTTTATTTGCAGAGAAGCGATTCATTATGGCCATTTAGAAATGTGATTTTTGTTCGGTAACTATGTGATTTCGGCGTTTTTCACGGAATCGATCCAATTTAATGGACGAACAGAAAAAAGGGGTGTGCTAATGGATTTTATTGGACACGTGAGACGAATTTGCTCTGGAAAAAAAACAACTAGTGCTTTCAAGATAGCCGGCTTTTATATACTCACCGACATTGAGCAAAACGACGTCTGTATTCAAAAAGTTTAAAATGTCTTGGAAACTGATTTCGCTTGATGCACCTATGACAAATTCTTATGAGTCTTCGTCTTACTGTTAGGTAAGTGCAGCTTAAAAAATTCCATTTTACCTAATCCTAATCATATCTCTTACAGATCCCTTTCTGCTTTTAATTTCAATTTTAATTATGACTCCAAAATAAGGAAAGATGAAAAAAAATGCATCGATTGACAGATTAAAAAACAAACAATATCCAATCTAATCTGTGTTTCAGAATTCCATAGTATAACTTATGTCGCTGAACACAATAAAATAAAAAAATAAAAAATGGATCTTCCTCCAACTCATGATTAAATTATAGACCCAACTGAATAAGTTTGACAATGACACAAGACCCGATGCACGCGTGATCTGTCAAAAAATTTGGAATGGCGTACTTGTTTTGCATTTAGAATAGTCTCGTCCATCATAAGTCGTCTTCGGTTGAAGCTAAGGGTACCCAAGTGATACTGGTCAGCTCCGAAACACAGCAAGCCACTTATCGTTACAATCAATGACTAAATAGCAAAGCAAAATCATGCAACAATTTGCGATGTGATGTGGGAATTTCAAATCAATTGTAATAACTGTTTCTAAAATCATTGACCAAACACGCAAAGAGTTTCGTGTACGTAAACTTAAGTGAATTTCGACGCTCTTTTTATGTAGATTTGCTATACTCAATCTAGATAATTTGGATTCAACTTAACTTTAAAAATATCCGTAACTGTAACTTCATGATACAAATTAATAACAATGGTAATCACACAGAAAGAAATAATGATTTTTTTTACTTTAACCTTAATTCGTCTTTTCGGGCCAGAAAAGTTTTCTGACCGCATGTGCATCGACTAACACATTCACACGACACGTAAACCAATAATAAAATGGAATAGACATCAGTTGAATCGAAAGTATGATTGAAAATCATCATAGATGCAAACTAAATTGGATCGGATTGATTTTTCAATGAATAGAGCTGTATCTTTCAATAAACGCGTATTTTTATCTGTGTGTACTAAAAACTGCAACAAATAATTGCACGTACAAATCTAGTAAACCGCACCGGGCAGGTCCTTCGGCGCCCATCATCAAGCGCTCGATACTGAATAGAAAACATCATAATAGTCACCCCTCGCTTGATTAATTACAACCTAATGAATAAATTTACGTCACTTTCCTACAATGTTAATACCATCATCACGATTATGGCCACAATGTTTCTGCTATTTTTTCCTATTCCCTTTCATGCTTTTCATGTTTTGTATTCGTCGGTTTTGTTCCTCCCTGACATGCCACTATTACTCACATTTCTCCCACCCCTTTTCGACCGAAGGACCTTCGTTCTTGCGTTCCGACTTCCGTTTTCCCCTCGGTATGGAACTAAAATTCGTGCTGCTACAAACGTCATAAATATGCTTTTGAATAATTGTCATTCTTCTTGCTTTCGAGTAGAAAAAAGCATAGCCGGCGCACAGGCACATGTCAGCACTAAAAACCCACCCCCTCTCACTATCCGGTTGTGTGCGCGTTCTCTGGTCGCACCAAGCCACCCTCTCTCGGTTTCCTTTCAAGCCATTTATGACTACACATCTAATGTATAATGCCTGCGCGTATTGGACGGCTCGCGTTCAGCAAATTTGGCCTCAATAAAAATATAACAATTTCCATTTTTATCCCTTTTGTTCCGACCATGTCTCGTCCGTCTTTGTTGGCGTTGTCGTCGTCCTTTTGTCCTTTGTGACCCCGCCGGCTGTCATTGCTCTAGGTGTCTCACTACGATCTTCCGGTTCGATGTTGTTTATATGGATGTTGTCGCATTACGTAGTAATCTAATGTTGTTTTAGTATTTTCTACTAAATGTATTCCTATATAAGAATAATTATTCGATAAATATGGCACACCAAAACTCTTCGGCTTCGACTTTTGAACCGTTTCATAGTTATTAACACAGCAGTTCCAACAAGAGTAGTTGTCAGTAACAAAATGGTATGCACTTAGAATCAAAAGCCGGAGGCTTCGCTAAACAGCTTGAAATTGCAACTGTTTCTCGTGTGATAACAACCTTCAAGGGGCGTCTAAGTGCACGAAGAAAGAATGAAAGAAAGAGGTCGAATGAACAGTAAAGTGGCCCGGAAAGTTTTTCAAAGTAATTTTCCGATGTTCCGCAGAATGTTCGGAAAAATAAATTAACGATATTTCCAAAGAAGTTTCTAATCTAGCTAACGATTTGCGTCACTCGTCCACATTCATCATTATTTTGTTTTGCGATGTGATTTCAATAGAGTATGAAAGTACAAAGCAACAGCACATTGAATATTCAAAAGCGCAATAGTTTAAATAGTTATTGAGGTTATAAGAAGAAAGTGTAAATCGTAAAAAAATTTTGTTTTTTTTTTATTTTGTATATAAAAACGGTTTTTTTTTAGTTGTTTACCAGTGTAAATATTTTTGATATAGTTCCAATGGTTACCTAAAAACCAATTGGACCAATCATATTTCTATGGGATACCGATATAGGTATTTTGAAGTTTTCTGACCATTATTTCCGATGCTTTCAGAATCGAAAAACTTGGACCAACATAATTGAAGTGAATTAATTTTGCCATCAAATAAAAACATTCTACAATTTTTGTTTGTTTTCAGACTAGATTTGATGATTTAATTTTTTCACATAATCATACATATGAAAGATTGAATGCTTTAGCACTCATGAATGCACGATTCCGTAACCGGATATCGAATAGGCATTATGTTTACTGGCACCCCTTGATACCGTGAGCTCTTTTATATAAATCTTTGTATGAAAACCGTTTTTAATCCACCTAGTGGTGTAATGATGCCTTTCTCATATAACTTATGTTTTCAAAAACATCACTAAAAGATTCTGTCAAGTTAAAGTTTTTTTTTTAATTTGAATAATATCAAAAACTTTCTTCGTTATATACACTCAATAACCTTTTCTAAACAGTTATGCCAAGTTAATAAAGATTTAAATGTGGCAACCCTGCACGCTATACAGAATTGGACAAAGCACGCTGTGTGCTAGGTGGGTGCGTTTTCTCCTTCTTCCGTACCAGCACTTACCGATGCTTACCGATTTTGCATCATCATTTTGTATGACAGTTTGAAAGTTTTTATACTCATCGCCCTATAATTTCAGAACCGGAAGTCGGATCTGGATGAAATTGCACAGTATCTTTTAAGACAATGAGAACTTCAATTTGATTAATGATTTGTGAAAAGCAGTTTAACCGTTGCTGAGAAATCGAAAAGGGTTCCGTTTTTGGAGCTTTTCTTCACTATTGCCGATGCGTTCGGAAGCGGAAACCGGGCACAAGTAGTTTGATATATCCAGCAACTAACAACTACATGAATTCGCCAGTAAATTTTATAAAAAATATGCATCTAGTTTCGCCATCGCTTGGAAAAAATCCTTTCGAAATTGACCATTTTTACTAATCACACTGTAATACCGGAACCGAAAGTCGGATTTGGATCAACTTTTCGAAAACTTTTTGAATAATCTTAAGATCTTTCATTTGCATCTTAGTTTGTAAAAATCGGTTGAGAAATTTCCGAGAAAATTAAATGCGCATTTTCTCATAGATTCGCACATATCTCTTTGTAATTCCGGAACGGGAAGTCAAATAAAGAAAAAATTCAATAGCGATCTATGGGACTATAAGACCTTTCGTTTGAAAATCGGTCATGCCATCTCTGAGAAAAGTGAGTGACATATATTTTCATTTTTTTGTGCATTTCACCCCGTAATTCCGGAACCGAAAGTCGAATCGGGATAAAACTTAATAGCGATCTATAGGACTATGAGACCTTGCATTTGAATCTGAGATTGTGAAAATCTGTTCAGCCATTGCTAAGAAAATCGAGTGATATTATTTATCACATGCACACACATACATACATCCATACACACAGATATTTGTTCAGTTCGTCGAGCTGAGTCTAATGGTATATGACATTCGGCCCTCCGGACCTCGGTTCAAAAGTCGGTTTTCACAGTGATTGTATAGCCTTTCTATATGAGAAAGTCAAAAATAAGTTCAGCCATCTCTGAAAAATCCGAGCGATTTCTTAGCCAAATTTTCCATGAAGAAAGAAATCGAGGACTGTTATAATTGAAGTATAACTCCTTATTCAAAAAGTTATTGAATTAGTTTAGAAAATTTAATCTCTTTTTGGCATATTTACCTTTCGTCACACATAACCCTATAACTAAATCCGATCTGAACCAAATTCTACAGCGATTGGTGAGATAACTTAATTCTAGTAAAATCCGCTTGAGTAAATTAATAAAGTAAAAGTAGCAAAGGTGGCAGAAGCCGGATCGACTTTCTCCAATTCAGATGAATCGTTGTGCGATCTTCAGTATGGCAAATCATTATTTTTACGGACAGAGAGACTGATTCGACTCAAGACCAATTTTAAAAATATTGAAAGCATTTTGTTGCATACACTCTCTTGAAACCCTGAATAAAAAACAAAACAAGCACTGAACACACAAGATGAATTAATTTTCAAGAACAAAGACCCTTCTTAATCCACCTAGTGGTGTGAGAGTGCCTTTCTCTTCTTTCATAACAGTCTCATGAAAATATATTTCATACTTTTATTATATAATTTCAGATACTAATTTTGACACCAATTGATTCAGATTGATTCGAGTAGTTCACAAAAGCATGCTTCAGTGTTTATGTCACATACTCGGTATCGTTTTTCCAATCAAGCGCTTGGTATTTACGTTGCCTATTTGTATGAGAAGCGTGATGCTAATCTAAAAAACCCTTCTTAGTCCACTTAGTTTCATATATTTTATATATTTTGAAAAATCACCATAGGGGGGAGTACATGAAATTTTCGAAATCTAAAAAAAAATTTTGATGCCAAAAGGCTTAGAATTGCATGATACGTCGAGATTTAGTGTCATCCAGAAAAAATTTTTTTTTAAATATCGACTTTTTGGGACTTAGAAAAAAAGTCCCAGAAAGTTGATTTTTTCAAAAACAAATTTTTTTGAGATTCTAATAGAGAAAAGCAAAAAATCAAATGCATCTTAATCTTTGCCTTTCTCATTTAGAATGGCTATGCAATCATTGTGAAAACTGAATACCGAGGTTCGGAGGGCCTAGTGTCATATACCATTCGACTCAGTTAGTCAAGATCACAAGACGACTGTATGTGTGAATGTGACAAATAATGTCACTCCATTTCCTCTGGGATGGCTGAACCGATTTTCACAAACATAGATTCAAACGAATGGTCCCATTGCTTGCTATTGAATTTCATCTTTTTCCAACTTTTGGATCCAGAATTACAAGGTAATATGTGAAAATCTAAAAAAAAATATGCGCACTCAATTCTCAATTTTTCATAAACTAAGATGCAAACAAAATGTCTTGAAATTCTTTAAAAAGTCCCGAGTAGTTGATTAAAATCCGACCTCCCGTTTCGATATTATAGCGTGATTATAGTGAAAAACTTTCAATTTCAAGTGATGGCGAAACGAGATGCACATTTCTATGAAACTTACTGGTAAATTAATATAGTTAACAGATCTCGATAATTAGTGGATATATAAACCTACTTTGGGACTACTATAACAATAGTGGTAATAGTGAAGAAAAGCTCCAAAACGGAATAATAAGAAATTAAAGCGGAACGAAATGAACTTGTCACAAAATCGAATCTGAAAATGACAGCTACTTGTTGGTCAGAGGTCAGAGTTTATTTTAATATAATTGGAACTCATTTCTTTTTATTAAAAAAACACAGAAAACATGTAGAATTACACTAAAATAATTGCAAGAAAATTAAATATAAATAAATCGTCATTGTCGGCAGAGGCGGTGGAGCAGCTTTCACCCAGGTGTGGAGTGAAAATGTGTTGGAGGCAAGTTTACGGAAGAATGAGTAGTAACAAGTGTGGAATTTCTCATCCAGGCATTTCTTTCGACACAGTTCATCGAGCTGAGCGATGTCTGTGTTTATGTATGTATGTATGTATGTATGTATGTATGTGTGAGTATGTGTCAAATAATGTTACTCATTTTCTCTGAAATGTCTCGACCGATTTTCGCAAACCTAGGCTCAAATGAAAGCTGTTCCGGAACTATAGGGTAAAATTTGTTTAAAATTTCAAACCGTCATTTAGTGTAACGATGCAAAATAAAAAATAAATCTTATTAACTTGACCTAACTGATTACAAATTGATAAGGTTATGTTAGTTTATACCCAAACAAAATTTCTAATTTTATTCAAGTTTAAAAAAAAAATCTTGAGAAATTTTCTTTTTAGTGCATGCTTTTTTTCGAGTGCTCAACTTATTTCTTACCACTTCACCAGTAAAACTCACTCTAAAAATCGATATAATTTATTTATTTCGATCTCGTCCAACTGATTTGGTTAACACATGGATCCCGAGACTAAAGCAGTTAACACATGGTCCCGAGACTAAAGCAGAGATGGCGCTCGTAGTAAACCAGTAACCACGTCTTTCTAGAGTACTTAACTTTGCTTGAAACGGGTCAAAATTTCAAGTCGATCCGACCAGAAACAGTTGAGTTTCGTGTTTTGATAAAACATTGTTTTTTAATGGGTAAAAACACCGTGCAAGCGAAACAATGGATTGAAAAATCCGGACTCTTGTCCATTAAAAGCAACGATTTGTCGGTGGTTCGCCGAGTTTAAACGTGGTCGTACCGACACAAATGACGCGGAACGCTCGGGTAGACCTGTGGAATCCGTTACACCGGAAAATGTAAGTAAAGTGACAAAATTATAATGAAAGATCGTAAAGTGAAGTTCCGTGAGATTGCTGAGATGACACAGATATCATATGGAAGTGTATTTACTATCCTTCATGAAAAATTGAGCATGAAACAGTTTTTTTCCAAGTGGGTGCCGCGATTGCTTTCGATGGAACAAAAACAGCAACGAGTCGATGATTCAGAAAGCAGTTTATCGCTATTTACTCGCAACAAAAAAGATTTCTTGCGTCGTTACGTGACCATAGACGAAACATGGATACATCACTACACTCCAGAGTCGAAGTGGCAGTCATCTGAGTGGCGCACAGCTGGCGAAAGCCGTCCGAAGCGTCCGAAAACGCAGCAGTCAACTGGCAAAGTCATGGCGTCAGTTTTTTGGGATACGCATGGCGTGATTTTCATTGACTACCTTGAAAAAGGTAAATCGATCAACAGTGATTATTATATTGACTTGCAGGTGCGTTTGAAGGAGGAAATCGCAAAAAAACGACCGCACATGCAGAGAAAAAAATCCTTTTTCATCAAGACAATGTACCCTGGCACAAATCGATGAAAACAATGGCGAGATTGAACGAATTGGGCTTTGATCTGCTTCCCCACACCCCATACTCGCCAGATTTAGCCCCCAGTGACTACTGGTTCTTTGCTGATCTTAAAAAAATGCTCCAGGGAAAAAGATTTGGCTTAAATGAGGAGGTCATCGCTGAAACTGAAGCGAAAGATAAATTTTTTTATAAACATTGTATTGAAAAATTGGAAAAACGTTGGAACCATTGTATCACCCTAGAAGGTGATTATGTTAATGAATAAAAAAAATTTTGCAACAAAAATGTTGTTTCCATTGTTAGTCTCGGGACTTATTGATCCATGTGTTAAAATTCCGGTATTCACAGTTAATGGATAGCCTTTAGTGCGATTCGAAAGCGAACATTTTCTTCTTGAAAGTCGTTGTTATGGGCAAAACTAGCGCGTATTATTTATAGAGGTTAAACTTTTACAACTTTAGCCCGGGTTGGTGGTTCAATACATACGGCGCTGGTCTTACAAGCCAGTTGTCATAAGTATGAGCCCCGACCTGGAAGGATTCATAGTGTCAGTCACCACGGTGATACTCTTGTCATCTGCATACAGTTGGCTTGTAGCCGAAATTTTTGGTTCTTTGGTTCTAGCTCGCTGTCAAATGCTGTGTTTAAGCAGTGTTCACATCTTTCTTCATGCGGTTGCACCTATATAAGGAAACGATTTCGACGGAATATAATCAAACTATAATAAACAATAAATTTCTTTTCTTATTCAAAAAGAATTCAAATAACTGGCTCTGAAGAATACAAGACTAGAGTTATACTTATATTGGGTTTGACGAAATTAACTTTGGACACCAGTGTGGTTTGATTGTATTAATTTTTGGATGTAGTATAATATCGGATGCGCACCATACGCTTCGCATTGCTGAAAGTGACAGTTTAAATAATTTCTAAAATGAAATGTGTTATTGCCAGTTGCTATGCAAATTTTTCGAAGCCTGAGTCAAAGATGGCGTTTTCAGCCACAGGTAATTATAAGCAAATCATTTCTGCTAGCAATGGTTTCCTTCTGAAAAAAGCGAGTTGAAAAAATGGTTAATTGCCATTCAAATATTTACGGGCCAAACAATACAGATTGCTTCAAATCGAAGGATTTGTGGGAGGCACTTTAGACCGACAGAAATAAATGTAGTTGGAAGTCAACTACGTTTGGTCAAAGATTTTTTTGTTATTTAAAATATGTTTTTTATTCAGGCCTATTTGCGTACAAGCTTTACGTGGCCGAATTAGCCGATTTTTTAAATAAGCAATTTTTCGAAGTGGATTTCGTTGTCACTCTTTTTCTAGGAGGAGAAGAGCTTCCATTTTCCTCCTGCGAGGGTTGAGGAGCACTTTGTTCGTGGCTCGTCTCGTCCTCCATTGCCGCATCTATGGTTTTGTTGTTGATTTCAGTCTTCTTTTCGTTTTCCTTGTTGTTCGCAGTCTTGAGCTCGTTGCTAGTTGCTGTAGGAGCGCCTTGTTGTACATTGGTTGCAGTTGTTGGTTGGTTTGATGGTGAAACAGGAGTACTACGCTCACTAGTTTTCGTTGTTGAACGGTTGACCTTGTCTTTTTTTGAAGATGTTCTTTTCGCAGTTTCAGTGCAAGGTTTACCGTAGTGTGCAGGTTGTTCACAAAACTGACATGTAACCAGTTGATTTTCATACGTAATCAGCGTTTTACACGGATGTTTCCCGTCTTGATTACAAATGATGTAAGATGGAATTGCTTTACGTAGTTGCATACGTACCACTTGCACGCCATTCCGGATACCCGGAAAAAAATTCCGCCATACTTCCCTTTCGATGGAAAGAACTTCACCGTACTGCGACATACTTTCCCGAACATACTCATCGGTGGACTGCGGGGGAAGGTCATGCACGCGTACTTGTATGGCATTGTCCACCATGTGCACAGGAATTTTGTATTTAATGTTGTCACACTCAACGCTGTGCACCTCGTTGTTAACCGAAGCGAATGCAATTGCATCGCTTTCACGTTTAAACATAATGTACACACAGTTAGACGCCTTGTTGAATTGAATCTCACTTACATTATTAGCGTCTAGATGCATTCGTTCTTTAAGTAAGATTTCAATTTCATTTGCTGCTGGTCTAACTTTGCAACGCTTGAAATCTATACAAATTGAATTTGGCCTTGTTGGCCAAGTTTCAGGCTTTGTTAAATCGTATTTGACCATTCCGTACACTGTATTGTTCACTGCACTGTATTGTCTTTGTTTCTTTTGCTTCGACTGCAAACGATTTTCGACTGTGTTGGCTGAGATGCGAGCTCGAACTGGTCAAAGATTTGATGGTTTTTACTAAAACGAATCCTTATGAAACGTATGTTTTATTCGATATTAACATTAGGCGCTTGCTAATCGTTAGAGAACATTCACAGAGAACAGCTCGAGCTTTTATTCCCTAGCTCAAGTTACAGGTCTCAATGCTTCGAAAAATTTGTAAATTTTGTAAAAAAAATTGTTTGAAATTAAAATCTCATTAATATTAGATTCAATGTGCGAACGTTTTTCTTAGACATCATCGAGAGGAATGTTCGCTAGTGAGCTTTTCACTACTGATTTTGAGACATGTGAGAGCAGTTTACAAAAAATCAGTAGTAAACTTTTCTTTAGTGAGTTCACAATTCGCTGATTGAAAGTCAAGTAATACCCAAAATAACACACTAATTAGATGAATACTGTTACGATAATCTTCCCGTAGCAAGGAAGAAATTGATAATTTTAGTGTTTTTGCAATATCTCAGCCCTAAAATAATTTATTAATATCCGTTCCATTTATTCTATATTTACTCATACTTATTAAATCTGATGATTTCAGAGATGATTTATAGAATATCACTTCTATTTCTACGATATAAGTACAACAAAACCTTTTTTTACAACATATACAAGACAATAAATATTACCCAACGGTGGCAGATAACAAAACTCTTCGACTTTTGATTTCTCTGCTCCGGATTGAAAATTTTGAGATTTTCAGTATAGATCCGAATTTCTATAACTATATTCTGTGCTCATCAAACTGGTATGAACGTAGCTTAACCTATTGTTGACAACAACGCTACCAAAGCAAAATACGTTGGTTTCCAGCTTCCTTAGCAGGGAGGTGGTGTCAGTAAGATCGTAGTACTAGCCATGCAATGATTCTGTACGCTAAGAATCGGCTGCAAAGTCTGTTGAAACAGAAAGGCCAAATTCCACAAAAGGTTTGACTTTGACCTTTACAACTGCACTACAAACTCAAGCTCAATTGATTAAAAAATTCACGAAAATTTTAATAATTTCTCACAAAACTAAGATTTCCTAAAACCAACCGATCCAAAAATATCGATTTGAATCCTCATAATCATTTTAGAAAATATCATCAATTCCAATTCCATTAATCCACTTTAGTCGTTCACTAGGTAGGCAATTCATTGCGAAAGGCGCTGGTTTCAGAAACCAGTTGCCATATGTTCAATCCCATGCAAAATGGATTCTTAGTGTCAAAAGATTCATAGCATTCATAGTTCAGCAATGGTTCCGTACACTAATTCTATTGAAACGAAATGCTCCAACTCTACAACGGAATTCAATCAAAGCTCGATAAAACTCGAGCTTAACTACAAATGAATTTGTTTACTTATTCTTTCGCAAATTACCAAAATTGATATTATATTCAACGCTGAACTCTTTTCATAACTTTCATGTTGAAACCTCAATTTGGGGGAAATTTCTCTATAAGCTTTGTATTTATCGAAAGAGAAAAAAAACAAAGAGAGGCTTTCATTTGCAGATGAACCCTTCTGTTGTGCGACGATCGAAGTTTGTAATACCATAGGACTTTCCCTTTTTTCTCGTTATCATTTTTCACATTCGTCCGATTGGCTAGAAACAATTAGAGACTATTACAGCTAATAGGTATGTTGTGTAGTGTAGAACTAATTAAACACCGACGGCAAAAGAAGCATTCACACAGAAGCAAACTGTACAAAAAGCCAATATTTCTTTCAATGGAAACGTACAAATAGTGAAACAACAATGTTTTTGATCTGTTGAATGTTTTATTTCTGATACAATTGATTTCTTTACTCATAATAACAAATAATATTATTCTGCTACACTATTGGAATAATCGATAAGATCGGCTGAGTCGTTCCCTCTGATGATATCCGTTTCATAACACTATACGGTGATAGAAGAGTATAAAGCTTGCATCCTTCATGTTTGCTTAACCTAACGAACGAAGGGATTCTAGTTCCGGTTTACTCTGAGATGTAAAATAATCTCAAATTCCTTCAATTTTAATGTATATTATTGGAAACCAATCATGTTACTATAAAAAACAAACGAACAAAAAACGAAACTAACATTAGAGTAAAACTTTACAGCAATCATTAGCCTATTTCTTATATTTTTCAGTACAGTTTTGACCGTATATTTCGATTGGAACTGGTCGTCTAGAGTACCAATTCCTGGGTTCCTGGATAAAAAAAATCCTCCAGACACACACACCGGTTGTTCGGCGTGCCAACAATTCTTCGACTATTTACAGTAAATAAGAACCTTCAGTACTCATTCGGTCCGTGCTGAGAAATAATAATAAAAAGCCTACTATGATGTGAGGGGTATCGTTCCTTTCTGTCGCTATACTTATCGAAAATTTCACATGAATAAATTAAATATGTAGCACGCTTCTTCCTACTGACGAACGATGCGTCATCGCCTTCTTTCATCAATCATAACCACTAATATGTACACGCGGAATCAGGTTACCCATTCGCAGGAAATCAACATGTTTCGAAACTGAACTACAAAATACTGCTAATTCTGAGATACGTGATCACTGTTTGTTAAATCAAGCTAGAAACGAAAGCAATCAGCTTAACTAACACTTCAGTAGATGACCTGCACGGGCCGTCGCATCGAGTTCTCGATATCGGGTAGTACACTGGACTGCTGCGATGCACTGGGACTGGATCCGGGCGAGGCGGATGACGCGGATGTGTTGTACAGGCTGTTGGAATGGGCGGCGTACAGAGGTGCGGCGGCCGCGGCTGCCGAAATTCCACTGTAGATATTGGAGTAGAACGAACTCAACGAGGTCGGTGGCATCTGTTGGGTTTTCTGTGCTTCCATGCCGGTCGGCGAAGTGCTGTGCATGCTCTGCTGTGACTGATGCAGCTTAGACAGGGTTAGTGGATCAAATCCGCCAAAGTATGGAACCGAGTAGTGCTGCTCCAGCTGCTGGAGATGGTGAGTTGGTGCGAAATATGGTGGAAGCTGCGGGAACGGATATGATGATCCGAGGGCTGCTTTGCCGGCCTGTTGCATACTGATTGGAAGACCGTTTGCTGCATTGCTCAACGGATTCTTCGGCTTGCGACGTGGACGGTATTTGTAGTCGGGGTGTTCCTTCATGTGGCTGGCACGTAGCCGCTTAGCTTCATCGATAAACGGACGCTTCTGAGCTTCAGTTAGCAGTTTCCATTCCGATCCGAGACGCTTGGAGATTTCCGAATTGTGCATCTTTGGATTATCCTTAGCGATTTGACGGCGCTGAAGTCGGGACCAGACCATGAAGGCATTCATCGGACGCTTGATATGTCCATCCTGTCCCGGAGAGGTCTGCTGTGATCCGTGATGTGTGGGCGTATGTGTTTGAAATCCTGCCAGAGAAGTCGGTGGAAAACTGAGACGAGGTTTCACATCCACACTTCCTGGGCTATGGTTGGGCTGAGGTGCGTAATCTCCTGCCGGCGGCATATCCATCTGACCTCCGAGCGAGAATCCGTAGTGCGGATGGGTCAAACTAGCCATACTGTGGTTAATCATGTTGATTCAAGGTTCTGGTGACTCACAATTATTTAAAAAAAAACACTCTGATTTTTCGATTGTCGAATCAGTCTTTAGAATATCTGTTCGTTTTATTAGTGTTTATTATCACTGGTACGTTGAATCACTTTCAACACTTTGAATGAAACCTTTTGATATCGATTATCCCACTAATTGCAGTTCGTTCAGACTACAATAGAACTCGTTTATCAACTGTTTTGCAACAACAAAAATCACGACAAAGTTATTCAATGCAGCAAAAAAACTAGACTTCACTGCACAAGAGCCAAACTCGTACTGAATAGTTGTGGTTCTACCAGTCGTACACCTTCTCTCATCCTGGTCGCTTTCGTGATCTCCACTTCTTTGTTCTCTTCTGTTCAACACGCACACATTCATAGCTTTGCCTGGAGAACCATATCGGATCGCACCCCGATAAAAAGAGAAACAAAACACAGAAACACAACCGCGACCGGTTCCGAATGAAAAGAAGGCGTGTTCTCCATTTCTCTGCACCATTGTTTACGCCTTTTATCTTAAGGTTTGCACACCATTCGTCCATTGTATGCGTGCGCTACGCTCTCTGTTTTAGCTCGCACGAACGCTTGAAAGAGCACGCATCATGCTTCTTCTCGTTCGAAATCTTACCCACAGCGTCAGGAACTCTCAATCAGCCGAATTTTCTCCATTTCTTTATCAGTGACCACAATAACAGAATTCACTCGCTCTCACACGGTATTTCGCTCACAGCTCGCTAGACTCATTATTTAATTCAGACCGATTTGTTGTTTATTCTCCGATTCGGATGGGGCATTATTCTTCCCTTTCTCCGCTGTAACATAATACACATTCGCGGCTCACAACATGTTCATTCACTTTTGTACCGCTGATGCTGCTGTTGCTCTCCTTCTCTATCATTTGAATCAACATAACATCATCAATTCAAAAGGAGAGAAAAAAAATCACGAACAATCCCAAAAGAAGCGAGAGCGCAAAGCGCGTTCCGTTTCATTTTCTCATTTTTTGTTTCCTTTTTTTTCCATTTCATCCCACCGGATTGTGCTTTTGTGCATTTATCGGCTTTCAATAGTCGCACAAAAATGTGCTAGTAAATTGTTGATAATAATGTGACTGGAGTCAATAACTGAATGAGAATTTTTTCGACGTTGAAGGGTCTTTTCCTCTCGCTGTCTCTCCAACGTGATATTAAAACCGAAACCTTGCTGGCGCAGCGTGAAAGCGAACATTCGCCCGGAGAGTGAACCAAGTAGAGAGGTTCGGATTGTGTTCTGGAATGGGCTCGGCAAAAGTACACATTCACCAACCCCCACACAATGCCCATATACTAACTAGCTGACGTTCGGCCCTGGAGATCCACATGGTTAGCGGTAAACATGCCGGACAAAATAAATAGCTAGGCGAAAATAGACGGTTTTGTTGGTTTAATTTGCTTTATGAAGCGATCAGTTTTGTATTATTTGCTAGGTTGGAGTACCATTAAAAGTGGTTTCTTTGTTGATCGAACAGACAAATCTAATGCATTAGCAAGAGAAAACAGCGGCTAGGTGTTTTGATTTTGATCGTCATACATTAGTAAAAGGACTTTGTTTTGTTTTTGTAAATTAATACTGCTCATAATTACCCAATTGAATGCAATATAATGACTATAATTAATTTAATAAATTTGCGGTTTCCGACGTTGTTACAAAATAGTGAACACTGCCAACAACTACTTGAACATCATTTTTTTGAATGGGTGGTAGATTTGTTTAAATAATCAAAAAAAATACAGGACAATCACAACCAATTCCAAATCGATATCATCTGAAAAAGTACCTGTTCTTATGATTGGACATACGTGTTACTTTTCTTGTACTAACATTGACCTTTAAAAATACACAAGTCGCATTCCCAAACAAAACAATACCTCATATTAGCTTTCCACAGCGAGTATGTCGTGTTACGTCCCAAGTAAAATGTTAAAGTGGTGGAAATTTCTACAAATCAGAGATGCCAGGTTTGCAGATTTGTCTATAAATCCTCAGATTTTCAAAAAGTGCTGCAGATATTTTTTCTCTAGCGATCTTTAGATTTCTGAGTATTTTTCTAGATATTCTGCAGTTTTAAGAAGATTTATATTGGAAAATCACTCGTTTTTTTTTTGCTCGCCAAATCAACAAAACCCTTCTGCAGACATTTCAAAATTTTATATGGCATCCCTGCTACAAATTATCGATTTGAGTAATGCATTGATCGAAAAACGTTACTAATCCACCTAGCAGTGAAATGATACCCTTTTTTTATAGATGCGCATGTTTTCTGCATTAATATTCGTTTATCTCTATAAAATTGTGACTAGAATGAATGAAAATCGATTGCTTTATTAAAACAAATAAGATAAAATGTTTATTAAAATGAACAATTTCAATAAAAATACCTATTGTCTCGTATATATTTGAGTGATAGGGAAATTTATTTTTTTCGGTGGTAGCTTAATACAGTTACAATCAATTTAGTCATAAAAATGTATGAACTATCACTTTGAGGTCGAGGATAATGCTTATTTACGAATATAGATGATTTCCAATATAAAGTTTAACACGTCACAGTCGAACAATTATTTTGCCAAAAAGAAATCGTGCTAAAAAAATAAAGCCAAAATACTATGCTGAAGAGTATTGCATTCAATCTTTTAATCACTCAGAAACGATTGTATTGAAAATTGTGTACAATTTTGGTTCCAAGCGTCATTTCATCATGCTTTGTTCAAAACCCCTACTATTGTGATAAGGCGAAAAAATCGACTTTACAAAAGTGTGAACTCCGTGAAAAGCAGACGGATTCTTATAATCAATAGCTTATTTGATTGGTCTTACGATAAAGTATCTAAATTTAATATATTTAGTTTTCAAAAAAAATACAGGACAATCACAACCAATTCCAAATCGATATCATCTGAAAAAGTACCTGTTCTTATGATTGGACATACGTGTTACTTTTCTTGTACTAACATTGACCTTTAAAAATACACAAGTCGCATTCCCAAACAAAACACTACCTCATATTAGCTTTCCACAGCGAGTATGTCGTGTTACGTCCCAAGTAAAGTGTTAAAGTGGTGAAAATTTCTGCAAATCAGAGATGTCAGGTTTGCAGGTTTGTCTATAAATCCTTAGATTTTCTAAAAGTGCTGCAGATATTTTTTCTCTGGCGATCTTTAGATTTCTGAGTATTTTTCTAGATATTCTGCAGTTTTAAGAAGATTTATATTGGAAAATCACTCGTTTTTTTTTGCTCGCCAAATCAACAAAACCCTTCACTTCTGCAGACATTTCAAAATTTTATATGGCATCCCTGCTACAAATTATCTATTTGAGTAATGCATTGATCAAAAAACGTTACTAATCCACCTAGCAGTGAAATGATACCCTTTTTTATCACTGCACATGTTTTCTGCATTAATATTCGTGTATCTCTATAAAATTGTGACTAGAATGAATGAAAATCGATTGCTTTATTAAAATAAAAAAGATAAAATGTTTATTAAAATAAACAATTTCAATAAAAATGCCTATTGTCTCGTATATATTTAAGTGATAGGGAAATTTATTTTTTTCGGTGGTAGCTTAATACAGTTACAATCAATTTAGTTATAAAAATGTATGAGCTATCACTTTGAGGTCGAAGATAATGCTTATTTACGAATATAGATGATTTCCAATATAAAGTTTAACACGTCACAGTCGAACAATTATTTTGCCAAAAAGGAATCGTGCTAAAAACAAATAAAGCCAAAATACTATGCTGAAGAGTATTGCATTCAATCTTTTAATCACTCAGAAACGATTGTATTGAAAATTGTGTACAATTTTGATTCCAAGCGTCATTTCATCATGCTTTGTTCAAAACCCCTACTATTGTGATAAGGCGAAAAAATCGACTTTACAAAAGTGTGAATTCCTTGAAAAGCAGACGAATTCTTATAATCAATAGCTTATTTGATTGGTCTTACGATAAAGTATCTAAATTTAATATATTTAGTTTTTAAAGTCAATTGTGACAGATGTTGTCAAAATTAGACATAAGACATCAGACAAACATACACTTACAGACATTTGCTCATTTGCACAAAAAAAACAGTCAGAAAACGACAACGCACTTTGTCATATGGGATCGGACGAATTCCATTTCACCGAAACCCGTTTCAGCGAAAACTCTCTCGCCGAATAGGTCATTTCACTGAATTTATTATTCAACTCAAAATATCACACAAAACATAAACATCGCTTAATTTTAAAAAAAAACTAATTATGACTCACTCTCGAAGTTATTTTTCCCAAAATGCAGAAAATTGAGCGTAGAAAGAGTTTCGCTTTATTATTGTATGAAATAATGAAGTGTTCAAATAAGTAGTGTTCCAATGACCCTCATTTCAGTTCCAAATATATAAAGAGTAAAATAAACGCGTTTATTTTCCGTCTATCTTCAAGCGAATATGTATATATTCTCATTTATCAGAAAACATTTCATCGAATCTTGAATAAAAACAAGAATGAAGTCAGTTCCCTTTTCGTAGTTTTTGACCACTATATCCGGTACTTCCGGAACCAACAATTTGAAACCAAATTTAGAATAATTTTCCCGTTTTATGCATCGTCCTCTAAATGATGGTTTAAAATTTCATTTATTGGACTGTAAGACCTTTCATTTGAGCCCAAGTTTGTGAAAAACGGGTTAGGTACCTCTGGAACCGAGAAATAGGAACCGATATTTCCAAAATCGGTTCGTTCAACCAAAAACAAACTATAATTTTAAATAGTTTTAAAAAATAGGTGGGTAATAGTGCATGGTAAATATTAGTGCACATCCCTTCATAATCCACGTAGGGGTGTGATAATGTTTTTCTCTTGCCATTTAAATAGTCTCGTAATTACATTTATAAGATTATACTCTCAGCCAATAGCATTCTACCATTCAAAGCATAATTGTCCCATAACTTAACAAAATATTGAACAGTTATGTCGTTTTACACATAACCGTGCAACATAGACATAACCGTGTTGTGCGCTTATCAAATAACCTAGTAGTAGCTTTCAAACGCCTCTGAGACTTTCGAATTCGATTCAGGCATCGTTAACAAATTTTAGTGCACTGTAAAGCCCTACGTTTTGTCGGAGAAAATGAAGCGGTAATAAAACAACTCTCTGAAAAAAATGAAGCGGTAATAAAACAACGAACTATGTCGGTTACGTCACTTATACCATTATATCTTCGGAACCGAAAACGACAGTCATTTGATCCCTCAACTTAATCAAAAGCCTAACAGTAGCTTTGATCCTTAAACTTAATCAAAAGCCTAACAGTAGCTTTCAAACGAGCCTAAGCCTGAGACCATTGGTTCAGCCATCTCTGATAAAATTGAGCGAAAAGAATATAACGCGTTTTGTCGGTTATGTCCCTTAAACCAACATATCTCCGGAACCAGAAGCCACAGTCATTTGATTTTCGAACTTGATAAATGATCCACTAGTAGCTTTCAAACGAGCCTAATATTGATAAAATCGGTTTAGGGATCTCTAAGAAAATTGTGCGTAAAAAAACTCGTCGAACGATGCTCGCACACACATACACACACAGTCATTTTCCGATCTCGTTCCAAACAAGGATTAAAGTATAACTATATTGCATGGTTATTTATATATCCCAGCATATCTCAGGAATATATTAACCGGTTACTATATATGAAAATATATGTACACACTTAAAAAAAATCCTGTGATTTTACATCTTATAAGATGCACATAAATGGAGCTTCGCAGTTCACGCAAATCCACGTGGAAGAACATTTAATATTGTGTCTAAAACTCCATGACTTCGTTGAACTAAAAAAAGAATACCGATAGCAATTGCCTCGACTTGAACCGAGAATCTTTGGATCGCAAGTACGTCTGTTAATTGACTGAGGCACAGAAGCATACATCTGCTTGGTTAGTAAAAGGTGCATTTAAATTCATACAGTCGCACCTGCTAGCAGAATGCAAGTTACAGTCGAAACCAGTAAAATTCAAGCTATTCTAACATTAAGTCATTACAAATGAAATTTTCCGTCATTTGACAAATTAGGTCTTTATGAATTACATCGTATGAGGAATTAAGACACCTGTAATATTCAATTTTTTTATTGGTGTGTATGTATCTTATTTGTTAATATATACACTTAAAACTTTACGTATCATAGCCAAATAGAGGTAAACTTGAATTTAAACCACACTGGTTCCTCCTTTTGTGGAATTTGGCTTTCTGTTTTACCAGACTTCGCAGCCGATTCTTAGCGTACAAAATCATTGCATGGCTAGTACTACGATCCTACTGACACTATGAATCCTTCCAGGTCGGGTCTCGAACATATGACAACTGGCTTGTAAGACCAGCGCCGTATGCATTGAACCGCCAACCCGGGTTGTCTTCTAAGTTGTGTTTCACCACATCCAGAGCAGTTCAATTGACAGGGCAATTTTCCGGTTTGAGAATCATTGCAGGTTTGAGTTCAGTTTGTGGATATCGAATTTTTGAAATTTTTCAATTGTGCAATTTTTTATTCATCAGTCCATTTTGAAACCGTTCTGAAACTAGAGGTTATATATTACAATACTAGCAAAGGTTCATTTTAACTTGTTCATCGATCGCTGTGATGCTTTTGGCTTTGAAACATTTTATTTGTTAACCACAAAAAATGTAACAGTCCTAGGTCCAACCCAGATTAACTGATTACCGAATCTTCTCGCTGGATAAATCCGATCTAGTACTGAACGGGTTAATCAAATATTTGCTTAAGCTGCCGGTGTATGCTGAAGGTAATGCGGGAAATTCCACACTTTAAGCTGGGGTTTTCCCCACGATCTACGATCTGTTTAAAGTTAACTTCTTTTCTTACTGACCGCAATGTGTCTTGATACTGGCAATATTCTTAGTACCCGTAGAGACCCTCGCCTCGTTTGCTCCTAATCCTCCCATACGTATAAGAAGGATTTTGTTTGCCTTAGCCATTATCCTCTCGAGATTATGACAGATTTTTCAAATGATGTAGGATACGAACAAAAATTGAGACCAGGCAGTTTTCAAATGCCTATCGGTAGAAACTAGCTAGCAAGAGCAAAGAACCCCCGCAAAGACGGGGAGGGGCGTTGTGCTCCAATTAAAAAGTTAAGTTTGAAACAAAGATCTTCCTCTGGCATTGGTCATTACACGGTGCGGAGGTCCGACATTAGTATTAAACAAACATAATAAACCGGTCTGTTTGTTCTTCGGCTTCGGGGTACAGAGATTTTACTGCCAACAGGTAAGGCGAAAACGCAACAAACGAGTAGACAAAAGTTTAGAACAGACAATTTTCGCCTGCAATTAAATCTACCCTAAAAACAATTTGGGGACAATTTGGACTGTTGTAAAATCAATGCTCTGGTAGTAAAATCGTCCGCCTACGAAGCAAAATTTGCCTGCGGTCTTTGTTCAGAGGAAACCAAAAACAAACATTGAAAATCGCTTTGATGAGGCATTGTTTGGCACAAAGATAGATTGTTATACTTCTTTTTCTATGGTGACAAAACGGAACTCCAGGAGTGCTTTGGTATTACAAATTACATTTAAGAGAACTAAACTTTGCATAGTAGTTGTGGAACCTGAATCATATGCAACTGTCCTAGTACATGTAATAACATATCTTCTACTTGTTTTCTAAGTCGAACCCTACGGTTTGATTAAACTGATTACTACACAAAAATAAATAAAAATAAACCTTCCACATTTCTACACCAGCACCATTGATTGCCACCATTTTCCAGCTTCTCAGTTAATAAATCACCTTAATCCCGTAATTTATTGATTTTCTCAGTTGCGAGCATCTCGCGAAGGAACGACAAACAGCAGTACACCAAAACGTGAATGCAGGAATAAATTTACCTACAAACATGTTTATCTCGTTAGGTTTCTTAGCCATGTATGAACATAAATCGAAATCGGAAAGAATAATTTCCGCTCGTTAGACCGTACGTGCGCGACACTTTCGAATGTTTCAAGCTCAAAACAAGCACCCACGTTACTGTAACTCGTATCTTAATCATAAGGACTACCACGGTTTTTTTGTCAACCAGAGACTTCTGACAAATTATGTCGAATTTTTTCCGCTATCCGAATTGTGTAGAAATCGAGACTTCACTGATGAGTTTTAGCAACTCAAACCAATGTTGAAACTGAAACTTCAACTTCAACAAAAAAAACCTGTTTTAATCCACTTAGTAATGTAACAAATGTCAGTAACTACTGACAATGACTATCGAGTTGTGCAAGTTTTTGAGAACACACACACACGCACACAAACACACACGCGCACACACACGCGCGCGCGCACACACGCACACCACACACACACACACACACACACACACACACACACACACACACACACACACACACACACACACACACACACACATACACACACATACACACACAGACACACAGAGACAGACAGACATTTTGCGTACTCGACGAGCTGAGTCGAATGGTATATGACACTCGGCCCTCCGGGGCTCGTTTCAAAAGTCGGTTTTCAAAATAATTGCATAACCTTTCTATATGATAAAGGCAAAAAGAAAAAAAACAGACGCTAAGAAATTATCCTACAATGTATGGATAGTTGGTAGGGAAATTGAAATTTTTCAATATTATTATCCAAAATTTTCATGAAGTAACTTTGTAAAAGTCATTCATACAAAATATTTTTGTACGATTTGTTATTTTTTGAAAAAATCCAAACATGTAAAATCGGTTAGTATTATTTAGAAAAAAAGAACAAAACTACCAAAAATACCAGAAACACCAAAAATATCAAAAATACAAAAATACCATAAATAACATAAATACCAAATATAGTACTAAAAATAACAGTAGTAATGAGAATAACTGTACTCATAAAAATACCAATACCACCCACATTACCAAAAATACTAAAGTACCGAAAATACCAATAATAACAAAAACAGACTGTTTAGGCGGAATTAGGATGCATACCATTTATCTTGAACAACCCTAGTCTGTAGAGATCGATATTAGATCTATCCCGTTTGCACACATCTCAGATTTCTACTTGTTTCACAATCTCTCTTATCAGGTAGTTTCTCCTAATCGAAAAGGCCTTTCAAATCAGTTCGATCAATCGCATGTGTAGTAGACACACATAACTCAGTTCAAATAAATCACCGTCCAGTTCAGACGCCTTTTTCTCGGTTCAATAAAAACTGTGTTAATTAGTTAAAGTGCAGTGTCAGTTATTTCAAATTAAGTGTCCGAAAATCTGCAAAAACATTTTGGTCCTTCGAACCGGATTGTACGGTACAGGACAGGTTCTCGGACAGCTTAAAAAGACTCGGACAGTTGCGGATAAAAGACCCGAAAAAGTTGATAAATTTCGGACATTGTGTGAAACAAATGCGACCACAATACACCGTGAAGACAATAGTGATTACAAAAGATGTTCGCCATCACGAAGTTTAAGTGACGCTATCGACGCGGGATTCGACGCCATTGCAACCACAAACCACGCGTCGCGGATTCAGATGCAGTAAAAGGACAGCAAGGAGGATTAATCGGTGAAGTTGTGCATGAATTTCAGTGGCCTTTTGCATGTGGCCTATCAAGGTGTGACGTCAATAAAGATTTTAAAATGCATGCGAGTTTTTTCCTTTATTAGCACGTAGCACGGGTCGTGTATGCAATTTCTTATCATTGGTCTCAGAAATTCTGCTGGCTTTTACGTTGTCGATCTTTCTGCGTTATTTCTCATTGCTGCTGTCAATTGGGTTGTAAGTCTGTCTTTCGGTCCGCGAAGTGGAACGTCGAGTTGATCGGTGGTGTTCGTTCCAAAAGTGAGTCATTATTATTTTCTGTGAAGAGTGTGATATTATTGTACTGCAGGATGTCTGGTGATTTGAAGGCGCTACTCAAACGTGAGAAGCAACTGCATCATTTTATGGAGTTGATAGATCGGTTCATCCAAAACTTCGATGAAGAGCGTGACCTTAGGCAAATCAATATTCGTCTTCAGAAATTGGAAGAGGTTGGAAAAGAATTTTATGACATTCGTTGTAAAATTGAGCTACTGCAGGAAGACGAAGTTTTAAAGGGTGGTGCTGAAGAGGATCCTGAAATTAAAGAAGAGGCAAGGCAGGCACGCGAGGACAGCAACTTTGAGGTAATTCACCAGTTTGATAATAAATTTTGTCATCTAAAATCGGAGTTGCTAGATCTTCAGGCGGAAACAGTACAGCTGTGGACACATGCTGCTACCACTCAACCGATGCCGACACCAGTTTCACGAGTAAGATTACCTGAGATTAGACTGCCTTCATTTGGTGGCAAGGTTCGCGAGTGGGTGACGTTCAGGGACACGTTCCATAGTCTCATTCACAACAATAATCAATTAGCTGATGTAGACAAGTTCACGTATCTTAGATCTTCGCTGTCTGGAGAGGCATTACAAGAAATCAATTCGATTGAGCTTACTGCAGAGAACTATAGTGTTGCATGGAATGCACTCGTGAGACGCTACGAAAATAAGAAGTTGATTGTGAAGGCTCATATAGATGCACTATTTTCGCTAGAGTCTTTGAAAAAGGAAAGTTATGACGGAATTAATCATCTCATCGGAGAATTCGACAAAAATCTACAGATGTTGAACAAAATCGGTGAAGACACTACTGGGTGGAGTACACTATTGGCATATATGATCTGTTCGCGGTTGGACTCAGCTACTCTTCGTCTCTGGGAAACTCATCATGGTTCAACAGAAGTTCCTACATACAATAATGTCATCGAGTTCCTGCGAAATCATTGTGTTGTGCTCCAGTCAATTACTATATCAAAGGCTTCTGGCACAGATAACAGACAAGCAAAGACTTCATTCTGTCATGCAACAGCGAAGGCGCATGGAAAATGTCCGTTTTGCAATGAATCTTGGCATACTGCTTTTCACTGTGCAAGATTCCAACGAATGAAAGTTCCAGAAAGAAGTGATGCGGTGAATAAAAACTCGCTGTGCCGAAACTGTCTAAGCCCTGGTCATTACGCTCGTTCATGCGAAAGAGGAGTTTGCCATCACTGTCGTCAGAAGCACCACTCTATGCTACACACCAACCAAGTACGATCCTCCGTTCCATCTTCATCAACGGCACCACAGGCAGCAATCCAACAGTCTCGACAACCACAGATACAAACAAAGCCATCTACTCTGAACCAACCCGCACAGACACAATCAAGCAACACACCTGCTACCTCTGCTCACTCGCAGAATACATCTACGCAGTCCACCTCAGCAAACGCCGCTACTAGTCACAATTATGTAGCATTTCCAACTACACAAATGCATAATATTCTGTTATCAACTGCCCTTGTTAAGTTAACTGATCGAGATGGACAGTCTATGCTAGCGCGAGCATTGCTTGATTCGTGCTCTCAACATTGTCTAATGTCCAAGGAATTTTACAAGAAGCTGCGATTCAATGAAGTTCCGTCGTATCTTGCTATTCAAGGAATTGGAGCTGCACGTTCCTTGTCAAACAAATCAGTTTATGCGGAAGTAGCAGCCCGATCATCAGAAATTTCACTGTTTGCAGAACAGATGCAGTTTCACGTGCTACCGAAACTGACTGTAGCATTGCCAACTGCAAATGTTAACCCAGTCCAATGGTTACTTCCGAAGTCAACCCTCTTAGCAGATCCGCAATTCCACGAGCCGCGACCTGTTGATGTCATCATTGGTGCGGAGTTTTATATGGATCTGCTGAAAGAAGGCCAAGTAAAAGCAACTAGTGAGGGACCAACACTACAAAACACCGTTTTTGGATGGATTGTTTCGGGTCGAGTTCCAAATAGTTGTTCTGTCGGAATATCATCAACAGCTTATGCTTGCTCCACAACGGAAATTCAAGATCAACTAACTAAATTCTGGGAGCTAGAAACATGTCGTACTAATAGTACGAATTCCATCGAGGAGTCTGCATGTGAAGACCACTTCGAAAAAACTACAGTGAGAGACAATGAAGGCAGATTTGTTGTCATGTTACCGAAGAAGCAGTTTGTTATTAGCCAGTTGGGAGATTCGAAGGAAACAGCAGTTCGACGGTTTACGGGATTGGAGAAAAGATTCTCTGGCAATCCACAGTTGAAGGATTTATATACGGAGTTCATTAATGAGTACCAGACACTCGGTCATATGATCGAAGTTATCGACGACTCGTCGATCGGAACAGGATACTATTTACCTCACCATGCAGTTCTCAAACCTGACAGTAAAACTACTAAGCTACGAGTAGTCTTCGATGCATCTTGTAAAACAAGCACAGGTGTGTCACTCAACGATGCTTTGATGGTGGGCCCTGTCGTGCAAGACGATTTGATTGATATTACATTACGTTTTCGATTACACCGATATGCCATAGTTGCAGATATCGCTAAGATGTATCGCATGGTGAAAGTTACAAAACACGATCAACAATTACAAAGAATACTGTGGCGTAACTCGACAGATGAACAGTTACGCACTTACGAGCTAACGACAGTTACGTACGGTACTGCGTCTGCGCCGTATCTAGCGACGAAATGCCTGCAGAAGTTAGCGGAAGACGGAAAACAGACACACCCGATCGCTGCAAGAGTTTTGAAGCAAGACTTTTACGTGGATGATATGTTGACTGGCGTCAACAATATCGAATCTGGGAAACAGTTAGTTGGTGATATGATTGACCTTCTGAAGTCTGCAGGATTCATATTGCGTAAATGGAACTCTAACTGCAAAGAGATTTTGCTTAATGTTCCAGAGAACTTGCGTGATGATAAAACGATCTTGGAATTAAACTCCTCCAACTGTGCAGTAAAGACGTTGGGATTAATTTGGGAACCTAGTTCAGACACCTTCCGTTTCAGTACACCGAAGTGGAGCACAGATATCATTACGAAGCGAACTGTGCTTGCTGACGTATCTCGTTTGTTTGACCCATTGGGTTTAGTCGGTCCAGTCATAATTCAAGCTAAGATATTCATTCAAGACCTGTGGAAGCAAGAATGCGGATGGGATGAACCATTGTGCGAAAAACTGCAGGAACAGTGGCAGGAGTACAGACGGAATCTGACTGGTCTTGAAGGGTTAACCGTGCCTCGTTGGACGGGTATTGGAGCCAATGTGAAGTCAGTAGAAATCCATGGCTTTTGTGATGCTTCCGAAAAGGCCTATGGGGTTTGTATCTACATAAGAACTATTTCTGAGCAAGGGGAAGTCAATCTGCATCTTCTAACTTCGAAGTCTCGTGTCGCCCCATTGGAGAATCTCAAGAAAAAGAAGACAAAACAGACGATTCCACGCTTGGAGCTCTCATCAGCTTTGTTGTTATCACATGTGTACGAAAAGGTGATAAACAGCATTAGGATCAACGCTAAAGCGTACTTTTGGACTGATTCAATGATCGTCAAGTGCTGGCTGGCATCGCCACCGTCCAGATGGAAGGAATTTGTAGCAAATCGTGTATCTGAAATCCAGCACATCACCAAGAACGGAACTTGGAATCATATAGCAGGAAACGAGAATCCAGCAGATATTATTTCACGAGGTATGAGTCCAGTACAATTACAGTATCAGTCGCACTGGTTTAGAGGACCAATCTGGATTATGCATGAGTCCATAAATTGGCCGATAAATCAACCGATCCACGAAGAAGAAATCGAACGATCTATGTTGGAGGAAAAAGAAACAGTTACTGCCATGCTCCAAGTAGTTCAACCCAGCGAAATATTCAGTTTGCGATCATCATGGATGGATCTGATAAGATTGGTCGCTCTGTTCCGTCGTTTCCGTTTTAACGCTCAAGTGGCCAACCGAAGCTGCCGCAAACTTGGATCAATTTCATCTGACGAACTTGACGAAGCTGTTCGTGCATTAATTCGATTGTCACAAGAAGAATGTTTCGCACGGGAACTATCAGATATTTCTCATTCAGCCCATGTTCGAGCAACATCCCGTATCGCCTCGTTAAATCCTCAGTTACGCGAAGGAATACTTTGCGTTGGCGGCCGGTTACGTCATGCTATTATTCCAGCAAGTCGCAGACACCCGTTTATCGTGGACCATCGACATCCGCTTGCCACAATTATTGTCCGATATTATCATCTGAAATTATATCATGCCGGACAGCAGCTTATAATTTCAACAATGCGAGAGCGATTCTGGCCTACAAATGTTCGGAACCTTGTTCGAAGGGTTATTCACCAATGTGTTGCATGCTTCAGACTGAAGCCAAAAATCCATGAGCAGCTGATGGCAGACTTACCACCAGAACGAGTGACACCGTGTGCTCCGTTCCAAAGAGTCGGTGTGGATTATTGCGGACCATTCAACGTCGTGTATCCACACCGTAAACGCCAGTCCGTTAAGTGTTTCGTAGCGGTGTTCGTGTGTTTAGTTACGAAAGCTATTCACTTAGAGTTAGTTGCTGATCTTACAACGCAGGCGTTTTTAGCAACTCTGAAACGGTTCGCAGCTCGACGAGGAAAACCTGATCTTATAATGTGCGACAATGCCAAAAATTTCGTCGGTGCGAGGCGCGAACTAGATGAACTTCGACGTTTGTTCCTGGATCAGCAGTTTCAAAACAGTGTACAAAAACAGACAGCCAACGAGAGCATCGAATTTCGATTTATTCCAGCTCGTACACCGAATTTCGGAGGTTTGTGGGAGTCAGCAGTAAAATCCTTCAAAACCTTACTTAAACGTACAATCGGATCACACAGTTTAGTCTACGATGAGATGCAGACTGTGTTGGTGCAAATTGAAGCTATTCTAAATTCACGACCACTCACCCCTCTCAGTAACGATTCAGACGATTTTGAGGCATTGACTCCAGGTCATTTCCTGATTCAGCGTCCATTAGTGGCAATTCCTGAACCCAATTTATCTGAAATTCCGGAAAATCGATTATCAGCATGGCAAAAGATCCAGCATTACACTCAGGGAATTTGGAAGAAGTGGACGTTCCAATATTTATCAGAGCTACATAACCGAACGAAGTGGATGCAGCATAAAGAGAACGTAGCAGTCGGAACAATGGTAGTTCTGAAAGAAGAAAATTTACCTCCTCTGAAATGGTTGCTGGGACGAATTACTGAAGTACATCACGGACCAGATGGCAATATCCGGGTAGTACACGTTCGTACGAAGGATGGTATTTATACCAGAGGAATCTCAAAGATCTGTGTACTGCCAATTCGTGACAAATCAAATTCTTCATCAGAGGAGATCTAGTATCCCTCCAACGGCGGAGGCTGAGAAGCCTCCGCACACCAGTTAAGTTATGTATATGTTTTTTATTCAAAAAGATAATCGGTCATTTTTTTTCTCAGTCATTACTACTCTTGACCCTTGACGGCTCTCTTGGAACAGATCAACCAGAGATGCCTACTGCCAGTTTGAGGTAATCTGTATTGTCCGGTGATGGTTTCAGTAAATGTTGCATGTATGGTACATATGCAGTTCAGCCAGAACATGTCTGGTCAGTTTCCGTTCAGTTGCAACGTTCCGCGTTTGAGCATGTTTGCAATGTGTTCATCTAATTGCGAATTGACACTACATGAGTCTTTCCCATTGGACATTTTCGAGGTATCCATGACCGCATCGGAGGAGGAGAGCGCTATCCTAATCCATGATACTGCGAAACGATTGTTGAGGAGCATGGCCAGCTTACATCGGCACTCGAATCTCGTAGTTCATAGTAGTCATCGAACATACCTACAACAAAATGTCACGTAAGAACGTCTTTTACTTCAGTTGACATTCATCAGGATGCCAACCGGCGTCATCGGAGGCCATGGGGCCTCCGATTCAGGCAAGTCGTTTGGTTTTTTCTCATAACAGTTTGAAAAAGCACCCTCTCATATGTTCCAGAATCAAGTCATCATCATCACCAGTAAGGACGAAGCAGATAGCATAGTCATCAGAAGAATCCTTTATGCTCAAATCAGCAAATAAAAGTCACGGTCAAGAGTGACAACACAGCACCAGTGACGTCAGCACACCAGCAGCAGTATATCAAATACAAAATGGATCAAGGTCATCATCATCATAGCAGTATTACAATCAGCTGATCGATAAGCATACACATACACAGCGATCATATTATGTATTAGTTGAAGCACAGTAGTCAGAGTTGGTAGCAATAGTTGTAGTTGAAATCAGAGAGATTTCAAGGCGGCCGGCTATGTTTAGGCGGAATTAGGATGCATACCATTTATCTTGAACAACCCTAGTCTGTAGAGATCGATATTAGATCTATCCCGTTTGCACACATCTCAGATTTCTACTTGTTTCACAATCTCTCTTATCAGGTAGTTTCTCCTAATCGAAAAGGCCTTTCAAATCAGTTCGATCAATCGCATGTGTAGTAGACACACATAACTCAGTTCAAATAAATCACCGTCCAGTTCAGACGCCTTTTTCTCGGTTCAATAAAAACTGTGTTAATTAGTTAAAGTGCAGTGTCAGTTATTTCAAATTAAGTGTCCGAAAATCTGCAAAAACACAGACAAAATAACGAAAAATCCTAAACTACCAAATAAACCATAAATAAAAATACTGAAACACCAAAAATACCAGCAAATAAATGCAAAAATACTACAATACCAAAAATACCACAAACACCTAAAATAACAAAAATATCAAAACAAACCATATTAACTATAACAAAATAAATCAATTACACCAAAAATACCAAAAATTTAAAAAATTCCAAAAATACTAAAGTGCAACAAATAACAAATATAACAAAAATATCAATAACATCAAAAGTACCAAAAAATACCGAAAACACCAAAAATACCAGAAACACCAAAAATATCAATAACACAAAAAATATTCAAAAAAAAAAACGAAGTACCAGAAATACAATAACAAAAATATCAAAACTAACAAAAAATCAATAATGAAAAAAAAATTACCAAAAATACTAAGAATACAGACAACACCACAAACATCAGAAATACCAATAACACAAAAAATACCAAAAGTTCCAATTATACCACAATTTCCAGAAATACAAAAATAGCAGAAGTAACAAAAATACTAACAACACCAAAAAATACCAGATTACAAAAAATAACACAAATACCAAAAGTAATAAGAATAACTAAAATACTAAAACCACCAATTGTAATCAAAATACCAAAAATGCAAAAAATACCATATACTTGTATATGGTAAAATATCAGAAATTTCAAGAAGACCAATAACATAATATAATGAAGAGCTTTAGCAACTCAAACTAATGTTGAAAACTAAAATTTGAACTTGAACAAAAGTAAAAGAAACCACATGGTGAAAATACCATCCTACAATGTATAGACAGTTGGCAAGGAACTTGAAATTTTTCAATACTATTATTCAAAACTTTGGCGTATAAGTCACTCATACAAAATTGTTGTAGGATTTGTGATTTCTTGAAAATATCCAATATGTAAAATCGATTATTAATATTTAGAAAAAATTAACAAAAACAAAACTACTAAAAATAGCAAACATAACAAAATTCTCAAAATTAACAGAAATTCCAAAAATACCATAAATGCTAAAAAAACAGAAATTCCAAAAAACACCAAGAGAACTAATAGTACCAAAAGTACCAAAAATATCGAATATACAAAAAATATCAACATTACCAAAGTACCAAATATACCAATTCCACCAAAAACACCAATGTACCCTAAATACCAAATTTTATAATAATAACAAAAATAACAATAATTCTAAAAACTACCAAAAATACCAATACTAGCAAAAGCACTTAAAAACCGATAATTCCGAAAATAACAAAATACTAAAAATATTATAAATAAAAACAAGAATACCGAAAACACCACACATTACAAAAATACCAAAAATACCATAAATATCAAATGTAACAATAATAACAATAATAACAAGAATAATGCAAATACCAAAAATATCAAAATACCATAAACTCTATAAATATCAAGAATACAAAAAATACTAATAATATCAAAAATGTCAAAAATACCACAAATACAAAACAAACAAAAGCAAACAAAATAACAAAAATACCTATCACACAAAAAATACCAAAAAACACCAAAATTACCAAAAATATCAAAGTACCAAACATAATCAAACACCACAAATACCAAAAAATAACAAAAACTCTAAAACTACCAATAATACCAGAAACATCAATGATTCGAAAAATATCAGAAATACCATCAATACCAAACAAAACAAACAAAAATAGCAATAATACCAATCACACCAAAAATATCAACGAATACCATATATAAAAAAATACCAAAACTACCAACGTGCCAAAAACACCAAAAATACCAAATATACTAAACTGACAAAAAATACAAAAATAAAACGAAAATACAAAAGATACAAAATATATCAAATTTATCAAAAATACCAACAATACAAAAATTAACAAAAACATCAAATATAATAAAAATAACAAAATTAGTAAAAATACAAAAAAGGATCAGTAGGATCGTAGCACCAGCCATGCAATGGTTCTGTACGCTAAAAATCGGCTGCGAAGTCTGTTGAAACAGAAATGCCAAATTCCACAAATTCAAATGTTTTGTACAATACATCATTCGAACAACTTTTTGTAATCTTTTCGTGAAACAATATTGATAAATAAGTCGGTGAAGGAGTATTTTCGAAAACGCGTTTCAGAAATCATTAACTGTGAGAACCCGCAATTCAAATCCACAATTCCAGCCAGTAATTCAAATCCACAATTTCGTAGCTGAAAACCTTCCCAAAGTAACAAAAGAGAAAACGTTGGGGTTGAGTATTTTATATGTAGAAAGTGTGTTCAAAATTTAAAAATAATTGGACGCGTACTTTTAAATTGTGCTTTCTCTAAAAACGTTTAAGTTTATGGTTCAAGTTTTCAAGTCAATCGAAGCAGAATTCTTGTAACTGTGCGCCGAAATCTTGACTTTTTGCATTATGAGATAAGAATAGATAAAGACTCATAACTTTATTATTATATAAGTTTTATTTCGATAGGCTTGACAAAATATTGTTGGAATGTTTTACTATAAGAAAATACAAAGAAAAAATATGTGAATTATCAAAAATGTTACATCTTACCCACCCCTTAAATTTTGCGAACAAGTAATTGGAATTGAATAAATATTATATACGTTATTACCACATCATTCCAATTTTGATATTTTTTATACAACAACATCCAAACAAATCCCAAACAAATCCAAACAAATCCCAGGCAAGTAGTTCGCAAACCATTTTGAACTATTTAGCGGGCAAAAAAAATTACTACGAGCTTTGCATTGGCTCGCGTTTACCTGCGCGTTTTGTTATTTTTTGTTTTTCAAATTGAAACAAGCGACCGCTTAGATCTGCCCTTAAAATGGCATCCAAACCGAGCACAAAAAACTTGTCCCGTTAAAACAAAAGAAAAACAAATAAATTGATATGCGTTCCAATTGCTCGTTGAATAGTACCCTTAATTAGGAGTCCTGCCCGAAGCATGATTGAGGCACACTCGGGCCAACACAGAATGGAAGAGAAAAAGATGCGTTTAATACACTATGCATTACGATGACGAGTATTCCCAGGATTATGATCGCTTTAAATTTACAATATTTGTTTTACTTTAATCGTTTTATTGCTGGTAGAAACTCTTTCCACGTTAGTCCAAACGAAGAAGAGGATTTGTGTGTTTTATTTTGGCTGGCACATGATACTAAAATTCCGAACAGGGCAATTTACTTTTATTGAAATGGGAATGTCGCACCGATTATTGTGATATTTAGTGTTTCATTTACATGATTTTCTATGATGGTAAAATATTCGGAAAACGCTGCAATAAATGAACCTGAGATACAGGTAAGTTTGTTTTGTAAGTGTGTTGAACAAACTGTACTAGGTATTTGTTGGTCTGTTGGAAATTTATTTTGAAATTTTCTTAGGGAATAATTGTGGTTTATCTAATATCGATATGTTTTCTAAAATGATACCACACCGGTGTATGACAGAAATGGATACCCTTATCACAATCTATGCCAGACGGTTGAAATCTGATTAGGCCTGACTTCATTTGTCTTCTATGTCCATTCTAAGCTCTGAAATCCGTAACCCCCCACCCCACATGGTTTTATCGAGATCGCAGACTGATATACAATCGTAATAGATAGTAAAAACTGCAATATACGCAGGGTGAAACCATATTCGTGAAGTATTTATTTTTATGTATTACAATTTATATAGAAATAATGAACTTGAAAAACGGAAATATCCCCGGGAAGTTCAAATGTATAATTACTGGTACTTATGGTTTTGGAAATTTTTACTATCTTTCTCAGTGACAGTCCGCGTTCTGTGCACCATTTGTACACCATTTTTCGACGTTGTTCTGCTGAAAGTCCACGCATTTCGAAACAAACTAATGAAAACAAATAAACAACTGTACAAGTGGATAGAGAAGAGTGTAAACAACAGGACGCAGCCATAAAAATGACAGATTCTGAACCATTACGAAATGGCAGCGGTTTTTGGTTGCGTCCATACTTTCTGGGACAGTCTTTACGTTTGATACGCGGCTTTTTTACGAGGATTTCCTATGCTACGCATTTTTTATGCGGATTCCAGAAGTTACGCGGTACGTATCCCCCGCGAAAAAAGATCTAAGAACTAGCATTGAACACGCAAACCCAGATTCTTTTTTTTTACAAGGTGAAATGCATTTACGCTCAGAGTGTGGGACTCTCCACAGGACTACCTCTGTATAATTGGAACTACTCACTAAAACACATTGGATCTCCAAGCCTACCTCTCTGGAACTACCGTTAGGTATTACTACGGGGTGGAAGGCTATCGGTGCTCAAAGAACCCTTCCCGGACTTATGCGTCGCCATGGATATCTGCGACGTTCTCTTCTACTTTTGGACCATTTATCTCTCGACTTTGAGCCACTCGTTTCGCTACAGGGGATCGACCAGGAGGATGTCGAGGTCGGTCCGGTGATTCCGGATTACAGGGGATCGACCAGGAGGATGTCGAGGTCGCTCCGGCGATTCCCTATCATTACTACCATTCTACGATTTCGATACTTAGGGCATATTCAGTACTGTTCTGGTTCTAGATTCATAATTTATGTCAGTTACAAAATTTAAATGTGAATTTTATAACAAGAAAAACTGGCAGCCTCAGCAGTGTTTTACTCGTGTTTCAACTATACAAAAATTAGAACGGCATCGTAGACCAGTTTTAAATTTGACAGAAGAACTGGTCGAATAAATAAAACTAGAACGGCTTGCTGGGAATACGTTTGTTCCAGTTTCTGTTCTATTATAGATCTTCCATATAGAACTTCTAGTTTGCTGAATTTGCTCTAAATCGAGTTCATCTTATTCAAATTATAAATTAATCTTAAGCACTTAAAATTTACCCTGGGATACTTGCAGATTTCCCATGTAGAAACGATATAACAAAGCATTTCATCCAAACTCGCATGATACAAGATCAAAGCAAACCAATTAAAGGTTCAAATCGTTTTATAGCGCTTTGTGTCTTGCTGTCTAGCAGCTACCTTCCTCTGACATGTTACACATGATACGTTGGCTATAATTTCGCTTATATTTATAGATTCACGTGCTTCTCAGCAGCTTCCTTTTTGAATTGCATCCAATTGACCAATCAGAACGATGCTTCCCAGCTGATAGATCGCTTACTCCTTCAAAACCATCGTCTCCGTAAAGGAAATCCAGTAAGCCCGTCCCGAATCCGAGTATAATTTTTCTTTCAAACCCGAGCCCAACCCGATAAAAAACAAAAACTAACTTTTTTACCTTTTTTCAAATGGGCAATACTTGAATAATGACAAATCCTTCAAGAAAGTTCACAAATATTTTCAAATTTTTGAACAAAAATACTGAAAACTAACCACTAATCGAGTGCTAGACTGAAAAAAATGATCCGTAACTTTTTTATTGGATTCTTGGACGTAGCGACTTCCAGTCTAATTTAGTTTTCGATATATCGACACAGGAAAAGAATCATCTGATTTTGACCTATTAAATTAATGATGAAGTTTGAAAATCATATGGCTGACACTTCCGGCTCCAGATATATAATGGTATAATTGACATAAGTGCCTAGGTCGATTTCTACAAGCTTAGGGTCGTTTGAAAGCTTCTCTTTGTTAATTTATAAGAGAAATAACCGACAAGTCGTAGTTTTTTTCAATACGCTAAATCGTCCAAGAGATCAACCGAAATTTAGAAATTTATTTAGAGGCATTTGTAAGCTACTACAGTATGCGTCAGAAAATAATGATACTCAAACATTTTTAATTTCGTTGGAGCTAGTAGAAGATTAAGCTTCCTCTTCACTGAATATGTCCGCCATTTGCATTTGATACCGCTTCTAGATGACATCTGAATCTTTGGCAGACCTTGACAATATAACCTGATGACATTTCTCTCCAATGCTTTGTTATGGAGGTCCGTAGAGAGATCAAATTCGAGTGAGGATGTTCACATACACGTGCTTCAATATTCGCCCATACACTGAAATCCAGAGGATTTAAGTCAGGCGAGCTAAGGGGCCACATTTCCTTGGACCAGAATTGAGGCATGTTGTCCCTCAACCACATTTGTGTTTTCTTCGACGTGTGGGCAGGGGCCCCGTCTTGCTGGAACGCAATATTTACATCCTTGCCGTAGGTAGATGTAATCCAAGGCAAACCATGATCCTTCAAAATTCTTAAGTACACACAGCCTTCACAAGAAATGCAATAGCCCTAGAACATTTTACAAAAGTCATGATATCTGAAACTGACCTCTGGGCGTGAAGTAATCTAAGAATGTCATCCTTGTCGTACATTTTTCAAAAAATCTGCCTTAATAAAAACAAATTCAAATATATCAAATATACCAATAACTCTAACAGGGACGGGTATAGCGAGATGGGTAAGTCGATGCTTTTCACGCAGCCCGCCTGGGTTCGATTCCCAACCCCGCACATAGGGTCAGAACGTTTTTCTGGCCCGAAGAGGCGAATGACCATAAGGTTAAAACCTATAATCGAAACGAAACAAAAAAACTCTAACGAAATTAAATAACCACCTTTCATTTTGCTAGCGGATTCGATCGAAAAATCAATACGACGTTATTTTGAATACGAGTGATAATGGAACAAGTGACATAACCGCCATGTCGCACATTTGATTCAGCATTTTGTTTTCTCTGATTGAGTCTATGATCAAGTTCAAATGTATTATTACTGATACTTTCGATTAATGTGTAAGTGTGTAAGCGTTTGTGGAGTAAATTCGCTTAGCTTGAGCTTGAGCGACCACCCCTGGTTGCTACTCCGTTACCGATCGGGATTAGCTGAAATTGTACAGGGTATTTCTAGATGATCCAACCTGGGACTGGTAAATCATCCCTCAATGTACATCTTCTGGTAACCCCAGAATACATTGATCAGTACCGGCGCCGACCAGACCCGAACGTAGATCGTCTAAGGAATGGGAAGGGATGTTAGTCTAACACTTGTTACTAGAGGCCTACTACTGCGCACTTCACATGTGTCACGGGAGAAGGATATTTGTTAGTAAAAATTTCAGTATTTTTATTATTCGCGTGCGACTCAGTATGTTCCGGTTTCAAGAAACTCGGATGCACCACAAAACTCACTGACTTCCCGAGTGAACGTTTCAACAATATCCTACCTTGAAGTCCCGGGAAGTCTTGATTCACAGCTCTTATTCGAGGAAACTATCGGGTAAAGAACAAAAACTTCCCTATTTTTTATAATTGAAATTACGTGATACAAAATAAACGAGTGAATAGAATTTAGACAAAATAGTTGATTCATTGCATTGACATATTGTAAACAGTTATTATAAAATCATTTTAAATCACCAAATAAAGGTCAACAGATTCTACGCGCGTCTTGATTCTGTATTATTTCCGCTTTATTATTTTAATTATTTATTAAAATTATTAATTGGTTATACTGGTTGATCTGGGCAGCCGGCTACCGAGAAAAATATTAATTTATTGTTTGAAATATTAATACCAAGTGTTTTTACCTTTTTTTATATATATAAAAAATAGGTATAGAATTCGCTCAAACTTTAGAAAATTTTTCCGAGGCCCGGAGGGCCGAATGACATATACCAATCGATTCAGCTCGACGAACTGAGCAAATGTCTGTGTGTGTGTGTGTGTGTATGTGTGTGTGTCTGTATGTGTGTTGTCAACTAAGAGGTCGAGATCTCAGAGATGGCTGGACCGATTTTGATCAAACTAGTCGCAAATGAAAGGTCTCCCCGTCATCCAAAACGCTATTGAATGATTTTGAGATCGGATGTTTACTTTTTGAGTTATTCGAAGTTTTATGTCAAAATTTTCAGTTTTTTGACAGTATCTGTCACAATTGACCTTGAAAACAGAATATGTTTTCAGACTTAGATTCCGCACGGTAATACCTATCCAACAAGCCATAGATTGTTAATATCCGTCCATTTTTAACGGAGATATCGAAATTTTTGTGTAAGCGACTTTTCCCCCTATTCCAGCAGTGGGAGTTTTGAGCGCTGTATGGCAAAGAAATGCTTGTGAGCAACGGAAAATACGATTTTTTATACTGTTACATACAATTGTTTCTAAGTACCAAAAAGACTGTGTACAGCATCCTTTTTCATGACATTTAGCCTCGGACCGATTTTAGCACGGCTCGTTTTTGGCAACATCATCGTTCGAATATGACATATATAAACCAGATGATGGCAGAATTTTTTTAATTATATTGTTTTAAACTACTTACAGCAATAAATGCTGGAAGAACATAACATCCATATACCATTCGAATCAGTTCGTCGAGATCAACAAATGCGTGTGTGACAAATAATTTCACTCAATTTTCTCGGAAAATTTCTTTTCTACAAATTCAGATTCATACGAAAAGTCGTATGCTCCCAAACAAAGTTCCTGCATTATGTTTGGTTCCGACCTCTGGTTCCGGAACTACAGGATGATATATGAAACGAAGTCGAAATTGTGTAACTCATTCTTCTCGTAGATGGCTGAACCGATCAAAGATTCAAATGAAATCTAAGAATCATCTAAGATTCAAATGAAAAGTTTCAAGATTCTATAAAACATCTTACTCTTCAGTCAGATCCTACTTCCGGTTTCGGGGATACAGGGTGATTGTTATAAAAATGTCTATTCCACATAAATTAATCAGGTTTATCGGGTTAGCAGACTTGGATAGTCGATAAAAAAATTAACTTTTTTCAGTTTTAGTGGTATTCAGTTGTCGAATCAGAAGGCACCTAAAAATTTAATTCGTGCTTTGATTTCTCAAAGATGTCTTCACTGATTTTCAAATAATTTGAAACAAATGTAAACTATACAGCTACTCAGGTGAATTTATCTGACTTCGGCCATACCGATTTTAGAATTCCGGTTCCAGTATAAAATCGTTTCTCAAAGCTCAATCGTTTTCTCAAAAAAAGCCTAATCAAATTTCAGAAACAAAAATTCAAATTAAAACAAACTTATATACAAAATTAATTAATTTTATACATACATACAAAAATTAATTAATTTTATCCAATTATGACTTCCGGTTTTCGAATTACATGAAGATGACAATCCCGAAAAGCTTCAAAGTTGGACTCAAAACTGTTGTAATTTATTCGTCATATGGCCATACGAATCGGTTTGGGTTATGCTGATTCCTGAATACCGGCTCTGGAAGTACTTTAAATTCCCGCAAACTCTAAAATGGAACTTACTTCGACATATCATGGAATGTTTAATCGATTGTCCCACTTCTAGATTCAAATTCGATCCGATTTGCAGTTCCGACATTACAGAGTAATGAGTGATTAAAATCTCAAATTGTCGCTTAAAACGAACACCGAAGAATATTCATGCAAAAAAACAGATGCGGATTGATAAAAAAAGGTATCATCTCACTGCTAGGTGGATTAAACACGTTTTTTACTAAGTATTCAATATAGCGATATATGTTATCTCTGTTATTAACTTTGTAATATCAACGGATTTGCGCAATAGTAGACTTTTATCATTCAATTTATAATCCTGAAAGACAATCAATAACATGGAAGAAGAAAACATTCCAAATAAAACTCTTCTCCGAAACTAGACGGAAATTGATAGGTTGAATGAAGAGATAATTTAGTAAAATAGAGTAATCAGAAGTAAAACATTCAAAATATCTGATAACTGAAAGGAAAAAGAAACTCCTGCTATTGTCGCCTTTTACGCAGGAACCCAGTGGATCTATTCTTGGTTCATTTTTTTCCGCCGAACTGCACACGGCATCTAGGCTGGTACTGTTCCCAGCCCCTTTTGTGAAGTAAATTCGCTTAGTTTACAAAATATTTTAATGATACTGTTTGAGTAACAAGAGACATTCTCACACCACTAAGTGAAACAAAAAGTTTTTCCCTTTATGTTTTGTCTTCGATTCATCAGTGCAAAGTACCTCAAATTCATCCGTTAAGCAACATTGTTAAACTCCAATTATATAGATTTATACTCTGGTTTGCGTCTAGATTGTTCATGAGTAAAACACTCAAAATTTAGATTTATTTAATGTCATAATTCATTCGAACGAACCGATCTGCAAACTATCGCGAATCCTTCAATTCTACGAAGAAAATAATAACCTGAATAGGTTGTTGTTGTTGTTTGTTTCCATTGCAAACCCATCATCTATGGGATTGGCACAAAAACGCCATTCTTCGAATCACAGTACTGAATCCCTCTCTAATTGGCTTATTGAACCATTATTACTTCGGGCTGCATTTATGTTCACGACAATTCCACGCATGACATGCTTCCAGAAAAATTAATAAGCTCTTGAATAGTCATTGTCGGCATCGTCATCGGCGACGTCGCCGTCATCGTCGATGTACGACGCCACCACCACCAACACCAACCGCAGTGTTGACGACGACGATGATGATGATGATGATGATGTATGCTATGCCGTGTATTGAAGGAAGTTTTCCGGGTCCACCATTGCCGGCAATGCTTGGATTCAAAAGGTGCAAACCGGCTTTGCGGTTGGCTTGTGGTAGAGAGAAACAATCTTTACGAAGTTAACCTGAACTCGATAGGGCCAAATTAGACGGATAGATTTTTTGCGCCCGATAAAAATTCCCAAACAGATGTTCTGTGCGAAGATAATTTTTTCTCAAGTGGTGATGGGTAATTATTTGGTATTTCCAGTATAGTTGATATCCGGTGCGAGTTGAAATTTTATTAAGCGAAATGCCCTTGTCAGCGGAAGAAGCACTTCAAACATGTATGCTTAAGGTGGCGAAAAACCTTTTGCCAAGTACGAATGGGCTCCAGAATGGCTTACCGCTTTAAAAAAAGCAACTTGAACTCTGATCCTATTTCGGGTTACTAAAAGCAATCCATTAGAATTATAAAGTCTACAGAAAATCAATCTCTAAAATACCAATGTCAGCAAACACTTCCACCCCCAAAATCGATCGGCCGTCGCTTGTTAGAATCACTGTTCAGAGTAGAACCAGTTAAACACATACCAGGTCAAATCGTTTCTTTCAAACCCCGCAATTTCAGCCATGACTTGCATGGATGGTTATCTTTCTCACCTCCGGTTGTACGATTATTATTATTTTCCCCCATATTGTGGTATTTTTAAAAATTATACATTTCATCTCCTGCCACCCTTCGCTCTGACAGATGGAACCCTGCATTAACAGAGGAAGAGGTTAGGAAATTATGGGACTCGTTGTGTCTGAAATTGGACATCGCACCCGACTAGCGAGCAGCACACGCTTACTGTCTTCGTTGTCCATCGGATTAAACTCTGGAAGGCTGCTGCTTGCTTGTTGCTGCCAGCGGTGATGATCACGATGATTGGCCTATGTTTACTTTTATCGGATTATACAGATTTTATCGAATGGTTGGGACCCCTCCCATCAAATTATCCGGTCCCCTTTTTCGATCGCCTCAATGACGTTGGGTGTTTTCGAGTGCGGCGTTAAACAATACCCTTACACGGTGTGCATATGGTTAGGTTGAATTGTGAACGGTAATTATTTTCAAGTGTACTCGAGATGACAATGAATTTTCAATCAAAACCTTGTCCTGTTGAATATACTTTCGCATTTCCCGTCGCAGCTGTACTCAATGTAATTTGGGTATCTTTTAAACCCAAAACTACATAGTTTCAACAGAAACGTTCCACGGCACGGATTCAAATTTTTAAACAAAAACGTGCTTAATCCACCTAGCAGTGGGATGATACCTTTTTTATCGATACATATGATTTCTGCATCAACATTCGTTTGAATGACTAGAAAGAATAATAATCGAATGCATAATCAAAATAAATAGGACAAAATATTTCTTAAACTAATCAGGACAGTTTCAATAAATACACATGTTTTCTTGAATATATTTGAGTCATACGAAAATTTTATTTTTTTCAGTGGTTGTATTTGAAAACAGTTACAATCAGTTTATTTATAAAAATGAGTGGGTTATCGCTTTGAAATCGAAGATTATGCAGAGGAACTTTGAACACGTGACCGTCAGTCACCTGGCCCCTCCCGAAATCAAAAATAGATATATAATTATTTAGAACGTCTCCGACATATGTTACAGAAATAACAAGACAGTAAACGTAATGAAATGTAATACAATATCAGTACCAGTGGAAAAGTTTAAAGTGTTTGTTGAAAACACCCGTAAGCAATCTTCAGTAACATTATTTTTTAATCTTCGGGCCTCTCACGAAATGAAATCCTTGGTACGGGCCTGGAGACAGTCGAGCAATTGCCAAAAAGGACACGTACAAAAAAATGAAAGTCAAAATACTACGCTAAAGAATACTATATTCAATATTTCAATAACTCTTAAAAGATTTCGTTGAAAATTGTGTATAATTTTGATTCCAAGAGTCATTGCATCGTGCTTCGATCAATACCCCTGTTATTTGAATATGGTGGAACAATTGCCTTCACAGAAAAATCGATAACTCCGTTAACAGTTGAAAGATTCTAGCAATCTATGGCTTGATTAATTGGTATTATGATAAGGTATGAGGAATTTGGAAACATATTTAGTTTCCAAGGACAATTGTGGTAGATATTGTCAATGTTGTCATAAAAATTTGGATAAGGTTAAAGTAAAGACTGTCCCAGAAAGTATGGACGCAACCAAAAACCGCTGCACTTTCGCAATGGTTCAGAATCTGTTAATTTTTATGGTAGCGTCCTGTTGTTTACACTCTTCTCTAACCAGGAATCAGGAAGTTCGGTGACGATAACATCTTTGAGGATAAACCGAAAACGGGTCGAAAAAAAGGTCCTGCTAACCCTCAGTTGGATAAACGTATACTGAAGGCGTTCGAGCAAAAGAAGGAGGTTTCAGTTCGGGATGTGGCCAAAAAAGTGGGCACTTCGAAGTCAAATGTTCTTCGTGCTAAAGAACGTTTAAAACTTCGAACTTATAAGCGGCAGAAACAACCAAAACGTAGTCCGAAACAAAAAGCATCGATCAGGCCGAGGGTTCGAAAGCTGTACAACACGATTCTTGCTGGAAATTTGAACTGCATAATCATGGACGACGAAACCTACGTGAAACTCGATTACAAATCCTTGCCGGGACCACAATATAATACGGTGCGAGAAGGGCAAGTGTTAAACCAGTCCGAGGCATCGATTGAAGTCGAAAAATTTGGTAAGAAAGCTATGGTCTGGCAAGCAATTTGTAGCTGCGGTAAGATTTCGAAACCCTTCATCACTACTGCTTCAATGAACAGCGAAATATACATCAAGGAATGTTTACAAAAACGACTTCTACCCATGATTCGAAGTCACAAGGATCCTGTTGTCTTCTGGCCAGATCTTGCTTCTTGCCACTACTCGAAATCTACTACCAAAAATGTCACTTTCGTCCTAAAAGACATGAATCCACCAAATTGCCCACAACTTCGACCAATTGAGGAATTTTGGGCGTTAACGAAGGCACATCTTAGGAAACATGTCTCGGCAGTCGAAACCATTCAACAGTTTGAAAAAGATTGGAAAAACGTGTCACAACTTGTCGCCAAGAAGTCTGTACGGAATTTAATGAGGAACGTTCGCAAGAAGGTGCGGCAGCTAGTCTACAATGGCTAAGTAGCAAATGTTGAGAATAATATTCTGTCGTTGTAGTCTAACATTATCAGTATATCGAATAAAATTTGAACACTTGTGAATTATTTACAGCGAAAACCAAGTGCGTTCATACTTTCTGGGACAGTCTTTAATCATCAGATCGGAAAACAAGAGCGTACATACTTCCAGGAGTTTATTAATTTGAAACTTGTTTGGTCAAAATCGGTCCAGCCATCTCTGAGATCTACCCCTCTTCATTTGGCATACATACATACACACACAGACATTTGGTCAGTTCGTTGAGCTGAATCGATTGATATATGAAACCCGGTTCTCCGGGCCCCAAAAAAAATTCTCAAGTTCGATACCTATTTGTTATACTTATAAAAAGGTAAAAATTGTTTATAAATTGTACAGCACTATCTTGGATTATAAAAAGCTAATAATAAGATTTAAATCCTGTTTGACCCTTAACATTAGCACAACCTTGAGACAGATTGAATGATACTGTCGCGGTTCCAGGGCTTGTCCATATCCTTACTCAATGGAGAAGAATGTTCAATCATGCTGGCATGGGTGATGTTTGACAAAAAGAGGCAACAACACACATAAGGGGAACAATAAATTAGATATTTTCCTTTTTCTGAATATGCTAAATATGCTGCTCTCTGCTGTATACAGGAGGCGTCTCCATCCAACTCAATTCATGGCTGTTCTTCGCCAGCCTCGATAGCCTGCGAAGGGTCCGTAGGTCGTCCTCAACTTGCTCGATCCATATTTCGTGATCCTGTGTGATAATGGACAAACAAACTTATGTGCTGGAAGACTTTAAGCAACTTTTTCATTATGCCATGCAACAAAACCGAACAAACAAAAGCTTCGTCACTACAGGAATGGTAAACAAGGAAATATACCATGAAGAATGCCTAAAAAAACGATTGTTGACCTTTTTACGCAGCCACACCACTCTCTTGCTAATTTGTTCTGATTTGGCATCTTGTCACTACACCAAAGATGTTTTAAATGGTTCGAAGATTAATGGCATGTTGTATCGAAAGAGGTGAACTCACCTGTTTTGTCGGGGTAAGGACCTTTAGAACGGTATTGGGCTCTCCTGAAGAGAGAACTCTTTCAACTATAAATCATGAACAATGCAATTATAGAAAAAAAATTAAAATCTCGGACAAAAGCCGCAAAACCGGTAGCATAGAAGTGACCCAAATGATGTCGAATGTTCGAAATTCGACCTGAAAGGATTCCTTATGCCAGTAGGGTAATAGCGTATTGAAATACTACACATTATTTACTACCGCTCATGTTATTTTTATCACAAAACTACGTGATATCGTTTCGTAAATTAATCTATTACTACGCTGTTTCATGAAAAAATTAGCTAATTCTAGCTGATTGAGAACCGCTAGATAGCGTCAAAACACCCAAAGTGTTCACAATCAAAGCAACAATTTAGTTTCCAGATATATTTCTTCTCAACGTCTCTCCTCAGTCTGTGTACAAAAAATGGCCTCACGAAAATAAGCATTCCCGTACGAGATGGATCGACCGATTAAGCACTATCCCCTCCCATAAACACGTTCGTTTTAAAGTAACTGGTCTCATCTCCCTTTCGTGGATAATCACTGCTCAAATAATTCGAACGAAAAAGGCCTCGCAATTAACACCTTCAGCTACTGTATGGATTATCGAGTCTTGTTGAAGAAATTGATGAATAAACCCACAAGCAAAAAGCAATTACAATTTTTGAATGAAATTGGTGAATGATTTCTCGTGCGTACGATCGGTGTTGGGATTGATGCGGTATCGGCCATTATCATGTTTAATAACTGCTTTCGTTGCAAATCATTGTGTTCGCTGTTCTCTATCCATAACATTCACTTCAACAATTTCCCAGAAAAAAAGCAGTTATTCCTGGAATGTGTGTACAGCTAGCAGCAATTCATAAGTCCAGCACTGATTGAACTTTATTCATAACAACTATTGATGAAAAAGACAAGAGAACGAACCTGCAGTGACCATAAAGAGTCATTATTCAGGAAAGAGAACAAAGCTCACAGCCATGAATGAAACATAGGAAAACGGACGATTTTTTTTTTGTTACGCAAACATAAATTATAGCCTCTACCAGACCAGAAATCCCGAAACCAGGATTACTCGCAACGTTCGCACAAAAAACAGGATACACCTCAGCAAGAGACACCTACTCCTACAGAGAAAGAGAAATAGAGAAAAGTGTTACCTTTCTGAATAATACAATAACGCAAACCGTTTTATGAGCCTTTGTAGCACTGCATACAACTCCCTAAAGAATTTGAATTGAGAATACGAACTATCGAAATATGCAAAGAAAACAAGCACAGCGGGACAGTTTCCAGTTCGTGACGTCTGATGTTAGAAAGGTTCGATGTTCACCACAATACGGACTGCACTAGTCTAGAGATGGGCATTACTACCGTACAAACCCATGATTTTTGCTCAGTTTGAACATTTGTCGATACTTAAAAATATTATTTCATACCTAACAACAGGCATTTTAGTAAAATGACAACGTTTTTTAATATCAGAACAAAAAAGCTTTCGTTTCGAAACTGACATTTTCAGCATCCCTATTCTAATCACCGATTCAATCGAAAGGGTCAAATATTCAATCGCTCCGTAAAAAATGATATAATTACCCACAATAGAAGGGGAAGGTGAGAAAATTTGAACCACTAATAGTTTGATGAAAGGATTTGAAGACGAAAGCGGTTTCCCCTAAATACGTAAACTCTATAAAAGAAACCCCCATAGGGCAAATGGTCTTCAAACTGTGACTCCCCCTACGGGGGATCTCCCGCTAAACGCTACTGTTTACACCGCGCTTTGAGGTGTTTATTTAGGCCACAGCTAACCTCTCTGGAAGGTCCTGAACAAAGCTAGGTTCAGTGGTAAAATTTTATATTGACAGTGAATAGTTTTGAATGAATGATTTTTAAATTGCTTCCATTGTCAATGTATTATAATCCATGTGGAAAATCAAGATGAAAAATGGAAATTCTACGTTTTATTATTCGATAATATAGGCTTTGAACGGAAATGACTGAGCCGGTGAATTGAAATATTCAATTAGTTTGGGGTGAACTTTTGAAACTATAAAAACTGTTTCAGTCATTTCTTGGTAAATATGTCAGTAAATATTGGAAACTGCACTTCAACACCTTTCGCTGTCGACTCTGGAGTAGAGTTAATAAAAGTCATTTTCATCGACTCAAAATAGACGAAAATGACGAGAAATTACTGTCACTCTCAGCTTTGCTTGCAAACTATGAGAACGAAATCCATGTCCAGTCAATGGCATAAGCGGGAAAATCGTTTCGAAATTGTGTTTTTTCTTTCATTTGCCCTTTCAGTCATTTGCAGTTTTCAGTGAAAATCCCACAGTATGCAGTGTCGATATTCAACTGAAGCTGTGAGAATTGAAAATGACAGAAAAAGGTTTCACAATAACTTTTACCTGTTGGTGCTCGAATATGTAGTAGTTTTGGTTTCCAAAGAGGTTCTGGGATGTAATTACTTCGATTTGTCATATTTTATTCATTATTTATAGCCAAGCGTCACAGATTTTAAATACATCGATGAAAAACTGAGAATTAAAATTCTGCTGATGCTCCCTGAAGACGTTAGTTTGGTTTCGTCTTGTCATAGAGGAAAGAGTGACGTTAGAAATTATTCTCTCTCATTTTTCAATGAAAAACGGAAATGCTTCGTCTCTCTTCTTTTGTTCTAGTGTCGGTCATTTACGAATGAGACAGTAAAATATTGAAAATGAGGAGGTTGGATTGGATTTCTTTCATTGAGAATGCGTGACATTTTCAAGCTCTGCTCTGAGGTCCTTCTAGATACCCACTTAGGGCCATTCTTATTTTTACTCTACCTCAACTAACTCAACTTCAAATTAAAATGCCACAAAATATCATTTGCACAGGATTTCAAATTCCAGAAAAAACACTATATTTGCAATCACAGATGGACGTATTTGCGAACTGGTTTCATGACAAAAGGATGATTTTAAATGCCACGAGTGTTCCGTTTCTTGGTTTACTCGCGAACACTCGCTAATTAACTACGATTAAAGCATACCGCGTATTATACTGAAACGTGAGTCTTCATGAAAGATCTAGGAATCATTTTTGATTCCAACCTGGCTTTAAGATGTTATATATGTTATTGTTGAGAATACCTATTGCAAGAGCAAATCATGGTTGTAATGAATCATTTCCCAGTATTAGCTTTCAAGTGACAGTGTAATATTTTATTCATTTCATGTATTTATTTAATTATAAGATATCTATGTACCATTGGAATGTATCAGGAATCAGAACTAATCTGTTCTAGTGATACGTTCCCCTGCGTATTTGGAGATTTGTGCTTTGCCGTGACTACTCATCATTTTACTGATAGGAAGGAAAGGATGAAAGGGATATTTATTTATTTATTTATTTATTTATTTATTATTGTAATATCCATCGGATACGAAATCTACATGGATATGGGTGGAGAAAAACCCATTTGAGTTGAACATAAAATATGTCATTCTCAAACGGGCGCAAAAACCACCATCTTTTAAAAAAACAACATATAATAATTATCACAATACATCTAAAACTAATAGTCACATAACATTATTAAAAACAAAATACACATAATTTAATTAAAAACAAAAATTAAAGACTAGAAAAAATATCAAAACACAGAAGATCGTTTGACTTTACTAGCGAAGCGGCTGGATGATTCGCCAAACTCAAAAAGATCTTCTACAGCAGTGAATGATCGAATGGCAGCGGTTATCGGTTCATTACATCCAAAACTAGTTCTATGAAATCTTTGCTGAAGTAGAGTGCCATTCCGCAGGGTTCTGTTCAGTGCTCGAAAATTAATTTCGGATCGCAATTCCGGTGCATCGATTTCTCCGTTGATCAGTTTTGCAATAACTACTGCCTGTTGTATTTTACGGCGACGTAACAGCGATTCGATTCCGATTAGTCGACATCTATCCGGATATGGTGGGAGATTCGAGGGATCTCTCCACGGTAAATTCCGTAATGCTAAACGAACAAACCGCTTTTGAACTCGTTCAATTCGCATGCACCACGAGAGCTGATACGGTAACCAAACTGATGAAGCGTTCTCAAGAATAGGTCTAACGAGTGAGCAATATAATGCCTTCAAGCAATGAGGATCTTTAAAGTCCTTAGCGATTTTTGAAATAAATCCCAATTGACGTGAAGCTTTTGAAATGATCAGTGATCGATGTGAATCAAAGGTCAGTTTTTCATCCAACAATACTCCTAAATCGCTCACCTGGTTAACTCTAGTCAGAACAGAGCCACCAATACTGTAATTAAATTTCACAGGATTCAAAGTACGGTGGAACGTAATCACCTGACATTTTGCCACGTTAATAATTAGCTTGTTTCTGTGACACCAATCTACGAACAATTCTAGTAAATATTGTAACCGCTGGCAATCCTCTACGGTACGAACTACGAGGTACAATTTTAAATCGTCTGCATAGATCAATTTGCAGCCATTTGGCAAAGCAAATGAGACATCGTTGAAAAACAGTACGAAAAGTAATGGTCCCAAATTACTACCTTGAGGAACTCCTGAATTGTTCGTAAATTGAGATGATGTGCAGTTATCCAATTTCACTCGTAATACTCTACCAGTCAGATATGATCTTAACCAGGACACGAGCTGCGCAGAGAATCCGAGACGATATAATTTACAAAGAAGTATTTCGTGGTCGATTTTGTCAAATGCTGCTTTTAGATCAGTGTAGACAACATCCATTTGAGTTTTTTCCTCCATGCTAGCGATACACTTAGACGTGAATGTTAACAGATTCGTCGAAACTGATCTTCCTGGTATGAATCCATGCTGATCAAATGAAACGTAATTCCTCACTCGATCTAATATGGCATCGCTTACAATCATTTCAAAAAGTTTAGATGAGGCAGAGAGACTGGTAATCCCACGATAATTAGCAACATTTCGCCGATCGCCGTCTTTAAATATGGGACAAATGTACGATTGCTTCCATATGCATGGGAATTTTGCCTGCTCAAAAGATCGACTAAAAATTGTACTCAATGGTTCAGCCAATGCACCAATACATCGATTTAAAACAACAGCGGGTAAACCGTCTGGCCCGGGAGAATATGAACATTTCAACTTTTTTGCAGCGCGTGAAACCATCTCAGAGGTAACGATGAAAGTATTCAAACTAATTAGGTCAGCAGGAACATCAGTAACAGCAATTTCCGTCTCTTCATTTGAAGTCAGATTACTATGAAACACACCAGCGAAATGCCTGGCAAACAATTCACAAGATTCAGAAACTGATTGGGCAGCCTCATCCTCGAGGAAAACATTTGTAGGTACAGATGAGTTTTTTCTTTTCGAATTAACGAATCGCCAAAAACTACGAGGGTTACGTCTTAGACTAGTCTGCATGCGAAGTACATATGCTTTGTATAAACTAGCATTAAGAGCACGATAAGCATTGGCAGATCGATGAAAGTTAGCAACGTTGGAAGCATTACGTCGTCGAAGCAATTTGCGCTGTTTGGCATTACGCTCTCGTTTTAATTTGCGTAATTCTAATGTGCTCCAAGCAGGAGAAACGGGTTGCCTAACACGAGGTACATTTGACTCAAGCCAACGATTGATTTCGTCGCAGAAGATCTCTGCCATATCATCGACATCACCGGTACCAAACAATAAGTCCCAATCGACATTGTTAAGATGATCGGACAAAGCAAAGAAGTCCACCAACCGATATAAAAAGGAATTGTGAAAACAGTAGGAAAACAGCTCAGAACAAAAAAACAAATCATTCTGCATCCCCGAAAGGATGCTGAACGATCGGCGGATGCCAAAAACCACCTTTCGTAAAACTTCCAACCCTCGAAAGAATTTAGAGATTTTACAAAAGCGACATCACTTTGCAATCGCGGAAGAATGTAGAACGATTCGCAATATGTGTGAGCAGAAGTAAATTCGGCACCCATAAGAGAGGCATCTCCTAAAACCTTTTAGGCTCAATACAGAATAACGATGAACCTCTCTGACTATAGTTCCTTATCCAATGGGTGAGAAACGATAGAATATTCTTTAATTTTAGCTCCCCATGCACAGATTCAGCCATGTGTGGAGAACCAATAACCCGGATACGAAGTTGCGTCAATACAGGACAGTTACATATCAGATTATATATAAGTACCTTTTGTGGGACTTTTCCTTTCTGTTTCAGCAACAGACTTCGCACCCGATTCATAGCGTACAGAATCATTGGCTAGTACTACGATCCTACTAACACTAAGAATCCTTTCAACAGGCTCGAACATACAAAAACTGGCTTGTAAGACCAGCGCCCTATGCATTGAACCGTCAACCCGGGTTAATATTAGACTAGCACCAGTGTTGGTGATTGCCGAAAATTTGACAGAAGCTGCTATATTGCTATCTATATTGTATACAACATTTTCAATCCGGTAGAAGATACTACAAGAAATAGTGTCTCTTAATGCATGAACCGTGAGAGAATTTCACGACATTGAAAAATAAATTACAGTCTGATAATAATCGTTGCTGTGTGGAAATTCCCAAGAGAGAATCGCAAGTTGACAATTATCGCAGAAAATCGAATCGATGATTCAACTTGATGATTCTCATACTAGGTTGCAATATTTCAAAACCTTCAACAGACATTTTCATAGACAAAACTTTTACAAAGGTTATATGCACATAGTTAGAATAAGCGGCAATAGTAAAATGATTCTATCGCAATTATCAACTGCCTGTATAGAATCGGATCGTGAAACGAGAATAAGCGACCGTTTGTTGCTTCAGAGAGGATCCCCGCAGCAGCGTACTAACATTTGATTCTCATAAATGTCATCGAGAGAAATTCGCTCTCACGCAGGTGTCTATTCTATGTTAAATGAGCCATGCCGGGTTTTTGTTGCTGCGATGATATCCGTCTCTCTTTGATGGCACTGATTCAATCGCGCGAAGAGTGGCTAGTGAGAGTTCTTTGATACGATAAAAGCCATCCTTGACAAGCACAATAGATAGGTATTTGCTATCAAGCGATTGTTGGCAAACTGACGCACCTTCTTGCGAACGTTCTTCGCTAGAATTAACACATACTTCTTGGTGACAAATTTGACACTTTTTTCCAACCGTGTTTTCAGCATTTGAATGGTTTCGGATGCTGAGACACGTTTCCTAAGATGTGCCTTCGTAACTGCTCAAATCTCTTCAATTGGTCGAATTTGCGGACAATTTGTTGGGCTATGTCTTTTGTAACGAAAATAATTTTTTTTTGTGGTACACCATTCTATATTTGATTTCGCGTAATTGCAAGACGCAAGATCTGCCCAGAAGACAATACAATCCTTGTGGCTGAGAGGTGAGATGAGATAGGAATCTCAGCTCTCAAGTAGATAGCAGAATCCGTAATAAAGAACAGTGATAACTGAAAGCTTGTACAGGATAGACGTGTATCAAGTGTAAGACGTCCGAAAGCCCTGTTAGTCATTACCAGACGTAACATACTGGCGACGAGGATTCAAAGCTATATGCTGATAAAACATAATTTAGTGAGATGAAATAAGAACGTAAATTCACACGTTCACGGGATAATTGTACGTAGTGACAAAACCAAGATTGTGTACCAGTGAAACCCGATATCCACATGGCTACTTCGGCAGATGAAAATGAAAGTAAAATGGTGGTGACGGTGGACAAGAGAACAAAAGGAAAGTTTCCTGTATATGTACCAGGATTAAACGTGAATTCATACTTCAAACAGTGGACATATATTTTGCACTAAATAAAACCCCAGAGGACGAAAAGGCATTGGAGTTCATTACTAGTGTTGGTCAAGTGACAACCAACCGCATCATAGGAAGTTTCAAACCGAGTAGAATAGTGGATAAAACATATACGCAAATAATAGACAAGTTTAAAATTTTACATGATGAAAATAAAAACGTGTTCGCGGAACGACACCGTCTTATTACGCGCAAGCAAGAAGAAGGCGAATCACTGGACGATTTCGCCATTGACCTGCAGAATATCGTCGAGCATTGTAGTGTAAGTGTTGAAACAGAAGCCACATTAGTACAATCAGTTTTCGTGGCCAGGATTCGAAACGATAAATCGAGAGAAGCAATGCTCCGAGACTCTAATCATTTGTTGAACCTGGCACAATTGTTGGAAAAAGCAAAAACGATTGAGATCGCCACCATCGAGGCGCGAAAAATGTCCAAATTGAACTCCGACGTAATACACTATGTCGGACAAGGCAATCCAGCAAATCGAAAAAGTTTCATTAAACCAGGAAAATTTTACGAAGATGCACGTACTAAACAAGCACAAATGGATATCTCTCGTTACCGTGGCAATTCCCGAATAAGCGAAGATACCGTGTGCTACAATTGTTATAACAAAGGGCATTTGTCATACAATTGCACCCTACCGAAGAAAAAGAAGCCAAGGTACGAATCACAAATACAGAAAGGCGGCTCAGCACGAAAGAGAGCTTTCGAGGAAAGAATCAACCAATTATCAGCAGCGATGGAAGATTTAAAAATGACCCTGGAGAACGAAAATGACACGTTTGATGAGCAGTCCGTAGACAATCTGGACACCGAGAGTGCCCATGGTAGTTGGATTAACAACGTATTGCTAGGTAAGTCAAACATTTCAACACCCGCTTTTGTGGAATTAAATGTGGAAGATAAAAAGTTACTAATGGAATGTGATACGGGTGCTTGCGCCACAATTTGTTCGCTATCTACATATAATGAAAAATTTAGAAAATGCACACTACTGCCAGATCGCAGAAGATTCTTCGTTATCTCGGGCGAAACAGTAGATGTATTGGGTAGAATACAAGTTAAGGTTCAATTGAAATCAAGACTTTTAACTTTGTCAATATTAGTGATCAAGTCCCCCCGAAACTTTATCTCTTTATTAGGTCGAGATTGGCTCAATGTGATATGGCCGCAGTGGAGAGAAACTTTTAGTCTCAATACTATCAACGAGAATGAGAAGCAAGAGTGGATAAAAAAAACTGTTACAAATCTAAAATCGGAGTACGCACCGGTTTGCGATGACAACCTAACAGAACCCATAAAAAAAGTAGAGGTAGATATTAGGATAGATAGTACTGCGAGACCTTTTATACACAAACCATATACAGTCGCTTTTAAGCACCGTGAAACCGTGGGCGCTCATCTAGATGAGTTAGAAAATATGGGAATAATTGAAAAGGTTGAGTACGCCGAATGGGCGTCCCCCATAGTAGTGGTAGTGAAACCAAATAAAAAAGATATCAGAATTTGCATGGATGGGTCCAAGACTGTAAACCCACACATAATAACACATCATTATCCTCTCCCAATTATAGATGAGCTTATCACAAATAAAAGTGGCGCAAAAAAATTTGCGCTCATCGATTTAAAAGGAGCCTATCAACAGCTTGTTGTATCTGAAGCATCCAAAAAATTATTAGTAATTAATACTCACAAAGGTTTGTACGCTTACCGCAGGTTACCTTTCGGGGTAAAACCAGCAGCTTCGATTTTCCAAGCAGTCATGGACTCCATTTTACGAGATATTCCTGAAGTCCAGACATATATAGATGATATCCTCATCTGGGCAGATTCAGATAGTAAGCTATTGAGCAAGATCAAAATTGTGTTGGAAAGGTTAATGCATCACAACGTTAAAATCAATGCCGATAAATGCCAATGGTTTGTCCCCCAAGTGAAATATTTGGGTCACATTCTTTCGGAGGCAGGTGTGTCGCCAAATCCACAGAAAGTGAAAGCAATAACGGCCGTGCCAGTGCCAAAATCGCAAACACAACTAAAAGCGTTTCTCGGCATGATAACATTTTATATTAAATTCGTACCTAAATTAAGCATAATTCTCTCTCCTCTTTACAATCTTCTATCAAAAAATGACAAATGGGATTGGAACGTTGAATGCAACGATGCCTTCGAGCAAAGCAAAAAAGCTATTTGTAGCGCTCGGGTACTAACACACTTTGATCCAACTAAGCCCATTACAGTTTCGTGTGATGCAAGTGATGAAGGAATATCTGGTATATTGAGCCATAGAATAAACGGAATGGAAATGCCGGTGTTCTTTGTTTCTAGAAGACTTACACCAACCGAAAAAAAATATCCAATATTGCACAGGGAGGCGTTAGCAGTGGTTTTTGCAATGGAAAAATTCTACAAATACGTATTAGGGCAAAAAGTGTCAATTATCACAGATCATAAACCACTCCTTGGGATATTTAATAATAAAAAAGGTGGACCATCTGTAATTGCCACCAGATTACAAAGATATTTTCTCCGATTATCTATATTTGATTACACTATTAAACATATGAGGGGGAAAGATAACCTAGCAGCTGACGGTTTGTCAAGATTACCAATAAATCAAAGTTTGAGTTCTCCCGATTTGGAGGAAATGCAACGCAGCTCTTTTAATGAACTAAATTATTTAATAGACAACCAACAAGTTAATTCAAACTCTAAATTGATAAGCCAAGAATCCACCTTGGATCTTGAACTTTCGAGAGTAATAAATTACGTTCGTAACGGCTGCCCAAGGCACGTTAACAAGGGGCCATTGAAAAATTATTTCGGAAAAAGGCATGAACTAAATATTGAATCCGAATGTTTAATTTTCGGTGAAAGAATAGTCATTCCAACAACACTTAAAAAGCCAGCTCTTCAGTTATTACACGCGAACCACAGGGGCATACAAAAAATGAAACAGATCGCGCGCAGATACATGTACTGGCCAAAATTTGGATCCGATATAGAAAAATACGTTAGCTCTTGTAAACAGTGTCAAATTTACGGAATCGACAGAACCCCAAGAGTCTATGGCAATTGGCCAGCTACTTCAAGGCCGTTTGAGCGAGTACATATCGATTTTTTCCACAAATTCAATTGCACATTTTTAATATTGGTTGACGCATACTCTCGGTGGATTGAAATCCGGAGAATGACAAAGACTAATGCCGATCACGTTGCGCAAGAGCTCGATAATATTTTCACTGTCTTTGGATTTGCTTCATCCATCGTTAGTGACAACGGACCCCCATTCAATAGTGCCCAATTTCAAAAATATTGTAAAGCTAGGGATTGTGAACATATACTGTCGCCACCATATCACCCAGCCAGCAACGGCTTGGCAGAAAGAGCGGTACAGACCACAAAAGCGGTGTTGGGAAAACTAATCAAAGAGAACGATTCTTTCTCATTACTACAGATCGACAATGAAATAAAATTATTTTTGCATCACCATCATCAATCGCCAACCACCGAAGACAACATCATACCGAACGAAAGGATGTTTGCTTTCCCAATACGCACAAAATTATCAGCTCTAGGACAAGTTAGAACTCCATTTCATCAAGAATGCAGCACACAGCACGTCGACACAGTTTTCAAACCCAATAGCAAAATAATTTATAAGTATAAATCGAACGGTAGGACGTTTAGCATGGAAGGCATAATTTTAAGAAGGTTATCGAATTTCACATATCTGATAGACATAAAGGGTGACATTCGAAAGGCACATAAAAATCAATTGAAGTTTATCCCCCAAACACCTTTCACATTAAAGAATTGTGTTGATTACGAGTTAAAAGCGAAACAGGAACCTAGTAATCAAGATCGAGACACACAAAAAAGTACAATAGAAAACACGGAACGCAATCCATCATCTAAATCAGTCACTAAAATCTTTAAAAAATATCAGTCATTACGTCGATCTACTAGACAAAGAAAATATAAATTCAAAAACCTAAATTTAGAACAGTTAGTAAAAAAAAGGAACACAAAGGAAAAAACATGATAAATAAATAATAAATGAAATTATATTGAACAATAATTTAAGAATTGGTTTGTAAATTTAAGGAAGGAGATGAGAGGTGAGATGAGATAGGAATCTCAGCTCTCAAGTAGATAGCAGAATCCGTAATAAAGAACAGTGATAACTGAAAGCTTGTACAGGATAGACGTGTATCAAGTGTAAGACGTCCGAAAGCCCTGTTAGTCATTACCAGACGTAACAGTGGCTTCGAATCATGGGTGTAAAAGTCGTTTCTGTGAATTGATTGATGTTCCTTGTTTTGGACTGCGTATTTGCTGCTTCGGATTCTTAGAGCTAAAAAACGTTCTAATCTATTACATTCTTAGATTCGAACGATTTTCAGCTCGAAGAATATTGCCCAAGCAGCGTACGTTATTACACTTTGGGGGCAGTATCTTACTAAAAAAAAAACAAATTAATCGAACAAACCAATGCAATAGTAACGTGCATTATAAATGCTATGCAAATGAAAAAGTGTAGGAGGCGAAGCTCGTACGACTTATCGAGTGTTCCCAAACAAGCTTACCGTGGCGTCTGTGTAAAGTTACAGTTTGTTGATGTTTTTTCCATTCAACAATTATGAACAAAGATTAGTGACTCAACTGAAATTATAGAATACGAATATGTTTAAACCGATTATGTCATCTATGAATTACTCGTTATTCATGATGAAGTTAATCATTGTACTTACTGAAAACGTGTGCCTAATCGATAATTTTGATTACTAAATTTCGACTGAGAACAATTATCCAGCAATTTAATTAAAAGCTGCAATTTCAAACTTCAGTCTCATCTCAATTAAAAAGTCCCAGAGCTGATTTTTAAATTTTCTTTTTTGTGGATTATACCATATCATTACGTTTCATGCATTTTTAAGACATTTAGCATAAACAAAAAACGATTTTGGAAATTTCACGTACTCCTCCCTGTGGAGTAGGGTGTCATAAAATTTTCATCTCTAATTTGCCAAAGCAATGATTCAGCAACTCAAAAATATGGTCTATTTTTGAGCTAACGCGAATATGGTTAAATGGTGCCACAAGACGGTCAGTTTGAAGATTTTCAAGTCCCACATTGTCGATTTCTTCTACAAAAAAATCAATTTTTCAAGACTGAGCATTTTTAAACTTTGACCGCGATGTGGCTGCACTTACTCATGTGTAATTTAACTCAAATTTTGTAGCAGAATTTTTTGCTTAAGAAAGTTCGAAATGACCATAAATATTGGCACCCTAATACACAGTGTTTAACAAAGAAAAACGTGCTTAATCCCCCTAGCAGTGAGATGATACATTTTTATCAATCCACATGTGTTTTTGGTATGAATATTCTTCGATGTTTTAGTTCTCATGACATTATTTTAATGACCGTCGTTTTAAGCTGAAATTTGAGACTTTAATCGATTGAACATTCCATGAGATGTCGAAGTAAGTTCCACTTTAGAGTTTACGATTGTTTACGGTACTTCCAGAGCTGGTTCCTGAATAACCAGCATAACCCAAAACGATTCGTATGGCCATAAATTAATATGACGAATAAATTGCAATAGTTTTGAATCCAACTTTGAAGTTTTTTGGGATTGTCATCTTCTAAATCGGTTTGAATTTTAAAAACTCAACACATTGTGAATTCAGAATCGGATGTCAGAATTGGATAAAATTCATTAATTTTGTATGGGACCATAAATCCTGTAATTTAAAATTTTGTTTTTGAAATTCGATTTAGCCTTATTTGAGAAAACAATTGAGCTTTAAGACTACTTAAACTGGAATTCGAAGATCGGTGTAGTTGAAGTTGAAAGTTGAATCTTGGATGGTTCTTAGATTTCATTTGAATCTTAGATCGGTTCAGCCATCTACGAGAAAAATGAGTTATACTGTTTTAATGTTGGATCCAAAGGTAATTCAAGAACCTTGTTTGGGAGCACACGACTTTTCATATGAATCTGAGTTTGTAGAAAACGGTTGTGCCATCTCCGAGAAAAATTAAGTAAAATTATTCGTCACACACGCATTTGCTGATCTCGACGAACTGACTCGAATGGTATATGGGTGTTATGTTCTTGCAGTATTTATTGCTGTGAGTAGTCCAAGTCAATATAATTATGGAAGCGCTTTCAACTCGAAAATTCTGCCATCATCTGGTTTACATATGTCATATTCTAACAATTTTGTTGCGAAAACGAACCGTGCTAAAATCGGTCCGAGGCAAAATGTCATGAAAAAGGATTCTGTACACAGTCTTTTAGGTACTTAGGAACAATTGTATGTAACAGTATAAAAAATCGTGTTTCATCTAGCTCCCAACCATTGCTTTGTCATACAGCGCTCAAAACTCCTACTACTGGAATTAGGAGAAAAGTCGTAACACAAAAATATCGATATCTCCGTTACAAATGGACGGATTTTCACAATATATGGCTTGTTGGATAGCTATTACCGTGCGAAATCTAAGTCTGAAAACATATCCTGTTATCAAGGTCAATTGTCACAAATATTGTCAGAAAACCGAAAATGTTGACATAAAACTTCTTATAACTAAAAAAGTAACCATCCGATCTCAAAACCATTCAATAGCGTTCAGGGTGACGGGTAGACCTGTCATGTCTCCTTTGTTGACAACACACACATACATTTGCTCAGTTCGTCGAGTTGAATCGATTGGTATATGACACTCGGCCCTTCTGACGAAAATTTTTTCTAAAGTTTGAGAGAATTCTATACCTATTTTTTATATTTATAGAAAGGTAAAACGCATTTAAATACAACATAGATTCGGATTTGCATCGAGCAAATATGAAAATATACTCATAAATATTCAGCAGGACTACAATCGCTTCCGAGCACTCAATGCATTATTCAACATCGAAGACATTCAACAATTCGATCCATTTTAAAATCATCAAATCGATTGTAGATAACTGTTTGTTAATATTTTCCTTCATCAAAGTAGAATAGATGCATGTTAGCTCTACTCACCTTCACGCCATTCCGGTCACGTTTCTGGTATTATCTACCCACCTGTTTAGTGTGGGAAATAATAAAACGGCATTTTAATTACGGTTTTAAATAAAAATATCCAAAATGGCGAACATAATGAGCATCTCCCGAGGCAGATATTTTTTTTATTCAAAAGATATTTTTAATCAGGCCTATTTGCGTACTAGCTTTACGTGGCCGATTGATCCGATTTTTTAAATATTTTTTTTTTAGTTGGATCTCGTTGTCACCCTTTTTCTAGGGGGATTTCCCTTCTGCGAGGATTGAGGGACACTTCGTTCGTGGTTCGTCTCGTCATCCTTTGCCGCATCTATGGTATTTTTTTTTTTTTCATAAATACGTTTATTTCATAGGCAATATACATAAGTTTTTCTTCGCCGTGGCATCTACAATACATAGTACTTTAAACCTAATACATTTCGAATATCCTATTAGTATGTTGGTATTCATTAGTTAATCTAAACACTGTTTTTATCAAGCGAGTTGCTATTATAAATTACATTAAATGAAATACATTTATTTTGTACATGATCTTATAACTATTTCAGGTTTGTTTGTATCAGTTCATCACTTTTATTTAATATAAGATAGCTGGCTATTGGTTGAGCTCATGGAAGAGAAAACAATCTAACATAAAATAAAATTTAAATTGGAACTCCAATGGACTTAATGAAATAATAAAGAAGTTTCATGTAAGGAACGTCACGACAAGCAAGAATGTCGCGAACTGGGACATTGGATAGTCTACCTTGGGTACGCAAGGAATTTATTAGTTGAGATCTGACATCACGATACTCCACGCATGTCCAAACAACATGGTCAATATCGCGGTAACCTTCGCCACAAGCACAATGATTAGTCTCGGCAAGTCCAATTCGAAGGAGATGTGCATCTAACGTGTAGTGATTGGACATGAGTCTGGACATCACACGAATGAAATCTCTACTCACATCCAGTCCCCTGAACCATGCCTTTGTCGATATTTTAGGAATAATTGAGTGCATCCACCGACCCAGATCATCTTTATCCCAAGAAGCTTGCCAGCTGGCAAGTGTTCTTTGGCGAGACGCGCTATAGAATTCATTGAAAGCAATTGGTCTCTCATAAATTTCACCCTCAATAGCACCACGTTTGGCTAAAATATCGGCTCTTTCATTGCCTGGAATGGAGCAATGAGCCGGAACCCAAACTATTGTGATTTGATAATTATTATTCAATATGACGTTCAGGCACTGTTTTATTTTGCCCAAGAAAAAAGGTTCATTTTTGCCAGCAGCCTTTGAGCGAATGGCTTCAATTGCACTCAGACTATCTGTGAAAAGAAAATAATGGTTTGGAGATAATGTGACGATTATACTCAAACTATAATGAACTGCTGCTAACTCTGCTATATAAACAGATGCAGGTTCTTGAAGCCTAAAGGAGACCGAAACATTATTGTTGAACATACCAAACCCTGTCGCTTCTTCAATTCGCGATCCGTCCGTGTAAAACATTTTCTCAGAGTCGATATGCCTGAACTTACTTGTAAATATTTTTGGGATTTCCAACGAGCGTAGGTGTTCCGGAATTCCACGCACTTCGCGCTGCATGGATGTGTCGAAAAATAAAGTTGAGTCAGGGACATTTAGGAGGCTGACACGGATAGGAATATATCTTGAAGGGTTGATTTCCTGTGACATATGGTTAAAATATACAGTCATGAATCTTGTTTGAGATTGAAGCTCAACTAGCCTTTCGAAGTTATTAATAACTAGGGGATTCAGTACCTCGCATCTTATTAGCAGTCGCGACGAAAGCTCCCAAAAACGATCCTTCAATGGAAGAACTCCCGCCAGAACTTCAAGACTCATTGTATGTGTCGAATGCATGCAGCCTAAAGCAATTCGCAAACAACGATATTGAATTCGCTCTAATTTGATAATATGAGAGTTTGCAGCGGAACGAAAGCAAACGCATCCATATTCCATCACTGAAAGTATCGTTGTCTGATACAATTTTATTAGATCTTCCGGATGAGCACCCCACCAAGATCCGGTTATTGTTCGAAGAAAATTTACTCTTTGTTGGCATTTTGTTATCAGAAACCTAATGTGTCCTCCCCACGTGCATTTGGAATCAAACCACACCCCGAGGTATTTGAAAGTCAAAACCTGTTGGATCATTCTTCCCATCATATGGAGCTGAAGCTGCGCGGGATCATGCTTTCTTGAAAAGACGACTAACTCTGTTTTCTCCGCAGAGAATTCGATACCAAGATGAACAGCCCAATCGGACAAGTTATCTAAGGTATCTTGCAATGGTTTATGCAGATCAATAGCTTTGGGTCCAGTAACTGAAACTACGCCATCATCTGCCAATTGTCTTAGTGTACATGGGGATACTAGACAGCTGTCAATGTCATTTACGTAAAAATTATAGAGGAGCGGACTGAGGCAAGAGCCTTGCGGTAGACCCATGTAGCTAATTCTGAATGTTACCAAATCGCCATGTGAAAAATGCATGCGTTTCTCTGACAAAAGGTTGTGCAAATAATTATTTATAACCGCTGGGAGTCCATGTTGGTGAAGCTTGTCTGAAAGAACATCAATGGAAACTGAATCAAATGCTCCTTTAATGTCTAAAAATACAGATGCCATTTGTTGCTTTTGAGCGAAGGCAATTTGGATGTCAGACGAAAGTAATGCAAGGCAATCATTCGTCCCTTTATTTCTACGGAAGCCAAACTGAGTATCTGACAACAAACCGTTCGTCTCGACCCAAGTGTCGAGACGACGTAGAATAATTTTTTCGAACAATTTTCTGATGCAGGACAACATCGCGATGGGTCTATATGAGTTGTGATTGGAAGCTGGTTTCCCCGGCTTTTGAATGGCGATAACTTTCACTTGCCTCCAGTCAGGTGGAACAATATTTTGCTCAAGAAGCTTGTTGAACAATTCCAACAAACGTCTTTTTGCGAGGTCGGGCAGATTCTTCACCAAGTTGAATTTAATTCTGTCCAACCCAGGAGCGTTATTGTTACAAGACATGAGTGCTATGGAAAATTCCATCATAGAAAAGGGGCTATCAATGGAACCATTATTTGAAAAAGATTCCCTAATAATGCTATGCGTAGGAACAGAATCTGGACAAACTTTCCTCGCAAAATCAAATATCCATCGGTTCGAGTATTCCTCACTCTCATTTCCTACGTTACGATTCCTCATTCGTCTGGCCGTATTCCAAAGAGTGCTCATTGAGGTTTCTCTTGACAAACCTTCGACAAAATGTCTCCAATAGCTACATTTCTTGGCCCGAAGTATGCTCTTGTACTTGGTTTCTAAAGTCAAGAATTTTTCAAAATTCTGAGGAGTTCCTCCTCCTCGTTTTAAAAACATCTTGAAGGCATTTTGTTTCGCGTGCTTAGCATCTGAGCACTCTTTGTCCCACCAAGGGTTTGGAGGCCTTCTGTTAGACGATGGACCAAGAAATCGTTTGGTTTGGGCTTGTTCTGCGGCCTCCAGAATCGAACAAACGAGGAAGTCATATTCTTCAAGTGGGGGGAGCTCTTCCATTGAAGTTAAGGCACTTGAAATATTACTTTGGTATTTAATCCAGTCAATATTTTTTGTCAAATCATATGGAATATTAACTGAATTAGCAATGCCTTTGTTACTGCTAATTGAGATGATGATTGGTAAATGATCGCTACCGTGTAAATCAGGAAATACTTTCCAGGTGCAATCTAGTCGAATTGAAGTCGAGCAAAGAGATAAATCTAATGCACTTGGACGTGCAGGAGGTCTTGGGATCCGTGTCATGCTACCCATATTTAGTACCGTCATGCTAAAATTGTCGCAAATATTATATATTAAGGATGATCTGCTATCATTGTAAACGGAACCCCACATCATTCCGTGCGAATTGAAATCTCCTAAAATCAAACGTGGAGCAGGAAGGGCTTCGACAATTTCATTAAGCTGTCGTTGTCCAACTTGAGCTCTTGGAGGAATATATACTGAAGCAATGCAAATGTCCTTTCCTTTAATGTTTATTTGACAAGCAACAACTTCTATACTAGAAGTCGAAGGAATATTTAATCTATAAAAGGAATAACATTTCTTAATTCCTAAAAGCACTCCACCATACGGAGAGTCTCTATCGAGACGTATAATGTTAAAGTCATTAAAACTTAAGGCTATGTTTGATGTAAGCCATGTTTCGCACAAAGTAAATACATCACATTTTTGACTATGCAACAAAACTTTAAATGAATCAAGTTTTGGCATGATGCTTCGACAATTCCACTGCAGGACAGTGATTGAATCATTTGCGGCGGATGATAAATTATCCATCAAATGATACAAAACCTGAAAGAACTGGCCATTGAGCTGATAACTGTTTCAAAAAAGTTCTAGCTATTGGAAGGAATGCCGTTATGATAGTCTTTAGAGGTTCAGAAATATTGAATGCTGCGAAAATCCATTCTACAATTTCCGAAAACTTAAGTAATCCTGTTGGTGAATGTGAAACGGAGCCCACTGGATTATTGTCTTTCCTTGAGCTAGTTTCTGGATTGGTTTGTGAATTTGACAAACCAGGAGGCACAGTTTTTGGTTTTAAATTTGGCTTTTTAGCTTTAACACGGGGATCTTTTTTTGAAGATGTAATTTTAGGTGTCTTTTTAGGTATTTTGTGGTTTGTTAATCTCCTCTTAACAGACCCTTGAGGAGTGACAAACGAGGTATCTTCACTATTTCCGTCGGAGTCAGATTCCTCTGGCTCCATAAGATTTGAAAAACCGTTTTCGGTTTCCAAGGGGGAGACATGTATGACCGTTTTAAGCATTTCTGCATATGTGCGCTTAGACCGTGCTTTTAAAGAAAGCTTCATTTTGTCTTTACGCAACTTAAATGCAGCGCATACTGAAAGATCATCATGAGGTCTCTCCCCACAATAAACACATTTTTCAACATTTTTATCGCAAAGATTATCCTTATGAGGCCCTTGACATTTGATACATTTGGACTTATTACTACAGTAAGTAGCTGTATGCCCGAATTTTTTACAGTTCGTGCAATTCATAACATGCGGTACGAAAAGCCGAACAGGAAGACGAATTTTATCGATATAGACATGGCTAGGCAACGCAGATCCGGCAAATGTTACACGAAACGAATCTGAGGGACGATACGACTTTTTTCCATCGACAATAGATGCTGAGTACAATTGCTTGCACTCGAGTATCTTAACTCCCTCAAGCATGGAGTTTTTAAAACGACCAACTCCATTTTTAAGTAAATCATCGGCCGTCAGACTTGCTTCAGTCACGACACCGTCAATTTCCACCTCCTTCGATGGAATGTAAACTCGATATTCAACAGAAAATAATTTACAGGTTACAATTTCGTTCGCCTGTTTCAAGTCATTGACAACAACTCGAATTTTATCTCTATTAACTTTACATATTTCTTTAACTTCAGAGAAATGTGATGTCAAATCCTTGGTAATTTGCATCAAATTTAAAATCTTTTCTTTTTTTCGAAGATAGACTATCCATGGCCCAGTGGTACCCTGTGGATAATGTTTAGCCCTCGGAGTATTTAAACTCTTACTAGTATCCGGAATCGGATTCGGATGATCTTCCATAAGATCATCCATTACATTAAATTTTTTTGTAAATTAATAATACCAAAATAAAAACTTATGTTTAGTAAAATTTCAGATATAAGAAATAAAAAATAAATTAAATTAAATCTACCTTGTAGCTGATGTCTCTGTTCCTTTATCGTGAAGAACGACGTGAAGCTCTTCCAACGATTTCCAATTGGCAGTCTTCTGCTGTTTCCAATTGGCAGTCTTCTGTCGTTTACTGCTATCTCAGTTGCTCTGCCGTCGTTGTGAACACCACTGCACTTGCTGTGCTGCCTGTACCTGACCCCAGGTACAGTGCTTTTGCTCTTGGTGGCGATCAAATGCGATGCTTGCAGTGTAGCACCTCGCGATATATGCCGTCTCTTTTGATCCTACGCAGCGTACAAATTCTGGTACCTGGTAGATCAGCACTGGGTTGCTTTAGCACCTTTGTGCCTTTGCACCCCTTCGTCTTCGCACCTTTATGCGATGGCACCTCTGTGACTCGTCACTTCTATGCTCTCGCACCTCTGTGTTTCTACACCTCTGTGCGTATGAACGGGATGGCCTTCGTTGCTAGCTTTCCAGTCGGGAAACGCCCCGAATATTACGTTTGCTATGGGCAGTTTAACTACCTGAAGCTTAGAATTGTCTCGGTATCAGCCGTTAACTCACGAGCCAGTACAATCGAAACACAACCTCTTCGCTTGAATGGTTTTTACTGAATGATGCATCTATGGTATTGTTGTCGACTTCTTTTCGTTGCCAATTTCTGTAGATGCACCTTGTTGTACATTGGTTGCAGTTGCTGGTTGGTTGGAGGGTAAGTTGTTAATTTCTAGTTGTTAACTGCAGCAGTAACTGTAGTAAGTTGTTAACTGCAGCTGGTGTACTTTGTTCTATAGGCGATACTGATGGTTTCGTTGAGGGGGATGCTTCATTGTTGTTGGTGGCTGTCACAGGTGTACTGGAGTTGCTCGGGGTTGTGTGAAGGAAGCACCGTTGTCCTTTGGTGTAGTTGTCTCCTTGTCCAGTTTATCCCATGGCTTACCGTAGTGAACAGCTTTTTGGCAATATTGACATGTGGCCATCTGATTGTCATAGGTAACAAGTGATTTGCACGGAATTCTTGTATCTTGACCGAAAGTCACATAAGAATGCATAGGCTTTTCAAGCGCATGCGTAACAAACGTACGCCATTTAGAATACCGGGGAAAAAATTCTTCCACTTTTCTTTTTCGATAGAGAGAATCTTTCCGTATTGAGACATAGTTTTGCGAATATATGAATCGGTGACGCTTGAGGGAAGATCATGCACATGCACTTCTATAGCAATATCTTCCATATATACTGGAATGTTGTACTTAATGACCTCGTGCTCCACATAGTGCACATTTTTATTGTCTTTTGCGAATTGAATTGCATCCAACTCTTTATAAAACTGGATGTAAACAACATTATTCGTCTTATTGCATTGAAGTAAATGCACACGTTTAATGTCAAGATGCATTTGCTCCTTAAGCAAACCTTCAAGTTCTCGTATCGAAGGTCGAATTTTGCACTGCCTGAAGTCAACAACAATTGTATCCTTTCGTGTCGGCGGTAGCTTTTGTTCGTTTGGTTCACTCATTTCGAGGTAGTTCTATTGTTCACTACACAATACTGTACTTGGTTTCTTCTGTCCCGAACGTAAGCGGTTTTGTTTTATCGACTGACTTGGATGAGAAGTGAAAGTGAACTGGCTCGAGGCAGGCAGTCTTCCAATTCACCCGATGACGTCCGAAGTAAAAGTCCGATACATACAATACCAATAGTCATCTCATTAGTAAAGTCGTCATGTTATTTTGCCTATTACTTGGCTTTCAATCGACGAATTCCGAATTGTGATTAAATCGGATACAATATACTGATGGAAACATTGTTCTATAATTGTTCAATACTGCTGTCAAAAATCGGAAGCGACTGCACTTATTTTCATCTGACCCCTAAGCCCAATATATCGAACAGAGATTGCAGATTTCACTCTAACTAATAGTTTTTCTATATGAGATGACTACGTTAGCCTAAGGAGTGTATCGAAAAGTAGTTAGCAACATTGATTGTTGAATAAAAAAGCGAAAAAACATATTTTGACATCAGTTTTCGATATATTGTAGAAAAATTACACTTTTATGCATTTCACTGATTATATTGAAGAAAATCCCAGTTTCTGTGAAACGCTCGCACTTTGGACTTGACATTCTTCATTAAATTCTGCACAGTTACTTTTGTGACTTTCCTGGTGGCAGCTGTCCAGTTTTTTTGAACTCCTGCATGTTTTGGGAAACTGTACCTTCCTTCCGAAAGTGCCACTTGACAATTTCCCAATACCTTTCAATTGGCCGAAGATCCGGGCAGTTCGGTGGGTTGATGTCCTTTTCCACGAATTATACATTATTTTTTGACAACCACTGTAGAACGGAGTTGGCGTAGTGGGCTGAAGCCAAATCCGGCCAGAAGAGAGGAGGAGCCTTATGCTTTCTGTACAGTGACAGCATTCTCTTCTTCAAACATTCTTCCTCGTACACCTTGGCGTTAATTGTGCCCTTCATGAAGAAAATAGACGACCGCAAACCACAGATACAAATTGCTTGCCAGACCAACACCTTCTGCCCAAACTTTTCCATCGCTACCGTGGTGTTAGCGTCGTCCAGGTTCTGGTACACCGATTTCGTATAATATTGCGGTCCGGGCAGCGCTCGAGAGTCTTCCTTGGCGTAGGTTTCGTCGTCGATCAGGATGCATCCGTCTTTATTCTATAGAATCCGCTTATACTGTTTTCGCGCTCTTGTTTTGGCCTGAACTTGCTGTACCAGGGACTTTTTCGGCACCTTCGATTTCTTGTACGTTTTCAGGGAGTTCCGAACTTTGATCCGTTGAATCATCCCAATGCTGGTGTTGAACTGCTTGGCCAAATCCCGCGTCGACGCCGATGGGTTTTTCCTGATGTACTCAACCACTTTTAATCCGTTTTCCTACCGGATCGGGGCAAATCCTTCATGGAAAGGGTCTTACCGAACTTCTCGATAATATTTTTGACACTGGTGTGGTGCACTTTCACCCGTTTTGCAATTTCGTTGTACGTGACACCACTTTCTGAGCAGCAAGTGTGCAGAATTTTCTTTCGCGTTTCCGGATCAATTTGACTCATCATTGAAACGATAAACCGTACCAAAACCAATCGATTGCGCAGCTGTTATTGACATGTAAACAAACATGTCACCGTAAAACACGCTGCAAAAAATTAAGCCATTTCAGAGTAATAACTATTTGAATGTTGCTAGCTACTTATCGATACACTTCTTATATCAAATTAATGAATCTGTAACACATTAAAGTATAAATAAGAAAATCAGTTTTTTTGCTTAGTTAAAAAGTTTCTTCTCGCATTTTTGAGATCTATACAATTCCGTGTTCAATATGTCGATTGATTACATAGTTTTTCCTATAACGTTTGAAAAAACTTCCTAAACGTGTTTTTGAAAAAGTTAGCAACGGAGCTACCCGAACGAGGACAGCGAGAATTGCTGACGAACGCGTTAGCAAAGGTGCCAACCTGACGGACAGACAAGAACGCTGACGGAACATTTCGCACCTGAAGACATCGATCTATGAGAACGGAGGAAAGTCACGTCCACTAAAAAGTGCAATTTGGCATTATGAGCTGTAGATGCAATTGAATTGAAGAATAAAGTTAGTTCGATTTTAGCGAGTGTAACGAGTTGTTGTCTTTTTTAAAAAGAAATTTAGATAAGTTAACTTTTTAACTTGCGCTAAGAAGCCATGAATGAGCGCAAGCGTGTTCGCAGAACTACAGTGTGTTACGTCTAATTTTTTTAACACAGAGGACAGTAGTGTCCTTCATGCAATGCGAGAATAAATCAGCTGACTATTGTTTACAATTCGATCTCATCATTTTTCCAAAATGAGTACCACGTACGCTTCGCGCTTCGAATCAGTTTTCTTGTGCTCGCACCCGAATGACCCAAGCTGCCGCGGCCAATCTCAGCCGCCCGATGCCAATCCAATTGAGAACGTTACGCCGAATTCACAAAATTTGGAAGTCGTTTTCAGAAAAAACACGCGCAAAATCTCGTGTAAAGTATGCTTCGAAGGTGTTAACGCTAAAGGGGATTGAACTTGCTATTATTGTATTTGCATGTAAGTTTTTGATCCAATAAAACAATATTTAAAAGTATTTTCGTGTTGAGTCTTTTAATTTTCTCACAACAGTGCAACATTTTCTCACAACGCTCTTATGAATCAGACTGTATATCTCCGAGAGATTTCGAAGTTTGATTTTAAAGCATTGAAATTACGATAATATTTACGATAATCAGATAATATATCTATCGATAGGTATGGAGAGATTGGTGTTCCGCTTACTCCACTTCAGTTCCAGTCAATCTGGCTATCGACAAACATTGCTCAGCTAGTCAACTTGGCTTGGGAGTAGTTCGATGGGTGAGTAGAATTCTTACGTGTTGTTCATCTTGTTTTTTTTTTGCAGTGAATATGACTTACTTTATTATGAGGTGCCTTTTACAACTGAAACACGAGTCCCAAAAACAAACAGTAGGTATGATGCTATGTAAAAAGCACCAAGTGGAAATTGATCTTGTTTCGATTTTAACACCATTTAATTGAAAACCATCGCTCAAATAGTGAATAGGCTGACAGCAAAGTTTATCTGTGCACTCAAAATAACCAAATGTTATTGGAATCTTGCAGCTGAAAACTCCAATAAAAGTTCTCAATCAGAAGCCACGCAGAATTATAACTTCGAACACTTTTGTACCCTCCCAGATTTCTTTTTATGTTCCTTTTGCCTCGAGCTAAGTCACTGTTGTTTGACATTGAGTTTCATAATTTTCGATGTAAGCAGCAGCCCAATTGATCGACACTCCATTGATGACGTCCGCTGGAGTGAGCCATACAATAGCGATCATAATAACACAATAATGATAACAATTATCGGCGTCCAGTGGCGTTTCGATGGCCTACCTTCAAACCAGCAGATTTTATCAGCAGACATAGTCAGGCCACTGAATAAAGTGTTGAAAATGGGGTTTGTGAAAGAGATTTGAGATTATCGAACGGTGTTTTCCATTTCGTATCCTCATCACAGTTTAATTTTTGTCGATCACAGCTGGAATGAACTCGCGAACAGTGGAAAGGGTTACCCCTAGATGCGACGGCTAGAAACTGTTAATAATTACAGGTTGTCAAATAAAAGTGTTCGCTTTTCACACCGAACGAGACCACAAAAGCCACCTCAAAAATACGTAAAGGCAAAGCAAAGTCCTGGCATTACATTCCTTTTGTGGAATTTGGCCTTTCTGTTTCAACAGACTTCGCAGCCGATTCTTAGTGTACAGAATCATTGCATGGCTAGTACTATGGATCCTACTGACACTAAGAATCCTTCCAGGTCGGGACTCGAACATACGACAACTGGCTTGTAAGACCAGCGTCCTATGCATTGAACCGTCAACCCGGGACACGTACGTAAAGGAATGTGTATTAAAATAGAATTTTGATTCAAATTTGTGTGAAACTGCTCCTCAATTCAAAGTATGTGAAATGTTATTCCGAATTACTAGAAACGTTTGAAGTCTACGACTGTGAAGCAAAACCATCACATTTGCACTATTTGCGCTTCCAATTGGTCTCGATTACAGCCCTTCAGACGGTCAATCGATTTCGCGAGAGTTTGTCGTACTTTGGGTTTCACGTAACCAATTATTCCACCCAAAAACCACTCGACGGAAACTTTTCTCACCACCAAAACCAAATCGAACAATGCATTGCATGCAACAAACAATGCATTTTCTTAATCAGTTCGCTTTTCTCAAGTTCGATTCCGTTTCAACTCTGCGCGAAACCGAAAGGCAAAAGATCAATTAGTCTCAAGCATCCTCGAAATCGGTACGACGACGATGATGACGACAACGACGAAACCAGAATTTTTCTCTAACTAAATCTCAAAGGGTTCAACTTCCTTCCCAACCGATTCACCCTTCCACACCGGCAACATCAAGGATCCGGAAACAGACCTTACGAAGTCCCACGGTTTTTGTATGGCCACAGAAACAGTGGTAGGCTCACATGGCCCCCTGATTCGATTGGGAAGCCCACTTGAGCTCGGTCCCGTAGCGAGGAGAGTGATTCTTACCTCCAGCCGGGATTTATATGCAGAGTCCACTCGATTGTGATTTCGGTCGGTCGGTCGGTCCCAGATCGCTTATCGCAGTGCTGCAATTATGGAGTATTTTTTTCCAGTCACTCACTCCGAGAAGGACACTTCACAGTTCGATCAAGTGGCTGCGATACGATTCTTTGGAACATGGTTTTTTTTCTGTTTGCACAAAGGTTGTTTCGGAGGACTTTTTTATTTTAAAACTGTTTGCCGTTGATTGATGGGGATTATTCCAGGCGAGCCCGAGCGCAGCATAATGAGAGAAGGCTGCAGTGCTGTTCGCATATTGTTCGGGCGTTTAATGTCAATGAGTTCATTTTTGTGAAACCGAGATACTATCGAAACAATGCTATCGATGTTTCGATCGGTACCAGTAGCAAATTTACCGGTTTAGTTTTTTTAATGGAGAACATTAAGAACGTTTTTCAAACACCATCGCTCCTCCTGGCACCTCTCGACTGCTAGCTTGCAAATGCATAGCATCATTCTTCCTACCAAAGACTCCCACTGTAATTCGATCTGACTTCGGGTAAATCTCTATGTAATTGACAAACTGATTGTGCCTCATTCTTTGAGGTTCTTTGTGAGAACGGAGCTGCCATCACCAGACCAACCATTATCCTATCCGTCGATTACTATTCCCACCAGGGTTCAGTTCCGGGTTTCCTTGCTTCTCCTCCTGAACCGAAAATCGGTCACGTCCCAGTGGGTTTCGCTGAATGGCGACATAATCGTTTTGAGAAAACATTTAAAATAATTGCAACAAAACCCGGTCACATAATAATACCTTTGGTTCCTTTGTTGGTACAACCCACCCCCGTCTCCTCGTTACCTATTTTTCTATTGTACTAGTCAGGAGATTCGAAATTTCTGCAATCAAATTCATTCACACCATTCTGCGTGAAATGATTCGGTTTCGAATGGCTTTCCGAACAGAGCCAAAGTGTCAAACGCAAAAATGCACGAACGCCCACTTCCGCTGTCGCTAGCACCACTGAGAGCAAACAGGAGCAGGACTCACCGGTAAAGAAGGGTAACGAAGAAACTTACCACGGGCTCTTCGCAATGGCACTGCACTCGCGTTGGTGTTGACGGCAGCTTTCGATACCTTCGTCTTTTACATTTTGTTTAAAGATTTTTTTCTGTCATTTAAGGTGCCTATGATTCTGCATGTTTTACATTCATTCAATGAATGAATAAGCAAAGGACAAACATCGACGATGTATTGTAATCGACAGAAAGACGTTTTTGTTCCGCCCGGATGGTATGTTTGGGCGCTCATTGTGCACAGATCTTTGTCGAAAACGAGAAAATTTACCCCTCCAGTGCGTACATTTTATTCATAAAAAATATCAAGAAACGTGTTATTTTGTTTGCACGCTAATTAGGCTTTTGGATCATTAGGATTTCCTGGGAAAAAAACTGGTTGTAGGCCGGCGGATTGCGTTCATACTGCGGGCGGTTTGCGGTTCTCGTCACTGGCGATTGAGAATTCTTCGTAAAAGTTCGCACCAAGCCAAGGATGTTCGTCGATGTGCAGGTACGGACCGGCGTAATCTGGAAAATAAAAATAAAATATCGTAGTCTTTTTGTTTTCTCTCTAAATTAATTAGGTGCAGTTGAGTCTGCGTCCCTGGTCGGAATTTAACGAAAATGTCGATTTTACCTTTCTCTATAGAAAGGTACACACAGAGAAAATATTGTGAATGGTAATAAGCTTGAATTTAAATATAATAAATAGTGAAAACAGAAAATTTGGTTTAATATGGCAAATATTGTTTCTTGAAACAACAAAACTAGATATTTGATTTTTTTTCAGTGAATCAATAAATATCACATCATAAAATCAGTTTAAAATGAGATAACTTTAGATAAATGTAATACTCGTACTGCTTTGAATTTATAAACTTGGGGCAGTTGAAATAAATGATAAGATGAGAACATTAAAATGATTAGTATTTCAACTTACTCTTTTGACTGTTAAAATCATTCATTTTGTTTTGTTTTAAAGATTAAAATAATTTCTTTCGAAATAATTGGAAGGATGCCATGGTATATCACTTTTCATAGTATCCAATGATTCGGTGCCCTTTTAGTCCGGTCAAGACAAAAATAACCTGCATCAAATTATTGTGAAGAAAACGTATTATGGAATGTTATGCAGTTTCTAATATTATTAGAATATAAGTGTACTAACTTTTCTCAGAGATGGCTGAACCGATTTTCACAAACTTATATTTAAATGAAAGCTCTTTAGGTCCCATAAAAAATTCCTGAATATTATTTGGATCCGACTTCCGGTTCGGTAGTTATGGGGTAAAATGTCCAAAAAAATGAAAATATGTGTTCTAACTTTTCTCATAGATGGCGCGACCGATTTTCGCAAACTTAGGTTCAAATAAAAGATCCTGTGGTCCCATGCGTAATTCCTGAATTTCATGCGGATCCGACTTCCGGATCCGGAAATATAGGGTAAAGTGGGTTAAAAATTGTATACCATCACTGAAAATGGGGAAAAACCAACAAAAAATTTCTAAATCGACCTCAAATGTTTTCCAATTGATAGTTTTTATCAGTAGACGGTCAAACAAACCGATTTCGGTTATTCTTTCAAGAATCGCAGTATTATATATTATAGTATGATTGATATGAGAAAGGCATCATTACACCACTAGGTGGATTAAAACAGGTTTTTTAAGATTCTACGGCAAACCTAAATCAAAATCAGATTTTGAGTAGTTATCAATTGCGTTTGAGTTGTGCATAAAAATTGTTTAGATCTTTTGTCCAATATGAAAATATAACTATTTTTAGAGTTTTAGGTTATTTACTAAAATTTTTAAAATTTTCAGTGAAATCCAACTTTCTGTTTTTTATGTAAATTTTGTTCATAATAAATTTCCAACTAAAATAATAAAAAAAATATATGTAATAAAAATCAAAAGTTTTGATTTGATTTTGTTTGGCAAAATTTTCCCAATTATAGAACTTCTCTGTATTTGTATCAAATATTTTGAGATTCTTTGAACGGATATATAATTTTGGTCATCAATACATTGTTGCTGGTAATGATTCCAATATTCTGAATCGAAAACATGTACATGTCATCGCTTTAATTTTTGAGTTATATACACACATGTGAAATTCATATATATTTATAAATTCATCGATTTTTTAATGTTTTCTTTTGATTGTGCAGGAATGGTAGTTGAGCGAAAATTGTAGCTGGTATCACTAGCAATCGAATGATGTGTAAAAATATATAGGTAAAAAATATATTTGAATTTCGAGATATTTACGATCATTGTAAAAAGTCTCATCTTTTCTTCTTTCATCTATCTACAGTTTTTATTATAACTTTGGGTAGACAACCCTTTTTTAGTTTTTTTTTCAGTGAATTTTATTTCTGGAAGTAGTACCTTTCCAATGTTGAACAAATTTTGCAGATCGGTTGACTAACAACAAAGTTATGACTCTGTAAAGTTGAGGTTCTCAATATCCGATTCGCGATGCAGGTGCCGCATGAATGCAGATAGGGCACATTTTGAGCTTGACAAAAAAAACTTGGAACGGGAAAAATCAGATTTTTATTAGTTTTTCCTAAACGATCGTGAATAATGATATACTTAAAATAATCTACAAACTTCACAAAATTCGGGGGTGTGAAATTCATCAAAATGGGTCAAGTAACAACTGAGCTATGATAGCTCAAAGTTACCGTTACAACTTTTTTTTAGGCTTGGTGCTCCGCGTAACTTTTTTAGGCTTGATATTAGGAGTGTTAATATATCTAGCACCACTGCTGCTAGTGAAAGTAACATGATGTGACTTTCCTCTACTAATGTGCTATAACGGTTGATCCGAGTTGTTTGATGCCTTCACGATAGTTTCTCAGCAGAGTATAAAGATTATTTTTATGTGACAAACCATGCTCCAAACCTTACTGTAAAGACACAAAAAGTAATGTAAATTGTGTTTTTGTTTGCATAAAATAGTACCATCTATATCTTCTAAACTATAAGAGATAGAAAGTTTATATATTCCGCAAAGTTATTGAATTTTAGTTCATCTAAAATATTGTAGAAGATTCTAAAAACCTATTTCTTCAAATTAAAAAGTTAGACTGTGTTGTGTCTTTACAGTGAGTTTTGGAACATGAATTGTCGCTTAAAAATAATCCTCATACTCAGCTGAGAAACTTTTGTGAAGACATGAAACAACTAAAATCAACCGTTATAGCATAATAAAAGAAAGCACAATCATATTACCACTACTAGCAGCAGTGGTGCTAGATATATTAAGGAGTGAGCCATTGTTCGGACCTTGAGTCGGTTTTCCTTTAGTAACTTTTTCTACAAATGTCGTATTGTTTTGCTGTCTTCTAAAATTTTCCTTCTCGATAAATTTCCTACGAAAATAACACATGGAGTTCATAGGTTGATCTCCAGCTGATTTTTTTTGTTAAAAGTGAATTTCTCCATACTAAATCCCATACAAACTTAAAACCGTGGGCACAAAAATATAGTTTCTCCGATCGAGCTAAAATTTTGCATGATGCTTATGGGACCCAAAAGTAACAATGGCAAGTCGGAGACCAAACAACTGTTAACGTGTCTTGTCAAAAGTGACTTAAAGATGACATCATAGCAAATTTACGGGCATATGCCGAACTTGATGCTCTTGATGAACGGTAGCTATTTCAACACTAGAATGTGAGCAACAGCAATAAATTTACTCTGTGCAAGCTTTGTAGAATTGCACTTTTTCCACAAGAGCATGCAAAAATACAATCACTCTAATGCAAGGAAGTCGAAGCAAGTTGATTTTGATTTTGACACCTATGAAATTATTAATTTGTTAAACTGCTCAAAATAATAATCATGTTGCGTCACAATTTGGGTTTGAAGCAAAATATTAAAAAACAAACAAAGCTGTGTCGTATAATGAAACCAACTTACCACTCATTGGCTTCCAGTTGATACTGCTAGCGTCACTTGCTGGAACACCCGTAGTGGCAAAACTTGTCCACAAGTCAACCATTAGTTGAGCCATTTCGCTATCCTTTCCACTTAAGCTTGGTTCTCCAGGAGGAAAGGGAAACAAATACAGCAGATCATCGGAATGGTGAACTCCCCCATCGAAAGGATAGTGGGTTGTATCGGCTCCGTATCCGAAGCGAGTCTGTTTTCCGCGATAGTCAAACGAATATAAAAAAGTTTTGTCGGCATTTATGAGTGCGTTTGCTTGAACATCCCGAAGAAGTGGTGCCTTAATGAGAGCAGTTCCGATAAGCTAAAATGACAATATACGTCTCTAACAACGAAACCCTAAACGAATTTGTTAGAAAACTTACATCAATTAATCCATCCACCAGATCTTCGAATGTTCCATTTGACAACTGTGTCAAGCTGAACAACGATCTAATTTGATATCCGACCAAGGTGCCCGTTGGATCATCGATTCCTAAAATATGATTAATTTTATCCAACAATCCATACTTAATCACGTTTGAGTTGTGCAACAGTTTCATGCTTTTCAAGCCATCATATATTGTTGTTAGTAGAAAGGTTCCTTCATGTTTCACAACACCGGCCATCATTGGAAGATTTCGTCGAATATTTGATTTCCGAATCTGTTCCCAGGGACTTTCCGGTAATAATCCATGGAAATCATCCACAATGAATCGATTTCCGCCGACACTTGACAGACCATCAACTCGAGCGGTTTGCATTTTGTGCTCAATAAAAGTACGGATCAGATGCCAAACATCCATCTTCCGAAGGCACTGTTCAATCTCTTGCTGGTACTATAAAAATCCTCAAAACATTTATGTAGTACAAATATATTCAGCCACCTACCTCTACACTCAGTTCTGAGCGGTTGCTGCAACCGGCAAAGGCGGCAACTTTTAATGCATTCCCAATCGGATCTTTGTCCCACACCCAAGGAGAGCTTGAGGCACCAGACTGAAGAATCACCTTATGAAACAAATTATCCGCAATTAGTGGACTGTACATCAGTGCCGAAATGGCCGCCGCTCCAGCGGATTGGCCAAAAAGGGTCACATTTTCACAATCACCTCCAAACGAAGCTATATTATCTCGTATCCACTCTAGAGCCAGTTTTATATCTAAAAGTCCTGCATTTCCAGGCATTCCTTCAGTTTTCATTGATAAAAATCCAAATGGACCAAATCGATATTGAACCACCACGAGAACGATATTTTTTTCCAGTAGAAATTCTGGAGTCTGTTTCGAGACGGATCTGCCAGAGGTTCGGCCTTGAAGAAATACCATTACAGGAACCTTTCCGAACAACTATTGGTAAAATTCCGTTAATTACAGCACTTCGATATTTTGCTCGAATACTTGCATCTGCACTATACACCGAAAGTGTCAGGCAGTCCTCCAGGTCGGCCAGAACACGTTTACTCGAAAACAACGAAAGCATCATCAGCTGTGGACATGGCATTCCGAATTGTGAAACATTCCGATACCCCGACCACGGGACTACCTTTCGTGGGGCCTAAAATATTTACAATTAACAACACTAACACAACATTAACAGAACACGAAAGCATAACTCAACGGACCTTGAATCGGAACTTCCCGGCTGTCGTTTCACCGTAGTGAATGCTTAAAAACTGAAATATTTTTCTCCGGCTAAAAGCACTCACCGTTGTCGAACCTCGAAGTGACCCCAAAGCCGATAAAATAACTTCCGGTGGATCATCACCGAAAGCATTAGAACAGTCACGTACTTGGTAAAGTGTTACTGTCACCAGGAGAAAGTTCAGAACAATGTTCATAACTTTAGAAGTGATCACAACTGCTCAAGCAAACGAAATTGACTAATCTAGCAGAGCAATTTTGGTTGAATTCATGAATGTTGTGTGCTCTTATCAAATTTGTAAAAACATTAATTACAAGGACATTCAGTCAACGGATGCGAATGATGGACCTTGTTCGATAGCAAAGCTTTTCTCCATGTGTTAAGGGGAAAATTCGCTAATGGCTAGAGGTTTATTGTATATACACCCAATATGAACCGGAGAATGCTATGGAAATCATATATCGAATGAAATAGATCGGAAATGATGAAAAAGCTTCTTGTAGCTGCATCACATTCAGTACTCGTATACAAAGTTGTAGCCAAGCCATTCGCTTTGGAAAAAATAAACGCGCCATCTATGATTTGAAACCAACATGTAACACCTCCCCAGAAAACTAAGCCGGACACGGAAAATCGATGTTGCTGTGAATTTTTATTACTTTTCCTATTTCAATTAAAACTTGTTTGCCTACTTATTTATCATTAGAAACCTGTTCCAAACTACAGTACAATAAATAAAAACCTTCCGACAGACAAATGATAACATCAAAAACTTTTTTCTACTATCTTATTTCATATTCGGAATTCCCTCCGCATTTTCAATCATTGGAGTAGTTCAGCTCGATTTTCTCGTTTTCCGTTTTTCATCACTGACCACTGAGAATTCATCGTAAAAATTGTAACCAATCGTTGGTTTTTCGTCAATATGAAGATACGGTCCGGTGAACTCTAGAGAAAAAAATATATAGGATAAGAAAGTCGGTTTTGAAAGTTACAGTAAATTTTTTTTGTGTAAGCAATATGAGATCAAAATGATTATATTTCTGCTATTTCTGACTTTCTTTATTGAAAAAATGTAGAATTCCTGGAACAACTGACATTTGATCGAAGCCCCAAAGACTCACCTCGAAGAGATTGACATTATCTGACATTATCATACACCATGTGTGTAAAAGTTACTTTCTACGTTTTATCTATCCGCTCAATTTTCTCGAAGATAGTTGAACCAATTTTGAAAATCTAAAGCTCGTTTGAAAGCTTCTATTGGACCATTGGTAGAAATCGATGAACAAATGGATACACCCAAACCTCCGTTTACGTAAACTTTGTTTACGTTACCTCTTTTTACGTAACTCTTTTTACGAACAAAATCCCAAATAACGTATTCATTTTCACGAACAAAATTCCAAATAACTTTTTTACGAACCTACTTCGTAGAAAGAGGTTTTTGCATACAATAAAAATCATTTCCCGCTCAATTATATTCCATGGAAATTACTATAATATTGGTATTTTCGGAATGGGTTTGATGAGTAGATGTCGGAAAACGATGTTCGAGGTGGTTCTGAATTCCAAGATGGCGACTTCCGGTTTATTGATATTCCTTGAAAACCCTTATAATATGGGTATTTTTGGAACGGGTTCAATGAGTACTAAGTACTGAATTCTAAAATGACGACTTCCGGTTTATTGATAATCCTTGAAAACCCTCACAGTATAGGTATTTTCGGAACGAGTTTGATGAATGATTGTTGGAAAACGATGTTTGAGGTGGTCCTGAATTCCAAGCTGGCATAGCCATCTGCTCTAGTTTTTTATATCCAGAATTTCACTTTATTATGGTACTTGTCAGCAGTTTCAATAGTCTTGATAATCTGAAATTGATTTGTCTGGTATTTTAATCTTTTTTCTACTTAATCCGGCTATAATTTAGATCTCCCGTAGATATTACGCTACTGCTCCAAAAATGTAAGCTATTACAAATGAAAACCGTTCCGAAAATATGCATATTGTGAAAGTATTCAAGTAATTCGCGAAATATCGACACAAACTGTAAGGGATTTTCAAGGAATAACCGAAAGCCGCCATTTTGGATTTCAGAACGACCTCAAACATCGTGTTCCGACATCTACTCATCAAACCCGTTCCAAAAATACCCATATTGTAAAGGTTTTCAAGGAATATCAATAAACCGGATGTCGCCATCTTGGAATTCAGAACCACATTAAACATCGTTTTCTGACATGTATTCATCAAACCCGTTCTGAAAATACCCATATTCTGATGGTTTGTCACGAATATCGATGAACCGGAAGTCGCCATCTTGGAAATTGATGCGACCTAGTAGGGATGGTACTCGGAAGGCAAAGTATCGATACAGGTTATCAAAAGGCAATAAAGTATCGATACCTGTAAGTATCAATTGATACTTGCGCAGCAATCATTTCTAAATAAAATAAAATTGTCGATTGTGGCGTTATTTTATGATGTACAGAAAAGTTTTTCCATAAATTTGTTATGCCAACAGAATACGCATTTTTTTGCCACATAGATTGCACTTCGCCTTTCGCGACTCTTGGTCCACGTTAAAGAATTTCCACGAATTTTGCCACGTCAAAGAATTTCCGCAAACCACTTTGTGTTGGAGCCATGATGATTTCACATTTCACATTTTTTTTCAAAAATTTTCATGTCATAACCTTTATGTCGATACACGAATACTACTTTAAAAGCCAATTCCTATTGAACATTCAGGGGTTCTATTGGTTTGTGCAAAAATCGCATATTTTGTTTCTGTTTCTTCGTGTTTTGCCTTCGACTGATCAGTGCTAAGCTAGTGGTTTAAATTGGACTGCTAGGCGCGAGATGGCAGTTAAATTTGAACTGCTTTAAGCACTGAAGCACTAGGCTCGCGCATGTATTGGTATGACGTGGACTAGTCGTCGTTGGAATTCATTCTCAACAATCTTGCGTCGTCCCATAGGCGCACTGAGAGAGTGTAATGAGTGTGAAAAATTTATATGATTGAATCTTATGAGAGTATGGCCTTTATGTGCGTGTTTTGTTGATGGTTTTCTCTCATTGCACTCTCTTTCAGTGCACTTGTGGGACGAAGCGAGATTGTCGAGAACGAATTTTAACAACGGCTAGTCCACGTCATACCAATCCATGCACGAGCCTGGGACTTCGTCGAAGCCAAAAAATAAAGTCCTACTGGGGACTGATATAACGTGATGGGTTAGTCGATGCCTTTCACGCAACCTACCTGGGTTCGATTCGCAGTGCTTTTTTGTGAGTGACGAAGAAACACCGAGCACTCCTATCATACATATTCCACCGCTCATGCCGTATTTGATTTTGATCCAATACTTAATATGCAATCTGATCAAGCTCGAAGCATGTTTCATAAAGCAGTTTCAAAATTATTTACACTATTTACTTGAATTTCATACACGAAAGCAACAGGAGCGCAGAACTTGGCTAGAACGAGCACAAACAAGCGTTCAAACCCGCCCGGTGGCAAGAATAGAGCGTTCTTTAAAGTGCTATTGTAGCCAACATCTCGAACGTTCGGCGAGTGATTAGAGTGCTCGAAAATGGTAAACAAGATATCGAGCATTAATCAAATGAAGCCTTTATTTCTTGATCGTAGTAAGGTACTGAATGAATATTAAGTTAGTGATAACAATTTTTGTTAGTTATTCTTCTTAGTTGCTATGATTTTTGAAGAAAGATGCTTGCCACAGTTACATGTTACTTCTATAAATCAAATTCATGTTTAATCGGTTTTAATATAATTAAACCATGGGTGTAAATCAACCCTGGAATTAAAACAAACTCGTTTGTCTCCATAATCAATATTGAGAAAGTATTACTTTTTCGCTGAATTTGCATTGCATATTGCTATTGAGTATTGGACTTCCCACAATTAAATATCATCATCTGCCAATGAACATCGCTGCATGACTGATAATCGTGAAAATGATCATTCAAAGTGATGTGTGAATTTAATACAACTATACAGCAACTGCCATTTCAAACTCAAGTCTCAATTTAGGTTAAAACAGCTCAAGAGAAGCAATTTTTCACAAAAAAGGTGTCAAGATTGCATTAGATTAATGCACCCATGCACTACTAGAACATCTAGAATAAAATTTATTCCTTTCTTTCGTCATTGGCATTTTTTTTAGATGGAAATTTTTAACGGTACCATGTGCCCATGTCAGGTTCAGCACAAGATATGTATTACTATCATACAGAAGAAAACATTACTCGATGAACATTAGGAAAGGTCTCAAGAGCAAATTACAGTTATTCTCTTTGTTTACTTTCTCTTTCAATTATTACGACAGGTTCCAGTAATTTCCAATCAATTCGACAATGCATATCGAAAGTTTATGGTTTTTGTCATTATCCTATGTGAAGTGTTAAATGGGGATTGCTCTATGCATCTTCACTCGGTAGCGGTCTTTTAAATATTTTCGAAGGATCAGCCATACTCGTGCGGCTATCATGATGCTACTATACACTTCGATTTACTAAAATGAAAACTAACCTGTGCATCACACTGCTAACGTACTGAAGGAGTGCTTCCATTTCGTGTATATTGATGGGGCTCTCTTTTGGAGTGAGTACGGACATGTTCTGAAATAGAGCGAGCTGACTCGCAGCAGTAACCAACTAGCAGTGAGTGTTAACTCCTACTGACTCTCACTTATCGTACCCAAAAAAACATCACTCATGTTTAAAATGCACCTATTTGTGAGTAACTCATAAGCGTGCGCGGAAGAGTGCGAGTGAGGTAGAGTACGTCTCGCACTCGCTCGAGAATGTGCTTCATGCCCTGAGTTCTTGCTCTATCAGCAGCACTGGGAATTGATTTTAATTCGTTGCGATACTGTAAGTATCGAAACCAAAAGTATCGATACTAACAGTATCGCTGTGATGAGATATCGATACCAAAAATACCAGATTCTTGAAAGAAAGTATCGATAAATCAAAGTGTCGACTCATTATCGCACATCCCTACGACCTAGAACATCCTTTTTCTGCAAATACTAATAGGTTTTGTTTCATAGTTATCCGTTGTATTATACATATCCAATAATATATATACATAGGGAAAACTTTTTTTACGTTTAAATTTCCAAATAACGTAAACTTTGTTTACGTCATTTACTCGATTTACGAAGTCCCGATTATTACGTAAATGGAGGTTTGGATGTACAAAAATTAGATGGAGCAATACGACAAGGTTCATTCAATTGAAGGTGGAAGTGTGGAAGATATTTTTCCTTGACATGAGGAATAGAAAACATTTTTACATTTACTATAAATTAGAACATCGGGAGGATGGCAAGACAGCAATTCCACAAATTATCAACAGAGAAAGTGGCCAACATTTTCAGATGAACACGTTTTGCGTTATAGTAAAGAATTAGATCTCATGCGCCCAACTAATTGGAAAAGTACCGAATTTTAAAATTGGTTTTACATCTATTCGGGATTCTAGGATTCTTCAATTTCAAAACAACTCATCAATCAAAGAAAGCAACAAAAAGCAACTTACCGGTCATCGGTTTCCAATCCGCTCCGGCCAAACTACTCTTCGGGGTTCCAGTACTGGCGAAACTTGTCCACAGGTCAATCATCATCTGTGCCATTTTGGAGTCTTGTTCGTTTAGCTTCGGTTGCCCGGGAGGATAGGGAAACAGGTACATCAGATCATCGGAATGATGAACTCCGCCGTCGAACGGGTAATGGGATGTGTTAGCTCCGTACCCAAATCGTGTCTTTTCACCCTTATAATCGAACGAATACAAATATGTACCGTTCGGATTCGTTTGACTGCTCGCTTGGACTTCCCGCAAAAGACCGGCTTTGATAGTCATCGTCCCGGAAAGCTGAAAATATATATGTATTGGTTTTTTTATATGTTCGTTAATTTTAAGAAACATAATACGTCTATCAAACCGTCGACCATGTCTTCGAATCTCCCGCTAGATATCTGTTGTGAGCTGAACAACGACCTAATTTCATATGCAGTAAGCGAACCAGTAGAATCATTCGACCCGAGAATGCGATTAATTCGTTCCAGCAAACCATGCTTGATAAAAACAGAATTATCCAGGAGCCCTCCGTTTTTCAATGCGTCATAAACTCCGGTCAGTATGAACGTTCCTTCGTGTTTGACGACACCAGCCATCATTGGACGGCTGAGACCAGCTTTCCAGTGCAATATCTGTGTCAAAGGTTTTTGCGGAAGCAGACCATGAAAATCGTCCACCGTCAGTCGGTTTCCACCGATTTTTGATATACCAAGGGTTCTGAATGTGCGATTCTTTTGATCATTGAAGCTTCTTAGCAGAAGCCAAATATCCATTTTTCGAAGACAACTTTCTGCATGGTGCAGTGACATTTCAATCTTAAAAGGAAAATTTCAAATAAGCGATACATTTTGGATCTAAGAAGTATCACATTACTTCGTTGGGCGTCTCAGCATTCGGATCACATCCAGCAATGGCGGCAAGCTCTTTCGTATGTTCCAATGGGGAATCGTCCCACACCCACGGTAAACTGGAAGCACCTGACTGCAGAATCACTTTGTGGAAGAGATTGTCTGGAACCAAAGGGCTATACATCAAAGCTGACACCGCAGCAGCACCTGCCGATTGGCCGAACAGTGTGACGTTTCCTGGATCCCCACCAAAAAACATGATGTTTTCCTGCATCCATTCGAGGGCTAATTTGATATCCAGGAGTCCTGCATTTCCGGGTATTTCTTCCGTTTTGAGCGAAAGAAATCCCAGTGGACCGAGTCGGTATTGCACCACCACCAGAACAATGTCTTTCTCTAACAGATATTCAGGAGTTTGATTGGCGCCAGATCCTTCGTAGAATCCTCCGCCGTGAATAAAGAACATCACCGGTTTACTGCCTGAAAGCTGGAAATTTTGCGATGCACGCACAAAATCTAGATTTTCATTTGCTTTTTCAACTTACCTCCGTGCTATAGACAGACAGCGAAAGGCAGTCCTCGATATCCGATCCGGCTGGCAGGTTTGTGAACATTGACTCTAACTTCAACTGTGGACAAGGTAAACCATACTGTGACACATCACGCACACCGGTCCAACCAGTGACTTTTCGAGGAGCCTATAGATAAAAACCAGTCGATTTCTTACATCCGCACATATCAAAAGAAGAAAAGCCAACGCTTGAGCAGCTACCTTGAAACGAAATTCCCCTGCTGTCGATTCTCCATATTTGATGCTGAGAAATTGTAAAATCTTTCGCCCACTGAATGCACTTCTCGTAGTCGACCCTCGTAGTGTTCCCAGATTCGGCAGCGTCACCATCGGAGCGTCATCTGGGACCGGTAAAGATTGACAAAATCGCGAAGTCATCGCCAAAGCTAGTAAAAGATAAGCTATCGTCATATTTCGCCCCACAACAATCAACTAAGGCATTCGCAAAGTCAAGGTCATCGCGTGTAAAATTCACATTGACCGGGTTCTGAACGCTACCAAAGCTAGAGACACACTGATAATTCCAGCAGTAGAACACAATGCCGAATTGATTGCTTTGTACCGAAGAATTTTTAATTCTGAATAGAAGATTTATACCATACCTACAGAGCACTTAGCAAAAGGAACGCTCCAACCGAAACGAGTGCTATTATCACAATTGCGAAACTGGTCTCGAAGAGAGAAAGTTTACATTCGTAATTATCACTCAGTCGCATTGAAAGTGTATATGTTTAACAGACCTCTCTGGCAAGATTTACTGAGCAAATTTGGTTTTATAGTGGTTAGACAACTCAGAAAAGCACTTGATGTTTGCAAGTGCTACTAGGAACGCGTCACTATGAGTTCTTTCGGGACATTTGGATTTGCAGCATCAATATTTTGCCGCATACATTAAGGGGCGGGTGTAGGGTCTAACACTTTTGAAAAAGCATTTTTTATTTTCTTTATATTTTCTTATAGTAAAACATTTGAAGAATTTTCTGTGAAATTTTCAAGCCTATTGGAACGAAACTCTGGAAGTTATTGACCTTTATCTATGGCTATCTCATTCTACGAAGAAGCAAGAGCTCGGCGCACAGGCCCAAGATTTCTACGTCGATTGACTTCAAAACTTGACAAAACATTCTTGAAATGTTTTACTAGAACAGAATACAAAAGAAAATACATGATTTTTTGAAAATGTTAGACCCTACGGGCTCCCTGGAGTATTTAATTGTTTCTATTGATTTTATAGACAAAAACCCTCAAACGCGTTTCCTCGAAAGCAGGTTTTGAAAGTCCGTGTCCATCGTCATTCAAAAACTACTGCACCAATTTTTTCAAATTTTGCACACACTTTCTACATATAAAAAACCAGACCCCAACGTTTTCCTTTCCGTTGTTTGTTACTTTGGGAAGGTTTACCAGCTACAAAATGGTCTATTTTTTCGTAAAAAATCGTAGTTTTCACTTTGAACTACCACCAAAAATTAAAAAAAATAGAAAAAATCAAACAGAAACGTTGGGGTCTAGAAAAACTTCTCCTCTAACCATGTTGCGTTCATTTGTTCACTTCTGATTAGTCTGCGCTGAGATACTGTGGACACCGCAAATCATGATTTTCTAGAAGCGTCCTCAAAAACACCTCTTCACCGACTTATTTCTCAATATTTTTCCACGAAAAAATTACAAAATGTTGTTCGAATGATGCAACATTTTGTTGATTTTGTTGAAAGATAATTCTGGAAAAAATCGCAAAAATGATGATTTTTTCCATCGTTTAGACCCACCCCCCCCCCTTAAGTTAATAGTAGTTCGATTTGTATATTCAATTTAAATACGCTCAATTCTGTCACAAACCCAGATGCGATTAAAAGGTGAACAAGAAATTATCATTACATTTACCACTGGTTGTAAGTATGGGAGCGGGTCATTTCGCCGAAAGTAGTTTAACCGAATGCCATTTCGTCAAAAAGTCGTTTCGCCGAATAGGTCATTTTACCGAAAGTCGTTTCGCCGAAAGGGTCATTTCGCCGAAAGAGTTATTTCGCCGAAAGGGTAATTTTTCCGAAAGGGTCATTTCGCCGAAAGGGTCATGTCTCCTGTACAACTGATGTGGCGTAGCCACATAACCGAAGCCAAGATGGCGGCCTCTTGCATACAAACCTGTAACCGCCTCGTTTGCCCGGTCTACTCAAAGCTAGGTTTCTTTGCTTTAGTTAGGTCCGAACGAGCGGTAACGAGGTCGGACAGCACATGAACCAAAACGATGTGGCGTAGCTGCATTAGATTTTTTTTTCATTTCCAATTAATAAACGGAAAATATCACATACATTTGCCTGGTAGATACACCTATGCAATTGCTTTGATGCTTAGTAGCTAATAGACAACCAATTTTCTTGGGAACTTCGTTCTGAGGTTCATGAATCAATCTTTATTCAAGAAGTACAATTGTAGGTCAACAAAACGGGCGTTAACGCAATCATCTTTCATTTGTCTATATTTTAAATCAATTCTAATTACGATTTTAAGACGATTTCAGGATTCGGCGAAATGACCCTTTCAGCGAAATGGCTTTCGGCAAAATGACATTCGGCGAAGTGGCACATTCGGCGAAATAACCCTTTCGGCGAAGTGGCACATTCGGCGAAATAACCCTTTCGGCGAAACGGCTTTCGGCAAAATGGCTTTCGACGAAATGACCCTGATCCGTAAGTATATTTTCCCTCCAGAACAGAAATCAACAAAGTTTTTCACAGTCCATCTAAGAAGTGTAGTATTTACACATCCAGTGATTTGTCTAATTATGTGATCTGTTGCTGTCAGGGTAGGAGTGAAAACGCCATAAGGAGTCAAATGCCGTATGAAGAATGCTTAGTGTCCATAACATTCTAGCACTGGCAATAAAGCCTTGTGAACCTACAAATCGGATAGGAAATCTGTTGAAATAAAAGATCAAGCCCTGCATCGGAATGTAGAACCCCGATTTTGCTTTGCTTTGTCATTGCTCAATTGGCGTATCATTATTAAGCTGCCAGTTTATTGTTCATAAAAAATAATCTACTAGTTGCATCGAGTTTTAACCGATCAAATTCTAATATTTTCGTTGTTATTCGATCGCGGGCTTTTCTGTGTATAAAGTTTTTCAGTATATCTATACGACGAACCCATTCCGATGATTCTAGAAATTACCGTTTAGAAAGACCTCAAACATAGTTTTTTGTTGTCGAGCTCGTCGTTCGAAATTATTCATTTTGAAAAGATGAATCCATGGAAGTTGACCATCAATGTTAACTTCCCTCTCTGAGCAGCATAGATAGCCGTGTAGTGTCGGTAGCGGTTTCCCAACTGCTAAGAATAACGCTACGGTCCACCTGTACCGGTGGTATAAGTCCACCAAACAGGTAAGCCGTGTGGCATCCGGCGGAATTATTTTTTACCAAGAATTGATCCACTGGTTTCCTATTCCATGTCGTAAAAGGCCACAAAAATAGGAACTCCTAAGTCAAGGTGTATTTCCGTGCCGATGGCTGAATGGCTGCAGGAGGTTAAACATTGCAGTCGTGAACGGAATATCTTGGGTTTTTCCCTTACTGGATACACGCAATGCTTAGCAATCAACTTCTTTGATCATCGCTTCGGCAGGCCAGAGATTAGAAAGCTGAGTGTCTGTGGGTGTCCTCAAGGTGGTGTACTATCCCCACTTTTATGGAACCTAATCGCTGATAGTTTGTTAAGGAAACTTAATAACCTTGGATTTCCGACTTATGGTTTTGCCGACGATTATCATATATTGATGACCGGTATAAGCATTAACACTCTCTTTGATTTAATGCAGCAAGCCCTGCGATCTGTTGAACAATGGTGTTGTCAGGTTTGGATTATCTGTAAATCCGGGCAAAACATCAATGGTGCTTTTCACTCATCGTAGGATAATTACAGGAGCTCGTCCGTTGCAGTTCTTTGGTTCAGGGGTCACTGTGGTCGATCAAGTTTAATACGTCGGGGTTATTCTTGACTCAAAACTGAATTGGTCTGCTCACATTGATTTCAGGATTAAAAGAGCTTGCATGGCTTTCGGCCAATGCAGACGAGCTTTTGGAAAATCATGGGGACTCAAACCCAGATATATTCATTGGATCTACACAACTATCGTTAGACCAATTTTAGCATATGGATGTCTTGTATGGTGGCAGAAAGGAGAAGTCGCGACAGTTCAGTCAAAGCTAAATCATCTCCAAAGGATGGTCCTAATGGCGATGACAGGAGCATTCACGACAACTCCTACTGCTGCTCTAGAGGCGCTACTGTGCATTAAACCACTACATGTGTTCCTAGAACAAGAAGCATTATCTTGTGCATACCGTCTTAGGGTTACAGAGCTTTGGAACAGTAACCCATTAGAATATGCTACCAGTCACACTCGCTTGTGGTCTCAAATGGTTCCGTGGGATGAGTATTTACTCGCTCCTAGTGACCTAACTCTCACATGCTGTTTTCCTTTTAAAACATTCAATGTGAGCTATACTCTTCGTTAGGAGTGGTTGTCTGGTTGTCTGGAACGACAACTTGATGAACACATAGTTTGTTTTACGGACGGTTCTCTGTTGAATGGTCGTGCTGGTGCTGGTATCTACTGTCGTGAAATAGGCTGGAGCAGTCTCATTCACTTGGTAGATACTGTACTGTGTTCCAAGCAATCGGCACTTCAGCAGAGGATCTGTGGTAAACGTATTTATTTTTGTTCCGACAGTCAGGCAGCCTTAAAAGCACTCAGTTCGAATGACTCACGGTCGAATCTAGTGATCGCATGTCGAACTCAAATTGAAGACCTCAGCATTTCAAATGCTGTTTACTTCATATGGGTACCCGGCCATTCTGGTATTACTGGAAATGAATGGGCTGATGAGTTGGCTAGAGCTGGTGCAACGAATGATTTCGTTGGTCCTGAACCAGCTTTACCACTTTCAACTAGTTGGATAAAGCACAAGATACGTTCTTGGGCTGCATCCAAACATGCCAGCTACTGGCGCAGCTTGCAAACTTGCGCTCAGACAAAAGCATTTCTACCAGATTTAAATCTGAAAATGTCAAAGTGTCTACTGCATTTCTCCAAGTATCATTGAAGTATTCTGGTCAGAGCTCTGACTGGACATTGCAAACTCAATTATCACATGGCTACTATTCAACGTGCTGAGTATTATTCGTGTGATTTGTGTGAATGCGATTATGGTACTTCATATCATCTGATATGTAACTGTCCCGCATTGACGCAGCTACGTATCCGGGTTTTTGGTTCTCCATACATGGTTGAGTCTGTGTATGCGGAGCTAAAATTGAAGGATATTCTCTCGTTTCTCACCCAATGTGGTAAGGAGCTATAGTCAGAAGGGTTCATCGTTCTTCCTGGAGTGAATGAATCCCTTCTGTATTCACCTTAAATAGGGTTTGGCAGATTGTTTGGCATCCTCTGGGGGGTACCGCATTTACTTCTGCTCGTACATACTGCGAGTCGTTCTGCATTCTTCCGGGAGTGCAGAATGGTGTCGCTTTTGTAAGATCTCTAAATCCTCTCGGGGGTTGGAGGTTTTATTAACAGCAGACTGTTCGGGACCTCGTAGAGGTTCATAATTTCCTTCTGCTTCCACTAAATGTGATCCTCAGCAGATTGTTCAGCATCCCTTAGGGGTGCAGAATTTACTTCTGCTTTTATGTGTTTTTGTGTCGTCAATTTTTCCCATCCTCCTAGTCCAACCCTTACCATTTCCTTTCAATCCTTCCCTCTTATATATCGGGAAAATGATGCTAAAAACAAATTGATGGCAAGGCACAAATCTCCAAATATCAAGGGGAACGTGCCATTTGAGCCAATTTGTTCTGATTCCTGAAGACCTCAAACATAGTTTTTTGTTGTCGAGCTCGTCGTTCGAAATTATTCATTTTGAAAAGATGTTGAAGAAGCCTGATGTTACCATCTTGGAATTTGAAACATCTGCAAACATCGTTTTGCGGAACTTACTATGTGAAAGAAAAGTAATCTTCTTGACCGCCTAACTGCGCTGTAATCTCAAAAAACCTTTCTCAATTGACCAATCCATGTGATAATACCTTTCTCTTGCCATTTTGCTCATTAAAACATTGACAAGATTCTATCATCGCCAATTGGTATTGTGAGCTTATCAAGACACATAATAGCAGTTTCAAAACGAGTCTAAGTATTTCGAAATTGATTCAGGCATCTCCGAGAAGGTTCAGTTTTTGCAATGACTGAGCGGAAATATATATTGGAGAAGCCAAGCGAAAGAAAAACTAACAGAAAAGATGAATTTTTGGAAAAAGATACGCTCAGAGACAGGACTCGAACCTGCGTTCTTATGCATTCCGTGCATACGCGCTACCATTTCGCCACTCTGATCTTGCTTTAGCCACACTAAAACTCACAGACATAGTACACACTAAGATTCCATTCCGTTGTTCGGTAATTTTTTTGACGAAAACTTTCGGTAATCAATAGAAATTACCGATATTTTGGCATATGAGCGTCATTTTACAAAAATTATGCAAATTTTTACCGGACGATCAGTGTTACGCAAGTTTTCATTACCGTATTCTGTAAATAGATATACAATTCATACGGTAAATCTGAATAGTCGCCGAGCACGGTAAAACCCTACCGTCCGTATAGTAAAATAATCTTCCAATAACCGAACTTCTGTAAATACTGATTGTCGTGAAAACTAACTGTCAAACAATTGATAAAATGTTCAGTAAGAGTCTTTTTATAAACCAAACGAAAAAAATCTTGAAGAGTTCATCGAATGGATTGAGGTACAGGTGCTAAAATTTTTGAAACATTAGAATCACTAAAAGCTTTTTATTTACTTATAAGCAGAAAATAATTTTGTATCACTTGTCCACTTGCTGCCTACACAAATCGTTCGAGGGTAATTTCTGGTGGACTCGACGGATTGTGCAGTGTTTTGGAAGGTGGAATAAAACCATAGCCACAACAGGTTGGAATTAAATTAAAAATTCATTCATTTTGTGAACATGTGTTGTTTTTTGAAATCCGAAAATAAAAGAATTTTAACCAAAGGAAAACAAACAAACAACAAATTACCGAACAATCAGTTAGATCCATTTTGTTTACAGTTTACGGTAGTTGTTTGACAGTTCAGCAATTACCGAACGATCGGTAATCGATTGTATTAACGAACTGATTACCGAACGTTCAGCTGTTGAAAATTCAGTAAAAAATTACCGAATTCTGCGAAATTTTCTAAGTGTGTAGCAACGTACATCGAACATGGTCTACATCCTGGCCGTCATCCGACCGACACCTTATATCCAAACATCTTCTCTGTCCATCAAACACTAGTCCTCTCGCTTTATACCTATTTCTCCGATCAAGCATTGAGTAGGAGAGTGTATTTATAATCGCTTGTCACCTTCTTTAATGGTGCCAGTCCGAGATATATTAAGTATATAAGATTACATCTCTCGAATCGGAAATATTCGCCCTAAATCTTTCGAATTTGATCATTGTAGATTTTACATAAGCCTAAGTTTACCAAATTTCGTGGAATCGTCTTCGAGAAAATTCAGCCGATGATAAATATACGATTAATCGATTACGTCACTTATACCATTGTATCTCCGGAGGTAGAAGTGACAAGTGAACTTCGAACATAATCAACAATTTGATAGTAGCTTGCTGACGAGACTCGACTTATTAAAATCGGTTCAGCTATCTCAGAGAAAATTTAGCTATAAGAAAAAAGGGAACTATCCCGTTTAGTATAAGGTTGTTTGGCATAACAGTGATTTGACATAAAATTTACAAATCTTTGGTACTGCGATAATCGTTTGGCATAACAGATCAACATGCTGCTTTATACAATTTGTTCTAACTTACAGAGATTTTGAAGGGTCAAATGAGGCTACGCCGCATCATGTTTGATGCCCTGATATCCAACCTCGCTGCCGCTCGTTCGGACTTAACTTAGAGAAAGCCCCTAGCTTTGGGTAATCCGGGCAAACGTTCGCAACTAGATAGAGGTGGTTTCTGTGGCGGCGCTGTAACAAGCAACTTCTTTTCGTTGGCGTTCCGCAGCCGGTAATGGTCACCTGAAATAACGTGTGAATCGTACTTTAGCCAAACAACATATCAGCTATTTTTCAAAGAACGGCGAATCTAACATTGACAGCAAATGGAGAAAATCATCGATGAATGTTTCGACTTTGGTTTCAAATCGTGTTTAGAAATTATCGTATATTCTCTGATCAATTTATGATTAGTCGATGAATTGTTAGTTTATCTTTAAAAGGCACGCAAATGTTACCACTTTCCTTCTATATCCACTGAATAAATCAACATAAAAAGAGTTTCGCCCTTTTTCGATTTGTTTACTTTTATACTTCCTGTGTGAATTATAAAGATACGCCCTTGCGCATTTTTCATGAAATTGGCTGGTTTTCGCTACTAAGATAAATCTGTGAGTAGTTTTATTGTTTCTTTTACTATTTCCAGTAATAAAAGGTTCGGTAACCATCTAAAATAAAGAAAATAAATAGTTTCGCCCTTCCTTACTAGCAATTGAAGTATCGCCCTGTTTGTTGGCATGGAACACGGAGGGCGAAACTTGCGTAAACAAATGGAATGACAGTTTCGCCTTTTATAGTTCTTTGTATTACTAAGATTGAGATTTTTGTAGAATACGAATTTTCAGACAAAATTGTAGGATTTTGAAGCATTTATTGGTAGGAGAGAGAACCTCGATTTGTTTACATTTGTAAGATACGTCCTTCTTTGAAAAACAGCTGATATGATGTTTTTCATCACGAAATATCCCAGCGGTTTTGAATTCTAGACAGTTCACTCTTAGTGTCAATGATTTGCCACAAGGGTATAGAAAGCTCTGTAAACACATTTTTCTTATAGGCTAGAGGTGAATACTGAAAAAAATTGATGACGTTGCAAGAAGTGTTTTGAACATAAATATAACAAGAATATTAAATTTGTTCAAGCATGATCCTTGAAATAATTACTAAATATTCATTTTGCTTCGATACGCTACCATAAAACTGAAGACAGCAATATATGGATTGAGAATCGGTCTCTACAATATGAACATTTTTTTCATGGTGGGTTTTAAAGTCATAACATATATTAATTTTGTCTACATGTACGTTGTAAAATTTGTGCTTCGTATTATTTTGTAATTTCAAATAACATGCTATTAGAGCAAATTCAGCAGCTGCAAGATTCATATGGGTGGTCTATAATGTAAATGAAACTGAAACAAACGTATCCCCAGCAATCCGTTTTAGTTTTATTTATTCGACCAGTTCTACTGTCAAATTTAAAACTGGTATACATTGCCGTTCTATTTTTTCTATATTTGAAACACAGATAAAACGCTGCTGGGGCTGCCAGTTTATTTTGTTATAATTTCTAGATTTAAATTTTAAAACTGACATAAATTATGCATCTAGAACTAGAACACTCCTGAATATGCCCTTATGATTGGAAAAGCTTCTGGAATTCATCCATTACTCAAGTTTTCGGTGACCAGTTGCAAAAATATTTTTGCTTTAACATCAGTTGTTCACATACACCTTATTTCAATTTATATGGAATTGTTTTATAACAGAAAAAATGACAAACGCTTTCAATACTAGGTGTCACAAAACATTCACAAATTTTCCAGCACGGATAAGGCGCTCCAGCAAGTGCTATTGGCACATTGTCGCAAAACTGAAATGTAGAGGCGCTGCTTGCTTAGAGATGATACTTTCAGCAAGAGCTGTCAAATCGGTAAGAAAATTTTTTATTACTCCACCTTTTCAACGATTTCTTATAAAAACGGGCAAGTTCGATTGAAAAATCAAAGTAGAAGTTGAAGAAAAAGTTTCACACATTCCTGAAGATTTTCCATGTTTAATCGTAGTTTACACTAAGAGAAGTAGTTATAATCACTTTGAAATCGATTTTCTTCTACTCCGAGTGTACTTTTATTGCTGATATCTATTTGTACTATTGAATAAACGGTAAAAATGTTGCAAATTACTACTGACGATATGAAAATTTCCTAAAGAATCCTCCTTTTCAGGTGTCGCTACCGGTAAATCAGCTTTGCGACAATGTGCCAATCATAGCCAACATCTGGGGCATTTGGTGGGCAATCAGAGCATTTCAAATCGAGTAAAGTCTTAATTTTTATTTATCTCAGTGATAATGAAGAGGAAAGTTGGCATCACTGGGAGTGCGATGTGGTGTCCTGGGGCTGCTCTTAAAAAAGTATAATTTCAATGTGTTGTTTGATACATATATGTAGTTGAAAATTTGGTTTAAAATAGTTTTTTTGAGTGACAGTGCAAGTGTGTCTTTAGTAGTGAGAGTGCTATTTATTGAATAATACATATTGATATGCGAAACTAAAGAAGCTAAAGCGGCGAAAACTGAGAGTTTACCGTCCCAAAATACAACGATGTTAACCTGTTAATCGATCGAAGCGCCGTCTGCATGTCATTGTCGGTGTTATCGGATTTCTATGCATTGTGTGAAAGTTTTCAAGTCGATCGTGTGGATTACAGTGGTCGTGTTTCATCTCGCGTTGCTGACAGCAGAACGAGCGGGAGAAAAGGGATACTGGTGAGATCGTTCCTTGGAGATATTTTATATTTTTCTTATTTATTATATTTCTCCTGAGTATCGAAAATCAGGTTTTATTGAGATCATATTGTTTACCAAAACATGTCCGGATCTCTTTCCTTCCCTACTAACAAATCTCCTATCCCATGGTGCTCATGGAGATACAGTGGTACCCGCGGTCTTTAGAAACAACGAGTATCGGCCTAACATTCCTTCCTTTCCTCAGTAGCACAGCCTTTGGTCGTAGCCAGCGTCATTATTGATCATTAAATAAAAGTTAGGAGTGAGTGGGTATGCACAGTGAAAATGAAATTTTCATTCAGTTTTATTTATGAATAATTTTATGATAGAGTGAGAGATGCGCCTCTTATGAAAATCCTATATGACAATTGTGAAAAAGAACTACTGTCCATAAACAAACATTATTTCGAATTTTGTTTCGCGATTCCATAATTGTAGTAACGGATTGCTGGTTTTGTAAGCAGTGGCGTCTCGTCCTCATGTGCACCTCGTGCACTGCACAACCGGTCAATTTGAAGGAATTAACTGCATTGTTTCCCCATCAATTATGTTTTAAATTCTCTATTTATTCGATGAAATCAGGTCGCGATTTTTATCCACAGCACAATATGCACGCATTCTTTCTGAATTCGAGTACTTTGACTTGTGCACCGAAGCTGCGTGTATTTACACAGATTACATATACATCCATATACATTGTCGCAGCGTTAGTGTCTTTTCCGTGCACATTAGTTACTGCACAGAAGAAAAGGAATCACTCAGCTCTGCTCTGAGATTTGTTGTTCTCTCTACCACTTTTGGCTCAGTGCGAACTTGTGTGCACATGCTCAGTGGCTTATGCTTATGGCAGTTGAAAACAAATTGCTGGCTCAGTTGCAACGTCGCAGCGGTTTTATTGATGAACTTATTGTCAGATTTGCTCGACGTGCAGAGAACCGAATTCTCCTTTTGTATCGATGTTACGAAATAATTTCCCATCCAAAAGTATATAGTTATTTCATTGTCTTGAAAAATACAAGCGAATATCCTATTCTCAATCTTTAGTTTTCAATTACAACGAACTGTTATATCTGATATTATACGAGACGCCACTGCTTGTAAACGTATATAAAATTGAAATATTAAGGAATAAGTGTTTAAAAAGAGCCACCACTTCAACTTTTCTAGCAAACCTGTGCCATATGTTGCATAAATACTCCAAATACTCTAGAGAAATGCAAAACGCTATATGTTGAAGAATATCTTTACAACTACGTTTCACGACAATCTAACTCGAAAAGCAAATCAAGCAAGGTATCGAATACAAGAAGGACACGAATTTTATAATGGTTACAATGGCTAACTTCAAAAATGAATCGCTACAGTTTTATTTCTTGATTTTTCTCAAACCGAATCATTTTTTTCATATTTTCATAGTACTTATAGAAAATCTAACGAAAAACGGCCACTAGCCCTGACAAAAGTAGCAGTGCCAAAAGACAGAACTGGCTAACCGCACTTGCTCCGGCCCGCACTGATACCGAAAATTCATGGTAGAAGTTGTACCCAATCGAAGGGGGTGTATTTATATGAAAATATGGCCCGAGCAAACTATCAACGGGTGGCCACTGCTGCACATTTGTCGACTTAGGTACTCCTTCGATCGCAAATGACGTCCACAAGTCGACCATTATCTCTGACATTTTGGAATCTACCGCGTTGAGCTTCGTCACCGCTTCCGGGTACGGAAACAAATAGATATTCTCATTTGAGTGATGTACACCCCCGCCGTATGGATAGTGAGAAGTATTCTGTCCGTATCCAAATCTGGTATGTTCTCCTTCGTAGTCGAATGTGTACAGATAGGTTTCCTTTTCGCTATACTTAACATTCGCTTGAATATCTCTCAAAACAGGTCCTTTGAGAATTATATCTCCGGCAATCTGTATGATGAATCAATTGTAAACAGTGAAAATGGTGACTTATTTTGGGGTGATTATTTGAACTTACGTCAATCAGTCCCATTGCCATTTGAGAAAAATTTCCACTAAGCAAGACATTTTCGCTGAAAAGTGCATCAATTTCAAAAGCCGATAGAGCTCCCGTTTCTTCATCCAATCCCAACGCTCGATTAACGCTATCGACCAGATCGTACTGCATGTATTTAAGGTCTTTTGTGAGATTGTTACTAACCAGAAAATCGTATAGACTATTGAGTAGAAAGGACCCGTCATGTTTCGTAACTCCACCCATCACTCGAACGTCCTTACGAACTTCACCATGACGAACGGAGGTAAACGGTTTTTTCAGTAGAAAACCTGATGGTCCACCCACCACCATGCCAATACCGCTAACATCTTCTTTCCCATCGATGAAAATATTTGCCTTCAACAGGTTAGATGATTTTAGGTTGATAGTTGGAATATAATCGAAATACTTACCAAATGCACAGGCAAAGCATTTACCAACACTTCAGTAGATACCGTCATCAAACACTGCTCGATCGCTTCAAGTGAGATACTCTCGCTGCAGCCAGCATGCTTGGCAATATCCTTTGCATTCTCTACCGGATTGGAGTCGACGGCCCAAGTAGATATCGATCCACCGGATTGGATAATTACTTGATTGAACAGGTTCTGCGGGACTAGTGGACTGTAGAGTAAGGCAGACGTTGCCGCTGCACCAGCGGACTGCCCAAATACAGTTACGTTATTCGAGTTACCGCCAAAATCTTTGATATGGTCGCGAACCCATTCTAAGGCCATTATAATGTCCAGCATGGCTGCATTACCCGGTATAGTGTTACTCAATGTAGACAGAAATCCAAGGGGACCAAGCCGATACTGAATTACCACAAGAACTACATCACGTTCCAGCAAGTAATCCGGTGGATGGTCAGCAGCAGAACCCAAGTAAAATGAGCCTCCATGAATGTAAACCATAACCGGAAAACTTTCCCCCGTCTGAAGTTATATAATCGTTATGTGCATCGAATTGACGTTTTCCTTCTATCATAAAACGATACTTACGTTTTTAGTGAACACTGATAACGTGAGACAGTCCTCGTTGTTCTGATTAAGCCCAATGACCGGCTGCGGACATTCTCGTCCCGGTTGACTAACATCCCGAACGTTGGTCCAGCTAGAAGCTTTGATCGGAGCTTTGAACCTTAGGGCCCCAGTCGGTGGTTCCGCGTATGGAATATTGTAAAACCTTAGAACAGACTGATTGGTTCGAGCGGTTCGGCCAAGAGATCCTAGTACGTTCCCAATCCCTTGTATATAAACCTGCAAATTTGAACCATCTTGTCGCTCCACTAGGAACTTGGAACTGACTAGATTAAAACAGATGACGGAGTGAACTAGAATAATTATTTGGCGTCTAATCCACATTGCCAGCAAGGAGATATTTGCGCCAAGGTACGAACTAAGAATGACGGACACGACGGAACTGTTACTACTGATAAACAGTACAGAACGATAGTGATATCTCAAACATTGCCATTGATAAGAATTGCCATCAGTCATATTTTTATAAGTCTATCACTTACTTGATGACTATCATACGCCATGTAAGTTATCTATTAGAAATGATAGGTTTAATCAATACTCGTCTATGATAAACTTTGAGCTTAGTCATTCTTCTCAGTTCAAATATATTTTGTATTTGCACTACACCTCATCTAAAATTAACTTCATTACAACATGGTTACTCTGTTTTATTTATTTATATTTTTATTTTTTAAGAACATCCAATGATAACCTAGACCTTTGAGCTACACATAACTTACTGGAAGCACTTCTCATCAATTGCAAATAAGTATTTGTTGCACAGTAAAATAATTAATGATTGCATTAAACTTTATCTTTCTTGGATTAAATATGCTCGGCAACATAGAACGCTTTTTTGTTCATCAAAGTGAAATTAGATACATTTAGTAGTCAAATTGTAAACTATTTTCTTTTAAACCGTGAAAATCTTTGTCTAATATTGCTGAGTGGAGAAACCCGATCACAGCCCACATTGTCTCAAAGACGCATTGAGTAGTGAATTCTCACTCGTTTCTGAGTGCTAAATCAACCCGATTGACAGTGAAATTATAAATGTCATTGGATCTTCGCTCACTTTATGAATGTGTTCGAGTAAAAGTTAGGCGACTCACACCATTTTATTACACTCCAGCTAGAGTAATGGGCGATGATAACCAAGGTAGGCCATTTTGTTTATTTGTGCTGGAATTCTAGGAAGAACTGGTCATTAGGGATGGTACTCGGAAGGTAAAGTATCGATACCTAGGGTATCAGGATACCAAAATTTTGGGTATCGATACATGGTATCAAAAGGCAATAAAGTATCGATACCAGTAAGTATCAATTGATACTTGAGCAGCAGCAGGTTTTTCCATGAATTTGTTGTGAAACTAATATACGCATAAATTGCACCTCGCCTTTCGTGACTTTTGGTCCACGTCAAAGAATTTTACATTCCACTCATTTTCTCAAAAAATTTCATATCATAACCTTTATGTCGATACACGGATACTACACTAAAAGCCAATTGTGCAAAAGCACATATTCTTTTTCTTCGGCTCGTCAGTGCTAATTTCGTGGTTTAAATTGAACTACTATTATTATTACCATGGGACCAGGGACGGACGGAACGGAAGCACCAAGCTCGCGCATGTATTTGTATGACGTGGACTAGCGCTAGTTGAAATTCGTACTCAACAATCTCGCGTCGTCATTCAGTAATAGCCGTTCAACCGAGAAGGTTGTGTATAGAAGCGTACAGTTTAATAACGCTGGTTGGTTTACACGCGTTAAATACGACAACGGTTGAACTACAGGTAGAGACCTGTTGGCAGCAGCCGTTAAAACGTATAGTCGTGCTGCATAAGAGAGCCCTAGTGCTGGGCCAAGCTGGTGAAGGAAACAACAAAGGGCGTTTCCCAAACTCTACCCAGGCCGCAATATACAGCCACAAGTGCTGAGCAGGAGAGTGCAAAGGCACATCGAAGAGGAAGAGTGCAAAGGCACATAGAAGCAGGAGAGTGCAAAGGCACACCGGTGCGAAGGCACTTCGGTGCAAAAGCATATCGGTGCGGAGCACTAGGAAGAAGGAGACAAGACAACTCGGTCTTTCCACTGCCATACAACACGCAGGTATACACCGGTGACCTGCGCTGGTTACAGCTGGCGAAGACGAAAGCAAATCGGAATTCGAGTGGTGCTGGATGTCAGGTAGCAGTAGCATCACATCCAACAATCAGCATCCAACAAGAACATCTAGAGCAACGAGGATCTACACGGCAGTGCAACGGAGATAGACAACAATTTCAAGGTAGAAGTTTTTTCTTTTCCTTTTGATTGAGTACTGTGTAGTGTTGGTTTCAAATTTTATTTTAAAGTTTAGTTAAAAATTTTAATGTAATGGATGAATCCATGGACGTAAATCCTAGCATGAATCCGATACCCCCACGAACGAAAAAATATCAGGAGAGCTCTTCTGGGCCTTGGATAGTCTTTTTTAGACGTATATCAAAGCCATTAAACATTTTTCAAATTAATAAAGGTTTGACATCACGATACTCTTCAATCAAAGAGATCATAAAAGTAAATAACGATAAAATTCGTGTTGTGGTAAATAATTTGAAACACGCGAATGATATTGTCTCTTCGGAACATTTCAATAAAGAGTATAAAGTTTACATACCCTCCAAAGATGTCGAAATTGACGGTGTTGTTACCGAAGCGAGTCTTTCGGTAGATGATTTACTCAAGCATGGTGTTGGTCGTTTCAAGAACTCTATGCTTGAGGGTGTGAAAATACTGGAGTGCAAACAACTGTACTCAGTAGTTCATGAAGAGGAAAAAAAGTTTATCGCCCATCAGACTCGTTTCGAGTGACATTTGCCGGGTCTGCGTTGCCGTCCCATGTCTATGTCGATAAAATTCGCCTCCCTGTTCGGCTTTTTGTTCCAAATGAAATGAATTGTACGAACTGCAAAAAATTCGGCCACACAGCTACTTACTGTAGTAATAAACCAAAATGTATTAAGTGTGAAGGGCCTCATAAAGATAATGATTGCAACAAGGAAATTGAAAAATGTATTTATTGTGGGAATAGTCCTCATGATGATATTTCAGTATGCACTGCATTTAAAGTGCACAAAGACAAAATTAAGCTTTCTTTAAAAGCACGGTCTAAGCGCACATATGCAGAAATGCTTAAAACGGTCATTGATGTCCCCCCTTTGGAAACCGAAAACGGGTTTTCAAATCTAGAGGAACCAGAGGACTCTGACTCTGACGAAAATAGTGAAGGTAATTCGTTTATCACTACCCAAGGGTCAGTTAAGAGAAAGAAGTCTTCCTCCAAATTACCAAAAAAGACACCTAAAATTTCATCTTCAAAAAAAGATCCCCGTGTTAAACAAAAAAAGTCAAAACCAAAGACTGTGCCTCCTGGTTTGTCAAATTCACAAACCAATCCAGGATCTAGTACAGAAAAAGATAATAATCCAGTGGGCTCCATTTCACAGCCACCAACAGGATTACTGAAGTTTTCGGAAATTGTTGAATGGATTTTCTCAGCATTCAATATATCTGAACCCTTAAAGACCCTCATAATGGCATTCCTTCCAATAGCTAGAACCTTTTTGAAGCAGTTATCAGCTCAATGGCCAATTGTCTCAGGTTTTGTATCTTTTGATGGATAATTTATCACCCGTCGCAAATGATACAATCACTGTCCTGCAGTGGAATTGTCGAAGCATCATGCCAAAACTTGATTCATTTAAAATATTATTGCATAGTCAAAAATGTGATGTATTTGCTTTATGCGAAACATGGCTTACTTCAAACATAGCTTTAAATTTTAATGATTTTAACATTATACGTCTCGATAGAGACTCTCCGTATGGTGGAGTGCTTTTGGGAATTAAGAAATGCTATTCCTTTTATAGATTAAACATCCCTTCAACTTCTAGTATAGAAGTTGTTGCTTGCCAAATAAACATTAAAGGCAAAGATATTTGCATAGCTTCGGTTTATATTCCTCCAAAAGCACAAGTTGGACAGCAACAGCTTAATGAAATGGTTGAAGCCCTTCCTGCACCACGATTGATTCTGGGGGATTTAAATTCGCACGGTATTATGTGGGGTTCCGTTTACAATGATAGCAGATCATCTTTAATACAAAACATTTGTGACAATTTTAGCATGACGGTATTAAATATGGGTAGCATGACACGGATCCCAAGACCTCCGGCACGCCCAAGTGCATTAGATCTATCTCTTTGCTCAACATCAATTCGACTAGATTGCACCTGGAAAATACTGCCAGATTTACACGGTAGCGATCATTTACCAATCATCATCTCAATTAGCAGTAGCAATTGCATTGCTACTTCCGCTAGTATTCCATATGATTTGACAAAAAATATCGACTGGATTAAATACCAAAGTAGTATCTCTAGTATTTTGAATTCAATGGAAGAGCTCCCTCCACTTGAAGAATATGACTTCCTCATTTGTTCGATTCTGGAGGCAGCAGAACAATCCCAAACTAAACGCTTTCCTGGGCCAACGACTAACAGAAGGCCTCCCAACCCCTGGTGGGACAAAGAGTGCTCAGAGGCTAAACTCGCAAAACAAAATGCTTGCAAGACGTTTCTAAAACGGGGAGGAGGAACTCCTCAGAATTTTGAAAAACTTATGGTTTTAGAAACCAAGTACAAGAGCATACTTCGAGCCAAAAAATGTAGCTATTGGAGACATTTTGTCGAAGGTTTGTCAAGAGATACCTCAATGAGCACTCTTTGGAACACGGCCAGACGAATGAGGAATCGTAACGTGGACAATGAGAGTGATGAATACTCGAACCGATGGATATTTGACTTTGCTAGGAAAGTTTGCCCAGATTCTGTTCCTACGCAGAGCATTATACGGGAATCTCCTCCAAATAATGGTTTTATTAATAACCCATTTTCAATGATGGAATTTTCTATAGCACTCTTGTCTTGTAACAATAACGCTCCAGGGTTGGACAGAATTAAATTCAACTTGGTGAAGAATCTGCCCAACCTCGCAAAAAGACGTTTGTTGGAATTGTTCAACAAGTTTCTTGAGCAAAATATTGTTCCACCTGACTGGAGACAAGTGAAAGTTATCGCCATTCAAAAACCGGGGAAACCAGCTTCCAATCACAACTCATATAGACCCATTGCGATGTTGTCCTGCATCAGAAAATTGTTCGAAAAAATTATTCTACGACGTCTCGACACTTGGGTCGAGACGAACGGTTTGTTGTCAGATACTCAGTTTGGCTTCCGTAGAAATAAAGGGACGAATGATTGCCTTGCATTACTTTCGTCTGACATCCAAATTGCCTTCGCTCAAAAGCAACAAATGGCATCTGTATTTTTAGACATTAAAGGAGCATTTGATTCAGTTTCCATTGATGTTCTTTCAGACAAGCTTCACCAAAATGGACTCCCAGCGGTTATAAATAATTATTTGCACAACCTTTTGTCAGAGAAACACATGCATTTTTCACATGGCGATTTGGCAACACTCAGAAATAGTTACATGGGTCTCCCGCAAGGCTCATGCCTCAGTCCGCTCCTCTATAATTTTTACGTAAATGACATTGACAGCTGTCTAGTAACCCCATGTACACTAAGACAATTGGCAGATGATGGCGTGGTTTCAGTTACTGGACCCAAAGCTATTGATCTGCATAAACCATTGCAAGATACCTTAGATAACTTGTCCGATTGGGCTGTTCATCTTGGTATCGAATTCTCTGCGGAAAAAACAGAGCTGGTCGTCTTTTCAAGAAAGCATGATCCCGCGCAGCTTCAGCTTCATATGATGGGAAGAATGATCCAACAGGTTTTGACTTTCAAATACCTTGGGGTGTGGTTTGATTCCAAATGCACGTGGGGAGGACACATTAGGTTTCTGATAACAAAATGCCAACAAAGAGTAAATTTTCTTCGAACAATAACAGGATCTTGGTAGGGTGCTCATCCGGAAGATCTAATAAAATTGTATCAGACAACGATACTTTCAGTGATGGAATATGGATGCGTTTGCTTTCGTTCCGCTGCAAACTCTCATATTATCAAACTGGAGCGAATTCAGTATCGTTGTTTGCGAATTGCTTTAGGGTGCATGCATTCGACACATACAATGAGTCTTGAAGTTCTGGCGGGAGTTTTTCCATTAAAAGATCGATTTTGGGAGCTTTCATCACGCCTGCTAATAAGATGTGAGGTGCTGAATCCCATGGTAATTAATAATTTCGAACGACTAGTCGAGCTTCGATCTCAAACAAAATTCATGACAGTATATTTTAACCATATGTCACAGGAAATCAACCCTTCAAGATATATTCCTATCCGTGTCAGCCTCCTAAATGTCCCTGACTCAACTTTATTTTTCGATACATCCATGCAGCGCGAAGTGCGTGGAATCCCGGATCATCTACGTTCGACGGAAATCCCAAAAATATTTTCAAGTAAGTTCAGGCTTATTTACTCTGAGAAAATGTTTTACACGGACGGATCGCGAATTGAAGAAGCGACAGGGTTTGGTATGTTCAACAATAATGTTTCGGCCTCATTTAGGCTTCAAGAACCTGCATCTGTTTATATAGCAGAGCTAGCAGCAGTTCATTATAGTTTGAGTGTAATCGTCACATTAATTCCAAACCATTATTTCCTCTTCACAGATAGTCTGAGTGCAATTGAAGCCATTCGCTCAAACATGTCTGGCAAGACTGAACCGTTTTTCCTGGGCAAAATAAAACAGTGCCTGAACGACATATTGAACAATAATTATCTAATCACTATAGTCTGGATCCCGGCTCATTGCTCCATTCCTGGCAATGAAAGAGCCGATATTTTAGCCAAACGTGGTGCTATTGAGGGTGAAATTTATGAGAGACCAATTGCTTTCAACGAATTCTATAGCTCGTCTCGCCAAAGAACACTTGCCAGCTGGCAAGCTTCTTGGGATAAAGATGATCTGGGTCGGTGGATGCACTCAATTATTCCGAAAATATCGACAAAGGCATGGTTCAGGGGACTGGATGTGAGTAGAGATTTCATTCGTGTGATGTCCAGACTCATGTCCAATCACTACACGTTAGATGCACATCTCCTTCGAATTGGGCTCTCCGAGACTAATCATTGTGCTTGTGGCGAAGGTTATCGAGATATTGATCATGTCGTTTGGACATGCGTGGAGTATCGTGATGTCAGATCTCAACTAATAAATTCTTTGCGTATTCAAGGTAGACTATCCAATATCCCAGTTCGAGACATTCTTGCTTGTCGTGACCTTTCATACATGAAACTTATTTATCATTTCATAAAGAAAACTGGAGTTTCAATTTAATAAAGGCCCCTTTCAAGACTTAGTTCTGATCCCAGCTGCGTCCATGAGTTCAACCAATAGCTAAATTAGAATAAAAATAATGTAATGATACAAACAAACTCGAAACAGTTTATGAAATTATTAACAAAATGTCTGAAAATAACAGCTTATTTTATAATTTATAGAAGTTAATCGTTTGGTTCAAATAATATTTCCGAGTAGATTTCATAATTAATGACGAGTTACCTAAGATGATATTTAAGTAATAAGAGAATATGTTTTAATAAATGCAAAACGTTGTGACTATGTTAGAATTAAATTAGGATAAGAATATTATGTAAAAGTGATGCTACGGCGAAGAAAAACTTATGTAAACTGGCTTAAGAAATAAACGTATTTATGAAAAAAAAAAATCTCGCGTCGTCCCACAGGAGCACTGAGAGAGAGAGTGCAATGAGTGTGAAATATTGAAATGTATCTGTGGCCTTTATGTGCCTGTTTTGTTGATGGTTTTCGCTCATTTCACTTTCTTTCAGTGCAAGAAGCTAGATTGTCGAGAACAAATTTCAACAACGGCTAGTCTACGTCAAAGTTCAATTGGGGACGGGTATAGCGGGATGGGTTAGTCGATGCCTTTCACGCAGCCCACCTGGGTTCGATTCTCAACCCTGAACATAGTTTTAGAAAGTTTTTCTGGCCCGAAGAGGCGAATGACCTTAAGGTTAAAGCCTCTGAAATTGAAACAAAAAATTTACGTCGTAATGGGATTTGACTTTAATCCGTTGCGATACTATAAGTATCGAGACCAAAAGAATCGATACTAACAGTATCACTCTGATGCTATATCGATACCAAAAATACTCGATTCTTGAAAAAAAGTATCGATACCTCAAAGTATCGACTCGGTATCGGACATCCCTACTGGTCATACACTAGTTATACATACTCGAAAAACTTGAAAATAATTTTCAATCTGACTCATCCATCATTTTACTTTGATAAACATTTCAAGTTCATATATTCGTTTTATAAAAATATCAAATTTAACTAAAAGTACTGATTTTAGAGCGAAATCGAAAGAAAAGAAGAAGAAAATTAATTGAAAATTGAGTTCGCGTTTTTCCATTCAATTGCGGCAGATTTCTGAAATTCATTCGGATGCAGTTGTTGCACTGGAATCCGCATGGATTCGGAACACGAAAAATCGAGGCGAAATGAATTTTTGTGCTACTATAATTCCACATCAAATCCGAGTGGGCGAAAAACTGATTTATTCTCTTCTGTAAATTTAGTTTTATCAAAATCAAAGTCTTGGCATTACATTCTTTTTGTGGAATTTGGCCTTCTATTTCAACAGACTTCGCAGCCGATTCTTAGCGTACAGAATCATTGCATGGCTAGTACTACGAACTTACTGACACTATGAATCCTTCCTGGTCGGAGCTCTAACATATAACAACTGGCTTATAAGACCAGCGCCATATGCATTGAACCGCCAACCCGGGTCAAATTTAGTTATATCGAATATGTGAATCTAAAACTCCTCAGATTCATGCTTCGCCCGGAAGCAATTGATTTAGACAAAAAAGATCATGGAATTAAAGAATATTGTCTTTCTTAGGGGTGCATGCCTTTAACTAAGGCTGTGAACCATTTCGTGGTTAATTTTAACTTTTGGTTAAAATCTGACACTTGAGTGGTTATTTTGTGTCGAGTAGTTACATTTAATTAAAACTGCGGCCCATTTCAAAGTTTGACGGACGGAAAGTTATTCGGGTTTATTTTGCACTGGAAATAATTTCAACTAAAGAATTAATATTAGAATTTTTTGCAAGTGTCGGAAAATAACTATCGATCTGTCAAAAATAACCATGCTCTCGAGCAGGGTTATTTTTGACCACATCAAATTAACCGCTCGAATGTCAGATTTTAACCAAAAGTTAAAAATAATCGCGGAATGGTTCACATCCTAAGAATCTAAATACCGGAAGATCTACTATAAGGAGGAGATGCGCAAGGTTTTGTCATTAGGTAATCTGATAGAAGATGTTTAGCTTTCTTTTTTTCCACCAGATCTGAAGTTTGCATACATAATTTGAAACTTATTGTAACATTGACAGTGGCGTATCTAGGAGGAAGGCGAAAAGGACAGTCGACCCGGGTGCCGGTTTTAGGCTGTGGACCATCTCGCGAATTAGTTTAACTTTTAGTTAAAATTTGACACTCGAGCCATTATTTGGATGTTGTCAAATATAACCCTGCTCGAAAGCATGATTATTTTCGACAGATCGATGATTATTTTCCGGCACTGAAAAAATCTTGAAGAAAAATTCTAATTTCAGACATTTAGTGAAAATTTCTTGTGTGTGATTTCTTTTTATACATTCATTCAAATAAAATGTCCCTAAAACAGTTTCAATACGTTTTCAAACGAAGTAAGTTTATCTCAAAGTTCTTCTTGCTTTCGCTGTATTGCAATTGATAAACCACTTGATATCATTTTATTTTATTATTTATCATTTTTTTTAAACACTCGAACTAGAAATAACACATAACTATTTCTTATTTTTACGTTTCGTCTTCGGCTCATGAGTGCATTAGCAGTCTATGTTGATCTGGTAACGCCACCTCATCGCCATCAAAAACCGCTAGCGAAGTTAATGAAATGTGCAAAAGACTGTTTGCACCGAACTGCCCTGTCTTTACTGAAATGCCGAAGATTGAAAATTTTTGTTTTCATTAGATTACTCTCAAAGTTCAGTCGACATTTAATCACATTTTCCACATGATCAAATTTCAATATTGGAATCTCACTGTTTCACATCAGTCTACACCAGATCTGGACGTTTCATGCGTTTCTAAGATATTTGGCATCATAAAAAGTTTTCTTTAATTTTGTGGGTTTTTCTAAGCAGATTTCCGAAGTTACGCGGTTTTTTTCTACGCGGATTTCCGAATTCACGCGGTTTTTTTGCGCGGATTCCCGAAGTTATACGGATATTTTTACGCGGTTCATATCCCCCGCTTAAAAAATAGATCTCAGTGTATTACTAAAAATGCAGAACCGATACAAAACGCTAAAGATGTAGAACCGATTCAAAACAATTCTGCCTGTCTTGTATGGCAAGAATCTGGCAGAAACAGAACCGTTAATAACCGCTAGGTGAAATTCTCTACCGGATTGGACTTTTATTGGACCAATGATCCAACGCATTGGACCAATGAAGGACCACCGTTGAACGTTTTTTTCTAAGAGGGGATGCCAATTCTTCTAAACTCCGAACTACCAATCAGATAAACTCATTTCATTCCGAAATAATACCATCTAAACTTGTATAATCCCTTTCAAGCTTTCATAAACCGACTAATAGCGCACGATTCTCCCCTAAACTTCTACAAGCTCGCTATATCTTTTTTGATAGAAACCGGGATTAGAGAGATTTTCCCAGCCCTTGCTGGGAATTCATGTTATTGTTTCAGGTATCTTTCTGCAAATATCAAAACAACGAAGAAGATTTTAAAGTAACAAATTTGTACATTACTAACTAAATATTACTCTACTTCCTCACAAACTATCGGTCAGAATATCTCACTACGATATACGATTTATAACGCTTAAATGTTTCTTTGCCTTATTTTGAGCGAACTGATCGCCCTCCGAACGCCCCGAGGCTACGATAGCATTTGCTAGAGCGCCTTATCCTTGACACCGCACTGGATTTTCCGCTTCTCGTCAACTAGGATACGTCGATTTTGCTTGCATGTCATTGTATCTACGACAAGAGAGTCATAATATATTATGGGATTAGGTTGATAATATATTTAACTTTTTTGGCGATGTTTGAAGACAACAATTTATTTTTCTCAGCGCGTTTCAAAAAAATTACTTCTCAGGTAGGTGAAACCGATTATTGGTTTGTGGTATATATATATAGCTGTAATATTTATTCTTTCTAGTTAATATTCGTATGGAATGTTTAAAACGTTCGTTACCAAGCCCGATGTAAAATGAACTTGTAGTCATCTAGGCTATTTTTGATTGTGTTGATAATTTTCACCCGAAATTAAGTGGTGGCAGGCCAGAAGCAAGCGAATATCGTAACAAAACATGGGTCTCATTTTGTTTGCGTTGGAGGATGAGAAGTAGGCACAGATCTGTATTTAGTTTTAGCAATATGTACTAAATCATGACATATGCGAGATCACTGTCCAACTAAAGAATCCATTTTGAGTGTCCAATCTGTTAGTCTGTGATCTAGTTTTTCGCAAACTTTCATCCAAAATTTAGGATTTTTGAATTTTTTTTTGTTGCTAAACCAGTTTTGCTCATACTCTATAGAGAAATGGAAACATTTTTTCGAATTTACAGATTTTTGTAACCCGGTATGAAGATATTTGAAATTTTTATCTGGCATTTCAGAATTTGTCTGCAAATCTGCAGATTTCTGAAAAAAAATATGCAAGCATTTTAGTGTTGAAGTCTTTTAAAAATCTAGTTTTCCGCAGATGTTTGTCAAAATTTACAGACTTTAAAAATCGACACGGCTTTTTTTCTCGTTAAACCAATTCGAGCCGCATTTTTAAATTTGATATGCTTTTTCATTTCAATACATAACCAAAACGATTTGATTCAAAATTTCAAGTGCAAATTCATGAAGATGCAAGATTAATTTCTTTTCCACTTAGCTTATACGTAATTTTTGTCTTTCTCATATAGAAAGTTTATTCAATCACTGTGAAAACCGACTTATGAACTGAGGCTCGAAGGGCCGAGTGTTATATACCATTCGACTCAGTTCGTCGAGTACGCAAAATGTCGGTGTGTGTGTATGTGCGCGCGTATGTGTGTATGTAACGTTTTTTTGCACTAACTTTTTTCGGAGATGGCTGAACCGATTATCACGAACTTAAATTCAAATGAAAGCTTTTTAGGTTCAATATCAAATTCCTGAATTTCATTTTGATCTGACTTCCGGTTCCGGTGTTATGGGGTAAAACGTGCATAAAAATGAAAATACGATTTTCATAAACTTAGGTTTAAATGAAAGGTCCTGTGGTCCCAAACGGAATTCTTGAATTTCATCCGAATCCGACTTCCGGATCCGGAAATATAGGGTGAAGTGTGTTAAAAAGTTTATACCATCACTGAAGAGGGCAAAAACCGTAAAAAAAATTCTAAATCTTCTCCTATTGATAGTTTTTATCAGTAGACGGTCAAACAAACCGATTTCGGTTATTCTTTCAAGATTCGAAAAACATTATTTAACCCTCAGGGTACGGACTATAAAAAAGTTACGTTCAGTACGGACTGGGTTAGCCTAACCCGGCGACTTTGATTGGGTGTATATCGAGCTGTACTTTGTCAATTTGAATAATTTTTTTTTATTTTGTGTGAAATTGTCTCAAAAATATAATAGAGTTGTCAGATTAATCATTTAACTGATTGAAAAAAAATTATAATGAAAAATGTGAACGGGTCTTGAATTTTTTTTGTAATAAACGTTTTTTTTTTTCAAAGTGCTGTAACTTTTTGAAAAAAAAAATATTAACATTGTATAACTCGCATTTGAAAGGTAAAAAGTAGTTCTTGCAAATGTTCATAACGGTTTTTTGATTTATTCGAAAAACTATATTTTTTTTGAAAAATGAAAATTTGCGTTTTTTCGAGTTAGCGAAAAAACGTTGTTTCGTTGATTTATGATGATAAAGGTTAAAATTAATTACTTTGAGCGTAAAAAAATTGTTTCTCAGATATTGTTGAGTAGTATCATATAAATAAATACCAAACATAATTGTTAAAGGCGAATATTTATTATTAAAAAGTTACACAAGTCATGTTACATAATACGCTCTTAGCATGCAGGTATAAAGGCCGGCCGCGTTTGCGCGGCGGGGCGCCTCTCGGAGCAGCTGCTTCTTCTTCGCCTGACAATGGCTCTTCTTCAGATTCTGTGTCTGTTTCAGAATCGTGAGAACTTTCCTCTTCCGCACCTACGGCGTCGTCGGTGTCACTGTCATTCTCTGTAACGCTGTCCTCCTCGTTTTCCTTGTACAACTCCTCCAAAGCAGCAACGCTTCGAGTGATTCGACGCGTTGCCATGTTTTTAATGCGTGTTCTTTAACAAAAAATTACAAGAAACAAAATTTAATGAGTTATAATTCACTACGAGCAGCAAAGATTTCGATATAAGACGTACGTTCAAGTGATTGAGATCTACTACAATACTTCGCTTACACCATGTACAACGCGTTATTTTGAGGTTAGAATCTACAAAATTAAGTAAAGAGTACGTATTCTTACTTACCTTTTTATTCCTCAGCGGCAAACAGACGAAAATTAAAACTTAATTTTTTTGAAAATTTTGGATTTTGTAACGTTCGATACGGACTGGGTGTACCACACCCGAGCACAATGTTTATATGTGTCTAGCTCGGACACAAAGCGGAGACTGACTCTGCCACTTGGGCCTCTAATAGTGTGTACCTATAAGTTTTTTCCCCCCCTGGTCCGGACCCCCCTCGCCGACTTCTCTTCGTATGGCACTTCTTTCAAATTTCGCTCGGGTTACGGTAACCCAGTCCGTACCCTGAGGGTTAAAGAATACCACAGTATTATATATGACTAGCTGACCCATCGAACTTCGTCTCGCCCGTTCTTTTTGAATTTATGTTTTCAGACAGTAGAATTGTCAATCGTCTTATGCTGCTAATGTATCTTTCCATTATTTTACTGATTATTTGGCTGCGATGAATTCATCAAAAAAAGTGAATATGTTGAAGGCTTTTGTTATGCAAAAATAAAGCGAATGTACCGCGAATCATCTTTTGAGTCAGTGCATCGAATAGCGATTGTTGATCTCTCTCAGACTATGGTTTCGACATATGGAATAAAATGTGAAGCAAAAATAACTAAGATGACTACTTTAAATTGATTCCACAAATTTACAAAAGCTGCCCTCGCGACTTGTAGTTCGTCACTTCTCGCTAGTCTGATGATTTTATTCAATCGTGTTTGATTAATGTTCGTAGCGTGAAAATCACAGGAAAAAATTTCGATTAACAATTTAGCGATAAAACTTTATTTTACTTTTAATTTAGGACTTTTGGTCAGTCAGTAATTATTTAGTAAGTTTTTGACATATCAGAGACTCGCATCGCTAAGTTCGACTCCTCTGGTAGAAGGTAAAAGTTAAGATGCGACAAACCTTCTCCTTACTTAAATGAACCTTGTTTCATCGATTTTTTCCACACTTTATCTGCAAATCCCTACTCTTCCTTGAGTACTATGGCTCTACATTTTTCATATTCTTTCTTCTCTCACAATCTCTAGTTAGTTTGATATTGTTAAAAAACCGAAAGATAAAATGAATAATTCATGGACAGTTCAAGTTAGCTTTCTTTTAAATATTGTGTCCATTAACTTTTACATGAACATTCGTTTAATAGTTTTATCAATAGTCGACACCACATCATTTTGTTTAGTACCCCACCTACGATTAACGAATGTTGGAGTTCGGTACTGAGACTCTATATCAGAAAGTTTTATATGAAAAAAATGTGCAATTCTTCTGTTATAGTGGAGTGAACAGGAGTGATTGTACCAGTATTCAGCTTATCAATCCACCAGAATTGACTCGGTTTTCAATCCACCAGAATTTATCCGATGCGATTGAACGAACTTCAGCATGCTAAATGCAAGGTAAACCTCTTTGTCTGATCTCATTATTTAAACAGTAGCATTCTTTCATTGATTCGTACGAAAATCTTTCTATAATGTGATTTGTTCCACTCACGACTACGATGGCCAACATTAATCATCTAACTGATTACATTACACACAATGCATTTTCTGGTAAACAATATCAGAACTTTTGATCCTGTTTGCGATATAGCTAGAACACTCATATGCGTTCCATCATTAAATAATTTTTCAAACAATAATGTTGATACCCAATTAAGCACGTGGCTCGGAATGACGAATCACATCAATAAAATATGCATGTGAGATCACCACACAAAACTACTCGCTGCGCGCCAAAAGATTCTTTCAACGATCTAGTATTCCTTTCTTTCGACGGCCAAACACTTATGCAACTCGTTGAGCGCCAAACACCAATTGTAGATCTAGCAATCATTGGCGACTTTTTCAGTGGAAAATTCCATTGTTCATACAAAATAACTTTATTGGTTTTTCCCACTTTTCCGGTAAGTTTTCCATTTTTTTTTTTGATGTACGAACCCGGTGGGGGTAAAAACTGATCAAACAAAAAAAAAGCATCTCAATCCGTCCATCCGTTCTTACGTGATGCGATTACAAAGAATGATCTCTGCATTTTTATATATATAGATAGTGTGATTGATATGAGAAAGGCATCATTACACCTCTAGGTGGATTAAAGCAGGTTTTTTTTGGATGTGATGAGTTTTGCTATTTCATCAAACTACATGTGTTGCCACCCAGATTGACAGTTCAATGCATTGGACACTGGGCTCACAAGCCAGTTGTCGTATGTTCGAGCCTCGACCTGGAATGACACTTAGGCTGTGAACCATTTCGTGGTTAATTTAACCTTTTGGTTAAAATCTGACACTTGAGTGGTTATATTGTGTCGAACAGTTGAATTTAACTAAAACTTCGGCCCATTTCGAAAAGTTTGACGGACGGAAAGTTATTTGGGTTTATTTTCCACAGGCAATAATTTGAACTAAAGAATTAATATTAGAATTTTCATTGCAAGACTTTTTGCAGTGTCTAAAAATAACCATGCTCTCGAGCAGGGTTATTTTTGACAACATCAAAATAACCACTCGAGTGTCAGATTTCAACCAAAAGTTAAAATTAACCACGAAAGTTTTATTGTCAGTAGGATCGTAGCACTAGCTATGCAATGATTCTGTACGCTATGAATCGGCTGCGAAGTTTGTTGAAACAGAAAGGCCAAATTCCACAAAAGGAATGTAATGTCAGGACTTTGCTTTTACATGTGTTGAGTAGAGTGACTATGATCAGAGTGGCGTCAGCTGTTCGTTTGGAATGACAGCTCCCAGTTCCAAACGAGCAAACGACCTGTCAATTCAATGTAAAACTAATGGAATGTTTTGAATTGTTGCCAAAATTACAGATGAGATGTCGTCACTCTGGTTATAGGCACTCTAGTGTTGAGCACTTCATTTCCAACACCGAGCATAGGGCCAGAGTGAAGGCTTTATGATTGCAATAAAATAAATGCTCGATACTCTTTATTACCCTATCGAGGAGACATTGGCTCGAAAATGCCTTGTTTGGTATCTTTTCACTGTTTTACTCAAGCGATACATAATGAAAGCGTGAAGCTTTTTCAGGTTAACACGGTTGATGCAAATGGTGCAGAATTCTCAGATGACGGGCCGATTGAAGTGCTACGATCGGGCCGATATGGTGCTCAATCGGTCCGATGCGGATCGACAAAATTCACCGGGACTGTTTTTCGAGTTTACCTTTTTCAACCCTGCTTGAAGATATTTTAAATTTGTACCTGGCATCTCTGATTCTAGCTGCATCTTTATAAATATAAACAAAGCAAAATTTTTCTCAATCGATATTACCGGTCGGTGATCAGAGTTTTTTTTTTCAAATGTTTGATAGTAATATTGTATATAATGCATTCAAAATCAATCAAACCGAAAGATTCATCGCTGGTTTCGTACTACATCCTGTGTTTTCTGCGAGTAGTGCTAGTGTTTGTACCGCAGGTTGGCTACATTCATCCGGATGAATTTTTCCAATCTTTAGAAGTTATGGCAGGTATGTTTTTATTTTTGGTTTTCTGTAACAGGATCTTTGCCCGCTAATTTATTTTTCAGGAGACGAATACGGTCTGGAAGTCACTCGCACATGGGAATTTAACAGAACCTTTCCGATTCGATCAATAACGATACCGTATTTTGGAATGAAACTTCCGTTCAGTGCGCTTCGATTTGTTTCGATGTACAGCAGATATTACTTCGATGTGAATCTTAGAGGAAGCTACGTTACGCTTGTATTCCCACGACTTTTGATGGTTTTACTTTCGTTTGTTAATGATTGGAGTCTTCGAAAAATATGCGCTGCTTATGGATTGCAAAATCAGTTCCGCCTTCTAACACTGGCCAGCTCCTACGTGGTATTGGTTTACTCCACCAGGACATTCACTAACTCGATCGAAATGGCCATTTGTTCAGTACTGCTGTACATTGTAAGTGATTGCATGATACATTCCAATACGGTAATTTATCAGCGCGAATTTTTGGAGGAACAATATCTAAAAGCGAGAAATAACATTGAAAAGGTCAAGTTATTCAAACTGAGGATGTCTCTTCCATCGCATTCACTCAATAAATGCTTCCTCGTGGCGACACTCTGCGTTGCAGGAGTTTTCAATCGACCTACGTTCTTTCTCTTCGGTACGCCACTAGTATTTCACTGGTTGCTGCGAGGGATGGGCACGACAATGGTTTCCTTCACCGATTTCAATATAAGGATGATAGCCTTAGTCTTGTCGGCCATTCCGACATTGATATTTTTCATCGTGGTGGATTCTCTGTACTACGGATATCTAACACCAGCTGAGCTGGAGCATTTGGATGTCGGTATAAATAATTTTGTTGTGACACCTTTAAATTTTATACGATACAATATCAATCCGGAAAACACCAACCAGCACGGGGTTCATCCGTACTACCTGCATCTGCTTGTCAACATTCCCATCCTGTTCGGCATCCTCGGGGTGATTGCAGTTCTGTCCTTTGCAAAGATGATATACAGGTGAGTTGCTTATCGTTTCGACGCTCAGAATCCTACATATATAATTAGTTCTTCAATCTAGCAAAGTATGCTTGGAGCCAATCATTTTCAATGACGTAGAATGTCAGTTTTAACTATGTATGTAGACTGCATAGTCCACATATATGAAATAATTTTCTAAATCTATCATAACTACAAAACAATCTTCTCTTCTATTTTTAGATTTGCCTCAAACGAACTGGCCAACTTGCCCAGAGCACAGTCATTTGTGGGACTAATTCTATCGACCATCTTTTTCCCAATTCTTATGCTTTCTACCATTAATCACCAAGAACCACGGTTTCTGCTTCCAATAACACTGCCACTTATCCTTCTACATGCTCAGAAACTCCAGACTGGTTTCTGCAGTTCTTACCCTTTTAAAAAACGTTCATGGCTGAAGGACTTACTTTACGACTACGTTCTGTGTTCCAGAGCAAGTTCACGCTATTTGTTACAAGTCTGGTATTTGACTAATCTGGCCCTAACTTTGTTTTACGGTTTCATACACCAGGGCGGTGTATATCAGCTTGCTGCTCACCTAAGCCGACAAATGGATATTCGATCCTCAACAACTCATATCCATCTAGTCACTAGTCACATTTACAGTATGCCGCAGTGTTTTCTCGATATACCGAGCACACAGACTCTGTTAGTAAACCCGGAGAACGGTCAGAAGTATCGCAGAGGAAAACAGTTTTTTCTTTACGAATATGGCAGCATGGAATTACCGTATCTCTACCACAAGCTTAAGCTTATTTTAGATATAAATGAAATGAAATCTATCAGTGAAAATCAAAAATACTTCCTGTATCTTGCCATCCCGTCTAGTTTGGCCGAGGAACTGAACGATGTGTTCCACAACCGCACAACTGCTCTTATAAAGCATACGCAGATAGCCGTGTTTTATCCACATCTATCGTTGGAAGCACCACCCAAACTGCTGGGTCAACATCTGTGTGGAATTAATACAGACCCAGACGAGACGCAGGATACCTGTCCGATATACGCCTTGGACGACGAGCGAAATCCATATTCCGTGACACGTATCTTGAAAGAATTTTCCTCACTGGTGCACCAGCTCGGTCTTGTTCTGTACCGGGTCGACGTTCGGAAAAGAATAAAATAACACGGAATGGTCACCGCAAAGCTTACCAATGTGACCTCCTCCTGGATGGTCACCAGTGATATCAGAACAAGCTAGTCGATTTGCAATGTTGCTTAGCTTTACAAAACCAACCTTCGTTCGTGCTGATCTCAATGATGCGACTGTTCAAAGCAGCATTCCTTACCGATATGATTGCACTATATTTAAGTGTTTATTTTGTCATTACAATTAAAACGTTCTAATAAAACCAATGTAGAACAATCGCCCTACGATTTTCGTCAAATATTTGTGAAGCACTCGCCCATGATTCATTTGTATATCCTCCCAATGTCAATCTTTGTTCAATCGAATCGTCCAGGTTTCGTCTGTTGTCGTTTTAATAAAAATCATACATGTCCGGACGATGGAGAGAATGGTCTCCAAGCGTTAGCAGATTCCGATTTGAGCCATCCGTTTGTAGCTTGTTGAACGTGAGGCTGAAAAGAAGACATATTTTGAATTCATTTTTTTCAGTCAATCACTTCTTATATTATGTGTTTATCTCTCCAAAATACGAGCGTAGGAAATTTATGCATGAGGAAAAGCCTCCTAATTAATTTCTCACCCGTTAAATTGCGCAATGATATTTCAACGGAAAAAAATTATTTCATTATGCTCAATCCTACCATGTTTGTGTCTTCCACGAGCCTCGCCTTGGCAGTGTGTCGGGTCTAGAAGAAGCTGTCGGACTTACAAACATCATTCCCGGCAGTAGTACATTTTTTCGTTATAACGTAAAGTCGTCATTAACTTAGCTTAACTATTAATTAATGACCAACGAAAGATAGATTGATATAGACTGTCCCATAAAGTATGAAAGCAGTCGAAAACCGCTGCCATTTCGCCATAATTGAGAATCTAATGTTGTCTACACTCCTCTTACCACGTGCGTTGCAGTTTATTTGTTTTCATCAGTGTGATTCAAAATGCGTGAACTTTAAACAGAACAACCAGAACCCGGATAGCAACAATGGAAATAATAAGTGAGAAAGCCGTGCTAACATCTTTAAGGGAGAACCGAAAACGGGCAAAAAAATAGTCCTGCTAACCATCGTTTGGATTAACCTAATACAGTTTGGAAAACAGTATCCAAACTTGTCACCAAGAAGTCTGTGCTGAATCTTGAAGACTATGAGCCACTTTGCCTACAATAGCAAATGATGAAAATACTAATCTATAGTACTAGTCTAATATTAATATTAACTATGCGTGTCCAAACTTTCTGGAACGGTCTTTAATACACTGATAAAAATTTGTACGATCGATCCATGTAAATAGCACATAACCAAAGCGATTTGTTTTAGGATTTCATGTGCTAATTCACTAAGATGCCAGATGAGATCATCTTAAACTTAGCTTTGATGTGTTTTTCTTTTCGATGTGATGTGCTTTACTGTTGAATCGAACTACATGTGTTAACCACTTCATTTTCTAGTGGAAATGAGTACAGCACAAATGTATGTGCAAAACACTTGATTCGGTCAAGTGTGTTTCAATTGAAATCTTTATGAAAAACAATGTGACATTCATGTGAAGTTCATATAGAATCTAGACGTAACAGTATGTTTCATCATTTTAGTGTGCATTTCAGATAAATGTAACATGATTTCCAATAAATATCAACATGTTTTACACTCATTTTATGAGTTAAATGTATGTTTTCATGAATTTCATGTGTTCTATTAGTAGTGATAGTTCAAATGCTTTGCACATGATGCTAGCGTGCAAATTGTTTTCAGTGTAGCTAGATGTACTCAGACAATATGATTTTCGCAAGTCATAAGAACCAATTATAACTTCCATACATAAGGATTATGAATGTATTCCATAAGTTTGTCTTATGATATACTTGAGCGACCACCCCTGGTTCCATAAGTTTGTCTTATGATATAAAGTGGAAATTTTTCAAAACATTTACTTAAGATATTCATAAAATAGTCTGTGATGTGAATTTCATAAAAATGTTTGAATAAATGTCATTGCTCACGTTTTGTGATAATCGTATTATAATATCGAAAATTTGGTTCTGTAATTTGATTCAGAACTTGTTTTTTGCCGTTCTCATATAGAAAGGTTATGCAATCACAGTGAAAACCGACTTTTGAACCGAGGCCCGGAGGGCCGAGTGTCATATTCCATTCGACTCAGTTCGTTGCGTACGCAAACACCCCGATTCTGAATTTCGTTCGAATCGGATTTTGTCGATCGAGTTCGAGTTTTCCATACAAAATCATTACTCGATCGAATTACAGTATGTAAATTTTGACATTCGATCGAAGTAATCCGATTCGATCGAAATACAGAATAGAGGTGAAAATGTCTCTGTGTGTGTGCACGCGCGCGCGGGCGCGTATTTGTGTATGTAACGTTTTTTGCACTAATTTTTCTCGGAGATTGCTGAACCGATTTTCACAAACTTAATTTCATATGAAAGGTTTTGTGGTCCCATACTAAATTCCTGAATTTCATTTTGATCTGACTGCCGGTTCCGGAGTTATGGGGTAAAATATGCATAAAAATGAAAATATTTTTTCTAGCTTTTCTTATAGATGGCGTGACCGATTTTCACACACTTAGGTTCAAATGAAAGGTCCTGTGCTTCCATACGAAATTCTTGAATTTCATCCGAATTCGACTTCCGGAATATAGGAAACTTCCGGAAATATAGGGTAAAGTGTGTTAAACATTTTATACCACCACTGAAAAGGACGAAAAACCATTAAAAAAATTTCTAAATCGACCTCAAATCTTCTCCAATTGATAGTTTTTATCAGTAGACGGTCAAACAAACCGATTTCGGTTATTCTTTCAAGAATCGAAGGAAATTATTTTAAGGAATACAACAGTATTATATATAATATTATGTTTGATATGAGAAAGGCATCATTACACCACTGTGTGGATTAAAACAGGTTTTTTTTACATTGCATTAACTGTTAAAAAAATGTTGAAAACATTTTCTCATCAAAGACACGGAGGAACGGGTGAGAAAAAAACACTATTTTTAAGATGTTTTTTAGAGTTATCGTTCAAAAAACTAAGTTCTAAAGTTTTGCATAATACAAAGTATCATTTGAACAACATTTCGTCATTTTTTCTGGAAAAATATTGAGATATAAGTCGGTGAAGGAATATTTTTGAGGACGCTTCTTAGAAATCATGAGTTGCGATGTCGACTGTATCTCAGTGCAGACTAATCAGAAGTCAACAAATCAGAAGGTCATAGTAGGTATTTTTGTAAACCCCAACGTTTTTGTTTGTTTTTTGTAACTTTCATACATTTTTGATGTCAAAATTACGAATATTCACAAAAAAAAACCGCCGTTTTGTAGCTGTAAAACCACCCCAAAGTAACAAAAAAAGAAAAGAAAAACGTTAGGATCTGCTATTTTACATGTAGAAAGTGTGTTCAAATTTTAAAAAAATGATTTAGTAGTTTTCTAATGATGATGGACACAAACCTTCAAAACCTGCTTTCGAGGAAAACGCGTTTTATGTTTAAAATCGAAGGAAATAATTTACTTTTCTAGGGGGCGCGTAGGGTCTAACACTTTCGAAAAAATTTTTTCTCTGTATTTTGTCAAAATAAAACATTTCAAGATTGTTTTGTTAAATTTTCAGGTCAATGGAAGTAGAACTGTTGGGCCTGTGCGCCGCCTCTTCGCAGTGTGAGGTAAGCAAAGATAAGGTCCCGTAACTTCCACAGTTTTGTTCGGATAGGCTTGAAAATTTCACAGAATATTGTTGAAACGTTTATGTTTTTTGATTTCGAAAATTTTGGAGTAAGACTTATGAGAGTTTTAAGTGGAGTGGTGTAACTAAAAGCAAAATTCACATTTTACTACATCACCTTGAAGAATCAGCACCCTGAGACAAAACAATCCACCATCAGGTATTTCTTCACCGCTTCTGTTCGATTTGATGCGTTGGAAAGTAAAATAACCTAAACAACACTAAAAAGGACCGGATCTTTCTCCTCAAAAAAAATGCCGCACTCCTCCCAGCCGCTATCTAATTTTGTGTCAAAACCTACCCAAAGTCAACTAAAGTGCATCTCCTCAATTTAAGGTAACGAATGATGACCTCAAAATTTAGGTAAATGTAAGTTTACCCAAAGTTTTATGCCATAACAAAGCACGCTACCTATTTTTTACGATGAAGTAAAAGTTTGAGTAGATAACGACCTAATTTTAGGTAGTCATGGAAGATCACCCGAATCCGATTCCGGATACTAGTAAGATCTTAAAAACTCCAAGAGCTAAACATTATCCAGAGGGTACCACTGGGCCATGGTTTTTCAAATCTTCCGGAACCAGAGGAATCTGACTCTGACGGAAATAGTGAAGATACCTCCTCAAGAGTCTGTTAAGAGGAGATTACCAAACCACAAAATACCAAAAAAGACAACTAAATTTACACCTTCAAAAAAAGATCCCCGTGTTAAATCTAAAAAGTCAAATCTAAAACCAAAAACTGTGCCTCCTGGTTTGTCAAATTCACAAACCAATCCAGGAATCCAGTGGGCTCCGTCTCACAGCCACCATCAGGATTGCTGAAGTTTTCGGAAATTGTAGAATGAATTTTCGCAGCATTCAATATTCCTGAACCTCTAAAAACCATCATAACGGCATTCCTTCCATAGCTAGAACTTTTTTGAAACAGTTATCAGCTCAATGGCCAGCTCTCTCAGGTTTTGTATCATTTGATGGATAATTTATCATCCGTCGCAAATTATTCAATCACTGTCCTGCAGTGGAATTGTCGAAGCATCATGCCAAAACTTGATTCATTTAAAATTTTGTTGCATAGTCAAAAATGTGATGTATTTGCTTTATGCGAAACATGGCTTACACCAAACATAGCCTTAAATTTTAATGACTTTAACATTATACGTCTCGATAGAAACTCTCCGTATGGTGGAGTGCTTTTAGGAATTAAGAAAAGCTATTCGTTTTATAGATTAAATATTCCTTCAACTTCTAGCATAGAAGTGGTTGCTTGTCAAATAAACATTGAAGGAAATTTGCGTTTCTTCGGTGTATATTCCTCCAAGAGCACAAGTTGGACAGTAACAGCTTAATGAAATGGTCGAAGCCCTCCCTGCTCCACGATTGATTCTGGGAGATTTCAATTCGCACGGAATTACGTGGGGTTCCGTTTACAATAACAGATCATCCTTAATATATAATATTTGCGACAATTTCTAGCATGACGGTATTAAATATGGGTAGCATGACATGGATCCCAAGACCTCCTGCACGTCCAAGTGCATTAGATTTATCTCTTTGCTCGATTTCAATTCGACTAGATTGCACCTGGAAAGTATTTCCTGATTTACACGGTAGTGATCATTTACCAATCATCATCTCAATTAGCAGTAACAAAGGCATTGCTAATTCAGTTAATGTTCCATATGATTTGACAAAAAAAATGTTGACTGGATTAAATACCAAAGTAGTATCTCAAGTACCTTGAACTCAATGCATTGGTAACCAAAACTTTGTGAACAATTCGATATGACGACATACATGTAAAATAAACATGCTTGGATGCAATGACAACTAGTTTGGAAGATGCAACGAAAGCAAGCACGTGGCTTTTAGTTGAACTTGGTCTGCTGAAGTAAAGTTGATTTCACTAATATAAAGGAGCTATGTTTTCCCCACCTGTTTCTACCTCATTCATATTATATAGAGTAACGGTACCCCCATTCATCTCATACAGGGTCCGTCATGTAACTTTTTTTTTAAACATGCAATAAAACACAAACGGAACATCCGACTCTTGCCTCATTTTCGAAGAAAAATGGCCCAATGATGCCGCCAGACCAGAATCCGAACCAAACCGTCACTCTCTGAGGATGCATTGGCTTCTCCATGATAACGTGCGGGTTTTCCGTCCCCCAGATTCGAAAATTTTGCATATTAATATACCCGCCGAGATGAAAATGTGCCTTATCCAAGAAGATGATTTTTTGACACACATTCCGCAACATTACCATGATTTTCAAAGTAAAACTGCACTATTTTCACGAGTTCCTCAAGCGTATACACAACAATTTTCGTTCAGCGAAAAGATAAAACTAAGTTTCTGTCAAATCAGGAGTGACAGTAAGGTTACCGAAATAACCGCTAGTTCAAAAAAAAAGTTAGATGGCGAACCCTGTATGCTAAAAGTATTAGTTAGAGTGAGATTTACTATCTGTGTTCGATGCGTTGGCTCCAAGGGTATATATCGTTTAATAACCCTTGCAATGGTCGTTCGTCGATGAGGGTAAGTTACAAATTGATGCATTCACTTCGAATTTTTGTGTTAGTATAACAGCAGTGCTGAGCTGAGCTGAAGTAGATCGCCCGTAGTTGCACTTCGTGATTGGCCGAATGAGTGGAAATGTACAATGAACCAAGAAAATGAAGCTTGGGAGAAGCAAATCATTTTCACTGTACATACCCACTCACTCCTAACTTTTTATTAAATGATCAATAACGACGCTGGCTACGACCAAAGGCTGTGCTACTGAGGAAAAGGAAGAAATGTTAGTCCGATACTCGTTGTTTCTAGAGACCGCGGGTACCACTGTATCTCCACGAGCATCACGGGATAGGAGATTTGTTAGTAGGGAGGGAAAGAGATCCGGATATGTTTTGGTAAACAATATGATCACAACACAACCTGATTTTCGATACTCAGGAGAAATATAATAAGTAAGAAAAATATAAAATATCTCCAAGGAACAATCTCACCAGTATCTCTTTTCTCCTGCTCGCTCTGCTGTCAGCAACGCGAGATGAAACACGACCACTGAATGAATAAAATAAAAACACTCGCGAATGGATCCGCTGCAGACCAACCCTAAACCTTCAGTCTCAATGACACGATCGACTTGTACACTTTCACACATTCCGTAGAAATCTCTTTTTGTGTTGGTATAACAGCAGTGCTGAAAACTATTTGAGCTGATTTTTTACTACAGAGTAACTGCAGAGTTACGTGTCAGTTCAGAAAGCAAAACTAATTGGCTCAAGTGGCACGTTCTCCTAGTTATTTGAAGATGTGTGCCTTTTTTACATATCAATTACAATGATGCCAGATTTATTGATGTTGATGTTCATATGCATTTATTAAAGTCTAGAAAATTCAACACTACGACTATATACATTAATGAACTCCGTTGTAAGGCAGATAACCGAAATCTAATGGCCGATAACTCCACCCATGCACTCCATAATAAATAAGTAAACTTCGCATTGAAAGTCGTTGACTAAACCTTTTGTTTTATTCAACATCACATGAGATATTTATCGTACAAAATAGCTGCATACTACGATTTGTTTTTTATTCCAGACTGTGCTTTTTCAATCCATTCAATTATAACTCTTGCAATGAAAATAAATTAATTCTGGGTTTCTAGATTTAAGTGTAAGCAAAAAAATGTAAAAAAAATTCTGGCCGTAGGAGGATACTTTAATTATAAAGTAATAATATTTAAAATAAAATTACAAGCGATTCTTATTGCCTGGACAGTCATCAAAATCAGCCAATCATAAACTGGAACATTCTGACATAAGATTTCAACAAAGTTGTCAGGTCTTGTCTTAGTGCAAATAGAAATCTCCGACAAATCTCTGAAAACCATGCGACAGCCGTATCCGATTGAAAATTTCACTTTATCATTACAGTCGAATTCTTCGCAGACAGAGAAACCGTTACGATTCGGATCTATCAAGTAACAGCGACGTTTTCACATTTCGAGGTTTTCACTTATAGTCCAGTGAAAAGAAAGTCCATTGGACTATAAACGAAAATTAACTGGTAATATAGCTAAGTCGCTGTGCCATCAATCGGTGTTATCTCAAGGATCTCTTGTCGCTGCTCAGCTCTGACATTTGTTGTTCTCTCAGTCACGTTTAGCTCTGTGAGAACTTGTATGCACACCTTCAGGAGAGGCTTCAGTAGTTTATGCTTATGGCAGTAGAATACAAATTGCTGTCTCAGTTGCAACGTCGAAGCGGTTTTATTGATGAAGTTATTGACAGATTCGCTTGACGTGCACTTTTTTAATACATTGGCGATACAAAATAAGTTTAATGAAATATTTTAAACCAAAAGTATATCGTGAGTTCATTGTGTTGAAAAACATGAGCGAATCCATTCCTCAATCTTCAGTTTTTACTTACAACGAAATCATACCACATAATCAGTGCACAACCTGCAAATTTGTCATAAAACGCCACTACCAAAATCAGCAAATCCGTTTGCCGAAATTTCGAACAGTGTGTTAGCATATTCTTAAATTCGGCGAGACACTTGTCATCTAATGTTACCTGTCGACTTTGCAAAACACCACGTCGCCATTTCTCGTGGGGCTTGAAAGTATATAAATTGGATGAAGGAAAAAGAGTTCGATATCTCGTGAAAATATAAGCGACTAAAAACAAATGTTTTTAGACGTTATGTTTTCTTTTGAGGTTTAGTTTTCTTTTTTGTATTCTGAAATAAAATTAGCCACAATAAAACATTCCCTTTCCCCAACCTTAGTTTTTGAGATATTTTATCCATACAATAACAAAGCAAAATCATTTCTACGTTCGATTACTCGGCAACTCATGATTCAATCCTGATCGCATTTGCCGAACTAACAGCAAAATTGTTGCTGACCAATTTGGCAATAATTGACAGTTAACAAATTGCCGAGATTCTCTGTAATTATACATTTTGCCGAGACGATACCCGAACACTCGGCTTCAGCAACAAAATTTAAGTGTTTGCGTTCAAAATGCCACTCTTCGCAGTCTAATGTCAAATGACGCCAGCGAACATGCAAGAGATCTTTTTAGCACTATTTAAAAACATGCATGTACACAAATAAAATGAGAAATTATCTGGTGACGCAAACCCACATATGACACGTAATTCGCAAAATGACTGATTTTTTTTACAATAATGATTTAAATATGTGTCAAACATACCCAGTCTTCTGAGCAATCGTTTAAATTTACATATTTCAGCACAAAAATTATTTCAGAATCAATTATAAATGTTTTCAACTGTAAAATTGAACCATTTTTGGTGATCGAATATGTCGGTCTCAGAAGACGTAAATGTATACGATTACTTCTAGGTGAGAGTGATACTGACAATAGACTTGCAACAGTTACATTTGATTAGTAAAACATTTACGACAAACAATCGAACAGAGAAAAAGTTATTATGAATTCAAATCTGCAGAGATTTCGTAACGCTCTTTTTGCGTGAAATTTGCGGGATGGCACCAATATCCAAATAGCGAATAAAGACATAGTCCTACGTCAAAATTACTATTGGAGAGAGATTCGAGCATTACTTAAAATTTGATTCAGTGTACTTTCAATAAATCCAAAGGTCAAGGAAAAAGAACCAAGTATCAAATAAAAGTTAATTATTTCATCAGAATTAATGTAATGTAATGACTACAATTCGCATATCAATAATGAGTAGATCATATCAAGCATATAAATATGTTTGCTTGCATACTTCGCCCGAGACAGTCAAGAAAATTAACCGCGATATAAGCTAAAAAATACAGTGTTAACAATAAGTCGATTTGGAAATGAGTGAACCAAGCGAACACAAGGGACCGCTGCCTATACGAAAAAATACCATCGTTGTTAAATTAAAACGGATTCACTTTCAAATTTGAGTACAAAAATTTCAAATTTTCCTTATGAAACAAATGCACCTTGGATTGAAACAGGTGCATTCACTGCAGCTAAACAAGACGAATAGTATAATCTACATTCAATTCTGTAAGGAGTGCTAAGATATTTAATGTGCATACATCAACAACTCGACCTGGAAGGATTCTTATACCGTTTTCGTTTTTGAACCTACACGCGGGCGACTCTGACGCCGAGTAAAACGAACACGTGGTGCGCGTCCTAAACAACAACTCATAAAAAAAAAATAAACAAAGTGCGACCCGAGAAAATTTTCAGAGCGTAACTACGCGATTGGAGTCTGATCTAGAGCGACCTCAGGTCACTAAAACAAACATATCAAAAGTTGTTTGGGCGGCTCTGGGTCAGCTCTCGGGCGGCTCTGATCAATAAACGAAAACGGTATTAATGTCAGTAGGATCGTAGTACTAGCCATGCAATGATTCTGTACGCTATCAATCGGCTGCGAAGTCTGTTGAAACAGAAAGGCCAAATTCCACGAAAGGAATGTAATGCCAGGACTTTGCTATACATCAACAATATGCATTACGTAGATCATAAAAACAAGTTCACCATACCAGTATACACGATCATCATTCAAACACTACCGACTAACACATTCGAAGAATCTTTTTGCAGTACGGAGATTCTTTCCATCCAAAAAGAAAAGTAGGAAAACTTTTGCCCCGGTATCCGTACGTTATGTTACGCATTTGCCTGAAGAAAGCTATACCTTCTCAAATGACTTTCGGTCTGGACACAAGAATTCCATGTAAATCATTTGACACCTACGACTATCGGTTGGCTTTATGTCAATATTGTCAGAAAGCTGCTAATTACGGTAAGCCCTGTGAGAAACTGGACAAGAAATCATCAGCACAAATACTTCTCTAAAACTGTCATCAACAACAATGGAACACTCTCATCAATGAAACCAAAATCTACAACCAGCAAAAATAAACTCGAGATAAAATGGTCTGTGATTTTTCATGTACTATTCAAATGGGACCTCCGAAAAATCGAGGAAGCAATCGGATCAAAACATTTATTGCGCAAAACTTTTAAACATGTTTATTTCCCTTCGGTATTGTAGTATAACCATTGCAATTTTGTAACGTTTTTATATGTTTATCAACGCTTATTAGCAAAGGGTTGATAAAAGTATACTATTACTGAGTTCAACGGTTCATGATTATTGAACAAAAATTTTTGAATGATTTATATGAGACTTCGTAATATTGAGTTTATCTTTGCAACTAGTGTATAACAAAATATGTCTGCTCCAGCTATAAACAACAAAGTAAAGAAAGTGCCTGTCACCCAAAGAAAAAGGTATCGATGAAGCAAAAAAAACATTTTTGTTAGCTGCACAATCGGCCTCGTAAAGAAAAAAAAATCATTTCAAAACAAAGCAAATAAGTGAAATGATTAGTTCGTTGCTTTCTTTTATGGCGTCGGAAATCGAAAAATAATTATAAAGCATATGTATTTCACTTCATATCGAACTGAAAAACTATCGACGAATCGCATCATGTACCGGTACAATTTCGTTTTTTTTTTCTTCTGAGCAGATTCACTTGAATTGTTGCATAAAAATTGAAGAACTGTAAATGAACTCTAACTCTACTCCATTGCAAATACTTCTCCTTTCTCTCGTCAGATGGGTAGTGGATACGTTGCATACTCCATGTCATCTGTAATCTATGGACAAAGGAAATTTCGGATGCATTGACAGACCCAAAGCAAAGCCCTCTCCGTTAGGGAACGGGCTTAGAAATGTGTTTCACAAAAATGATTATTTTCCACTATTTTTCAGGTTTTTTGTGTTGTTTGCACGTCTGCTCGAGAAAAAAATTAATAAATTCTAACACAGATGTATTACTTATCTGTCCACTTCTGTTTCGTTTACCATGCCATTTTTTCTTTCAGATTTTAGTAGACCTGTGTGTGTTGATGTTCTTAAATAACTGTATGTGTATAAGTGGTTGCATTCCATTCGCTCGGATCACTTTCTCACTTTCCTTTCCTCCAAGTTGAATCGTAATGGTAGTGGTAAAATTATCCTATAAGATGTGTTTTTGTGTTTTGTATTTTATTTTGCTTTAACTTATCAATTTCTCACAATACTTTAACACTTTCCATTGCATTTAGTTCTTTCTGTTTTTGACTCATTTGAGCAACGGAAGTAAGGAGGAACGTGGGGACATAGAGAAATATAACGAAATGAATTTATCGTTTGCGAGGGGTACGGCAGATAGGGGTGTTGCATCCCCGTTCGATCACCGGTTGCGTTTCGAGATAACGTTCTGATTCTTCTTTTTTGGTGGCCACTGATACAGCTCATCAATTTAAGCGAAGTTATTATCTTTCTAGGGGATTTCTCAGGTGAAGCTTTTATGGGATGACTTCAGAAAGTGTAAACTTAGATAAAGTAGATAGTAGAGTAATCTGGAGTGACCGTGTTTTGTGAGTGTGTGAGTTTGCTTTCATTGGTGAAAAAGGAAATTCAGTTGCTTTTGGTTGTGGTGGTAGTTGCAACAGTGGCGGCAATAGTCGTATTGGTAAAATAATCGAGCTCAGCAACAGGATACTCGACAACAGAAGAAGTAGTACTTGTTGCAGTAGTAGTTGTAGTAGTAGTATTCGCTGCTGTAGTAGAAGTAATAGCAGTAGTAGAAACGCTAGGAGGAGGATGTTATTGCATGTAGTAATCGGGTTGGTCGGAATCTTTCTCGAAGCGTTTCGCCTCTTCCTGCATGCTTTCCTTGATTTTGAGTATAGCGGCCGACTCGGTCTGATCCTGCAAGTGGAATACCGAATTTGTTTGCTTTCGTGTCTTCCAAAAAACTAAATCTACTTTTGAAACTGTTTTCTAATCCAAAACTAAAATGACAACTGTCTGTCGGAAGAACACGAAAACGTCAGTTTAAATCGAATCTTCGCAAAAATTGATCGGCAAATGCCACACTTTCCATTACAAATATTCCGTTTTGAACCAAGCAAGATTAGAGATCAGCGAGATCGAGAGTGCATAAGAGGAGAAAGCCGTCAAAAAAGTTTTTCCGTGCCAAGGAATTAACAATTAATTGAAGAAAATAAATCAACTTTTCTGTTTTCACTGTAATCAAAAAATATCCTTCTTTATTCAATAATCTCTTATGTTTCCTTCCAAGTCTAACCTGTATCAGTTTGCTTCATGTTACTCGACGGAATTTCCAATGCTTCGCAGACAAAAAGCTGCACTTAACCGACCTCTCATCGACAGTTTCGCATACTTGCTTTCCTTCGTCGCAAACACGACTCTTTTAAGTAGATTAGTTTATTCGCCATCTAGTTTTTTTGTTTTTTTGGAACCTTAAGTAACCTATTAATAAACAACGTTTCCTTTTTTTTCGATTTGCATCTTAATATATTTTTTAGTTTCTTAGGCTACTACTCCTACGGGGAATATTCAGGAAATGAAAAATCCGATCTCTTTCTCTTTATTTTTGTGTTGATTGATTTGATTTCGATTTTTGTCAATTTGTTTGTCTCCAATCTCTTAATCTTGCTTGTTTTCAACTCGGTTGAATGTACCTGGTGAAGTTTTTGTTTTTTTTTGTTCAGTGAGGTACGGTGATGATTTTTCTATCTTCTTTATATCGTCTGTATGTGTACGTGCAGGCCTATTTGCGGATCAATTTGGGCAAGTAAATTTACGTTATAAGTAATACGAAATGGCACAATCTTCATTCATCCAAAACTTCTCTGCTTAACATAGTCTACAAACAAGCAAACAAACAAACTAGTTCGGGAGGGAGAGAAAGTACGCGACTAGAACAAATAGAATTCTAATGAATGAATATTTTGATTACGAGACTGTTAGAACTGTGCACACAGACAAAAAAAAAGAATTTTGAGGAGATTTATGTTTTGCGTTTGATAACAAGAAAAAATTTCTGACTCAAAGTGTGGTGCATGAAAGACGATCGTCCTGCCCGTCACGCTATACGGACATTTTTTGAAACACAATATTCAATTCATTATTTTTAATCATGTAATTCCAAAACAGTATAAGATGAATTTGCAACGACTTAGATCACATCGAACAACTAGTGATCAAACAACTTGGGACATTTTTATCCCAAATCAAAGATAATTTTAAACCAACTGAGAAGGTTGCGATCCAAAATTAAATCTTCATTGGATTTTCAGTTTCAAGGAACCCTTATTTATGTTTCGTCCTCGGATACAATTTTATCAGTACTAACAGAACACCTGTATAAACGAATCTCTAACAGAAAAATTTAACTTTTGGTTATCATTTCTAGTTGAGCAGCTAAGTCGCACTAGCGGTTCATTTGGAACTGCCAACGCACTGATAAGTCTAAGACGAAATGTTAAGCTTGAGAAAGTAATGTGCACCTATTATTAAATAGTATCAAAGACATCATATTAACAAGATATCCAGCTCTCACATTTCCCGAACAAATCATTGGCAACATCCTTTTTTGCGAGCATGTCGCCCTCAGGTGAGTCCGCATCGAATCTCATACATATAAGTAGGGCAGAGAAATGTCAAATTCGTTTGCGCCAAAATAGCAGGGCTGCGCACCCATACAATTGACATGATATGTTGAATGTGATGCCGTGCGATGGCGTTGCTGAACTGAAGATTGATTTAGCTCCAAGCTGACAGGGTCTGATAGTATTAAAGTTTCCAAAATTTTATTGCTTTTAGAATTTTGAGAAAACTTAAGATCATGCGAATCCCAAGGAGTGTTACTAGTAAGAGGAACTAGTGAACGTTATAGTTATCTCTACGGGTTGAAATGAATCAAATTCTGTCTGTTGAAGTGAATTAAATTTAATATAAATTAGTACCACAAGTCAATCCACTGAAAATTTGGGATACTAAATAGAAAACTTTCAATGCATTGTAACTCAATCATGGAGTTCGATCACCATTTAAAAGAACAAAATGTACATTTAATCCATATTTTCGGCTAGAAAAAATGTTACACATTTTCCGATTTATTCTTCATATTTCGGGAGATAGAAACAATCATTTCTTCAATCTCCACAATTATTTCTTCAATCAACAAGTAAAATTAGGTTTTCGGTTTCTAAAATCGATTCCATTACCTCAATTCAACACTTAGACCATAACAATTCAGCCATAATTCAGCAATGGAATATAAAATTTTTAGGTAAACTTAGCCACCACAGGCACTAAATTTCTTACTACAAGGAGACTCAGCGGTTGTCTTTTCACATACTTTGGAGTTTTTTTTAGATGTCATTGATTGTGCAGCCGATTTCTTGTACACATTTTAATGCATATTCCAAATAATTATACACGTTCATTCAATTGATATTTCGTCCTATGTTGTTTGGCACTAAACCTTCCGAAATTTTAAAGATTCTTTGAGTTTCTATCAAACCTGGCTGGGGTTCTAAGATAAACGTGAAAATTATTATTTTGATATTAGATTCCATTTGGCTGCAGGCATGCTTTAGTTGCAGACATTTGAAAATCACATTTTTCGCAGACATTTGTCAAAATTTTTGAAATCGCCGCAGTATTTTTTTTCTCGTTGAACCAAATCTGTGCATCATTCTTCATAGCGAACTCGAAATCCGCAAACTTTTTCTAGTTTACAGACTTTTTCAGCCCTGCTTAAAGATATTTGAAATTCTCACCTGGCATCTATGCCTGTGATGAAGAAAACAGTAACGTCGAAGTGGCTCCCGAGGTCTGGCTCCAAGATGGTAACGTAACTTGTCTCATCTTGTCTTAGCTCAGAACTGGAATGGTTGCCAGCCATATTTAACTGGAGCTGGCAGTTGTTTCACAGTAACGTTCAAGCGAGATCAATTGACTTTTGTTGGGAAAATAATTTGAAAGCAAAATTCCGGTGTATATTGGAATGTTATAAAAAAATTGAGCCGACACTATTTTTGTTTACTCTGCCAAACTGTTGTTCAAACATACAAAACTGTAGTGGATCTTGCCCACATTGTCTCTCAGACGGACAGAGTAATGAATTCTAACACAACTGCTTGTTTTCCAAAGCTCAATAAACGCGATTGACAAAGATATTTTGCTCTCTTTATGATTTTTTTTTAGTGTAAAAGCCACACTGAAAATCATTTCTACCTATTTTCTAAGAGAAATCACTCATTGTTGAGCTCTTCTATAAGCTACCGATCGTTATCTACTCAAACTTTGAATGGATCGGTAAAAATGGGTAGCGGGCTTTGTTATGGCAAAACACTTGTACTAAACTAACATTGACCTAAATTTTAAGGTCATCACTCGTTACCCAAAATTGGGGAGATGCACTTTAGTTGATTTTGGGTTAGTTTCGACCCAAAATTAGGTAGCGTCTAGTAAGATTGCAGGCGACGTGTGCCATTTTATAATACTCCTGCTGAAATAAGGTAGACATTTTTTATGGTTTTCAGCAAATTTCAACTATTGAGGTAGGATTTTAAGGAAGAACTCGACGTAAATATTTCGAAAGAACCATTGACAGATTCTCTTTGTTTACTTTCTCTTTCGACTATATCTGCATTATTACACAAATCGACGTGAACTTTTCAAACCAATGAGAGATTCTCTTTGTTTACTTTCTCTTCTGTTAATAACACTTAAATTTTCACGTTAACTTACCAAATTTGCATATAGAAGGAAAGAAAATATCCCTAGCTTTGTAATAGTATCATACATGTAACGAACAATTGCGTAATAACGCAAATATAATCGAAAGAGAAAATAAACAAAGAGAATCTGTCAATTGTTTTAAGGCCCTTTTGAAATGTTCACGTCGAAATGTTCGTTACATGTCTGGTATTGTTAGAAAACTGGAAACATTATCTTTTATTCTACACAAATATTTTATAGATAAACGTGAAAATTAAGGAGTTATCAACACAAAAAAAGTGATTGAAGACAAACTCTCATTGGTTTATATGACCTTATGAAATGTTCACGCCGAACTGGTCTTTAACTAGTTCTATATATCCGAAAATCTAAATTTTTATACCGAATTTAAATGCAAACCAGCATGAAAACGTGCAAGATCGGAGAATCGAAGAAGTAGAAATAAAAGTACGAATTGACAATCCAGTTCGCTTTCGCTCTCTCAATTCCGACAGATTTCCGACCTAATCAGGTTGTGACGTAATTCGTTCGGAATCGGGTTTGTCGGTTTGTGGGTTTGTCGAACCGATTCAAAGTGACTCTGTCAATATTGTTCGACGACAATCCGGTGAGAACAAAACCGCTAATAACAGCAAGTCGAAATTCTCGATCGGCTACGGTAACGACAAACTATCATTCATCAATGCTTCTAAAATTGAGCAACATTTGAGATGCTTTGCACGTGCAATATGATTAATTTGAAGAAATGATCACCTATCCGGCGAAATGGTATTAGACAAAATAACCCATTCGGTAAAACGACATTATGTGAAATAATCTACTCCTGTCTTCATTAGGTACTAGAAGTGGAATGTGTTGTGCACGGAAAAATTAAAAATATGGAACACATCATGTTGACTGTCGAGAAAACCGTCTCTAAATCACTCATTTAGCAGTAATTTCATTTTCAATTGTGAAACACTATTGTTTTATCGCCTCCGGCAAACGACACTTTTGAGTTAAATCCGGGGCTAAATGTTTTGCACCATTTGATTTATATTGGAAGGTTCGGCACATCTTAGTATACAGGATGAACGTACAAAAGCTAAAAATAAATTCTACTTTCGAAAAGCATAACCTCTATATTTAATGCAAGAGCTATTCTTCCAAATGGAGAGCGTATTTAGGCAGCTTTTTTAAAACTTACCTTTCTATTATGTAATAAGATTAGCACGATGAATCTACGTGACATATTCAGTGCACCATTAACAAATTGTTTACATGAGAGCTTGTAATGCGTGAGATTTCAGAGATCCTCTTGCTGTACCATTACAAATGTATTATGGTCGATATATTTGTCGTTTTTTGTGTGTTTTTTTTAATCTTTTCGAGTATTCGCACATGCAGGGCCCCCAATAGTTAATGCAATGGCATTGATTTACATCGCAGAAGAATTCTGTGAACCATTTTGAGAGCTGTTCGAACCTTTAGTTAAAACTGACAGCTCAATAGTTATTTCTTCGTTGTCAAAAATAACCCTACCCGCGAACATGGATGTTTGAAGATTGATTAATAATTATTTTCAGACACTAAAAAAAGGTTTCAGATCTTTTGTTAAAATCAATTCTGTGTTATTTCATTTTTCTACACACTTAAATTGGATAACCGATCTTCGCTTGGTTTGTGGTACATACGTAGCTGTCCTATTTTTTTTTGTTAGTTTTTCACGGGTAATGTTTCAACAGTTCATTATCGGGCCCGATGTAAAATGAATCAATTGGTCATCTAGGCTATTTTTGATTGTGTTGGTAATTTTCACCCGAAATTAGGTGCCGGCCTGAAGCAAGCAAATATCGCAACAAAACGTGGGTTCGATTTTGTATTGCGTTGAAGGATGAGAAGTAGGCACAATTCTGTATTTAGTTTAGGCAACATGTATTAAATCTGTATCCTGCATGAAATCCGCATGGACGTATGCAAATCAGTACATCACAGATAATTCTGTATGACTGGCAACTCTTTTAGTAAGTGAAAAAAATAAACACAGTGTTTTGATAGGATAACCTGGCACCATCATACCATATGCGAATACTGTCCCAACTAAAGGAAAATTCGAAATGACTGCTAAAATGATCCTATTTGAGTGTCCTGTGTGTTAGTCTGTGGTACTAATGCCAATAAATGCTTATTTGCGCTGATACATCAGTACACACCTAGAAAATATCGTGTAAATTTACGTCTTCTAAGACCGACATATACGAGCGTCAAAAATTACTCATTTTTACATTAGATCTAACACATATTTAATGCATTCTGACATATTTTTAAGTGTTGAAGCAAGTAAATTTACTCGTCTGCTGTAAAAGTGGTGTATGTTCGACACATATGTAAATCATTCTTGTAAAATTCAGTCATTCTACGAATTACGTTCTTATGATTTGAGTCATATGCGGATTTACGTCACCGGTAAATTTTATTATTTTTTGCTGTGTAGTTTAGAAATATTCGATAGTTCGGTTGTTTAAAACTAGTCAGAAGATGGCAGAATTACCGAACGAACTTGAGTGTCAAACTGTATCGCAATTATAAAAATACTTGTTATAATTTTATAACAAGGCAAAAAAAATCCAAATAATTTGCCATGTGTCAAAAAATTTTCAAACGGCTCGTAGTTTTAGTCAAATATAACTAATCGATTAGAAATAAATATAATAATGTTACATTTTAACTGAAAATTCAAACCATTCGCAAAAGCTTCTCAGCCTTCCAGTTTCAAAAAAACAGCCGTTAAAAAATTCCCGCTGTTGTTAAGTAACAATCTATAAAAAAATAATTTTTCCAATAGACTGGAAAAAAACCATTTCTTGTATTTTTCTACAATAGCTGTTTTACTAAAATTGAACGTAGAGCATCTGGCGAGCACAATGTGAACACCAAACATAATCCAAACGCGAGCGAAAGTAACGCGCAAGATTCGCCAACGGGCTAGGATGTGAGATAACAACGTAGTCGAATACCAAATTTTCTCGCTGTACAAAGTTCACTTAACGAACATCATTTGACAGCTAACGGTGGATTTTTCACGTGTTCTTTCCAATTTGAATACGTGCTATTGGAAATGTAAACAAACCACCGTATCATGTCAAACATGAACTTTATTTATCACGAGTTCATCAACCTCAATTAGGTTTTGCACGAATGAACAAAAATTCATCCTTGACAGTTAAGCGGTACTGTTTACAAACAAGCTGAAACAAAAATCGAAGAACACATTTTAAACAATCATCTTTAAACTTGGCAACTAGTCACTTTTATTTAATAAATCTCAAAAACAAACCGTATCCAATCGTGAGCAAATGTTTTATTACTCTATTTAGGCGATATGGACCGTAAATGCTCTCATCCAATTTGTCAACAGACAAACAAAAAAAATTTCTGTTGACAAACAGTACGGCTGAACTGTCAAAATGTGTTCATCCGATTGAGGTTAGCAGTAACGATAAAAAAAACCTAATATAATCTCACAAAAATGAACTAATTTTGACAGCTATCAGTGGTTTGTTTATGTGTTCATTCTAATTTGACTGTGTTGATAGATATGTAAAAAAAACCACTGATAGCTGACGAAATATTCATCGGCAGTTCATTCGTGTCGTCATTGTGCAAAACCTAATTAGGTTTCACCAGATCTCGTCACGAATGAACTCGTGATGGATAAATTCACACTTTTGAATCGGAATGAACATATAAAAATACGACGTTCATTCTATTCATTTTATGAGTTATATGTTTTTGTAAAGCCTAATCGACTACGCCAATGCTGTCAATTTATCCGTAAATGGCTATGGGCAAAATTTTTAACTGGTTCTCTGTTATTTGTGTTCTGTGTCTAGTAAATTCATTTTTCGAGTATTCCGCAGGAGGACAGAATTTTCATCCTAGCAGTTGCACGCTTGAGGTTGCGTGGAAATATAAGCTAGTTGCTCTGCCATTTACCGGTATCCATTGCTCATTATATTACAAATCCCTTCGCAATCCATTTTCTGTAGGCCGAGCAATCAGCAAAATCGTAGCTCGACTGATAATTGGTACAGTTGCCCAGCCACAGAACGAAAACTGTTTTTAAAACTAAACCCAATACATCTTATGGCGATTAGAAATCCTGTTATTTACATAAAGTTCCCGAAACAGTATTAGAATTATTGTCTGTGTGCACCTGGTTTGTAACAGAAATATTAATCTAACGGAACGCTAGTTAATCGGAGTTCATACAAGAATTAATCGTGACAAAAACGAACAAGAACGAAACACAAACGACTCGCGACACTATTCTTGCCAATTACATTCACCAAAGTCGTAAAATAATGAAAAAATGTGGTTAATTCAAAACAATAACAATAATGTGACGTATTTTTACTCATGAAAAACATATATACTAACGAAATACTAAACACGTAGGACAACAAATATGAATCATAACATCAAAATTGAATCTATTGTGTTTTATAATTCCATCCGAGTGCATATGAGTGAGTGAACACACTTCTGCATTCACGTCACATCCCAGCACCCAACAAAGGTACAAGTGAAACCGAAACACGCGTGTATGTGTGAAGAGCTGTAGCAAAATCGAAAATCATAATAAAAATAAAGAGAAGAGAAGGAGATTTTTCTTACAAACTCATGACTGAGAAACGAAATAAAATTAACCTGATGCTATTTTTGTTGGTTTTCTTTCTCGCCTCTAAACACTAGTGTTTGCTAACATTTTATGTACATGAACAAGTAATATTTTTGCATGTTATTTTGTTTTGTTTGCGATGAAAATAATGCCTTTTCCAATTCAATTTAACCACGGGAAAAAAGTGTCATCTTTTTTCACGTGTTTGCTTCCTTTCACTTTGTGATTCTATTCTATGAGTTTACAACTTCTACTAAAAGCAAAATTAAATGATCGAAATGAACGAACCAAAAATAAAAGTATAGTTTTTAGTGCTACTATTTACAAATCCTAATTACTCATTGAGAAGGGAGATAGATTGTTCGGACGAAGGTATGTTAGCGGGAGTTCGGTTTGCGTAGAGATGCTTAGTCAAGGATCGGAATCCAAAGTTGGTGTGGAAGGGAAAATGCAGAAGGGACTATTTTTAGTTACAACAAAAATATAAATTTTTCTTCGAATTAGTCACACCCATCACCGTGTATAGATTAACTTACTAAGTTAAAAATTAAAAAACAACTAAAAATATGGTAAATGAAAGAAAAACTCATGAGAATCACTGCGATAGCAAATTTCGTTCAATTTGTTTTGCTTACTTTGATACAAATAAAAAAAAATAACGATTAGGGAACAAAACGTACCCCAATTTTTTCCAAATTTTGTACGCAGCAAGAAAACGATGCTTCAAAACGATTCGAAACTTACATTCTCTCCGGGTCCACCGAAGCCACCAAGGTTGTAGTCGCCCATTCCACTACCCGAGTCTTCCCGTGGCGTTCCGGGGCCATTCGCCGGGCTATTCTTCATTCCGTCCAGACCGTCGTTGTTAAGTACCGGTCCGCCCATGGCGTTCGGTCCCATTGGGCCACCCATCGGACCACCACCGTCCGAACCGCCGACCATTGGGAATTCCTAAAATGAAACGATCGAAAACATTAGCCTTTCCAGTGAAACAAAAATGAAACTATGTTCGTACAGCTTTCATTGGTGTGTACATATTTTCGCCGCCGGAGTTAGATGAATCTTGAGGTGATGGCATGATGGGCGTTCCGGGTCCGGGCGGTCCGCTCGGTCCGGGTGGACCACCGTAATTGCCAGGTGACGAGGATGAATAGTTCATGGGCTGAAAAATAGACGAGGGATGTGATTAGAGCGGGGGTCAACCATCGGGACAAAACCATCTCACTCACCGATGACGTGTTCGGTTGCCACTGCGGCCGTCCGCCGGCCATTGCCATCGGAGGCATACCGCCCGGGCCTAGACTGCTGTTGGGCGGTGGTCCGCGCATCCCCGGCCCGTACGTGCCGGCTCCCATTGGGCCCATTCCGGGACCGCGAGGTGGATTCATTCTAGGATTCATCGGACCCATACCTGGAGGGCCTGAACAGTTGTGGGTTATTCCATTTTGAATGGGGTTTCGTTTTATTTTATGGATGACGGTTAGTAGCACCACACACACAGATATGATGAGCGGATGAGCAGTGTTCGGAAGCGGGTTGGTTTTAGCACATTTTAGTGATAAGATGATTGGGTTATGGCGACGGCAAAGGTGAAGGAATTGATTGGCATTAGTTAGTACACAGACACACATAAATTGTTCATATTGGTTTGTAGATGGGATTATATTAAAATTCAAATCTTGATTGAATTGCATAACATTGTGAAGAAAAAATAAGAACTTAAGAACAAAAAAAATTTATTGTAGATGAAACTTAAGATGTAGATAACATTGAACGAACACTTAAGGCACTACGGGTATGAACTGCAATTTACGACGACGGAGAATGTTGGATGCGTCAAACGAAAAGGTTGGTAACCAACGGTTTAAGTAATAATTAAACCGAGAAATAAATCATCGACTATTGAACAAGTAAATAGATGATCCGAAACCTTGAGCTTTTGTACAAGAAGTCCGTAATTTAAATACTTGATCTTATTGTTCTCAAAAAGGAAACAGTGCATATAGTCTTATTGTCAGGACTTTGAAGCAGTAACCCTCAGCTCCACTCTTTCGTGGTCTCAATAATGAGTATTTACTCGCTTCTATTGACCTAACTCACACATGTAGCATTCCTTTTAATACATTCAGTGTGAAATATGCTCATCCTGGTTGCTTGAGTAATACATAGCTTCTCAGCTGAAGAGTCGAACTGGAATTGGTGTCTACTGTCGTGAGATGAGATTAGAACAATCTCATTCGCTGGGTAAACACTGTACTGTGTTCCCAGCATAAAACTTCACGATTCAGGGTTATTCACAATCGGTACTCTGGCAGAAATATGAACGAATTGATTTTTGTTTCGAGAGTAAATTTGCTCAAAAGCATTTGGAATCCCGATCGAATCTAGTATTTGGGCATTCCGGTGTAACTGGAAATAAATGGGCAGATAAGTTGGCTAGAGCTGATGCATCAAAAGATTTCGTTGGTCTCGAAACCACTCCCAAGTAACATTTTTAATATTAATAAATACTTGTAGCTATCTTCAATGCTACATAATAAATCTTGCATTAAAACTTTGAACTCCACGAAAGCCTACTGAAAACCTCTATAAGAGCATGTTCCTGCCAAGTGGACCATTCTTCATAAGGTTTATAAAGCAAAGTGAAGAATCATCATAAAGCTGCGTAAAAACTTCAAATTCAAGAAAATTTTGAAACCAGATTTACGATCAACATTAAATTTATTTGGATGGAATAAATTCCACTATGAATAAACTGTCGTTTTGGTAATACTTTTCTTGATTATATGTGTGTCATATCTGCTTTGAATGCAATCAGTAACAATTTATTGGATTTTATTTTCAAGTTTGAGGCTTTTACCGAACGTAAAAACTTCATGCGCTTTTATTTTTATCGTGAATGTACGGATAAAAATACGAATTATAACTAATCGCCTAGAAATAAATACGGTTTTTGCAAAAGTCTCCATGATTTATGAAAATTGTTTTCTGTGATTTATCTTTATTTTTGTATAAAACTATTTCGTGGCGATAAAACTTGTGCATACGTTTTGAAAATGAATCATAAAAGTCCATCATACTTCCTCGTTTTTGCATTTCGAAGTTTATTTGATGTCAATAAAGGCTACGGCAAAGAACATCATAATGGCGGCCATGAAATTTTCTTTAATGCAAATTACACTTAATCTAAGAAGCAATAAATCAAATAGCCCACAACAGGAGTGTCATAAATGTACTTTAGAATCTTCAAATTTGCTCTGAGTGAAACTGTCATTCAATTAACACGCACACACACAAATCTAGATTTATGAAAGAATTTTACTGACAAAAATGTTTTAAAGGAAATTTTTTAAAGCAATATTAAGAGCGTTTACATGGTTTTATTCTAGTACAAATTGATTTATTTTTTGTCCAGTTGTTAGTCTAGGTAAAAGGTTTTATAGAAGCTTTAAAAACTATGATATTACTTGTCAAAAGCGACACTTATTATAGTTGTTATAAAACAAGTAGTGATTAAACAATCAATTATAAAACTCCTATAAATTTTAATCAAAACCATAAGGCATTCGAATTGTTACTTGGGCTGTCAGCTGGTTGGATAAATCATGAGACTCGTTCTGGTTGAGAACCAAATTTTGGGTGCAACATTCACTTCACGCTAGATTTAAAATTGTTGTAGTTGGAATATTTCTATAACAGGCAGGAGGATTTTGTTATCGTTTGGAAACGTAGTGGAACGTTTTGAAATTTGAACAAATTTGAAATTTACACATGATTTTGAAAAATTTAGTTCGAGCCTGTATATCTGTTATCTGTGGTTAAAAGTTCTGTAGTATTCATCCACGCAACATAACTGCACTGACTGGACATTGCAAACTTAAGTTATTGTTGCATCGCTAAAACATGTCCAGATGTTTGATTCTCCATACATAGTTGAATCTGTATATGAAAGGCCAACAAAATGTAACAAGAATCTCAATCAGATGATTTCATATTGAATTAAAATGAGAACCCATCTGGTCGAAAAACAGAATCATTTGATGCTAGAAAATGAAACCGATCAAAGCTCTACCACATGAAAGAAAATTTTTAAAAATCCTTTGAAAACAAATCGTTAATCGAAGAAAAAATTAATGGAAATCGATTTTCAGAGTGATGCGGTCACTCACTTTTTATCACTCACTTTGGAAATGCGAATATGGACATTCATATGGATACCGGCCTCGTCCTTTAATCATGAACAAAAAATAATTTATTCAAGGCGAAAGCGAATTTTAAAAGCCATAGCTCGCGAACATCAAAGAAAATTGATTGATATACCGTTCAATAGACCATTTCAGAAGCATGTAGCATTTAAATTACGTCTGTCGGGATAGCAGAGTAGAGTCTATTTAAAGTTCTATTTCCCAATGCCAACCAGATTAGAAAAAAATGTACGCTAAAATTTTGAAAATCGGCAAATAAAAGCGTGTGAAAATGCATGTGAACATATTTAAATTTTAAATATATGTTTGCCTTAACCATTTTCCCATTGATTTGAAATTTCAATGTACACATAATCCAAATTTCTATCTCCAAAAGGACACATTTCGTGCCGATTTTTTACGAAACTCTTGACCATTCCTTGCGTCTAGGGAAAAAAGCAGTCTTTAGACAAAAAAGCAAAACTTTAAAGCATTCAGCAAAAAATAAAAGAATCGTATACAGAGTAGCCATATTCTTATACATTTTATCTATTAGAAACATTAATTGAAGTAAGCATTTCTTGTTTCTACATAAACTTGTTTCTAAATAGTCTGAATAAATTTCTGACCGTGGATTGAGACTAAAGCTTTCGACAAGCTTTTGTTTCCTACAAATGATGTTTGAGCATTTTTTTCTTGTTGTAGTTTAAGAACGGCAGTTGTATTCTGAAATCCAGATCAATACATTTTGAACTGAAAATAACAGTACAGATCGGACTAACACAGTATTATTGTCATTTATCGAACTTACAACAAGACAAGAAGGTAGACATAGTTTCAAAATGGTAAAGCTTGTAAGCGCTTTCGAAAAATAGACGGCATCCATTGACGTTAAAACTGAAGCGAAACGAAAACTTCTAAAAAATAACATTAACATTAACAGAAGGTAGACGCTATTGATCCTATTAAAACTAAACATCAAAGCATAGAAGGATAAACAAAACTTGCGCAAAAATAATAAATAAATAGAAGGTAATTATCAAAGCGTGATTGTGAATGAATCGGAACTGCAACCGGAATAAATAAAAAAATAACAATCGAAAAAAAACAAACTATATACTAAATGAAATGTGATAAAACCCAAAGGCGGTAAATGTTAGGGACAGACAGTGAGGAAATAAGTAGCAGACAAGCGCGACATTAAACTGCCTACCTTGCCATGCTACAAAGTCTCCAGCTTCACCTGAACAGAGAACAAAGAACAAAAAAGAATATTGATTGGTTTTCATTATTGAATTGAATTTAATTCTCTGTTTCTATATATATCTCTCTCTCTCTCGCTCTTCCTCTGTCTACTAGAGTATAATCAGTTTAGTATACTTGTGACCCTAACATAAAACAATGTCAAATTGGTAGGAGTAAAATAATAATAAAAAAAACAAGGATTTAACGGGAAAATAGCGACCATTGCACTATCGAAACAAACATTCTCCTACGAGTGGAGATAATTCGTTTCTATGGAAACACTGGAAATTATTGTTTTCCCTTAACAAATGTGTGTTTGTGTATTTTCCAAAATTCAAATTATAATAAACGATAGAAAAATTAGAAAAGGCTCAAAAACGGATAGATTAAATTAATGAAATTTCGTGAACAGTATAATCGTATAGTATAATTCCAATTTGTTACAAGTTCAACTAATGATTAAAACCAAAGCTCGGATGGTATCGATGGGTAAAATAGAAAATTAAAAGGTTTAGCAAATTAGAATTGATTGAAGGAGGGTTACCCAAACTGAATCGGATTCGAACAGAAAAATCCCAACCGAAATGTCAAATGTCAACGAAACTAAAACGTTCGAACAAAGGGGAGGAAAACTAAAACTCTCCAAAACGAAACACCTCAAAAGCACTCGAGATAGTATGGTCAGGAAACGCTCTTCTACTGTTGATTAATTTTTATATTGTTATTATCATAACGTCAGGAATGCAATACAGGGTAAGGCGGAGAATTTGGTTTAAGGGTTTCGAAAGAAAAATCTAGTACTTCGCTACAAGGCAGATTATTATTGGCTTGACGATGGGCAAACTAGAATCCGAAAGGTACCGTACGCGAAAACTTACCTTGCCGCGTGGGATCCATACTATTTGGCATCATTGGTTGTCCGGGAGGCTGCAACAAAAAAAGACAGTATTAATTGTAGATCCGTTTGTACTGCGATGTGAGCCAATACTTACACCATTGAAATCGTTTCCAATTCCTTGTGGCATTCGGACACCAGGACGGGGCCCTGGAGGATACCGGGGACCTCCCATGAAGGGCTGAAAACGGAGATCAATCAGAACATTCGAATCAATAATCGTAATCAATCAGAACATTCGAAGTTCATTGTTCATTTATCTGAAGTAAGATAATAAGTTTAGTCTTCCCACGCGATTGAGTTAGTTAAATTACCCTTTCTGGTGATATTCGATGCTCTCAAGCGGATTATTTATTTCTGTTTCTAAAATGACCAATGCATTTTGTTGATGTTTTCCACGAATGAGACTAAAAATGTGTAATAGTAAAAGACAATTGCATTATCACATAACTTATCAGACTATATGTACCCGGTCTGACCAACAGATGGCGTCACTAATTAAAAATCCTTTTAACGTTAAACAGAAGTCATCAGAAGTTCAGTAGTGTGTTAGATATTGTGCTTTCAGAAAAATTAGAAACAAAGGTTAGAAAATAGTTTCGTGGTTTCACGATATTTTAAACATAGCGTGTTTGAAGAGAACATTAAGTGCTCCGATTTCCCCCGAAATGTAAATTTTGTAAAAGCTTTCCTGCAAATTTGCTATTGCTGTAAATTTGCTACTATGGCCCATATTCTTGCATGGGCGATAGGGCTTGCATCGAAACAAAAGCAAAGCAGTCCTGGCATTACATTCCTTCCGTGGAATTTGGCCTTTCTGTTTCAACAGACTTCGCAGCCGATTCTTAGTGTGCAGAATCATTGCATGGCTAGTACTATGGATCCTACTGACACTAAGAATCCTTCCAGGTCGGGGCTCGAACATACGACAACTGGCTTGTAAGACCAGCGCCCTATGCATTGAACCACCAACCCGGGCCAAACAACAAAACAAAACTGGCTGAACAAAACCGGCACTGTTTCCCATCCAGGGACGCTACACTTGAACTCACGCTCAAAAAGCCGACCTATCTCTATCCTTAAGCTTCTTCATCCAGCTCTTGCGTATGGGCTGCTCTAACAGAGATTTTAAATTTGTCGAGCTTGAGTTCTTATAAACGTCGCATGATTGTGTTGATGTTTACACGAATTCCTTTTCTAGCATATTCAACATTAGATTCACGCATGGGGTTTTCCAAAACATCTGTGTTATCACTTTTTCGTGTTTTCTGATCGTCGTTTTTGTGTCGATAAACATTTTCTGTTTCTTCATACAATTTCACTTGAAAACCCTATTCGAATCGACATAGTGGTATAATAATGACTTTCTTATCAACAACTATATAAGTAATCGATGTATCTCCCATTTTGTAGTATTTTGGATCGTACACGCTTCCGGAATCAGCGACCGAAAACTTTCCAAAACCCAATGGCTTGTTTTGCCGGAACCGAAAATCAGATTCGGATAAAATTTAATATCAGGCTATGGAAATATGAGACCCTTCATTTCAATAATTGAAAATAGGATTTGCCGTATTTAAAAATCGAAATGAGTATTTTTTCGAGCACTGTTTCCAAGTTTCGAAGGAGCCGTTTGTTTATCTGTTCCGTCATCACTTATATAACAGCTCGGAAGTTTTGATTTTAATTAAAAAATCAGTTCAATCATCTCAGAGGAAACGATGTCAGTTTCATTCCGAAGATTTTTGAAATTAGTCCTCCAGCATTTGGAAACGAGACCCGTTGAATCGAAATGACTTGTGACAAGATCAGCTATATAGGGTAATTTACTGACCAATTTCAAGGAATTTGCAGATTTTTACACATGTTCAAGTTAAAAAAATACGATTCCTTAGATCGATCTTTCAACTTTAACGTAATTTCGGAAACGGAAGTCGCATAAAGATGAAATTTAATAGCAGTTTATGAAACCATAAGACTTTTCGTTTGAATCTAAGTTTGTGAGAATCGGTTCAGCCATCTCTAAGAAAATTGATACACATTCACAAACAAAGTGACTATTTTTTTCATTTCAATAACAGACTAAGGGACCATAAGACCTTTCATTTGAATCTGAGTTTGTGAAAATCGGTTCACACACATATACCACACACAGAAATTTTTCGATCTCGACAAATTGAGTCGAATGGTATATGACACTCGGCCCTTGGGAGGCTTATATCGTAATTCATAGTCGCGATTAAAATTAAACGTATAGTTGCGATTAAAATTGTATTATTTTTTTCTGGGAAACACTGTCAGTTTCAATGTGTCCGCCATTTTATTCGTTATAAGGGGGTCAGCTAGTGTCAAATAAAAAGAAAATTGTTATTTTTTAACATTTAAAATAGTGCCGTAGTGAGGGTGAGGCGAGTGAGGCAATCGCCCAGGGCGCCAACATCCAGGAGGCACCAAAACATGATGGAATTGGTATAAATTAGTTTATTAAAAATTGAATTCTTTCGAATGTCTCTGGGAAAACTATTTAAATTAGATTAAGTTTAAGATTAGTATTGTACTGTTATATAAATCCGTTGAGATGCCACCGTAATCATAATCATTTATTTACATGAAAGTGCAACTCTGCAGCCATATAAAAAACAGAATCTCCGACGACCGTAACAATTATCTTTCATGACAGTTGGTGTCTACTGTCGTGAAATGAGACCAGAGCAGTCTCGTTCGCTAGGTGGATACCGTATGAATGCGTTTGCGGTACTTCATAGCATCTGATATGCAACTGTCTCACATTGACGAAACTACGTGTCCGGGGTTTTGGTTTTCCATGCATGATTCAATCTGTGTATGTTTTTTTTTTTTGTGTGCCGAACTTACTTCTGCTTATACATATTGCGATTTCTTCCCTAAATCCTCTTGGGAGTTAGAAATTTCATCAAATGGGCATTGTGGCACCTCGTTAAATCGTTCAGCATCCTTTTGGGAAAGCAGAACGATTTTTTTCTTTTTGTTTTGTACTGTTTTCCCTCACACACTTCACAGTTCCTTTTATCCTTGAAGGGTAACCTTGGCAAGGCACGAGTTTCCAAATAACCTGGGGGAGCGCACCACTTGAGCCAATTAGTTCTGATTCTTAATTCTGAAAACATGATCGAATTGGTGAAAATTTGTTGTACAATTAGTTTACATTTATAATACAGATCTCAGAAATACTCAGAGAGTAAACCTGCGAACCACTAAAAGAGCATTTTAGCATTTAGATTTTTTCAAAATAAAATAACTTTTGTGATTGATTTGCTCATTGAGAAGGGTTCCCTCCACCAAAAATTTGCTCTTTGAGAGGAATTGCCATTCCCGAAACTCCGAATTCCGTACTACTATTCACTGAACTGATATCACCCATTTTGACGTAGGACTACGTCTTTATTTTCTATATGAGTGCGAATTCAAAATACGGAAACTAAAATCGTGCAAACAGTGGTCAGGTTGCATCGATTCGAGTAGATGAAACTATATACCTGTGATTATGGATTATCGACATTTCAGTTCATAACGAACAATGTATAATTTTCCCTGTTTACCAAGCCGTTCTCATAACTTCCCCTAACAGAGAAGGCAATTTTGTATACATAAGATCACTTTGCATTTCGTACAGCATGGATGTGACTATTTAAACTGAGCCTTTTCACACAATTAAAATTAGTATTGAACTGACTTGCACTTTGTGCCGTTTGTTAACGCCATGAAAATGGATTATGTGCTCATCATCAAATGGGCCTCCTGTGGATTTTTATGCGCAGTTAGAAAGGCAATGATTTTTTGCTGATTTTTCGCATTCAAGGTGCTGAACGACCTCGATAATCAAGTGCAGAATGATTTTGATCGGAGGTGACATTATACATTAAATTAGAATCAACTTGTCTGTACAAGCACACCTACTAAAAGTCTTTCGTTCTGACATAGTTTACGCGTAACATAAGCAGACTAACGGTACTTTTTTATAAATCATGTATACTTTTGTAAAAAATTCCTTTACTTCTGTTTCAACTATTAGTTTTAATTCCAATTTTGATCTAAACATTCACGAAAAAATGAATTTACATATGTTTTCAAAATTCAAAGAAATGTTCAAAGTCATAAATGAAATTCTTACTATGTAATTCACCTGAATAAATTAACTTTCTTGAAATTTAAAAACATTTCGAAAGAGATTTAACACTGTTTTAGGTTTATAATGTTTCTTCATTTGCTTTATAAACCGAATAATTGGCTGGAATATGATCTTAAAATGGTTTGCAGTAGCCTATTGTGGAGTTTAAAATTTCAATGCGAAATTTATGATGACACTCGAGACTGAAACAAGAATTTAACAAAATTAAAAATAGCTTGAGATTGGTCAGCTTGTCTTCATAGTGTTGGTTAAAAAATTGGTGGGGGCTAATAATTTTGAGTTCGCCTCGGGCGCCAGAAACGCTCACTACGGCACTGGTTTGAAATATATATAGACGACGTGAGCGAAAAAACTGTTACCAAGATATCTCGAAAAGTATTTGACTGATTCTGCTAAAATTTATACAGCTTCTTTAGTACATGTGTAGCTTCAAACTGGACTAAAAGAATAAAGATTTCTTCGTTAGTTTTTTTTTATAATTAACTAGCATATATGCTAGTTTTTTATAACATAAAAAATATTTTTTTGCTTCAAACTTTCCAAATCAATTATTTTTCTTTAATTTAGTTCCAAACATAGTGTCAAGTACCACGAAAAAAATTGTGCACGGTTTTTTGATTTTCGATGAGCAGAAGTAGAGCACCTGTTTTTTTATAACTATTCATATTGATCGATGTATCTATTCTATGTTATGATTTCAAAAAAAAATCCAAACATTGTTTGAATGTATTCAAAAACCATATGAAAAATATCAATTATTTTGTCCGGTTTTTCAGAAAAAAAATCCCTAATAGGATTTAAAAACACCCGTCACACTAGCTGAAAATTTGGGGAGCCAGATAGTCGATTCAAAATCTATATGTCGTAATTAATTTCTTAATTACACTAAACGAGCTTGTAGGGAAGCTCTGATCTAGTTTCTATAATTTCTAATTTTGCCCTTGATAGAGAGCATGGTTTTTCGATAGATGTCAAGAATTACGATAATCAAAATTCATTGTAGACGAAATATTGAAATTAAAAAATTGCTCGGAAAACTTAGTTTTTCGCTTTTTACTAAACATTTCGCAGAATTCGGTAATTTTTTATTGAATTTCCAACAGCTGAGCGTTCGATAATCGGTTTGGTAATTGAATCGATTACTCATCGTTCGGTAATAAACAACTCTCTGCTTGATATTCAACAAGTCATTTGAGCAAAAAAAATTTCCCGATGATTTGGAAGCAGTCTTATATGCTTCCTGTGTAAAAAAACCGGTGATCGTAATAATGTAAGGAACTACCGTGGTATAACAAATTTGTCTGCTATTTCAAAGCTCTTCGAAGTTGAGTCATGAGTTCTTCTCTCGTTCAAAAAAATTACATCTCCACTAATCAACACGGCTTTATGCCCGGGCGTTTGGTCAGCACTAATCCTCTGAATTTTTCCTCACCTGTATTTCGCGTTTGAAGGAAAAAGTACAAATTGATGTATACACTGTACTGAAAGCGGCGTTCGATCGAATTGATCACCGAATTCTTTCATGCAAGATATCGCGTCTGGGTGCAACACATAAGATCATTGACTGATAATGCTCTTACTTAAGTAGTAGAGTCTTACGAGTCAAATTAGATTCATGTGTGTCATCTTCGTTCACGAACATATCAGGTGTATATCAAGGCAGCAACATGAGACAACTTCTGTGAGCAAAGCCAAACCTTGGAATTACATTCCTGTAGTGGAATTTTACCTTCTGTTCCGACAGACTTCGCAGCCGATTCAGAGTGTACAGAACCATTGCATTGCGATTCTACTGACACTACGAATCCTTCCAGGTCGGGGCTCGAACATACGACAACTGGTTTGTAAGACCAGTTTGGTTGCATTGAATCGCCAACCCGGGTCAGATTCTTGTTTTTTAATGACGCTACTTTGTTGCTCGGTGGTGGAAGCAAATTAGTTTTCGCCGACAATTTGAAACTATACCTTGAGGTACACTTTTAATATGCTTAGTTCCTCATTAATTAACAAAGCGACTTGACAATTAGGTTTTATTGCAAAAATCTGACGTGATTTTAAAACTCAACATTGTTTGAAGGCGTTGTATTGTTCGCTATTACTTGAAAATGCTAGCATAGTTCGAAGTCCGTATCAGCTAGCTTGGAGTTTACAAATTGAACGCGTGCAGAAAATATTTGTTCGACTTGCACTAAAAAACCTTCTCTGGTAAAATACACCGTATCCTTATTGCAATCGTCTGATTGGTCTGGACTCACTGGAACGGCGCAGAAAAATTCAGCAAGCTCCGAAGCTTCCATCTAGTCCTGACTTCCGTGCATCACAACGATCGCTACGTTCTACTGGTTTACTTCAACCGAGATTTCACCGAACGACGTTTGGATTCCATGAACCAATAACAGCATGCATCATATTATTTGGCCCTGTTGAACATCTCTTCGTTTTCGGCGAGCCTACACATAAATTTGCGCAGATAGTGTTATGATCCACAATTTTATAACTTGACTACATTATATTCATTCATATTGTTAATATAAATTTAAAAAAAAATGCCGAACAGTAATGTGAAGCCAATAGATTCATCTAACGAATGGTTCGGTAATTTTTTTTTTCGGGAGTAAAATTCTGGATTCAAATGGATTTCCATATCTCAAAACACACAACACAAATGTTCATCTTACGACGAAGTTTTTCGAGTGTAGATATATTCACGAAAAAATGAATTATCAGTTTGAGACTGTAGAAATTGAGCAGAAAATACGAGTTCATGATCCGGTTGACCGAAGTTATGAGAGCCTTCCAGAACTCTGTACAATCCGTCCAGTCTATTAGATTATCCTCGAACGATATGTGTTGACAGTATGTGGACATAGTGATATGAAATCATTTCCTTTCTATAAGAAAACAAAACGCTTTGAGTAGTTCTAATTTTTTTAAGCATTCGCACCTGTACCTCAATCCATACGACGAGTCCCTCAAGATTTTTTTTCGTTTTCTAAATAATGAAGCCACTTACAATAAAATTGAATATCTATTCGACAGTTAGTTTTCACACCACACCGACGGTATAATTTTTACCGCACTCGGCGACTTATTTCAGATTTATCATATAAATTGTATGTTTATTTACCGAGTTCTACGATAAAAACTTGCGTATCGTATTCCCTGGTAAAATCCATTATTTTTGGAAAATGAAATTTATGTACCGAAACATCGTTCATTTCGAAAAATTACCGTGCGCTTTCATAAAAAAATTACCGAACAACGGAATCAAATCTTAACATGTAATGATAAGCATTTGGACAACATCTTCGTCGTGCTAACAATAAATCGCAATATGCCGTAATGTCACTTCGAGAAATGGGTTTCGAATAATTAACACACTTGCTAATGTTTCAAAATAGAACGGAGAAAGTATTATTCGAACGTTGTTTCCATGATCATACTTTACGTCATTGCTTAGTACACCCCATAGAAAAGTTCATGAATGCTAGAACTATAACTAAAAATACACCAAATTTTAGAATACAAACAAAAAAATACATCAACACAACTAGAATAAACACTGAACGAGCAACACCAAGCAGAGATGTATGATAAAATAATGAAAGGATGATTCAAACAGAAATGACTATGAGCAATGAGATAAATGCGATCGATTCGAAGATCATCGGGATAGAACATGACTTGCTATGCATTTCATTCATCATCTTTCATTTTACTATGATTCGACTGAATTCAAGTTTTTGGTATATTTGTGTTAATCCGGAAAATCTGTTGCTGCTGTGATTGAAAGATAACTGTTTTTTTCCTCAGGGAAGTAAATTAGAGCAGAATCGATTAAACCAAACAGAGTAAGGTTGGGTAAGGTTAGGATTTGTAGTTGTTTTTTTCATCAATTTATATGTATAGTGTATGTAGAGTGTGTTTGTTGTTGTAGAAGAGCAAACAGAAAATCAACAATACAGCGATGCAGGGAGGGAAGATAGTCGAGACGGAAAATACAGCAATACTAACCTGGCCGCTCATCATCTGTCCGTGCGAGTTTGGTGGTTGTGGGTGTGGGGACTGCCCACTACTGGGGTGTGAAGGTTGTGATGGCCTAATGGAGGAGTTCTGCAAAAATAATCGGTTTAAAAGAAACGGGTGGTGGTGTGATGTTGAAAAGAAAAAAAAATAATTGAACCAATCAAGAGTGAAGTAATACGGGTTAAGCTAGATTTTCAAATTGGATGGATTCATGAATACTGGATCTTGGGTAATAAGATCTATGGTAAATAACTCAATTCGTGAGGTTTTCCGGGACGTAAGTCGTTGGTTATCCAGTTCTCTTGGTGCTTCGAATGACTCCGACAGCGATCAACAGATTTTTGGAGAAAGCTTTGAATATTGTAAACCGATTTCGGAAATCATCTTCTATCGCACTTCGGTGAATATGTGAAACAAACCGATCACCAACTTTGAATGCTTGTTAAATGCGGGTAAGGAAAATAGCAACATATGAAATGACGATCCTTTGTAGACAGGTCTAACCTATCTGTTCGATTCGATTCGAATATGAGAAATATAACATATCAAAACCTAAATCTGGTAACATTTAATAATAGCATAAGATTGACATTTAACATTTAACATTCAAGCACTAACACAGTGTGAAGAAAGGTTTACATTTGTACAACTGTAGTGTGGGACGAATAAGTGATTCAATTTTAAAGACAAACAAATTAACAACAGATCGATGAAAAGATGATTCGTGACAGTTTGATGTAAATGTTATGAGATGAGAGAGTTTTGTTTCTTTTCCAAGAAAATCAATTAGTCAAACAGAGACAGTATGTAAATGAGAAGTGGGAACTGAGTTTTTTACATAGATATAGGTACTACAAAACAGGTGGGACAAAAACAACTAAGTTTAATAAAGGAACAACGATCAATCCAACTTTTTATAAAACGGAGAACAACAGAAAAACATAAATTACATATAACATCAAAATAAAAAAAAACGTACCGACTAAGAACGGTGAGTACTTACCGGAAAGAAACCGGTTGGTGCCATCGGGCCGCCGGGCATGCCCTCGTTTGGTGGTAACTGTCCCAGCGGACTCGGTGCTGGACCGGCATTGTGTGCTATTCCGTTCACTCCGTAGCCCGAACTCACGAAACCCTGCAAAGAAGGGGAGAAAACATTGTTTGTTAAGTGACGACACTGCTGGAATGATTAGGTTGGCCAGCTTAAGGATACAAACAGTAGTTCTATGATTCCACTTGGTATCTACTATTTGTGATCTGGACTAAATATTAAAAAAATTGAATTTAAACGTCTTCGATACAAGAATCGAAGGATCCGCAGTACTGAACAAAAAAAATCTTGTTCGGAAAACGCCCGTTACATTTACAAATACATAGCATGTAAAGATAAGTCATATCATTAACTTCACAGTTAATTTAACTTATGTTTACATCAATACAGACGCAAAATTTATATTTACATGTTAGTAGATGTAATATTGTGTCATCACCGAAGAAATTACTTCATACTTGAATTTACGTCAAGCGTAAATTTCATTTTTTCTAAGAGTGTGGCTTGCACGATTGAGTTTCAAACAATCTTTTTTTAACAATAATTTATTCTCAAATAAATGTTAAGCCTGACTTTTTGTATGAAATATCAATTATGGTCATATTTTCACCAACGTTTAATGGAAATTTCCTTACGTTTTATGAATGTAGATTTTAATTCTCTAATAAAAAAGTTAGCAACACTGCTTCAATGCATTTGTATTAGATTGCGCTATACAAAATAACAAAACTAGATATCGTCTGTTACAAAATCAGTTTTTCGGAAAAAAAATAGTTTTACGACAGCATTCCATATCCATTGCCTTTCGCGTGTTAAATTAAAGGTTCCTATTTTGCGGGTTTACTTATAGAAGGTACGTAAATCTTTATATCGCAATCATTTCTGCAAGAGGAAATCCATACAGGAATGGTAATTTTGAAGGGGAAAAAGTTTGCTTTTATCCCCAAATTTATGCAAGGTGCACATAACCATTTTTACTTAAGTTTACGTTTCGTCGTTGACTCATCAGTGCGTCAGCAGTTGAACTGCTGACGCAAACCCCCGGATCAACGTAATCCACTGAGCAGACGTAAAGTTAATGCTATTTGCAAGACACTTTTTTATTACACAAGAAGTGTAACGTCTAAACAGACGTCTCGAACGAAACAAGTTTCGGCTTACTGGCCGTACAGATTGTGGTAATTTTGATGAGTCGAAGACGAAACGTAAACTTAAGTAAAAATGGTTATGTGCACCTAGCATAAATTTGGGAGTAAAAGCAAACTTTTTTTTTCGTAAACTTAAGTAAAAATGGTTATGTGCACCTAGCATAAATTTGGGGGTAAAAGCAAACTTCTTCCCCTTCAAAATTACCATTCCTGTATGGATTTCCTCTTGCAGAAATGATTGCGATATAAAGATTCGAGACGTCAGTTTAGACGTTACACTTCTTGTGTAATAAAAAAGTGTCTTGCAAATAGCATTAACTTTACGTCTGCTCAGCGGATAATGTTGATCCGGGGGTTTGCGTCAGCAGTTCAACATAATCTGCTGACGCACTGATGAATCGAAGACGAAACGTAAACTTAAGCATACAGGAATGCTTTTGTTACTAATCAAATGTGTTAGTGGAAGTAAGCTTAAACTGAAATATTTTTTCTCGAGTAATTTTAAGGAAAACGGAAGAGCCTAAGATTTTCGTTTTTCTTAAATTGCAATTTTAAACAGAATGAACTGATTGGTTTCTTTTTCAACCATATGGAACATTTATTGATTATAATTAGGAAAAGAAGCGCCGGTTTTTTTTTAGCACACTTTGTTGACATTACTCATACGCTTGCAAAGAGTCTTGCTCCTTAAGGTTTAAACCTCTATAATTGATTAAAAAAAACCCTCACATATCATCGGTCAACATTTCATGACATTCGATTCATTGAGGTGTTAGTTATTGTGCTTTCAAGGACACTGCTTTTGAAAATTAGAAATCATAAAGATATTAGAATGTTGTATGTTGAGAAAACACTGTTTTTAATTGAAAATAAATACTTTGATCGCATGGCTTGACTAGCACTATCCGAGCTGTGCTCCAAACAAATCAACCATTATTGACTGGTGTGCTGAGTTTAAACGTGGTTGTGCAAACACCGATGCTGACATCATAAAAATATCAAAAGAAAGTGTATCCATAATTTAGCATGAGCACTTAAACATGAAAAAAATGTGTGCAAAGTGAGTGTCACGTTTTCTTGCAACTGATTTAAAATAACTTATCCTTACGATGGCTGATTACCATGAATTGAAACCCGAATTTTTACCGCATCTACCATATTCGCCAAATGTTGCCTCCAGCGACTATTTTCTGTTCTCAGATTTTGAAAAGAATCTTGCAGGAAAGAGATTTGCTTCGAAAAATGAGCGAAACTGTAGCGTTTTTGAGTCAAAGGAGGAATCGCGATAAAAAAGTGATTTTCAAGGGTTCTTTGATGGTTCTGTAACAACGAATCGCTTTGCTTCTCTACAATATATTTTATTAGGGTGAACTTATATGGTGTATGATTTATTTTGTCCAGTAAACTAGAATATGAGTTCATGAGTCGTCTGAATATGCTGAAATGTCGGTCCAGGTGTGACATAGAAAAAGCTCAAAATCTACACAGAAAAAAATAATGAAATTCACACAGCATGTAAATCAATAGTACTATAAAATAGACATCAGTTGAACCGAAAATTTGATCTAAAACCATGATCAATGTAAAATTAAATTGGAATGCCTAGAATTTTCAATGAACACGACTGACCAAGAACTATGAACTATCTTTTCATTCTATGTCCTGCTCCAAATATTTGTGCATTAAAATTGATGTAAATTCGCGAAATATTTTTATCTGTGTACATATGTTTCTTCAACTATTCGTCAATCTTATCTGTTACCTGTTACAGATTACCGATCATTGTGCTGAGGTTGACAGTTTGAGAAAAAAAAGGCTCTGTTAAATGTGCAACTATGATTTTACCTAGTTTAAGCTAATAACAAAAATCTACCCGCATGTGTTCTATGCCGATTCGTCGGATTCTAAAATTATTAACAAATCTTACGACACTTACGTAATCATGAAATGCTTTGGCTTCGGATGAATGTTCGCAGGTGTCCCGTCGTTCCGGTGCCGCGCAGTAGAGATCCCAAAATACGCACCACCACGAGTGCAGGAAGCCCGGAGGTTCACCTAGTGTGATATTCTTTTCCCACCGTATCTGCGAAGGTGAAGGTAAACAGAACAATGTTGTAATCATTACTATTGACGGTTTGGTGCGAAGGCAGTTTCGTAGTTCAGTGCAAATTTTACTTTTGCTAGATCTTACCTCCGATAAGAACGTTTGTGCTGCTTTCGACGCCCCTACGTGTAATAAATATTCATATACGTATAGTGCAATTCTGTGAAGTAAGAAAAGAGAAAACGAATGATTAGAACTTGGTGAAATCGTAGCTAATATATCATAATAGTATACAGTATACAGAGGTTTAATATTTAAACGCTTTCATAAGGAATTTGTGAAATGAAAATAAATAGAATCGAATCGAATCATTCGTTCAATCAAATTTGAGCTCGAAGTAACACATCGAGTGAGTTGAGATGTTTATGTTTGAATTAACATAACATCTTGTGGCAGCATGTCTAAGAAATTATCAAATATTCTCGTTTAATCTATTTATCCAAAAAAAAGGCAAAATAAATCACAAATGCTTCTACCAGGGGAACGATGTGAAACAGATGGACCAATGACAGTTTGTGAATATGACTTGCTATGTATGAAACTTGAACATAAATTCACAGATCGGGCACAGTGCCAAGTGCGGGGCACTTAGTTCACCTTTGAGTTCCATCCGTTACAATCATAAGCCGCTCACGGTCGGGATGACAGAAACAAAATCAGTAATATTCTAAACAAAAAGAACAATTTCGAGACACATAAATTCCTAAAAGACAAAAACGTGGTCGTAAAAAGGTGAGATCACTAAGTACTAACAAGTTCCTGTCTAATCCATCCCCATGTGTATGATAATATTTCGTTAGAAAAAACGTACCCGGACTTTACGCCAACTTGACATGGTTTTTAACATTCCTTATGTTATTTTTAGAAGGTACACATATGTTGTTATGTGTACAATGTTATGCTATGACCAAAGGTTGTAATTTGTTTATGCTTTGAATACCATTAGTAAGCAAAATAACATTTGGTGCAAACCGGAGTGTTAATAAAATCTCAAAATTTTATTTGAATAAATGAAACTGGAAAATATGAAATAAACATTCCTCGCTTTTCATCCGCAAAAAATCTAAACTCTCTCTGTAATGTTTGACTTCATTCGATGCAAACTTTGCATTAAAGCGGGCCTGTGGAAATACGCACCCAGTAAAACCAAGATCAGTCATTACTGATTACATTCCAATTGAACAAAACGAACAGGTACACTACAAAAAATCCAATCAAATTAACACAGCTAGAAAAAAATACGAGTGTCAAAAATGACCTTACAGTAGACTACACTGATTTAATGCATTCTGACATATGTTTAGGGCTGAAACATGTAATATTACAAGTATTCTTGAAAGGCGGGGTATGTTTGAAACATATTTAAATCATTCTTGTAACATTCAATCATTTTACGAATTACGTTCTTATGAAATCTGTCATATGTGAATTTGCGTCACCTGTAAATTTATTAATTTTTCGCTGTGTCCAGTTACCAGTTACCCAACGTCGATTGAAAATTGGATTTCAGGATCAGAAACTCCTGATCTAGCAAAGAATTATTCGTAGATTCAATCTTAAAGATTTTTGAAAAACTTTGATTATACAGGAAACAGTGTTTGAGAACATCGCTCTTCCAATATTATCCAATTCAATAGTCTCATCATCAAAATTTTTATCATTGAGCAAATTTTTGATTTTGGTATTTCAAAACGATATACTTTAACGCTTACGTCGCGTATTCGAAATTATCAGCAATAACACATTTAGGTGAGAGTTAGAGTAACGCGTGTCTGGTTGAGAAACTGTACTGTTCCGAGCAAAAATATCTAAAATCAGACAAAAAAAAACTATATGTGGGTACTTGAGTTTGTTTACTGGGAGCTTGTCTCGTAGAATTCGAATTCAACAAAATGCTCAAAATTAACAAATGAAGCCTTATGAAGTCAACGGAGTAGATTTTTGCACCAGATAACAGAAACAAGAAATGTCCGGACTACCATAAATAGCTACTACCTCTTCATAATTTAAAGGGGTTATCACGAGATATTCGGGAGATTTGACGTTCATTCCCAACAAACTCCTTAGTCAATAGCGGTGATGACAACAGTGTATTCTAATCGATTACGTCGAAGCTTCTTCAATGTATTGCAGTTTAAAGAACTGAACACTTTCATTACATACGAAACACTCCTACGACTTCATTTTTTGTGGAACAGGCTGTAAAACTGATAACTCCGGTGACTGTTTTTCATACGACAATTTCATATTTAGAATGTATATACAACCAAACTATTCTATCATTTCAGTTAGAGACATTTTTCGACTTTCAAACCGTTCATGAAAAACATTATTAGTATGCTAGCAAACGGAGCATGAATAAGAATAGTATGAAAAATCTACATACTTAACATTTTAATTATAAAAAGCTCTGCTAAAAATAGTTTCTAAATTTCAACAAGTCGTATCATGAACTCAGTGTGTATCTTTTCATGTTATCCACATACGATTTTACCAAACAACAAACCGAATGAATCTCCCACCTACTTCGCTTATTTTCCGGCAGAACCGATTGTACAATCTATGGCAAGCCTTTAATCATACTAGTTGTAAGCTGAAAAGGATTACAAATGTTGAATAAAACATTTGTGTTCTTCCTTTTCAGATATTCACGGCTCAAATCTCTATCCTTACTATTTGGAGTATTTATTGTTGTGAGTTGCACCATTCTTCGCGAGGAGATGCTCTTAAATCTTTACTCAGGTCAGGTAGAAGTGCGAAATGAATATTTTTCATTACTCAACACCATAGCTTAAGCCTTCCAGTACGGTATGTGAATTTTTTTTTCGAAATTATTCCAGTTGAATGATCAGATCTGTAAACAAGTATATTTGTATTTCATTCCTTAAAATAGTACATAGATGGTAAAAACATATTGGTATACCATATTCTGCAGCAGAACGGAACAAATTGATAAACTTGAAGTAGAATAATTCCGGATCACCAACCCTTTTTCCTCTAATGAACGCAACAAACGTATCTCTATTTGAAAACCACACTCGAATTCCTACTCCTGCTGTTTGTATGTAAATAAGAAGCTTGCGATAGTTTTGCTCATAGTTTATGTATGCAGCCACCGACCGCTTTTCCCGATCTACTCGACCTGGTGCTGGCCTGGGAAGCTTCGCCTAGTCGTGTGCCGAGGTTTGTTGTACAACCCGCCGCATTACATATCGGTACACCGAAAAACTAACCCAACCAAGTTTTAATGGGCCATGTAGAGAGCGTTTCGACTGTCGTGGTGCTGCGGCAGTAGAATCGAGTGGATCGACAGTGGGGCCTATCTATGGGGTGGTCACAGTAGCACCACAAAACCAACACCAGCACAGTACAGCGTGACGAGATAAGTGCTACTTTTTTCATGAGGTACGCATTTACAGGAACCACTACCAGCTTATGCTTTAAAGTCAAGTGTATTTCTCAAGCCAACGATTCTAGTCAGTATCATCATCGTCATCAGCACGGTCAGGCGAGCTGGATGAAAGTTAAAGCTTTAAAGCTCAACATGGATTACAAGACAGGACAGATTCTCTAGTAGAAACGCTGGTATGTCGGGAGGATAATCAGCCATGCTATATCGTTTCGACAAAAAGAGTCGGAATGAGTAATCTGGTACACCATATAGTTAAATAATTCGATGAAATTAATAAAACAGATTTCCCGTTGGCGTGTACAGATCCGTTTCACAGTTTTCGTATTTCTTCAATTCAATAACTTGTTTAAGTGCTTAACTTTCGTGTACCTGATATTTATGACCGGTTTTTAGTTTGCTTTACTAGACATAATCGGTAACATCGGTTGCTATTAATAGTTTGGACATAATAAAAAAGGGCGGGTGGGTAATGTCAGAGACATAACTGGATGTCGTGAATACGAAAAAACTGGCACGCTCCCATCACTTTTCCGAATATCAGTTAGTTGATTGATTGTATGAATAGTGCAAGTTTTCCCTCTTTTTACTAATAGAGTTTGAAGTGATGCACCTACATTAAAGTACAGATTAGTTACATTAAGCAGCTGCTATTCTACAAATATATATTCCAAACTTGAAACAATTCCTTTTTACTTTGCAAATATAGGAGGCTGGGTACGACAAATTTGTAGTTTATTTTTATTGAAGCTATGAAGTTTGAAGATATCTGATTCTTCTCGAAATTTCAGTAGGAGACATTCTACAATCTACGAGATTTTCTGTCCCATCGTGCTGACGGTGTCTCGTATGTTCAGAGTAGCGTCTTTAACTTAAATGACGCTATTTTTCACATCACATTTAATGTTATACCTGCTACTGGCAGCGGTGTACGGACAGCCCCTTTGCCAAAATTACTTTTCCTGTTCGCAGAACGGGAAACAGTGAGACGACAGGTCCTCGGTGTTGCTTTCGTGTGTCTTGTTTCGGGAACAGTTGCTCAGCAAATGGTAGGATAAAGGAACCACTCAACTTTTATCTGGATGCTCTTGTATAGATGCAGACATCTCGCGTTCTGATTGGCTGAGGCTGTCATGGGTTAAATCAAACAGGTTTTTCAAAAGTGTACTATTGAAAAACTTCAATGTTGTTGCAACACACGTTCAAGTTGAAAGTTTTCGATTCTATTGGTAGTTAGATTATATAAATCCTTCCACAGATCACTGAACTGTGAGTTTTCAAAATACGAGAAAGGCAAACGCGCCTTATGAATTATCCTCTTTTATATTCGTTTATACCAAACATTTCAGAAAAGTTTAATTTTGAACTATTTGAGATTATGTCACACAACTGAAAATTTTATCATAAAATTGTGATCAAATTTCCGACGGCATGTAGCAAGAATTATGTTGATTCATTAGATACAATAAGAGATATTCACGATCAAAAACTTATCACTCTCTCAGAGGGTAAATTTTGAAAAGGCGCCCCATAGTAAAGCAAGTCGTATTCACGACAAAAAACCTTGAATCTTAGCTGAGCTAAAGTAGATCGCCCGTAGTTGCATTTCGTGATTTATCGAATGAGTGGAAATGTACAATGAACCAAAAAAATGAAGCTTGGGAAAAGCAAATCATTTTCACTGTACATACTTACTCACTCCTAACTTTTTATTAAATGATCAACAACGACGCTGGCTACGACCAAAGGCTGTGCTACTAAAGGAAAGGAAGGAATGTTAGTCCGATACTCGTTGTTTCTAGAGACCGCGGGTACCACTGTATCTCCACAAACAGCACGGGATAGGAGATTTGTTAGTAGGAAGTGAAAGAGATCAGGATATGTTTTGGTAAACAATATGATCTCAACAAAACCTGATTTTCGATACTTAGGAGAATTATAATGAGTAAAAAAATATAAAATATCTCCAAGGAACGATCTCACCAGTATCCTTTTTCTCTTGCTCGCTCTGCTGTCAGCAACGCGAGATGAAACACGACCAGTGAAAGAATAAAATAAAAACACTCGCGAATGGGTCCGCTGCAGACCAACCCTAGACCTTCAGTCTGAATGACACGATCGACTTGTAAACTTTCACACATTCCATAGAAATCCGACAACACCGACAATGACATGCAGACGGCGCTTAGATCGGTTAACAGGTTAACATCGTTGAATTTTGGGGCGGTAAATTCTCAGTTTCCGCCGCTTGAGCATCTTTAGTTTCGCGGATCAATATTATTCCATAAATAGCACTCTTACTACTAAACACACACTTGCAAGACCTGCTCTATCACTTAAAATAACTATTTCATTCAAATTTTTAACTATACGTATCAAACATCACATTAAAATTATACTCTGTTGAGAGCAGCACCAGCACACCGCATCGCACTCTCAATGATGCCAACTCTCCCTCCATAATTAAAAAACCTAGAATCTTAAGCTAAAAACAATTTTTTACTTTTTTATTTACTTCTGGTCAGTCAGTAATTTTTACTTTTTCCGGTTTTTAACGATATCAAACTAACTAGAGATTATAAGAAGAGAATGAATATGAAATTATAGAGCCATAGTACTCAAAGAAGAGCAAAGATGTGAAGAATAAAGTGCGGAAAAGTGAGACGTGACAAGGGTCATTTAAGTAAGCAGAAGGCTTCTCGTATCTAAGCTTTCACCTTCTACCAGAGGGATCGAACTTAGGCATCTTAGCGATACGAATCATCCGAGTCTCTGATATATCAGAAAGTAAAGGCAAAGGTCGTTTGCCATTCACTATCCGAACCGGTTCATCAAACTTTGTGCCTCGTAAGGGGCTGTCCATAAGAGACGTCACACCGGAAGGGGGAGGAGGGTGTTTCATAAAACGTGACCTTTTGTGACAGGGGGAAGGTGGGGAGGTTTTTGGAATGTGACGTCCAATATTTTCAATGAGCACATTTTCGAAATACCTAATTATATTACTGCTTTGCCCTATTTCCTGAAAAAATCTCCACAATAAACATTTACATTCTATACAAAAACGTGTATTTGTTGATGTAAAAGCTTCTTCTTGTAAATTCGGAAATGAATGATGCAGGAAATCATTTCTGTTGTGATCAGCAAAAGTGCACGGAGGAGCCAGTAAATTAGCGAAATTAATAAATTTTGCCTAATATGACTAAAAAAAAGATGCCTTCAAACGGTTTAACTTAAGTTATGCACTGACAATTTTTTCAGTCATTTGATTTTCTAGCATTGATAATAGTATAACACATGGATCAATAAGTCCCGAGACTAACAATGGAAACAACATTTTTTTTGAAAAATTTTTTCTTTCATCAACAAAATCACCTTTTAGGGTGATACAATGTTTCCAACGTTTTTCCAATTTTTCAATACCATGTTTATAAAAAAAATTATCTTTCGCTTCAAAATAAGCTTCAGTTTCAGCGATGACCTCCTCATTTGAGCCAAATCTTTTTCCCTGGAGCATTTTTTTAAGATCAGCAAAGAGCCAATAGTCACTGGGGGCCAAATCTGGCGAGTATGGCGGGTGGGGAAGCAAATCAAAGCCCAATTCGTTCAATTTCGCCATTGTTTTCATCGACTTGTGGCAGGCTGTTTTTGTTCCATCGAAAGCAATCGCGGCACCCACTTGGAAAAACCTTTTTCATGCTCAATTTTTCATGAAGGATTGTAAATACACTTCCATATGATATCAGTGTCATCTCAGCAATCTCACGGAGCTTCATTTTACGATCTTTCATTATAATTTTTGTCACTTCACTCACATTTTCCGATGTAACGGCTTCCACAGGTCTACCCAAGCGTTCCGCGTCATTTGTGTCGGTACGACCACGTTTAAACTCGGCGAACCACCGACAAATCGTTGCTTTTGATGGACAAGAGTCCGGATATTATTTTTCAATCCATTGTTTCGCTTGCACGGTGTTTTTACCCATTAAAAAACAATGTTTTATCAAAACACGAAACTCGGTTTTTTCCATTTTTTAAATAAACTACAAAACGACTGTACTCCAACCTTGATAACTCAGTCTAAAAACTTAAAATTTTGACCCATTTCAAGCAAAGGTTAGTACTCTGGAAATACGTGGTTACTGGTTTACTACGAACGCCATCTCTGCTTTAGTCTCGGGACTTATTGATCCATGTGTTATCATAAGAATTTCTCTTTTTTTTTATTCAATAATGTAATAAGATGCCAAGGGTATTTTCTAATCTTAATTAACGACTAACTTAAAACTATAATAGTATCATTAGACTATGTCATCTCGGGTTCTCGTAAATCGTAATGGCGATCGGCAGTGGTCGATGAATTGAGTGTTGCATGAGTCTTCCAGATGGCGTTGGTCCGTGTGGGTCCGCGGGAAACACCCCCAGGCTACGAGGGCCCGGCGGGTGGCCCGCATGCTGGTTTTCGACTGAAGCGGTCTTCCGTGGGTGGTGATAATGATATTGCCGAAGAAAATGAAAGAGAAGTAAATATTGTGGAAAACGTGGTAAAAAAGGGGATGTGGAAACAAAATATCTGAAAACGACAGAGATCTAATTAGTTGCCATCGAGATGGTGAAGAGACAGGGAAGGGGGAACGAAAAAGTTAGTGACAAAAAAAAGATCTTGTTAGTTCCAATGAAGATGGTGGACAGGGACGGGGATCGAGAGAAACGGGCGGATGTTAGTGTCGAACCTGTAGGTGGAGATTATACTTTCTGAGCGAGGAATAACACATTATACTGGTATGTCAATGTGTTTAAGGTACTGGTATATGAGAAGCATATAAAAACTATCCCGACTCGCCAACACATCCCGAACCGGAACCTCAGGCGGTCTACCTCGGGCCCTAAGGGATTCCAGTAGCTTCGACCTGGCGTCACGATACTCTACGCACGACCACACGACATGCTCGATGTCCTGATAACCGTCGCCACAGGTGCAGAGACCGCTCTCCGCGAGCCCAACACGCCGGAGATGTGCAAGAATTTCTCTTATCTGATTCTGATGAAGTTTATTCAATTGTACTCCATTTGAAAAAGGGCGGGAGATCAACGATTTCAGACGTAGATTATGTCATGTCTTATCTTGATCATATGTGATTTTCCTCCACCAACATCAAAACTTATCGAATCATCCAATGATTGAACTTACATAAATCAAGAATCATTTTAGCTCAAAATCACTACCCATTGTGTGACGGAAGATCAGTACCGATATTGATCGATGTGATTTAAAATTCACTGATCGACTGATCATGAAAAGATTCTTCGGCAGTGATCTCGTTTTGATGAGGTTTGGTCTTTATTTTCTCAGCCCTGTATGCTACACTAAGGAAATATTATTCTTTACCTAAAACAATAATATATCTGTGTACCCCTAGGAGGAATGAAACAGATGATTTAAATGTTTCGCCAATTCCAACCAAATACTTTTGTAAATTTATATAATTGATATTAATAAAATAATTCCGATGATTTTGTAGTTTTAGGGATATTTTTTAATCTAATGACAGCATGTAATAAATCGATTTATCCCTCCTATTTGTATGGTTTGCCATACATATTGAGAATGTATTGAGATGAATTTTATTTATTTTGAATTCGTGACATGTGACAGGTGGGGGGGGGGGGGTCTTTGCTTCTGTGACAATTTGTGACAAAGGAAGGATTGGGAGTCAAAAAAAGCGTGACATCTTTTATGGACAGCCCCTAATGGCACTAAGAATCGGATGATCTTTTGAGTTGTTTGGAGTTGTTGAGAAGGACTAGGGCAAGCCACGGCTGTCGGAATACACTGTCGTCAAGTGATTCCAGCCCGGGTTTACCATCATATCTTGTCTTCATGTTTCTGTGCTATCATAGCGATATTTGATATTTTCTTGATATTTCATCAAATGAATCAATAAATAGTACATTATCTGTTAAGTATCAAAATTACTTATTATATCTTATTTAGTCATTAATAAGATACTCCAACTTAATTAAGTACAATTGATTCCGTAGTTCTATCTTCAAATGAAATACAATTTAATAAACTGGATCAGAATCATATAAGAAAAATGCTTATGACATTATTCTCTTCGAGGTGCTAAATTATCCAATAGCTGAAAAATTCGTCTTTTATGAATATTTTGTTTTCATTTTGATATTACAAATACAGAATCTGATAGTTTGTTGCTATTTTCTCAAGCAGACTTTGATATGGTTTTTGATATTTTAACTCTTATTTAAAACTAAATAACATTAATTCCTACCATTGAGATATCTGGTTTTAATAATAGAATTTTCTATTGGTTTGCCAATCACTTCTACCCGGGAGTAAAAGCACCGTCAGAAGGATTTCTCTGTGAGAGGGTCCAGCAAGCAACCAAACCGAACACTTAAACAGAGTCTAGCAAGTTCAAAAATTTTTTTTGCCCATAAATTTATAAGAAGGCGTAGGATCTGCCAAGGTATATGATGTTGCGGACAAAAGCTTACATTGAACCTGTGAAGTTTAGCTCACAATGGACCTTTAAAGTTTTGGCTTGATTTGGCAAGCAATGGACTAATCCACCATATTTCCCTTAATTTCGCCCAATTGAGCAATATGGATCAATTTTCAAACAAAAGTTGAAGAAGAGTGGAAACGTGACTCGGGAGGCAACAAACTTGAAAAGAAGGTGGAACAAAATGGTCGCTCAGGTTATCCAACAGAGTGGTAGTCGACGAGAAGTTCGAGATGCCATCAAAATCAAATCGAAATATTTTTTTCGGTATTTGTCCTTTAAAGTGCAATAGATTACCACCATCATTTAGAGTACTCAAAATTGTTATTTTATTAAAATGGCTGCGAGATAAATCAGTTTTCTAGCATCCAGGTATTAAATTACTCAGACTTCAAAAAACTCTTTCGTGTCAACTAGTTTCTTAGCATTGAACCTGTCTTATTATACGACTAATGATTAAAAACAACACAATCTAACAGCCGTATTCTTCATCGTCCAAACCCATTCCGTCAAATCAAACACTCAATGTCTGACATTCGGGAGTAAGCACGTGTTGCAGCCAAAGCAAAATGCACAGTTCGCCCGCACCTGGACGACCGGCTACGCATCGAGATGCGAAAAAATATACAACATTGCATTCCGCAGTAGCAAGTAATGATGGCGAAAACCGATCAACCTTGAGACGGCAAACGTTTTTATTATCTTGTGTTAAAAAGTTGAGTTGCCTTCTCGTCACTTGTGTTTGTGAGAGTGTGTTTTTATACAGTTTAACGAGCTCATAACTACACCATTGTTGAGAAATTTCGGATACCTCCAACAAATACATCAATTCACGAATAGTTCAATTTCTGACAAATTTAGTTGAAGTTTTTAAGACAGATTGGTTTAGTTTTTATCGTATTCTGAAGCTCACGGGCATTTGCAAATGTAAACAGACCAGCAGATAAACGTAATTGTGCGCGGAAGCTTCTACTGAATGAACCCAACAATATCAACTTGTTCATAATGATTCGAGTCCACCGAGACCCAGTGGAACGAATCGACACAAATAGCCCAACGGCAACGTTTCCTTAAATAGCACACGGAAAGTCGATATAACTTCATATCAACAAAACCATGCTTTCGTTTTTCGCGACTGTTGCTGACGCGATACCGAACAAACCCATTACTCGGTATTCCAGCCGTCAACCCGTAAGCAAATACATACATATAAAATTTATTTATACATTCACGCCAAAATTGTCTTCCTTGCAGCGCACATTCAATTGTCGTCACTGTTGTACTTGTTTATGTTTTGTTGTCAATATTGGTGTTCTTTTTATCCTGCATTGAATCTCCGTTCTTTCAGCTCAATTTGTTAGAGCATTATTTATTACCGTCCTTCGTGCCCACACTCGAGCATCAAGCGAGCTTTCTCGAATGTGTCCCACATGTTCTTCCGCAATGAAAAACCACCCTAGATTCCAGTACCACCCATCAACACAAAAAGAAACCGATGTTTGTGCACGGTCCATGCAGGTGATAGTGTAGGGTGGCCCATTAAATGACTTATTTCCGATCAACTTTTTCGTACTCATTTTCTCAACCACCCTCGCCAACAGTTAGTTTCCTTATCACAAGTATGAGTGACTCTCACACAGGCTAACCACCCTATATTTGGCTGTTCGCCAGAGGAAGGCTCCCCGTCAGCCAACATCCGTCAGTTCATGTATGATGAGTAGTGATGTAGCGTTAGAGTAACAGGAGAAAGAGGTTTTCACGGATGCTCCACATACAAGCGTGTCTCTCTCAATAGGGGCCTTATGTATTTGCACCAATACCTGTGCTCCATTCGTATCTGTTTTATCGGCTGATTGTGGCGGTGTGGGTGTTGGAATGGCATGGTTTGCCTATTGTATATGTACCTTAGTTAGCTGGGTAGGTAGGTTGAGTATTTATACTTATTTATGTACGTACTGTATTTTTTTGTTCTGTTCCTTGCACTGCAACTGGCTGATTGTGCCCGATGCGAATTAGACCGGTTGCGCGAGAGTCAAAGTCTCTGTCTGTGGCTGGAAGTTTTTCGACTGTTGTTTTACGTCGACGTGAGCACATTGATAACACTTTGCTACATGAACACTATGAGATATAGGTTGAGCGATATTCCCGGGAACTTGGAAGGTACATTGCTCTGAAGCACTCTGTGTTGAGGTCAAGAGTGATTGGTGGTGCTAAGCATATGTTAAATATGTTGTAACAGTATTGATTGATTCCTTGACATATCTTGCACTAATTGTTTAACCTAAAGTAGAAGCTTTAATGATAGTGATTTCGGTAAAAGTTTACTATTCTTTGATTTTGTCTTTTTTCTCATAGAATCGCTCGTCATAGGCATCACCTCTGGGAGTATTTCGAAAATTAATAAAAGCACTGGAAGACGTTTATGTATTTTTTCACAAGCAGAAAAAATTGTAAAAATCCGGGTAATTCTATTTTTTTGCTAATATAGTGGACAACAACAATTCTAATTTGTTTGAACCGATGGTTTTTCGAAACATTTGATTTGAGTTTACGACAAACACGTGTTGTTTGAACCTGCGATATCTCGGTTTGAAAGAACTATTTTAAAAAAGATGTTTGATTTTGTAATCCAATTAGTGTACTAATCGAGACAGACAATCACATTTATCATGCAAACAATCTACCAGGTGTGCGGTTTTGGGGTGAAACATGATTTGTGATTCTCCTGATACATACTTAAATTTGAAACTCTTCCCCTGATTAGATAGTGAAGTGTTTGGCCAGAATTACAGTTCATAGGGTATCAATTTATCGTTATTTCTAATAATTTATGTGAATTCTAGAATTCTTTTGTCTAAACCAAGACAATCGTTATTATAATGCCAGCAAGCAACCAATCCGACTATTGATAATTTTTCAAGTGGAAAGAGAAATAAAAAACATTCGTTTTCATTGTGCAATTGTTGTATTTATGCAAAACTAGTTGATATCCTACGGTCCGAAATTAGGTAAATCGAGAGTTAATGCATGATGAGATTTGTATCAATTTTGTCACAAAATGCTGGATGTCATTCATTATCGTGTCCCGTTCAATGCGATTGTTTACGATCGAAATGACAAAAACAAAAAACCTTTTTCAATCCACCTAGTGATGTAATGATACCTTTCTCATATTACTTATATTTTCCAAAATATCATTATAAGAATTTGCGTAGATTTTTTTTTTCAATCTTGAATAAAATTAGAAACTTTCTTTGGGTATAAATTAACATAATCTTTTCAAATTGTAAACAGTTATGTCAAGTATATAAATTTTTTTCTTTATTTTGCATCGTCGCACTAAAAGATTATACACACTTTACCCTATAATTCTGGAATCGGAAATCAGACCCGGATGAAATTAAACAGCAACCTATGAGACTATAGAAACTGTTATTTGAGCCTGTTTGTGGAAATCGGCCGAATCATCTCTGAGAAAATGGAGTGAGTCTCGTTTTAAACCTTTTGACCTCTACTTCTGATACTTCAGGAACCGGGAAGTAACTAATATTGAATCAGTTTTAAGCCAAATCTTGAAGAATTTTACCCTTCATCGCTCAAAATGACGGTGTGAAATTCAATAGCAGCCTATGTGACTACGAGATTTTTCATATTATGAGTGACATTATTTGACACATACACACACAGACACATACATTGCTCAGCTCGATGAACTGTGTCGAATGATATAGAACACTTAGCGCTTCGGGCCACTTTCCACTAGCCAATTTTTCAAGTGATTGTATAAACTTTCTATATGAGAAAGGCAATAAGTGCACTTTTCTAGAAAAGCATCGTTATCGCGATCTTGTAATAACACCAACAAGAAGGTACAAATTGAAAAAAAGGATTAGAAATTTACATATTTTTCACCTGAGAAATATAGATTTAAACGTGGCAACCCTGCACGCTATACGAAATTGAACAAAGCACGCTGCGAATGGAGCAAAGTCGCACATACCGACGCGTACCAGTTCTGCATCATCATTTTGAATTTGTATGTTTTGACACTCATCGTTCTATAATTTCGGAACCGGAAGTCGGATCAGAATGAAATTGCACAGTATATTTAAAGACAATGAGAGCTTTAATTTGAATCATGATTCGTGAAAATCGGCTTAGCCGTTGCTGAGAAGTAGTTTTATATATTCCCTAACTAACATGATCTGCCAATTAGATGAATTTAGCAGTAAGTTTTATAAAAATGTGCACCTCGTTTCGCCATCGCTTGTGAAAAAATACTCATAAAATTTTATATTTTCACTAATCGCGCTGTAATACCGGAACCGGAAGTCGGAAGTTTTTGGGGACTTTTTTTACAATTTTAAGACCTTTTATTTGCTTCTTAGTTTGTGAAAATCGGTTAAAAAATTTCTGAGAAATTCGATTGCGCATTTTTTCATAAATTTGCACATATTTCCTTGTAATTCCGGAACCGGAAGCCGGATCCAAATAACTCAGAAAAATTGTATGAGGCTATAAGTCCTTTCATTTGAATTTAAGTTTATGAAAATTGATTCAGTCATCTCTGAGAAACGTGTGACTATTTTTTTCTATTTTTGGTGCATATCACCCTGTAATTCTGGAACCGGAAGTCGGATCCAAATGAAACTCAGGAACTTTGTGACCTTAAGACCTTTTGAGTGACTTTATTTGTCACATACACACACACGCGCGCGCACACACACACAGACAGACATTTCGTGATCTCGACGAACTTAGTTGAATGGTATATGACACTCGACCATCCGGGCCTCGGTTGTAAAGTCGGTTTTCACAGCGATTGCATAGCCTTTCTATATGAGAATATCGTGAGATGAAATAATCTACAGAACAAAAAGCACTGGTGACTAGAGTCAACTATCATTGGTTACAAACAGTGCTAAGTTCAACCTTCAGTGAATGAAATTGAAATGAAAAAAAAATTCAATAAATCCAATTGAACTAAACTGAAAGTGTTCTACATACAGTTGATTGCCCTGGGAATCTACAATTCATTCGGTCACTTTCAAGAGACGGGATAAGCACCATGTAATAAAATAAATAAATGTAATGTACTCTGATCTGAATGTACTCTCAATCTAGGCTCTCTCTGATTATTCTCCTATCGGGTCACGAAAATTCCGGCTTTTTGCTATTTTCATAAAGAAAGGTAATGCAATGACTACGAAAACCTACGGTTTTTATCCGAACTTTTAAAGTTTTGCGGTTTTTTTAATGCAAATTTCCAGTTTTTTCTAGTTTTTGAGCGAATTTTTGAAGTTATGCGAGTTTTTTATGTGAATTCTCGAAATTACTATTGTACGGAATATTTCTCATAAACTTATTTTGCATAATTTATACAATAATATAAATAAATAATCGATACAATAGAAGGATGCAGCGCGCTTAACGTCGAGCAAATCTGTCAATAACTTTATCAATAAAACCGCTTCGATGTTGCAACTGAGACAGCAATTTGTTTTCAACAGCCATAAGCATAAGCCACTGAAACCTCTCCAGAAGGTGTGCATATAAGTTTTCACAGAGCCACCCGTGACAGAGAGAACAACAAATATGAGCTGAGTAATTCCTTTTCTTCCTGAATCTGTGCAGTAACTCATGTGCACGGCAAACACACTAACACAGCAACAAGAGATACTTGAATTTTTAAGTTGGATGTAACAGATCGGCTGAAAAGTTCGTATCGTTTCTATGAGAGGGCGCCACTAGAATTAAATCCATACCATTTTCAGTTAGTACCAACCTTCAAAAGATACGTGTATAAATTTGACAGCTGTCTGATCATTAGTTTGTGAGATATTGCATTTTGAGTGTAGTTACTTTTGTTATTGTGAAAAAAATGGAAAAAAAGGAAATTCGTGTGTTGATGAAACACTACTTTTTGATGAAAAAAAGTGCCGCCGATACCAAAAAATGGCTTGATGAGTGTTATCCAGACTCTGCACCGGGCGAAGCAACAATTCGTAAGTGGTTTGCAAAATTTCGTATTGGTAATATGAGCACCGAAGACGATGAACGCAGTGGACGTCCAAAAGAGGCTGTTACCAATGAAAACGTGAAAAAAATCCACAAAATGATTTTCAATGACCGTAAAGTGAAGTTGATCGAGATAGCTCACACCCTAAATATATCAAAGGAACGTGTTGGACATAATATTCACGAATATTTGGATATGAGAAAGCTTTGTGCAAAATGGGTGCCGCGTAAGCTCACAATCGATCAAAAACAACAACGAATTGATGATTCTGAACAGTGTTTGGAGCTGTTATATCGAAATAAAACCGATTTTTTTCGTCGATATATAACAATGGACGAAACATGGCTCCATCACTTCACTCCGAAATTCCCACTTCACACACGAAATTACTTTTTCTCCATTTTTTTCACAATAACAAAAGTAGCTACACTCAAAATGCAATATCTCACAAACTAATAATCAGACAGCTGTCAAATTTATACATGTATCTTTTGAAGGTTGGTACTAACTGAAAATGGTATGGATTTAATTCTCGTGGTGCCCTCTCATAGAAACGATACGAACTTTTTAGCCGAACCGTTATATGAGATGTAAATATATGCAATTTCGGTGCACAAGGCAAAATACTCGAGTTTAGAGCGCCACGGCAATGTGATATAAAGAGATCGCAGCTCAGGAAAAATTTGTGCATATTATGCTATGGACAAAATTGCTTATGCTTTCATCCAATAAATAGAGAATCTAAAAAATGATTGAATGCGGATGGGGATGCAGTTATTTCTTTCAATTTGACCGGTAGTGCAATGCACGTGGTGCACATGAGAACTAAACGCCATTGGCTATTCGGAGTTATTTTATGGGTTAACCTTACTTTGTGCTAGGGCACATAACCAATTTCAATATCTTTACGTTTCGTCTTGGACTCGTCAGTGCAGAGCAGTTCAAATTGAACTGCTTACTGCGAACTTAAACAGTTCATTTTGAACCGCTAAGCAGACATAAAGTTATTGCTATTTGCAACACACTTGTAATAAGCACCGAAGTGGTAAGTCAGAGTTCCCGAAATAATGGAGTTTGTAAAATGTGTAGTCATCTTACAACGATTCAAGATAGACTTCCTGAGACTAAAGGATAAAACTAGTGCTGTTTAGAATAAATTATGACATCGGAGCTTTAGGTCGTAAAAATAATCGTCAAAAATCCGTAGTGAAAAAAGCCACCAACAGAAACATTAAAAAAATAGTACTATAATTTTGTCTAACTAAAAATTCAAAAGAATGGCACCTCTACAATTTATTATCTTAGATTGAAAGATTATTTTATATGGCAAAACAAGGAGAAAGGATTTTTGAGCATTCGAATAAAAAAGATGACAGTAGCACCAACTATGTTCATTTACATTCAGTTTTAAAATAATCATTCAATATTTATTACGGAAAAATTTGTTAATTATAGTATATCTACACAACAAAATTATTTACGAAAAACCGAAAGAATAGTGTATATTTATTACACAGCTAATTCCGTACTGAAAGCTTAATTTAAAATGACAGTGTAGGGAAAAAACTATTTGTAGAACATTCTTGCTACCCTCTTCTCTCAAAAGTCCCGGTTTTACCAATCATCAACAAATGAAATGTGCATCTTCAATACAGATGCAAAGTGCCCTTGCACATAATGTATTACTACCAACACAGCCGACTGTATGACCAATCAACAAATGTTCCTCCAAAAAGATCCTTCTCTTCGAACTCACTGATACCGACGATGACGACTACGATGATGATGATGATGATGATGATGAAGATAATGTGACTGTATGAGTACACGCTGCCTTCCCGTGAACCACCCAGCTCACCAGCCCACAATGACATTCGGATGATCTGTGGATGGAGTCGGGTGGCTCGGGTATTTAGCACTCGTCACTATGGAAGCATTCCAGTGTAGAAGATGGCCAGAATGAAGAATTGAAACAAATTTGGCTCTGATTATGTACGTGTGGGAGTTATCTGCTAATTGGTTCGTTAAAGCGTACGATAATCTTCAACCATAGGCGGTAAATTTGCTGAAAACAACTCCGGGCGATGTGTATTTTTCATGAAAGCTATTCAAATAGTAAACCGAATATGCGAAATTTTGATGTTTGGCCCTGTTTTGAGACAAAAAACAATGCTTTGTCGATAGCAAGGTACAAGAATCGAATTTTACGGTGAATTTCGTTGCCGAAAGTCTTGCCGGCTCAGTTGTTCACCTTCAAACGTCACAGTTTTACTCACTCGTGGTTTCCATTCGGCATGGAAATGTTGGCGAAATCAAAGCATTTGCTTGAAAAAAGAAGAAAAGAATGCTACCATTGATGTACATAATCAGCCGTCCTACTTCAACTTATTTGCCTGGTATTGCCTTCTGATGAATTAGTATGAAAGAGACACACGAGGTGGCAAGGAATCATGATCCTCGAGGCGAATTATATGCAGAAGGCAAAAAATAGCATAACCACTGTTTACGTAATGGGGCTTATTTACATTATGTATTTTCCGGATGGTCATACGCTAGGTGTCATAAGAACAAAAGAGTACAAAGCTTCCCTCTCACTTTATCTGTCGTCTGTTTTTTTTTCTCAGCTAGCGAACGGAAGGAAGGTATATCGGGAAGGGGACAGCGAAGATTCACCCCCAGAAATGGAGCCGACAGAGGTGAATGTTGTCATAATGTAGTCTCCGGTGATGGTGCGCACGGTGGGAATAACTAGCACTCGTTCATTTTTCTTTGAATCGACGACATCTCAAACTTTCTGTGTTTAGTAATATAAATGAATAAATGTGGAAACAAGAGTAGCCACAAACCAAAGTTTTCTTCGTCACTAAGACTAGCCACAGTTAACTTACGAATGTATATCTCAAAACTATTGGATTGGATTAAAATAACAAAAATATTGGTAAAACAGTTGCACAAAATTTGATGGGTTGAGTGAAAAGCAAAATCCAGGATTTCGGGATGAGTACGAAATAGAATAGAATGGGACTTTCATCTTTATCGAATTGGAAAATAACCACTAAACAGCAACATTAATTTTGATTAAACTCATAATATTCATAAAACTGATTTCCCAACAAATTCTATATGATTACAATTGTCATAACGGTTCAAAATAGAGAAAGTGAAGACTTAATGATTTGGCTACTCACTCTCCTCGATTCTTCATCTTGCTGAGTCCCTGTAAACCATTCTGATGAAGCATATTTGAGAACATAACTAACTAGAAATTCAGAACAAGCCATTGACATAGAATAAGAAAAAAAACTAAAAAGTAACATCGTGTAATTCATGAAAAATCGAAAACAAAACTCTTTACGTAGATTTTGTTCCTTCCGCTCCAATAGAATTCGTAGCTGATGCAGAATCATTGCAAAGCCAGTGATACGATCCATTAGACACTAAGCAACTTTCCAGATCGGGACTCAAACATACAACTGCTTAGTAAGACCCGCTCAGTGTACTTTGAACCGTCCTCCCGGGGCCAGATCACGATGCAGAAGGCACTGGTGGCCACCAGAGCTTGTTTTTATTGTGGTTTTGAGTTTCGAACGAAACTTCAAAACCAAATTTGAACGAAATGAGGAATTCCAGATATTTGAAAAAAATAACCGAAATTCCAACAGAACAAATTCAATGAAGGTTCTTCTTCCATGATATGAATAGAACAGTTTAGTTTACAGTTATTATTTAATGTATGAATTCTACAATAAGAATTAAAAACACATTTCGCCTATCTTACAGACAAAATTCCTTGACAACATGCCTAAAACAAATTTCGTTTCTTCGAGTAAACTGGTGATTCCAGACAGAGTGAAATCTGGAAATTACAGCGGGTGCGACAATATTTCTTACTATTCTGAAATCTCTTTCGTTTTATTGGTTAGTTACACCTAATGTCATGTTTTATTTCTCACGATTTATACAATGATAAACAATTTGATCGAAAAAAAGCTTGCAGAAAAACAGCTCAAAGGTAGATAAGTTGGCGTGTAATCATCTAACACCATCGCCACAACATAGTTCTTCAAGTGTACCATATAACTTATAAATCGAGAGGTTTCCAGATTTTTCTTATGAGATCCTATCTATTATCAATAATATTATGAGCAAAATGATTTAAATCGTGAAGATATTTATGGGAGATGAGTTATTGCTGACGCTGACCTGTGATTTCTTAATTATGGTACCGATAATTGATTTGTTTCCGTGAATTGAACTCATTCGACGGTGTTGTAAATAAAAGAAAAGTTTTCTTACTTTGGTTCCATAGTTTCACTAGATTTATTATGCACTCAATCTACGAACTGGAACTTTTCTTTTTTTCCGTTTCCGAATAGCAAATGTAAGCATACTTATGTCGACATGGACTATACTTCACCCTGGTTAATTCACCTAATGGTGTAGGGATGCCTTTCTAATTACGCGTTCATATGATCACTAAATTTATGTGACTGTGAAAACAGTGACTTTGTGAGAGTGTAATGACGTGACATAGTGGAATTCAACGGTACAACAGTACTATTAGTTCATATAATGTTAGAAGTTTTTTGGCCACCGGTGCTTCCGGAACTATAGATCGAAGACCGGTGAAACATAATTGAACTTGTTTGGTTTTTGTTTGACAGATCTGATGATGATGATGATGATGATGATGATGATGTTCCCACCTCATCCCCCTACAAATCGTTTTCTTTTGTTCAACTAGTAAACAAAAGAAAACGATCTGATTAATCTAGCAGGTATAGGTTCTTATTCAAAAGAACGACTGACCTCAAAACAACATTCAACATAACACCCATATACAAGGTGAGATGAAAAAACTGCAACAAAGTAAAACGCCATAATTTTTTCATTTTTTTATTAAATTTTATTGAATGAAAGCAAAAAATGTCGGAAATAACATCAAATTTGAGAATCGGTTTAGATTTGTTCGAATTGGCCACCTTTGGCACGAACTATGGCCTTCAAACGGCCAATGAAACCATCACACGCTGCCCGAAAGTGGCTCTGCGGTATTTTGTCCCATTCTCGGCGAAGCGCTTGCTTGAGATGATCGACACTTTGGTATTTTTTAGTGCCAACCTTGCTTTCCAAAATACCCCAGGCACAATAGTCCAACGGATTGGCATCCGGAGATTTTGGTGGCCATTGTGCGGTGGAAATGAAGCGAGGAACCTCATTTCTTAACCATTCTTGGGTGGCGCGTGCTGAGTGCGATGGTGCTGAGTCCTGTTGGAATGTCCAAGGTCTGCGGCCGAAATGTTTGCGTGCCCAGGGCTTCAGAACTCCCTCCAAAATATTTTCGCGATAGATTTGCGCATTTATTTTGACCCCACGGTCGATGAATACGAGCGGCGAGCGACCATCGGCTGTTATGGCGGCCCACACCATCACCATGGCCGGCTTTTGAGTTCTGGTGGCCAACCGAAGTTGCAAATTTTCAGCTGACCTCTCTGGCAAGTAAACACGATCATTTTGTTTGTTTACAAACTGCTGGATAACGAATGGTTTCTCATCGGAGAAAACCAAATTCGGCAGTTCACCACTTTCGGCCAAGCGAAGCAACTCTTTAGCTTTTTCGAGTCTAACTTTTTTTTGCGCATCAGTAAGATCTTGCACTTTTTGGAACTTCAATGGCTTTAGTCCAAGCTCATTTTTCAATATTTGCCGAATGGCATATTGCGATATGTTCAGCTCACGAGCCATTTTTCGGCCACTGCGACGCGGATTTCGTTCAATTCGCTTCTTCACTTTTCGAACCATTTCTGCCGATGTTGCTGTTTTTTTTCGTCCACTTCCTTGACGTCGGGCTACGCTACCAGTATCACGGTAACGAGCGATGGTACGAGACACAAAAGATTTATTCACTTTTAAATGCTGGAGGGCTCTAACGATAGCCACTTGTGGTTTTCCAGCCAAATGCAAAGCAATCACACTATCACACTTGAATTCCATCACAAATAACTTTTTTTCTGAAAAATTCCCACCAAAATGCTTTTGTGCGCTTGTAAATAATATAATGAGCTGTCACTAGAATAAATCTGACAGCTGTGGGACGAGCGGTTTAGAAATGACAGCAGTCTGAAGTTGGTTGCAGTTTTTTCATCTCACCTTGTACTATTCGAATGAGTACGTACAAATAATTTCACTCAATTTTCTCGGAAATGACCCAACCGTTTTCTACAAACTCAGATTCGTATGAATAGTCGTATGCTCCCAAACAAGGTTCCTGAATTACGTTTGGATCCGACTTCTGGTTCCGGAGCTACAGGATGATATGTGAAACGAAATTAAAATAATGTTACTCATTTTTCTCGTAGATGGCTGAACCGAAGTAAGATTCAAATGAAATCTGGGAACCATAAAATATTAAAATGAAAGGTCTTAAGATCCTATAAAATATTTCGCTATTTAGTCAGATCTAACTTCCGGTTTAGGTGATACAGGGTAAGTATAAAAATGTCCATTTCACATAAATTTATTAGGTTTATCGGGTTTGTAGATTTGGATAGTCGATAACCAAATAAACTTATTTCAGTTGTTGCGGTATTCAGTTTTCGATTCGGAAGGTACCCAACAACTTAATTCGCACTATGATTTCTCAAAGATGTCTACACTGGTTTTCAAACAGTTTGAATCAAATGTAAACTATACAGCTCCTCAGGTGGATTTAACTGACTTCGGCTACACCGATTTTAGAATTCCGGTTGCAGTATCGAACCGTTTCTCGAAGCTCAATCGTTTTCTCAAAATAGGCCGAATCAAATTCAAATTAAAGGATTTATGGTCACATACAAAATTAATTCATACAACGATTTTGGAATTTCTAGGTTATGAGTTCATACCGATAGAGAAGATGACACTTCAAAAAAGCTTCAAAGTTGAACTCAAAACTATTGCAATTTATACGTCAAATTAATTTATGGCCGAACGAATCGTTTTCGGTTATGCTGGTTTCTGAATAACGGTTCTGGTAGTACCGTAAGTAACCGTAAACTCTAAAATGGAATTTATTTCGACATCTCATGGAAGGTTCAATCGATTATTACACGTTTAGATTAAAATTCGATCCGAGTCCTGATAACTCTGAGTACAATTATCGAATGAAATTTACCAGTTCAGGATGCATGTGTTAGTTTGAGATTCATCACAACCTTATAAAATCAATTCGAATTGCTAACCAAACGGCTTTTTCAAGCACCTCTAGTCCACCAAATTCCGTACAGACTACAAAACCAATCTGCGATCGGTGAACATTGAGCCAAATGGAGTCTCACAGCCGATCAAAATCAACCTACGATCACCCGACTTTTTTTCTGCTTCGGTTCTTGATTCACACATACAGCTGAATGTACAGCTCAAACATAGCCGAAGAAGAAAAAAGTCGCAGTCGAATCGGCCTAATGTTGGTTACCCTTTTTGGTACGACGGCAAAATTCTGTGAATTGAAAATCGAATTGCTACCGCATCCCCCATATTCGCCAGGTTTAGCCCCAGTGACTATTTCCTGTTCTCAGATTTAAAAAATAAAACAATCTTACTGGAAAGAGATTTGAATCGAATGATGAGGTCATTGAGGAGATTGACTCGTTTTCTGGAACTTTGGGATACCTGATTGGGTTCAACTTCTTAACACGGAAATTAGGACAAATTAAGGGTACGAACTATGAGGCTTATCATCCGAAATCCAGGTATAAGTATCCATAAATAGATGGTAACAAAATACGTTCCATAACCCACTTAAACTGACGTTGGACTAGTGGAATGCGGTTATAACGAATTATAACCACACAAATGAAAATTTTGGTTACAATATTCTAAGCTAATAGTTATATTCTCAATAAATATTCTACAGAAAAATGAACAGTAGTATTAAGGCTTGCTTAATCAATTCAATAAATTGAGAGTTGTTAAGTTGAATTATTTTCAAACCTAATAATTTAAACAACTACTTAAACAATCATGTAATATGTATCATTAACAAATCAAGTCAACTAATGCGAACCACAATTAAAGCTTCGCGTGTATGGAGCACGCTGTATGCTTATCAATATACAAACACTTAAAGAACGTAATATTTTTTCAATGCTTTATTTTATTAACGACGAACACGGAAGTTATTTTCAGAAAGACACAGTAGAATAAAAATATGCAAAAAATAATCCAATCAATCGAACAATGCGTGACTATAACCAATTTTGTAATCATCTTGACCTTATCATGTCAAAAAATCAAATTGAAACCCAACTTTATCGTAGAAATAATGCGTAGTATAAGTAAACTTTGAATGTGAAACAACATCAACGCGCATCAAACTTCCCATCTCCTTCTGGCAAAACTCCTTTACGCAGGGTCATGGTCGACGTTAGTAGCTTTCATCCCCGTTTTCGAACACAGAACACGTTATTTGCGCCTATCGTGGATCATTGCCTTGATATCCAGAGGGCTTTCGAAGGCGAATTGTGCGCGCGCTCCGACCTCCGGGCGGCGCTGCTGTTGATTTGCGATGTAACACGATCTGATTCACCGTTTGCCAGTGGGTAGATAAGAAGGAAAAAAGTTTCTTGTTTGAATAAGGAACCGGCAAGACACCGGCTCGGACCGGTTTTCAAGGTCGATCACAGGAAGATATATGGTGCTTGTTGGGACCGATGGTGAGATTCACAGTCAGAACAGGTGAAGGGTTCGAACGAATGTTTCAAATTCGATTTCCGTAACAAGAGAACAGGTTGAGATTTATGAGTCTACTTGCCTCAAAATTATACTTACTTTTCTCTAGCTTGTGCATCCGACGGCACCGTTGTCGCCTTCCCTTTAGCATACATGTTGATAACACTTAATATTTGAAATATTTTCCTTCACTATAAATTTGGCTGCAGCAGCTCTCACTTATTTTTACCCTTTATTATCTATTATGGTACACACGAAATCACACACGCACGTACATTCATGGAACAATTTCTTCGCTTCGTCGGCACAGCAAACTACTCCACGAGCCGTTTTCCCTTCCTGTTGAGCAACGACTATTTTCCGGATGGTGGCAAAAGTAGTACTAGTACTATTTCACTGTTGATTGTTTGACTCTCTTCCGCTGAAGGATCCCACTACAAGATAAAAACAAATGAGAACATAATTAGTCCATTAGACGCCGACATAAGAACTCTTGTTGTAGATTTTCAAATACTGTTTGATGTGCAAATAAATTGGGAACTGACAAACACACACCGTGTTTCATTAGCCATTTAATTGGCAAAATCCACATGAACTCATATTCGCTTGGAACAAAACTACTAAGCAGCTATCCGAAATTAATTTGATCCTAAGTTGTTTCTAATATAATAAACCTGAAATATTCACATACTTTCATATATTCCTGAAAAATTGCATTTAAATCAGCAACAATAACTAATACAGACTGCAACAATTCTATCAACTCCTATCAACTCCTAACTATCAGCACTGAATGGAAAACTAGTCATACACCTACACATAAAAGAAAGAACACTACTACAATAAGCAATACGTCATTCCTCTGCGCTAGATCAGAATATACCGAACTAATAATGTTGTTAGGATGCGGGTGATTCAAACAAATACAACCAAAACTATCATCTCGACTGGCTAGCAAAGGATAAATTTCCTAACAAACAACAACAATATTATGTGCCATTGTATGCCTGTGATTGTGTTGGCCCGTCCTGTTTGCTGTATGACTGACGAGGAAAGAATATCAAACAAGCTAGCTAGATTGACAGAGATAGTGAGTGGTAAAAATAACATTTCAACCGTTCCGTCTAAAGTTTACTTGCATGTAGCAGCATGTTCACATTCTCGGTATTAGAAGCGGCAAAAGAACTAGACCAAAAAACGGATCCATGGTTAAACGACATCATAGATAACCCATCAGTGGATGATAATGCGTACAGTTCGAATAAAGATGATGGTGGTTCCTCGTGTTTAAATTGTCCTGGCAGTGAAGAAGTTTGGGGGCAAGTCAGTAACCGTTCGTGGTTCGCTAGGGAAATATGTTATTTCTTTCTTTTTATTTTTTAAATTTTTGGTGGTTGTTCAAAGTGAAAACTACGATTTATCACGAAAAATCCGCAATATTGTAGCTGTAAAACCTCCCCGAAGTAACAAACAACAAAAAAGAAAACGTTGGAGTCTGGTTTTTCATATGTAGAAAGTGTGTGCAAAATTTGAAAAAAATTAGTGCAGTAGTTTTTGAGTGATGATGGACACGGACTTCCAGAACCTGCTTACGAAGAAAACGCGTTTAAAGTTTTTTGTCAACAAAATCGAAGGATTCATTATTCTAGGGAGCCCGTATGGTCTAACGTTTTAAAATAATCATGTATTTTCTTTAGTATTCTGTTCTAGTAAAACACTTCAAGAATGTTTTGTCAAGTTTTGAAGTCAATCGAAGTATAAATCTTGGGCCTGTGCGCCGAGCTCTTGCTTCTTCGCAGAATGAGATAGCCAAAAAACAATTTTTTAACAATAATTCTAACAAGGAAAATCTGATGACAGTAATATTTCTTGCACAAATTAAAAACTGTATTGAAGTTTCAGTCTTGTACCCAGGATTTCGTTTGGGAGGGGCCCACAAATAAGAAATAACGCATCTAACTGATGATTCTTTATGTGTTCAGTTCTAGGTGTGCCTTTAGTATCTTTTTTTCAAGCGTGAGTGCCAAGTAATTAGCTATTTAAATAAATACTCTCACATATTTTGGATTGGATAGTGAGATATTGAAGCAATAAGTTCTATGTGTCAAAGGGAAGAGATCGATTTTTTACATTTCTTTTTTCATATCGTCTCATAGTTCGGATTCGTCTTCTGGTATTGGGAAAACTGAGTGAAGAATTAAAACCTTCAATTTCAAGGGTGTGTTCTTATAAGTGACGATGTAAAAGGATCAAATATTTTGAAATTATTCAGTAAGTAAGCTCTTCTAGTTTGCAAAATTTGTTGATTATTAATCGAGCCGATTACAATAAAATTATATTCAAAAGGGGATGCAACTACAGAAAAATTTTATTAGCAGCGGTCAAAAACTCCAAAACGGAATTCACATAAATTTCTCAGTGATGACTAGGACGATTTGCACAAATGTAAGAATAGATTCAAATAAAAGGTTTTAAGGTTTCATAAACTTCTATGCTGCTTCAACCGAATCTGGCTTCGGAACAGATTCCGGAAGTAGCGATCAGGACTCTGAAATGAAGCTCACACTATGCTCGTGTCTACCGGCGCATTGTTTCGAAAAACTACTGTGACAAACCCAAAGAGCCGACTTGCATCAGCATAGGCGAACATGCGTCCGAAGTGTGCTCGCGTTCCTCTTTTTAATACTGAGTATGCAAGTGCGGCATCCAGCGGCAGGACATCTTTTTCATTCGCGGAATCTTGCTTAAACTATGATTGCTCAGTACTAATCCTTATGGCACTTTCTGGTCATCCAGTGCCATTTCCTTTAATTTTGACATCGTTATGGATGGCCTGCCGCTGCGGGCTTCTCTCGAAACCACTATTTCAAAGTGTAGTCTTCAGGAGCAAGCCCCGTAATATTCATTCAGCTTGTGCCTCAAAAAAAAAATTTAAGAATGTAATCACTGTGAAAAGTGACTTTTGATCGGAGGCTGAATTCCACATACGATTCGAAGAAGTTCGTCGAGATAAACCAAACCTAAACTTCAAAACAAACTTAAATTTCGTTGAAAGGTCTTGTGGTCAGCTATGACCTTCCAGAAATTTATCTAGCTCCGACTTCCGGTTCCAGAATTACAGAGTTATTAATGTTTGAAAGTGAAACACTAACTTTTCTCGGAAATGGCGGAACCGATGTTCATAAACTTAATATTGAATGAAAGGGCTTAAGATCCAACAGAACAAAACCTGAATTTCATTTAGATCCGACTTTCGGTTCTAAAGTTACAGGATGATAAGTATAAGAATCAAATAAATTTAAACTGGTTGGTAGAATCTTCTAATTAGCAGAACTTGTTAGTTGATGGCCATACAAGTCACTTCTGTTCCCGAAATAGTGACTATTTCCGAAATAGTGATTCAACCGCTTTTCACAAACTTAAGTTAAAGTGAAAAGGTTTATCATCTCAGAAATTACTGTGAAAATTTGTATGTATCCGACCTCCTGAAATTAAAAACTTTTCCAATATGAAGGTCCTATTAGTTGATGACCAAACTTAGTGGGTTTAGCTATACCGGTTCTCAGATCCCGGTTCCAGAAGTACCGGAAGTAGTGGTCAAATGAATGTATGAATAGTATGTATCAAACCAACCGATGTCAGATTTCGGGAGGGGCCAGAGCCCATTGGGCCACCCTTTGGGTACATGACTGTAAAGCTTGCTATTTGTACCAATTGAATGGATTAAAATATGTTGCAACCAAAGTTTGGCCCACTTCAAATTAACGCATGTTTTATTCTTTCGTTTTCATGTGAATTTAACATTTTTCATTTTATAAATGTATATGTGTGTAACAACTTTCCTACTGTTTGATTTTGACATTTGTCTTTTACTTGCGAGAATGCTCGATACCATTCTCGCAAGTAAAAGGCAAATGTCAAAATCAAACAGTAGGAAAGTTGTTACACACACATACATTTATAGCAAAGTGGAGGAGCAAAGTGACAACATTTTGCTTGCACATAGCGAAAATAGGTCGCGCCATCTATGAGGAAAGTTAAAACACATATTTTCCTTTTTTTTGCACATTTTACCCCATAACTTCGGAACCGGATATTCAGGAATTTTGTATGGGACCACAAGACCTTCTGGCGGTCCTCTGGAAATCACGGATTTTTTTTCGTAAATTTGATTTATGTACTCGTTAGCTCCTCTCAAATTTCGCATTTTCAGTAGACGTTATTCTAAACTCGCTGTATCTCGAGAACGGTAACAATAGGCAAAATGCTGTTTACCAGTTTTTCAATTGAAAGTTTTGCATCCAATCGAACAATCGGGTCGGCAAATATTAATAAACAATATGAACAAGTTTCAAAAATTTTGTTACATCCAAAAGATAACTTTTTGGTCTATTATTTCTGTACCGTTTATGAGATACAGCTTTTTGGAAAATTTCAATAAATTTTTGTTTTAAGCCTTTCTCATAACTAGTCTAGAATCAAAATGGAAAACTGATGATGCAAATTTTCCTTTTTGGTCATGGAAAATGCTTATGCAAAATTTAAGCTAAATGTTTAAGTACAAAAATAAATCTACCTTCGATACAATATGGAATTGCTCATTCATAGGAGGTGTTGAATCGTTACTTTGTTTTTGAGGAAAAATGCTGCTTAATCCCTTTGAATTCTCGTTTAAGCTTACAAGGAGCATACTCCACCAATCGCGACTTGTGAACGCTGGTTTAAATGATTTAAAACTAAAGATTTAAGTAAGACAAAGAACGCACGGGTCAATTAAAACAAATGTTGAATTGCAACATTTGTGTAAATACTAAACACTACCGACAGCAAATGATGGTATTAAATCCATCATTACTCGACAAACGACCAGGATGCCTCATAAGACATGAGAATCATTTCGCAGCATTCTACCTTTTTAAATAAGTCAATAGTAGTTTTAAAACGAGTCTAAGATGTCCAAAATCGGTTCAGGCAAATTCTCCGATAAAGTTCAGCCGAAAGAAAAAAATCTGTCGGAAAGGTTACCTATACGAAAGACGGGAAAGAAGGTTTGAGATTTCTCCTGGAACTTTATATTTGTGATATTTCCAGAAAGGTCGATGTTTTGTTAAGTCCCGGAGGTCAAGGGAAGAGTTGGATTAAATTTATACGAATTTCAAAGCTTCACAATAAACGGCAGCGAACTATTGTGAAAACCCTAGGAAACTTTAAACAGTGATGTTGACAAGTTTTCAAAAAAAAAAAAGAAATGCCTCTTTTGGTAAGTTATCTGCATACGTGGAAAGCGAATTAAAATTTTCCATTCGCAGGCTCCACGATGGTTTAATTTAAAAGAATGAAGATCTGCAAAAGGACATTTCTGCCATTTTCGATTTGGCACAATGAAAGTCATTGTTTCGATCGCATTTAGATTCATGCCACTGTTCTAAAATCGTGTCCAAAACTGTCATGCAAATTGAGTTATTATCCATTCAATAGTTATACTGCCCATACTTGCATATCAGTCCCATATGGAAAATCGGCATGTCGAGAAAAAGACGATTAAAATTTTATTTTCGAATATTTTGATTTATTGTGCTACCTAATGCTAAATTATGGTATTATTACATGAAATATCAGAAATACACCATTGGTATTCCTATATTGCAACATATGAAATTATTGAAATTTACACTGGATGGGACTGATATGCGGGTACTTCACATATGGGACAGACATGAGTTGATATTTTTTTCACATTTTACTGAACAAAGCCTCAACTTTTATTGTAATTTCTGAGAATATATTGAGGATAGTTTGCATTCCTAAAGCTAACTCAATATTGGCGAAAATCGATATGGGACTGATATGCGAGTATGGGCAGTATAGTGTTGTAATAATTCCGTACACACCGTTTATGTTTTGATATAGTGACTTAATAATGTTTGAATGTATGGAACAGGATTGAACAGGAAAGGGCCTATGACAGAATTAGAATTTCGTTATCGTCTGATACAACTTGAATTGATGAATGAATTGATAAATATTTATCAAATCCAATTGCAACTATCGTAAAACCGACTACATTCTCGCATACAACACTCGATGCCAAATCATTCCTAATGCTCAAGCTTTTTTGATCATCATCATCAAGAAGTAGTTCGCGTTCACCGGAAACAAAACCGTCACACCGAGTTTACATACCTGCTAGGAAAGCGCTTGCTTGTCCCCGAAAAATCTGAGGTACCTAGGCCTCCATTTCTGCTTGTAGGTAAGGTACCTAGCCGGTGAAGCAAGCAAAAAAAGCGAGTGACCAGCAAAAAGTAACATGAAAACTTTAACTGTACTCAATTTTTCTTCGTTTTACTTGCTACTACTGGACGGTCGTTCGTTGATTTCGCTTTTTTTTTTCTTTTCCCCCTTTGCTTTTCTGTTGTTGCGTACAACCTCATGAAAGTGTCTCAAATACAGCGGGAAAATATGCAACGAGAGGCGAGTGGAAAAATAATAACCATTCAATAGAGAAGGTACATATATATTGGGACGTCAGATCGCACGCATACTTCAGACATCGCTAGCGGATCAGAGGAGCCACGAATGTCGCACTTTGTTTTTGGATTGTTTTGTTTGGTTAGTTGGTGTACTGCATTCAGCACGGTAAGCAGGGATGCCAACGGTTGTAAAATAATCATCGCATTATTATGGGAATTAAATAGATTTGAATATTCAGCAACCCAGTGATTAAAAATAATATTTTCATGTAGTAAATCTTTAAGAAATTGGAATAGAGATATCAAATCAGCGGTGTCGAATTTGTTTAACCTAAATTGGTTCGCCCTGCTAGCATACCCGTAAAAAAACAAACAATAGATAGCAGAAACTATTGATTATTAGTCGGATCTATGAGGTTCAATACACTGCATTGTATTTTGATGACTAATTTTCATGTATTTGTTGTGTTTTCAACTGTATGTAAACTATTCACTCTATAGTTACTTGAGAGAAAAAATGCTTGGGAAATTGAAGACTTTCAATGCATTTTAACAATTCATTCCAACGTCCATAAAAACACATTGAATGAATTTCAAATATTTTTCTACAACAATATGTAGTATCATTTTATATTATAGTTATTCGTTTAGATTCAATCGTCTCTTGAATAGGTCCTTTTGATCTGTTCTAAATCTAAGACAACAAGATACATTCTAATTTAGGACGGATAACATCAGAAGATGAGAAGGTTTTTTTTACACTGAACGAACACTGCTTTTTTGAACATCCTAATCATCTCTGCACCACATCAGAATATGTATGTATGTAAGTAGGTTTCTTCGTTTTTCCTCGGTTTTAACCTTTACGACATTCTCCGAGGGACAAACCAGAATGGAAAAAGCAATGCCAGAATATTCCTTTGTTAACAAACCAGAATAGAAAAAGAAATGTTTGTTTTTTTTTGGCAATTCCGCTTGTGTATTGTAAAAAACACCCAACACCAGACGACTACTCATTGATAATAAAGCTTCAAAATAGAGTTGAATCTTTTGTTTTTTTCACTCACTCGTTTCCGATTTGATCGTACAAATTGAACACACTAAGAAAAATAATTAACATTACACATGACGTAAATTAAATCATCCCAAACGTAAAAGGGTATTACGTTTTTGAAAATATGTTGTGTGTTATAATGCGTAAATCATCTGTATTAGTTGTTAAATCAATTACTTTGTTTTAAATTCTCTTCCAATTAATTTCAAGCCAGTTTTGCACGGTTAGAGAACGATTCGTCTCAGCCTTCTGTTTAACGAATAACATATCTTCAGAATTTTTACAAAGAAAAAACACTATGAGCAAATTTATTACTTTTAAATTGTAAAATCATATTCTAGTGTTAAAAGACTATTTTTCATTGGGACAAAAACTTCAAGCAGTAACTTCTTCATTTTCGAAAATGCAGTAATAAAATTAACATCGAACGTTGGTTTTAATAACAACTTTTTTCGGGCAACATTCGAATTTTTCTAACTAATAACCCAAATCATTTCCTATAACTTCTTCTTGGACTCCATTTTTGTACAAATAATGGTTCTTGAGTTACAACGATTCAAATAAAGTACATGCCAAAAAAACATCCGACCTTCTAACCTTTTAATTAGTCTTCAGTCGAATTGGTCTTTCCGACTGTGCAAAACGAATGGTGTGCTGAAGACGTGTGCTAAGTTTCATCCTAATAAGATTATGTGAAATCTAATAACTAGTTACCCATTTCTCAAACATAAATCCAACCGGACTGAACTTCTATACAGACCAAATTGTAGATTCGTCTTGTCGTCGGGCCATGCCATTACCTGTAATTCTCATCAACCCACAGAAGGTTAGGATAACATTCAATTGCCAGTGTCAGCAAGTTCGATGTTACAGGAACCGAAAATAAATTATTTTTTGTGCTTGGAGTACATAACCATTTTAGTTTTTCGTCTTATACTTTTCAGTGGATAACAGTTTAGATTGATAACTGATATAAATTCAATACCACTTACAAAACACTACAAACACAAACAGTTTAGTATCAAAGTGTAATGTCTTCACCAACGTGCCAAAACATTTTTTTCGATTTGTACTGACCAGTTCAGGTAGTGGCCATCTAAGAGTAAGCCTATTTTTGTGCGTAGGGCACATACCATTCAAGTTTTCGATACTTTTCGTCTTCGTTTATGTTAAGCTGCCAAGTGCCACAACAGTTCAACATAAATTGTTATGCACTGACTATTTAATACTTGCGTTTTTTTCCCGTACACCTTTGACTGTATGATTCAAATGAGTTTAAGCTAATTCAAGTGCATTATATCTTGAGTAATAAACTACGTTACGGTCACCAGTTTTCATTAGAAAAAATGTGAATTTTGTTTTGTTACAAACTGGTATGGAATAAGTTGCAACAGCAACATTGAATACTTAAGCTGTGCGACCTTAACTCATTATGTCGTAATGTATAAGCTTTCATACACAAAATTCTTTCAATACATGCTACTACGCAAAAAAAATTAATACATGTTTACTACAGAATTTCAAGGATTATTAGTGTCAATAGGACCGTAATACAAGCCATGCAATGGTTCTGTAGGCTAAGAATCGACAGCGAAATCTGTTGAAACATAATGGTCAAACAATTTTCTTCGACACATTTTTACAATGAACAGTTTCCGAGCCACAGCGATATGGAAAAAAATCGCATACAGAAATCATTCGCCTTTTTTGAAAGTCACTTGAGTCGAATTAATGTATCCATTCGTGGAAAGTCAATGATCTGACAACCTGCAACACATTTCTGGAATTGTGTTTATCCTATGATCAGAACACGACACTTCATATTTGATTACTTGTCAACAAATATTAGCCAAAGTAAATAGAATGTCAACGATAAAATATTAAACGATCATTCTATTTTACTTTCTTTTGAACTAATGCAATGAACAGAACAAACCTATTCACTCATTCATAGATATTAAAATGTGTGGGATGAAGAGACGAGTTGAGATAAACATGGACACTGGTAGCCCAAGTCTTAGATCCTATTCTAATAATAATATAATCTGCAGCACCTGCACGAACGTTATTTGGAATTCCCTGTTAAACAAGACTTTTAATTCTTATCTTACCGTAAGAGACGGATAAAGGGTCAGTTACCTCCACATTTATATTTCTTTTCAAAACAATACTATATTAGAAGTCCTAATCCAAAAGTTTCCAGACTGGGGTGGGCCGAAAAAAAGAACTTTGCAACACTGCACCCACCTCCCTACCGACACACATACTCAATTACAGTACCAATCATTGATCCTGCCATGCGAGAAAAGGAAACAACAGTCGCAACTCGTCACCGTTCACTCACTGTTCGTCACTAAACTGCTGCTATACAAACCAATACTAGCGTACTGGTGTCACACAAAACAGACATACACACATCTAGACAGGTACTGTACGGTTCTTATTTTACTCCCGCACCACAGAATTCACTGTGAAGCGTACATCGAAACAGTATTGAAATCTTGAGTCTAAAAGCTTCCATAAGCCTGGATTCGATTTGCGTCGATTGTCAAACTGATATATCTAGCCGGTTTTAAGTTTGCTCCATTAACTAATGAATCGATCCCATTACGGCGCAACCGAGATACTCACACATATTTCTCACTTATCAGCACTTTTTAGTAATCATCACTAAAACTAGTATTATTTGTTTGTTTTACTAATTCAGTTCCGCCATCAATTTCCGGGGATTCATTGTTGTCCGTCGGACATAAATTGCACGATCGCAATCCGACGAAGTTAGCGATATTGCAAATCCAACAGATCGAGCTGGTTTCGTGTACACAGAAACACCGATATTTTTACTCTTCCTCGAGGACGCGAGTATTACTTTTTATTCGCAACGTTCACGAGATGCGTTTGGTTCTGCTACTGCTTATCCACTGAATGAAGGCTCACTATATTTCATCGAAACGGCACTACCATCATTATTCAAACACAGCCACGAAGCGCCCCAAACCCGACGGAACGGCTCACGTCGTCAGATCTTTCATGAACTACTACGTACGCACCACCGATGGAAAGATGGCTATTTTCTTCCTGTTGTAAATATTCAGCCCGCACACATACACGCACTAACACAAACCCAACTGCACAGACTCGACGCTCGATGCGATTTCAGAGGGTTATGCTTCTATCATCACCTCACACTATCGGTCGGTGTAACCACTACGTATCAACCGCGATAGACCGAATCGCACCAATACACTGCCGAACTACGCTATTTCTTCGCGGTACATCCCGTCGTTCTGGTGTATGTTTGCAAATGCACGTTAACGTCGATTTTAGGTTTACCAGGGTTGCCCTAGCAAATGACCCCCTTGATATTTTTTTGCCACTGCTATGGCGGTGTCGCTTTTCAAGTATTGGTGTGCACGACACGGGTAGGTCCTCACTGCGATGATTTCTTCTTCTCGTCTACCTATGAAAGCGGAAAACAGCCAACAGGGAGAAATATAAGTTAAAACAGCATAAATACATATATGAAATATCATTAAATGATATATAGTGGAATGGAGCAGCACAACGAACACGACCAAGAAGAACCCAGTCCTCTCGCGGTTAGTGGAAGCTTGCGAGTGACTTGAACATAGTTGATAGATGGTAGCATTCAATCCGGATTAAGTATCCCACAATATCTGAATCCAATTCAGTGCAATTGTAGAAACTTACATATTTTGAAAATCATAAATTCCATGAAAATGGTTCAAATCAGTAATGTCGTCATACAAATTTCCGAATTGGTATTCAAATAGACGGCAAGGTTTTTATTTTTTTGCTCCGTTTCATCGCTTTCCGTGGTTGACGGTACTGCGTCTAAACTGAGTCAATGTTTGGTTCATTTCGGTTTGTATTTGGTTGCTAGCCGTCTATCTCTATCTACAAACACGGTAGTTGCGGCTGTTGGTGGGTATTTGGCCCAAATGTTGCTATAAGTATGTAGGAGTTGATGATGATGATGATGATGATGACGATGTCGTATGTACGTTTGTCTGTCCGTTCATTCGAACTGGTTGACTCGTTGCAAAAGCGGCAACAGCAGAACAACATTGAACAAACTTCTTCACTGGTTCGTCTCTCGCTCGGCACTCGTCAATCACTCTTGTGACGAAGCCACAAGGAGACGTTTGGTGGTTGGTAATCGATTTGAAGCTGGATGTTCAGTTTTCAGATGTAGATTTCAATTTAAACCAATGCAAGTCACTTTCTGAGTTTGGTTATATGTTTATAACTAAGTTAAAAATATTGAATCACTGTTGTAAACTTGTTCCCGCATGTAAACATGATTTTTTTATTGTGGGTAAACTCAAATTCTTAGAAGTACAAGAAATTAATTTGCAGGATTAGAAACCAACGTAACCAATCACTGTCACAATATTAATTTAAGCAGTTTCCAGCATTTTTTTTCTAAAAAATTTCATTGTAAAGCTCTACATTACCAAAGGTATATTCTTCGAATAGGTGGTTCAAGGTATGAGATGCAAGTTTCTTTAGCCGGTTGTAGTATATTCGAGAAGTTGTCATGCATAAAATTTCAAGCAACCAACCATTTATTTCTTTTCATGAAATCATGATTCATGATTTTATTTTCAATATCATTCGAATCAGAAAGGAAGCAATCATTCTTCTCCAGTGAGAATTTATCATGTTCGGAATATACGATACTTGCAAAATGTATTTCAATCAAAATTAGCAGCTCCAATTTTCTTCCCGGATATTCCTTTGATCTTTATAAATTAATGAAGAGGTAAAACGAAGATATTGAACAATACAAGAACTACTCCAATTGTCCACTTGCTGTTTGTTTGATAAATAGAAATAAATTGTGTTGATTAGCCGAATGATAGAAAAATAGCGTCATTTAATATCATGAACGGACACCACTAGGGCTTTTATTTGTATAAATATTTGTATAAATACATCTTAACATATATCTATATACTTGATATTTTTGTTATTGTTAGAATAACATTTCACGAGGTAGCGATAACCGAAGAATAAATTTGATTTTTTCAAATTATTTAAGAGGTATGAATTTTTGTACAATTTTTCAAGCGATAAAAAAAGTCATACTGCTGTTTTTATCAAAAATAATTGCAAGTTTTAATATGAATTTTCTCAGAGGTTCGATTCACAAGTTTTTCACGTACTTCATTTGAGTAGATTATCAAATACCAGTAATAAGAAATTTTTTGAGGAACGCAGCATTTCAAGTCTCGTTCTTCAAAAATACATGATTTTTATTAAAACAAACCAAAAAGACTCAGATTAACTCGATTCAAATGAATCTTTAAAAGAAATTTGCTACTGGCTATTTACTATTTTGATTTTGGAAGGCATATTATAAAATATAATAACATAATTTCATATATTGAAACATTACGAATCAATTTATATTGCAAAAAAAGCACTATGAAATACTACACAACTTTTTTCAATATCGAGTAAGTTTACGTGCGATTAAAAATTTCGAACGATTATAACGACGTACTGAAACAAAAGACTAGTGTCATGAATATAATACTTCTACAAGAAAATTTAAGAAAACGCATGGTGACGTTCGAGGGTGTTAAATTTATTTTAGGTAGCTGTTTTACCTTTGTTCTCGCTTTGCCCCCCTTTCCCCTACCTAAAAATAGAACTAAAAATACTTTTCCAGTGTAACATTTTGCAGGTGGAGTAAAAACTGCTTAAGGGCAGGCAGGTAGGGTCGAACACTTTCAAAAAATCATTTGTTTTTTCTTTGTATTTTCTGATAGTAAAACATTTCAAGGACGTTTGGTCAAATTTTCAAGCCTATCGGAACAAAACTCTGGAAGTTATAGGTCTATATTATCTTTTCTTATTTCATACTGCGAAGAGGCAAGTACTCGGTACGCAGACCCAAGAGTTATGATTTGATTGACCCAAGAGTTATGCTACAAATCGCAGTTTTCTCTTTAAAGAACCACCAATTCAAAAAACTAAAAAAGAATCAAAGAAAAAAGTAGTGGTCTATAAAAACATCTACTAAAGGGTGATTTTTTTTGAAAGGTATATGATTTTTTTTTATGTTTTCAACATTGACTTTCCTTTTAATATAGCATATAAATAATGAGGAAGACCGATCGGGCAAATGGAAAATCTAGAAAATTGTTTTTTATGGAATTCGAAACTTGCCACTCAATGCTAGATCTTAAATGATTGTTTGGAGCGTAGCGAGTTATTCAATGCTTGCCAACTGAGGAGCAATACTAGTATTATTTTAAGAAATCGTTTGGCACGCAACGAGGTTTTTTGTGTGGAAATTTTACTTCAACTTGATCCATGTGCTCCACCTTTTCGGACCACATGCTTCATTGAGTATAGGCACCAAATGAACAGTACATGTTTTCTTAGTCATTTTTCGGTAGGATAACGGTTCCCTCATTCATCTCAGCCACAGTAGTCATCTCATATACGAAAACCATTAGTTAGAGTGAGTTCTGCTGTCTCTGCTAGATATTAGATAGACTTTAAGTGTAAGATGAAATTAAGTGAATTCGCTTCGAGTTTTCGCGTCATTATACCAGCTGTGTTGTACAATTTTCGAACTATTTTTTCTACGCTTCTTTTTAGAGCCGAAGCAAAGTTATTGTTCTGCACCATCAAGTTCAGAAAAATTTTTTTGATGTACGAATCATAACTCTAAAAATTCGCATGAAAAAACCGCATAAACATCCACGGTTCCGTCGAGGCCCTCGGGTTGAATCATGCATTTTTGACTTGCTTCCAAAACCGAAATCATTCTACATCTTTCTTTACAGTATACCATACCTGCCCGATGGTGGAAACGTGCAAAAAAAACAACTGGCAGCTGTTCTGCTACCAGGATTAAGATAAATAAGACAGCCTGATACCTGGTTGTCGGTGGGATATAATTTCTTACTCTTCAACTATTCATTCGGGTACTATTTGTCTTCATTCAATGCTAGCGAAAGGTGAAGCTATTGTAACAGATTTTCTCTGGCACTGATTTTCAGGAAACATTGCACTTCTGATGTCATTTAGATGCAATTTGTATCTATATTTGGCACACGTATCCGTACATATTGTTGATCTGAGACCTCGTGAAATTTAGTTCTTTGTTTGCCTCCTGATACTTTATACTACTTAATAATCGATTGTATTGGAAACAAAAAAAAAACCAACAAATGAGGGGCACGGATAGAGCGCTAGGGCTAAGTTCAACCCCGCAAGTTATTCCGTTCCGAAAGGTAGATGAACAAACGATACCTCTATAACCGATACAAAAACTAGAGCAAAATCCGTATTTTTTCGTTATCTAGAGAAGTTTGCAACCTTCTTGCAATTATCTTGCCGAATGTTATCGTGATAACCAATTTCGTTTTCTTGTGCGGTGTCATATGCTAGATACAATTAAAAAAAATGACTTACGAATCAGACGTTAATGACATATATATTATTGGAAACATATAATTGTTTGCACCAAGATCAGAAATTACACAGCTTATCAGTGTCTAATAACTAAAACTAAAACTCCATAAAAATTGCATTCATCTAGCCGAATCAACAATTCAGATTGTCAGATACGAGAACTAAAAATGACCAATCAAATCCATTAACGACAACGGAGGTTTTACATTGTGCAGTATCGAAAACCATAAAAGATGTGTTTTAGTCAAGGGGAGGACGCTTAGAACAATGTGCCAATCACACATTAACACAATGCGTTAGCGCATTTATCAATATTGGCACTTTCGTTTTCATACAGTTGCACAGCTGCGGCACACAAAGGGCTCAGTTTTGACAAGTAGATATTTCATGGAGAACAGCGTGGCACACTTAGACTCACAGTATATCACGTGTTTTTTTAGAGGCACAATATAGTTTGTGTTAAGCGACTCTCCCCTTGGTTTTAGTGGTATTCAGTATTGTAAATTGCATCATCAGTCCCGAAAATTTCATCTCGCTATCCACTGCTGCAGACAGCCTGCTAAATAATATATTCCGATGCGAATTTGACCATTGTCTTCAAACGATCTTCCACTTTGAATTTAGCTTTAATAACTGTATTGGGTCTGCATCTACGAGTTTTCTAGCACGTATCTTGGCAACAATTTGCTGTTGTTCATCCAGGTTTGGAAATTGTTTTGGTCTTGCTTCATGCTTTCGGTTGTAACTTTGCGTAACATTCAACATTTTAGCAACGATACGTTCAACATGTTGAACTATTTGGATTTCGAATGAAAAATTATCCTAAACCTTTCCTCTCGTCTTCCAGCATGTAACAGTTGGTTTAATGTTAACCATTTTAAGACAGTTCAGATTTATTTGACACGACTCGAGACCCTATCAGCTATACAGAACTACAGAACCCAAGTTTTAACCTTTCGGTAATCGTTCGCGGGGGCCTGGTTTATTATAAGTAATTGCATTGCATTATAAGCAAGTGTTTAATTTTCATTTAGGGGAAAGTGTTATGAAGCGACCCTGCTGGTCAGAACGCCCCCCTTCCTTTTTTAAGTGTTCAAGACTTTTCTATACGAAAGTTTTATCGCTAACAGTATCTTTTTCTAAGATCTTTCTGCTATGCAAATGTTGGCAGTTGTCGTTTGCAGGAAAATATGAAAAAGCTGAAAATATCATTAGGTAGCTTTTCGATGTAAGGTTTTGCTTCGTTTAGTCGATTAGCATTTCAACCGTGTAAAAGGTCTAATGGTCGGTTGCTACATAGTAATTAACTTTCAGCAGTGCTAATGTCTCTACTTACAGTATAAAAGTCAAGAGCAACCAAGCCATTTCTTTGATATACGAATTTTCTCATAACAGTCACTCTACGGACATTATGCCCCACCTTCGATTCAACAGTATGCTTCGAGTTAAAATATTGTTTTAAAGATTTATAACGGATGTCGGAGTTTTGGCATTAGATTCCTTTTGTGGACTTTGGCCATTCTGTTCTTTGCCATTCTGACTACAAAGATGATTCTTAGCGTACAGAATCATTGCATGGCTAGTACTACGATCCTACTGAAACTAAGTATCCTTCCAGGTCGGGGCTCGAACATACGACAGCTGGCTTGTGAGACCAGCGTCCTATGCATTGAACCGCCAACCCATCAAACAAACAAGTATTTTTTCTGAACACTACCATTCATTCAATATACCGATGTGTGATATGTCATGTCTGTTATGTTGACGGATGTTCACAGTAGTTGATTTCAAACTTCCAATTTATAATCTTGAAAGTCAGGCAATAACAAAGAAAAAAGAACATCAAAAATTTCTCAGAAGCTTTATGAAAATAGACAAAAAAAAATGATTTTGTTATAAAACTTTGATTATTAAAAATTATTTTTGAAAAAAAAACTGTTTTTGAATGAAAAGATAATTAGGTGAAACAGAGAAGCCAGATGTAAGAAGCAGATGTAAAACGTTGCAAAAATCGGTTAACTGAAGGAAACAGAAACTGATTATTAATAACTTCGAAAGGCTAGCTGAGCTTCAATCTCAAACAAGATTCATGACAATATATTTTAACCATATATCACAGGAAATCAACCCTGCAAGATACATTCCTATCCGTGACAGCCTCCTAAATATCCCTGACTCAACTCTATTTTTCGACACATCCATGCAGTGCAAAGTGCGTGGAATTCCGGAACACCTACGCTCGATGGAGATCCCAAAAATATTTACAAGTAAGATCAGGCATATTGACTCTGAGAAAATATTTTACATGGACGGATCACGAATTGGAGAGGCTATTGGGTTTGGTATATTCAACAATAATGTTTCGGCTTCATTTAGGCTTCAAGAACCTGCATCTGTTTATATAGCAGAGTTCATTATAGTTTGAGTGTAATCGTCACATTACACCCAAACCTCCTTTTACGAACCTTATATATGTATGTATGTATGCTTACACACTCACTCGTCTGCATATATGTGTATATATTTATACATATAAATAATCGCTTTTACTTGAACAATATTTATATGTACTAAGAAATACAAATATGTGCACACATGTGCACGTATATTAATACATATATACATATATAAGTTACGTAAATGGAGGTTTGGGTGTATCTCCAAACCATTATTTTCTCTTAACAGATAATCTGAGTGCTGTTGAAGCCATTCGCTCAAACGCTGCTGGCAAAAATGAACCGTTTTTCTTGGGCAAAATAAAACAGTGCCTGTACATCATATTGAATAATAATTATCAAATCACAATAGTTTGGGTCCCAATACATTGCTCCATTCCAGGCAATGAGAGAGCCGATACATTAGCCAAACGTGGTGCTATTGTGGGCGAAACTTATGAGAGACCGATTGCTTTCAACGAATTCTATAGCGCGTCTCGTCAAAGAACACCTGCCAGCTGGCATGCTTCTTGGGATAGAGATGACCTGGGTCAGTGGATGCACTCAATTATTCCTAAAATATCGTCAAAAGCATGGTTCAGGGGACTGGATGTGAGTAGGGATTTCATTCGTTTGATGTCTAGACTCATGTCCAATCACTACACGTTAGATGCACATCTTCTTCGAATTGGACTTTCCGAGACTAATCATTGTGCTTGTAGCGAAGGTTATCGCGATATTGATCATGTCGTTTGGACATGCGTGGAGTATCGTGATGTAAGATCTCACCTAATAAATTCCTTGCGTACCCAAGGTAGAGTATACCATGTTTCAGTTCGCGACATTCTTACATGAAACTCTCCTTTATCATTTCATTAAGTCCATTGGAGTTCCAATTTAAATTTTATTTTATGTTACACTCCTTTCTCTTCCATGAGTTCAACCAATAGCCAATTATATAATATTGAATAAAAGTGATGAACTGATACAAACAAACATGAAATAGTTATAAGATCATGTACAAAATAATATACATTTAATGTAATTTATAATAGCAATTCGCTTGATAAAAACAGTGTTTAGATTAACTAATGAATACAAACATACTAATATCATATTCGAAATGTATTAGGTTTAAAATACTATGTATTGTGGATGCCACGGCGAAGAAAAACTGTATATTGCCTGGTTATGAAATAAACGTATTTATGAAGAAAAAAAAGGTAAAAAAGAAACTTGTTTCACATCATACAAGCGAAGTGCGCTTTTCCAACCACACAATCGTGTCGGGAATAGTTGAGAAATACAATACAAGAACAATGTTTGTTACTTGGGTTATGATTTCGATAAATGAAAAAGAATCACCAATATACCCCGCCAAAGACGTTGGAGTTTCGATTTTTATAATCGATTGAAGCTCGACAAAAACTGTTGTTTGTGTATCGATTAGAAAGAATAAAACAAAATCGAAACTTATACAATATGATTAAAATTGTGAACAGAGGACAGAACATCAAAATCCTGCTACAGTAAGTTCTGATTTTAATTCAGAAGCATACGATCTCTCCAAAAACATTTTGTTGTGGTTGCAAAATTTAATGTTTTAATGGTTTTTTGATTAGCTAGAATGGCAGAAGGCTAGAAGCCCCCTTAGTCACATTAGACAGCTCGGAAATATCTGGGAAGAAATTGCAAAAATTCATTTCAATGAACCGATTTTCATAAATCTCCTAAGACGAAAACGAAATTTATCACAGTCCCAGCTTGTATTTTAGAGTAATGGATAAAAAGAGGTATTGTATGAGGACATGTCAACATATATCAATATCAACAAAGCTCCGATTTGTGAGTTTTAAATTCTCAAAGTTCTGAAATTTCCAAATACACTTTGATAGACAAAATAGTGCCCTACCAGATTTTTTTTCCAATTTATGAAACCCTGAAGTTAAATTATCTCTTCACAATGCAACCCGATGAAATAGTGCACTATCCATATACGATTAGAGAAATTATATTTTTGTACTTCCTACCATTCATTCATTCATTCTATTGTAGTAGTTTACTTATAACTGAACTAGCACTAAGCTGCCCTAAACTTAGAGAAACAAATATTTTAGAGCAATTAGCCGTAAACAAACGCGAGTGTCGTTGCGGAAATGTTATCCTGTTTACCGAGTGATCACATATCTCAAATCATATTCACTACTATTTGGAAACAGGTTTGTGATCAATTAGTGCTGTTTCAAAATCAAAGATCTAAGCTGTCTAAAAGAAGAATACACAAAAGACTATATGTAAAACAAGTAGCGAATGTATACAAGGAAAAGCCCAGCATGCAGGTCAAGGAAGTTGCTAAAAAGAATGGATATTACGAAGTCAACTAGGACAGGACATTAAAGAAAGATGTGGACTGAAGTCATTCTAAGCCTTTGTAGGAACCTCGCCGATACAATAAAGGGCTTTACCAAACGAAATTTCGGAAAGCTAACTGCTTAAGCTATTATTATCCAAGATACAGGTTGCATCGTATAGGACGACGAAACATACGTTAAAGCTAACTTTTTACATATCCCTAGCAGTGCAGTAAAACTTCATTCAATTCAATTGAAACTGAATGTGGAACACATTGACGATCTCTCCACTGCAGTAAACTTCACTCTCTGACACACACAATGTTTGCTGACGGCCCGAACGAGCAGCATTCAGTTCATCACTCGTTTCTCTTCAATCGAGGCTCAGTTTAATTACCGTCAGTTGATCTCTTGAAGTAACAAAATATCTCCTTCAATAGTGTGAGAGAGGCCTTCAAATGAGGTTCATGTAAACATTCGAATTGGTTCAAGATAATAGACGAAAGACTAATCAGATAGCTGAAATATCAATCACAGAATACACATAAATTATTTGTTTTCTCCTTCAGTTTTCATTTTTAATACTTTACTCCATTTATAATTCTATTCGTTCGAATCTGCTTACTACCAAGAGCGAAGACAATGAAGCAGCTATACTACTTGGCACTTGAAACTGAGCAAGAAAAACTACAAATGACTAGGTACGATTATTCAACTGACGATGAATCCTGGGGGCTTCACTTGAAAATGGCAGCAAAAGTTAAATGAATTATTAAGGATACGCTGACGTTCAGCGGCCATAAATTTCATTTTCATCATATATTATACGATTGAAAATGAAATTTTACCGCACTGATTCCTAGTATTAAATGGCACACTACGAACAACTGAGGAAGACTAAAGCCTACGTTTGAAGAACAGAAAACAGAGAAATTTGCTAAAAAGTATTTCGTTTGCCAAGCCATCTGTACGTACGGTGAAATCATCTCAACCGGGGATATTGATAGTGGAATCTACACCAAAAAGTGCCTTTTAAAATACTTATACTTCGAAAGCAGTATACTCAAAGTAATTTGTTCCAGGACGATTTGGCTTGTTGCCACTACCTAACAGTGACGGAAAAATTGAACCAGGAAAATAACGTCATTGTTATGCCTGACGACATTGATCCTTCAAACTATCCAGAGCTCTGACTGATCGAGAAATTTTGGGTAATAATGGACACAGATAGTTGAAAAATGAAAGCAGAGTACAACTAGAAAAATGAAAGGAGAGTGCAACCAGAGAAGAGAAGTTACTCAAATCTTTGATGGCAGAAGTCATGTCAACGATTCGACCAGTTTGTGCGGGATGGTGAAATTTAGAAATATTATTGCAAAAATGTAAGAGAACATATTTGAGGACAAAAAATGTTGAGAAAATGATTCGTTTGATTTCTGTTAAACCTATATTGTTCGTGTGATGATACAAAAATTTATTTCCGGACACGCTTTAATGTTATGATGTAAAGTCGTCAAACCCTGACAGGTAATTTTTGAAAATATTCAACGAGTACTAGGTTGAACAATTTTATCAGTTCAAGCAATAACTTCTTGGACATTTATAAACTACCATCGATATTAGAGTAGAAATCCTAGGTAGTAAACCCTATTTCCAAGTGAACTGAGCTTGATGCTCAATCTAACTGTAGCCGTATGATGGCAAAGGGTGGGGGAATGAGCCAATAGTGCCATTACACTCTATCGCACTGTCTCCCGCGCATTACGGTGCTCGAGCGCGTGCTGGTTTTTTACTTCACAACATTTTTTCCTAGTAACAATATTATTCCTCTTCATATTTTTTCGTTTTATTTTTCACCCGGTCCGGTTGGTAGCCGTTTTTTCTCGCTACTCTGCGCCGTACTTCCACCGCTATCCGTTGGTACGGAAAATACCAGCGAAAATAAAATAAATACATAACAATAATCATAAGCGAGTGCGCGGTGTAGCAATGGACTGGGGAGAGACAGAGAGAGAGTATGACTAAAATCGTATATATGTATCTAGAAAACACATAAAGAAGGGCAAACGGGAAAGTAAAAAAAAATGCAATGTTACCATTCCGGTAGCAGGGCATTGTGAAGCTGTCTGTTACGCGAATTTAGGGCTTACATTGAATCTAATTCGAATCTGTTAAACATTACAAAGAACCGTCGCGCAACTAGGAAGCAATGCTTAAATCTAAAAAGTAAACTCATCTCAACTGGAAGCTTCATCAATTTTAAAGAGCAATGTTATTATTTCTTAACTTTGAGTTTTTTGAAGCTAATCAAACGCGACATCTTACGGTTATTTAGAAGTTAAAAGTTTGAAGGAGTTTGTTAAAAAGTATCCATTTTCAGCTTCACCTTCGACTTGTGCTGTGATTTAGTATATGGTGTGCACTAATAGTTCAATTTAACTGCTTTTCAAAGTATTTTAGGTGAAAATAGTAACGCAAAATAGAAAATGGCACGAATTTACGAAGTCGAATTTCTTTTAATAAAGTAAAATAATATAACTATTATTGCATTACAAGCAACGTAGTAACCACCCTAGCAAATACACACCTATGTACCAGTTTCCCAAACTACAACTCCAGTATGCAACCCCCAGCGGTAGAAACCAACACAACTGCCGTATACTTTGCTATTTACTCCCTCTTTGCACCCACTGCCAGGCATCAGACACGGGCCACCCGCAGCCACCCATCGCCACTGTTCATCATCACGCATCGTACACCCATCAGGTTTGCGTCAATCGACTTTGCCACCATCACCATCACAACCACCGTCGCTACCGCATCCCTTACTCACACTCCGTCGATGGTGATGATGATGATGATGATGCCACCTCATTTCCACGTAGACCGACCGTGATGACCGTTTCATTTTCGAGCAGCAAAAATCATCCCGAATCATCATCGTCAAGATCGTCGTCCGGAGCTGGGGTGAGTTCGGGGATGGCCGTCGTCAATGTTTGTGTACAGTACGTATGTACCTATTACAAACTTGTAGACACCACTTTACCCTAGCGGGTACTAGATGAGTACCGGCGGATATACGACGGAGGTAGCATACGTCTTGCGAAGAGCCCACCGCGCTGCCATTAACCGCTTGAACGCCAGGCAGTGGCTCTCCCTCTGAGGATTATCTGCGAGTCTGCGTTTATTATGCATACACATACACAGCCGCGTATGTTGTAAACTCATCATACATCTAGGCAAAAACGGTCGGCAATGAACCGAAAACTGATCCGTTCTATTCCACTAGCAGGTAGAATTATTGTTGTTTCTGTATAATGTATCGAGGTTCAGATTCGGCTTTATTCGGTATCATAGATGCTTCATAGTTTCATTTATGATCGTCGTCATTCAGCCAAACACATTTCTTTAAATAAGCAAAATGATTCATCCTGAATATTATGAAACTACACCATGAACCATAATCATGGGGTCATGAATTATCTCTTTATACTTTGAGGTAAGATATGCTGATATCTAATATAATAAAGAAACAGAATGTCCTTTCAATTAGTTGATCAATATTTTACAAGATCAACCTAACTGTAATAACAGTGATTATACAGTCTCTGAAAAAACAAAACGACCACCAGCGGATGGAAACTTCTCATTGGTACACCAACTGCCAATTTAAATTGGACCCGAAACCCGTTCGGGTTTAAAAATTTGCATTCAGAGAACAAACCCTATAGGATCGGGTCAGGCTTGGGTCCAGAAAAAAATTTGTCGGGTTCGGATCGGGTTCGGGTGAAGAATTTCATTTTTCATTGGATACGAATCGCGTTCGAGTTTAAGAAAAATATTATTCTCGGTTTCGGGTCTGGTACGGGTGAAGAATTCATATTTTCAATCGGGCACGAGTTTTTAATATGCATTAAAAAACTGCATTGAGTAAGAAATCCGTGCGACGTAAAGGGCGAATTCGATGAAAATAGCACACCGGAAATTTGCTGTAACTTTTGAAACGTATGAGTTAAAACGCGTTCTCATCCACCTATTGGTTTAATGATGCTTTCTGTTTGGACGCTGGTCTTACAAGCCAGTTGTCGTATGCTCGAGCCTCGAACTGGAAGGATTCAGTAGGATCAGTAGGATCCGTAGTACTAGCCATGCAATGATTCTGTACACTAATAATCGGCTGCGATGTCTGTTGAAACAGAAAGGCCAAATTCCACAAAAGGAATGTAATGCCAGGACTTTGCTTTCGTTTGGACATTATCTAGCACAATCTACAAATTGAAAAGGATTGAAATTTTGAACAAAATTCCTTCGGATAGTTCCGGTTTCGGATGTGAATAAAATTCTATGGAATCCTTCCCAAGTAACAATTTGAATGCCTTATGGTTCTGATAATAATTTATAAAAGTTTTGTAATTTAATCTTTAATCAGTACCAGTTTTATGACAACTATAATTAGTGACTGTTTTGACAAGTAATACCTTATGATCAAAACAGAACCGGAATTTTCATTTTAAAATTCCCGCGCTTGTCCAATCGGTAAACTTTTATTCTCTCAACGTTGGTAACACTTTTATACACATTCTGTCAAATTTTGACGCATATCGTACGATTAGTTTTTGTTTGGCGTCTATACAAAGAAGTTGAAAAATTTTCGTGTGGCGATTTTTATAATGGATGAAAATTTAGAACAACGTGCGTGCATCAAATTTTGTGTTGCAAATGGATTTAAGTGTTCCGAAACGTTGAAAATGTTAGAAAAGGCCTTTGGTGAATCGTGTCTAGGAAAAGCACAGGCATACGAGTGGTATAAACGCTTAAAAGGTGGTCGTACAAGCTTGGATCATGATGAGATCCCTGGCCGCCCAACAACATCTGTTACTGAAGAAAACATTGAATCGGCAAAGCAAATCGTGTTGCAAAATTGTTCTGTACCGATTAGAGAGATTGCTGTGTTGTTGGGCATCTCCTTTGGATCAGCCGAACACACTTTAACTGATGTTTTGGGTTTGAAACGCGTCGCTTCTCGGCTGGTGCCAAAAAATCTGAACTTCATTAAAAAAAAGCATCGTGTTGATGTGGCCAAAGAGATGATTTCCAACGCAGATAGTGACCCCACATTCATCGAATGCATCATAACTGTTGATGAGGTGTGGATCTATGAATATGACGTACTCTCCAGATATGGCCCCGTGTGACTTTTTCCACTTCCCCAGACTCAAATTGCCATTGCGGGGAACGCGTTTTGAGACCATAAAGACCATAAAAGAGAATTCGCTGCCATACCTTCGGCGGCCTACAAAACATGTATGGAAAATTGGATCAAGCGTTGGCATGCATGTATTGCCGCAGGAGGAGAGTAATTTGAAGGCGATAATAAAGAAATTTATTAAAAATTGAAATTTTGCGTTTTTTAATAAAATTCCGGTTCTATTTTGATCAAAAGGTATAACAGTTTTTTAAGCTTTTATAGAACCTACCCGGGCTAACAACTGAAATAAAAACTTGTACTAGAATAAAACCATGCATACACCCTTAATATTGGATATAGACATTCTATCACAAATCTAGTTCTGGGTGTGTGCGTGTTCATTAGATGACAGTTTCACTCAGAGCAAATTCGATGGTTCTAGAGTACACTTATGACACATTTGTTGCGGCCTATTTGATTTATTACTTTTTTGGTTAATTGTAATTTGCATTGAGGAAAATTTCGCCATTTTGATGTTGTATACCGTAGCATTTATTGACATCAAATAAATTTCGAAATACAAAAACGAGGTAATATGCACAAGTTTTGACGCAACGAAACAGATTCATACAAAATGACGATGAATCACAAAAATTAATTTTAATAAATCATGGAGACTTTCACCATAACCGCATTTATTTGAGGGCGATTAGATATTATTCTTATTTTCATCTATACATTCACGATCAAATTAAATGCGCATGAAGTTCTTATATTCAGAAAAAAGCCCTAAACTCGTATTTAAAATTTAAGATATTCTTACTGATTGCATTCAAAGCTGACACGACACACATATTTATGAGAAATATTATAAAAATGACAGTTTATTCATTGCGAAATTCATTCCATCAATTTTATTGATCGTAAAGTTTGTTTCAAAATTTTCTTGAATTTGAAATCAGCTCGAAATAAAAAACCGGGTTGACGGTTCAAAGCTTAGGGCACTGGTCTTACAAAACAATTGTCGTATGCTCGAGCCGCATTTAACGCAGGTTTATGCTGATTCTTCACTTTGATTCATAAACCTTATGAAGAATGGTCCACTTGGCAGGAAAATACTCTTATAGTGGTAGGCGAGTAGGCTTTCGTGGAGTTCAAAGTTTTAATACAAGATTTATGATATAGCATTGAAGACATATTAAAAATGTTACTTGGGTATGGTATCGAAAGACCTTTAATTCCAATCTCACTTTTTAAAAACGGCTAAGCCATCTCAAAGAAATATGGGTGAGCTCCGTTCGTATGACCAGTAGGGTGGGACCAAGTTTTCATTTCAGCTTCTCCAAACTTTTCGTATTCCTGTTGGGTCTGGTTGTCTAGCCACCAATGGAAGTTCACCATCAATGTCAACATCCCTGAGCAGCCTAAATAGCCGTGTACTGTCAAAAGCGAATCCCCACAGGCTAATAATAACGCTATGGACCACCTCTCCCGGTGATATAAGTCCACCAAACAGGTAAGCCGTGCGACTTCCGGCGGAATTATTTCAACCAGGAAATGATCCATTGGTTTCCTGTTCCATTTCGTTACAACGGAAGCTCGTAAGTCAAGGTTTATTTCCGTGCCGATGACGGAATGACTGCAGGAGCCTAAAAAATGCAGTCGTAAACGGAACATTTGTGGGTTTCACCCTTTTGTGCAGAAAAGTATAAAGCGCGTTGGGTTACATGCAATGTTGCAGATATTCTTCGTGTAACTAATTCATTCACCCATCTTCAGTGCGACACACCCTCTCGAACAACGTTGAACTGTAATTCCGCAACCGAAAGTTGTATCCGATTGAAATTCTAAAGCTTTGTAGAGGACCATTAAAGATCTTATAGTCCCATACAAAGATTTAGAATATCATGATCCTAAGATATAGCGTGAGAATCAGTCACGCTATATCTTAGGAAAGTGAGTTAGTGATTAGCTTCGGTGTTGGTTTTCGTTTTCTTCATAGCGTGTACGAAACTGAACAAAGCACGCTGTGTGCATCGTTTGTAAAGGCGTGTTGTGTTTTCTTCTTCCGAGCCAGCACGTACCGGTACGTACCGATATTATATCATCACTTCAGATGACGGTTTGAAAGTTCTGACACTCATCGCCCCCATCGACATTGATCGTGTCGAAAGTGTTCAACGCAAATTCGTTAGATTTGCACTCCGCAATCTACCATGGAGGGCTTTTTCCTGCTCCAAATAAAAAAAATAAATGAATAATTGCGGAACCGGAGGACGGATTCAGATGAAATTTTACAGTTGCTTTGGAGACAATGTAAGCTCAAATTTAAGTCAATATTGATGAAAATCGGTTTAAGTATCACTGAGAAATTGAAGTGTAGAACTCACTTCAATTTCTCACCAATACTCGAACCGATTTTCACCAATTTTGATTTAAATTTTTGGAGTTTTTCTTCACTACTTTCGGTGCTTCCGGAACAAGAAACGGACGACCAGTACTGCCGAATTAAGTTTACAGGCCATGAAAACTAACAAGTTCTGCATACTAGAAGAATTTATCAGTCAGTTTTATGAAATTTGTACTTGTTTTCGCCCTTGTTTGTGAAAAACTACTCATGAAATTGAGAATTTTTCACTTATCGCGTTCTAGTTTCGAAACCGGAAGTCGGATTTGGATCAAATGTTCTAGAAATGTTTAAATAACTTCAAGACCTTTCGAATAATTGTTTGTGAAAATCGGTTCAGCCGTTTCCGTGAAAACTGAGTCCACATTTTTCCTTAATTTTTACATATTATCCTATAACTCAGATCCAAATGAAATTCAATAGCTGGCTATGGGACCATAAGACCCTTCAAAGAAGCTAAGTTTGTGGAAATCGGTTAAGCCATCTCCGGGTAAAGTTAGTAAATATTTTTGTTACATACATACGTTCTTACACACCGATATTTTCTCAGTTCGTCGAGCTGAATCGAATGGTATATGACATTCGGCCCTCTGGGCCTGGAATAGAGAGTGATTGCATATCCTTTCTATATGAGAAAGACAATGAGTTACTTTTGAGTTACTATGCTCAATATGTGACTGCCTGAGCGACTCGCAAAAGAGAAGAGATCTTGCTTTTCATGCTTGTTGCTATTCCGCCGTGAGCCATTCTCTACCATTTCAAGAGCAGGTATCATCAGGCACGAGTAGCGCTTACATTGAGTCAATTTTTGACTCACTGCGAGTCAAAATGCCAGCAATCATGAATGCAAGTGTACGAAAAAAATTGAAGACAAAAATTAGCGATGCGATGGAAGCAATTTTTTATTTTGCTTAGTTTAATTGTCTCGTAGATATTGCCCTGATAAAAAGTGTGCGTTGAACATCACAAATTAGCTTGGAAAACTTTAAACGTAATATCATTACTTATTATTGGAAGATGGCGAAACGATTGGGTTGGATAAAAATTAAACTGATAAATAAAACTGATAGTCTACTTCAAAACGTCGTTTAAAATCGTATACTAATGTACATATAATGTACTTCCTACTGCAATAAAACTAATGAAACAGTTTATTCAGATTTCACCGAATACTATTCTCACGTTCGTACTCCGTGCTGTTGAAATTTTGCGGCAAGTAATGGCAGATAGATTTTAAAAAAGCTGGAGTTGAATCACCTGAGGGCAATCACTTTTGTAAAGTGAAAATTTTGCAGTTTATATGGCTTATATAAGAAATAAAATAAAAGGAATTATTTTCCACATATAACTGTAGCAACACTTTTGATTCTCTTTTGGGTTGGTTTGATATTTATTTTTTTATGATTTTGAAAATGGACTGAAATATCTACAGTGATATTTTTTAAAATCACATATGATTATGAATGATCAAGTCCAATACGCAATATCAATATGCAATGCAAATAGAGTGACAAAAATATATTCTGAATATTGATTATAGAGGCAAGTCTAATCTTTTAATTCCAGGGATGATTTATTTTCTCATGTTTTTATTATATTAAACACAATTTAACGCTTCTTCGCATAGATTTGATTTATAGAAGTAATAGGAGTGCAGGGTTTTCCACAACGTTTGAACCTACTGAGACGCCATGTAACTGCTTGCTCTGCAAAAATCAAAGCAATTAAGAAGAATGGCTAACAAAGAAATAGTCATTGCTAACTAAATACTCATTCAGCATCTTTTACCATACATCTACGCAAATTATCGATTAGAATAACTGTACTACGATCAGGAAATTAAGACTTTTAAATTGAGAATCACGGTTGTGGTTCCGGCCAACTGCCACAGGATGTCGAAGCATTTTGTAAAACGCAACATAAAATTGGAGGAATAGATGTTCCATTGAAATTTACTTTTGCATTTTTGTATCGCCTTATTAACTTAGTCCTATTTTAATGCATTCATTAAATTTTTGCATTTAATATTATCATTTTTGGAGTTTCACAAAACTATTGCCTCGTAAGTTTTGCTTCCAAAAGCAAACAGCAAAATAATAACGTAATGTGATATCAGTTGAGAAATTGATAAGCTGAAATCAAATTAAGATTACAATCTGATATTGCTGTCAAAAATGTATTGAAAATAAAATGTTCTACAATTAACTCCCGAAGTGATCGGCTTAGCTTTTTTTTAAAAAAGAACATCCGCTAGAAGAAATTGTAAATTCAATTTCATAACATTTTACAATATTCATATTACAGAGGAAACGATTTCAATTTGAAAAATAACACAATCCGCGTGGTTTATCGATTTGTCAGATAGTGCGATTTCGAATTTTTGTTACTCATATCACACATTCAGTTTTGAAACTACTCATTGTATTATTTACCTTAAAACTGTGTTGAGCAAAAAATTTTTTACGTGAATACTTCAAAGATCACATACAAAGAGTCCAAATGAAATATAATTCTGTTATCACATAATCAGGAGATAGTAGGAGAATATAGGATCAAGAAAAAAAATATGCATTTAATTCCACTTTATTTAACGTCACTAATGTCACGAGACAGATAATTTTGTTGTGTTTGATTGTATGATACTTGATTTTTAGATATTTATTTCGTTATTGGAAACTGCGGAAGGTCTTCATTGCACGATTATCAATGGCACAGTTTCCAACAAGTAACTGTAGAGAGTTTGTTTGTTTTTGATAATAATAGAAATATCATTCTTCAGTAAAATCTTATGTTGGCCTTCAAATTAGTGCCTTATACAAAATTATAGAAGTTCTATTTCGGTTTTAGTTTCTATTATATTGTAGCTCTAACGCCCTGTATATTGAATGTGACGGAATTATTTGGTGTTTATGGTTCTTCTAGTATTTGTACGAACTGATAGTGTTTATCATCAAAGTTGGTCTCAACTTTTTTGGTAGTTGACTTGGTTCGACACAACTTGTCTCGAAGTCAATACAAATACTATTAGTTTATTATGAATGATTAACATGAAATTAAAAGCAATCATCACATATGTTTATAATTATTAAGGAAACGATCGTCGAATGGCTTTGTAATCGGTATATAAATAGTTTCACGATCATGAGAAACAATAATAATTGACAAAAACTTGGGACTATTACTTCTCAGGCATAATAAACAACCCTACATTCGACCGAATGAAAAATACCAATTTGGCATTTCGAATGAGGTATAATTTGTTTGGAAAAGTCGAACTCGATCGTAACACAAAATGAATTTATTATAGAACTACGGAATAGGAGTGAAAGTTACATATTTACGACACACAAAAACGCTCCATTAATAACCCTTTACAGTTTGATGTTTAATCAATAACATATTCTGGTAGGTATCAAAGTTGTCCCTAACGCTACAAATCACGATTAAAGTATAGCAAACACCGAAGAAATGTGCAGTGAAGACAATTCAAAAAGATTCGACATCTTTCTTATAAGCTTTATACAGGAATAAAATTTTATCCTGGGCGGTCATTCAGTTGTACCGCCATACGTCGCAGAGAACGAATCACCGTGAGTAGAAAATTCGACTCAACGCGAGTCATCATCACCACCGAATAGCTTTCTACCTAAATGCTTCGAAACGAACTCACTGTGAGTCAACAGAGTGCATATAAGATGCTTGCTTGCTTTGCCAAGCGGATCAATTCTCTGAGTGGAAGAAAAGAATGAATAAAGCAGACACGGAATATATACAAACTGCTCGCCGCACGGGTAGAGCATCGCCGGTGAAGAGAATAGTTCACGAGTAATGTTTCATTGATAGGATCAGCAACCTTGGATTTGACCTCTATTTCCAGTACTTCCGAAATCGGAATATAAGATATACCTGTATAACTTAAGTGATATTATTTGTTCATCTGCTAACAAGATCTTCTAACTAGAAAAAATGTTTAACCAATTTTATAAAAATTGATGCTTTTAATATGGTTTATACTTCAAAGAAAACACACATGAAATTATATTTATTACACCTATCACCTTGTCATTCCGGAACCGGAAGTCGGATTAGGATAAAATTTAAGAATGTTCAGTAACATCAACTGAACCATGGATGCAGTACATGTTTCAGCATATTAAACAGGTTGATATATGAGATCTCAGAAAGAATTCATCTTCAAGTCCAGATATTATTCTGCATTCAATGTGATGTGTAATGAATATGAAGCTAATGTTCATCGTAGTTACAACACTAAATATCAAAGCAAAGTCTTGGCATTACATTCCTTTTGTGGAATTTGGCCTTTCTGTTTCAACAGACTTCGCAGCCGATTCTTAACGCGCATAATCATTGCATGGCTAGTACTACGATTCTACTGACACTATGAATCCTTCCAGGTCGGGACTCGAACATATGACAACTAACTTGTAAAACCAGTGCCGTATGCATTGAACCGCCAACCCGGGTTAAGATATCAACAATTGTTAATTTGACGTTATAGCACAAGCTATTTTCTTGATTGTCCAAAAGCAATGTATTAAAAACAGCTCCTATAATTTTGACGTCAATTATCAAGGTCATCAATCCACTGTTTCAATGCTATATTTATCTATTCTCTCCATGCAAAACATGATTGGCAGATGAGTTAGGGTGACTTGAAGCGGTAATGAATCAGTGTTGATCCAGAGTCATAAGAACCGTAAATTCTTCTTCTCGTCCTACACGCGTGAAGAGGAAAATGACGGAAAAAGTGCCGTCCACACTCCTGGCACACGAAACACATAGCGCGAGCTATAAATACATAAATACACATATTCCTGTACATAATGAAAACGGCAAGAGAAAAAAAGGTACCAAAAAGGAACAACAAAATCTCACGAAGAAGACAAAAGTTTCTGTCTGTGTGTGCACTTTCATGCCCTGCGCTACGTCTCGCTCGCCTACTCCCGCAAAGACTCGTTGCAGCGAGCGGAATCATCACGACCGCATACACGGCTTTTCCTTACACACTGATTCCATTTCGGTTGCTATATCAATTGACCTCCCGTGGGCCGCTTGCTAAGCAATCATCGGTTTCAGAAGCAGAAAAATAACCACTATCGTTTTTGTTACAGTGCACCAGCTCAGTCTGCCCAGAACCGGTTTCCCGTTCTGAGCTCCAATAAATTGAACCACTCTTCCAGCTTCCCAAAGACCACAGAACAATAAAAATTCGAATGATTCTACATGCACACCTTGACGCGTAGGGGAGAGCAGAAATGACATTCATCCATTTTGTACTTTAACGATAGGTTGTTATAAGTTTCGAAAATCTACACTCAATCAAGAGTCCGCATGCAGGAAGTTGATTTTCAGCTAAACAGTTCGATGCAGCTACTAAACGATTCCGGACAAAAAAGTACTACATTGGAGCTCAGCTGTTAAGTTTTATTCATTCAACTAAATATCAAACAAGGTTAGTTTGATTTTAACTTTCCACACTGAGCTACCGATATTGAGTGATTGAACACTTTGGGAACCATCAAAACAACGAATGAAGAAATGTAATCTTAAGCAATCCGTTTCCTTTTAAGAACATCATATAACAAACAATGACAATAATGGTGATTTAAAATGGGTTTACATTGGGTCATCACTTCTAAAAGTTTATGCGAAGTTACACTTTCTAATTTGAGGTATGATTTCAATCTTGGATGTTACTTCATTGACAGCCTTCAGAAATTTTACCTAGAAAAAATTATATATTAGAAAAAACACATAACTATTAGGTATGAATTTATTCTAAAATTCGTTTTTTGTTTCGATTATTGAAGTTTAAACTTTTTTATAATGTTATTTGAATTTTCTGACCCTTGTGAAAATCTACTTCATCTGGCAACGAATTTAATAGTTGCAATTCTTATTTCATTTTTAATATTATCAAACTGCACATTCTTCCTTAGCCCTAATAATTATGCTGTCCACCATCGCACCCCTAGCTCCCATATGCTGTTTTTTCACTACCAACCAAATCCAGCCGTTCATCCAGTGGAAGCTATCTTAGGGGGATATGAAAGGTAGATTTCGGTTCCCGGGAGACGGCGGAGTAGTAGCAGCAACAGCAACAACAACAACAACAGCCAGTAGTTTGTTTGGAATGTCTTCTTCAACTTATGTACTACAGCACCTTCCCACTTTCGATAACACGCAGCCAGGCACCAAGTCGTCAAAACTCACCATTCGCCATCGACCGGATTTTTCGATTCCGTTGCTCTTGTGAAGTTCTTCCAAAAACCTGTTTGTGGCTGGCGATAGCGATCTTACACTTTCTTGCTGTTCTGGTCGTACTCTTCCAGTAACAAAACGCGACGAGGGAACACTTTGTTCTTTAAATAATATATCGAGCGGAAGCAAAAAAAAAGTGAACACGCTATACGATCGCGCAAATGAAAACTTCCAGGGTGATATTCTGGGAACTGATAGAATCGAGTCGAATCGAACAATGGTATCGGTAGATGCATTTAGCTATCATTTAGAACCATTGGCTGAATTCTTGTAGGCGACTCCATCAGATTCTAACAATATGTTTATTTAAATTTAAAGACGGTTATGTTAGGCACAATAACTAAGTTGTGACAAAACCGAATAACACATTTGATTACGTACATTTTTTGTCATTTCTCGATTTGACACCACACTTTTCTTCTAGAGAAGGGTCATGTACACGTACTTCTATGAAACAATCTTCGATAAACACCGGGATCTTTTATCTAACTATTTAATGTAAATTACCCTAGTCAAAGTGATAACTCAATTGTCGATTTCAATTTCCCGGTTTGGGAGCAACATTCTCTTTTTTTTATTACGATGGAAGATTTTCAGAACCAATTCACTATCTTCAATTGAAATGAATAATTAAATAAGCGCAAAAATTTAATTTCAAGGTTGTTTTACTTTTCTCATAAAGAAAGGTCATGAAAACCGATTTTTTTATTATACATCATAATTTACTATTAAACTTGTAGTAAAAATACGAAATTGTGGCCAAATACCACCGTAACCATATTTTCTTAACAAGGAACAGTATTATTTGAATTATTATCAATAGAAATAATTATAATTTCGATTATGATAGATGATGATCGTTGTGGCACAAGGCACCCGCCATTGGGTGTGCCTTGGGCCGAATATCAACAAATGTTCAAATATAATTTTATGTATAAATTACAAAAATATCTGGCACAAAAAATTCACAATGAACATAACGAAATATACCAAAATGTCAGAGTGTGGAATTGTTAAGTTCCTTTCATTTATACTTATACAAAATTGATGAGTGACAAATGGCCCAAGGCTGCCGACTCTCCCCTCTACCAAGACTCACAGCAATTTCATTTTTTGGCAAGATAATTACTAATTACTTGGCGGTGCAAATATTGGAAATTTTTGACGATATTCAGCGAAAATGATGGGTATGATTTTACCAGGTGGTAGTTGTGTTGAAATCTATTAAAATTGTTTTTATAACGTAATGAGCATCGTTAATTTAAATTGAAAACAATGTTAGTAATTAAATACCCTCTAAAACTATTATGAAATCCATTCAATTCCGAAGATTTCTAGAACTAACATTTCATTAAGACATGCACGGTACTTACTCTGACGTTTCTCATATGAAACTGAAGCACTTGCAACAATTCCTCTTACATTTATTAACAAATCTAGCCAATTTTTCTGCTATTGCTGCGCTGCCCTAGTCGTGAGCATGAAACTAAGTAATAGGATATTTTCAAAATTTCGCTTGAAAATGTGAAAAATTTATAGTTTTCAATTTATTTTTCTCAATGACTGAATACAAACACACAAAAACATGTAAAACTTAGATAGAAAATTCGATCACTCATATTGCAGTTAATTTCCACGACATGGTTTGCCGCCCCCATCGTTGGTTTAGTGAGCAAAAAAAAGCTCAACTCCATCTCCGAAAGATCCGGTTCCACGGATTGGTTTGCCGCCCCCTAAAAACATTGCGCTCGGGGCGGGCGCCCTTCAACCCCCTATACCCTGAGAAATCGTAAAATAAAATATCAAATCCAAAGAAGTGAGTTGGATGCTGTTTACAAAAAAATGGAAAATTCTTAATTTATATGCTTGGATTTAGAGATTCATTGATAAATTATTACGAATAATTTCATTCGAGATTTTCAAATATATTTAAAAATTCGTGAATCTTTTTGCCTTTCTCATATAGAAAGATTATGCAATCACTGTGCAAACCGACTTTTGAGCCGAGGCCCGGAGGCCTAAGTGTCATATACCATTCGACGCAAAATGTCTGTGTGTGTATGTAACTTTTTTTTGCACTAACTTTTCTCGAAGACGGCTGAACCGATTTTCACAAATGTAGATTCAAATGAAAGGTCTTGTGGTCTTCCTGAATATTATTTGGATTCGACTTCCGGTTCCGGAATTATGGAGTAAAATGTGCGAAAAATTTTGAAAATAAGTGCAAAAATTTTTTTGGAGGTGGCTGAACCGATGCGCAAGCGGCGGAAACTGAGAATTTACCGCCCCAAAATTTAACTATATTAATCAATCAAAGCGCCGTCTGCATATCATTGTCGGTGTTATCAGATTTCTTTGAATGTGTGAAAATCTACAAGTCAATCTTGTTATTCAAGCTCTAAATCTGAAATTGGTCTGCAGCAGACCCATTCGCGAGTGTTTGTTTTATTTTATTTTGTCAGTAGTCGTGTTTCATCTAGCGCTTTTAATAGCAATGCGAATAAGAGAAAAAGGATACTGGTGAGATCGTTCCTTAGAGATATTTTATATTTTTCTTACTTACAATGCCTTATCATATTTCGCCTGAGTATCAAAAATCAGGTTTTGTTGAGATCATATTGTTTACCAAAACATATCCGCATCTCTTTCCTTCCCTACTAACAAATCTCCTATGCTGTGATGCTCGTAGATACAGTGGTATCCGCGGTCTCCAAGAAGAACGAGTATCGGGCTAACATTCCTTCCTTTTCCTCTATAGCACAGCCTTTGGTCGTAGCCGGCGTCGTTATTGATCATTTGATGAAAAGTTAGGAGTGAGTGGGTATGTACAGTGAAAATCACTTGCTTCTCCCAAGCTTCATTTTCTTGGTTCATTGTACATTTACACTCATTCGGTCAATCACGAAGTGCAACTACGGGCGATCTACTTTAGCTCAGCTCAGTTTTTTATATTATTTATTTTACCCCGACTTTCACCATTTTGGTCGTTCACCGGGGAGCTCAGCTCGGAATGAACTATATCAATTTATATTTATGTTAGTACTCTCTTTGATTTTTTTACTTCAACAGAGAATAGGAGAATGTGATAGAAAACAAAAGGAGTTGCCAGTCTTTGCAGGAGTATGCCTCTAATTGGTTATAGATCTACAGTGAAAATCAAGTTTACCTATTTTTTGACGAGAAATCACTCATTGTAGAGCTCTTCTATAAGCTACCCAAAAATAGGTCGTTATTCACTCGAATTTTGACTTGATCATAAAAAAATGGATAGCGTGCTTTGCCATGGCATAACACTTTGGGTTAACATTTATCTAAATTTTGGGGTCATCACTCGTTACCTAAAATTGAGGAGATGCACTATAGTTGATTTTGGGTAGGCTTTGACTCAAAATTAGGTAGCGGCTGGTAAGTGTATCGAGTACCTCATTTGACAGTTACTTTCACAGTACAGATTACAGTTGACGAAGATTTTAGTCAGTCTGTTAAGGTCATTCGACGTGACTAACAAATTGTAACTCTGTTCTTAGGTTTACAGCACACCAAATAAGATAGAATGCAAGCAATTAAAGTTTTGTTCACCTAATTTTTCTTGTTTCGAATATAGAGGTTTTAACCTTAAAGTCGTTCGCCATTCTAACCCTATGTTGGAAATCGAACCAAGGTGGGTTGAGTGAAAGATATCGATGCCTATCACGCAATATCCGTACTCACAAGCGACTCTTACACGATCACTATAAGTGTCATTACTAAAAAGTAATGTCATTTTCATGAACGTGTAAGGGCAGTAATGATGAATTCTCCATACAAATTTGGAATGTCATTACTTTAGTAATCATTAAAAATTACATGAATTATTCTCGTGTAAGGGCTGCTACACATACAATTAAAAATACATGGTTTTATCATTTGAATCGCTACGAACACATATTTCCAACTTGAGAAATAATAGTAATATTTTTAGGTGAAACAAACGTGACTAAGTGTTCAAAACCTGGCCACTTTGCTGTATAGAAGACAATGATGAGTTCCGCATCAGAACCGCATAACTTAGAAAATCTGCATCAATAGACTTAAAATTATTATGCTTTATACAAAATAAAATCTTGCATCCCAAGTAAACGTATATAATTTTTAAAACTGAGCTATCTCAACATGTTCTAAGTGTATATTTGCAAGAAAGAAATAATTTACACAATTTTAGTTACTTCAATCCACTAGAATCAATTATTCAGTAGAATAATTCTATCTTTTTTCGAGCGTTTATGACATAAACCCATAAATCAAATTTTAAATGGAATTCATACCAAAATAACAATAAAAACTTCTCTTGATATTTTGGTGAAAAAACATGTCAACCTTTTATACGTAAAGCAAATCTCTTCCGAAACAATATGGCGACATTAATTGCGGCATAATAAAAAAAAAACTTTACAAAGAATCAGTGGGCATTACGGAGAATATTTATATTCGAAGCCATCTCCTCTTATCAACCAACCTTCAGGTGCGCAATGTATTAATAACATTTATTGTTGCACAACAGAAGAGCTAGATAATTTTGCTTTCGAAATGAGTCCCTGCTTTTCGGCACTGATGTACAGCTTCTGAAACTCCGTCTCGTTCTCGCTGCATTAATTACCCGGCTATTCGTAAAACAATCGCACCCCATAAAACACATTTTCTATCGACCATTGGGTCAGTAACGCAAGGAAAAAAAACTCCAATCAGAATGCTGTTTGGGTAAAATTTTTCCAGACAAAACAATTACCTGCCGAGAGAACAACCATAAACGGTAACAATCTTGCCAGAGTTAACACATAATTCACTCACTAAGAGTTTGCGGAATTCACCTACACACCGTAATTACACCAAAAACCGAGCAAACTAGTGGACGATGGACCATTAACGCGACCGAGGAAGACCGATTTGGATCCTCTTTTGTGCATCGATCAGATCAGGATCAGACGAAAACCAAAAATTGCCACAGCTGGTGACTTTCGATGTCAAAACTCAAAAGCAGAAATGCCAGATAAAAATTACAAGTCAGTAAATCCGAAAAAAATGTCTGCAGGTTTCAATTTCTCTAGAAAGTATGATACACTAAACTGACGTAACGAGCAAAAAAAACCTCGCGACAATTTCTAAAGTCTGTAAATTTTGACGAAAGTCTGCGAAAAATTCGATTTTCAAAAGTCTGCAACAAACAATGTCTGCAGCACTATGTACGAAATCTGAAAATCAACAGACAAATCTGCAGACCTGGCATCTCTGCTCAAAAGCACATTGACCAGAGTTGCCAGGTCATTTTTTTAAAATCAAAATCAGGTGTAGAAATCTACCTGTACTACAATCTGTACATCAGGAAAAGTGACAGGGATTAATTTTTTGTTATCGGTTATTGTTACGGTAAATAATTGGAGAAAGATTGCTAAGAGTACCGTAATGATCGAAAGAGAAAGTAAACCAAGAGAATGTCTCATTGTTACATTCGTCGTTTTGAACAATTTATACAGTATTACCATAAATCAAATAAACATAGATTTCCCAGTGTAATAGTAATGCAGTTGAGCAACCCGTGACACCAAAAGTGCCGTTCGGTGGAGATCTAGGGAGAGAACTGTCAAATTCGTGCGCGCCGAAATAGCAGCACTGCGCACTATAATTGACATGATATGTTGAATTTCTTACTTTTTGGAATACCTGTATAAATCTGTACCAAATTTATTCTGTATTAGATCTGTATGCAAATGTGAAAAAAAACTGTATAATAATATAAATCTAACCCTGAATCTGATAAAACTGTATAATAAGATAAATTTGGCTAACCCCTGAATGACCAAACCTGCATCGGCCAGAAAATGTCGAAAACACGTTTTCGTTCGGCACGTCAGAATAGACATTGCATTTCGATGCAAAGAAAACAAGTGTTCTGTAAATAGCAGAAACTTTACGTCTGCTTAACGGTTCAAATTGAGCTGCCGAGTTTTGCATGAAGCAGTTCAATTTGAACTGCTATGCACTGATGAGTCAAAGACGAAACGTAAACATATCAAAATCGGTTATGTGCACAAAATTTGGCTAACCCCTGAATGAAGTTAAATCTGTTTAACTGGCATCTCTGGTTTAATACCAGTTGATGCTCACCGCAGGGTTGGGCACAATAAATGCAAAATAAAGTCACGTTTGATGTGGTATAAAACAAAAACGTTTAAATGAACGGTTGAGCCGACGACACGACCTGCCACTCGTTTATCAAAACTGTATCGTAAATTTAACTACCCCTCAGTAACTGGTAATGTCAAATCGAAATCAGTTAGAAAAATGTTGATACTGGCAGCACAAGTAAATAAATTGTTGATTTTTAATAACAGCTACCATAACCATGGTTTCTGTTTAATGAAGACATGTGAAATGTACACAAAACGAATCGCTAATTAGGTGTTTCATTACAAAAAAATTAAGACTGCCTTAATTGAAAGACTCTTTTTATGATAAGTTACAAGTGCTCCTGCATCATTATGTATTGGAGCAGTCATAGAAAGTGTTGACAAAATTCGGACATTCATCTTATTCGGTGGCTATGGAACTCATTTGAAGCCATTTACTGTGAACACTCCAAATCCCTTGGTAGAGTTTGCAAATAAACCAATGTTGTTCAATCAGATAGAGGCTCTCGTTGATACTGGCGTTAATCAGGTTACTTACAAATGAAAAATATTATATTGGAAAATATACTAATGATGTAATTTACTATATAGGTAATATGGCGGAATTCAATCGTATGGAATAAATGGAAGTTAAATTGTAAAAATGAAAAAGTGGGGAGTCAAACCGTTAATTTCACATAAAACGGAAGTCCTTCGGCAGGTATTAAATTTATTTCGGGGAGTATTGAAACATTTTCTGATAAATTTTGTATCTTTTCTTTTGAGGAACTGAAAAGATTAATCGTAATCACAGAAAGAAATGCTCCATAGTTATAATCAAATTGAAGAAACCGGTCGGTCGTCGGTCCAAGTATTATGTAGTATTATAAACTGAAGCATAGAAATGTGCAAATAAATAAAGACAAATAGATATAACTAAATAAATGCAAGAAATGTTAGCGAGGATATACTGTTGAATGAAATGTATTGTGTGAATAATTCAAGAACATCTCCAAATATTGTTCAAATTCTAGGGTTTCGTTAAATTGAACGGAGAAAGACTTCAAAAAATGGAAAAAAGAATTTCTCAGAATTTGTGGAACCAACATGAAATCGAAACCAACATATTAAAATACCGCTCCAACTTTCCCTTAAATAGTTTGTTCATTAATTCCGCCGCTCGTTGCTAACTATTTTGTAGGATGACGCCTTTCTGTCGCAACACTACTTCTAGTACCAGATTTGGTTATTGTACTATTGTGGTCGGCGCAAATCTAAAAAGAACGTTGAAACAAAATTTAAATTAATATGAAAGTTTCTCATCTTCCTCAAATGATTTGTTTATTTATTATAGCGCTCCATGGTAACTAGTTCATAGCAACTTAAACAGTGTTGCTTAAGAAGATTTATTTCATGATTATCGAGGGGTCGCTATATTTATGGTAACTGGCGGCAAATCACTCACGAACACTTTTTGTTCAGATTTTTCTTCGGAGTGCCTGGTCGTGTCGTCGGTTGAGCATAATTTGTTCATTTGAAAAATAAAAACGTAAAATCAGCTGTTTTTTCAAAGAACGGCTAATCTAACATAGACAGCAAATGGAGAAAAACATCGATGAATGTTTCGAATCGTTTTCAGGAATTATCGTATATTCTCAGATCAATTTATGATTAGTCGATGAATTCGACGTCAACATTTCAAAAGGGCCTTAAAACAATTGACAGATTCTCTTTGTTTACTTTCTCTTTCGACTATATCTGCGTTATTATACAAACGTTCGTTACATATTTGGTACTGTTGGAAACATTGGGATATTGTCTTTCATTCTACACGAATATATTGTAGGTACACGTGAAAATTAAGGAGATATTCACAAAAAAAAGGAAACAAAGAGAAACTCTCATTGGTTTATGTGCCATTATTAAATGTTAACATCGAATTCATAGTTTATCTTCAAAAGTGACGCAAATTTTGCCACTTTCGCCCTTTTTCGATTTGTTTACTTTTATGCTTCCTGTGTGAATTGTAAAGATACGCCGTTCCGCATTTTTCATGAAATTGGCTGGTTTTCGCGACTAAGACAAATCTGCGAGTAATTTCATTGTCTCATTTACTATTTCCAGTGGTAAAAGGCTCGGAAACCATCTGAAATAAAGAAAAAAAAAAGTTTCGCCCTTCCTTACTAGCAATTGAAGTATCGCCCCGTTTGTTGTCATGGAACACGGAGGGCGAAACTTACGTAAACAAATGGAATGACAATTTCGCCCTTTATATTTCTTTGCATTACAAAGATTGGTAAGCTTTTATTGGTAGGTGAGAGAAACTCCATTTGTTTACTTTTGTAAGATTCGCCCATCTTTTAAAAACAGCTGAAATATCGTTTCGAATAGTTATTTTAGCTTACTTTTTTTGCAGGCGTCGTCTAGTATAACAATAAGATAATTTAATTTAAAGAAGAGTAAACCGAACAAAAGCTATATAGCCTCTACACTCAGACAAAATGGTCTTCGAAAGTCAGAAAGGAATTATGACTCAGACATAAGCATTAGAGCAAAGACATAATATTAACAAGATATCCAGCTCTCACATTTCCCGAACAAATCATTGGTAACATCCTCTTTTGCAAGCATTGCGCCCTCAGGCGAGTCCGCTTCGAATCTCGTACAAAGTGGGCCAAAATAAAATTAATCCTACAGCGGGCCAAAATACAAATAAATGAAATTTTCTCTTACAGAATTTGTTACTGATTAACCACATAACGGAAATATAAACTTACATTGGAGGTGACATAATTTTTGTTCAAGCTTTGAGCTGTTTTTCACGATTAATCCGAAACTTTTAGGATATCCGAAAACTAGACAAATGCACAAAACTTAAACAAAACATTCTCCGTGACAAGCAATGCACTGAAAATGTTGCTGTCATTGAGAATAATACTTCCACGATATAACACTGGTGGCAGCAAGTGTCATATAAAAGAAAAAGCAATGGCCCAATCTAGACAGTGGCTCAACCCTAACGACATTCCCCTAATTTAATGCAAATATGACAATTGAGAGAATCATAACACTGTTTATGAAAATCTTCACCACATAATGGAATTTATTTCTTGTTGGTTCAAAAATCTTAGTCTTATGAAACTTGTTCGTCAAAAAATGCTCATGAAATTGGTAATCTTCCACCTATTTGGATAAAATGTTCTAAAAAGATTTTTAGGAAACTACAAGATCTTTCATTTGAAAATTTGTGTTTGTGAAAATCGGTTCAGCCGTTTTCGAGAAAATTGAGTGCACATTTTTCTCTAATATTCACATATTACCCTGTAACTCCGGAACCGCAAGTCGGATTCAAATGAAATTCAATAGCAGACTATGGGACCATAAGAATTTTCATTTGAATTTAAGTTTGTGAAATTCGGCTCAGCCAGTGAGCTCAGTGAGTGCATATTTTTGTTACATACATACACACACACGGACAAACACACCCACAGACATTTACTCAATGAATGGGAGTGCCGCCACCCTATAACGATTATGTTTGGCCTTTGAGGTCTTGAGCCGTGTCAAAGCAATGATTTTAAAAAAAGGTTTTATGATGTTAGTTTTATTCATCAATTCTCAAAGTGTTCTAGTTCAACGCTTTATTCAGCACTGTATTTGTCACCGACGTTCGGATTCAGATCTGGATGGGAGATTTTCATTATCCCAGGTGTTTCAACATGTATGTAATTATTGTACAATCCATAATTAGAAGACATAGTATAACTAGCCAAGTTGATAGGAGTTCGGTAAACATTCAAAAGTTCTGCTAATGTGCGTCTCTTACCAGTAGAGGCTGGGTACGTACGAGTTATGGTGATATAACTGACAGCAGCTGGAATAGAAGTTAACTGGGATTCTGTTGGAGTATCTATCCTTCGGCTATTGGCCAAGGCCGGAATAATAAATAAGGTCAACAACTGAAAGAAAAAGATTTTACGTACTGTTAATGAGTAAGCTGAATACAACAGGTCTTACCGACAGAAGCATTTCGGTTTATTGAGCGCAAATACAAAAATACGTCCAAGATACTTTGATATACTTTCATTTATATAGAACCAATTTCGATAGTTGTAGCCTCGAAAAAATGGCTCAAGACTCATGATCCTTTCTATTTATCGACTGTTATATTTTATTGCTTTTTATGAATCAAGAAGATACGATGTGCACTGCGATGAGTCGAAAGAAAAACGCATGGTTTCAAGTTCAAAAAGTTAAAGGCTTGTTGGCATTTAGATAAAACAAGTGGCAAAACATGTTTTCGAGTTACTGCAATCTTAATACAAGACTGCTATTTTGTCTCTCTTTATCCTTTGACCAAATCGAGTGTAAGTAGTACCTATGTTGGTCGCTACAAGTAGCATCTTTTCCAGTCAATAGAAACACATCTCATTATAATTCGGAGCTATTATTGTGAGAACGCCAGCAAAATAAATAATCTGTACATCTAAATGAACAAATATTTCCTGCATAATTTACCAATGTTTCATATCCGAAGACACGATTTATTCGTTTGTGACGATGAATTTGGCGGATTGCACACTGATATAAACTTTACTTTTGAAATGATCTTGACAATTGATAGCATTCCAACTTAGATTGAACTCAGCATGATAGCCACTAATGCCGATTATCATTGTATTAATCGTTCACATGGATGGATAAAGGATATGCAAGAGAGGAAATCTAATTCGCGATAGGATGATGACATATCAAACTCATCCAAAAGTGTTGCGGAGTTGGTGATTAGGACGTGCATGAGGTCTGGAACTCGTTCTAGCCAAACGATGCTAACATGGAATGTTGTTTATTAGGTGTTTAAGCTTCAGATGCATGTTTATACGAGCAAGAGTCATTTTAGTAATTTATCAATATACAGTATTACATCTAATTTAGTTTCATATTTAATTCCAAATTTTGCACATATACTGTAACAATACAGAACTGAATAATAATAACATTTAAGTGACACTCAATTTTCGGATGCTTTTTTGTCATGGAAAATTTTATTCTTAATTGAACAAGTTTTAATGTACAAAATCAATTACCACGTGAGAACTGGTTCAGCATAAAATTAAATTGTTAAGTGTCCTTCATAACTAGACATTTCAACGGATAAAGTTTCAAAATCAGGAACAATGAAAATAATTCAAAATGTTTGCTCTACTTTCTTACACTTTATCGAAATGGTGGTTGAAAGAGTCTGTACAATATCTAACCTCAGTAGATGTCAACTTGAAGCAAAGAAACGACATGGAAAAGACATCTTAGAAATTTGACTAATTCCATTAGACTTATTGGATTTATCGGTTCATCAATCATATACCTGCTCGACCACAAGCCGGCAGAGTCAGTGAGCATTAAAAGTAGCGATTTTGAGTGTTTGTTAATCGCTTCGCTTCATATTTTGTCATATTTACTATATTCCACTCCAATCAACACAAGCTGCGTGCCCTGTAGCAGTACAAATACAAAGCTTGCCGCGTGCCCTTTGAGCACCGCAAGTTCAGAGCTAAGTGGACAGGTCAGCTACCATAAGCCCTAGTCGTGCTATCATGCAGAGCACTTTGTAACAATCTCTCAACCAAACCGAGGCTATGGCTAATGATATTTCAGTTTAACCACAAAAACAGATCAGGCAACAAGCAGAATGGTCTGCTCTTGGTGATACACACCAAAGATAGCCCACAGAACCAATCGGGATTGTGCGCATACAAGCGCTCTCAAAAGTTCAAGGAGACGGGTGGCTTGTTTCCTTCTAGTCCTGTCCTGAGTATGCTTTCTGAGAGAATGATCTACTTACAAGTTAAGACTATCTCTCATCCCAGCCGGGTTGAAAGTGGTTCGCTGAACTATGATTCGGAACGCAGGAAGGTCTGTCTTCTACACTATGTTGAAAAACGACTCACCATACATTAGCGACAAAGGCTCATAAACTTAGCATGCGAATGCTAATTCGAATACTAGCTTTATAATAGAATAAAAAATAAAATGCTTTTGTATTATTATAAGTGTAAGCAGCAGCGTAAATTGAGAAAAAAAGAATATATGCAACATTAAATGTAAAAGGATCAGTAAACCGGTTTGATGGTCAGCTTTAATTTATTTGACATAACTCTTATTAGCACCCGGCAAAATGGATGACAGCTCATATATCGCTTATCGCAAAACGATGATTCAAATGAGTAATCTTCTTCAAGACGATCAGTATTTATCCGATTTACTGTCGTGAAAATTAATGGAGTTTACACGAAGTCGAGCCTGAGTGAATCTATTTTGATGGGGTGAAAACTAGTGACAGTTCTTCGCTTGTTACTTCTGACTATATAAATATTGGTGCACCATAATACTATTTATACCACTGTTATTTACCAGATCGTGACTAGAACTGAAATACTGAATACTACCTTGATCAAAAAGTTCCCGGAATCACCACCGTGTGGCGCTCTCGGTCACCCGATTAGAATTTTTTTAGGTTGTCACATCTGTCATTGATATTGTATCAAATTTTCAGCTTGGTACCTGGACAATTGTAAACGTTACGCTGTATTGTGTACATCTGCGATTGTGCGTGTCCTCGATTTTGTACAATTTTCGAAAACTGAAATAAGTTTATTGTCATCCTGTAGCTCCGGAACCAGAGGTCGGAAATAAACATAATTCAGGAACCTTGTTTGGGAGCATACGACTATTTATATGAATCTGAGTTTGTAGAAAACGATTGGGACATCTCCGAGATCATTGAGTGAAATTATTTTTCACAGACACATTTGCTGATCTCGACGAACTGATTCGAATGGTATGTTCTTCCAACATTTATTGATGTAAGTAGCTTAATCAAAATAATTATGGAATTGCGTTCAACTCGAAAATGTTGTCATCATTTGGTTTACATATCTCATATTCGAACGATTATGTTGCCAAAAACGGACTGTGCTAAAATCGGTCCGAGGCTAAATGTCATGAAAAAAGATGCTGTACACAGTCTTTTTGGTACTTAGAAACAATTGAATGTAACAGTATAAAAAATAGTGTTTCACGTTGCTCCCAAGCATTGCTTTGTCATACAATGCACAAAATTCCTACTGCTGGAATAGGGGGAAAAGTCGCTCACACAAAAATGTCAATATCTCCGTTAAAAATGGAAGGAATTTAACAATCTATGGCTTGTTGGATTGCTATTACCGTGCGGAATCTAAGTCTGGAAACATATTCTGTTTCTAAGGTCAAGTGTGACAGATACTGTCAAAAAAAATTTTGACATAAAACTTCGTATAACTCAAAAATTAAACATCCGATTTCAAAACAATTCAATAGCGTTCTGGGTGACGGGGAGACCTTCCATTTGCGACTAGTTTGATCAAAACCGGTCCAGCCATCTCTGAGATCTCGATTAATATATGACATTCGGCCTCAGAATTTTTTTTCTAAAGTTTGAGCAAAATACTCTGATACTCTGAAGAAAACAGTCGTTTATCAGTGGCACAAAGTGGCCGATTTCAGAAGTGACCGTGTATGGCCACGTCGTTTTCTGTCGAAAAAGAAGGCGATGCTCACAGTTTTCATTGATTACAAGGGTGTTGTGTATCATGAATTCCTTCCAAGTGGCCAGACCGTCAAAAGTCTTGATATTACATTCCTGTAGTGGAATTTGACCTTCTGTTTCAACAGACTTCGCAGCCGATTCAGAGTGTACAGAACCATTGCATGGCTAGTGCTACGATTCTACTGACACCAGGAGTCCTTCCAGGTCGGGGCTCGAACATACGACAACTGGTTTGTAAGACCAGCGCCCTATGCATTGAACTGTCAACCCGGGACGACCGTCAACAAGGAGTATTATTCGGGTATTAACAGACGTTTGCGTGAAGCAATTCGACGAAAAAACAGATTTGTGGGCAAACAACTCGTTGATCTTGCACCACGATAACGCATCGTCACACAATGCCATCGTTATCCGTGAACATTTAGCTAAAACAAAACGAATATCATTCAGCAACCACCTAATTCACCTGATTTGGCTCTCTGTGATTTTTCCTATTCAGTCGACTCGAGAAACCGCTCCGTGGAACGCGTTTCAGCACCCGAGATGAGATTACGGATAAATCGCAGATGGCTCTGTATTACTGCAGTCCAAATGAGCGCTAATGTGAAGTGTGAGTGTGAATAATAATGTATGTAATGAACCGAAAAAAAATATTGGAGGACGCATAAAACTGTATTCAGCCATTCACTTTCTGTAACAGTCAACTCAACCGTCACCGTCAAAGTTAGTTGAATGTAGTCTTATGGAGACATTCACACATAACAGGCAAAAATATGTATGAAACTAATTTTGACCAGCGTCCAGTGTTCCATTGACGCTGACTAATAGAAACGGATAGCCTGAATCATACTTAATACATGGATCAATAAATCCTGAGACTAACTAAGAACGTTTCGACAAATTAGCTCCAAACACCCGCTTTGACAACACCTTCCTCATAGACGTATGTTCACGCTAAATTGTGTACACTCCGCCGTATGATGTTTTTAAGATGTCTGCTATATGATTGATTTACTATTTCGAAAAACGGTTTGGTGGACTTTTCTACGGTTTCCTGTGTAATTACTTCATTTGGTCGGGCGAAGCGTTTAGCATCTTCAGTGTCAGTACGAATACGTTTAAACTCAGCATACAATCGACATTTTTTTCGTTTTTGAAGGAGCAGAATTCCCGTAGCACTTATCGAGGGGGCTACCACGTTTGGCATAAAGTCGTTTGGCATAATACCGTTTGGCATAACGCCGTTTGGCATAATGGTTATTTGGCATAATGGTTATTTGGCATAATGGTCATTTGGCATAATGGTCATTTGGCATAACAGTCATTTGGCATAACAGATGAACATGCTGCTTAATAGAAATTGTTCTAATTTAGTGCAATTTTGAAAGGTCTAATGCGGCTACGCCGCATCGTTTTTAATGACCTGGTGTCCGACCTCGCTGCCGCTCGTTCGGACTTAACTGAGGGATAGCTCCTAGTTTTGGGTAATCCGGGCAAACGCCCTCAACTAGACAGGGGTGATTTCTGCGGGGGCGCTGCCCCCCCGCAGTGGCCGGCGCTTCCGACGGCGGGTCGCCGGCGCACTCGCGGCCTTCGGCCGTCTCGACCTGAATCATCTATGACGAACAGAATATTGTGCTGGCACTAAGTGAGTCCTTGCACAACATCAATCGATCGAAACACGTAAGAAAATTTTCATTAGATTAAAATATTGCAAATCCAATTATTATTATGCCAAATGGCATTATGCCAAATGACCATTATGCCAAAAGACCATTATGCTAAATAACTGTTATGCCAAATAACCATTATGCCAAACAGCGTTATGCCAAACGGTATTATGCCAAATGACCTTATGCCAAACAGGCCGCGCCCCTTATCGAGCCATTGCTGTGCTTGCACTGGATTTCATTTTTGCCATCAAAAGCACTGATAATCAACATACGACATTGTTTCGTATCCATTCTTTTGAGAATATCAAGATTAGCATAACTAAAATCACTGTAACTTGTTGACGAGACATTAGAATGTCATGAAATTTGACAGATATCTTTTGAAGGTTCATCCTCATAAAAAATAATACGGAAATTTTGTTGGCAACGTCACCCACGTGTTCAGAATGCAGGCTTGAGTTCTACCTCTGAACCATTTTCATTCAGAAAACATCTATTTTGAGTTGTCATTCATTAATTTTATTCATAGCTTGATTTCCAGGAGCCTCGAATACAATACAGCAAAAAAGACACCAAACAATGGCTTCAGCGTGGACCAAAAGGGAAATTTAAATACAAATTTAATCTGTTCACTAAATACCGCCGCTCAATTAAGTCTAGTTTGCTATCGGTGATCATTAAATTTGTCCAATCTAAAAAAAATCCAATTTAATAGCAAATTAGAATTAAGAGTAGCTTACATCAGATGACCACCAGAGATAGAAGGTGTTCGGATACCTACCATCAAATTCCGTGGACATTCGTCTGTTAACGCGTTACAGTTTAACGCATTGTGGCTTTTTAGGGCCCTAGCCTGCTTTCGGTGGAGGTTGTGTTACTCAGCGGTCATGATTGATTCGAATCAGCACGTTCTATCAATGTTACCAAATGATATATAGTTTAACAAATTTTAACGACGAGAGTTCGGGAGGTACAAGTAAATCTGCAGTCCGCAGGGTGCCCCCAAAGCACTTACATTTGCCGCAGCAACAGCGGCACTTCAACTGTCCCCTCGAGCTAGCAACAGATTAACTCGTTCCGATGGAACTTTTCGTGGCACGGATTCGATTTGGCTTTATTGAATTTTTATGAGTGCCATTCGATGCTATCGGATGTGAATGTGTCACAATGATAGCCATTTTGTTACCTTGAAAGATCAATCCATCAGATTACGATATTTACCCAATCAAAAGGACCATGTCGGTCATACTTCACACATTGGCAAATATTTAACGAAAACAATGAAGGAAACTAAGCAAAAAAACGTAACTCCACTATCGAATTGGCTCCCAATTTCCAAGACCATTTCTTTAAATGTTGGAAAAGCTGAAATTCATTAAAAAACTATTAAATGTTCTGTTACTGTTCTTATTCCAATCAAATGATTTTAAGGCTAACAAGCATACAGAAAGTAATAATTCGACAAAAAATTCAAACACACATGTCAATAAATTAGCTAGTTATCTCTGATTAACTCATATGCACTTATGATTTCGATCGAATGTCGTTATTGCTGATGTGCATCGGCTAACTCGTTTTCGCTTGGACACCAAATCTGGCGAACCCGTTACCGGGTCTATATGAGTCGTGCAGCCCAACAGGTAACTGCCTTGTTAGAAGTCAATAGAAAATCAACTCATTAGCACAATTTTACACAAATCATTTCGAACCTTTTGGCTGGAATCATCATGAAGCGTCGTAGAAATGGCGGCTCCTGTGACTATTTATTGGTTCGTCTGTACTGTCCTCATCGTTTGCGATTGCCGCAGGCTGCGACTAGCTACGGTACACTAAATTAATCAAATTCCGATCGACACGTGTTTCTGTTTCTCGTCTGTATCGTGGTCTGTATAGGCAGTCTCTCGAAACATTCCCAAATCTACGAGGAGCGAACACAAACATTGGTAAGCCGGTGCTGAGTAACGCGACTAACTGCGTGTGCTAATCTCGAGATGTGACATTGAGATTGTGCACAATTTCGTGAATGGCATAGTGCTGTCGAGCCGATCAGTTTGGTTGGCGGCTAATTAAGTAGGTGGCTCTTGAGTTGTGTTTTGTTGTGCTACACTTCCGTTCCGAGACGAAGTGTTTTTTTTTTGCGTTCAAATTCCGCTGAACCGCATTCAAGGACTAGTTGCTGCCTCTATAGGGCCGGTTTTATACGAAAATAATATATAATACAAAAAAGTTCAAGCTAAACTAATTTTAATTAATAGCAGCTTAATTCATAGAAGTAATAAACCGGCATTTTAAATCTCAGTCGCCCCAGTATGAACGGAAGTCATAGATTTTCATCTGTATCAAATTTATACCTCATTGCTATACAATTCTATTTCATTTAATGATTTTCTTGCATCATGGGGTTATATAACTTTCGGCTTGGAAAAAGAATCCCATCTTTTGATTACTCTAGGAAGTAATAAAATGATTTCATTCCAATGAATTAAAAATCATCGAATAGAACATGTTTTGTTATGTTTTTGTATATATTATTTGTCGTGAATACGCGACTTACTTTACTTTAGAGTGCTTTTTCAAAACTTACTCTGTGGAAAAATAAGTAGAACTTAATCGTGTGACCTGTTATTCGTTGGTCACAATGTTGTTCCTTTGGTCACTGAGTTCAGCTTGTATATATTTTTCAAATATTGTATATTTTTGTTTACTTCATTGTCAGTAAATGTCTGAGTAGAATTTAAACGTCAATCGCGTTCATACTCCGTGTTTACATGTTTGAGTCACGTTTAAGTTCTGCTCAATAGCAAAGGTTGGTGTCAAACGTAGGGTTTTGTTGATTTATTTATTTATTTCCATTTATTTATTTATTAGTGATTTATATTATTTATTATTTATTTATTCTATTTATTATTTATTTATTTACATTTATTTATTGTTTATTTATATATTTACAATCATTTATTTACACTATTTATTTATTTATATTATTCATTTATTTACATTCGTAAGTTCATATACAAATTTATTTAATAAATTATGATTATTTCGGCAAAAGGAAACAAAATAGCAAATACACTTATAAAAGTACTAAAATTCAAATACACAGTTCATGACACCAACCATAATAAAACGATAAAATATTGTAACCGTCATCTGTCTGCACACTGTCATCGTCGTCATCATCGTCATCATCGCAACATAATATGCGGGGTGGCATGCTTTGGGGGTGGCGGTGGGTATGAGATGGAAAACGGACCCAAAGCAGATAAAATCCGCGAGAAAACCTTTGCCCAGGACTAGTATTTTTCTGACCCGGAGGAGTGAAGGTTGCAGCAACGAGTCACACGCCAAAACGTGACAGTGAGTCTGAAAGTTTCTGAGTGGATCCAAAGGGATCAACATTCCGTATTGAAGGTAGCCTACGAACGTTTGACTCGGGACCATTCGTCGCTTAAGACTGGCTAAAGTGGCCGGTTAAAATTCGTTTATTGAGCCCGACGTGAGTGCCTTCGCGGTGAAACGTAAAAGTAGTGCGCGCCGTACCACTCCGGGTATTATCCTCAGAAAGCAGAGCCTTCGCTACAAAAGGCCAAAAGTTGCTGCTATACCTGGATACCCTGGTCATCTTGTAACTGTTCCACCGCCCCGAAGTCCGTGCCACCCCGTCCGTCGAAGACAGCAGAGTCCTCCAAGTCGACCAACGTGCATCACGGCCGCAACGGAGCGTCGAGAAGAAGAATTTCTCCAAGAAATAAACTTGCGCAAGTAGAAAACAGAATCAATTTTTTTATTCGGTAGAATATAAGGTTTAAAAATTTCAATTGTGTGGTCTTTTTCTTTATACAAGCTATGTCGTCCATTTTGTTTTATTTGTTACTTGTTTCCGCCGAAACGATTTACTCAGTGGCCACAGGTAGGAAAGAAAGTCCGCCAAAAAAATAGTGAAGTGAAATTTCTCCGGTGACCAAGAATATAAACGACCCTGAACTGGTGGTCCGGTGCTGAAAAGCAGCCACCAGGAGTGTATAGACAAAAAACGACACGTAACAATCGTTAATGTCTCATGTTTTACTTAAACAAACATCATAATTTTTGCTTCATGCTATAGAAAATATGATCAGCAATTTATTATAAAATTTCCAATGGTATGAAATAACCACAAATGAATCAAAATTATAGTTTTCCAAATGTTTGTAAGAGACAAAATTGCATTCTTGCGTTACCTACTGGGTAAGTATAAAATATAAAAAATCACACGTTTCAATTCATCCTAGCCTGCGCAGTTGATTTTGAAATATCAATAAAACTATTATTAAAACACTGTTTGATGTTATCTTCCATAGAAATTATTGTAATTCATACCCTGTGTACTTCTTCAGGTGAACATTTTTTTACTCTCTTTTAACCTGTCTCATTGATTTATGTGTTGGAATACCTTATGATCAAAAAAGTCCGGAATTTTATTAAAAAACGCAAAATTTCAATTTTTAATAAATTTCTTTATTATCGCTTTCAAAGTACTCTCCTCCTGTGTCAATACATGCATGCCAACGCTTGATCCAATTTTCCATACAAGTTTTATAGGCCGCCGGAAGGTATGGCCTTTAGTTCACGCAACGAATTCTCTTTTATGGTCTCTATGGTCTCAAAACGCGTTCCCCGCAATGGCAATTTGAGTCTGGGGAAGAGGAAAAAGTTACACGACGCCATATCTGGAGAGTACGGTGCTTGGTTGATGATATTGGTTGAGTTTTTGGCCAAAAACTACGACACAACCAACATCAACACGATGCTGTTTTTAATGAAATTCAGCTTTTTAGGCACCAGCCGAGAAGCGACGCGTTTCAAACCCAAAACCTCAGTTAAAATGTGTTCGGCTGATCCATAAGAGATGTCCAACAACACAGCAATCTCACTAATCGGTACAGAACGATTTTGCAACACGATTTGCTTCGCCGATTCAATGTTTTCTTCAGTAACAGATGTTGTTGGGCGGCCAGGGATCTCATCATGATCCAAGCTTGTACGACCACCTTTGAAGCGTTTATACCACTCGTATGCCTGTGTTTTTCCTAGACACGATTCACCAAAGGCCTTTTCTCACATTTTCAACGTTTCGTAACACTTAAATCCATTTGCAACACAAAATTTGATGCACGCACGTTGTTCTAAATTTTCATCCATTATAAAAATCGCCACACGAAAATTTTTCAACTTCTTTATATAGACGTCAAACAAAAACTAATCGTACGATATGCGTCAAAATTTGACAGAATGTGTATAAAAGTGTTGCCAACGTTGAGAGAATAAAAGTTCACCGATTGAACAAGCGCGGGAATTTTGAAATGAAAATTCCGGTTCTTTTTTGATCATAAGGAAGATAAGACTGATTTCATCAGTAATCTTAACATTACCACACGTTACTTTGTGTAATGAAAACCAACTGTTTTGGACGAATCAAGCTTTACATCCGAAGGACATAAGTCCACCTGACTGTTTTGGACTACAACCAAACGAAACCTACACACTTAAAACATTATTTTGATCTTGGCGAAAAAAAAGCTGAAAACAAACGGCAAAGCGATGTTTTACTGAAATTTCGGCTAAGATAACTTTTTCCAAATTTCTCGGTTTATTATTTCCGATTTCTCGGAAATTCAAAATGTTATACTGATATTCAACTTACCGAAATCTCGGTAAACAACTTTTAGACAACCGAAATTTGATGATTCAGTGCAAAACTGAGTGATGTAAATAAGTGCACGTGTTCATATGTGGATTAGTTGTAAATAAAAATTGAATCCGACTATTGCGATATGTTTCGTGATATTCAAAAACAAATTTGTTCAATGTTCGACGATTATTCGTGACAAGAAATCCTCCAGAGCATTCTTACGGGATAAAGATCCTCGCAACGCTAATCTACTACATGAAATTGATCGGACTTCGGTATGAAGTATTTCTATAAATGTTCAATGCTTTATTGAGCCATTACTTTCGTTGTAGCCGGAATCTGATTTTCTGCGGAAAATTGAATTATGTTCTCTACTGTAAATAACATGGAAGTGTATCCATTCTACGACGTAGAATATTTTTTTCGTGGGACATATTTTTTTTCATATTTTACATTTCCAAGCCTATTAGTTCAACAGCCAACATAATATTGAAATAAATAAATCAATGATAACGAGTTTTGAGTGGAATGTTTATTTTACATTTAAAATTTTATTCTGATTAGTTGCTTAAAATCTCAGCATTAGCTCACATGCTTGAACACCGATAATTTCGGTAATTTGTTTCCAAAGCGACGAAGACGAAGGTAATTTATAGTTTTCTCGAAAAAGCCAAATACCGAGAATTTCAGTTGTTTTTATGTTTGCCGAGCACTCGGCTGTTCAAATCTCGGCAAAGTTTTGCCGAGATTCGGGAAGAAAATCTAAGTGTGTATGATGAAGCTGGAACTCAGAAACATCAAAGAGAGAGTGAAGGATGCAAATGAAATGCGTAAAAATGGAAAAAAATGAAATAGGCACCGGATACAACTATACAAGCGTTTTCTAAAGTTTTGAGACTTTTTACAAAATTAACTTCAATAAAGACTGTTCCAAAAGGGACGTACCTGGTTTCTTTTGAAAATATAGCAAAAGTTTTGGATATTTAATTTTTATTGAATACTGTTAAAAGCAGACTAGCACAACTGATTAGTATTCTCAACATTTGCTATATAACACTTGTATGCTAACACCTTCTAGCGGAAGTTCTTCATTTGATTTGGCACAGACTTCCTGGCACTTTTTTCCAATCTTTATTAAACTGCCAAGTATGTACATTCATCACTGCCCAAAATTCTACAATTGGTCAAAATAGCGAACAATTTAGTGGGTTCGTGTCTTTTGGAACGAAAGAAACATTTTTGGTGACATATTATTTCACCGTTAATTTCATATCATGGCAAGATGAAAGATCAGGTCAGAAGACAGTAGGATCCTTGTGGTATCGAATCATCAGTAGAAGTCATGTTTATAAACATGCCTAGAAGTAATTCCATCGTAGCAAATGTGATAAAGGATTGTGAAATCTTTCCTCTACCCTAAATAGCTTGCAAGATGATTGCTCTCTTACCAAACTTTAATCAATGTCTCGAAAAGTTCAATGCTTGTCCTTCTCGAATAGGAATAGTAATCGAATTTCACGCAAGTTTGATGGTCGATGATTATACAGCTTGCATTCTTAGAATCATACTACTTTCGAACACTAGGCCTTCAATACTTCTTATTTCGAACTGCCTTCTTCTTCCTATCGGTTCGAAAATTCAAACGTTCTTTAGTAGGGAAAACATTCGATTTCCGCCATGTAACTGAAGTCAGCTTTTCAATCTGTAGTAAAAATTCACGGCTCAAAAAGAAATGATTTAATAGTTTTTGGTAAACTCCAGCAAGCGACTTTTATACCCAAGGGCTGCTAAATTGTGAGTTCCCGGTAGTCGACAAACGGCGAAAATGTTAAATCATATATAGCCTTTTCTAATAATAACCTGCGGCTCAAACTGAAATGTCATGTGGAAACCACTCTTGGAGGCGGGTAGCGTCGAAGTGTGCCATAACAATATTACCAAACGTTGATCGGTTCTTGATCGGGACAATAGATGTTTTGTTTCGCCAGCAGAATGGCTGACTGCTGGCCTTTGCCAGCAAGATCTGGCGGGTTGGTGAGCCAACCGAGATACACCCCCGGCTCAACAGTTTGCCGTTACCAAACGACGGGGTGTTCAGCAGAACCAAGGGTACCGTGTCAAGGAGTAGTTTAAAATCTACATAAGTGATTGATTTACGTGACACAGTTTTTTGCAGGCACCGTACAGTGCGTTTCATTTTCATGAATAAAGTACCTACACTCGTTGTAGCTTTTCTTTTACCGTTTCAACACGCATTTGCGAATGGTTTCGAGTGAGATCTTTGCGATGTAGTTCCATTTTTGGTCGGTTCGATGGTCAATTTGGGATAGTGACAGTCATTATAAAATGGATTCGTTTCTTTCGGTGGTAGGTTTCCAAGGTCACCAATCTGCGAAATGACATTAAGCCTGTTCATATCCGAGCATTCGGATTTTCAACCGTTATGATGGTCAGTGTGTATCAACATTTTACTTATATTTCATTTTAGTCTCATCATTTTGACTGTGAATGTCGGATCCAATGTCAACAAATATCCGTGTTAGTTGTATTTGATTGTTTGTCAGCACCACTTTTATTTCCCAAGATTTGGCTTCGAATCGAATCGGAAATCACTAATTGAATAAAACATCTCGACCTAGGAATTTGGCGGTTCAATCATCCATTGATCAATAATTGCAACGGCGTTCATCGAAGGAATGCATCTGATATTTACAATCCATCGTGACACACAATGGATGGCAACAAAAGGTTATAAACAATCCGAAGTACATAATAGCGAAGTCCTTCAAATACACATCCAATGTCATTTCGAAACACATGCGGTGCGATTAGTCAACCTTGAAAATGGTTTCCTGTAGCAAAATTCTACCCGAAAGGAAAATTTATTACAGTTTGCAATTTTAAGGTGCATTTTAGCGACACAAACTAGCCGGGGGCAAATTCGATCTTATATGATTAGGTCGCGGTTGAACGGGTTTTGTTTGGCCCACGGATCCTGCCTTCGATTACTCATTTTCAATTCGACACATACTTTTGAAATAATATGTCTAGCACATGCTGATTAAATTTCTTGTTTCACTCGGCAGTCAATATGGGCAAAATGTTTAAATCGATGTCCTTCAGTTGTTAATTGACCGGTGTCTTTGTCGGAATTCGACGGTAGGATCCGATCAGTGCTGATTCGATCACAGCAGGCAAAATTACTACTTCAAGGTGTCATTTTGAGAATGGTAAATAATTAATTTTGGTTTCTTTAATTAAACGTTTGTTTGGCAACAACGAAACAAAGAAAAGATTTCACTTTTCAATTTTACCCCCGTAAAATACCTCTAATTAAAAGATAATTAGTCGGAAGCTGCAAAAAACCATTTACAAATTAATAAATCAAGATAACCTCCTATCCGTCTGATCGTCTCCGCTCGTGACAGCATAATTAATTAACCATGGAGAAGAAGATCCCGATCGTACCAAAAGCAGATGCATCTCACTGATCAATTCGAAACCGATTGGCGATTGTCCATATGGTTAGGCCCATAATACAGCGACAACAAAGCTCAAGCAGATGCAATAAAAAAAAATAAGACCCAGTACGAGATCCGTTTGATATACTGATGTTTAAGTTACCATGAAGCCATGATTTGGTGCGATGATAGTCAATTAACAAGATTTTTGACATGCTTGTCGACAGACCACTGCTACCGGCATGCAATCAGATAACTTACGCTGCGGCGGCTGCAATAGTGTGAGCGCGCGTGTCGCTTCTCGTGCACGGAATATGGAATTATCGTCTCATAAATATTGAAACTACCATCTTCAGCTAGTCAAACCGGTCCGGAAGATTCCATCGATGCAATTCAGAGATGCCAGGTCTGCAGATTTGTCTGTAAATCTGCAGATTTGGGGTATAGTGCTGCAGACATTTTTTGTTGTGCAGACTTTTGCAGACTTTTGAAATTCTCGCAGATTTTTACAGACTTTTGAAATTCTCGCTGACTTTCATCTATATTTACAGAAAAATTTGAAATTTCCGCGACCTTTTTTTTTTTTTTGCTCGCCAAGTCAGTTTTGCATGTCATACTTTATAGAGAAATTGCTGCCAGCAAGCCATACTTGCTGACTGCAGATTTTTTTTCAGATTTACAGACCCTGTCTGCAGACATTTGAAATTTTTACCTGGCATCTCTGATGCAATTGGCTATAACACATTATTGGATTTGGATGTTCACACTCGCCAACACGCCTATTATAGAATAAATTTGCATCACGGAACGGACTTTTAAGGTTTATGAGGAAAAAAGTAGCTTTGTTAAACCGATTCGTGTGTTTATGCTACTTTAGTTTAATCACTTAATTACGAGGGTTCTTCGTGTTATGTTTTTTGATAGTAAGTAAACAACGGAGAACACAATTGTTTGGACTAGCACAGGCACCATGTTCACGTTCCGTGTAAGGGAATTAGCTAATGACTTTGACAATTAGATTTTTTATCGTGACGCCACAAATGAACAAGCATTTATGCTTGACAGTTCAGCGATACTGTTTACAAACAAGCTTAATAAAATTCGAGGAACACACAGCAACTTTTATTTAATAAAAATAAACCGAACCAAATCGTCAAGAAATGTTTTTAAATTCTATTTAGGCAAGATGGACCGTGAACGATCTCATCCGTCTATCAACAGGTAAACAAAAAAAACTCTATTTACAAACAGTACCGCTGAACTGTCAAAATGTGTTCACCCGATTGAGGTTAGCAGTGACGGTAAAAACCTAATGATATCTTCAAATGAACCCATACCGGTTAAAAATGTTGGCAGCGAAAATATTTACAGTATTATCGGCAAAACATATTCTGTAAGCATAAAGTAAATAAACATAAAGACACGAGTGTAATAGTAATGTAATAGTAAATACAAATAATAATACCGCTTAGTCCCTTACGTTCGAATCGCCAGTGTTGGGTTCACTGAATGATCAATTTAGTCTAGCCTGTTTTACTGTTTCGTAATGACAGCTTCGAAAAATTGAAAAATAACATTTCTGGCAACGCTACAACATCACAGTATGCTAGTAATTATCAGAGAAGCCAGATCGACAGATTTGTCCGAAAATTTGCAGATTTCGTACATAGTGCTGCAGACTCTTTTTGTTGTGCAGATTTTTGCAAACTATTGAAAATGGAGTTTTTCGCAGACTTTCGTCAAAATTTACAGACTTTTCAAATTGTCGCGACCTTTTTTTTGCTCACCAAATCAGTTTAGCGTATCATACTTTGTAGAAGGCATCCTTACAAAACATTCGTGATTTATGGTATTATTTATTCCTTTACGAGGTTTGTATGTTTTTCTGTGAGGACAAGCAAATACGACAAAAAATCATTTGAATTACCTGTCGGAAATTTTGTTTTACATAATTTATTTACTAAAGAAATTCCAGAAATTCCTAATTTCATGTACACAGATTTTGTGATGGTGAAGCGAATGTTGGTGGTGTGGGCACAATCCGATCCTTTGCCCACAAAAGTTATAGTGTTGATTGTGGCTGCACTCTTTGACTTCTTCTGTAGAAAGATCATGGTTGGCGTTTGTCTATTGGTAATGGAATTTGAACTACTTATGCTATTCCACCTCTTGATCGTCATCTGTAATATGAACACTATTAATGTAGAGGAGCAGCACCCTGCAAAAGATAGGCAATTACGACGAATAATTGTATGTCGCTTATCGTTTAGCAGTTCTCAAAAACTCTGGTGATCTCTAATAAAAGCTTCTCTTCGGAATTCCTCGAGAGCTGGTCAGGTCAGAGATGGCCTGAATAAGATTACGTCGTATTTTTTATTCGATATATATAGTATCATTTATATACACACTTAGAAAAATTTACATCCACTATCGAAATCACGTAAAGATAAGTCATATCATCAATTTTACAGTTAATTTAGCTGAAGTTAACATCGATACAGACGAAAAATTTGTTTTACATGTTAGAAGATGTAATATTGTGTCATCACCGAAGAAATTACGGCATGCTTGAATTTACGTCAAGCGTAAATTTCATTTTTTTTAAGAGCATGCATACGGTTGGTATACTTTTGTACTTAATTATATTTCGTTTGAATCCAACATATGGAAAACCTTTTCTTATTTCATTGTTGGAGCAGTAATTCTCGGTGGAACTTTTTCTTGTTCATAAATAATAAACAGTAGCTATGGTAATATTGGTTTACTGTTCGAAGCGCTGCCTTTTCCCCGGTATTCTAAATGGCGTAACAGTTCGGCTGAAAAGTTCGTATCGTTTAATAGAAACACACATTTTTTTGCCAAAATTCGTTTTTATTATTCAACATAATTGCCATCAGAGGCGATACAGCGATTATAGCGATCTTCCAACTTTTCGATACCATTTTTGTAGTACGATTTGTCCTTTGTCTCAAAATAGGCCTCAGTTTCAGCGACTACCTCTTCATTGCTTCTAAATTTTTTACCAGCGAGCATTCTCTTGAGGTCTGAGAACAGGAAAAAGTCACTGGGGGCCAAATCTGGAGAATACGGTGGATGAGGGAGCAATTCAAAGCCCAATTCGTTCAATTTCAGCATGGTTTTCATCGACTTGTGACACGGTGCATTGTCTTGATGAAACATAACTTTTTTCTTCTTCAAATGAGGCCGTTTTTTTGAAATTTCGTCCTTCAAACGCTCTAATAACGCTATATAATAGTCACTGTTGATGGTTTTTCCCTTTCAAGGTAGTCGATGAAAATTATACCATGCGAATCCCAAAATACAGACGCCATAACCTTACCGGCCGATTGTTGAGTCTTTCCACGCTTTGGGTTCGGTTCATCGCGTGCAGTCCACTCAGCTGACTGTCGATTGGACTACGGAGTGAAGTGATGGAGCCATGTTTCGTCCATTGTTATATATCGACGAAAAAATCGGTTTTATTTCGATATAACAGCTCCAAACACTGCTCAGAATCATCAATTCGTTGTTGTTTTTGATCGATTGTGAGCTCACGCGGCACCCATTTTGCACAAAGCTTTCTCATATCCAAATATTCGTGAATAATATGTCCAACACGTTCCTTTGATATCTTTAGAGTGTCAGCTATCTCGATCAACTTCACTTTACGGTCATTGAAAATCATTTGTGGATTTTTTCACGTTTTCATCGGTAACAGCCTCTTTTGGACGTCCACTGCGTTCATCGTCTTCGGTGCTCATATGACCAGTACGAAATTTTGTAAACCACTTACGAATTGTTGCTTCGCCCGGTGCAGAGTCCGGATAACACTCATCATGCCATTTTTTGGTATCGGCGGCACTTTTTTTCATCAAAAAGTAGTGTTTCATCAACACACGAAATTCCTTTTTTTCCATTTTTTTTTTCACAATAACAAAAGTAGCTTCACTCAAAATGCAATATCTCACAAACTAATAGTCAGACAGCTGTCAAATTTATACACGTTCTTTTGAAGGTTGGTACTAACTGAAAATGGTATGGATTTAATTCTAGTGGCGCCCTCTCATAGAAACGATACGAACTTTTCAGCCGATCTGTTACGTTTGTTATGCATGCGCTTGAAGAGGCCTATATGCGACTTTCGGATACAAGATACAAGAGGATACAAGAATCCCGTGAAAACCATTGGTTACCTATGACAATCAGATGGCCACATGTCAATATTGTCAAAAAGCTGTTCACTACGGTAAATCATGTGATAAACTGGACAAGGAGACAACTACAAAGGACAACGGTGCATCTTTCACACCAACCCCAAGTAACCCCAGTACACCTGTGACAGCCACCAACAACAATGAAGCATCCCCTTCTATGAATCCGTTAGTATCCCCTATAGAACAAAGTACACCAGCTGCAGTTAACAACTTACCCTCCAACCAACCATCAATTGCAACCAATGTACAACAAGACGCATCTACAGCAACTAGCAACGAACTCAAGATTACGAACAATAAGGAAAACGAAAATCAGTCGGTGTTGAACAGTCGTTCGCACCGCACGCATATAGCTCTTGGCTCCTGGAAATTTTTTCTGGCTACCTAGAGTTTCATTGATTCAGGGCTTCAGCCTTTTTCAAGGCTACCTGAATCACTAACAGTCTTTTTAAAGACTAACAATTAGTCAGCCAAGGCTATACAAAGAGTGATATTAGAGTGACTAAGTGATACAAAGAGTGATATTAGAGTGACTAAGAAATTAATCAGCCTTTTTAAAGGCTAGCTATTCAAAGAACTATTATTCAAAATTCAAAATTCCATTCATTTCAAAAATGCCTGCGTCCAATCGGAAAGGCAACAAGCCTAAGGCTAAAAATAATTCAATACGGAGTAAATCACAATCCGTTATTCAACATTTTTCTAATAACATTCACGATCTTATAGAATCTGAATGTAAAAATAAAAGACAACGGACGGATTTCCCTTCCGTTGATCCTATGCCGTCTAACAATATTTACGAGATTCTTCCTGTACCGGTTGTAGCGACATAGAAGAAAATTCTTCAAAAATTCCCAAAATGGACGCTTGTCGTTCTGGGAAGAAACATCAATCTATGCCACCAGTGACGGTGATGATTTCCGACTTCAAAGCATTCCGTACTGAGCTTTCTACTTTTCTCCCGGAAGTAAAAGTCTCATTTCAAATCGGACGAAGAGGAGAATGTCGAGTCTTGGTTGATGGATTGGAAGATTACGAACGACTTATTCGATATTTGTCCGAGAAACTTCATAAATTTTATTCATATGATATAAAATCAGACAGACCCTTCAAGGCTGTCTTGAAAGGCTTATCAAATGATCAAAGTATTGATGAAATTAAAAATGAAATAAAAGAATTGCTTGGTTTTGCCCCTTCCCAAGTAATACTTATGAAAAAAAGAGTGAATGGTACTTCTAAACCACGCTCTGGAATTTCCCATGAACTTTACCTAATACACTTCAATCGAAGTGATGTAAACAATTTGAAAACTTTAGAAAAAGTACGTTACATTTCCCGCATTAAAATTCATTGGGAACATTATAAACGGCATCGTATTGCAAACTTAACGCAATGTCGTCGTTGCCAAGGCTTCGGTCATGGAACCAAAAATTGTCATATGGATATACGGTGTTTGAATTGTGGTAAATCGCATTCGAAAGACGTTTGTCCAATGAATGAAACCACTGATAAATTTTCATGTTCAAATTGCAATGGAAATCATAAATCCAATTATTTGAAATGTCCTGTCAGGGAAAAAATTTTAAACGCTCGTTCGCTTAGACAACAAGTCAAATCAACGACCTTCAATTTACAGAACATACCTGAATATAAAAAAACCGTTACAAATGCCACGCCTAATTCTTCTAAGGCAAGTATTTCTTCGAATTTAAAACAAAAAACAGGTACGCCTGCCAATTCGTCTTCTAACGAAAACAATTTATTGACAGGTAGATCGACCTCGTCATCATCTTCTTCTAATGCTGGTATATTAGGTAGAAATCTACCACCTATTTCTTCTAATGTAAATAATCAAAACACAGGACCGCCTTGCAGTCCATCTTCTAACGAAAACAATTTATTAATAGGTAGACCGGCCAAATCATCTTCTTCTAATGGCAGTCTACCTACAAATATTCCTTCAATATCATTCGCTTCTTTAAATGAAGTCGATTTAGGCGATATAACTGAAAATAAAATGATCTACCTAGTGAAGATGAATTTTATAATTTTCTCTAAGTTCACAAAATCCATATTGCCATTGTGACAGAAACTTTACTTAAACCAAATGTCAAATTGAAAAGTAATCCACATTATGTGGTTCATCGATTTGACAGGTTTACTGGAATGGGTGGTGGAGTTGCCATTTTTGTCCAACTGCAAATTAAACATCGAATTTTACCTTCTTTCAATACTAAAGTTATTGAAAGCTTGGGAATCGAAGTTGAAACCATTCATGGAATTTATTTCATCGCTGGAGCATATTTGCCATTCCAATGCACCGGCGAACAATTAAATTTCTTTAAAGGCGATTTGCAAAAACTCACAAGATATCGATCGAAATTTTTCGTAATAGGGGACTCAAATGCAAAGCATGTCCAGTGGAATTGTAGGCAAAATAACAGTAATGCTAAAATACTTCATAATCAACTCTCAGCTGGTTACTTCACAGTTCTTCATCCCAGTAATCCTACTTGTTTCTCTTCCGTGAAAAACCCGTCTACAATTGATCTGGTTCTAACGGATCAAAGTCACATTTGTAGTGAACCGATTGCACATGCTGACTTTGACTCAGATCATCTTCCTGTAACATTCAGACTTTCCAACGAAGCTATAATTAATCCTATTAGTTCTATATTCAACTATCATAGAGCTAATTGGTTGGATTACAGATCTCACATTGAAAATCATGTGGATCATGAAACTATTTTAGAAAATTCTGCGGACATCGACACAGCAATTGATAATTTGAATCATTACATTATCGAAGCTAGAAATCTTTCAGTTCCCAAAAATCAAACTAAAATAAATTCTCCTATCATCGATGACAATCTTCAACTGCTCATTCGGTTGAAAAATGTTCGTCGACGACGAGCGTATCAACGTTCTCGTGATCCTGCTATGAAAAACATAGTTAAGTATTTACAAAAAGAAATTAAACATAGATTTACTATTTTGCGAAATGAAAATTTCTCTAAAGAAGTTGAACAAATTAAACCATATTCTAAACCTTTCTGGAAACTTTCTAAGGTTCTTAAGAAACCTCAGAAACCAATTCCTGCTCTCAAGGAAGGAAATCAAATACTTCTTACAAATGGCGAAAAAGCTCAAAAACTTGCTCAGCAGTTTGAGAGTGTACACAATTTTAATTTGAACGTTGTGAGTCCTATTGAAAATGAAGTCTCACTGAAATATGAGCATATTTCAACCCAAGTGTTATCACACGATGAAATTATTGAGACGAATTTTGATGAAATTAAATCAATTATTAGGAAACTCAAAAACATGAAGGCTCCTGGTAATGATGGAATTTTTAATATTCTTATTAAAAATCTTCCCGATGTTGCCTTGAGACTCCTGGTTAAAATTTTCAACAAGTGTTTTTCATTAGCTTACTTCCCAAATAGATGAAAAAACGCCAAAGTAATTCCTATCCTGAAACCTGATAAAAATCCAGCAGAAACATCAAGTTATCGACCAATTAGCTTACTTTCTTCTATCAGTAAACTTTTTGAAAAAATTATCTTGTTGAGAATGATGTCTCATATAAATGAGAATTCAATTTTTTTACCAAAACAGTTTGGATTTCGTCATGAACATTCAACTACTCATCAACTTGTCAGAGTAACGAACATGATAAAAGCAAATAAATCTTCTGGGTTATCCACTGGAGTTGCTCTTCTAGACATAGAAAAAGCATTCGACAGTGTTTGGCACAAAGGTTTAATAGCAAAAATGTCTGATTTCCAGTTTCCTATTTATTTGATCAAAATGATTCAAAATTATTTAACTGGTCGTACTCTTCAGGTTAGCTATCAGAATTGTAATTCTGAATTGCTACCCGTACGAGCCGGTGTTCCGCAGGGTTCGAGCGTAGCTCCAATCTTGTATAATATTTTCACTTCTGATCTTCCAAATCTACCCGTTGGTTGTCAGAAATCGTTATTCTGTGACGACACAAGTATGTTAGCCACAGGTAGAAATCTAAGAGTGATCTGCAGTCGCCTACAAAGAAGTTTAAATATTTTCAGTGATTATCTGTCAAAATGGAAAATGAAACCAAATGCAGCAAAAACGCAATTAATTATCTTTCCTCATAAGCCAAGAGCTTCTTTCCTTAAACCAAACAATAATCACATTCTCAAATTGAATGGCTTGGAATTGACATGGTCTGATCAAGCTAAATACTTAGGTTTAACGTATGACAAAAAACTCACTTTCAAGGATCACATTGAAGGAATCCAGGCAAAGTGTAATAAATATATTAAATGTTTATATCCTCTTATAAACAGAAATTCTAAGCTCTGTCTAAAAAACAAGTTGTTAATTTATAAACAAATTTTCAGACCAGCCATGCTTTATGCAGTACCAATTTGGTCAAGTTGTTGTTCCACCAGGAAGAAAACGCTTCAAAGGATTCTGAATAAAATTCTGAAAATGATTTTGAAGCGTCCTCCCTGGTTTAGTACAAATGAGTTACACAGACTCACAAATATAGAACCATTAGATGTAATGTCACATAATATTATAAGCAAATTCCGACAAAAATCGATTCAATCTTCAATCTTCAATTGAATATATATATATATATATATATATATATATATATATATATATATATATATATATATATATATATATATATATATATATATATATATATATATATATATATATATATATATATATATATATATATATATATATATATATATATATATATATATATATATCACTGAAAATATTTAAACTTCTTTGTAGGCGACTGCAGATCACTCTTAGATTTCTACCTGTGGCTAACATACTTGTGTCGTCACAGAATAACGATTTCTGACAACCAACGGGTAGATTTGGAAGATCAGAAGTGAAAATATTATACAAGATTGGAGCTACGCTCGAACCCTGCGGAACACCGGCTCGTACGGGTAGCAATTCAGAATTACAATTCTGATAGCTAACCTGAAGAGTACGACCAGTTAAATAATTTTGAATCATTTTGATCAAATAAATAGGAAACTGGAAATCAGACATTTTTGCTATTAAACCTTTGTGCCAAACACTGTCGAATGCTTTTTCTATGTCTAGAAGAGCAACTCCAGTGGATAACCCAGAAGATTTATTTGCTTTTATCATGTTCGTTACTCTGACAAGTTGATGAGTAGTTGAATGTTCATGACGAAATCCAAACTGTTTTGGTAAAAAAATTGAATTCTCATTTATATGAGACATCATTCTCAACAAGATAATTTTTTCAAAAAGTTTACTGATAGAAGAAAGTAAGCTAATTGGTCGATAACTTGATGTTTCTGCTGGATTTTTATCAGGTTTCAGGATAGGAATTACTTTGGCGTTTTTTCATCTATTTGGGAAGTAAGCTAATGAAAAACACTTGTTGAAAATTTTAACCAGGAGTCTCAAGGCAACATCGGGAAGATTTTTAATAAGAATATTAAAAATTCCATCATTACCAGGAGCCTTCATGTTTTTGAGTTTCCTAATAATTGATTTAATTTCATCAAAATTCGTCTCAATAATTTCATCGTGTGATAACACTTGGGTTGAAATATGCTCATATTTCAGTGAGACTTCATTTTCAATAGGACTCACAACGTTCAAATTAAAATTGTGTACACTCTCAAACTGCTGAGCAAGTTTTTGAGCTTTTTCGCCATTTGTAAGAAGTATTTGATTTCCTTCCTTGAGAGCAGGAATTGGTTTCTGAGGTTTCTTAAGAACCTTAGAAAGTTTCCAGAAAGGTTTAGAATATGGTTTAATTTGTTCAACTTCTTTAGAGAAATTTTCATTTCGCAAAATAGTAAATCTATGTTTAATTTCTTTTTGTAAATACTTAACTATGTTTTTCATAGCAGGATCACGAGAACGTTGATACGCTCGTCGTCGACGAACATTTTTCAACCGAATGAGCAGTTGAAGATTGTCATCGATGATAGGAGAATTTATTTTAGTTTGATTTTTGGGAACTGAAAGATTTCTAGCTTCGATAATGTAATGATTCAAATTATCAATTGCTGTGTCGATGTCCGCAGAATTTTCTAAAATAGTTTCATGATCCACATGATTTTCAATGTGAGATCTGTAATCCAACCAATTAGCTCTATGATAGTTGAATATAGAACTAATAGGATTAATTATAGCTTCGTTGGAAAGTCTGAATGTTACAGGAAGATGATCTGAGTCAAAGTCAGCATGTGTAATCGGTTCACTACAAATGTGACTTTGATCAACTTGTCAGAGTAACGAACATGATAAAAGCAAATAAATCTTCTGGGTTATCCACTGGAGTTGCTCTTCTAGACATATATATATATATATATATATATATATATATATATATATATATATATATATATATATATATATATATATATATATATATATATATATATATATATATATATATATATATATATATATATATATATATATATATATATATATATATATATATATAATAGGGCTGAAAAGTCACCACTTGTGGCTGAACACCCAATTTAAATCTTAATAATTTAATTTAAACTCATATTCCAATAAATAGTTATTAAAAAAAAATTAAAAAATTGGCTCAATCGGCCACGAAAAGCTTGTACGCAAATAGGCCTGAATAAAAATATCTTCTAAATAAAAGAAAATCAACTGGATGGTACACAATTATTACGGTCGGTTTAATAAACAAATGATGGCTGATGACATTCATGTTTCCAACTATCTCAAGCATTTTTAAATCAATAATTTTCATCTTTTTCTGAATGCATTGAGGCGAGTTTCAAAGTATTCAAAACTAAAATTTATTGAGAAAGCAATACATTTAAGTACAATCTGTAATTGGCATTTCTATTAACTATTATCTTGAACCAACTGCAAAGGTAACCTGAACCTCATTTGACCAGTGCTATCTCAGTCGATTGAAAGAGATATAAGTTATGTCAAAGATGCAACTGACTTTCACGGTCTAGCTTACAATCTTAAGAAACAATCCATTGTTACAAAACTAAAAAGCAGTTGTCTCCGCTACCGCTAGATAAATTTTCGTGAAAAAAACATCATCATCCAAGATTGTAAATTGCCCCTTAACTAAATTTCAATTGACACTGCAAAAACTGAACAACTGAGTACTGTCCTTTCAGTTTATTTCTCATAAAGAAAGACTTCGCAATTACTGTGAAAACCGACTTTCGTACCCGAGAGCGGAGGGCCGAATTTCATATACCATTCAAATCATAAAAATATGCACTCACTTTTTTTCGAAATGGATGAGACGAATTTCACAAACGCAGGCTTAAATGACAGGTATTATTGTCCCATAAAAAGTATTCAAATTTCATATGGATTAGACCTCCGGTTTCGGAATTACAGATTGATGACGAATTCAACAGTTTTCTTTTATGGAAGAAGATGTAAAGAAGAGCTAATATCTCAAAAGTAGAAAATAAGCTCACAGGCATTGTAACTCACATCGCTTATACCTGTCTCCGGAATCCGATTCCGGAAATACCAGAAATAGCTTAGTTGACCGCCCGTGAGTTTCCCGGGATTGATCAGAAAAAATTGAAATTGTTGAAATTGTTTGGTTCAATATACCAAATACATGATACTTGGGAATAGTTGCTCAACGTTCAACTTAAACTGATTTTGAGAATAAAATGACCAATAACGTAGAATGCCACGCTCATGCAGATCACTCTAGAAAGGAGACGAATGTTAGTTCAACACTTGAATTCTCTGCACCACCACAATGTCACAGAAAAGGAGTAATGTTAGCGAGGCAAGGAATTGATCAGGATTTATCTTGGTAGATAATACGATCTAATTATTATAAAAACGTGAAAGAACATGAAAAAACGAAATTAGTTTGTCAAATTAGAGTATTCTTAAAAGCTCGAAAGAACATATAAGAAAACATTGTCTCGAAAAATACGGAATAAATAAAAAACACTTTGTTCAACAAAGTGATAGTTTAGTAAACAAGAGCTGAAAATAGAAGAAAAGAAACTCCTGCAATTGTAGCCTTTACGACATGGTCTGGTGTTGACCGGAGAAAAATAATAGGTACTATCCAACCCCTGGTTCCGGCAGAACCAGGAGGTGTAATCAAATGCTCCAAAATGGAACTCACTTACTTTACTCTGCGACGACTCAACCGATATTCACAAATTTAGATTCAAATGAAATGTCTTACGGTCTTACACGAAATTCATTAGGTTTGTCCAGATCGGACTCCCGGTTCTGGAATTACATGGTGACTTCAAGCCGTCATTTAGAGCAATACTGCAAAAACGAGAAAAATTTTTGTAATTCTTGCTCAAAACAACTTAGATTAGTAGGTTCTACTAGTTCACGCCCGAACAACTACCACGCCACTCAGCAGTACAACATAAACCGCTAAGCAGACGTAAAGTTTTCTCTCTAGCTGACTCTAAAAGGAATCAATAAAGTTCAATGGAACAAATTCTTCAAGTATTTATTGAGGTAATTATTATACTGTTAACATGAAGATATAATCAATTTTGAACAATGAAAAATGCGTAAGTTTGACGAGGTGATAATAATTTGCGAAAATTTTAGTGATTTATTTTTTTGACTTAATTTTGTATATAAAACGGCAAGTATGTAACTGATATTAATGACCTCCAATAGACATTTATATATTTTATTACGAAATGTTTCTGGTTAATTGTTTTTAAATATTTCAACATGAAGCGTTTCTAGTTTTGCCTTTCTCTAGGGTAATAGGATTGCTGAAAATACCGACTTTTGATCGGAGCTCCGGAGACCCCTAGTGTTATACACCATTCGACTTAGCTCGACGAAACCGAGAAATGTCTGTGTGTGTACCTTTGAAAAAAATTTCTCAGTGCTCAATTTTCTAGGAGATTGCTGAGCCGATTTTAACAAACTTAGGTTTGTTTGAACACTACACTTGGGTTGTAAATCAAGTTAGAAGGTCAATTGACTACCATTCCTGGTGGTATAAGTGACGTAACCGTCACAACGAATTTTTTTATCTCCGCTCTATTTTCACGGAGATGGCTGAACCAATTACTACAAACTAAGGCTCGTTTGAAAGGTAGTGCGTTGTGAATCAAGTTTGAATATCAATTGGCTGTAATAAGTGTGATATAAGGACATAATAAGCGAAGAAAACGCTTCAAAGGATTCAGAATAAAATTTTGAAAATGATTTTGATCCTCCCTGGTTTAGTACAAATGAGTTACACAGACTCACAAATATAGAACCATCAGATGTAATGTCACATAATATTATAAGCAAATTCCGACTAAAATCGATGCAATCTTCAATTGAATCGATTCGCTCTCTGTATTAGTTAGTAAGTTAATATATAAGTTCCTTTTCCTAATTACACAATACAAGTAGGTTTAGAATTTTCCCTACACAAAAATCTCAGAATTGCGGAAGCTAATGATGTCCTCATGGTAATAACCAAATCATATATATAATAGGGCTGAAAAGTCACCACTTGTGGCTGAACACACAATTTAAATCTTAATAATTTAATTTTAACTCATATTCCAATAAATAGTTATTTAAAAAAAGGACATAATAAGGATTTGAAGATAACATTGGAGATACTTCCGATGCCGGAGTGATGTAACCAAAAAATCACTCATTTTTACATTTCGCATTCAGCTCATCAGTGCGTCAGCAGTTTATGTTGAACTGCTATCGCCACCTAACGGTTCAACATAACCCGCTGAGCAGACGTAAAGTATTTGCTACTTACAAATCACTTCATTGGCACCGAAGTGCCATGTCTATCCTGACGTGCCGAAAGAACAAAACAAATTGACGACATACTGGCCGCCAACAGATTGTAGTCATTTAGGGGTTTGGTACCTCATGTGTACCGTTTTGTGCTAAAGTGCTCATGACTAGTTTTCATTTTTACGTTTCGCATTCCAAAATGACTACAATCTGTCAGGATAGACATGGCACTTCGGAGCCAATGAAGTGATTTGTAAGTAGCAAATACTTTACGTCTGTTCAGCGGTTTATGTTGAACCGTTAGGTGGCGTTAGCAGTTCAACATAAACTGCTGACGCACTGATGAGCTGAATGCGAAACGTAAAAATGAAAACTAGTCATGTGCACTTTAGCACAAAACGGTACACATGAGGTACCAAACCCCTAAATGACAAAATATCACTGTTTTTCTACCCGCACATTTTTTTCAGGAAGTAACCAATGGTCAAGTTCAAATGTATTATCACGGATACTTTTGATTTCAAAAATGTTGAATCAATCTAGATGATTTTTTGTCAGAAATAATCAGAGCAAATTCGTGTCAGATTCGAATGTTAGAATAAGATGAATGATGCCTTCATCAAACGACTGAGTAGATTAAGCAGAGTTTTTTTCGTTTTGCTGTCATCGTTCTCAACCAACTGACAGTATTTGAAAACAACAATGTCGTTGACCTAAATGATTATGACAAAGTCAACAGATATAAACCGTTTTCGAAAAAAAGAAATTTCCCTTAAATTCCACTATGAAGAATTTTAACTATTTCGTTATAATACTAACGTAATAGAGACAGACAGATACAAGTATTTCGAAGGCTATTTGCACTCATCCTCAGTATATCAGTTTAGAAGACATTTCAACAGACATTTTTTGAAAAGAATAATTGCAATATTGTGATATTGTTATCTGAGAGTTCTCCGAGCCAAGACAAATACTCATATTTAACACAACTATCACCACAAAAGCAGAAGAAGATAGTATTTTCCGCACCGAACAATGAATTGGAAACCCTCATAATTGTAAAACTACCGTCGTCAACCCAATTAAAGTGTGCCGCAGTATATAATAATGACCTTTGAGACCCCATGCAGCGATCGCTCCAATCATCCGATTCTGTGAAGCGACCAATAGTAGACTAATTTCCTCAATAATTCTTCAAGCTGACGAAAGCCCAAGACTTCCTTGGCCAAGGTCGCGTTAGTCCAAACGGGCTCTCTAGCTATGACAAACGTCTACCGTAATTCAGAGACAAAACGTGAGAAACAAATTCGGCTATACGCCTATCATCAATCTCAAAGCCACAGACCAGTGATTAATTTAAGGTGCAACCATAAAACAAATCTTAATAAGTGTTCATAATGGTTATGTGAATTAGATTGCTCCACTACCGACTAGGAAGGTAATTAACCTCACACAAACCGGACATCGATCGTCTCAATTGTCGGTTGTGGTGGGGCCTCGGAAGGTCGCCGGCAGGTTAACTTGACGGTGACGTCATGGTTGGAGAACCGATACGTTACCTCGGAGGGTTCAAGAGTCATAAAAATTAGAAACCGTCAGGAGTTACAACAACGAAAAACGATTCATAAATTCTATTCCGTTTCGTTGCCGGTGCTTGTCTAAAGGGGTTCTACTCTCGATCTGTATATCGCCGAAAGGCGTATATCAGTGTTGCCAAATAATGGAACTGTTTTTGAATATATTCGTGTTACTTGAGCTTTAAAAAATAAGCAGATGTAAGCAGCCACGAGGTACATGGTTTAACAACACTGCATCGGATGCCTGCGGGCCCACACGCGTGGTTAAGCAGTTCCAAACCAAATGAATCAGTGCCCATTGCGACTGTAAACACTTGTAGAATGGCTCTTCCGCGCGCATCCTCCGCGCTCATCCATCGCGGGCATAAATCGTAGTTACTATCGTCCATCGCCGATCGTCGCGCCTTCGGGCCCATTCAGAGAGGTCTTTACAGACTTCGGGGTGCGATTTATTATAACTCGATGTGATAGTTTATTTTTTCCTCGACCATCTGGGAAGGTCATCCTCTCTTCTTCTTTGGTTCGAATGAGGATGGTGATGGGCAGTACTCTCATAGTGTTTAGATTTTTATATAAATATTGGGCTCAGCCGACAGAATTGTATCATTGCTCTGACTAACTTTATTTCGACTAAATCGGTTCAGCGAAAAATCGCGAGTTTTCAACATAATGGCATTTAAGGTAAGCGACAGAATCGCTGTTTAAGAAAGATTGGTTGGTTTTAAAAGGTGATTCAGTGGCTTAGTGAAATTCAATTATTTGGCTTCGAATGGACTGTTTTTTGAAAAATAAAACCAAGTGTTCAATGTGATGTTCTGTGTGTTCTAATCATATGTGATGTTTCATTTTTTTTTGTGTGTAGATGGTTGTATTGTTCGCCTCGCTGGCCTACGCTAGCGCTGGATTCATTGAAGCCGATCCCCATCATTCCTACTCATCTGCTCCTGCCGTGAGCTACAGCTCGATCACTCACCATGCTCCGAGCGTTGCCGTGGCCAAAACTCTGGCCTATGCTGAACCCGCGGTGCAATATGCCGCTCCAATTACCAAGTCGTACGCTGTTCAAGAGCCATCCCTCCTGAAGACCATTGTGGCTCAACCAACTTACACCAAGACCCTAGTTCAGCAGCCGACTTATGCCAAGACCCTGGTATCAGAGCCCGTCTATGCTCACTCTGCTCCAGTTTATGCTGCCAAAACCGTGGCATACCAAGCCCCAATCGCATACAGCTCTCCGATCGTCAAGAAGCTAGAATACGCTCCAGTTGCCAAGACCTACGTGTCCCACCCAGCTTACACCAAGGCTATTGTCGCTGAACCATCATACGCTAAAACTTATGTTTCGGAACCAGCATACGCTAAGGCTTATGTGTCGGAACCAGCATACACTAAGGCTTATATTTCGGAACCCACATATGCCAAGACTCTTGTTCAACAGCCCATCTACTCAAAGACCCTGGTTCAACAGCCAGCCATCTATGCTCAGTCTGCTCCAGTTCTTGCCACCAAATCGTTGAGCTACTCGCCAGCTGCTCAGGTTGCCCACGTTAGCTACGAGGATAACAGTGCTCACTACGCCTGGTGAGCAGTTGTGTTTGCTTAGAAGAATGACCTCACGCAAGTATGAACAAGTGATCGATGTTGTGAATATTACCAGTGCCTAATATGTTGAACGATTTTGTTGAATATATTTATTGATTGATAAACTGTAACAATCTGTTTGATTTATTCGAATTCATCTATGTAGGGTAAGGGCTCCCTATTTCATCTCATTTGTAAGGACGTCGCCTCAAAACCCCGATTTAGCCACTCAAATCACTATAACTGTTTCATATTACTGCTTCATTCGCTTTGCTCAAAGTTGAGAATTGATTCACAATTCTTGAAAATTAGCCTAATATTCATAAAACAGCTAAAAACACTTATGATGTGTTCACTACTCTGCTCCTAATTTCATCTCAATGGATTTTTACCCATCCTATCGTTGGTCCCTTATTCATCCTATAAATTAGCAATGGCGACAGCAGTCAAAACAAAATATTCCACTATTACACTCTCAGGTTCAAAATGTCAGAATTCTTCTTAAAAACGGCCTAATGCCAACTATGAGACAACACACGATATTTTTAGAACCAGTTTGAAGTCATTTTAACGTAATTTTCCGGTCGTTTCCGTTACCTTTCGCTTTGAATTTAAAATTTGACTGTAAATTTAATTTAGTGAACTTTAAATAAAACCAAAAAGAGAAATTGTCATCAGCCTTTCTTAAAACAAAATGCAGAGCCAGAGATGCCATTTATACAGATTTATCTGTATTGTATAGATTTTTGCGTTCGCATACTGATTTAAATAAAAGTTCAGATTTTATAAAGAATTCTTAAATTTAATACAGATTTGTACAGGTTCATAAAAAGTGAGAAGTAAAAATTAGACTTTTCTCTCTGAGTATCTATTAGTATTTGGTTTCAGCGATTCTTTAAAAGTTTATTATTCAACGGATAAATCACATGTTAAAGTGGAAATAAAGAACTATCTTTTAACATCATTTTATTAGTGAAAACAGATAGAGCAGATATAGACTTTTTATACAAAGTAATACATATTTTCTATGAAAACATCTGGCATCTCTGTGCACAGCCGATGAAACTCACACATTTAACAGCATTATGTTGATGTGATCATGTTTTGAGACGAATCGATTAGTAGATATTCAGAAACATAACGAACTGTAAATCTTGAGACGAAAATGTGTCCTAAATTGAAAAGTGAGTTTATTTTAAATGAAAAAAACGATCACCGAAGAATTTAAAACCATTTCTTTCAATGGAAAAGTGTGACAATAGCTTTTATAATCATTTCAAAACATTGCACAGTTTGGTTCAGATAGGTTGTAAAATATTATTCATGTTTAAAGTAATGAAGTGACTGGATGAGATGGAAATAGGAGCTCAGATGAAATAGGGAGCCGTTACCCTATGAGCATGCACAGAAAAATAAAATTGTACATTAGTTCTTCTTTTCATGAAAACAAGATATTACTGGGTCCAAGAATTTCATAATAATTGACCATTTTCTTACTTATAGAAAAACAAGAAAATCGTATGTTTATTGCACCATTCGAGAAACCGTTTCGTATTCACTATTTTTGTTTCCATAAATACGTTTATTTCTTAAGGTAATTTACATAAGTTTTTCTTCGCCTGTATTAGGATATCATTCTAATATAGTCACAACGATTCGAATTTAATAAATCATATTACTGTTATTTTATTAAATATCATATTATTTGAATCAAACGATTAACTTCTATAAATTATAAAATAACCTAAAATTTTTATACATTTTTTTTACAATTGTCTAAAATATTTCGAGTTTGTTTGTATCAGCACATCATTTCTATTCAAATTTAGCTATTGGATGAACTAAAGGACGCAGTAGGAGTCAGAACTAAGTCTCAAAAGGGTCAATTATTAAATTGAAACTCCAATTGGCTTTAGGAAATAATAAAGAAGTTTCATGTATGGAAGGTCACGACAAGCAAGAATGTCTCGAGCTGGGACATTGAATAGTTTATCTTGGGTACGCAAAGAATTCATTAGTTGAGACCTGACATCACGATACTCTACTGTCCAAATGACATGATCAATGATTAGTCTCGGAAAGCCCAATTCGAAGGAGATGTGCACCTAACGTGTAGTGATTGGACATGAGTCTAGACATCACACGAATGAAGTCCCTACTCACATCCAGCCCCCTGAACCATGCCTTTGTCGATATTTTAGGAATAATTGAGTGCATCCACCGACCTAGATCATCTCTATCCCAAAAAGCTTGCCAGATGGCAAGTGTTCTTAGACGAGACGCGCTATAGAAAGTTGAAGGCAATCGGTCTCTCATAAATTTCTCCCTCAATAGCACCACGTTTGGCTAAAGTATCGGCTCCCATTGCCTGGAATGGAGCAATGAGCCGGGACCCAAACTATTGTGTATTGATCATTATTATTCAATATGTCGTTCAGGAACTGTTTTATTTTGCCCAAGAAAAAAGGATCATTTTTGCAAGCAGCGTTTGAGCGAATGGGTTCAATTGCGCTCAGACTATCTGTGAAGATGAAATACACTGAGGTCTCTTTTTACGCGGAGGATACGTACCGCGTAAACAAAAACCGCGTAACTTCGGAAATCCGCGAAAAAAACCGCAAAATTAAAGAAAAAAAATTTTGTTGATACCAAATGTCTTAGAAATGCATGAAATGTCCAGATCTAGTGAAACCTCAAAAAAATTTTTTTTTTTTAAATTCGACTTCGAGACTTAGAGAACTTTAGACCGCGTGACTTCGGAAATCCGCGTAGAAAAAAATCGCAAAATGGAAAAAGGTTCTTGAAGTCTAAATGAGACCGAAACATTATTGTTGAACATACCAAACCCAGTAGTATCTTCAAAAACATTTTCTCAATTCAAAAAAGCTGTCATTTCTCTTGCAGAAGGGTACGACCGATTTCTGAAATGTTACGTAATACGTAAGATGGTCAACACTGATGTGTACCTACAACATAATACAAAATATTTTTTAAAAAATCCTCGAACCATCATGTCTAAACAGGAAATAGAGCAAAAAGAGTAGGGTAGATGGATGTTTGAAAGAGAGCTGGATTTGTGATATAACCTCACCAACAGGAACAGAGTGAGCTTTTACCGGTGCGTACAAAATATTATTGTTTCGTGCTCCGATTTGGATGAAATTTTGCACACGTCGTCAGTATGGCAAACTATTTGCTTTGCACGAATGGGGAGACCAAATAGTTTCAAGACTGACTGTAGACGCACTTCCTTCAAATCGTTGTAACTTGGAAATTGAACGGTTCCTCAGGAAATGCCGACTTTTGTTGATTTGTGAATTGTTTTTAAATTTTTTGACCGGTTCAAATGTTCCGAGGAAATTCTTTATGGCCAGTTCGTACGATCGGATCCTTTTCGGTCCTTTTTGGCTCTACAGAAAGGTAATGCAATAGCTGAAAAAAACAGACTTTCGAACGGAACCTCTGAGACCAATAGTGTTATATACCATTCGCCTCAGCTCTATGAGATCGAAAAATGTCAGTGTGTGTAAGTGTGTGCACTTTTCAAAGATTTTATCAACACTGAATTTTCTCGGAGATGGCTGAACTCAATCAACAAGCCTAGGCTCGTCTCCTACTATTGGACCATTGATCAAGTTCGAAGATTACATGACTGTGACTTCTGGTTCCGGCGATATAGTGGTATAAGTGACGTAACCGACAAAACAGGTTGTTTTTTACCTCGCTTTTACTGCTCTTTTACTTTTTTAAAGTGCGGATTATGTTCGAAGATCAAATGGCTGTCACTTCTGGGTCCGCAGATACAATGGTATAGTTGATGTTTTTTTATCGCTCAATTTTCTCAGAGATGGCTTCCCTGATTTCGATAAGTCTATGCTCATTTGAAAGCTACTATTGAATTTTGGACGAAATTCGAATTCAAATGGTTGTCACTTTCGGTTCTGATGATATAATAGTACAGCACATTTTTCATCGGCTAATTTTTCTCGAAGATGACTCAACGAATTTCGATAAACTTAAGTTTATTTAAAAGCTAACAATGTCAATCAAATTTAGAAGGGTTATGGCGAACATTTCCTGGTTCGAGGGATGCGATCTTATATGTGACGTAACCGACAAATCCCAGTGTTTTTCAATACAATAAAATTTCTCAAAGATGGAAGAACCGATTTCGAAAGACTTGAACTTGTTTGAAATATACTATCAGGTTCTTAGATAAGCTTACAACACTAATGACCGAAGATAGAATCCTACAAAGCACCCGGCGAATGACCACAATTAGGTTAAAGCCGGGTTAAAATAAACTATATAATAATAATAATAATAATAATAATAATAATAATAATAATAATAATAATAATAATAATAATAATAATAATAATAATAATAATAATAATAATAATAATAGCAATAATAATAATAATAATAATAATAATAATAATAATAATAATAATAATAATAATAATAATAATAATAATAATAATAATGTTTCAATGAGACTATTTAAATGACAAGAGAAATGCATCATCACACGGTTTTTAGCTTTAAAATTACATCTCATAAATGAACCTATAAATAAAAATCCACCTAAGGGAGTTCACATTTCCATTTTCTCCTGTATATTACAGCAGAAATTCCCCGAAATACTACAATTTAAAAAAGTTTAGAAAATAGTTTTGAAGATTTCTGCTCATTAAAATTACTACTATGATACAATACATCTGAATTTAAGTTAGTGAAAATCTATTCAACCATATGTGAGAAAGTGAAGCGAGCTACAATTTATCATATTTGATTATTATTGTCGGTACTCCCGTAACCGAAAGCTGGATACCGGCATGGTGACATTCGGTTCATTCAACCATGCACTAATATGACCTACACATTTTTTTACGATTCTCTAAGACGATTTGAATTATGGAAAAATAGGACCGGTAGTCAAACTTGGATAAAATTCAGCAAATCATTTATGGGACTATCAATGGTTTATTTGGTTACAGGGCCTCATGATCTGCAAACTAGAGAAAATCACTAGCCAATATAAAGAGGTAGCTTATGAACAAAGTATTCCTGAAATTGGCGTTTTCATACTGAGCACCCTATCTCCGGAACCAGGGGTTTTATCCAAATGAAAATTGGGATATTCTAATGGTATCTTAAGAACTTCCATCTCCGAGAAAAGTTAGTGACATTATACATTCGCATTTCTAATGCACTATTTTCACATTTTTGGTACACAATCCTCTATCAAGTTGGATACATATGCGATTTCGGAGCTTTGTTTAGAACCATGAAACCATGAAACCTTGCACGAGTCACATGAATAGTACTCAAGATATTGTCATTGGAAAATAAATTGGATTAGGAATATATTTTCCTATAAGTATTGTAAAAGTTCGCTGCATTAAGTTGCATATTTCGCTTCGGTACAAGGTTTTCTAGGTAAAAAAGGTAAAATGATGTATAACTTTTCCAGAAAAGAATAAACCTATCCATAATTATGGGATTTTATATTGTCTGCAATTATTAACTCGAAACATGTTATGATTAGAAAAATAGTTTTAAGGAGGTTGCCATAATTCAATAACTAAAACCACCTCGAAAAGGCGTAAAAAAGTTCCACTTAGATTTTTTTTATAGTATCTCTTCAGAAAAAATTATGGTTATATTTTTTGTCAAAGTAGGCCATGAATAATTAGGGATAGAATCAACGTGGTATATATTTGTAAATAATTTCATAAAAGCCAATATGCATTAAAATAACGGTTTGGCAGCTATGATTTATGTACACGTTTTGCCTTGTTCATATAGAAAGGCTATACAAGCACTACAAAAACCGACTTTTGAACCGAGGCCCATATGTCATATACGATTCGACTCAGCTCGACGGGCTGATCAAATGTCTGTGTGCGCGTGCGTGTGTATGTGTGTGTGTGTGTGTGTGTGTGTGTGTGTGTGTGTGTGTGTGTGTGTGACTTCCGGTTCCGGAATTACAAAATGATGTGCACCAAAAATGTGAAAATAATGTCACACACTTTTCTCAGAAATGGCTGAACCGATTTTCACAAACTTAGATTCAAATGAAAGGTCTTATAGTCCCATACAAAGTTTCTGAATATCATTTGGATCCGACTTCCATTTCCCAATTAAAGGTCTCATGATTCCAAACAAAGTTCAGAAATTTCATATGTATCCAACTTGATAGGGGGATATGTACAAAAAATATGGAAAAATATAATATAATGAATATAATGTGAATATAATGTCACTCACTTTTTTCGGAGATGCAAAACCGATTTTCACAGACTTAGTTTCATATAAAAGGTCTTATGGTCTTATACAAAGTTCCGAAATTTTATTTGGATCCATCTTCCGGTTCCGGAATTACAGGGTGATATGCATAAAAACGTGAAAATAATGCACAAAAAATGTGAAAAAAAATCTCACTCACTTTTCTAGGAGATGGAAGTTCTTAAGATGTCATAAGAAAATCCCAATTTTCATTCGGATCAAACCCCTGGTTTCGGAGATAGGGTGCTCAGTATGAAAACGTCATTTTCAGAAATACTTTGTTCATAAGCTACCTTTTTATATTGGCTAGTGATTTTCTCTAGTTTGCAGACCATGAGACTCTGTAATCAATTAAACCATTGATAGTCCCATAAATGATTTGCTGAATTTTTTACAAGTCCGACTACCGGTACATTTTTTTCCCACATTCAAATCGTCCTAGAGAACCTTAAATAAGTTTGTAGTTCATGTTAGTGTATGGTTGAATGAACCGAATGTCACTATGTCGATATCCAGCTTTCGGTTCCGGAAGGACCGGCAATAATAATCAAACATGATAAAATGGATGATCGCTTCACTTTCTCACTTTCTTCTTTCTTTGAATAGATTTTCACTAACTTAAATTCAAATGTAGTGTATCAATGTAGTAGTATTATGAAACAGAAATCTTCAAAACTATTTTCTGAACTTTTCAAATTGTAGTATTTCGGGATTTCGGGATATTTCTGCTGTGATATACAGGAGAAAATGAAAATGAGAAAGGCATCATTACACCACTAGGTGGATTAAAACAGGTTTTTATTGATTCGAATAGTAGTATTATGAAACAGAAATCTTCAAAACTATTTTCTGAACTTTTCAAATTGTAGTATTTCGGGATTTCGGGATATTTCTGTTGTAATATACAGGAGAAAATGAAAATGAGAAAGGCATCATTACACCACTAGGTGGATTAAAACAGGTTTTTATTGATTCGAACCACTGTGCGTCATTCAAATCAACGAACACGTGAAAAAAGACTAGTATCATTTTTAGATTAAGTTAGTTAAGGAGCAAGACTCTTTGCAAGCATATGAGTAATGTCAACAATGTGTGCGTAAAAACCGTAAATTTGTAATTTCCGGCGCTTCTTTTCCTGATTTTAATCAATAAATCTTCCATATGATTGAAAAATAAACCAACCGGTTCATACTGCTTAAAATTGCAATTCAAGAAAAGCGAAAATCTTAGTCTAAATCTCTTCCGTTTTCCTTAAAACTGCTCTAAAAAATTATTTCAGTTTCAGCTTACTTCCACTGAACACAATTCTATATGGATTTCCTCTTGCAGCAATTATTGCGATATAAAGATTTACGTACCTTCTATAAGTAAACCCGAAAAAAAGAAACCATTTAATTTAACACGCGAAAGCAATGGATATGGAATGTTGTTGTAAAACTATTTATGTTTCCGGAAAACTGCTTTCGTAACAGAAAATATTCAGTTTTTTTTTTATTTTGTGTAGCGCAATCTAATACAAATCAATTGAAGCAGTATTGCTAACTTTTTTATTAGGGAATTGAAATCTACATTCATAAAATGTAAGCAATTTTCCATCAAACGTTGGTAAAAAAATTATCAAAACTGATATTTCATCCAAAAAGTCTGGCTTAACGTTCGTTTGAAAATAAATCATTGCTAAAAAGATGTTTTGAAACTCAATCGTGCAAGCCACTTTGATAAACTGGTTGCACTGCATATATATCTATGACATACGTATCAAATAAAATGTACGTAATACACAAATTACCAACACAAGTTAACTTGGTTTACTCTTGATCCTTAAGGCCATCGTCCAGGTACCTTGCCCGCGGGTGGTTTTTGGGAAATTTTCGATGGAAATTTTGAAAAAATTGCCAAAACCAAAAACATACAGACCTTTGAGAACCTTTTATCTATCTGCAGGGCAAAAATGACTGAAAAATTCGGAGGATTTTCCGAGTCTTATCATAAATAGCTTTTTGATTAATTTTTGCCCTGCAGATAGATAAAAGGTTTTCAAAGGTCTGTATGTTTTTAGTTTTGGCGAATTTTCCAAAATTTCCATCGAAAATTTCCTAAAACCACCCGCGCGCATGGTCGAAACTCACTCACTTTTCCCAGAGATGGCGCTTTGGTTCAAAACTGCTCCAATTCGAAGTTGATGATAATTGATGGTCAAATGAATTATTTTCGGTTATCCTGGTTCTCAGTTTCCGATTCCGAAAGTATCGGAAATAGTGGGCAAAAAATCCAAACTTCTATCTAAATTCCATGAATTAAAATTCGAATTGGCACCGCATCCACCACATTCGCTAGATATAGCCCTCAGCGACTAGCTTCTATTCTCAGATTTAAAAAAAAGATTACTCGAAAGAGATTTGCATCGAATTGAATTGATTGAATTGTCCGACCGGGGACTTTTTGATCGACATGTTATTGTTGCCGCAACCGCCATTTTCATGACTCCTGTGACTTCTTTCTACTCCCAAAACTAGAGAAACCCATGAAAGCATGACGTTTTGACAACATCGATTAGTTAGAAGCAGAATTGCAGTGGCAGAATTTCAAACGTGCTTTAAAAATTAGAAAAAAGCACTGAAGTAAATGCAGTTTATCCGAGAAATTACATTGAAGGGGATCAAGTTAATTTTTTTTCTTAGAAGAGTTAAGCTTCAAAGAATAAAGAAGCAATCGATCAATGTCCTAGCATTAATGCCTTTTTTTGATTTTCGAAGCCTTTGTACATTGAGAAACAGATAACAATGGTTTGTATCTACTTTATTAAAACACACCCCCGGGATGACAGATGGGGTGCGCTGTCATAGCAAAACAACAACAATGCATTTGAAAAAAATAGACACAACGATTTTGATCATTGTATTGTACCTTGTAGTGTCTGTCGACACTAGGAAACGTCTTACCAGGCATAATGAGCATGAGCTCCTTCGTACGAAACATGGGCTACTTCGACAGCCGGTGAGTAGGTTAAGGTCTTGGTAGCGGAAACAACTGGGGCGGCATGTGAGTAGGTAGCCAAAGCTGGTGCGGGATGAGCATAGGAAGTGGTGTAGGCGGGAGCGGCATATGAACGGGCCAGAACTGGAGCTTGAGCGTACGTGGCGATGGCTGGGGCATGGGAATAGGAAGCCAGGGCCAGTTTCGGGCCTTCGTTGGTGATGCGGGTGTCCGACTTACGAACGCTGGAGAAAGCCGTATCAATTGCCTTGGATTGATGGGAGATGGTGGCATCGTGACCACGGATGGTGCTCTCATGGGTAGCACCAATGGCAGGAGATGAGTAGGCAACCGTCTTCGCCAACGGAGCCGCGTAAGCCAGAGGAGCATTGGACAGGCTGCTATAACTCACAGCGGATGCTGGTGAGTATTGAGCAATTGGAGCCTGCAGATATCCGGCGCTGACAACAGCCAACGAAGCCAGGAAAACGACAAACTAAAGAAATGGAAAATAGAGATCAACAATTGAACTTTTTTCGATTGGTAAGAATAACTTTTTACCTTAAAAGCCATTGTGCTGGGTAAGTTGAGATGTTATGTGGTGCTGCTGAAGTCACTGTGATCAATGATACTGGACTCAGCGCAGGACTCGAATTTATACCAAAACTTAATCTGACGGGAAGAAAAGGAGACAATGAAACAGAAAAAAATCAGTACAAGGCACACGCCCTAGTATCCGTGCTACTTACATGAGAATTGAGACTACTACACCAACGAATAAGACGAATGAAGCAATCCAACACGTAGCATCAAAAAAGAACTCAATGTGAGATATAACTAACTACACGTGAAAGTAGATCCCGAAATTCTGTACACCAGTTGACCATGTAGAATCAATGATCAGAACTTGCTTTCGCTCCTGTAAGTTAAAAAAGGGAAAATCTTTCGTGTGATACCCGTTTAACGAAACAAGCATTATTCACCTTTGACATTCGTTCTTGACCAATTAGCTCACGGTATGTTCTCTATTACGTAAATATGTATGTGATATTGGAAGAATATCAATATCAATGAAGTCATTGTTATTAAAATTAAAATCAAACATCCTCACTTCTTTTCTCTCCATCGTTGAACAGGATGAAATTGACAAAACAGCACAAAGCGAAACTTGAGCTGAACTTTTTTTCCTGTCCGCAGGGTAGATTGGAGTCGCGTGATGCCAGGTTTACAGTGCTGCTGAAGCGGTTTTGTTGTCCAAGGTTAAGGTTATATAATCATATCGAGTGTTTTCAATCTTCATCTTGTTATTTTTTGAGTTCCTTAGCTCTGCCACCCAACACTAACCAGCGGATACAAGTTGTCTACCTCGTAGGAATCACGCGAATAAAATGAAAGAGAAAGGTTATCTGTTAAGTACGGGGCCGGCCGACGGTGTCAGGTGAGTTAAAACGTTTCTGCTCTGGTACCTGCCACGGTGGTAACCTGTAACGTTGCATCGATACAGTTTGCTAATTGCCAATCGCGTCCAAAACCTGAACGAAATGGATCAAGTTCCATTTTATTAGATGTTTGAACAGGCGTAACGATTGCATTATTTATCTCACTTTGGTTTTCATGGTAGTTAGAGAAGCCTATGAAATCTCCAATCATAACATTCGCTTGAACTTAAGGATATCGAAACAGGATGTGAAAAAGTTTGAAGATGACCAACTTCAATGATAACTAGACAAAAACTATATATAAAACACATCAAATGAAGATGTAGTATTTGAATGTTACTCGGTAAGCCATTACCGATCGCTTGAGAGACAATGGCAGTTGGCAGCTTGGTAAATGGGTACCACACAAAATGGTGGACATGGGAAAAAATCATTACAGAATGCTCCTTCTACGCTAATTAAGAAAGAGTTTTGTTTTTGCATCGAATTGTAACTGGCGACTAAAAATAATGGTACTTTAAGAATCCGAAACACAAGAAGTCATTGGGAAACGAGAGGAGAGCCATTAACATTAAGTGCAAGTGTATTGGGAAGAAGCCAATGTTATGGGATCAGAGGGAAGTAGTGCACTACGAGCTTCTAAAACTCGGCGGCTAAGTCAATAACGCCTGCTACCGTCAACAAATGATCAATTGAATATTAATCTAAAAACGGCCAGTATTTGCTCACATCTATCCAAAGAGGTTGAAGAAACAATTGATTAGGAACTTCTATCACACCCGTGATACTCATCGAACCAAGCGTATTCTGATTATCACCTCTTTTCATCGATGGGACACGCACTGGCTGAGCAACATTTACAAACTTTCGAGGATGTACGAAAATGGCTTGATGAATTGATGTCAATGGAAGGTGGAGATTTCTTTTCGAATTGTATTCATCAATTTCTCAAGAGATGAACAAAATGTGTACTAGTCAAAAGTTTTTTTTCACCATGTCGATCGGTAAAATTAGTGATTATCATTCAATGTTACTCTAAAGTGAGCTCAGTTTCACTCACTAAAAGTTGAACTACTGTATAGTGAGTATAGTTAGATTTACTCACTTCTGAGTAAAGGTGTGAATTGTCAAATTCTGAGTACTTTTTACTCAGTGCTCGAAAATGGAAATTGAATTTGAATGAGCTAACATTTTCGTCGAACAACTTCTAACTTACCATTGACGGAACAGAATTCTTAGCACCACGGTGAAAACATCGAGACCCGGTCCAGCACTTACAAGAAATCCAATCGATACTATTTTGCCTTTCAATGACAGTTCGACATGTAAACAGCGTTGTGATTCAATCGATGATGTTTTCGAGCGACGCTGTCAAAATGCATAGGAATGTTTATTCTTCAGTGAATTCGCATTTATTAGTGGGAAAAACATTGATTTCTTTCAATAAGAATTTCAACCAATCCAACTAACCAATGGATGAAACATGGATCCATCACCTAATTCCGGAATCAAAGCGTTCATCATCTGAGTGAATTGAAACCGGTGAACTACGTCCGAACCATCCAAAGGCACAACAAGTAGCTGGCTAGGTTATGGCTTAAGTATTTTAGGATGCACATGGTATAATCCTCATTATCTATCTTGGGAAAGAAAAATCAAGGACTCGCCTCGGGCGCAAAGTTTTTTAGGGGGGCGTCAAACTAGTCCTTGGGACCTTTTTTTTACTCGCTCAAGTCACCTTTCCGCGGAGATGGAGTTCAGCTTTTTTTGTGTTGCTCACTAAACCAAATAAACCAATGGGGGCGGCCAATCTCTTATTTTGCAGGTGACTCGATGATTTATTTTTTGGTACTTTTGCTAAGCTTGCAGTCAAGTTTTGCTGAGATTTTCGGTAATAATTGACAGTTACAAAATTTAGGATTGCCGAGATTCTCGGTAATTCTACATTTTGTCGAGACCATTACCGAGTACTCGGTGGTGCAAATCTCGGCAATTTGCTGAGATTCAGAGATACTAATCTCAATTAATCAGCTTAGTGAAGTAGAAAAACCATCCTCTTCTTATCATTATTATTACAGTCGAGCTGTTGAAGCTCATAGGTAAGAGTCAGTTTTGTTGACTATATACCCAGTTGTGAAAACACAGTCAGAAGAACTTAGCATAAAGTTTCCACTCCTGTGTGAAATTCATAACGACACATTTCTTACATCAACATTATCGTATAAGGTATCAAACTAGGGTTGCCATGTATCTCTAGCCCAGCAGTAATTCTATGGAAAAAAACCTTTTCTAATCCACCTAGTGGTATGATAATACCTTTCACTTTCATCGATACAGTCAGTCGATACGGTAGAAAAAAATTAATATGTCGTTTGAGTCACTTGCACGATTATATCTCCGAAACTTGAAACGGTAGGTATATGATCTTCGAAATCGAACAACAGCCCAATTTTATTCTCAAACGAGCGAAAAATTGTTGACATCGGGTAATCCATATACAAAAAAAAGTTAGCGGTAATGACTTTCGACGTTATATCACTTAACACTGTTATTATCACTATGACTTATTCCATTATATCGCCGGAACCGCAAGTGTCAGCCATTTCAACTTCAAACCTGCTTAATGAACCAATATTTGCTTTCAAACTAGCCTAAGATTGTCGAAATTGATTCAGTCATCTTTGTGAAAATTGAGTGCGAAAAAACATTGCGTTTTGTCGGTTACGTCCCTTATACCATTATATCTGCGGATTCAGAAGTCACAGTCATTTTATCTCTAAATTTGATTAATAGTTAAATAGTAGCTCTCAAACGAGTCTAAGTTTGTTGAAATCATTTCAGTCATTTTCGAGAAAAATTGAGTTCGGTTTCTCCAGCAATTCTATTACTTTTCTATAGAGAACGACAAAAAGATTCTGCAGTCTGAACAATTTTTCAGCCAATGGTTAATCTCAAATAGTAGATTTTGATTGGGTTGGATGCTTTGCTGTGATCCAACTTACAGAATACGAACCTTATCGAAATATTTAAGTTAATGTGAGTAAGGGCAAGGCAACTAAACAATAAAAACTTGTATTTCAATTTTAATCATAGCGTCTTGATACAAATTGGACCATCCTAACCATCGCAAAATAATGGCAAAGCTTTCATGTCTCCTTTTAGAATCAACTGTCTGAAATGTAAATTTTGTTTTTCATTACGTAAAAAAACGTAGTCGCCATTTACCCGCATTTCCCGCACGCCAAATTTCAATATTCATCCTTATTCTTGAACGGATACTTTCGAGCGAATACGAATAAACCATTCTTGTTTTCACTCGAATGAATTTAAACGCGACTCGTTGGCCACAAAATATTAAATTTAAAACTTCTTCAAATAAATGCTAAGCCATGATTAACCATATGCGAAACGATAGAATGTATGCCAGTTTAGTTTTGAGCGATACGTGCATCAACCGTTCGAATACATTCATTTACATTTTCTTTTCGAATGTAAAGGTGATTTGCAATGAAATAATAATTTTATTTTTTGAACAAAACATTTAGAAAGCATAACAGTCATAGTAAAATGATTGTTTTTTCTGTCGAGGCTTTTACGCATAAAATTTTACCATATCTATTTGGTACTTTTCGGAAAATACGTCATGGGTAAACATGCTTTATTTTATATTAAATGCTTGATTTTACCAATGTAATAAATATGAAGACTATCGGAAACATGCATCATATTTTTCGCAGATACTATTGATCGGACTGCTATTTTCAATGCCCTTTTTTTACTTTGCACGAAATTGATCTTGAGTACGATATTTATGTATTATGTAGCATTCGTCACTTTGTTAATGCTTGGAATCTTCCTAAAAACTACCTGTGATGCCGATGCTTCTTTTGCACAAGAATCGCGTTCGTACACATTCGAATGAAAACAAGAATGGCTTGTTCGCATTCCTTCGAAAGTAAGTGTTCGTCGAATAGTCGATATGCACGTAGACAAACATGATGATACAAAATCAGTGAAAAAACAAGTCAAATAACCAGTTCGCTTTCACATCTCATCCAAGTCAGTCGATAAAACAAAACCGCTTACGTTCGGGACGAATGAAACCAAGTACAGTATTGTGTAGTGAACAATAGAACGACCTCGAAAATGAGTGAACCAATCGAACAAAAGCTACCGCCGGTACGAAGGAATACAATTATTGTTGACTTCATGCAGTGCAAAATTCGACCTTCGATACGAGAACTTGAAGGTTTGCTTAAGGAGCAAATGCATCTTGACATTAAACGTGTGCAAACTTCAATGCAATAAGACAAATAATGTTGTTTACATCCATATTTATAAAGAGTTGGATGCAATTCAATTCGCAAAAGACAATAACAATGTGCACTATGTGGAGCACGAGAACAATAAGTGCAACATTCCAGTATATATGGAAGACAGTGATATATAAGTGCGTGTGCATGATCTTCCCTCAAGCGTCATCGATCCTTATATTCGTAAAACTATGTCCCAATACGGAGAGACTCCCTCTATCGAAAAAAAAGTGGAAGAACTTTTTCCCCGGTATTCTAAGTGGCGTACGTTTGTTACCTTCTTATGTAACTTTCGGTCAGGATACAAGAATCCCATGCAAATCACTTGTTACCTACGACAACCAGATGACCATATGTCAATATTGCCAAAAAGCTGTTCATTACGGTAAGCCATGTGATAAACTGGACAAGGAGACAACCACACCAAAGGACAACGGTGCTTCCTTCACACCAACCCCAAGCAACCCCAGTACTTCTGTGACAGTCACCAACAGTGAAGTATCCCCTTCAACGAAACCATCCAACGTAACCCATATAGAACAAAGTACACCAGCTGCAGTAAACAGCTTACCATCCAACCAACCAGCAACTGCAAACAATGTACTACAAGGCGCATCTACAGCAAACGGCGCATCTACGAACAAACTGCCCCTCAATCCTCGCAGGAGAGAAATGGAAGCTCCTTTCCTCCTAGAAAAAGGGTGACAACGAGATCCAATACATAAAATTTTAGCTAAAAACTCCGCTCAACCGGCCACGTAAAGCTTGTACGCAAATAGACCAGAATTAAAAATATCTTTTATGAAAAAAAGTCAAATAACAAATGATATCAAACATTTTTCTTTACAACTTAAGTTTTGAAGGTTGGCGTTGTTCCTATCCATGTATTTGGAAGTGTGATTTTTTCGAACATAAATGGTAATACCAATTTACCATACTTTCGAACGTATAGAATACGGCCGTAAACAAGAATAAGGGAAATTGTAATCGAGCTGTGGTTGTTGCAGAGTTTATGGTAGAAGGGATGTTTTTACTTCGCAAAACTGATATATTGACTATTGAATACTGTCTAATTATACGTTAATCGGCTCTTTGACAAGTACCTAATTAACTGATATGTAATAGAACTGAAACAAACGTACCACCAGCAAGCCGTTTTAGTGTTCACTTAATGTGTTAATTTTTGTAATGTTGAATTTGAAACAGTTTAGTTTCTCCTACTTTTTTGTGGGCCCGTGCCGAAATATTTTTGACATGCGACTGTATGCGACTAAGGATGTTTGTAGTGCAGCAATTTTTTTACTTATTCATGAATTATTTTAATGTATAATTCAAATAATTATAATATTATTAATTATAATAATTATAATATATTAATTATAATAATTATAATATATTAATTATAATAAATAAAATATTTTGTCTAATACTAAATCATTCAACATTTTGAGGATTTTATGCATTTCTCACACCTGGCTTGGGTCCTACGAAAAACCTGATTCATTCGATCACTCACATTATGCCATTCGCAATCATGATGCCAACACTGCGAATACCATGAGGACATCAAAGTGGCTTCCGAGATCTGGCTCCAAAAACGTAACGCGAGTTGTCTTATCTTGTCTTAGGTATACACTAGCGGGGATGCCAGTTGCTTTTATTATAATTTCGAGATTTGAATTTTCAAACTGTCATAAACTTTTCATCTAGACAGTGGCGTTCCATGACAAAATTTACGGATTGTGCACGGCTTATGATGTAACAGTTCATTATAAATGAAAACTAAATATTGTGGAATGAATATTTGCTTGTACAATGAAATAACAATATACTTTTGGATGGGATTTTTTTCGTATTATTATTATTTATTTATTTACTTCGTATCACCGATACAATAGAAGAATTCGGTGCTCAGCAAATATATCAATAACTTCATCAATTAAACCGTTTCGATGTTGCAACTGAGACAGCAATTTATTTTCAACTGACATAAGCATATGCCACAGAAGTCTCTCCTGAAGGTGTGCACACAAGTGCTCACAGAGCCAAACGTGACAGAGAGAACAACAAACCTCAGAGCTGAACTGTGTGATTCTCTCTCGTCTTGAATCTGTGCAGTAACTCACGTTCAAGTAAAAGACACTAAATTTGAAGTTGAAGTTGTATAGCTAAATTATCAGTTCATGCGCGAATAATAAAATATCATCTGATGTCAGTCTGAACAGCACATTGAAAATACTAGTAACATAAGAAAAATATAATATCAACCTCCTGTTTCTCTTTCTTATCCAATTGCGAAAAAATAAGTACATACCGATAAACATGAAGAGTGACATTTAAACGACTATAATTATCATAAAGTTGATACAATAAGTTAATTCACTGACCCATTGGAAAGAAGTGTTTTTTTTTGCATGTTGCCTAAATAGCGAGGTAGGTTTGCTTCTTATTTTATTGCAGAAGCCGCTCTGCCTCACTTGCATACTTCGCTAACTGGTCCACCTTTGCAAAATGTAGTTCGGGTAAAGCGGTTGAGGTCACAACCGAAGAAAAGTGCAATCGGATCGTTCTAGAATAACAAACAAGTGAATGAATCTTGAATTACTTGATGTCCGCTGGTATTCAAAATCGAATATTCGAATCAACCTATTGCCGTTTGGTCACATTTCAAGAGGAGTGACTATTACAACTTCAAAACTAGCAGCACAATGTGAAAAATGTGACTTTATGTATTGATTTGTTAGAAACCTATCCAATGCTTTATGTTACTCAAGTAAAAATGATCAGAAAATCGATTATAGATCGTTAAAACTGTTTACTGGGCAGAATTCCGATTCTACAAATGAGCAGAACGAGTCATGATTTCTGCAAAAGAGTGTATTTTCATGTTATAAGAATACACGATGATTAAAAGTCCTCCTATAAATTCAGTCAGTGATTCAATAAACACAATTATTATCTTATTATTAAATAAAAATTGCTCTGAATTAGGTAAACAAATTTAGTAGTTAGGGGACGCTATACGCATACCGTGATGGGTGAGTCGATACCTTTAACGCAGCCCACCTGGATTCGATTCCCGACTCCGCATTCAGGTTCAGAAGCTCTTTCTGGATCAATGAGGAAAATTACCTCTATAATAAGTTTCGAATAAAATACATTTCGCAGATAACACATAATACGACCATGAATTCTAGGGGAAAAGTGTTATACTCATGATTTGGTGGATCATTTTGATCATAGAGCCATGACGAATTGTCATGATTTCATGAGAAGGTAAAATGATTGGTTTCATGGTTTCTTAAGGCCGGTTCCTAAAAACACATTGTTGGTTTAAAATTGCACTTGTTGATTAAATAATAGTTATTACTTTTAGTATACTTTTTGCAGCTAGAAGTACATATATTAATCACGCAAGTTTCCACATTAACTACGTGTAAAATTTGTAATTCAGCACTTTCGGATATCGTCGTGATCGTTACTATGTCAAGTGTAGCACTCATCAAACAATTTTGTATATCGAAAGTTTACCATTTTTTTTTCAAATAAAATTTTCAATTTACGCATGTGATTCAAACGATGCAGCAGCTTTTGCGTCTGTTTAGAAACCTTGTTGAGTCATTTTTTTTCTCCTCTACTCTCCTCTCCTTTGTTTAACAGAAAAATACAAGATTTAATTTTTATCCCGAGATTTATGATATAAACCTTCATAGTCGATATATTCGATGTAGAGACATGCAATTCCTTGCGTTGCAGTTTTCTTCACTCTGAAAAAAAAACTACACGAGCGGTAAACTGAATAATTCTGAAATTTGGATTGGATTTTTCGATATTCATAACCGTTTCCAAGGACAATTTTTTTTTTTTTTTCATAAATACGTTTATTTCATAGGCAATATACATAAGTTTTTCTTCGCCGTGGCATCCACAATACATAGTAGTTTAAACCTAATACATTTCGAATATCATATTAGTATGTTGGTACTCATTAGTTAATCTAAACACTGTTTTTATCAAGCGAGTTGCTATTTTAATTACATTAAATAAAATACATTTATTTTGTACATGATCTTATAACTATTTCAGGATTGTTTGTATCAGTTCACCACTTATATTCAATATCCTATAGTTGGCTATTGGTTGAACTCATGGAACCAAGGACAATTGATTTGAAGCGGTAAAGCATTCAAAATTTACGTCTTAAGCGTACTATTCTCAAATGCTAGTTCCGAAATTAGTTCCAAAATTCAGGTTCGGAGTTCTAACATGTAGTTCCAGAATCCAGATCTATAGTTCATAAACTAAATTTTGTTCCACAATTCTGATGTTGAAATCCCAAATCAGAATTCTGGATTCAAACTCTCAATATAAATTCAAGATGTTAGGAACAAAAATTCAAATGTTGAAAAAGTGATCATGTGTTTTTACTATGCACGAAAGAAAATTAATTGTTACAGTCCGCTGAATGTTTTATTTCTCCACTGAGTTATCCGGAACACAAGAAATAAATTTAAGTTACAAGGCTCTACACTTTCCATAAAAGACGAACTATGGTGTTGGTGCCCAAATGAAAAACCCTTCTTAATCCACCTAGTGGTGTGATAATGCCTTTCTCTTCTTTCATAACAGTCTCATGAAAATAAATTTCATACTTTTATTAAATAATTTCGGACACTAATTTTAACATCAATTGATTCAGATTGATTCGAGTAGTTCACAAAAGCATGCTTCAGTGTTTATGTCACACAGTCGGCATCATTTTTCCAAACTAGTGCTTGACATTTGCGTTGCCTATTTGTATGAGAAGCGTGATGCTAATCTAAAAAACAATTCTTAGTCCACTTAGTGGAATTTTTAAATATCTTGAAAAACACCAATTTTCCAGAAAGTCAATTTAAAAAAAAAATTTTTGAGATAACACTAAATCTCGACGTTTCATGTAATTTTAAAATTTTTGGCATCAAAAAAATTTTCGATTTCGGAAATTTCATGTACTCCCCCTGCTTTTTCAAGATCGAAAATTTTCAAACTTTAACCGCTTTTTCCGAGGTGCTTAAACTTTTGAACAGTAGCGCTTTACGAAATTAGAGGTGATTCCAAAATATAGGCACCCTTATATACATTAGAGCGGTAAAAAACAACGTGTTTTGTCGGTTACGTCACTTATACCATTATATCTCCGGAACCAAAAGTCACAGCCATTTGGTCTTGGAACTTGATCAATGATCGGATAGTAGCTTTCAAACGAGCATAAGTTTATTAAAATCGGCTCAGCCATCTCTGAGAAAATTGAGCGCGTAAAAATACAACGCGTTTTGTCGGTTACATCACTTATACAATCATATCTCCGGAACCAAAAATCACAGCCATTTAAACTTTGAACTTGATCGATGGCCCGACAGTAGCCTTCAAATAAGCCCAAGTTTGTTAAAATCGGTTCAGCCATCTCTGAGAAAATTAAGCGCGTATTAATATCTTCGAAAAGTGCAAACACACACACACACACACACACACACACACACACAGACAGACATTTTCCGATCTCGTCGAACTGAGTCGAATGCTATATAACACTATGGGTCTCCGAGGCATCGTTCAAAAGTCGGTTTTTCCAGTCCCTTGCTTCAGACCCTGGACTGGACCTTGATAAGATTTGCTTCTACGAGCTTCTATTTTAAATCAACACACAGACGTTCCTAGGCTATGGTGCCCACTTGGTCACTGTTGTTTTTGCTGATTCAAACAGATTTTATAAAATTGTTCTTGAAGTCAATCTATCAAACAGAAACAACACATCTGACTCTAACTAATGGTTTTCGCATATGAGATGGTTAATGAAGGTGAGATAAAGGGAGTACCGTTATTGTACTTTTATCTCTACTATTGGTCGATCGCTAGTCCTGAGCTGAATCGGTGGCCTTTATTACCGTTCTTGCATGCACTTTCTCTTACGTTTCACTCATACATCAACTTACCCATCAGACATCCTTACAAAATGTTTGCTCACATGTTCAGTCTATATTATTTTGTTGTATTTCACAATATTACATCTCATTCCACTTTATTCTATGGTACACAAACCACCAATAAACGTCAAAGATGAGCTTGATTTACCGTTCATCTGCTGTCATCGTGTGAAACCCAATTGGGATACGTTCACTTCACTCAATTTCCACTTCACACTGGTAATAAGGGCCGGTAGTATGAAAATGAAACATAAAACAAAGCTCAGTTAGGCCCGACCGGCCTCTCTAGCTCCGGATGTTAGAGCGTAGTGCAATCAACATCTTATTCCATATCTTATTAATTTAATTCAATAATGAAGCTAAAAGCTGTAACACATTTCATTATCACATTGTAACAAAACTTGATTGTATCTGATGATGTTTGCAATACCGTTGCCTCTTTTTGTCAGACATCACCCATAACACCATTGGTCTCCATTGAGTAAATATACAGATAAGTCCTGGGATCGTAACATCATCATTCATTCTTTCTCAAGGTTGTGCTAATGCCCAGGAGAATTATATTATGAAACTGAGTCCTAAAACTAAATTCTAAAGCTGAAATTCAGATTTCAGGTAGACCAGAATCCCGGTTCTGGTTTTAAACCAGAAGGTCTGTTGTTCCTGCTGTTTGTGGAAGGTCCTCACCATGACGTTCAGTTCCGTATTAAGCACAGCCAGGTGAACGTTAGGACTGATATGTAGCTGGTTACCTAAAAACCGTCATCCGAGTGCGAAAAAGTTTTCCTTATTGATTCCAAAAATTTGAGAAAACCTGATTTTGAGCTATTTACGGCTATCGCACACTGTTGAAAATTTAATCATAAATTTCTGATCATATTTCTGATGGCATGAAGAACGAATTATGTTTAGTACAACTCGAGCTATTCACGATTAAGTTCTACCCATTCTTCCTCATGGCGAATTTCGAAAAGGAGCCTCTTAGCATGTAATACGTATTCACGTCCAAACCTATTTCATTTAACCGCGTTCAACTTAGTTTTTTTTGTTATTGTAAAGAATTTAGAAAAAAAAATGCCAACAACGTCGAATTAATTGTGAAGACACAATACGTTATCTGGTTAGATTTCGCCATCAGTTCTAGCAACAGACACTAAAAAATAGCATAAATATTTGATCTAACAAATACTGCTTACAAACAGTCGAATACAACCAACACCGCAGGTGATTCATCGAAAATTCATTCAACGTTACTCGGAGCAATAAAAACAAATCAATGGACCATTTTATGAGTTCAACCAGTTTTGTCTTCAAGGATAATAAGTCTTTTCGATTCCTTTTGTCTTTCGACGGTTTTTAACTTTTGGTAAAACATTTTCAGCGAATTCAGCACAGGATTTGATCTGCAGTTTTATACCGCAAAACAACCAGCTGGTTTCGCACATTCAATGATCACTCGGTTTCTCACTTTACCTCAGCCAAGATTGCCCAATCACTGTAATACACCGTTTACCAAAGCGACCGGCAAAAAAGTGGGACTTCGAGCAACTGTAATTCTAGGTCACCAATGCCACCACCAGCGGTATATCCGAGGTGGCAAACGACTTCACGGCAGGTCGCTGCCTAAAAAGGTTATAGTATCCAGCAGTCGAGTTTATCTGTCTAAATGTGAACCAGTTTTAAATTTCTCTCAAGTATCGAAACTCTCGGTAGACTGTCTGACAATCTTTCATTTTCGGCAAATGTGACGCACTTATTAACTATCCATCGAATTCTTCGATTGTTCGAATGATGCCGGTATGCTTGAATTTTGGAACGATGTGACTGATTTGTAGGCTGGAGTAAAAGCTGATGCTTTCAATATTGGATTAATTGTTTATAAATCAGAACCCGAGATTCTGGAATGAGGTAGTAATTGACATTTGCAAGACACCGCTTTGTACAACTCCATACCTACTATTGCGATCGTGGCACGCCAGCTATTGATCACCCAACCTTGCATAAGAGCTCATTTGCATTCTTTTGGTTGCCGCCTAACACCAGAGCCCGTACTATCATGCGGATGGAAAAAGGGTGACCGTATATAACACACATTTTTCGGGACTCAAAAGATATGCTTATGCCCTGCGACGGTGGTTACAGAAGAGATTGATTCAATTGTAACTTGAATGTAGGAAAACGTGACAGGGAAATACTGTCCACTTGTCCACTCAGCGAGCTTGTTGTGCTCCTGTCGAGTTGATATAAGCCATTTAGGCTGAGAAGGTCAGGCATAGGGTCTCACTGTTCTGCAAGTGAAATGAATGGAAAAACGATCATTGAATGGGTCTGCCATACGGTGCCGGTTATATTGATATGATGAAACTGACAATTTGTTTGCGCTCGTGATTTGTCTTCGGTACACAAAACGACGCCAGCCGGTCTCGAACGATTGCACACGAACTAGTAGTCACTGTATGTTTCAACGGTTGTTCAGCATCGTTTTAAATGAACATGCTTGGGTATAGCAGATACCAATTGATCGTAAAGTAAGCTGGCAAGATTTTAACAAATGTTTAGACGAAATAGCTTGAAATGGTTTGACACTAGACTGTTGATAACAACACAGTTTTGAAACAGTTCAACCGCTCAGCAGCGGTTCGTTACAAAGGTGCACGCAAACAATTAAAATTACTGAAGGATTTTTGTTGTCGATCAGTTTTATTCGATTTTCGGTTATTCATGTAAACCGGTTATTCGAACACGAATACTAAATCGATGTGCAATTATAAACGCAAGGTCGTTGGCGTTTGTTGATTTCAAACTGTGCATATAAATTTTTCGCACAAGGTCGTGAACTAACAATTACCGTTAACTCTCGTATGTCGCTTATATGTGAAAGGAATACTTTATTGCACGACTATTCATTTGTTATTGGTAGAATCTAAAATAAATGCAGTTTGTATAAATGATCTAAAAAAAATTCCCAGGGGTCCACGATGCATATTAATAAACACAAATTATTATTTTAAATTTTTAACATACTCTATAAATAATTATTGATTACACATAATGGTCTATTGAATAGGCCGCGTAAAACCATCTTGCACATTATACGTGCACGTCCCAACAGGAGATGGGAGTTTAACTCTAAGATACACGATTTTTTATTTTACTATGATCAAATATTAGGAAAATAAGTTCAGATTCTAGAAAGCAGGAATTCTGATTGAAAGCCATCAATTAATGCAATTTAATTCAAACTCAAAAAGCTATATGTGACAGTTATATGAGGTTGTTCGAACTGTTGACGTAGGACTACTTAATTGTACATAATTACCGAATTTTCAACAGCTGAACGTCCGGTAATTGAATTGATTACTGATCGTTCGGTGTTTGCTGAATTGTCAAACCGCTACCGTAAACTGTAAATGGATCTAACGAATGGTTTGGTATTTTTTGTGTTTGTTTTTGAACTGTTGACGTAGGACTACATAATTGTTCTATATAAACTTATTTTAATCTGGGCGAAATGTTACACCGACAATTATTTTATCTACAGTAATCGATGCGTAGAAATATTTCAAAGCAGTAAGCGTAATGATTTCAAAAATCTTTCGGTAAAATTTTCCAAATTTTAAATTCGCACCGCACCGCACGTCTGATGATCTCACAGCCGATTTATAAGCGTCCAAGACAGCTAGACGAGTAGCGCATTTACTGACACTATAAGTCTTTCATGGTATAGACCCAAACAAATGGTTTGCGAAATGGTCATTTAATATCTGGACACACAGTATATTTCACTACAGCGCTTCTAGTTGCCGGGTCTGAAATGCAGATTAATTAAAAAATTTAATTTGTCTGCGAGAAGAATGGTGCTCTTCTCGGGCCAGTAAGCAATATAATAGGACACTAATACAGTATCTATTGGTCAAAAGACCTGTCCAAAAGTTATACAATCAGAATTCCTACGAAACACGAAGGATGCATCCCCATGGACGACGAAACGTACCTGAAGATTCATTTTAGATAATTTCTCGAACAGCAGTTTATTAAAGCCATTGATCAAGGGGATATCCGTAGCAAGTTTCAACTCATTTTTGCCGATGAATTCTTAAGAAAGCTTATGATCGGGCAAGGCTTTTGCAGCTGCGGACGAAAAACAGATGTTGAATTTTCAACAGTAAAAGTATTCTACCGTACACACTTAGAAAATTTCGCAGAATTCGGTAATTTTGATGTGGAACACATCCTAATTTTTTATATAGGGGTGCAAATCAGAAACTCAAGAAAAAAACACACGTAGCAATGTGGTCAGGTTTCAAACACTTACAACTCAGTCTATTTTGTATCAATTATTAATATTATTTCATCATTTGATTGAAAATATTAATAAGTTTCAATTTGAATGTATCAAGCCACGTATTTTCAATCATAAATGATTGAAATTTTGATCAGTAGCGAGCAGTGTCCCATTTTGTCTGCTGAAAATCTCTGGCATACCGGATTTCCCTGCCATAGACGACGACGTTGAAGGAGTAAGCGATATATCAAAGGGAAAGCATCGCTCTGATTGGTCAATCGATGCAAAAGCGAAGCTGTTGGAAGCACGCGAATCTATAAATAGAAGCGAAATTATAGCTAACGTTTCAGTTCTACGCGTAACATGCTAGATGTAGGTTGTTGCTAGACAGCAAGACAAAAAGTGCCATAAAACGACTTGAAGCTTTAATTGGTATGCTCTGATTTCGTGTCATGCAAGCTCGGATGAAATTCTATGTTATGTCGTTTCGTCTGAGAAATTAACAACTACCCCAGGGTAAATTTTGAGTGCTTAATATTAATTTCTAATTTATACAAGATGAACTCGATTGATAATGAGAAAAAGTTTATCGCTTCAACCGAAATCGCAGAATGGTAGAGAAACTTAACGCTATAGAAATAACTGCTTGCATACAAAACTTGAACACAAGCTTGACGAAGAGAAGCTTAAATATCGAAATCTAAGTATAGCAAATATACAAAGATATAATTGCATACATTTGGGATATTGATGTAATTTCGTCGGCTACAAAACAAATACAAATCACGACAAACAGAGTCTATATTCAGAGTTCACGTGTTCGGTGTTGGTTCCTAATAAAGATCAATCTAAGCAGACTCTTGTGCAATTGCGAATTCAAAAGTGTGACGATTGATTAAAAATGTCGATCATTAGAAATTTTGGTTGCCTTGTTCCACATCAATGGCTCGAACAACCATGTGGGGCTGATCCTTGTAGTTTTTTACCGAATTTTCAACAGCTAAACGTTCGGTAATTGAATTGATTACAGATCGTTCGGTTTTTGCTGAATTGTCAAACAGCTACCGTAAACTGTAAATGGATCTAACGAATGGTTTGGTATTTTTTGTGTTTGTTTTCTTTTGGTTGAAATGCTGGATTTGAATGGATTTTCGGATTTCAAAAATCAACACAAAACTTTCAGCCTACGTTTAGGTTTTACGGATTTTTTTTTGTTGCACAGAAACGAATGAAGAAAATTCGAGCCGAACATGACTGTGCGATTATTGCACTGTGTGTCCACAAAAAGTGAGTCGTGTCCACCTCAAATTACCCTCGAACGATATGTGTTGGTAGCAAGTTGACAAGTGATACGAAATTATTTTCTGCCTATAAGTAAACAAGAAGCTAGTTCTAATGTTTTAAAAACTTGTGCATCTGTACCTCAATCCATTTGACGAACGCTTCAAGATTTTTTTCGTTTGATTAATTAAAAGACACATACTGAACATTTTAATGACTGTTTTACAATTAGTTCTCACGACAATCAGTATTTACAGAAGTTCGATTATTGGAAGATAATACACTGAAGTCTTTTTTATGCGAGTTTACGTACCGCATAAAAAAAACCGCATAACTCTGAAAATTCGCATAAAAAAAACCGCATAACTCTGAAACTTTACATAAAAAACCGCATAACTCTGAAAATTCGTATAAAAAAAGTCGCATAAAAAACCGCATAAAAAAGACCTTAGTGTATTACCATATGCACAGTTCGATTTTACCGTACTCGTCGACAGATTTACCAAATTAATTACATATCTATTTACAGAATTATGTAATGAAAACATGTATAAAACTGATCGTCCGGTGAAAATTTTGCATAATTTTTGTTTTCAATTCATGTAACGAAATATCGGTTATTTTTATTGATTACCGAAAGTTTTCGTCAAAAAATTACCGAACATCGGAATCAAATCTACTGCTACTGTAGTATCGAAACAACGGGGTCGATTTTCGGTTTTTGTTGCGCCAGTTTAAGTGACGGTGTACTATATTGAACACACTTTACCCTATAACTCCGGAACCGAAAGTCGGATCCGATGTGAAAATCGGTCAAACCATCGCTGAGAAAAGTGAGTGAGATACATTTTGGTATATATGACCACTATTTCCGGTGCTTTCGGAACCGGATACCGGGAACCAGGATAGCCGGAATCGGTTTGTTTAGTTTTTTTTTTTTTTTTTTCATAAATACGTTTATTTCATAGGCAATATACATAAGTTTTTCTTCGCCGTGGCATCCACAATACATAGTAGTTTAAACCTAATACATTTCGAATATCATATTAGTATGTTGGTACTCATTAGTTAATCTAAACACTGTTTTTATCAAGCGAGTTGCTATTTTAAATTACATTAAATAAAATACATTTATTTTGTACATGATCTTATAACTATTTCAGGATTGTTTGTATCAGTTCACCACTTATATTCAATATCCTATAGTTGGCTATTGGTTGAACTCATGGAAGAGAAAACAGTTTAACATAAAATAAAATTTAAATTGGAACTCCAATGGATTTAATGAAATGATAAAGAAGTTTCATGTATGGAAGGTCACGACAAGCAAGAATGTCGCGAACTGGGACATTGGATAGTCTACCTTGGGTACGCAAGGAATTTATTAGTTGAGATCTGACATCACGAAACTCCACGCATGTCCAAACAACATGGTCAATATCGCGGTAACCTTCGCCGCAAGCACAATGATTAGTCTCGGAAAGTCCAATTCGAAGGAGATGTGCATCTAACGTGTAGTGATTGGACATGAGTCTGGACATCACACGAATGAAATCTCTACTCACATCCAGTCCCCTGAACCATGCCTTTGTCGATATTTTAGGAATAATTGAGTGCATCCACCGACCCAGATCATCTTTATCCCAAGAAGCTTGCCAGCTGGCAAGTGTTCTTTGGCGAGACGCGCTATAGAATTCGTTGAAAGCAATCGGTCTCTCATAAATTTCACCCTCAATAGCACCACGTTTGGCTAAAATATCGGCTCTTTCATTGCCTGGAATGGAGCAATGAGCCGGAACCCAAACTATTGTGATTAGATAATTATTATTCAATATGTCGTTCAGACACTGTTTTATTTTACCCAAGAAAAACGGTTCATTTTTGCCAGCAGCGTTTGAGCGAATGGCTTCAATTGCACTCAGACTATCTGTGAAGAGGAAATAATGGTTTGGAGATAATGTGACGATTACATTCAAGCTATAATGAACTGCTGCTAACTCTGCTATATAAACAGATGCAGGTTCTTGAAGCTTGAATGAGGCCGAAACATTATTGTTGAACATACCAAACCCTGTCGCTTCTTCCATTCGCGATCCGTCCGTGTAAAACATTTTCTCAGAGTTAATATGCCTGAACTTACTTGAAAATATTTTTGGGATTTCCATAGAGCGTAGGTGGTCCGGGATTCCACGCACTTCGCGCTGCATGGATGTGTCGAAAAATAAAGTTGAGTCAGGTACATTTAGGAGGCTGACACGGATAGGAATATATCTTGAAGGGTTGATTTCCTGTGACATATGGTTAAAATATACTGTCATGAATTTTGTTTGAGATCGAAGCTCGACTAGTCGTTCGAAATTATTAATTACCATGGGATTCAGCACATCACATCTTATTAGCAGGCGTGATGAAAGCTCCCAAAATCGATCTTTTAATGGAAGAACTCCCGCCAGAACTTCAAGACTCATTGTATGTGTCGAATGCATGCAGCCTAAAGCAATTCGCAAACAACGGTACTGAATTCGCTCAAGTTTGATAATATGAGAATTTGCAGCGGAACGAAAACAAACGCATCCATATTCCATCACTGAAAGTATCGTTGTCTGATACAATTTTATTAGATCTTGCGGATGAGCACCCCACCAAGACCCTGTTATTGTTCGAAGAAAATTTACTCTTTGTTGGCATTTCGTTATCAGATACCTAATGTGTCCTCCCCACGTGCATTTGGAATCAAACCACACCCCGAGGTATTTGAAAGTCAAAACCTGTTCGATTATTCTTCCCATCATATGAAGCTGAAGTTGCGCGGGATCATGCTTTTTTGAAAAGACGACCAGCTCTGTTTTCTCCGCAGAGAATTCGATACCAAGATGAACAGCCCAAACGGACAATTTATCTAAGGTATCTTGCAATGGTTTTTGCAGATCAATAGCTTTGGATCCAGTAACTGAAACCACGCCATCATCTGCCAATTGTCTTAGTGTACATGGGGTTACTAGACAGCTGTCAATGTCATTCACGTAAAAATTATAGAGGAGCGGACTGAGGCATGAGCCTTGCGGGAGACCCATGTAGCTAATTCTGATTGTTGCCAAATCGCCATGTGAAAAATGCATGCGTTTCTCTGACAAAAGGTTGTGCAAATAATTATTTATAACCGCTGGGAGTCCATGTTGGTGGAGCTTGTCTGAAAGAACATCAATGGAAACTGAATCAAATGCTCCTTTAATGTCTAAAAATACAGATGCCATTTGTTGCTTTTGAGCGAAGGCAATTTGGATGTCAGACGAAAGTAATGCAAGGCAATCATTCGTCCCTTTATTTCTACGGAAGCCAAACTGAGTATCTGACAACAAACCGTTCGTCTCGACCCAAGTGTCGAGACGTCGTAGAATAATTTTTTCGAACAATTTTCTGATGCAGGACAACATCGCAATGGGTCTATATGAGTTGTGATTGGAAGCTGGTTTCCCCGGCTTTTGAATGGCGATAACTTTCACTTGTCTCCAGTCAGGTGGAACAATATTTTGCTCAAGAAACTTGTTGAACAATTCCAACAAACGTCTTTTTGCGAGGTCGGGCAGATTCTTCACCAAGTTGAATTTAATTCTGTCCAATCCAGGAGCGTTATTGTTACAAGACATGAGTGCTATGGAAAATTCCATCATTGAAAAGGGGCTATCAATGGAATCATCATTTGAAGAAGACTCCCTAACAATGCTATGCGTAGGAACGGAATCTGGACAAACTTTCCTCGCAAAATCAAATATCCATCGATTCGAGTACTCCTCACTCTCATTTCCTACGTTACGATTCCTCATTCGTCTGGCCGTATTCCAAAGAGTGCTCATTGAGGTTTCTCTTGACAAACCTTCCACAAAATGTCTCCAATAGCTGCATTTCTTAACCCGAAGTATGTTCTTGTACTTGGTTTCTAAAACCAAGAATTTTTCAAAATTCTGAGGAGTTCCTCCTCCTCGTTTTAAAAACGTCTTGAAAGCATTTTGTTTCGCGTGTTTAGCATCTGAGCACTCTTTGTCCCACCAAGGATTTGGAGGTCTTCTGTTAGACGATGGACCAAGAAATCGTTTGGTTTGGGCTTGTTCTGCGGCCTCCAGAATCGAACAAACGAGGAAGTCATATTCTTCAAGTGGGGGAAGCTCTTCCATTGAAGTTAAGACACTTGAAATATTACTTTGGTATTTAATCCAGTCAATATTTTTTGTCAAATCATATGGAATATTAACTGAATTAGCAATGCCTTTGTTACTGCTAATTGAGATGATGATTGGTAAATGATCGCTACCATGTAAATCAGGAAATACTTTCCAGGTGCAATCTAGTCGAATTGAAGTCGAACAAAGAGATAAATCTAATGCACTTGGACGTGCAGGAGGTCTTGGGATCCGTGTCATGCTACCCATATTTAGTACCGTCATGCTAAAATTGTCGCAAATATTATATATTAGAGATGATCTGCTATCATTGTAAACGGAACCCCACATCATTCCGTGCGAATTGAAATCTCCTAAAATCAAACGTGGAGCAGGAAGGGCTTCGACAATTTCATTAAGCTGTCGTTGTCCAACTTGAGCTCTTGGAGGAATATATACCGAAGCAATGCAAATGTCCTTTCCTTTAATGTTTATTTGACAAGCAACAACTTCTATACTAGAAGTCGAAGGAATGTTTAATCTATAAAAGGAATAACATTTCTTAATTCCTAAAAGCACTCCACCATACGGGGAGTCTCTGTCGAGACGTATAATGTTAAAGTCATTAAAATTTAAGGCTATGTTTGATGTAAGCCATGTTTCGCACAAAGCAAATACATCACATTTTTGACTATGCAACAAAACTTTAAATGAATCAAGTTTTGGCATGATGCTTCGACAATTCCACTGCAGGACAGTGATTGAATCATTTGCGGCGGATGATAAATTATCCATCAAATGATACAAAACCTGTAAGAGCTGGCCATTGAGCTGATAACTGTTTCAAAAAAGTTCTAGCTATTGGAAGGAATGCTGTTATGATGGTCTTTAGAGGTTCAGAAATATTGAATGCAGCGAAAATCCATTCTACAATTTCCGAAAATTTCAGTAATCCTGTTGGTGAATGTGAAATGGAGCCCACTGGATTATTGTCTTTTCTTGAGCTAGTTCCTGGATTGGTTTGTGAATTTGACAAACCAGGAGGCACAGTTTTTGGTTTTAAATTTGGCTTTTTAGCTTTAACACGGGGATCTTTTTTTGAAGGTATAATTTTAGGTGTCTTTTTTGGTATTTTGTGGTTTGTTAATCTCCTCTTAACAGACCCTTGAGGAGTGACAAACGAGGTATCTTCACTATTTCCGTCAGAGTCAGATTCCTCTGGCTCCGCAAGATTTGAAAAACCGTTTTCGGTTTCCAAAGGGGAGACATGTATGACCGTTTTGAGCATTTCTGCATATGTGCGCTTAGACCGTGCTTTTAAAGAAAGCTTCATTTTGTCTTTACGCAGCTTAAATGCAGCGCACACTGAAAGATCATCATGAGGGCTTTCCCCACAATAAACACATTTTTCAACATCTTTATCGCAAAGATTATCCTTATGAGGCCCTTGACATTTGATACATTTGGACTTATTACTACAGTAAGTAGCTGTATGTCCGAATTTTTTACAGTTCGTGCAATTCATAACATGCGGTACGAAAAGCCGAACAGGAAGACGAATTTTATCGATATAGACATGGCTAGGCAATGCAGATCCGGCAAATGTTACGCGAAACGAATCTGAGGGACGATAAGACTTTTTTCCATCGACAATAGATGCTGAGTACAATTGTTTGCACTCGAGTATCTTAACTCCCTCAAGCATGGAGTTTTTAAAACGGCCAACTCCATTTTTAAGTAAATCATCTGCTGTCAGACTTGCTTCAGTCACAACACCGTCAATTTCTACCTCCTTCGATGGAATGTAAACTCGATATTCAATAGCAAATAATTTACAGGTTACAATATCGTTTGCCTGTTTCAAGTCGTTAACTACAACTCGAATTTTATCTCTATTAACCTTACAGATTTCTTTAACTTCAGAGAAATGTGATGTCAAATCCTTTGTAATTTGCATCAAGTTTAAAATCTTTTCTTTTTTTCGAAGATAGACTATCCATGGCCCAGTGGTACCCTGTGGATAATGTTTAGCCCTCGGAGTATTTAAACTTTTACTAGTATCCGGAATCGGATTCGGATGATCTTCCATGAGATCATCCATTACATTAAATTTTTTTTGTAAATTAATAATACCAAAATAAAAACTTATGTTTAGTAAAATTTCAGATATAAGAAATAAAAAATAAATTAAATTAAATCTACCTTGTAGCTGATGTCTCTGTTCCTTTATCGTGAAGAACGACGTGAAGCTCTTCCAACGATTTCTAATTGGCAGTCTTTTGCTGTTTCCAATTGGCAGTCTTCTGTCGTTTACTGCTATCTCAGTTGCTCTGCCGTCGTTGTGAACACCACTGCACTTGCTGTACCTGTCCCCAGGTACAGTGCTTTTGCTCTTGGTGGCGATCAAATGCGATGCTTGCAGTGTAGCACCTCGCGATATATGCCGTCTCTTTTGATCCTACGCAGCGTACAAATTCTGGTACCTGGTAGATCAGCACTGGGTTGCTTTAGCACCTCTGTGCCTTTGCACCCCTTCGTCTTCGCACCTTTATGCGATGGCACCTCTGTGACTCGTCACTTCTATGCTCTCGCACCTCTGTGTCTCTACACCTCTGTGCGTATGAACGGGATGGCCTTCGTTGCTAGCTTTCCAGTCGGGAAACGCCCCGAATATTGCGTTTGCTATGGGCAGTTTAACTACCTGAAGCTTAGAATTGTCTCGGTAGCAGCCGTTAACTCACGAGCCAGTACAATCGAAACACAACCTCTTCGCTTGAATGGTTTTTACTGAATGAGGTTTGTTTAGTTGCCTACTGATAATGACTATATTATTTATTTATTTGTGTAGTTTTGAGACCAGTTTAAAAAATTTTTCACGTTTTTTGTTTCGCCGGTTTGAAAGACGGTGTACAATATTGAACACACTTTACCCTATAACTCCGGAGCCGAAAGTCAGATCCGGATGAAGTTCAAGAATTCTGTATGGGACCGGAATACCTTTCATTTGAATCGGTCATGTGGAAATCGGTCAAACCAGCGCTGAGAAAAGTGAGTGAGGTCCATTCTGGTATATATGACCACAATTTCCGGTGCTTCCGGGAACCAGGATAGCCGGTTTGTTTAGTTGCCTACTGATTATGACTATCGATTTATGTAGTTTTGAGACCAGTTTAGATTTTTGTTACGTTTTTTGTTTCGCCGGTTTAAGTGACGGTGTACAATATTGAACACATTTTACCCTATAACACCGGAACCGGAACCATGAGGCCCTCCATTTGAATCTAAGTTAGTCAGAATCGGCACACACACACATTGCTCAACTCGATGAACTGAATCGAATGGTATATGACACTTGACCTTCCGGGCCAATTTTTATTAGTCGGTTTTTCAAGTGATTGCATAACCTTTCTACATGAGAAAAGCAAAACCCAAGTAGCACGTTAAGTTGCTGGCCTGTATTTTCCTACTGATTGTGAAATTTATCAAATTAGTTTAGTATTCAACATATTCTTAAGTTCTTCCGTTGTTACGAACACAATTCACAATTATTGTGCAACTGATACAAAAACTCATGCATCGATCCCATTACAAATGCTGCAATTAAATCAGCGAAAAAACGATTGTGAAACTCAAGGAAAGTACTACGTAATGTAAACAAGAATTGAATTGATGGTTACAAAAAATAGCAAACATAATCTCTAATTAATAAGTTTCACATTTGATTTTCAAAACAACTGCTCGTAACACAAACATGTAACTTTCAAAATATTCTGCGCATAAATAAATGGTAATACTACATATTGTAGAATGGATCTTTCATGTTTTAGTGAATAGAAAATCGACAACGAACTGCATTTTTATGGTGAAACATGTCTTCGTACGCCTGAAATTTTCAAGCGCCTTTGAATGTACGTGTTTCGATGATTGCACATCAATTTCTATGAAAATAACAATCTATTCTTTTCAATGAATATGATCGGAATATTGTTCAAAATATGTATAAGAAAGCTATCAAACATTCATACACCTTTTCTGACGATTTTAATCATATTGATGTTTCAATTGATCTGAAAAATCTTGAAATGAATTTTTTCAATGTTTCTCAATATGGCATCGAAGATAACAGTGTGTTGAAAAGAAAATGGTTCACCCAACGTAATGATTTATTTCACCTAAATAAAAGAAAATTGAAAAGAGAAATTTTTGTTTTTATTTTTATCAAAATAGATGTTTTCATATTTATCAAACTAGTTGACTTAAACAACAATATAATTTAGTCATTCATCTTAGTGAACCCGACTTTTGTGATATGCACTGTATGTATTATTTCGGTGAGCCCATGTGCTTTAGTTGCAAGAACAAGTTGCTCAAGTGATAGTATATAACTATGAGACTAACTATGATGAACTTAACTTTTTTTTCAATATCTTTAAAAAGTGATGTCAGGTATGTTCATTTTTTTCGCGAGATAAAGTCCGGATACAAATTATCTCATTGTTTTTTGTTTTCATTGCATATGTAATGCTGTATTTCTGGAACTTTTATGATAATATTCTCATGTCGGCAAGTTTTGCGTTCATTTCAAGCATATAAATCTGGTACAACTTTTTTACAAGTTTCGAATTGTTTGTCTAAAAATGAAGAAAACTGCACACAAGACAATGCGGATTCGGCAGCAAAATTGTTTTTACTGCGAGGTTTTCAATTCGGCTTACCATTTTTTGCCTTGCGAAGAGCATAATTTCACTATTTTTTCCCGATACAATTATGACAGCCATTTGGAAAATTTTTGATAAGTTGAACAATTGTTTTAGTTACTTCGTTTTTACATGACGATGTGAAAATTTTGGCACAGCTTCTATAACTGCTAGTGCAACGTGGACAAGTTGGTCATTTACTGCACAATTGTTTTAGATGTATCTCAAATTGTTCTGTAGTGGTTTTTTGGGTAGTATTGTGAAACTTAACAGTGATAAGTTGCACAACCGATTTTAATATATTTGTAAATTTTTTTGAACTTATCTAACATAAAAAAACAATTCTGAAACAATTGTAGAACCTCTTGAAATTTCAATAAGTTTCATTTGCTACTTGGGAAATATTGGGCAGTTGTCAAACATAGATTGCAGAAAAGTAGAACTAAATCGGGATGCAACAGAGATGAGAGAACAAAACCTCAAAACCAGCTGTCGTTAGCTTAGCCACGTTAGCCGACAGAATGCCCAAAATATTATGAGTGGTATTCGATGAAAAGTTTGAGATTATATCAAAACCAAGTCGGCGGACCCACACGGACCGAAGAATGCGGTTAGCATCGATCGTCCAAAATCATCTTGATGACTCTCATGTAATATTCATCCCACCTACCACTGCCGATCGTCAGTTGAATACTGGGTCTGCCAGATTTCGATCACTACGGGTTTTAGGTAATTTAATAATTAAAATTAGAAAATGTCATCAGCATCTTAGAGCTTAGGAAGTGTGCCTTATAAATTATATTATTAAATTATATCGGAATAATTTTTCACGTTATTTTCCTTTCAAAGTACAATCGGTTCAATTTGAATTGTAAAAGAATAGTAAAAACGCTTTTGAACCCGTAGCACAAAATCGGCTTTTAGCTAAAGCTTCTGAAACATATTAAACCTTACCGCATTCCGAAAAAAAAAATATTCAACTTAAAACAAAACAAAATCATACTTATCATGACATTAATGACTACTACTCGATACTGATATCTTTAATAACATGGAGGTTTCCACAGTCAAGTCACTCTTTGGCTTAAATGAACCATCAACCATATCAACAATTGGATCAATTATGATGTTAACCCGCCGTCAACATAACAACTGAGCTACTGAGCCACTAAGCTTTTCGAGAAAGACCACAGCAGCTGCTGTTCACCAACTTTGCCTACAATTTACCGCAATCAAAGAAACACGCGACTAGTGACACGCGTTATGTGAGTCAACCCTTCCCTCGAGTGAAGCTAGAACCTCATCAATACAAGCAGTTGGAAAAAATACAAATCAAGTCGTCGCCGGAGGTTTCAAGATACATTCAAATTAAATCAGGTTATCTACTAGATCCAAATACTGGCTTCCCCCAAGTATGTGTGCTAGTGATAATCAGAGATCAGTTAAAAACTGTACCAGTCAATTCAATTTACCTGCCGGCTCGTATGGCTCTCATTTTTGATCCTCGTGAACCGAATCCGTAGGAGAAGGTTACTCATTCTTGAGGTTCGACAGACTCTTTGCAGCGACTCGGTTGAAATGAAAACGAAAGTATTAAGCGAGGGGGTACGTCTCTTGCGGCCACCAGATTGCAATGGGTCGCTTGCTCTCGCTCGCTCACCGGTTGTATTTCTTTTCAACAAAAATGTAGGTTTTTTCTGACTTCGCGTGCTTCCTCCTGGCAGGCTCGGTGAATTGTCGCGCCCTCTTGATGTTCTTTTCGCCGTAGTGAGATTCCGAGTAGTGCGAGGTTATTGTTTTCACTGAGTCTATGGCTAGGTTCGTATTAACTTTTTGATATAAATATTGGACGACGCCTATGAAACAGTATCATTGATCACAGTGACTTCGGTAGGAACATACTCAAGTATCAACACAATGGCTTTTAAGGTACTAGCACAGGTGTTACAAAGTGTGACAATTTTGGACCGTAGTGAATGGTAGTGATACTAATTTGGAATTGTTTTCTTTGTGAATATTATAGTTCGTCGTCTTCCTGGCTTCGTTGGCCGTTGCCAGCGCTGGATATCTGGAAGCCCCAGTGTCGTACGCCGCCCCCGTGGCTCACTACTCACCAGCATCGGCTGTGAGCTATAGCAGCATCTCCCAGGCTGCTCCATTGGCAAAGACAGTGTCGTATGCTGCTCCAGCCTATGCTAGCTACGCCCATGCTGCCCCAGCCTATACTAGCTACGCTCATGCTGCCCCAGCCATTGCTACCTATGCTGCTCCATCTTATGGTCACTACTCTGCCCCAGCCATCGGAGCCACCCACGAGAGCACTGTCCGTTCTCACGATGCCACCGTTTCCCACTACTCTAAGGCTGTCGACACCCCATACTCCAGCGTTCGCAAATCTGACACCCGCATCACCAACGAAGCACCTAAACTGGCCTACGCTGCTACCTATGCCGCTGCTCCAGCATACACTGCCTATTCACATGCTCCAGCTGTCGCCACCTACTCCCATGCCCCAGCTGTCGCCACCTACGCCCAGGCCCCAATTGTCGCCAAGCAGGTCAGCTACGCCGCCCCAGCTGTTGCTACCTACGCTCATGCCGCCCCAGTCGTCACCAAGCAACTGAGCTATGCTGCTCCAGTCGTTGCTAAGCAAGTGAGCTATGCCGCCCCAGCTGTTGCCACCTACGCACATGCCGCCCCAGCTGTTGCCACCTACGCTCATGCCGCCCCAGCTGTTGCCACCTATGCCCACTCTGCCCCAGTCGTAGCTGCCCATGCCACCAAGACTCTGACCTACTCACCCGCCGTTCAAGTTGCCCATGTGTCCTACGAAGGAAGCCATGCTCATTATGGCTGGTAAATCGCTGATCACTGATCCAATGATCCAAAAATCCATCCTCACTCTTACCCGAGATAACCTATTTATTAGACTGTTGTGTTTTTACCCGAGCTAAAACTTCCGAAAAATTCGTATTTATGTATTACTTCCCAAACGTGGGAAGCGATTGCCGTCATTGGTACGAATTTTTTGTAAAAGAACCAATAAACTAGACAGAACAAAATTTTCTTAATTACTATTATTTAAGATATCACACCTTTTTCAACGACACAACTTATTTAAGTCCACTATAGTTGAACCAAGGATAATCATCAGTAATCTAAAAAAACTGTTTCGCTGTGACTTTTTCTGCTCTACCGGATAGCCGCAATTGACCACTCTGCAGCCAGCCGGCCTTCGGCTTGCTATTATTCGCAAGCTTGCCATAAATAAGAACAGCAATTCCGACTCGACCTTGCCCCGTTTAAGATCGCAGTGTAGTGGCTAGCATTGATCTGCTTAGCCACGTGACATGAAATATTGACATATCGGAAAAGGTCACTGTATAGCATTTTACGCATTTAAGCTGAGTCACTTGTTATTCGGAACTGTATTTCGATTCGTTGAATAAATGTAAACACCCCGTAGTTGTTTTCATCGAGTACGCAGCGGAAACGGTTACTGAGATTACGTCAGTCGGGACTATTGTCAAGATATAACGATTGATATTTGATGAATGGAGTAGTTGAGCTGAATACAAGTACTATTATCCTAGTTAAAACAGAATAGGAAAACAGTCAATGGTCGACAGTTTGGCGTTCAAAAGCATAGATCACGGATGTTGTATCCGCAATGAAAGGAAAATGATCGCTTTATCAATTCTAGGGATGAATTATATTTAAAAATTCGTTTTGTTTTTTTTATGTTAGGGCATATCATTGTACATAATCAAGTACACATAGCCGAGTTCAATGCTTACTGAAGAGATCATTGTAACCCCAGTTCCACCTTTCCTTGACTACTTCATCACGCATAAAAATCCCCGTAATTTAAAACAACATAACCATTAGTTGGCCATCAAACAAACAAAAATAGTTGTTTCAAACCGAGATATCCCAAACTCAAACAAAACCTGCTTGCTTTGAATTAGAATATGGTAGTTTCAAAGAAATGTTGATTGTTCAAATAAAACATTGGTTGAATCAAACCAGAATTGTTGTCACAATAAACAAATCAACAACAAAATTTTTATAACTACTCGTAATTTATATATCTTATAAATGCATTAGGGATTTTCTTTTGTATACGAGGATACACAAAAATTCACAAAACTCGATAAACTGAACTAAAAGCTTCAGGACAACAGCTTCTTGTGAACAATTTTTTCAGAGAATCGATTGACGATATTATTAGATTGGCCACAAAATGCATTAGGGAAGATGGGGTAAAACGTACCCCCGAGGCATAATGCACCTTTTGCTTTCCTCAAAAGTTACCAATTTTTATCACTGAAATTTTAATGAAACCGCCATAACAACAGATTACTACGAAATTTTGGTAGCGATGGATCAATCATATCTGGAAAATAAAAAAAAAACAATTATGTCTCTGTTATAAGTAATTTTTGATGTTCGTTCCATAGTAATTTTCTAGGGTGAGGAAGACGATTTTAATTATGTAACCAGTGAACTTCTTTGCCAATCATTTGGGTTTCTAAAATTAGTTCTAATACAGACGATGTATTTGCAATTTTATAGAAAAATCGTCAAATTTATCGTCTCATATTTTTGGGGACAAAACGACCCGACTTGTGTGAGGCAAAATGCTCAAGAATTCGCTTACAAAAATTATCCATAAGTTATCAATTTAATGAATAATAGTGAACAATCTTCCACCTGGCAAATATTTCGTCAACGAAAAGTCTAAAGCTTTCTTTAAATAATAAGAAGAAGCTTTATTTTTCCCCGTGGTTGTCATGAGCTATAATCCGTTGTTTTGATGGATGTTTACCCGTTGTTTTAGGTCATCCTGCCTCTATGTTCAGATAATCGTCACTTCGCGTAATTTAAAATGTATATTTTTCATGTTTTCCACTATCGAGCGTCATGTCTCGCATATATTTCAATAGACAATTTTTAATGGTTTTGGAAGATAAGATATTTCATGTATTTTTCAATGCATTCAGTATGTATTTGTACGTAATTTTGAGAAATAATGATTACGGAAGATAGTCATGCATGAAAATCTTCCGTGTTATTCTCTATAGTTAAGATATAGCTACATTTCCTTAGGGGGTGCGTTTTACCCCATCTACCCCTATCATGCCCGATTTGCTCCCTATTTCATATGGGCCTCTTCACCAATTGCTGACGTTGTTTTGTACCCGCCAATTTTGGACAAATACTGGTAGCAATTTTGAGTGTTTCATCATAAATCTACAATAAGATCATATTCAGGCAAAGTGGACCATGCTTTAAGTGGCAAAACAAAGATCTGAGTTTTGAAAATATTTTTTTATCATTCATCATTTTTGTATAATCGGTTTCGTTGCGTCAAATAATGTGCAGGAGTTCTGAAAATGAACCAACAAAATTATTTATTTTTCCTCCTTTTGCATTTTTTAAATTTGTTTTATGTCAGTAAATGCTGCGATAGAACCTCAAAATGGCGACCATGAAATTTTCCTTAATGCAAATTACACTTAACCTAAAATATAATAAATTCTATAGCTCACAACAAATATGTATAAATGTACTCCAAAACCATATAGTTTACTCTGAGTTAAACTGCCATCCAATAAACACACGAATACAAAAAACTAGTTTTGCGAACAAATTGAATTGAAAATGATGTTTTAAAGAGAATGTTTGAAAGCAATATTGAGAGTGTATACATTGTTTTTTATTTATTTTTTTCATAAATACGTTTATTTCTTAAGGCAGTTTACATAAGTTTTTCTTCGACGTAGCATCACTTTTACATAAAAATCTTATCCTAATTTAATTCTAACATAGTCACAACGATTTGAATTTATTAAAACATATTCATTTTATTACTTAAATATCATCTTAGGTAACTCGTCATTAATTATGAAATCTACTCGGAAATATTATTTGAACCAAACGATTAACTTCTATAAATTATAAAATAAGCTGTTATTTTCAGACATTTTGTTGATAATTTCATTAACTGTTTCGAGTTTGTTGGTATCATTACATAATTTCTATTCTAATTTAGCTATTGGTTGAACTCATGGACGCAGCTAAGATCAGAACTAAGTCTTAAAAAGGGGCCTTTATTAAATTGAAACTCCAATTTTCTTTACGAAATGATAAATAAGTTTCATGTATAGAAGGTCACGACAAGCAAGAATGTCTCGAACTGGGACATTGGATAGTCTACCTTGGGTACGCAAAGAATTTATTAGTTGAGATCTGACATCACGATACTCCACACATGTCCAAACGACATGATCAATATCCCGATAACCTTCGCCACAAGCACAATGATTAGTCTCGGAGAGCCCAATTCGAAGGAGATGTGCGTCTAACGTGTAGTGATTGGACATGAGTCTGGACATCACACGAATGAAATCTCTACTCACATCCAGTCCCCTGAACCATGCCGATATTTTCGGAATAATTGAGTGCATCCACCGACCCAGATCATCTTTATCCCAAGAAGCTTGCCAGCTGGCAAGTGTTCTTTGGCGAGACGAGCTATAGAATTCGTTGAAAGCAATCGGTCTCTCATAAATTTCACCCTCAATAGCACCACGTTTGGCTAAAATATCGGCTCTTTCATTGCCAGGAATGGAGCAATGAGCCGGGACCCAGACTATAGTGATAAGATAATTATTGTTCAATATGTCGTTCAGGCACTGTTTTATTTTGCCCAGGAAAAACGGTTCAGTTTTGCCAATCATGTTTGAGCGAATGGTTTCAATTGCACTCAGACTATGTGTGAAGAGAAAATAATGGTTTGGAGATAATGTGACGATTACACTCAAATTATAATGAACTGCTGCTAACTCTGCTATATAAACAGATGCAGGTTCTTGAAGCCTAAATGAGGCCGAAACATTATTGTTGAACATACCAAACCCTGTCGCTTCTTCAATTCGCGATCCGTCCGTGTAAAACATTTTCTCAGAGTCAATATGCCTGAACTTACTTGAAAATATTTTTGGGATTTCCGTCGAGCGTAGATGATCCGGGATTCCACGCACTTCGCGCTGCATGGATGTATCGATTAATAACGTTGAGTCAAGGACATTTAGGAGGCTGACACGGATAGGAATATATCTTGATGGGTTGATTTCCTGTGACATATGGTTAAAATATACTGTCATGAATTTTGTTTGAGATCGAAGCTCGACTAGTTGTTCGAAATTTTTAATTACCATGGGATTCAGCACCTCACATCTTATTAGCAGGCGTGATGAAAGCTCCCAAAATCGATCTTTTAATGGAAGAACTCCCGCCAGAACTTCAAGACTCATTGTAAGTGTCGAATGCATGCAGTCTAAGGCAATTCGCAAACAACGGTACTGAATTCGCTCGAGTTTGATAATATGAGAGTTTGCAGCGGAACGAAAAAAAACGCATCCATATTCCATCACTGAAAGTATCGTTGTTTGATACAATTCTATTAGATCTTGCGGATGAGCACCCCACCATGATCCTGTTATTGTTCGAAGAAAATTTACTCTTTGTTGGCATTTCGTTATCAGATACCTAAAGTGTCCTCCCCACGTGCATTTGGAATCGAACCACACCCCGAGGTATTTAAAAGTTAAAACCTGTTGGATCATTCTTCCCATCTAAACATTGTTTTTTTTTATAGCACTAGTTATTTTATTGTTGATGAGTTGCAATGCAAATAAAAATCCAATGTTAAGACCAAAAACTTTTCAAGTTGTTAGTTCGTGAAAGCGGTTTTATAAGAGATTTAAAATCTATTATATTATTTTTGAAAAGAGGCATTGATTACAGTTGTCATAGAACAAGTTCTGAATTAAAACCTAAAGGCATTCGAATCATTACTTGGGCGGGCCCAAGCCATCCCCGATCTTGATCAAATTTCAAGATGTAATATTCTTTTTTTCTTCTAATGTGCTATAACGGTCCATCCGAGTTATTTGGTCTTCACCATAATTACTCAGCTTAGTTTGAAGACTGTTTTCAAGTGATAAACCATGTTCCAAAACTTACTGTAAATAATACACAAAAAGCATGTAAATTATTTTGTTTGCATGAAATAGCACCATCCTTGGAGCAACCTCGCTAAGACAAAGCCTTAAAGTCCAAATGCAAGATTTCACACATAGAGCACTAAAAGCTTCGAAAGCTCCACCTATACCAGAGAACATTTTATAAAAGCTCGACCCATTCAATGTTAGTGGTACTTATACAGATTACGTCTTCACCTGAGAAAATTTTTTAGTGTTAAGAAAAAGTTTTTAAGAATAGTAAATTGAAATAGCCTACTGTAAGTTGATTCCACTGATCTTTTGAATGCGTAGTTGAAGTCTTATCTCAAAGGATGATTTTGAGCCAGAAAATAAATTTAGTGCCCGTCAAGACTTTTCAGTTCAACAAATGTTCAAACACGTTTGAATTTCCAAATATTTAATTTTATTGAATTATATAATAATTGATGATCAATAGTGTCATAACACAAGATTTCAAACACAATGACGCTTAGTTACTTATCGTTTTAATGAAAACCCATTCAAACCCAGAAAATAAATTTAGTGCCCGTCAAGACTTTTCAGTTCAACAAATGTTCAAACACGTTTGAATTTCCAAATATTTAATTTTATTGAATTATATAATAATTGATGATCAATAGTGTCATAACACAAGATTTCAAACACAATGACGCTTAGTTACTTATCGTTTTAATGAAAACCCATTCAAAACACAGTATTCACAGACTTTGATACAAGTTTCGTTTTGTCAACAAACTCCTACCCGATCATCAAGGGGTAACAAGTTAATAACAAAAAATCCTTATCGTATCAGGTGCTGATATAAGTCTGGTCTCTTCAGTAGTTTAAATAACATATTTTTTTACAAGCATTGAAAAGGGAAACATGTTGATCGGGTATGCACGGCGTTACGCTAGCGGATCATAACCCCTTATCAAAAATAACATAAACAAAACCAAAACAAGTTTTCAAACCAGTGTGCTCCTGCAATGACACACACACACTAATTGGACAATGTTTTCAACGTTTCTTTCCCACACACCGAACTAGAGGCGTGCAAAACAGCTCATTTTAGTGAACAGCTCCGAACCGATCAGCTCACCAAAGTGAATCGATTCGATGTATCAGCTCATCAGCTCTTTTAGTTTGAACTTAAATTTCATTTTGTGCGCCGTTTTTCTTATGCACCGGTTTTCTTTCATATGCATGATCGAAATTGACTCATTGATTCGCAATGATGCAATGAATGCAATGCGAATTAATTTATCTTTAATTGATGTCGACTAAATTGAATCTCTTAAAGAGCCGAAGATCCGATCAGCTCGTAGCGTGTTCCTTTCGTCATAATGCAGTGAACTGGGTAGCAAATGAGTGAGCTGATGAGCTGCGGTTCTTTTGAAAAGAGCTGTGAGCTGTCAGCTCACTTCAATGATTCGATTCACTGGAACAGCTCAGGAGCGAATTGCCCATCTCTACACCGAACAGTGTCTACAAATTCTCTCACCTCCTGCAATCAATCCAACAACAATGCAACAGTCCAGTCTCCACATCGCTCTTTTTCAAGCGTATCTATGGAATGATCGTTGTCTGAGCAGGATGTGTTAACCGTAAACACACCCTATTTCATTCTCTAGCAATAAACTATTTTTTTAGTGTGAATTTAGCAATAGAAAAATCTCACAACCGTCGACAACGCACAAGTTAGCAGTAAGGATCCGGAATTAGTGAAATTTAGTACGAACAATGATGCCCGAATAGCCGTTTCTTGGGTGACTATAATTAGGGATTTTTCTAAGCAGTTTTCTTTCTTCCTTGATTATATCCGAAACGAAGCACTTTGTGAGTGGTTGAGTGAGTTCTCAAACGTCGGTGCAATGTGTGTAGCGTGTAGTTAACAAAATAGAGAATAACATTTCCTTAGCTGTGAATGTGATGCATGAAGTGTGATGTATATTTTGAAATATCCTGATGCTCAATGAAAATAAACGCGATGTGTGAAGCGATAACGAAAGGTGCACTTTGAATGTAGTGACGTAGCCATTTATACAAGATGCGTTATGAGTTTCTTAACGATTCAATATAATTTTACGTGAATTGAGTACAAGATGCAATGTAAATAGAAGTAAACTAAGTACAAGATAGTGAAACTACAATAGATAAATTGAGGAAAAAACGCAACATTTTTTTACAACTGGAGCTTCGTAATGAGATGAAAGATACAACACAAACACAGGATTCATCAATAATTATATAAATGTAAGTAATAATTTACTATCTAAGTTAATTTATCTCACTGCACAAAGAATGACATTTTCGTTCAAGAAAATTGGGTATGACAAGATATAGAGATACAAAATGCACATTTTTATCTTTAATTTGCATAGTTAGGTTTTCTCAGATTTTGGAGACGAAACCAAGTTTGTATGTACATTTAGCGGTTACATATCATCCGCCACGGTATGGCAAGTGCCGAACAAAACACGTTAGTAAAGACGTTGCAAAACAAGTTTTTTGCAAACCTTTACGTCTGCTGATTGGTTTATGTTGGACTGCTAGGCGACATAACAGTTCAACATAAACTGTTATGCACTGACGAGTCTAAGATTAAATGTAAAGAAAAATAAACACGGTTTTGTGCCCTAATCACAAACATTGGATAACCCTTATAGGATTGACTAACGTGATTATTTGCAATCATTGTTCCATTTTAGATGTTCGGTTTCGTAAAATTACCACAAGAATAAATTGCCTGCCAGATCAAAATATCTGCAAGTGCTCTTTCGAACATTTTACGACGTCATCGCAACACTTGTTCTTGGAAAAAACTATGTCGTACAGTTTTCGCGCTCGTGGTATCACGTTGACTGACTGTTGTTGTTGGCTACTTGCTTTTTGTTTTTGTACATATGCAGCTCCAATCACTTTTGAGCTTGTTGAAAGATGTACTTCGATTTGTTCAGTTTTTTGATGAAATTCTTCCGAATTTACGAATATTTATTTTCGCTTTTATTTTAAAATACTTTAAAATTAGAATAGTTTGTTCAGCATCCTTTCACCACCATCTGAGATAATTAAGTACGAAATACGACCATTTTTATACAAAACTATCCATAAGTTTTTCAAAACGACAAAGAATTTTAGAGTGTTCTATAATTTTACGTATTTTTACCGAATCTAGCACTTTCTAGAGCAAACTATTTCTCTAAGACAAATGTGTAAAAAGTTAGAATGAAAAAACTGTTTTAACCCCTATAATTAGAATTAATAGTTTCTTAAACACAGTTGCCAAAAATTACATTTTCTGCTATACCTTATGATAAAAAAAGAACCGGAATTTTATTAAAAACGTGCTTAATCCACCTAGCAGTGAGATGATACCTTTTTTTATCAATCCGCATTTGTTGTTTGAATGAATATTTTTCAGTTTTCATGACATTATTCTAATGACCGTCGTTTTAAGCGACAATTTGGGATTTTAATCACTCTTTACTCTGTAATGTCGAAACTGCAAATCGGATCGAATTTGAATCTAAAAGTGGGACAATCGATTAAACATTCCATGATATGTCAAAGTAAGTTCCACTTTAGTGTTTACGGTAATTTAAGGTACTTCCAGAGCCGGTAACCGATTCGTATGGCCTTGAATTGATTTGACGAATAAATTGCAATAGTTTTGAGTCCAACTTTGAGTCCAAGGCTTTTCGGGATTGTCATCTTCCATATCGGTTTAAATTTTTAAAATTCATCATCCTGTAATTCCAGAATCGGAAGTCAGATTTGAATTAAATTCATTAATTTTGTATGGGACTATAAGTTTATTTTAAATTTAATTTTTGTTTCTGAAATTCGATTTAGCCTTTTTTGAGAAAACGATTGAGCTTTGATAAACGATTAGATACCGGAACCGGAATTCTAAATTCGGTGTTGCGAAGTCAGACAAATTCACCTGAGTAGCTGTATAGTTTACATTTGTTTAAAAATGTTTGAAAAGTAGTGTAGACATCTTTGAGAAATCGTAGTGCGAATTTAATCCGAATCAAAACCTGAATACCACTATAACTGAAATAAGTTTATTTGGTTATCGACTATCTAAATCTGCTAACCCGATAAACCTGATTAATTTATGTGAAATAGACATTTTTATACTAATCACCCTGTATCTCCGAAACCAGAAGTTAGATCTGACTGAAAAACAAGATGTTTTATAGAATCTTAAAACTTTTTATTTGAATCTTAGATGATTCTTAGATTCCTTTTGAATCATAGATCGGTTCAGCCGTCTACGAGAAAAATGAGTTACACAATTTTAATATCGTTTCACATATCATCTTTTAGTTCCGGAACCAGAGGTTGGAACCAAACATAATTCAGGAACCTTGTTTGGAAGCATACGACTTATCATATGGAGTTTGTAGAAAACGGTTGAGTCATCTTCGAAAAAAATTGAGTGAAATTATTTATTTTGAAATTATTATCACACACGCATTAGCTGATCTCGACGAACTGATTCGAATGGTATATGGGTGTTATGTTCTTCCAGCATTTATTGCTCTAAGTAGTTTAAAACAATTTGATTATGGAATTGCTTTCAACTCGAAAATGATGCCATCATCTGATTTATATATATATATATATATATATATATATATATATATATCATATTCGAACGATTATGTTGCCAAAAACGAACCGTGCTAAAAACGGTCCGTAATAAAATGTCTTGAAAAAGTATGCTGTACACAGTCTTTTTGGTACTTAGAAACAATTGTATGTAACAGTATAAAAATCATGTTTTACGTTGCTCCCAAGCATTTATTTGCCATACAGCGCTCAAACCTTCTACTGCTGGAATAGGGGGAAAAGTCGCTTACACAAAAAGTACGATATCTCCGTTGAAAATGGACGGAATTCAACAATCTGTGGCTGGTTGGATAGCTATTACCGTGCGGAATCTAAGTCTGAAAACATATTCTGTTTTCAAGGTCAAATGTGACAGATACTGTCAAAAAACTGAAAACTCGACCATAAAACTTTGTATAACTCAAAAAGTAAACATCCGATCTCAAAACCATTTAATAGCGTTTTGGGTGACGGGAAGACCTTTCATTTCCGACTAGTTTTATCAAAATCGGTCCAGCCATCTCTGAGATCTCGACCTCTTAGTTGACAACACACATACAGACACACACACATACACACACACACGGACATTTGCTCAGTTCGTCGAGCTGAATCGATTGGTGTATGACATTCGGCCCTCCGGGCCTCGGAAATTTTTTCGAAAGTTTGAGCGAATTCTATACCTATATATTATATATATATATATATATATATATATATATATATATATATATATATATATATATATATATATATATATATATATATATATATATATATATATATATATATATATATATATATATATATATATAAAGGTAAAAACGCGAAATTTCAATTTTTAATAAATTTCTTTATTATCGCCTTCAAAGTACCCTTTTTCTGCGACAATACATACATGCCAACGCTTGATCCATTTTTCCATTTAAGTTTTATAGGCCATCGAAGGTATGGCCTTTAGTTCACGCAGCGAATTCTCTTTTATGGTCTCTATGGTCTCAAAACGCGTTCCCCGCAATGGCAATTTGAGTCTGGGGAAGAGAAAAAAGTCACATAGGGCCATATATGGAGAGTACAGTGCTTGGTTGATGATGAGTTTTTGGCCAAAAATCGTTGAAAATCATCTCTTTGGTCACATCAACACGACGCTGTTTTTGAATGAAATTCAGCTTTTTTGGCACCAGCCGAGAAGCAACGCGTTTCAAACCCAAAACATCAGTTAAAATGTGTTCGGCTGATCCATAAGAGATGCCCAACAACACAGCAATCTCTCTAATCGGTACAGAACGTTTTTGTAACACGATTTGCTTCGCCGATTCAATGTTTTCTTCAGTAACAGTTGTTGTTGGGCGGCCGGGGATCTCATCATGATCCAAGCTTGTACGACCATCTATGAAGCGTTTATACCACTCGTATGCCTGTGTTTTTCCTAGACACGATTCACCAAAGGCCTTTTCTCACATTTTCAACGTTTCGAAACACTTAAATCCATTTGCAACATAAAATTTGATGCACGCACGTTGTTCTAAATTTTCATCTATTACAAAAATCGCCACACGAACATTTTTCAACTTCTTTGTATAGACGCCAAACAAAAACTAATCGTACGATATGCGTCAAAATTTGACAGAATGTGTATAAAAGTGTTACCAACGTTAAGAGAATAAACGTTTACCGATTGGACAAGCGCGGGAATTTTAAAATGAAAATTCCGGTTCTATTTTGATCATAAGGTATTGTCTAAGAAAAAAAAATTTCGAAGGCTTGTTCGCGAGAAAATCTGGACAGATTTAATTTGGAATAAAACAATTTGCTGTTAGTTCAATCCAAGATGCATTTTTTATTCATTTGATTGTGCATTATTAGTCATCTTAAAACTAATTACAGCTACTTAATGAGGCTGCATGATAAAACTATATACTTTTGAGTTTACTCCAGCCATTAGGGTCTATGCAACCGATTCAGCTGCTTTTGACCAAAATTTTGTATAGTTGTAGCTTGTTATTTATATTGAGAGAGTTCTCTCTCTATGCTGGAGATTGATTTGTGCTACTCTAACCATTATGAATTATCAAGCATCATGGCTGCGTAGGAATAATAACAATCGCTTCTTTAGACATTCTTCACGGCATAATTCCATGTTTACCGTTTCGGTAGCGATGAAGTTTTGTCTTGTTCGACCACAGCTGCATATTGCCTGCCAAACAAAATATTTTTCGGGAAACTTGACATTTTTCCTCGCCCCGAAATGCTCCTCTACGCCGTTGCATGGCAGTATTAGAAATTCCGGTAAGTTTCTTAAAGTCTTCCAGCACATAAGCTACATCGGCCATCATCACGTAAGAAAACTTCGTCAAATATTCGCGATACAAGTTGCGAGCCCGGATTTTAACCGTCATATTCCAGGTAGATGAAAATACCTAACAAAGATCAACATAAAAACAAATTTTACCATCATATCTTGTCTTGATGTTTCTGTGCTATCATAGCGATACTTGATATTATATCTTATTTCGTTATTGATGAGGCATACCAATTTTATAAGTTAAATTGATCCAGTGGTTATATTTTCAAGTGAAATACAATTGAATAAACTGCATTAGAATCAGATAAAAGAAATTCTTATGATCACTATCCTCAATGCTAGAATATAAAATTACTGAAAAATTCGTCTTCTATAAATACAGAATGACAGAATTTTATATTTTGTTGCTATTTTCTCTTGCAGACTTTGTTTCAATTTCGATATTTTAACTCTTATTTCAACCTAAATAACGTTAATTTCTTCCATGGAGATGTTTGGTTTTAATAATAAAATTTGTTATTGGTTTGCAAATCACTTCTACCCGGGTTCTGTTCATCATTACGTTTTGGTACAGTTTCCACCTTGAACGATTTCATACCTTACCGTGCATACGAAAGTTGGAGACACTTTTATTTTTCTAGTCACTTTGCTTCCTGACTGTTGTCAAACGTGTATCGAAATATTTAAGAATGTTATGGACAGCACTTGAAAAAAAAACTAAGCTTTTTTGCAAATTTTCCTACTGATAGATTCGCATTTTCATTGCTACCGCACACAATTGCTTTTCGCACTTGCTGTTCTTTCGACGCCATCTTCGATCTAGAAGCTTGTAGTATCACCAAAAATTGATTTTACACAATGAACAGAAACACGTTCAGTCTGCAAAATATTTCACGCGATGATGAATCATTTCCAAAGATATACGTGTTTGAAGGTGTCCAGATTATGTCGCGAACAAGCTTTATCTGTTCCCAGAAAAAAAGTTAATTTTCTTATCTATCTTTATACACATACTTGAACATGGTCGTTCATTTCCATGAAACGGCGCCAGTACCCTCTACAACTTTGCAGAATACATCAACAAGTACGATAAGGCCGTAAAATAATTGAAGACATGAAATTTCAGTTCTGGACCACTGTGCCATTTATCGAAAGGCGCGTGAAACTTTTAAAGTTATGTTGAATTTGACGTTTGGGTGTAAACAATGAGATGAAAATGACGGGCCAACCGAATAAAACTTTACTAATACATTAGAAGACATTGCTAGTCCCCTTATGCAACTACACTTCTTCGAATCACAATGATCATTTCACCAGCAAAACTTTCTGTTTCTGGAACCAACGAATAGGACAGAAATCTATATCTGTTTGCACGGTTTTTCTAGAAATACTGCGAGAAACAAAACCCCAAATCAATTTTATATGTTACAGACATATGATTTGAATAATTATTGTGATATACATGTATAAAGTATTTTACGGTATGTGTGAAAAAGTAAGGATATATCGAGGATATGCACATAAAATAAAATTTGCGTCTATTGGAGCATTTTAACAGTGTTGAAAACACAATCCATTTTTCTGTCAATTAAAAACAACTCGTTACAACGCATCTCAGGCGTACGAATATTCGATTGAATAATATTTGTAAAACGCTCCATCACTCCATACCAACTGCTGCAACAATTACATAAAACCCGTGACATTCAGCAAGCGCAAAACTCCCGACTCAATCAGGGACTTTTCCGTCCAAGCAGTGTACGTCGTAATGCAGTTCTACACTGTCAAGGTCTCATTTGCACAGTACTTCCCTTGCATTCAAAGGTTGAATTCCACCGAATCGCTTCAGAGAGACATACCCTACCGAGAGACATATAGAAACAGAAAAGTACCAGAGGCGCATCTTTTGCGAGTTGATAGGGACTTGGTACATGCAATAAAAACGATAGATTTGCAACACATATATAAAATTATACTCAACTCTTCGAAGCTGGAGCTACAGCTCCAAGCTACCCTTTCACAGGCACTAGGTGGCCTTCATGCAACGTTGAATGTTCCTCTACAGCGCGTGAGTTGAAACTGTTCCTTCAACGCTTCGGTATATCGGTATAAAATAAATGCATACTGAACAGTTGTTGCACACAGCAATACACATGCACCACGAGATGGGGCTACTGCTTGTCTACAAGGAGGAAGCAAAACGGGTCTTCCTGTCGAATCGAGGCTCACGCTGGCGTGCGGCGCTCGGTAACTTTGGTTGGCATGGCAGATTTCGATTGTTAGTTGTGTGGAAGAGCGGAAAGTGGTGGATTCTTTGTTTTGCCCATACAAGTTGCTCGCACCAAGATGATTAGCGATATTATGATCATTGTGATATCTAAATGAACGATTTTATGAGTTTGTAGCGTTTTACCGATTGCGTCAGGAAGCTATCTGTTGGAAATATGTTTAGTATACATCAGTATAATAAAGCTGGTTTGATTTGAGAGTGAGGAAAGTTTCAATGCTATAAAATTCTATTGCTATAAAATTCGATTGTTAAATTAACCATATAATTTGAATTCAGAAAGATATGGAAAAATATTGACTACAGTGCAAAAAAAAATTAAAGTTTTTTTTTTCGGCTGATGGGTTCCACATATCTATGGGAAATATAGTTTCGAAAAAAAATTCATCCAGCACTCGATGATCAAGATCATTCCGCCTTTTTCTCGAATGCGAAGAACCAGCAGAATTCCAATGAAAATGGTCATCTCTCGTGAGAGGCGAACGGCACACGAAATAAATCCACAAATGATTCACTTGTTGGTATTTACTAGGGTGGGACAAAATATTGATTTTAGCTCCACCAAACTTTTCGTATTTCTTTTGAGTCCCATAAACACCATGCAAAGTTTTATCTCGATCGGAGAAACTATATTTTCGCATCCGAGGTTTTAAGTTTGTATGGGATTTAGTATGGAGAAATTCAATTTTTACACAAAAAAATCGGCTGGAGATCAACCTATGAACTCTAAAAATCAATCCGACATTATTAGACATCAAACAACTTAGATCAACCGTTATAGTATAATAAAAGAAAACAAAATTATATTACCACCACTAGCAGCAGTGGTGCTAGATATATTAAACAATGAGCCATTGTTCGGACCTTGGGCCGGGTTTCCTTAAACAATTTTTTTACAAATGTCGGATTGTTTTGCGGCCTTCGAAAGTTTTCTTCCTCATTAAATTTACTATGAAAACGACACATGCATTGATTTTTAGAAGCGAGAAAATAAACCTTTTCATATTTTTCCCATACAGCCTTGTCCCACTCTAGTGAGTACCTACTAGTAATAGTACGGCCAAAGACTGTTATTGTTAAGCGGGTTACGAGCCCGGTTTGAACATGTGCCTATAGTGGTCGGATTTCTGGTATTTGAACTGAAAACTCAACCCAAAAAGAAAACACTGGACTCTTATCAGGTTCGGGTTAGGAAAAAAATCCTGTTTGGGTTGGATACAGATGAATTGTTTAACACGAGTACGGGTACAAGTCGTGTTCGGGCTCAAAAAAAGGTTTTCTCGGGTTCGGCTTAATGTTTTGAATCGGATTTCAAGACAAAAAATATTTTCTGGTTTGAGAATTTGCATACCAAACTCTCTAATGTGAACTGCAAAGTTTACCACGACATTTTACAACCTCCAGGAAGCAGCAGCCTTTGTTGCCAAACACAGTTATCTCTGATGTCGAGTGAGAAAAAATTAAATATCGATTCATTTCGTATGTCTCGGAGATTCATCTAGCGATGACGAGGGAAACTGCATTTGCGTTTTCCTACAATTGGTGTTTTCCTAAGATTAACAGTCACCGTTCCATTTTAGCAACGTCAAACTATTTACTGTTTATGTTAAAAAGCCATTTTTTTACAGTAGTTTTCGGAAAAATGAAGAAAACGAACCGCCGATGAAGAGTCATTCCCCATCACGAAAATGCGAACTTCCACATCGCGCAATGATGACCTGAGCGTTCAGAACAACGAATCGATGAATCATTCGTCGTAAAGCTTTGATTTAGCCTCCAACGACTACTTTTTTGCAACACATCGAAAACAAACTGCATGGTCAACGTTTTTCGGCCTTTGAACAAGCGGCTGATGCGTTCAAAACGCATGTGTTTTAGATGCCTGCTTCGGAATGGGGAAAGTGCTTTAAAATCATAAAACAAAAAAAAAATAAATCCGTTTTTTATAACAACCCTTTGTTTGAAATTTTTTATGTATGTTCAAGCCTCGACCTCGAACGATTCTTAGTGTCAGTAGGATTGTAGTACTAGCCATGCAATGATCCTGTACGCTATAAAATGACTGCGAAGTCTGTTGAAACAGAAAGGCCAAATTCCACAAAAGGAATGTAATGCCAAGACTTTGCTTTTTTGTTTTAAATTATATACCATCGTGGTAATGAGAATCGTGTCATATTCTGCCAAAAGTCTCCTCCTCAGTTGTGAACTCAAATAAAAGTATGCATGTACAAGGCATTTCACGTGGTGATGAAAGCAGCACAGACTGGAACAACTTAGTGGAACATGATGGTACCACAGAGGCGATACAGAGCATTGAACCATAGAGCGGCCCTGCAAAATCAGAATATGTACGGAAGTTATGTTCAATTAGGTTGCTTTCGGAGTTGTGTTTCGCTTTCGGATTAGTGGAACTGCCCTCTGATTTAATTTTTTCAAAATGACACCAGATTTCGACGATTCATGATTTTTTAAGACATCTGGCAGCAACAAATTCTTTTTCTTAGTTTTACGGTTTTTAGTGCGAGTTTTCATAGTAATGCGGTTTTCAAGCGGGTTTTATGCGGTAAATTTGTCCCGCATAACAAGAACTTGTGTGTATTCCATTTGAAGAGCAATACAATTGTTCGCACGGCGTTCCATCATTCATACACCACTTTTATACCACAATTTCTCCTTAGCCTCAAAAAAAAGCTATGGTCTAAATGATGATCTTATCATTCGATGCAACTCTCTTTCCAGAATTCTTCATTTTTGAATTCGAGAAAAGAAAATAGTCGCCAGGTGAATATGGTGGATGTGGTAGTAATTCGAATTTCAATTAATGTTTAAGTTATCATGCAAAATTTCAAATACGCTTTCTTTTGATAGTATTACGATGTCAGTTATCTCCAGAACAATAGCCTCATTTGGACGACCACAGCGTAGTAAATTATCGGTGTTTGTATGGCCACGTTTAATTCAGCGTATCAGTCGATAATGCTTGATTTGCTTGAAACAGAGCCCGGATAATGCTTAGCAAGTTATTGTCAAAACACAAGGAATTTGTCTTCAATGCTTCTAATTTTTTTAAAGTAGACAGCATTTTACCAAGCCCTGAATTATCCCACCCAACCAGTTCATTATTAACATTGTAAAGACATACTAAACATCACGCCAAACGATTCATGTGAAACTGTCTATAAAATTTCGTTTCTTACCACATAGTTTCTGTAAGATTCATCGTAAGAAACATTGAAATCATCTAACAATTTAATTTAATTAGTTTTAAACAATGCTACTATGAGCAATTCAACATAGCATTCTTTGGCAAAATATCGTCGTCAAATCAATTCTAGAATCTGAAACATACTGATGCAGATGAATGTTCTGACACAAAGGACACTAATTGTAGTAAATATCTAATTCTGCGTTTGTTTTCGTTGTAGTATGCAACGAATTTCGCCTATCGAAATGATGCTTTCATGAAGTAGCAATAACAAAAGAGAAAATGGTTCGCCAGGGTTTGACCTCGGTGACCAGCAAACGACACAGTTATTTCCCACTGTCAAGGCCAAGCTTATACATGAAAGCGCTTGCGCTCGGTCTGTGGAACGTCTGTCGCGTAAAAGAACAACCGCTACCTGCATCCGAAGACACATGCATATTTATAGCGAGGGGATAACGTGGAACTGTCGTGAATTGTATTCATAATGTTCTAACCAGGTTGTCGTACACTTGTATTTTAACCGTCGTGGGAACTACCCTTAGCTTAATGACAAATAAAACGAAAAAAAGACGAAGTTTTATTATACCGAGGAGGATTAACATATGACATGCATTTTATCAAAAAACATGGCTTTAAAATCTGTTATAAATTCAACGAAAATCAATTAAGGGAGATGTTTGATGATTCAAAAAATCGTCGGATTTGGATTCCTAAACCTCAACACGTGATCTACTTGAACATCCGATAGCATCGCGCAGTCCCTCGTTCTCGCTATGTGTAACATTCGCCACCGCAAACCGAACAGTAAATAGCAAATGCCGTCAGTGCTTCATGACAAACGCCAATGAGGAAACAAAGAAACTGCAACCCATTGACTGGCTATCCCACTGCTAGACTCGGGTGCTCGTGCACTGTTTAAACGGTGATGTGTACGCGAATACCGAGCAGCTGGAAAAGCCGGAAAATTCCCGCCCTTCTTTGTGTGATACGCTGCGCATGCTAGGAACTGATATTATGACTAGTCTGGTGCCTGATAGCCGCTACTGTTGCTACTGATGGCAGTGAGCGAGGTCACCGTTACTAGTTGACCCACAGACATGCTCAAGGATTTCTCCCAATATAGTATATGTATAAAACGTATCTATCCGATTGTATCATTGAAGAAAAGAATGCATACTAGTGCTTTGAGGCAGGTCAGTGACTTTCACCAGAAACGTAGAATGTCTGTTCGGTAAAAGTGTGAAAGGATGAAGTATCCATGACCCTGGAATTCTGTGGATGTCCGGTCAATGCCCTAAGGAATTTTATAGTACAACTCAGTTCATATTAGATGCAGTTGAGATTAGTTTTCGGCAATCAATTCAGGTGACCGTTCACCTCAACCATGTATAATTCTCGATATGTGACTCTGACGCCACAGCGCTAGCCGGGTTTATGGTTTCTGCGATTATTCATCGTTCCAGTTGAACGCCGCCACACCGCCCGTTTTCATGGTTTGTTCACTTTTTGGTGGTCAACTGTCGGAGACTTGAGGTAGGTCGTGTTACAGCAATCGCAAAAGCACGACAAGAAACAAAGCGGTTTGATATATTGTTTCTAACGCTAAGGCCGAAGCATGATATTGAAACCATGCTGGAAGTATTGTGTTTCTTATACGATCTTTTGCAAATTGATTTAATATTGCACTCTAAGTCTTATTAATACTATACTCTTCTGTTGTTTTTTTTGGAAACATCCAATTCAACTTAATTTCCTACAAAATTCTCTCATCATCATTTTCTTCTGTGAAATTTTATCAAAAATTCCATGAATAAAAAATCGAATTGCTCAGTTCGTGCTCGCATCTCATCCGACACAGTCGAAAATCTCATTTGTGATTAATCCCCCTAAAAGTGAGATAAACATTTTATTTTAGCTCAGGGCCAACATAGGGGCTAAATTACTTCGACAAAGTTGTGCAGAAAGTTATTTCAAACAAGTTTGCTGAAGGTACTATTCCCGTAACTTGAGTGTAATTCAATATATAATGTATTTTCTGAAAAGGGTGTCCAAAAACCAGTTTTTGTAAGAAAACATATATATTTTCAATTTATATGAGTTTTTCATGTTATACAAAGTTTTTCATCTTTAAAAACTGCATAACTTTCTCGAACAAACTATGCTGCTATCATTACAGTTTAATGAAATAGAACAATTTTTCATGTTTTTTTAAATAAAATTCTAACTTGTCTATTATCAAAAGGCGCAGTAAGGTGCAGATGAGACTACTTACATATTAAACTACTTCAAAAGAGCTTTCATACCGTGGTTGAATTACTCGTCTGCGATCGTCTGCAGGCGAGATATGTTCTTTTCAAATATCCTTGTCCTTGACATTTGCAACGATAAAATTGACTTCATTTCAGATCAGATTTCAGTTTATATTCATTACTATGGTGCTTGCCACAAAATATGATTTTTTTTGCACATCGAAGTCTATAAATTGAATAGTTTAGTAACTGTTTTGTCACGACTTTTAAAAAAGTCATCATCAAATCGAATTAAGTTATGTCATCTTCTGGTAGAGAAAAGTATGATCAAAACTTTTTTTTAATTATTTGTATTTATTTTATGACAGCTGACAATGTTCTTAACCAGCTAAAAGACTCTTAGCATCGTTCGACAGATTCTTCTTGGACTGTTTTGGCCATTCACGAATATTTGTAACCAAGGGATCCAATGAAACTAATTACCAATTCGTAAGTGATCTGGATTGCTCGCGTGTATAATACTCCCGACATCTGTTTATCGATCTCCACTTTAATTGATGAATAGAGGATATCTATCCGCAGAGCTTTTTATATAACAAGCTTACCAAAAAATGACATAACGTAATTCGACATGATGATTGCCTTTTTTCAAAGTCGTGGCTTCTTATCTCACTTTCAAAAACCGTCGGACAGTTACTTTCAAAAAACGTCTGTAATTATTACTAAACTTTTCAATTTGTAGACTTGGATGTCCATAAAAATCTTTTATTGTGAGAGTTTCCATGGTAACGAATATATACTAAAATCTGATCTGAAATACAATGAACCTTATCATTGGAAATGTCAAGGACAAGGATATTTGAAAAGAACATATCTCGCCTGCAGACGATCACAGACAAGTAATTCAACTACGGTATGAAAGCTCTTTTGAAGTAGTTTAATATGTAAGTAGTCTCATCCGCACCTTACTGCGCCTTTTGATAATAGACAAGTTAGAATTTTATTTAAAAAAACATGAAAAATTGCTCTATTTCATTAAACTGAAATGATAGCAGCATAGTTTGTTCGAGAAAGTTGTGTAGTTTTTAAAGATGAAAAACTTTGTATAACATGAAAAACTCATATAAATTGAAAATATATATGTTTTCTTACAAAAACTGGTTTTTGGACACCCTTTTCAGAAAATACATTATATCTTGAATTACACTCAAGTTACGGGAATAGTACCTTCAGCAAACTTGTTTGAAATAACTTTTGCCACAACTTTGTCGAAGTTACTTAGCCCCTATGTTGGCCCTGAGCTAAAATAAACTGTTTATCTCACTTTTAGGGGGATTAATCACATAAATAAAATTTAACAAAAGATGGAGTCTTTCATTCTGAGCAACTTTGCTGAAGATACTGTATCTCAAAAACCACGATCCTATGAGTTATCAATTAAGAGCGTGAAATTGCGCTTTTGAACCACTGTGCGTCGACTGGGTGCTATCGTCTTCTTCGTTAGTAGCAGAATGAGAGGGTGCGAAATAGCTTGTAGGTTGAAGCCCATCCTAAAGTGCAATATTTATCATAGTATATTACAACATGTAGTTCTGTTGTTTGTTGCATTATTTGTTATATGTTGAGTTTGAATTATATTACATTGTATTATATATGTTTGTTATTAGTATTATTATTATTATTATCATCACTATTATAATTATTATTATTATTATTAAAAGAAATATATTTCCTGCAGTACTGCGACGAAAGCAGAGCATAACTTACACTGCGACATATACTGTTATATATTGTATCATAGCATATTATTTCATATATTATCGTCTTATACTATATTTTGTTATGTTATATTATATTATATTATATTGTATTATATTATATTATATTATATTATATTGTGTAATGTTAGATTATATTGTTCTATATCATATATTATTTTATATTATGATATATCACAGATATCCAACAGATATTCATACGTGCAGAGTCGTGTGTAACGGTGATTTTTAACGGATTTTCACTTGTATACTTTACACAGCTTTTTGAAAAAGTTTGTACTAGCGAGGATGTCTGTTCTCTGTAGTTATATTATATTATATCATGTTATATTGAATTATGTTACATTGTATTGTATTACATTATATTATATTATATTATATTATATTATATTATATTATATTATATTTTATTATATTATATTATATTATATTATATTAAGGAGTGTATCGAAAAGTAGTTAGCAATATTGATTATTGAATAAAAAAGCGAAAAAAATATATTTTTACATCAGTTTTCGATATATTGTAGAAAAATTACATTTTTATGCATTTCACTGTTTATATTGAAGAAAATCCTAGTTTCTGTGAAACGCTCGCACTTTGGACTTGACATTCTTCATTAAATTCTGCACAGTTACTTTTGTGTCCAGTTTTTTTTTAGCTCCTGCATGTTTTGGGACACTACCTTCCTTCTAAAAGTGCCGCTTGACAATTGCCCAATACCTTTCAATTGGCCGAAGATCCGGGCAGTTCGGTGGGTTGATGTCCTTTTCCACGAATTGTACATTATTTTTTGACAACCACTGTAGAACGGAGTTGGCGCAGTGGGCTGAAGCCAAATCCGGCCAGAAGAGAGGAGGAGCCTTATGCCTTATTATGCGTCTTACCGAACTTCTCGATAATATTTTTGACACTGGTGTGGTGTACTTTCACCCGTTTTGCAATTTCGTTGTACGTGACACCACTTTCTGAGCACCAAGTGTGCAGAATTTTCTTTCGCGTTTCCGGATCAATTCGACTCATCATTGAAACGATAAACCATACCGAAACCAATCGATTGCGCAACTGTTATTGACATGTAAACAAACATGTCACCGCAAAACACGCTGCAAAAAAATGAGCCATTTCAGAGTAATAACTATTTGAATGTTGTTAACTGCGATACACTCCTTATATTTTATTATATTGTATTGTATTATATTATATTATATTATATTATATTATATTATATTATATTATATTATATTATATTATATTATATTATATTATATTATATTATATTATATTATATTATATTATCTTATATTATGCTCAATAAAATCGACAACGGCGAGGGACAGGGAGTGCATCAGGGTATCTTACAAGTGAATGATTGGATGATCGGCTATTAATTGTTTTTTTTTTGGAGTGTTCGTGGTGAAAAGCCATGAGTGGGGACGAATTAAAAATCTCCAGTGGCCAAAATTAACAGGTTAGTATCAATTAAACACAATTTTTGATTGTGAAATGGTAATTTTTTGGAATAAATAGTCATGTTTCACATTTTAAATAATATTTTTTGGGAGATTTTCTTATAAGATTTTCAACCATTAGCTGGTGTGATGTGATGTGATGTGATGTGAAGTGAAGCCACCATCAGTTCAAGGACTTGCCAGTGGATGCGGGTAGACTTACAGTAGCCCCGATATGACTCATCCATTCACTTTCTTACTATAGCTGTTACCGAAAAGCGAACAAAATGGGTTGGGCGGATACGTAAGTAGAGACACTTACTCGTATTCCGCGGGAATAAAAGATGCTCTTCCAACCATAATATCCAGTGCATGGATGAAGCATATCGCTATACATGCTTGAACCCGCCTGATGGTTTGTTTGAGAAGGGCGCGTCAGACTCATTTCAAACCTTCAGAAGGAAACAAGTTTCCTTCAAGTGACTTGGGCTGGCTATCCACAATCCCTCGTCCAGTCGTCAATTCGTCCGATGCCCTGATGCTCCCTACCCTTTACGACCCCGTGCAAAATGTTTTATATTGAAAAATACAATGAAACATAGTGTAATGAAATTAATATAACATGAAAAGATATAATAGATTACAAAATAATACAATATAACATAATATAATATAATATATTTTAATTTAATATAATATAATACAATGTCATACAATATAATATAATATATCATAAAACAATATATAAAATAACATTTAGTGTAGAGTGTCAGTTATGCTCTTCTATCTTCGCAATACTGCAGGAAGTAGAATATTTCTCTTCTAATAACAATAATAATATCCACATCTATAAAAATAATATATGTTATTATTATTGATGACAAATTAATAATAATAACAGTAAATATAATAATGAAAATAATAATAAAAAACGAATCTAATATAGTACAATGAATTATATAATAAATAATAGAATGAATAAAATGATATGTTGCGATATGCTATGATATTATATTACTTGAATTTATATGTCATTTCTCATGCTCTCATTCTGCCCTCAACGCATTCCATCGACCAATTGTCACCACAGACACACGTGTAGGCATGAAACAGGAACCAGTGAGGACCAAGCTCACCTTGTGACGACCTTGATAGTTAGTTAAAAGATTACTTTAATATAACTGATAATGATAATGATAACTTATAAGGAAAACAAATTTATATTTTGCGCAGAGGTACGTAGTACTACTCATAATAAACCCTATAATATAATATAATATAATATAATATAATATAATATAATATATTACAACATAATACAATATAACATAATATAGTAGAATACAATATAATATAATATCATAAAATATAATATAATTATATAATATAATATGCTATGATGCAATGCAGTATAATACCATAATAACCTAAAATAGTGTAAGACGATAATATATGAAACAATATGCTATGATATAATATAACAGTTAATGTCGCAGTGTAAGTTACGCTCTTCTCATAATAAAAATAATACTAATAATACATGATGTAATAAACGACAGAATTATATGTTACAATATACTATGATAAACATTGCACTTTAGGATGGGCTTCAACCTACAAGCCATTTCGCACCCTCTCATTCTGCTACTAACGCAGAAGGCGATAGCACCCAGTCGACGCCGTTCTATTGACCAAATGTCATCATAGACGCTCGGGGAGGCATGAGATAGGGACTTGTGAGGACTTAGTTATCTCACCATTTGACGACCAAGATTTTCAACCATTAGCTGGTACTGCTATTCTCTAGATCTATCTTTCGAAAAAAATCACATTTTTCTAAAATAAATAAAGTTTATTCATTGCAACTAACGAATAAAAATAACATCCCCTAAAATAACTGCTACCTGTAAACGACTGCAAACTGCAAATTTGCTACAGCAATTCAATTTGAACTGCAATGCACTGAGAAGTCGAAGACAATACGCAAAAAGTATGTTCATGTACACTTCGCCGAAACCGGTCACGAGTAACCAATTCCTCTAAATGAATACCAGTTCAATTTTTTTGTTGGGATTTCATGCCACCAACATATTTCCACAGACGATTCTCTTATGAACTCTCTTCTTTAAAGTGAACTTTGAATATTTCTAAAATGCGCATATTTCCAAATTCCATTACAAGATCCACTGAATTATCAATGATACGAAAAGAATTGAAATTCATTCAACAATCTGATTATTTTCAAAAAGTTTTGAGCCATTCATTCACTTCTTCCACGAACTATGACAGTTTATGGATTTCATTTGCAAAACAGCGCATTATGTAGTCGCTTAGAATACCTCTACCACCGCAGTCCGATACAAATCCGATCCAAGAAAAGACCACAAAAATAAAATCGCGATAGACGCACGTCATACAACGTACGATCCGCCACCCAACACCCGCCTCTCGTCCGGCTTATCACGGTTGGGACTCAACATAACCGCAGAAGCGCTACTTCCACCGGTCATCGCGCTTTGTGTTTGTATGTCGATGTATCCTACGAAAACCTGCTGACTGGTTGGCGTTTCAAAAATCCTGTCCCGATCGGAGCGTTATAACAAAATTATGGCAAAATTAATATGTGGTCTCGTAGCGTAACACTAAGTTTAGATAAATTGATAATCTTCTTACATCCAATTTAAATATTAATTCATAATGAGTATTTAAGATTCGGATGAGTTTAATTTTTACGCAGAAGCAATAATAAGAAAGTGGATCATCCGATACGCGTAATCGTTGCCTAAGAAAAATTTCGATTGTACTATTTTTACACACAATGAAACATGTTACAATAAAAAATTGGTCAGCCTCAATTAGACAAATTCTTTAATCGTACAATAAAAACAATTTTCATCCTCATTTTGAAAGATGTGTATGTAACATCCTGCACAGATAAAAATATTTTGTGAATTTACATCTATTTTCATGCACATATTTGGAGCAGGTAATTAAACATAAAAATACTTTACAATTTTGTACGTTTCAATATAATTTAATCGCAAAATAAGCGTTAATTGAAAGATACAGTTATATTCATTGAAAATTCAATGCAATTCAATTTAGTTTTGCATCGATGAAGGTTTTCAATCAAAATTTCGATTCAACTCATGTCTATTCCATGTTACTATTGATTTACATCTCGTGTAAATTTCATTATTTCTTTCTGTGTGTCTACAGATTTAACATTTGACATTTATCCTTCAGTAGTGGAAATGGAATCAAAGCAAGAGAAACCAATTCAATCAAGTTTACAGTTTTTTTCGAACTGAACAGTAACAAATTAATGTCTTTGGAAATTCCCAAAATTGATTTACGATTTCTGCAAATTAACTAACAACACGAATTCCTAGTGAAATTACTGAAACAGTTTCAAGTGTGAAAGTCGTAGGTGTATTTCGGTTCAAGTGCCAATGAGATATAAATATTATTGCGACTTTTATTTTACAGACCAAGAATAATGCACAATCTTCTGTACCAACTCCATGCAGCCTCAATACATCTACGATGCAAATTCGCTTTGATTATGCGAATGCTGTCAAAAACATCCAATCGGAAAGAAATCCATGTAATTTCCATTTCGAAACATGTTGACTTCTGTTTCCGCTTGTAAATGTAAATCGGTTCAACCATATCTCACTAATCGAAGTGAGTTACATTTTAGTGTCTTTAACCACTACTTCCGGTGCTTCTGAAACCGGAAATAGAGCACCGATAAAGGCAGAATGAGTATGTTTAGTCAGAAATTTACATGAAAATATAACCTATGATACTAGAAGATCTTCCATTTGAATGAAAGTTTGCGAGTTTTATTTCGGTTGCCTCGAAAATGCGAGTTCCATTTCGGTGCCTTTAGATCACAACTCCCGGTTCTTCGGGAATTGGAAAACGGTAATCAGTGCATCAATTTTAATGGATTAGTTTCTATTGGACATTGTCATTTATTACTCTTGAAATTGCTGTGTTTAACACTCAACCTGTGATTCCAGAACCGAATGTAGGAGCTTGATAAAATTGAGTATCAGGCTAAGGGACTATGAGATCTTTTATTCGAATATAAATTTGTGTAATCGTACCGATTACATCCGAAATGTAATGAAAATGTACCAGCTGTCTTTGAGAAAATCAAATGATTTTTTTTTTATTTTGTGCCTATTTTATCAAGAAATTCGGACACCAAACGTCCCATCCGACTAAAACTTAATAGCAGGCTATGGAACCGTAAGCTTTCCATTGATCCTGAGTAAATTAGTTCAGCCATATGCAAGGAAATCGAGCGCGTATCTGTGTTACATGTATATACACACTGACGTTATCCGATTTCGTCGAATGGTGTGTAACATTCGATTCAAAAATCGGGTTTTACAGTAATTACAAAAATCCAACACTTCCGACATCAACAGCAGTGCAGATGTATTTTTGAACGAAACCTCTAACAGTGGACCAATTGCCTCCATACTTTGTTGGATAGTAATGGAAGCATCACTATCATAGGAAAAAAGTTATAAAGATTCTTAGATAAAATAAAATTATTATCGTTAAATGCATATTCATCAGCCGGTTTTGCACTACCTGTAGGATTTTGAACCATATCGAATAAACTGAGGTCTTTTTATGAGATTGTTTCAATTTGAATGTCCAAAGTTACTCGGTTTTGTAATGAGAATTTTCATAGTTATGTATTCTTTTGCGAAATTTTTTAATCGTTTGTATGCATTTTTTTTAAATTTTTTTGCGGTTTTCTAAAATTTTTTTTTGTGTTTTGGGAAGCTATTTTCGCTAGTATTAAGAAATCTATCACTCTTTACGGCAGCGTCTTTGGCACTTTGAAGTCATGTATTCGTCGTACCAAAGAACGTTTAGATCTTCGAATCTATAAGAAGAGGAAACCGCCAAAACGCAGTCCGAAACAAGAAGCATCGATCAGGTGCAACCTACGTAAAATTCGAATACTAATCCTTGCCATTGCGAGAGGGGCAAGGATTGAAGCAAGTATTGAAGGCAAGATACATAGATTCTAGTCGAAAAATGTGGTAACAAAGCTATGGTCTGGCGAGGTACGATTTTGCAACCCTTCATCACAAATCCTTCGATTGACAGCAAAGCAGGGGTAGAAATAAACAAATTTTATGATTCACAGTAAATTAAAATATTCAGTATTATCTTTTTCTATCACATATTTATTGTAGATATTATAATGAATTTTGAAACGGATGATTTTTGATAAGATAAATTTTTGTTTATCTTAGAGTTTGAAAATGTCTTCATTGTTATCAGTATCACTGTCTGATTCGGAATCAACACTTTAACTAAGTTAGGCTCGTTTTAATGCTACTCTGTGTTCATTAAACAGGTTTGAAGTTCAAATGGCTGTCACTTACGGTTCTGGTAATATAATGGTATAAGTGAAGTAAACGTCAAAACTGATTACCACTTAATTTTCTCGGATATGGATTACCCGATATTAATAATTTTAGCCTCGTTAGGTGAGTTTATTTAGTCAGTCGCATCGAAATTCAATGCTTCGTGATGTATTTGGAATTTATTCAGTAATACCGTCGTGGTGGAGTAATATCATAAAGTCAATTAAACAGTTAATAATATTAACATACATGATACGATGAATAATAATTATAATGATAAGAGAAGCATGCCCAATCACAAAGTGTGCTACGCAGCTGATTAATATTACCCTATTTAGCTTGAATATCATACACAGAAGTAACAGGAGTGCAGGATTTTACTGCACCAATTCAAATGCTGCACTCCTGTTACTTCTATGAATCAAATTCATGTCAAATAGCGTTTTCTTGGGTTTAATCTAAATAGGGCATGAACATCATCATCAGCATCAACCAGCTGGAAGTAAAACAAAGTCTTTTGTCGCGGTACATATATTCGCGAACGAGTTTTTGTGAGAGCAGCAAAAGTTCTTCGCCTGCGCATGGTTGTCTTCTGAGAATGAGAACAAATTTGTCTCAGCGCAATAAAAAGAGCGCGTATGCAAAAGGTCTGCTGCTACACTGTGTTCCCAAAATTTCAAAAATAATCGCACGTTTTGTTACCCAATTTCTTAATTCACGCTTCGGTTTTTTGGTACACAATCGTTAATCTTGATTCACAATTTCGTGCGCAAAATGGGCTTATTTCCACGTCTGCAGCAAAGTATACAACAATGAATGATTACAAAAACAATTTCTACTGATGACTCGAAGCCACACGGATCCTTCCATCTTCTGGCCAAATCTTGCGTCTTCTCATTACGAGAAATCATCGGTAGAATGGTATACTACCAAAAATTTTACTTGCTTTCCAAAGGGTAAGAATCCACCAAATTGTCCGCAAACTCGATCAATTGAAGAAGTTTGGGCCTTGACGAAAACACATCTCGGCAAATGAAACTATCCAGAAGATAGACCGTGACACAGTAGCTAATGGAAAAAAATACAATACAAAAATACTCACTAGAAGCGCTGTCAATGTCTCCGTACAGTGGCAAATCTAGTTTTACTTGATTTAAAATCTAATGAAGAACGTTAGTCTACAAAGCTAGATAGCATATGTTGAGAACATTAATCTATTGTTCAAAACTAATATTGAATTATATTCAATAAAAATTAAATATCCAAAACTTTTGTATTATTTCCACTGAAAACTATGTGCATCCATACGACTTCCTAAGATTACCAACATGTTTTTTAATGATTTGTTTTAGCCTTGTTAAGACGTAGAGCCGTCTTGAGTTAGTTTTAAATTTGATCAGTGTCTAACGGGGATTACATGTTGAAAAAATGACATGCGAAACCAACTATGTAATGAAAACCACGAAAATGTTATCGCAGACACGGGACTCAAACCCGTAGTTAACGCCTAACCGGGGAAATTGTTTGCCAATTAATCTACTCTGCATATGAAAACACATGAAGAGACAGACCAGTTGACTAGAAGAACCAAGCATACTTCGCTTTACTTGGCCACCACAGCATTCAATTATAGTCCTATATCTATGGAAATACATCTAACGGGAAACAACACACACCTCATCACATGTCTACAAAGAAAAAACAATAATAAAATTTACAAGACATGTAAATCAATAGTATGATGAAATAGACATACGTTAAATCGAAAATTTAATTTAAAACCATGATCGATGTAAAATTAAATTGGATTGCATAGATTTTCCAATGAACAAGACTGTATATTAAAAAAAACGCTTAGAATTGTAAAGTAACTTTCCATTCAACTGCCTTTCCATTCAATATGTGCATGAAAATTGATGTAAATTCACAAAATGTTTTTATCTGTGTATGTTCACTTCTACTCTGCCATCCGACGATGATTTGAGAGTTTTTTAAGCATTTAGGAAAATTTTTCAGGTAAATCTGATTCATTATGCCAGTTATTACAGAAGAAAACGTGGAATTAAAAAAACAATTTTGCTACTTCCTTCTCCTCGGGATGCGAACAAAACCACCGACGATGAGGAGTAGCAAGTAATCACGGAGCTCGAAGCTGCTTTTTTCTGTTTGCTGCCATTTCACGTCCAACACTCACACGGAGCGGAAGGATTGCGTTGAGTTTCAAGATCGCTGCGTGCACATGCAGCTCGGTGACGGATAAAAAAATCAAATGAAGTGAATCTGTTTTGTATGTTGAGTAAGAAACGAAAACAAATGTGCCTGTAGAGAAGTTTACAACCGTTTTTTTTACTGTGCATAATAGTGCTTGAGGCTCCATCAGACATTCGCGAAACACCGATGAGTGCAGTTGCAGATCAACAAGCAGCACCAACAACAACTAAGCGTGTGTTAATAATAACTGAAGATTTTATTTTAGTTTATGACCGTCAATGTGATTTTGGAAAGAAGAAAAAAATTATTTTTAAAAAACTTGTCAGTATCGGTGGTGCTAAGCGATAACCGGTTACAAGTGTCTCTAAATCCAATTGTCAATTTTCAAGGGGGTTTCTCTAAACGGACTCCCTGTTCGACGAAAGTGTGCTGACGAGTGCTGTGCGATTTATGCTTTATGTTCGACGAGAACAAGGAGAACTTGTGAGCCATATTGGCCTTGAATCGAGAAGTAAGTAGATGGAGTGATTTCTGCGCTGATATACTTTGTTCGTCGAGTTTGGACATTTTGGGTGTTGGTTTGTAGGCATTTGAGAGCTTGTTTTGGAATTCGATGAATAAACATTCAATTTCTACCAACTGACGATGCGAGATGATAGAATTCTTGTTAGAGAAAAAAAACTGTCAGCAGCCTTGGGTAGGTGTATTGACCTATAGGGGGACGTGCTAAATATCTACTTGAAATTCGAAAAATGACGATTGAAAAGGTGCCGATAGTAAAGTATTCATGTCTTGTAGTGAGTAGCACAGGTACCTGGTACATTGACGTGGGTATAAAAATTGCGTGTGAAGAAGTCTAGGCATCATATTTATCAACAAATGTTGAATTATTGTTTTGGTTCAAAACTTTACGATAAGCCGCGAAGAAAATGCACACATCAAAGAAGTCAAATTGTGTTCTCAGAATTATGTTTCCCTGGACGGTGATGACTAACATCGTATCCAGATCAATGTGTGAAAATATATTGGGAACCTGAATGTCAACTTTCTGAGTGTTTTCGAGAAATATTTGTGTCTAATAAGATGAGGTCTACAGCTTGTCTTAGTTTTGTGTTTTCTAACGCGGAAAAATCCTTCGATTCGCAATCAGTACGAACAAATTGAGTTAGCTGGGCACATTTTTGTTTTGAACTGCTATGAGAAAACCGACTGAAAAAGGGTAAAAAAATCGTAGAAGTGATGTTGAACAATCATAGAAATGAAAATTTACGATTAATTACCACAGAGATGATTCTCACAATGAAGGGACTGAACTTCGATAACCACATTAGGACACAAATCAAACAGATACCCAATCTTCGAATAGTTCCGCAATGGAACCCTCAAGCTAACATGTTGGGACGTATTACACATTCAGCAAGCATCACCTGATGTCATCGATAAATAGATATAACACTTAAAATAAAATTTTCCTGCGTTTCGTCACTCGTAAGATGTGTGGCCTTTTGGTTTTTATTTTTGTTTGTTACTTAAACATTGAAAAATAACTTCTACAATCGCTCTAGGAAACAATGTAATAAATTGTCGCGAGCCGCATGTCAAAAATATAAGCGGGTATGGTCCACTAAGAAATTGATAGTAACCACTGTGTTCCTACTTCTATGTCATAAGAAACCATAATTGCAGGAGTTTCCTGGTGTGGAACTCATTTTTGTATTCTATATAGAGACGCAAATTAGAAATTCCAGGAAGTAAACATATTGAAATGTTTTTAGGTTTTGAAGACTTCGGGTGTTGTCAGTGTGAGGGAGGGGTTGTGGAGCGAAATGAAGCGATTCAATGCGGTGTACTGTTAGCGCATCGCATTTACTCTGACATATTTGCATTGATCACGTACGCACGCGAGTTTTGACACTTCGCGTTACGCTTCCACTCTGGCAGCAACCTTACAGCTCATTCAATTTCGTCTCGATTAGTAATATTTTATAATCTACTGTTTGGCAATATTCTTATTTAAATGGTTTTAGTCCATGTATTTGCTAGAATGTATAAGTGAAATTTCAATTAAAAGCGGACAGTGTCTTATATCTCTGGTTTTCCTTAAAAAAAAGACGATGGTCTGAAACCAGGTAGGGGGTAGGGTATAACTGATGAAAAAAATAATCATTTTTGAGAATTTTTCTCAGAATTATCGTTCAACAAAATAAATTCGAATCTTTAACATGATACAGAGCATCATTCAAACAACATTTTGTATTTTTTTTTTCGTGGAAAAATATTGTGAAATAAGTCGGTGAAGAGGTATTTTGGAGGACGCTTCTTGAAAATCATGATTTGTGGTGTCCACTGTATCTCAGTGCAGACTAATCAAAAGTGCACAAATCAAAGCAGCATAGTTAGAGTAGAAATTTTTCTAGACCCCAACGTTTCTGTTCGATTTTTTTTAATTTTTTGAATTTTTGGCGGTTATTGAAAAAAAAAATGGTGCAGTAGTTTTTGAATGACGATGGACACGGACTTTCAAAAGCTGCTTTCGAGAAAAACGCGTTTAAAGGTTTTGGTCGATAAAATCAATGGAAACAATTTATTACTGAAGGAAGCCCGTAGGGTCTAACATTTTCAAAAAATCGTGTTTTTTCTTTTAAAGTTATTATAATAAAACATTTCAAAAATGTTTTGTCAAGTTTTAAGTCAATCGAAGCAGAATTCTTGGGCCTGTGTGCCGAACTCTCACTTCTTCGCAGTATGAGATAAGCTAAGATAAAAGCCCATAACTTGCTTGTTACGTAAGGCTTGAAAATTCACAGAATATTTTTGAAATGTTTTACTAAAGAGCAATTCCAGGAATGAGTAGACGAAAAAGTGACAAAATCAGAAACGACCTTCTCCGATTTGGATGAAACTTTGCACATTGCTTCAGTATGGAAAACCATAAGTTTTGATCCGATGGAGAGGTTAATCCGACTCACGACTGATTTTTAAAAGGGCGTATGTATTTTTTTCATTTCACACGGAAAGACCGAAATTAGCATTTTGGCGAAAAAATTAGTTGATTTTCTGATTTTGGTTAGTTATTTTTTGAGACAACTAAAAAAATCTTACTTTTGCTAATTTAGATTTTTTTAATTCTAGTTCCCTTAATAATAATAAAATATTTGTTGAAATGGCTATTTTTTTAGTTGAATTCACCAATTAAACGTTTTGTCATTTCTTAGCTAAGGCACACTTCACACACTAATTTTTTAGTTGAATTAGAGAAATAAAACGTTGTTTTCAACCAACATAAATGGTTGAATTGGTTTCTGCAATTTGCAGCTATATGGCGCTCTGTCACCGAAAAAACGTTAACACCGTAATGACTACTAGCCACTAGATGGCACACTACTACCGAAAAAAAATTCGCGGTTATCTTTTTTATATTGGCAGGTTTGAATACGATGTTGTATTGGAGAAAAAGACATAAGCGAAACATACAATTCTTTTTGAAAATTTTACTTCTAAATCGCTGTTTTCTTCATTCGACTTCGCGAAATCGACTCTCTCACTGAAAACTTTGAGCACTCGGAAAACAAAAACTGAACACAAGTAGTACACCGGACGGCGAAGCCCGGAATGTTAGAAGATACAAAAACATCATTTGACGTGTACAATTGGAGTGCAACATTCGAAACTCACTTCACTGTTTCGCGTAAAAATATTATTATCCACAATTGCTTCAAATGCGCACAAATTCTTAATAAATACACTTTCCACTGACAGTTTATGTCATTTTTACATATCGGTTTAGAAATTTATATATGGATATATCGTAACACACGCGAAAAACTTCTGAACAATTTTCAAGCCGTTTCAACAAGACTGTCCTTTCTAACTTTTTAATGGATTGTTTTGCTTTGACACTTCGCATGAGTTTTTGGCTAATAAACTTGTTAATAAAACCAATTTGATTTTTGTTTTCTTTGTGCTGTCCTTTAGTAATGACGGTGATAGATAAATAGAATCAAATTTTCTGATTTTGATAACGAAATTAGTTGTCAATGAGAATTTCGTGTTGGATTGTGTCCAGAATATTCGCCAACTAAACACATTCTCTAAAAATAAGAGTTTTTTTCAGCACAGTAAATTCTAAATTTTAACTAATTTTATAGTTATTTTGGAAATTTTGTTGTTAAATCAACTAATTCAAAAACAGTAATACGAATTAGGCACAGAGCTAATTTCGGTCGTTCCGTGCACAAAAATTGCCTTTTTCAAATCGTTGTAGCTCGGAAACAGTTAATTGTATAAAAATGGCGTTCAGGAAGAAGTTGTAGGGAATCAATAGGCCACTCTAAAAGAATATACACTGAAAAAAAAATTTAATTTTTTCTCAATTAATTTAAAATGAACCAAAAAATTTAAATTAAAAAAAAATCGGGGTTTCGACTTTTTTTTTATTATTTTTTTATTTTAAAGCTCTCATTAAAACCTACAGATTGATGGCTATCCCATCCGTGCCTTTTGAAAAATGAAGAAGTTACAGCTAAAACAATTTACAGATATACTCGAAATTTCAAGTTCTCGTTGAAAAATAATCATTTAAACAGTAGAATATTATTCTACAGGTCGAAGGCAATAAATTTGTTCATAACCTTTTTTGAGATACTTGGATATTTAATTATAACACCATATTTTATATTTCCATGAATTGTTTATTTGCTTGCTATATCTACAATTATTACATTACCATCGTATTACTTTCCTTATAAACCCGCCTACGACAGCGATCACAAATGCTTAAAGTGGTATTCAATTTAACCTTGCACTTTGAGCTACTAATTTTCCAATTATGGCAAATCTCTTTGATTCTACATGTGTTTATTCGTTTTGACGTAATTACGTTACTTCTACTGTTTAAATGATTATCTTTCAACGAGAACTTGAAATTTCGAATATATCTGTAAATTGTTTCAGCTATAACTTCTTCTTCAAAAGGCACGGATGGGATAGCCATCAATCTGTAGGTTTTAATAAGAGCTTTAAAATTAAAAAATACCAAAAAAAAATCGAAACCCTGATTTTTTTAAATTTAAATATTTTGGTTCATTTTGAAATAATCGAGAAACAAAGTCAAATTTTTTTTAGTGTATATTTTTTTTAGAGTGCCCTATTGATTCCCTACAACTTCTTCCTGGACGTCATTTTTATACAATTAACGGTTTCCGAGATACAACGATTTGAAAAAGGCATTTTTTGTGAAATGCAAAAATACATACGCCATTTTTAAAAATCAGTCGTGAGTCGGATTGACCTCTCCATCGGTTCAAAACTTATGGTTTGCCAAACTGAAGCCATGTGCAAAGTTTCATCCAAATCGGAGAAGGTCGAGTCTTATGATCTGCTAAGCATTTCTTGAATTGAAAAAGAAAATATAAATAAAAAAATAAATGATTTTTCATATGCGTTAGACCCTACCCGCCCCTTAAAGGAATAAGCAATATATTGGTTGGAAGACATCGCATCGCATGATGATTTATACACTTTTGCATGTAACATAAGTGAACCAATGATCGAGGAACTTTTTCCACTCCGGCACCTTGTGAACGTAATTTTTGAATGCTTCAACAACACTTTCTTATGTGGAAAATCATTGATCACACAATTTTTTTCTTGATGTGCGATAATAAAAATAAAATATTGGGTAATAAATCAGGACTGTACGATAGATGACCCAGCGCGACCCATACAGTCGATTACTGTTCGGTTTGTGGCTCATACGCACACACCCATGATTCGTCACCAGTCATAATCGTATAACGTCTTTCAGCGGTAGTATTTCATAAGTTTCGGGCACTTTTTTGCAAAACTCATTTATTCAACAACATAGTCTACTTTATGAGCAACACAATCAGTCTAGCATTTCTCTAACATTTAAATACCTTTCATATAGAACGATTTATCTTTTACCTCAGAATAAACGTTTTTTTCAGTGATTTGACTATTGAAATTTAACTGATTTAGCCACTAAAATCACAATAATTATTTTTTATTTCTGCTTCAATCGCATTGCCCCTTCACTACTCTGTTCCTAATTTCACTACTCTGTTCCTAATTTCATCTCAGTGGATTTTTATTCATCCTATCGTTGGTCCTTTATTTATTCTATTATTTAGCAACTGCGATAGCAATCATCATAAAATATTTCACTATTACATTCTTAGGTTTGAAATGTTCGAATTTTTCTTAAAAGGGCCTAATACCAAATGTGGGACAATATACGATAATTAATTATTTTGCGATAATTGCATTAATTTATTTACCAATTGCCTATTTCAAGAGTCTCCAGTCAAAACTAAATCTGCAATTGATCTGGTCTGGAACCAAATTGATATCCACCAAATTTTTGGTCCGACAGAACTTTGTTAATAGTTTTTTATGGTTTTCATCGTTCATTGAACAGATGTGCTTTCAAGCGACTTAATTTTAACAGTATACGTCCATATAACAAATTATTGTACCATGACTGAAGCCCAAGCAATGACGATATTATGTTAGATTCGCTGTGCCATCATCAGTGTTGGTGATTGCCGATAATTTGGCAGAAAGCGGCTCGATATTTCTCTACATTGTATACAACATTTTCAATCTGGTAGAAGATGCTACAAGACCCCGCTATCTCTCAATGCGTGAACCGTGAGAGAATTTTTCTACATTTCTTCGCTCCACTTCATACTCTGAGTATTTTACAGCCCTTAACAAAATAAATACAGTCCAGCAATGTTCGGCGCAATTGATAATTATCACAGATGATTCTCATCCTAGGTTACAATATACAATATTCCAGAACCCTGGTCTGGAGCATTCACAGCTATTTTCATAGATACAACTTATACAAAGGTGCACATAGTTAGAATAAGCGGCAATAGTAAAATGATTCTATCGCAATTATCCACTACCCGGATAGAATCGGATCACAAAACGAGAATAAGCAACAGTTTGTTGCTTCAGAGAGAATCCCCAATAGCAGTGTGCTAACCCGTGATGCTCAGACAGGTCATCGAGAGAAATTCGCTTTCTCACTGGTGTCCATTCTATGTTATATGAACCATGACGATGTTTTGTTGCTGCGATGATATCCGTCTCTCTTTGATGGCACCTTTTGAATCGTGTGTCATAAAAGTCATAGATTGTTGTTTTTTCCGAGTGGCAAGCGTCCGTTTTTGGGATTGTTGTTCCTTATCGATTTTTTTTTCAATCATATGTATAAAAACAATTTTGTGCACTCAAAAGAAATCAGCAACGTGTAACCAAAACCTCTGAATGACTTGAAAAAGGCTTTATGCTTTTCTTATATGCACATTTTATAATGAATAGTTTCTATTTATACATCGAAATGCCTGAAAAGTATTTGAACCCTCAATTAGCGGTCCTATTACAATGATCCTTTTTGAACATGGGATATCTGTTTAAAATTTGAATCAAAAAATGTTTTAAAAAACTAAACAGGGGCGATTTGAACCTATTCCTATTGAAACCTATTGAAAATTTTTGTTGTCAATGAGAATTTTGTGTTGGATTGAAATATGGCTGGTTTGTGTCCAGGATATTCGCCAACTAAACACATCCTCAAAAAATAAGATTTTTTTTCAGCAAAGTAAATTCTCAATTTTAACTAATTTAATAGTTATTTTGGAAATTTTGTTGTTAAAATCAACTAATTCAAAAACAGTAATACGAATTAGGCGCAGAGCTAATTTCGGTCGTTCCGTGCGTAAATCAAGCAACCATCTTACATCGAATATGACACTACACGATACACGAATGACTATCTTTAACAGTATTTGCAAAAGTAAATCAAAGTAAATGAATGCCAACACAAACCTATCATGTTTCTGTACGGTAACTCCAACCCCTTTCTCAAAATTTTTGTGATACGTCACATATTAGCGTAACCTCTAATTTGTTCGGTTAAAACGTTTGTTAGCTCGTCGTATAAAAAATAACCACAAACCATTGCATCAGTGTGAATCTATCACGGCGCAATAATTGTAACTATTAAAATTACATAGTGCTATATCTGATTTCTCACACCAACCGCAGCGCCTAACTATGATGACCGCTGTAATAATATAATTTCCCACATGCTGCACCTGATACGTTTCACTTTTTTGTTACTAATAGCTTCAATAATTGTCAACGAATATGAATCGTTAAAAAAAATCCTTTTTTTGCGGAAAAAACGGATGAGTACCCATTACTGTTAGCATGTTGCACTGTATTTCCTAGCGGTCCGGCTTGTAACAACAAAGCACGCACCAGCAAAACAAAACAAAGGCATATTTGCATTATGACACACCAGGCTTTGCCGGTCAGCAATCAACTAGTGAAGTAAGTACACGGCACAGCTGCAATCTGCAGGCTATGTTCCTTTCCCCGCAGCAAGAGCCTCATGAGAAACTGGATCTGAACTGAACACACCGTTGCAACTTATTGGATGCTCTACGAATAGCACGTTCCGGTAGACTTGTGAGTAGCACACAGTGACTCACCAACCAATACATAGTGATTTTTCTGTTATATTTTTAAATTTGCGATTAGTTTTGATATAACTTTAGTCATGCCTGATTTTATCAAACAATGTTAAGATTGATTGTTAAGACAGAAATGAAAATGTGACTTGGTTTGCCGAATCGAAGCGTGCACGATTCCTTATCAAAGTGCGCCTCTGTATTTCACTGCTGGCATTACTGATGGCGGTTACCAGTGAACCGCCACATATGAACTCATTAGCTATCTAGATACCGTCACTGCCTATCGATATTCATGTTGAAAAGTGCAGTGTTCTACATTTCTCATATAGAAAGGCTATGTAATCACTGTTAAATCCTACTTTTGGAAAGAGATTTAGATATTTTCTCGGATCAATTTTCGCAAACTAAGATTTCAATGAAGCGTCCTATGATTCCCAAGTACAATGGTCCTAAATATATCAAAACAGTCCCAAAAAGTAAAAGTTGTCATTGATTCACCTAGTGAGTAAAACAGTTTATTTTGCATTCATTGCGTGATAGAAATTTGATGTCTTCAGCAATTTCAACACGTCGGTTTAAATGTCCCCGTTCTGACGAAGAAAACAACACTTTTCTCAAGTCTCAATTTTATTCATCAATGTACTTTCCTTATAAAGCAATGCAAGTGTTCCAAATGCGTTCCAACATTTCTAAATCACTTTTATAACACGATATCTCTTTAACTTCAGAAGACGCTTCATTATCAGCGATGACCTCATCATTCGATGCAAACCTCTTTCTAGCAAGCTTCTTTTTAAAATCTGAGAACTGTAAATAGTCACAGGGGGAAAAAGTTGGTTATACGGTAGCAATTCGACTTTCATTTCATAGAACTTAGCCATCCTAACGATAAGTTGTTTTTGATCAGCTGTGAAAAAAGGGGAATCTACTTTCAAAAAATATTTTTTCTTATTCAGGTGCTCAAGCAAAATTGTGGATACATTCCCTTGTGATAACTTTAAGTTGTTTTCTGATTCTTCACTTTCGATTTTCCATAACGATGAAATCAACTTTTGAGACCAAAGTGTCACACGACTGTAAATCAAGCCACTTATTTGATTGCACAGTATTATTTTTTTCGTAAAAACAGTGATACTGTGCAAACAAACAAACGAATTCTTTTTTTCTGTTTCTAATTTTTTTAAAGTAGCGTCACTGAAAACGAACTAAAATGAGTTGATGGTGTATAAACAGGAATTACAAATTATACCAAATTTTATTATACTAAATGTGCAGTATAAAAATAGCACAATCAACTTAAATATTATGATAATGTAAATGTTTTGTGTCTCATCGTGCGACATTTTCCACATTGAAGTCAATTAGATTAAAAATTGTATTGATTTCGAGTAGTGGCAAGAAGCAAGATCTGGCCAGAAGACAACAGGATCCTTGTGGCTTCGAATCATTTTTAGAAGTCGTTTTTGTAAACATTCCTTGATGTATATTTCGCTGTTCATTGAAGCAGTGGTGATGAAGGGTTTCGAAATCTTACCGCAGCTACAAATTGCTTGCCAGACCATAGCTTTCTTACCAAATTTCTCGACTTCAATCGATGTCTAGGACTGGTTTAACACTTGCCCTTCTCGCACCGTATAATATTGTGGTCCCGGCAAGGATTTGTAATCGAGTTTCACGTAGGTTTCGTCGTACATGATTATGCAGTTCAAATTTCCAGCAAGAATCGTATTGTACAGCTTTCGCACCCTCGGCCCGGTCGATGCTTCTTATTTCGGACTACGTTTTGGTTGTTTCTGCTTCTTATAGGTTCGAAGATTCAAACGTTCTTTAGCACGAAGAACATTTGACTTCGAAGTGCCCACTTTTTTGGCCACATCCCGAACTGAAACCTCCTTCTTTTGCTCGAACGCCTTCAGTATACGTTTATCCAACTGATGGTTGGCAGGACCTTTTTTCGACCAATTTTCGGTTTATCCTCACCGAACTTCCTGATTGCATTTCGCACGGCTTTTTCACTTACTCCTTCCCTTTTTGCTATCTTTCTCAGTAACAGTCCGCGTTCTGTGCACCATTTGTACACGACGTTGTTCTGCTGAAAGTCCACGCATTTCGAAACAAACTAATGAAAACGAATAAACAACTGCACAAGTGGTTAGAGAAGAGTGTAAACAACCGGACGCAGCCATAAAAATTGACAGATTCTAAACAATTGCGAAATGGCAGGGGTTTGTGGTTGCGTCCATACTTTCTGGGACAGTCTTTACAGTAAAACACTTAGTAAATTACTTAGTCCAGCAGGCGTTTTCTTTCTCCAAACAAATGAACAAATAAATCAATTGTTACAAAAAATATTCCATTTTTTTAGAGAAATAAAAAATAAAAAATGAATGGGTCTCCATGTGACACGATTCAATAACATAACTTTTATATTTAATTCTTTGGCAATTTATTGCTTTCTTTTTTGTGGAAAATCAAAAAGTATTTTATTAACACATAATTCCAAACGATTGCTATAATGATGTTAGTGTACAATAGTTTCGTTCACGAGTAAGCATGGTCTTCATTAGGTTTTTATGCAACTATCTTCCGATTTCTTTTACAGATACATATTTCTCTCTCCTCTTAAGATGACTGATTCCAAAGAGCTGCTATATCTGCGTCTGCTCCGCGAGGAGCTCAGTGATCTCGACATCGAGGACATAAAGGACGACCTCATCAGCATGAGAATTTTCAGCGAGGCTGACTGCAACGACCTACTGAAAGAGTCGAACGATCACCGATTGGATCTGATGTTCACCATTCTCGACCAGAAGTTGCACAGTGGCCAGGTAATGGTCGTCAAACAATTCATAGACATTCTCAAGCCATACTATCAATGGATTGCCGATAGATACGAGGAGAACGTGAACGGGGGTGTGACTATGCCGATAAGTCGTTACCTGTCCTATCGCAACAATACCACAATGCCTAACGTGGACGAACTCAATGTTTATCGGCGTGATGATCTCTGGCAAATTCAAAAGCATCTCAAGTTACTAAAACACGGTGTTAATGGTCAGCGATACCTTTTTGTCTACGGTGGTCTCGGGACAGGCAAGTGGACACTAGTCAATCAAGCATGTGAAAATTTCTCCATCGTAGAACACATGGGTTACAATATCTTCTATCTAAGTTTGGCGAACTGTCGGGCACCAGAACAGATCTTAGAGCTTTTAGAAAATCTAAGCATTCAAATGGAAACCGATTACAAATCTGACGATGTAACGTACAATGGGCGCTATCCAACAAACGAAATCCATCTACGCAAACGTCGACTGCTTCAACTTTTCGAGGATCGCTTCCGAAACAGTCTACTGATCCTCTCACACGTGCGCGATCCCGCACTTATAAAAGCATTTGATCTGAAATGCAAAACTTTAGTGATTACCAGCAATAAGGATGTGATTACTAGCATCAATGAGAACGAACGCTTCGTTGTTACACTGAAGCATGGATTTACGGAAGATGAAAGCATGGAGCTATTTGGGATAGCACTTCGTCTTAAAGCGCGTCATCTGCCCTCGGAAGCCCACGAAATACACAGGACCTGCAAGGGCAATCCATTTGTAATCAAACTAATAGCAAAGAAAATGTCGGAATACAGCAACACACTGGAAAATGTTTCCGATGAGCATGTGAAGATTTGGCAGAAGTTGGCAAATGACCTAAAGAAACGCTCGATCACGATCGAGAACAGAACTATCAAGGCAATCCTCGAGCAACTCAGTGAGGAAGAGCAGCAGGCTTTCCGTGATCTGGTGATCTTTAGGGATAATGTAAAAATTCCTCAGAGTGTGAGTACCAAATGAACGAACTTATCGAAAACATTGGTAATTTGCTTTCAATTATAGGTCCTTCAACGCTATTGGGGACTGTCATTGGAACAAACAGAATCACTAGCCACTAGATTGATCAATAAGGGCCTACTGGACAAGCGCTATTGTAAAGATCAGCAAACTTTCTACGTATTGCACTATGTATGTTATAGCTTCTTACTAAAAGAAAAACCAGATGACAATCACGCTAACCTCCATCGTCGATTGGTTGACAGTTATAGGTAAATGCACCAATAAATTTAAACACGTTCAGGTTTGCTAGCCTAGCGAACATATATCAAATCGCATCGAGCACTTCGCACCACTTCATACGATTAACTTACTGACATTCAGTTATACACATCTACTTTCACGGTATATTTTCCTTTTTTTAATAGAATATCAGAAGCTTTGAGCGACCGAACCGAATTGGATCTATTGAAATTTTTCCCAAATGACAGTTACTTTCATTTTTACATCGCAAATCATCTGGAGAAATCTGAAATGTACAAACTGTTTCCAAGTCTGTTTTTGGATTTCGGTTTCCTGGAACAAAAACTGCGATACACTGGACTTCCCAACACCGTCGGAGATCTGCGGTTGTATCAGGAACACATTTTTACCGACGTAGAAGATTCCGAAACATTCGCTGAAGTGTTGACCGAATTTCTCATGGGAGCGGAAGTGTTGTTATCCAAATCGGCTGATACGTGTCTGTTGCAGTTGGCTTTAAACTGCCGAGGGGTAATAGCTACCAAAGCGAAGATTCAAGCAAATCATTATGACAACCGTATTTGGTTCTGTGATATGTAAGTATTCTCATTAGATTGATGAACCATCTATTTGAAGTGCTCATTGATTGTTTTTTTTTTTCAGTGATCGCACTCACCAGCACCAGTTGGTACAAGTAAGTCGTGCTCCAATAAAAGTTCGTTTCCAGGACCCGGGATCAGCACTTGTTAGTTTGGACAATAACCAAATTTCCTTGGTAGATCTTTCACCGTGGTATTCGGCACCGGTGACAATATTTGAGGGCAATCAAGGCTGTGTTAAAGAAATGCAGATTACGAGCAATATTCTCGTTGCTTTAGATGAGAGCGGTTGCCTCAATGTGTGGTCGATGAAAAACGTTCCGGTAGATCGAAACGCTCGGCAGTATGAATATGACAGTATGAATCATCGGCCACGAAGTCAAATGATACGTCCCCACGATCCAGTCGACCGATTCACCAGTTTTTGCTTAACGCCTGAAAAAAAGAATGCGTCCGGTATAAGCCAGTGTGAAATGTTTTCAATAACTGAGAATGGGTTCCTATATATCTACAGCGGTTCGAGTACGTTTAGTGAAAATCCGCGTTGCAATACCAAGATCAAGAACACCTACATTATTAAACCGCTGATTGACAATCCTAGACGTATTCCAAAATTACTTCTTCTCACAAAAGACAACCTGGGATTCATATTCAATTTGAATTCCACCAGTATTGAATACCGTTTCGAAGAATCACAAGTCGTGAACATCCACTATATGGGAAATGCCCTAGTATCGGTTTCACCGAACCAAATTCGACTGCGAACATTCAACCGTAATCAACGCAATCTACTTGAAACAAATCAACTGGAAATAATTTACGAAACACCTGCCCACCATCGGAACACGTGCAGTGCCATCTCCGATGACTACGAATACATTATTCTGGGTACTACTCAGGGTATTTCAATATTTAGTATTCGGGACCACGTCGAAGTTTTGCGAACTAACATCAGCCACAACATACTCGATGTAGACATCTACTCCCTGGATGATGACCAGTACCGGTATATTCTAATCTCCTCGTCAGAAGACAGCGGCAACGTAATCAATATGTACTCTCTAATGGTGATGGGCAACAACCAGTTGGTCAGTAATCAGTATCAACTGCAGGGCAATACAAATTTCCTGGCAGATTTGGATCATGAACCAGCCACAGTCAGAACAGTTGATCGCAAGCGTTTCATTCAGGAATTACAGTATACCGATTCCCAAGACAGGGACGATTTTAGAAAACTAAGTTCACCGGTGGAGGGTACACCGTTGGTCAGCGAAGTCAAACATTTGATACAATGTCGATCCCGGTATTATGTTGGTCTAAAAAATGGTGAAGTGTTACGATTGAATGAATGGGCCAATCCTACTGACGGAGAGAAAGCAGAAACAATTTTGAGTTTGGGAAAGGCTATCAACGTGCTGAAGTATTACGATGACCTTCAGATACTAGTTGCGGCGACGGAGGAGAGCTGCATGATATTGTTTGAAGGAGAATCGGATCTCGAAATTGAAGAAGAAATTTGCGAGTGTTATCTCTTCATGGACCGGTATTTGGTCCTAGTGTACGAAAAATGTACTGTGAAGGTAGGTAGGGGGGAAACAGAATTGATTTTGAGAATCTAGAAAACAAAATGTTTTGTAAATATACTAACGTCTTCAGTCTTAAAGCAGCTGATCAAGAGGCTTTTCAGCATTGAGACACAGGTACTGTAAGATATGTAGTCGTAATTTTCGAGATCATGCGGCTAGTATTTGTGTTTTTCTTTTTTCTTGTAAATAAGCTGATTCGCCAAAATTCAACAGGTACTAGGGAGGGGTTTCATAGTTAAAGGCTGACTAAAACTAAATTGATAAGCGCAGAATGACCATGACAATTCGTGATTCAATAAGTTTAAAACGTTCATTATTAGCTACTCCGCAGTACATTTATTAGAACTTCAAAGTTTCAGCATTAGATGTTTACATTAAAATCTCGAACCTTCCTCTTGATGGAGCTCATCAGCGCCCGCTCATTTGCTAGATACATTTGACTGTTGCAGTATTACTTAGCTTGGGAACAAAATCAATCCTGTTGACAGCATACAAATCCAAAACGTGGTGCTGGCCAAATCGTACCAAAGGATGACTGCGTCCTTATGCTTGCGGAAGAACGGTAATACACGTTTTTTCATGCATTCTTTGTTGTGAACTCGGGATGTTATTGTCGAGGATGTGACGAATGTTTCCGTTTCAAGCCAAAACTGCAAATCGTTTGCCATATCATGGCCTTCTTCGCGAAGTTGTCGGCAAAATGAAGCAGATTAAAATTGTGTTTTAGGTATGTGTCATCGATCAAAGTGTGTTTCGTCAAAACACGATCGTACAAGACGAAACTTGTATGATTTTCGACTACGGAATTCTGCTTCATTTCCCGATTCGGCGATGTTTACTACCATCGTACGACTTGTATTTTTCTCTAGCAAGGATGTTCCGCACTGTTTTAAAATTGGAGTTGTACCTCCTGGTCACATATCGTATAGTAGAAAAAAAAATGATGGACTTTTTTGGGGAATTGTTTTGGGATCCAAAAAATGGAGTTATCCGAATTTTGCATAAAGCACTTTTTAATATGTATATTCAAGTACAAAAAAATGATCAGTGTTAAAGACTGAAAAACAAAATGGTGGCTTGGCGGTATTTCCGCGAAAGTGCTGCATTTTGACGGAAATTCAGCTCCCGCAATTTTCGATCCAGAACAGTACCAGTTCCTTAGTTAACAGTTCCGATCCTTAGTTCCAGTTTTTTTCCGTAGGTCTGCTGACTTCTTTCCACACTCAATGTTTCGTAGGTTTTTGGCATTCGAGAAATTGTCGTTTTCGGTATCTTTAGTACTTTAGCTAGCAAGTAATCACTCCGGATTTTTGAGGTGCTGTGCACAGTATTTTATCTTCTTTCGAGTTTCATTTGACGTTAATTCTGAACGTAATCAAACCAGTTGTTTTATACAGAAGTGTAACCAAATTACTGTCATCGATTTTCGAATCTCGACATCAGAGGCGTGCTAATGGGGAACGATTGGCATACCAATTTACTTTAGTCAGCCTTTACAGAATGGTTTTATAGTTATTTTAGTTGAGAAAAAGCAATGCATCACTAGAGCAATAATTATTTTGTGCAAAAATATTTTTCCTACCTACTGTAACCTCGGATAAATAGCACAAAATAGCGATATAATACTACCCGACCAATATTTCGCTCCACTGTTTCAAACAATGCAAAAATTTGGACCATTCCATCAACTTTTGTTCGATACACAACATAAGTTTAAAATTCACTGGAATAGTTTTTAAAGTTATCCTCAAAAAGTTTTCTTGAATTAACGTTTCCGGATGTTTTCTTCATCATTTCATTTAACAGATCATTGTTTGTTAGGGAATTACAGAGCTTTTGAAAGTTGGATTTTTTACGTTTTGGTTATAATCAACAAGAATCAGTTTGCCGTCTGCTTCATACACGTTCATGTACCTAGGGAAACCGTTGCCTTGACAGACAGTAGCTTGTTTTTCAATTATAATTCTTGTGACTACCAGCGATCACAATATTTGTAACTCCTATTCAAAATTAAAATTCCATTCCCATTCCAATATCCTTTCTCTTCTGAGTTACTGTTAGGCATCCTTGAAAATATGAAAATATGATGTGTGCCAAATCAACAGACTTGCCCATGGCACGCTTCCGTATATGAAGAAACGTGTGGCATCCTGTTACTTGACTACTTAGAAAGAAAAGAGGGTTTCTGTCCCAGTGGTATATGTTAAATCTGCTTGTCTTGAAAAAAAGTCCACCAATGAAAATCGCATTCATCCAAAAGTCAACTCTAACATGGAAACTTTATTTCAGATTCTAAACGTACAAACCAAGGAGATCGAGTTTCGACTCGATCGCAGCCTTACATACGGTGCATCGGCATTCAACGAGCAATGCCTAATCATCTGTACGACGAATGGTGCTATCTGTCAACATAAAATCTACATAGATGAAAACGACAAATTAGAACTTCAGGTGCTGCACACATACGGCCAGCCAGAAAACGGCCCACCAAAACGGATCTCGAGTTGTGCTATATCCGCCCAAGGAGAACTGATAGCCGTAGGGTACAAGCTAGGTTCCATCGACATATACAACACCGAGGAAAGGAAACTTATTGCCACACTGAAATCGCACAAATTTGCCGTTGCTTCGCTTTATTTCAGTCCCTGGCAAGATCCCAATAGTCCACATATTTTGGTCAGTATCGGAGAGCAGATCGCGTTCTGGAGCTTGGACTATGTGATGAACAATCCTCGGCTAGATTCTGGTGATTTTAAAAGGCGTTCAAACCGCTACAAATCTCGACCATCGCTTACGTCTCCGGCATTAGATGTCCATAGATCATCGCTCGGAAGCCGATCGTCGGGCCTAGCATCCCCACTAGCCGCCAGTCCCGCTCGGAATGGTTCTTTCATGTTCGAAATGGAGGAGGCTGGACAGCAATGGTTGAACAAAATTGGCCCCTCGGATAAGCCTCATCTGCTCAGCTGTATCAAACTAATTGGTTCCGCTGAGAAATTGATTATCAATCGTGAATTCAACAAGTTCTTCACCATAGACGACGAAGGTTACCTGTATTATCTAAGATTGTTTCAACTCGGACAACGACTATCGATCAATATCGATTCATCATCCGGAGGGCGACCCTCAAACGGATCATCATTTCACATCTGACTAACGTCTCGAAGGGCCACTCGTTCGATATTGACCTTAATATACTACGTTTTTATGTACGTATTCTACACTGCCGTGCTGAAGTAGAACCTGGAAACCCAATCTGCGTGCCAACTATTGCAGATTTCGATATAGGAGAAACGCAATACTCCTACTTTCAGCGAACATTGTTCAATCCATTGCCATTAAACAAGCGACTTTTATCTTTACCTAAAAGTCGATGGCAAAGTAGCAATTAATTTTTTTCTCTAGATTGTAAGTTACAAAAGACAGAGAACCTAGTGTGATAGAAAACTATTTAGAACAAGAGAATATAAGACGAACAAATTTTAACAACAAAAAAGTATTCAGTGGAATGGTTTTTATACATTTTCCTTTGTAAACTTTTAGATGGAAAAAGAGCATTTAAGAGAATTTTAGCGATTTTAGACGTATTAAGACTATCAGACCATTATTAAACTTAGAAGAAATAAAAATTTATTACACTGGCATTTACTTATACACAGATTAAACGTATAGTTTGCTCAAATTATTGCATTTGTTTGCCATATGATTTCAACGAAAACTGATTTCTTAATTTTAAATAGTTCTCTTATCTATCCATGATTAAGTGTAATTAACGCAAGCATAGTTAATTTAGAGTGATTTGACCTTCCACTCAATTAGATAAATGCATTTTTTGTTTACTAATCTGCATTAGACGATTTTGAATAAACATACTTGAAATAAAATGTGTCATCAAAATCATATCACGGACTCTTCCAACCATCTTCATCATAATGAATTATCTCGTTTATTACTTTTGGTTGTACTTCATTACGCGATTTGAACTTGATTGCACTTTCATAGAGTAATTGTAAACCAACTTTGGGAGCAGTTGATGGAAGGTTTGTAATTTTGTTTTTCATGAATAGACATAGCCGTTGCACTATAAATAACAATATAAATAATATTATACAAACAGCTTGAATAGTTTCTCCGGGCGAATGTCTTTGTAGAATAAAGTAATTAATTTTCATAGTATTCGTATTCAGGACTGATATACATTTCGTCTTTGCAGTCAGCTTAGTCGCCAATAGCTACCATGCCCCCTAAAATCAGTGTTCGTTTATTTCGACCCCTGCAACACTGACATCGATAACAACCGCTTTGTGAGTTCCGATACACTCTAGTCTGGTTTTAAGCATTTTTAAAGCGGTTTTTATGCGATTTTTGTAGCGGTTTTTCATGCGAATTCTCAAAACTATCCGAATTTACCTAAATATAAAAAATAGGTATAGCATTTGCTCAAACTATGGAAAACTTTTTCTAGGGTCGGATGTCATACACTAATCGATTCAGCTCGGCTCAGGGATGACTGGACTGATTTTGACTAAACTGATTGCAAATGAAAGATCTTCCAAAAAGTATTTACGCTCTAGACTGTACCCAAGTAGCACATTACGTTGCTGTCCTGTTTTTTTCTACAGATTGTGCAATTTGTCCAATTAGTTCATATTATGCTCTGCCAAAATTTTCACATCGTCATGTAAAAACGAAGTAACTAAAACAATTGTTCAACTTATCAGAAATTTCCAAATGGCTGTCATAATTGTATCGGACTCAATATACGTCGAAATGGCTGTATATCTTTTGTGAAGAAAAAAACCTATTTTAATCCACCTAGTGGTGTAATGATGCCTTTCTCATATTACTCATTACATCATAAATATAACCGTGAAATGAAAAAACAACTGTTTATTGAATAGGAATAGGATAATTTGTTCGGATCTAATCTCACAAACTCTATAAATCCTGTTCAACCTGTAGTTCCGGAACCGAAAGTTGTATTCACAACAAATTAAGGAATTCCGTATGAAACTGTAAGACTTTTCTTTTGAACCTATAAGTTTGTGAAAATCTATTCGGCCATCTCCAAGAAAAGTGAGTGAGATCCTTTTTGCAGTTTCTAATCACGATTTCCAATTCTCCCGAAACCGGATTCAGATGAACGGAATAGCCGAAGTTGGTTCGTTTGCTACCAACAAATATGACCTACAAATTGGAACAGTTTTAAACGTAGTTAAACTTATACTTACTATCTCATGCTCTATTTCGTTTAAACCAATTAAACTAAATCTAACGAAACGAACCTGCGTTTCTGTTACTACTGCGTGCTAAACAGCATGAATCAGCAGCATGAAACATGTAGTAGGATTGTTATTATTATTATTGACATCACTACACAATGTGTACGAAATAGAACAAAGCACGCCTTGTTCGTTTTGTGTTTTCTTCTTCTTTCGGTGTTGTACATATTGTCACTCTATATGGCGATTTGAAAACTTTGACACTCATCGCCCTGTAACTGCGGAACCGGAAGTCGGATCCGGATGAAATTTCACAGTAGGTTTAAAGACAGTATGAACTTTAATTCAAATCAAGATTTGTGAAAATCGGTTCAAGCATCGCAGAGAAATCGAAGTGAATTTTGTTTTAGGAATTTTTCTTCTCCACTTTCGGTGCTCTCGGAACAGGAAAAGAGGGGCAGTAGTGCCGAATTAAGTTTTCATGCCCACAAACTGACAAGCTCTGCAAACTAGAAGAATTTATCAGACAGTTTTATGGGATTTGTACCTGTTTTTAACCATCGTTCGTGGAAAAAATACTAATAAAATTGGTAATTTTCCACTTATCACGCTTTAGTTCCGGAACCGGAAGTCGGATCCAGATAAAATGTTCCACAAATTTTTAGGATATTATAAGACCTTTCATTTGAATCTAGGATTGCGAAAATCGGTTGAGTTGTTCCAGAGATAACTTAGTGTAAACTTTTTCTCAAATTTTCACATATTACCATATAACTCCGGAACCGGATGTCACATTCAAACAAAATTCAATAGCAAGCTATAGGACCATAATACCTTTTATTTGAATCTTAGTTTGTGAAAATCGGTTTAGCCATCTCTGAAAAAAGTGAGTGCATATTTTTTTCAGAAGTCGGATCGGAATGAAATTCAATAGCAGGCTATGGGACCATGAGACCTTTCATTTGAATCTTTGTTTGTGAAAATCGGTTCGGCCATCTCTGAGAAAATTGAGTGCATATTTTTGTTACATACACACACATACACACACACACGGACACACACACACACACAAACATTTGCTCAGTTCGTCGAGCTGAGTCGAATGGTATATGACATTCGGCCCTCCGGGCCTCGGTTAAAAAGTCGATTTTCACAGTGATTGCATAGCCTTTCTATATGAGAAAGGCAAAAATAGTGGTATTATGCTCTCCGCAAGGCTAAAACTGATAAGCCGAATTGAAAACCTTGCAGTAAAAACTATTTTGCTGCAGAGTCCGCATTGTCTTGACTGTCTCATGAAATTTTAGGTCAGTTTTCTTCATTTTTAGAAAAACAATTTGAAACTTGCAAATAAGTTGTACCAGGTTTATCTGGTTGAAATGAACGTAAAACTTGACGACATGAGAATATTATCATAAAAGTTTCAGAAATACATCATTACATACGCAATGATAACAAAAATCAAATCAGATAATTTGTATTCGGTTTTTATCTCGCGAAAAAATTAACAGACCTGACATCACTTTTCAAAGATATTGAACGAAAAGTTAAGTTCATCATAGTTACTCTTATAGTTATATATTATCGCTTGAGCAACTTGTTTTTGCAACTAAAGCACATGGGCTCACCGAAATAATACATACAGAGCGTATCACAAATGTCGGGTTCACTAAGATGAATGACTAAACTGTATTGTTGTTTAATTCAACTAGTTTGATAAAAATAAAAACAAAAATTTCTCTTTTCAATATTTACATGTTTATATTTCCATTTATTTAGATAAAATAAATCATTACGTTGGGTGAACCATTTTCTTTTCAACACACTGTTACCCTCGATGCCATATTGGAAAACAATTGAAAAACAATTCATTTCAAGATTTTTCAGATTAATTGAAACATCAATATGATTAATATCGTCTGAAAAGGTGTATGAATGTTTGATAACTTTCGTGTACATATTTTAAACACTCTCCCGATCATATTCATTGAAAAGAATAGATTGTTATTTGCATAGAAATTCAAGTACAATCATCAAAATACGTACATTCAAAGGCGCTTGAAAATTTCAGGCGTACGAAGAAATGTTTCACCATAAAAATGCAGTTCGTTGTCGACTTTCTATTTACTAAAACATAAAAGATCAATTCTACAATATGTAGTATTACCATTTATTTATGTGCAATATATTTTCAAAGTTCCATGTTTGTGTTACGGGCAGTTGTATTGAAAATCAAATGTGAATCTTATTCATTAGAATGTTTGCTATGTTTTTGTAAACATGAATTCAATTCTTGTTTACATTACGTAGTAGTTCCCATGAGTTTCACAATCGTTTTTTCGCTAATTTTAATTGCTGCATTTGTAATGGGGTCGATGCATGAGTTTTTGTATTAGTTGCACAATAATTGTGAATAAATGTTCGTGACAACGGAAGAACTTAAAGATATGTTGCACAACACAGAAAAATTGCGCTTTTTCCAAAACACAACAGTTACTACAATAGTAATATGAGCTAATTTGACAAATTGTACAATCTGTAGAAAAATACAGGACAGCAACTTAACGTGCTACTCGGGCTATAACTACTAGTGCAACGTGGGCAAGTTGGTGATTTGCTGCACAATTGTTTTAGATATACTGAAAATTGTTCTATAGTGATTTTTTCGGTATTATCGTGAAACTTAACAGGTATAAGTTGCACAACCGATTTTAATATATTTAAAAATCTTTTTGGACATATCTAACATAAAAAACAATTCTAAAACAATTGTAGAACCTCTTGAAATTTCAATAAGTTACATTCGCTACTTGTGATGGATATCTTGATAACAGACAACATGCCTTTAGGTCAGACCGTGGTACTGACTCTTACTTTGTAGAATTAGAGAGATATCTGTCCAATCGCGATGAGCAAGTTTCCACGCACTCAACATGAATAAGTATTCTAAATGATAATTAGGTGTAAAACCAGCTAAATTTAAAATATTTCAGTCAGTTTATATGCACTTGTCTGACATTTCAACTGTGTCAAACCAATTGAAATAAGTGTTATACAATTAAAATTGATCTGCTGTTTGGTAGATGGAATGTAAATGTTTCAAATATATTTTACAATGGGATTTCATTTGAATAAGATTTGAAGTAATTTACATTTGCAATTTATGTGTCCAAACAAATGCAGTAAAATTAAGTGTAAAACACTTTAGTATAACGTTATTATGCTCTCCGCAAGGCTAAAACTGATAAGCCGAATTGAAAACCTTGCAGTAAAAACTATTTTGCTGCAGAGTCCGCATTGTCTTGACTGTCTCATGAAATTTTAGGTCAGTTTTCTTCATTTTTAGAAAAACAATTTGAAACTTGCAAATAAGTTGTACCAGGTTTATCTGGTTGAAATGAACGTAAAACTTGACGACATGAGAATATTATCATAAAAGTTTCAGAAATACATCATTACATACGCAATGATAACAAAAATCAAATCAGATAATTTGTATTCGGTTTTTATCTCGCGAAAAAATTAACAGACCTGACATCACTTTTCAAAGATATTGAACGAAAAGTTAAGTTCATCATAGTTACTCTTATAGTTATATATTATCGCTTGAGCAACTTGTTTTTGCAACTAAAGCACATGGGCTCACCGAAATAATACATACAGAGCGTATCACAAATGTCGGGTTCACTAAGATGAATGACTAAACTGTATTGTTGTTTAATTCAACTAGTTTGATAAAAATAAAAACAAAAATTTCTCTTTTCAATATTTACATGTTTATATTTCCATTTATTTAGATAAAATAAATCATTACGTTGGGTGAACCATTTTCTTTTCAACACACTGTTACCCTCGATGCCATATTGGAAAACAATTGAAAAACAATTCATTTCAAGATTTTTCAGATTAATTGAAACATCAATATGATTAATATCGTCTGAAAAGGTGTATGAATGTTTGATAACTTTCGTGTACATATTTTAAACACTCTCCCGATCATATTCATTGAAAAGAATAGATTGTTATTTGCATAGAAATTCAAGTACAATCATCAAAATACGTACATTCAAAGGCGCTTGAAAATTTCAGGCGTACGAAGAAATGTTTCACCATAAAAATGCAGTTCGTTGTCGACTTTCTATTTACTAAAACATAAAAGATCAATTCTACAATATGTAGTATTACCATTTATTTATGTGCAATATATTTTCAAAGTTCCATGTTTGTGTTACGGGCAGTTGTATTGAAAATCAAATGTGAATCTTATTCATTAGAATGTTTGCTATGTTTTTGTAAACATGAATTCAATTCTTGTTTACATTACGTAGTAGTTCCCATGAGTTTCACAATCGTTTTTTCGCTAATTTTAATTGCTGCATTTGTAATGGGGTCGATGCATGAGTTTTTGTATTAGTTGCACAATAATTGTGAATAAATGTTCGTGACAACGGAAGAACTTAAAGATATGTTGCACAACACAGAAAAATTGCGCTTTTTCCAAAACACAACAGTTACTACAATAGTAATATGAGCTAATTTGACAAATTGTACAATCTGTAGAAAAATACAGGACAGCAACTTAACGTGCTACTCGGGCTATAACTACTAGTGCAACGTGGGCAAGTTGGTGATTTGCTGCACAATTGTTTTAGATATACTGAAAATTGTTCTATAGTGATTTTTTCGGTATTATCGTGAAACTTAACAGGTATAAGTTGCACAACCGATTTTAATATATTTAAAAATCTTTTTGGACATATCTAACATAAAAAACAATTCTAAAACAATTGTAGAACCTCTTGAAATTTCAATAAGTTACATTCGCTACTTGTGATGGATATCTTGATAACAGACAACATGCCTTTAGGTCAGACCGTGGTACTGACTCTTACTTTGTAGAATTAGAGAGATATCTGTCCAATCGCGATGAGCAAGTTTCCACGCACTCAACATGAATAAGTATTCTAAATGATAATTAGGTGTAAAACCAGCTAAATTTAAAATATTTCAGTCAGTTTATATGCACTTGTCTGACATTTCAACTGTGTCAAACCAATTGAAATAAGTGTTATACAATTAAAATTGATCTGCTGTTTGGTAGATGGAATGTAAATGTTTCAAATATATTTTACAATGGGATTTCATTTGAATAAGATTTGAAGTAATTTACATTTGCAATTTATGTGTCCAAACAAATGCAGTAAAATTAAGTGTAAAACACTTTAGTATAACGTTTCGATTTTTATCGGATCTACTGTAAGTCTACCCCCATACACTGGTAATGCCTTGAACTGATGGTACATACATTCATTCATATCCCAATAGTTGGCTAAACACTTTTACAGTTTTACTTTGAAAATCATGGGAATGTTGCGGAATGTGTGCCAAAAAATCATTTTATCGGATGAGGTACATTTTCATCTCGGCGGGTATGTTAATAAGCAAAATTTTCGCATCTGGGGGACGGAAAACCCGCACGTTATCATGGAGTAGCCGATGCATTCTCAGAGAGTGACGGTTTGGTGCGGATTTTGGTCTGGCGGCATCATTGGGCCATTTTTCTCTAAAAATGAGGCAGAAGCCGCCGCCACGGTCAATGGCGAGCGCTACCGCGCCATGATTAGCGATTAGTTCTTCCCGTTACTTGAAGAGGAAGACTTGGACACCATTTGGTTCCAACAAGACGGCGCTCTGTGCCACACAGCCAACGCTACGATCGATCTTCTGTGCACAGTCTTCGAAGATCGAATTATCAGTAGAAATTCGGATGTCATTTGGCCGCCTCGGAGCTGTGATTTGACGCCGTTAGACTATGTGGACAAGCCAGAGACAATTCAAGCCTTGAAGGACAACATTCGTGCAGCCATAGCTGAAATAAAGCTGCATACAATCGAAAATGTACTAACAAACTGGTCCGACCGTATGGCGCACTGCAAGGCCAGCCGAGGCAGCCATTTGAATGAAATTATATTCCACAATTAACCGGAAGGGTTGTACTTCAATATGAACAAATAAATTTTGAAATCGGATGAACCGTTTGTGTTTTATTGCATGTTTAAAAAAAAGTTACATGGCGAACCCTGTACCTTCTTAGTAACCTCTGAGTTCCAAAAAGTATATGTGCTCGTAACGTATTTGACTTAACTTTCCTCGACACATCTAATCTACAATACTTTAGGCTTTCACCAATAGCTAAGAAATTCGTAGGCCCGTACCAAGCGGGATTTACTGGAGCCCGCGCCACTACGGATCACATATTCGCGATAAGACAAGTACTCTAGAAGTGTCGTGAACCCACGCATCACCTATTCATTGGTTTCAAAGCGGCATACGACACTATCGATAGATAACAGCTATGGTAGATCATTCAAGAATACGGTTTTCCAGATAAACTGACGCAATTGATCAAAGCAACGATCGATAGAGTGATGTGCTAGTCCGAGTATCTGGGACGCTCTCGAGTCCTTTCGAATCTCGGAGAGGGCTACGTCAAGGTGATGGACTCTTGTTCAATATTGCTTTGTTAGGTGTGATTCGAAGAGCGATGATCGACACGAGTGGCACGATCTTCCGAAAGTCCGTACAACTTTTTCGGCTTCGCTGACGATATTGATATTGTGACATTGTGCATTGTATTTTTTGAAATCGTTTATTTACATCAGAACCAAAATTCTAGACCATGATGCAGGAACTGGAACTGAATTCAAGTTCCGAATTTAGTTCAGCATACAGGTTCAGAATTCTGAAACTAAAATTGGGAATTAAATCATGAAACAGAATTCAGGAATTAAGTTACGAACCAGAATTCAAGAGATCAATTCTGGTTCAGTTTCAGTTCCAAAAACTAGTAAAGAAACCAGTTCCAGATTTCATAGTTAGGATTAAGTTCCAAAGTCAAAGACCAGTATTCAGAAGCTGAACGCGATTACTGATTAAAGACTCGCCACGACGTCCGAAAAGCAAATGAGTGCGCGACCTGATCGTTTGAGGTTTCATGCCACGCAGAAGGTCTGTTTTTACTGCAGTTGGTGGAAGGTCATCACCACGACGACCAGTTCCGTGTAAAGCGCAAGAACAAATCTAGGTTGATTTTTCATTAGGGCGTATAAGCAAGTGACAGTTTCTCTTTAACCACTCTCTCTTTCGATTATTGTGATGTGATTAAAAAGATTTTCTTTGATATCACTATTCTGTTTGAAAGTCGAAAGTTTCGGGTATCATTTCATGCAAAGAGTTGAGTGATAATCGTGGAAACCGCTTGGTAATTAAGAGAAGAGAAAGTAAACAAAGGGAAACTGCAACTTGCTTATACGCCCTTTTGAAAAATTAACCGAGAAATGCCGATTTTTTAACAATGTTTACCTTTAGTACTCGTCCAGTTGAACATCGGGACTAATATGACTACCTCAAAACCGTTGTTACGGGTACATTAATTCCGATGAAGATGGTGGACAGTCATGGGATGGGGAGGATCGAGCGTATATTAAAATCGATCGAAATTTTCTGAAGAAGACACAACAGATCTGACTTGTAGATTGATTTTTTTCAAGTACTTATCGATGAGATGCATTTAAGAACCATCCCGACTCGCCAACACATCCCGAACCGGAGCCTCAGGCGGTTTACCTAGGAACCTGAGGAATTCCAATAGCTTCGATCTGATGTCGCGATACTCTACGCACGACCACACGACATGCTCGATGTCCTGATAACCGTCGCCACAGGTGCAGACATGAGCCGTGACATAACACGAATGAAATCGCGACTCACGTTCATCCCCCTGAACCAAGGTTTCGTCGGTACCCTAGCGATAATAGAATGTGACCATCGTCCCAGTTCGCCATTGCTCCATGAAGTTTGCCAACTTTCGAGAGTTTTCTGACGAGAGAATCTGACAAATTCATTGAAGCAGATTAATCTTTCATAAATACCACCTTCTAATGCGCCCACCTTAGCCAACGGGTCAGGCTTTTCATTGCCCGGAATGGAGCAATGCGATGGGACCCAGACTAAGGATATCAATTAAGACCGTACAGATATAGCTTTCAAGCGTTCTCGTATTTTCCCCACGAAGTATGGGGAAACTTTCCTGGTTTCATCGCCCGGAGAGAATGATTGACGATGTCGAAGCCTGTGGACTCGTTGATGTTTAATCTATTAATGTAAAACACGTTTTCACAGTTGACTGCTAAATTTATTATAAAAGATATTAGGGGTCACTTGAGGGCGTATGTGATCCGGAATTCCACGAATCTCTTCTCTCTTGGATGTGTCGAAAAACACAGTAGAATCAGAAGTATCAAAGGAATGAAAACGAAGAAGGATTGATGCTCTGAGCCATGTAATCAAAATACAATGACATAAAATCAATTATTCAAAAACTGGACCGATTTTCGATAAACCAAAAACTTTTAAGTTTTCGCAATTAATTTTGTCACCAACTAAATGTTCTCAGAATTTTAAAAATTTTCTTTGGATTTTGAAATGTATAAACGGTTACTGTTCCGTTCCACGGGGATGATCATAGAACTGAAAAACGTGTTTAATCCACCTAGCAGTGAGATGATACCTTTTTTTACCAATCTGCATGTGTTTTTTGCATGAATATTCTTCGGTGTTTAAGTTTTCATGACATTATTTTAATGACCGTCGTTTTAAGCGACAATTTGAGATTTTAATCACTCATTACTCTGTAATGTCGAAACTGCAAATCGGATCGAATTTAAATCTAGAAGTGTGATAATCGATTAAAGATGCCATGATATGTAAGTTCCACTTTAGAGTTTACGGTAATTTAAGGTACTTCCAGAGCCGGTATTCAGGAACCAGCATAACCCAAACCGATTCGTATGGCCATATGACGAATAAATTACAACAGTTTTGAGTCCAACTTTGAAGCTCAATCCCATCTTCTATATCGGTTTGAATTTTAAAAATTCATCATCATGTAATTCGAGAACCGGAAGTCATAATTGGATAAAATTAATTAATTTTGTATATAAGTTTATTTTAATTTGAATTTTTGTTTCTGATATTTGATTAGGCTTTTTTTGAGAAAACGATTGAGCTTTGAGAAACGATTTTATACTGGAACCGGAATTCTAAAATCGGTATGGCCGAAGTCTGATAAATTCACCTGAATAGCTGTATAGTTTACATTTGTTTCAAAATATTTGAAAATCAGTGAAGACATCTTTGAGAAATCATAGCAGGAATTAAATTTTTAGGTGCCTTCTGAATCGACAAAAAGTTAATTTTTTTATCGGCTATCCAAATCTGCTAACCCGATAAACCTGATTAATTTATGTGGAATAGACATTTTTATACCAATCACCCTGTATCCCCGAAACCGGATGTTGGATCTGGCTGAAGAGCAAAATGTTTTATAAAATCTTGAAACTTTTCATTTGAATCTTAGATGATTCTTAGAATTCATTTGAATCTTAGATCGATTCAGCCATCTACGAGTAGAATGAGTTACACAATTTTGATTTCGTTTCATATGTCATCCTGTAGTTCCGGAACCAGAGGTCGGAACCAAACATAATTCAGGAACTTTGTTTGGGAGCATACGAATTTTCGTATGAATCTGAATTTGTAGAAAAGAAATTTTCCGAGAAAATTGAGTGAAATTATTTGTCACACACGCATTTGCTGATCTCGACGAACTGATTCGAATGGTAAATGGATGTTATGTTCTTCCAGCATTTATTGCTGTAAGTAGTTTTAAACAATATAATTAAAAAAAAATCTGCCATCATCTGGTTTATATATGTCATATTCGAACGATTATGTTGCCAAAAACGAGCCGTGCTAAAATCGGTCCGAGGCTAAATGTCATGGAAAAGGATGCTGTACACAGTCTTTTTGGTACTTAGAAACAATTGTATGTAACAGAATAAAAAATCGTGTTTTCCGTTGCTCCCAAGCATTGCTTTGTCATACAGCGCTCAAAACTCCTACTGCTGGAATAGGGGGAAAAGTCGTTTACACAAAAATTTCGATATCTCCGTTAAAAATGGACGGATTTTAACAATCTATGGCTTTTTGGATAGGTATTATCGTGCGGAATCTAAGTCTGAAAACATATTCTGTTTTCAAGGTCAATTGTGACAGATACTGTCAAAAAAGTGAAAATTTTGACATAAAACTTCGTATAACTCAAAAAGTAAACATCCGATCTCAAAACCATTCAATAGCGTTTTGGGTGACGGGGAGACCTTTCATTTGCGACTAGTTTGATCAAAATCGGTCCAGCCATCTCTGAGATCTCGACCTCTTAGTTGACAACACACATACAGACACACACACATACACACACACACACACACAGACATTTGCTCAGTTCGTCGAGCTGAATCGATTGGTATATGTCATTCGGCCCTCCGGGCCTCGGAAAAATTTTCGAAAGTTTGAGCGAATTCTATACCTATTTTTTATATATATAAAAAAAGGTAAAAATAGTGTTTTTCTGCAAAATTTCACAAAGAATCTGAAAATGCTACTCAAAATTATAAAACTTTTAATGGTTATGTGCCCTAGCACAAAATTGGGCTAACCCCTGAATGATATAAAACTTTTGCCAAACTAACCGAAATTTGAATAAGTTTACGAAAACTTTTCAGCAGCTGTTGTTTCATATTGTGGTGGTGTGAGAAATGCTCGGTGAGTTCGGTGGCATTATAACGAGAGCAAAAATTACTTATCAAATAATGACATGAATTTATACAACATTGGGTTTTGTGTCGTTGAATACAATAAAATGAGTATTGAAGAATTTTTTTTCATTTTTTATGTAACTGTCATTTATAATGCTAGTAATGTCCAACTCTTTTGAGCTCAATGCATTGATGTTGCTGAAGCAATAATGCTTCGTTATGTAATAACAATAGGTAATACTTCAGATTGTACGAATTCATTATAGCAAAACTAACAAATAAACATAGACAGGCTACAGAATGAAATGAATACACGCCAAGCAGTATCGTTCATTTACAGCATTTAGAAAATTTGGAATTATTTTGATAAAGCACATGCTATAGAATATAGTGGTAATGTTATCTCATTGTTCAACATATTTAAAAAATTTAATTTCTATATTCGTTTGCGACTGATTCGCATAAGCTATTAAAATTTGTATGTTCATGTTCCGAACTCATTGGTAAATAATATATGATGCAAAACGTCACACAACGGCAACTAAGCTCAATTGGAATGGAATATATTGACAGTGAATGTCCAGTTATTTCTTAAGCAGCCCTTACACGTGACAATATTATTGCCAATCCAAAATATTGTCAATACCGTCAATCCAATTGACTTGGTAACTTGAGTCCGCATTTTTCGAGAAAATCAAGCGTTTGGAGCTTCAAATATTGCAAATGAATATTAAAATATAGAGAGAAGAGATTATTACACATATTTAAAGCGACCCTTACACGAGACAATATTATTGTCAATACAAGGAGTATTGACAATACTTTTGATCGTGTAATGGAAACTTCATTGGATTGACGAAAATATTGTTAAAAAAATCAAAACTGCTCATCAATCCAACAATACTTTCTCTCCAGAGAGAAACTGTTAAATATGTGCAATAATCTCTTCTCTCTATATTTTAATATTCATTTGCAATATTTGAAGCTCCAAACGCTTGATTTTCTCGAAAAATGCGGACTCAAGTTACCAAATCAATTGGATTGACGGTATTGACAATACTTTGGATTGACAATAATATTGTCACGTGTAAGGGCGGCTTAACAGTTTCTCTCTGGAGAGAAAGTATTGTTGGATTGATGAGCAGTTTTGATTTCTTGACAATATTTTCGTCAATCCAATGAAGTTTCCACTACACGATCAAAAGTATTGTCAATACTCCTTGTATTTACAATAATATTGTCTCGTGTAAAGCGACCCTTACACGAGAAACTGTTAAATATGTGTAATAATCTCTTCTCTCTATATTTTAATATTCATTTGCAATATTTGAAGCTCCAAACGCTTGATTTTCTCGAAAAATGCGTACCCAAGTTACCAAGTCAATTGGATTGACGGTATTGACAATACTTTGGATTGACAATAATATTGTCACGTGTAAGGGCCGCTATTTATAGTCGACAAATCACCATGCGTGAAATACATATTTCTCTGACAATGTATTATACAAAAAGTTGCTGACCATGCATAATTTTTTCGAACAATTTTTTTTTTGTAAAAAAAACTATCCGAATACGTAAAATTATTTTTTAACACGTCAACACCATATTCGTGGACCAGGTCACATATAGTGTCCTAATTTCCTCGAGAAGATCCCTGTGAAAGCATTAGTCGAACATTTAATTTAGAATTTGTTTAGATATGACTAAATCACCTTCTAGCTATTATTTATTTGTTGCTATACATACGTTTCAATTCTCATTCGAAATATAGCATGAAAAACAAGTTCAAAATCTTTTCTCTAATGGGATTGATATACAAGGTACAATTTGAAAGTTCCAGGTAAACAGCGCGGCTCCTAGTGTCACCAACTGTCTAGTCCTGGAACTTTCCGTCAATTGTGGAGTCCTGGAACTTTTGAATTGTACCTTGTACAACGAAAATATGTTTCTGAGACTCGAAATTCATGCAAAACACCTTATTTAAATAATAGTCCGTAATAATTTAACGCTCCGCTACAAAACATGAATCGGTTCTTGCAATTTTCCGATTTCGGCATTTTTTTTCTTCTTCAATTAGAACAACTACCACATCACTGTGAAAACAAAGATTGTCAGATGAACTTGCCTCACTCGGCAGTGTCGGGTCTGGCCGATGCTGCCGTGTCGTGATTTCAAATGAAATTTATTTGAATCCAATATCTAATTCCTGAATAACGGATTTGTTGAGTGCGAATGGCTGGAAACTCCAGAAAATCTTTAACTTTTAATACAATTGGTTTTTACTTAATTCAAAATTCTGGAACCCTTAAGTTCTCAAAGTACTGTTTGACAGTAGAACGGTGCCAGATCTTATCAACATTTCAACATCAACCAAATCAAAATCGCCCAAAGTTCATTGAGTTTAAAAGCACAGAAAAGTGTGTAACTACAGCAGAGCAAAGAAAATGCTCATAAATATAAAATACATTTCTTCGAACTGCTACATTTGCCAGATGTCTCACCATGCAACACCCAACCGTTATTTTCCCAGTCACAATGGACACGTGTGACATACGAAACCCGACATCCTTAGCAACGAGTCCTTCGTTAGATCGATTCACATGATAATACTTTCGCTTGTTGTTTGATGTTAAGATTTTGTTTCTTTCGATTCGTAGTAGTAAATCATGCTTAAATTGAAGAAAAAATTTAAAAACAAGTTCAAATCTTCGAAAATTGAAAATCACCCAAATGATTTCAGTGCCGTTGAGTATTGTTTCAGTCCGGATCCATCACCGGCTCCGCCACCGAGTGCTTCAGGAAAATCCGACATTTCAAACAGTGACAGCAATGTGAATTCACTTGGACCGGGACCAACACCCGTAACATTCGAAGAAACCGAAGGCAGCTCCATTAGCGTTCTGGATTCATCACCAACGAATTATAACTGTTGCTACAATTATAACTTCAGTTTCAACTACAATTTTTCTCCGCCAGCTCATGGATGCACAGGCGATCATTTGCCTCCGAATGGGCGTGATGAAGAAATATGTGAAGAGTTGAGTAAGTTTGACAGCGATAACAATTTTGTTTCCGAGAGTTCGAATCAACCGACTAAAAAAAGTCGAACTGGAAGGAAGATTAGGCCAATTTCCACTGATAAGAGCAAAAGAAGTACCTCCAGTATGTCGTCTAAAGCTACGCCAGGAAATGCAAGGTTAATTGGAGCCAGTGGCATTAGGGCGCCTCGTTGCCTATCGACAAGTGATCTTTCCACTTACAAAGGCAGTGTGTTCAGTGAGACAAGTCAAGATTATCAAAACATTTGTAGTCGATTGAACTCAGTGAGAGTTTCCGAAATACTAGACCAAAAGGGAGCAAACTTAACAGATCACGATCGAAGGATTCTGCACTGTATGGTCCTTAAGCGAATCAAAGAGATTGAACGACTTGAGGAATCGGTTTTAGCGAAACAGTGCTGGGAACAGGAGAAACTTTACAGAAAATCACTTCTCGATGAACAAGAGCGTAACTACAAAAGAGCGATACGTCAAAAAAGAAACATTGAACAGATTGAGATTCGCAACCGCAAGCAACGATTGGAACGTCTTGAGAAACAACAAATTGAGAAGATCCAGAATGAAATAACTGAAAAAGATATTCGCTCTAATAGTTTGCTTAAAACATTGGAAATACAGAAGGGCATTAAGGAGTGTGAAAAGAAAACCCGGGAATTGAAACGTATGGAGGATACTACGATCAATCAGGAAGAAAAAGTACTGGACAAGGACATTTGGCGCCAGTCGCTGGTTGATCATTTAGAGGAACGTGTGCAAAGAGCAGATGAGATGCGTCATCGGGTTCTTGAGGTCTATCAGCGTCGTCTCAAAATCGACAACCAGCTGGAGAGGAAAATACATTCAAACAATTTAAAACAAACACTGGAGCAGGAGCGTTACAAATTAATGAAACTGAAAGAACGCATTTTGTTGAGAGAAAGTCGCTTCCAACGGTTCAAAGATAGCAAAAATCGCATTTTCGACCATCTGAAGAATCGTGCGAAAACGACCGCTGCCCTAAGAGACATGGTAAAGCACTCAATCAGCCCAGACACCTGTCCGAAAACTATATCAGGAAATCAACGACCGGTTAGTGTTTTGCGAGTAAAATAAGTCTGCAATATAGTTATCGTCAATTCAGTACACCTATAGCATGAAACAATTTGCATGTGTCCTCGACCAAGAAAATTGAGAATATAATTGCTTCAAACAAACACCAAGTAATATCTTAATTTTTGTGTATCTTGGATAATTATAATTCGATAAATTTCTATTTGTGGTCAAACTGTTATAGGACTATTCACACCGGCTGTAATTGCGAGACTGATCCTCATTTTATATTATGAACACAATCAAGATCAACATAAAATTAATCTTCAAAGTACGACAGAAAAACAGTAAAACAAAACACAATTGGTTAGATATAGTTTAATAAAACATAAAGCCACGTATGTTACAAGTTGTTATATAACGCGACCAACTGCACAATTCTGACGATTAAAGGCGTACAAAGATACGTTTATTAGCACAGTACGCGAGTTCGTCAGAGTTGGTCAGCTGAATCGTCAGATATCGGATGTGATATTGATACTTATCCGATTGTCGTTCAGTATTACTATCTCTTCCTTTGTGATAGTGTTTCTAATAATTGGAGCCGTTAGTTGTTTATCAACAGCACCTTGTTTTGCATCAGTTTCTGGATCGGTCAGGAATTGCTGCGATGATGAAAATGTCGTCGAAAGGTCTGTAAGCTGGTCAAGTATTTCTAAAATCAAAAAAAAATCATCATTTGAAACATAAAGCTTTTGAATCAGTGCATTCCAACCAGTGATCTGAAAATCAACATCACTTCGATAACTATCCAAAAGCTCTGCCGTCTGCTTGCAGTGTTTCTTTTTAAAAATAGCTACCCTCAGACTATTCCTTTTTAACAGTTTATTTTTGCGTATTGAACATCCTGAACTTTTTTCCGGTGTAGTTTCGGCACGTTGTCGTATCTCACTGGTTAAATCCGCGAAGCTTTTTGTTGCAGATACAGACGCAATGAAATTACCTTGCCTGGAACGGGATACTCTTCTGCTACAATAAAGAATACTGCTCTTTGATGGTTGCAATAAGCTATTAGCGAAAAACTCTTGAACAGTTATATCGACTTTCTTTTCTTCGTCTGTACGAGCGTATTCGGCAACAGACGACTGCGGCAAGTCTTCCTTGATTGCCTTCTTTTGTTTACCAACACTAATTGTTTGTTGAACCTTGCTTAATTTTGACCTAAGTATGCGAAATCTTTTTATAATCCGCTCCTCTGTAGCATCAGGATCGTTCTCGAAACACTTCACTATTGCCTTGCACTCGAGAATCATCGTTTTTAAATCCTCAAAATGTATGCTCAAAGGTTCCTCGACTAACGCTAAATCTACCGAGTTGTACTCTAAATGTTGTTTAAAGATTTCACATTTACGAACCAAGATCAAGGCATCCTTTGCGTCAAAGTTGAGATTAAGTAAATCTATTCCACCTTCCAGAATTTCTATCAAAGACAGCGCGAAAGCATTGCTGTCAATTATTCGTTGCACGTGGTACCGCAGTGATGATAGCTCTTCCGACCAATGATCTTCCAGTAGGTTCGAATGAAGATCACAAGATGTGAAAAATGATGGAACTAGGTAGGAATCTAAAGCTTCGATCGACGCAAGACAACTTCTGATTGTCGACGCAGCTAAAATTTGAGTTACAGAGATTTATGCGTGATAATAGATAAAATGATTCGCCGGTGAACGACCAAAATGGTTAAAGCCGGGGTAAAATAAATGATATAAAAAAAAGATAAAATGATTACCTTTATAATTATCAGCATATGATATCGCAAACAATCCAACTTGCATTATTTTGTCCACTGTGGCATCAAAATGGGCTATGGCGTCACTAATCTCTTTCTCGCCTGCTTTCTTTCCGATTAGCTCTCTAATGTTTCCTATCAATGTCTGGTCCAATTCACTAAATGTTTCAAAAACTAGTTGTAAAAGGCAGTCATTGACTTGACCTTCCAATTGAAAAATTGCACTTTCTAGGATACTAGCTTTTAAACGACGATTTTGAACCTTCAGGATTTCTTCCCCTTCAACAAGCACTGATTCTTTTTCCAATGCAATGCATTCTTTGAGTAGCTTCTGACAAACCAATTTTAGTTCTGCTTTGTCCTCCTCCTTAAGTACATTTCCAAAAGAAAGAGTTTGACTTATAAGAGCTTCTATAACTGATCTGATTTTTGTCAATTCCATCATTGCTTCTGCATCTCGTTCTATACAATTGATCTGACCGTTTTCAAAAGGAATCGCTAATGGGCCAACTAAACTAAGTGCCAAATCCAAAACGCTAACGAAATTAGATTCTGTTGTGTTTTCCAGTTCAGCAGATTTTCCATCTTCGGCCAAGATTTTTATCTTTGCCATACACCAAATTATTCTATCTAAAAAGCATTGTCTGGAAGCCTTAAATTAAACAAATAAATATTCAGCACCTTAAGCATTTTGTTAGTAGAACTTTGGGTTATACGCACCGGTAAAGCACAATGTTTCTCTTGCTCTATTATTATCGCACGCTCAAGCCACCGAATACAGACTACAATCTGTGACAGGCACAAGCAAATAATTTCTATGGCTCCCGCGTTGTTGCATCCTTCAAATACTAGAAATTTATGCAGCACTCGGAATAGTTTAAACAGGTCTCCACAAACACTCTGTTGTTAAGTTTTACTTTATAAATTCTGCATAATTTAATAGATATAACATACGTACATTCAACCAAACGATGCCGCTTCGTTTTGAAGAAACAAAACCACGATACAAGTTAAGTTGTACATTATGAAGAATTTCCTGTAGTTCTGTTATCATTATGCTAACCTATCAACTGCCACTATGCCTGCAAAAGGTCTAACACAGCAATATCAACCAAACCAACGGTTACTGAGTTGCATTTGCTACATGCATCGAATTGGAACAATTCAAAACATGCAATATGTCACCTTATGACCGATGCGCTACCTTCATTTGAAATTCAGAAACAATGTATAAAATACACGCAGTCAAAAAATAACTCAGTATGTCATAGCAAAGGTTGTAATAAACAAAATATACAAATTTTCACAACGATTGATAATTGGCACAATGACGCTGCAATGAAATGTAGAGGCGCTGCTTGTTTAGAGATGATACTTTCAGCAAGAGCTGTCAAATCGATAGGATATTTTTTTAAAACTACTTTACCCTTGTAACGATTTCCCATAAAAACGGGCATATTCATTTGAAAAATCATAGTAGAAGTGGAAGAAAAAGTTTTTACTCTGAGGTGGTAAGGTTGATCTTAATTTATGGGACGAAAAATAACGTTTATTTAGAATTTATCATTATACTTGGTTCAACGTTAACGTTTTATTTCCGAAGTTTTCTTTGAAGTGTTTGGTCGTGTCGTTGGTAAAACCAAATACAAATTATAATACGGAGTACTCCGACAAATTTTCAAGGACACATTTTGCATCGTGCGGTACCTTGTCATGATACACTGTCAGAGTGACAATGTACTTTAACGAATTTCCTATAAAACTAGCAACACTGAAGGGTAAGAACAAGTTCACTATAGTTACTGTTTATTATAGTGAAAAATATGTAAACATATTACTTACATATTTTGATCCTTAGGAAAACTATGGAGCGAAATTTCGGACGACCCTGTTCGTGTGTCACATCCGTCTACTAAGCAACTTCTCACCATTTCGAAAGCTTCTCGGTTTATTAGCCGGCGATATTTAGACTGATTGTTGCAGTCTAATACAGCAACGATAAACAAACAAGTTTGTTTTGCACCGTAGCAACTAGCATAAAGTGTTACCAGAAACGATCTCCTTTCACATTTTCACACTATCGCAACGGAAGGGAGATATTTGCTAGGCTTACTTGTTCATGCTGTGAACCAAACATTGGCGATTCGTTTATATGGGACTTAGGGGTATTATTATTTGTATTTGGTAAAACTATCAATGGTGCAATTCGGTAACTCTTATAGCTAATTTTTTTTATATCATATATTTTACCCCGGCTTTAACCATTTTGGTCGTTCACCGGCAGCTAAAATTGATTAGATGCTAAATCTGTGAAAAATCTCTTCTAAAGATAGCTTACTGAACAAAACCCCATTTGTGCCGGAATTCGGCCAGAATTCCGGCAAAAGTCTGGCAACAATACAGCCCGCTTATGAGAAATTCTGGCAACCGTCAGAAGGCTGGCTGCATTCCGGCTGCTGTCGAAATTATCCTGGCGAAATTGTGTCATTATCTCGCCATACGTACGCCTCTTTCTTTTTTCTTTTTTCTTTTTTGTACGTACAAAAACGAATCTTGAGACGAGGTAAATGAGATTGAAATATGGGTATGTTCGGTAGTGAGAAATCAATGTTATTGGCAATAACATTTTCCATGATTAGTATATATGAATGGCAATAAATTATTGCCTTTCATATGTATCTTTTATTGAAAAAAAAAACCAAGACGCTTTAAATGTAGAACCGATTCAAAACGGTTCTGCCAATCTTGTATGGCAAGAATCCGACAGAAAAGAACCATTAATAACCGCTAGGCGAAATTCTCTGCCGGAAGCGGTTGTTGCATTGTTGCCAGAATTCCGGCAAAAATGGCTGGCAGACATAGCAAGCCGTCTGGGGGGAAATCTGCCCGCCGCGTACAAGTGGGTCATACCAAAGACATCATATTAACAAGATATCCAGCTCTCACATTTCCTGAACAAATCATTGGCAACAACATTTTTTGCGAGCATGGCGCCCTCAGGCGAGTTCGCATCGAATCTCGTACACAGAAGTAGGGAAGAGAAATGTCAAATTCGTGCGCGCCAAAACAGCAGCACTGCGCACCCATACAATTTGTATGATATGTTGAATGTGACACTGTGCGATGGCGTTGCTGAACTAAAGATTGATTTCGCTCCAAGCTGACAGGGTCTGGTCATACTCATAATTGTACACTGAAAATAATTTGCACGTTAGCATCATTTGCAAAGAATTTGAACTATCACCACATCCCACATTATCAGATCCGAATGAATTCCGAATCGGAGAGAGATCTTTATTCGGAATTCCAAGTGGAAATAATAATGAATTCCGAATAAATTCCAACTCCGATGCAACAACCGATCCCGAATGAATTTCGCCTACAACCGGTTGATTCGGAAATCGTAAGTCGCCTGACTTTTACACTAACACATTCATAACATAAGCGAATATTCAATGACATTTATAATGTCCCTGTCAATAGGGTTGATCGAGCACCCAAATCAGGCAAAAATTCTAGCACTGAACCGATCGAGCACTAGAAATTCATGCAGTCGAGTAAGAATTCATTGCTCATTCCGTCATTTCGATAATGTGGGATGTAGAACACATGAAATTCATGAAAGTATACACTTAACTCATAAAATGAGTGTAAAAATTGTAAATATTTAGTGGAAAATATGTCACATTTATCTGAAATGCACATCAAAACGATAAGATATATCGTTACCTCTAGATTCTATATGAAATTCATATGAATGTCACATTGTTTTCCATATAGATTTCAGTTGAAACACGGTTGGCCGAATCAAGTGTATGGCACATACATTTGTGCTGTACTTACTTCCACTAGAAAATGAAGTGTTTAACACATGTAGTTCGATTCAAGAGCAAAACACATCACATCTAAGGGAAAAACACATCAAGGCCAAGAGACAAATAATCTAATCTTGCATCTTAGTGAACTGCCACATGAAATCTTAAAACAAATTGCTTTGCCCGAATAAAAAATGTTGCAGAAAAACAATACGATCTGTTGTTACAAAACCTTCCACAATTTTGCTGTGACCATTAAAAAAATACTATTCAAATAATTGTGAACATGCTTTTTACAACAGAATGTATAGGTTGTTAAGTATCGTAACAATTCAAATCATAAAATTTTCTCATACATAGGGTAACAGAAGTATTTTGGCCATTTTAGGATTGATTTTATTTTGGCCCACTTTGAATAAATATCCACCAAATGATGTAGTATCTTTGAAAAACCCTTCCGCAATAGGTAATTTAATGTGTTTACCTTCAAATTTATGTAACATGAGTTACTTCACATCAATTAAATCCGATAAAATCGATAAAGTTTGTTAGGTGGGCCAAAATATATGAAGTGGTCAAAATACCTCTGTTACCCTATTGTTTGAAACACCACGTGTACAATAAATTCAATTGTGAATCATAGAAACAATATATTGAATCGTTGGAAATGAAACAAATCTTGTCAAGATACAATAGAATTTATTGAAACCTATAAATGTAATTGTGAATCAATTGTTTATACTGTACAATCAATGGTTTATATTTTACTGGTGGTTATGTATTGAAATGAAAAAGCATATTAAATTAATGTGCTATTTACATATGAATCGATTGTGCAAATTTTTATCAGTGTACTTCTCGTTTTCATGTATGTACACTGAAAATCATTTCTACCTATTTTTTGAGGAGATATCACTCATTAGCGGCCCTTACACGATCATTAAAAGTGTCATTACTAAAAAGTAATGACACTTTTAATGATCGTGTAAGGTCTACGAGTTCAGTAATGACACGAGTAATGATGGAATTCCGGATTTTCCATCATTACCAACATTATTTCTTCTTCTTATTTCTTCTGTGGAAGTGCTGAATATCTTTAGAACTATACGCGAAAAAATGACAAAGTATAGATTTAAATGGTTAATATTTCATTAACCTTAACGTTTCAATGGCAAATCCAATTTATTTTCAGCTAAACGAAAATAAAAATATTGCTATTACTATTGCTGGAGTAGTTACAAATACTCATCATTAATAATGAACGTGTAATGCTAAAAGTAATGATGTACAGTAATGCAGTAATGACGAGTGTTTGAGCAGAAGTGTCATTACTTAGTAATGACACTTTTAATGATCGTGCAAGGGCCGCTATTAGATACCCTTACCCGAGTCAATTAAAATGGCATTACTAAAAATTAATATTATTTTAATGAACGTGTATGGTGCAGTAATGACGAGTTTTATATCAAATTTGAAATACATAATTAGTTAGTCATCATTAAAAATGACAAAAATAATTCTTGTGCAAGGGCCGCTATTGTCGAGCTCTTCTATAAGCTACCCAAAATTAGGTCGTTTCTGTTCAAACTTTGAGATGATCGGTAAAAATGAATAGTGGCCCTTACACGATCATTAAAAGTGTCATTACTTAGTAATGACACTTCTGCTCAAACGCTCGTCATTACTGCATTACTGTACATCATTACTTTTTAGCATTACACGTTCATTATTAATGATGAGTATTTGTAACTGCTCCAGCAATAGAAATAGCAATATTTTTATTTTCGTTTAGCTGAAAATAAATTTATTTGCCATTGAAACGTTAAGGGTAATGAAATAATAACAATTTAAATCTACACTTTGTCATTTTTTCGCGTATAGTTCTAAAAGTATTTAGCACTTCCACAAAAAATAAGAAGAAGAAATAATGTTGGTAATGATGGAAAATGCGCAATTCCATCATTACTGAACTCGTAGACCTTACACGATCATTAAAAGTGCCATTACTTTTTAGTAATGACACTTTTAATGATCGTGTAAGGGCCGCTAATAGTGTGCTTCGTTATGGCATAGCACTTGTACTAAACTTACATTTACCTCAATTTTGAGATCATCACTCGTTACCCAAAATTGGGGAGATGCACTTTAGTTGATTTTGGGTAGGTTTTAACCCAAAATTAGGTAACGGCTGGTAAGAGTGTAGATAAATCTGGAACATTGGCAACTCTGTGTGTAGCTGAATGTCAAGTTATTTCTCTAAACACGCAAATCACGGATCAATATTTGGAACAAAATAGTACAGAATAGCACAAAAATGCTCCCAGAAGCTCTGCAAAAGCGTCTGGCGATGCGTGGCATCATACAGGGTGATGCTACGGCAACACCCGGCAGTCAACAACAGAATCTGCCAGCACCTCCTTCCAGACAGCAACAACATTCAGACTCATCATCTCAATCCGATAGTGATTCGCAGGAAGACCAACGTAATGCAGATTTGAACAACGAGGAAATCATCGCCGAAGATTATGATGAGTATGATCAAGTTAATCCCGAAGCATTTGAATATCCGATCCACAAGAAGAAAACCAATCCAGCCATGGATTGGACCGAAAAAATGAAACAAAAGATGGTGAAACGTTACGGGTTTCAATCGGTAGATGGATGTCAAAACAAGTACAATATATATCACCATTGTTCGATGTACTGCGTTCAGCGCTATGGGGAAGTTGAATTCGAAATCGAGAAGGAGTACGAGAAAAGGGTGAAACGCTTACTGGAGAGATACCCACTTCCACGACACTGGCGTAGAGAGTATGATATTGGCTGTAAGGCATTCTACTTCTACAATAAGGAAACTAGAATAGTTTCCTGGCTTCCACCCACCCATCCGGATGCCAAGATGACCAAAAGCGCCAAGGTACTAAGAAAGGAATTGATGGAAAAAAATAAGAATTTGGAAAATGTTAGCGATACTATTCCTAAGGCGGTGATAGTAGAAAGTTATCCACCACTCCCCAAGCCATCCAGTCTACCGAGTCGTGAATCACTGGTAGGTCCTGTAGGCGAAAGCCTCAAACCACCAGTAGTGAACCCACCGAAAAGACCCCACAACAAATATCCCTCTAGAGATGAGGAAAAGCGACCTCGAATGGGTGGCGGTGGGGCTGCTCGTCTTGATCGAGACAGGGAGCGTGACCGCGACCGTGAACGAGAACGTGACCGGGACCGTGATCGCCGGGATAGGCGCGATGAACGACGGGAGCGTGATCGCGAACGAGATCGCGGACGCATTGGGAAATCGAACACCTCAGCACTGGATCCGATGGACCCGGCTGCCTACTCGGACATACCCAGAGGAACGTGGTCAAGTGGACTAGAAGCAGCTCCCGGCGGCCCGAAAAAAGAGAAAGAAAAGGAAAAGAAGATCGAAAAGCGGAAGGGACCTCGCGGAGAAGAAAGTGACGATGAACACGAGGTTTTGAAAGTGGCAGCAATCAGCGAATTTACGCAAGAAGAAGAAAAAGAAGAATAAATTTGAATAAATAGTCATCTTTTCAAGGAAACTGATTTTTAGTACACTGTGGGCTTTGGATATGTTGTTTTCATTACCTAGATGGGTTTTAAAGTAGAGAAAATTCTGTTACATTTTATTCTGTATAGATCATGGCGATACGCAAGAATTTCAGTTATTCTCGTATTTGTTTTCATTTATCCTAATATCAATATCAACTTTCCTTGTGTCATATTTTCAATTTGTCTCTGATGATCAATACCAAAATCTCCGACTATTCAAGCAGTGACAGATTCACGAAAAAACTAGAATTTCATGAAACTGAAACCATCGAACACTGCGATTTTTTTAGTCCGATACAGTATGTCACCAATAAAATGGGAATCTACCTAAAAATGTTCGATGATGCTCGATAATGACGAAACGCACAACATCGTTCTACTGCGTAGGAAGTTTTCAGCACGATGGTGCCGACTGGTGTAGCAAAGCTTCCATTGTCTAATTAGTCCGAAAAACTCTAGCTCTTCTCCTAACAGCGATAATAAAATATATCAAACGATCAACTTTCTTGGATAAATCGCGACATTTGCGATGTCTCCTCATTACACTTGAATTCACACGCACACGATGCGTTGCTATCTATACCGTTAAATTTAGGTTAATCGTAATTTATTCGCTTACAGCACTACAAGGAATCGTAACCAATTTTAAAATAATAAAACAATTTCAACATCAATAATTTAAACTAACCAGATCACATTGTTTACAACGAAGATTTTGTTTTAATGAGAACCGCATATATATTTTATTGCAGCTAGTTTAGTAACAAACGAAACGATTTACATTTCTTTTTTTCTAGTATCTCTGGAAGAACCGATTCCGAACTTAATTCTAAACAGTACGAATATACTAGCTCAATTTTCAGGGAATCAGCTTGCTTATAATCCTGCTTCGAAAAAAACGAGATGAGTTATAACTTATACCTATAGCTACAACAAATCAAAACAATCCGGCTAACAAAATAATTCGAGTTTAGCCCTTGGACATAAACTAGTTACTACTCGAAATGTTATATAAATACAAAACAGGTATACGTCATGCAATTCCAGATGTAAAATATAATATTGAGATTTATTCATGTTGGAAAGCACCATTTGAAGCAAGTTTTGAACTTACTCTATACGGATAATGTCTAATAGTACTGCTGAAAGCATTTTATTGCAAGCGAACCATTTGCGGCTGTCGCACGAAAACTATATTTTAATAGAAATATATCGTGAAAAAAACAAAAAAAAATATTTATAAGGAAATCGTCATGTCTCTAGTCTTTATATATTAGCTACGTGGTATCTCTTAAATTTACGTTTTGCTATCCTTGTTTGTTGTTGAATGCTTTCGTTCCATTGGTCTATGGATACTGCCTGCTCGTTTGCAATAACAGATTTGCTTTCCGTTTTGATTTTGTGTGTTTTAGCGTTTGAAAGTGCATAGAAAACAGTTCAATTAGAATAAGATGGTTGTTTTGTCCGGTTTTTGCACATTAATCTAGGACTTATCCCTCTCATTACGCTAGTTCCCAGTTTGTTGTGACCTTTTCTCATCAAGCTATATCCCTCGGAGCTCTCAACGCAGCACTGCACAAGCTCTAAACGCACGTCTAAGTCGCTGTATTATGTTGAGAATGTAATACCTGGAAGTAAGATGGAAGAGGTATGTGAAGATATGTGAACCTACTCAACTAATAAGATTCGAACCCAAAAAACTATCTTACTGCTTTTATAAAGAGAACACAAAAGCAGCTTGCCTGAAAATAATTTTCGATGATTTTCTAAATGTATTTGAAAAACATTCAGAAGTCATATTATAAACTCTATTATTGCTTTATTTTATTCTATCTCTGTTCGGTTATAATCAATTCCGTGAATTTATTTTGGAGCTGTAGAGTATCAAAACCGGTGGTGCTAGACCATTTTTTACCAGCGGTATCGGTGTGACGTCGTTTCCATAAATGATCAGCGGCCTAGATAATTTATACTAACCGTTGCAAGTTTTCAAGAAAACGTGGCTGTCTCTGACTTATGATAGAAAGGAATGTTGTTTACTAACCGACGTTTCGGTCTTGGGTGTAAACCTTTTCCAAGCAAACAAAGTCTACCATTTACAGTCAAATTGTATTGCTCAGAACTTTTTTCGACCGCGAAAAATTATGTCCAATAATAAACCATATGTTCTGAATACTTTTCATAGGTGGATTGAGAAGAGGAAAAATGTTATCAAAATCAAAACATTACTGGTTAGCGAGTTGTCTTTAATGAATAATCTTTCTATCATAAGCTGATGATAATGAAATTTTTCATCGGTATACATCCGGCAAAGTGGTGAGAATAAGGAAATCGGTTTTTTATTTAAATCGGCGGCTTCACAAAATATCGGCGATGGCGGTGTGGCCGCGAAGGCGCACCGATCTAATTCATTTCCTGGTGCACCATATCGCTTCTCTATTGGCATCATTCAACGGGACATTTCACCAAGAGCCGTTTCGCCGAATTAGGCTTTCTGACAGCTCACTTACAACCACAAATGCAAATGAGATTGGTTTGTTTTCATCCGGAAACGAATGCATTCAACACGATTCAGACGATCAATCAACTTCGGTCGACGTCCAGATTAATTTATATTTTTTAGCCGAATATGTCTCACGTATTGCCGACGTTAAAATGTTCCGTGAACTTGACGTAGTGTCCTTTCATATGAATTGCTTACAATTAATGTTGTTGTACCGTAATCGTTCCATTCAGGCGATAGTCGCTTGATGTTGCGTGTGAATCGCTTTTACATATTGTTTTGTTTTCATCAGGAAACTAGTTGGCCACCTATTTTTCAGTAGGGCCGCCGTTCATTTTTCACCGGGCATAGAAACCTCAATTGCGTCATTTTACTAAATAGTATACTGCCCATACTTGCATATCAGTCCCATATGGAAAATCTGCATGTCGAGAAAAAGACGATCAAAATTTTATTTCCGAATTTTTTGATTTATTGTACTACCTAATGCTAAATCATGGTATTATTACATGAAATATCGGTAATACACCTTTGCTATTGCAATATTGCAACAAATGAAATTATTGAAATTTGCACTGAATGGGACTGATATGCGGGTACTTTTCATATGGAACAGACATGAATTGATATTTTTTTCACATTTTACTGAACAAACCCTCAACTTTTATTGCAATTTCTGAGAGTATATTGAGGATAGATTTCGTTCCTCAAGCTAACTCAAAATTGGCAAAAATCGATATGGGACAGATATGCGAGTATGGGCAGTATAGTTCTTCAACGATTTGGTTTTATTTTTGGGATCTGGATGTAAATTAGTCTACGCAGATGATTTAAAACCGTATCTCTTTCTTTGTAGTGTAGATGATGATTGCAGTTGGCATCACTGGACGTACGAAGCGATGTCTAATTTATAATGACACAGATTTCTGAAAATGATCACAGATTTTCACAGATTCTTGAATAAATCACAGATTTTGGAAATCGAGCACAGTTTAGCACCAAAAAGTACAGAGCCGTCGGTAGCGTGTGGGTTGTGAGACCTTTTTTTTTTTTTGCTCACCAAATTGATTTTGAACTGCTATTGAGGTACGGAAAACGGTCACAGATTTTCACGGATAGGTTTTGGGTTTGATCACAGATTTTTGAAAAAATAACCTGGCATCCCTGTGTCTAAGTGCTGCTTTCAAAAAACTCTAATTTCTATGTGTTGTTTTATACGTATAGTTAAGAATTATGAGTGATCATTGAGTCGCAACAGTTATTTTGAGTGATAGTGCAGGTATGGAAAGTGTGTGTGTGTTTGTTTGTTTCGATTATAGAGGTTTTAATCTTAAGGTCATTCAACTCTTCGGGCCAGAAAAACTTTCTGACCCTATGTGCGGGGTTGGGAATCGAACCCAGGCAAGCTGCGTGAAATTCATAGACTTACCCATCACGCTACACTCGTCCCCCCGTGTGTGTTTAGTAGTGAGAGTTCTATTCATTGAATAATGTTGATTCGCAAAACTAAAAAATGCTCAAGTGGTGGAAACTGAGAATTTACCGCCTCAAAATTCAAGGATATTAATCGATCGAAGCGCCGTCTGCATATCATTGTCAGTCTTATCAGATTTTTACACACCAAATTGGCATATTGTCGCAAAACTTAAATGTAGAGGCGCTGCTTGTTTAGAGATGATACTTTCAGCAAGAGCTGTCGAATCGGTAGGAAAATTTCTAATTACTCCACCTTTTCAACGATTTCTTATGAAAACGGGCAAATTCATTTAAAAAATCATAGTAGAAGTTGAAGAGAAAGTTTTTACTCTGAGGTGGTAATGTTTATCTTAGTTCATTGTGCGAAATCTGCCGTATATTCAGAATAAAGCATTAAACTTGGTTTGATACCATTTTCAAATGCCTGGAAATAACAAATAAAGTATACAAAATAAATAGTACTCGATCGCTATACATTCTAGTACTCGAGAAATCAACATTACACTGGTTTCTGTTTAAAAAAATATTGATCCGAAAAAACCTAACCTTACCCAATTTCACACATTTCTGATGATTTTCCATGTTTAATCGTAGTTTACACTAAAAAAAGTAGTAGTAATCATTTTGAAATCGATTTTTTTCTACTCCGAGTGTACTTTTATTGCTGATATCTATTTGTACTCTTGAATAAACGATAAAAATGTTGCAAATCACTTCTGCCGATATGAAAATTTCCGAAAGAATCCTCCTTTTCTTGGTTCCATTTTTCATTGGCAGGTGTCGCTACCGGTAAATCAGCTTTGCGACAATTAGGTTTTTTACCGTCACTGCTAACCTCAATCGGATGAACACATTTTGACAGTTCAGCAGTACTGTTTGTAAACAGAAATTTCTTTTGTTTGTTTATTGACAAATTGGATCAGACCATCTACGGTCCGTATCGCCTAAATAAAGTTTTAAAACATTTGTTCACGATTGAATACGGTTTGTTTTTGATATTTATTAAATAAAAGTGACTAGTTGCAAAGTGTAAAGATGATCGTTTTAGATGTGCTCTTCGATTTTTGTTTAAGCTTGTTTGTAAACAGTACCGCTGAACTGTCAAGGATGAATACTTGTTCATTTGTGTCGTCACGATAAAAAACCTAATGTGCCAATCGTATTCATCATATTCCTCATATTCATTCACTCGTGCAGGGATGCCAGGTTCACAGATTAATCTGTATTTCACCGATTTTCAACTTTCTGCAGATTTTAAAAATAGCACAGATTTCTGAAAATGATCACAGATTTAGAAATTAATCACGGTTTTCTATATATTTTTGAAATCGATCACAGTTTAGCACCAAAAAGTACAGAGCGGTTGAGTAAAAAGGTACAGAGCGATTGAGTAGTGAGACCTTTGTTTCGCTCATCAAAAAGATTCCGATCAGCAATTATGGTGTGGGAAACGTGCACAGATTTTCACAGACAGGTTTTTGGCTTAATCACAGATCAGATGACCTGGCATCCCTGCACACGTGTAAGCTTGGACTGTACAGTCGTACATACGCCATCCCAAAAATAAAAAATAAAACAAAATGGAGACCGATCAAGAAAATGATTACGAAAAGTCAGTAAAATAAATCCGAATATTCCGCAATGTTTTTATTGAATTTACCGAAATTCAGTAATTCGTTAACATATGACTGTCAATTGGATCAGTTTTACAGACCCTCCACTGAAAATATTGTTTTATGTTCTATAACTCATAACCGTAAAAATAATTACTGAACATCGAAAGAGGAATTTGTTGTGTATGGAATGTGTGAAGATTCACAAGTCAATCGCGTTATTCAAGCTAAAAATCTAAAATTGGTCTGCAGCAAACCCATCCACGATTGTCTATTTTATTTTTTCAGTAGTCGTGTTTCACCTCGCGTTGTTAACAGCAATGCGAATAGGAGAAAAAGGGTACTATTGAAATCGTTCCTTAGAGATATTTTATATTTTTCTAATAATGCCTTATTATCGTATCGAAGTCGTTACTTTCCTTGTTTTCCCTCAGTAGCACAGCCCTTGGTCGTAGCCGGCGTCGTTATTAATCATTTAATGAAAAGTTAGGAGTGAGTGGGTATGTACAATGAAAATGATTTGCTTCTCCCAAGCTTCATTTTCTTGGTCATTGTACATTCCCACTCATTCGGTCAATCACGAAGTGCAACTACAGCCTATCTACTTCAGCTCATTGCTGGCGACTACAATGTTGGCTTACGTTTTTCGTAGAATTGTGCAAAAGAAATAAATCATTAATGTATTCAAATGCCAAGTTATCACATTCCTTTGTCGGCTGCTTCCTCTTGGTCTTTACCTGCATCTATTACTACGAAGTCGTCCATAAACTGGATCAATTCGCAGCCATCTAGCTTTATTTTGTACAGGTTTGTGGTATAGAAGTTAAACAGAATAGGAGAGAGTGAACAACCTTGAGGAAGGTCCTCGCTGACCTGAGGATAGATACTCCCTCCAGTCGTTCCCAGCATCAAGCGTCGCTATTTCAGATAAGAGTAGAGCTTTTCCGGAAGTTTTAGTGCTTCGCAGACTTACATAAGTGCGATGGGCCGTGGTTCTCCTTTGGACCTAGTAAATTTTCTTTGAATGTTGAGATGATTTTGATTAAAGTTATCCTTCATCTCTCACGTATGTTCTCTTTTACAAAATAGTCGGTTAATATTTTTCGAATTTTGAGTTACATTCCACTCTAAGTAGCTTGAATATATCGTATGTCATGCCATCCTCAACTTATGCAGAATAATCTTCCGTTTTCGTAGGGCTCCTCGTAATTTATCAATTGACAGTGCCTTCTCACATCCTCTGAGGTCGAGAAGGGTTTCAGGGTTGGTGTTACGGATGGTTTTTTTAGTACTGCTCATGCATTTTGCTGCTCGTTTAAGGTTTTGTTCTGTTGTATTCTCGTAGTAGCACTTGCTTAGATTTGTATGTTTTATCTAACTTTTTAAACCACCATAGCTTTAAATCGTTTGCCTTCTTATCTGTCACGGCAAAGAAAGCTTTTTTTATACTGTCCTTGAGCATGTTTTGCATTTCGCTGGGATTGTACAGACATTGCAAAATCTGATGGAATGTGATCGGGATGTCACTGCTTATCACCACCTTCCGAACTCATGAGCAATAACATTCCATGAGGCTCCGATTGCTAGACCGACTGTGACTAAAGTGATAACGTTTGCTGTGCTGTTGTTATGGACCGTTGACATGAGATCAATGAGATTGGAAGGAAGCCTATTATTATTATTCCGACCGCTTAAATTATCTATATTCATGCAACGAAGCACCAATAGACTATGCCAAAAATTAGAAGAGATCAAACAGTACCTACACGTTTTTTGAACAAAAATCGATTTTGTTAAATTTCCACCCTCACTAGCACGGATTAAAAATGGCGTCTCCCGCTGAGTGACCAGATAATATTTTTAAAAAATCGGACGCAAAAATTCACCTGTACCTCAATCTATACTACAATCTACTGGAATGTATTAGGAAATCGTGGCCAGAGTTCATCTTAACGAGCAAAAAAAAGTCCATCACTTTTCGTCATTGAAACCCAAGTCAAAACCAAAAAGGGATATATATTTGTATTACTGTTTAAAGGATAAAAATCAGTAGAAACCGATTATATTTCATAAAAGTTTTGATATTTCACAAAACTTTTATTATTCCACAAAACTTTTATGATTCGAATATTGTAAAATCGATTTTGACAACTTTTTTGCGTCATCGAAACTTTAATAGACTGTTTTTAAGTAATCATGGAAAATATTCAAATATCTTTGCAAGCGTTTGTGAAGAGTGCGAACTTCAATCGTCGATAGATATAATTGCATCTTCACAGCAGAGAATTATTCCTGACAACTCACGGGATTGGGATTATCAAATGTAAATATCTAAAAGCATGTACTCACCATATGCATCACCAAAATCTCCTTCGTCTTGAACGAGATCGGGCATAGTTTACACTTGAATGGTTTATCGTTGTCATGTTCCGCGTAGATATGTGCTTTCAGATTGTTCAAATGGACAAACGTTTTTGTACAACTGTCACATTTGTATATCTTCGGCCCGAGCGAGTTAGCCTCACTCTCTTCGATCTGCTGCAACAACTGCCTGTGTAGCGAATTTTTGTCTATGCCATTGGTGATGACCGTTGCCGTGTAGTTGGTGCTTGTTGGCACCACACTCGGACTCGTCGATACTATCGTTGAGTCACTGTTGATGATACTGCTGTTATGAGTTGTTGGAATAATCGAACTGCCGGTCGGTTTTGTGTGATTTACTAAGGCAGTGGTTGCGGCACTATGGGACGTATCGTCATCTATTAGAATTACCTCCTGTTCGGGTGCGGCTATCGTTCCAGCGACTACAACAGTTCGCTTCTCCGGTGTGCTTTCCTGTGGACCCGCCGGTTTTTGAATTTTAGTTTCATCAATCATTACTTCGAAGTCGCAGCTATCAGAAATGGACGAGCGAGTGCTAATGGAGGTGGCCGTATGAGATAATGGTTGTGGCTGAGGAGATTGATCATGCTGCGCGGGTTGTGACCGTGGCTCCATCTGAGTGATAACAGTTGAATTGGATCCGTTAGTGCTGTGATGACTGTTGCGGTGGGACTTGAAATCTAGGTATGAGGTGTACGTTTCACTGCACCGGTCACATTTGTATACTCCGTTTTCCGAATGCATTTCAATTACATGATTCTCCAACCGTGTAGGTAAGCTATACGTTCTAAAACAAATGTCGCATTCGTACCTCTGGGATGAATGAGCCTTCAAAAAATGCTGCTGACATTTTCGTTGCTTAGTGAAGGTTTTAGAGCATTTGCCACATCTATATAACACTTTTGCGTGATTCTTCATGTGCCTTTCGTAATTGTACTCATATTTAAAACTGGTTTTACAATGTTTGCACACGAATGGTCGATCATGCACCCCCCGTGGTGTAATAACACTACCCACTCCTGATCCGCCTTCGTCCATATATACCTCTTCTTCGGGTAAATGTTCAATAGTGGTGCATTCGATTTCCGTTTGATTATCGTATCCTTGTGGCACATAATTCGCAGCGTTCACGTATCCCTCAGCAGTAGTGCGTATTGCATAGGTATCAGTCCCATCCGTGTAATAAATCTCATGCCCTTCTGCATTTTGAATTCCTTCCCCTTCACTATATCCGCTAATATGAATTTGCTGCTGTTGCGACGCGTTTGACACAACTCTGACGTCTCCTGATTCGATGTACTCTGTCATAGTTCCATCTGCAGCAACATACTGAATGGTTTGCTGTTCCGGAACTTGTTCCTGGTGCATTACAGGCTGCTGCTCTTCCTCCGTGTCATCTTGATACTCATCCACATCAGCAGATTCGTCAATTGCCAACGTGATATCATCTGTATCATCGACAAAATCTTCCCCCTTGATTTCCTCTGCTGGCTGAGTTTGCTGAGCATGACGATAGTTTTCTGCCGCTTTGATTTCGTAGTACTTCAATTTGAGTAACTCATCATTTTCGATGCATCGCCGTCGAAACATATGATATTCTTCCAGTTTGGTCTTGCAATTCGTGCATATCGATGAAGGAAAATCCGTTGCATATGATACCTAAAAGACATGGGATTACATTTTTTCACAACAAAAAACATCATTAAATTACCTGTATGGTTGTAAGCTCCAGAATTTGTTGTAGCAGCGATTCATCGGGAACATCCTTAGAGTAGAACACCGGCTGGAGACGGGAGCTGCTATTACCTTCAACCAGGCAGAGTCTACACATATTCATATTGAGGCCTACTTTGATCGCAACTCCGCTAGCATTGCTGATGGAGGTAGCTCCACTTTTATTACTAACACTAGTCCTACGGTTGTGGTGCTGACCAGCAGCACTCCTGCCTCTACTACCGCAAATGAAAACAAAAACAAGCGAACATAATAATCACCAAATAGTTGACATGAATGCATAAAATCGCAGCTTCGTTGTATTGTACAAGTAGATATCTCCCATTGAAATCGTCGGTTTTTCTTACAAGCATAACTCAAAACACTTCTTTAACACAAATACCCCTTTCTTTTACTACCCAGGCCCGACTGCAAGTGTATAGAGCAAAAACAGTGGCTTAAATCAACTATTGATGAATGTGTTTTGCGCCAACCGCAGAAACTTCGAATACGTAAAATTATATACTTTACACAACTCATACACACCCACACGAAAGGAAAAATATTCCTGCCAGATACCTCTATAAATTAAATCGAAGCTTGCGCAACCGAATGTGCCACTATACTGGGTTGCCATCAAAGATGTGCGAATGAAGTGGTCAATAAAAATAATGGGACTACAAATAACGCGTTTTTAAAACGGCTCATAAACCAGTTGTGAGCTTACATTCTGGAAACGAATTCTTTATCGATAGGTGCTCGCAGAAATTTTAGTATTAGTGAATGAAAAAATAATTAGAATTCTTTTCATTTCGGTTCTGAAATTATTGCTTGGTTGACCACAATTTATAAATTATGATTATGAGTTTATGATTTTATTCTCAATTAGAAAATAGTATACAATTTCCTACTGTGGTTGTTCAATGAAAACACATGCTGCAAGTAATGGAAGCAATATAATTGAAATTATCACGGAATTCCTAGCATCCCTGCAGCTCATCGCGAGGTTGCACTAGTATTCCCAATCAGCCGTGCATATAACATTCGCACACAGCAAAAAAAACACAAAGTGAGAGTAGAGCAGTACCGTGAAGATCGAAGTAACAGGAAAAAAAAATCTTTCTCGGATTCTTCCTTCGGTCATCCATTTTTTCGCAAATCAAATTTTCACATCCCAATTTCACCTCAATACACTACTTACCGGGTTGAAGCGTCCTTGATGACGTTGCTTTCCACTTCCATTGCTAGATGGGACGTGAAAAGGCTTGCGAAATTTGATAAAATTTGCACTTTTCCTTGCAAATCCCAAAACGAACTCTCTTCCTTCTGTTGCGTTCGCTGAAATAATACTAGCAATCCGTCGCGTTCTCTGTTGTGTGATTACGCTAGTCGTCCACCGTCGTCGTAACATCGTCATTGATACACATGCAATGCTATCGTGTACAAATGCGTGCACCACCACTCGTTAACGGCGATTACGCTTTCTCTCTCATGCATTCTGTTTACGCCAAAGGAGCACAAGAAGAGAAACCTTCGTCCAGCACAAACACACTACTACGGCATCAATCGCGAAAATACTATGTCACAGTCAGTGTCATTTGCAACTGTACAACAGATATACACCGAAGAAAATGTTTCATGATTTTTATGAGTCCCAGATGTACAGACAGACCCGATTTTCGTGAATTTATGTTCGGTGAAAACATTTTTCCTGCGATGGTTACGCAAAAGTTGATCTAAACAAATCAGTTCTGTCCAGATCAGAAGTGTCAACCGCTTGGCGAAGGTTGGTTATGCATCAAATATGCCGAACATATTTCCTGTCTATGCCATCAATAGTCATACCAACTGTGAAAGCATTAATATTACGAGTTGTGAGCTCTGATATGAGAGATACATCGAGAGCACTATTTGCAAGTATGCATGTTCGAGGAATATCACGTGGATTAGTCATACCGTTCTTGTTGAAGGCAACAAAGACTGGGTTTAATAACTTTCAAACGTAGAAGTTTTTCTTTTGGCTTCTTGCAGAAGTCCGAATAGGTTCATAGTTGCTCTGCGTTTATGCTGGAGATTGATTTGTGCTACTCTAACTATTAACAGTTAAAGTAATTAACACTCCATCTTCAGCACTTGCCATACAACAACTCAAAGAAACCAAATATTGGCTTATAATCGCCTATAGCGAGCCATGGAAGGATTTTTTAAATGTTTTAATCATTTAAATTCTACGAGGTAGGAAGAATGAAATCGTCCGCTGTGCCAGAGCTACGCTTAACACAATAAGGGCAAAACCCAAGACTTTTCGTTCACGATTGCATTATTTTATCTCCTGCAGTCATTCAGTCATCGGCACAAAAATACATCTTGACTTGGAAATTAGTATGTTTGTGGCTTTTTGCGACATGGAACAGGAAATCAGTGGATGAATTTTTGGTTGAAAATAATTCCGCCAGATGCCACATGGTGTTTGGTGGATTTATACCACCGGGGAAGGTAGACCGTAGCGTTATTCTCAGCCAGTTGAGAACACGCTACCGACACTACACGGTTATCTAGGCTGCTCAGAAAAGGATATTGACATTGTTGATCAACTTCCATGGGTAGCTGAGCAGTCGTAAATTCAACCGTTACGTATTATTTCCTACCAGTGTAGTATTTGAAATCGAAAAACTTTCACCAGAATAACTGGTGCAAGTTTGGTTAATGTAGTCGATCACATTTAGAAATAACTTCAAATGGAACTTGAAAGATGCAAAAATATTGTGCACAATCACCTGAAAAATCCGGAATCGAAGTGAGAAAAATCTGGCACTTTACAGATAAATTTGGAATATTGGTAACACTGATAAAATATGAAACACAAAACTGGTTTGACGAGCAAAAAAAAATAAAGCACGATTGCATTAAAAATGAAATATTTCGATGGTTCCCATAATAAACACAAAAATAAAGATGATGGTGGACATGACTGTGATAAATTACAAATTTACTCTACTTGAAGCGCTTAGATTTTGCTGACAATTAGATTCTTTCAGAATAATTGATTCTATTCTATTTTGATGCCTTCCACAAATTTGTACATTGTAAAGATTTTTAAAAATATCCCTCAAATGGAAGTCAATTACGATGATTTCAAAGTTACTTAAAAGATCAATTTTGAATACAAAACAACCTCAAGATACAAACCTGGACAAATGAAACAATTTCATATCATAATGATAACTTTCAAGGCAGAGAACGTACAAACTGATTATTTTATTAACAGCGATTCGAGAGAAGTTTTTATATATTTTCATTGAAAAATGTTGAATCAGTAACCATGAGCCAATAAGCTCAGTAATAGTGTAATTTTATTGATCCTTCGTTAGAACCTGAAAATATTATGGCAGCTATACAAGGAAGAAAACATGTGACACAGTCCGCACAACATATTTTGTTCAGTTCGTTTTCACATCTCATCCAAATCAGTCGATAAAACAAAACCGCTTACGTTCGGGACAGAAGAAACCAAGTACAGTATTGTGTAACGAACAATAGAACGACCTCGAAATGAGTGAACCAAACGAACAAAAGCTACCGCCGACACGAAAGAATACAATTGTTGTTCAGGCAGTGCAAAATTCGACCTTCGATACGAGAACTTGAAGGTTTGCTTAAGGAGCAAATGCATCTTGACATTAAACATGTGCTTTTATTTCAAAGCAATAAGACAAATAATGATGTTTACATCCAGTTTTGTGAAGAGTTGGATGCAATTCAATTCACAAAAGACAATAACAATGTTCACTATGTGGAGCACGAGAACATTAAGTACAACATTCCAGTATATATGGAAGATAGTGCTATAGAAGTTCGTGGGCATGATCTTCCCTCAAGCGTCACCGATTCTTATATTCGTAAAACTATGTCCTAATACGGAGAGATACTCTCTATTGAAAAAGAAAAGTGGAAGAACTTTTCCCCGGTATTCTAAATGGCGTATGTTTGTTACGCATGCGCTTGAGAAGGTCTATACCTTCTTATGTGACATTCGGTTAGGATACAAGAATCCCGTGCAAATCACTTGTTACCTATGACAATCAGATGGCCACATGTCAATATTGCCAAAAAGTTGTTCACTACGGTAAGCCATGTGGTAAACCGGACAAGGAGACAACTATACCAAAGGACAACGGTGCTTTCTTCACACCAACCCCAAGCAACCCCAGTACACCTGTGACAGTCACCAACAACAATGAAGCATCATCCCCTTCAACGAATCCATCATTATCCCCTACACCAGCTGCAGTTAACAACTTACCCTCCAACCAACCAGCAATTGCAACCAATGTACAACAAGGTGCATCTACAGCAACTAGCAACGAAAAGAAGACGGAAATCAACAACAATACCATCGATGCGGCAATGGATGACGGGACGAACCACGAACGAAGTGCCCCTCAATCCTCGCAGGAAGGAAATGGAAGCTCCTCTCCCCCTAGAAAAAGGGTGACAACGAGATCCAACTCAATAATAAGTTATTTAAAAAATCGGCTCAATCGGCCACGTAAAGCTTGTACGCAAATAGGCCTGAATGAAAATATCTTTTAAATAAAAAAAAACATATTTTGTTACTCACGTTGATTTTCACTTTTGCTTATTAGGAACAAATGCATACGCAACCAAATTCCTTAAGGGCTGAGGCCAGTAGTTCGCGTATAAGTTTTGAATCGACCACGTGTCTCGTTCTGCGCATTATATTTCTCTCCATGCTCTCTCGCATATATGCAAAATGAAAATGGGCCGAGTGGCCAAGAAAGTTTCGATATTTTTAGTTACAAGTTTTACTACATCAATCGGTCGAATGGGATTGACATATATATATATATATATATATATATATATATATATATATATATATATATATATATATATATATATATATATATATATATATATATATATATATATATATATATATATATATATATATATATATATATATATATATATATATATATATATATATATATATATATATATATAAGCATAAAATGTCCAAGAAAGCTACCGCTTGTTTGGCAGCCTTGCTGAGCCGATTTTATTTCTCTCTCATTTTTCGTTACGTTGCCAGGAAACTGGAACAGAGAAAATGGCGCGTGCATAGAAATCGACTTACCTTCACAAAAATAACATTCACTTCATTTTTATCGCGACAACATATATGTTTCTATGCACTAATCACATCTAAATTAAATTATCTAGACATTGTCAGAATAGACTTTTGATCCATTCTTTTGAATTCGAGATATTCAATGAACAAATTGAAAGACGGCTTTTGTAGCTATTCTATTCTTCTTTAAGAAAAAAGACTTTCCCGACCGCTAAAGTCAATAAATCATTCTGAAAATTTCAAAGAATAATCTGAACTAATTTTCTAAGAGATTGTCAGTTGGGTTTTTGACATTCGTCACCGTTTTTGAGAACATAAGATTTGAAGCGTGAAAATAGCCCTCTAAAACACACTGGCCTCAGACCTTATTTGTTTCATATTGTAACGTGATTTTATTAATACATGAACGAACATTGACGCTTGTTGGTTTGATGTAAATGATAATTGAACTGAAACTGACGGACTTCATTCGTTTCATTCCTGGTGGGACAACAACTTGTTCAAATTGATATTGCATAACTCATAAATGCGTTGCATTGCATTGTTAATGTTACACTTAATCTGGATTCCTTCTATTAGACTCTTGGAAGCAAGATTAGACCAAACTATTATGTTTTATAAGACTAAATCAATTTCTAACTATTTAATTAGGTTACACGATTATTGTTTGACTCATTAATATGGTCTGAGGGATTATGCTGAGAGATACCCAACTAACCAAAAGTTCGGATAAAAGGGACTGATTTGGCTTAAGCAGCTCTCAAAGTTAATCAATTTAATCTAAGCAGCCCATTTTTTAAGTAATTATCCACACTTGAAAGTTTGCGCGACGCAGCGGAACGAACTTCTAAGCTGCTTCTAGAATACATTGTTCAGCTTCTATGCAGCGAAAAAGTTCACGCGGAACTTGTTCTGTGCTTTCAAGTTGCTAAAAGTACCACGTGCACTCTTAAGCAGCGAGAAAGTTCACGCGGAACTTGTTCTGTACTTCGAACTGTCAAAAATTGCCACGTGTTTTCTTAAGCAGCTAGAAAGTTCACGCGGAACTTGATCTGTACTTTCAAGTTCTCAAAAGTTCTGCGTGTACTTTTAAGCAGCAAGAAAGTGGACTTTTTAAGTAATTGTGGAACTTCTGGTTGCTTGGGTAGTTCATTGTGTTTAGGCATATTTAAAGAAAAAGAAGTATCTATGATTATCATCATAACACAACTTCATTTTGAATTTATTTGCGCGCCACGTGTTGTTCGTATGTAAATGGAGATTTCAGTATGCACACTACCCGTTGACAAATTGAAACATTTTCAAACGTACAATGTTGAAGCTTTCGAATCGAGTTAATGAGGCAAATCCATCAATAAACACCGAGATACAAGCGCTTCAAATTAGGATCGAAAAATCTATCGCCTAATTCCAAATTGGCCTGCTAGTTACCGAATAATCAAAATAAACTGCTAACTCAATATACTCAAGTTAGTACGGCATCAACACACCACACACATACAAAAGCGACTATCCAGCGAGCGAATGGATGAAACTTTCAGTTTCGTTATCCACTCACTACTCAAACACCTTCCTCGCTGGCAACCAGAGGTTAACTAAAGCAGAAATGTATTCGGGCATACAATTATAGTGACGTAACCGACAAAACGCGTTGTATTTTTACACGCTCAATATTCTCAGAGATGGCTGAATCGATTTGAACATTTGGTTCCGGAGATATAATTGTATAAGTGACGTAACCGAACAAATACGTTGATTTTTACCGCTCTGTGTACATGTCGATTTCTATTTGGAATCCCGGATCCCTAACGCAAAACTTTAACGTCGTTTATTGAATGTCGAATTCGGCAGCGCTTGGAGTTAACGTCAGGAATCATGGATTAACTGTCATATTATATATTTGCACCAATCTAAAAGGAATCACAAATTACCGTTGGACGATGTCGGCAACTTCTGAGCTATCACTCACCCCTGTGTATTTCGATCAAAACGGATTATTTCGATCGTAAACAAGAACTCGATCAAGATACAGAATACAAAATTTCGCATTCAGAATCTAGGTTATTGGTATTAATATGGTATATCTTGAAGACATATGCGAAAGATACCAGTGGTCCATTAAGAGAAAATTAATCACCCCTATTCTGTATTTCAATTGAATCGGATTTTGTCGAACGAATGTAAAAATTTGCATTCTGTAAATCGATCGAATGATGCTTTTGTATGGAAAACTCGAACTCGACCAAGCTACAGAATGTAAAATTTCGTATTCGATCAATCCGATTTGAACGAAATACAGAATCTGGGTGAATATCGTTCAAGTAAAACAAGAAAAACAGAGAACCTAGATTGCTCTCCTACAGAATACCAGTTGGTTGCATTAAGCCTTCTAACAATAATTTTAGATAATAGGGGTATTTCTTTCGAATAAACCATTTCTTTGGAAGAAATCCAAAAATGCTACGAAGAACAAATTTTATCTAATAGAACTTAATGTGAGTTTTTTAATGTTTTACTGTTCTTCACAAGGTAATTAATTTGATTATAATTGTTGTATTAATTTTTTCTTTCTTTTCTAGGTAATTTTAATTTTATATATATTTTTACCTTAAATGTAAACTCAACTTGCTGTTCATTGTAATATTTTCTGTTTTATAAATCATCTAGGTCATATACGTTTGTATGCTTACTTTCTTCTTAAAATTTATTTCGTGACAAATTAAAATCACACAACCAATATAACATTAATCAAAAAATAAATAATTTTTTACAATGTCCTATAAATATTCACTGGTTCATGTGTGTAACGAAATTAAGAGTCCGGTCTACATATATATCGCTGGAGCCTGTAACTGGGTTTAAAACCACAGTGAAAATCGCATGAAGAACGATTACCTGTTTGTTCTTGTTTTAGCAGCGGACAAATAAATATAAAACGGATAAAATATCAAAATGAAAGAACAATAATGAAAAATTTATAGACGTAAACAATTCTTGTTATTTTTTTTTATTGTAAGAAAATGTTTTCACTACACAAACTCTGAAATGACTTAGTTTTTAACTGAAAGCAAATGTTAGCAGCACTATTATAACTTATTATAACAAAACGATAACCAAAGAAATACTTCGTCTCAAAAATGAAGGAAATCTACTAACAACATTAGTGTTATGTAGCAGTAATATGGCAAATACATTTGGAAATGATCAACATATTTTACGCCAAAAAATTACATTTAACACTTGCAAATTGATGATAAATCTTTACTTACTGCTTGGCATACAACTAAATCGAACTAAATTCACCAAATTAATTTTTGATTAGTGTTCTGTTCTAGTATTTCATTCATTAAGTTTTTGTCAAGCACAAACATTCACGCTCATTGTCGGTATTGCCCATCGCCTGTCAATTTATATAAAAAAGATCATAATTAACGTTCATTGATTTTCTATAAGCTGCTCTGCTGGAAAACGTTTCGTACAATCTTCGTTTGAACGAAAATCAATTACAGAAAAAACCTGTCATAAGTGACGCGTTAATCATAGAGGCCCGTTTTTAAGTTTTTGAATATATTACTGCTGTTGCTGTTGACTAGAAGAGTTGGACGAAGAATGGGACAGTGAAGCGGCGGAACCGGTTCGGTTGGCCGTTCCGTTAGGCACCTGCTCGTTGCTTCCCGTCACCTCTCTGCCGCCTTCAGTTGCAGATCCAGCTTCTGCTTTTGCCTCAAGGACGGCAATGCAATGGTTTATGCTTTTAATAGCTTCTTTTCGGGCGGATTTGATTTGCGGTTGATCTTCAGCGTCGATAGAGTCCAACTTCAGCAAGTTCTGAGTCAACATTTCATCTAGATAAACATACGTTTTATCCCGTTTGCCGTCTTTTCCACCTTCAAACCTCTCAACTTGGTCAAAAATTGCCAATACGTCTCGCTGGATTTTTTGAATTTTGCTGATAGGATCATTAGCAGACGATGCAGGTTGTTTGGATTGAAAATCTGGTTGATCTTGTGGTGCTGCAGACTGTTGTTTGGCTTCCTGTTCTTTTTGCTGTTGCTGAAACCGTTGAGCTTGCTGCTGTTGATATTGCTGCTGCTGCTGTGTAGCACTTGGAGGAGAAGGTGTTTGCCGTGGCTGCGAAGAACCACGAGCCTGCGTTTGTTGCGAAGGAGGCACTGTATTTGTGGAAAAACCACTTTCAGTAAAAACAGGAACTTGTCTAGCTGGGGAGAAATCTCTAGTGAAATCTTCCGCACGGCCCAAAAAATTTCGTGCATCGTTGAAAATGGATCCGTGCTTGAAAAAGTCACTAGTATTGTGAGATGGCATCTCCATTCGAGGTGGTTCGGGCATCGTACTCGTTGACGAATTGTGACTTGTCTGCGTTTCGGGTATTTTGTTCACCAGCGGTTCTGACCGACCCTCAACAAAGATCGGAATATGCCGCACAGTTGGTTGAGCCTGCTCCTGTTGTGACATCAGGGCTTAGTCTGGATAAAATATATTGATAACAGTGACTCATTGCTTACTATTTAATATTTTCTACACCTCTTTGTAAAAAAACTAGCTAAAATCTTTTACCTTGTCAGTAGCTTTTATCCTCAATTTGCTCTTTTTCCGAACACAACCTTCAGATCTTCGTCTGCTCAGTTCAATGTGTTTGAATTGTACACTTCCTCGCGTATCGTACCTACGGTATTTCCACCAGCAGCTGCTGATTTTCACCACACGCTCTTACCTACACAAAGTTGTACCTCGCCTCACCGCGAGAGCTAACGAGTTTGTTCTAGAACAGCGCTTTGGCTGCTCTGGAACTTCTGCACGATTCGATCGATTTTTCACAATTTCCGCGATTATTATTTTGCAATCGAACTTGATCGATCGCTCGTTTCGGTAGGCGAAAGTGTTACCGAGGACCTGATTGAATTATACTTAGTTTTTTTAAGACCTCTACGGTAGCTGAAAAATCAGACTCGCACATCTAATTTGATAGAGAAAGCTTAGGGCAGAAAAATGAACTACCTGACTAGGGATGTCGTAATATCGATCGATTAATCGAGTAATCGATTAATAACTCAGATAATCGAGTAATATTTAATCGAATAGCTTAAAACTAATATTCGATTATTGAGCTAATCGAATAATTAAAAAAATCCCATAGTAATAATCGAATGAATAATCGAGTAATCGATTAATAACCCAGATAATCGAATAAATTTCAATCGATTAGTTTCAAAACTATACTCGATTATTGAATAATCGAGTAATTCGAAATTTCCGACATCCCTATACCTGACAGCAGGGCTGTCAGATAAAATCCTAAAAATTCACGGTTGATTTTTCAGAAGGCCGCAAGAGCAAGTAACAGTTTTTCTTTTTTCACTCTCTCTTTCGATTATTGTGACGTGATTGAAAAGATTTCCTTGGATTTCTTAGTTCTGTTTGAAAGTCGAAAGTTTCGGGAATCATTCTATGCAAAGAGTTAAGTGATAAACGTGTAAACCGCTTGGTAATTAATAGAAGAGAAAGTAAACAAAAAGAAACTGTCACTTGCTCTTACGGCCTTCTGAAAAATCAACCGAGAATTATCGGTTAATTTTTCAAAAGGGCGTATAAGCAAGTGACAGTTTCTCTTTGTTTACTTTCTCTTCTATTAATTACCAAGCGGGAATTATAGGATATCTCTGGACAACGTCGCTCCTTGTCTACGTTCAATGTGTTCTGGAATCCGTTTTTCGCTTGGTAGAACGGCGCACTACTCGTAGTTGCTCCGCTTCGCCTAAAGACGTGAGCGACTGGCTCTCGATCGATACGAATGGAAGTATGATGCTCCTCTGTACGATTAGGTCGAATGTCAATATTCCCGGTATGACGGTTATTCATTGCAGAACGAGTACTATCGCTATCCGTCACAACACGGCCACAACGACCGCTACACGCTTGTTAGGTGCAATTGGTCGGCATGATTCACAATATTAAAGTTGTCAAAACAATTTGCCTTATTATTGTTCTCTTCATACTTACTATATAGGTTTATTTAAACTCGGTTTCATTAACCTGGACTTTCACTAAAGTGAAAACTACCTTACAGTTCTTTGTGTTTTTCTTAAAAATTTTTATTTTATTATGTGACTATAACAAAAATTTTCGGGCATACGGATTTTCCCAACTCTCCTCGGTGAACGAGTGGGACCTACTATTGCTATCATGCCGAAGTATATGATATATAATGCTTATAACAGACATGTGATATCGGTATCACTGTACACCATGAAATCACATGTCTGTCACCCTAAATCACGATGGTATCACGCGAGCATCATGATACAACGGTGATTTCCGTACTACGGTCATTCATCGTTGTACTGTGCAAAATCACATCACTGTTTACTGCTACCAGCGCCATTGGCGAGCGATGGTGTACTCATGAAACAATATTTCCTTCTTCTGAGCATCAAATAATAAACAACCATCGTCATATTTTGAAAAAAATCTCGGTAAAATGCTAACAAGCAGCATAAAATTTTTATACTTTGTAGCATATTTTCAAAAAGCAGTCAAACCAAGAAATATTCATTAATTTGGTGAAGTTTTGAAATACAAATAAGGAAAACAATTTATTCATTTTTGTACAAAAAATCAGCATTATTGAGTAATTGTTTTCTATTCAATAACAAGTAAGATTATTGTTGAAATGGATTTAAAAACATAATGATTCATATTTTGAATGCACATGTGGTAATAATAAACGATAAATATCCAATACATGAATAAACCAATAGTGTAATCATCCTGTTTATTGATGACCTATAAAAATTCCATTTATAACATTGGTCCCCTATATTCACTTCTGGAAACTCTAAATCATCTTATTACTTCGTCTTGTGTCATCGGGTTGAATGCCGTTCGATGGAAAGAAAACTTGTTTTTAAATTGTTTAGAAAGAGTCTTATTTTGGGTATGAATAGAGAGAACAGCGAATCATGTCTTTCAGTGTGATAAATTGAAGCAAAACACGTACCAAGTTACATATTCAATTTAAGAAATACTTGTAATAGTTTTCAGTGTTACTTCATAAATATAGCATAAAAACTTTAAACTTCTCAAAATCCTAATAAAACCATTATCAGATTATGTTCCAGTGTAGTAGACCGTTTTTCATAAGATTTCTGAAGCACTTTGCTATTATATAATAGCATCAAACCTATGTCAAATCTATTTCGGAATGATTAAAAATTCAAGAAGGTTTTAAATTCAGTTTTATGAAAATTTCGTGATGAATAAACTGTTACGTTGACAGAATTTTTCTGAAATATTTGTGTGCCATGCCGTTTCTGATGGTTACATGCTAATAATATCTTAGATTTATTTACTATTTTGAGACTCAATCTTAATAGCTTATGCGCTCTTATTTTTATCGTGAATATGCGGGTGAAAAAGGAATTATGACTGTTTCGGGTATTTTGTTCACCAGCGGTTCTGACCGACCCTCAACAAAGATCGGAATATGCCGCACAGTTGGTTGAGCCTGCTCCTGTTGTGACATCAGGGCTTAGTCTGGATAAAATATATTGATAACAGTGACTCATTGCTTACTATTTAATATTTTCTACACCTCTTTGTAAAAAAACTAGCTAAAATCTTTTACCTTGTCAGTAGCTTTTATCCTCAATTTGCTCTTTTTCCGAACACAACCTTCAGATCTTCGTCTGCTCAGTTCAATGTGTTTGAATTGTACACTTCCTCGCGTATCGTACCTACGGTATTTCCACCAGCAGCTGCTGATTTTCACCACACGCTCTTACCTACACAAAGTTGTACCTCGCCTCACCGCGAGAGCTAACGAGTTTGTTCTAGAACAGCGCTTTGGCTGCTCTGGAACTTCTGCACGATTCGATCGATTTTTCACAATTTCCGCGATTATTATTTTGCAATCGAACTTGATCGATCGCTCGTTTCGGTAGGCGAAAGTGTTACCGAGGACCTGATTGAATTATACTTAGTTTTTTTAAGACCTCTACGGTAGCTGAAAAATCAGACTCGCACATCTAATTTGATAGAGAAAGCTTAGGGCAGAAAAATGAACTACCTGACTAGGGATGTCGTAATATCGATCGATTAATCGAGTAATCGATTAATAACTCAGATAATCGAGTAATATTTAATCGAATAGCTTAAAACTAATATTCGATTATTGAGCTAATCGAATAATTAAAAAAATCCCATAGTAATAATCGAATGAATAATCGAGTAATCGATTAATAACCCAGATAATCGAATAAATTTCAATCGATTAGTTTCAAAACTATACTCGATTATTGAATAATCGAGTAATTCGAAATTTCCGACATCCCTATACCTGACAGCAGGGCTGTCAGATAAAATCCTAAAAATTCACGGTTGATTTTTCAGAAGGCCGCAAGAGCAAGTAACAGTTTTTCTTTTTTCACTCTCTCTTTCGATTATTGTGACGTGATTGAAAAGATTTCCTTGGATTTCTTAGTTCTGTTTGAAAGTCGAAAGTTTCGGGAATCATTCTATGCAAAGAGTTAAGTGATAAACGTGTAAACCGCTTGGTAATTAATAGAAGAGAAAGTAAACAAAAAGAAACTGTCACTTGCTCTTACGGCCTTCTGAAAAATCAACCGAGAATTATCGGTTAATTTTTCAAAAGGGCGTATAAGCAAGTGACAGTTTCTCTTTGTTTACTTTCTCTTCTATTAATTACCAAGCGGGAATTATAGGATATCTCTGGACAACGTCGCTCCTTGTCTACGTTCAATGTGTTCTGGAATCCGTTTTTCGCTTGGTAGAACGGCGCACTACTCGTAGTTGCTCCGCTTCGCCTAAAGACGTGAGCGACTGGCTCTCGATCGATACGAATGGAAGTATGATGCTCCTCTGTACGATTAGGTCGAATGTCAATATTCCCGGTATGACGGTTATTCATTGCAGAACGAGTACTATCGCTATCCGTCACAACACGGCCACAACGACCGCTACACGCTTGTTAGGTGCAATTGGTCGGCATGATTCACAATATTAAAGTTGTCAAAACAATTTGCCTTATTATTGTTCTCTTCATACTTACTATATAGGTTTATTTAAACTCGGTTTCATTAACCTGGACTTTCACTAAAGTGAAAACTACCTTACAGTTCTTTGTGTTTTTCTTAAAAATTTTTATTTTATTATGTGACTATAACAAAAATTTTCGGGCATACGGATTTTCCCAACTCTCCTCGGTGAACGAGTGGGACCTACTATTGCTATCATGCCGAAGTATATGATATATAATGCTTATAACAGACATGTGATATCGGTATCACTGTACACCATGAAATCACATGTCTGTCACCCTAAATCACGATGGTATCACGCGAGCATCATGATACAACGGTGATTTCCGTACTACGGTCATTCATCGTTGTACTGTGCAAAATCACATCACTGTTTACTGCTACCAGCGCCATTGGCGAGCGATGGTGTACTCATGAAACAATATTTCCTTCTTCTGAGCATCAAATAATAAACAACCATCGTCATATTTTGAAAAAAATCTCGGTAAAATGCTAACAAGCAGCATAAAATTTTTATACTTTGTAGCATATTTTCAAAAAGCAGTCAAACCAAGAAATATTCATTAATTTGGTGAAGTTTTGAAATACAAATAAGGAAAACAATTTATTCATTTTTGTACAAAAAATCAGCATTATTGAGTAATTGTTTTCTATTCAATAACAAGTAAGATTATTGTTGAAATGGATTTAAAAACATAATGATTCATATTTTGAATGCACATGTGGTAATAATAAACGATAAATATCCAATACATGAATAAACCAATAGTGTAATCATCCTGTTTATTGATGACCTATAAAAATTCCATTTATAACATTGGTCCCCTATATTCACTTCTGGAAACTCTAAATCATCTTATTACTTCGTCTTGTGTCATCGGGTTGAATGCCGTTCGATGGAAAGAAAACTTGTTTTTAAATTGTTTAGAAAGAGTCTTATTTTGGGTATGAATAGAGAGAACAGCGAATCATGTCTTTCAGTGTGATAAATTGAAGCAAAACACGTACCAAGTTACATATTCAATTTAAGAAATACTTGTAATAGTTTTCAGTGTTACTTCATAAATATAGCATAAAAACTTTAAACTTCTCAAAATCCTAATAAAACCATTATCAGATTATGTTCCAGTGTAGTAGACCGTTTTTCATAAGATTTCTGAAGCACTTTGCTATTATATAATAGCATCAAACCTATGTCAAATCTATTTCGGAATGATTAAAAATTCAAGAAGGTTTTAAATTCAGTTTTATGAAAATTTCGTGATGAATAAACTGTTACGTTGACAGAATTTTTCTGAAATATTTGTGTGCCATGCCGTTTCTGATGGTTACATGCTAATAATATCTTAGATTTATTTACTATTTTGAGACTCAATCTTAATAGCTTATGCGCTCTTATTTTTATCGTGAATATGCGGGTGAAAAAGGAATTATGACTGAACACCTTGAAATTTATGCGGATTTGGCAAAAGTCGGTAAGATTTACAAACAAAATTTAGTGATTCATCACCATTTTGGTAGAAATCAGCGTCGTTGCAAAAAAATAGTGCTCGTGTTCCGAAAATTAGTTCTAAAAGCCTTTCATATTTCCTCCATTCTATATTAATATTTGTTTTTTTTTTTATTTTTATCAGTGAATGTTACGGTAGAACATCAAAATTATGAACATCTAAATTTCTCTAATGCTAATTACATTTAAACAATGATATGAGTGATACTGTCGTCCAATGAACACTCACACACAAATAGTTTAATAGCTAAGACAGAGAAACAAGATTATATCTGTCATAAATTAGTTGCTAGTAATAATCTTCAAACCACAAAAATTTTTATTTTCAATATTATCGATCATCGGAGCTGGGAAATTAAGCTAAATTTTGAGTTTTTTCGTTTCACTGTACATTTATTCTGTGCGCAAAACATGTCTGTCACCTCATCGTTGTACGCGTACAACGTTGTACAGAAATCATTGTACGGAAATCACATGTCTGTCAGCGGTATAATATAGAAGAAAGAGAGTTAAACCGACGACACGACCTGCCACTCGACTATCAAAACTGTATCGCAAATCTAACTACCCCTCAGTAACTGGTAATGTCAAAACGAAATCGCTTGAAAAAATGTTGGAACTGGCAACACAAGTTGGAAAATTATTGATTTTGAAAAACAGTTACCAGTAGCCTTGGTAACTACATATGGAATGTAAACAAAAACAAAAGATTCTCACTTAAAACCAAACCACTGAATGTAGTTGGCCCGCTGGCAGGTATTAAATTTATTCTTTCAGAGTTTTGAGTCATTTTTGCACAATTTTGATTTAATTTGTTTTCTTTGTTTCTAGTTTTTTTCATAAGGTTTGTAATCAACCTTGAAAAAGAAGCACCCACTGATTAACTTGTTGGTGTCATCTGTAAATGAAATGACATTGACCTAGATATTGGCAATCATTCAAAGCTGTTTGGTGCCTCTGCAGTACTCAAACTGAAGGTGGCGCGTGGCTGTTTATGAAGATTGATGGTGTTATACTGTGCATGTAATATTTTAACACATAATTTTCATATACATATTCAACAGATTGAACAATTTATCGAATGCGTGAATAAAGTTTATGAATAAATAGATGACAGAAAAAATGTTCAAGTATAATTTTCAACTTTGATTATTCCATCATAATTATAAAATATGATGACTGTAATAATTCAGTTGAAAAAAAAATTAAAATAAAAGTATTGAATAAATCTTTTACTGTAGACTACGATTTAACCGATATAATGTATTATATAAAATTGAGTATATAAAGGTTAAATGTGATAGCTTATTAAATTCTACACAATAAACGGAGCGATCGTATTTTCCGTTCGGATGATACAGTTAATGCTAACTGTTTTATTTAAAAATGCACATGAGCAAGAGTGTATGATTTGTTTTAAGATTTTCCAGTTTCTCATCCTTTAGAAGTGTTTAATGGATCCCTAAAGTAATTCCGGCAGAAATGAGGTGAACAAATCCGTTTGGTATAAGGTTCAGTGATCGCACAAAAAAGAATTGAATTAATCTGAAATTAACTAAATTATGTATTTTATTATTATTATATCGTTTATTTATACCCGGTTTTAACCTAGTTACGGTCGTTCACCGGGTTTGTATCAAGTTTGGGAAAGAGGGGGGGTGGGGTAGGTTTAGGGGGGGAGGGGGGTGCAAAGGCTGGTTATGTTGGGGGGAGTAGGGTGTTTACAGTGGTACATTACAATTTACAATTTTGTATACATTTCATGAGGGGTATTCTTGTAGTTCGGTCCTGGTCGGTTTCCGCTTCGGCCGCGGGGAGGTCCTGGTCGGCATTCCAGTGGGACATCAGCTGACGGATGGTCCGTAAGGGTGGTGTCCTGTATCGGATGGGTGTAGATCGGTCGCCGGGTTCCGGTTGGCGAGGCTGTATTGTTGGAGGGTGGTGCCGTGGTCAACATCCCGGGGGGTCCTCCCCCGCGGATGGCACACAGTGATGCGCTGAATCTCGGGCGATTGTGGGTGTCAGTGCTGTGGTTGTTGGTGAAGAGCCGCGGGTGCTCGCGGGACGATAACATCGTTCTGCTGGTGGTGAGGCGGCTGCCGGGAGGTCCGATGAAACGAAGACCGGCGGGTAGTGAGGCCGTGGCCGTGCATTGGTAACCTAAATTATGTATATCTAAACTATTTATCTACCATCTGGTTTAAATTTACAAATAACTGTTCTTAGGAAACGATTAGAAAGATGTTGTATCTCCTTCTTCAGAAGCATTTTCGAAGGCGGCGAGTGAGTGAGAGTGTTAACTGCAAATAATAGAAAAATAATATTTAATAATAAAATTCAAGCACTCACCTGCACTCAACTTTATCATAATTTTCATTTATGATGAGCCACATTATTTAATATCTCTCCAGAATTCACGGAATTCAAAACGGTGGAATTATTCCACAACTATTTCAAACTGTTTGTTTATTTATTGTGTTGCTCCTTGGTAACTAGAGCATAGCAACTTAAACAGTGTTGCTCGAATAGTTAGTTTTTGTCATTTTCAAGGGGTCGCTATATTTATGGTAACTGGTGGTAAATCGCTCACGAACACTTTTGTCGTGAATACGACTTACTTTACTATGAGGCGCCTTTTCAAAATTAGCCATATGGAAGAATGGGCAGAACTTAATCGTGAATATCTCGACTTGTATTAATGGTAGCAACATAATTCTTTCACCATTTCATCAAAAATATGATCAGGAATTCAGGATAATATTTTGAACAGTGTGCGATAACCACAAACAACTCAAAAATTAAGTTTTCTTAAAATTTGAAAACAACGCGGAAAACACCTTACTTTCGCTTGGGTTTTTCGCGCAAGGACGACGATTTTGAGGTAGTCAGACGTCAGACACATATCTTCAACTGAATGCGTATAAAAGGGGAACCGTGGTCGAAAATCGATCATTTCTTTTCGTGCGTTCGATGGAAGCAGACGTCGTGGGAGTGGAATCATCAACCAGCAGCGACGGACCAAATTGAGTTCCTCAATTTGGTCCTTGTGAATGCTAGAACCGAGTCCCTACAACATATTGATAATTTCTTTCAATAAATTATGCAAATCCGAAATGAAATAATCGACAATAAAATTCTGTATGCGGCTATTTTTATAGCCGTTAGGACCGCCCATTAGTGAAAAGGCTACAAACGAAATCACATAAAAGGAAATCTCTTAACAAAAATTCAATCAGTTTGGATTCAATCGCCACTGCGAGCAGATGTGTTTTGTGTCGTCTGCACGCTTTCGACAAGAGCGATTACGTCACAGCTGCCAGTCATTAGCAGTGGGAAAAAAACAACGGTGGAGAGCATTGCACAATATCAGCCGTTCTAATGGCTCTAAAAGTTTTCTAAAGAACTATTAGGATTTGTTGTTCGCAAATCGTAGGGAAATATCCTCAGTTTACTGCAAATCAAGAACAGTTTGCTTAGATTTGTGCACTTTTTGCTGTGTGAAATTCACAGTAATCGAGATCAAGTTGTAACGGGTCTAAATTGGGGGCGAATCAAGTAGATTACAGCCTTCACTTCTGCGCCAGACAAGAGTATTCTTGTCGTGAAGGAGCAAGGTTTACTATAAAGGTTTATCCCGTGCCCGGCTGGGAGACCTCAGGACGAGTCCTAGTCAACGACTCCCGATTCAATCCGAAACATCAATGAACCCCGAGACCGAACGACTGACGGAATAAAGATATGTACATCCTACAGGGTGGATCGGTTACCACTGAGGGATTCCCTTTCCAGAGCCTATCCTAAGCGAAAAAAACATACGCGGTCCGGAAGAAATCGACTCTTATCCCGACCTAGAATCAGTGAGTGCACATTAAAGACCTCATCTTGACTTCGAATTCATGATCTTGTTTATTCTTCACGGGGTTGCATTCTCACGTTGCTTAACTCACTATCAATTTTCTCTGCGATTCAAATTTTCATTTCTTAGATATAAGGTTAGTATTTACAGGTCTAGTTCATCTAAATATTTATCACTTTCTATCTTCACTTCCCTGGCGGTTCACCATCTGTGTAATCCCCCGCCGTCCATCGGTAAGCGAATGCAGTTGCAATAGCACTCATGTGTTTCAAATAAACAGTCTGCGCTCGTATATGCTGCCATCCATGAGCACCATGCGGCAGCTTCCCGGTACACAAACCTCGTGGATTTTGCGGGTACGTTCACGTGGCAACACTTTATTCACCACCGAGCGAGAATAAATTATCGTGTGGTGTCGTTACCATTGGTCGATTCCACGTCGTCGACTTGGAGATGCAGGGTACTGCCACTCCACCTGATTTGTCTTCGTGTCCTGCAGTAAGACCTTCGTTTGAAGGAAATGCTTTTCTCCGAAATGTAACTTCACTGCTCACTAGCATTTATATCCTAGCTATCGATGGCGTAATTGACTTCTGCTTGATTTCAAAATGGTCGTTTGGACGCAATTCGTACTATCTCACAAGGCCGTTTCATGGATCGGTTTGGTTCTTCTTATTACTAGCACTTTGGGTTATTTTACGTAAGCTTCACCCTTTTTCAGAGATGTACAATATTTTAATTTTTACCACTTTGAACACTGAGTAATTCCATTGATCCCCGTTTTATGTTTGTGCAACTTACTTCCACGGTGGTCAAGATACTAAGAGCCGACTTATCCCTTACTCTTGAGTCAATCACCCAAATCGTCACCCGATTGCTCCCGATGTCATTCGTTTAGCCTCGGGTATCCCCTTCCGCTTACAAACGTCATCGACAGCCGCTAAGTTGTCCTGACCTGGCGTCACGCAGTCGAACAAAAATGTCAGAGACCCGGAACGCGTTGACGCAAATAATTTATACATATATCAATTTAGTTCTTTGTAACCTCGTTACAAAGTGAAGCCTTTTTTTGCGAAAAATGTTCCAGAGTTTAATGTCGTAGAGAATTACGCAATTTGACTCTTCTGAATGCTGGAAACGAATCCCTACATCGTATTGATAGTTTCTTTCAATAAAATATGCAAATCCGAAATGAAATAATCGGCATTAAAATTCTGTATGCGGCTATTTTTATAGCCGTTAGGACCGCCCATTAGTGAAAAAGCTACAAACGAAATCAGGTAGAAACAAGCCTCTCAACAAAACTTGAATCAGTTTGGATTGTATCGCCACTGCGAGCAGATGTGTTTTGTGTCGTCTGCACGCTTTCGACAAGAGCGATTACGTCACAGCTGCCAGTCATTAGCATTGGAAAAAAAACAACGGTGGAGAGCATTACACAATATCAGCCGTTCTAATGGCTCTAAAAGTTTTCTAAAGAACTATTAGGATTTGTTGTTCGCAAATCGTAGGGAAATATCGTCAGTTTACTGCAAATCAAGAATAGTTTGCTTAGATTTGTGCACTTTTCGCTGTGTGAAATTCTTAGTAATCGAGATCAAGTGAAGCCTTTTTTTGCAAAAAATGTTTTAGAGTTTAATGTCGTAGAGAATTACGCAATTTGACTCTTCTGAATGCTGGAAACGAATCCCTACAGCATATTGATAGTTTCTTTCAATAAATTATGCAAATCCGAAATGAAATAATCGACAATAAAATTCTGTATGCGGCTAATTTTATAGCCGTTAGGACCGCCCATTAGTGAAAAAGCTACAAACGAAATCACATAAAAGGAAATCTCTTAACAAAAATTCAATCGATTGCCTACTAGATGATATCGCTGTAAAATGTGTGAACTGTGATGGCGACCATCCATCTACTAGCAAATCGTGTCCCAAACGTGCTGAGTTCACAAAAATTCGACAACAGGCGTCCCGCAAACAATCAACGCGCAAGAATGTTCCACAGAAGGATGAAGTTAATTTCCCACGGCTCCCACCGAAGAGGGATATTCCGAATTTGCCGCCACTTCCTCGCAGCAATCCAAAAGATTCAGCCGCTGGATCACAAAAAGAATCTTCCTCAAAAATCCCTCCTGGATGGGGCAATAATCAACCACAAGCAAAGGATGACTCTGGTGATTTATTTTCTGCTGAACAACTGATCGTCATTTTTGAAACAATGACAACAAAACTACGAAACTGCAGAACGCGGTTAGATCAAATCAACGCCTTAGGCAAATTCATCATCGAATATGCAATATAATGAGTTGGTTATAGTAAATTGGAATGCTTGCTCACTCAGGAGCAAAACTGCTGAATTGTCCGACTTTCTTCAAGAGAAGAATGCCGATATTGCTATTTTAACTGAAACTCATCTTAAACCTGAAATTTCTATTTTTATTTCCAATTACAGGATTCACAGGCTCGACAGGGCAACTACCAGAGGAGGGGGAGTTGCCATTGCCATTAAACGATCCATTCAGCACAGGCTTCTGTCAGCCTTTAAATTGCAACTCATAGAAGCAATCGGAATTGAGATTACAACGACGATGGGACCCATCATCATCATTGCAGCATACTGCCCCAAACAAACCAATCTTCGAGATGGTACGTGTGCATCATTGAAGCGAGATCTGGCTATGCTCACTCGACGACAGAACAAATTCATCATTGCTGGGGACCTGAACGCACGGCACGAGCTGTGGGGAAACAGAAGACAGAATCGAAACGGATTCGTACTTGCCGAAGATTACGAAGCTGGACAATACAACATCTTCGCTCCGGATCAACCAACGCGACTTTCCAGATCGGGAGTTCATTCCATTTTGGATATATTCATCAGCAACATCGCCATAGACAGCTCTCCGTTTGTCTTCTACGAGCTCTCTTCTGACCACTTTCCAGTAATATTGACGTTGGGATCTTCACCAGAAACAGTGCCTATTCAACCTCGGAGGAACTGTTATCGCACCGATTGGGTCCAATTTCAACATATCGCCGACCAACTTATTAATATCGATTTGCCACTTGATTCCCCGATGGAAATCGATGCAGCCCTATCTTCCTTCCAGCATTCAATCACAGTCGCTCGTGATAGGACGGTTCCAGTACAACATATGCCGAGTTCCTCTCTTCAAATCGACAGTGTCACCAAGAAACTCATCCGATTTCGGAATATCTACCGGAGGCAGTATCAACGAACTGGCATCCTAGATAGGAAGACTACTTATAACAACTTAACTAGGATAATCCAGGAAAGGATATCTGAGCTTCGCAACAGGAACTTCCAGCAAAAGCTTCGAGAAATTCTCCCACATTCAAAGCCCTTCTGGTCCTTAACGAAGGTGCTTAAGAAAAAACCGAAGCCTATTCCTCCTTTGCTGCCACCCCAGGACGCAGCTGAAGGAATACCTTTAATCACACCAGTAGAGAAGGCAAATGCGCTAGGCCAGCAGTTTGTGTGTTCTCACAATTTAGGACTTAACATTGTTAGTCCATATGAAAGAGCCGTTGCTGATAGCGTAGCTGAGGTTGACCAATCAGACAGCTTGGTTCCTGAGGAAAGTAGAGTCACTGCGAATGAGCTGATGGCTTTTGTGAAAAAATCCAAAAATATGAAGGCCCCCGGTTTTGACAACACATTCAACATTGAGCTGAAACATTTGAGTATTCGCTCATTTGTCTTCTTAGCTAAAATTTTTAACAGGTGCTGGGAGCTTGGTTACTTCCCTTCAATGTGGAAGTTAGCTAAAGTTATCCCAGTTTTGAAACCGGGGAAAGATCCTTCCTTTTCCAAGAGCTATCGGCCCATCAGCTTACTCTCTGCCCTATCCAAGCTGTTTGAAAAGTCAATACAAAGGCGAATTCTTGCTTTCGCAGATGAACAGGATATATTTCTGGAAGAACAGTTTGGGTTCCGGAAAGGAAGATCCACCATCCACCAACTCACAAGGGTTACCAACGTCATCCAGCAAAACAAATCAGTGTCCAAAACGACTGCCATGGCAATATTGGATATTGAAAAGGCATTCGATAATGTGTGGCACGATGGACTGGTGTTCAAACTGCATCGGTATAATTTTCCCATGCATCTTATTAAAATTATCAAAAATTATCTTGCAGATAGAGCATTCCAGGTTTCTCTGAATAATGCACTTTCAGAAAGATTTACTATTCCTGCTGGTGTACCCCAGGGAAGTATCCTAGGTCCCATTCTATACAACATTTTCACATCAGACATCCCACCTCTTCCAGGTGGTGGTGTTCTGTCACAATTTGCTGATGATACTGCCATTCTTTACAAAGGTCGTGTCATTAATGCTCTGAAGAATAAACTACAGACAGGTCTGGACGCTTTAACGGAATATTTTACAAGCTGGAAAATTGTGATCAATGCAGCAAAAACTCAGGTCATCTTGTTTCCACATTCAAGGTCTCCAAAACTTGTTCCATCAGACGAATGCAGAATACGATTCGGTGATGAGGTCATTCAATGGTCCGATGAAGTTATCTATCTAGGACTCACCTTTGACAGACATCTGATATTCAGGTCACATGTTGACAAAATCATTCAAAAATGCAGCATACTCATTAGGTCTCTGTATCCGCTGATTTGTAGAACATCTAAACTATGCCTGAAGAATCAGATGGCTGTCTATAAACAAATCATCTACCCCGCAATTGAATACGCAGTCCCTGTTTGGCGGGGCTGTGCACGAACACACAAATTTAGGCTTCAGCGCATTCAAAGTAAGATCTTAAAGATGATTCTAAATCTACCCCCTTGGACAAGAACTAGTGAAGTACATGAGATGGCCTCACTGGATATACTAGAACAAAAATTCGAACAATACTGCACGAAATTTGAAGAGAGGTGCTCAATCTCTGAAATACAAATAATTCAAAATTTGTACGTATTAGGTTAGGGATAGTTATAAGTAGGTAGACATTTTATAAATAATTAAAATAAATATTATGATTAAACATTAGTTTGTAAAACAAGAGTAACTAAAACACCTAATATTAATAACGAATCGTATGAACAACAAAGATGAAAGGCCAAAGGGTCAAAACACTTGTACTGTAAAATGTTGATGTAATACACAAAAATAAGATTAATAAACAGATATTTATGCAAAAAAAAAAAAAAATGCAAAAATTCAATCAGTTTGGATTCAATCGCCTCTGCGAGCAGATGTGTTTTGTGTCGTCTGCACGCTTTCGACAAGAGCGATTACGTCACAGCTGCCAGTCATTAGCATTGGGAAAAAAAAACAACGGTGGAGAGCATTGCACAATATCAGCCGTTCTAATGGCTCTAAAAGTTTTCTAAAGAACTAGGGTGAGGGCTCCCTATTTCATCTCATTTGTAAGGACGTCGCCTTCAAACCCCGATTTAGCCACTAAAATCACTGTAACTATTTCATATTACTACTTCATTCGCCTTGCTCCACATTGAAAATTGATTCACATTTCTTGAAAATTCAACTAATATTTATAAAACAGCTAAAAACACTAATGATGTTTTCACTACTCTGCTCCTGATTTCATCTCAATGGATTTTTATCCATCCTATCGTTGATCTTTTATTCATCCTATAAATTTGCAATGGCGACAGCAATCAAAACAAAATATTCCACTATTACACTCTCACCCGCATTCGCATGGCTGCCAGATGGCTGACTAAACGCTGCCAGCTGGAAAAATATGGCTTGCAGACATTCTGGTGACCGACTGCCTTACCGCTGCCAGATATACAACTCAAACGATACAACCGTACCCGCCAGGAATTTTCCACATTATTATTATTGGTAAAAAATTTACTCATTGAATTATCTAATTGATGGGGCAATGACTTACGGAGATCTAAAGAACAATCTTTTAACGTCATTTTATTAGTGAAAACAGATAGAACAGATATGGACTTTCTATGCAAAGTAATACATATTTTCTATGAAAATACCTGGCATCTCTGTGCACAGCCGCAGAAACACACGCACACTTCACAGCGTTATGTTGGCGTATAGAGGAATGAAACCAGTGCTACTAGATTTGCCACAATGGTTATTTCATTAGTATTTAACACGTTCTTTCTAGTAATATTCGAAGCAGAAACAGTTTTATTGAAATATTAATATCAATAATATAATTAAACTAATGTCACGGATACCAAAAACATACTTTTTGATGATAATTTGAAGAAGATAAACAATTTTTGTTTTGTAACATTATGAAATAACTTGGCAACTTTGCAAAACCAAATGAGATGAAAACAAAGCGCAATCAAGTGAACGAAGTGAAAAACTTTCATCTCATATTTTTGAGGACTTTTATTGCTTGTCGGGTAAATTTTGAAGTTTTTAATCGTTAACTAAACAAGTGGCAAGTGAACATAACTAATTATGAAGTCATCCAGCATTCAATGGTAGTGTAATTGTGCTAAATAGTGATCATGTTCTGAGACGAATCGATTAGTAGATATTCAGAAACATGACGAACTGTAAATCTTGAGACGAAAATGTGTCCTAAATTGAAAAGTGAGTTTATTTTATATGAAAAAAAAACGATCACCGAAGAATTTAAAACCATTTCTTTCAATAGGAAAGTGTGACAATAGCTTTTCAAATCATTTTAAAACATTTCACAGTTTGCTTCCGGTAGGTTGTAAAATATTATTCATGTTCAAAGTTATGAGGTGAAGGGATGAGATGGATATAGGAGCTCAGATGAAATAGGGAGCCGTTGCCCTATTAGGATTTGTTGTTCGCAAATCGTAGGGAAATATCCTCAGTTTACTGCAAATCAAGAACAGTTTGCTTAGATTTGTGCACTTTTCGCTGTGTGAAATTCACAGTAATCGAGATCAAGTGAAGCCTTTTTTTGCGAAAAATGTTCCATAGTTTAATGTCGTAGAGAATTACGCAATTTGACTCTTCTGAATGCTGGAAACGAATCCCTACAGCATATTGATAGTTTCTTTCAATAAAATATGCAAATCCGAAATGAAATAATCGGCATTAAAATTCTGTATGCGGCTATTTTTATAGCCGTTAGGACCGCCCATTAGTGAAAAAGCTACAAACGAAATCAGGTAGAAACAAGCCTCTCAACAAAACTTGAATCAGTTTGGATTGTATCGCCACTGCGAGCAGATGTGTTTTGTGTCGTCTGCACGCTTTCGACAAGAGCGATTACGTCACAGCTGCCAGTCATTAGCATTGGAAAAAAAACAACGGTGGAGAGCATTACACAATATCAGCCGTTCTAATGGCTCTAAAAGTTTTCTAAAGAACTATTAGGATTTGTTGTTCGCAAATCGTAGGGAAATATCCTCAGTTTACTGCAAATCAAGAATAGTTTGCTTAGATTTGTGCACTTTTCGCTGTGTGAAATTCTTAGTAATCGAGATCAAGTGAAGCCTTTTTTTGCAAAAAATGTTTTAGAGTTTAATGTCGTAGAGAATTACGCAATTTGACTCTTCTGAATGCTGGAAACGAATCCCTACAGCATATTGATAGTTTCTTTCAATAAATTATGCAAATCCGAAATGAAATAATCGACAATAAAATTCTGTATGCGGCTAATTTTATAGCCGTTAGGACCGCCCATTAGTGAAAAAGCTACAAACGAAATCACATAAAAGGAAATCTCTTAACAAAAATTCAATCAGTTTGGATTCAATCGCCACTGCGAGCAGATGTGTTTTGTGTCGTCTGCACGCTTTCGACAAGAGCGATTACGTCACAGCTGCCAGTCATTAGCATTGGGTAAAAAGGCGGGTGGATAATGTCAGAGACATAACTGGATGTCGTGAATACGAAAACAACTGACATGTTCCTTAACACTTCCGAATATCAATTGTATGAATTATGTACGCATTCCCCTTTTTCACATTTTTCGCAAAAACAAAGAACGCTTCACTTGATCTCGATTACTGTGAATTTCACACAGCGAAAAGTGCACAAATCTAAGCAAACTGTTCTTGATTTGCAGTAAACTGAGGATATTTCCCTACGATTTGCAAACAACAAATCCTAATAGTTCTTTAGAAAACTTTTAGAGCCATTAGAACAGCTGATATTGTGCAATGCTCTCCACCGTTGTTTTTTTCCCAATGCTAATGACTGGCAGCTGTGACGTAATCGCTCTTGTCGAAAGCGAAACTAGCTGTGCAGACGACACAAAACACATCTGCTCGCAGGGGCGATAGAATCCAAACTGATTGAATTTTTGTTAAGAGATTTCCTTTTATGTGATTTCGTTTGTAGCTTTTTCACTAATGGGCGATCCTAACGGCTATAAAAATAACCGCATACAGAATTTTATTGTCGATTATTTCATTTCGGATTTGCATAATTTATTGAAAGAAACTATCAATATACTGTAGGGATTCGTTTCCAGCATTCAGAAGAGTCAAATTGCGTAAACTCTAAAACATTTTTTGCAAAAAAGGCTTCACTTGATCTCGATTACTGTGAATTTCACACAGCGAAAAGTGCACAAATCTAAGCAAACTGTTCTTGATTTGCCGTAAACTGAGGATATTTCCCTACGATTTTCGAACAACAAATCCTAATAGTTCTTTAGAAAACTTTTAGAGCCATTAGCGGCCCTTACACGATCATTAAAAGTGTCATTACTAAGTAATGACACTTCTGCTCAAACGCTCGTCATTACTGCATTACTGTACATCATTACTTTTTTGCATTACACGTTCATGATTAATGATGAGTATTTGTAACTACTCCAGCAATAGCAATATTTTTATTTTCGTTTAGCTGAAAATAAATTTGATTTGCTATTGAAACGTTAAAATTAATGAAATATTAACAATTTAAATCTACACTTTGTAATTTTTTTGCGTATAGTTCCAAAGATATTCAGCACTTCCACAAAAAAATAAGAAGAAGAAATAATGTTGGTAATGATGGAAAATCTGGAATTCCATCATTACTCGTGTCATTACTGAACTCGTAGACCTTACACGATCATTAAAAGTGCCATTACTTTTTAGTAATGACACTTTTAATGATCGTGTAAGGGCCGCTATTAGAACGGCTGATATTGTGCAATGCTCTCCACCGTTGTTTTTTCCTAATGCTAATGACTGGCAGCTGTGACGTAATCGCTCTTGTCGAAAGCGTGCAGACGACACAAAACACATCTGCTCGCAGTGGCGATAGAATCCAAACTGATTGAATTTTTGTTAAGAGATTTCCTTTTATGTGATTTCGTTTGTAGCTTTCTCACTAATGGGCGGTCCTAACGGCTATAAAAATAGCCGCATACAGAATTTTAATGTCGATTATTTCATTTCGGATTTGCATAGTTTATTGAAAGAAACTATCAATATGCTGTAGGGATTCGTTTCTAGCATTCACAAGGACCAAATTGAGGAACTCACTGCGATATTCACCACTTTTCGGAACATTTTTCCCGGACGATTTGTTGTACAGCAGCAGATATTTTGTTCTCTTACTTAGAACGCGTTCGGATTGGCTGGTGTTGACATGGAGCAAATGAGACAGGTTTTTCAATAGTGTACTATTGAAATACTTCAATGCTTTTGCTATACACGTTTAAATTGAAAAATTTCGATTCTATTGGTAGTTAGATTATATAAATCCTTTCACAGATCACTGAGCTATGAGCTTTAAAAATACGAGAAAGGCAAACGCGCCTTATGAATTATCCTCTTTGATACTCGTTTATACCAAACATTTCAGAAAAGTTTAATTTTGAATTATTTGAGACTATGTCACAAAACTGAAAATTTTATCATAAAATTGTGATCATATTTCCATGTCGGCATGTCGCAAGTATTATGTTGATTCATTAGATACAACAATAGATATTCACGATCAAAAACTTATCACTCTCTCAGAGGGTAAATTTTGAAAAGGCACCCCATAGTAAAGTTAGTCGTATTCACGACAAAAATGGGTTGTGTAGAGGTACAGTAAAGTAAATTCCGCATAATTGTTTAGGAGTATTATTATGGTTTTAAGAAGAACCGAATAGAAGTCTGGAATAGAGAACTGGACCCTGAGTTCAAGACCTAAATTTAGATCCAATAACAGACTCAGAATCCAGTTTCAGTCGCTGCTGGTTCTCGCCTTGATGGCCAGCAAGCGAATGAGAGATGCGACCTGAGCGTTTGAGGTTTTTAACCACGCAGAAGGTGCATTCTCCGTCGCTGCTGGTTAACTCCCGCTGCTGCTGCTGGTTAAGGTCCTCTCGCCTCGATGGCCAGCAAGCGAATGAGAGATGCGACCTGCGACCACGCAGAAGGTGCATTCTCCGTCGCTGCTGGTTGATGATTCCACTCCCACGACGTCTGCTTCCATCGAACGCACGAAAAGAAATGATCGATTTTCGACCACGGTTCCCCTTTTATACGCATTCAGTTGAAGATATGTGCCTGACTACCTCAAAATCGTCGTCCTTGCGCGAAAAACCCAAGCGAAAGTAAAGAGTTTTCCGCGTTGTTTTCAAATTTTAAGAAAACTTAATTTTTGAGTTGTTTGTGGTTATCGCACACTGTTCAAAATATTATCCTGAATTCCTGATCATATTTTTGATGAAATGGTGAAAGAATTATGTTGCTACCATTAATACAAGTCGAGATATTCACGATTAAGTTCTGCCCATTCTTCCATATGGCTAATTTTGAAAAGGCGCCCCATAGTAAAGTAAGTCGTATTCACGACAAAAAACAACGGTGGAGAGCATTGCACTATATCAGCCGTTCTAATGGCTCTAAAAGTTTTCTAAATAACTATTAGGATTTGTTGTTCGCAAATCGTAGGGAAATATCCTCAGTTTACTGCAAATCAAGAACAGTTTGCTTAGATTTGTGCACTTTTCGCTGTGTGAAATTCACAGTAATCGAGATCAAGTGAAGCCTTTTTTTGCGAAAAATGTTCCAGAGTTTAATGTCGTAGAGAATTACGCAATTTGACTCTTCTGAATGCTGGAAACGAATCCCTACAGCATATTGATAGTTTCTTTCAATAAAATATGCAAATCCGAAATGAAATAATCGACATTAAAATTCTGTACAAACGAAATCAGGTAGAAACAAGCCTCTCAACAAAACTTGAATCAGTTTGGATTGTATCGCCACTGCGAGCAGATGTGTTTTGTGTCGCCTGCACGCTTTCGACAAGAGCGATTACGTCACCGCTGCCAGTCATTAGCATTGGAAAAAAAACAACGGTGGAGAGCATTGCACAATATCAGCCGTTCTAATGGCTCTAAAAGTTTTCTAAAGAACTATTAGGATTTGTTGTTTGCAAATCGTAGGGAAATATCCTCAGTTTACTGCAAATCAAGAATAGTTTGCTTAGATTTGTGCACTTTTCGCTGTGTGAAATTCACAGTAATCGAGATCAAGTGAAGCCTTTTTTTGCAAAAAATGTTTTAGAGTTTAATGTCGTAGAGAATTACGCAATTTGACTCTTCTGAATGCTGGAAACGAATCCCTACAGCATATTGATAGTTTCTTTCAATAAATTATGCAAATCCGAAATGAAATAATCGACAATAAAATTCTGTATGCGGCTAATTTTATAGCCGTTAGGACCGCCCATTAGTGAAAAAGCTACAAACGAAATCACATAAAAGGAAATCTCTTAACAAAAATTCAATCTAACAACGTGCGACGGTTCAAGGACCGATGCGAAGCCTCTGAACAGCCCACCATACGAGAACTGGTAATACATTAGGTTAAGATAGTTTTTAAGTAGGTAGGTTATACAATTAATTAAATTCCCAAATCACTTACCTTCAAGGTAGAAAATGTAAACCAAATTATAAAAAATAAATGAATAAACAGAAAAAAGAGAAGATCACACGAACCAGAGCTGAAAAACGACAAGTTGTACCAATCACCATGTAAACCATCCTTGTAAACGAGAAACAGAAAATAAAGATACATTTTACTACTACTAAAAATTCAATCAGTTTGGATTCAATCGCCACTGCGAGCAGATGTGTTTTGTGTCGTCTGCACGCTTTCGACAAGAGCGATTACGTCACAGCTGCCAGTCATTAGCATTGGAAAAAAAACAACGGTGGAGAGCATTGCACAATATCAGCCGTTCTAATGGCTCTAAAAGTTTTCTAAATAACTATTAGGATTTGTTGTTCGCAAATCGTAGGGAAATATCCTCAGTTTACTGCAAATCAAGAACAGTTTGCTTAGATTTGTGCACTTTTCGCTGTGTGAAATTCACAGTAATCGAGATCAAGTGAAGCCTTTTTTTGCGAAAAATGTTCCAGAGTTTAATGTCGTAGAGAATTACGCAATTTGACTCTTCTGAATGCTGGAAACGAATCCCTACATCGTATTGATAGTTTCTTTCAATAAAATATGCAAATCCGAAATGAAATAATCGACATTAAAATTCTGTATGCGGCTATTTTTATAGCCGTTAGGACCGCCCATTAGTGAAAAAGCTACAAACGAAATCAGGTAGAAACAAGCCTCTCAACAAAACTTGAATCAGTTTGGATTGTATCGCCACTGCGAGCAGATGTGTTTTGTGTCGCCTGCACGCTTTCGACAAGAGCGATTACGTCACAGCTGCCAGTCATTAGCATTGGGAAAAGAACAACGGTGGAGAGCATTGCACAATATCAGCCGTTCTAATGGCTCTAAAAGTTTTCTAAAGAACTATTAGGATTTGTTGTTTGCAAATCGTAGGGAAATATCCTCAGTTTACTGCAAATCAAGAATAGTTTGCTTAGATTTGTGCACTTTTCGCTGTGTGAAATTCACAGTAATCGAGATCAAGTGAAGCTTCTTTGTTTTTGCGAAAAATGTGAAAAAGGGGAATGCGTGCATAATTCATACAATTGATATTCGGAAGTGTTAAGGAACATGTCAATTGTTTTCGTATTCACGACATCCAGTTATGTCTCTGACAAAACCCACCCGCCTTTTTTTATTCCGATTTTTCTTCGGAGTGTCTGGTCGTGTCGTCGGTTAAACTCCGTACCAATATGGTGATTCAAAGCTAATACCTACGAATGGCACCATTTTGGTTAATTTTTGTGATAACTCTGGGCCTCGTGTTTTCCACCACCCAACCTCCTTCCGATTCACTGAAATCACATATTGTTTTTCATCTGAGAATTTTGTTTAATATATTGCAATGAAACAACATACGTAACCATGGAGAACTGTTATTTAAAATCAACATTTTTCGTATTTTGTTGCCAGTTTCAATATTTTTTCAAGCAATTCCGTTTTGACATTACCAGTTACTGAGGGTAGAGTGACTATAATCATAGTGGCGACAGCTGGTCGTTTGGAATGACAGCTCCCAGTTTCAAACGAGCAAACGACCTGTCAATTCAATGTAAAGCTAATGGAATGTTTTGAATTGTTGCCAAAATTACGGATGAGATGTCGTCACTCTGGTTATAGGCACTCTAACTGAGGGGTAGTTGAATTTGCGATAGTTTTCATAAACGAGTGGCAGGTCGTGTCGTCGGCTTAACTTTAAGTTGCAGCTTCTCTTTGTTTTCTTTTTTCTTTCGCGAATCATCGGATTGATTTTATATGTGATACTTTACTCTTCGCATAATTTTCAATTCAAAACCGCAAACTTTAGATTAATTCTGGTATCTTTGAGGAAATTTCTATCCTGGTTGCGTAATAATCAAAAGAGAAAGTAAACAAAGAGAGGGTCTCATTTGCAGTTAGACCCTTTTGTCGTTGGATGATTAAATTCTCTGTTAACTTTTCAAATGGCCGTAAAAGCAATGGACAGTGTAATTTTTCTTCTATTGAATTTTCTGACAGCTTAATTGTAATGCAAATGCAAATGAGATTGGTTTGTTTTCATCAGGAAACGCCTTCATTAAACACGATTCAGCTTATCAATCAACTTCGGTCAATGTCAAGATAATTTTCATATTTTTTTTAGACAAATATTGCTCATGTACCCGACGTCAAAATGTTCCGTGAGCATGACGTTGTTTCCCTTCAATTAATGTTGTTGTTTCGTAACCGTTCGATGCCGATGATAGTTGTCACGAAATATATTGGCTATTAATTTCTCACTAGGGTCGTCGTTTGAAAAATAAACTCAAGATTACAATCAGTAATCAATTCAATTACCGAACTGATAACTAAACATTCAGCTGTTGAAAATGCGGTAAAAAATTGCAGAATACTGCGAATTATAATAGGAAATTGTGACCGGGGTTTATTTAACACTAATCATACTAACACTCAGAGAAGGCAAATCTGCAGATTTGTCTGCAAATTTGCAGTTTTCGTACTGCAGATATTTTTTGTTGTGCAGACTTTTGAAAATTGAGTTTTCTTCAGACTTTCGTCAAAACTTACAGACTTTTGGAATTGTCGTGATTGAAGCAAGGCCAAATCAGTTTAGCGTATCATGTATTATACTCACACCGATGCCAGAAGTTAAGAAGTTAGTAGTGCCATTTCCGTAGATTAATTTTTCTCGGAAACTCTCCCGCTTTTTTTTTGCTCGCCAGAAAAGACTAGTTCTCGTTGTTCTCCGTTGATAAATTAAAATTTCCGTAGATTTCCGTAGGAAAAATCCAATTTCCGTAGATTTTGTCTACGGATCCGTAGGTCTGTATAAGGTTTTGCACGAACATGACATAACCTCACAAAAATGAACAGCATGAACATTTTTTGACAGTCGACGTATACTTGTTTACAGTTTAAAAGTTCATCAGAAGTTCTTCGTTCGAATGTACAAATTGCAAGTCGCCTCACACTCAACAGATTCATACATATATCGCTCCTTGATGCTGGAAACACATACAGGGCAATCTTTTTAGTTATTTTCATAGTAGAATACGTTTTTAACAGACACTTTTTCGTCATTTTTTCAATTTTTAGCTTGCAGTCGCAAAACAAAACAAGTACACGGCAACTGTCAAAGATGAACTTGATTCATCTGCAGTTCATTTGTGTCGTCATCGTTCAAAACCTAATAGAATATATTCGAATCCGTAGATCTACTCAAATTTCCGTAGATCTGACATCGCTGATCATACACTCTTACCAGCCGCTACCTAATTTTGGGTCAAAACCTACCCAAAATCAACTAAAGTGCATCTCCCCAATTTTGGGTAAGGAGTGACGATCTCAAAATTTAGGTAAATGTAAGTTTAGTACAAGTGTTATGCCATAAGAAAGCACGCTATCCATTTTTACCGATCAACTCAAAGTTTGAGTAGATATTGACCTAATTTTGGGTAACTTATAGAAGAGCTCGACAATGAGTAAGTTCTCCTCAAAAAATAGGTAGAAATGATTTTCAGTGTACTTTATAGAAAAATGGCTGCCAGCAAGACAAGATTTTTTTTCGGATATACATACAGAGATGCCATTTATACAGATTTATCTGTATTATACAGATTTTCGCATGCTCATACAGATTTAATACAGAGTACAGATTTTATACAGATTTCCTCAATTTAATACAGATTTGTGCAGATCTCACAAAAAGTAAGAAAGAAAAAAGATCCGGCGAACGACTTAAATTAGGTTAAAGCCGGGTATAAATAAACGATATAAAAAAAAGAAGGATAAAAATGTATTTGATTCCTGTGACGAGATAAAAGTCTATCAATCAACGGACAAATCACAAATTCATATGTAAATATGTTGTGATATCCATTTATTTTATAATTTGAGACCAATTTGAACTGATATTCAAGGAAGTGATGGCATCATGAAACTTTACTGTCAAACTGAGAGTTGTATGACCCGACTTGACGTTGCATATTGGGTGTTAAAATTCCATGTCAAATTATGAAGTCAACAATTTCAAACTAGATGAATATATGGAATTACAATTCAATTGTTGTGGATAAAAAAATAATAAAAAAGATCTATGAAAATCTACTATCCTACAACCACAATCTATTGGAATAACATCTTTTAGCATCATTTTGTTGTAAGAATTTCATTTTATTAGTGAATACAGATTAATACAGATTTTTTGTACTAAGCAATACAGATTTTCTATGAAAATATCTGACATCTCTGTATACAGACTTTTCCAACCCTGTCTGAAGATATTTGAAATTTTTAGCTGGCATCTCTGCTAACACTCAATATATAGGGGAATGTCGTCTAGGTCGGACCACTTTTTGAATTTTCCCTGTAACTTTTGTTTATATTGGAATATTCTCAATCTTAATGTCTTATTTAAAAGTTTAGTCCGCCATAAGAAACTTCTAATTCTAGGTTCATTTTCCAGAAGGCCGTAACAGCAAGTGACAGTTTCTCTTTGTTTACTTTCTCTTCTATTAATTACCAAGCGGTTTACACGTTTATCACTTAACTCTTTGCATAGAATGATGCTCGAAACGTTCGACTTCCAAACAGAACTGTGAAATCCAAGAATCTTTCCAAGAAAGAGAGAGTGAACAAAGAGAAACTGTCACTTGCTGTTACGGCCTTCTGGAAAATCAACCGAGAATTAGGGTGAATTGGTGCGCATTATATATAAAAAAGTTATTAACAAAACGAAAAAATAAAAAAGTAGTCTAGGTTGGGCCATTGCAGTCTAGGTTGTGCCACTATTGATTCTGAACGAAATATGAACTTAAATAATTTCAAAGTGATCAAACATGGAACTATTTATTGTTATTTTAAAAATGCAACATCCATGCAACAGCTCTTATGGATTCGTTTTCCAACATTACAGACTTGATAGCCCGAGAAACGTTGTTCACATGAAATATACCCTTTTCAGATGTACCGGTACTCTGAAAACAAGCGAAAAACGGTCTCAAGACAAGCGAAAACAGTCTCAAGGCACTAGACGAAAAAAAATTATGTGACCTAACCCTGACTACATGAGTGGCCTAACCTACACTGGTAAAAATTTGCACGATCGATCAATTCGTATGTAAACAGCACTTCAATTTAATATGCTTTTTCATTTCAATACATAACCAAAGCGATTTGTTTCAAGATTGCATGTGCAAATTCACTAACATGCAAGATTAGATTATTTTTCACTTAGCTTCGATGTGTTTTTCCTTTGGATGTAATGTGTTTTGCTATTGAATAGAACTGCATGTGTTTCAATTAAAATCTATGTGGAAAATAATGTAACCATCGTATGAAAATCGTATAGAATCTAGAGGTAACGATATATCCTATCGTTTTGAAATGCATTTTAGACAAATGTAGCATGATTTCCACTAAATATCATAATTTTTATACTCATTCTATGAGTTATGTGTCAATTTTCATGAATTTCATGTGTTCTACAAATAGTGATAGTTCAAATGCTCTGCACATGATGCTAGCTTGCAAATTATTTTCAGTGTAGGCAAGCGTTTTTTTTCTAATTGGAAAAACTGAAATGTAGAGGCGCTGCTTGTTTAGAGAGGATACTTTCAGCAAGAGCTGTCAAATCGGTAGGAAATTTTTTAATAACTACGCCTTTTCACTTTCGAAAGAAATTGCAAGCGAGCTATGAAAATAGAGTATTAAATTTAACACCAGACGAAAGAGAAAACTTTTCTCTGCCGTTTACTATTATGACGAAGCGAGTGCCGAATCATTCGAAATTACTCTTCAAAGTGAATGTTGATGGATGACTTATTGGCCGTTATATACCCAAGTAACCACGACGCATTATAACTCAAAATTATTTCAGCTTTAAAAATTCTCAGAAAGAAATTGATTAAATGAAGCGGCGTTATACATGTTTTTACAATGCTATTATAAAGCTGAAAAGGGCGATTATTAGACTCTTCTAGGATCTGACAAGTGAAGCAGGAATTGCACATTATTAAAGTAGTTATAATGCAAATATCTACTTTATCGATGGTAACAATTTCAACTGTAGATTATAAACGTCACAATGCAATAAGAATGCTTAAATAAGGAGTTACGAATGAAAATTGAAAAAGATATTTAATATTCAACATGGATGAATGAAGATCACAATTAATGCTGTTTAAGGGGTATTATTTTTATATTTATTTAGATTTGAACCCATGAACCGTGGCTCTCTGGTTTCGTAATTCGCACCTTTCACCTGGAACCTTGACATTTTTTGTTCGCAGATAAGAATCCTATTTTATCACTAATAGCATTATTGTGTTTTCACAATTTCTCTTGACATGTTTACATGTTACCAATGCATAACGCTGCAGAATGTTTACAATGGTTTTATTCGAATATTTCGAAGTAAGTAAAAGGCTAATTTTCCTCGGTGATCCATTTTACTTCTGTACTACCGACACATATTGATAAATAAAGGAAAACTTAGACTAATTTTAAAGAATAGAACTACTCCACTTTTTATCAATACCAAGAGATTCATTTAATGCAGCTATTCAATTTATTTGCACTGTTATTAATAAAGTTTCGTTGCTTCAAAATATAGCATTGAATGCACGGCGGAAGGTTGTTGTAAGATAATGCTCAGTTACATTTTGAACGCAAATTTAATGCACATCGCTTTAAAGTGTAATTACATTAACAATGTAAAAATATAGTTGTTAATGTGCAGTAATATAATGCATATGGTTATTTGGGTATCGTCCCCTCCAGATTCATTATGAATTTCATACGAATGCCATATTGTTTTCCACATGGATTTCAATTGAAACACAGTTGACCGAATCAAGTGTTTTGCACTTACATTTGTACTGTACTGATTTCCACTAGAAAATGAAATGTCTGACACATGCAGTTCAATTCATCACATTCGAAGGAAAAACTAGCTAAGCTAATTGAAAAATAATCTAATCTCGCATCTTAGTGAATTTGCACATGGAATCTTTAAACATATCGCTTTGGTATTGTATTGAAATGAAAAAGCATATTAAATTGAAGTGGTGTTCACATACCCGAATAAAAAACATTGTAGAAAAACAATATGATTTGCTGTTACAAAACCTGCCACAATTTTCCTTTGACCATTGAAAAATATTTTAATGTATTGTTATACACTATTTAATTAATTGTGAACATGCTTTTTACAATAGAATGTATAGGTTGTTAAGTATCGTAACAATTCAAATCATAAAATTTTCTTATACATTTTTTCTTGGAAAACAATCAAATGTACAGATTGCATATTGTTCGAAACACCACGGGTACAATACATCGAATCGTTGGAAACGAAAAAAATCTTGTCAAGATACAATAAAATGTATTGTAACCCATATATCTAATTGTGAATCAATTGCTTATGCTGTAAAATCAATGGTTTATTTTGTTACGGGTATGAATCGATCGTGTAAATTTTTATCGGTGTACTCATTTGTACCATGCCCGGTCAAATGACTGGACTTCGTGTTCCTTTATTAAATGTATGTTAGACGCGAAATAATGATAAAAATTAAAGTTGTTATTGAAAATCATGAAAAAATTTTAAAGCTACAGAATATTTTCGGAGGTACACCGATCTCTCGGCTGTGCAAATCTCGGCATTTTTTTGCCGAGATTCAGCAATAAAATTTAAATGTGCAGTCGTGTAATGATACCTTTCTCATTAACGTTTATATGATGAATCGATGTGATTTTCAATTCGATTTTTTTCATCATTGACTCCGGACTTTCAAAACCAGAAATCGAGGCACGATATAGTCGAAGTTGGTAGGTATGAGATCAGTTTATTTGGTTATATCTCAGGAACCGGAAGTGCCGGCCATTTGCCCATCGAATTTGATCAATGACCAAATAGTAGCTTTCAAACGTGCCTAAAATAGAGAAAAGCGGTTCAGTCATCTTCGAGAAAATTGAGCGGATAGAAAAAAAACAGTGCATATGTTACTTTGTGATTATATTTTCGGAACCGGAAGCGTTCGCCATTTGACAAACCAACTTGATCAATGACCCAATAGTAGCTTTCAAACGAGCCTAAGATAGCTGAAATCGGTTCAGCCATCTCCGAGAAAATTGAATGTATAAAAGTACACATAAACACATTCATACATACATACACAGACATGCTCCGATCTCGTCAAGCTGAGTGGAATTGTGTATAACACTAGGAAGCTTCCTGGCTCCGATCGAAAGTCAGTTTTTCCAGTAAATCTATATTCTTTATTAATAGAAAGGCAAAAATATTCTTTCGGTCAAATGACCGGTTGTGGTATACGACAAAATATACTAATCACAAAAGCATATAATATAGAATGTTAACTATATATTAATTAGTTAGAAAAAAGTTGAAGAAAGTTGATACGGGTGTTTTCAATGCTAAACTTCAAAACCGGTCATATTATGTTTAGTGCTAAATGAGCAAACAAAGTTCCCACCACTTAATCCAAGCCAAAACCGAAAAACTGTATTTATCCATATGAACTGTGAATTATCAGTATTTAAGGAGAACATATCTGTATTACGGTACAGAGGTCAAAAAACGGTATAAATACTGATAAATTGGTATACCTGGAAACGTTGAAATGCATACTCGGCTAATACCGTGAAGATAGATTGAATTTTAAGAGAGAGAGGTAATATATATTTATTTTCCAATGAGATTCAAGATGACAATTTTATCGTCAAACGATATCATTTCAATTATATGTGGACAGTGACGTGATATGCAAATCATCTGGGTACATCAAGCAGCGTTGCCAGGTCATATTTCCAGAAATCTGTATCCGACGCAAAAATCTATCTTGAGAACAGGCAAATGGAACGAAAATACGGCTATATTTAGAAATGAAGCTTTGCATATCATGTTTGGTAGTTCGAAAGCTATGTTATTGCCCTTCATTTAAACTTCTAAGAGAAAAAATAAATCCATAGGCGTTAAAAATGAAGAACCGATTCAAAACGGTTCTGCCAGTTTTGTATGACAAAAATCCGTCAGAAACAGAATCGTTAACAATCGCTAGTGGAAACGGTTGTTACATTGTTGCCAGACTCTTGTCGGAATTCTGCCAGCATTTCGGAAAAACATTCTGGCAAACGCTGCCAGGCACCTGGGAAAAATCTACCAGGCACATGCAAACAGGCAAAAGCTTAGTGTCGGTTACGAAACAAGGAATTTCGAATTCGACGATATCTCCCATTGTTGAGAAACCGATTATTTGCGAAAATTTTCAGATAGGAATGATTGACAACAGTGGTTAGGAATCTGCAAAAGTCGGGATGCCCGTCTAGTTTAAGTCAGTCTAATGATTAAGGCATATTGTACGATAGGCTCTTGCGAATGGTAAAACATATAATGCTCATTACTCGGCTTTATAACTTTGATTTACACAATAATCTTTAGGTTCTGTTAGATGGAAGCCTAATCTACGAGTTTATATACGAGTAATGAGCATTATTTTTTGCAACTTTCGAAAGGACATATCGTACGATATGCCAAAATCATATGTTGGTATTGAATTATGGTTTGACATTTTGCAAAGGCGAAAATGTTTGGAATGATTGGCCTTCTAACGACAGTTCGATATGTAGATGGTGCTGTTGTACAAACAATGATGTTTTCGAATGAAGCTGTCAAAATACAAAGGAATGTTTATTCTCCAGTAAATTTTTATTTATTTGTAGTTGAAACAAATACAAATAATAATACCCCTAAGTCCCATACAAACCAACCGCCAATGTTTGGTTCACAGCCTGAACAAGTAAGCCTAGCAAATTACTCCCTTTCATTGCGATAGTTTGAAAATGTGGAAGAACAATCAGTCTAAATATCACCGGCACTAGCACAAAAGATGAAAAATAAACACAAACACCCACGAATCTACAAATATAAATACAGCTAGTAGTATATTCATGGTGGCTTAACCATTCTAGATTATTGTTTAACTTACATTTCGCTTGTGATCTTGATTATCAGATAAAAACTGTTTGTTTATTTATTTTTCACTATAATAAACAGTAACTATGGTGAACTTGTTCTTACCCTTCAGTGTTGCTAGTTTTATAGAAAACTCGTTAAAGTACATTGTCACTCTGACAGTGTATCATGACAGTGTACCGCACGATGCAAAATGTGTCCTTGAAAATTTGTCGAAGTATTCCGTATTATAATTAGTATTTGGTTGAAATTCGAAAAATCAAATAATATTCTGTTGTAATTAGGGAAAAACATTGATTTCTATCAATTAGAATTTCAACCAATATTTTTAATATTTCGCTTGAGAATAAATCTAAGTTTTTTGCTTTCAGAATGACCTACAGATTAATAATATTGACTTTACTTGTTGACACCGCTCTGAAATAATTGGTTTGGACGTTTATTCCACCCAGTAATTGTTTAAACCTTCAATTTCTATTACGAAAATTGATGACATAACCTCACTTAGCATCAATATCTAAATATAGTTTAATATTGAAGAAATTTAAGGTTTACTTTTTATGCAAAAGTTTTAACCAATTCCGTAGGTTTGTTTAAGGAAAAATTAATATGTTAGTAACTATTTCCGCATTAAATACTCGATTCCTATATTGCTCTATGTGATGATTTGCTAACATCATAGTTTTCTTGGTCCATAAAGTGAAACATAGAAGGCGCAGGAGTTGATTTGAGTTTTGCGTTTGAAAGCCAATTGGCCCAATGTCGCAAAACTGATTTACCGGTAGCGACACCTGCCAATGAAAAATGGAACCAAGAAAAGGAGGATTCTTTCGGAAATTTTCATATCGGTAGTAGTGATTTGCAACATTTTTATCGTTTATTCAATAGTACAAATAGATATCAGCAATTCTCGGAGTAGAAGAAATTCGATTTCAAAGTGATTACTACTACTTTTTCAGTGTAAATTACGATTAAACATGGAAAATCTTCAGAAATGTGTGAAATTGGGTAAGGTCAGGTTTTTTCGGATAAACATTTTTTATAAACAGAAACCAGTGTAATGTTAATTTCTCGATTACTAGAATGTATAGAGATCGAGTACTATTAGTTTTGGATACTTTATTTGTTATTTCCAGGCATTTGAAAAATGGTATCAAACCAAGTTTAATGGTCTATTCTGAATAAACGGTAGATTTGGCACAATGAACTAAGATCAACATTACCACTTCAGAGTAAACACTTTTTCTTCAACTTCTACTATGATTTTTCAAATGAATTTGCCCGTTTTCAAAAGAAATCGTTGAAAAGGTGGAGTAATTAGAAATTTTCCTACCGATTCGGCAGCTCTTGCTGAAAGTATCATCTCTAAACAAGCAGCTGTTTTTTCAAAGAACGGCGAATCTAACATTGACAACAAATGGAGAAAATTATCGATGAATGTTTTGACTTTGGTTTCAAATCGTGTTTAGAAATTATTGTATAGTCTCAGATCAATTTATGATTAGTTGATGAATTGTTAGTTTATCTTCAAAAGGCATGCAAATGTTACCACTTTACTTCTATATCTACTGAATAAATCAACATCAAAAGAGTTTCACTCTTTTTCAATTTGTTTACTTTTATGCTTCCTGTGTGAATGATGAAGGTATCCCCTTGCGCATTTTTAATGAAATTGGCTGGTTTTCGCGACTAAGGCAAATCTGCGAGTAATTTTATTGTCTCCTTTACTATTTCCAGTAGTAAAAGGTTCGGAAACCATCTAAAATAAAGAAAAATAAATAGTTTCGCCCTTCCTTACTAGCAATTGAAGTATAGCCCTGTTTGTTGCCATGGAACACGGAGGGCGGAATTTGCGTAAACAAATGGAATGACAGTTTTGCCCTTTATAGTTCTTTATATTACTAAGATGCGATTTTTGTAGAACACAAATTTTAAAGCAAAATTGTAGAATTTTGAAGCATTTATTGGTAGGAGAGAGGAAATCGATTTGTTTGTTTTTGTAAGATTCATCCTTCTTTGAAAAACAGCTGAGATTGATTTTTGCGCCTGAAGCTTATTATTGAATCCAGTGACCTGGCAACTCTAGTACATACGGAATCATCGCAGTGTTCTACAACCCTGAATAAAGTGTTTGTGTGTTTGTAAATGTCATCGATATTTTCCTTTCATTCACGCGTATTCAGCTATATTTTTCATTATTATTGATAGTGATACAGTAACAGCGATAGTTCGGGAAGAAAGTATCGTGTTTAACATTGACTGTATCTGGATAGTCAGTGGAATGTTCGTCGAATTGGTTTAATTTTCCATTATGGTCAATTGTTGCATTCTATCGTGTCCATCGAATGCTGGTTATAGCGAAGTTTCGTTCTTCAGATTCCCTGTTATTCGTGCTGATGGGGGAAGCCGACAAAAATCCATTAATCGACGAGCTGCATGGATAAAAGCTGTCAATCGGAACATTAACTTTGATCATGCAGTTATCTGTGGTAGGCATTTTATTTCCGGTCAACCAGCCAAATTGAACGAGACCCGCCATTCGGATTGGGTTCCTACATTAGAAATGTCCCAGCTGGATGGCGATGACGAATGGCCATCAATTAAAACGTAAGTTGTTTATTGGGTAGTCAACCCTATTTCTCGATACTTTTGACGACAAAAAAATGAACAATCGCGACTGGTTCCTTTCGACTAACACAGTAACGAATCATTCATACAGTGGGCGCGAAAAACACGCACACACGTCGGCAGAGCAAACCTGCACAAGGGAGATGAGTCCATTCAAAAGTCATTCCCAGCAATAGTCAGCAGCAGTAGTCAGAATTCTAGCAAATAGTGTTTCATTTCAGAGTTAACGTGTCAAAATAATGGTGAACGTTATCAAAATGTGAACAATCGACTTTTATGTATACATGACATGTGAATAATTTCAAGAACAGTCGGAAAAAAGTGATATCGGACCCGTTTTCAGAAAGCCTCTAATCAATGGCAAGTATGGAACAATCGAACCATCAAAGAAATCTGACAATGTGAGTAGCTTCATTTACACAACCATTTGCGTTGTTGAAACAGCTATAAGATGATGGCATAGTGTTCGACTGTCGAAATTCGAGATGGACTTAAATTTTTTGAATCCATTCATTACCTCATGGCCTCAGTAGACAGATAGAGATGGATTCACAGCAATCGTAGAAAGGCACCAATAGAACACCACACGACAAACAAATATGTAGTTACAGTAGTATTGGTAATACCATTGCAACTATTTGAAGTTCGATTACTGGATAGAGGAAGGGAAAGACGGGTCAAAGCACCTCGCAATGAAAGGAGAACTTGATTGAGAAGATACACTACAAAATACAACACAAAGACGGCCGAGACTTCTTCTTATAGCTGCTCTGCTGTTGTTTTATACACTGGCTATTTGCGCTGAACATTTTCTGCCCTCACTCGCGTTCATAATACCACAGCAGTGGTAGTAATCGACGTTGTTGTTCCAACTTTTTTTTTATCCCTGCCTTCTATGGCGGTCGGGTCATTGTGTGCGTGGTTGTGTTTGTTTTGCTGTTCGGAACGGCGAACTGGTAGTTTTTTATTTGTTGTCTCGTTAGTAGGCAGTGCCAGTAAAGGCGAAAATGTTTAATGAATGTTCGTTCATAATAGCCGGTTGAAAGAGAAGGAGAGCTAGAGATGGACAAACGCGGAGATGGTGGCAAGACAAAACAGTTCTATTGTTCTCGTTGGCCTCGAGTAACGCACTGCGATGGGAAAGAAGTGCCGTGTCGTGTGTTTGAGGCAGCATGATGAAATGCTGCCAGGAGCTTTTGTTGCATAGCGAACAATGTCTACGCTATACAATGAAAGCTAAATGGAATGTTCACGATTGAATTTTTTTTTATTGTTCCCTCTGCTGCGTTCAGCCATTGATTGTGAGCGCAGGATCGATCGTATGATATAGTTGAGATTGTTTTACTGCAAACGTAGTCTAGAACTGATTTCGAATTTGTTTTTCACTGTTTTTTTTTGTCTCTGATTGTTTTAGCGATTCTACCAAACTATGCCGCTTATGTCTGGGCAAAGATGTGACACTCACCAGATCACTTGAAGATGGTAGTGGAGCGGACAATACACTGGTGCGGCAAATTTACGAATGTACCACAGTGAAGGTAAGTGATACAAAGTAGGCAGAGTTTGAGATAATAACCGATTGCATCATAACTGACCACTCGATTAAATTTGTAGATCTATGATTACTCTTCCGTTAGGTTAAGTTCCTCTTAGGCATACGATTTGGCTTCCAACCACTTTTATCGGCGACAAGATCTATGCTCCGATCTGTAGAACACTGAAAATGAAAAAAAAAATGATATGCGTCCCGAACTTCGATCGTATCAGGATATTTCGATCAAATGTAAAAATTTGCATTCTGTAATTCGATCGTGTGATGCTTTTGTATGAAAAATTTGAATTCGATCCTGACACAAATTGCAAAATTTCGTAATCGTTCGAAATAATCCGATTCGAACGAAATACAGAATCGGGGTGATAAAAACCGGGTGAGGAAGAAATTGAGTTTTTTTAACTGTATCAACATGTTCAAAGCTAATTGATGACGCACATCAATCTGATAATTATGAATCCTTCCAGATAGTCAAATTTAGAAGGCACTTTTCTGCTTTTAAACTTAATTGTCGAGCATTTGTATAGATTACCATTTACCGTTGAAGCCCAGTCTCATCCTCTTAGCTGTAAATGACAGGTCTACGAAAGATACCCGCGTAAAACATTAATATATTTATTTCACTTCGTCTGGATTCCTGAATATTTTGCGCGATCAGTACTTTTCACTAACTAATCACGAACCTTTCTATTAGATGATAAAATTATGAGGAAAAATATCATTGACATTTAATTTATACCTAATCTACCAGGTAGGTATGGAAGGTTAACATATGACATATTCAGTTCATTTTAGTCTACGCAGTTGACTCAGCAGAAAGTAAAGCAATGCACCATTTTGGTTGGTTCGGGTCCAGTTCGGTTTTTTTCTCCGGAAAACCGTGTTCTGTCTGTTCTGCTGTTTAATTAAAACAATTAAGGGCTGAGGACAGTACCGTAAAGTGGTAGGTTTTTTGCTATTTTCCCGTTTCAAATTAAATTTTCTTGGAAACGGTTCAGAATATAGAAAAACCCACCTGACAATGTCTTCGAAATTTTCAGAATGATTCATTGAGTTCAGCGATCGTGTTGTATTTTTTCTGACTGAAAAACTGCTGAAAATTGGAACGCTCGAAAATGCATACCTCTACTTGTTCATCGAATATCTCGGCTTTGAAGGTTTGTATCATAAATCTACCGTGACAAAGCCTAGATAATTTAGTTTAGATGCGATTAGTACATAAAAACATATATGTTATCGCGATAAAAATAAAATCTTGTATTTTTCTGTGAAACAAAGTCAGTTTCAATGCATCCGCCATTTTTTTTCGCTTTGGCTTCCTGATAGCATTCTGAAAAAGAAGAGAGAAATAAAATTGGCTCGACAAGGCTGCCAAACACACAGACATTCAATCTTTGTGAAAGTTGAATATTTTTTCATTGTTCGTTGGAATCCATGTAATGTCCAACCCATACGATAGATTAATGTGATAAAATTATTATTATTATTAATATCATTTATTTTACCCCGGCCTTCACCTTTTGGTCGTTCACCGGGGGAATGTGATAAAACTTCTCATCAAAATAATAAAATGTATGCTGGTAACCCGGTGAAGTTTGCTCATATACGAGAGAGTACAAGAGAAATACGATGAGCAAATGGAATTGAGCGATCCACGTGGTCGATTTAAAACTCAACATGTGGCCCTCTGTCCTCAGACCTTAAGAGAATATTTGAAAAAACTAAACATAGGCGATTTGAGCCTATTCCAAAAACCGGGAATTTTTAGTTTACAAACCGGGAAAAAATCGTGAAATTGGAATCGGCAATTCACTTGCCACCCTGAGTGCACAATCGATTTTCCACAACTTTTTATCGACACCATTTTTGTACAATCAACAGAGTCCGAGGTACGTCGATTAGAAGAGAAAAGGTGCAGTTCAACAATTTTTAATTTCATGACCAAATACACTATAGTATTTTTTTACGCGGATGATTCCTACCAGAAAAAACTTCTTAATTTACCTTGTGGTGTGATAATTCCTTTCTATTATCCTTCAAACAGTCTCATTACAACATGTTCTCTGATAAAATAGAGTGGTAATAAACATACGCATTTTGTCGGTTACGTCACTTATACCATTATATTCCTGGAACCAGAAGTGAGAGCCATTTGATCTTTGTACTTGATCAATGGTTCAATAGTAGCTTTCAAACGAGAATTTGTTGAAATCGGTTCAGCTATTTCACTTTTAAAAACAAAAAATCGGCTGAAGATCAACCTATGAACTCTAAAAAAGACACAAAAAAGTCTAACTTTTTAATTTGAAGAAATAGATTTTTGGAATCTTCTACGATGTTTTAGATAAACTCAAATCCAATAACTTTGCCAAAAATATAAACTCTATCTCTTATAGTTTACAAGATATAGATGGTACTATTTTATGAAAAACAGAAACACAATTTACATGACTTTTTGTGTCTTTACAGTAAGGTTTGGAGCATTTTGTGTTACTTAGAAATAATCTTTAGACTCTGCTGAGTAACTATCGTGAAGACATGAAACAACTCGGATCAACCGTTATAGCACATTAAAAGGAAGTTATATGTTAAGGAATGAGTCATTGTTCGGTTTTCCTTTAATAACTTTTTCTACAAATGTCGGATTGTTTTGCGGTCTTCTAAAGTTTTCTTCCTTGTTAAATTTCCTACGAACATTTCACACGCACTGATTTTTAGAGTTCATAGGTTGATCTCCAGCCTATTTTTTGAATTTCTGCATTCTAAATCCCATACAAACTTTAAACCTCGGGCGCGAAAATATAGATTTTGCATGGTGCTTATGGGACCCAAAAGGAAAACGAAAAGTTTGATGGAGCGAGAAAATAAACTTTTTCATATTTTTCCCATACAACCTTGTCCCACCGTAATGCACACACAGTCATTTTCCGATCTCGTCGAGCTGAGTCGAATGGTACATAACACTATGGGTCTACGAGGCTTTGTTCGAAAGTCGGTTTCTCCAGTATTTCTATTACCTTTCTATAGAGAAAGGCAAACACGCATAAAAAACCTGCTTAACTTGATGGTAATTTGATGAGTTCGCATAAAAACCGCATAACTTTGATATTCACATAAAATAACATATCTTTTAAAATTCGCATAAATAAAACCGCACACCTAAGGATTTTTTTTGGTCGCCAGATATCTTAAAAATTATGAAACGTCGAGAAATTTTCGAAAATGTTTTAAGTCTGAGAGAGTCGACTTAAAATTTTTGTTTAGATAACAACAAATTTCGACGCTTCGTGCATAAAAAGAGTCTTGGGTGTACTCCGAGTACGGCTACTTATAGAAGTAAGGTTACTATGAGTAATTTTTTTTACTTCTAATCTGTAAAATCAATTTGTAGTGTTTTATTGGTTTTTGTGTAATCAAGAACTTGAGTTTTGAAAATATTTAAAATTGTTTTGGCTGTAGCTACTTTATTTTTCAAAAGACTCTTAATGGCAATGTGTTGGTTTTAATAACAGGTTTAAAATTTAAAAAATATCGAAATAGAATGTCGATTGCACTTTTTTTATAGGTTTTTTTATTTTTATTTTCTTGAAAAAGTGTTTTGCCGTTTTTTTAGTGTGTAGGTTTTTTATAGTGCTCAATTGATTCCCCACCATTTCGTTTTCAATATCATTTTTATATCAGTAACAGTTTCCGAGTTATAACGGTTTGATTAAGTTTTCATACAAGAATACAGTCTTGGTCAAATTGGTCTCTCCATCCGTGTAAAACAAATGGTATGTCATACTGAAGATGTGCAAGTTGATCTTGATTTTGTAACTTTTTCTGTTTTCCTTTTTTATGTATTTTATAGCAATATGAATTAAACTTAAATAGTAATGATTGAAGTTGGGTGTTCAGTCACAAGTGGTGAAAATTCATTATATACATGATTAATACATTATTTGTTTCGGCAATTCTTTGATTTTTCGTAGGAAAAATAACAAACCTACTTTTAATGTGTAATAAACACACTAACTAATACAAAGAGCGAATCAATTCATTTGAATATTGCATCGATTTTTGTCGGAATTTGTTTATAATATTATTTGATACTACATCTAATGGTTCTATGTTTATGAGTCTATGCCACATTTGCACCAAACCAGGGAAAACGCTTTAGGATCATTTTTAGAGTTTTATTCTGCTTTCCTTGAAGCTTGTTCTGGAATTGTCTTTTAGTCTAGAATTGGCGCCATCCAACTATCACTTGTTACGACCGATGCATAATCTTACTGGAATACGCTTCATTTTTTGGGTCGATGTCATCAAAATTTGGTTGGTCGCAGAAGACGAGAAATGTTTGGATCAGGATTTCATAAATTATCTGAGAGATGATAAAATTACTATATGATTCTTGAAGACCACATAGCAAATTCAGTTAGTCACGTATTTCCTTTCATGGTGCCTTTACTTTCTGGACCTTTGAAACTGTGAAAATCAATCAATCGATTTTCACAGTTAAATACGATTGTAGAACCATCGGACAAATCATGTTATATAATTACGAAGCTAGCTTCAACCTGTGTTCTTGATCTGATTAACGGAGGACTTAAGTGTCAATAATATTAGGAAAACAGCCATTGTTGCAAAACGCAAAAAGCAGTTCTCTACACTGTCGTTTAGCGAAAAATCAAAAAAGGAATATCAGTTTATTCAATACGTTTTTCTAAATAATCGAATGTTTTTTCTCGAAGATTTATCTAGCGATAGCGAAGAAATCTGCTTTTGCGCTTTTCAACAATGGCTGTTTTCCTGAGATTGTAAGTAGAACCAAAACAGTACCTCATTCAAAAAGTCAAATTTAATGAAGAAAATCATTTTTAACAAACGAATGACATTTTGTTTACTTCTACTTTTCAGATCACGCTAAAAAATTGCTATCCAGCTTCCATTTGTGCAATATGTGACGCTAAACTAACAGAGTATAGTCAATTTCGCGAGAAGTGCATCGAAAATGATGCTCTCCTACGGTCACTACTCGACGGTAGCGACATCGTCGAGGAAAACAATCCGTCTTCCGACGCGGAAGGAGACATTGATCCGCCAGAACTGGCGGAGTCGATGGACATAAAAGAGGTACAATTAGGGCTATATAATTCGTCCGATGAAGAAAAGCCTAATCTGAGAGAACGCACCGAGCCGGAGAAACGGACGATAAACGATGTGGGCTCTTCCTCGGAAGTAACGATAACTCCTTTACCTAAAATCACCAACATTACCTCGACTAGTTTTGCCGAGAAAGTTGCTGCTGCTGCTGCAGCAGCAAACCAGTCCACTGTTGTAAAGGAACAGCCTTCACTCAAAGTATATCCACCAGCATCAACGTCATCATCGGCACAGCCCACGGTGCGAACACCCACGATCAGCGTGAAGCCAATATCCAGTTTAGCTTCTCCGGCGCTGTCATCATCGTCCTCAGTAACAGCAGCAACAGATGTGGCCAGACAAACTATCGAAGAGTTAGTCGCACTTGCCACCGGGAAAGAACTGGATAAGCCAGTTCCCGCTAATATTGGTTCGGATGGACGTCTTGAGTGTGTCATTTGCTGTCGCCCATTCCGTAACACTTACACATTGAAACGGCACATGAATCTTCATACGGAAGAGAACCTTTACACCTGCGAGTACTGCAGTAAGAAATTCAATGATCGTTCCAATTGGAAAATTCATCTTCGTGCCCACACCGGAGATAATCTGCTCCGATGTGCGGTCTGTTTCAAAACATTCATTTCTCCGTCAACGCTTAAGTATCATCTGAGGGCACATCGAAAGCTACGAATTTACGAATGTCGTCTTTGCGTCGAGGCATGTGAAACCTACGAAGCTTTGGCAAACCACGTAGTAACAAAGCACGGTGACATTCGTCCCGAAGATCTTGCCAGGACCGCCGATGATGCACTGCTGGCGGGTGATTTTTTGAAAATTGAAATGGATCAAGATGACAGCACGCTGTTACCACCAAGAATGACAGACGATGCCGATACTTCTGCAGCTCCGCTTCCAGCGGTATTGGGTGCAACCGGTTCCGATGGCGAACGGAGTGGTGTCATGGATATTCAAATAAAGGAAGAGGCTCCCGACGTCGATGAGTTTGAAATTAAACAAGAACCACTGGATGATGAAACCTTGGAACCGGATCCTGACGGGGAGAAGCGTGTGCAAAAGCAACTGTCGGCTATGATTCCGACGGCACAGGAGGTATGTTTCCACACTATTTTGAGTTATTAAAAAGTAGTAAATAATAATTAAATAAGGCAGCTATTCCCAAACTGTAATTTGAGAGGGATTTTGACGTGTTACTGGCATTCATATTCGAGAAAAGTTTCAGCATCGAAGAATTTCGAGTATCCGGCCCTTTTTACGATCATCAAATCAATCCCGGAAAACTCATTTCGATATTTTTCCATTGAAGTGAGCAAATCGGCTCAAATATAACCAAGCCAGATAATGGACAATTTTTGTCCTTTTTTGCGTCGGTTATCGCACACAGGAGACCATTTTTTTCACAGATATCTTTTACTTTCGAGGAAAAAGTCCATTCCACAAGAAATAATTATGATCTTATCACTTTCACTCTCTCGGATTTCAATGAAACTTTTTGGACATGTTGACTTTTGGATGTGGAACATATCTTCATTTTTCATATAGGGGTACAAATTTAAAATTCAAGGAAAATGCATGTAGAAATGTAATCAGGTTTTGAGCACTTATAGCTCAGTCAATTTTGTTTCAATCACCTATAAATTGTAAATATTTCAAATGTTTTAAATCACTATAGTTGAAAAATATGATAGAAATTTGTTTTCCCTAACTGAGACGATGGTTTTGAGTAAGCGATATATTAGCTGTGAAGCATCGCTCTTCTTGGTCATTCAATGTAAAAGTGATACTGTGGAAGCACGCGAATCTATAAATAATATAAGCGGAATTCTTCCTAAAGCTTTAGTCTCGCATGAAACGTGTCAGAGGAAGTTTACTGCTAGACAGTAATCAACACACAAACCGCTATAAAACGATGTTTGATCAATCGCACGGACGTGACTTAAGGGCCATTGGAATTTGGAGTAATCCTGGAACTGACCCTGGGTAAATCTTGAGTGCTTACGATGAATTTCTAAATTAAATACGACTAATTCGGTGTATGAGAAAAAAATATCACTTTAATCGAAATCGCAAGATGGTAGAGCTATAGAGCGACCATGAATCACGTTTTACATTCTCGAGAGAAATCTAACGCCATAAAAATAACTACATGCAAACCAAACTTGAACACAAATGGTTATGATGGTTAAATATCGAAATCCGTAACACTAGTAAGCACATAGATATAATTACATACATTTGAGCTATTGATTTAATTTCTTTGGATACAAAACAAATACAAATCAAGGCAAACAGAGTCTATGTTCTTGATTCGCGTGTTCGGTGTTCTTCGCATTTTCACTCGAAAACTAAAAGCACTCAGCATAAAACCAGTACCCTTGCGGTACCAAATCCCCTAAATAACTAAAAGCTTTATATTGCTAATAATATGGTAAAGGATTGATTGAACAGTTTGATTTAAAATATCGATCATTTGAAATTTGGTTACCCTGATCTGTGGTACTGTTTTACCTAATACTTGCATTGTTTAGTACTTATCAAAAGTTCGGTGTAACTCTGTGCAATTTTTTTTTTCATAAATACATTTATTTCTTAAGGCAGTTTACATAAGTTTTTCTTCGCCGTAGCATCACTTTTACATAATATTCTTATCCTAATTTAATTCTAACATAGTCACAACGTTTTGCATTTATTAAAACATATTCTCTTATTACTTAAATATCATCTTAGGTAACTCGTCATTAATTATGAAATCTACTCGGAAATATTATTTGAACCAAACGATTAACTTCTATAAATTATAAAATAAGCTGTTATTTTCAGACATTTTGTTAATAATTTCATAAACTGTTTCGAGTTTGTTTGTATCATTACATTATTTTTATTCTAATTTAGCTATTGGTTGAACTCATGGACGCAGCTGGGATCAGAACTAAGTCTTGAAAGGGGCCTTTATTAAATTGAAACTCCAGTTTTCTTTATGAAATGATAAATAAGTTTCATGTATGAAAGGTCACGACAAGCAAGAATGTCTCGAACTGGGATATTGGATAGTCTACCTTGGGTACGCAAAGAATTTATTAGTTGAGATCTGACATCACGATACTCCACGCATGTCCAAACGACATGATCAATATCTCGATAACCTTCGCCACAAGCACAATGATTAGTCTCGGAGAGCCCAATTCGAAGGAGATGTGCATCTAACGTGTAGTGATTGGACATGAGTCTAGACATCACACGAATGAAATCTCTACTCACATCCAGTCCCCTGAACCATGCCTTTGTCGATATTTTCGGAATAATTGAGTGCATCCACCGACCCAGATCATCTTTATCCCAAGAAGCTTGCCAGCTGGCAAGTGTTCTTTGGCGAGACGAGCTATAGAATTCGTTGAAAGCAATTGGTCTCTCATAAATTTCACCCTCAATAGCACCACGTTTGGCTAAAATATCGGCTCTTTCATTGCCAGGAATGGAGCAATGAGCCGGGACCCAGACTATAGTGATTAGATAATTATTGTTCAATATGTCGTTCAGGCACTGTTTTATTTTGCCCAGGAAAAACGGTTCAGTCTTGCCAGTCATGTTTGAGCGAATGGCTTCAATTGCACTCAGACTATCTGTGAAGAGGAAATAATGGTTTGGAATTAATGTGACGATTACACTCAAACTATAATGAACTGCTGCTAGCTCTGCTATATAAACAGATGCAGGTTCTTGAAGCCTAAATGAGGCCGAAACATTATTGTTGAACATACCAAACCCTGTCGCTTCTTCAATTCGCGATCCGTCCGTGTAAAACATTTTCTCAGAGTCAATATGCCTGAACTTACTTGAAAATATTTTTGGGATTTCCGTCGAACGTTGTTTGAGATCGAAGCTCGACTAGTCGTTCGAAATTATTAATTACCATGGGATTCAGCACCTCACATCTTATTAGCAGGCGTGATGAAAGCTCCCAAAATCGATCTTTTAATGGAAGAACTCCCGCCAGAACTTCAAGACTCATTGTATGTGTCGAATGCATGCACCCTAAAGCAATTCGCAAACAACGATACTGAATTCGCTCCAGTTTGATAATATGAGAGTTTGCAGCGGAACGAAAGCAAACGCATCCATATTCCATCACTGAAAGTATCGTTGTCTGATACAATTTTATTAGATCTTCCGGATGAGCACCCCACCAAGATCCTGTTATTGTTCGAAGAAAATTTACTCTTTGTTGGCATTTTGTTATCAGAAACCTAATGTGTCCTCCCCACGTGCATTTGAATCGAACCACACCCCGAGGTATTTAAAAGTTAAAACCTGTTGGATCATTCTTCCCATCATATGGAGCTGAAGCTGCGCGGGATCATGCTTTCTTGAAAAGACGACTAACTCTGTTTTCTCCGCAGAGAATTCGATACCAAGATGAACAGCCCAATCGGACAAGTTATCTAAGGTATCTTGCAATGGTTTATGCAGATCAATAGCTTTGGGTCCAGTAACTGAAACCACGCCATCATCTGCCAATTGTCTTAGTGTACATGTCATTCACGTAAAAATTATAGAGGAGCGGACTGAGGCATGAGCCTTGCGGGAGACCCATGTAACTATTTCTGAGTGTTGCCAAATCGCCATGTGAAAAATGCATGCGTTTCTCTGACAAAAGGTTGTGCAAATAATTATTTATAACCGCTGGGAGTCCATTTTGGTGAAGCTTGTCTGAAAGAACATCAATGGAAACTGAATCAAATGCTCCTTTAATGTCTAAAAATACAGATGCCATTTGTTGCTTTTGAGCGAAGGCAATTTGGATGTCAGACGAAAGTAATGCAAGGCAATCATTCGTCCCTTTATTTCTACGGAAGCCAAACTGAGTATCTGACAACAAACCGTTCGTCTCGACCCAAGTGTCGAGACGTCGTAGAATAATTTTTTCGAACAATTTTCTGATGCAGGACAACATCGCAATGGGTCTATATGAGTTGTGATTGGAAGCTGGTTTCCCCGGTTTTTGAATGGCGATAACTTTCACTTGTCTCCAGTCAGGTGGAACAATATTTTGCTCAAGAAACTTGTTGAACAATTCCAACAAACGTCTTTTTGCGAGGTTGGGCAGATTCTTCACCAAGTTGAATTTAATTCTGTCCAACCCTGGAGCGTTATTGTTACAAGACAAGAGTGCTATAGAAAATTCCATCATTGAAAATGGGTTATTAATAAAACCATTGTTTGGAGGAGATTCCCGTATAATGCTCTGCGTAGGAACAGAATCTGGGCAAACTTTCCTAGCAAAGTCAAATATCCATCGGTTCGAGTATTCATCACTCTCATTGCCCACGTTACGATTCCTCATTCGTCTGGCCGTGTTCCAAAGAGTGCTCATTGAGGTATCTCTTGACAATCCTTCGACAAAATGTCTCCAATAGCTACATTTTTTGGCTCGAAGTATGCTCTTGTACTTGGTTTCTAAAACCATAAGTTTTTCAAAATTCTGAGGAGTTCCTCCTCCCCGTTTTAGAAACGTCTTGCAAGCATTTTGTTTTGCGAGTTTAGCCTCTGAGCACTCTTTGTCCCACCAGGGGTTGGGAGGCCTTCTGTTAGTCGTTGGCCCAGGAAAGCGTTTAGTTTGGGATTGTTCTGCTGCCTCCAGAATCGAACAAATGAGGAAGTCATATTCTTCAAGTGGAGGGAGCTCTTCCATTGAATTCAAAATACTAGAGATCCTACTTTGGTATTTAATCCATTCGATATTTTTTGTCAAATCATATGGAATACTAGCTGAAGTAGCAATGCAATTGCTACTGCTAATTGAGATGATGATTGGTAAATGATCGCTACCGTGTAAATCAGGCAGTATTTTCCAGGTGCAATCTAGTCGAATTGATGTTGAGCAAAGAGATAGATCTAATGCACTTGGGCGTGCCGGAGGTCTTGGGATCCGTGTCATGCTACCCATATTTAATACCGTCATGCTAAAATTGTCACAAATGTTTTGTATTAAAGATGATCTGCTATCATTGTAAACGGAACCCCACATAATACCGTGCGAATTTAAATCCCCCAGAATCAATCGTGGTGCAGGAAGGGCTTCAACCATTTCATTAAGCTGTTGCTGTCCAACTTGTGCTTTTGGAGGAATATAAACCGAAGCTATGCAAATATCTTTGCCTTTAATGTTTATTTGGCAAGCAACAACTTCTATACTAGAAGTTGAAGGAATGTTTAATCTATAAAAGGAATAGCATTTCTTAATTCCCAAAAGCACTCCACCATACGGAGAGTCTCTATCGAGACGTATAATGTTAAAATCATTAAAATTTAAAGCTATGTTTGAAGTAAGCCATGTTTCGCATAAAGCAAATACATCACATTTTTGACTATGCAATAATATTTTAAATGAATCAAGTTTTGGCATGATGCTTCGACAATTCCACTGCAGGACAGTGATTGTATCATTTGCGACGGGTGATAAATTATCCATCAAAAGATACAAAACCTGAGACAATTGGCCATTGAGCTGATAACTGCTTCAAAAAGGTTCTAGCTATTGGAAGGAATGCCATTATGAGGGTCTTTAAGGGTTCAGATATATTGAATGCTGAGAAAATCCATTCAACAATTTCCGAAAACTTCAGTAATCCTGTAGGTGGCTGTGAAATGGAGCCCACTGGATTATTATCTTTTTCTGTACTAGATCCTGGATTGGTTTGTGAATTTGACAAACCAGGAGGCACAGTCTTTGGTTTTGACTTTTTTTGTTTAACACGGGGATCTTTTTTTGAAGATGAAATTTTAGGTGTCTTTTTTGGTAATTTGGAGGAAGACTTCTTTCTCTTAACTGACCCTTGGGTAGTGATAAACGAATTACCTTCACTATTTTCGTCAGAGTCAGAGTCCTCTGGTTCCTCTAGATTTGAAAACCCGTTTTCGGTTTCCAAAGGGGGGACATCAATGACCGTTTTAAGCATTTCTGCATATGTGCGCTTAGACCGTGCTTTTAAAGAAAGCTTAATTTTGTCTTTGTGCACTTTAAATGCAGTGCATACTGAAATATCATCATGAGGACTATTCCCACAATAAATACATTTTTCAATTTCCTTGTTGCAATCATTATCTTTATGAGGCCCTTCACACTTAATACATTTTGGTTTATTACTACAGTAAGTAGCTGTGTGGCCGAATTTTTTGCAGTTAGTACAATTCATTACATTTGGAACAAAAAGCCGAACAGGGAGGCGAATTTTATCGACATAGACATGGGACGGCAACGCAGACCCGGCAAATGTCACTCGAAACGAGTCTGATGGGCGATAAACTTTTTTTTCCTCTTCATGAACTACTGAGTACAGTTGTTTGCACTCCAGTATTTTCACACCCTCAAGCATAGAGTTCTTGAAACGACCAACACCATGCTTGAGTAAATCATCTACCGAAAGACTCGCTTCGGTAACAACACCGTCAATTTCGACATCTTTGGAGGGTATGTAAACTTTATACTCTTTATTGAAATGTTCCGAAGAGACAATATCATTCGCGTGTTTCAAATTATTTACCACAACACGAATTTTATCGTTATTTACTTTTATGATCTCTTTGATTGAAGAGTATCGTGATGTCAAACCTTTATTAATTTGTAAAATGTTTAATGGCTTTGATATACGTCTAAAAAAGACTATCCAAGGCCCAGAAGAGCTCTCCTGATATTTTTTCGTTCGTGGGGGTATCGGATTCATGCTAGGATTTACGTCCATGGATTCATCCATTACATTAAAATTTTTAACCAAACTTTAAAATAAAATTTGAAACCAACACTACACAGTACTCAATCAAAAGGAAAAGAAAAAACTTCTACCTTGAAATTGTTGTCTATCTCCGTTGCACTGCCGTGTAGATCCTCGTTGCTCTAGATGTTCTTGTTGGATGTATCTGGACGTTGATACAATGCTGAAGCTCACTGTAGCGATAGAATATGATGTGATGCTACTGCTACCTGACATCCAGCACCACTCGAATTCCGATTTACTTTCGTCTTCGCCAGCTGTAACCAGCGCAGGTCACCGGTGTATACCTGCGTGTTGTATGGCAGTGGAAAGACCGAGTTGTCTTGTCTCCTTCTTCCTAGTGCTCCGCACCGATATGCTTCTGCACCGAAGTGCCTTCGCACCGGTGTGCCTTTGCACTCTCCTGCTTCTATGTGCCTTTGCACTCTTCCTCTTCGATGTGCCTTTGCACTCTCCTGCTCAGCACTTGTGGCTGTATATTGCGGCCTGGGTAGAGTTTGGGAAACGCCCTTTGTTGTTTCCTTCACCAGCTTGGCCCAGCACTAGGGCTCTCTTATGCAGCACGACTATACGTTTTAACGGCTGCTGCCAACAGGTCTCTACCTGTAGTTCAACCGTTGTTGTATTTAACGCGTGTAAACCAACCAGCGTTATTAAACTGTACGCTTCTATACACAACCTTCTCGGTTGAACGGCTATTACTGAATGCAACTCTGTGCAATGGAATCGATTATTGTAGTCCAGGTTTTCTCTTTATGTTTTCATCATTTTCAATCGTTTATTATGGCACCGGTGTAGTGCGAATTCAAAACCGAAAACACCATAAACTCGTGAAATCATGTCAGCTGTTGACTTAATAAAACTAACTGGTGGTTATTTTTCTGATAAACATAGTTCATATAGTGACTTTGTGGGATTCAATGCCGCAAACAAGAGATGATGCTTTCTCTAAATTCTTCCTTCATTCTCCACTTGATCGATCCACCGTGTTCATTGTGTTTCTCTTTTTCTTGTGCCTACCAGATTAGATTGAAGAATCATTTTCATCGAGTTATCACCAGAATTCACCGTCTCCACATTCCATCTTCCACTTCGCCATGGATGGTTCACAGATCGAACCACTCATACTAATTCTCGCTTGTCAAATCAATATCAAGCAAGAGGCAGAGAGTTCAGAGTTCTCTCCGAGACTCAAAGAGACGGCTCGTTGAGCCTGTATCAATCGCCTGTCTCTACGGAGGACCAACGTGGTGGTTTCTTTGTTGTCTGCAACCCCAAATAACTGTGACTTGCGAATGTTTACGGTAGGATTATCGCGCACCTTGTTCGCTTACACATTCTCATTTATGCTACTACTTATTGTTAAATTAGAGTTTAATAGAATGAGCAAGCGAGAACTGAGCTTGATTCGTAATTGAAAAGAATAGTTCTGTTGTATGTATACATCATCTTGAAAGCTTACGCTCCACTTCTAGATCCGCGTAATAGGGAAATGCATATTTTGTATTACTCATTTTGATGTGACAGGGTTAAAACATAAGATCCGCTACTATTTCTTGCTGGACGGTGGATAATGGTATGCTTATGGTTTCATTCTATTACAGGATACGCCTCCGGTTATACTGTTTCGCTGCGATTACTGCATGAAAATCTTCAAATACCTGTACGAGCTACGTGTTCACATGAAGCTGCACAACGGCTCCAAAGTATCGGCGGACAAGGAATCCGGAGCCAGCACAGCGGATACGGATAAGGGAGGCATTAAACGCATTCGTAGCATGCCATTAGTCGTGCGACCACCATCTCCGAAAAAAGTTCGCCATCCCTCGATCGACGAAGACGTGGGCGAGTTGGTTAATGCTCCATTACCGGAGCACAAGTGCGACAAATGTGACAAGTGTTTCCGCACCGAAGAACTACTCAAGGTGCATGTTGAGACCCACAAGTCGGACGAGGACGTAACGCAAGCTCGAAGCTGTAAAGTTTGCTTCAAAACCTTCAAGTGTGAGTTGAATTTAGTGTCCCACATGCGTAAACATCACCCCTACGAGACGTTTGTCACCGAACAGCAACAATTGGAGGACGAAAAACCACAATCACCGGATAGCAGTAGCAACGACGGCCAACAGTCACAGGTTGAGTCGCTCGATTCCTCCGGGACAGCAGAAGGATCGATTGAGCGAAAGTGCGAAATCTGTGCACTCAGCTTTCGGTGTGCCTTCAAGTTGGAAAAGCACGTACTGAGCCACTTCAAAAATAACGAAGCTGTCACGTTCGTGCCATCGGCCGACCGGCCCTACAAGTGTACTGAGTGCCATAAAAGGTTCAAACGGAAGGATTATCTATTAATTCACATTCGCACACATACCGGCGAGCGACGGCACAAATGCGATATGTGCTCCAGTGCATTTGTTCATCCGTCGAACCTGATAACGCACCGTAAATTGCACTCCAATGAGCGACCGTTCAAATGTGACCTCTGTCCGGCGGCTTTCAAGCTGTTTGCCGGGTTGAAGATTCACCGAAAGCGATGCGCACTCAAGTATCTACAGGAAAACTGTGTCACAATAACATGAAGAGGATTACACAAGTTAAACAAGTCTAGAATCGTAAAACGTGTATGTTTAATATATTGGTGAACCCATAACTTCCCAAAACTGTATTGATCGTTTATGTAAGTGAGCTTAGTTCTATAACAGATCATTAAATCGTATTCATGTTTATCTTTATGTTTAGTTAGTAAGTCCAAGCATATTACAGGACATCGGTTTCGACTATCAAGCTATTTGTCTTGTCGCGATTAACAGTTTTCCTTCTAGATATGATAGCAATACAGTTTAAGTTAACATTTTTTATAACTTCATGCTCTACAAGAGAAGGCATGTTTGTATGGTCGGCATGATAGATTTTGAATTCTGATTGAATGTTGCATGGAAATAAATATATGTATACAATTGTATAACAACAAACATTATTTGACTCATTGGCTAGTAGCTATGCTGCGAACCATCCGAAAAAAATCATTTTATATTCAGTTTACTTAACGATTTGGGACACCAATAAAGTTAAAACTATTTTAATAAAATTACATCTTTTGAAGTTTTTCTAATCTGATGACATCAACAAGTAATGCATTGGTACTGTAAGTAGGGATGTCGCGTTTTTTGAAATACTCGATTAGTAAATAATCGAATACAACTTTTCAAACTAATCGATTTGCTTGATTAATCGTTCAGAATTACTCGATTAATCGATTAGCTTGCGATTAAGCATGACTAAATTTGATGGGCGATCTAACGTTGTGTTTCACTGCTAGATGCGTACGTGTGCGAGGATGATGATTGCAATATTAGCTGTCAAAATACAAGGGAAAACGAATTTTCACTTGTAAAATCACAATTTGTTAGGTCATCAATTAATAAGATCTACGAATTGCAGATATCGAATTTTGCCCGTTGTCATCTATATCATTGCATGAAAATTTTTACATTCATGAATCAGACAAAAACGATTTATTGCACCATAATACCTTAGATTTGAGAAGTTCAAGCTATCCATATCTGATAAATTGATGATAGTCGCATTTCGTAGTATTTTGATTACTTGCAATCCATAACCATGAGCTGGGATTCGAAATTTGCAATGTAGAGTTTAAAGCAATCGACACACATACACGTGCAGACAATTCACTACTTCAACTGAACGAGCGAACTGATTGGAATGTTATTTGAAAGTCGGCCCTTTTGGCATAAAGAAGAAAAAAACTGAAAAACTATCATTCATTAGTTAATTTTCTCAGATTCTATAAGGTAGTTTTGTTTCACTGAATTTAATCATCATTCTTTAGTACCAAAAAAAGCTTGCTCATAGTTCTAAAATAGCCCCTTTGTCATTCCTATGCCGGATGGAAGGAAACGACGAAAGAGGTGGAGAGATTATTTTTGTAGCAATATGGACTTACACTAGTTATTATATGATCCCAATATATCATACCAACCTCAATTGGTTCTCATGCCCCGATGCAATCGTAGCGTATGTTGGCAACTCAAAACTTCCCGGTTCGAAACCAGTCGCTTAACTGTTTATGTTTTTTTATCGCAAATCAAATCGCCTAAAGGTATGCAATTTCATCTTACTGCGCGAAACCTATTTTTAGATTTGCACGATAAAGCCTTTCCCCCCAAAAAATGGGTAATAACAGCTGAAAAGTCGTACTAAATTTGTAACAAATTTAGATATAATATTGATATTTACATATCAAGGTTTGTAACAATTTTGTTATCACCTAGGTTAAATTGAGTTATATTTTTTGTTATTTTAACTATTAAGGAGGCCATGATTATGACTAATTTAGATAGAAAAAACGAAACAACCCCAGATACAATTTTGTTATCCCTTGTTGATCGGGTGTGTACAATGAAAATCTGTGCACATGGCATCAATTAAAACCTCTCAACTCATTGACAAAATGAAACGAAACGAAATTTGAGGAATACAATTGAGAAGATTATAATGAACATAAATGAAACTGGAGTCATTTTTTTAATTTTATTGTATTGTAATTTTCACTGGCGGTTAGCAAAGACTGCGATGCGCCAAAAAGCGACAGAATGCCGCAAAGGAAGCGAACCTGTCATTCGGCATCAATTCATCCTCTTCGAGACCCCAAGTCACAAACATAATTTTGAAATTGGTATTAATCGAAATCTTTGTGTTCACCTACTGCTTTACTTGAAACACTTTCGATTTTAACTAAAAAATATACTACTATAAAAAATTGTATATCATCTCCTTTAAAATTAAAGTCATCTTTGACAGATACATATACTCATTGAGGCTTCAAATGAACAAATAAATAATTCTTGTCGTAAAAGAAAATTGCATGTTGAATCTGTAATTGCCCTTGGTTCACCAGACGATTTTTTTTCTAATCGATCTAGATTAGATGACTGTCTGAAAAAACTTCGAAAACCTCTAAAAAGTCTGCAAAACTGATAGTTCGCTAAAAAAGAAAATTCATCAAACTCACATAAAATCTGCAACTTGGTATCTGTGATTCTGACGCTCATTATTTCGCAATTCTGCGACGATTCCGTCGCATTCTATGCTAAACTGAAATTAACAATACTAATCGAACCAATAATCGTAGGAAATTAATCGATTACTGCGATTATCTGAAAGAATTCAATCGATTAAATTTCATTCGATTAACTGTGCCTTTACTCGATTATTCGATTAATCGATCGATATTACGACATCTCTAACTGTAAGGCACTCAGTTCACATTAGTCACGCTTCGTGTCTATTCACTAAAAACTACTTACTTGTTCTGTACCTTGACCCTCTGGCTCACTTGAAGCCCGAAGATCTAGGATTCTATTGTCAAATTTCCCCGCTGAGTCCTGTCTAACACACAAGAAGAAATGATCGATCCATATTTTACCTGTTATATTCGTCTAGTTGAACATCGGGACTGATATGGACCTGACTACCTCAAAACCGTCATCTGGGTTATAAATTTTCCTGAATTATGAAAAGGCACCTCATAGTAAAGTAAGCCGTATTCATGTAAAAAAAGTTTTTGATTGTTTCCAATTTGAAATAGGAGATCTCATTATACATTAAGAAAAAATTAATAAGTTTTATCTGAGTCGCAGTCCCGGGTTGGCGGTTCAATGCATAGGGCGCTGGTCTTACAAACCAGTTGTCGTATGTTCGAGCCCTGACCTGGAAGGATTCGTAGAATCGTAGCACTAGCCATGCAATGGTTCTGTACACTTTGAATCGGCTGCGAAGTCTGTTGAAACAGAAGGTCAAATTTCACTACAGGAATGTAAAATCGAGGCTTTGCTGAATCGCAGATATGCAAGGAAGCGATACGAAACGCTATAAGTATTTTTGCATACAAACAAATCTTGAACATAAATTTCGCGTAAAATGGCTGGATACTAAGATCCCGGTATCTCTTATCCAGTGTTGCTAAGCTCGCTCATATTGTGCAGATAACTCTCACTCGTGTGGCATCAATACATCTAATACCGTTTTCCTTTATTGATCAGAGCAGCCCGAAAGCTGACCCAGAGTCTGAAAATTTTCTCGGGTCACACCACGCATCCAGCCGAGTTTGTTTATTTTTTCTTTTTTTTCATGAGTTGTTTAGGGCGCGTACCATGTGTTCATTTTACTCGGAGTCAGAGTAGCCTGCGTCTAGGTTCAAAAACGAAAACGGTATAAAACTCCCGTGTGAGTTCCCCGTGGTTATTTTTTTTTATTTTGTTATCGCAGTGCTCTTTTGTGAGTGACTATGAAACACCGAGCACTCCTATCGTGCACTCAAAATAATAATCATGTTATAGTTACGTGAAAAGTTATGTGAATATTTTCCACCCTACCTTTCACGTAGGTTTTAATGGACTGACATTTAAAAGCTGTTTAATGCATAATCCAGTAAAAGTTACGTGTTTCATAGGTAAAATGTAATGTACTGCTCATCTCACATTTACCTATCAGTTCATATCAAATTTAGATACCAGAGAATTATTATTTTATATATTGGTTAAAGTCAAAAAGGAGATTTCAGATTCTTATATAAATCTAGGAAATGAAAAATAAAACATTTATTTCAGAAAATTAGCATAGAATTTTAATGGCTGAAAGTAAAAAGCAACTAATAACGTGAGATCTCGAATCGGCAAGCCTTCAGAAATCGTGTTGTCACTACCATCCAACCGAAGCCGAAGTCGAGATACGAGAACCCCCACAACACTACCGATGCAGGTTGAAGTCGCAATACATGGTTCCAGTGTCTCTAGCTTCATACCGATTTTGAACTCGTTTTTCGGTGGACCAACGACATGTTTGAAGCATTCGGAAGAAGCGGCAAACTTCCGAACTCACGCAGGCACTCGGTCCAGTTAAACACATGAAAACTTTCATACTGGACGGACCATTCGATGTAGTAAAAAATTGTAACTAAATAACATTTCACGCAAATATTTACACTACTTACAATTTGAGAGCCACTGTTCGCCATTTTCAAAATCGAGTTTTTCACACTGGAAATTCACGTAGATTGTTTGACGTTTGGTCAATTCACTTAAACCTTATGTGATGACTCTATTCATTTTAGGGGATGTTCGTATAACATTCATTTTCGTCACGTAAAATATTCAATTTGACATTTGAAACCAATTTACGTGATGAATCGAACGTGAATTTTTATTTGAGTGTGCATATTCCACCGCTCATTCTTTCATTAGCCAACTCGTTGGCGTGCAAACTCTTACTGACGCTGTTCCTCATAAATACTCGCACTCTTGCTCCCACTCACAATTTTGCTCCCACTCGTACTCTTATACCGTTTTTGGTTTTGGTCCTATGCGCGGAGGATTAATATGCAATCTGATTAAGCACGATCATGTTGTGATTAAGAACAATTATAATGACAATAATAAAAAAAACAATAACAAAGCATGTTTCAAGCAGCAATTTCAAAAATACCAACACTATTTACTTGAATTTCATACACAGAAGGAACAGTACTTGGCTAGAGAGAACACAAACAAGCTTTCAAACCAGCTAGGGATGTCGTAATATCGATCGATTAATAACCCAGATAATCGAGTAATATTTAATCGATTAGCTTAAAATTAAAATTCGATTATTGAGCTAATCGAATTATTAAAAAAATCTCATAGTAATAATCGAATGAATAATCGAGTAATCGATTAATTACCCAGATAATCGAATAAATTTCGATCGATTAGTTTCATAATTATACTCGATTATTAAATAATCGAGTAATTCGAAATTTCCGATATCCCTAAAACCAGCCCTGTGGCAAGAATAGAGCGTCCTACCAAGTGCTATTATTGCCAACATCTCGGATGTTCGACGAGCGATCAGACATAATCTGAAATAGAGCGAACTGACTCGCAGTAGTAACCCATTCACAGTAAGTGTTTACTCCTGCCAAGACTCCTGCTGACTCTCACTCATCGTACCCACCACTCGTGTTTAAAATGCACCTTCTTGCGAGTGACTCATAAGCGTGCGCGGAGGAGTGCGAGTAAGATAGAATACGACTCGCACTTGCTCGAAAATGTGCTGCATGCATTGGGTTCTCGCTGCTCTTCACTCGGTTGCTATTAGGTTGTTTACCGTCACTCCCACATTATCGAAATGACGGAATGAGCAATGAATTCTTACTCGACTGCATGATTTTTTAGTGTTCGATCGGTTCAGTGCTAGAATTTTCGCCTGAGTTGGTTGCTCGATCAACCTGATTGACAGTGACATTATAAATGTCACTGGATATTCGCTCATTTTATGAATGTGTTAGTGTGAAATTTAGGCGACTTAAGCCATTTCACTACATTCCAGCTAGAGGAATGGATGATGCTGACTAAGGTAGGCCGTTTTGTTATTTTCCAGCGAATTTCAATAGTTTATGTTGGGATTCTAAGAAGAACTGGTTATTTACTAGTTCTGTATATCCGAAAAACATGAAGATTTAAATTTGTATATTCAGTTATATAATGTTTTCGTTTAAAAATAAACTGAAAATCAGCACGAAAACGTGCAAAATCAGGAAAGAAGAAGAAGAAGACGAATTGACAACTCAGTCCGCATCTTCTCACTCAATTCCGAATGATTTCCGAATCAACCGGTTGTAGGCGAACCGGTTCATTCGGAATCGGTTGTTGCACTGGAGTTGGAATTGATTCGGAATCCATTATGATTTCCACATGAAATTCCGAATGAAAATTTCTCGCCGATTCGGAATTGATTCGGAATCCATTCGGACATTCTGATAATGTGGGACTAACCTCAATCGGATGAACTTTTTTTGACATTTCAGCGGTACTGTTTGTAAACAGACTTTTTTTGTTTGTCTTGTGACAAATTGGATGAGACCATTTGCGGTCCATATCGCCTAAATAGAGTATTAAAACATTTGTTCACGATTGTGTTTTTGAGATTTATTAAATAAAAGTGACTAGTTGCAAAATGTAAAGATGATTGTTTAAGATGTGTTCTTACATTTTTGTTTAAGCTTGTTTGTCAAACAAGTTTAAACAAAATTGAGGAACACATATCAAACAAACATCTTTACACTTCAAAACTAGACACTTTTATTTGATAAATCTCTGAAACGAATCGTTAACAAATGTTTTGAAACTCTATTTAGGCGATATGGACCGTGAACGTTCTCATCCGTTTGTCAACAGACAAACAAACAAAAAAGTCTGTTTACAAACTGTACCGCTGAATTGCCAAAATGTGTTCATCCGATTGAGGTTAGCAGTGACGATAAAAAATATAATAGCTTCAGAACGTTCACGGTCCATATCGCCTAAATAGAGTTTCAAAACATTTGTTAACGATTCGTTTCAGAGATTTATTGAATAAAAGTGGCTAGTTGTGAAGTGAAAAGATGATTGTTCGGGATGTGTTTCTCGATTTTGTTTAAACTTGTTTGTAAACAGTACCGCTGAACTGTCAAGGATGAATTCTTGTTCATTTGTGACGTCAAGATAAAAAATTTTATACACAATGTAAACGACAAAGCTTCTAGTTTGACGCGGTTGATACAAATGGTGTAGTGTACGACCGGGCCATTATTGTTCTCAACCGGTCAAATAATTGGACCGATGCAGCTCGACAAAATACACTGGGAGACTCCCAATGCTGTTCGAACGAATTTCAATCGCATTCGTATAATAAGGCTAGTAAAATCAAAGGCAACTTGGATTCGATCGTAAAATCAATACACCGCAATTCAAAATAACGACGATTATTGAAGACAAACACGAGAAAAGGTCCTAAGTGCAAATGAGAGTTTCTCTTTGTTTATTTTCTCTTTCGATAAGATAAGAATCGATCGACGGCACTGCAGATCAAATTATTTTAACTACAGATTAACCGCTAGGCAGACACATAAACTGCTATGCACTGATGAGTCAAAGACGAAACGTAAAATAAATCAAAATGGATAAATGCATTTTAAAATGGATATATGTAAAATAAATCAAAATGGATCACCAAATAAAAAGTACAGGTTATTACTTTAAAAAAAAATCGATCATCAACTATTTAAGGCATGTGCACAGAAAAACTGAGACATTGTGTGTAAAAAAATTTTAAACAAAAGTGTGGAAAATTCGATGATGACGCATCATGATATAGTAAAATCAGTCAAAGTTCCTCGTTCGACAGTAAGTAGCGTTTTGAAACGCTTCCGAGATTGGTTGACTCTTAAGGATACAGGATAGGACGGCAAGGATAAGGATAGAACGGCAAGCGGAACGACAACTTCGAATTCCAAAGGAATGCAGTGCTAAAGCTAATTAAGCGAAACTCGAACCTTTCAATTCGACATTTGACTAAAAAGGTCAAAACATGGTTGTAAAAAAAGTCTACGTTTGTTAAGGAGGGGGGAGGGGGGATAGGGGTTTTGTACAAAGTCTACGGGGTCTCTAATTATTTTAATTGGAAAAAAATAACTGCGAAATTCAGTCAACCCAGTCAGAAAAAAATTTCATCAGCTCAGCTTTACTTAAGAAAAAATAGATTCGATAAAATGCGAAAGTACAACTTTGCGAAAAATACACCAGACTGAACGTAAGCAGCCGAAATATCTCTTTCCTGTTAAAGGGAAACATGTTTTATTATATGTTAAAAAACCTTATTACCAAGGCGACAAATGTGTTTCTGAACGAAGAAAAATAAAACAACTGTCAATCTTTATTGCACAAAAAAGTGTTTTTCTGGTCATATTCTCTTACTTTACACCCAAAATAGATAAAATAGTGTGTTGTACTGACATATTTCGTCCTGAACATCTTATAGTCGTGAATGGGTTAAATTGTTCATTTAATCTACTTTTTGAAGAAGCCCCATTTTTTCGTTCGTTTGAGAATAATTGAATTTCCTTGCCGCTCGTGAATCTGTTGTAATAACTAAGAATTCATGGCACCACCCGGAGCTGAGAACGCGGCCAAATAAACGATATATTTCACTGCTAACACAAATTGTTTATTATTGTTTCACTCGTTTCATGGCATGTAGTCTCATCTTGTTGAGTAACAAAATTTGTTTAGACCACTTATAAATATTTCTAGTAACACTAAGTACCAACATCAAATTTTATCGATCACCTTTGATTGTCTCACCAGGTATGAAGATGAACGACCCAACACCAATCAAAACATTTCATTTGAATAACGTGTACAGGATACATGAATATTGTTTTCGATCTGCTACTGACTAGTGCACAAAAAAGGCTAAACAACAGCACCGCCTTCACGTACCTTATGATAAAAAAAGAACCGGAATTTTCATTTTAAAATTCCCGCGCTTGTCCAATCGGTAAACTTTTATTCTCTCAACGTTGGCAACACTTTTATACACATTCTGTCAAATTTTGACGAATATCGTACGATTAGTTTTTGTTTGGCGTCTATACAAAGAAGTTGAAAAATTTTCGTGTGGCGATTTTTATAATGGATGAAAATTTAGAACAACGTGCGTGCATCAAATTTTGTGTTGCAAATGGATTTAAGTGTTCCGAAACGCCTTTGGTTAATCGTGTCTAGGAAAAAAACACAGACATACGAGTGGTATAAACGCTTCAAAGGTGGTCGTACAAGCTTGTATCATGATGAGATCCCTGACCGCCCAACAAGATCTGTTACTGAAGAAAACATTGAATCGGCGAAGCAAATCGTGTTGCAAAATCGTTCTGTACCGATTAGAGAGATTGCTGTGTTGTTGGGCATCTCTTATGGATCAGCCGAACACATTTTAACTGATGTCTTGGGTTTGAAACGCGTCGCTTCTCGGCTGGTGCCAAAAAAGCTGAATGCGCCGGCTCACACAGCGTTGGTTGTGTCGCAGTTTTTGGCCAAAAATTCAACCAATATCATCAACCAAGCATCGTACTCTCCATAAATGGCCCCATGTGACTTTTTCCTCTTCTCCAGTGTTGTCACAATAATCGCTCTTGGTCACCCTAGAAATAGAATAACGCCAAAAGGTTGTGAACAGTGACAGTTTATATTATACGAATCACACTAGCAAATATTTCTTATACTTTCTCCTTTGATTGAATCAGGAACATATCGTTAGAAACATTACCAGCAAATTGAGTTTGAGAGTGTTTATATTATCGGTTTGAAACCAAAGCGCCAAGGCAAGATAAAATACTCAAAATTGTAGGTACAGCATTGATTTCGAATAATAAAATAAAATTATACAGTTGAAGCTGATCAACACCCAACTGAAACATCGAGTATAGATCTGCTATCAGAATTCAATACGTGTCCCGCCCTGGTCGCAACACCCAGACTGAAATTGCCATTGCGGGGAACGCGTTTTGAGACCATAGAGACCATGAAAGAAAATTTACTGCGTGAACTAAAGGCCACACCTTCGGCGGCCTATAAAACTTGTATGGAAAATTGGACCAAGCGTTGGTATGCATGTATTGCCGCAGGAGGAGAGTACTTTGAAGGCGATAATAAAGAAATTTATTGAAAATTGAAATTTTGCGTTTTGCCTTTCTCATATAGAAAGTTATGCAATCAATCAATCAATCACTTGAAAAACCGACTAGTGAAAATTGGCCCGGAGGGCCAAGTGTCATATACCATTCGACCATAAATCAAATAAACATAGATTTCCCACTGTACGGTGACACCAGTCGCGTATACAGGGGGGTGTTTTAGGGGTTCAAACCCCCTCCGAAACTCAAAAAAGTATGATATTAAGTAAACTCTTTTTTTTGTATTTGTATGGAAATTGATCAACATGTTCTGAAACACCCCCCGAAATTTTTTTCTGGGTACGCGCCTGGGTGACACTAACAGCACCTCTAGTGAGAAACGGAAATTTTCCATTAGCTACTGTGGTTATGTTAAACGCGCAGGCAACTTAATGCATGCATTTTAGGAGCATTTACGCACCCATTCTCCAACAGACGGCACTTTTGGTGTCACGGGTTGCGCACCTACATTACTATTACACTGGGAAATCTATGTTTATTTGATTTATGATTCGACTCAGTTCATCGAGCTGAGCAATCTCTCTCTCTCTCTCTCTCTCTCTCTCTCTCTCTCTCTCTCTCTCTCTCTCTCTCTCTCTCTCTCTCTCTCTCTCTCTCTCTCTCTCTCTCTCTCTCTCTCTCTCTCTCTCTCTCTCTCTCTCTCTCTCTCTCTCTCTCTCTCTCTCTCTCTCTCTCTCTCTCTCTGTGTGTGTGTGTGTGTGTGTGTGTGTGTGTGTGTGTGTGTGTGTGTGTGTGTGTGTGTGTGTGTCAAATAATCTCACTAGGTTTTCTCGAAGATGGCTGAGCCGATTTTGACAAACTTTGATTCAAATGAAAGGTCCCCCGTTCCCATACGGAATTCCTGAATTCCATCCGAATCAGACTTCCGGTTCCGGAGTTATAGGGTAAAGTGTGTTCAATATTGTACACCGTCACTTAAACAGGCGGAACAAAAACCGTAAAAAATGTTATAAACTGGACTCTAAACCGTTATTCCCAATCTTAGGGTCAATTGAAAGGTCTTATGGTCCTACCAAAAATCACTGCATATTTTCGGATGCGACAAACATTTAAAACGTAATTTAGAGTGCGTACTAGTAGAGTTTTTATGTCATGTTAGTTGGTGGCCGTACGAACCGACTTTTATTATATCGGTTCTCGGGTTCCGGTGCCGGAAGTGCACATAACAGTGAACCCACTTCGTTTTCTTAAGGATGAAAATTTTTTTTTGAATAGAATATCACAATATTATACATGAGAAAGGCATCATTACACCACTAGGTGGATTAAAACAGGTTTTTAATAAAATTCCGGTTCTTTTTTGATCTTAAGGTATTAATGGATCAGGCGGTAAGATCTTTCTGTGTGCCCCTAGCTAACTAAATGTTTTTTTTTTTGCTCGGTTGGTCCTCTCCTAAGACCGTGGGCCCATGGCACTTGCCCGCACCGCCCTCTGTAAAAGTGGCCCTGCTAAACAACATATTGCCTCGTTGTTGGGCTCAGTACCGTCACGATATTTTTGACGATATTCACGAAAGGTTAGCGCTACTGACCGATTATGTTTATTAGAAATACTATTTCAAATGTTCGTGAATAATTTTTTGTCAGTGTTCATGAATTTTCTCAGAGAAACTATAAATTTAACTAAATTTCCTTAATGTTTTGCGAAATGGATAAATCGACGTATACTTTTAGTGGAGGGGGGAGTGGGGCTTTGGAAAAGTCCACGAATTCTAATAGGTCTTCATGCGAGCAGCGAAGCAGCGTCGGCTTCGTTCACACTTGAATATACGAACAAGCCCGAATATCAGAGCGATTATCGAGCAAAGGCGAAGGAAATCGAACGAAGATCATCGAAACTACCAAACAAAAACGATAAAGTAGGAAAGCAGTTCAACAGATGACATCTCAACCGATTCATAGCGTACATAATCATTGCTGCTGCTACGATCATCAGGACACTAGGAATCCTTTCAGGTCGGGCTCGAACCTACAACAACTGACTTGTAAAAGACCAGCGTCTTATGCTTTGAACTGCTAACCGAGAAGCAGCAACCAGTTCGAAATCAGAGGTGAGTAAGCTGTAAGACAAATTGCTGACGAAATGGTTGATTACTGTGGTTAAGAATGATGAAACAAGCAGACCTCTGTTCTTGTGTTTTATACCGCATAATAACGTGGCAAGCTCGACGATCATTTCAAAGCCAAAAAGTTGTGAAAGCTCTCTAAAAAGAACATCGTTTGGCCGGCTGTGTGTAGTTGTAGTTAAGATCAAAATCTTCATAACCTGTACATGTAGAAATAACATTCATGTAATGTGGCTCAGGAGTGGTATGCAGAAAACAACATTAACATTGCGCCAAAGGACTGTACTCCTACGGAAACTCCATAATTCGAAAGATATTGGGAGAAAGATCGAAAGATATTGGAAATTGTGGGCCGTTTTATGGATTACATTTCGACAAAAATCTAGTCAATTTCAGAAGGAGATCATTGTTTGGGTACAAAGTAAAGTCTTGTGACATAACATTCTTTTTGTGCAATTTAGTTTTCCTGTTTCAACAGACTTCGCAGTCGAATAGAATTATTACATGGCTAGTGCTACGATTCTACTGACACCAAGAATTGGGGCTCGAACATACGATAACTGGCTTGTAAAAGACCAGTGCCCGATGCATTGAACCGCCATCTCGGACCGTCGTTTCGATACAGAGGCCCTTATTACCGGTATCACTACACGGTGAAAATCGAGTGAAGTGAATTTAGATCCTTATCAAGGAAGTCGCTTCGAAGACAAATCTCGGTTGATTTTCCAGAAGGCCGTAACAGCAAGTGACAGTTTCTCTTTGTATACTTTCTCTTCTATTAATTACCAAGCGATTTACACGTTTATCACTTAACTCTTCGCATAGAATGATGCTCGAAACGTTCGACTTCCAAACAGAACTGTGAAATCCAAGAAAATCTTTTTAGATCACATTACAATAATCGAAAGAGAGAGTGAACAAAGATAAACTGTCACTTGCTGTTACGGCCTTCTAGAAAATCAACCGAGAAATGTAATTATTTGGATGAACTTGATGTCATTATGAACATCACACCATCAACATTTCGTTGAAAAAATGAATTTTTTCCACTACAGTGATCACTTCACTATGCGTGATACTGGTAATAGGGAAAATCAAGTGAAGTGACATGTAAGTGAAGTGAATGTGAAAGTGGAAGTGAGAACGGTGATAAGGGCCAGAGACCTGAAATCAGCGATGTAGTCGATTATGTAAGAAGATGTCCAACGAAACCTGTGATACAATTCGAAAATGAATGGGACTGTCGTTCTTTCAAATATAATAGATTTTCACTGGATTTTTTGTTTATTTATTGTTCTGTTAAGTTGATTTACGTGAATATGGTTTGTTTTGTTCCACAGAATCGATTACTACTATCCAGATTTGTAAACAGGAAGCTAGAGGACAACCAGGGACCGGGATTTAAATTACTTTGTTTTACTGCACTGTAACTATTATTCTTTCATGTTGAACCATCGGATGAGAATGATTTATGCTATTAGAATGTTACTTTTAATGGTAAACTTGCTCACACCACGTATACGGGGAAGAGTGTTCATTAGTTTGTGTGTGTCTGTTGTTTTTGCTTATTGCTGCGGTCGTCTTTCTTATCTTTTACGAATATATTATTTTGTTTTCTTGTTTTTTTTTTGAATAAGTCAAATTACTACGTTTATCGAACAGGACTAGATTATTATTTTTCTGTTTCCTTTCGCTTACTTTCTACAATTTTCACCAGTTTCTGTTGATGCCACATTAAACCTAACCTACACGTAATGTTTATAAGTGCTAACCAATCCGTTAGTTTTTCGCGCTAGGGGCTTCAGAGGTTTTCTCAAATCCATGATTACTTTGTTTGTTAGTTTCTTTTCTTCACAAATCCCCAAATAATACAAAAAAAAAACGATAGCTACAATTTTGTGTTTCTCTCAGAAATCCTTGGCTTTGGACTTTCCCGTTTGGCTGCTCAACGCGACGGTACGATTATGTAGAAACAGTAAGTTTAACGGTTAATATGATACAAACGTAAATCAATGAAGCATGTGGCTTATTCTCGCCATATGGTTCTACTTCACTTAATCAAAGATGTTGTTGATTATTTTTCCTTTTATTTTAAGTCTGTACTCTAACAAATACATTAACTTGTTATTATAATTATCATTTCTTCACTTATCGGTAATACAAATTACATTAGCTACAATCCAGGAAACGTTGTGGATAGAAGGGGATAAACGTGACACGCGATCTTCAAAGGAAACAAAAACCTAACTATTTACATACAGTGTCTATTGGACTACTTCAAAAAGGTGTTATTGGGAGAAGGACTTTTGACTGTACTCGTACAGCGTATTGCTATTGCGTTTTGTATAGTGATTATCGTGTAATTATGAACGTGCTTTTCTGAGTTAGAAATTTCTAACAAGACTATTTTGTCATTTATTTGATGGGGTACAATTCTGAGTGGGAACCTAAAAGTTGTCTATTTCCTCAGACCAATAACATGTTTTGGATCTTTAATTAACTCTTCAAAGGGAAAAAAACACATACGCTAGAGCAAATGATTTGGTTCGTGTCACTGCTAATGCTGCTGATTGCAGTACATATTTACAATTTGATCGCATCAGCTTTTCGTTCCAGGCTGTCTTTAGACTTCCGTTGAGCGTCCGAAGTTGGAACCGGAGGGAGCTCCGGAGGTGGCACCGGTACTTGAAGCGGCTACTAATGCCACCGCAGTATCCTCTGAACGGGATAGTTTCCGTTCACGCCGTGTCTGCTGGGGTGGCGCTGGTGTCAATTGATTGACCGGCAGCACTGCGATTTGTGGTGGCGGCGGCTGCACTGACGGCGGTTGTGGCTGTTGCAGTATTTGCTGATGATAGATGGCACCCATCAGGGCGGTGGGATGCTGACCGGCATGCATTATGGTCTGACCGGATGTGTTACTGTGGGACAGCATACGAACCTTGATGTCGCTACGTGAACCAGTGCTTGCGGAGGTGGATTGAAATGAGATTGACATTCCGCTATCTAACGAGCCAACACTACCACGTCGCTGGGGCTTCTCATTGCCAACTACGGGTTCGTCATGGGCGATGGTGGAGAGAAGAATACGCATAACAGAACCGGTAGGCAACCGAACGAACAATTGAATGATGATTTTGCGATGCCAGATTGGTTGGTGCATTCGATGGGTGCATGATGACGATGATTCGATGAGATGAAATCGTGTAGAGCGGTCCGTTTAGTGAAATGAAAAAAAAAACAAGAAAGACAAAAGAGATCAGTAACAGTCTCCTTCTGATCCCAACAGGATCGTTGCAGTATTTCCGAGTAAGCAAAACAAAACTTGACGAACTCAACTTCGTCCAGTTAGGGACAAACCAAAATGAAACGCTAGTACAACAAAGCTTGCTTTTGCTATTCTCAGAACAGAACAAGAAAATGATTCGATTTAATGGCAGAAACAGAATTCTAAAATGACTTACATTGTTCGTGCATATCTAAGAGTGAATTGCTAAGAGCGCTTCGCTTCAACTGTGCTTCGCTATGTGTGTGTGCAATTCCACATTCGCTTGGTGAGACACCGCCGCCGCTGATGCCATTTCCGCTGGGGCCACCGTTACCCTGGTGCAGATGATGGTGATGATACTGACCGGCGCAAACCTCCACGTCGGCCACTCCACTGTCTCGATTCTCGCTGTTGCCGCTGCGCTGCCCACGAGCCGATTTTTGTCTCTCCAGTTCCGCCTCGATACGGAGTGTTTCCATCTCGTCCATTTCGCTGATTGACTCACGCAGATCCTCGGCAAATTTGCAGCGATCGTGCTCGTTGCGGGCGTTGAACGTTACTAGCACCTTACCGTCGACTTTCTGTGACAGTCGGATGCAATATGGGTAATCTGTAAAATAACACATAGAGTAGAAGTAGGCAGCATAAGTGTCAAGTTCAAATGTTTGTATGCAAACAATAATTTATTTAAAAAAAATATCGCAACACTTACTCGGCACATCCAGTAGCGTAACGACCATACCGCACAGAGGAAAACTATTGCGGAACGTATATGTCACGGAGCTCTTTTTCTTGCTGAATATTTTGGTAATCACAAGGAGGTCGTTGAAAAGGAATACCTCCCGCTGATGTACGCCCGGTCGTTCTTTCTTGTTGATGTCTGGAATTTCGTACAGTCGACAGTAGCACACTAGCCGTCTATGGGGCAGTGCCAGATTGGGTTTCTTGCCTACGATGGTAGCCTGTACCTTCATAACCTGCGTCACGTGATCCGAGCCGGGTTTGAACTCGTTGGCCTTCACCCGTTCGTAGATTCCCGTCAGCATGTCGCGATCGATGTCGTGACAGTCGTCAATTCCACGCAGATTCTTAATGAAGTCATCGCACCGCATTCGTCGTTCTGGTTTCAAATTCGGTGTATGAAGATCTGTGTTGAGCATGATGATGGCGAATGCCAGTACGAAGACGGTATCATGCGAGCGTAGCCGGGCCACAATATCAGTATTGCATTGACAGTAGCGCGCGGAGAATACCTCCATCAGTCGTTCGATTTTCTGCGCTTCTCCCGGCATCCGGAAGTAGCCTTGGAATTTGCGAAGGGCAACGTCGACCTGCATTCCGGAGAGATCCAGCTCGCCGGCAAAGCAGTCCAACACAGCCATGTTAAATTGGTTCTGAAGATTGCCAAGATATTCGCCAATCATCTGCCGCGAAAGACCCTTGCGTGAAATAAGGAAACGTGCAACACCCTGCGGGGTGTTTTCCAGAAAGCCCTTGCGGATTAGATACGTTATACCTAGAGAAACAAACGATTCTCATAACAATGTTAATTACAACAAACAAACAAAAAAAACTCACCTTTCTCCGGCTTTTTATTGAACAGATTCAATCCCACCCGGTACTGTCGTTTCCGTATGGTCTCCGACACTTTGTAGCTGGTGGGTGTGTGAACAATTTGATCGTGTTGTTCCATTGAATACTGTGCGGCGCTGGTGTGCGAACTCAAGCACTCATTCTCCATGCTACTGACAGTGACATTGACGTTCCCAGCTGGTCCCACAGCGACACCACCGGTAGCACCAATCATGTGATCAGGACTCTGAGCAGTCATTTGAATGCCACTAGTGCTTCCGCTGCTGCTGCCTGGGCCTTTTCTTTTCCATTGCGGGGAGCTTGATCGGTCGGATCCCAACTCACCAACACCTTGTACTCGCTCAGCCGATGCCGACGAGTCACTGCCCGATGACTGAACCGAACTGAGTGATCCGTTTTCGGCCGTCTTACAGAGACCGTTGGGCCTTAGCGATCGGTTGGGAGTGTGCTGTGTGGATGTGATACTTGATGTTCTCTTTGGTACTTCAGGTGGCACTTTACGGCTGGCACTGCAACTGCTTCCTGCTGATCCCGAGCTGCCACCGGAACTTCCTATGCCAACTCCTCGTGGGCGCATGTATATCTGGGCTGCCGTATAGTGCGGTGTGTACGGACTGTGATGTCCACTGCCAGCGGTTGCAACGATAGCAGCTCCGGTGCCGGAGTTCCACGATAGGTTCATCGACGAAATGGTCGAATCTAGTACGGAACTTCCGCCGCTAATATTTAAATCTTGCGATCCGTACTGGTTTTGGTATGCCTGCTGGTGTGGTAATGAGGAAGCCGCACTGTTGTAGTAGTTTTGCTGCTGTTGGTGCAGGATATTTACATGTGGGTGGGAGTACGGTTGCGGTTGCTGATTACCGGTCGAAACCGTGGTAACCATCTGACCTTGGGACCAGGAATTGTTGGCAGGTGGGGCTGGCGAAGCAGTTCCAGACTGGCTACGCGGAATCGGACTGGAATCGAGCCGGCGCTCCCGCAGTGACATACTGCGAACTGGAGTCACCCGGTGGTGTAGTGTTCCCGGTGGTGTGGCGGAGATTCTGTTAGGTGAAGATAGAGAATTTTCAATCAATTTTCACTGTTTTAGTTTTGTTATATCTATGGCCACTGATATATTTGGTATTAAAATCCAATAATTGATTCAATGGACTAGATTTGCGACAGACAATATTCAACTGATTTGTTTTTCAAATTCCAACATTTTAAGGACCAGAGATGCCAGGTGAAAATTTCAAATATCTTCAGACAGGGTCGTAAAAGTCTGTATATCCGAAAAAAAAATCTGCAAGTATGTCTCTTGCTGGATAAAGTATGATATGCTAAACTGACTTGGCGAGCAAAAAAAAAGGCTGCGACAATTTCACAAGTCTGTAAATTTTAACGCGAAACTGCGAAAAACTCGATTTTCAATTGGCTCATTGTCGCCAAGCTGATTTCCCGGTAGCGACACCTGCCAATGAAAAATGAAACCAAGAAAAGGAGGATTCTTTCGGAAGTAGTGATTTGCAACATTTTTATCGTTTATTCAAGAGTACAAATAGATATCAGCAATAAAAGTACACTCGGAGTAGAAGAAAATCAATTTTAAAGTGATTACTACTACTTTTTTTAGTGTAAACTACGATTAAACATGAAAAATCTTCAGAAATGTGTGAAATTGGGTAAGGTTAGATTTTTTCGGATCAACATTTTTTTAAACAGAAACCTGTGTAATGTTGATTTCTCGAGTACTAGAATGTATAGCGATCGAGTACTATTTATTTTGAATACTTTATTTGTTATTTCCAGGCATTTGAAAAATGCTTTCAAACCAAGTTTAATGCTCTATTCTGAATAACCGGTAAATTTCGCACAATGAACTAAAATCAACATTACCACCTCAGTTGTCCCGGGTTGGCGGTTCAATGCATAGGACGCTGGCCTTACGAGCCAGTTGTCGTATGTTCGAGCCCCGACCTGGAAGGATTCTTAGTGTCAGTAGGATCCATAGTACTAGCCCATGCAATGATTCTGTACACTAAGAATCGGCTGCGAAGTCTGTTGAAACAGAAAGGCCAAATTCCACAAAAGGAATGTAATGCCAAGACTTTGCTTTTTTTTACCTCAGAGTAAAAACATTTTCTTCAACTTCTACTATGATTTTTCAAATGAATTTGCCCGTTTTCATAAGAAATCGTTGAAAAGGTGGAATAATTAAAAATTTTCCTACCGATTTGACAGCTCTTGCTAAAAGTATCATCTCTAAACAAGTAGCGTCTCTACATTTCAGTATTGCGACAATATGCCAATAGTCTGCAAAAGTGTGCACAACAAAAAATGTCTGCAGCACTATGTGCGAAATCTGCAGATATACAGACAAATCTGAGATCTGGCATCCCTGTTAAGGACCCCTCAACCTAGGACAGGACCTGACAATTGTTAATCCACTTTTAGGACCAATTTCGGACCAGCTCGTGATTGGTTGAAATTGACATAAGCAAGTACAATTTGTTGAAATCAAGATTACTGCAGGGTGGTAGAAAAAGTGTTGTCAGTATCGTCGGTAACAATGTAGCTTGATATTGGATATTTTATTTTTCGGGTCATCTTTTCAAAATTATTAATTTCAATAGGGTTTAAGTTCAATTTGTTTTTAAATCCTGTCAATGCGGAAAGTATACGAGTACATTTAACAATCACTGGATGATACAAAGAGAAAGCCTGAAATCACGAAGTGTGATATGGACGAGAATATTGATTATGTTGTTTGAGATTAGCACCGAATCTTTGGATACTTCTGTATGTTATTATTTTTCTCAAATAGAATATGTTGAATACTTTAGTTAATCAATCTGCAAAAATTAATTACCCAAAATTGAGTGTTTTAGGAAAATTTTATTATGCTGTTTCAACTAAACGTTTTCTTCAAAACAAACATCTGATCAAAATGAATCCAGAGCTATATTTTTGACCGATACAACAGTGTTTTCAAATGATAAATAATTGCATGTTATAAGGGGAGAAAGTTTTCAGAATGAATAATTATCTCTACTGGCAACAGTGATCGCGAGGCATTTATTATTTACAGCAGGGAGCAACCGGAATAAGAAGAGAAATATTTTTCTGGAAAAAGAAGCCAGTTGTCTGGTCCTGTCCTAGCCCTCAACCATCATTTCACGCCTTTTTTTGAGAACGGCCAATAAACCATCCATCAACATTCACTTTGAAGAGTAATTTCGAATGATTCGGCACTCGCTGAGAGTAAGTTATAATAGTAAACGGCAATTGCAATTTCTTTCGAAAGTGGAAGTTGACAGGTGGCTTATGGGCCGTTCTCAAAAAAATAAAAAAAAAACGCGTGATTTTAAAACGAATGAAGAGTGAAAAATATCTAATACCCCTGTGGAAATATCAATCAACATGTTTGATAGCAATTTCAGTCCCGTCCCAGTTTCAAGTAGAACGATTTTACAACGTTAGAGCAAATTCAGCAGCTGCAAGATTCATATGGGAGGTCTATAATGTAAATGAAACTGAAACAAACGTATCCCCAGCAATCCGTTTTAGTTTTATTTATTCGACCAGTTCTACTGTCAAATTTAAAACTGGTATACATTGCCGTTCTATTTTTTCTATATTTCAAACACAGATTAAACGCTGCTGAGGCTGCCAGTTTATTTTGTTATAATTTCTAGATCTAAATTTTAAAACTGACATAAATTCTGCATCTAGAACTAGAACACTCCTGAACATGCCCTTACTCGTGTTTCAAAAATACAAAAAATGAAATGGCAGTGTATAAATATGACAGTAGAATTGTTTGAATAAATAAAACTAAAACGGCTTGCAGGAGATACGTTTGTTGCAGTTTCAGTTATACTATCTCCCATATAAAACTTCCAGCTGCTGAATTTGCTGTTATGCAAAGCGTACAAAGCCATGTAAAAAATTTGACAGTAGTGAGTAACTGTTCTAAGCAGAGATGCCAGGATTTTTTTTAATGTTTACAGAGTGCTTATTTATCCAACAATACTTTCTCTTCAGAAATTATAACAAGAAAAACTGGCAGTCGCAACAGCGTTTTAGAGCAAACTTAGCAGCTGCACGATTTATATGGGTGGTCTATAATATAACTGAAACTGAAACAAACGTATCCCCAGCAAGCCGTTTTAGTTTTATTTATTCGAACAGTTCTACTGTCAAACTTGAAACTGGTATAAGCGGACCCTAGGGCATATCCAGTAGTGTTCTAGTTCTAGATGCATAAATTATGTCAGTTTTAAAATTTAAATCTAGAAATTATAACAAAATAAACTGGCAGCCCCAGCAGCGTTTTATCTGTGTTTCAAATATAGAAAAAATAGAACAGTAGACAGTAGAACTGTTCGAATAAATAAAACTAAAACGGCTTGCTGGGGATACGTTTGTTTCAGTTTCAGTTATATTATATACCACCCATATGAATCTTGCAGCTGCTGAATTTGTTCTTACGCGATCATTAAAAGTGTCATTATCAGAGATGCAATTTATACAGATTTATCTGTATTATACAGATTTTTACATACGCATACAGAACACAGATTTTCCAAATTCAATACGGATTACCCAAGAAGCAAAAAAAAGCTTTTTCGCATGAGAAATCTATTACTATTTGAATGCAGTGACGAGAAGCAAAGTCTTGGCATCACATTCCTTTTGTGGAATTTGACCTTTCTGTTCCAACAGGCAGATGGAAAGAATTATTGTTCATTGAAATTTAATTTTATTAGTGAATACAGATAAATACAGATTTTTTATAGAGTAATACAGATTTTTTTATGAAAAAATCTGGCATCTCTGGTCATTACTAAAAAATAATACCATTTTAATGAACGTGTAGGGTGCAGTAATAACGAGTTTTCTATGCAAATTTGAAATATCATTACTTAGTCATCATTAAAAATTACAAAAATAATTCTCGTGTAAGGGCCGCTATACGCTGCCGTTCTATTTTGTCCTATATTTCAAACACAGATTAAACGCTGCTGAGGCTGCCAGTTTATTTTGTTATAATTTCTAGATCTAAATTTTAAAACTGACATAAATTCTGCATCTAGAACTAGAACACTCCTGAACATGCCCTTACTCGTGTTTCAAAAATACAAAAAATGAAATGGCAGTGTATAAATATGACAGTAGAATTGTTCGAATAAATAAAACTAAAACGGCTTGCAGGAGATACGTTTGTTGCAGTTTCAGTTATACTATCTCCCATATAAAACTTTCAGCTGCTGAATTTGCTGTTATGCAAAGCGTACAAAGCCATGTAAAAAATTTGACAGTAGTGAGTAACTGTTCTAAGCAGAGATGCCAGGATTTTTTTTAATGTTTACAGAGTGCTTATTTATCCAACAATACTTTCTCTTCAGAAAGGAAACTGTTTAATATGTGCGATGAACTCTTCGCTCAATGTTTAAATATTCGCTTGCAGTCCTTACACGAGAATTATTAATGTCATTTTTAATGATCACTAAGTAATGATATTCCAAACTTCAATGGAGAACTCGTCATTACTGCACCTTACACGTTCATTAAAATGACATTATTTTTAGTAATGACACTTTTAATGATCGTGTAAGGTCCGCTATTGGATTGATAATAATATTGTCACGTGTAAAGGCCGCTTAAGGGTCGAGTTCATTTCAATAGTCTGCAACTTATGCTAACTGGCTGTAAAAAACTTCAAGGATCTTCAGATTATTTGCGAATGTACTCAAATATTTACAGATTCCAGATCTGCAGACAAAAATATAAATGCAGCACCTATAAAAATCAACAGATTTCCAGACTAAACTGCAAACCTGGCATCTTCGGGTCTAAACCAAGTCATGTTTTTCTAGGATGAATTTGGTTTGGAAAATGTCGATGAATTTGATTTCAATTTCTGTTAGGTAGATATCATTTAAAACTTTATAATGTATGAATCCACATTCCTTCGATTTCCATTGAATAAATCTTCAAAATACGTCGTCTATGTTTTCGTCTATGTAACTTATTTACTTCTCTGCTACACTCAGGCAAATCGAGTAGTGAAAATCATAAGACAAATCATATGATGCTTTTTCATACGAACAACTTATGAATTCCACAATATATAACAGAAGTTATGTTTGTCATAGAAATTTCGCACAAAGTTTCTAAAAATTTCGTATGAATTTTATAAGGCTTTGGAATTTGGAATTTCAATTTTCGTGACTTCATAAGGCGGTCTTATAATTCGCATACGACCTTCTTGTGGCTAAAAACTATTGGAAATCATTATGAAATTCCATATATATTTTTTGCCTGAGTGTAGTTCGAAAATAGTTCAATACTGCTATTATAGCGACGCAAAAACTCGAAACGAGTGCTCCTAATTTCACCTAATTTATCTTAGTCAATATATCGAACTCTAACTAATGGTTTTCGTATATTGATTCAAAAGCTGGTTGATTCATCCGACCAAAACCGATTAGGCAGAGTGAAAATTGGGAGGATTTTTTCATGAGGCCGTTCAGTGATCAAAATTGAAAACTTTCCTCAGTTCCCGTTAGGTCGTACGGGCACGTAAATATTTCATTTTAGCAAGACCTGCTGGTTGGATTGAATTTGGTGACCACCCAATTAGGTTTGACATCACGAATAAAGCTCATGTTTGACAGCTATCAGTGGTTTGTTTTCATTTTCATTATTCTATATGTACTTCATTTTGATTATAATCAAAATAAAAAAAAAATAGAATTGATAAAATACCTCCGTTATACTAGTTGATATAAATTATCACAGATTAGGAATGTCCATGATGTACTTACGTGGCACAAACTCGCTGCCCACCGAGGCTACCGTCGTCGTACATTTCAGCACCCTCCGGGAGGTGGCTCTGCAGTTGCTGTTGCTGCTGCTGCATCATCTCTAGTTCAGCCTGCTGTTGTTGTTGTTGCTGGTGCTGGACCCGTCGACTCATGCGCTTCTCCGCCTTAGCCATTGCCGTGATGGAGGCAAATTTCTTCACCATAGTGTAGTGTCGGAAGGCCCGCTGGATCGTAAGGGCTGCGTTGCGGGCTTTGACGCCACCGTACTTGCGCTCCAACAGTTCGATCTGCTTGTCCAACAGATCCTGCGACAGCTCATACCTGGTGTGACAGAGAAGTGTAAACATTAGAAAAATCCAATAAGGTGTCGTTCGTGAAATGCTCAATGATTAAAAAAAAAATTGAAGGTCAAGTTAGCCGAGTGCATTGTTACGCGATAATAGAATGGGAAACGGTGAAGAAACGTTACACTTGAATGTTAGCAATTCTGAACTAGTGCGGTTGGATAAATTCACTGCACCATCAGATAACATTCCATCCAACGGGAAAGGTTTCTTTTTTCTACAAGTGTACACAAATAAGAGATGTTTCTAAATATAGTCCTCGATTAAAACAGTTGACAGTTGGTGTCTGTCTACTACCAGCAGCAAGAATTCTAGATTTAAAACGTGTAAAGGAAAAACGAGAGAGAATCCTATTTACGACGACGGTTGTTGTTTAGCATTTGAAGTACAAGCATTGTAATGCGACAGGGAAAAAGTGTGTTGCTTGATATATTTTTCAATTTTTCCAGTTCCGTACACGTACGAGTATACTGATATGTTGAGGTATGCGAATTAATGCATGTCCACGTGCGGATTATTATGAGCTACAACAACAGATTTCCAGTAGGAGGTTTCCAAAAAAAGTTTAATGTTTCATTTTTGAAAAGATTGAAACAACTCACATCTTTCATAGAAAATCATATCCATATTTCGCATTCTCTTCGTTTGACCTAACATTTCTGAACCGAGAAAAATTAGCTAATTCTGGCAGATGTCGTTCCAGTATACCTATATAGGTACTCTTGTTCGAACAAAATAGGGTTTTACCCTAAGACGTGCATCAATAACGTTTTCATTTTACACATAATTCATTTTTCGGTAGATTCGGTCTTTGCGATAATTGCATAGATGCTACGGTAAGGTTTATATAGATCTGCTAAGTTGTATAACGGTTCAACATAAACTGTTATGCGCTGACGAGTCAAAGACAAACACTTAGGGCATATTCAGTAGTGTTCTAGTTCTAGATGCATAATTTATGCCAGTTACAAAATTTAAATCTTAATTTTATAACAAGAAAAACTGGCAGCCTCAGCAGTGTTTTACTCGTGTTTCAAATATACAAAAAATAGAACGGCATCGTAGACCAGTTTTAAATTTGACAGAAGAACTGGTCGAATAAATAGAACTAGAACGGCTTGCTGGGGATACGTTTGTTCCAGTTTCTGCTCTATTATAGATCTTCCATATAGAACTTCTAGCTGCTGAATTTGCTCTTACTGGAAAACAATACCATAACAATTACTGTGGGATGATTATCAATCAGAATAATCTTTCTATAACTACTGTTATTAGGGAATAAGTTTCCAAGAAGTAGTAGTGATTTATGTACGTCCTTTCTATTTTAATCATTCTTCTATATTGATACAATTTGTGTTATATTTGATTTTTTTATTTAATTTTTAATATTTCAGCTGTTCTGTCATTGTTACTACTTTTGTTATATTTTTGTTTTTACTAGTTTTTTCGCTATTTTTTCGTTACTGAAATTTTCGCTAAATTGTTCTTACTACTTTTGCTTTTGCTAGTTTTCAGTATTATTGACATTTTGAATCTTCAAGGTGCATTAGGTATATTCTCTTTTTCTACTAATTTACCGATTGTTAGCTATCTTTTATTTTTATTATTTTTATTTTTTTCTGTCTTGATTATTTATGCGATTTCTAATTTGTCGATAATTTAAACTATATTTTGTTACTTTTGTTTTTTTGTGTAAATTTTGCTATTTTGGTATTCTTATTATTTTTTTCAGTTTTTGCAAATATCGGGTGAGTAATGTCGGAGACATAACTGGATGACGTGAATACTAAATTGGTTCTCACAAGTTTATATATTGTGTGAATCGTGCAAGGTTCCATTTATTTACATCCAGAATTGTAACGGTGCAGCCATACTAAAGTACGACGAATTCACGACACACAAATCAATAAGACCAATCATAAAAATCTGTTCACCTGCAGAAGTACACACGGTACGAATTACAATGGAAGCCAATATCAAAAAGTTCTTTAATAATTGAATAATAATTAAACTGATACTAGAAGAAACGGTGCTGGCTAAAATGAATGAAGCGTGGCAATTTTTACATTTTATATTACATTATTTACATAGTAGGTACCGCGAGGATGCAATGTCGCTCACTGCATTAAAACCATCCGTCCGTCCGAGCACGAGAGCGACAAACAAGCGTCATGAGCTTTTCTCTTTAATACTTTAATAATAATAGAGTAATTTGTGGTTAATTTAAACTACTGAAAATCATAAATTGCTACCCTGTCGTGTGCAAGAGAAATGTTTGAAAGGCACCCCATAGTAAAGTAAGTCGCATTTACGACAAAACAGATTGAGAAGATCAATGAATGGAAACTAACAGAAAAGATGATTTTGAGAAAAGATACGCCCGGAGACATTAATATAAAAATTGATATTTTTTATTTAACAATTGTTGTTTTTATTATTTCTGCATTTTTTTGCGTATTTTTTTTGTTCGCAGTTTGATTTTTACTGTTTTTACTATTTAAGCAATTTTGGATATTGTCACTATTTTTAATAGGTTAAATGTAACTTTTGCTATTTTTTGGGGTGATTCCCATTTTTGTTAATTCACAATTTCGAAAATTTTTGATATTTTCACTGTTTTAGATATTCTCCGATTTCTTATAGTTTTTTTCCAATTCCAGCTACATTTTCCCATCTTTCTAGCAATTCACGGATACCCTTTTCAAAAATTCGACCGGTTTTATCGCACCTCCGTTGCTAAAAGTGAACCCAACTCAGTGTCCACTGTTATAGCTAATTTTACTAATTAATTCATTTCTTTGCTTGTTCAGTTATTTGTGATATTTTCGGCATATCTTTTTGTAACTAATTTCGCTATAGTTTCTAGCTTCGCATTTATTTTTTACAATTTTTGTTGTTTTCAAAGTTTTTGCTATTCTTTTCCGTTTTGATGCTTTATCTTTACCTAAATTTTAGCAATTTGTACTATTTATGCCGTTTATATTATTTTTATTTCCATTATTTTGCGGTCGTTTGTTCTCACTATTTTTACAACTTTTGCTGTGTTTTACATTTCCTATTGTTGCTGCAGAATGCAATTTATTTGCAACATATGCATTTTTTCCAATAGATTTTTTCTAAATTTTGATATTTTTCCGTTTTTCTTTTTGTTTGGTGAATTTCAAGCCTTTTTACATAAAAAGTTTTCATACTATTTCTGAAAATATTTGCTCTTTCCACAATTTGCATTTTTGTTGAAATCGGTTCAGCCATCTCCGAGAAACTTGCGCGGTAAAAAAACAACACGTTTTGTCGGTCACGTTATTTATACCATCATATCTCCGGAACCAAAAGTCACAGCCGTTTGACATTTGAACTTGATCAATGGCCCGACAGTAGCTTTCAAACGAGCCCAAGTTTGTTAAAATCGGCGCGTTCAAATATCTTCGAAAAGTGCACACACACACCGAGACATTTTCCGATCTCGTCGAACTGAGTCGAATGGTATATAACACTATGGGTCTCCGAGGCTCCGTTCGAAATTCGGTTTTTCCAGCAATTCTAAAACCTTTCTATAGAGAAAGGCAAAAAGCACAGAGAATAAATATTTTCCATCACGACGATGCTTGGCCTCATTTTGTGGCTACGGTTACAAACTAATACGGTAAAAGTGGATGTGAAATTATATCACACTCGACTTTAAGTCCACCCTTGGCACCATACGACTGAAATTTGGTGTGATTGAAGGAGAACAATCGATGGGACTGGTATTTGGTTCGATTCTCCAAAAATGAGAAGTGTTTAATTCCGGAAGTCATAAATTTTCAGAAAGATAGCGCACTGATTCATCCAGAATTCTCTTTCAAAATGCGTAGAGCATTTGATTGATTCTAACAAACTGAAATAGACGCCTCTTTTCCGTGATTGATCACATGACCTATACGGAAGGCTGTTATGTATTTGGCAATGAAATAATTAAAATTTGTATAAAGAACAATTTGGCACACCTACTAATTGAAAACACTGTATGGACTGCATGAACGGGCGAAGCAATTAAATGGTGAGCGGATGATTTTTGCCGGGGTTTACACAACCGCCTTATTCAAAAGTGAATAGCAGGAACAAGTTACTGTTGACAAATACTCTAAAAGCAAAATTTTACCCTACTGGAACAAATGTCTGTTTCGATCATAATTGGACACATTAAGTTTCTGATTCTGGTCTGTCGATCTGTCATCAAACCTGTCGCTTTCGTCAAACACGCTAAGGGCGTTGCAGAACCTATCTCATCGTACATTGCCTTTGGCCATCGCCGTGAAACCAACAAATCGAGTCAAGATACGTTGACTTTATTCGAGTGCTGTCTAGATTAATAGTGCACAGTCACGCGTACTTTTTACCGCATCAAACGACAGTGGAAAGTGTGGATTTGCTTGGGCAACCTTAGAAGTAGCTGAGTTATGAGATTTGAACTAAAATTAGACTCTCTTTCGATTCCTGAATCAAAGTGTATGGCCCTGTGTCAGAATTTGAAAATTTAAACCGATAATAAACGTGTCGTAGAAGTTTGTGTAAATTTAATGTCGTTTTCGTTTTTAAATTGCACTACACCGGTGTAGGTAAGGTTGCACTGAAACCGTTCGTTTTTGCCAATTGCACTACACCAGTGCTACACTTTTTCTGCACCGATACCACTGGTGTAGCACTCATCAAATGTTTGGCGTAGCTCTGTGCAATGGAATCGTTTATGGTAGTCAATGGTTACTGTTTATGTTTTCGTCATTTTTGTTCGTTTATTCATGCCATGGTGTAGCACTGCACCAGTGTAGTGCAAATTAAAAACGAAAACGCCATAATTAATTACCAGACGATTTTGATCTCGAGTCGGCACACACAGTAGGCCGAGTTTCGTCGGTTCTGCGAATCAAGTGCTAGACTAGAGTTCACAGTTTTGGTGGCCGCCAGTAGCTGTTCCACGTTACCCGATTTACCGCGCCGTTTCCGTCGTTGACGTCGGACGATCGAATCCTGCGAGAGAGCGCGACGACTATTGAACACTTCATTGTTCTGATAAGCGGGGGCGGCTGCGGCTGCGGTGGCGGTGGCGGTGGCGGTGGCGGTGGCGGCCACAGTGACCTCCTTCAGGGTTTCATTTTCGGCCGGATAGCACTTGCAACAGCACGAACAAACACAATCACATTGGAACTCCGGTCGTCGATTGTTGGCGGTATCACCACCGGTGGCGTCCGCATTTCGACGCCCAGTATTAACGGTTTCCCAGGTATTGTCACTGTTGTACATTTTCGGTTGACGCTGATGGTTTTGTTAGCAATTTGCACTTTTGTTTCGTTACTGACACATTCGCTGAGTCGTAATGGCCGGCGGTAGCTCTTGTTGTTGTTGTTGTTGTTGTGGTTGTAGTAGTTGCTGCTGCTGCCAGTAGCTTGTCAAACAACATTGTTCTTCACTAGTAGGCCCTGACGGGGAGGGGGCGACGGCGACGAAAGGCACTGTGCTTTTATTTTTTCCACCGTTTCTGCTGCCACTTCCGACGATGACTGAACACGGTCTAATTTAAATTTTGTCAACACCCAAGCACTCGGAAGAGTATTGTTCCACTTGAAACCACTAGCCAGAATAATATGATTCACTTACGGAAGGTTCGTTCGATGATTTATATTACATTTGACTTCTTCATCAACTCAATCTGATTCGTGAGGGAAAATGGATTCCTGTGGATTTTTTGGAATCACATCGTTTTGGTTTTATTGCTACCGATTATAGCAACCTGAAGCGGAACCACAACACACAACCGTCTTCCGTGACAGCTTGAGAGCGTTTCGGAGTAGAGACGGGTGATGTTTCTGGCAATTGGTTCGTTTCGTACTAATAATCCGGAACTTTTTCCTCCGGTCACAAACATGTTAAGATTCGAAAATTTTGTGCGATGTCGTTCGGGAACTTCGAACCGAAAATAGCATCCCGAATCGAACGTGACTGAAACAACAGGTTGGATTTGACTGAATTGGAAAAGTGCGAAAGCCGTGCTTATTTGCGGTTGCTTTTATGTGGTTGTTATCAATAAATGATAAGTTTGAAGAATTTTGCACAACTCTGTTCGTTGATGGTGACAGAACTGAATCGACCAATTTTAACGCTATGCAAAATGTTAATGTATGTTACTTTTTAGTTCACATTCACCGCAGAAAAAACAATACACTGAGGCTTTATCTCCCGACGACGACGGTTGCCCAGCTGTTTACTCATGGATCGGTAGGAACTTTAAGCGTCTGATCGATATAGAAATACACATTCGCACCTTACTGTAAACAAGATAAGATAGCAGATATATATTTCACATGTCCAGGTAGGATGGCCTGCCCTTCTCTAAGTTTTTTTTTACCATAGCGCGTTTGAATCGTTGAAACAAAAACACTTGGCACGGGTACTTGAAAGTAATTAATAATGTTATGCCGTCCTGAAAGGATCGCAATCTTCCACAGAGATTTTCTCTCAGTCCTTTCCAAACTGGTTGCATTTGGAGCGTGGAGCGGCTCGTTCTCTTTGTATGATCCGCACCAAAACCGATGCCGCAGATCAGTTTTTCGCGATCGCGTATTAATTGCATCTGATTATGTCAGTTTCGATTAAGTCGCTCCGATCAATGGACGAGTCAGCAGTCAGCTAGATTCCATATCATCAAAATTTAATTAAAATCTTAACCCGACGATGTTCGGTTGTTTCTTTACGGTCGTGTCCACCACTCGGTCGCGATATATCATCGTGCTTCGGTGGTGGTAGATGGCGACGAGGTACGTTAGGAAACCGACGGTTCTTATGCTCTCAGAAAACTAATGATCTTTTAAACAGTGCTCCAATTTTTGGGTCTTCTTTTCTCGCTACTCGCTACGCGTCTCCAAACAGCCTTCTTTGTTTACATCACACACAACAACTTCACAATCTTCATTTGTTTATTCACATGCGCTGCTCGGCTCGGCTTCTGCATCGGAGATTTCATCACATACCGTCTCATCTCCGCTTTGCGTCCCCCCGGCCAACAGTTCAGGGAAGGTGTTTCCATTCATGGGATGTTTTTTTTCGTCCAGTTCCAGACAAATCACTTGTCCCGAATCCTTTGTGTTCGGCTCAACTTCCGGTGTAGAGCCACACTCGCCGCACTAACCTACCAATTACAATACAATTAGTTCCGTTTCAGAAAAAAAGGAAAAATACTTCCGGCTCTGCATCTCATTTCTTTTGTGCATACATTCTTTTGTTAAAATTTCGGTCACTTTGCTTCTCACAGGATCTTGGAGGACTTGAATCACTACAGCAAAAAAGGAGGACAACATGCGCAGGTGATTAGGAAGACATAAATTTTCGGATACTGGTTCTGACTCGACCCGAACAGCCATTGGCCTGTCTGTCCGAGCCGGATATTGTTCAAATCACGCACTGAATACCTTTGATTGATTCAACGTTGGCTTTTTTTATTTTCCTTCTTGCTAACAACTCCGGCTTGAACACTGTTTAGAAATTGTAATTAAATCGTACCAATTATTAACAATTATTTTGGAACGTGGAAACCGAAAGCTGGATGCTCGGGTCGGCGAGGAGCCGAACGGCGGAAGTAGCCGCGGTTTACCGGTGTTCCAACGAGCCGTGACTGATATCAGGTGCGCCTCGATATGGGTGCCTGCTGTTGTTAAAGCGCGCGCGAAAAATTAAACAGCACACACGAACTAGCAGACCGACCGCTCGTTCCCATCGATGCGATGCGCGAAACCGTTGTGACAGACCGTACGCCCGAGCGTCGGGCGAGAACTGCAAACTCGCGGCCGGCCAAGTCTTTCTTGCTCTCTCGCGGCATGACCGAACCGAGCCGTACCGTGGCCGTCTGGTCGCTAGTTAAGATATGTATACACCCGCTAATTGCTGCCCGACTCGGACCGCGGAGAATCAGCAGCTCATCATCGCATTATTAAGAGCTGGTTGGGGCCCCATGCGTTCACCGTAGGAATGCATTTCAGAGACCTCACTTCAACGCTGACTACCTACTGCCCGAGGAAAAGTGATCACTCGCACGCACGTGAGAGAGAGTTTATGCACCTTATTAGCTCCCATGTGAGTAGTAGCTCTGGCAATTGTACTAGATGTGGGTGAACTGCCGTGAGGGAGTACGTTTGCGGACACTAACGGGTTTTGGTAGAAATAATCAAATTTCACCTATCGAAAACATAGATCAAACTAGATACATCAAATCTTGGGTCATCAGAGTGCCGATTTGGATAATATACACTGAGCAACATGTTTATGAATGACCAATGGGTCGAATAATAAGAGCTGTTTGGAAGAAGTATAAATCAGAGACTATTTTTTTGTAACTTTCTTTGTGAAATGTGAACCAAAACGGTCCTCTGATTCTTCGCATTTTTCTAAACTATCGGAAAGACGAGATCTTTAAGCAGTGCGCAAGTTTTCATTGTGGTTGCTCTAGAGTAATCCCACAAATATCAGGCTTCACATACACTTCTTCAATAAAGATTGTGCCAGAAAGTATGGACGCAATCGAAAACTACTGTCATTTCACAATAATTGAAAATCTGTCAATTTTTTTGGCTGCATTCTGTTGTTTACATTTTTCTGTCGTCACTTGTACAGACTCTCATAGTAACAGACTGGCGAATACCTCTTAGGGAGCCAAACGAACCGTCAAACTCCCATGCTCTAGCATAGGAATTTGACGGTTCGTTTGGCTCCCAAAGAAGTATTCGCCGGTCTGTTACTATGAGAGTCTGTAGTCACTTGTATAGGCGATTGTTTGTTTTCATTAGATTGATTCAAAATACAAATTCAAATTTTATGCACAAATGATGCACGTTTGCATTTCGAAGTCAAATGTTCGTTTGTATTTTTGAACCTTTAAGAAGCACAAGGTACCAAAAACGCAGTTCGAAATAAAAAAAATTACAGGGTTGTATGCAAGACACGACCGATCACGATTACATTAAAAATGAAATAATTCTATGGTACCCATAATAAATACAAAAATAAACATGATGATGCATGCACTAAAATTCACAAATTACAAACTTGATCTTCTTTTAGTGTTTACATGTTTAACGAATGCTCAAAAAGACAATTAGATTCTTTCAGAACAATTGATTCTACTCTATTTTATGCCTTCAACAAATTTTTGGAAAATATCATTTAAATGAAAGTCAATTATGATGATTTCAAAGTTACTTAAAAGTCAACCAAAAAACTCAGTAATAGTGTAATTTTAATGATCCTTCGTTAAAAAGCGTCGATAATCTTCGGAAAGTGTCTGAAAATAGAATGGCAGCATTACAAGGAAGAAAATATGTGACACAGTCCGCAGAACATTATCATTGTTTGGTTTAATAATAGGGTCTGAGGGATTATGCTGAGAGATAGTTCTTTGTATTTAGCCACATTTAATGAAAAATAATTATCTATGATTATCATCATAACACAACTTTATACTGAATTTATTTGCGCGCCACCGTGTTGTTCGTATGTAGATGGAGATTTCAGTATGCAAACTACCCGATGACAAATTGAAACATTTTTAAACTTTTCCGAATCAAGTTATATGAGGCAGATCCATCAACAAATCACAAAGACACAAGCGCTTCAAATTAGGTTCGAAAAATCTATCGCCGATAATTCTAAGTTGGCCTGCTAGTTACCGGAGAATCAAGATAAGCCGTGGGTAAACTAAAGCAAAAATCTGTATGAAATGTTCAAAACGACGAATGTAACAATGAGAGATTCTCTTTGTTTACTTTCTCTTACTTCTTTGTTTACTTTCTCTTGTTGAGAATCTCTCATTGTCACATTCGTCGTTTTGAACATTTTATACAGAAATGTATTCGGACATATATTTATAGATTCCCTTTTGTGCTATAGTAGTTTATACTGCGCAAATCGGACGAGAGTTTGACATCATTCACTAAGACTGTCATTGGCTCGTGAAAACATAGGTCAATTCAATCCAATCTTTCAATAGTATGCAATTGAAATACTTAAGATCTGAGGACAGAGGGTCGCGTGTTGAGTTTTAAATCGACCACGTGGCTCGCTCAATTTCCTTTGCGCATCGTATTTCTCTTGTACTCTCTCTCGTATATGAGCAAACTGTACCGGGTTGCCAGCATACATGTTATTATTTTGATAAGAAATTTTATCACATAAATCTATCGTATGGGTTGAACATTACATAGATTCCAATGAACAATGAAAAAATATTGCGAAACAGAAAATGTGTTTATATACAATGAAACGTCTGTGTGTTTGGCAGCCTTGTCGAGCCAATTTTATTTCTCTCTCCTTTTTCAGAATGCTATCAGGAAACCAAAGCGAAAAAAATGGCGGATGCATTGAAACTGACTTTGTTTCACAGAAAAATACAAGATTTTATTTTTATCGCGATAACATATATGTTTTTGTGTACTAATCGCATCTAAACTAAATTATCTAGACTTTGTCACGGTAGATTTATGATACAAGCCTTCAAAGCCGAGATATTTGATGAACAAATAGAGGTATGTATTTCCGAGCGTTTCAATTTTCAGCAGTTCTTCAGTCAGAAAAGAATATAACACGACCGCTAAACTCAATGAATCATTTTGAAAATTTCACAGAATATTCTCAACTAAATTTCGAAGACGTTGTCAGGTGGGTTTTTCTATATTCTGCACCGTTTCCAAGAAAATATAATTTGAAACGGGAAAATAGCAAAAAACCTACCACTTTACGGTACTGTCCTCAGCCCTTGAATCACGTTACCGCATAAGTTTAAGTTAAATGTTTTCGATTCGATTGGTAGTTAAATTATATAAATTCATCAACAAATGACTGAGTTCTAAGCGTTCAAAATTATGATAGAAAAAGGTTACGCGGTTATTTTTGCATTTTTTCAAACTGACACCCAGCCTCGTACAGTGAAGAGTTAGCAAAAGCGACAATCCAACGAGCGAACGCATATACAATTCAGTCATCACCTCACTGGACGAGCTACTTGTTTCATTCGCAGTCAAACATCAACTGAAATCAAGAAATGATTTCCAGCATATATTCATAGATTCCTCTTCGAACTACGCAGAATGATGCGGTGTTTTTATGCATGACGCAAAGCCTTCTATGCCGAACAAGAAAATGACGTCAATTTAGTCAGCTGGGATTGGTAAATTCTAACCATTTTTTCAATAGTATGCTATTGAAATACTGAAACGACGTTGCCATACATGTTTAAGTTAAAAGTTTTCGAATCGATTGGTTGTTATATTTTTCGCAGTCTCGTGCTAGTTGCTAGTTGCTGTAGATGCTTTTTTTTGACATTGATTGCAGTTGTTTGCTGGTTGTACGCTACAATCGTTTTTGAAACAGAGGTACTGGGTTCACTAGTTACCGGCCTTTGGTTGATGTTATCTTTTTCGCAGTTTCAGTACTGGGTTTGTCGTAGTGAGCAGATTGTTCACAACACTGACGTGTAACCAGCTGATTCTCATAGGTGACCAGCGATTTACAAGGATGTCTTCCGCCCTGACCACAAATTACATAAGATGGAGTTGCCTTATGCAGTCGCATACGTAACACTCGCACGCCATTCCGGACACCGGGGAAAAAATTCCGTCATACTTCTCTTTCGATGGAAAGAATTTTCTGTACTGCGACATATTTTCTCGAACGTAGTGATCACTGACCTGCGGGGGAAGGTCATGTAAACGGATTTCTATGGCACCGTCCACTACCTACACAGGGATTTTGTATTTAACGTTGTCATACTTGATTACCTGTGTACCTCGTGGTTAACCGAAGCGAATGCAATTGCATCTCGTTCAAGTTTAAACATAATGTAAATAAAAGTTAGAAACCTTGTAGAATTGAATGTCACTTACATCATTAACGTCTAGATGCATTCGTTCTTTTAGTAAGATTTCAATTTTGTTTGCTGCTGGTCTAACTTTGCAGTGCTTGGAATTGAGTTTGGTCTTAAAGGCCAAGTTTCAGGCTTTTGTAAATCGTATTTGCCCATTTCGTATACTCTATTGTTCTCTACACTGTATTGTCTTTGTTTCTGTCGTCTCAACTGTAAGCGGTTTTCAACTGTGTTGGACGAAGTGAGAGTTCCAAAGCTGTACGATGCGATGCTTGCGGGGAATCGAATAGTATAATCCTGGACGATGAAATCTACGTGAAATTCGATTATAAATCCTAGTCGGGGTCTCAATATTATACGGAGCGAGTAGGGCAAAAACAGTCCGAAACATTAATTCAAATATCTAATAATCGTTTCTATGAACAGCGAAATATGTATCAAAGAATGTTTAAAAACACTAACATCCATAATTCATAGCCACACCGATAGAATGGTAAAGAACTAAAAATGATACATTCGTATCATTCGACCAATTTAAGAAATTTGGCCAAGGCAATTTCTGGAACAGTCTTGAGAGATATTGAGACGTGCAAATCGAGGAATAAAGACATTATTTGATAAAAAAATTTTATTGTTTGAAGTTCATTTAACTTGTTTAGAATGCCTAGTTGATTTTTTGAAACTTTTTCCTAGACACCATTTATGTAAAAGCAAAATCTTGGCATTCTGTTTAAATCTAATTTTAGGAATCTCATGACGTTTGGTGGCCTTTGTACTGGTACTCGAACGGTGTTTTTGATGTATGTACTGTGCGACATGTCACGCTGTTTAACTGGACGAGTATAAGAAGTAGTCGTAGTCGTAGTTCTTGTTGTGCATTAGATGGAACAGTTCGTTACGAACTGTGCGATTCGAAAGAACTGTAATCATGGCACTATAAAAAATGTCATTCACGCCTAGAAAGTGTTTCTTTCTTTAACAACAAGTTAACATTTTGAGACAATGAAGAAGTTCAATTTATCGGTCCTTTTTAGGACCAATAAATCGATCCTAACTTGAGTGATCAGTTTGATTCGTATTCTTGTCATCCAGTTATGTTTTTGACATTTCCCGACCTCGTTTTTACATGGACTTGATTAGTAAATAATTGCCGGAATAAGATATTTGAAATCTGTTCATAATCCAAGATGTCAATTTCACAGTATGCACATTATAACGGCTATTCCATTATATGTTATGTCTGAACAAAGTTAGTTCGAATTCTTTAAAACATTGGCCACGTACGAAAATCAACTGATTTGACAAGTCATTTCATTCAGTGAACTCATTGGAAAGTATACTATTAAAAAGCATACATACATGATATTGAGTCAACGACGGTGATTTGTTTACATGTACCAACCATCCGCCGGCTTAGCGGTTCAGTGTTAACGGGCGTGGTAGCTGTCATTGTATCGCTTCGAAAAATCTCAGCTCATCTACGGGAGCGGGACATAATAGAGGAGACCAGATAAAATGCGCAGAATTCTGTAAACAACCCGATTCAGCCGAGTCATCGAAGTGCTCTTGAACGGAACGCTTGTAATGTATGACAGACTTCGAATATATCACAGACCTGATGGCTGTATCTTCCAGCGGCAGATGATACTGGGAAAACATGTGAGTGATATATGTATTGCTGGCTGACGGGCGTCTCAAGTATGGTACAAGTGAGATTATTTTTCACCGTCGAACGAAGGAATCGGGGAAGCTCGATGTTTTACTTTTCGGACCGTCGCTTCCGCGTTACGATGGAATGAGTGAATGACATGTGGAATCCACTTTCCAACTGATGTGATGTCTTAGTTGGTTTTCCACTTTAATCCAACAAATCAAATGTGGGATTATACATGTAACTATACAAATTGATTGTTTCGTTTTTACAACGTGAGAAACAATTCACACCACACTTTGCTTCCTTCTACCGGCAGGGTGTATTTCGAAAAGAAATATCTTTTTTGCAGAGTTCGGGGCGCTCCTATCTTCCAGCGCCATCGTTTGGACGGTACCCTTGCGAACAATATAATTTTGGCCTCGTCGCATTTGTTTGATCTTCATAGAGTTGAAAATAGCGCGGAGTAGACACCCCTCCACCCCCGAAAAAAAAGAAAATGATTTATTCGGTATGGTTGAAGATCTCACGTCTCTTTGTGTGGATAGACAGACGGTGCCGAGCGTCCCAACTCCTATTTACGAGACATTTGATCTCGTGTTTACGCTTTCGTCCATCACCGTACACCGCACATTTGGTTTGGATAAGTGGGGCGCCATTTGCGCTTGGTTAAACCTCCCACAGCCGTTCTGATATATTAAAAAAAAACACCAACTGCCACAAGCGGATCGAAGTGCCGTCAGAAACGGAACGAGGCACAATTGTGTCAAACACAGGCAGTTTCCTCCAGCTAAAAGGTTAGATAATGGGAGCACGGTGTACGTAAGCCGGCCTTTAATTACCTTCAATTAACCGAACTATTCGCTCTGAGCTCGACCTCCGGCTAGTTTCACTCTCGTTATTCGCGGTTGCAGCAGGAGATGGTCCGGTTTTTATTCCCTTCTAACTTCAACGGTAATTATCACGATTGCACCATAAGCCACGTCTGCTTGCGAATTCTAGATAATTGTCAGTCTTGTGCTATCTGCCAAGGTAGACATTCGACTGACTTCGTTTCGTATATTACTTTCCGAAAACATTTGCGAGAAGCTGTTATCAGCTACACCTAAGGTGAGACTCACCCGGAGGAGGCTGGAGGCCACGCTTCAGAAACCTCTGAATATGACTTAATAAGTCGTCAATATTGTTGGTTATATTCCTCGGTACTGGATTGATGTTACTTTATTTTATACAAATCAAAGTTTCTATTAAATCTGCTGGATTTTTTTCAGCCATTAGGTCCCAATGCACCTTCGTTACTCGTTTTTCTTGTGGATGTTCCCCACCAAATCCCGCACAGTACGGTACATTATGTTATCAGCTTTATACACTTGTGTTTACCTACTTGGGTGACGTTTGCAGGACATGCAAACCGACGTATATTTGTTTTTCTTTTCGCAGACCTGTTTACCGGTTAAGTTTTAAAGCTTTTCGTTTGTATTCTACTAGCTAATGATCGTTTCTATACGGGAACGATGGTGAACAATAACAACAACAATCTTGAGATCGGAGTACTTGATTACAGATGTTCTTTGTTAGTCGGCTACATTCAACAAATGAGTCATTTAGATATGGGGTAGTAGATTGTACTATTTTTAGAATACACATTTTAATAAATATTGGAATCACAATAGGCCGAAAGGTATGTTTAGAATTCTGTGAAATTCTCTAATCCAATATTTCTGGTTGTTGAAATTAGACCCATATCCTCAATGATCTATGTTTCAAAATTTCCATGTAAATCGTTTGTCACATACGAACATCACCTGGCCATACGTCAACATTACAGATCAGGTTTTGAGTATTCAGGCTTAGAACAAATGGTCGAGTTCGGGTTTTGCAAAAACGACCAAATGATAAAAATGACCAAATAACAAAAATTACCAAATAACAAAAATAACCAAGTCGTTTTTATGACGATAAGAATAATCATAAAACAAATAACAAAAATGATAAACATGACAAGAAATTATGATGACAAAAATGACGAACTACCAAAATTTAAAAATGAAATAAATAACTACTATTGCAAAAATTCGAAGCGTTGACAACAAAGAAAAAAAAATCACAATGACACAAATTGCCAAATGAATTAAAAAATGACATAAATTAACAAACGACAAACATAACTAATCTGACGAGAATGACAAAAACAACATATAAATGACAAGAATGATGAAAATGACAAGAAGAGCAGAAAATTTACAGATAAAAAAAACAAAAATAATAAAATTACAAGACGGGTTAAATAAATACATAAATTATAGAATGACAAAATTTACCAATACACAATATTGTGAAAACGACAAAAAAAATAAACACGATGAAACTGACCAAAAAGAAATAAGTTTAAAAAAATAACGAAAATGCAAAAGAAATAAAAAACGACAAAAATTAAGAAAAGATAAACACAATAAAAATGAAATAAAATTATTAATTCTATAAATAAAAAAAAGGCAAATCAAATAAATGACAATAAAGAATATTACAAAAATTAGAAAAAGGCAAAACTACAATAAAAAAAAACAAAATGATAAACATTATATTAACAAAAAAATGACAATAATGACGAAAATTACAAATATCACAAAAATGACGATAATCGCAAAATCAAAACAAATAACAATAATGACAAAAATATCACAATTTACAATAAAGACATCAAGGAAAATAATGACGAAAATGACCACGAGACTGAATTACAAGAATAATCAAATGTTAAAAATGACAATAACAAAATTAAAATATATGTTAAATGACGAGAAATGTATAAAAATAAAGTGAAAAGACAATGACAAGAAAAACCAAAAAGATAAAAATACCAGAAGTGACAAAATGATAAAAATGACGAAATGATTAAAATTTTAATATTGTCAAAAATTGACGGAAAGGGAAAAAATGACACGAATGACAAAAATTACAAAAAAAAAAATAAATATGACAAATTTGAATAAATTATTTTTTTTTATGTGCTGGTGTGTCAACTTGATAGGGCTGGGACCTATAGATATCTATCTCGCCCGTTAGGTTATGTGTTCGATTATGTTATTATTTGTGATTATTATTATATTCGATTGTAAATAGTTTTACAGTGACTCCCGATGATAGTTTCGCGGCGTCGCAATACTGATTCACTCCAGAACGCAAAAAAAAATCGCGAGAAATACACAAAATTTTATCGCACTAGTGCGAAGCAACATGCTTACACGTTGAGGGGTCCACCGGAAGTGTTGAATAAATTATTATGAAATGAATTTTAAACGCAGTCGAGTATGGGTTTTGAAAAAAAAATTCGAGTTTAATCGGGTACGGACAAATAATAATCCAAATGAAAAAATGACAAAAATAAACGACAATAATTATAAACATTACATAGTCACAAAAATTGCAAAATTGGCTACAAATACAAGATGGCACACGTGACATAAATGATAAACATGCCCAAAATGAAATAAATGACATAAATAAAAACTACTAGAATAATGCAACTAAAACTAAACAAGGACAAAATAAATACAAAAATTTGGAACTGATTAACAGTAAGAAATGACAAAAATAACAGAAATGATTATTCTGTCAAAAATGGAAGAAACAACTAACATGAAAAAAATGACAAAAATGAAATAGATGACAAATACTAAAGGTGACAAAAAACAATAAAAATGACATAAATTGAGAAAAGACTAAAATGACGAATAAAAAAAAAAAAGAATGACGAAACAACCATTAATTGCCAAATTATATTAGTGACAAAAAATGCATAAACGCTAACAATGACAAAAAAATAAATAAAAAGGACACAAATGATAACAACAACAAAAATTCAAAAATACAACAAATGACAGAAATATCACAATAGACAAAAATTACTTCAATGACAATGCCAAAAATGATCAAATGATAAAAACGACCAAATGATAAAAATGACCAAATAACAAAAATTACCAAATAACAAAAATAACCAAGTCGTTTCTATGACGATAAGGAAAATAATAAAACAGATGAAATATGACAAGAAATTCTGATGACGAAAATGACAAAAATGACGAACTGAAAAAATTCAAAAAATGACATAAATGACAATAATTACAACTATTACAAAAATGGGAAGCGTTGACAACAAAGGAAAAAAATCACAATGACACATAAGGCCAAATGAATTAAAAAATGACATAAATTAACAAACGACAAACATAACTAATCTGACGAGAATGACAAAAACAACATATAAATGACAAGAATGATGAAAATGACAAGAAGAGCAGAAAATTTACAGATAAAAAAAACAAAAATAATAAAATTACAAGACGGGTTAAATAAATACATAAATTATAGAATGACAAAATTTACCAATACACAATATTGTGAAAACGACAAAAAAATAAACACGATGAAACTGACCAAAAAGAAATAAGTTTAAAAAAATAACGAAAATGCAAAAGAAATAAAAAACGACAAAAATTAAGAAAAGATAAACACAATAAAAATGAAATAAAATTATTAATTCTATAAATAAAAAAAAGGCAAATCAAATAAATGACAATAAAGAATATTACAAAAATTAGAAAAAGGCAAAACTACAATAAAAAAAAACAAAATGATAAACATTATATTAACAAAAAAATGACAATAATGACGAAAATTACAAATATCACAAAAATGACGATAATCGCAAAATCAAAACAAATAACAATAATGACAAAAATATCACAATTTACAATAAAGACATCAAGGAAAATAATGACGAAAATGACCACGAGACTGAATTACAAGAATAATCAAATGTTAAAAATGACAATAACAAAATTAAAATATATGTTAAATGACGAGAAATGTATAAAAATAAAGTGAAAAGACAATGACAAGAAAAACCAAAAAGATAAAAATACCAGAAGTGACAAAATGATAAAAATGACGAAATGATTAAAATTTTAATATTGTCAAAAATTGACGGAAAGGGAAAAAATGACACGAATGACAAAAATTACAAAAAAAAAAATAAATATGACAAATTTGAATAAATTATTTTTTTTTTATGTGCTGGTGTGTCAACTTGATAGGGCTGGGACCTATAGATATCTATCTCGCCCGTTAGGTTATGTGTTCGATTATGCTATTGTTTGTGATTATTATTATATTCGATTGTAAATGGTTTTACAGTGACTCCCGATGATAGTTTCGCGGCGTCGCAACACTGATTCACTCCAGAACGCAAAAAGATCGCGAGAAATACATAAAATTTTATTGCACATGCAACATGCTTACACGTTGAGAGCTCCACCGGAAGTGTTGAATAATTATGAAACGAATTTTAAACGCATTTCCTTTGTGTGGCCAAATGATCACAAGGTGAATTATTCTATCCCTCACACGTTTAGCATAGCTCATTTACAACATTTTACTAATCGCACAAAGCAACAAGGATGTAACATTTTCTCAGTCGCAGCCGAACTTCTCGACGTTCTCTTCTTTATCATCATGCTTTCGAGCGACTATCCAGTTTGACAGCTAGGTGTCGCTTCGGCAGCAGAAGAGATAAACACAGACAAAATATCTGTTCAGCTTTTTATGACTGCGCTTCGGTGGCATTTATGACATTGCCCGTTATGGTGATATATCCATTTGGACGTCGAACTCATTAACTAGAATACATTATCGAAGTGGTAAGTTTATTGACCGTTGTGAGAATGCGTCGGAAAATTCTAATTATAATTTTTTAGGTCAAACATTTTGTTAGGCTGTAGAAAACGATCATACCAGAAATGGTTTAAATCAAAATTCTGCAGTGTGTTTAGGTCTTGTAAGTATACTACACAAACGAGAAGTTATGAAAGGTGGGATAATTATAGAACCATCCGATGTACTTGACTACATATCGACTAGAACTAGGGTAGGTGGGTTCAAGGTCAATCGGATCAGTGAGGCCAGGTGACGTGTTAGTGTTTGATGCGGGTTTTGAACGTACCCACGAACGGTGTGTGATGCACTCGACAGCGTCAACCGTAGACAGTTGATTTGGATTATGAGGGTACTTACGCATTCTGGACTCGCGTCCGCTTGAGCACCTCGCCACCATTTCGGATCGATCCCTTTTTGTGCAGCGTTGGTGTGGCGATCGACGGATGGCCACCCAGCTGCTGGTGGTAACTGTTGGGCTGGTGATGATGATGGTAGGCAAGCTGCTGCGGGGACACATAGTGCTGGTGCTGGGGCTGCGTAGTGCTGATGGTCGTTTGCGGCAGGTATACGTAGCCACCGGAGGCCGTGACGACGGCACCGCTGCTCCCTCCGGTGGATCCTCCGCAAAGGCTGCTGGCGTTGCTGCTACTGGCACCACTGGCCAGGATGGCATTGCCGTTACCGCTGCCCGGATGATGATGGTGTGTCGAGTAGATCTGCGATGGACGATCGATCTTTTGCGGAAAGCTAAACGAATCGGGAGAGAAAACAGAGACACGGTAAATGGAGATGATTAAAACTCGGGTTGTTATTATAGTTGTTGTTGCGGACATCAAAAGGAGCAGATGTTTCGGTTCGAGGATTTCTTTTCATTCCATGGACAGATACACTCCAAGGCGAACAAAAAGCAACAGTAAAAAAGATGTGTTGAGCAGAGTAAAGCGAAGAGCAATATTTGAAAAACTGAAACGTGAATGCAATGGTGAATCAGGTTTTGGTGCAGTGGTTATGAGTTTTTTTTTCTACATGGGCGCACCCAACCGCGTTTTTCGCGGGAAAAAAGGACATCTGTTGAATTGTTCAAGCTTTTCATCAAACAGGCGTGCACCGCATGGGGTGGTTGTTCTTCTTGTAGATGCTTGGTGTATGTTGCACGGATAAATAATATGCATGTGAATAGCGGTCTATTATATCACTAGATCACAGAAATGATTTAATTTTCAAGCCTCAACACTTCCGCACTTGAAAGTATGTTGATGTGAATATATTACTAAAAGTCATGTACGCCTGATTCAAGAGACATAATTTTATACAACTTTTCCCAAGTGTGATGCTATCTGTACTTCATATAGGAGTAACATATAAGCTATACTTTCCCTATACAATAGATATGAAACGTCAAATCGGGGCTTAATTGTCCAACAATTACGAGAAAGTTTGTCTTTCTAATCAAGAAGGCCCTTCCGATGAATAATAATATCGAAGCAGTTACACTACTCGTAAGGTACTTATTGTTCGATTTTCTACGTTACCCCACCGTTTTTTGAATTCTAATTTTAGCCCTAATTATAGATAACAGTGCAAACTATGCACAAAACACCATCACGTGGCTAGCTGGCAACGGCATTCCTTGGCACGTTTACTCAAGGAACAACCGCACGTTTGAATTTGATCACATAATTCCTGGTGCTGTGGCTGTTGTTTAATTAAAAAAAAGTATATTTATTAGTTTCAAGCTTGGCTGATCATGCGGCACCACATAAGTGCGCGTTGTTTCCTTTCCTGACGAGCGAGCGGGTTCCATTTATCTGGAGCACCCTGGAATTACCGCCGTGATGGGTGTAGGAGTGTTGGCATGAATATGTAGCAGCATTTTGTTCGTGGAAGTGAAACGTCGAGTTTGTTCAACTATTCACTAGTAAACTTTCCAGAACGGGCTAGGCCACGGTACGGGAATGAACATTCGAATTTATTTTTAGCATCTTGAAACATATGCACTAGTTTGAAATCACAGGTTTCGTCGACGCTGGAAACGACATCTGTTTGACTGCTTTTTATGTTCAGAAAGGAGTACCAGATGATCACTTTGGGATGACGTAAACAAAACAGTTGATTTAGGATCGTGCCTTTTTGTGGTCTTTTCTTTCGTATCTAGTTCAAATGGGACGTGCGTAAAGTTCAGGAGGGCAAGAGAGAGAGAGAGTAGGGAGAGAGTAAGAACAAAAACGCACCCTACTATCAAACTACTAGGACGGTCAGGCAGATGGTCAAGAGAATAGGAAAAAAACATAGTATGCCGCGCCAGTGGTAATTTTTTCCCAAAGGATAAGAGATAAAATGTCAGCATTGTGTCGTGCGAGCAGACACGCGTCTATTCGACAGTCGCCTGCTTGACGCTCTCACCCACGTGTTCTGGCAGGCATCGAACGGAATCGGTTGATATTTTGGGGGCCGAAGTTTGCAAGGATATGGAATACTATCGTTTGTGAAAGTAGTAATAAATTTCAACATACAGACTTGGCGCCCGGTAATGAATGTGAATACAAGACACGACCCCGCTTGATTTGCTAGTCTATAAATCTTTAACTCCCCAAACAGAACGATTCGAAGGTTGGAAATTGGTTCGATATAGGCAAACCATTTCGATAATCGGAATAATTAAAACGCATTTCAATTGAAAGAAACATTGATAAAATGCATATCAGTCAGCATGAAATAATAGATTTGAAATGTTGATATGAAGTTTCCCGTTGCTAGTAATGCGTTTGTATCGAGCATTGAATAAAACATGATTGTAAATCGATCAAAGGTTTGACAAAAAATCTACCTATAAATACGGTTCTTTTTTATGTATAGGATATTTACCGCATAAAAAACGCATAACTTTGAGAATTCGCATTGAAAAATCGCATATCTTCAAAAAATCGCATAAAAACGCATAACTTTGAAAATTCGCATAAAAAGTTGCATACAAAGAGATTTTAGTGTATTATAATTCATAGTCGTTTTATTTTTCGTAGCGCTCATCTTCTCAATAATATGAATATATAGAATAATAATAATATTGTCGTATGTTCGAGCCCCGACCCGGAAGGATTCGTAGTGTCAGTAGAATCGTAGCACCAGCCATGCAATGGTTCTGTACACTCTGAATCGGCTGCGAAGTCTGTTGAAACAGAAGGTCAAATTCCACTACAGGAATGTAATACCAAAGCTTTTTAGTCGGAAGTACACACGCACAAAAGCGAACAATTTTTTACTCTCTTTCGTTCTGTGATATCAATTTGTGTATTAAAATGAGTGTGTCGTGAATTCGTCGTATTGTATAGGTGCACCGTAAAAAAGTAAAAAATGAAACCTTGCACAGTTCACACAATATGTCAACTTAGATTTAAGATATTCAGAACTGTGAAGAAACATGTTAATTTCATTTGTATTCACACCATCCAGTTATATCTCTGACATTACCCACCCACCTTTTTTTTCAAGAACCAATACCTTGAATGTAAAGTGTTCGTGCTATATTTGGCAAAACCACTCATTCTGCTCATTGGCTAAACGACATTCGGTGAAACGACAATGAATAAGATCTCAAAAGTAGCATATTTGTGGCCTTGTGTTCGGTCACTGAGCGATGTTTTTGTTATTTTGTTATGAATAACTCTCGTCAAATAGTCTCATCTTATGGTTTACAGACTGTTATCACGAGAAAATTGCGTTTCGACCAGAGATGTCAATTCAAATGTTGAATTAAAAAAAGGTTCCACTTTGTAGATTTAGTGAGCAACACAAAACACAGGTCGAGTCAGTTTCAAAAGTTTCAAAAAACCTTCGGAACTTCGCAGAATATTTGCAAAAGTACTCGAAGATTAGTGGTTCAGATTTTTTTTATTGACGACAATTTTTTCGGTTCCGGCGGTTCGGATAGTAAATGGCAAACGACCTTTGCCTTTACTTTCTGACATATCAGAGACTCGGATGACTCGTATCGCTAAGATGCCTAAGTTCGACTCCTCTGGTAGAAGGTAAAAGTTTAGATACGAGAAACCTTCTGCTTACTTAAATGACCCTTGTCACGTCTCATTTTTTCGCACTCTATTCTTCACATCCTTGCTCTTCCTTGAGTACTATGGCTCTATAATTTCATATTCTTTCTCTTCTTATAATCTCTAGTTAGTTTGATATCGTTAAAAAACCGAAAAAAGTAAAAATTACTGACTGATCAGAAGTCATAAATAAAAAAAAATGACGACAATGGAAACAGCGAATGAAAGAAATGATTGGAATAAACTCAAAATAAGGCGAAAGTAATCAATGAATTAGTTCGTTTTCTGGTTCTGTGTACTAGTCGGAAATAACCGTGCTAACCGCGGATTTAAATTAAAAAAGCAGTCATTTAAATTTAGAAATGGAAATGAAAATCAGCCTTCGACAATTACTTTTATCGCATTTCGTTTTAGGACTCGATGCCGATTGCTTCAAGATCAAAAATAGCTAATCAAATTTAGTTGGTAGTGTACATTGAAAATCTAGTTTACTTTTTTTGGGGAAAATCGTTCATTGTCAAGCTTTTCTATGAGCTACCCAAAATTATGAGTTTGATTTTGGGTAGGTTTCAACCCAAAATTAGGTAGCGAATGGTGAGAGCGTACGGCTAATGTACACGGTAAAATAGATGCACCTAGTAATAAATACTTCTGTAGCACTTTTGAAGCTAGTAGAACAATTATCTAGAATATGGTGAAGTTTACAGGAAAATAAAAGCAAATAAATTTCTTGTTCATCTTCCCTACCCACATCTGGTTAAAAAATATCTTAATAATTTACCTAGACTTTGAGTTTATGCACTTTTGTTGGATTTTAAGTAGAATGCACCGAGGATCAAATAAAAGTGCACAAACTCTGAAACTAGGTAACTTATTGAGATACTTTTTAACCAGTTATGGGTAAATAAGATTAACAAGATGGTGATTTGCTCGTATCCTCCAGTAAATTCAATCAAACTTAACTTTCGTAGTACCACATTATTATTTATTTCTAGGTGCATCCAGTTTACCGTATTACATTCCCAGTAATCATTTACGGATAGTTTTATACGATGGTATTCTGGTCAAACATCACCAAGAACGCTATCGTTGGTTTTCAACAATCGATGTAAAGTTGAAACGTATGGCAAATCGAGCCTTTCCAAAACGTTGGAGAAGAAGTTCTTGTTAGTGAAGATTTAGTCTGTTCTCTGTGGTATGTATGTCGACAGTGTTCTACCACAGCACCGTAATAAATACTATATAGGAAACGAAATTACATCCCAGAAGCTGAAGTAATAAATCGAAAACCACATTCAACTGTCATTTACTCATCCCATTCCGCTCCTGTTGCTGTCATAGCCAATTTCAATCATACACTGCAAAAAAATACATATTTTTTTAAAGCTGTGTTACGTGTGCAATCCAAAGTCACACTGAATACTGAAGTTCTTTAACTTCGAAAACATGAGAGAATGTCGAAATCAAGTGTCAATACATTGGCTTCTATTTTGCAACGAGTAGTGCATACTATGGTTGGTGGTAAGTTTTCCTCTTCATACAAAACTCACCACCACTTTATGAAATACTTGCTGGTGGAAGACCCCTCGGCACCAACTTTTGTCGACCGTTTTGCAATGTACAGGGAATCGGGGATAATTCGATGGGAAATTAATTTCTAGAACTGGCACAACGCCAACGGATGTCCTGACGAGGAAAGGAAAATTATGGAAATGATGGTTTTACTGCCATTCTGTCCATTGCAGCAAGGCGGTTCTCAATTGAAAATGGTAAAACGCGGAAAACCACATGGCATTAGTGGACAAATCTTGTACAATGATTGTTTTCCATAACCATCGGATGACTTGCCATAGTTAAGATTGAATGGCACTGCGTTGAGAGGTAGGCATTTTAATACTTGTAGCGATGAAATGCGAGCTAAACGATCCAAAAACAAGTTAGCCTAATTTTCGAAACGATGGAAAGTAAGAGATAGTTACGGCTTTGACAGTCGGGAATAGATAATCAACTACTGATGTAAAATTTTACTCATCTCTATACCCGTTCCCATTTTTAAGTGGAAAAACCTAATCATCGTTGCGGAGTTACGGACTACTATGAGTAATAATAATAATTTTATATTTACAGTTATTGAGAGTGAATACTCGAAGAGCATTATTAAATGATGAAGCTGAAACATTAGAATACTGAAAAACTTAAAATGTTAAATTGATTGGGGGAAAAGTCGATTCACTGTTCTGGAAAGCAGTTGTTTTACAACTTTGAAGGGAAGACCCATTTCAAAGATGCGGAAATATCACTATAAAAATCAAAACATGAAAAAAGCTTAAATCAATAGTAAGACAAAAGAAAATAAAACACTACCTTCCACCAATGATAAATCCAGAGATACAAATGATCATTGTTGCTGGGTGACGAAAAGTAAAACCTCTCAGACAAAATGTTCTACACTATCCAAAACAAAAACGATATCACACAGGCACCAAAATCAAACTAATGTCCTTACATGTACTGTCTTCGTATATCACAAATGATTCATTAAGCATATATAAACAATAACCAACAGATAGGAAGCGTCTGCTCAATGGCACACGGGGATTGCATCGTACCCCGTCATTACCGGCTGTATCCGATACATTATTTTACGCACACTCGTATCTAGAAACTGATGCGGATAGCATGCATATTTCGATCCGGATCTTTTATAGCAAAAAAAAAAAACGAATGTTTTTACTCCTCTCGGGACAAGCAGTAATCCCATCGAAAAAAGCCGGATGATAGCGTAAATAAAAATATTGCCAACGAAAAGCCACACAAACACACACACAAAGATGTACTCTAGTAAGATCAAACAATGCAGAATACAGTGCTAACGGTATTCGAAAATCAATACTTCAATATTTGAAACAGAAGCATTTTCGCTCCGTCGCTGCTTTTTTCGTTCACTTTGCCGATCGTGCAGCTTCACCAGGATTTTATCATAGAACTTGCGCTTCGGGCTGTATTCGCTATCACTCTCGTTTTGCAGTTGCTCTTTCGTCTGCTCGCTTGGACGCTATTATCCTTGCATGGACCAGTCTGTCTCTTAATCAGGTCTCGCGATTCTAACACATCACAGTTGTTTTACGTCACTAAACTAAGGTCGTAACACTGCGACAGACAGTGTCCAGATTAATATGATGTGAATTATAGTTCACACAGTCACAACAGACGGATTCGGGGTTTATTCGCGACGGATTGACAAGCACATTTGACGTGCGTTTTTTTTTCTTCGAATGGCGAAGGGGCCGAAAAATCGATACGCTTTTAAACTGGGTGGTCACCGGGACATTCCAATATCCTTTGGTTGCACTTGGTGGTGTTTTCAGTGTTCGGAAAAAATCTTCAAAAATATATGGTTTCTTCTCTTTTCATCGTGACAAATATTGGTGCAATATATAGAAGAAAAAAAAAAACAAATCACAGATCACTTTTCACTCACGCTCTCCTGTGCGCTCTTCGCGGTTACAATTTTCACTATGAAACCGATTACTTTGTTTTGTGTGACGCGCTCGCGTATCCTGTCGGAGGGTGGTGGGTTTAGCTTTCGTTACAAGGCTTGCTTTGTCGTCACTGTTCGTTCGGCGACATCCTTCGGCAGACTGAGCCGAGTGCCAGGACCCGAGATTGCTTTTGTTCTGTTATCCGTTACAGAAAAACTCACTGCTCCGAGAACGAGTTTCGGTTCGCTTTTCGTCTGCGTTTTCGCTCACACACTCGAAGCCATTCCTACTCCACTGTACACAAGAAGCTCAACGAACGCACGCCAGTGAGTAGGCTACCACTTTCCAGACATGCGTTTTAGTTCACGTTCGTTTTACAACTGAACTGTCGGTACATAATTTTGGGGTTCGCTTCCCGGTCAGCCTGCTAAGCAACCATCATCGGGTGTATCATCACGGGCAGGCTCTGGTGATGGGACAATGCGAATGGCAATATAGTGAAAAAGCGGTAAGCGTGTGAGCAGAGAAGGTGCGAATGGATAGCGGAATTCGGATCGATTCACTCAGTAGGGCGAATGAAACATGGAAGATTTTCAATAAGAATATTAAAGATTTCATCATTATAATTATCATTTGTGTTTTGATGTGGAACACATCTTTGTTTTCTATATAGGGGAACAAATGAGAAAATCAAGGAAAAATACATGTAGAAATGTGGTTAGGTGTCGAACACTTACGGCTCAGTAAATGTCGATGTCAGTGTTCTATTATGTCTGCTGAAAATCTAAAACACTATGCTGACTTACTGGATTTCCCTAACGGATACGACGGTTTTGATGTAGTAACCCGATAAACAGAGCATAACAGGATTCTATCAAAATTATATATGATCTAAATATTTATATCTCATTATGCTATGATTCCAAATTAGAAGCAAACATTCAGATTTTATTAAGATTATAGCAAGTCCAGATATTATATTAAGGGTCGTTATATTACAGGTAAAACTATACTAGAGAATTAAGGAAAAAAGAGTTCAAACACTTTTGTCGACCATGTTTTACGAACAAAGAAAGGCAAAAGCTATAAAACTCGACTAATAAATATTAGAAAAAGTGATACAGCATTCGACTTAGTTCATTGAATTCTGCAATATTCCCTCAGACGTGATTTTCACAAGCTTGGAGTCAAATGAATGCTTGAATTCTTCCATTTTATCGGTGACCGATTTTTGTTTCCGAAAACACAGAGTGATAAGTGTTAAAAATTTCAAAACGTCTTCAAATGTGACGCTGCAATAAACGAAAAACAAAATCTAAACTCAGCTCAATACTTCTTCCATTTATAGGTCTTTTAGTTGCAAATTGAAAATAGCGACTTTAGTTTTACCGAACCGCATCAGGAGACTTTCCATTTGAATCATTTTTCTGTGCGTCAATCTAGGTAGATATCAAACAATCAAACCGGAATGAAAGCTCAATATTGAATATTGGTTTTTGAACATTACTTCCGGGGCTTCTGGCTGCGAATATCGCAAAATAATGTGACTGAAATAATGTTTTTCATGCGATTAACGAGCGACCAAAGGTTTCCTAAATTATTTTTCGTTATGGCGGAAGAAGATGCTTTTATTGATATCAAAGCTCTAATCGGCACAATTTTAACGGAACGCGCAAGTGTTGTAAGGATATTTCAAAAATATTAAAAATTACTAGCATGTGCAGTGAATGAAAGTGCAATGAGTTTTGAGAATATTTCGAGTCATCTCGATGAAAAAAGTTTATACATTTTCTGTAAATTTTTAAGTTGAAAATGCTAAGAAGTTGGTTTTATTTCAACAGCCATCTTTGAGGAATATAAAGTCTTCTGTATATTTCAACGACAACGACAAGTCGAAGAAGGGTCATTTGAAATGGCATTTAGCCAGGTTGAGATATTCGAACTAGCCAAGTTGCTCTTCTATTTCGCCTTTCAGTAAGAAAGTGAAAGAGAACTCCGAATAGAATAACCAATCGGCACTACTTCTGGAAATAGAACTTTGAAAGTTGAAACTACTGGAGAAAAAAACATTGTCGAGTGAGAAAGATTTGCATTCTGCAAAAGAAAGCTACAACTTCGGATAGAGCTGCAGCGATTGACACTACAGCATTTGGCTTAAATAAGAGTGGATTCAGTCAAGATGACTTCTATTTATTTTGATCAGAATGTTCCTTTCAATTAAGTGGGATATAATTAAATTATATTGTTTTGTTGCTACTGTCACTTTGACACTCGCTACTATCTCTCATTGGAAAAATGACACTAAATTTGTAACAAATTTAGATATAATATTGATATTTACATATCAAGGTTTGTAACAATTTTGTTATCACCTAGGTTAAATTGAGTTATAATTTTTGTTATTTTAACTATTAACGAGCCCAAGATTATGACTAATTTAGATAGGAAAAACGAAGCATCGCTCTGATTGGTCATTCAATGCAAAAGCGAAACTGTGGATCTATAAATATAAGCGAAATTATTTCCAAAGCTTCAGTCTCACATAACGTTTATATTGTGGACACTCTCGAACTGTTGAGCAAGTTTTTTAACCTTTTCGCCGTTTTTAAGAAGTATTTGATCTTTTTCCTTGAGAACAGGAATTGTTTTATGAGGTTTCTTAAGAACCTTAGAAAGTTTTTAGAAAGGTTTAGAATAAGGTATAATTTGTTTAACTTCTCTGACGAAATTTAAATTTCACAAAAGAATAAACCAATGTTTAATTTCTTATCTATGTCATTTAGAGCTTAACCAAATTTTGTGCTAGAGCACATATCCTTTTTTAACACTTGTACGTTACGATACTGTCGTCGACGATTAATCTTCAAAAAATAATCTGCTTGAATTTATAACTTTACAACAACAACGGTAATCGCCTCGATTTGTTTTGTGGTTGTCTACGAGCTAAGGCACACTTGCAAGAAATATTAAAATTCAGACACAATTTTTATATATACCATCATAACTAACCCCATCAGTAGAATTCTATCTACACAGTAAACAATATTAAATTAACATACCACCATGATCAAAGAGTTCCCGGAATTTATTCAGAAAATTAAAATTACAAGATCATTCAACACAATCTAAAGACTGGAGTAGAAAGTATGGACGCAACCAAAAACCGCTGCCATTTCGTAATGGTTCAGAATCTGTCAATTTTTATGGCTGCGTCCTGTTGTTTACACTCTTCTCTAACCACTTGTGCAGTTGTTCATTCGTTTTTATTAGTTTGTTTTCAAATACGTGGACTTTCAGCAGAACAACGTCGAAAAATGGTGTACAAATGGTGCACAGAACGCGGACTGTCACTGAGAAAGATAGCAAAATTGGAAGGAGTAAGTGAAAAGGCCGTGAGAAATGCAATCAGGAAGTTCAGTGAGGATAACACCTTTGAGGATAAACCGAAAACTGGTCGAAAAAAAGGTCCTGCTAACCCTCAGTTGGATAAACGAAGGCGTTCGAGCAAAAAAGGAGTTTTCAGTTCGGGATGTGGCCAAAAAAGTGGGCACTTCGAAGTCGCACGTTCTTCGTGCTAAAGAACGTTTGAATCTTCGAACCACTAAGAAGTAGAAACAACCAAAAACGTAGTCCGAAACAAGAAGCATCGATCAGGCCGAGGGTTCGAAAGCTGTACAATACGATTCTTGCTGGAAATTTGAACTGCATAATCATGGACGACGAAACCTACGTGAAACTCGATTACAAATCCTTGCCGGGACCACACTATTATATGGTGCGAGAAGAGCAAGTGTAAAACCAGTCCGAGACATCGATTGACGTCGAAAAATTTGGTAAGAAAGCTATGGTCTGACAAGCAATTTGTAGCTGCGGTAAGATTTCGAAACCCTTCATCACCACTGCTTCAATGAACAGCGAAATATACATCAAGGAATGTTTACAAAAACGACTTCTACCCTTGATTCGAAGCCACAAGGATCCTGTTGTCATCTGGCCAGATCTTGCTTCTGGCGCTTGATCCAATCCACAAAACATTTTTTATATCCAGTTTTCGGTATGGCCATCAGAGCCATCTGCGATTTTTCCATAATCTCATCTGAGTGAGTGATCGCTGAATGGTACTCGTTTCGTCTTTAGTCAAATGTTCACGGATAACGATGGCATTGGACGTTATCGTGGTGCAAGATCCACGAGTTGTTTGCCCACAAATCTGATCGTTTTCGACGAATTGCTTCACGCAAACGTTTGATAAAGCCCAAATAGGCAGCACTGCACCGTTTCAAGTTGTTTACTCGTTGTATCAGTGAACAAATTTTGTGATTTTTTGTTTTTCGGATGGTTTAAATGCACACATTACTGTCGCACAATTGGTAACAGTAGAGTCAGTATTCGAACAAGTGTGAAGATCAGTAATAAAATTGCTAGTTTGTTGTTGATCAACTAGTTATTGTGCCGTGCATCTTGTGTACATTGTTGTTGTTGTTGCTTCTGCTGTTATAAACTGCTCACGCACGCAGTCGACCCGTTTTGCTAGCAAGCCTTGGTATGGATGCCTGTTGCTACCACTGTTCAGAGCCGATAAAAAATCTCAATATAGTTAAATGTCACTATTGCGAGCGAGTGGCTCATATGAAATGTTTTGGCTGGGTTCGTTCTAATTTGGACTTTGTCAATGGGCAGACCAACTTGCTTTGGTTTTGCGATGACTGCATTGTTACGGTAAACCAATTCAAGGCTCATGATGCAACCCCTGCTGTTGTCGAAAATGTTGCACGCACGATCTCGGAATGCTTTAACAATTGCTTTAAAAACGTACAGGATGAGCTAAGTAAAACCAATAACCTAATTCAAAGAGTATCGGAAACGTTAACTAATCAATCGTCGAAACAATGCTCGCCTCTACCAAACAAGAAACGTCCTCGTGAAATGTCCAACGATTCTCTCACGGAAAAACCCATGCTTATTGGAGGAACGAGACAATTAGATAACTTACCAGCAACATTTGAAACAGTACCAAAAGCAGCTGATAAGTTTTGGATTTACCTTTCCCGTATTGCCCCTCAAGTCTCTGAAGATGATGTTATAGCGCTTGTTGAAAAGTGTTTACCCGAATCACAGCCGGTTGTTAAAAAGCTCGTCAAAAAGGAAACCGATTTGAAAACATTAGCGTTTGTGTCCTTCAAAGTAGGAGTAGACATGAAGTTAAGCGATATAGCCTTAGATTCTTCTATTTGGCCGAAAGGGATTTACTTTCGTGCTTTTGATAACCGCCAACGCCGTCAGGATTTTTGGGGCCCGAACGATCCAAAAATGCCTCGAATCGACTAGATTCCAACGTCGACTCCACCTGCAGCGATCTGACTGTTCAAATGATTACACAACCGCCGTTGGATTGTGGGGGCCACCAGGCCCCCCAGCCAAATGTTTGTCGGATGGATCGAATGCTCTCACATGTCGATATGGATTGTCAACTGGGACGCACCGAAATTGGCATCATGGAAGCCCTCGACCCCTCCGCCACAGTCGTGCACTTGCAGCCAGCGGTCAGCAGTCGTCCCGGTCCTGTGTGCGGAACTTGGGAAAGGGGCTTCCAAATTGCCGCCACTGGCAAGTATGATCATATCCAGAGCATTTCAAGCATTGACTCGATCTCCGCTTACAGTACATCATCGCGACCTTCAAAGTGTCGTCGTTCATCCATTCAGATTTATTATCAGAATGTCGGCGGTATGAACTCACTCATTGATAGCTACCTGTTAGCTTGTACGGACGAGTGTTACGATATTATCGCTATCACGGAAACATGGCTCAATGACAATACATTTTCGGCGCAAGTATTTGGATCGAGTTATAATGTTTTTCGTACGGATCGTAACTCTAGCAACAGTGCTAAAGCTACAGGTGGCGGGGTGCTTGTTGCAGTTCACCAACGTTTAGAAGCTGAACGGGTGAAATATTCATCTGACGACTGTGTCGAACATGTGTGGGTAGCAATTAAATTGACTGGATATAAGCTATTTCTCTGTGTGATCTACCTGCCTCCGGATCGGACATGCGACTTGAGTGTAATCAACGCGCACAATGAATCGTTAGAACAAATTTCAACTCTCGCAGCACCCATCGACGAAATTTTGATTGTAGGAGATTTTAACTTCTCAAGCCTGAAATGGTGTGCGACTACGGATGGCTTCATGTATGCAGATCCCAAGGAATCCACCTTTCAAGCCGGCATCACAAGTTTATTGGATTGTTATAGCGTAAATTTGTTGCGACAATTTAATCACGTCAGGAACGAAAACAATAGATTACTTGATCTTTGTTTTTCGAGTATTTCCGATAAGGCTCCCAAGATTGTACTAGCTCCTTCGCCTCTAGTAAAATCTGTTAGGCACCATCCACCGCTGCATATTGTGCTTGATTCAGAAAATAAAACGTACTGCGACGTTTCGAACACCGTCAGCTATAATTTTTATAAAGCTGATTATGATAGCATGAATAATTTTCTTTTTACTATTAATTGGACTGAAGTTCTTAACAATGACGATGTCAATGCTGCAGTACAGACTTTTTCTAACATTATGAGCTATGTTATCGATCGCTTTGTGCCTAAGCGATCCAGTCGGAAATCAACCAAACCGAATTGGCAATCCACCGAACTAAGACGTTTAAAAACAGTAAAACGGGCAGCATTGAAGCAATATTCTAAGCATGGAGGATTTGTCTTACGGCAAAATTATGTGCAGATAAACCGAACGTACAAGAGGGCCGTGAAGCGTTGCCACGATAATTATTTGCGGAACGTACAACGTAAACTAAAGTCGGATCCCAAAAAATTCTGGAGCTATGTCAACGAGCAAAGGAAAGAATCTGAGCTACCTTCGTCAATGCGTTACGGAGAATTCACAGGTTCAAGTCCGCAGGAGATTTGTCAGCTATTTTCTCAGAAGTTTGCTAGTGTTTTTTCTGATGAAAAATTGTTACCGCATCAAGTATCCCTTGCGGTGCAAGATGTGCCATTTCTTTATCAGTCCTTAAATGCGATCAATTTGGATGAAAACACTGTTCTGTTGGCAATCCGTAAAACAAAGGCTAGCACCTCTTTAGGGCCAGATGGTATACCGGCGATTGTTCTGCGAAAATGCTCTGCTAGTTTAGCAGCACCTCTTACGTCTTTGTTCCTCAAATCGCTAACTGCCGGAATATTTCCCGATCTGTGGAAGTCCTCTTTTATGTTTCCAGTTCATAAAAAAGGTAATAAAAAACTAGTTGACAACTACCGTGGGATTGCATTTCTCAGCGCCATTCCAAAGCTTTTTGAAAAGATCGTTCTTGAGCCAATTTTCAACCATTGTAAGCAGTATATTGTACACACTCAGCATGGATTTATGCCAAAACGTTCTACTGCTACAAATCTGCTTTCGCTTACGAATTATGTTACAAATTCTATGTCCGTTGGTTATCAAACAGACGTCATTTACACGGATCTGTCGGCAGCCTTCGATAAAATAAATCACGCTATCGCCATTGCTAAACTAGACAAACTCGGTTTTGGCCCGAACGTACTTCGCTGGATTAATTCATACCTAAGCGATCGACGTCTTGCCGTAAGAATCGGTGACTGTGTATCTGATGAGTTTTGCGCTTCCTCCGGAATTCCACAAGGCAGTCATCTAGGACCACTGATATTCTTGCTGTACTTTAACGATGTGAATTTTGTCCTGGAAGGTCCGCGGCTTTCATTTGCTGATGATCTAAAAATGTATAACATAATCCGGAAAATAGATGATGCTGTATTCCTGCAACGCCAACTGTTAATTTTTGCTGACTGGTGTGAGATCAATCGAATGATTCTAAATCCCCAGAAATGTTCGATCATAACATTCACACGAACGAAAAATCCAGTTCGATTTGAATACTGCATTGGTGACACTCCAATTGAAAGGACGACATGTGTGAAAGATCTTGGCATCTTCCTCGATGAGCAACTGACGTTTAAGCAACATGTTAGCTACATAGTTGCAAAAGCTTCCCGATGCTTGGGATTTGTAATACGGATAACCAAAAATTTCAATGATATTTACTGCCTGAAAACTGTTTACTGTTCGCTAGTACGCTCTATTCTTGAATATTGCTCAGTGGTATGGAACCCTTACTACCTCAACGGTGTCAATCGGATCGAATCGATACAACGCAGATTTATTCGCTTTGCACTGCGCCGGTTGCCTTGGAATAATCCTCAACAGCTCCCGAGTTATGAAAGTCGAGCGATGTTAATTGGAATTGACACACTGCATGTTCGACGTGATTTATCACGAGCAATGACAATATCTGATATTTTAACTGATAGGATCGATTGCCCCGCACTTCTTAGCGAAATCAACCTCAACGTTCGATCACGTGTTCTTCGTAACAGTTTGTTCCTTCGCTTACCATTTCGTCGCACTAATTATGGAATTAACGGTGCTATTACAGGAATGCAGCGGTTCTTCAACAGAGTTTCATCAGGATTTGATTTCCATCTGCCACGCCGTGCCATACGATCTAATTTTTTATATATACTAAGAAATAATCATTTGGACTAAATTATGTCTGTTGATTCAAATAAATAAATAAATAAAAAAAAAAAAAAAAAAAAAAAAAAAAAAAAAAAAAAAAAAAAAAAAAAAAATAATAATACTCCTTGTTGACCACACCACCCTTGTAATCAATGAAAAATGTGAGCATCGCCTTCTTTTTCGCCTGAAATCGACATGGTTTTTTCGGTCGCGGTTTTTTCACTCGCTTGATGTCTGGATTACGTGTCATATTCGTAAATCTACGTCTCGTCTCCAGTAATAATCCGTTTGATGAATGTTGGGTCAGATTTGGCCTTGAAAATCATTTCTTTTGCAACGTCAACGCGTTGTAGCAAATTTAATTCCATTTTGAAAATAGTAAAAAATCGAGGACACGCACAATCGCAGATGTACTCAATACAGCGTGACTTTCAAAAATGTCCAAATATAACAGATGTGACAACCTGAAAAAAAACTAATCTGGTGACTGAGAGCGCCACATGGTGGTGATTCCGGGAACTTTTTAATCCAGGTAATATTACACAAATCTACATATGGCACAATTCAAAAGAACTTTATTCGTCCAACAACTGAATTTCATAAAAATGACAACAGCACTTCAAAATATATCAGAATGCATGAAACATGTATTAAATCAACTATAAACATGTGTATTCTTTTACGGTGCCATTTGTTACGCCGCCACGCAATCACTATCTTTCCAATTGAGACAAGGAGGATTGACTGTTATATGCTATTCCACTCAGTTCTTCGAGTTCAGCTAACGTTTTCTCAAATTGGGTGCAGGTTTTGTGCTAATATAGCCAGCAATTAATTTTTTTTCCGCATCTGACTTCTGGTTCCGGTGATGTTTAAAACTAGAACAGAAATTGTGCTCTCATTCTTTTCGGAGAAGACTGAACCGATTTCAACAAACTTTGATTCAAATAAAAGTTCTTAGAATCCCATTGCTTTTGGATTTTATGCGGATATATCCACTTGTACATGTTGCTCAGGGATAGTTGAGTCGATTTTTACAATTTTAGATTTAAGTGAAAAGTCTTATAGTTCCATAAATTGATGTTGGATTTCATATTAATCCGACTTACTGTTCATTTGTTATGTACTGTTGAGTCGAAGACGAAACGTGAACGAAGACAGTTTCGCCCTTAGCACAAAATTACGCTAACCCCTGAATGACCACAAACTTAATCGGCCAGTAAGCCGAAACTTGTTTATGATCGGCACGTCATTAATGACGATACACTTCGGTGTATTTAAGCAACCCAAGAAGAGTCTTTATGTCCACTTAGCGGTTTATGTTGAACTGCTAGGTAGCATAACAGTTCAACATGAACTATTATGCACTGACAAGTCGAAACGTAAAGCAGAATAGTCTGGAATTCTGTATTTACCTTTAAGCTTTTCATCAGAATCTATTATAACACATTGAGTAATAAAAAAAGTGGAATCAGATTTCTTACCGTAGATCATTCACATTGAAATACGATTTAAATAGTTTAGTAACAAGTTTACAAAAAAATTTTTGAAAAAGTTAGGAATACATTATAATTTTAAAATTTAAAAAAAATCAAATGTTTTTCAGAGTACAGTGTTCATTTCTACAAACTACCAATTCAAGATATAATTTTGCAAAAAAGATATGTATTATTTGTTCATGTCGAATTAGTTAACTCCGAAATCGAAAACAAACATTTAAAACATTTATCAGAAAATGCAACATGATATCCAAAGATGGATTGGGAGTCCATAAGAACAGTAGCGAAAAAATCGATGCAAGATGCAAACTGGGAAACATCAGGGAAAATCGAGAGTAGAAATCTCAACAGTAGCACATAGATGTTGTTCTCTGTATGGGTGTTACGAATGACTAGAAACAGGGGAAGAATTTCAAAAACAGACTGACGTCGTAAGGGCGTCGATGTAATGACGTTTGTTTCCAAATAGCCAAATACTAGGCAAGCAGCGAGAACAGTTCGGCACAGGTTTGCCGATGTTGAGCTAGTGTTTTTGGAGAGATTATGTTTTCACCGAAGGTTTCGCTTTACGACATATTTAAAGGGTTTTTTAAGCGAAAAATAATTAGATAATGATATTAATTTAAATTGATTAGAGGAACTACTTTCACCGACAGGTGTTAATGTTCGAATTTGTTTTTTCACAAATATCTTGGGTGCATGTACACATAGATGTTTACTTATTCAAAGGAAGTTCAATAATTTAAACGAAATAATTATGCAAAGCTTCGAGGTGGTATTTTCAAACTTAAGCCATTTAGCAGGAGCAAGTTTTTTTTTTCAAAGATATGAAAACCAAAACAAAATTTTTAAATCTTTTTTCAATGGAAAAAAGTCGTACAATTATTGCTTCATACACACAACTAGTGAACAACTGCCTCCACCCTGCAGTATGGAGCTCGGTAGACGGTCAATAATTCACCATCAGTCAGAACAGCATGGCTTCCATGCCAACAGGAAAAGAATCAGTTCTGGTCTGAGATACAATTGGGTTGGGATTTAGATAGATAGTAGGGGAAAGGTGAACCAAGGACCGGCAGAATGAGTGCGATTTTCGTTGTAGTGGAAACGGTACTGAAAAATTCACAAAACAAAACAGTGGTGGAATTTTTCGAATTTCAGCCCGACGCAAGGGGCATTACATACATATTCAGAACTTTTTGGGTAAGCATCGGATTTCGAAGGGGAAAGTTGCTGTCTGGGGAATGCATGTGTTTGTCTCTCGAAAGTTCTATTTTCGCTGCCTCAGGTGATAAAAATGACTAATTAGATGTATCACAGAGTAGTGGTTTCGAATGGTTGACTTTTGTTATTTTTTATATTTCTAAGCAGATTGTAATTGAGAGATGTATCATGTATCAGTTAATATAAAGGGAATAAGTGTTTGATTTAATTTTATACGAATATATTTCAATGAAATAATGATTTTTACAACAATAATGCATGACTTGATCTATTTGTTATTCTTATTTATAGCAACCACTCCAACACTTATTTACAATGTCATATCGTAAATCGTAAGTGTATTATATCGCTTGATATTTTAACAATAGGCAAAAGTTCAGGAAATGCATGTAAATATATTTCAATGAAGCTATTATCTAATTATTTGCTAGTTGCTTTAGATTTAGTGTATCACTTCTATGTTGTTTTTTTCTCTCTTTAAAAAGTACTTAGATTGGTAGGTTATGTGCAGTTGTGGTTTGAACTGCAAAGCCATCATGATTATTGGAACAGAAAAACCTTCATAATTACCAAACTAATGAAGTATGATTAACCAAAAAGTTTCCGTCAACAGGTGTATGCTAGAACGACTACTACCATTCATTCAAATGCACACGAGTTCTGTGTTGTTTTGGCCTATTTGGTGTCTTACCATTATGGTAAAGCGGCAGGGAATAACAACATTGTTCCAAAGGACCAAAGGTAATAACCATGCAATCATAGTTATTCCCAAGAAGCAAAGTAAATAAAAGGAAGCATTCGCGATTCGACGAAAGCCAAAACAGTGAAAACGGTTTTGTAAGAACAGGTAAGACAGCAGCACCATCAGGAATCAGAACAAATTGGCTCAAATGGCACGTTCCTCAATGACGAAAAACTCTAATAATTGGTTTTCGTAGTCTTCTCTTGGTACCAATTTCCTATCACTAAGAAAGTTTCGCAATGCTAGAAAAAGCTAGTAATCACTTGGAGCCAGAAATGGAACGCATAAAAACTTTCCAATCAACCTCCAGGAGTTTCTGACGATTCACTATAGGCGTGTGTGACCGACCAGGCGTTGTCCGAATGAAACACGACACCTTATCCCTTGATCAATTATGGACATTTCTGATAGATCGCTAGTTTTTTAAATTAATATCGTCGGGTTTGTACTAAGCGCTCTTGACTGTTTTTTATTTTTTTTTTCATTCCATCTTCTACTCAACATTGCATAATCAATTCATGTTGAACTGCTGAGTGACGTGGCAGTTCAACATGAACTGCAATGCAATGGTGAGTCGAAGACGAAACGTGAAAAGTAATAATACCGTAGAATTCAGGGATTTCTAGTTTGCAATCAACCAAACACAGTTATTCTACAACTTACATGCACTCAGTCGGTGTTGAACAGTCGTTCGCACCGCACGCGTATAGCTCTTGGCTCCTGGAATTTTTTTCTGGCTACCTAGAGTTTCATTGATTCAAGGCTTCAGTCTTTTTCAAGGCTACCTGAATCACTAACTAAGTGACTAAGTGATACAAAGAGTGATATTAGAGTGACTAAGTGATACAAAGAGTGATATTAGAGTGACTAAGAAATTAATCAGCCTTTTTTAAGGCTAGCTAGGAGTCTAATCGAAGACTAATTTAGCCTAGTTAATTTAATTTAAAATTTCATTAATTTCAAAAATGCCTGCGTCCAACCGGAAAGGCAACAAGCCTAAGGCTAAAAATAATTCAATACGGAATAAATCACAATCCGTTATTCAACATTTTTCTAATAACATTCACGATCTTATAGAATCTGAATGTAAAAATAAAAGACAACGGACGGATTTCCCTTCCGTTGATCCTATGCCGTCTAACAATATTTACGAGATTCTTCCTGAATCCGATTGTAGCGACATAGAAGAAAATTCTTCAAAAATTCCCAAAATGGACGCTTGTCGTTCTGGGAAGAAACATCAATCTATGCCACCAGTGACGGTGATGATTTCCGACTTCAAAGCATTCCGTACTGAGCTTTCTACTTTTCTCCCGGAAGTAAAAGTCTCATTTCAAATCGGACGAAGAGGAGAATGTCGAGTCTTGGTGGATGGATTGGAAGATTACGAACGTCTTATTCGATATTTGTCCGAAAAACTTCATAAATTTTATTCATATGATATAAAATCAGACAGACCCTTCAAGGCTGTCTTGAAAGGATTATCAAATGATCAAAGTATTGATGAAATTAAAAATGAACTAAAAGAATTGCTTGGTTTTGCCCCTTCCCAAGTAATACTTATGAAAAAAAGAGCGAATGGTACTTCTAAACCACGCTCTGGAATTTCCCATGAACTTTACCTAATACACTTCAATCGAAGTGATGTAAACAATTTGAAAACTTTAGAAAAAGTACGTTTCATTTCCCACATTAAAATTCATTGGGAACATTATAAACGGCATAATCGTATTGCTAACTTAACGCAATGTCGTCGTTGCCAAGGCTTCGGTCATGGAACCAAAAATTGTCATATGGATATACGGTGTTTGAATTGTGGTAAATCGCATTCGAAAGACGTTTGTCCAATGAATGAAACCACTGATAAATTTTCATGTTCAAATTGCAATGGAAATCATAAATCCAATTATTTGAAATGTCCTGTCAGGGAAAAAATTTTAAACGCTCGTTCGCTTAGACAACAAGTCAAATCAACGACCTTAAATTTACAGAATATACCTGAAAATTCTTCTAAGGCACCTGCCAATTCGTCTTCTAACGAAAACAATTTATTGACAGGTAGATCGACCTCGTCATCATCTTCTTCTAATGTCAGTTATGCTGGTATATTAGGTAGAAATCTATCTCCTATTTCTTCTAATGTAAATAATCAAAACACAGGACCGCCTTGCAGTTCTTCTTCTAACGAAAACAATTTATTAATAGGTAGACCGGCCAAATCATCTTCTTCTAATGGCAGTCTACCTACAAATATTCCTTCAATGCCATTCGCTTCTTTAAATGAAGTCGATTTAGGCGATATAACTGAAAATAAAATGATCTACCTACAAGATCAACTTTTTCAAATGATCATCCAAATGAATTCGACTTCATCACTTTTTGAAGCATTTCAAATCGGATGGAAATTTGCAAATAATATTATAATGAATTTAAAATTTAACAGTGATGTTAAATAATTATTTGAATATTTTAAATTGGAATGCTCGATCTTGAAGAGATGAATTTTATAATTTTCTCAAAGTTCACAAAATTCATATTGCCATTGTGACAGAAACTTTTCTTAAACCAAATGTAAAATTGAAAAGTAATCCACATTATGTGGTTCATCGATTTGACAGGTTTACTGGAATTGGTGGTGGAGTTGCCATTTTTGTCCAACGGCAAATTAAACATCGAATTTTACCTTCTTTCAATAATAAAGTTATTGAAAGCTTGGGAATCGAAGTTGAAACCATTCATGGAATTTATTTCATCGCTGGAGCATATTTGCCATTCCAATGCACCGGCGAACAATTAAATTTCTTTAAAGGCGATTTGCAAAAACTTACAAGATATCGATCGAAATTTTTCGTAATAGGGGACTTAAATGCTAAGCATGTCCAGTGGAATTGTAGGCAAAATAACAGTAATGGTAAAATACTTCATAATCAACTCTCAGCTGGTTACTTTACAGTTCTTCATCCCAGTAATCCTACTTGTTTCTCTTCCGTGAAAAACCCGTCTACAATTGATCTGGTTCTAACAGATCAAAGTCACATTTGTAGTGAACCGATTACTCATGCTGATTTTGACTCAGATCATCTTCCTGTAACATTCAGACTTTCCAACGAAGCTATAATTAATCCAATTAGTTCTATTTTCAACTATCATAGAGCTAATTGGTTGGATTACAGATCTCACATTGAAAATCATGTGGATCATGAAACTATTTTAGAAAATTCTGCGGACATCGACACAGCAATTGATAATTTGAATCATTATATTATCGAAGCTAGAAATCTTTCAGTTCCCAAAGCTCAAACTAAATTAAATTCTCCTATCATCGATGACAATCTTCAACTGCTCATTCGGTTGAAGAATGTTCGTCGACGACAATATCAACGTTCTCGTGATCCTGCTATGAAAAACATAGTTAAGGATTTACAAAAAGAAATTAAACATAGATTTACTCTTTTGCGAAATGAAAATTTCGCTAAAGAAGTTGAACAAATTAAACCATATTCTAAACCTTTCTGGAAACTTTCTAAGGTTCTTAAGAAACCTCAGAAACCAATTCCTGCTCTCAAGGAAGGAAATCAAATACTTCTTACAAATGGTGAAAAAGCTCAAAAACTTGCTCAGCAGTTCGAGAGTGTCCACAATTTTAATTTAAACGTTGTGAGTCCTATTGAAAATGAAGTCTCACTGAAGTATGATCATATTTCAACCCAAGTGTTATCACACGATGACATTATTGAGACGAATTTTGATGAAATTAAATCAATTATTAGGAAACTCAAAAACATGAAGGCTCCTGGTAATGATGGAATTTTTAATATTCTTATTAAAAATCTTCCCGATGTTGCCTTGAGACTCCTGGTTAAAATTTTCAACAAGTGTTTTTCATTAGCTTACTTCCCAAAAAGATGGAAAAACGCTAAAGTAATTCCTATCCTAAAACCTGATAAAAACCCAGCAGAAACATCAAGTTATCGCCCAATTAGTTTACTTTCTTCTATCAGTAAACTTTTTGAAAAAATTATCTTGTTAAGAATGATGACTCATATAAATGAGAATTCAATTTTTTTACAAGAGCAGTTTGGATTTCGTCATGAACATTCAACTACTCATCAACTTGTCAGAGTAACGAACATGATAAAATCAAATAAATCTTCTGGGTTATCCACTGGAGTTGCTTTTCTAGACATAGAAAAAGCATTCGACAGTGTTTGGCACAAAGGTTTAATAGCAAAAATGTCTGATTTCCAGTTTCCTATTTATTTGATCAAAATGATTCAAAATTATTTAACTGATCGTACTCTTCAGGTTAGCTATCAGAATTGTAAATCTGAATTGCTACCCGTACGAGCCGGTGTTCCGCAGGGTTCGAGTGTAGCTCCAATCTTGTATAATATTTTCACTTCTGATCTTCCAAATCTACCCGTTGGTTGTCAGAAATCGCTATTCTGTGACGACACAAGTCTGTTAGCCACAGGTAGAAATCTAAGAGTGATCTGCAGTCGCCTACAAAGAAGTTTAAATATTTTCAGTGATTATCTGTCAAAATGGAAAATTAAACCAAATGCAGCAAAAACGCAATTAATTATCTTTCCTCACAAGCCAAGAGCTTCTTTTCTAAAACCAAACAATAATCACATTCTCAAATTGAATGGCTTGGAATTGACATGGTCTGATCAAGCTAAATACTTAGGTTTAACGTATGACAAAAAACTCACTTTCAAGGATCACATTGAAGGAATCCAGGCAAAGTGTAATAAATATATTAAATGTTTATATCCTCTTATAAACAGAAATTCTAAGCTCTGTCTAAAAAACAAATTGTTAATTTATAAACAAATTTTCAGACCAGCCATGCTTTATGCGGTACCAATTTGGTCAAGCTGTTGTTCCACCAGGAAGAAAACGCTTCAAAGGATTCAGAATAAAATTCTGAAAATGATTCTGAAGCGTCCTCCCTGGTTTAGTACAAATGAGTTACACAGACTCACAAATATAGAACCATTAGATGTAATGTCACATAATATTATAAGCAAATTCCGACAAAAATCGATGCAATCTTCAATTGAATCGATTCGCTCTCTGTATTAGTTAGTAAGTTAGTATATAAGTTCCTTTTCCCCATTACACAATACAAGTAGGTTTAGAATTTTCCCTACACAAAAATCTCAGAATTGCGGAAGCAAATGATGTCTTCATGGTAATAACCAAATCGTATATATATAACAGGGCTGAAAAGTCACCACTTGTGGCTGAACACCCAATTTAAATCTTAATAATTTAATTTTAACTCATATTCCAATAAATAGTTATTAAAAAAAAAAAAAAAAAAAAAAAAACTTACATGCACTCTCCTCTGGTGGTTTCGTTTTATTATGCTTATTAGCGTAATATTGTTTTTCTGTTCGCTCAGTAAATCTCTAATCCTCTTAGGGTGAAACCGATCAGTGTTGGGTCATTTTTCACTGCATCCTAGAACAACACACCAGAATCTGCATTCCGGACCAATAAAACGCTTATGGGAGCCTCAAAATAATATTTACTTTTCGGATATACCGGGATAAATGTCAGCTGAGTCTCATATATAACAAACGGCACAGGCCACATCCACGGCAGCTAGCGATAGCCGCATGGAAGGACTTGGTTTAATTTCTCCTCAAACAAGAATGGTGGAAGCAGGCAGTTAGACGAAAGCTATAATAAACATCATCCATACCGTGCCAAAGTTGGTTTTATGAGTTTTGGGCTGGTGCAGGCAAAATTGCAATCATCGTCGCCCCAAAAATAGGAAACGATGACTATAGTGTTTTACAGCCAGCCTACGAAGCAGACAGTCACAAGTTGATTCAAGTCGAATAAGGGCTGGATGATTTCGCTTCAAAAGGAAAATTTTGCTCTCGAAAAAGGGGAACATTTTAAGGAACGGATTCTGTACGCATGTGTGATAAATGTCTGTGCATGGTCTGTGATGGAATCTGCTACTTTGGCTTGTTAAAATAGCCGAAACCGGCACATTTTGATGCGTGAATGCTATGTTTTTTTGCTCGACTGTTATGCTATGGCTTTTAGGAGGTAAATGTTAGCATTGGATACGGAGAAATATGTTTTGTCCAAAACTCTTCAGGCGGAAACCTAACAGTAAGTTCACTTACCCAGCTTTCTTAATTTATCGTGCGTCTTTATATTCGATATGCTCAAAAGGTCGGTGCACCATATCTATAACATATTGAATGATGAATTAGGAGTGATCAAGTTTATGTAAACATTATTCGTATCAGAAACTACCTACACTGTGTGATAAGAAAGGAAGATTTTCAATTCGAATTTCAATCATGTCACCAGAGCCGGTGAAACATATTAGGCCCAGGTGGGTAATTATTCGTACCGGGAAGAACGACTCACTATTTTGAAGTATTATTTAGTCGATTTTTAACTAATATTTTGTTTCGATATAACTTTGCATGAGACGCGTAAATTCGAAGCTTGAAGCGTTTTCGATATTTTGTTGTAAAACAAAATTGAGCATTTAAGGGTTAAATACAATATCAAACTATAAAATTTCTGCCAATATTTGTTTTTAATATTAAGTCAGCAGTCTTTTAGGTTCCGTATAAACTTATTTGTGATTGCAAATTTTCGAAATTATTTCTTTTAGAATTTGGATTACCCTGATCGTTTAGTTGGTTGGCGTTGATGGTGAAAGATGTCTCGCATGAATCGAAAACAATGTCTTGGCATTACATTCCTTCTGTGGAATTTGGCCTTTCTGTTTCAACAGACTTCGCAGCCGATTCTTAGCATACAGAATCATTTTATGGCTAGTACTACGGTCCTACTGACAACTGGCTTATAAGACCAGCGCCGTATGCATTGAACCGCAAACCCAGGCGAATCGAACGGTGCACAAAACAAATCCAGCCGCTGATGTGCATAGCACATTGTTAAAAAAAAGTCCCGGGACTGACTGAGATGACGTTTGTAATGTCAAACTATCATCATCAAGTTCAGAAGACAAGTGTCAAATTTTCACGACAATCGCACCACAAACACTACACTTACCGACATATAAGTAACGATAATTCTTGGTTTACGAAAACTTAAAAATAACGAATTCCGTTTATTGATAAAACATTACTTCCTATAAGGAAAAACCGGGCAAGTCCAGCAATGGTTTAAGAAGTGTTACCCGTACTCAGATTAAAAACAAAGATTTATGGTATTCTGATTTTAACGTGACCAAATTAGGCAGTAATTCGGAAAAAATGTGAGCAAGTTTTGATAATCGTTATGGATGAACATAAAATCAAAGTCCGACTGAACTGGAATTGCTTTTATAATTCTGCGAAAATCTGGGCATGAAACAGATCTTTTCCAAATAGGTGCCTCGTTCGCAACAACGCATCATAAACCCAGAGAGCTGGTCGGCACTGTTAAGTCGCAATAAAAACGATTTCTTGCGTTGGTATGAAACAGTGGACGAAACATGGATCTATCTTTTTTCTCCGGAGTTGTTTCCACATTTAGACGGGGAAAACGCAACAGGTAGCTGCAACAAGTATGGCGTCAGTTTTTAGTACCAACAAAAGTTTTTAGTTATTAATGCGTTAGGAGTTACTAATGCGTTTGAAGTATGGAATCGTAAAAAACGGCCTCATATGAAGCAGAAAAAACATCTTTAACCAAGACAATGCAGCGTGCCACAAGTCAATGAAATTGAACTTATTGGGCACCGATCTGTTTCTTCACCCACCATATTCTCAATAACCTAGCCCCCAGCGACTACTTGTCATTCGATGATCTGAGAGACTGAAACCTATTTTAAGGCCATGGACAAATCATTCCATAAGTATGATATAAAAAATTTAGATAATAAATAAAGAAATTTTGCTCAAGAAATGTTGTTTTCCTAGTTAGTTCCTGAACTTTTTGGACGATGTGGAAGCAACCTTCTCTACGGCAGTATCGAACCGCACAGAGTGCAAGTCGATTCGACACTGAATTTGGTTTTCTGTGAGTGGTTTTCTCAAATGCGAACGCACTCATTGACGAGCAGAAATCATACGGAAACCGTGAACTTATGCATACGAAACCGTCATATCAATTAGAGGAATGACAATGATTTTAAAAACAGGGAGAATTAGACATTGTTCGTGGTTGAGTTGTAGATGGTCAAAACCTAACCACTGTCTATATGGTTTTACTTCTATATTTTGAATTTGTACCCCGGTATAGAAAACAAAGACGCAATCCCTACGTCAAAAGATTTTGAGTGATTTCATTTATGTGAAGATAAAGAATGGAAAGGCGAGATGTGACAAGGTTGATTTTAGCAAGCTGAAATCTTTTACTAACTTAACTTTCGCAAGAGGAGTTGAACTTAAGCATCTCATCAATGCAAATCACTCGAGTCTCTGGTATGCCGGAAAGTACCGATAAAGGTCTTTTACCACTTACTATCCGAACCGACAAAAGAATAGTTATCAGAAATTGTTAGCATGATGGGTTTCCATCAGGTAGCGGTGAGTGCAGCGCTACTGAATACCGCTTACAACCTAGGCTAAGCAGCCAGCACGCTGTGACTCTGGGGGCATAAGCAATAGTTCGAACAAACCTTTCATTTTGATGTTCAACTAGCTGTATAGAGATTGAGAAAAATATCCATACAGTGAAGAATTGAATGTGTATAAGAATGCTGTCGCAAGTAGAAACTGACAACTTCTGGTAACTTTTCTTTTACCGGTTCGTATAGTAAATGGTAAAAGACCTTTTTCGGTACTTTCCGGCATACCAGAGACTCGAGTGATTTGCATGAATGAGATGCTCAAACTCGACCCCTTTGGTTGAAGGTAAAAGTTAAGTCACTAAAAGATTTCTGCATGCTCAAATGACCATTGTCACGCCTCATTTCGAAATCGTCCTATTGTCCACTACACAATACTGTACTTGGTTTCTGCCGTCCCGAACGTAAGCGAACTTGTTTTATCGACTTCATTGGCGGAGATGTGAAAGTGAACTCGCACTGCTGTCATACAATCAAAAGATCATTAAAAGTATTAAACCCAAGTAATCCGTTTGAAGCTAACATTGGAAGAAAGAACGACCACTATACAAGACCTGGCGAGATCACGTGTTTCTCCATTACGACAACGTTTGGCCAGTTGTTAGTGCTCAGATATGCTAATTCTACCGAGTCGAGAGCTCAAAAGACGCCACAAATTTTTTCGCGCGTAAATTATAATTTGTTCAAAAAAGTGCAAAAAATTTCAGTTCCCGATTTCCGAGAAGGGAAAATAGGGATCTAGAGGCAAATGGAAACATCTCTTTGTTTACCTTCTTTTGTGATTAATTCAAATTTTGGGTGTCATTCTATAGGAATGTTTAGTAAGTAAACGTAAAAATTAGGGAGTTATTAAAAAGAGACAAAATAAACCAAGAGAAACTCTCTTAAATTTAATGTCACATAACATTATGAAATGTTTACGTCGAAGTGACAATAAGTATTCTCGCAATAAGGCCGTACTAAACTTATTTTCAGCTATTTTCCACTATTTCAGCATACACTGAAGTCTTGTTTTTCGTCGAAATATAGTGTTTCAGAATAATCGAGTCTGAGACTCAAATGTTTCAGAGTCAGAGTCGATTTCATAGAAAAAAAATTATTTTTGTGACTACACCACATATCGACAACACATGCATTTCTAAGATATTTGACATAAGAAAAACCAAAAAAATCGATAAAAAATCGAAAATATTTACCAGACATTGTTCCATTCGATTACCATTTGCTCCAATCCATGGTGCATGGCTTGTGAGAGCAGTTTCAAAAACTACGAAACCACCAAAAATTTTGATTGATTCTTTTGTCGGATCTGAAAAAAAGGAATCTTTACAACGTGTTATCCGAGCTTCACCAGAAATACGATTGAAACAAGTAGATAACGATGGACTATACTTTGAATAACGGCACTGTATTGATACTCTCACAAGAAAACATGAAACTTTGCAAATGCTACGAATTAGTTCCAACGCCTAATATATTATAAATAGATTTATTTTACGACATTTTTACAGGTGTTTGATGTTATTTATGTGTTTATTCTGTTTCATAATAACACTTCATTATAAATATTCTGCATTTATATATGTTTCATATAATCGTTTGAAATTAAAATTTTATTCACATCGACTCCATTAAGTCGCATGAACTAAATATTACATTGTTGCTGTGTTCGTAGGTATCAACTCATGGATATATTTTTATAAAGTTAATGCAGATCTGGGATATTTTATCGTTATGAGTGTTAAAAATTGAACCTTTCATTTATATTAATTGTTTATAAATGTCGACAATCTGCAATTAACTAGATTTCCGAGTCGATCCTGCAGATAATTATCGGAAAATAGTTTTCAGTTACACAAAAATGATAAAAATTCTCGTTCATTCGACTAGTTCTTTCAAAGAATAGTTTTATCATAAATTGAACAACAAAAAGAAACAGGAAGAGAATCTGAAGCAGCTTAAAAGATTTGAATGTTCCTAATTGCCAAATAAATAGTACTTTTTAGATAAAATTTTATTTATCAAATGTCTCAAATGAGATGAAAATAAAAATAATATAATATCTTCATACAATACTTTAGCCGTTGATTCTGTGACTCAGTGTCGACTCTGCAAACAATTAAAAACAACATTTGAGGCACAGAAATGCACAGGATCGCATAGTGATTACTGATAAGTAGAGAAAAAATGCTACAAAATCAAATACTATTGAAAACTTTAGTCGCAAAATAACATCATTGCGCCATATATTTTGTATGATACACCCAAACCTCTATTTACGTAATAATCGGGACTACGTAAATCGAATTATGACGTAAAAAAAAGTTTTTTGGAAATTTCAACGTAAAAAAATATTACGTTATTTTGAATTTTTGTCGTAAAAAGAGTTACGTGAAAAGAGTTACGTAAAAAGAGGTAACGTAATTAAATTATATGGATATTTATTATATTCAAAAAACTGTGATCCTTCACTTATCTGAGAAAAATAATAATAATATAGTGCATAAAGTGCAAAAAATTTTTTTTTGGTTTCTGCCACCTTGGCTTCACTGTGCTTCATCTCGTTGAGCCGGTGTATGTTTTTTTGCCGAAGTAAATTGTAAATAAAGTCAACTTTCCTGGAAATTACACTTTAAGGACAATAAATCAATCAATAAAAGAATAATTATATTCATCATTTAAAATAGGTAATCTTTCAAACATGCGTTCTAATACGATTTTAAGACAATTGATTCGGCGAAATGACACTTTCGGCGAAAGGCATCCGGTGAAATGGCCAAACGGCTTTCGGCGGGATCTGTGCAACTAGATGGTTGACACAAGTAGTGTTATAGAATTCTGATATAAACGAAACGTTCTTCCTGTTTCCGTTGTTGTGGTTTGAATAGTGCAGGCAATGTTTCTTTGTTGCTAAGCTTCTTCTTCTTAATGAAACAGTTCGTTCTTTTAATAGAGAGCTGGTGTTGCTGGTTTATCTTTTTCTTCTAATAGGAATGTTTCAGGTTTTAAATAATAGACATTTCTTCTCATACATTCATTCCAATGGAGCCTAAGTTTATGCAAATTCAGTTACGAATTATGATAAATCCAACGATACCGAAATTGATGAATCAATATTTGCCAAACCATTTTCTATTTGAAAAGATAGAAACTGATTGTTGTTTCATAACACAAATGAGCTTTTTAAATTTCGGTCAAAATTCAACAGAGACTGATAAGGCAATAAATGTTCATTAGAAACGGATTTTGGGAAAGCTAGTGGGAACTCACGGAGTCGAGTATTAGAAACAAATGTGACCAATAGAACTTTTGTCGGACATCAATCGCCAAAAAGCTGCATATTGCAGTTATTTTGAACACTTGATTTATGGTTCAAATGAGCATTTTTAAATCTTAGCTCTAGAACAGGAACTCGGACCAAAATACAATTCAATAGCAGACGCTTGAACAAAGGGCTCCCTCGTTCCATTATGAGTTTAATCTCTCTTTTACTCAGAAAATGTTATGCAAATTTTTTACACAGGCGGCCGCAATTGTCTTTAAAAAGGTAAAATAAAAAACATTTTAAAACTGTACATTTTTAGGTATGCATTTTAAGCGTCTTTTGAAGACAATTTGGTCAAATACCAATTAGACAAGTTCGAGGAAAATTGAAGATTGAAGAGTCGAACCAGAAGTCGGATATAAAAAATCAAACAACACGAATGGCTTCAATGCAGAAATCAATAGTGACAGAGAAATTTGGTCACAGAATGTGTAACCTCAGCCAGCCTATAATTCGTTCACTATCAGATTTACCCCCCAACTAATGCTGCTGATAGTCGTAGTAACGAAACAGTTTGGTCCCCAGGGGATCCTTTTCATTAACGTCCCGCTTTAGCTTTGTCGAGACTTTGTCATTGTGTCACAGTTACAACTTGTAGTGGCTGTTTTCGTTCACACCATGTCGCGGAGCGGAAGTCCAGGAAAGCGAGCAAAGATCGTTAACCTTTTCCGGTTTCTTTAGTTGCCGACAGTCGTCACTGTTAATTGAATTCCGCTCGACAAAGGTTGAAAGATTAATTGTCGAATCCATTAGAAGCGCGGTATGGCTTTTGGGGAATGGATGAAGTTAGATAAAGCTTAGGTTGAATATGATTGAAAAAAATCGGTTCAAATTATTACTGAGTACTGACTGAAAATGTTTTGTAATTTTGTGGAACTTTTTGATACTGAATAACTTTAGCAACCCTGCACGCTATACAAAATTGAACAAAGCACGATGTGTGCTAGGCGGGTGCGTTTTCTTCTTCTTCCGTACTAGCACTTGCTGATGCGTACCGATTTTGCATCATTTTGTATGACAGTTTGAAAGCTTTGAAACTCATTGCCCTATAATTTCGGAACCGGAAGTCAGATCTGGATGAAATTGCACAGTATCTTTTAAGAGCTTTAATTTGAGTTATAATTTGTGAAAATCGATTCAACCGTTCCTGAAAAATCGAAGTGAGTTCCGTTTTTGTAGCTTTTCTTCACAATTACCGATGCTTTCGGAAGCGGAAACCGGGCACTAGTAGTCCCAAAGTAGATTTATATATCCACCAACTAACAAGATCTGCCAATTAAATGAACTTACCAGTAAGTTTTATAAAAATGTACACCTCGTTTCGCCATCGCTTGTGAAAAAATACTCATGAAATTGAAAATTTTTACTAATACCACTGTAATTCCAGACCCGGAAGTCGGATTTGGATCTACTTTTCGAAGAATTTTTAAAGAATTTCAATAATTTTCATGTGCATCTTAGTTTGTAAAAATCGGTTCAGAAATTTCCAAGAAAATAAAATGCGCATTTTCTCATATGGCCTTGTAATTCCGGAACCGGGAGTCGGATAAAAATAAAATTCAATAGCGATCTGTGGAACCATAAGACCTTTCGTTTGAATCTATGTTTGTGAAAATCGGTCACGCCATCTCTGAGAAAAGTGACTTTTTTTTTATTTTTTTGGTGCAATTCCGGAACCGGAAGTCGGATCGGGATAAAATTCAATAGCGTTCTATGGGACCATAAGACCTTTCATTTGAATCTGAGTTAGTGAAAATCGGCTCAGCCATCTCAGAAAATCGAGTGACATTGTCACATACACACATACATACACACACAGACATTTGCTCAGTTCGCCGAGCTGAGTCGAATGGTATATGACATTCGGCCCTCTGGGCCTCGGTTCAGAAGTCGGACACAGTGATTGTATAGCCTTTCTATATGAGAAAGGCAAAAAGACTTGTACATTACCGATTACACATTCAAAATGCCTGAAGGTAACATCTTCCTTGGAGCTTACCTGAAAAGAGAAGAATGGAAAGAAATTAGAAATATGCACATTAAGGAGTTTTTGGTTTGTACAAAGAGTACACATTTCGATTCGATTTCTTCGCGTTTTGCCTTAAGTGCTTAAAGTAGTTCAAACCGCCATCTCCACCTAACAGTTCAATTCGAACCGCTAAGCAGACGCAAAGTTCACACAATTTAAGGATATTTCGCTAGTTGCCAAATCATATCTGACGTCTCGGGCGAAAACGTGTGACGACCGACTGTTGGCCGTCGCAGAATTTGAATATTTAGGGGTTTTTGTTTTGTACAAAAATTACATAACGGTGATTTAGCGGTTCAATTTGAACTGTTAGGGGCAGTTGGTGTTTAATTTTAAACTGCTTTAAGCACCGATGAGCCGAAGGCGAAACGCGAAGAATTTTTTTTTCATAAATACGTTTATTTCTTAAGGCAGTTTACATAATTTTTGCTTCGCCGTAGCATCACTTTTACATAAAATTCTTATCCTAATATAATTCTAAAATAGTCACAACGATTTAAATTCATCAAAACATATTCCTCTTATTACTTAAATATCATCTTAGGTAATTCGTCATTAATTATGAAATCTACTCGGAAATATTATTTGAACCAAACGATTAACTTCTATAAATTATAAAATAAGCTGTTATTTTCAGACATTTTGTTGATAATTTCATAAACTATTTCGAGTTTGTTTGTATCATTACATAATTTTTATTCTAATTTAGCTATTGGTTGAACTCATGGACGCAGCTGGAATCAGAACTAAGACTTAAAAGAGGCCTTTATTAAATTGAAACTCCAATTTTCTTTATGAAATGATAAAGAAGTTTCATGTATGGAAGGTCACGACAAGCAAGAATGTCTTGAACTGGGACATTGGATAGTCTACCTTGGGTACGCAAAGAATTTATTAGCTGAGATCTGACATCACGATACTCCACGCATGTCCAAACGACATGATCAATATCCCGATAACCTTCTCCACAAGCACAATGATTAGTCTCGGAGAGCCCAATTCGAAGGAGATGTGCGTCTAGCGTGTAGTGATTGGACATGAGTGTGGACATCACACGAATGAAATCCCTACTCACATACAGTCCTCTGAACCATGCCTTTGTCGATATTATCGGAATAATTGAGTGCATCCACCGACCCAGATCATCTTTATCCAAAGGAGCTTGCCAGCTGGAAAGTTTTCTTTGGAGAGAAAACGCGAAGAAATAGAAATATGTTTTTATTTTGTAAACCTATGAAATTGATTTTAATTGTAATTTTTTAAACCACAGCATCCTGTTGTCATCCGTAATCAATTACTTCATCAATCTCTGTTCTAAAATCGATCCTCGCTTATCAGCAAAGGACCTCGTAGAACACGAAAGAGGAGGATCCCAGCAAAGATTGTCAAACACACAAAATCCATATAACAGTCGTATCATAGCCCCTAAACCGATCATTAATTTCGAATATAATAGTCTAGCGAGGCAGACAACGATCTCACCAACTGAGCCCTGGTCGGCGGTGCCGTTTTTCCGATGGGAGTAATCACAATTAACCCATGTTTCGAGAGCTCAATAAAGTGGCGCTGTGTGCATCTTCAGATTCCTGGGTTACTGCCGAGATTAGAGAAGCACGAGAACAAGAGGTAGGCAACGATTAGCGCTCATCATCCAACGTGGCTTCTTGGACCACTCGCGTACGGGCGGGAGTGGATTCGGTTCGGAGACCACCCAAATCGTTTCAGTTGAGATCACAAATCTAATTGTCTATGGCTGGTCAGAGTCCACACGTTCAGGTGAACTTGATTTATAGATTGTTCTCGAGGTGGCTCAACGATTCTTTAGCACTTTTTATGGTTCTATTTTGTTTATAAATATTGAGATGTTATGCACCTAGAACGTATATGATATTCAATATCTTCATAAGAAAATATGGTTTCAAGTATGGCACATAAACATTAGAGAGAGAAAGAGACATGATCTTATTCAACTCCGTGATGTTGATAATTGGCAGCAAACCGGTTCCACGACCAAATCAAAATGTTAATTGCTATCTCGAGATGTTAATCATTTCACAACTCACCTGATCTTCGAAAACTGGACCTCCCACATTGATCGACAGAATTCTAGCGATATAAAAAAATCCCTCCCACTTAAAACTTGGACATGCACAAAATTTGACGCTCTAGCATTCTTAGAATAAAAAAATTGTTCCACATTAAAATCCAATTTCCGTACTTAATGGTTCGACCAAAGGCGGCAAATCGGTTCAAAGCCTACGGTAGAAGGTAGCCTCCAGTAGGGATTCACATGTCTCTATCACAAGAACCTTCACGCTTTGTGACAACGAGACCGAGTTATGACATATTTATGCAAAAAAGGGAAATCCCAGACAGGACAATTTGGCACCAGCAGAAAGCCTGTGTCACCCGCCGCCCGCAGCAGGATCCATCACAGCGGGATCAGGCTAATCAGTCGCTGCTGCCGCCGGTGACGGATGACATCGAGAAAGCAAACGAAGAATTTTCAATCTCGTACAAATATTTTGACCTGTTTTGTGGTGGTAATCTACGCCTCGCAGCGGAATGGCTACGGGCTGCAATTAGTTGTTTTCGATCCTTTTTGCTTTTTTTCTGCTGAGATGAATGTGGATTCCGTATATGGAACACATTCCATGCTTCCGGCCTTCTTGGAGTGTCATTCTCAGACGCATACGTTTTTCTCTTCGTTTATCAGTTGACGCAAAGGCTGTCTCTCTGGTGAGATTTGTTACGCAGTTTTTAGCAGGATATCGGCCTCAATTAGGACTCGAATAGCATGTGCAGTCTGATTCTATCAGTTTTCGGAACAAATTATATCTGCTTTCGTTAGGAAGGAATGGTGCGATAGCAAAGCAAAATCCTAATAATTGAAAATGCATTTGAAACATTGAAAGCGCCTGGAAGGCGTCAGTTTCCATGAACGCTAATGTTGTAAACAATGCAACTCAACATTTTTATATGCTTGAAGGTCATGACAAAAAACATGATGTCAAATGTTACAATATAACAAAAATATTTATTAAAAAGTAAGGGTACATTAGTCGAGATGGTAAAAAAATGTACACGCACATTTACTCGCTAAAACTAAACCCAATATGGAATTTTCTTACTTACATATGAGTTTACGTTGAGTTTTTTTTTTAAATTTATTTATTTATGGAGCAAGGGAAAAGCCCGATAGAGGTGAAATTTAGTAATCTCTCTCTCCAGCAGGCATAAAACCTTCTCATTATTTGTATCAACAGATTACAATGATCCAACAGATACATTTGGACTTATTACTAACAATTGAAACTAACAATTAAAACTAAATCTATAACTCTATAACTAATTGATGACGCCAAGCCTTACATGGCAGTAATAGTACTCTTGCTTAAAGTGAGTGAGAAGAAAAGAGTGGGAATAGTATACAAGGGTTAGTGGACGAGCGTGGGCTAGCAACTGTGATAGAATCGGCATGAAGATCTAATTAGTGGCCAAAAAGATGGTGGCAGGTAGTTTCCAATGGAGAATGGTGGAGAGGAGTGGGGGTTGAGCGAAAATACAATAATGTATGTATGCATGTATGTGGAGCAGGGAAAAGCCCACTGGACTTGAGAATTTTTAAACCTCTGTCTCCAGTAGGCATAAAACCTCCTCATCTTTGTACTAATCTTTGATTCTAAAACTAATATGATAAGTGACTAAGAAACAATCGTTTGATTACATTTCGAGATACATGAAAATCGAAGACATTATATAAGTTAACGAATAAACGACACATACTAGTAAATGGTTCATTGAATCCATAGTTTGTTCTGGCGGAAGGTAATCTTTAAAAGGGGTGATAACGCAGACTACAACGATGAATGTCGAAATTAATTAATTGTAAGAGTTCGGGACAATCGATACGTGATTGTAACAAGTCGGCTATAAAAACTGCTTTTGAGACATTCCAACGAACAGATAATACACTCTAAAAAATTTTGAATTTTACAGGTGATTTAATCCCTCATACGAAGTAATTCATAAAGACCTAATTTTATTTGCAATATTAAATGTTTTTCGACATAAATTTGCGTGAACTGCGACGCTCCATTTATGTGCACCTAATAAGATGTAAAATCACAGGGTTTCTTTTAAGTGTGTAGTAATGATTTACAAAAAATGTTTCATTCAATTTCATATTCCGTTCCGGTTGTTCGTACACATGCATTAAAATTTGTACAAACGTTTTATCCAGTGTTTTTGTAGCTTTATCCAAATTTTCTTTAACTCGAGCTCTGTTACAATAGTTTTGGGATGTTTGTAAAGTTCGCTGCAAATTTGATACTCGCTTGAAAGCTACTATTCGAATAGCTAAAATAGCTCATGGTGGACATTTTGCAACAGTTGAAGAACCACCCAAACATGTCAATTCGAGATGTCGTCTGGAAGTCGAAGATATTAGTTTGTGTTGTGCCGAAAGCAGCGTTGGATTACCTATTTACAAGATGTTAAAAGCACAAACCGACATGGAAAACTAAATATTGCTTCGAAAATCCGCACTCAGAAGATCGTGCTGCAAAGTGATGGGTGACGCCAGCTTTCGTCAACTTTCTGAGCAAGTATATTTTGTTGCCAAGTCTCAGTTCGATGCTCCGAAGAATGTTCGAAAGAATAAATTAACGAAATTTGCAAAAAAAAGTCTGACCTGGCAAGCGTTTCTCTGATGTGGTGAAATAAACACATCCTTCATTACTTACGAAACAACCAACGGTGCGATTTACATGGGAAAGTGCCTTAAGAAGCGTCTCTTGCCATTGATAAGGAAGCCCAAAAGATCATATTTTGCTCAGTTTTGCTCTAATTTAGTACCCTGTAACTATGCTGATGGTGCGGTACCGAGTCAACATATTGTTGTTGGAGAGAATTTTACAATTTGCTATGCCAAAAATAAAAAGTTAATAATAAAACTAGTAGTTGTTAAAACAAATCTTTAAGTATTTAAACTCTGGGCAGCCAACTGCCGAGAGCAGGCGACACAGACAAGCAATAAGCACGAATTAATACCGCATTGTGACAGCGAATAATTTTCTTATCGCTTTTCAGACTGCATTAAGTTCGACTTTGGCAAAATATACGACAATTCTTATTCGATCACTTTGCTGTACGTGGTACTGGTAATATTTAATACTATATTCATACAGGCTCTGAGATGGTGATGGTACTGGCAATATGTAACATCAAGTTTAGTGAAAATACGAGTGAGAACGGTCATAAGGGCCAATTTCTACCAAAGCCAAACTACGAGACCCAATATTAGCCAATCATAAAATAATCTGTTTCTACTGTCGAAAATATCCGTCGTTTATGTTAAGGCTGATAAGGGAAACAAAGTGGTAATTATGGACAAAGAAGATTATGACAATCTGATAACCCAAAAAGCCAATGACGGCCCTTATAGGAAACAAAGAGCCGACCCCCTTAAAAAAGTAGATAAAACTCTTCATGAATGCAACCCAAACTTCGATATCAATCTCAGTAGTCTCAAAGTTTCTAACCCCTCTTTATCCAAAATAAAAGGACTACCAAAGGTTCATAAACCTGGTAACGAAATAAGGGAAATCATTTCTTCAGTAGGGGCCCCAACTCAAAAAATCTCCAAATGACTAGTAAAAGAATTCCAATCTGCCAAAAAAGTTCTTCAGTAAATCAGTTCCTAACACACAGGTATTCGCTACTCAATTTCAGAATTCTGGCGAAATCGAAGATGACGAGATGATGGTATTTTTCGATGTAACCGCCTTATTCGCAAGTGTCCCGGTGAAGGACTCAATCAATCTGTTGGAAGATTGGCTACTTCTACAAAACAGTAGTAGTTTATGTAAATGCAATCTTACTCTAACCCGGCTTTGCATGAATGTAAATTATTTCAAATTCAGAGGGAAATTTAAAAACAATTACAATGGGTAATCCACCCTCCTTGTTTTCATGTGAATTATTTATGGCAAACCTTGAAGAACTGTTAAATAAGCAGGGATTATTACCTAATCGCTGGTGGAGATACGTAGATGATATATTTTGCATCGATTTATCAAACTTCTTAGAAATAATTAATAATTTACATAAAAATATTAAATTCACCCATGAGGAATAGAAAGACAACAGTTTACCTTTCTTGAATATTCTTATTGTCCGGGAGGCAAAATCCTTAACTTTGGTAATATATAGGAAGCCAATCAATACGGACCGTGTCATACCAAATACTTCTAATCATTCCCATCAACACAAAATGGCAGCCATATGATTCACAGAATGCTATCCTTGCCCCTTAGCAAAGATGCTGCGATAAAAGCGAAAAACTTTATTTTCGAAATTGGAATTCAAACAATTCAAACCGTCTTCGATAAAAAATTAAGACTATCGAAAAAACAATCACTTACAACTTTGACCTCTCTTTCTGAAATTTTTTTAAAAGAATATCGGTTGACTTCAATCGAAAAATTTGGTTTAGATTTAGTGTTCAGCAGTATGAACTACCAATTGAAAACTTTACTAGGTTCTACAAAAGATCATACAGAGAATTTGAAAAAGTCTGGGGTATACAAAATCTCGTGTCCTCATTGCGATAAAATATACATCGGACAAACAAAGAGGACACTAGACATTCGTTTCAAGGAACATATCTCAGAAATAGCGAAAGCATCCAAAGAATTGGAAAAGGGACTACCACATCACTTCAAGTCAACATGCCTTTTTTGAAGATCATGAACTCACTACTAATGACAAAAAATCTTAAGACAAATTTCCAATCCATGGATATTAGATTCAGCAGAAAGTTTAGAAATCTTCTTGGCTTTTCCAGTTACTACCCATATCCAAGATAAAAACAAACATAGAAAACACTTAACTCTTCCAGTTTTCTGTTACCTGTTTTTCCTTTTCAAATTTTGGTGTGTTCCTTTTGTGGTTAACCTACTTACGTTTGTATAAAAGGAACTTCACTGAAGCATTCTTTCAATAAACTTATAAAACCGATACACTGAAGAAGGATGTGAATAACATTCCGAAATACGTATCAGTATTATAACGTTTGATACACTTTTGGGAAAATAGCGACTGTGAAAATAGTGACTTTGTGAGAGTTTAATGACGTGACATAGTGGAATTAAACGGTACAACAACAGTACTATTAGTGAGATTTTCCTTTCTTAAAAGATTTTTATTTTACAATAAAACGGACGTTTGGTAGAGAACCTATCTTTGGAAGAAAATTTCATTAAAATAAAGAATAGTGTTTTTTTGTAAAACAAAAAATAACCGATTAAATTCGATTTTTCAGTATTTTTATTCGAAAATGCGTACATTAAATTTCGAGTCAATTAAATAAAAAAGGATTTTTTTCTCAATTCCATTCGATTTGTTTAAATAAATATAAATAACATCAACATAATCAATAACATAAAATACATAAAAGTATAATTAACATAAAAATCTAACTACGTCCATACGCAAAAGTACCTAGAATTATCTGAGCATATTCTAAGACTAACAAAATTCGTAATAGATATTCCTAGATCTAAGTCAAAACTTGTCTTAAGATCATATCTACAAGCAATCAGCAGCTTATGTATAATTTTTCAATGCTTGTTCAAAGGCATGTAGTCATGGAGATCTGTTTCAGAAATATTTTTAGTCATCCAAGGACTTCGGTGAATCACGAGTACGAAGTATGAAGATTAAGTTTGTTAATGCACTAGGCTATTCTTAAGTCTGAGCTCTAGGTAATTTTTGGATGGTGTAGACCATTCACAATAAGTGGTATAACGAGTATGGGCCCAGGACAATAAGTTCATTGATGCAGTTTCTTTTGCTGGTAGATCCCATGATCTTAAGGCGTGAGCTACAGATAGTTTTGTGGGTGATCCAGAGCATCTACAATGAACCCCTTAATTGTAAGTTGTTTCACGAGTATAGACCGTGAACAATAAGTGAATCAGCAGATAACATCTTTATTATCTGGATAGATCTTAAACCCTGAACTACAGGTAGTTTTTGAAATAAAAAGCACTTCCTCATAATTCATCACAATGATCCCATTAATTGAATGTCATACCACGAGTATGAAACTCATCCAAGGAGGTTTGGGATAGACAAGAACTTCCACAGACATTATCACAGTATGTCAAATAGCTCAACATAGTACTACGAGCACATACCGTACTCAAAAGTTATGCGAAAATCTCCAGTCACGCATTTATATACTGATTTCTTTTTTCCATCGAACTCTTGGAGACCCACGCTCTTAACTAATTTCTATGAACCAAATAATTCCTTAATGTACATTTCGTAATAATCAATTCACTGAAGCATGTTAGATTGATTTGTATACGTATAAATTAACATTTCTTTTATTATGCAAAAAAAAAATTAAATTTGATCGAAAATCACGTTATTTCTAATAAAACGTGTAGGAAAAGAAGCGTAAATAAAGGTTTTAGTGTATAACCATTTGCAGCTTGGCCCTTTTCAAAAGACAATCTAGTTAATTTTCGGAAAAACAAAGCTTTTTGTGGAAAAGTCCACATGTCCGGAAAGGTTCAATAGAATCTGAAAGGGTGCTGCCAACTCCGAATTTGGCGCGAAATTAATCTTTTTGACAATATTGGCATGTGGCCAGGTTAATTGCCTCTTAGGTGACAAGCACTTCTGAACAAAAGTCACAACACACGTCATGTTCCAGAAAAAAACAGTTATCACCCAAGATTATAGCAAAGCTCAGAAACGACTGGAAGTTAGTAAAGAAAATCACTGCACTATAAAGTCATATGGTTATGAGTTCTCTCGAAAGTGTTTGCAGTGGTGGAAATTTATCACGCCTGATGCACATATTTCAATAACTGAGCCCATATATGGAATCACGAAGAAAATAGTTTTAAAATAAATTTCCATAACCCTAACTCATGTTCTGCTTTGCCAAATGAACGGCGTTATCAGAGAATTTTATTATTCTAATCGAATTCCATACAAGTGGTGCTTCTGGTTAGAGCTCAAGTATATCCATCCTAATGAAAAATATATACAAAAAACCTTGACTCTTGAGTGCGAACGGAAACAATCGATCGAATAATATACTGATACAGTAAACAAAAGGTGTGTTATGTTTTCCTTGGGAGACAGTGTCAGACCGTAAAGAGTTGGCCGAACGTAGACCGGGATTTCCCTTTCGTTCAATCCGGTGCCGTCACTGTTTCATTGTTTCCACTGTTTGAATGACAATTTTGAAACCGGATCAGCTACAATCGTGTCTGAAAGGGGTCACGATTTAACGATATAGAGAAATTAGTAAGCGCGTGACCAAACCAAATGTTGCACGTTCCGTATTCGGGTGAAGGTTTTGTTTGAAGCGAGGATAGAAAAAAAATTATAAAAAAATAATTAGATGCATTCTACATTTAAAGAACACTGTTTGATGTAAGCCGAAATAAAAATTGTTTGAAGATTTATTACTCATATTATTGCATAATATACAGCGGAAACAAATCTTCTATAGTCTTACTTTTCCGAAACGTATATTATGTTTGAAACCGCAAAGAACATTTTCTATTGTGCCTACCAAGCTTTCACAGGTAATTCCTGAAGTATGTGTAAGAAGGCCTAAACTATCATCTCACAGAATCCGATATTGTTTAACCGTGTTGCATTTCTCAACACTTCCAATAATTGACACTTCCTTCTGAAATTTCGTCGCAAATGTGAACCAACTTATCCTGTTGACACGAGAAAAAAAAACCCATTAAGGGATCATATAGAAAACAAAACAAAAAACTATGACCAGACAACCGAAACGGAACCGAACAGCTCAGTAACTGGAAATGACCCGGAAAGTAAATTCTTACCGAAAATAGCTCAAAAATGTTTTTCGATAAAAAAAAAACAGAAAGTGAAAGAACCCTTGCACCATATGTAAAGCGAGTGGGGAAATTTCCTTATGCCTGAAATTATGATATTTAATTTTTTGCCGCAGCCTTGTTTTAAGATCATAAAACTCACCATTAATGCGATGGGAAACTGTATACTCCAATAATGCGGTCCATCCATGTATCGGTGCCGAAAGGATAAGAAGATGATGTCATAAAACTGCCAAAGTTTATTTTTTCTTCTTCCACGGATCAACATTCTCATCCGCTAGGACCACCCATCCGTCTGTATATGACGACAACGGGCAAGGTCATAAACTAGGATGTGCTCCTGGGCATTCGGTGGAAGGGATACTCGAGTGGTTCTAGTTCCATAGTTTTTTTTCGGGGCGTGACTGGACAATCATTCTGTTCGTGTATCTCCTTGTTAATGTAGCCTCGAGCAAGGAAAAGCGAAAGTATAAACAATAACCCAAATCAGTTCCCAGATTTAATAAGATCGGAAGAAAGAAAAACATCTGAGCAAATGCCGACAATAAAATGTCCTAAATTATTATCTAGCAATTTATTGTCGCTAACGATGGCGGAGAAACTGGATCGGGTATCAGTGGGGGTACGAATAATCGAATGGAAGATGCATGGATGAGCATCTTTCTCTTTTGTGCCATTTAGAAGAAGCTAGGGAACTGGTTGAGAAGACGGTTGATAACAATCAATGTACTTTTTCAGATTTTGTATTCAATATAACATATTGCGTTTCTCAAGTCAAAATTGGGATAGTTACAATACAAAATTGTTCGGGATGACGGTTTAATGAATAGGACGTTGGTCTTACAAGCCAGTAGTCGTATGTTCGAGCCCCAACCTTGAAGAATTCTAAGAGTCAGTAGAATCGTGATACTATTCATGCAATGATTCTGTACGCTAAGGAACGACTGCAAAGTCTGTTGAAACTGAAAGGCCAAATTTCACAAAAAGAACGTAATGCCAAGACTTTACTTTTTTATACAATACAAAATTATTAAAAACTCACAGATTGGTGGACAACATGCAAATTAATAACACAATCAAGTGTTCTTCATGGTTTGTATTCGGCCAATCATTACATAGTAGTTCAAATTAAAGCACTTTGCAGTATAGCGGTTATAGTTGAACCTCTAAAAGACATTCGCTCACACTTGAATAACACATTTTTTTATGTTTCAGTAGGATAAAAGGAAATTTTAGGCAAAAATTCACCGCGGATGAATACTACATGGGATTACTGTGAAATGGCTTGTGAGACATCGGAAAGACACTGCGCTGTATACAGTGCCCTTAAACATTTTGTCGCTCAAACTAAAGTTGAATTTTACGTCCCCGAGGTGTTGAAGTAGAATGCAAGGTGACAAAAGCGGTTCAATGTTACCTGTTGTCCATAGATAACAATTACCATAAAATAGTATAGTGGTGGAATTTCATCCTAACCTGGGTCAAGATTTGACTTTAACACAGAATTAGAATTAGAAAACGAAGGGCGAAATATTCAATTCTAAAAAGTTAAAAAATAAATAATACTAATGATCATATTTATAACAACAACTAAGAAACTTGAAACTAAGAATCAAATTCCATATCGAAACATGGGCATCAAACATCACTTGAAACATCTTTTGTTCAATATTTTACATGTCGGTTTAAGTTGCCAATGGGATAATGAACACTTGATAACCAAATGCTTATGGTAAGCCGCCAGGTAACATCGCAATATAAACTGATAATGCACTGAAGAGTCGAAGACGAAACGTAAAAAAAAGGAAAAGAGTTATGTACGCTAAGTACAAACCGGATACCGACGGTATCGAAAACCCCTGAATGACTACAATCTGCTGACGGTCAGAAAGTCGAGACTAACTTTCGTTCGGAGCGTCAGTAAAGACGTTGCACTTCGGTGATAAACAAAAAGTTTTTTGCAAATAGCATCAACTCCACGCCTACTTCGCGGTTTATGTTGAACCACGAGAAGGCATGAGCAATTCTACATAAACTGCCATCTTAGAGGCGACCTAATTCTTCTTACGATGCAATTCATAAGCATTGTTAAATGACCTCATGTTGGATTAGCATGAATTTTACTGATTTCTACTTTAATTTGCATTTGATTATTAAGTGCGACTGAATGAATCTATATGCGCCATTCATTATCCAAGCAGATGTGTGCTTCTGTGACTCAGTCGATTAACGGGCGTTCCTTGTGATTCAATGATTATCGGATCAAGTCGTGGTGGTCGTTAGCAGTATTTTTTTGTATTTCATTTAGATTGCACATAAATTTGCGTGAAATGCAACGCTCGATTTATGTGCATCTTATAAAGCCTGTCCCAGAAAGTATGGACGCAACCAACAATAGCTGCCATTTCGCAATGGTTCATGGCTGCGTCTTGCTGTTTACATTTTTCTCTAACCACTTGTGCAGTTGTTTATTCGTTTTCATTAGTTTGTTTCGAAATGCGTGGACTTTCAGCAGAACAACATCGAAAAATTGTGTACAAATGGTGCACAGGACGCGGACTATTTCCATCTCATCCCTTCACCTCATTGCTTTGAATATGAATAATATCTTACAACGTACCTGAACCAAACTGTGAAATGTTTAAAATTGAATATTCAAGCTATTGTCACACTTTGCCAATGGCAGAAATGGTTTTAATTTCTTCGGTGATCATTTTTTTTCATTTAAAACAAACTCACTTTTAGATTTAGGACACATTTTCGTCTCAAGATTTACATTTCGTCATGTTTCTGACAAATCTACTAATCGATTTGTCCCAATACATGATCACTGGTTCGCACAATTACACTACTATTGAACGCTGGATGACTTCATAATTAGTAATGTTCACTTGCCACTTGTTGAACTAACGAGTAAAAACTTCAGAAACTACCCGACAAGCAATAAAAGTCTTCAAAAATATGAGATGAAAGTTTTTCACTTAGTTCACTTGATTCCACTTTGTTTCCGTCTCATTTGGTTTCACAAAGTTGCCAAGTTTTCTCATAATGTTACAAAACGAAACTGTTGTTCTTGTTCAAATTATCATCAACAAACAGATTTTTTTTTGTATCCATAATATTAGTTTAATTATATTATTGATATTCATATTTAAAAAAATTATTTCGGCTTCGAATATTACCAGAAAGAGCGTGTTACATACTAATGAAATAACGATTGTGGCAAATCCAGCAGCACTGGTTTCTTTCCGCTATATGTCAACATAACGCTGTTAAGTGTGTGTGTTTCATCGGCTGAGCACAGAGATGCCAGTTATTTTCATAGTAAATATGTATTACTTTGCATAAAAAGTCTATATCTGCCCTATCTGTTTTCACTAATAAAATGATGTTAAAAGATAATTCTTCGTATCTGCGAAGGTTTCCATTTTAACATGCGATTTGTCCGTTGATTACTGAACTTTCAAAGAATTACTGCAATCAAATATTAATAGATACTTAGAGAGAAAAGTCTATTTTTTTTACTTCCCACTTTTTATGAACCTGTACAAATCTGTATTACGTTTAGGAAATCTGTATAAAATCTGTACTCTAATTTAAATCAACGCAAAAACCTATACAAAACAGATAAATTTGTATAAATGGCATCTCTGGCCTGCATTTTGTTTTTAGAAGGGCTAATGCCTAAAGAAAAACAATTTTTTTTGTGTTTTTGTTAAGTTTACCAAATTAACTCTACAGTAAAATTTTAAAGTTAAAACGAAAGGTAACGAAATTTTTTAACGTCGAAATGAAACGTCAAAACTGATTCTAAACATATCGTGTATTATCTTATAGTTGGCATCAGGCCATTTTTAAGAAAAATTAGGACATTTTGAGCCTGAGAGTGTAATAGTGCAATGTTTTGTTTTGATTGTGTTAATAGGATGAATAAAGGACCAACGATAGGATGAATAAAAATCCTTTGAGATGGAATTAGGAGCAGAATAGTGAACATGTCAGAAGTGTTTTTAGCTCATTTTTTGAACATTATTTTAATTTACAAGGAACGTGAATCAATTTTCCATCCGGAGCAAGACGAATTAAGCAGCAATATGAAAAAATCATAATGATTTTAGTGGCTAAATCAGGTTTTAATGTAACGTTCTTACAAATGAGATGAAATAGGGAGCCCTTACCCTATTGCATTTTCGTAGCGATTTTTCCAAAGCACAATGGGACAACTCCGAATGTTACGTGTCCCAACTTGACGCACCATCATCTTGGCCTCTGCAAATCACACAACGCCGCTATTCCTAGGATGTAAATTATCCACGTTAACTAGAATCTGTTTATTTATTTCCAATATGAAAAGACTAAAGCCTGCTGTAAGTGATGGAATAATTTTGTGTTTGCCTTTTAATATGAACATTCAATCACATATAAATATTCTGTGATCTTGTTACTGGTCTGGAGCGAATCCAGGTAATGGTTCAAATGATCCAAATAACAGATTCCTGAATGGAATTTTTTCACATATAATTTTCAGTATATAGCGTATAGGTAATTTTGCCAAAGGGTTCTTTCGACGAAAAAATTATTTAACTGAAAATGTCGTAGTAAGCATTAATATCGCTAAATATTTTAATATGATAAAACGACTTCATTTTTTTTTTCAATTGCGCTTAGTCAACATGAAAGTACCGCTTGATTGATACACCAAAGCAAATGCTTTGATAGTTAGTGGTTAATACAGTCAAGTAGCTTCCTTGGAAATTCCATTCTGAAGAACATAAATCAATCTAGAAAGTTCAATCAAGGAAGTATTTTTTCTGAATTAAACACGGGAAAGTTACTTTCAGTTGTGCGTTTTGGTGAAATAACTCTTTCGGCGAAATAACACTTTCGTTGAAATGAAACATTCGATGAAATTACATTTCCGGCGAAACGACCCTGATCCGTCGAATTCAAAGTTGTTCAGTGGCCATAACTTAAACTCTAATGTGCCTTCCGATTCAAGCAACTGAAGCCATAACAGATGATCAGGTCGTGCTACTCCGGGAGACCGTCACCATTGGAAAAGAAGCACATGTCGCCAATCCTTCGTTTCCTGGCTTGCTCTTACACTGGCTGGCGAAGGGCGGGACTGGATTCCACCGTGACAAAGTGCTTTGCTTTCAGAGATTTCGTCTGACATGAAAATTCGTTTTACCGAATATGCTGCAGCACCGTACAGGAAAAAAACTAAAAACGGAGCAAAGCATCGGAATCTAAAATGACCCATAAGGAGGTTGTAAAAACAAACCTCATACTTCGGCACTGGGACCGAATTACGTTCTCGATGCTGCAGAGAAAAACGACGAAGCGACAGGCGACAGCTGTTTTCATTTTCGCGGCTGCATTTCCTGCTTAACAGATTTATATTTGTTGATCTTGTGCATTTTGGATTCTTCGGGAGGAGCTGATGACGCGTGCAAGTGTGTACTTTGGAAGTCCGATTATTTATCGCCGTTGCTTTCGAACAATATAAACTTCATCGATCTCGATCAGGTGCCCATTTAACTTGTTAATTTAGGTAATGCTTTTTTGGCAACTACTCAAAACGATTATCATTACCGAGTAGACTCAACCAGTAGTAAGCCAGTAAGAATTTTTAATGAAAAAAAAAACATTCTTTAAACCGAGTTGAATGGTTCGATTTTGTGATTAGTTCCAAGCAACATTTTTTCCTGGAAAGCTCTAATCTTGATTCGCTACAACCGTTTGGAATTAGGGATCCTTGCATTTCATGTTCGCAATAAAAAGAAGGAGAACAATTTCTCTTAGATCTTTTCCAACGACCTTTTTTTTGTTGACAGTGAATAAAAAAAATCTCTCATTGATTTGCAACAGCGATAGATTGTTGAAGATGGAGTACCAAAAATTCTTTTCATTTATTTTCTATGCTGGTTGGTGGTTACAGGCAACTTGGTTCTGGTATCGCCTAAGGAAAGAAAGGATCGGTTTCGAAGGATACGGTAGCAGCAGTAGCAGCAAAAGAATGTACGTTTATGCTAATGCAAATTTCTCGTTAAGACTTGAATGTAACCAGCCCGAAGCATGTGTACACTAGCATAATGCGCAACAGGCAGCTCGACGGAAAAAGTTCAATCAAGCGTATAGTTTTCCATTTCACCTGACGGAGCTTACGCAACAGAGATTAAAAGGTTTTGTAAGTCACAGAAAGATTGCAGATGAAAGATCAGTACGTCGATCTTTTCACCGGGATTAGTAAAACAACGGTTTATCGATTTGTGTTTTGAAAAGATACGAACACAAAAGACTGAAATTCATTTGATTGAAAATACCGCTCAGATCTGTTTCAGTTCAAAGCTAACATTTCTTTTTGTAGCGTATGGTACCGAAAGTGCCCCACAGCTATCCACTATTGTGTTTCATGCATCTACGGATCTCTAAATTAGAATCCTTTCAGCAATTTCGTTTCAGTTTGAGTGCCTAGGGCTCAAGTGGAACTAAATGGAAAATTCTTCTTTGCATTCACCCATTACGGTTGAAGTCTGAATGCACAATTCGTTTTTTTTCTACTGGTGTATGACTTGCTTGGTGGGAGAATGGATAGAAAAAACTCTACGACCGAACAGAACGAAACTATTTTTTTTGCATGTATTCTGTCTATGGGTGTTTTCAATTATTCGATTGTCGTTTATGAGTTGCTTTCCAATTTGAGTTTAGATTTGTTTTATTATGGTTAACATTTTGTTAGAGGCTACATTTTTCAATTTTACAACGAAAAAAGCTCACAAAAAGTTTTAATGGGCTGCAAAAAAAAATCTAGCAAAGTATTTAGTCTCGTAACTATCGATACTACGAATTGATGTACCGCTGATTTATCGACAATCCAAAATTTCATAGCAACAAATCCAAACATCGACTTGTACGCCGGCATGTATGCGGCAGTTCTTTGATCTTTACTTCACTACATCTGCCAATGTGTGTTGAGCACGACCTACATTGGAATGCAAATACATATCGGACCGCTTTTTATCGGTACAATATCGGACAGTACGCTTACGTTGACAGACAAGTAATGTAAAACGTTCGTCCTTCGTTCGTTGCGTTGTGGCACCAGAGGATGGATAGATTGCCTATGGAACGTCACTTGACAAAGCCGGCTTTTACAAACATCGAAAAGGCACAGCCCACCAACGAACATATAACTATCGCCTTTCCGATATACAACTGCGACCATAGACAGGAGCGGCAATTTCGCCTGCATATAGCCGGGTGACCCAACTCGGGAGGTACTACAACTTCCATGTGCACGCGGAAGTTGTTATCGCATAGAACAGAGGTCGGTAGTGCAGTTTCTAATTCAGGAATGTTGAACCCAATGATAGACGAAAATCCATTGTCTCTCTCACTCTCGATGACACTATGTACCTTCAATCGCACTCTCACTGTTCTAAAGGGGAACAACCTCGGGGAAATAACTTTGATGGGTTTCATAGAAGTTTTTTTTTTTTTTTTATTCAAGAATATAATGTTTAAGGCACACTGCTTAAGCTCTAAGATGCCAAGGGCTTTTACTAATTTTAATTTACGACTAACTTAAAACTAGGGTTGTATCATTGAGTAATGTCATATTTGGGTCGCAATGGTTGACTTTGGCAGATCCAGCCTTCAGCTGGTGATCGGCAGTGGCCGGTGAATTGAATATTTCATGAGAGTCTTCCATATGGCGTTGGTGAATGTTCATGTTGGCCGCATTCTTCGGTCCGTGTGGGTCCGCGGGAAACACCCCCAGGTTACGAATACCCGGCGGGTGGCCCGCATGCTGTTGGTAAGTTTCCGTGGGCGATGATGGTGTTGTTACAGAAAAAAATGAGAAAAAAAAATAGCGAAGTAAATATTGCGGAAAACGGAGTAAAAAGGGGATATGGGAATGAATTGACTAAAACGACAGAGATCTAATTAGTTGACATCGAGATGGTGAAGAGACGGGGAGGGGGGAAGCGAAAAGGTTAGTGACAGCACAAAGATCTTGTTAGTTCCGATGAAGATGGTGGACAGATGAGGAATCGGGATAATCGGCGGAAGTTAGTGTCGAACCTGCAGGTGAAGATTATTCTTAGCCACAGTTGAAACAACGTCGATAAATAGGAGGAACTTTCTAAGCCAGATGTAACAGATTACACTTGTATATAAATGTGTTTGAGAAACTCGTATATCAGAAGCATATATGAGCTATCCCGACTCGCCAACACATCCCGAACCGGAACTTCAGGCGGTCTACCTCGGGCCCTGAGGGATTCCAGTAGCTTCGACCTGGCGTCGCGATACTCTACGCACGACCACACGACATGCTCGATGTCCTGATAACCGTCGCCACAGGTGCAGAGCCCGTTCTTCACGATCCCGATACGCCGGAGATGTGCGTTGAATGTATAGTGATTTGACATGAGCCGAGACATAACGCGAATGAAATCACGACTCACGTTCATCCCCTTGAACCACGGTTTCGTTGATACCTTAGGAATAATGGAGTGTAGCCATCGTCCCAGTTCGTCATTCGTCCATGAAGTTTGCCAACTTTCGAGAGTTTTCTGACGAGAAATACTGAAAAATTCATTGAAGCAGATTGGTCTTTCATAAATATCACCTTCTAATGCGCCCACCTTAGCCAATGAGTCTGCCTTTTCATTTCCCGGAATGGAACAATGCGAAGGGACCCAGACTAACGATATTGAATAAGACCGTTCAGATAAAGTTCTCAAGTGTTCCCGTATTTTCCCCAGAAAATAAGGGGGGTACTTTCCTGGCTTCATTGCCCGGAGAGCTTCTATTGAGCTTAGACTGTCCGTGACAATGAAGTAATGGTCTTTGGGCGAGGTTTCAATGATCTCGAGGGTGTACTGAATAGCAGCTAATTCTGCGACGTAAACTGAAGCCGGATCACTGAGTTTGTACGAAGCGGTGATGTTTTGATTGAAGATACCGAAGCCTGTGGACTCGTTGATGTTTGATCCGTCAGTGTAAAACACCTTTTCACAGTTGACTGTTCTAAATTTATTATAAAAAATATTTGGGGCCACTTGAGGGCGCACGTGATCCGGAATTCCACGAATCTCTTCTCTCATGGAAGTATCGAAAAACACAGTAGAATCAGAAGTATCCAAGAAATGAGCACGGTTGGAAACAAACGAAGAAGGATTAATATTCTGAGCCATGTAATCAAAATACAAGGACATAAAACGGGTTTGAGAATTGAGCTCAACTAACCTTTCGAGATTTTCAATCACCAGAGGATTCAAAATGTCGCATCGAATGAGTAAACGATATGAGAGATCCCAGAACCGGTTTTTCAATGGAAGAACGCCCGCCAGCACTTCGAGGCTCATCGTATGAGTCGATTGCATGCAACCCAAGGCAATACGCAAACAACGATACTGAATTCTTTCCAGCTTGATGAAATGAGTGTTCGCCGCGGATCGGAAGCAAAAGCATCCGTATTCCATCACGGACAATATCGTTGTTTGGTACAGCCTGATCAGGTCTCCTGGATGGGCACCCCACCACGATCCGGTTATTGTACGAAGAAAGTTGATTCTTTGTTGGCATTTTCGTTTCATATACCTAATGTGACATCCCCATGTGCCTTTGGAGTCGAACCAGACCCCGAGATATTTAAATGTGAAGACCTGAGCTATGTTTTCACCCCCTAGTTGAAGCTGTAGTTGTGCTGGTTCTCGCTTCCTTGAAAATACAACCAGCTCAGTTTTCTCCGTAGAGAACTCGATACCCATTTGAAGAGCCCATGTGGATAAGTTGGCAAGAGTATCTTGTAACGGCCCTTGCAGATCGCCAGCTTTGGGTCCTATAATAGACACAACGCTGTCATCGGCAAGTTGTCTTAGCGTGCAAGATGTGTTGATACATTTATCGATGTCGTTTACGTAAAAATTGTATAAAAGGGGGCTTAAGCATGAGCCCTGAGGAAGACCCATGTAACTGAATCGTATTGTCGACAAATCACCATGCGCGAAATACATATGTTTCTCAGACAATAGATTATGTAAAAAGTTGTTCAAAACTGGCGAAAGACCATGCTGATGCAGCTTCTCAGATAGGATGTTTATGGAAACTGAGTCAAAAGCCCCCTTGATGTCTAGGAAAACTGACGCCATTTGTTCCTTACGAGCAAATGCCATTTGAATTTCGGTTGAGAGCAACGCCAAACAATCGTTCGTTCCTTTGCCTCTGCGGAAACCAAATTGTGTATCTGAAAGTAAGCCATTAGTTTCGACCCAATTGTCTAGACGGAAGAGAATCATTTTTTCGAACAATTTCCGGATACAGGAAAGCATAGCAATCGGCCGATACGAATTGTGATCGGTGGCTGATTTTCCTGGTTTTTGAATGGCGATCACTTTCACTTGTCTCCAGTCATGTGGAACAATGTTGCCCTCAAGGAACTTATTGAATAAACTCAACAAGCGCCTTTTGGCGGGGTCAGGCAGATTTTTCAACAAGTTGAATTTTATTCTGTCTAATCCCGGGGCTTTATTGTTACATGACAAGAGTGCAAGTGAGAGCTCTACCATCGAAAACGGTGTTTCGTTTGTGTTTGGTGTCGCGGCGCGGGTGATCTTCTGTTCCGGTACAGAGTCTGGGCATACTTTTTTAGCGAAATCGAATATCCAGCGGTTGGAATATTCCTCGCTTTCATTCGTGGTGTTATGATTGCGCATTCGTCGGGCTGTGTTCCAAAGAGTGCTCATAGATGTTTCTTTCGTTAAGCCGTCTATAAACCGACGCCAGTAACCGCGTTTCTTGGCTCTAATCAAGTTCTTAGTTTTAACGTCTAACGCCGCGTAATTTCGGTAATTATCAGGTGTTCCATTTTTTCTGAATATTTTATACGCGGAGGCTCTCTCCGCGTTTAAATTTGTGCACTCTTTGTCCCACCACGGGTTGGGAGGACGGATGTTAGTTTTCGCGCCGGGTACACGTTTCGTCTGAGCTTGAGTCGCGGTGTCGAGAATCAAGCCAGCCAAAAACGTGTACTCTTCCTCCGGAGGAAGTTGTTGAGTTCTTTCAAGTTTCTCAGATATCGAGGTCGCATAGCTATTCCAATCAATATTTCGTGTGAGGTCGTACGAAACATTGATTGTCTTCGATGGTTTTGAGCCGCTGGTGATTGATATTACGATCGGTAGGTGATCGCTACCGTGGGGATCAGGAATTACCTCCCACGTGCAATCCAACCGTAGCGATGTCGAGCAAAGGGATAAATCCAGCGCACTTGGTCTTGCTGGTGGTGCAGGAATCCGTGTCATTTCTCCCGTATTCAATATTGTCATATTGAAGTTATCGCAGATATCATGGATCATAGCTGATCTGTTATCATCGTGAAGACAGCCCCATCCCGTACCGTGTGAGTTAAAGTCTCCCAAAACCAACGTCGGTGCGGGAAGGAGCTCAATGATATCACTGAGTCGCCGATGCCCAACCGAGGCTCTTGGGGGAATGTAGATGGAAGCAATACAAAGGTCCTTACCTTTGATTGTAACATGACATGCGACAACTTCAATACCTGGTATCGAGGGGAGGTTAATTCGATAAAAAGAATAGCACTTTTTGATCCCTAAAAGTACTCCTCCGTAGGGATCATCTCGATCCAGGCGAATAATGTTAAAATCGTGGGAGTTTAAGGGTATTTCAGAAGTTAACCAAGTTTCGCACAATGCAAATGCGTCACATTTCAGATTATTTACTAGAAATTTAAATGAATCTATTTTTGGGATAATACTTCTACAATTCCACTGTAAAACAGTGATTAGATCCGTGACCTCGGTGGATGATTTAGCCATCGAAAGATACAATCGCTGAAAGAAGGGGCCAATTTGCAGTCAACTGCTTCAAATATGTTTTTACTGTAGGCATGAAAGCAATTAAAATGCTTCTAATGGCGTTTTCGTTTTTAATTTGCACTACACCGGTGCAGTGCTACACTGAGGCATGAATAAACGAACAAAAATGACGAAAACATAAACAGTAACCATTGACTACAATAAACGATTTCATTGCACAGAGCTACACCAAACTTTTGATGAGTGCTACACCAGTGGTATCGGTGCAGAAAAAGTGTAGCACTGGTGTAGTGCAATTGGTAAAAACGAACGGTTTAGGTGCAGCTTTCGCTACACCGGTGTAGTGCAATTTAAAAACGAAAACGACATAAGAGGGTCTGAAATATTGAAAGTTGTAAAAATCCAGTCCACAACATCAGAAAACTTGATAAGTCCAGCACCTAGTTGGTTCTCTGGTGGATTTTTAGGGACGCTTGGGGATTTTGTAGTCCCTGGAAGTGGTGGGAATTCCATCTCGGAATTGAGTTTTCCGAGACCAGGAGCTTTTTGCTTCGGTGATTTTTCCCGATTCCCGTTAGCTGTAACTTTTCGAAGCCCTTCGGAAGACACCTTCGAACCCTTACTAGGTAGCTTATGAGAAGATTTATTCATTCTTTTCCTACAGCTATGAGGGACCGCTGAAGATGGACCTTCCAAAGGGTCGTCAGAATCGCTCTCGTCAGTCGACAAGCAGGCATATGGATTCGTTGTCTGTTTAGGAGGGGTGGCACTTTTAAGCATCTCTGCGAAGGAACGCTTGGAGTGCTCCTTTAGGGAACGCTTCATTCGATCACCTCGCAGTTTGTAAGCGGGACAATCAGAGAGGTCATGTGGACCCTCCTTACAGTAGAGACACTTTTCAGCATCCTTACCGCAAGAGCCGTCCGCATGAGCTTCCCCACAGTTAGCACAACGTGGCTTATTGCTGCAATGGGTAGCTGTATGCCCCAGTTGTTTGCAATTGGTACAATTCATTATCCGGGGTACAAATAAACGAACAGGCAAACGAACCCGGTCCAAGAGGATGTAGTTGGGCAAAGCAGTGCCGGCGAAGGTCACACGATAAGAGTCTGATTGGGGATAAGACTTTGTTCCATCCCCTGCGATCGATACTGAATGCAATCGCTTGCAATCCAGTATCTTGACATTCTTAAGTGAGGGGTCTTTAAAACAACCCGCCCCGTACTTAAGAATATCCTCGCAAGTCAAACTCGCATCGGTGACCACACCGTCGATTTCTACTTCGCGAGCGGGCACGTAGACGCGGTACTCCTGCGTAAAGGGATCCTTTTGAACAAGCTCATTAGCCTGTTTAGAGCTGGTAAACAGGACCCTGAGCTTGTCTGGCCGTATTCTATCAATACTTTTTATAGTATTATATCGCGAAAACAGGTCTCGCGATATTTTTAAAATATTTAAATTTTTTTCTCTTGATTTGGTCCGGAAATAGACCGCGTAAGGCCCGGCCGGTAGTGCGAGCCCATCAGGATAGCTCTTTATGCGGGACATTTTACAGACAAGGGAAGTCTCCATTTGAACATCGGGAGCGGGGGGGCCAGGACTTAAATTAGACATGTCGCGGAACTACTTCCGCGCAGAAACAAGTAATTCGGGGGGAAATATAATGGTCAAAAACGAATAATCGAAGTAACGGTACTTAACTTAAGATCCAACGGGGGACACCAAGCTGGTCTTCGTCGGTCGGCGTATCGCCGCTTTGATGATGTGCAAAAAACCTCCGAGAGGAAAAAGCACACTTATTTATAATCCTCACACAATGGCCGCTTGTTTATAATCCGCACACTTGGCCTTGATCGCCGAAACAATAACCGGCTAACGGTACCGTTCCGATCCACCGCTCACAATAAGGCACTGTTCTATTATATAATGCGAAAAAAACCTCTCAGAGGAAAAAGCACTATTGTCTATCACACAATATCGTTTCGATCGTCCGACCACTTTATCACACACACACAACTAGTTTTCAATGCTTTCGCAGTAAATCCAAATCACGTCCGTTCGCTCGGAAGGTTGAAACGGCGAATGATCATAGAAGTTGTCAGCCAATGCAGCCGGGGTTAGGCACTGAGCCTTCTATTTCTATCTGGTTAGGCAATGTAAGAAAGTTGTTCTTCTGTTTTGACCAAAATCTTATCCGAATTTTATTGGTCAGATCAATATATGGCTCAAATTGCCTGAAACACTTCTGATCAGAGTACAAAACAAACGATGACTGGTTTTTGAGCATGCTTCAATTGGACAATCAAATCTTTTGAATACTTGGTTGAAACACTTTACGTCAAGAATACTTACCCGGAAAGTAATACGCAACCATTGTACCAGGTGTACCAGTTATTAATGCGGAATTTTTTCATGTAGATGTGTCTGCAAACCGAGTTTAGTTGATTCTTGGTAAGTAGAGCGCATTTGCGGGAAGTGTTGATTGATTACTTTGTTTTGAAAACAAGTGCTGCTGAATTTCATCAAATTCTTGTTGAAGTTTGCGGGGGACTTGTTCTACCGGTCGCAGCTTGTGAACGTTGGTTTAAGGTTAACTAAAAAAATATGATGTCGAATTACAAGGACTGGTGAACGAAGACATTGCACAAACTTAAAACAAATGGCGGAGAAGTAAAACGGTAATCACCGAGCCATTTACGGTCATCTGTCATGCGGAAGATTCTGAAGGTGGGTAAATGGGTTCCTAATGAACTGAATGATATACAGCAATACAAGCGAAAAACGGTGAGCGAAATTTGCTTTCTCGGCATCAAATAAAGGGTTTTCAACACCAGATCGTGACGGGAGATGAGAAAACAACTGCAGAACCTAATCGCCAAACATCATTTCTGAATTCAGATGGGAACTTTTGCCATATTGCCCAGACTTGGCTCTTTCCTATTATCATTTGTTTTCCTCGATGTCTCACGCACTTGAAGAAACAGCACTTCAATAGTTATGAAGAGTTGGAAAAATGACGTCACGATTGGAATGAATTTTATAGGGATTCGATTTTCGGTTTTTAAAATTAATATTAATATTAATAATAATGCATTTCTCTTGTAATGCACATAGTCTCTTTATAAATTTTTCCGATGATCTAAAATATCTCCAATATTGGACGTATATTTTGGTAAATCCAAGAATTTCCAGGTAATCCTAATAATTCACAAAAGTGTTTTGCTACGCATACGTCGCTTATTCGGTAACATTTCATGAAACAAACTCAAGTTGGTCGCCGGAAGTCAGATCCGGAGGAAATTCACCTACCTTGAACCTAAGTTTGTATAAATCGGCCAAGCCATCGCTGGGAAAAGTGAGCCTGTTTCATTTTAGAGTTTGTGACCACTATTTCCGGTGCTTCCGGAGCCGGAAGCCGGGGGCGGGTATAGCCGGAATGAATACGTTTGGCCATCAACTGACAAGGCCTACCGATCGGAACTGATTTGAGTTCCCAGTAAATCCATTTTTTCTATGATTTGCAATTGTGCAACAAATGTTCAACACTCGTTATCCTATAATTCCAAAATCGGAAGTCGGATCCAGATGAAATTCAGAAGTTTTGTAAAGGACAATAAGACGATTCATTTGAATCTAAGCTATAAAAATCGATCACACCATCTCTGAGAAAAGAGAGTAAGTAATTTGAAATTGGAATTTTTACATTAATCACCCTGTATTTCCGGAAGCGGAAGTCGGATCGAGATTAAATTCAGGAAGTCTCTATGGGACCATAGGACCTTTCATATTAATCTAACTGTGAAAATTGGTTTAGCCTTCTACGAGAAAAGCTGATGCACTTACTTCCATATTTTTTGCATTAAGACTGTCCCAGAAAGTATAGACGCAACCAAAAACCGCTGCCATTTCGCAATGGTTCAGAATCTGTCAATTTTCATGGCTTCTCTAACCACTAACCACTTGTGCAGTTGTTTATTCGTTTTAATTAGTTTGTTTCGAAATGCGTGGACTTTCAGCAGAACAACGTCGAAAAATTGTGTACAAATGATGCACAGAACGCGGACTGTCACTGAGAAAGATAGTAAAAATGAAAGGAGTTAGTGAAAAGCCGTGCGAAATGCAATCAGGAAGTTCGGTGAGGATAACACCTTTGAGGATAAACCGAAAACGGGTCGAAAAAAAGGTCCTTCTAACCCTCAGTTGGATAAACGTATACTGAAGGCGTTCGAGCAAAAGAAGGAGGTTTCAGTTCGGGATGTGGCCAAAAAAGTGGAAACTTCGAAGTCAAATGTTCTACGTGCTGAAGAACGTTTGAATCTTCCAACCTATAAGAAGCAGAAACAACCAAAACGTAGTCCGAAACAAGAAGCATCGATCAGGCCGAGGGTTCGAAAGCTGTACAATAAGATTCTTGCTGGAAATTTGAACTGCATAATCATGGACGACGAAACCTACGTGAAACTCGATTACAAATCTTTGCCAGGACCACAATATTATACGGTGCGAGAAGGGCAAGTGTTAAACCAGTCCGAGATATCGATTGAAGTTGAAAAATTAGGTACGAAAGCTATGGTCTGGCAAGCAATTTGTAGCTGCGGTAAGATTTCGAAACCCTTCATCACCACTGCTCCAATGAACAGCGAAATATACATCAAGGAATGTTGACAAAAACGACTTCTACCCATGGTTCGAAGCCACAAGGATCCTGTTGTCTTCTGGGCAGATCTTGCTTCTTGCCACTACTCGAAATCAACGGTAGAATGGTATACTAAAAAAATGTCACTTTCGTCCCAAAAAACATGAATCCACCAAATTGCCCACAACTTCGACCAATTGAGGAACTTTGGGCATTAACGAAGGCACATCTTAGGAAACATGTCTCGACAGCCGAAACCATTCAACAGTTCGAAAAAGATTGGAAAAACGTGTTTAATCCACCTAGCAGTGAGATGATACCTATTTTTATCAATCCGCATGTGTTTTTTGCATGAATATTCTTCGGTGTTTAAGTTTTCATGACATTATTTTAATGACCCTCGTTTTAAGCGACAATTTGAGATTTTAATCACTCATTACTCTGTAATGTCGAAACTGCAAATCGGATCGAATTTGAATTTAGAAGTGTGATAATCGATTAAACATGCCATGATATGTAAGTTCCACTCTAGAGTTTACGGTAATTTAAGGTACTTCCAGAGCCGGTATTCAGGAACCAGCATAACCCAAACCGATTCGTATGGCCATATGACGAATAAATTACAACAGTTTTGAGTTCAACTTTGAAGCTTTTCGGGATTGTCATCTTCTATATCGGTTTGAATTTTAAAAATTCATCATCATGTAATTCGAGAACCGGAAGTCATAATTGGATAAAATAATTAATTTTTGTATATAAGTTTGTTTTAATTAAAATTTTTGTTTCTGAAATTTGATTAGGCTTTTTTTGAGAAAACGATTGAGCTTTGAGAAACGATTTTATACTGGAACCGGAATTCTAAAAGCGGTATGGCCGAAGTCAGATAAATTCACCTGAGTAGCTGTACACTTTACATTTGTTTCAAAACATTTGAAAATCAGTTAAGACATCTTTGAGAGATCATAGCACGAATTAAATTTTTAGGTGCCTTCTGATCGACAACTGAATACCACTAAAACTGAAAAAAGTTAATTTTTTTTATCGACTATCCAAATCTGCTAACCCGATAAACCTGATTAAATTATGTGGAATAGACATTTTTATACAATCCCCGAAACCGGAAGTTGGATCTGACTGAAAAGCAAGATGTTTTATAGAACTTTGAAACTTTTCATTTGAATCTTAGATGATTCTTAGATTTCATTTGCATCTTAGATCGGTTCAGCCATCTTCAAGAAAAATGAGTTACACAATTTTGATTTCGTTTCACATATCATCCTGTAGTTCCGAAACCAGAGGTCGGAACCAAACATAATGCAGGAACTTTGTTTGGGAGCATACGACTTTTCGTATGAATCTGAATTTGTAGAAAAGAAATTTTCCGAGAAAATTAATTGAAGTTATTTGTCACACACGCATTTGCTGATCTCGACGAACTGATTCGAATGGTATATGGATGTTATGTTGTTCCAGCATTTATTGCTGTAAGTAGTTTAAAACAAAATAATTAAAAAAAATCTGCCATCATCTGGTTTATATATGTCATATTCGAACGATTATGTTGCCAAAAACGAGCCGTGCCAAAATCGGTCCGAGGCTAAATGTCATGAAAAAGAATGCTGTACACAATCCTTTTGGTTCTTAGAAACAATTGTATGTAACAGTATAAAAAATCGTGTTTTCCGTTGCTCCCAAGCATTTCTTTGTCATACAGCGCTCAAAACTCCTACTGCTGGAATAGGGGGAAAAGTCGCTTACAGAAAAATTTCGATATCTCCGTTAAAAATGGACGGATTTTAACAATCTATGGCTTGTTGGATAGGTATTACCGTGCGGAATCTAAGTCTGAAAACATATTCTGTTTTCAAGGTCAATTGTGACAGATACTGTCAAAAAACTGAAAATTTTGACATAAAACTTTGTATAACTCAAAAAGTAAACATCCGATCTCAAAACCATTCAATAGCGTTTTGGGTGACGGGGAGACCTTTCATTTGCGACTAGTTTGATGAAAATCGGTCCAGCCATCTCTGAGATCTCGACCTCTTAGTTGACAACACACATACGGACACACACACATACACACACACACACACACACACAGACACTTGCTCAGTTCGTCGAGCTGAATCGATTGGTATATGTCATTCGGCCCTCCGGGCCTCGGAAAAATTTTCGAAAGTTTGAGCGAATTCTATACCTATTTTTTATATATATAAAAATAGGTAAAAAGTGTCAAAACTTGTCGACAAGAAGTCTGCACGGAATTTAATAAGGAACGTTCGCAAGAAGGTGCGCCAACTAGTCTACAATGCCTAAGTAGCAAATGTTGAGAATAATATTCTGTTGTTGTAGTCTAATATTATCAGTATATCGAATAGAATTTTAATATCTAACACTTGTGAATTATTTACAGCGAAATCAAAGTGCGTCCATACTTTCTGGGACAGTCTTTATTTCACTCCAAAAATCCGGAACTGGAAGTCGGATCCAAACGATATTCAGGAATTTTGTATGGGACTACAAGACCTTTCATTTGAATCTAGTTTTGGTAAAAAAAGGTTCAGACATTTCCGAGAAATGTTAGTATAAAAAACGTTACATTCACACACACAGGCATTTTGCGTACTCGACGAACTGAGTCGAATGGTATGGTATATAACACTCAGCCCCCAGAGCCTCGATTCAGAAGTCGGGTTTCACAGTGATAGCAAAGCCTTTCTATATGAGAAAGGCAAAAATGCGATTATTTACAGCTCAAATTTCTCAGAGATGGCAGAACCGATTTCTACGTGTCTAGACTCGTTTGGAAGCGACTATATAATTTTGGATGAAGTTCGAAAATCAAATTTTGGATTAAGTGTTACTTCCGGCTCTGTAGATAATAGTATAAATGACGTAACCGACTAACTGCACATTTTGCATCGGCTAAATTTCCGCCAAGATGTCTCATCGAATTTCGATAAACTTACACAGTTCGAAAAAAGCTTGTAATTTTACATTTTATAAGATGCACATAAATGGAGCGTCGTATTTCACACAAATTTTTATTCAAGAACATGTAAAATTGTTTGATTTGAAAATTACATGGCTTGATTTCGAACGAAATAAAAAAAGACAGAAGATCGTAAGCAGCACCACGACTTGAACCGAGAAATATTAGATCACAAGCACATCGGTTACTTGACTGAACCACAGAGCTCATATCTGTTCATTGAATAATTGATACATATAAAACCATAAAGCGGGACCCGAGTGCAAATTGCATTCGGAGCGTGTAAAATTATGTGCGAGTGGAAGATTGCGTCATTTGAAAAATTAAGTAGTTGTGAATTGTATCGTTTGTAGAATTCTGTCACATGTAAAATTCATAATTTTGTTCGGTGTAGGCTTATTTTAAAGCTAATAATGTTAATCAAATTCTGGAAGGGTTATGGCGAACAATTTCGCCTCGAGAGATGTAATTTTATATGTGACGTCTCTGACAAATCCCAGTGTTTTTTAATGCACCATAATTTCTCGGAAACGAATGAAACAATTTCAATAGAATTAGATTCGTTTGAAAGCAACTATTAGGTTATTTCATAAACTCACAAGTCACAATACTAATGGCCGAGGATAGAATCCTACAAATGTTCTAATGGTTCGTAGAAGTCGATCGATTAGACTTCACGTTCCTTGAATCATGGGAAGAGTTGAACAGTCTAAATGGAAGAGTCGGGAGACTGTTTAAGCATTGCTTCAACTTGAATTCTATACAACTGTTTATTTCGCGATAGAGAATACATTCTAGTATTTTCACAGTACGGATGGAATTTTTAAACATATCGAAACAAAAAACACAGCACCTACTTTTTTCATCGATCCGCGCTAATCTAATGGAATTTCCGGTACAGAACTTCTAGAAAAAAACCCACATTCTAACCCGTTCCCACCATAGTGCTCGAGCCGGATTTCGGACGATTGCAACATATCTCTCTCGCTGGCCCATTAAAGACAGAAAAAAAGCCCCGAACGGTGTTGTTCATTCTGGTGAGACGACTTATGTAGAAATCAAGAATATAAACAAACTTACCACATTTGGTCACCGTAGGATCCAAAACTAGTGTTCGCACATATTAAAAATTCTCATTTGTTTTAATTTGAACATAATTATGACTCTCCATTCGTTGAACGAAAAGTGTTTGGACATTGATCTTGGAACTACTGACGAGCTGGTCGGTGTTAATAAAATTTAGAAGAACCAACACTCTTACAAGCTGGAAACAACATGACCGTCATGCAACGAATAGAAAAAAAAGAAAAGCAGACAAGCGGAACCTAATTTTCTGAGACCTTTTGGACCGGACCGACGAAATCAGCGACAGCTGCAAACACCGTCCCGGATTGTAATGATAAGTAGAGTAATACAACTGCACAGACACATACACGCACAAAATTGAACGCATCGAGACAAAGCTGATTCAAAAGCTCTAATCGAAAACGGAGAACCCGAAAATCTTCTGCTTTCCATGTCAGCTTAGCTGTACAATAAGGCAACAGAAGTTGTGAAAGAAGCAAGAAAGTAAAAGACCAAACGCCAGGTGCTCCCAAAAAAACAGTGCGATCTCTGGTTTCATCGTTTTTGGTCCGATGATCCTTGGCACTGGTTCTTTGTTCAAGAAGTTCTGGAAGTATCCTGTTCTTTTTTTGGAAAATAAAAATGAGAAAAAAATACTCAGCCCCCGTCGCATACCATTTTGAATTTTGAAGATGTGCGCAGATGGAAATTAAATATTTTCCTTTTTCGAATCGAAGGACTTTTGAATTGTTAAGATGGTTTATTTTTTCAGCAGGTCTTCTAGTTTTCATGCGAAATTTACTCCGGGCAAACAAGCGCACACTTCATCCGTTCACGAGTGCCTCAAGTTGTAGGAAGTAGGTGTTCAGATTTGAAGCGTTTTCGGATCCACTTGTTGAGATGAAGGCCACTACAGAGCTCTTGAAGCGCTCGTAACATTTATCTCAGTAGAAAGAAATGATATAAAAATGAACATCTTACCAATACTAAATAGGCTTACTTCCAACATCGTGTTTTTTCAAAAGTTTACCTGCAAGAAAAAAAAAGAAGAGCTTATTAGTACCGAACTTTTGCAATGGTCAGCGAAACATATAATATTTATCAGACAGCTGTTCTATTGGTCAGAGAGTTCATCCAGTCTAATATTTTAGTAAAGATGCCCAAAAATATAATTCCCTGAAAGCAGATGTTTGCTAATTGACTGTCTTATCTCAACAGTCGAAACCCTTCTAAGGTTTCATCAGGCTAAGGCTCGGTCGGACGGAAACAGACGGACGGCCTCAAATCCAGCCGGTGGCACACGACTAATTAAAGTTTCGCAGAACTGCGAGCGACCCGCAACATTTGGCTCGCACGCGTGCGCACACATAACAAATCAAAAGGCAGCTTATCATGTCAGTGATGTAGCCCAGAGGAAAATACGCAGAATGCGAACTGGAAGAAAGTTAACAGCCGAGTGCAGTGTTTTTCAAATTGAAAATGGATTTGCCAAAACTTTTTTCATTTACTGTAGTACCTAGTTGTACCAGGGAAAATAAATTAAATTTGCCGTTTTTCTTTTCGACTTTGTTTTGTTGCTCTGCAAGCTACAAAAAATGATAGAAGAACGGGGTAATGTCTGGAGATTACGACGGGTGCGATAACATTTCCTATTAAAGGTTTTCTTAAAATGTCTCTCACCAGTGTATCGATTAGACACGGTGCGTTGTTGCAAGACGCTATTAAATAGACGGAATGTGACTTGTGTATTTCTGGAGGCATAGCAATCAAACCGGAAAACTTCTTCTTACCAGGTACACTGGTATGAAGCGGAAAGCATTAACTTCTTGTTTCCAATTCAAGAAAAGTGTTGTAGAGTCGCATCGATCGCTTTTGAGGCATATGCACTTCGAAATGCAAGCAATATCGGATGAAGATTATACTTATAGTCAAAAGCGAATGGCAGCAATATCAAATGTTGCACAACAAACAATTTCTGATCGTTTAAAAACTATGGGAAAACTACAAAAGTGTGGTAAATTGGCATCACATAAATTGAACGAATGACAGATAGAAAACCGAAAAAAACATTTGTGAAATTTTGCTTCAAAGACTTCAAAGAAAATCAGTTTTTCATCGAATTGTTACTGGCGATGAAAAATGGATTCATTTTAAGAAAGATGTGTTGTATCATGAGCTTCTAAAACCTGATGGAACTATTAATACTAATCGCTACAGACAACAAATGATCCATTTGAACCACGAATTGATTAAAAAACAACCAGAATGGGTCAGAAGACAAGGCAAAATAATTTTACTACACGACAAAGTAAAACTCGGTTCAGGATGAAATTAAAGCACATGGCTGAGAGTTGCTAACTTACCGGCCGTAATCACCATACTTGGCCCCTTCCGACTACCATTTGTTTTCTTTGATGGACCACGCAATGGTTGAGTAGCACTTCGTTTCTTAAGAAATAGTCGAAAATAGGGTGTCTGATTGGTTTACTTTAAAAGTCGAACATTTCAATTGTCAGAAAGATGGTCAAGATGAGCAAAAAGCAATGATCACAACTTTGAATATTTTTTTATTTTCTCATTCAAATCTAGTGTTACCTTTTAACAAAAACAGAAAAACGCTCATTTCATAACGACATACCCGGTATACCCTTGGAAGGAAAAATTAAGAATAAAAAAGAAAAGAAACCTTGATGTTTCTCCTACTTAACATAAGGACAACGGCTCAATATTATTAGTCGCGGATTGGGTGTTTAGAAAGACACTAAACATTTCAATATTTCAAAAAAATAGAGAAACATCGACAAATTGAAAATATTTTCACTGAAGCTAAAACATTGAAAATAAACATTCAAGACGACATAAAAGGCATTGCCCTTCGGCGCAACAACCTGAAAGTCGGTACTCGAATAGAGAAAACTTCGCATCCATTAAAATTAAGCTCCTAGGTAGAAATAGCAGTTTTGCTGCTACAGCACTGATGAGTCGAAGTCGAAACTCGAAAGAAAATAAAAATGGAAAATGAATTATTTCGTTATGAAGTAATATCGTCTTGAGCATACTATCAGGTATACAACTTTGCTTCCGCCGTTTTCCGATAGGTGTGCCTAACGAATTTCAGTGACAGTTGTTCTTTTTTTCGTATTATTCACGCTCGAAAATATCTGTTTATGTGCCTAATTCTCGCCATTTGCGGGAAGTTTTACTTTTCTGTTTCAATTCGAAAAAAAATGCAGCTGAAGCGCATCGTATGCTCTCAGAAACTTACGGTAATGCTCTGAGTGAAAGAGCGTGTCGGGAGTAATTTCAGCGTTTTAAAAATGGTGATTTGGATGTCGAAGACAAACATGGTGGTGGCCATTTCAAAACGTCTCAAGGCCCTGGGTATGATTCAGAAAGAAGGAAACTGGGTGCCGTACGAGTTGAAACCGAGGAACATCGAGCCCTCACGTCGCAAAAGTGGTCAAAAAGTACCTGGAAACGCTGAAATGGGAAGTCTTGCCCCACACGCTGTATTCCCCAGATGTCGCCCCTTCTGACTTCCACCTATTCCGTTCGATGGCACACGGCCTGGAAGATCAACATTTTCAATTCTTCGAAGAGTTGGAAAAATGGATTGCTTCATGGACAGCGTCAAAAGAGGACTCCTTTTTTCGAGCCGGGATCCGAAAATTGCCGGAAAGATGAGAGCGATGGACAATACTTTGAATAATACATCTGTAAGCAGTTTTTCACAGTAAAACTTTTAATTTTGAAAAAAAAAAAACGGCGGAAGCAAAGTTGTACACCTGATAGTTAAACCTTTTGTACGAAACCAACGAAAGTATAATTGATAAATATTTTTTTCTAAACTAATCGAATGCCTTGAATAAAACACGATTGCTACTTGTTGGTTGCCTACAGACAGTGATCATGTAGAGGTCGGGATCAGTTGCATTCTAAACAGGAAATCATTCCAATTCTCAGAAACGGCTGGATCGTTTTTCATAAATTTTCATTCAAATTAAAAGTACATATTAAGTTCTCATAAGTTGATTGAATTTTATCCAGATCTGGCTCCCGGATTCGGAAATACAGGATGAAGAGTTTATGAAATTGCAACCCGTCATTTAGAGCAATAATGCAAAAAAATAGAAAAGTTTTTCTAAATTTGGGTCAAAATTTATTTATTTATTACGTCAAGTAAATGTAGACTATATATGAATGGGTTAGTGTGTTTGCTTAGATACTACGTATTATTTCTACAACTAAGCTGGGATTTCATTTCACTTTTCGATACACTAAGGTCAAGATGTTCGCAGTATTGATTGTATTGGCGCATTATTCGATTGACTGGGCTATACTGCCCATACTTGCATATCAGTCCCATATGGAAAATCGGCATGTCGAGAAAAAGACGATTAAAATTTTATTTTAGAATTTTTTGATTTATAGTGCTACCTAATGCTAAATTATGGTATTATTACATGAAACATCGGTAATACATCTTTGCTATTCCAATATTGCAACAAATGAAATTGTTGAAATTTACACTGAATGGGACTGATATGCGGGTACTTCACATATGGGACAGACATGAGTTGATATTTTTTTCACGTTTTACTGAACAAACCCTCAACTTTTATTGCAATTTCTGAGAGTATATTGAGGATAGTTTGCATTCCTCAAGCTAACTCAATATTGACGAAAATCGATATGGGACTGATATGCGAGTACGGGCAGTATATTCCGCATAATTTGTTCTAGTGGTTCGTAATTGACGGCTAGGTATATAAAAATTTAATTGCAATAAAAAAGAAAGTGATTGAATGCGTTGAAAAATAATGTCGCTGATAAAATAAAGCATTGCAAGGTCGCGGCGTTCTTTAAGTGTTTGTATATTGATGAACATACAGCGTGCTTCATATGATGGTAAAGGAAATGCTGTCCAGTTTAATTTTCGAAGTGCATATAAAAGAAATTGCTTCTGGATCGATTCAATGCGTTCTTCGTGAGTAACATTATATGGATTCCATACTAGGCTGCATTGTTTCAAAATAGGTCTGACATATGTACTGTATAATATATTGATTGTATATGGGTCCTGGAAGCTATGACTGAAGCGTTCAATAAAGCCCAGCATAGTATTTGCTTTATTGATTATGGTACTGTAGTGTTTCACAAAAGTGAGCTTCGAGTCTAAGATTACGCCTAAATTTCGTGCAATTTCACATTTTTCCACAAGTTGGTTGTTTATAGATATAGTTTCATTTTTCCTACGGAAAGTTATTGAGTTACATTTTTTTTTACATTTAGTTGGAATAGACTTTCGCAGCACTAAATGTGAAATAGATTAATTTCTTTCTGAAATATTACAGCGTTTCATGTCGTCTGCATATATTAGCACATATAAGCAGATTTTTGAGTATGAAGGAAATGTCATTTATATGTAAAATGAAAACGAGGAGCCTTAGGTGAGAGCCCTGAGGTACGCCAGATGTTACATGAATTGGTTCAGACAGCATGTTTTGGAAGTGAACTATATGTACAAGATTCGTTAAGTATGATTTGATCCATTTCAGGAGGGTATGTAGTATGCCATATTTTTGTAGTTTGTATAGAAGTAATGATATGTCAATACGGTCAAAAGCTTTGCTAAAGTCAGAGTAGAGACTTTCTACGTGGTTGCCAGTGTCCATTGCATTCAGAGTGAATGTCACAATGTTTGTTGTAGTTGAACGGCCTTTAAAAAAGCCATTTTGTTTGTTTGTTATTACAGTTTTAAGTTGTTGAAAAAGTTTTTCGTTTACAATTTTTTTCAAATAATTTTGGAATGCATGACATAATGGGGTGTTTCCAAATGTTAGATTTTGGACCAGATTTAAATATTGGTACAAGAAAAGAAGATTTCCATGTTTTAGGAAAAGTACATTTATTAAGTGATAGATTGAAAAGTAGTTGTAGTGGTAGTGTAAGTTCTTCAGCAAAATTTTTTAAAGAATATTGGTGGTACACCGTCAGGTTCAGGCCCTTTCGAGGCGTCTACGTTTTTCAATGCAGTGGAAATGTCATGTTCTGACAGATCGTTCACGGAGATGGAGTTGGGAATTTCAGGTATGAAAGAAAAGTAATATTCCGGTTACCAGTTCCTGGTTCCGGAAGTACCGGAAATAGTTGTCAAAAACTCAAAATCGGAACACTCTCCATTTTCACATAGATGGTTGAGTGGATTTTCACATACTTAGGCTCAAATGAAAGGTTTTACTCACAGGTTGCTATTAACTTTTGTTCGGATACGACTTTCGGATATCGGTATAACTGATATGAGTTCATTTGGGCATCGATTTTGGTGACCTGCTAAATTACTCTATATAAATGAATTCGCTTCTCATCACCTGATCAGTTATGAGAAAAATACTTTTTTACACTACTCACCCTGTATTTCGGGAATCAGTATATATTTACAGTATCTTTAGAATTTCCAATTAAAGGTAAAATGGAAGAAATCGATTGTGCCATATTCGAGAAATGTGTTCAATATTATTTTCTTTTTTTAGCTGATATCATACTGTAATTCTGGAGCTAGAAATCAGATCCGAATGAAATTCAGGTTATTTTTATCTAACTTCCGGTTCTAGAGATACAAATTTCAAACATTCATTTAAAATGGAAAGCAAAACGCAAAAATTTAAAACTTTTCCAAAATATAGGTCTTTTTCAATTTTTACATTTCGTCTTCGACTCATCAGTACATTAGCAGTTAATGCTTAACTGTTGTCATCTAAAGGTTCAACATAAACCGCTAAACTGACGTAAAGTTAATGTTATTTACATTTACACATTTTGCATCGAGGTGCCATATTTTTGTTGAAGTGCCGAAAGGAAGAAACTTTGTGATGACTTGCTGACCGTCAACAGACAGTAATCATTTAGGGGTTTTTGTTCCACATGAGTACCGGTTTGTGCTAGGTTCACATGACTGTTTTCTATTTTTCCGACAATTCCAAAAGGGAACAAGCACCCATGTCTTACGTTGAAGGTCATGAAAAAGGTATCACAGTTGAAGGGATTAAAAAAAGTTTTGTTGAGTTATTTCAAGCGTCACTTTGAATTTCATACTTGTAGTAGAATGTAACATCTAGAAAAAAAATCGAGCCATGAAACTATTGAGCATAAAAAATGACTTACTTTCACAGTTGATCTAGCACAAGTGATTTTACAATATGTGGAATATTGTTGATTGTATGCCCCCTGTGACATGGTGCTTGCGAAATTGCGGTGGCCACAATATCTAAAAAACTAATGGATCGATTAATTTTATAGCTAGTCCGGGAACGAAGAATTTTTCGAAAAATTTTTTTTTGCGTAATTGGCAAAGTTTTTCTCCGAAAAAAATAATACACAAGTATTGCAACCTATAGCAACAACACCTGAAAATTTGGAATTTATCGATTTATTAGTTTTTGAGATATCGAGCTGGCCGCAGAGGGCTACAAGCATAACAAAAAATATCCTATTCGGTACCTTTTAATTAATTGAAATAAAGTCATTTTCACACTCTCTGGAGTAATCGAAAGACGAGGTTTCTTTTCTCAAAGCGGAAGGTATATAACTCCATAATGCATTTTGCTGTATTTTTAAATTCTTAAACATGTACGATTACATTCTTAAGGATTGTGTTATGTGTTGATTTGTATCACCTGCAAATTTCTTTTTTTTTTGCTGTGCAGTATGAAACGTTTTTATATTCGATGCCATGCACATTATTATTTTCGTTTGCGAAGTCGATCTCCGAATGGAACAGTATGCAAAATCAACTATAGGCTAAGTACTGAGTTAAGTGGTATTTTTTTACTGTTTTGTTCAATTTCGTTTATTTAAGGTTGTATTCGACAATGTTCATTTTTTCAAGGAGAGCTAAATCGAGCTCCTATTTGAAACCTGTTTTAGAATAATTCTATGCATATTCTGCCCTTCTCAGGGAAACCTCATTGTGGCTACATCACTGTATTCGCTTCTCGTCAGTTTTTGTCCAGTGAACTAATCGAACCGCTTGCATCCCATTTCGAGAGGCACCGTTTCATCACGCGAAGACAAACTCCCTTCCAAAGGCTGACATTAGCAGTGTTTTCTCGATTCACTTTCCAAGCACCGCATAAACATCTTGCACCAATCGTGACTTGAGTTCTCGATCAGATTACGGTGGCTATTTGTCCTGGAGCGAGCCGAAAATTGTATTTTCGCTCAATTTTCTGTCTTTCAACCGGCAGCCGTTGGAGTGCAATCAGATCGATGAGCCGTACATCGTATCGAAGTTTCGAAAACATCATCAACATTCAAGGATTAAAGTAGCACCTGCTCCTGCCAGTCATACTTTGGTCTGTAGCCCGCATCGTCGCGTCGGTTCGAGTCAGCTTGGTTTGCTTTGCCGGTCTTACATAATAATCACTTCTGAGCGAGGAAGCGAAGAACCGAGACGCGAAGTACCGGGCAGACAGAACAAGTGAAAGATTCGAAGACGGTCAGGTTTGATTTTGTTTCGGTGCCCCGGATGGCTTTTGATTGTGCACGAGGTCTTGTTTTTTGTGCTTGGTCCGAGATAAGGGCCAGGTGTTTTCCCCCCTCAGTCAAACAACGACGCGAGTAAACTTAAAATGAAAACAAAAATTTTGTTTGTGACGGCTACATTAAACGTGGCAGTAAGATTGTTTAAAGATATTGTAAATTTAGTAGGTCTCAGACGACATAATTTGAGTTCAATGATTGACCAGGCTAACTCACATATCATTTTTTTTTCTAAGGATTGTATGCAAACCATGAAAAAAATATTCAGACAGCAGCAAATTGTGTCATTAGTTGTCGCCGCTTCAGAAAATTTGGCTGAGGTAATCGTATCAGACATATAATGTGTTGATGAAGAGTGAGAAGTAATAAATTGTTATTAGTTATTTGAAGCAGGTGAAAAAAACTGATGCAAGTACTTCGGACAGTATAAAGACACGATAGGTATATGGTAATTATATTGACATAAAATTTACTACATTGTATTTCAAAAGAGGATGGCTTTTTTATGACCGTGCTTTAGGAGTTTAGGGGAAATTTTAGAAGAATTATGAAAGAAGATAGTTTTACCTATTTGTACTAGCAGAATACAAATAGAAATCATGGGAAATTTTTATTGTCCCATTCATAGAAGTCTTACGCGAAACATTCAACTAATCGATTTCCTCAGTTTTCGATGCGAATTTTTTATCACTAAGCGAGTTATGTAATGCTAGACAAAAATGGTAATCGTATGGCTGTAAGGGCAGGATTATATGACATCAATCACTATAGACAAGTACGGCCTGACGTTGTCCTGATGGAACACTACACCTTTGCTGTTGTCTACTTCTAGACGTTTTTTGTCAATCACTAGCTTTCCAGTCCCGCTAAATGCACAGTGGAACCTAGCAGATAGTGCTGATTTCGCCACGCTTTGATCACGATCGGTTTCATACAATGTTGCCCTATGTGACCCAATTTTCCGACCCTGTTACCATCCGAGCAGATCTCGTCACAATCGCTAAATGAATTTTCGAAAAAAACGAACTAAATTAACTGACATGAATTTCCACTCAACACGATGACTGTTTTCCCACGACCTTAAATTGCTTTTCAATTGCATTTCTGTTTGAAAGTGCAAATGCAGAGGACGGGTATGCTACTTTTTAAACTCGAATCCGTCCCATACCTGTTAGCAAATGAAAGTTTTTAGCCGTACAGCCGTTTATCACATTTGCTATACATTCCAAATGCGAGACTTATCACTATTTTGAGGAATTATGATTTACAAACCAAAAGTAACAGATCAATGGAATTACAATTAAGCAAAATATATTCAGAAATTTAACACTGCGGCATATCAAATCATAAAATAGTTCTGATGTAATATCTGATCGTACTAGGCAATTGATAATATCGCATCATTTACACTTGTTGTTTGAAGTATACGTAACAATGTAGGGGTCTAATTTCGTACAGGGAAGTCAACTATGCATGGGAGATGCGCATTGTTTTGTCTAATTGGGTTGATCCTCCTCTCAACAACAATGGTTCAGCCGATGATTAACCTGCTGGTTAGCGAAGATTTGTGGCTCTCGAATTGTGAGATAAGATTACACTTTGCCGTCTAATGAAATTTCGAGATTGAAATTTTTCACTGATTAGTATGGTATTTATTTGAAAGAATTGATGTGTCTGAATCTGCATCGACTGTTTTATTGCTAGGTCTAGCTTCCTGTTTATAGGCTTAAAATCTTCGACGTACCAATGTGCAATGTGAAAATCAACAGTGCGATTTTCGTTATCTCACGAAGCGTTATATTTTGAGAGGCTAAATGGTGAAGGAAACCACAGCCTTAATACACGGTAAGATTTGGTTGACCTTCTTTGGATGTCTACTGCGTTCTGCATCATCGGTGTCTCTACGATTACGTTTGAAGTCAGCAAACCAACGTTTTATTGTTGTTTCTGAATTTATTTCGCGCTCAATTTTTTCGAAGACGACTTAACCGATTTTAACAAACTTAGGCTCGTTCAAAACCTACTATTGGGCCATTGATCAAGTTCGAAAATCAAATGACCATGGCTTCTGGTTCCGGAGATATAATGGTATAAATGACGTAACCGACAAAAAGAGTTTTTGTTTTCGCGCTCAATTTTCTGTAAAATAACTGAACGTCTAATCTCACTAACGCTTAATCAATTTTCCTGTATATGGATTAGCCAATTTCAATAATTTTGGGCTGTGGGTAGATTTCGAAGATCATATGGCTGACATTGCAAGTTTCGGAGATATAATCACACAAGTGACATAATAAACAATATTTTTCTGTCCGTATAATCACGTTCAAATGTTTTATTGCTGATACGCTTGGTTTGAGAAATGGTTCCGAATATGTGACTCAAACGCTGAAGCTTGCTTTTATGAACCACCGGAATCAATCTGCATAAATTGGTGTCAAAAATGAGCCTAAATTAGCCCATTATGTCCTAGCGTATATCATACGTAAAAATAACTTCAAAACATGTTTACTGTGAAACTGCAATTTTCAACAGCTATACGATAACCAATGGGGCAAAGATTTTTTAATGAGACTGTGTCGATAAAAAAGAAAGGCATTATCACAGCACTAGGTGGATTAAAAATAGTTGTTTTTGTAGTTGCATGTGGAAACCTTATGTACCGTTAAAAGTTTTCTTTGATTTGATAAGATGCATCAGTTGCCCAGTTTTGTAAATGTTAAAATAAACAATTTTTGATATCAAAATGCATTATATGATCCTTGTGTTTGAAAACGACGCTATGCTTAAAAATCAGTAACGTTTTGATGAGACAAACTCGAAAAAAGCCCTTCTACCACACGGAGCGCCATCTTCGTTTGAAACGACGGAAACTTTTCTACCGAAAGCTTACACCGTTAATGTTTTGAGAGCTTTACACCGTCGACGGTTTAAGTTCGGTAGGAGCTATGAGGAAGAGGCAGACACCACCCCAGCTGCAGTGATGAGTTGTAACACACCGTACTCGAAAGTACCAGTAAAAGCGATGACTAATAATTATCACGTTGTTCCGGGCTGGTCAGATGCCGCTGCCGTTGGATTAGGAATAAATTAGCCAGAAGTATGGCTGGCGAGTGACTTACAATATAACCGAGCTGTAGGAGAGATAAACCCTTCGGCTGAATGCGATTACAGGCCAGGAACTTTTCCCATGTAAACAGGCGAACCCGGGTGATCACACTCTGTGCTACCGAGGGTTTCATTATGTCGTAAGCCCCTCTGCAGCGCATCTTTAATGGGAATGCAAATGAGAACTGACGGTTGGGGCAATTGCAGGTCTGTCGGATGGCGATATTGTTGGGGAAACGTGTGAGATAGATGAATTTGTTTTGTACCATTTTGTCCGAGTGGTAAGTTGGCCTACTGCAAACGAACTCCGATGGATGAGAAAATATGTTCAATTATAGGGTTTATCATTGAATGCGGTTCCTATGCAGAATCTACTGATGTGTGAACAAACGAGCTAGTGTAGAATGAAATGATTAGGAAAATCGTGTTCCTTATGTTGACAATCTGTGTATGATTAATGACAATCTTTTATTATACGTTGACATAAAAGTAATTTTGAGTGTTAAATAATTCAAATATAACCTGAAAGGAAAATGATAGATATTCTAGATTCTGGATAAAGACTTGTAGAATTGAGAAAAAAAATCAAATGGATGACCTAACACTACGATTTCAAGTTCACGATCAAGACATTTGGACGAAGCAAGGTTCCCAAACAAACTATTTAATGCAAATTAACTGATTGTTAATAACGACATCCAAAAGCGGGGAAGTCACGCACCGGTAGGTTTTTGTTGTTTTCATTTCGCGACCATGACGCATGAATCCGAATCATAAAACAAATTTCGTACATGGGACTGGCGGACACTCAGAAAAAAAATCCGTCGCCTACTTTTCAATGTCGGAAGCGCGTTCGCAGCGCTGCACGTGGATCGGTTCTATATAATTTGACAACGGCCATCATTCGAAACATGTCTTGGCGAATTGCGTGTGGAATCGATTTATGTTTATGATTGATTATTTTTTTTGTGTATGGTTATTGCATGACCATCACGACGATTTCGTTTCTTCATTCGTTCACTGTAGCCGCCCAGCAAGTGTTCGCTCAAGGTTCCGTTGAATTAAAACTAAAGGGTGATTTTTTAAGAGCTTGAGAACTTTTTTAAACAATAAAACGCATAAAATTTGCAAAATCTCATCGGTTCTTTATTTTAAACGTTAGATTGGTACATGACATTTACTTTTTGAAGATAATTTCATTTAAATGTTGACCGCGGCTGCGTCTTAGGTGGTCCATTCGGAAAGTCCAATTTTGGGCAACTTTTTCGAGCATTTCGGCCGGAATAGCCCGAATTTCTTCGGAAATGTTGTCTTCCAAAGCTGGAATAGTTACTGGCTTATTTCTGTAGACTTTAGACTTGACGTAGCCCCACAAAAAATAGTCTAAAGGCGTCAAATCGCATGATCTTGGTGGCCAACTTACCGGTCCATTTCTTGAGATGAATTGTTCTCCGAAGTTTTCCCTCAAAATGGCCATAGAATCGCGAGCTGTGTGGCATGTAGCGCCATCTTGTTGAAACCACATGTCAACCAAGTTCAGTTCTTCCATTTTTGGCAACAAAAAGTTTGTTAGCATCGAACGATAGCGATCGCCATTCACTGTAACGTTGCGTCCAACAGCATCTTTGAAAAAATACGGTCCAATGATTCCACCAGCGTACAAACCACACCAAACAGTGCATTTTTCGGGATGCATGGGCAGTTCTTGAACGGCTTCTGGTTGCTCTTCACTCCAAATGCGGCAATTTTGCTTATTTACGTAGCCATTCAACCAGAAATGAGCCTCATCGCTGAACAAAATTTGTCGATAAAAAAGCGGATTTTCCGAATGGACCACCTAAGACGCAGCCGCGGTCAACATTTAAATGAAATTATCTTCAAAAAGTAAATGTCATGTACCAATCTAACGTTTAAAATAAAGAACCGATGAGATTTTGCAAATTTTATGCGTTTTATTGTTTAAAAAAGTTCTCAAGCTCTTAAAAAATCACCCTTTAGAAACAGCTGAGAATTTTATCGCATCAGTAAGCAGACGTTTGAAGATCAAATCGCCCGTCCATAACGAGTCAAATTATATGGCTAATGTTGTTGTGTGGTCATGCAAACTTGGTTCAATCGACTGCGACAACGCTTGCATACAGGTGTCTGAGGCAATGAAACAAAATAAAAACTTTAGCCTTGATGTAATCAATGTAATTCCTTGGTGACGGAGTGTTCATTCAATGATGTATACAGTATAATCTTGAAAGCCTGTATATGTAATTAACTCACGGAGTTAAAACTAGAATAAACGAGCAATTATGAATTGTCAGTCTAGCAACGCAAAACATACACAATTACATGAGCTGTAAACTTTTTCGTTTAGTCGTCCGGATTATCTTTCCTGATTGAATGATTAAGAAGAAGCATACGGACACAAAACACAAACCAATCACAAAATAGCAATTTTGTCGTTGTTGTTTTTACAATGGCTGATTAAATTTATGTTATTGATGTAAATATTAACCAGCTAGTCAAAAACCTTATAGTTTTTTAATGCTGTCAGTTGTCTGCGAATAAAGACAGCAAAACGCAAACACATCCAGCTGATTGTCCAGTTTATAGTTGACAATTTTACAAATGTCACTTCCATATGTACAGTGTCGGACAAAACAATAAGAACAGTAGCAGTTGAAAATTCTGTATTACTTTGATAGGCGAACTGTAAATAAACAATCGACTTGTACACATTTTTGTTTTTGAGCATTTCTAAACTATAACAGAAATTAATTAATACAAAATGGGACAGAACTGTCACAGCTCTGATCCGCAACGATTGGAATGAGGCAACCAGTCTAAGCTAAAAAAACCATTGGTCCAGTTTGTCAGAATGCTGGGGTGATCGAAAACATTTGCGTACAATACCAATCATCGTCATCCAGTGCGGATGGCATTCGGATGATAGCTTTAAGGGAAGAAAAAACATGTTTTCAAATGAAAAATAAATCTAGTGGCGATAGAATTAATAGAAACTAAACCTACCTACACAGTTAGCAAGAAATCTGTAAAACTCCATTGCATCAGATGTAACAAAAGACATCTGATAGTTTATTGTTCTGAACTGAGAATTGAACTACACAGTTAGAAAGAAACCCTTTAAATTCCACTGCATCAGGTGTAACAAAAGACATCTATTATATATAACAGAATATTAAGTGCGAATTGGAAATTACATGACTAAAAAATCAATGAAAAAAAGATTGGAAATCGACTGAGATTTGAACCGAGAATCATTAGATCCTAACGAACGTCCATGTAACGATTGAGTCACAGAAGCAGTCGTCTACCGGTTAGGTAAATGGTACATATTGAAAATTACGTGCTAAACAGATAGATCCCAATCAGTTAGGACGGAAAATCCATTTGATAGATAGAAAAAAGGGGTTTTATCTGGTTTGAAGTTTAGTGAGGTGGTGACGAATAGTGCGCACCTAAGCTTTTTGCGACAGGGGGAAGGGGGGAGGGATGTTGGAATGTGACGTCCAATATTTTCAACGAGCGCATTTTTGAAATACCTAATTATATTACTGCTTTGCCCTATTTCCTGAAAAAATCTCCACAATAAACGTTTACATTCTATAGGAAAACGTGTATTTGCTCATGTAAAAGCTTCTTCTTGTAAATTCGAAAATGAATTAAGCAGACAATCATTTCTGTTGTGATCAGCAAAAGTGCACGGAGGGGCGAGTAAATTAGCGAAATTAAAATTTTTTGCCTAATATGAGTAAAAAAAAGATGCCTTCAAACGGTTTAACTTAAGTTATGCACTGACAATTTTAGTCAATGCATATGAGTTTGGGTGCATCAATCGCTTGGAATTATAGATTTTTTAACTTTCGGAAATCTAACGATAGGTAGTAAGCAGATGCGGAATATAAACCGCACAAAGAATGAACGAATTTCAAAAAGCTTGTTTGGTCGGTCGCATCGAAGTTTCATGCTTCTTGATGTATTTAAAATTCATTCAGCAATACCATGCTGGCGGAATAATATCAATAAAACCAGCGAATAATATTAACATATATGCATGTTCAATCATAAAGCATGTCATGCAGCTGATTAATTTACCCTGTTTAGCTTGAATATCATACACAGAAGTAACAGCCCGGTGATTTGCAAACCAATTATTAAAAACAAACATCTCAATGGTAGAAAATAACATTATTTAGTCTGCATGAGAAAATAGCAACAAAATATAAAATTCTGTCATTGTAACATCAAAGTAAGAGCAAAACATTTATAGAAGGTGAATTTTTCAGTAATTTGATTTTCTAGCATTGCATCTAGTATATCATAAGAATATCTGGAACAACTGGATCAATTGTACTAATTGAAATTGGTATGCCTCATCAATAACGAAATAAGATATAAGAACAAATCTTGATGCTAAATAGATGAAATATCAAGAAAACATGAAGTATTGCTATGACAGCACAGGAACATCAAGACAAGATATGATGGAAAAATTTGTTATTATTTTGATTTTGGTTTACTATTACCCCGGAAGGAGTGCAGGTTTTGCTACGGCAATTCAAACGCGCCTTTCAAACGCAGCGCCTGCTGTGTGCTCAAACCCTGTGCTCCTGTTACTTCCATAAATAAAATTCATGTCAAAAAGCGTCAAATGTGGTGTGAAATATTTTTTTAAATTAATTTTGCAAGAAGCATTGCTATTGCGTAGAGAATGCTGTCAAATTAATAATATCAATCTGATTACGATTCAAACTTATTATTTTCATGAAACTTTCATCTAGCATTTATTGCTCTTAATCTAGTATTCATTTTATTACGAATGAAACAACGGTTGCGAAGTCGAACACGGGATGCATCAAACATGCATATATGTTATAACTACGTAAACCGTGCCGTAACGAAACCGGTATTTTCCCCAACTGTGTTGATAAGGAGTATTAAAAGAGCATTTCCCAAAGATACAAAATTGACAATATTCCATGATTTTGGAAAAGTCTTGGTTATAAATTCCTGTAGGATTGCTGTTGTTACTAATTTTCACACCTCTCAGCGGGGGATCAACGATTTCAGACGATATCTGATCAACTGATTTTGAAAAGATCAGATCAGAAGTGATCTTTATTGGAAAAGATCACAAGCGATCTTCTTCGGCAGAATCGACCTTCTCCGATTTGGATGAAACTTTGCAAATGGCTTCAGTATGGCAAAGTATAAGTTTTGAACCGATGGAGAGGTCAATCCGACCCACGACTGATTTTTTAAAACGCCGTTTGTATTTTTGCATTTCACAAAGATTGCCTTTTTCAAATCGTTGTAACTCGGAAACCATTAATTGTACAAAAATGGCGTTCAGGAAGAAGTTGTAGGGAATCGATCACAAGCGATCTTCTTCGGCAGTGATTTCGATTTGATGAGGTTTTGATCTTTATTTTCTCAGCCCTGTATGCTATACTGAGGAAATATACACTGAAGAAAAATTTTGATTTTTTTTCTCAATAATTATAAAATAATCCGAAAACGTTAAATAAAAAAAAATCATTTTATTTTATTGATAATTTTTATTTTAAAGCTGCTGTTAAGGTGAAATGTAGCGTCATAAAATGCGCGCAAAATTTTATTCGCTTCAGTTGAACGAACCGTCGCACAAAGCATACCAAGAAAAACGGACAAATAGAAACAAGAACTTTTTTCAACGATTGAGCGCAGTGGGTTTACCTCTCGTTATATAGACTTGTAAAAAATTTCTCAAAAGGAATGTATTCCAAGACTTCCAAACCCAGACATTTTCCTGGTGTGGATTCAGTATTCTCCCAATACGGCTCCGCCACTCCTTGGCTGCGAAGTCTGTTGAAACAAATGGTCATATTGAACAATAAATGTAATACCAAGACTTTGCATTGCTTGACGACGTTTATTCGAGTTGTTTATTATTATTGTTTGTATCACAGGTTAATGAACGATTATACTTGGCATGTATTCATTTCATTCAGTAGCTTGTCAATGTTGAAGTTTTAGTTTTGCTAAAAAAATTGCTACAATCTAAAATAATACCTGTTTTACGATATTACACAGCCAAGCATTATTGCTTCAGCAACATCAATGCATTGAACACAACAGAGTTGGACATTATTAGCATTATAAATTACAGCTACTTAGAAAATAAACGATTTCTTACAATACTCATTTTATTGTATTCAACTCGTTTTTATTTCAACACAAAACCCAATACTGCATAAATTCGCGTCATTATTTGATATGTAATTTTTGCTCACGATATAATGCCACCGTGCCCACCTTGCATTTCTCACACCACCTCAATACGAAACAGCAGCGTGCAAGCAATAAAAAAAATGCGGAAAAGTTTATGTAAACTTTTTCAAATTTCGGTTGTTTTAGCTAAAATTTTATAATTTTGAGTTGCATTTTCAGATTCTTTGTGAAATTCTGCTACAAACACTACTTTTCAGTTCTGAAATCATCCCCGTGGAACGGAACAGTTACCGTTTATACATTTCAAAAACCAATTACGGCTCGGCAAAGCAAAATTTCAAAATTCTAAGAATACTTAGTTATGATGAATTTGATTTCGAAAACTTAAGTGTTTTTGGTTTTTCGAAAATCGGTCTAGTTTTTGAATAATTGATCAAAAACGCGATTTTCGCATTCCGCTACATTTCACCTTAATAGCTATCCCATCCGTGCCTTTTGAAAAATGAAGAAGTTACAGCTAACACAATTTACAGATATATTCGAAATTTCAAATTTGATTTGAAAAAGGCAATTTTGTGAAATGCAAAAATACATACGCCCTTTTTAAAAATCAGTCGTGAGTCGGATTGACCTCTCCATCGGTTCAAAATTTATGGTTTGCCATACTGAAGCCATGTGCAAAGTGTCATCCAAATCGGAGAAGGTCGAGTCTGATGATCTGCTAAGCATTTCTGGAATTGCTCATTTTTGACTGTCGTATCGATATGAAGTTAACAGGGAAGGTCAAATGTAGCCGAATGAAGTTAATATGGCCAAGTCTCAATGTTTATTGCAAGTAAATGATGAGATGAGTGAGATGCGCATCAATATGTACTGCGCACTATTACCCACCATTCCCCTGCGCTGCATGTAAAATCGGTTGGAAACAAACTTAATATGTAATATTCTTTTGATGTAGTGCACAGTTTTGTTTTCTATACAGAGGTGCAAATCAGAAACTCAAGGAAAAATACATGTAGAAATATGTTCAGGTTTTGAATTTTCACCATTTGATTGGAAATTATTTTATGCTTCGATTTGAATGTATCAAGCCACGTATTTTCTTCTGATCTTCCAAATCTTCCCGTTGGTTGTCAGAAATCGCTATTCTGTGACGACACAAGTCTGTTAGCCACAGGTAGAAAACTATAAGTGATCTGCAGTCGCATACTAAGAAGCTTGAATATTTTCAGTGATTATCTGTCAAAATGGAAAATTAAACCAAATGCAGCAAAAACGCAATTAATTATCTTTTCTGATAAGCAAAGAGAATCTTTTCTTAAACTCTTACGGTCACGATGGTTTTGAAGAAATAAGCTATCTCTTGATCATTTAATGCAGAAGTGAAGCTGTAGGGAAGCATACGAATCTATTGTCGTTTTCGCTTGAGAAAACTGAAACTGACCCAAGGTAGTTTCATCGAACAAACACTTTTCACGAAACTGTGCTGGGTTCGCACTTAGCAACGAGGGTTTGAGCAAACCTGATATAAAAACCAAGTTTGAAACTGACTCGATTTTCAGTTCAACAACGTTGAAACTAGGTTCGAAACTAGATTCAAACAAACAGCAGTTAGAGTGAACACTGGGTTAGGTCGTTTTCACCTGAGAAATTTGCGAGTATCCCAGCATAAATTTTAAGTGCTTAAAATTTACTTCTAATTTAAATAAGATGAACTTGATTAACTATTGAAATCGAAGAACTGCAGTAATGGTAGAGAACTTAATGCTATAAAAATAAATGCATGCTTGCAAAACTTGAATACAAGTTTCGCGAAGAGAAGCTTAAACATCGAAATACATTACGCTAGTTAGCACGTAGGTATAATTGCATATATTTGGGCTATTGGTGTAATTTCGTAGGATACAAGATAAACACGAATCATGGCAAACAAAGTCTGGGCTCGCGTTTTCAATGCTGGTTTTTAACACACCGAGGTCTTTTTTACGCGGAGGATACGTACCGTGTAAAAAACCAGAGAAAAACGTGGGTAATGTCAGAGACATAACCGGATGTCGTGAATACGAAAACAACTGACATGTTCCTTAACACTTCCGAATATCAATTAGTTGATCAGTTGTATGAATTATGCAAGCATTCCCCTTTTTCACATTTTTCGCAAAAACAATGAAGGCTTCACTTGATCTCGATTACTGTGAATTTCACACAGCGGAAAGTGCATAAATCTTATCAAACTGTTCTAGATTTGCACTAAACCTAGGATATTTACCTTCGATTTGCGAGCAAGAAATCCTAACAGTTTTTTTAGAAAACATTTAGAGCCATTAGAACGGCTGATTTTGTGCGATGCTCTCCACCGTTGTCCTCTTTTCGTTGTTTTTTCACCAATGCAAACGACTGGCAGCTGTAACGTAATCGCTCTTGTCGGAAGCGAAACTAGCTTTGGAAACGACACAAAATACATCTGCTCGCAATGGCGATAGAATCCAAACTGATCCAATTTTTATTAGGAGGTTTCTTTTTACGTGATTTCGTTGGTAGCTTTTTCACTAATGGGCGGTCCTAACGACTATAAAAATAGCCGCATATAGAATTTTAACGTCGATTATTTCATTTCGGAAACTATGTACTACTGTACTATTGAAATGCTTCAATGCTGTTGCTATACACGTTTAAGTTGAAAAATTTCGATTCTATTGGTAGTTAGATTATAGAAATCCTTTCACAGATCACTGAGCTATGAGCTTTAAAAATACGAGAAAGGCAATTATCCTCTTTGATACTCGTTTATACTAAACATTTCAGAAAAGTTTATTTTGAATTATTTCAGATAATGTCACACAATTGAAAATTTTATCATAAAATTGTGATCATATTTCCGATGACATGTAGCAAAAATTATGTTGATTCATTAGATACAACAAGAGATATTCACGATCAAAAACGTATCACTCTCTCAGAGGGTACATTTTGAAAAGGCGCCCCATAGTAAAGTAAGTCGTATTAACGACAAAATCCAAACAAACGTATATAAGAAAAAACCGCGTGTAATAGATCAATCGAAGGAGACTTTCGTGCAATCGCGCATTCAAAAGCATAGCGATTGGTTGAACTGTTTGATTAATCATTAGAAATATTGGTAACCTTGTTCAACATTAATAGCTCGAACAATGCGTCAAAACTAAGTTGGGTTTTGCTTCAAGCAAAATCGATATCAGTCAGCATAGGAATTTGTGTGACTACGACCACTACGTACAAAGATTTTAAATTTATTCATTTTTTTAACTAATTCATCCGAAAACAAAAAGATAAACATACTTCTATTCAACAAGGTCGTTTTGTGAGTCGTGTTTTACATTCAGAGTAGTTTAATGGACGAAAGCATATCCCCGAATAGAAGAAACTATGGGCTCGAGGTTCGTTTAAATAGTATAGTTTTTTTCGTAAATCTTCAGCTAATTTACTTATGAGTCTATTTTCTGTTTGCTTTAGCGTAATAGCGATACCAACCAATTACAAGACGGGTAATACGTGTCAAAAATAGTAATACAAAAAATTTTAATTTCAATATTTCACTATATTGAATTACATTAAATTAATTGGACTGATATGCGGGTACTTCGCATTTGGGACAGACGAGAGTTGATATATTTCTCACATTTTACTGAATAAACCCTACAATTTTTATGCAATTTTTGAAAGGGTTTTAAGGATAAGTTTCATCCATCAAACTAATTTAAAACTGGCGAAAATCGATATGAGACTAATATGCGAGTATGGGCAGTTTAGTTGTACCGAATTAGATTCAAAATAATGAGTAAAATCAGTTATTTCGGAATCGCGTGGTTTTCCGTGTGTGAAGGAAAAGCTATTCACGATCCTGACATTGTTTAAGCCTAGCGGACAAATTACTTAATGTTAAAACAAATCTGCTTCGGAAAAAAACTAGGTCACAAGATAACACCAAGAGCCGACCGCAAACTCATTAGATTGCTATCGAAAACTAGGTAAACCGCAAACCTCCCTTTGTAATATCTATTCCGAACAACACAACCGAAGCAATGCACATTTCTCGAAACAACAAAAGTCACGTTTTGCTTCAGCGATAATGATACATGCATCCGTGCTTTTTCTGCTAATTTCAAACCCTACAACACTTCATAGTGAGCATTTTCATCACACCAGGTTTTTTTCCCTTCCATCACCAACTCATCAACTCCGGTCGACTGACCAAACGGTTAGCCTCCGATCGTACACTGGATGCTGCCTGTTGAACGACGGTTCCTATTTGCATAGAGTAAAATCTGAGAACCCCGTCTATGTTGAATCAGGTGGATTTACTCTGCGGAGCGCACCAACAAAAAAGTACATAACTATTGAAGTAACGATCACAGCCCGGCCCCCTTCTCCGAGGTTCGTTGTAGATGTCCATTCAACAGTCGGTTTCCATTTAACGGCGGCAGTATGTGCTTCGAAGATTCTTTGTTGAAATGGAAATCGTACACGTATAGTTAGTCAGCACACAAAACTCGTGGAGTCAGACAGAAACCGCAGCATCGCCGCGCCGGTGCTAATTGCACTCGCGACCTGGATAAGGGTTCGCGAAAAATAAAGCAGTCAGTACACACAGAGAAGAAAAAACACGATAGCTTTTTGGCACTGAGAAGGCCCTCGGACGGCGAGTGCCAATTAGGTTGAAATGATCCGTCACTACCGCGCACCATTGTTGGGGATGATGATGATGATGATGACATAGGCTCTCGCTTAGCTCCCCGCAACCTTTAACCTCGGACCAGTGTTCCCAGTGCTAGTGTTTTTATGACCCTAAAAGTTGATACCACCGTTTTGACATACAGAATTTCGAAAAGATGGCTTTAGAATGGTAAAATTCACAATAAAGAAAATGAGATTTGAGGTATACTATCATGGGAAAGGAAAATCACGCAAGATGAGAGATTTTGGGAGCATCAGCTAATCGTATGACATCAAGGGACAGGTAGGGTCTGACACTGTTGAAAAATCATTCTTTGTATTATATTATAGTAAAACATTTCAGAAATGTTTTGTCAAATTTTCAAGCCTATCGGAACAAAATTCTGTAAGTTATGAACCTTTATCTTTTCGTCTTTCGTCTACGTCTTTCTGATTAATTGAAATTACAATTAAAATCGAGTTCTTTTTTGCGCATTAAAATTGTATCAATTAGTATTGTATTATATGAACTAGAGTTTGTACCCACTCGGGCAAAAAACGGTTAAGATGCATTTGCTCCTTAAGCAAATCTTCAAGTTCTCGTATCGAAGGTCGAATTTTGCACTGCCTGAAGTCAACAATTGGATTTTCGATGTCGTTCTATTGTTCACTACACAATACTGTACTTGGTTTCTTTAGTCCCGAACGTAAGCGGTTTTGTTTTATCGACTGACTTGGACGAGATGTGAAAGCGAATTGAGAGTATAACCTTATCAAAGTGAACATTTTGCTTGGACGACGATTGGCCTCGCTTGGTGCGTCTTTTTTGCAATTAGGATTTTTTTAATAAATCTCCTTTTGCGTCACCATGCATGCAAAAACGACTTCTTTTCCTACCTGTCCAATAATATTTCGGACATGGTGATATCACCGTTGGATATCTCTCGGATTCAATTCGAACGGCACCCAATTTCAAACCTTTTCGATGAATTCCAGAACTTCAGGCACAAATGAATGGCTTTTTGTGTCCCACCCAATGCACTCAGTTCTTCTTGCGTCTGTCACGGCACGTGAAGCCTTGTATTCCTCGAGTGTAAAAAGTTTTGGCCTTCCGAAACGCTCCTTGTATTTTACTTCACAATTACCACACACCGACTTTCCAATATATAGACTGTGCCGTTCATTATAAATACACCTAGTATTGCCAGCAATTTATAACTGCTTGAGAAATTAAATGACATTCTGACTGCGCTCTTTGATTTACTTATAACCTAATTCAGTGTTGTCAATTTAGTTTACCTAAATGGTAAAAGTGCAAAAATTCGAGGTTCTACTCTCGAATAGAGGAAAGGAATTGTGCAAAAACTGTGTCATTTATAAAATTGGTCAAAGAAGAAAGTGAGACTGATGGAACGGTACAAACTGCACAACGAAACTACGGAGAATCATGTTCTTTCACTGACTTGCCGAGACGTGGTAGTAAACCCGTAGCCCGTTGACCCTGTAATCGACCGGAAAACTCGATTATTGGACTAAGCCGAGACCACAGTTCTACACTTCGTCCAAAAATAACCACAATGTTTACAAATCGGTGACAACTATCAACACCGACAACTTGGGATACAAGCTTATGATGTGGTAAGCAATATGCGTGTGTGTAAAAAAAATTCTCGACCGTTAATTATGATAGACATACCAAAATCACCTGTAAAGAATGTTGTCAAAACTACAGTAGAATTTATTCAAGATATTAGAGATGATCAGGTTTCTGGTGTTTGAACACGAAAACAGAACCGACCGGTTCGAGTTTGGGCTCAGGTTTAGAAAAAAAAAATCTAGTTCGAATTAGGTACGGATAAATGTTATTTTTTTAGGGTCAGGATTAAACAATTTGTATACCCGATAAGTAGGCGTATAGAAAAATATGTAGGTCGGCTTGTGTTGTCATATCTGTGAAGGAAATAAACGTGTTTATAGATCATAATTTTTTTGATTATAAAATCATGAATAATAGTAATGATTTCATGAGAAAACAAAAAGAATTTTTACCGTGACAAAATGAATATCGTTTCAGCAAAAAATGTGCGGTATGCTTTGACGAAACGTAATGGACAACATCTGTGTAGAACAGAGCTAATTTTCCTAACAAAAGGTGTTGTCATTAGGAATGTTTTTGAAATACAATTGCTTTTATTCTCTTCAGATAGTATAGAAAAAATCAAAGTCGATTCATATCCCAGGAGCAGTTTTCAAACGAGACTAAGTTTGTTTAAATCGGTTCAGCCATCTCCGAGAAAATTGTGCGGAGAGAAATATCTTTGAAAAGTGCATACACATATACGCACACAGACATTTTCCGATCTTGTCGAGCTGATTCAAATGGTAAATAACACTAGAGGTTTCTGGAGCTCCGATCAAAATTTGATTTTTCTGGCAATTCTACTTTTCTATAAAAAAAAAACAAAATATTTAATTGCCTCAACTGGTCAACGTTTCGAAAGATTATTTCTTCATCTTCAGGGTGAAGCGAATTCAAACATCATCAAACTTCTGTACCAGTTATTGTGAATGTTACACTTTACTTGATAAAAAATTTTTGTAGTTGGTTGACCCTGGTGATCAAAGAATACAACCTTCGATATGTTGACCAGTGACGTCGAATAAACATTTTTCAAAGCAACAAATGACATATCATTGTTTGGTCTAGTCTGAGAGGAACGAGATAAGTTCGCATTGCTACTATCATATTTTTCATAACCTTTCAATTCTACTATATATCACGTCACTACACTTTTTCACTATGCAGTGAAAGGTGATGAAACATATTATTCTTGTGAAGTTATTCGTCAAAATGACCCTATTATTATTGTCTATAGAATGAAACTTTGAAACTAATACCATTCGACGTCGTACATTTCAATAGCATGATAGTCGCCATAGCTGACTGTCCCCAGAACTCGGATGTTGATGGTTTCTCTACTTAACTGAAGGACGACGACTCATTAGACTCTTCCACAGGTATTGGTATATTGATTTCGATGGTTATAAGGTCTAGGATTCATTATAAGCAAGCTGTGCAACCAATGAAATATACTTGATATAACAAGTTTTATAAATTTTCAGGTACACATAAGAACATAACAATTTAGATTGTGTGTGTTGAACTCTGGGCAACCGACCGCTGAGAGCGGATAATGTGAGTGTATACTAGGAATACATAGGAAAAAGATTAGATAAAAGGGAAAATTCAACAAACGGGTGTCAAAAAAAACAACCGCTCGATTCCTGTTTAAAGCATCTCATTTATCTGAACCCAATTCATACGAAATTGTGGATGGATTGGAAAAAAAAGTTGATGAAAAATCGAAAAGACTGTAAAACTACACTGTACTGGAATCCGAAATTAAAAAAAAAAACCGAAGAGCTACCGGATTTTCGGTGACCCTACAGACTGATCTGTACATCTAGCGACACTGGACACAAGATCGCATCATCATTCGGTGTATTCACAGGTAGATGCTAATGAGTTTCATCCTTTCCCTTTGTGTTGTTTTTTTTTCTGCATGTCTCCCGTAGCTTGTTTTGATTATGACACTCGTAGATTTAGTGAAAGATTGGGCCAGAACTCGCGGTTGGGCCGGTCTTACGTGATAGGTGAATGGTTGGCTGTTGAGTGCTATAAGGTACTGATATAATTACGCTAGCAAATTCAGCTCATTACTTCAAAGTTTAATGACCGAATGGCAGCTTATGTAGGTAATAGTTTTACTTCTCGTAATAGGAGACACAGGTGAATGGCAACTTGTTTGTACGGACTCTGATTGATCGTTTTTTTTTTGTTTTAATCAGATGGATTCAATCTTCAACAAGCTTTGACGTTTCATGGAAGATGATTCGTTGGTTTTCGAAACGTCCAATTAATCACTCAGTGAAAGTCGAACAAAAATCAACTTTGATGTGTTATTTGGATAGATGATGAACAACAAACTCATCCCACTGACTCAGTTTTCAAACCAGTCGTGAAAAAAGTAATTCACGCTTGGTTGTCAACAAGAAAAATCAGCCGCCACGATAATTTGGAAAGCATTTTATCATACAGACAGCAATCGCTGCATGACTTATTTCTTGTTTCCCATATAATAATGGAATAAGTTATTTTTCTATTATGCGTGGTTTGGTCTCATAGCCACGTCTTAAAATTTGGAAATAATATAATTATAATTCGAATAATTTCGAATAATTTTTGAACTATTCAATACATTTGCACTAACAAATCTGATGTGTACTATTTTTTTTTCAAATCAAAAATTTCTGACTATTGCTTTAATTGTTTGGGACCTTTAATGGAAAATAAAAGTTGGTCGGACGACATACGCGATGAATTCAGTACAGACAAAATTAGGAAGCTTTTTTTAGCAAACTGTAACAAGAAACTTAATAGAAACCCGAGAAGCAACAAACAAAAACTAAAACAAAACGAAATAATAGTTTGAAAATTTTAGTGGAGTACTGTTGAATAACAAAGTAATAGAAGTAAAAAGCAAGAATAAAAACTGAATTTGAAAGATAAACGTATAAAACATAAAAAAGAATAAAGCAAATACCGAGACAAATAAATAGAAAGAAGAAGTAGAGAATGAACATAGAAGTAAAACTAATTTAAAAGACACAATTAAACAGAAGTACCAGACTAGTACCCGCAGAAAGAAAAAGAAAAAGGTGAAATTAACAAAATAAACAAAATAGCATAGCGAAAAATAGGAACATTTTGGGGGTCGGCTCTGGAGTTTATGTGAGATGTCACAGTTCCTGGCAACCTAGTAGCAATTGGGACAACACAGGCTGAAGAAACGTTCCGTTCTCCAGTTGAAAAAAAAAAGGATTAAGCACTGTCAAATGAGATGAATAACTAATGAAAAGTAAAACATGAAGCGTACGCAATGAAAAGTTATCTGAAAAGGGGAAAAAATAATATAGTAGACATAGGAACGGTGAGTCATTAGTCAAGAATAATGAATGACGTACAAACTACTCCTAGTAAAGAATGACCAATAATAGACGGGTGAAGCATGGTGAGAATAGAATTGCAAAATAAAAATCGAAGAAGAATAAAAATCGAGTAAAAAATTACAAGTGGTGATTGGTAAGTAAAGATTTACGAACACAGAATAACAAAGACGACGAGGACGAGTACATAGCAACTAGTAAAGAATGGCGAATAAACACTGATGAGCACATTCAGATTAATAAATGAATGCTGGTGTTTATTTACTGTTTGTTAGTAATTATTGTTCAGCATTTACTCATTATTAAATAGTAAAGATTAAAGAGTCAAGAGTAAAGTGTAAAAAAGCGTAAAGAGTAAAGAGTAAAGAGTAAAGAGTAAAGAGTAAAGAGTAAAGAGTAAAGAGTAAAGAGTAAAGAGTAAAGAGTAAAGAGTAAAGAGTAAAGAGTAAAGAGTAAAGAGTAAAGAGTAAAGAGTAAAGAGTAAAGAGTAAAGAGTAAAGAGTAAAGAGTAAAGAGTAAAGAGTAAAGAGTAAAGAGTAAAGAGTAAAGAGTAAAGAGTAAAGAGTAAAGAGTAAAGAGTAAAGAGTAAAGAGTAAAGAGTAAAGAGTAAAGAGTAAAGAGTAAAGAGTAAAGAGTAAAGAGTAAAGAGTAAAGAGTAAAGAATAAAGAGTAAAGAGTAAAGAGTAAAGAGTAAAGAGTAAAGAGTAAAGAGTAAAGAGTAAAGAGTAAAGAGTAAAGAGTAAAGAGTAAAGAGTAAAGAGTAAAGAGTAAAGAGTAAAGAGTAAAGAGTAAAGAGTAAAGAGTAAAGAGTAAAGAGTAAAGAGTAAAGAGTAAAGAGTAAAGAGTAAAGAGTAAAGAGTAAAGAGTAAAGAGTAAAGAGTAAAGAGTAAAGAGTAAAGAGTAAAGAGTAAAGAGTAAAGAGTAAAGAGTAAAGAGTAAAGAGTAAAGAGTAAAGAGTAAAGAGTAAAGAGTAAAGAGTAAAGAGTAAAGAGTAAAGAGTAAAGAGTAAAGAGTAAAGAGTAAAGAGTAAAGAGTAAAGAGTAAAGAGTAAAGAGTAAAGAGTAAAGAGTAAAGAGTAAAGAGTCATGATCACCATCTTTTAACGTCTCAATATTGAAAAATCATCAATCGAAACAAATCTAGACAAGAGGCAGCTTAATGGGAACACTCGAATGATAGTATCTATCCGGCATATTGAACCACACAGTTGATTGAGTCGGGTATGAAATTCCAACTTCCTTATACATTGTTGAATGCCTCTAAATCTTACCATTATCATCGATTGGGCGCCGGTTCCGTACGGCAATCTTACAGCATCCGATCTCATCATCTCACTTTCGGTTTCATCGATGGCGGCCATCAATCCGATGGGAACCTGAATTCGACGGTGCTATATGAGTTGGTTTGGCGGTATTTTCTTCCAATTAAATGCTGTTGCTGGTGCGCTGCCCGCAGATTCAAGTGGTACGCTTGATTTGGCTTGGTTCCGACATTGCTGCGGGGTGGTAATAGGGAAGAAGTTTTCCTTTCCACATTTACCTCTGCGTGTAAAGATGATGACTCAATGTTTTATTTGGTTTTTTCTCTTGTTTCACTTTTCTCTTGCTTTATGAAATTTTATTCGGGTTTCGTGTTGGCAGTGAAAGTGAAATTGATTTGGAAGAGCGTGCAGGTGATGCTGTAATTTAATTTATTCTGTTCTACGCACATTCCGAGCAAAATTCGAAAGCTTATTCAATTGTAGGATTTTATAACAGCAAATGGAAACGAACTGTTGACATTGAATGTTAGCAACCGAAGGACGGAACAGTTGGCAAATGTCTATGAACAATCGGTAGATTCGAGTCGGTTACATTAAATCATATTACAAAAGTCGCCAAAAAAAGACAACGATCGAAATGCACATCACAGCGAGACTTACTGAAATCAATTAATTAGTGTCCACTTTCGAATCTACACCTGGCGACGAATGAAAGCGACCAAACTAAAACCCCTGCCAGCCTGACTTCGTCGAGACCACCTTGCAGACGGTAGGACAAAACTGCAATCATATCGTAGCACTGCGGGCGGAAATAAGCCGGATCGTGTCAACCGAAACACATTCGGGCTTCAGGTTTCGAAGGGCACAATTAGCGCTGGACTGACAGAATGATCGACGTCGACGTTGTGCCGATCGTGAGCACAACTAAGCTAATGTTGGGGGCCACGATTGGATTGATTTTACGCCCATTGGTGAGGGGCTTTGCTTGCTTGGAGTTACATTCACTCGGCGGGCGGAAGTGTGGCATTTTATGTTGCGCTGAGCTTTCAGTCATTAACGAACAACCTTCAAAGATTTAGAGCCGTGTTGTTTTAAGTGAGTCTTGTTTTTTTTTCAATTTTGCTGGCGACGATCATATTGCAATAATCAAGCAATGACACAACGGATTCGGTTGAGACTACTGAAGGCGATGTTGTCAGGTGTGCTGCTTGATCACGTGGATCGGAGCTAGTTGTGAGCTGTGCGGTGTCAACTCGTGGAGATTTCGGATTAACTTGAGTTTTCACGCTGATGTTGCATCAAACATATGGGGTTCACGATGAACACGAGAGGGACGGCAAATAATAATTCACTAAATTGTATTTTACGGCTTCTAAGCGTTCAGTTGTAAGTTTGAATGACCTTCCAGGAGTACGTTAGATTCTATGGAAGGAAAATATACTAGAGCTAACCAATTTTTTTTAGTTTCCAATGACCTTGATAGGAAAATTCAGAAAAGATTGTTTTATCTGGAATCGATATGAAGTGTGTTTTCTTAGCCGTTGAAAGTTTAGACATTTCTATTAACTAGTTCCAGTACTTGGACTCGGGCCAATTATCATTCATTATTTTACCTCCCGATCTCATCTGTGCGTAATTCTATGGTTATAACTTTTCAATGTAAGATTCCTCGCCAGGTAGTCGGGTTGATTCTGTTGAAGAAGTTCAGCTGAACCGGTTTTTTTTTTCGCTGTTTCCCTACATCTTCTAACCCAGTTCTAAAGAATCATTTTCACATCGCCTCGGGTAAAGCGGTGTGTGAATTTGCATTTGAATTTGAAGCAAATAGAAAAAAAAACAAATCATGAAGCTGTAATCTGTGCTGTTTTGTTGTAGCACACAGTCAAGTAAGTGCACGATACGCTTGGCTCCAATCGCGGGTACCAAGGTCTGTTCAGTTCTAGGCACGATGACTCAGCCAGGTCTAGGTAGCATGAGTTTCCAATTTACACTTGCAAGGCATAGCGTGCTGAATAAACGGTTTCCCGGATTCTAGCCTCGTCAAGGAAACGTGGTCCGGCTGTTGAAATAGATGGTTTCGTGTTCAATAGTTTCCGTCATTTATTCGATTAAAAAATCATACAGTACGGAATCATTCGATGCATGAGAAAACAATATTGGAGGAAATTTACAAACTGAACGCTTTTAAAAGAACATAATTGCGATATTTAGTTTTGATTCGCAAATTTATAGCTTTTTCTGAAATATCATTTATGTTGAAAAATATTTCCTCTGAAGTTTTTCTATCTTCAACGCATAATATTCAGAATGCTTGTAGAAGGAATTGTGTTTTGCCTCAAAATAGGTTTCACGTTTAGCAATTGCTTGCGATCAGCGAATAGCCAGTAGTCACTGGAGACCAGATCCGAAATATACGGTACGTGGAGAAGCAATTCGAAATGTAATTCGTTCAACTCAACCATTGTTGCCATCGATTTGTGAATCTGTGCATTGGCTTGATGAAACATAGGTTTGCTCTCCGACATATGAGGTCGTATTTTCTTGATGTTTGAATTCAAATTATCTTTCAACATTATGTAGTATTCGCTAGTGAACTTTTTACTTTCTCAAGACAGTCAATGAAGATTATACCATGTGCATCCAAAAATACTGAGGTCATAATCATTCCAGCCTTTGGGTGCTTCTGACAAGGTTCGCAGGCTATAGTCCACTCAGATGACGATCGTTTTGATTCCGGAATGAAGTGATGGATACGTGTTTCATCCATTGTCACATATCGTCGCGACGAAAATTCTGAATTATTACTTGTAAACATGGCCAAACACTGCTCTTAATCATCAACTCGTTTTTGTTTTTGATCGACTGTGAGTAAACGGGGTTGTCACTGTTGAAAAAGCTTTCTCATATTTTATTTTTATAAGATATTTTTTATTCAGGCCTATTTGCGTATAAGCTTTACGTGGACGATTGAGCCACGTTTGAGTTTTTAGCTAAAATTTTTTTTTGTATTGGATCTCGTTGTCACCCTTTTCTAGGGGGAGAGGAGCTTACATTTTCCTCCTGCGAGGATTGAGGAGCAGTTTGTTCGTGATTCGTCTCGTCATCCATTGCCGTGGTAATGTTGTTGATTTCGTTGCTAGTAGCTGTAGATGCGCCTTGTTGTACATTGTTTGCAGTTGCTGGTTGCTTGGATGGTAAGCTGTTAACTGCAGTTGGTGTACTTTGTTCTATAGGGGATACGTTGGATGGTTTCGTTGAAGGCGATACTTCACTGTTGTTGGTGACTGTCACAGGTGTACTGGTGTTGCTTGGGGTTGGTGTGAAGGAAGCACCGTTGTCCTTTGGTATAGTTGTCTCCTTGTCCGGTTTATCAAATGGCTTACCGTAGTGAACAGCTTTTTAGCAATATTGACATGTGGCTATCTGATTGTCATAGGTAATAAGTGATTTGCACGGAATTCTTGTATCCTGACCGAAAATCACATAATAAGGTGTAGGCTTCTTCAAGTGTATGCGTAATAAACGTACGCCATTTAGAATACCGGGGAAAAAAATTTTCCACTTTTCTTTTTCGATAGAGAGAATCTCTCCGTATTGGGACATAGTTTTGCGAATATATGAATCGGTGACGCTTGAGGGAAGATCATGCACACGCGCTTCTATAGCACTATCATCCATATATAATGGAATGTTGTACTTAATGTTCTCGTGCTCCACATTGTGCACATTGTTATTGTCTTTTGCGAATTGAATTGCATCCAACTCTTTATAAAACTAGATGTAAACAACATTATTGGTCTTATTGCATTGAAGTAAATGCACACGTTTAATGTCAAGATGCATTTGCTCCTTAAGCAAACCTTCAAGTTCTCGTATCGAAGGTCGAATTTTGCACTGCCTGAAGTCAACAACAATTGTATTCAATCGTGTCAGCGGTAGCTTTTGTTCGTTTGGTTCACTCATTTTCGAGGTCGTTCTATTATTCACTACACAATACTGTACTTGGTTTCTTTCGTAAGCGGTTTTGTTTCATCGACTGACTTGGATGAGATGTGAAAACGAGCTCCTAGCTTTCTCATAATCAAATGTTCATGCATAATTGTAAACAGACTGCCTTCTGATATCTGTACGACCTCAACTATCTCATGCAAGTTCAATTTACGATTGGAAATAACCAATTTCTGAACTTTTTTTATGTTTCTTAGAGTAACCACCTCAACCAGAGTGTTCGCCATCATTGTACGGCCACGTTTAAACTCAGCAAACCAATAACAAAAGGTTCTTTTCGATGTCATAATTAGGGGAAGATGGGGTAAAACGCACCCCCGAGGCGTAATGCACCTATTGCTTTTCTCAAAAGTTACCAATTTTTTTCACTGAAATTTTAATGAAACTGAAAGTCCGCCATAACAACAGATTACTATAAAATTTTGGTAGCGATGGTTCAATCATATCTGGAAATATTAAAAAAAACAATTATGTCTCTTTTATAAGTAATTTTTGATGTTCGTTCCATAGTAATTTTCTTGGGTGATGAAGACGATTTTAATAATGTAATCAGTGAACTTCTTTGCCAATCATGCGGGTTTTCTAAAATTAGTTCTAATACAGACGATGTATTTGCAATTTTATAGAAAAATCATCAAATTTATCGTCTCATATTTTTGAGGGCAAAACGACCCGAATTGTGTGAGGCAAAATGCTCAAGAATTCGCTTACAACAATTATCCATAAGTTATCAATTTAATGAATAATAGTGAACAATCTTCCACCGGGCAAATATTTCGGCAACGAAAAGTCTAAAGTTTTCATTAAAGAAGAAGAATAAGCTTTATGAGAGTGCTTATTGCCCCGTGGTTGTCATGAGCTTTAATCCGTTTTGTTTTGATGGATGCTTACCCGTTGTTTAAGATCATCCTGCCACTTTGTTCAGAAAATCGTCACTTCGCGTAATTTAGAATGTATGTTTTTCATGTTTTCCACGATTGGGCGTTAAGCCCCACATATATTTCAATAGACAATTTTTAAGGGTTTTAAAAAAGAGGATATTTCATGTATTTTTTATTATTTTTTATTTGTATTCAGCGAGTATTTGTACGTAATTTTGAGAAATATTGATTACGGAAGATTGCAGATGCATGAAACTCTTCCCTGTTATTCTCTATAGTTAATATATAGCTACATTTTCTTAGAAGGTGCATTTTTCCCCATGACAAAAGTAGCTTCCCTTGTGGATGTCACTTTTTTCTGACTGATCGAAATGTTATGAAATTTCACACATATTTTTTTGAAACTTGCTATCTTATAAACGTCATATGGATTTGACAATGATAGTGTCATCTGTGTATAAGTCACACTACTTATTAGGTGAAGTGTTAACCCTATACTCAAATAATTCTATATATTTTTACTTTTCATCGTGGTACAATTTCAACATTAGACATGCGCACTTGACACAAACCGGTACCTTTGAGGTACCAAAGCCAGTAAATGACTGCTATGTGCTTAGGGCCATAAACATGTAACTTCCTTTTTGGTTTAAGGCATTAGCGAAGACATAGCTAGTAAAAGCAAAATGAGTAAGATGCAAATAGCATTGCTGCCGAGAAGATACTTTACCGACTAAGCTACTCTGATACATGTGGGAACTTGTTCCAGAAAGAAATCTGATTAAGTACGGCGAAGCAGCGCAGACTGAAATTCATCCTGTGTCACTGATATAAGAGTTATCCAGGATGCATACTGATTGACAACGATAGCGTTCCGAGCAAAAGCAAGGTATAGCAATAGCGTTACGAGGAGATATTGTGGCAGATTATAAAATGGTTTTTATTAAGTTCACTAAAAATTTCTGATTTACAAGCAATTTGTCGCTACGGACAAAAAACTCCGTAACCTATTTGTGTAATTTTATTTTTACAAACATTCTACGATTATTCCACACAACAAAAACACAGAGGAAAAAAGCAGTAGAAGCAGAAACACGGGCATTATTGGATGAAAACCAACATGCAACAGATGCAACAAAATTGCATCAGATGACCCGAAGAGTGACTTTCCCACGTTTAAAAGCCATTGTAAAGGTTCAGAATTATAGAAAGTAAACCAATCGAACGATAGACAAATCGAAAATCAAAAAATCGTTTGTGAAATGGCATTTAAATAATTCGAGAGGTAATCTATAAAAAAAGAAATTGGTTAAACTACGAATACTTAAAGCGTTTGTACGATAAATTAAAGCGATATCCATTCCAATGTTAATTTTTTTTAACAAATTCCGATGACGATAGACTCCACAACGCTTGGCATTAGAGCCAATCCGTCTGCCAGAGCTAAAATGTGATATTTCTGTTATTTATTTGTAGATTCCGACTGCTCTTACCATGTCTATTGGATGCCACATTTACTGTTATGATCTCTAGGAACCCAACTAATCAGTATCTGCATCTGCAATCGCGACCTAAAACCTGTCGTTTACTTGAAACATCTAGTGTCCATAAAATTCGCACAATACACCAATCCAAAAATCTGTCAACAGTTGAATTCTCTCACCGTACCCAGCAGCGCGGTGTTCAGAGTGCGATCGCAAAACTCAACCCGTTTGAATGCTGCAATTGGCAATAAACCTAGCCGGCTGAGAAAAAAGAACCAACACAAAAACGTAACCCGTCTAACAACTTCACTTTTATTTGAAGCACAACTACAAGTGGAACTGATCACCAGCAAAGCCAACCGCGGTGCGATAATGAACGACGGAGACTTGCAACAGCCGCACTGAGGTTAGTGCGGTTGCAACACAAGCCACTAACAGACAGGTTCCAGTCAGCAGTAGTCGAACTGAGGCTGCTGGTTGCTACTGATATGGAGGCTCTAAAAATAGAATGGCTTTTCCTACAGAGGCAACAACTGCAACGTTAGCACAGTTCTCACGATCCGCTACGTACCCGTCTCTTGTAATCCGGTTTAGTAGTTTCTGTCTATTGGCTAAAGAATCGAGTACGGTCCGGTGCCGTAGGGCTAACAATTTATCGGTGTCTAGGGAGGGGGAGGCACTTTGTTGAAATAACGATGGCAGACCGTTTCGAATGGGAAAATTTGCCAATAAAATCTAGCTCTAAAGGTCAGCCGATTAACACCGTGGTGCTAAAGTTTACTGAAACGATTGCTGCTTTGATGATTTGGGGTTAAATTTTATAGTCCCACTGTTGCTGCAAAAAGCCGGACAATTCATTCATTGTACTGGACAAGCATTACGATTGGAATAAATTTTCGGAGACAAAGTTCTGACATCGGAGCACATGAGAGGTGGGATTCTGTTTGTGTAAAAAAATAAAGCTGAATCTACTAGTTTTAGTCGAAAATGACAAAAACGGTTACGATTGACAAAAGTAACTCAAATCACGCTAAAGGATTTGAGGTTGTTAAGGACTTAATTTGTTGGGGAATCATGAATTTATGAAACAGCACTGTTTTAGTTCTTTAATAGCATATTCAAAATGCAGCTTAAATTTAGCGCCATCAAACTAACTCAGCGCAGTCAATCGATAGCAAACACCATACATTTTCCTGAACAAATTTCCCCAAGAAATAAAATGCAATTTACAACCCGAAGAGTGTGTTCATTGTGATGTTTTGATTGTTTGTTTTTGCTGCTGATTGATGCATTTTTCATGAAGCTACCGAAAGAAAAACCACCGACAGCGAACCGACTACCGCCCTTCTCTCACCCCCTCAGTCTGACTGATGAATGTGCATTGAGGAAAACGGTTTGGTGTTCGAATGCAGAGGCGCCAAAAACATGCCAAGTGTTAAAAACACGTTTCATGCCGTTGGCTGATGTTGAACTGTTGTTAGTTTTCACTCGGTCATGGAACATTACCAAAAAACAAAATAATACTACGACAGCAAAGATCCCAATCGGTGAGGTGTCCGAGCTGTAAAGGTCAAGTTCACGCATAGGTTCCGAATGAGCTATCGTCAATCGACTTTTCAAGGTTTTCACGTGTACTGTCACTGATGGTCGCTTCCGCGCTCCGTTTTCGTCGGAACCATCCTGTTAATACATTTTTACTCGTTAATTGTGAGTGGTTTGCCTTGTCAAGAAATGTGCAAAAGATGTCGAAGTCGACAGCATGATAACATTCGGAGTCAGATAAAATAAATGATAATTATCGATTTTTACCATTACCGTTACATCGGCCCAAGAAGTTTTTCGTCTGGGTTGGGAACAATTATCATCTACATCACCAATGCTGGTGACATGTTCATTTATTTTTATTCGATATGGTTCCAATTGTGAAGCTGTTCTTAGGAAAGATGTCATTTTAAAGATACGAAATCAAATTTAGTAGTATGACTTTCCTTCCAACAACCTGAAAACTAAATATAATGTTGATGGTTGAAAAAAAAATCAAAATACTAACATAGTATCTGTGTCTATTACTATTTTGTGACATTGGCAACGTAATAGTAAAGAAATTTGAATAAAGTGGAATTAAATGGAGTTTATTTTCTTCAAAAGCGGTAACTGATTCGGTAATAACAATTATTTAATATTCCTCCTTTTCAATGGAATAATGAGCTCTTGGCTGTCCCACATGCAAAATACCCGCACATCAGCCCTATTTAATGAAAATTCCAAAATTCAATGATATAAAGATTTATCGTTTTGTAGTAACAAAAAATCAAGAGCAAAACGATTCATGTTTTGGGGAAAAGAGTGTATTTTCATGTTATGATAATACACCATGATTAAAAGTTCTCGGATCATGAACACTCTGGATCGAGGGGGACGGGGGGGAAGGGGTTTGCCTAAAGTCTACGTAGTCCAAGGGGAGAGTCGCTTAACACAAACTATATTGTGCCTCTAAAAAAACACGTCATATACTGTGAGTCTAAGTGTGTCATGCTGTGCCCCATGTGTTAATGTGTGATTGGCACATTGTTCTAGGCGTCTTCTCCTTGACGTAGTCTCATTTTTTTTTAATTTTTCAAGCAATTTGCTTAGTTTTATTAACCGGCCGCGCGTTTCCTTCGATTGATCAAAAAGACAGTTGACATTGCGTATTCAACAAAATACATGATGCTTGAGAGCAGAATTGCAATTTGTCACGTCGAATAACCTTGACAGACTGACTAAAAACATCGTCGACTGTAATCTGTACTGTGAAAGTGATTATCAAATGAGATACTCCGTAGTTCTATGATCAAGTAGAAGTATACTTAAAGACAGGCGACTCTATTGTTTGTTCATTCATTCTTCTATTCCCTTTTGAAGAAAAAAAATAAAAGAAAGTACAAAAACATAAATTGAAAAAGCTCATTATTCTTTGCAAAAAGTCATCGGACTTTAGGTTTATTGCAGTAAATGAATAAACTTCAATTTTTATGTTTTCCGATTATTATTTAGTAACATCGTAATCAAGCAGTGAAAGGAGAAATGAAGATAATGTCAATTGCTTCTGCAATCCATGAGCGTTCTGACGAGTGAAATGTCCAGAGAATTTTAGAAATCGGTAAAGGACCGATGTTAGTAGGGTGACACAATGATCAAAATTTATCACTCATCTATAGCCGATCACGAATAAGAAAAATAAATTAATTATGAAAATACCAAATCGCGAGGAAGTCTGTTGATTTTAATTTGCAATAATTGTGGTTTCTGGTTTACCGGTATGTTAAATAAGAGCGGCTGTTATATACTGCCCGATGTTTCGACCACTGGTTATGGTCTTTTTCAAGGGAAACTGTAAGTTTATTGGTTATGAAAGATATTACAAAGACATTAAAACGGTGTGTTAACTCACTATGTTATCGTTCCTAGTCCAAAAATTGTATGCCCACGTACGGTTGTTTACATAGAATGTGAACTATAAAAATCTATCAGTGATTGAAGACTTAGTAACCTTTCACTGAAAAATGATTTGAAAAATTGTTTTGTGACAAAGAAAAGTCTACGTAAATTTCCTAGAGGGGTGGGGGGGGGGTGGTAATCGGAAAGCCTACGAAAGTCTACGAGGGGAAGGGGGGTTAAAAATACCAGTTAATTTCATGATCCACATGATTTTCAATGTGAGATCTGTATTCAAACCAATTCGTTGGAAAGACTGAATGTTACAGGAAGATGATCTGAGTAAAAGTCCTTGTGTAATCGATTCAGTACAAATGTGACTTCGATCTGTTAGAACCAGATCAATTGTAGGATTTTTGACGGAAGAGAAGCAAGTCGGATTACTGGGATGAAGAACTGTGAAGTAACCAGCTGAGAGTTGATTATGAAGTATTTTACCATTACTGTTATTTTGCCCACAATTTCACTGGACATGCTAAGCATTTAAGTCCCCTATTACGATACGTGGTTTATGAACGGACCCTTATTTCTTCGAATTTAAAACAACAAACAGGTACGCCCTCCAATTCGTCTTCTAACGAAAATAATTTATTGGCCGGTAGATCGACCTCATCATCATCTTCTTCTAATGACAGTTAAGCTTTGGTAACAGGTAGACAACTACCACTTAATTCTTCTAATGTAAACAATCAAAACACAGGAACTCCTTCCAGTTCATATTCTAACGAAAACAATTTTTTAATAGATAGATCGGCCAAGTCATCTTCTTTTAATGGCAGTTACGCTAGTGTAACAGGTAGACATGTACCTACCAATATTCCTTCAATGCCATTCGCTTCTTGAAACGAAGTCGATTTAGCGACATAACGGAAAATAAAATTATCTACCTACAAGATCAATTTGCAAATAATATTATAATGGATTTAAAATTTAATGTTAAATAATTATTTGAATATTTTAAATTAGAATGCTCGATCTTTAAAATCGAGTGAAGATGAATTTTAAATTTTCTCAAAGTTCACAAAATTCATATTGCCATTGTGACAGGAACTTTTCTTAAACCAAATGTCAAATTGAAAAGTATTCCACATTATCTGGTTTTCAATTTGACAGGTTTACTGTAAAGGGTGGTGGAGTTGCCATTTTTGTCCAACGGCAAATTACACATCGAATTTTAACCTTCTTTCAATACTAAAGTTATTGAAAGCTTGGGAATCGAAGTTGAAACCATTCATGGAATTTATTTCATCGCTGGAGCATATTTGCCATTCCAATGCACCGGCGAACAATTAAATTTCTTTAAAGGCGATTTGCAAAAACTCACAAGATATCGACCGAAATTTTTCGTAATAGGGGACTCAAATGCAAAGCATGTCCAGTGGAATTGTAGGCAAAATAACAGTAATGGTAAAATACTTCATAATCAACTCTCAGCTGGTTACTTCACAGTTCTTCATCCCAGTAATCCGACTTGCTTCTCTTCCGTGAAAAATCTTTCTACAATTGATCTGGTTCTAACCCATCAAAGTCACATTTGTAGTGAACCGATTACACAAGCTGACTTTTACTCAGATCATCTTCCTGTAACATTCAGACTTTCCAACGAAGCTATAATTAATCCAATTATTTCTATATTCAACTATCATAGAGCTATTTGGTTGGATTACAGATCTCACATTGAAAATCTTGTGGATCATGAAATTATTTTGGAAAATTCTGCGGACATCAACACAGCAATTGATAATTTGAATCATTACATTATCGAAGATAGAAATCTTTCAGTTCCCAAAGCTCAAACTAAATTTAATTCTCCTATCATCGATGACAATCTTCAACTGCTCATTCGGTTGAAGAATGTTCGTCGACAACAATATCAACGTTCTTGTGATCCTGCTATGAAAAACATAGTTAAGGATTCACAAAACGAAATTAAACATAGATTTACTCTTTCGCGAAATGAAAATTTCGCTAAAGAAGTTAAACAAATTAAACCATATTCTAAACCTTTCTGGAATCTTTCTAAGGTTCTTATGAAACCTCAGAAACCAATTCCTGCTCTCAAGAAAGGAAATCGAATACTTCTTACAAATGGCGAAAAAGCTCAAAAACTTGCTCAGCAGTTCGAGAGTGTCCACAATTTTAATTTGATCGTTGTGAGTCCTATTGAAAATGAAGTCTCACTGAAATATGATCATATTTCAAAACAAGTGTTATCACAAGTTGACATTATTGAGACGAATTTTGATGAAATAAGTCAATTATTAGGAAACTTAAAAACATGATTCTTCCCGATGTTGCCTTGAGACTCCTGGTTAAAATTTTAAACAAGTGTTTTTCTTTACTTCCCAAAAAGATGGAAAACGCTAAAATATTTCCTATCCTCAAACCTGATAAAAAGCCAACAGAAACATCAAGTTATAGTCCAATTAGTTTACTGTCTTCTATCAGTAAACTTTTTGAAAAAAATATCTTGTTGAGAATGATGTCTCATACCTTATGATCGAAAAAGAACCGGAATTTTCATTTTAAAATTCCCGCGCTTGTCCAATCGGTAAACTTTTATTCTCTCAACGTTGGCAACACTTTTATACACATTCTGTCAAATTTTGACGCATATCGTACGATTAGTTTTTGTTTGGCGTCTATACAAAGAAGTTGAAAAATTTTCGTGTGGCGATTTTTATAATGGATGAAAATTTAGAACAACGTGCGTGCATCAAATTTTGTGTTGCAAATGGATTTAAGTGTTTCGAAACGTTGAAAATGCTAGAAAAGGCCATTGGTGAATCGTGTCTAGGAAAAACACAGGCATACGAGTGGTATAAACGCTTCAAAGGTGGTCGTACAAGCTTGGATCGTGATGAGATCCCTGGCCGCCCAACAACATCTGTTACTGAAGAAAACATTGAATCGGCGAAGCAAATCGTGTTGCAAAATCGTTCTGTACCGATTAGAGAGATTGCTGTGTTGTTGGGCATCTCTTATGGATCAGCCGAACACATTTTAACTGATGTTTTGGGTTTGAAACGCATGGCTTCTCGGCTGGTGTCAAAAAAGCTGAATTTCACACATTTGTTTCGGCTCACACAGCGTTGGTTGTGTCGCAGTTTTTGGCCAAAAATTCAACCAATATCATCAACCAAGGACCGTACTCTCCAGATATGGCCTCGTGTGACTTTTTCCTCTTCCCCAGACTCAAATTATCATTGCGGGGAACGCGTTTTGAGACCATAGAGACCATAAAAGAGAATTCGCTGCGTGAACTAAAGGCCATACCTTCGGCGGCCTATAAAACTTGTATGGAAAATTGGATCAATCGTTGGCATGCATGTATTGCCGTATGAGGAGAGTACTTTGAAGGCGATAATAAATAAATTTATTAAAAATTGAAATTTTGCGTTTTTTAATAAAATTCCGGTTCTTTTTTAATCATAAGGTATAAATTCAATTTTTTCACCAGGGCAGTTTGGATTTCGTCATGAACATTCAACTACTCATCACCTTGTAAGAGTAGTGAACGTGATAAATGCAAATAAATCTTCTGGGTTATCCACTGGAGTTGCTCTTCTAGACATAGAAAAAGCATTCAACAGTGTTTGACACAAAGGTTTAATAACAAAAGCGTCTGAACTGGAAACTGTAAATTCTATTTATTTGATCAAAATTATTAAACTGATCGTACTCTTCAGGTTAGCTATCAGAATTGCTACCCGTACGAGCAGGTGTTCCGCAGGGTTCGAACGTAGCTCCAATCTTATATAATATTTTCACTTCTGATTTTCCAAATCTACCCGTTAGTTATCTAAAATCGCTATTCTGGGACGACACAAGTCTGTTAGCCACAGGTAGAAATCTAAGAGTGATCTGCAGTCGCCTACAAAGAAGTTTAAATATTTTCAGTGATAATCTGTCAAAATGGAAAATTAAACCAAATGCAGAAAAAACGCAATTGGCTTTCCTCATAAGCCAATAGCTTCTTTTCTTAAACCAAACAATAATCACATTTTCAAATTGAATGGCTTGGAATTGACATGGTCTGATCAAGCAAAATTCTTAGGTTTAACGTATGACAAAAAACTCACTTTCGAGGATCATATTGAAGGAATCCAGGCAAAGTGCAATAAATACATTAAATGTTTATATCCTTTTATAAATAGAAATTCTAAGCTGTCTAAAAATACAAATCATTAATTTATAAACAAATTTTCAGAACAGTGCAGTACCAATTTGGTCAAGTTGTTGTTCACCCAGGAAGAAAACGCTTCAAAGGATTCAGAATAAAATTCCGAAAATGATTTTGAAGCGTCCTCCCTGGTTTAGTTCAAATGAGTTACACAGACTCACAAATATAGAACCATTAGATGTAATGTCACATAATATTATAAGCAAATTCCGACAAAAATCGATGCAATCTTCAATTGAATCGATTCGCTCTCTGTATTAGTTAGTAAGTTAGTATATAGGTTCCTATTCCTCATTACACAATACAAGTAGGTTTACAATTTTCCCTACACAAAAATCACAGAATTGCGGAAGCAAATAATGTCTTCATGGTAATAACCAAATCATGTATATAATAGGGCTGCAAAGTCACCACTTGTGGCTGAACACCAAATTTAAATCTTAATAATTTAATTTTAACTCATATTCCAATAAATAGTTATTGAAAAAAAAGAAAAAAGTGTAAATTGATGCGCATCTCGCGCTAGCACACCTCTAATGTTGGGAATCGAAATTTTTTGACAGTGGTTTGTTTACACGCTTTAGAAATTATGTCGAAATATTCTGTATCTGAAAAATTGGAGAAGGTTCAGTTCCAAGCTGGCTAGCTAAAGGGCTGAAAATACCAAAATGATGATGGGTTCCATTAAAAGGATGTTTAAGATTTCCTTTTTTACTTGAAAAATGTAATTAGATGGTTACGTAACTTCGAAGTTGTAATAAATGTACTGTAAGGCCACCATTATTAGACTTTTAAAACTTATTGAATCACGAATTACAGGTATTTTAGTGCTTATCAATTTTTAGTTAGCATTTATCAATATCATATTTTAATAAGTTGTTGTGACAAGTGCAAATGTCATGATCTAGAAGGTGTTCAAAACTAATTGTTTCGGATTTCAAATACGACTATTATATCAAAACTCGATATTTCGACTCATATTAAAGTTCTACCTATAATCTAAGAAAAACAGCTATTGATGAATAATGCAAAAGCAGTTTTCTCCGCTACTGCTAAACAAATCTCCAAGAAAAACACACCAGTTTAGTAAGAAAAATGTACCAAATAAACTGATATTCCTCTCTTGACATCCGATGATCGATAGTGCTTTTCCTAAGATTGTAAATTGCCCTTTGATAACATTCGCAATTTACGCAAGTGCCGGTAAAATGAAAAGGGATGCAGCAGAGTTTTATTCAAAGTCTATGCTGAGCGTAGTTCAGTGCAAACAGAATCATACCCAGCTTACCTTAAAACCGTTGCATGATGAGTGGTGTGCGTCTCCGTTTCCTTCTTCTTGCCGGAATAGCTGACCACCGTAATGTGTCTCGTTTGAGTGCGCACAACCCGTCTGACCCGGCTTCTCCCATCACCGACATAAACCACGGTGGTTTTCTTCTTACTTCCACTACTACCATTGTCACTACCATTGCTAGGGGCACTACTCGCACTATGGCCGTTGCTGTGATGGTGGTGGTTGTGGTTACTGTTGTTGTTGCTATCATTCTTCCTCGAATCACTTCCACTTTCCGACTTGACATTCAAGCTGTCCAACTTCTCGCTGAAATCGTAGTAGCTGCTGTGTTGATGTGGATAGTACCGGTAATATTTTTCCGAGCTGCCAGGACTCGGCGTACTGAACGCATTTTGGTACTGCAGCTTTTCGCCGTCGCTAACCGAATGAAGATGCTGCCGTGACGAGGATCGAGAGGATGATCTTCGATCACCGGACGACGATCCTCCGTTCGTGTTGCCATGTTGCTGATGCTGGTGATGGTGTTGATGTTGATGATGATGATGATGATGGCTGTGAGGGTGGTAGTGACGATGGTGATTCTTGAAATGATGGTGATGATCACCGACATTCCCTCCGCCGTGGTACAACTCCGGGTCCAGCATTGTCCGATTTAGAACGAACTTCTTGCAGTCGCTACCAAATCGAGGCTATTATTTTCCGATTCAAAGTTCAAGTCAGTGGAAGCCACATAGTTCTCTCGAAGTCGGGTGAGGGTCGGAATTCCCCTTTCTCGGTTTATTGTTTAATTAATTATGGTCGTTTTTCAATTTCACTTTTAATATCACTTTCCTTTGTTACGATCATCTCTTTTTTTTCACACATAAAGCACTAGTTATTAGTCATTTATTTTCTATTCCAAGCACGGTTTCAGCTGTTTTACTATTTTCCCTGCATAATACTTTCGAAACAATACGGCCACTAACAAACGAACTAACTCTAGTAAATGGCGCTAGTCGTAAGACCGATGATGGATGAAAATGGAACGGAATATGGCGCTGCAAGTCGATTAACGTTGCTGCGGTTTCGGTGGTTGCGGTGTTCGTTGAATTTCGATTTCGGCTTCGGTAAGTTTGATTTGGTTATTATTTTTGGTCGTTCGGTGGTTCGATAGGCAGCTATTGGAGGATAACGCTTGCTAGAGAAAAAAAAAACAACAATCGAGGAGAAAATGTAAGGATAAGCGATGTGATCGGAGAACGAGCTTTTTTTGTACACCTTCTGAAAGTCATTTCTGCAAGTGCCACCGTTGATCATACCGGATTGCCGCTACGTGTCATTCATGAGCGGAAAAAAGAGTTCAGGTCAGAGATGTTCGCAAGTAAATCTGTTTTTGAGCCATGGGCCCGATAAGATTTGTGTGGGAGAGGTTGGTCGTACAAACAAAATGTTTGTTAGCAAGTAGTGATGTCAGTGAACATATGATGAAGTCATCACGTATATCTGTAAAAAATTGTCAATCATTCCGGCTGATTCATCACAGCCTGTTTTTTCACTTTTTCACTGAACCTAACCCACTTTCGATGCTAATTACAGTACGATGTATGTATGGATGGATGGATGTATGTGATTCGGAATTGGATCAGGTTCAGTCTAGTGATAGTGTATTTGGAGTTTCGCGAAACTTTTTAGATTTTTCCTAATGACAAATAGTAATTAGAAAGAACGATGAAATATCATTAAGCAAGCTCAGCAATATTGTTTGCTAACCCAATTAGCGAGTATCAACCTTCGTCTGTTGACTCAAGCCCCTCAAACCGGTTTCGTTTTATCAAGTCACAAACCAAATGTTATTGCAAATTATTGACATAAACTAATTTGACTGTTGACAACCGCAAACTGACATTTCAGTTCGAGAATTATCGATACCAACAAATAACCGACAAGTTTCATTCGCGAGCAAAAATCGGACGCAAAGAGAGAAAGAGAGATATATATGGAAAACCCCTGCAGGGGAATCGAAGAACGCATGCTGAAATAAGCGGTATAATTTTAAGTGTGCGTGGGACCTGCCACTGAATTGACCGCTTTGTTGACCTCCAGCCGTTGTTGTGGCTTGGCTTGGCTGGATGGTTGTGTTTTGCAATTTCACGCAGAGGTGTTAAATACCGGTTTTTATTCAGCACCCACCGCGGCGCAAACGACCCGGAGTGTATTGTTTCGACAATTCGAATTTGTGTTGTGCCGGCTGAGGTAATGCCGAAACATGATTAACGGCCATAACGGGACGCGGCTTAGTAATTGTTAGTCATCGAGCGCTATAAATACATTGTTGTCGAAGATTTCCAGAAGAAGAAATCGAGAACCAGACTGGAGATAGTTCGGGTAAGGTCTGAGCTTACTATCGGATTGAGACAAATTTAAGCAGCTTCTGGTTACAAATCTACGTGAACTTTTCAAATAGGCCTGAAAACCAATAACAGATACTCTTTGTTCACTTTTTTACTATTAATAGCGTGAAGACGGTACGACCACTTTGTTGTAATTTATTGAAAGATGGCTTTTTGGTCAATGTTTCTTTACAAAATATTTATTTTGCGTCAAAAGCCGACGTTTCGAAGGAATATCCCTTCATCTTCAGGGCAACTATAAGGTTAACATACATGATTAGTCACAGTTTTCACATTATACAATTTCATAACAAATTGTTTACTCACAAACGACAACAAATATTTTTCGTCAAGTGGATTGGAACATTTAAAATGATCAAAAACGGGAACGGCTACTCTACACTGAAAGCACAAACGGTGTGAAAACATTAATTTGAACGAACTACGATTTGAATTTGTATGTTTGTTTTAACTTACACAGTCACTTCCCCCGCACATCAAACCAGATTAAACATTGAAATATTTCTTAGTCATGGCTGATAATAGAGCAAAAATCAGAAAGAGATAGATGAGCAGCAATAGACAGCGAAAATGAGGAGATGAACACGTAGAAAAAGAAAGATACTGTTGTTAATGTGAGAGAGAGTACAACAAACCAGAGTATGCTGCATTTAAATTATGTGTATCGGTTCTAAAGTTAATGGTGGAACCATCTGTGAAAATGTGACACATTTCTAAAATTTGCAGTGCATTGATCCTATTATCTTGATCTAGAATCTTTGCACTGTCCAAATCAAAAATGTGCTCAGATTCAATCACGTGCACCATTAACGCTGTCTTTTTATATTCATCCGTTTTGCTCTCACTCTGATCGGTGCCCGACGAGACGAATTTTTGGTACCGCTGTATCAAAGAGCGGTGTCCAGACAACCGCTGTTTCAGTTGCTGCGTGGTTAAGCCAATGTATGAGCTATCGCATTCTGTACACGGAATGCGATAGATTACATTGCGCCTTAGAAACTTCGAAGTGGAATCCTTGAGCCTCGAAAAAAGTGATGCGTTAGTTTTTATGCACTTAAACCCCAAACGCACATTCTTGTGGTTCCTCTGAATAATCTTAGCCAGAGCTGGGGTAAGTGCATCCACATGGTGAAGCGACCGGTACACCATTTGGTCGCTGTCGCTTTTGTTTCGGTTGTCATCGTTCAGTTTGTTCACAAATCTATTTATAAGTCTGTTGATGAGTGAACTTGGATAGTTGTTGCGGATTAAATAATCACGCACTGTTTTCTTTTTCTCAGTTACAGATTTGCACGTTGACAACCGAAACACTCTCCCAATGAAACCAGTGGCCGTGTTTAGCTTTTGCGAAAGTGGATGAAAGGAGAGAAAATTCAAAATTCGTCCCGACGCAGTAGGTTTTTTGTACCAGTCGGTGACGATTTTTTGCTCCTCTGTTCTTATTAAAAGCATGTCTAAGTACGGCAGTTGGTTGTTTTCTTCCACTTCGCATGTAAATTGAATATGAGAGTTGTATGCATTCAATGCGTTACTCACATATTCAATTCTGTCTCTTGGGAGAGCGGTGACCAAATCATCAACATATTTTTTGAAAAATGGAATGGGCATACCGATCGTCCCCATCACTTGATCGAGCAAGGATTCCATTACCAGATCGGCAAGTGCAGGTGACAATGGATTACCCATCGCAGTGCCGGAGGTTTGCCTGTAGTAAGTGCCACGGAAGACAAAATAACTGGAGGAGAGATTGAAATCGACTAGTTGAGTGAATAAATCACTATCTTTGATGGTTGTATTTTTCTCGATCGAACTCCAATTATTTTGCACCGCTTTGATAACCAGGTCTCGGGGAATGCAAGTAAACAAACTAACGACATCGAAAGAAACCAATACGTAGTTAGGTGGAAGGGTAACGTTGTTTATGAATGAACAAAACTCATAAGAGTTTTGAACATTGTATTTGTTCTGGTCAATCGATTGTCGTATTATGTTTGCAAGAAATTTTGAGAGATGATATGTTGGGCAATTAATGCACGACAATATAACTCTCAGTGGAATATTAGGTTTGTGTATTTTTGGAAGTCCGTAAATTTTTGGACACGTTGCATTGTGTGTTATTAACCGAGACCTGGTGTTTTGGTCGATCATTTTTCGATCGTATAAAGCATTCACCAGTTTATTGTTCTTCGTTTGGACTTTGTTAGTCCAATCAGAATCAATCCTCTCGTATGTACTCTGGTCACCAACAAGGGCTTGCATTTTGTTTTCATATTCTTCTTTTTTCATTATTACAGTTCTGTTTCCCTTGTCAGCTGGCAGAACACAAACATCAGGATTGTCTCGAATGAACTTTTTGCTGATGTGATATGCTTCGATCAAAAAACGATCGACGGCACTGGTAGACGAATTGAATAAACCGTTCTTCCTTTTGTTCACGTAGTTTTGCATTATATTAGTGAACTGATTGCGGCTTGCCGTCTGTAGAATCTCGTCGGGCTCGAGTTTAAGGATCGATTCCAAGTCAGCAATAATCTTAAAATATGGAATTTCTCGATTATCCTCGAAAGGCAAAGCAAACTTGGGACCATATCCTAATAAAACCATTGCTTCTTTAGGAACTACTACATCTGTAGTATTCCGTATCCAAGCGTCGTTCGTGGTGAAATTTACTTGTGTTTCAATTTCAACTTTAGCAAGTAAGCGGTTAAACTTGCTTTCAATGTTTATCTTTTTCAACCGACTTTGTCTTTTGAAGTAGTGGTCTTGCGCGTTGAAAAAGGAGGTGTACGTGTGCGGTGGGGTTACCTGTGTAATCTGACTGATGAGGACTGCTTTGTTCGCTTCTAACTTCTTGATTCTGTGGTAGCTATCTTTAATCTCGATGTTGAGAATCGCTCGTTTGAACCGATCCGTTGTCTTTTGCAGTTTTCCTAGGAACGGGCTAGCATCCTCCAACAATCCATTTATGCATCGGAAGGTATTCTGTATGTGTGCTGGATAGAGGCCGAGTTTTCTACATTTTTGAAGGAAATCCTTTCGGCTAAGCTGTGCGCACAGTTTGTCGACAGTATGCGCATAGCTTTTGTATAATCTGCGTTGTGATAAAGGAAGGCTGTTGTAGAAGGTAACGTTGCTCAGGGTTTCACTTAGCGCCATTGTTGTTTTTATATTGTGAAGACGGTACGACCACTTTGTTGTAATTTATTGAAAGATGGCTTTTTGGTCAATGTTTCTTTACAAAATATTTATTTTGCGTCAAAAGCCGACGTTTCGAAGGAATATCCCTTCATCTTCAGGGCAACTATAAGGTTAACATACATGATTAGTCACAGTTTTCACATTATACTTGCATTCCCCGAGACCTGGTTATCAAAGCGGTGCAAAATAATTGGAGTTCGATCGAGAAAAATACAACCATCAAAGATAGTGATTTATTCACTCAACTAGTCGATTTCAATCTCTCCTCCAGTTATTTTGTCTTCCGTGGCACTTACTACAGGCAAACCTCCGGCACTGCGATGGGTAATCCATTGTCACCTGCACTTGCCGATCTGGTAATGGAATCCTTGCTCGATCAAGTGATGGGGACGATCGGTATGCCCATTCCATTTTTCAAAAAATATGTTGATGATTTGGTCACCGCTCTCCCAAGAGACAGAATTGAATATGTGAGTAACGCATTGAATGCATACAACTCTCATATTCAATTTACATGCGAAGTGGAAGAAAACAACCAACTGCCGTACTTAGACATGCTTTTAATAAGAACAGAGGAGCAAAAAATCGTCACCGACTGGTACAAAAAACCTACTGCGTCGGGACGAATTTTGAATTTTCTCTCCTTTCATCCACTTTCGCAAAAGCTAAACACGGCCACTGGTTTCATTGGGAGAGTGTTTCGGTTGTCAACGTGCAAATCTGTAACTGAGAAAAAGAAAACAGTGCGTGATTATTTAATCCGCAACAACTATCCAAGTTCACTCATCAACAGACTTATAAATAGATTTGTGAACAAACTGAACGATGACAACCGAAACAAAAGCGACAGCGACCAAATGGTGTACCGGTCGCTTCACCATGTGGATGCACTTACCCCAGCTCTGGCTAAGATTATTCAGAGGAACCACAAGAATGTGCGTTTGGGGTTTAAGTGCATAAAAACTAACGCATCACTTTTTTCGAGGCTCAAGGATTCCACTTCGAAGTTTCTAAGGCGCAATGTAATCTATCGCATTCCGTGTACAGAATGCGATAGCTCATACATTGGCTTAACCACGCAGCAACTGAAACAGCGGTTGTCTGGACACCGCTCTTTGATACAGCGGTACCAAAAATTCGTCTCGTCGGGCACCGATCAGAGTGAGAGCAAAACGGATGAATATAAAAAGACAGCGTTAATGGTGCACGTGATTGAATCTGAGCACATTTTTGATTTGGACAGTGCAAAGATTCTAGATCAAGATAATAGGATCAATGCACTGCAAATTTTAGAAATGTGTCACATTTTCACAGATGGTTCCACCATTAACTTTAGAACCGATACACATAATTTAAATGCAGCATACTCTGGTTTGTTGTACTCTCTCTCACATTAACAACAGTATCTTTCTTTTTCTACGTGTTCATCTCCTCATTTTCGCTGTCTATTGCTGCTCATCTATCTCTTTCTGATTTTTGCTCTATTATCAGCCATGACTAAGAAATATTTCAATGTTTAATCTGGTTTGATGTGCGGGGGAAGTGACTGTGTAAGTTAAAACAAACATACAAATTCAAATCGTAGTTCGTTCAAATTAATGTTTTCACACCGTTTGTGCTTTCAGTGTAGAGTAGCCGTTCCCGTTTTTGATCATTTTAAATGTTCCAATCCACTTGACGAAAAATATTTGTTGTCGTTTGTGAGTAAACAATTTGTTATGAAATTGTATAATGTGAAAACTGTGACTAATCATGTATGTTAACCTTATAGTTGCCCTGAAGATGAAGGGATATTCCTTCGAAACGTCGGCTTTTGACGCAAAATAAATATTTTGTAAAGAAACATTGACCAAAAAGCCATCTTTCAATAAATTACTATTAATAGCTGATCAAATTTCACGTTTAATTGTAGAATGACACCAAACATTACCATTTTACTATCTGTACCCAGAAATTAACGAACATTCGTATAATAACGCTGATATATAATCGAAAGAGAAAATAAACAAAGAGAATCTGTCATTTACTTCTAGGATCATTCCGAATGCTCACGGTGGTCATCGTTAACAGCGTAGCAGCCGCAATAGAGGATCTTACTCAAAAGGGCTTGTGTTTGAAGAACGAAGAATATTTGAACTTTAGTACAAAAATTCCCGCTGCAACCGGAATACATAGAAGTTCAAATGTGAGAAAAGACTTTTTTTCCAATATCAGCAACCTTTTCGATCGTCAAACTGAGCTGCAATGACAGTCGATTGTAGTATCCGTATTTGACATCGTGTTGAGTGCGAAAGGAAAAACGTTTTTGGTTTCCTCAAAAAACATTACGTAGAGCGAAAACAAAAAAAGCTGGATAAATATCATGGGGCTGTTGTCACTTCAGATAACACTGTGAAATATTGGTTGGAGTAGATTCGCGATGGACTAGAAATACCGATCCTTTTGAATCCAGGTGGTTAGCCATACTGAAGACGTGTGGAAAGTTACTTTCAAATCGGAGTATGTGAAGTTTGATGATTGGCGGTTCAATGCATATGGCGCTAGTCTCACAAGCCAGTTGTCATATGTTCGAGTCCCGACCTGGGAGGATTCATAGTGTCAATAGGATCGTCATGCAATGATTCTTTAAGCTAATAATCGGTTGCGAAGTCAGTTGAAACAGAAAGGCCAAATTCCACAAAAGTTATCCAAAGTTTGTGCTGTGACATACCCGTTTTTATTTTTTATGTTTTGGTTTTGTCTTAGATTCGTCTGTGCATAACAGCTTATGCTGAACTGTTCTGCCACCTAGCAGTTCAATTGTTCACAAATGAAATAGCGTATTTGATTAATCAATATAGTGATATAGTGAAGCAATGTAAGAAAGTGAAGTAATGATTTCAGATTAGTAGCAGTAGTCAATGTCAATACGTGATTTGGCCAAAAAAGCAGGAACGAGTGTCGGAATGATCCAGTGTATCAAGAGGCGAAATCACCTGAAGACCTACAAGATGCAGAAAATCTCTAAACAAAGTGTAGAACAGAAGTGCGAGCAGCAACAAGGGCCCGGAAATTGTATTCGCGTCTTTTGCAGTGTCCGGATGCATGCGTTTTGATGGACGATGAGACTTATGTAAAGGAGGACTCAAAAACTCTTCCAGGTCCACAATACTTTACTGTCGTCATTGGGAAGGATGTGAGCGATGCGGACAGGTCGATTGAAGTGGAGAAATTCAGTCGAAAGGTACTGGTATGGCAAGCAATATGTTCCTGTGGTTTGAAGTCAACCATTTTTTACACTACCGGAACTATAAATGCTGAAAACTATCGATCTGATTGTCTCCAGAAGAGATGGCTGTCTTTATATAAGAAGCGTAGTACACCTCCACTGTTTTGGACGGATTTAGCGTCGGCTCACTAGGCCAAAACCACACTCAATTGACTTGCGGAAAAGGGTATAAATTTCGTTGAGAAAAATATCAATCCACCAAATTGCCCTCAGCTTCGACCCATCTAACATTACTGAGCAATCGTGAAGAGGGTCTTCAAGAAGACTGGTAAGGCAGCTGGGAACATGCAGGAGTTCAAAAAAATTTGGGCTCAAGTGTCCAAAAATTGCGATGCAACACTTGTCCGCAACTTGATGAAGAGCGTTCGATCAAAAGTTCGAAAATTCGTGAAGGAATAACTTAAATTTCATCCGGTTTTTATTATGCTCAAGTTTAACCTCGTACAATAAAGGATCAATTCTTAGTTTGAATAAAATATAGTTTTTTATCATAATTTGAAAGAAAAATTTGTGGATAGCTTATTTTCGATACACTCCTTAGAGGACATACATTAAAATAAAACCTTACCGACAGTTTTTAGTGAAAATCAACAGGCGCTTTTTTTGTGTTATGTAGATATCATTAGGTGAATTATGATTAGATTCGACATTGTTCAGATTTAAGTTGGGTGTTCAGTCACAAGTGATGAAGTTTGATTATAACCATTAGTATAATATTTGCTACCGCAATTCTGTGGTTTTAGTTGTAGGAACATTGTAAGACCTACTTGCCAAGCTGGCACATTGTTTCTCATGAAAACTAGTTTTCACACATTCACAGGCAAGTTCAAACGCAGAGCGATTCTACGAGTTTCGTGTTTGGAAAGGGCGCACTTTTTTCGCAAACTAATGTAAATCAAATGCGACAAATACAAGGTATCGTACGTCTTTTCTATAATATTGTCATGAATAAAAGATACAATATTATATACTTTGTAGTGTTTGGTTTAGAAAAAGTAACTTGTGACCCTGAAGACCTAACTAAACTAAAACTTTCCTAACTAAAAATCACTTCGGCTCTCGTTTACGCAAGACTCGGTAGATTTAGATTCAACAGTTTGTACTAAATATTATTTGGATCTGAGTTTCGGTTCTAAAGTTCCTGGTTTATGAGAACTATTTTATTTCGATCATGACGCATAAAAGGTGCAAGATCAGTAAAACTCTTCAGCAAAATGATAAGTTTTGATTATTTATGGTCGTTTGAAATCACTTCGGCTCTCGTTTACGCAAGACTTCACGATAATTGAACTTAAAGTTCAATTACTTAGATGTCCAGTATAGCTATATAAATACTCAGAATATAGTATTTATACTCAAATTTCAAACGAATTTGCTGTATTATCATCACAACTGAATTGTACGGATAAAAATTGTCATTCAAATGTCCACCGATAAATAAAGCGTCAACCGAGAAAATTAGCGTAAGGAATCGATAAGCTATAAATTTTTGAAATCGATCAATGTATAAGCAAACGATAAATAACGGCCACACAGTGGCCATATTAAGTAAAACTCCACCAACCGTACAGGAACGATGCTTTAACGAATTGCTTATGAAAATTATTCAGAATTTGTGCGCGTTTGAACCGATTGTGCGTAATAATGTTTTTTACGCGGAACAGTGAAGTGAGTTTCGAATGTTGCACTCTAATTGTATATATCAAATGATGTTTTTTTGTATTTTTCAACCTTCCGGGCTACGAAATCCGATGTGCTACTTGTATTCGGTTTTTGTTTGCCGAGTGCTCAAAGTTTTCAGTGAGAGAGTCGATTTCGCGAAGTCGAATGAAGAAAACAGCGATTTAGGATAAAAATTTTCAAAAAGAAGATTATGTTTCGTTTATGTCTTTTTCTCCAATACAACATTGTATTTATAACTGCCAATACAGAAAAGATAACCGCGAATGAAATTTTTTTCGTTAGTAGTGTGCCATCTAGTGGCTAGTAGTCATTACGGTGTTAACATTTTCTCGGTGACGGTGACGGTATCTGCAAGTTGCAGAAGCTAATTCAACCATTCATGTTGATTGAAAACAAAGTTTTATTTCTCTAATTCAACTAAAAAAATTAGTTGAATGGAAATGAGGTGTGCCTTAGCTAAGAAATGACAGCACGTTTAATTGGTGAATTCAATTAAAAAAATAGCCATTTCAACAAATATTTTATTATTATTAAGGGAATTAGAATTAAAAAATCTGAATTAGCAAAAGTAAGATTTTTTTAGTTGTCTCGAAAAATAACTAATTAAGATCAAAAAATCAACTAATTTTTTCGCCAAAATGCTGATTTAGGTCTTTCCGTGTACTTGCGATAAAAGGTCACATAGACCTAATATTTGTTTTTATAACATGCTAAACTGCCGTTCTACGCATAATATGAAATAATTAAGCGTAGAGCGGCAGTAAATTCTTGATTTAATTTCAAATGAAGTCTGTTCAAAAACTACCTAAATAAATTAGGAGTGATCCAGTAGATTTTTAGCATTTATTGGTCATTTGATATGCATGCTATAAGAATCAGAATATTTGGTCAACAAATTTCAAACGATAACTAAGCTAGCACAGATGAGCAAGAAATTAGAAAAGAAAACTAGGTGCTTTTCTCGCAGTTTTCCTTGATTCAATTTCCTATCCCGCCTATAGGGTTAGAACGTTTTACAAACCTGAGCGACGAAGACCCACAAACTTTTATAATACCACCGATTATAGATAAAAGCAGAAAAAGTGTAAGTTTATTTCGTATTCACGTCTTCTAGTTATATCTCTGACATTAACGACCCCCCTTTTAATCGCATTTTTTTTTTTTCTATTTCTGCTTTTGCATTCCACTATCCTTTCCCAGTCTGTTTTTTGTTGGATACTGATAAAATCGACAAATTCGTCTTAATTCAAAATCATAACAATATGAGTTCAAATAATCTGTGTGTGTGTGTGTGTGTGTGTGTGTGTGTGTGTGTGTGTGTGTGTGTGTGTGTATGTGTACAAAAATATGCACTCACTTTTTTCAGAGATGACTAAACCGATTTTCACAAACTAAGATTCAAATGAAAGGTCTCATAGTGACTTCCGGTTCCGGAGTTATATGGTGATATGTGAAAAAGAAAAAGTTTCCACGAACGATGATTAAAAACAGGTACAAATCCCATAAAACTGTCTGATAAATTCTTTTAGATTGCAGAGCTTGTTAGTTTGTGGGCATGAAAACTTAATTCGGCACTACTGGTCCCTTTTTTTCCTGTTCCGGAATCACCGAAAGTGAAGAAGAAATACTCCTAAAACTAAATTCACTTCGATTTCTCTGCGATGCTTGAACCGATTTTCACAAATCTTGATTTGAATTAAAGTTCATACTGTCTTCAAAGCTACTGTGAAATTTCATCCAGATCCGACTTCCGGTTTCGCAGTTACAGGGCGATGAGTGTCAAAGTTTTCAAATCGCCATATAGATTGACAATATGTACAACACCGAAAGAAGAAGAAAACACAAAACAAACGATGCGTGTTTTGTTATATTTTGTACACGCTATAAAGAAAACGAAACGGTTACGAATGTCTGCTACTGATGTGTAATATTGATAAAAGACGGTGCTGCGATATATAAACATTATAGCTATTTTATAATCAGTACGACCGAAAGAATAAACGAATGTCAATGAAAAACACCAAACGATAGAAACACCCAATTCCCGGACTGGATTTTGCTTCTGTCAACAATTTAAATACCGTATTCATTCGACTTCAAAGTTAATGAACTGACAAGTAGTCATTGAATAAAATTTTGGTTTTTTCATTCGACACACTTGAAGGACTGGGTTTCCCTCTAGCATAACACATCACTGAATAATTCGTGTGACTGACACACAGGTATCGATATAAGATTATGATGTACCAACTTTCAAAAGACTGCCATTTAAGTGAAGCAACTTCTGTTATTTTCAAAATAATTTATTCAAAACAATTTCGTGAGTTAGTTTATTATTGCAGAATGTTAAATTGAACGATTTACACTTCAAATTGCTCCCTTATCCACCATATAGTCCAAATATGGCCCTCAGTGACTGCTGGTTATTTTCAGATCTGAAAAAATGCTCGCCGGTAAAAAATTCAACTCAAATGATGAAGCAACTGCTGAATGTGAAGCCTTTTATGAGACAAAATCCTTGTACAATCACGGCATCGAACATTTAGAGAATCGTTGGAATGATTATATTGCTCTTGAAGGAGATTATATCGATGGATGAAATCGATTTTCGTTAAAAAAATGTTTCAATTTCAATCGCATTTGAGAAATTTACACATTCAATTAAATAACCGAAAATTGCCAACAAAATCTAAGATTGAGTAGCCCAAAACTAGCTGTTGAGAATTATGCTGCTATAAAAATCATAACCTTCTTACTACAGGTTCACTAACACTGACATATCAAATGATCACCTCAGTTCCTGAATCACCGGATCTCATTGCATTGAACCTGTGTGAATGCTTACTGATGGCAGTTTCTCAGTCAGTCAGCACTAACTCCCAGTCTCGCGACCTACCTTGGAGCCAAATCGTTTCAAACAAAGAAAGTTTCCCTGGCACGGTTTTACTAAAAAAAACGAAAGTTATGACGACCTTCACTCAACCCGCTGCCTCGGATTCCACGAGCGTGTATCAAAGCGAGTAATTGCACACTAATTTACATACGAAATTAATATTAAGGTTTATGCAAATCCGTAGAGAAACCACCATTTTTTAGCAGTTCAAGCAGGCTATAAACCGTTGTCCACTAGACTATGAGTGAGCATTAGGACCAAAATAATTACGATCGCCTCCAATTAACACACTTACCGAAGTCATGAGAAAATATATTATCCGAAAATCGCGACGGCAAGATCATAACCGTTTCCCCCTTCCGCCATGGTTTAGTTTCAAGCGAAATAAACTACAAACAGAAAAGACAACCATCGTGCGCCAGGAAACAATCGAATGCGTGATATTCAAATTTTCGCATGAGCACACCAACCCGAAACGATGAAACTTCAGTTTACTGGTTGCGTCCTACCACCAAACGGTTGCACCTCGTTTCCAAACAATTGGACAGGCCGATTAGCATCACAAATTTGCCTTCCAAACAGGTCCGTTGATCAATTCGATTGCGAAGCTGTCGCGTGCATCAAAACTTTTCCGTGGAAGCCGTGGATTCCGTCACAACAGCGGTTATCAAAATGTTCCAAACGAAAACATGTTTTTGATTACGAAAAAGTTGGCGGATTTCTTGAGTCGGAACATTGCTCGAGCCATTTGAACAGTTTTGATAATGTTGTTGCCATGAACTTGTGTAACAAACGGGAAAATTTGCATGACAAAACTCTAATGCAATGATTTAGCTGATCCATTGAATTGTTTTATAATAGATTTTAGACTTGGATATGTCCTAATTTGGTATGAGAAGCCTTCCAAAATTTCGCTCTGTTCGAGAGTGTTAAGATTTTGAAAATATTAACCAATGAAATAGCGGAAATTAAATTAAGCGAAAAATATCCTCCATAGACATAACTCGAGGAACAGCTCAGCAATTCTGAAGATACGGAAAAAATCAGTTCTCATAATCAACTCGATGAAGGAAAACGCCTACTCGGTCGGTGAGGTTTTATTTTGGTGTGGTCTACTGCGAGGCTTCATCTCGCAAGTATTGCTTACAAACATATACTTTCATCGACTCCCTACATCGAGTAGAATTTTTTTACCTTTCTATCCCTTCCAGTCAGCTGTAATGATAACACGCTTGAAATTGAAGAACAAGTAGTCTATTTTCACATTTTGAACCTGAATACGTCTTAGTTAGGTATGAGACATCTTCCGAAAATTTTCCCTGTGAAAGAATGATAAGAATTCGAAAAGATAGTAGAATTTGAATTATACGAAAAGTATTCCATATAGACAAATCTCGTGGAATTGCTTTGCAATTGAGATATCCTGGAGATAAGAAAATATCATTTCTTGTAAGTAAATCGACAAAGGAAAACGATAGCTCGGTCGGTGAGATTTTATCTTAATTTGCCCTACCATATGACCTTTATCGCAAGTAATAATCACAAACATATACTTTCATCAACCCCCTCTGCTGAGTAGAGAGATTTATAATGTTTATTCGCCGTTTGGTATATGGCACTGGTTTTGAAAAGCAGTTGCGTATGCTATTGGCCTGGCCTAGTCGTAGTCTTAGTGTCCAAGGGATCGTAGCAATTGCATTGCTATTGTTTTGTACGCTAAGCATTGATTGCAAAGTCTGTTAAAACAAAATGGTAAAAATCTACAATAGGAATTGAATACCAATTCCTTGCTTCGTTGCCTTATAAAACATTGATATACTGATGATGGCCATAAATAGCAGTCGAAATACGTATCTGTATAGTAACGTTTGTTATACTTAGTAAAATTGTAGTGATGTTACAGTGATATAACAGAATTTTAATGATAACTAAAAAGAGTATTTTAACTACATTCATCAAACTGTTCTTGCTAAAAAATAGTAACTAACTGTAAAGATTACACATTACATTAGTTTGAAATCTTAGCGTACAGAATCGTAGTATGGATCCTACTGACACTAAGAATTCTTTCAGAGCAGCGCTCGAACATACGACAATTGGCTTTTAGAAATGTGCCCTACGCATTGAAACGCCAACCTGGGTACTAGGAGCATACCAGAACTGAAGAAGCTGGTGATCGAATGAAACCTCAGATTGAAGTAGGCGCATTATGCTACGAGGCATACTCGGAAATGTAAGGGCCGTCGCTTATATTTCAGAATCAACAGATCTCAACACGTTTGAACTTGTGCATAGTTCTACTTGCACTACTCGTGTAGCTATTTTAGGTCTTGTTTTGATTCAGTAATCATTTACCTATCTGTGCGTATAGTAAATATTGTCCGTTATAATCGTGGCTTTCGCCAGCTGTGAGATTTATATTTTCAGGTGCGAAAGGATCTTGAGCTACTGAAATTGATCGAGAGTAGTACCTAGTTTATAGAGCTGCTGTAATGAGTTAAGAAAAAGTAGTAAACTGTTGTACGGTGTAATCCTTCTTCATGACAAACAAACAAGTAACCCTTTCAAAGTCTGCTGTATAATTTTGCTTCGATTTATCTATCGGATCTACGCGTCCAAGCTGTAATAAGTTCATGGAAAGCAAAGCCAGATTACTACATTCCGATGCAGAATTTGACCTACGGCCATTATGAATCTTTTTAAGTCTGGACTCGAACATTCGACATCGGGTTTTAAGGCCACCGTCTTATAATTTGAACTGCCGACCCAGGCGACAACGGTGCTTCTGATCGACGGGAAAATTCGTAAAACAATAATCCCAATCGGATCTAAATTAGGCTGCAAGATTATTCATCAAATGGCTGTTATCAGAATCAGAGCTTAAAATTGTCACGCATTCTCAATGAAAGAAACCATTCCAACAGTTTTATTTTCAATTTTTTGCTGTCTCATTTGGAAATGACCGACACCAGAACAAACGAAGAGAGACGAAGCATTTTCGTTTCTTATCGAAAAAATGAGAGAGTATAATTGCCAACGTCACTCTTTCCTCTATGACAAGACGAAACCAAACTTACGTCTTCAGGGAGCACCAGCAGAATTTCAATTCTCATTCTTTCATCGATGTATTGAAAATATGTGACGCTTGGCTATAAATAGTGACCAAAATATGACAAATCTAAGTAATTACATCCCAGAACTTCTTTGAAAACCAAAACTACTAGAAATTCGAGCACCAATAGGTAAAAGTTATTGTGGAACCTTTTTCTGTCGTTTTCAATTCTCACAGCTTCGGTTGGATATCTCACAGCTTCGGTTGGACATCGACACTGAAAATGGAAATGACTGAAAGGGCAAATGAAAGAAAAAACACAATTTTGAAACTACTCTCCCGCTCATGTCATTGACTGGACATGGATTTCGTTCTCATAGTTTGCAAGCGAAGCTTAGAGTGACAGTAATTTCTTGTCATTTTCGTCTATTTTTAGTCAATGAAAATTACTTTTATTAGCTCTGATCAGAATCAACAAATTATTTAGTAAAAGCTACTATTGGGGTTTCTTTGCTTTTTTTGGAAAGTTCTGGGATCGTAAGCAAGTGTAATTCGAGTATGCGATTATTATTTGATGTTTGAAAAAATCGGGAAGCCGTTTTCGTTTATACTAATTTACATTTATAGTCGTTTGTTAACAAAACAGAATATTAAATCTATAGAGTAATATTTACTGATGTAACAATAGTTGCTAGCTTCAAACGCTTTGAAAATGAGCTCGGTTATGTCGCGGCTATTACCCACCCATCATTTTTAAGTTTGAGTCTTTTAAATGTTTATTATTACTAATTATAAATTCCAACAGATATCATATATTCTTCGACTCATCAGTTCACTAGCAGTTTATGTTGAACTGCTAATGCCACAGACCGGTTCAGCATAAATTGTCCGGTTCAACATAAACGTCTGCCTAGTAAAGTCAATGCTATTTACATTGAAACTTTTTGCACCGAAGAGCCATGTCTTTGCTGAAGTGCCGAAAGGAAGAAACTTAGTTGCGGCTTTCTGTCCGTCAACGGATAAGTGTCATTCAGGAGTTTTGGTACCGCATGTGTACCGGTTTGTGCTAAGTGCACAAGATTAATTTCTTGTTGATTTAGATTCATACCTCCAACCAACATCGATTGAATCAATTTCCTTCTCCACCTTTCCTGTCGATGTTGGCTCAACGCCACGATGTGCAGAAAATCACAATTCTCACGGTATGATTGCTTCCTTCCGAAATAAATAAAAAAAACAAAAAAAAACGCACGGTGCTCTCACCGACTGCAGCAGAGCCATTCGGCATTTACATAATTGTAGCGAAATTTTCCAACATTGTTCTTCGTCGAACGACTTTCGCTTTCACCCGAGCTAACGCGCCGGGTGGTAATTCGAGTTCTTCCCCATGCTAATCCAATTAGTTTGTCTGCATCTCTCGCGAACCAAGCCCTATTCCGACAAGCGGAACTAACTTCCCGTGAGTAATTTGTTCGGCATGCTGCGGTACAAGGGCAGTCGTAACGAAATTTTCCCGTCTAGGTTTCTGCACTCCCACGATAGGAACAGCAACGCTAGCAAACCAGCGACGAAAGTTTAGGAGAAAAAATGGAAAAATCGAAACGAAATTGGCCAATTATTGCCAATTTTATAGAGGTTTGATTTTTCCTGGCCTGTTCCTGACGGGTCGGTTGATGTTTGGGGCGATCATCGAATCATTGCATTGGGGAAAAAACCACATCAACTCAATAATTCAATCATTTCTCTCCCTCGCGGCAGATATACCTGAAATGATGAGTGCAAAAATTGGCCTCCGGTGCAAATTCGAAGAAAAAAACGATATGCCTCGATCAATTAGATAAATTAGCAGTTTAATGTCGTCACTTGGATTGGCGTGACGGATCGCTTGAGGTGTTGAGAAACTCATTAGGAAATGAACGTGGTATGGTTTCCAATCAGCACCGAGGTAACGCAGTCCGTGTGAGTTGAGGTTTTATCGGGATTTCACATTTTTTTTTGAGACGAAATTGTCCAATACTATTTCATTGTCCAAAAATAAAATAATTCATTTTATTTGAGACTGATCAAACTTCCCGGACGGCAACTACTGGAACAGCCACGTGCTTGGTCATGTTGAAACTTTTCGCGCTAGTTTTTCTGATAGATGCTTTAGAACTCCCCGTCCAACTTCCTACACATTTTACCATATAGCGGCAGCGTCATACTAGAACAACTCGAACAATAAGCAAATAAGCGACTGGTAGTGGCGTGCCCGCAAGGCGTACTCAAGAGGCTCGATTTGCATCCGTGAACTATTTTGCCGCCTGAAGCGAACCAGTTTTTCGGTCTGAGCTCAGCCGTTCGTTGGCGCCACATTGAAACGAATTTTTCGGTTCACTGAAGAGCCCAATTGTACGAAACAGGTGACGCTGAATACCTCCAAAACCGACTGCGACGAAGGTTATGTTCCAATCAAGTTACATAAGCAGCGCTTACGGTGCATTTTGGAGGTTTTCCATTCAATTCAATGGAAAGCCGAAAAGGAAGTAGTAAAAAATAAAACCTAATGCTGACTAGTTTGAAAAGAAATCGAGCAGAAAATCTATTTTCCAGTAACGAGTTTTATTGCCTGACATAAAAGACAAACTTTATTAGGCCTTTCCATCCGGAAAGTGATCTCGATCGTACGAGTGCACAACTGTCTACAGTCACTACATCCGGAACGACGATTGCGTCAGCTTGCAGTTGCTTCGTCAAATTATCGATCGAATGTACCCCGATCAGTGGAATCAATTTCAGAGGGATGATTGGGGAGATCACCCACCCACACCCACACAGCTGCGCACAGTGAAAATATTGTTATATTTGGAAAATGATGACTCTCGTCAGCAGCAAAAACATTGAGCAAAAGTCCAGAACTTTACGATCGCCTCTTTGACAGACATTGGCAGCTGCATCGATCCGCACCTACACGGTCTCGTATTTCGGTCATCTTAAGGCTATATTTTAGTTTTTATCGTCAGTTAAAAATTTTAAGATTTCCGTCGGCATTCGAATGAATGATAAATACGGGATATGAAATTAGTGTTCATAGTGAACTATTGTAACCGACTTCTGAAATAGATTAGTTGAATGATAGCAGAAATTCGTGATGTAACCCTGCACGGTAAAAATGCTACCGGATCATAGATTAATAGATACTTATTTTGCCAGATTAAGGCATGATCAAGGTAGAGTAAGCAGCTGTACAAAAAAAAACTCCACCACGTGATCAGGGAATCGTCTGGACCCAGTTGGATTAATCTGGTAAAAGGTAGTAAAATAAATCATTTCTTGATAGAACATGATATCAAACGTTCCAAACATTGGATCTAGCAGTACGTTTCCCGTCAGTTAGGGTATTTGGTACCTCGTGAGAAACCTGTTTGTGCTAAGTAGCCACGACTAATTTCATATTTTTACATTTCGTCTTCGACTCATCATTGCATAAGTAGTTTATGTTCAACTATTAATGCCTTTTCGTTCGGCATGTCAGGAAAAAACATCAAGTGTATCTGAATGTTTAGGGGTTTTGTTGGTTTGTGCAAAAAGCACATATTTTGTTTCTATTTCTTCACATGTCGCCTTCGACTCGTCAGTGCTTAAAGCAGTTCAAACTGAGCTGCCATCTGACGAGCCGAAGGTGAAACTTTAAGAAAAACAAACAAAATATGTGCTTTTTGCACAAACCAACAAAACCCCTAAATGTTCACATTCTGCGACGGCCAGTAATAAGCCGTCACTTGTTTACGCCTAAGACGTGAGAAATAATATAGCAATTGTGAAATATTATTTGAGGGTTGCATAACAAGTTCAAACTTTGCGTCTGTTTGAATTAAACTGCTAGGCGCGAGAAGCCAGTTCAGTTTGAACTGATTGAAGCACTGACGAAGCGCGAAGAAATAAGATCAACGGGATATTTGGCTTTCGGCGCGAAAAAAACATGCCCATATCTTAGGGATAGGAAATTGCACAACAGCGTTATTTTCAGGCAGCTTCGAGGTACCACAAGGAAGTCATTTACGATCGTTTATATTTTTACTTCATCTCAATGATCTGAACTTCTTAGTGAAATATTACAAATTATCGTTAGCGCATAACTTCAGACTTTATCATCTGATAAAAAAACAAGAAGATGCACGCTTTTGCAAGCTTACATTCTTGGAATGTATCACTCCCCAGTTCTGACACGACTTGATCCAAACCATGTTGCAACAAGAACACGAACTTGTTTTTTATGATACACTGGTTGAAACAAGGTAACATCATTCATAACATAATTAGTTATCAAATAGTTCTCTCACCACATTGATTTGTTGTATTGAAATAATTATCTTTTATAAAGACTGTCCCAGAAAGTATGGACGTAACCAAAAACCGATTCCATTTCGCAATGGTTCAGAATCTGTCAATTTTTATGGCTGCGTCCTGTTGTTTACACTATTCTCTAACCACTTGTGCAGTTGTTTATTCGTATTCATTAGTTTGTTTCGAAATGCGTGGACTTTCAGCAGAACAACGTCGAAAAATTGTGTACAAATGGCGCACAGAACGACGATATACGATATCCCAGAAACTCGTAATATTCGATACAATTGTTCCCCATCGAAAAATAATTGGGCCTGACTAATTTCATATAGTCATTAGGGTGACCGACGCAAGCAAAAATTCAACCAACGAAATTTCTTATAGATTTTGTATTTCTATAGATTTGCGTAATTTTTGCGATTCATTTGCTGCGAATTCACTATTAAGCCAGAGTCGATGTCGTATAACTTTGAGCGTACCTTCATCTGATGTTTCTCTTCCAGTTGAATAATGCTGAATATATTTCCCGCTCTTGGTGTGGGAGGTGGGTATTCGTTCTTTCGAAAGTTTTATCTCGCTGCTACTCGCAGATGACCGCGACGCTTCTCTGATTAACTATTGATTGTCGTAGCTGTGCATACGACCATAAACAAATTCAATCAATTTTCAAATAGCAGTGGAAACGATCTGGACACTGGTTCGTTGCATTTCGGGCTACGTTGCCCAAATTCCGATTTAGTCTCACGTTTAATTTCACACATGCACCCCAGACTGTGAAATGGAATGTAGTTCCATTGGGTCGCCGACCCGAAACTTAATTTTCTCAGACACCAACCGCAATTTCCCTTGAAATTACCAAACTAATTTGATTGCGTCTTGTGATTACCACCGTCAACGTCGCTCTAGCGGAACAAGAACCTCCCCTACCGTACTGAAAGTCCTGATGGTACTACCGGTGAAAACGTGATGCCATCGAAACGACCGAGACAGAAGATGACTATAATATCGATTTAGGCTGTTTTTATTACTTCCGTATGCGGCGAGGTCTCTGGCTTAAACATAACATCATTCTCATCATAATCGTCATCATCATCATCATCATCAAATAATGTGGTCATACGGAGGAATCCGAACAATCAGCTGTGCAAATAATACCGCCTGATGTGTGGTCGACTTTTCCGACTCTTCGGAGAGTGGCAATCTTTGGGACCCCCGAATGCTCGCGCACCGTGCAGGCACATAACAGTGGAGAGCGGCTCAACTTTCGATTGATTAATGGTTAGATGTTCAGCAGTGTAACACACCACCACCGCCGATCGGGGCGGTTTTTACCTTGCCTGCCCGTCTACACCTGCATACGCGGACGCTAATTGAATAATATGTTTCTTTTTTCTTGTGGTATGTAAAAAGTGGGTTCATAGGCCATTGCGCACGCCTGTGCCGTTCGGTCGGGGCTTTTGAATGCCGTCTCTACATCATGTAGGCTATGAAAGGCTAGAAACGAAAAGTTACTGACTAATAGTCTATGAACAATGGGCGTCGTTGACATTATGGCTGTAACCCCCCTCGCTCGGTAGGTAATACCACTGGTGGTGGTCATCGTTGAAAGTATTTTTGCGCAATTTCCTGGTGTGCACCGAGGGAAAGTCCATGTTTATGGTGTAATGTCAATCGAGAAATGAAGGACTATGATGTAGTGCCTTTTTTTTTGTTTTGTTTCGAACAAACAAATATATTTACATTTAGGTGAATTATGGTCCAATTCGCAATAACAAGGAAAAGAATGTGCATGGCACATTGCCGTCATCGAAAGAACGGTGAAAGGACAGTTTGATGTGCTGTTAAAACAATTTTAGCTTGAGCGTATTCAAAAATGTTCCAAACATTTCCGCTATGAGAACACTTTTGGCAAACATGGCACATTTCTATCTGATCTTTATATGTTACAGCAGTTTTTTATATGAGGACAATATGGATCCAACCGGACTCCAAACTATAGAATTGGTTAAAGCATCTCTTTGCTATGCACAATCAGGCCCGTACCCAGGATTTCGTTTCAGGAGGAGCCCAAAGATAAAAAATAATGCTACTGAAGATTACTTATGTACCTAATTCTCGGTGTGCTTTTTACGGGTGTTTTTAACAGACTCTTTAAACTTTTCCACTGGAACTGTTATTGTATTACACTTCTTTACGTTCACTGTCTTGTTGTTTCTGTAACACATGTCTGAGACCTTCTAAATAATTATATATCTGTTTTTGATTTCGGGAGGGGCCCCGTCTGGGTACGCGACTGTGTACAATGTATTTTCATATACTATCCTCGATAGGTATAAGTATAAGTATAAGTTTTAATAAATTCCTGAATTACAACATTTTTTTTTTATTAGAGAGGACAGTTTCTAGTCACTGGTAGTCAGATCACAGTACATAAAAACTTACTTTACGGGTAACTTTCTCTGCGGTAGATTATTTTACGGATTATTTTTTAAATCTTCCTATTGGCTACTCCAAAATCTCCAAATTTAAAGCCGTCTTGAGCTTGTTTAAACTTTTATCAGTATTGTATGAGAAAAATAGATTGGTAAAAAGACTGACGAATACAACTATGAAATGGAATTCTGCGAAAAATTTACCACACCATTAGAAGATAAAATGAAACTAAACGGAAAGTGATCATCTATAACTTAAAAGCAATTCAATGTGTAGAACTGTTCCATAAGTTGGAGAATGTTTGAAATTTTGAATTCTGTATCTGTAGTACACAATGCTATATTTTTTTTTCTTTTTAGAACTTTTGCTAAGAGAAGAAACATGAATAATTATTAATTTGTTTTTGCCCGAACTAAATTGTAAGAATCATTAATCTACACTTCATCTATCTATATTTCGAATGCATCACTCGCCGAAGACAAACTCCTTTTCTTTTTTACGAAAAGAAATTTCAAAACAAACCACTTTCGTGATAAATTTTCACATGAAGGTTCAAATTGAATTGCTGTGGCAGAGGCAGTTCAATTTGAACTGCTTAGAGATCTTACGAACCGCAGGTGAAACGTGATGAAATTTCGAAAAAATAAAGTATGTTTTGTTTCGATTATAGAGGTTTTAACCATAACGTTGCCTATGTAGGCCAGAAAAAATTTCTGACCCTACGGGCTGCATGAAAGGCATCGACTAACTCATCGCGCTATACCCGTCATCAAAATTAAAAATTGTTTTTTTAATTTATTTTTATTTTTAAAAATATTTGTTAGTAAGAAAAAGGAGAAGTTAGCGTACTGCATTTTAAATATAAATGAATTTACCCATTTTGTTTTCAACTAACTTTGTTGTGTCAAATTTCAAGCAAGCATGTTTGCTTGTAAACTTTAGGATTGGTAACTGAAAACAGTTTATATTACTTGTCACCGAGAATCAATTCTACTCTAAGAACTCAACACGAAATTAATGAAAATAATTGTTTTTTGATGAAAGAATAAAAAGTTCTAAAAACCGTAGTCAATGATAATCTACGAAAAGGGACAGAGGTTTTCAGGGTAAATGTTGTACCCATCAGTGATAGCTGACAATGAAAACATAAAATATATTCGATATGAGAACTTGAAGGTTTGCTTAAGAAGCAAATTCATCTTGACATTAAAGGTGTGCATTTACTTCAATGCAATAAGACAAATAATGTTGTCTACATCCAGTTTTATGAAGAGTTGGATGCAATTCAATTCGCAAAAGACAATAACAATGTTCACTATGTGGAGCACGAGAACATTAAGTACAACATTCCAGTATATATGGAAGATAGTGCTATAGAAGTGCGTGTGCATGATCTCCCCTCAAGCGTCACCGATTCTTATATTCACAAAACTATGTCCAATACGGAGAGATTCTTTCTATCGAAAAAGAAAGGTGGAAAAACTTTTTTCCCGGTATTCTAAATGGCGTACGTTTGTTACGCATGCGCTTTAAGAGGCCTATACATTCTTATGTGACTTTCGGTCAGGATACAAGAATTCCGTGAAAATCACTTGTTACCTATGACAATCAGATGGCCAAATGTCAATATTGCCAAAAAGCTGTTCACTACGGTAAGTCATGTGATAAACTGGACAAGGAGACAACCACACCAAAGGACAACGGTGCTTCCTTCACACCAACCCCAGTACACCTGTGACAGTCACCAACAACAGTGAAGTATCCCCTTCAACGAAACGATCCAACGTATCCCCTATAGAACAAAGTACACCAGCTGCAGTTAAGAGTTTACCGTCCAACCATCCAGCAACTGCCAACAATGTACAACAAGGCGCATCTACAGCAACTCTCAACGAGCCCAACACTACGATCAACAAGGAAAACGAAAAGAAAACGGAAATCACACTCAACACCGACGATGAAGCAATGGATGATGAGATAAGCCGCCGACAAAGTGACACCCGATCCTCGTTGGATGGAAATGGAAACTCATATCCACCTAGAAAAAGGGTGACAATGAGATCCAATAGCAACAAAATAAAAATTGTCAAGTAACAAAAATGTAAGCCAATCGGCCACGTAAAGCTTTTACGCGAAAAGGCCAGAATCAATATTTTATAACAAAAAAAAGTTGACGAGTAGTTGAATGTTTGATAAAAAATAAGTAAGAATTAGGATATTATCTTCATTACAGCCTAAGATCTTCTCGATCAAGTTCTACCAGTTTTTTTAAAGGACAATTTTTCGAATACCGTCTCATACTAAAGATAGGCATATAAAGACTGTCCCAGAAAATATAGACGCAATTTGATTTCGCTGTAAATAATTCACAAGTGTTAGATATTCAAATTTTATTCGATATACTGATAATGTTAGACTAAAACAACAGAATATTATTCTCAACATTTGCTACTTAGCCATTGTAGACTAGCTGGCGCACCTTCTTGCGAACGTTCCTCATTAAATTCCGTACAGACTTCTTGGCGACAAGTTTTGAGACTTTTTTCCAATCTTTTTCGAACTGTTGAATAATTTCGGCTGCCGAGACATGTTTCCTAAGATGTGCCTTCGTTAATGCCCAAAATTCCTCAATTGGTCGAAGTTGTGGGCAAATTGGTGGATTCATGCCTTTTGGGACGAAAGTGGCATTTTTTGGTAGTATACCATTCAACCGTTGATTTCGAGTAGTGGCAAGAAGCAAGATCTGGCCAGAAGACAACAGGATCCTTGTGGCTTCGAATCATGGGTAGAAGTCGTTTTTGTAAACATTCCTTGATGTATATTTCGCTGTTCATTGAAGCAGTGGTGATGAAGGGTTTCGAAGTCTTACCGCAGCTACAAATTGCTTGCCAGACCATAGCTTTCTTACCAAATTTTTCGACTTCAATCGATGTCTCGGACTGGTTTAACACTTGCCCTTCTCGCACCGTATAATATTGTGGTCCCGACAAGGATTTGTAATCGAATTTGCGAAATGGCAGCGAAATGGCATTGCGAAAATGGCAGCGGTTGCGAAACCATTGCGAAATGGCAGCGGTTTTTGATTGCGTCCATACTTTCTGGGACAGTTTTTATACGATGAAATGTCTTAAAACATCTCTGGTACTTTAAGAGAATATGTTTTAATAAATTCAAAACGTTGTGACTATGTTAGAATTAAATTAGGATAAGAATATTATGTAAAAGTGATGCTACGGCGAAGAAAAACTTATGTAAACTGCCTTAAGAAATAAACGTATTTATGGAAAAAAAAAAAATCTCTGGTACTTGGTTTTCAGCAATGTTGACAGGTACCGAATGTTTAAAAACACTTTACTAATCAAGATTTTGCTTATAAATTCGTTACAAATCAATGTTCTTATAAAGCTAACATCAACCAGTTGTACTGAAACTACGAATGATACCCCATTCGAAGTAGTTTTAATTTGTAGATCTTATCATCGAAATGAGTCCCCACGCAAGACAGCGGTTCACAACAGCCGTAGCTATTAGCAAATCGTTCCCGAACACAATCGGAGTCTCGTCTCCTAAGCTCCAGGTTTGGTAGCCACATGCTAATTAAACCATAAAAGCAATTCCTTCATTAGCGATAATGTTCTATCAGTTAGGCCCAACACCAACACAGCCCGATTGCTGTTGATTTACAAACCCGGGTTAAACCCCGACCGAGTGGTTCAGGTTTCCCTAGATGGCACTTCGAAATGTAACGGATTCTAGATGAGATAGAAATGTGGTGGTTCCCTGGGAACAAACCGTTGCAGTTCGTTCCACTATCGGCCGTTCATAGACTTTCTTCCTTAGGTTTCAACAACTGCGTAGGCCTTCCTGCTGCGGGGGCGTCCATTCCAAAACCGATCAGTTTCGTTATTGTCCCGCTTGCGTTGGTTTCGGTTGGGAATAAATGGAGGAAGCCCTCCAGCTTCGAAGGTTTTGTTGTTGTTTTTTCGACTCCCCTTCGTAGAGCAAATAATTGCTTCCTGGTACGGTCGCGGCATTGAGGTTCAATGCGCTGCTCGCACCGCCAGTGTGTGTGTGCTTCGGTAGTACCGAACATTAGCATACAACGTGTCGTCGGATCGAACACAAAGCGTTGGTATGTTAGACTTCCCTGGTGAACTAAATTCAATAACAACTTTCCTCTGACAACGTTCGCCAAACAAAAACATCGAACATCTTCCAGCGGAGCAGCGATGTTTCATTGTGTCCTTGTCTGAGCGTGAAAAAAAACTAGGACACCGCCGGGTATCAAAAGTTCCGAACAGTTGAGCTCGTTTTCCACGCCATCAGAGGTGACCAATAAAGCCAATTGTCCGTCATCAGCAGCGGTTGACCGTTTGTGTGTTTAATTTTCAGTGCTTTTTTATGCGGTCTCACTTTGCATGCGCCGCTTGTTTGATCCAAATTTGACCGAATATGCATTCACACCGTTGATCAGACCACCGTTCGGACACTGCACGGACTGACGATCCTCAGTACATACCTCGGCGTGGGTATTCAAGTCAGGCGCAACTGAAACCCGATGACGGTGGTGGTGGAGGTGGTAGTTGTTATTTAACATGGCCCCGAGCGAGCGCGCGGTAGCTTATCTAGAGCACGGAAAATGAAACGGCTACCGGTTTGGTGCTGTGCAGTAATTTTGCATTTGCTATAGGCCAATGTGTTTAGTTTGTATTTTTTTTTCCTCTTCTTTTTTCTGCTGCTCAGCTAGTCTTGCGAATCAGGAATGAGCTTTCTCGTTTTGGTGGGCTGCCCCTGACGAAGCACGCGATATGTGCTGAATGATGACCCAGAATGCGAAGGATCGCGCCGGTTTTCGGTGAGGCATGATTTTATTTGGTTCACAGTCAAAGTTACTTCCTTTCAATGGGAATCTTTCTTCTGGATAATAATTTCATACAATAAACCATTTGGAAACAACAGTTCCCATGAAATCGTCAGCACACCCTGAACGAACTCGAACACAATGTCAATTTACGCAAATTGAACTAACCTTCCGTCGTCGTTTTGAATGTCAGTTGAAACAATCAGTCAGAGCCTGCCGTTAGAAGCACCGGGGCGGAGAAGGTAAAGTGGATAAATTTCGCGCGTCAATGTCCATTGCTTGTGCACTCCAAAGTCGATGAAGTACATTAGCAACCCACTAATCAATATTCCGGTTGCATCCAGCCCATCAGCAAGCAACCCATGAAAGGGGCAAACAACTCTTCCGCAGAATTCTTTCCGAAGTTGAGTGCAAACCGAAGCGGTTTTTCGGTTGTGTTAGTGCCGTCACGGTTGAACGGTTCGTCATGCGGAGGAGTCAGTGAACATTTAAACTCGATCGATTAATATTCAATGACAAATGATGTTTGAATGGTGTTGCTGCTGCTGCTGCTGCCGCTCGAGAGTTGTTCACAACTGTTTCATATTAACTCGCGATTAGCAGAATCTAACAGCCTTGAAAACACCGCCTGTTATGTTCACGAAAATGTGTGGGAGTTTCGATAACCGAGTTACTTTAGCTTGAACGTACCGATTTCAGTTTTTGACCACAAGCAGATTATCTGATCTCGGTTTTTACACGAGAATTTAACAGGTATCTGAACAATGGTTGTACAGGCAATTAAGTCGGCTTTTGTCACTTTCAAATACCTTTTGAAAGGTAAAAATAATATCAAATGAATGAAATGAATGAAAGATTTTTTATGAATAATTCCATTTGATTTAGAATTTCGATTTTGATTTGACTCATATTTTGCATAAGCGTTCGTCACGACCAAAACGCACAATTTGTATCATCAGTTCACAAATGGACTCTAACCTTACATTTGTGAAGGGCATAAGCATTAAGAGTGTAAAATTTTCTCAGGAAGTACTTTTCATTTGTTCTATATATCGTGGCTGACAACTGATCAATTTTATTGCACTGTACACGGGTAGAAGTGATTTGCAAACCAATAATAAATTTTATTATTAAAATCAAACATCTCAATGGTACAAATTAACATTATTTAGTTTGAAATAATAGTAGAAATACCAAAACTCATAAAAAAGTCTGCAAAAGCAAATAGCTAAAAAATAATTAATTGAGTCATTGTAATATCAAAGTAAGACCAAATTACTTATAAATGTCGAATTTTTCAGTTTTACGAGCATTCAGAATAGAATAGTAAAATAAGCATTTCTCTTATTTGATTCCGTTTTATTTAATTGTATTTTATTTGAAGATAGAACTACTGGATCAATTGTACTCAATGAAATTTGAATACCACAGCAAACACTAAATAAGATATAATAACTAATTTTGACGCTTAAGAGATATTTTACAATTTCTTGATTCCTTCGATGAAATATCAAGAAAATATCAAGACAAGATATGATGGTAAAATTTGTTAATATTTTGATTTTTGTTTACTATTTATATTACCCAGGTAGGTCAAGATGGCCTAAAAGCTGTTTAAATATACCCCGTGGTGTAACGATGCCTCCTTTAAATTTTCCATTATCTCGTATGTATAGAGCGGTTTCCCGGTTTTTTCCTGATTTTCCTGGTGTGCGAGATAAAAATTCCCGGTTTTTAGAACAGGCCCAAATAGCCTCATTCAAGCTTTAAGTAGAAGTCCCATGTCCAAAAGAACATCGAGAATTGAGAAACGAGGTATCTCATCCACACTTTGTCCAAATGTTCATCTTCTGAACTGGCAGTACCTCCCAGCTCAATGTATTCCATCTTTATTTTGTCTGTTACTTCACTAGTAACTTCGATGTAACAATACGATTAAAACAAGCAACATATCTGGCCAAGTTGATGAAATTAATCAGTCTTGCATTTCACGAAGAGGAATGAAGCATCAAAATTCTTGTAATTTTCTCGAAAAATCAACACATTTTATTCTGACTTCATGCTTTTTCCAAAATGCTCTTAAGCGCGGTTTTGTAGGTTACCAGAAATATCATCGGGCATTTTTGAAGCCTAATAATGAAATAATTAAAAAAAAATAAAGTCTTACAATTAAAATTAAAATAATTCTCAGGTGTACAACTTTACTTCTACCGTTTTTTTCCAAAATTAAAAGTTTTGTTGCGAAAAAGTGCTTACAGATGTATTATTCAAAGTATTGTCCGTCGCTAGCGACAACTTTCTCCCATCTTTCCGGTAAATTTCGGATCCCGACTCGAAAAAAGGAGCTGTTGACGTTATCCATGAAGCAATCCATTTTTCCAACTCTTCGAAGGATTGAAAATGTTGATCTGCCAGGCCGTGTGCCATCGAACGGAATAGGTGGAAGTCAGAAGGGGCTACATCTGTGGAATACGGCGGGTGGGGAAAAACTTCCCATTTCAGCGTTTCCAGGTACTTTATGACCACTTTTGTGACGTGAGGCCGAGCATTGTCGTGTTGGAGGATGACATTGTGGCCACTTTTCTTTTAGCGTGACTAAGGCGCATCAGTTGCGTTCGGTAGCGATCTCCTGTGATGGTTTTACCCGGTTTTAAGAGTTCGTATTAAATCACACCGAGCTGATCCCACCAAATACAAATCATAACCTTGGCGCCGTGAATATTCGGTTTTGCCTTCGACGGCGTAGCATGCCCGGGCTTTCCCCATGATTTTCTGCGTTTAGGATTATCTTATCGAACCCACTTTTCATCACCGGTTACGATTCGATGTACAAACCCCTTACGATCCTGTCTTTGAAGCAGTTGCTTACATACAAATAGACGGCGCTCGCTGTCCCTCGGTTTCAACTCGTACGGCACCCAGTTTCCTTCTTTCTGAATCATGCCTAGGGCCTTGAGACGTTTTGAAATTACTTGCTGACTCACTCCCAACGATTCGGCAAACTCTTCTTGGGTTTGGCACGAATCTTCATCAAGCAATGCTTTCAGTTGTTCATCTATGAAAGTTTTTTCTCTTCCAGCACCATGTTTGTCTTTGACATCGGAACCACCATTTTAAAAACGTTGAAACCACTCCCGACACGTTCTTCTACTCAGAGCAGCATCACCGTTAGTTTCTGAGAGCAATCGATACGCTTCAGCTGTATTTTTTTTCGAATTGTAACAGAAAAGTAAAACTTTCCGCAAGTGGCGAGAATTGGGCACATAAACAGACATTTTCGAGCGTGAATAATACGAAAACAAGAACAACTGTCACTAAAACGTCGATGACAATTCGTTAGGCACTGTACACACTCACTTTAAAGGCATTAACATCTATGTATTTTGACCAGTCTTAGCCGGTACAGCCTATCGGAAAACGGCGGAAGCAAAGTTGTACACCTGATAATTGCAAGACTACCACTGAATTCTTAAAACTTATTCAAATTAGGAGTGTATTATAGAGATGGGCAAAACCATTCATTTCAAAGAACCGTCAAAAACTTAATAGTTGTACCGAAAGAATTAGTTCTATTGAACTGTCTTTTCGTTTTTCTGAAATTTTGTAGGGCCCTTCTAAAATAATGTGAGAGCTACAAATTATATTTTGTAGTGAACAGATGCAATAATAGTGAGTGCTTTGTGCATGTGTTCTACCAATTATTTCTAAGTTCTCGAACTTCTACCAGATTCCTCAAACCAGCAAACGTTCCGAAAGACGCAACTTATTTGTATACATACTCAAAGAATTTGATTACTTTCGTTTTTATTGAGAAGAATAGAGAACTTTCATTTTTCAATAAAGAACTCCAGTTCACTCACTCCTCGAGGAGAACTAGTTCTAGTGTATTCCAATACTATTATAGCCTAGTATAGTTTAGAAAAAAGTATAATTAACTTTGAATTAACTAAGGAACAACTCTCCTCCCGTAATACCGATTCCTTCTAACAACACATACGATATTCTTTCAAAGTTGGATTTTAGCGAGACAGAACAAAATGATTCTAGAATTTTAAAAATGTACGCTTGTCACTTTGGAAAAACAACAACAATCTATGCCTCAAGCGACTGAGATGATCTAATTTTGATTCTCCTATCATCGATCGATTATTGATGTCGACATCAATGTCCTCATCATAGCTGATAACCTTAAAAAATTAAACATATCAAACCACCTTCTAAACCTTTCTAGGTTTCTTACAAACTCTGAAAGCCCAATACTAGCTGTCAAAAAAGGAAATCAAATGCTCCTTGCAAATGGTGAATAAGGTGAAAGTCGACAGCTTTGTCGATTTTGTGAATCCTATTGAAATCAATACCAAGATTACAACACAAGTATTGTCATTTGACATTACTGAGACAAATTTTAATGAAATTATGGGAATCAACATTCCGAATACTTATTCTTATTATATTTAATAGAAATCCAGTAGAAGCATCCAAATTATCCTTATTATTTATTATGAACTGTTATTGTGCTGTTATTGATGACCACTAAGAAAGCTCTTATTGATTTAAAATTGCTGTCACTTTTCATTTGTTGTATCAGGAAAATCATGATGCTGAAAATCGTTACTAAGATTAGGGCTAGTGAATTTTTTCCCAATTTGCACTAAGATTCTCGATTTTTTTTCCGGTTTTTCGCGGTGAAACCAAATTCCCGATTTTTTTCTCGGTTTTCCCGATTTTCCCGATCACTTACCACCCTGAGTTTTGAAGACATCGTTTACATAAGACCTTTTACTTGTTTCAACTTGGATTCATTAGTGAAAATCGATTCAGTCATCCATGAGAAAATGAAGTGAGGTTTGACTACTATTTCCGATACTTTTGAAATCGGAAACTGGGGACCGGTATAAAGGAATTCGGTTCGCTTAATCATCAACTACAAATCATCCATCATCAAACTACAAACTGAAACAGTTTTGATCCCAATTTAGAAGAATTTCAAAGGTTTTTTGCACTTTTGTTTTACCTGTAAGTTTGAAATTTCAATCTACATTATCCTGTAATTCTGGAACCAGAAGTCGGATCAAAATAAAAAAAATCTGGAACATTGAATGAAACCACAAGACCATCTATTGAATCTAAGTGTGTGAGAATCAGTAAAGCATTTAATAAGATGTCGAAGTGAGTTCCGTTTTACAGATTTTGAACATAATTCCCGGCGCTTTTGGAGCCGGATATGTGGTTGAGCTTCCAGTACAACCAAAAACGGTTAAACTTGGAATAGTTTTGAGCCCAACTTAGAATTTTTTAAAGGTTTTTGGTATCGTCATTTTCAAAGCTTATCATTTTACTATTCCAGAACCGACAGTCGGACTGGGATAAAATTCAGTTATTTTGTGTTGAACTATAAGTCATTTTATGTGAATTTGTGTTTAGGAAAAATTATTTTGCCGTTCTTAAGAAAACGTAGTTAGCTATGGGATTGTCAGACCTTTAATTTTATTCTATGTTTATGAAAATCGGTGTAATTCTCTTTCCTAGTTAGAATTTTGAACCACTTTTTCCGGCACTGAAAACCGAGTACCGATTCAACTGATATGTATTGATTTGGTCATCGACTATCAAGATCTGCGAACTAGAGAAATTTTACAATCAATTTTACTAAATTCGCTATTTATTACATGTATCTCCGGATCCGATCTGAAAACAAAGCAGAAATTCATTTATGGGATCTCAAGACCTTTCATTTGAATCTAAGATGGAGGAAATCGGTTCAGCCAACTTCGAGGAAAGCTAGAGAGATTATTTCCTTTTTTTTAAACACCTATCACCCCGTAATTCCGGAATCAGAAGTCGGATCCTGATAAAATTCTGGTACTTTGAATGGATACATAATACCAAAGTTTGTGAAAATCGGTTTCGTCATTTTCGAGAAAACTGAGTGACATTATTTGTCACTCACACATACACATTAACACAAACATTTCGCGATCTTGATAATCTGATTCGAATGGTACATGACACTCGGTTTAGAGACCGGTTTTGACTGTGTTTGCATAGCTTTTCTATACGAGAAGTTTCGAAAATTCAGAAGGAATTTTCAAAACAATTGAAATATTGTTTTTAAAAGTTTCGTGGATCCAATTTCATGAACGACAAGATTACGACCGACAAATTAATGTGACCAATGATCAAGTTCTAATGTATTATTGCTGGTACATTTGGTTTTAGAAATGTAGCCGAATATGTGACGTAAGCACTGAAGCATGCTTTTCTGAACCACCCGAATCAATCTGAATGAATTTGTATCAAAAATGAGCCCAATTTCGTGTCAGAAATTGTCTTAATACAAAAAGAAAAAAAAACGTTTTAGTTAGACTTCGTCAGTGATAAAAGAAAAGCATTATCAAATCACTAGGTGAATTAAGAATATGTTTTTTAATTTTATTTTTTCGGTTTATTTTGTTATTCTTTAAGAAATCATCCAACATTGTTCGCAGTGTATTTTTTGAGTGCCTAATCGATTTTCTGCCACTGCTTCTTAGACACCAGTAATTTATTAGATAGATAACTGTTCGCAGAAAAAAAACCTTTAAGGGGGCGGGTATAGCGTGACGGGTAAGTCAAAGCCTTTCACGTAGCCTACCTGTGTTCGATTCCCAGTCCCGCACATAGGTTAAGAAAACTTTTCTGGCCCGAAGAGGAGAATGACCTCATTGTTAAAACCCCTATAATCGAAAACAAAAAAAAACATCCTAGATTTTCCTTATTTTACGGTCTGTATCTTTCAGAGACTTCATTAAAAGAAAGGTGAGTGGAGACTGTAAAACTAACTTGACACTCGACGGTGTGAGAAAAAAACTTTAAAACGTTTGACGAACAGAATAGCTAAATATGAACCTAGTAACAGATAAAAAATCATAATGTTTTAGTCCACTCTTGCTTGCATCACACAAAATTTGATGGCAGGGTAGTAAAGTGACTGGATTTAGTGAGATGACAATAGATAGATAAGAACAGTTTTGGGGTCTCGATTCTTTAGATGTTGATGCCGTCCGAATAAAAGCGGAAAAAAAGTATTGAAAGAATTCGGATACTGAATGATTAATTATTAGTTTGATTTAGTTTTTGTTTTCATTGCGACTAAGAGTGATTTTTTTAGCATCGTACGGAAACCTGCTTTAACTGAATCGAGGTGATTTGTATGCTTCGTTCAGACCAAACTGATCACACTAGCGTGATTATTTCTTTTTCTCTCTGGGTGTGATTGTTCAGTGATTGAAAATCTTGATAATGGGGTTTTATTGTATCTACTGATCACATTTACTGTCTGATAGTATAATACACAGCAAAAAACTGCATAATTATTGTAAGAATAATTTCACATGAGTTTATACGCAACAACTAATGCTCGAGGTCGTTCTTAAAAAAATGGCAGCTTCCGGTTCATCGATAGTTTGAATAGATGAAGTCATTTCAAATCCTTTATGACGACCTTTAATTTATCAATACCCTTTGAAACCGCTTTGACTAGTGGATACCGAAAAACGATATTTCTCAATCTAAGACGGTGACTTCCGATTCATCGATATTCTTCAAAAACCCTTACAATATGAGTTTTTTTCGGAATGGGTTTGGAAAGCAGAGGCTTAGAGCAAATGCAGGAGCTAGAAGTTCTATATGGAAGATCTATAATAGAGCAGAAACTGGAAAAAACGTATCCCCAGCAAGTCGTTCTAGTTTTATTTATTCGACCAGTTCTTCTGTCAAATTTTAAACTGGTCTACGATGCCGTTCTACTTTTTGTATATTTGAAACACAAGTAAAACACTACTGGGGCTGCCAGTTTTTCTTGTTATAAAATTCAGATTTAAATTTTGTAACTGGCATAAATTATGCATCTAGAACTAGAACACTACTGAATATGCCCTTAAGGCTGATACATGAAATTATTTTCAATCCAAGATTACGACTTTTGGTTTACCGATATTTTTAATACCCAGTTCAAAATATTTATTACTGGAACGGGTTTGGTTTGTGGAACTACGTAAAATGACGCATGGAATCGTTTTAAAATCCAAGGAGGCTACTTCCGAATAATAGATATTATTTGAAAACCTAAATCATTTCATAATTTAACACTACGACTTCCGGTTGATCGATTTTCTTTAAAACTCTATACAATATAGTAATTTACGAAATGAGCTTGACGAACAGATGCCAAAAAATAATGGTTGAAGTTATTACAAAATCCAAGATGATCACGTTCGGTTTTTCGAAATTCTTTTAAAACTTTTAAAATGGAGGCATTTTTCTAACGGATTTGACCATTATAATACGTCGGACGCTGACGAACAAACCAACCTTTTTTTTTTTTCTAAATTTCGATTTAATTCAGCAACATAAGTTCCTTGAAGATCAATATAATTGTTAATTCGATGCAAATAGCTCTCCAGCGAGCTTCTGTTTTAAATCTGAGAACAGAAAATAATTGCTACGGGGTAACTCCGGCGAATATGGTAGATGCGATAGCGATTCGAATTTCTATTTATGGAATTCAGCCATCGTAACGATCGACTTGTGACACGGTGGATTTGATTAGCTGTGAGAAAACGCTTCACCCGTTTTTCAAGCATTAACTTTCAAGTGCGCATGCAAAATTGTGAATAGACCACACTTCTTTATGATATCTTCACGATGTCAGCGATTTCCTGCAACTTAATTTTTCGATTTTCCATACGAAAGGAGTGAACTTTAGAAACGATTTCCGGAAAAAAACCTCAATTGGGCGACCAGAATGTGATGCATCGTTGGTATTTGTAAGATCGCGTTTAAATTCAGTGAACCAGTCAATAGTGATTGATTTGTTTGGAACAGAACCCGGATAATGCTTTCCTCGCATGTACAGTATTTTTTTCAACATAAAAAATCTACGTTTTATCAACAAATTAATTTTTTCTCCATTGTTTCGAATATTTCAAAAGCAGCGTCACTGAAAGCACAAAAACTAACACTCTAATGAATCGATTGTTATGAGATTTCGACAGATGACAGCTGAAGGATATCTCTATTGAACGCTAGAAGGTTTTTACGGTTTTGGACCGACGTATTATATCAGAAAACTGTGTTTGAAAATTGATTTAATATCCATTAGATGCATTCTCTGAAAACTCCAACTATACGAGTTGATGCCGAAAAACGATGGTGGAAGTTTCAAAATCCAACCTACGGCTCACTGACATTCTTTATGTTTCTTGAAAACCCTTACAATGTCGATATTTTTGATACGGGTTTGACCAGCAAACCAGCAGACGTTGCTTAAAGTCGTTCCACAGTCACTTATATATCAAAATTGACTTGTGCAACTATTCAAGATATTGTTTTGATTCAGTGGTCATATGAACTTTCCAGCTACCCTCCATACAATCCCGACCTTGCATCCTGTGACCGTTTTCTTATGTTTCTTGTAGCTTGTAAATGACAAGAAACTTAAACTTAAACTTAGTGAGTTTAAGTTACTGGATAGAGGATTCGAGGAAACTGGGGTAGTGCAGCATAAAATTCTTAAAAGTGCATGGCGATTGGATGGAAAAATGAATCAGATTTGTAAGAAACTAAATGAGCTAGGGAATAATTTTCCCTTTTTTGTCAAAAGGTTATGAAAACTTTAGCTTCCAGTCTTACTACAACAATGGGTGATTTTTTGTTTTGGATTTTGCGTTGAATTTATATCTGGCTTCTACGTTTTTTTTCGTGAATCATTCATATCAAAGAATTCTTGTGGTTGGCTTGTTTTCCTAGTTTGAGATCCAAAACTGCTCGGCATTGTTTGAGTTCGAAACATCCCTTGTGCAACGTTAATGTACTTATCGATCACAGTGTAGTTCCCGCAAGACCTCTTTTAATTTACCTGACATGCTATTGAGTAGAGAAAAACGTTTCATTTATTTTGGGACCATTGATTAAGCTAACAATTACTGTTTAAAAGAAAAAACAGCAAAAATCAATTTAACTTTCAACCCGCGTCCACGAAACACACATAAATTTTCCAAATTGCTTACTCGAGAACCTCTTTACCATAGACTAATTAACAATAACAACAACAGCACACCGGCACGAGCCTGTTGGTTGGCGTTGTTTAAGTGTTGGGTCAGCAAACGAGTGATTCTAGCGTTCGGATAAAGTCCACTAACTCTCCTACCACCGCCGTGGGCCATCCGGTATTATTATAGCAACGCTTCTCTGACGACTATCCGGTTGGAACATTACCGCTTGCTGCTACTCGACTCGAGTCGACCGTCGTCCGCTGGTCAATTTGCTGTGGCCAGCAGGAAACGCGAAGGGGTGTTTATTTATGTACTCGGTAAGCCGGCTGTAATTAGCAGCACACTCATACAGACACCCAGACCAGGTCCGAAAGAGGGGAGGAGGTGCAGTGGAAAACGGAAGAGCTTATGTTTGCAAAAGCATGCTGACAATGCGCTTCCAACAATTTGTGCTAGGCCGAATAAGTCAGAAGCACTACTCAGCGAAGCGTTCAGCAGTTACCGGTTCTTTTGTTGTTCGGTATGTTGGATTTGTCCGACTCAGCAGGCTGCTGGTGTTGGTTGAAGTTTTCTTTTTTTTCGCTCATGTATTGCGTAGTTTTCGAACAGATAATATTTCAGCTATCTGTCGATCACTTTAAAGAGATCTGATTCTATTTATATGAGCAATTTCAGAAATTAATTGCCGGGAAAGTGGTAAAATCAGAATCGACTTAATCCGAGTTGAAATCGTTCACATCTTCACATCCATTTGTAAAAAGTACATAAAAATACTTATGGTAACTCATTATATTTGCACAAAAATTGAGTTGAAGAAGAAATCATAAGAAATGGATGAGCACTCAAACATGAAAAAAATTACCAAAAAGACGTTTTATAAGATACAATATTAGACTTCTAACTTTGGTGTTTACACTTCATCCGACCCAGTCGAATAGCGCTTGCGGTCGAGATGACAAAAGTAAAGACAATACAGTGTAGCAAAAACAATGTACAAAAGCCTAATGCTTGACCTTCGCGATCAAATTCAATTCAAGCGTTGCAAAGTTAGACCAGCAGCAAACGAAGTTGAAATCTTACTAAAAAAACGAGTGCATCTAGACGAAAAGTATTTATCATGATCAATGTAAAATTAAATTGGAATGTATTGATTTTTCAATAAACAAGACTGTATATTTGTAAAAAACGCCTAGTTTTGCTTTCAAAGTCTGCTCCAAATATGTGCATGAAAACTAATGTAAATTTACAAAATATTTTTATCTGTGTATGTTTAGACGTGAACGAGATGCAATTGCATTCGCATCGGTTAACAACGAGGTACACAGCGTTGAGTGTAATAACGTAAAATACAAAATTCCATTTTAGGTGGTAGACGGTACAATAGAAGTTCGTATACATGACCTTCCCCCGCAGGTCACTGAACATTACGTTCGGAAAAATAAGTCGCAGTACGGAGAAATTTTTTCCATCGAAAGAATAGTATGACTAAATTTTTTCCCGGTATCCGGAATGATGTGCGAGTGTTACATATGTGACTACATAACCATTCCATCCTCTGTAACTTTTGGACTGGTCGACAGACATCCTTGTAAACCGCTGGTAGCTTACGAGAATCAGGTGAATAACTACGAAAATCTTACACTAAAACTGGAAAAAAAATTTCAACCGAAAACCCTTTCAAAGTCGTAAACTGACAGTTCGTGCTCGCATCTCATCCGATACAGTCAACAATTGCTTACGGTCGAGACGATAGAAACAAAGACAATACAGTGTAGTGAACAATAGACTGTACGAAATGGGTAAATACGATTTAACAAAGCCAGAAACTTGGCATACAAGGCCAATTTGTATTGATTTCAAGCGCTGCAAAGTTAGACCAGCAGCAACCGAAATTGAAATCTTGCTTAAGGAACGAATGCATCTAAACATTAATGATGTAAGTGAGATTCAATTCAACAAGGCGTCTAACTATGTGTACATTATGTTCAAACGTGAAAGAGATGCAATTGCATTTGCTTCGGTCAATAACACACAGGGTGCACAGTGTTGATCATGACAATGTTTATTATAAAATCCCTGTGTACTTGGTGGACAATGCCATAGAAGTACGCCTGCATGACCTTCCCCCACAGACCAGCGATGGGTTCGCTCGGGAAAGTATGTCGCAGTACGGTGAAGTTCTTTCCATCGAAAGGAAAGTATGGCGGAATATTTTTCCGGGTATCCGGAATGGCGTGCGAGTGATACGTATGCAACTACGTAAAGCAATTCCATCTTACATCTTTTGTGATCAAGACGGGATACATCCGTGTAAAACGCTGATTACGTATGAAAATCAAATGGTTGCATGTCAGTTTTGTAAACAACCTGCACACTACGGCAAACCTTGCACTGAAACTGCGAAAAGGACATCTTTAAACAAAAACAAGGACAACCACCCAACAACGGAAACTTGTGAGCGCAGTACTCCTGCTGTACCATCAAACCAACCAGCAACTGCAATTAATGCACAACAAGGCACGTCTACAGCAACTAACAACCGACCCAAGACTGCGAATTACAAGGAAAACGAAGAAAAAACGGAAACCAACAACGATACCACCGATGCGGCAATGGAGGACGACACGAGCCACGGACAAAGTGCCCCTCAATCATCGCAAGAAAAAAATGGAAGCTCCTCTCCCCTATAAAAAGGGTGACAACGAGATCCAACGGTAAAAAAATGATTTTATCTAATAAAAACATGGCTTATTCGGCCACGTAAAGCTTGTACGCAAATTGGCCTGAATAAAAAAAATTTATAAACAAAAAGTCGTAAACTAGTTTATCCTGTTTCAGAAATACTTTCATCATCGAACCAACTAGTACCTGCTTATCATTGCACAAAAAAGCACAAACTGTGGAACTAGCAATGATCCCGAGTCTGCTAACAACAATGAAAAAGAAACGAAATCAAAAACCATCCACAGCTGGACATTTGACAATAAAAGCATCGACGATAAACCAATGGATGATAAGACAAGCTGCGAACAAACCCCTAAATCCTCACTGGATGGAAATAGAAACTCCTCTCCCCCAAGAAAAAGGGTGACGACGAGATCCAATAACAAAAAATTATTTCAACTAACAAAAAATGACTCATTGGGCCACGTAATGCATGTATGCGAATAGGCCTGAATAAACATTAGAAAATTAACCTATTGAATTCAATGCGATTCAGAAATTTTGTTTAAATGCAACTGAAACATTTTTATTTATTTTAAGGACTTAAATTTTAAATGAAAATTAGCTAATTATTCACTAAAAAATGAACTCACTTGTCAAAAGCAATAAATTTAGTCATAATAATTCATTATAATCATACAAAAATGGTGTCAAAGAAAATATTTTAAGAAATCGATATAAACTGAAAACCAAGATCGGATACCACTGCATCTCCTGATAATCGCAAAATAATATGGAAAAAAGGAAACTAATTTTATCAATCATATCACAAAATATTCATAAAATCTTGAAGACAGAACTCTTTCTTTTCCATGTCTTCAAGATTTTATGAATATATTTTGATGTTATGTTAAAATTAGTTTTTTTTTTTCATATTATTTTGCGTCCTTCAAGGCTAAAATTTGAATTATAAAAATCCCCTCATTCTAAAAAATTTAGCATAAATATTTTCGAGCAAAAAAATAGTTAATTAGAATAGAGTAACATTTGTAACATTGAAATAATTTGATAATTGAAAATGGAAATAGTGAAACTTCTGCAATTGTGGCCTTTTACGACATGGCAGTAGGAACTTAGTGAAAATATTCTTGGCTAAGTTCTTTTTTGCCATCAGACTCCACACACCTTCTGAGCTGGCCCTGTTCGGAGAAGGATAGCAGATGCTATCAATTTCCTATTAGACCCCAGCCCCTTAAAAGTGTAATATATTTCAAGAATACACAAATCGAATTAAAAAAAGTGTCTACATTTTTTAAATTTTTTTAAGTCTTCTAATAAAACCAACGTATTGAAACAACAAACTTTTGAAAATAATAGTAACTACAGCTGGAACAATTTTTAATTATTTTCCACAATTCAAGTTTTTGATTACAAAAAGTCAAACAATCACTAGAACTAAAAAAATAATCGAAAAAAATCATGTTAAAAAACCAGACGTTACTTCAAATTGTTTTGAAAATAATCTTATTCAAAGCTCAACCTTAAAATCCGCATTTGTGTTCAATTTGATTAGTGTGAATTAAAATAAGTCACCGTTTTCGAGATATTTGGACATGAAATGCAAACAACACAGAATGGTCAAAAATTGCGCGGTACTGGATGACCAGAAAGTGCCATGAGGATTAGTACTGAACAAAATAATCATAGTTTTAGCAAGATTATTCGAATGAAAAAGATCCTGCCGCTGGATGCCGCACTTGCACACTCAGGATTGAAACGATGAAAGCGAGCACACTTCGGAAGCATGTCCGCCTATGCTGATGATGATGGTGTCGGTTAGTTACTGTTGACTAAGTCTGAATCCATTATTGTACACCAGAGAACAGAATGATTAACCGACAATAGACTGAATTCGGCACGAGTGCTCCGAAGCGACCTAGGTAGGCTAAATTTGGCGGAATGGTTATGAAGTCGGTTCTTTGGATTTGTCTCGGTATACTTTTCGTGGACTACCTCGAACAAAGAAAAACACCTTCGACAGCAAGTATAAGCATGCATTATTGGAGCGATTGAAAATCGATTTTTCGAGACAATGCACAGATACATAAGAGCAGAGTGTGAGCTTTATTTTGGAATTCTGACCGCTTCTTCCGGACCTGTTCCGAAACCGGAAGCCGGATTAGGTTAGAATAGCATACAAGTCTATGAATCCATAAGACCATCCATTCTTACATTTGTGCAAATCGTCCTAGTCATCTCTGAGAAATTTATGTAAGTTCCATCTTGGAGTTTTTGACCGCTACTAAGAAGATTTTTCTGTTGTTGCATCGTCACTTCCAATGACGGATTAAAATTTTTATACTCATCACCCTGTAAAACCAGACCAGAGATGCAAAGTAAAATTTTTGTATATATTCATGCAGGGTTGAAGAAGTCTGTAAAAAGTCTGCGAACTCCAAGTTTTCTTCAAAGAATGATGTAAGAAATTGGTATAGTGAACAAAAAAAGACCGCAGCGATTTCAAAAGTATGTATATTTTTATAAACGTCTACAAAAAATGTGATTTTCAAAAGCCTATTAAAAAGTCTGCAACTGAAACATGTCTGCAGCTCATTTTATAAATCTGCTGATTTACTCACAAATCTGCAGGTCTGGCATCTCCGATCCAGACACGGAAAATGACTCGATGAATTTAAATAGGATCATGCGGGATTATAGGGCACTACATTGAATAATTTATTTAAATCTTCTCGACCAACTGTTCGACAAATAATCAACAAATTTTGCAAACTAGAAGAGCTTGAATAGTTTCAAAATATTTACTCCTTTTTACATCGTGAACACATAAGAACATCCTTTTTACATAAGAACACACCCTTAAAATTGAAGATTTTATTACTCATCGCTCAGTTTTTCCGGAACCAGAAGTCGAAGCCGAACTATGATAAAAGAAATGTAAAAAATCGATCCCTTCTCTTCGACACTTCTTGCTTCAATCCCTCATTGTCCCATCCAAAATATGTGAGTACAAATTTACTTAAATTGCTAATTACTTGCACTCACTCTTAAAAAAAAAAGAACCAAAAAATACTAAAGACACAAGAATCATCAGTTTATCTTAGTTATCTTATTTATGGGCCCCTCTCGAAACGAAATCCTGGGTACGGGCCTGGTGCGAGCAACTATTTTTGTATTCGCCTCGGGCGCCAGAAGTGCTCACTACGCTCAAATTATGGGGAGCTTTCCATCGATTTTTTATTGCTTTAATCGATAGATATATTAACTGAGAACATAATTGCAAAGTTTCACAGACGAACTTCGAATGCTTTTGGAACCAATCGACACGAATCTCTTTTTATGTTGTTAGATGAAACACAGAGAAGTGCGTGAGCCTCTAAAATGCATAAAAAGTTTGTTTTAAATATTTTATTATTTATAAAAACTGTTTTTTTAATTCTTAAGATAAATGTTGATTTTGAATAAAAGTTTAAAATAAATTTATTTAAAACGTATTGTTTTGGATTTTAGTTTTTTTTTATTTTTGAATTCCTGAAAAAGTTTGGCTCTTCGCAGTGTATATTTTCAAAGTGCTCAATGAATTTCCTAGTGCTTCTTCTCGAACACATTTTTTCTGAAATTAACAATTTTAGAGCTACAGTGATAGGGAAAAAATGTGAACAAAACTCATACGAACATTTCTAAATCACTCTTGGATTGGTGTCTCCGTTCGTGAAACATAAATGGGTTGTCATTTTGAAGACGTGTGCAAAATTTCATATTAATCGGAGTATGTGAAGTCTGATGACCTGCACCGCATTTCTGGAATTATGGAGATAATATTCCATGCTACCAAGTTCCAATCCAAACCGATTGGGCGAATTTATTCGAAAAAAAAGGCACCACAAAGCAATCTGAACCGGAATGCGTTGGTGTTTCGATAATTAATATATTCGGAAAACAAGATAAACTATTTTTTTTCGGATCACGTATCTGGCGCAACCGATGAGTTCATGGGATGGAAATCGGTCGGGCTGTTCCCCCAATTGCTCCACATGACGTGTGGTGCGATGCGGTACATGCTATACGATTGTCACTTTAGCTTGAATTTCACCCGCCATTCATTCGCTACTGCACTGCGACGCCAATCGCGACGCTTTCTATCGTCACAGCGAAGCGTAAGCAGTAAATCATCAACACCCGGGTAAGGGGCGGCGTCCCAGGTCGGTGGGTCCTAGAGCGTGTGTGTGTGTGTGTGGATTTATGACAATTGAAAAATGAGACCCGGTTTTCCGCGCACACCCGAAACGTCCCCCGGGCAACCGAACGCGCATCGGTGACATGCGATAGAGCAGAGCTCATTCAAAAAATTCGGACACCAACCGGGGCGTTGCGAAGCGCAATTATTACCTTTTCACGTGTTTTGCATCGGTTTTGGTTATTCGTTAGCGTGAGCAATATGTTTGGCTGTGTACACGTGAAGGAAAACTGCTAGGGTAATAAAACAGTTGAACAATTCGATCCGCTACTGGCTGCGGTTGTCACTACTGAAGAGTTGACCGCGTTTCGTAGTGACAGTGCGACCAACGTTGACAAGAGCCAGCGCTCGGGGTTTGGACGAAAACATCAAACATTGCGTTGCCCTGGAAACCAGAGAACAGAGAGGGTCATAACTGTAGACACGTTGCCTATATTCGGGATGTCACAGTGATCGTCTTCTGCCCGTTCGACTTTTCTGTCATAGCCAACGTTGTTTCTACAGAGGCTCCGTACGACCGACGAAGCACTCGTTTAATTGCAATTGATGTACGACAGTTGGCAAAAAAAACACCAGATGGTTTCGCATACTTTCCATCTAGACCAGATCAGCTGCGAAGGGCAAATGTTGTTCGGTTATGTTAAAAACAACTGTTAAACTGAGCATGCTTTCACAAGTTTATTGAGTCTTTGCATTAAGTGACATGGAAAGTGTGGCAATATTTATAACACGGATAACCAGCTCAACCATTTCTTGTTTTCAATTTCAGATGTCTATACAATTTAAATTAATCATTACCAAAGTAGTGCATATCGCCAACCTGTGGAATTAGCCTTATCTTAAGTGAACGATTGTATTCGAACGAACAACTGGTGATCTGTGAATTAATACGACATCTGGAACATGGTAACAAGTTTAAACTTGTGCATATTTGTACGTGCACGATCCGCGCAGCTATGTTAGGCGTTGTTTTGATTCGGTTGTCATTTGCCTATCTGTGCGTACAGTAATCAATGTCCGCAATAATCGTTGCTCCAGCCAACTGTATAGTTCGAGTTAAGAAAAGATTTATGTGTGCAAAAGGATCTTCATATGCTGAAATTCTTTGAAAGTTAAGTCTAGTTCCTGAACCTTGAGCTGGAACTAACTTTTCTCGATCGAAGGGATTTCTGAGTGCCAAAATACGTCTCTGAATTTCTCTGCTGGTGTAATTATTGGCGGCCATCAGTGAGCCCAAATACACGAACTCGTCAACCACCTCGATATCGTCATCGTCTATCAAGACGATCGCCTAGCTTCAGCTTTCAGTTCGATGTATGTTTTCATCATCTTCTCAAGGTTACGTGTTACGATATCAGCGAAGCCAAAAAGTTGTACGGACTTTCGGAAGGGCACGATCTCCTCGTGTCGATCCTCGCTCTTCGAATTACACCTTTCAAAGCAATAATGAACAAGATGCAAGAGAGTCCATCACCTTGCCGTAGCCCTCTCCAAGATTCGAAAGGACTCGAGAGCGTCCCAGATTCTCGGACGTAGCACATCATTCTATCCATCGTTGCTTTGAGCAATCGCGTCAGTTTTGCCGCAAAACCGTATTCGTGCATGATCTGCTATAGCTGTTCTCGATCGATTGTGTCGTATGCCGCTTTGAAGTTAATGAATAGGTGATGCGTGGGTCCAGGTGGCTTTGTGCATATCTTTACGGGGAAAGAAGGTGCTTCGAACTACCATTCCTCGGGAGGCTGCAAAGTTCACGCATCGTTGGCCGTTGTCGTTTGTTGGCGCGTGCAGTCTCTCCAGCCCGCTCACAGGCCTGTACATTGCATCCCGGCCTATCTGAGCATTCATGTCGCCGATGACGAGTTTCACATTCCGCCGTGGACAGCTGTCGTAGATTCTTTGCAGTTGTGCGTAAAATGCTTCCTTCTCGTCATCGGGTCTCGTCTCATGTGGGCAGGACACGTTGATGATGCTGTAATTGAAGAAACGGCCCTTGATCTTCAATACGCACATTCTATCACTGATTGGCTGCCACCCAATCACATCACATTCTGTCCCGTCCAATAAAGTTCCTGCAGTGCTACGACCAGTGCGGTAAAATTTCATTTTCAATCGAATAATATAAGATGAAAATGAAATTTATGGCCGCCGACCGTCAGCGTATCCCTACTAATTCATTTGACTTTTGCTGCCATTTTCAAGTGAAGCTCCCAGAATTCATCGTCAGTTGAATAATCGTACCTAGTCATTTGAAGTTTTGCTTGCTCAGTTTCAAGTGCCAAGTAATATAGCTGCTTCATTGTCTTCGCTCTTGGTAGTAAGCAGATTCGAATGAATAGAATTATAAATGGAGTAAAGTATTAAAAATGATAACTGAAGGAGGAAACAAATAATTTATGTGTATTCTGTGCTTGATATTTCAGCTATTTGATTAGTCTTTCATCTATTATCTTGAATCAATTCGAATGTTTACATGAACCTCATTTGAAGGCCGCTCTCACACTATTGAAAGAGATATTTTGTTACTTCAAGAGATCAACTGACGGTAATTAAACTGAGCCTAGATTGAAGAGAAACGAGTGATGAACTGAATGCTGCTCGTTCGGGCCGTCAGCAAACATTGAGTGTGTCAGAGAGTGAAGTTTACTGCATTCGAGAGATCGTCAATGTGTTCCACATTCAGTTTCAATTGAATTGAATGAAGTTTTACTGCACTGGCTACGACATCGAAGCCGCGGATTTGAAGCTCATCATGCAGCATTCGGTCGTATCCTGGGAAGCCAAGCGATTTGCAGTTCCATGTGCCAAGCTTCCAATCGTAGTCCTTTGTTCGTCGCCTAGGTTTTTGCCGATTATTCCGAGTCGTATTTATAAAAGGTGATTTTTTTGAGGTTAGGATTTTCATGCATTAGTATTTGCTCAGATTTTTTGAGGTTATGATTTTCATGCATTATTATTTGCTCAGTATGCTCTGACATTTCATCATGAATAGACTTACTAACGAGCAACGCTTGCAAATCAGTGAATGGGCCCTAGAAAAGTTGGCAGAAAATCCGCTTTTTTATCGACAAATTTTGTTCAGCGATGAGGCTCATTTCTGGTTGAATGGCTACGTAAATAAGCAAAATTGCCGCATTTGGAGTGAAGAGCAACCAGAAGCCGTTCAAGAACTGCCCATGCATCCCGAAAAATGCACTGTTTGGTGTGGTTTGTACGCTGGTGGAATCATTGGACCGTATTTTTTCAAAGATGCTGTTGGACGCAACGTTACAGTGAATGGCGATCGCTATCGTTCGATGCTAACAAACTTTTTGTTGCCAAAAATGGAAGAACTGAACTTGGTTGACATGTGGTTTCAACAAGATGGCGCTACATGCCACACAGCTCGCGATTCTATGGCCATTTTGAGGGAAAACTTCGGAGAACAATTCATCTCAAGAAATGGACCGGTAAGCTGGCCACCAAGATCATGCGATTTGACGCCTTTAGACTATTTTTTGTGGGGCTACGTCAAGTCTAAAGTCTACAGAAATAAGCCAGTAACTATTCCAGCTTTGGAAGACAACATTTCCGAAGAAATTCGGGCTATTCCGGCCGAAATGCTCGAAAAAGTTGCCCAAAATTGGACTTTCCGAATGGACCACCTAAGACGCAGCCGCGGTCAACATTTAAATGAAATTATCTTCAAAAAGTAAATGTCATGTACCAATCTAACGTTTAAAATAAAGAACCGATGAGATTTTGCAAATTTTATGCGTTTTATTGTTTAAAAAAGTTCTCAAGCTCTTAAAAAATCACCCTGTATAATGTTTCGCAATATATTCTCACTATAAATCAGTTTTGATTTGGATTGTTAAATTAAATATTGTTCAAACGAATATTGTTAAGACGATTACTTATTTTTCAATTAGTCCACAAAATGCGCTTGATAGACGACGTAAAAATTAGGAATATGGATAGTTAAATAATTTTAACTAAATTTAATTTTCTAAGAAATAACTTTTTCAAAATACACTTCATTGATACACTTATTTCAGAGATACCCGAAATTTTTAATCCTGCTCGAAAACTAATTTTTCGTAAGGTCTGAAAAAAACTCCTTTGCAACGTCGACAATCTACTCGTGCGAGTTGAAATTTTTATTCACTAGTCATCTTTTGAGGTTTGGGAGCAAATAGTTCAAGTGAGCTAAATCGGGCGAATAAAGTGGATTGAGATGCAACTGGAGCTGATTTGATGCTTTTGTGTGCCATCTCGCAGTATGTTAATAATTTTCACAGATTGAGGGACGAATCCAAGTGAAGACTAAAACGGGAGAATGATTTCTTGTATGCTCAGAAACTGTTATTTGTGAAAATATTGAGTCCAAGAAGAAGTTTTAAGAGATAGATAAAAAAAGTTGCACTGAAAATAACAAGTCGAATGCATGTCCAAGTATTAAAAAAAACCTCTGTTTGAATTTTTAAAACCAATTTCATTTTAAGCTTGAACATAAAATTCATGTTAGGGTTATGGGTAGGTCGAAGCCTTTTCACAAAGCTCATCTGGGTTCGATTCCGAGCTCCACACATAAGATCTGAACGTTCTTTTGGCCGAAGAGGCAAATATAATATAATCGAAGCAAAAAAATCAAAATTTTCCATCAGAAACTCCAAGCTGAAAAACCTGTTTTAATCCATCTAGTGGTGTAATGATGCCTTTCTCATATCAATCATACTATCATATCATATCATATCATAATATAATACTGTGGCATTCTTCAAAATAACTCTCTGCGAGTCTTGAAAGAATAACCGAAATCGGTTTGTTTGACCGTTTACTGATGAAAATTATAAATTGGAAAAGATTTGAGGTCGATTTAGAAATTTTTTTAAGGTTTTTCCCCATTTTCAGTGATGGTATACAATTTTTAACCCACTTTTCCCTATATTTCCGGATCCGGAAGCCGGATCCGCATGAAATTCAAGAATTACGTATGGGACCACAGGACCATTCATTTGAACCTAAGATTGTGAAAATCGGTCGCGCCATATATGAGAAAAGTTAGAACACATATTTTCTTGTTTTTGCACATTTTACCCCATAACTCCCGAACCGGAAGTCGGATCCAAATAATATTCAGGAACCTCAAAACCTTTCATTTGAACCTAGGTTTGTGGAAACCGGTTCCGCCATCTCTGAGAAAAGTTAGTGCACTTATTTTCACAATTTTTGCACATTTTACCCCACAATTCCGGAACCGGAAGTCGGATCCAAATAATATTCAGGAATTTTGTATGGGACCACAAGACTTTTCATTTGAATCTAAGTTTGTGAAAATCGGTTCAGCCATCAGCCATCCGAGAAAAGTTAGTGCAAAAAAAAACGTTACATACACACATACGCACATACACACACACACACATACACACAGACATTTTGCGTACTCGACGAACTGAGTCGAATGGTATATGACACTCGGCCCTCCGGGCCTCGGTTCAAAAGTCGGTTTTCACAGTGATTGCATAACCTTTCTATATGAGAAAGGCAAAATGCCTAAATCTTTTTTCAGCTGTAACTTCTTCGCTTTTTAATTGACACTAATCAAATTAACAAAAAATGTCGATATTGAGGTTAAATTTAAAATAAAAAAAATTTCAAAAAATTTGGTAAATTATTGCATTCTTGAAAAAGTAATAAATTTTTTTCAGTGTATAAATTCAATTTCCTGCTACTTATTTTACGACACCACATTTGTACCAGTAACAGTTTACGAGTTATAACGATTTGAAGAAATTTCCATGCAAAAATACATTCCCTCTTTTTAAAATTCCGTCTTGAGTCGAATTGGTTGAAAAACACATGGTTCGTCTCACTGAAGATGATAGTCGATTTGGATTTTGCCACTTTTTTGATGTTGGTTTCTGGGATCTGATTTTTTATTGAGTACTGAGTAAAATGTAAAACAAATAAATCATAAACATCAGACAGCTGATGTGAAGAAAATACAAGACACTAGCAGTGATTTATCGACTAAATTAAGCCGCGCTCGGTCATTATCTGGGACATATATTTAGACCATGGCACAGTGGGTACTGCAAAAATAACAAAATAATTATTGTAGGGAGCCAGCATCATTTTCAATTCGAGGTTTCTGACATAACAAAAGGTTTCGTTTTGGTGAATTTGAGTTTTTAAGTAGCAAATTAACCTGAAATTAATTCCTGAGAAATCTCACTTCAACGAACCAATTTTATAGTTATGATAAAACAGTAAAATAAAGGTATTTCTTTAATTTTGATTTGATGTAATTGAAGCAAAAATCAATTGTATTTTTCTATATTTATACGTTTGGGAATGGATGTTTTCAAAATTGATTCCAATGATTGCAAACAAGAACATTGGATCAAATTGAAGTTTTTTGTCACCACAAAACAATTTATTCATTTGAATTTTGCTAAATCTTACTGTCCGACATTTTCCCACCATGCACAGCACACACACCTTCGCATCTGTAATCTGCACAATGATAAATCATCTCATTGATCCCCACGATTATAGCCGATGGTTGTGTTTGAAAATAGCTAGTTACCTTTCCGCACTCCCCACGCAGTTAGTTACTGCAACAAGTCTTTCTAATTAGCATGCAACTTCAGCTAACCTCAATGTTTCACGCTGCCGCTCATCACCGCGTGAACAATCGACGCCTACTGTACTGAGATTGAGCTCTGTTTGTAAGTGTGTCGCTAAGGCTTACGCACCCACTCACTCACTCACTCACTCGATACGAACAGCACTACAACTTCCATGTATTGATCGTATTTTTTTTTCTAAACGAGCAGATTCGTTCAAAACCGGAATCAAATACGGTTTAATAGAGTGAGTGAAATCTTACACTATAAAAACATTATCATCACCACCACAAGCAGCAACAACAAAAACAACAAGAAGTGCAACCCGTTTCGGACCATCATTCAATGCAATTTACTTGAGGAAAGCTCATGCCGTATGCAACTGCTGTTTTATGCAAAGCAGTGTCGCGCAGGTGGTGCGGAACGGATGTACGAGTTTGAGTCACGCGGCTTGTTGTTTCCCAACACCTACATGCGGACGAAGTTGTTCCCAGTGCCTAATGCGTGAAGTACCTAACTACAACGCTTCGAGATTTACAAGACATGTTCCGTCCGTCCGTCCGCAAGATGTAGGTTAGTGTGTGAACCATCAAGCCCTTCGTTCGACAGTCAACTTTCATTGCGTTTGAATCGCGTTAAACAATAACAATTATTTGAAGACCCGTGAAAACCGGAAGAGCGCTTAATCCCCGACATAATCCAGGAAATTACAGAAATCGAAAGTAGTTTACGTCAAAGCGGAACCTGACGCATCTTCCCTGTCTACCGTTGATGACACGTTTGAAGACACGCGTACACACTCAGAGCAGCTTTTATTCTTTTCCCTTTCGGATGGCGGTGGCATATTGGTAGTATTTGGAAGAAGAAAATCGTTTCTCATCTTAGAAAATGCACCAGCAGCGAGCGCTAGAGAAAACGAAAATCTGTATTTGAGTCTTTCTCCTGCTCAACTATGGCCCATAGGCGTCGATTGTGGCAGGCTACGAGTAGCTTCAAACCTATCATTAGGGGTAGCTTTTTAGCGAAATCATCTACTACTTATAATAATAACAACAGTGATGATTCACGATACCGTGTGTATCGGAGAAAAGATGAAAACACAAAACAGCAATTGGAGAAACGATAATACTGATGTGGTTGGTTCTGTTTTGATGGACAAACTGCCACCAGCTATCAAAGTTTTAATAACTAATCTGTAAATCTATCAGATCTTCCACAAAGCCCATGTCAATTTTTTTTCTTTGCATGACTAGACATGACTAGAAAAATGACAAATGACCAGGGCATCGCAAGGAGTTTTTGAAGATACTTAGCTGGTTTGGCACCGTAAAGTATCTGTTTTCTTCCCAGTAAACTTTTTTTTTATGTGAAGCTCATCATTGTCTTCTACAATAAATAGTCTCCGTTTTCTTAGATTCCAATCTATACTATCCAATCCCAGGCACTAATTTTGTTCAGCAAATCAATTTGAACTTCTAAATTGCAGTAGTAGTTGGAAACCTTATGATTTTTTATATGCTATATCAAAAAGAAAAGTACAATATTGTAATGGAGTTTCTTGCTTCTAGTGACGGTTCAATGTGAATTCAACAAATCGAAGACGTAGCGTAAAAAAGCTGAACAGTATCGAAATGTGATCATATTTGCGCAATATTATGTCCATACTACTTGACTTCAAAACTAAAAACTAAAAGTTTAATGACTTGAATAGTTTCACTTGAATTTTTGATTTTTTTTTTGCATATAAATATTTTCATTGTTTCCAATGTATTTTTAAAAATGCATTTTCGATCTATTAACAGTAACGTAATTTTCACTTGTTTAGTACTTTGTTCCCGATCAAAATATTGTATTTAAACTATTTCTCGTTTTGATACTTGTTAAAAAATTTGATATTTTAACTACTAACGAAACCAGATTGAGAACCAAAAACCAAAAAAGATTTAGATCACCAGCTACGAAAACATCCTTTTTGTTACAAACTTGTTACGGCCTGATGATCGGGTTTGCCAATACAACTATATGATCTCTTATATTCCATTCACCTGTCAAGCAAATATGTATTTTTATGGCTCAGTCGATAAATGGACTTACTTTGTGATCTAAGGACTTTCGGTTCAAGTACCAGTCATCACTGTTTTTGTTTCTATCTCATTGAATTACCATCTGAGTAATCTGAATTCAATCTTTTCCGGGAAAATTGTGTAAATTCATTAGACTCCGATTTTAATGGAACTTTGCACACGTATTCAGCATGACGAACAATTTATTTTGCACAGATTGAGAGACCAATTCGACTCAAGATCAACTTTTAAAAGACTGTCCCAGAAAGTATGGACGCAACCAAAAACCGCTGCCATTTCGCAATGGTTAAAAAACTGTCAATTTTTATGGCTGAGTTCTGTTGTTTACACTCTTCTCTAACCACTTGTGCAGTTGTTTATTCGTTTTCATTAGTTTGTTTCGAAATGCGTGGACTTTCAGCAGAACAACGTCGAAAAATTGTGTACAAATGATGCACAGAACGCGGACTGTCACCGAGAAAGATAGCAAAAATGGAAGGAGTAAGTGAAAAATGCCGTGCGAAATGCAATCAGGAAGTTCGGTGAGGATAACACCTTTGAGGTTAAACCGAAAACGAGTCGAAAAAAAGGTCCTGCTAACCCTCAGTTGGATAAACGTATACTGAAGGCGTTCGAGCAAAAGAAGGAGGTTTCAGTTCGGGATGTGGTCGAAAAAGTGGGCACTTCGAAGTCAAATGTTCTTCGTGCTAAAGAACGTTTGAATCTTCGAACCTATAAGAAGCAGAAACAATCAAAACGTTGTCCGAAACAAGAAGCATCGATCAGACCGAGGGTTCGAAAGCTGTACAATACGATTCTTGCTGGAAATTTGAACTGCATAATCATGGACGACGAAACCTACGTGAAACTCGATTACAAATCCTTGCCGGGACCACAATATTATACGGTGCGAGAAGGGCAAGTGTTGAACCAGTCCGAGACATCGATTGAAGTCGAAAAATTTGGTAAGAAAGCTATGGTCTGGCAAGCAATTTGTAGCTGCGATAAGATTTCGAAACCCTTCATCATCACTGCTTCAATGAACAGCGAAATATACATCAAGGAATGTTAACAAAAACGACTTCTACCCATGATTCGAAGCCACAAGGATCCTGTTGTCTTCTGGCGAGATCTTGCTTCTTGCCACTACTCGAAATCAACACTAGAATGGTATACTACCCAAAATGTCACTTTCGTCTGTACGGAATTTAATGAGGAACGTTCGCAAGAAGGTGCGCCAGCTAATCTACAATGGCTAAGTAGCAAATGTTGGGAATAATATCCTGTTGTTGTAGTCTAATATTACCAGTATATCGAATAAAATTTGAATATCTAACACTTGTGAATTATTTACAGCGAAATCAAAGTGCGTCCACACTTTCTGGGACAGTCTGTAATGTGGGCGAATGATGTTTTGTCTGTACTTTTTTCATATCACTGTAACTCGGAAACTGTTAATTGTCCAAAAATGGTCCGGAAGAAGAAGCACTCCAGATAATATACACTGAAAAAAATTCGGATGCTAACAACTAAAAAATTAATCGTAAAAATCAAGAAAAAACATATTTTTAATTTGTTTAGAACCATTCTGTTTTCAACCTAAGCTTCAAAACCACATTGGACGTATAAATTAGTTTCAATTAAAAAGGGAAAATGTTGCAGTAAAATGCACTCAGCATAGTTGAATATTAAACAAAATTTACAATTCGGTGCTTCTTAGAAATGTGCAAATTAAAAAAAAATCATTTGCCGTATGTTTGTTCGCGTTTGCTCCGCCTTTTTGCATGCACATGTGACGGGAAAGTAGTATTTAAAACGGTACCTTCTGCAAAACCAGCATCAGTGTTAAATTAATTCCAATTGCGTGAAATTCTCCAAAGGGGTAATTTTACAATCTTGCTGATGACTGCAAAGTGAATTTGTGTTTACGTTCCGCGAGAAGAGTGGGTGACTGCATATTGTGCCTTTCACAGCAAACAAATGGCGAATATTTTCATCCACATTCTGCAGTTGATCTTTCGCATTCGAGGATTTGTTTTCAAGAGGTTTTGACAATGTGGTCTTTCGTCTACCAGATCCGAACAACTTCCTGGCCCTGTGTGCATGGTAGGGAATCGAACTCAGACAGGCTGCGTTCAAAGGAAAACGCACTCAACGATGTTCAACAACAACGATCTTTTGTAGGACCAAAAATCGATCTTAAGGAACGGTTCATGATACCTTAATTGAATTGAGTAAATCTACAATAATTTCAGCTTTTCGTTTTTTTACTTTAGCTTTAGCGTTCACTAGCAATCGGCGAGAGAGCTGTTTGGCAGATCTACCGTTCCCATTTAACGAGCCATATTCCTCAATAACCCTTTAGATTCGAGGAAAATGCGCTAAACATTATTTAACACCGAAGAATCTCAACATTTGGGTTCTTTACAGGAGCCATAAATTGATGCCATAGCACTGTTTCCGTTTTTTTAAATAATCAATTTTGCAGCAAAAAAAGCACTACTCCAACCACTTAGTGGTTGCTTTCATCTTGACATTAAAATAGTCTTATAATCTTTTTTTATCAAGCTTGGCTTTGATACTTGTTTTGATGGATTCAATAAATTCCAGATTCGCTCGGGTAATTCACATAAAAATGCTTACGTAGATTACTCGATAACGTTTCCGGAGCCGAATATATCAGCAATAATTCATTTGAACTTGATAATTGATCTTTGAGCAAGCAAAAACAAAAAGTTCTCAGTGATAGAAACATAACACAACTATTTGAACTGCTTTAAGCACTGATGAGCCGAAGGCAAAACGTGAAGAAAGCTGAAATAAAATATGTGCTTTTCTGTACAAACCCAAAAAACCCCTAAAATGTTCACACTCTGCGGCGACCAGTAGTCAGTCGTCACTCGTTTTCGTTCTAGCCATCAGAAAGGATATAGCATCTCGGTGCAATATCCGAAAAGTCGTTACATAAATAGTGTAAACTTTGCGTCTGCTTAGCGGTTCAAATTGAACTGTTAGGCGGAGATGACAGTTCAATTTGAACTGCTTTAAGCACTGATGAGCCGAAGACGAAACGTGAAGAAAGCTGATAATACAACAAAGCGTAGTGAACAATAAGACGATCACGAACTGAGCAAACCTAAAGAAGAAAAAGCTACGGCAGTGGCTTTTCGACCAAGGAAGGAAAAGATGCGCCTCAACATAAAAAGGTACAGGAACTGCAATTCATGAAGGAGCACGTATCGAAGGTAGCTAAGCTCGCGCTGGAAAATGTCCCCTAGAAAAAGGGCATCGAAAAGACTTAGCGAAAGAAAAGTCCGCAATGAACTCGTTTATACATAAATTACAAAAACCTTGTATTTAACCCTCACCTCTCGACGAAAAACCATGATGGTTAGAATTGAGATTAAACAAAACCTAAACCTAATTGAAAAAAATAACAAACAAATAAATAACAATGTTCAACAGAAAATACGTTTTGTTTCGTGTGCATTTTTTTGTGCATGGCGCTCAAAAGAATGGTTAATTTTTGAATATGTACATCCCAAAAAGGAAGCCCAGCAAAATTGTTTTCCGTAAAATTTTATTCGACTGAGAGAAAAAACAAAACATGCATCTAACATTTATTCATTTGCCACAAACCTAATTACTACAGGGAACAGCACATTTTTTTGCAACCCTGGTTTACTGATTATTCGCCTGTAAAATGCTCACCAACTCTAAACTGATTTTGTTCGCAGCAGGTTTTTTCCCACTAGTGCCAACTAGCTAACTATGGCATGTCCCACTCTGTGTGGTACTAAACCAATTGAAAACTAATTAGTTGCAACTATTTTCCTGCTTCTTCACTACTGCTCAGTGTATTTAGGCCCAATACGGACGATTACGTGGGTAGCCCGTTTCGATTTTCTTTCGTTTTTTTTTGGGACCCGACACTAGCGGAAAATTATACCCCACAGTCGGTCGGTTTCATTCAATTAAATTCGTTACTCAACGGCATCGATTGAATGTGACGCTCGAAATGGCAGAATTATGTAAATTAGGCGAAATGCGTACGAAGCGGTGGCGGTGGTTGTCGAAGCGGCGGAAGCAGAAAAACTCGGAAATCTAGCATTAGTTCCAGTCCAGAAAATAAGCTGCCAATGATGGAAGCGCCAGCAGCAACAATATTCGTGAGAGTAGGGGGCAAGTGCAATGCTGTGCCAGTCGGTGACATTTGATGGAGCTGTTACATCAAAGCAACAGCACTTATTTCAGTTAACGAGAGTGGTGTTTTGTTTCGTTAGCTATTTTGGAAAATTTGGGCCGTATCTAAGATTCGTCGTCTGTATTATTGTACTGTTTGCGTATAGCAACAATAGCCGACGGGTCTGATGCGATGGGTGGAGATCGTGGTGACGGAACACGAACCGTACAAATGCCGTCGAAATCGAATTTCAAAAGCTAAGTGGAAAATAATTGGCTTTAAATGGCTAGAAAATGAGTCACAAATCATGGTACTGCAGACGAAATGTCAGCCAACTGTTCTACATCTAACTTCAAGTGTTATATTCACGTGTAAGGAACCCAAACCATGTCATCCTAGTAGATCAGTAAGCAACATTTGACCAAATTGTTAGGATCAAACAGAAAATACGATTTTGCAAATGACCTTGACAACTTAACACATCTCGGGTGAAAAAAACCTACTCTTAATGTGGTGTGATAATGTGTTTCTCTTTCCACGACACAGATCTAATTAAAACATAAAACATTTCTGACACTAATTTGGGCTCATTTTTGACAACAATTTATTCAGATTGAATCGGGCAGTTCAAGAACCATGCTTCAGCATTAATGTCACGTATTCGGCAACATTTTTCAGACCAAACGAAATAATTATACGGATTGAAGCAAAAATAATTTGTCGATTAAAGCTCGCTTCATTTGGAATTGGAACAAACTTTTGTTCATATTGTGGCGCTACTGGTGGACGGATTTAGAAGTTCTTGGCGCCCACGTGTCGGGAGTTTTGTCAGCTTCACGTATGATTTTTGACATTCCGCAAATCGACTGTACTTTGTAAACGATCAACATGGAAGCCGAAAGAAGAGAAAAAATTGTGCACAGTTATTTGGAAAATCCAATGTGGTCTGCATCTAGGCTAGCTAAACAGCTGAAATTGCCCAGGAATACCATATGGCGCGTTATCAAACGGTATAAAAACGAAAGTTTTCGTTACAAATAAGACAATGACATCGGAGCTATACCAAAAAGAGTGTCTCCAAAAACGAATTTTGCCGTTCATTCGATCCCACGACCATCCCGTAATGTTTTGGCCAGATTTGGCAAGCTGTCATTACAGCTCACCCAACTGCCCCCAGTTCCGCCCTATTGAGAAATACTGGGCAATCATGAAGAGGAGACTCAAGGCAAAGGGAAAGGTTGTCAAAAACATCAATCAGATGACGACCTGGTGGAATAAGATAGCTAAAATGATGGACGAAGAAGGTGTGCGCCGCCTAAAGAGCCGTGTTACAGGAAAAAATCGAGAATTTCTTCGAAATCGTGACGAATAATTTTATCCGTATTTTTTCTTAAAAGTATGAAGAAAACGCTACATTTGTATAAAAATAGATGTTGAATAAAATAATAAATAACTGAAATACGGGTAATTCTCTTTGTTCCAATTTTATGTGAAGCAAGCTTTACTTCACTTGGACGATTATATCTCCAAAACTTGCAGTGTCAGTCATATGATCTTTCAAGTCTACCCACCGCCCAATTTTCTTTCGAACGAGCCAAAAATTATTGATTTCGGTTTATCCATATCCAAGTAAAATTGAACTGTAATGAGTCTTGGAGTAATGAGTTTACGTCATTAATGCCTTTATATAACAGGAGCCGTAAGTGACAGCCATTTGAACTACAAACCTGTTCAATGAACGGATAGTACACACTTAAAAAATCCCTGCGATTTTACATCTTATTATATGCACATAAATGGAGCGTCGCAGTTCACGCAAATTCATGTGGAAGAACATTTAATATTGTGTCTAAAACTCCGAACCGAGAATCATTGGATCGCATGTACGTCTGTTAATCGACTGAGCCACAGAAGCATACATCTGCTTGGTTGATAAAAGGTGCATTTACATTCATACAGTAGCACCTGCTAGCATAATGCAAGTTACAGTCGAAACCAGTAAAATTAAAGCTAATCTAACATTAATCCAATACAAATGAAATTTTCCGTCATTTGACGAATTAGGTCTTTATGAATTACATCGTATGAGGAATTAAGTCACCTGTGTTATTCAGATTTTTTTGGTGTGTACTTTCCAAGCGAGCCTCACTTTGTTGAAATCGGTTCAACCATCTACGAGAAAATAGAACGGAGAGAAAAAATGCGTAACGTCACTGATACCATTATATCTACGAAACCAAAAGTGACAATCTTTTGATCTTCGAACTTGATCAATCAGCCAATAGTAACTTTTAAACGAGCCTAAATTTGTTGAAATCGGTATAGCCATCTCTGAGAAAGTTGTTGAAACACATACACACAGACATTTTCCGATTTCGTCGAGCTGAGTCGAATGGTATAGGACGCTATGGGTCTCCGAGGCACTGTATCTGTATCTTAGGGCAGAATTATCAGAAGTCATCAAATCAAAGCAACATAGTTCTAGTAGATGTTTTTCTAGACCCCTACGATTTAGTTTTTCCCTATAACATTCCACTCAGCTCAACGAAAAATGTCTCTGTGTGTATGTGCATGCACTTTTCAAAGATTTTTATCGCTCATTTTTGTCGGAAATAGCTGTACCGAATTCAACAAGCTTATTGAATTGAAAGCAACTATTGGGCCATTGATCAAGATCGAAGATCAAATGGCTGTCACATCTGGTTCCGGAGATATAATGGTATAGATGACGTAACCTACATAACGCGTTGTTTTTCACCGCTCAATTTTCTCACAGATGGCTGAGCCGAGTCCTACAAGTCCAGGTTCGTTTGAAAGCTAGTATTGAATTTTTTATCGAGTTCAAAATTCAAATGGTTGTCACCGATTCTGAAGATATAATAGAATAAATGACGTAAACCATTAACCGCACATATTTCTTATGCTGAATTTTCTCGAAGATGACTCAGCGAGTTCCGATATACGATTTATTTGAAAGTCAACAATGTCAATCAAACATGGAAAAGTTAGGGCGAACATTTCAAATTCAAAGATGTAATGTTATGTGTGACGTAACCGACAAATCCCAGTGCTGTTCAATGCAACAAAATTCCTCGCAGAAGAAAGCACCAATTTATAAATACTTATACTTGTTTAAAAGCTACTCACAATACTAATGGCCAAGTATAGAATCTAACAAATGTTTTAATGAGACTATCAAAATTGTAAGAACACCACCAGGTGGATTACGAATTTTTTTTTTAAATTTTTGGTGGTGGTTGCGACAATCGCCATTTTGTTACTGTAAAACCTGTAAACCTGTTACGACGTTGCATGAAACACTAGCAGTTCTCAACACGATGAGTCAGAGATGGAACGCAAAGCCATGAAATGTCGTACAAAACACAACAATTTTTTTATTGGTTTCACATTGGTTGATTATTCTGTATTAGACGCAACACAATGATAGGCTACCGGGTATTGCAAAAAAACTGCAAACCAGATCTAGGATACCGCCAGATCGTCTCGCAAATGTGACCACAGAACCCTGAGTCGCGGCTTAAATAACTACAAACTACCATTAGCAATCTGCTTCCCGAATAGGAGATGGCAACAAAATGCTATCAAAACTGTGTCTCGCATCGTTGCTATTAAACTTTGTTTGTTATGTCAACGACTAGTACGATCAGATTGTTTTTTTTTTCTTGTTAGTAGCCCTTGCCAATCGGAATAGCTTAAGGTCAGGTAGTCACATCGACTGGTGCCTTGACTATTGACAGACGCAAAAAGCAACAAAAATTGCGCTTTTCGGAATTCGTCATCGGGTCGGGTCGGATTTGAACAATCATAGTGTTTGTGCGGCTGTCGGGTGTAACGGCGGCGTCAATTTCGTAATCGATCTATTCAAGTCGGCCGGTATCGATTCGCACGGACCCTCATCTCATCGTGCCCATATTTGCTCATTGCCGTCATACTGCAGCAGTAGCAGAAGCAGTACGCAATCGGCTGTGTGCGATGAATCGAAGAAGAGTTTGAGGGAGAAGTAATCACCGGTGATAGCACGCGGCGTCGATAGGACTTTGAAATCTGGGTGATTTTTTTCTCCGCCATTGCACAAGGAGATGATTTCGATGTGCCGCAAACAAATTGCTGCTTATGTGATGGTCAACACCGGCACGGCACGGTACGGCAGCTGCAGTCCGACAGGTGCCAACCGTGGCCAGTAAGTCATTCGGTCGCTTTCAGGACCAATTAGCTCGATAATGTGGTGCTATAGTTTTGGGGTACTTTAGTATTTGAAAGCTTTCACGTGCAAGGGTAAATTGAAAATATCTAACACGTAGACATAAGTGAGTTTGATCGACCCATAAGGCGCAATTATGATCGATTGCGAACGTTTAGGTGGTTGTTTCGCTACATGCAAACATAGTGTTCGTCCGTTGCATAAAAACGCCACAGAAATTTGATATCACAATTTGCCCATTGATCAGTCAATTTCGTGTGAATTTGTGCGGTTGGAAGAAAACATTGCATCGCTATAATTCTCAATTGCAATCGCAGCAATCATTGGACAACTAGCACATGGTTCACATTTTTCCAAGGCAGAAATAGTTAAACCTGATATCCCACCGAAGGGAAATCGCGCATAGGAGGATCGCCAAGTGTGTGCATTTCCAGGAACCAGAATTTGCTCAAATGCGCTAAACTGGAAACAAGCGGGTTAGTTAGCCTACTTTGCACCGCGTGACTCTCGCTTTTCGCGTGTTCCAGTTTGCGCAACTGGTTTCGACGAAGAACCATGGAAATTGTATCACCCTCCCTTGATTCCGGCTAGCAGCACATATGCCCGTGATGGAAACCGACCGAACCGGGAGGCGGCAAGTGGTTTCAATTATTTTAATCAGAATCATTTCATTGCCATCCTCGACTAGATGCAGACGGGTAGGCCGGGTTTCCTTCGCATTGTTGTTGCGATGGCGACGCAGTGATGAAAAGAGTTTTTCTTCACTCCCCCGCTAACGGTGGTGGATCTTCGTTCCAGTGGTGGATCTTCGTTCAACGCGCAATTGCTCATCAATGATGGAAATGATTTTGATTTGCACCTACAGCAGTAAACGAGGATTAAGGTTTAAACCGAAGCGGTAAATGAACTGTTTGAATTTTCAATGTGACGGCGGATCAAATGAGAGAAAAGTGGGTGAAATATGACTGGGGTATGCGCTTTATGGACTCGATCGAAATATGCTTTTTCCATTCTACTTGTGGACGGATTGACGAATTAGAGCAGGGAGTGGCATTAGTAACGCTGTCTTGATTAGGGGCCCCGTCAGCTGGAAAGGGGGATTGCATGAAGAAAACATGGTCCTCAGATTACAATGGAGCTTCACGGCGTAACCCAGAAATCGTCACCGATTGGATTATAATTAGGTAATTAAATAGGTGAAACCATAAAACTTCCGAAGCTTATAAATTTTATGAGCCTGTGAAATATTTCGAATTTATTGTAATTAGAATGTAATTGGTTTGATATGAATTGTATGCAGTCGAATAGAAATCGTGCATTTGTTGTTTACATAAACGTTTAAAAATACACAAGCCACACTTTCTGTCAAAATTATACGGAAAACTCCAACAAAATTAACACAGCTATTGTATGTGACTTGAGGAGCAAACTATCAGAAGTATGTAAAATGGATGCCATATCTATCAAACGATAGATATATGGAAAACCGAAATACCGTGGCCCTTATTACCGTTCTCACTTCCACTTCCACTGTCACTTCACTTACATGTCACTTCACTTGATTTTACCTATTACCGGTATCACGCTCAGTGAAGTAATCACTGTAGTGAAAAATATCATTTTTTCCAACAAAATTTTGGTGATTTGATGTTCGTAATAACAACAAGTTCATCTAAGTAATTACTTTTTTCTCAGAAGCGAATTTCGTGATAAAGACCTAAATTCACTTCACTTCGTATGTGAAATGCTGCTACAAAGGTTCGAGAAGGCATTTTTTCCGCATCGATTCGGTAATCAAAAGTGAAACCGAAGTGAGCACCTGGTGAGATCGGTCCAACGACTGCAGGGTCTGTAGAACTGTTTTTGCCGTAAGACATTGCTCTGCGTTTGTTGGGACCAGTGCTGTGTGGTGTACTAGGAAAAAATGAAACCTAGTGAAATGATTAATAAGCATCGCTACCGTCAGCAAATTATCAACTTTTAGAATATATTGATCGAAAACCGACCAGAATAGCTCCGAATATATGGTTGAAGTTCATCTTGCATCACAGCAATCAACAACGCGCTGTCTTCTACCGCTATTTTGGAAACGGGCACATTTGAATAACTTACATGACATATTATCGGGAAAGTATTCTGGAGGTTACTTTGAAGCCATTTCGGTAGCAGACCATGGACGTTTCAGCAGGACTCGGCATCGTCTCACAAAGCTCGAGTGAACCAAGAATGGCTGAAAAACAACGTTCCGAACTTCATCACGTCCACACAATGGCTCTCGAATTCACCAGATGCGAATCCAATGCATTATTCTCTTTGGGCCATTTTGGAGAGCAAAGTCCGAACTAAAAGATACACCAGTCTCGAGGCGCTGAAAAAAGTTATTGTCCGCGAGTGGGCCAAAATACACCTGCAAGTCACATTCGGGCAGCTTGCGATTCGTTTTTTGACCGTCTGAAGGCCATAGTCAAGGCAAAAGGTGGTCATATCGAGCAAAAGTGAATTGATTCTGAATTTTGTATTATTTTTATACATTTTGTACTTTGAATTAAGTAAAAGAATTTTCCAAACTGAATTTATGGCCTTTTTAATTGGTTACACTTCGAGTGCCGGACCCTGTAAAAATAAATCGTCAAATGGTTTGCCACAACAACAAAAATTAGCAATCTATAGATTTCATAAAAGATAGGTGAAATATACATTATCCAAAGGCAAAGTGTATATAATCTAAAAGCTTTGAGTTAAAAAAGTAAGACTTCTCCGAAAATTAATTAGGTCACTGTGGTTGATCAAGTTAAATACGTCGGGGTTATTCATGATTCAAAACTGAATTGGTCTGCTCACATTGACTTCAGGATTAAAAAGGCTTGCGAGGCTTTGCAGACGAGCTTTTGGAAAGCCATGGAGACTCAAACCCAGATACATTCATTGGATCTACACAACTATCGTTAGACCAATTTTAGCATACGGATGTCGTCCCGGGTTGGCGGTTCAATGCATATGACGCTGGTCCTACAAGCCAGTTGTCGTATGTTCGAGCTCCGACCTGGAAGGATTCTTAGTGTCAGTAGGATCCATAGTACTAGCCATGCAATGATTCTGTACACTAAGAATCGGCTGCGAAGTCTGTTGAAACAGAAAGGCCAAATTCCACAAAAGAAATGTAATGCCAGGACTTTGTCTTTATGTCTTGTATGGCGGCAGAAAGGAGAAGTTGCGACAGTTTAGTCAAAGCTAAATCATCTCCGAAGGATGGTCCTAATAGCGATGACAGGAGCATTCACGACAACTCCTACTGCTGCTCTAGAGGCGCTACTGTGCATTAAACCACTTCATGTGTTCCTAAAACAAGAAGCATTATCTTGTGCATACCGTCTTAAGGTTACAGGGCTTTGGAACAGTAACCCTTTAGATTATGCTACTAGCCACACTCGTTTGTGGTCTCAAATGGTTACGTGGGATGATTATTCACTCGATCCTAGTGACCTAACTCTCACATGCAGTTTTCCTTTCAAAACATTCAATGTGAGCTATCCTCTTCGTGAGGAATGGTTATCTGGTTGTCTGAAACGACAACTTGATGAGCACATAGTTTGTTATACGGACGGTTCTCTGTTGAATGGTCGTGCTGGTACTGGTGTCTACTGTCTTGAAATGAGGCTAGAGCAGTCTCATTCACTTGGTAAATACTGTACTGTGTTCGAAGCAGAAATCTACGCGATTCTGTGTGGAATACAATCGGCAATGATGAGTTGGCTAGAGCTGGTGAAACGAATGATTTCGTTGGTCCGGAACCACACAGAAAGAAATAATGAAATTTACACGAGATGTAAATCAATAATAACATGGAATAGACATGGGTTGAATCGAAATTTTAATTGAAAACCTTCATTGATGCAAAACTAAATTGAATTGCATTGAATTTTCAATGAATATAACTGTATCTTTCAATTAAAGCTTATTTTGCGATTAAATTTTATTGAAACGTACAGAATTGTAAAGTAATTTTATGTTTAATTACCTGCTCCAAATATGTGCATGAAAATAGATGTAAATTCACAAAATATTTTTATCTGTGCAGCTTTACCACTTTCAAGTAGTTGGATAAAGCACAAGATTCGTTCTTGGGCTGAATCCAAACATTCCAACAAAAGGATATTCTCTCGTTTCTCACCCAATGTGGTAAGGAGCTATAGTCAGAATGGTTCATTGTTCTTGTAGTGAATAAATCCTTTCTGTATTCACCTTAAATAGGGTTTAGCAGATTGTTTGGCATCCTTTATGGGGTACCGAATTTACTTCTGCTCGTACATACTGCGAATCGTTCTGCATTCTTGATGTCGCTTTTGTAAAATCTCTAAATCCTCTCGGGGGTTGGAGGTTTTATTAAATGTGCATCGTTCATCAGAAAGAACGCACATAGTAACAAACCTAAATAGGTTTTACAGCAGACTCTTCGGAACCTCGTAGAGGTTCAGAATTTACTTCTGCTTTTTTGTGTTTTTGTATCGTCAATTTTCCCTATCCTAGTCCAAACCTTACCATTTCCCTTCAATCCTTCCCTCTTATATATCGGGAAAATGATGCTAAAAACAAATTGATGGCAAGGCACAAATCTCCAAATATAAAGGGGAACGTGCATTTTGAGCCAATTTGTTCTGATTCCTGATAGTACATACATACAGATACAGATCGTAGTCGATTGTCTACAGTTCCTACAGTAATAATGGGTCAGGGTCATTGCACCGAAAGCCGTTTCGCCGAAAGGGTCATTTGGCCGAATCGTACACTTGTCTTTATCGTAATTGGAATTGATTTAAAATAAAGATAAATATAGTATTTATGCTCGTTTTGTTGACCTATATTCGTACTTCTGAAATATCTTATATTTAGAATAACGGGTAAATTCATTCTTCGCGTTTCATCCAGAAAGAATGCTGTCTTGTTTAATTTGTTTAGATAACTATATTCATGATCCTCAGGACGGAATTTTTCAAGAAAACTTGTTAACTATATTAGCTACTAAGCATCAAAGCCTTTGCTTTGGTGTACCTGGCAAATGTTTGTAGTATTTTCCGTTAACTGAGTGCAAATGGAAAAAAATCTGATGCGGCTTTGCAACATCGTTTTAGATTGTGTGCTGACCGATCTCGCTACCGCTCGTTCGAACCAAACTAAAGCAACTAAAGGAGACAGTCGACGAAATAGATCAGTTACGGACGCGACAATAGAAAAAAGAACACTATAATAAGTGAACGTTAAGACTATTCCGGAATGAGGAAACTATATTGGCTTCAAATGAATAAATCGCATAGCACCATGTACATTCCATTACATAAGGATGGATTAAAAGGACAATACCAAAACTCAAAAGGCGGAGAGGTTAAACGTTAGTTGCCAAGTCATTTCTGATCGTCTACTCGTCATGGAAAATATTCAGAAGGTGGAAAAAAAGAGAAGAAATTCAGCCCCATACGTCATACTCCCCAGACTTGGCCCCTTCCGACTATCATTTATTTTCATCGATGTCCCACAGACTTGCTGAGCAGCACGTCACAATAATGTAGATGTGAAAAAATAGCCCTATAGATGGATCGCTTCAAAAGATGACGTGGTATTCGTGAGTTGATTGGACGGCGGACGAAATTCATAGCATTCGAAGGCTACTATTACTTCGAATAAAGTGTCTTGAGTCTACTATTTCCAATCACCATGTATTCCAATTCAAAATATCTCGCATCTAGTACACCCTTACGAAATTCTTCTTTTTTCATAATATATTTCATCTTACAAGACAATGATTTGAATGATAAAAATCCTTGCGAAACCCAGTTTTTTATTATGGTTCTAGCTAGAAGTCACACGTTGTTGGGTTACTTCCGTTCTATTCTGTAGAATAACTTCCGAAGCTCCGTTCCGTTGATTCCGCACTAAGTTCTGACGTTTTTTGTCTCTTAATTTTTAGTTCAAACAAGGCACGATGAAAAAGCATTTCAGTCTTCGCTTGAGGGTAATTTTTATGTGCTTTATTTCCTTTCTGCTTGTTTTTGTGCCTGTGTCTATCGTTGTGTGTGTGTGTTTGTTCAGGCGGGAAGGTGCACTCATCGAAGCGAGTGGAAAAATAAGACACATTACAAGCGACCCAACTTAAGCAAAAAGGCAATTAAGTCTAAGCCACATCCCGGTATTGTACTGCTGGCGGTGCAAGTAAAGTGCAGTTCTCCGATACTCGAGCAGAGGTGAAGTAACTACATGCAAACAATGGGCTTCGGCATCAATGAGGGAAGTCTCCCAGCAACGTAGAGAGTGCTTGAAGGGTACTTCCTGACTACAGCAGAACGAGGGAGGAAGCTGAAACCGTCAACGGGAGTTACTTTGCGATGAGCTCAAACTATTTCTGCTGACAGCGAATCGCGATTCGTCCTCGTGATCTGACGGTAGCCGAAAAGAGTAAATTAAATTACCATAAAAAAGTATAAAAGGGTGTGCAGATTGCTATATCTAGGCGAAATGGGTACTAGAGAAAGGAGAAGTTGTTGAATTGTTGCGCTTCGGTTTAGCAGAAGTCATTGTTTTTTCCGCGCACTTGCAATTGACTTCGAAATAAACGCGGCGGTCTCACTTCGGGTTGGTGACGGATGGTAAGAACCGGAGTAAATTGTAATTTCAACGATGACTGAATTATTTTTCTGCAAGTTCACTCGACGATGCTGCCAAGATTCCAAACTGTATTTATATGTAAACTCATTTTTCCGATTGAAATTGAGTAATTTGCTTCAGTGAACAGCGCAATGCAACAGTACTGCTTCGGATGAATGATTTTCAGTGGAAGCAGTTTTGTACCGACCAGTCAGCCAGTCAATCAGTCAGTTCTGTCAAATGCGTGGCGGGTAGTCAGTAGCTGGCAACCTTGTCAGTCAAGCTCCGGACGGTTGGCGTAACGAACAAAACAATGTACTTCTTGTATAGAATCACGTCCTTAACCCTGCAATTATGTTAGAGATTGCGGTGGATTTATGACCGTACATGGAGCGTCCAAATCCCCGTTCGGCCTTGCGTATTTTATTGTATACGTGCGGTCGAATTGACCGTCAATAAAAGTACCGACCGACAACGGCGAAGTGCCACATCTAGTACTAACCGTTTAAGCTGACGAACGGTTGTGGAAGTGCTGGCAGTAATGTTTTTGAAGATTGAAGCGATAAGATGCAGAGGGGATCCGGTTCGTTCTATATGGATCTAGCATTTTCAGCGAAATGGCACAAATAAAACTGCTTTATTTTCGGATGAGACGATTAATTTTTATTGAAAACAATAAACTTACTCGGTTCAATTCTACAAAGCAGAAGACTTTGTGCAACTGCAGTGCAAGTGCTTTGCTATTGAGGGCAAATCTCAATGTAGATTGAACAGACACTTAGGAAGGACTACGTTCGAAAGTGGAAAGTGCTCTCGTTGAAAATTGCAATTGCTAGCAAGCGATTTTTGATCCATTTGCACGCTCTCATAGTGATTGGAATAACGCGTTCAATGGGGGAAATGCGAATGACCGAATGACGTTTCCAGAGTGGGTGGAATCTATGGTTTATTGCGAATGAAAGCAATGATCGACGCAGTTTAACATAAGAATACGTTGCTCGAACCGTTACTCGATTTTTGTAATGATTCCGAAACGTAGTGCTCGGTACATAGGAATCAAAATTCTATTCAATTTATCGAATCTCTTCCTAGTAACTTATATGACTGTAACATTACAGTTTTTATCGGACGAACGGTAGCGTATTTCGAGAATAAGGATCTGCTACATTGTGCCATCGAAAACAGTAGGGAATCGCGAATTCCACGGAGTCTGGTATCATTAAACGGTTTGAAAAACGTCTGACTGTTGATCCGAAGTGAAGTTTCGAAAAAAGCTGTCAGGTCAACGAGAACGATTATAAACGCCTCAGTTCAAGATGTGGTTAAAATATTGAATCTGAGCAATATTTTTGAGGTAAATTAAATGAATGACACCAAAACTAACTTTTATATTTTTATTTTTCACTCCTTAATAATTTCATGATAATCGGATAAAATCTCGAATTTTGAGAATGAATTTGGTGTGTGTGAATTTTAAACGCTACACCCTTTAATGCAATATTGGTACGTTTACCCTTTTAAGCTAGTAATAGAAACTCTCCCAAAACATTGCTTATCACCATCAACCGGGGACACGATATCTAGCAAAACAATGTTAACCAGATGTCGAAGTAGTAATCCATTTCGTCACGACTTTAATGCGATATCTGGCACACTACCAAATCGCCATTGTTGTTTCCAAATAATCAACATCACTGCAACGCGCGTACCGACAACGCGTATGTGTGTGTGTTTAAGACATGATTCAAAACAAACAATAGCACAACATCGTTGGATTCCGTAGCCATCGTTAAAATGTGACTTTTTCTTTTCGAGCGCTATTAGCTTGTCGTTTAGAAACAGTTGTCAAAATAGTAGCCATTAAAAGTTATCGGTTCGTGCCGTGACGACGGCTTTTGATGATGATGTAGATGACGATGGTGACGACACAGATTAATTTCGTTTCTTTGAATAGTCATATGGAAAACGGTCGAAATGGAGATGTCACAACGGTACATAATCGAACCCCGACGACATTGACGAGGAGTGGCCGTATGGCAGAAATGACTTTCAAAATACGTATACAATAGTAATAATAATAATAGTAATAATAATAAAAATATCAGTGCGAGTGCGTGAGCCATTGATTAAAGCTGGCGGCGGTTTCGTATAAGCAAAAAATGAAGATAATCCAATTTCGATGCACGCTTTTTTTTCCTTTCGTATGATTTTCACCTTCACTCAATTCCATTTTTTTAGTGGAATTTTGATTTTTTCCGTTCTCTTCTATTTTTTCTTCTTCTTTATTCATTCATTCACTTCTTCCCTCGACCGGGTCCGAATTTAAAGACTAGTGCATGTTGGTTTCAATCGGCGCCAAAAACGAAAGCGAACATGCCGAAGTAACCATTATTAAAATCGATTATTCACTTTTAGAATCTGTCTAGCAATTAGTTTCAATCACGTGGTAGGATAAAATCATTTACACAATTCCTGGGGAACGTTGGAACCGGTTTTGAACACGATTCATACACACCGATCGGTGCTGATCGATTACTCACTCAGCACTCAGCAGCATCGTGTTTGTTTTTCGGCGTGTTCAGATCTGACGCGCTGACATCACGGTAAACAACAGTCAGGCGAGAGCTGCGCGTTGTCACTGGCAGAGAGCGACACTTGTCATCAACGCCATTTTGCGTGTGTCACTTAGCTTCATGCGAACCGATTGCGAGCCAGCGTAATTGGTTGTGCAGATTGTTTTTTTTTCACGCTAATTAGTATGAGTTCTGTGCCATGGAACTGGGTGAATATAATTTCAGTACGAGTGGTTTGAGCAATTTGGGCGGGCAATTTCGGTTAGTGATAAATGAACAGTTATAGCTAATGGGGCTCGTTCATGCGTGCAGTGCCCTGATCGGTTGGATGTGTGCGACTATGTCAGGGCGACATGAAATAGGGGGCTATTACATGAAGGAAGGTGTTTAAGTATGGTGACTAGAGATTACCCTTAGGACATGACTTCGACGCAATGGTGCTGCTCTTAATTGGAGATGATTGTTTCAATCAATTTTTTGTAATGCAAAGTGCTAAATGCTGACCGATTAAATCAAATGATTGTTTACTTTGCCTGTCAAAGCCAACAGATACTTGAAAAATCATCATTGAGTTGTAGCTGTATCCAGATGTGGTAAATATTTCAGTTTAATTTCTGAATTTGAATAAAGATTGAGAATGCTTATCTCATTATATTCTCTGTTACTGAAATCCTCTGTTATGAAAATCTACTGAAAGTTTTTGTTTTCAAGTATATAAAACGACCAGTGACGTGCTTGTGGAAGACTATAAAACATTTTGAACTATCACCATTTCTGCAAATTATGTCTTTCTGGTCACTTTGCTTTTCGTTACTGTCGACGAGAAACAGATCGAGAGGAGAAATAGATGCATAAAATTGTGAAAAACTGAACATTTGCTATAAAAAATCGCCAGGGCTTGAATCCGCCTTCTTCTCTTTACCGTGGAGATACTTTATCAACTAACCTACTCTGCTACATGTAAGGATACGTTGCAGAAGGTAACCTGATTAAGGAGAGTGTAGGGTCTATCATTTTTGCCATTTTTTTTGCAGAATTATCGTTTAACAAAATAAATTTAAATGTTCCGCATGACAAAAAGCATCGTTCGAACAACAAAAAAATATCGTGGAAAAATATTGAGAAATAAGTCAGTGGAAAGGTATTTTTGAAGACGCTTCTAAAAAATCATGTTTTGCGGTGTCCACTGTATCTCAGCGCAGGCTAATCAGAAGTGAACAAATCAAAGTAGCATAGTTAGAGTAGAAGTTTTTCTAGACCCCAATGTTTTTGTTTGATTTTTTTTTTTATTTTTTGTTAATTTTTGGTGGTTATTCAAAGTGAAAACTACGATTTTTCACGAAAAAATTCGCCATTTTGAAGCTGTAAAAATTCCCCAAAGTTTTTACTACGAAAAGGAAAAAGTTGGGATCTGGTTTTTTATATGTAGAAAGTGTTCGCAAAATTTGGAAAAAAATGGTGCAATAGTTTTTGAATAACGATGGACACGGACTTTCAAAACTTACTTTCGAGCAAAAAGCATTTAAAGTTTTTTGTCTATAAAATCAATGAAAACAATTTATTTCTCAAGGGAGCCCGTAGGGTCTAATATTTTCAAAAAATCATATTTTTTCGTTTATAATTTGTTATAATGAATCATTTATAGAATGTTTTGTCAAGTTTTTAAGTCAATCAAAGCAGAAGTCTTGGGCCTATGTGCCGAGCTCTTACTTTTTCGCAGTATGAGATAAACAAAGACCCATAACTTGCAGTTTTGTTCCGATATGCTTGAACACATAATATTCTTGAAATGTTTTACTATAATAAAATATAAAGAAAAAAATAAATGATTTTTTAAAAGTGTTAGACCCTACCCGCCCCTTGACTGGTGCGAAACAAGTGCATGATACTTTGTTGCGGTTCATACTGATCTCGTATCACAAATCTCGCTCTGACTATTTGAAACATCCGTGTTCTTATTTCTTTTGATCTGGTCCCCGTTTGTTTTATCTCATGCTGTTTTGTTTATTTTATCTCATGCTGCAGGTACACACCAGTTGTGTTAATAATAATTGTAATAATAATAATACATCATAGGCCACACCTGACGTGTTTTCAACGGTCATTATTCCCGTTAATACGGGATTTTTGTAGTCCGGGTCTGGATGGAAAGAAATTTAATTGGAAGTGACAGAAGTACAAAAAGTCACTTTGCAAGCTTCGTTTTACCATAATTGATCTAGATTGTTTTTTCAAGTAGGACTTTTTTGACTGATTTCATTTAAATGGATATAATCGAGAAATGACAAATCCTACAAAAAAGTGTTGTTCAGAGACATTCACAAAATCAGTGAATATTTTTAAAAAATCCTGTATCAATCCATCTAGTGGTGTAATTATGTCTTTTTAAACCAATTTTAGAAAACAAATCCCTTTTTCCTCGCTACTCGCCAGTGTTGGTGATTGTCGAAAATTTGACAGAAGCTGCTATGTTGCTATCAATATTGTATACAACATTTTCCATCCGGTAGAATGCTACAGGAAATCGTGTCTCTTAATGCATGAACCGTGAGAGAATTTCACGCCCTTAAAAAAAATTTACAGTCTGCTAATAATCGTTGCTGTGTGGAAATTCCCAAAAGAGAATCACAAGTTGACAATTATCGCAGAAAATCGAACCGATGATTCAACTTGATGATTCTTACACTAGGTTGCAATATTTCAAAACCCTTGTGTGGAGCATTCACAGACATTTTCATAGACACAACTTATACAAAGGTTATATGCACATAGTTAGAATAAGCGGCAATAGTAAAATGATTCTATCGCAATTATCAACTGGCTGTATAGAATCGGATCGCGAAACGAGAATAAGCAACCGTTTGTTGCTTCAGAGCGGATCCCCACAGCAGCGTGCTAAACTTTGATTCTCAGAAATGTCATCGAGAGAAATTCGCTCTCGCACTGGTGTCGATTGTATGCTAAATGAGCCATGCCGGGTTTTTGTTGTTGCGATGATTTCCGTCTCTCTTTGATGGCACTGATTCAATCGTTGAAGAGTTGCCAGTGAACGTTCTTTGATACGATAAAAGCCATCCTTGGCTGTAGGTACATATGATCCCTACCAGTCGTTTATGCATTGCAACATGGATGATGCTCAAGAAAAAAGTCTAAATCAATTACTTTTTCTTGTCTGAAATGATATTTTTCCGATGTCTGTTTATCGAAAACTAAATCAATGGAATTAAAAAAAAACAGTGAAAATAACTTCTTTTTAAATTTTGTGCAGTTCATTTCAAACTAAGTATTCTTTTCAAAATCGAAAATTCCAATGTTGGCAGCACCCTCTCAAATTTCAATCAATTTTTATGAACGTGTAGACTTTACCACGGTTCGTTTTTCGAAAATTGAGCTAGACTAATCGAACCCATGTATTCTAATGAGGGTCAAATTTTTTTGAATGAAAAAAAATTCGTTTTGACGGTTCAGTCTTGGCATTTCATTCCTTTTGTGGAATTTGACATTTCTATTTCAACAAACTTCGGCAGCCGATTCTAAGTGTTCAGACTAGTCCTACTGACGGTTACGTCATTTATACCATTATACCTCCGCAACCGAAAGTGACAACCATTTTACCTTCGAATTTGATTATTGACCTAGTAGTGGCTTAAGCTTGTTGAAATTGGTTCTGTCGTCTCCAAGAAAATTGTGCGAAGAGCAAAATAGGTCGTTTTGTCAGTAACGTTTACCGTTATATTTCCGGAACCAGCAGTGACAGCCAATTGACCTTCGAACATGATTCACAACTCAAGAGTAGCTTTCAAACGTGCCTAAGTTTGTTAAAATTGATTCAGCCATCTCCGAGTAATGTCTTTGAAAAGGTGCACACACAGAGACATTTTCCGATCTTGTAGAGCTGTTTCGAATGGTATATAATACTCCGGATCTTCGATCAACAGTCGGTTTTCCAGCAATTTTATTATCTTTCTGCATAGAAAGGCAAAAATTTAGTTAACAAAAAAATATTCTGACTTTTTTATCATATAGACTTTTTGTGACATAGTCAGCCATTTTGCATATTTAGTTTTTTTTAATAAAATAAACTATGCAGTCTTTCGGAAAAGGTCCAAACTGTTTTTGCTGATTTTATTTCAATTAACATAATCGACAAATGATAAATTCTACAGAAAAGTGCTGTTTCGATGACTTTTGAACAGTTAGTGGAATTTTGGGATGTAAATTGTTTTCTACACAAAAAAAATCGATTGTAAAAATGTATAGTCAATTTACAAAAGAACGTCATTTTGCGTCTTTTGTTAGCCTACATGCCGAAACGAAACATTAATATGATCGTCTTTGTAATACGGTCATTCACCGCATTTTTTCAATGTAGTTCAATTTCTTCTGTCGCGTATGCTACTCCCAAAATCATAGTTGGGGTACTAGGAACAACTCGAAAAACTGCAGCCATCCAGTCTCCTCTGTTTGTCGATATGAGCAAGAAACTCTATACTATCGCCACAGAAAGCCGAACTAGACTCGAACGGCAGCTGGCAGTGTATATTAATCCAAATGCACATGCCATCTTAAGCTATTAATAATCTTACATTTTACTTGCCATTTCATGCCTGCCTGCCACTAAGAAGTGGAACGTGGAACATGAAACGGAACTGGTTGTGCAGGATTTTCACGTAGCAATTGTCGTAAAGGCAAAATTGTGTGTCACTAGTCTCCAGTGAACAACAGTTCGACACGACCCCGGATCGATGTGTGTATTACTACTGTCCTTAAAAGGCGGTAGTTCCGCCCTGATATGGGTTTATCAAGGTGAGCGTGACCAAAGATTGAGAGGCACCGAACAAATACACTTTACTCGAACTCGGCGAGCGGCCGTGGATGGGTGATTCTGACTCAAAAGGGAGTTACAATCTTTAATTGATAATGAAGCTAGAGCTGCTAATGGGCCGTGTATCAATTCTAGAACTACACTCTAATCACTTGGGAGATAAAGTACAGGATGGAGAGACCATGAGCACGTGACAAGAAAGAACCGTTAATTGCCTAGTGTTATCACCCTATATGAATGTTAATGAACTTGAACCAAAATGTATTTGTGTTTAGTTATAAATTATTAAAACTTTTGTTTATCGCGTTGCTCCGCCTTTTTTGTGCTTCATCTGGACAGTACTTTAACGGCAGAAGGCTTCAGGCTGATGTCGCCAAGAAAACGATGCTGCCTGCAACGACGACAAGCTGCTTGAACGGAGGAAAAAAACCTACTATCTGCCATTATCGCACCTTCCGCATGCTTTACGTGCATCTGCCCAAACGCCATTTGTCACGGCCGCAGCCGGTAGTCATTTATTATAACTTCTCATGTTCGGTTTCAAACGTCCCTTGCTAGGCCAACAACGCATGGGTTCCATGGTTGGGATGACACAGAAAACTACATTTTAGCTACCGTGCAGGCGGCGGCAACGAAAAAAAAAGGTCACAGGTCCCCACACGGTAATGAAATCTGGACGGCCGCAACAAAAAAAAAACGCCAAATAAATAAACAACAATCAGCGAAAAACAAAACAGAACGGCACAACTCTCTGACAACTGACTGGCTACACAACGGTACACCGTGATCATCATTTTTGTCAACCGACTCACAACCTGGCGCACTTGGGTATTCTCCTCAGCTGTTCTTTTTGCGTCGTTTAACTCATTTCCTCCATCAACTTTCGTCACTTCACTGGTTCATTTTTGCCTATACGACACTCGCTTCCAGCTTTTTTCTCACACACTCTTCAAATTGATTAATTCTTCAACATACTTTACTTTATCGGTTATCCTCTGCGGAGTTTTATTTCTGCTCCGATGGTTGGGGGAGGATGTCTTATATTTCACTTCAGCACCCTTCCATCTTTTCTTGTTAATCTTTGTTACTTCGATGTGTTATTTTCAATTACACCAACATAACACAAAACTATTCGATTCCGATTCAATTCAACTCCACTCCAATTGATTGTGGAACATTCACACTTTTATCCTATTAGATACTGGTGCGGGTGGCACAAACTACTGTTTGAGACTCGGTACTTTCGAACGAGTTCAAATTTACAATTTTCGATAGTCCAAAAAACGCGATTTCGACGAAAATTCGTAACAGTTGTTCGCAAGTTCCCCGCGTCGTGGGACGACGGCGGAGGTCGACGCTACTTGAAAACACGCGAGCTCGCGCGCGTGAAATACGACGATCACCGTACTGCCAATTTTAAACCCAATGAAAACCGATCCAAACGCGTTCGTGCTTCGAATTTAACTAATTTCATGCACTTTGTTGGAGTAAAATTCATGCTGCCCGTCTGGCGGTTTAAACGCATGATGCGACAAGGAATGAGAGAAAGAGAGAGAGAGAGAGAGAAAGAGTGTGTGTGTGAGCGCATCCGGGAATGAACTCTCGGGGGCTAGGCGAGCTTTGGGAGTCTTTACTCATTTATTTTCTCTCTCTCTCTTTCTCTCTCTCTCGTTCGACTTGTGTACTGATATGGCTCTCTGTTTGGTTATTGTTGAACATTGATAGGATCACGTGTAATAATAGAATTGATCAGCTGAGAGAGAAACTTATTAGAATACAGTAGTTACTCGGTTTTAGCAACCAGCGGGAAAAATGTTGTTTAGGAATCGATCCTAAACAATTACTGGTATGACGGATACAATTTGTGAAAGAGCGAATTTTTTTTATTCTGTTTTATCTGTGAATCGAAACGAAATATGTACTTACTGTAGCCTTAAATGTTAGGATTAAATAAGTGTCACACCATTTCTTTAAAATTTAATTTTGGTCAACAATTGAGTTTTTTTTTCAATATCATATTCATTTATTTACTAGCTGACCCGTCGAACTTCGTCTCGTCCGAGTTTTTTTTTTGAATTTATGTTTTCGGACAGTACAATTGTCGAAAGTCTTATCTTTCCATTATTTTAATGATTACTTGGCTGCGATGAATTCATCGAAAAATATTGTGAATATGTTTCAAAGCTTTTGTAACGCAAAAATTAAGCGAATGCACCGATCGCCATAGTCTTTTGAGTCAGTGCATGGAAAAGCGATTGTAGATCTCTCTCAAACTAATGGTTTCGACATATGGGAGAAAAAGTGAAACAAAAATAACTAAGATGACTACTTTAAATTGATTCCGCAAATATACAAAAGCTGCCCTCGCGACTTGTAGTTCGTCACTTCTCGCTAGTCTGGTGATATTATTAAGTCGTGTTTGATGAATGTTCGATGACAATCACAGGAAAAAATTTCGATTAACAATTTAGGTAAATTTCTGACATATCGGATGATTCGCATAGCTAAGTTCGACTTCTCTGGTAGAAGTTAAATGTTTAGATGCAGGAAACCTTCTTCTTACCTAAATGAACCTTGTTACGTCGAATTTTTCCGCACTTTATCTTCAAATGCTTACTCTTCTTTGAGTACTATGGCTCTACATTTTACATATTCTTTCTCCTAACTCTTGTACAGTCGAAAGTTCTAATTACCATTCTTCTAAATATTGTGTTCATTCACTTTTACATAAACACTGCATTCGTTTAATAGTTGTATCGATAGTTGTCTCATTAGTCGACACAACATCATTTTGGTTAGTATACCATCTACAATTACGAATGGTGGAGTTCGGTACTGAGAATCTATATCAGAAAGTTTTATATGAAAATAATGTGCAATTCTTCTGTTATAGCGGAGTGAACATGAGGAGTGATTGTACCAGTTTTCAGCTTATCGTTCGAGTCAATGCATAAAATCTCACAACTAATGGTTTTCAATCCACCAGAATTTACCCGATGCGAACGAACTTCAGCATGCTAAATGCAAGGCAAACCTCTTTGTTCGATCTCATTATTTAAACATCAGAATCTAATCTTTAATTCGTACAGAAATCGTTGTGATAATGTGATTAGTTCCACTCACACCAACGATGGCCAACATTAATCATCTAACTGATTACATTGGTCACAATGCATCTTCTGGTAAACAATATCAGAACTTTTGATCCTATTTACGGCTAGAACACTCATATGCGTTCCATCATTAAATCATTTGGCAAGCAATAATGTTGATACCCAATTAACCCATTATGTCCTAGCGTATGATATTTCATACCCAGAAATATCTATTTTTCAAAAAATGTTTACTGTGGAACTGCACTACCCAACCACTTCACGTTAACAAAAACAGATAAACTACACTACGCAACTTCTTTGTGTGTTAAATCTGCTGTTTGTTTTTCAAAATTTAACTGTATTTTGATCCTTGATCTTTGACCTACTAACGACTAGAAATGGCAGTGCAAAAGTAAGTTATATATTGCTTTCTATTTTTTGGTCAAATTATGCGCTAATAATTATATCTTTTGAGAAAACATTAACAGAGGCTCTAAAAAGGTTATATTTATGAAGAAATCCCAAATAATGTGTAAAATAGTGTAAAATTTGATGCTAACATTTGTGTGTATGATATATCATACGGTGGAATAATTTCGTTTAGAAAAGATTTCTAACAGTGGTTTTGCGTTTCCCATAATCTTCAACACATAATATAATGGAACTGATGATATCAGTTCATTTGATTCAAATTTTAAAACCCCCGGGTTATAATGGGTTAAGTGCGTGGCTCGGAATGACGAATCACATGAATTAAGTATGCATGTGAAAACTTCACACAAATTCTGCATATTTAGTAGCAGGACTTTGTTAACTACTCCTGAAGTAACAGGCTTTTTTCACAATTTTTCTGTTATGTTGGTACATCTCTATTTTATGTATGGTAGAAACTTGGGCACAATCTGTCAATAAGTTTTTTTACGGCAGCTGTTAATGTGAGACTACCTCAAGTGCATTTGGCGATTTTTACTATGGAAAATTCAGTTGAATAACGAGATTGTTCAAAATGTTGCGATTTAAACGAAATTTCTTGTGTTGAAGCATTGAGAATGGTACAGAACATACGGGTGGTATAAATCATTCAATCAATGTCGTGAAGTGGTCAAAGAATTACCTCGTTCTGGACGTCCACCAATACGAAATACCGAAGAAAACGTGGCAAAAATCAAGAAAATTGTGCTAGAATATCATCGTGTGACTGAAAGTGAGATTGTTCTAGATTTAAATTTCTCTAATGGATCCGTTCACTACATTCTACATGATACGACAATACTCCATCGCACACGGCTCTTGTTGTATCCGATTTTTTTTACCAAACACTACACCACGATTATCGCTCAGACACCACATTCGCCAGATTTGGCGCCGTGAGACACTTTCCTGTTCTTGAAAATCAAATTGCCATCGTAGCCATGCAATGATTCTGTACGCTATGAATCGGCTGCGACGTGTGTTGAAATAGACAGGCCAAATTCCACGAAAGGAATGTAATGCCAGGACTTTGCTTTCAGTAGGAGATCATCTATTTTCGAAAATTCACTGAATCCAGCCAGAAATATTTTTCATCAGCTCAGGTTTTGGATAATGTATAAAAATTGCGGAAGAAAAACGTTGCGAAAATATACCCCAGAGGCCGACCTCAAGCACCTCGTACAACTGTTCATTTGAGCCACTGTACGGTAAGGTAAAGACCTTTGAAAAATATTGTATCTCATTGCCGGAAACTGAAGACCGGTATATTGGAATTCGGTTTATTCATCACCATCAAACTGTTCAAATCTACAAACTGCAACAATGGTGTGCCCAATTCAGAAAAAATTGAAATTGACGCTTTGAGATTTCAACAATTTATTACCCGGCAATTCCTGAGGAGGTCGGATCAAAAAGGAAATCCGGAATCGGAATCCAGGGACCTGTATCACCAAGAACGGTTTATGCAATCAAGTAAAACTGTAACAGTTTTGAGCTCAACTTGGAAGATTTATACGGTTTATGGCATATTTATTTTCGATGACGGTTTTAAATTTTGAAAACTCATCCCCCTGTAATTGCTGGAAGTCGGACTTGGATAAAATTCAGTATTTTTTTTTATTGAATTCTAAAACTGATTTTCAAACCGGTATTCGGTTTCAAAATTTGACAATTTGACACTTTTGAACTTTCTAAGCTAGTGTTCGTATGTTTTCTCAATTAAAGCTAATAAGGGGAGCTTACCAAAAATGACGTTTTTGTGGTACCAAATTCTACATTTTCAAAGCCAGAAAACAATACACACCTAGCCTATGAATATGAAGTCAGCTAATTATGTTCTTTTTTGACATGAAGCTGATGCATTTATTTGTTCACATCGCCACCTAGTTTAAATTCCTCATAATTTACTTGTAGACCCTCATCTTTTCCATCGCTCACTGGAAACGATGAAGGATAGAGAAGCGAGGTAAACACATATCTTTGTGTTCAATTCCGGAACAGGAGGTGAACAAAATTTAAGAGTTTTGTATGGGCCCCGTTAATTCAAATCTAAGTTTATGCAAATCGGTCAAGCCATTTCTGATAAAAAAAAACTTGCTTAATCCACCTAGCAGTGAGATGATACCTTTTTTTTTATCAATCCCCATGAGTTTTTTGCATGAATACTCTTCGGTGTTTTAGTTCTCATGACATTATTTTGATGACGGTCGTTTTAAGCGGCAATTTGAGATTTCAATTACTCATTACTCTGTAATGTCGAAGCAAATCAGTTTCAGTTTAGAGTTTACGGTTATTTACGGTACTTTCAGAGCCGGTATTCAGGAACCAGCATAACCCAAAACGATTCGTATGATCAAAAAATAAATATGACGAAATTGCAATAGTTTTGTGTCCAACTTTGAAGCTTTTTAGAATTGTCATCTTCTATATCGGCTTAAATTTAAAAAACTCATCATTCCAGAATCGGAAATCAGAATCGGATAAAATTAATTATTTTGCATGGGACCATAAATCCTTTTATTTGAATTTTTGTTTTTGAAATTCAATTTTTTGAGAAAACGATTCGAGTCAGTTAAATTCACCTGAGGAGTTGTACAGTTTACGTTTGATTCAAAATTTTCGAAAATCAGTGCAGACTGACTAAAAAGCAAGATGTTTTATAGAATCTTAAGACCTTTCATTCGAATCTTAGATGATTCTTAGATTTCATTTGAATCTTAGATCGATTCTGCCATCTATGAGAAAAATGAGTTACACTATTTTAATTTCGTTTGACATATCATCCTGTAGCTCAGGAACCAGAAGTCGGATCCAGACGTAATTCAGGAACTTTGTTTGGAAGCACTTCTCGTATGAATCTGAGTTTGTAGAAAATGGTTGAGTCATCTCCGAGACAATTGAGTGAAATTATTTTCCACACACGTATTTGCTGATCTCGACGAACTGATTCGAATGGTATATGGGTGTTATGTTCTTCCAGCATTCATTACTGTCAGTAGTTTAAATCAATATAATTATGCGATTATTTTCAACTCGAAAATGCTGCAATCTTGGCTATCATCTGATTTACATATGTCATATTCGAACGATTATGTTGCCAAAAACGAACCGTGCTAAAATCGGTCCGAGACAAAATGTTATGAAAAACTATGTTGTACACAGTCTTTTTGGTATTTAGAAAAATTGTATGTAACAGTATAAAAAATCGTGTTTCACGTTGCTCCCAAGCATTGATTTGTCATACAGCGCTCAAAATTCCTACTGCTGGAATAGGGGGAAAAGTCGCTTACACAAAAATGTCGATATCTGCGTTAAAAATGGACGGATTTTATCAATCTATGGCTTGTTGGATAGCTATTACCGCGCGAAATCTAAGTCTGGAAACATATTCTGTTTTCAAGCTCAATTGTGAGAGATATTGTCAAAAAACTAAAAATTTTGACAAGGGAAGACCCTTTATTTGCGACTAGTTTGATCAAAATCGGTCCAGCCATCTTTGAGATCTCGATCTCTTAGTTGACAACACATACACACACACACTCGACCTCGTAAAATTTTTCTAGTTTGAGCGAATTCTATACCTGTTTTTATATTTATAAAGTGCTCCATTTTTAAGTATATGGCCACAATTTCCGGTGCTTCCGGAATCGAAAACTGGGATCCGGGATAACCAGGATCGGTTTTTTTTTGGTTTCCTAGTGACAATAACTATCGATTGGAATAGTTCTGAGACCTGCTGTTATGTTTTTTTGTTTCGCCATTTCAAGTAACGCCATACAATTTTTTAACATTCTTCACCCTGTGATTGCGGAGCCGGAAGTCGAACCCGGATGAAATTCAGAAAGGGATGTATAGGACCACAAGACCTTTCATTTGAATGTAAAGCGAAGTCTTGGCATTACATTCCTTTTGTGGAATTTGGCCTTTCTGGTTCAACAGACTTCGCAGCCGATTCTTAGTGTACAATATCATTGCATGGCTAGTACTATGGATCCTACTGACACTAAGAATCCTTCCAGGTTGGGGCTCGAACATACGACAACTGGCTTGTAAGACCAGCGTCCTATGCATTGAACCATCAACCCGGGACGTCATTTGAATGTAAGTTTGTGCAAATTGGTCACGCCGTTTCTTAGAAAACTTAGTAAAATTTGAAATTTAAAATTTTTCGTTAATCACCCCGTAATTCCGGAACCGGAAATCTGATCAATATGAAATTCAGGAACTTCCTATGGCGTTTCAAGACCTTTAATTTGAGTTAATTTTTGCAAAGTTAGTGCACATATTTTCATTTTTTTCTAATTTTGTGGTTTTTATACGCAGATTTCCAAAGCTACGCGGTTCTTACACGGATCTCGAAAGTTTCGCGGTTATTTTTTAGGGGGAACTCCGAAGTTACGTCGGTTTTGTTTTGCGCGGTTTTTTGTGCGGTACGTATCCCCCGCGTAAAAAGACATCAGTGTATTCTAAAACGTTGCATTTTGCTTCTAGTTTAATCATTATTTCTCCAATTTTGAAAAATCTTTTTTTTTTCAGATGAGTTCTCAATCAGAATCAAAGTGTGGTTCACTTTCCTCTAATGAAAGTGACGTCTCTAAAATTGGGTCTAAGAACATTCAGAAATAATGTTTGAACAATTATTAAAAATCTCTTGAGGAATGCACATGCATAATTTCAGCCAAATCCAAAATTATATAAATATCGACCTTCTAATTCAGATGGAATAGCTCCAGTATTAATATTCAACATGCTTGAATATTCGTTTAGATCAAACGTTTTTGATTCATGTGACAAAAAACAGTTAGAAGACGATATTAAAAGCAGAAAACATAGGTTCATCGATACTTGGCAAACAGGTATCAGCTGATCGAAGGCTAATAAGCTTTTAAGTGGATCGACAAGAGATAGAGAGAGTACCTGCTACTGAGTCTCCTGTGCAAATTCAGAAAGCTCGAAACTAATAAGCACACAAATGAACCAAGGAGAGCGCTATAGATTCTCTTGCCGCTCTTTCGTGTGCATTTTTATTCAAGCAATCGGAGCTATTGGATTTATTTTCCATTTAAGTTTTTCTTTTATTTCTTAGCATGGATACTGAGTGTCGGCACCAACCGGATCAACATCTATTTTTGTTTTGCCTCCCACTATTTCAGCGAGATTGAAGTTTATGGTTTGTTTTAATAACTGACTCTTGAGTGAAGAGTGTTGCTTGCGAGCTGCATCGGTTCGGCATAATGGGATGGGATTGGGATTCAGAATAGTATAAAGAAAATCACGTTCGAGAGATGTAACTATGTCATATATGCCAATCAGATGCTGATAAGATAGAACAGATGCTCGTACAGAATTAGTCATGTCGAAATGTTGTTTATGATCCAATAAAAACTAATGGTAGTTGGAGTCATCACAAGGAAGAGGTGTTGTACAAAATATACACTAGGGAATAAGGGTGAGAGACTTACTGACCGCACAATTTGCAGCCATTGCGCAACCAAGTGGCTTTGAGGTTACTTCGACGAACTCACGACCGCAAAACTATACACATTGCACAAGAGATAAGCTAAACAGTTATGCAATCGCAAGGCGAGAAATGAAAATGACTTTTTCGCACTAACTTAACATTCTTAGGTGCTTTCTTACGGCACCGGTCAGTTTACTAACAAACCGAATACTTCATGCATCGACTAGGTCCCCGAATAGCAACAGAAAAAAAAAAAAACAAAACCAGATGCACACGAACGTGCAGATGCAGCTTACAATATTAGTTTTGTTTATTGTTACTGTTATACCTTGATAACATCACATCAATCCAATCGACAATCAAACATTTGATAACATTTCAAAATGAAGTTCCAGAAATCAGTCGAGTAAGACTAAAACTGCATCTTACAATCGACAATTACATTTTCGTTGAAACTACTGCGACAGGGAACGTGACTAGCCGAAGGTCTACGACAATCAGCCAGTTAGTCGCACTGCTACTCATGTAAACCCCTTCAGTATAGCCCGGGGAGCTTATCAGCTGTCAAATTGATCGCGCCGTCACGTCCCACGAGGCGGAGAGAACCTGCACGAGCCGATGTTGGAAGTAGAAGTTGAAGCCTATATGTAAACAAATGAATAACTGATGTGCTGAAGGTAGTACTGATGGAGCTTCGGGTTACCATCGACGGTCTACGTAGGTACTAACAGCCACGGTGACAGATAGTGAAGGCCAGACAGGGTCGTTAGTGAGATTGATTTGATGAATTTTTCATTCCCGTACCGTTCCTCTACTCAACTCGGTTGGTGGCATTTTTGAGTGAGCTACGGAGCACTTGGTTTTCGAGTGGTACATGTCGAACAGCATGCAACTGATGCTGAAATGTGTGAATTATTTAACAAACGAGCACCGCTTTCTGTGATGAGTTTTCATCCTTTTACATAATTTCTAAAATCATGGAAATACCATTAATTCGTGATCTAGACATTACCATTGATTTTCTCACCCGAGTAGTAAAGTTTTTGGTTCTATATTTCTAATTAGTTTAGTGTAATAGATGGATATCATCTAGATTGTTGAGCAATGAAAAGACGTTCCACATTTTCATTTGTCCTAACATATGAAACAGTGTAATAAACCACCCAATTTTTGACGCAAATCGGTTTGATCAATTAACGAGTTTGATCGAAAATCGAACATTGGTTTAGTTTTTATTACTTTTTATCATTAATCAACAAGAAATAAGAAATAGTACAAGAAAAAAATGCTATTTAAGCAAACATGATAAAAAATAACTTGAAATTTCACCGATACGAGAAAGTACATGATACTGTGTACGGTTGGCTGAAGGTCAATTTTATATCATTCCCTATTGGTTGAATTCGTTTCAACAAACTACACTACAATTATGCAGTCTGTTGCACAATAAAAAAAATCAACGGTTTGGTTTAAATAGTAGAATTAAAAATTTCACCAATTTACTGTTCTTTTCGGGAACGCATAATCGATCGGCTACGACGGAATTGCTCATTTACCTCAGTGTTACAGTGTAACTTCGGGAAGAGCAATTGTTTATTGAAATGACTTTCTGTGTTTCGAAACTTATTATAAAGTCAACGAGATTGGTTAAGCAGTGATGGAGGAGGTAAAAAGACACAAACTATTATTGATTGGAAACATGGCCAGATGGTGATAGAGCAGATGTTTAGGAACATCTCCACTCTGCGTCTGCGTGGAGCCAAGATTAAATTTACTAGAAAGGATATTCATGTCAGTCTCAAAACCCATAATATTGCTCTCAGAGATCGAAGCCTCTGCCCGATTTTATTATTATTTCGATCGAAGACATGTTAACCTCACGAAAATTCGGTTCAGTAAAACCCAAGAGCAAGAAATGGATTGCTTTGAGCTTTCCACGCATAGATTTCCATTGAATATTGAATTATTTCTATTAACATTATTGAAACATTGAACTGTGATGTTTGTATCCATTGGATGCCAACATTGCATGAAGGCGGGGCTGGTTGTTGGAACAATAGCCTCGTGACAAAATTTGCAAAGTATACTCAATGGATTAATTGCAACTCGATTGAGTATATATTGGATTGAAATCCATCCCGATGATAACCATTCTGTTGTCACGGTACCAATAAAATGTCTGTCGACTGTAGTCGCAGTTGACCAATTCTGACCAAAGCTGTAAAGAGCGTTTGTGTACTGTGATGAATGAAACAGTAAATTTTTTTGGTCTTCCAACAGGATACATGTTGTATACGTCCTGAGAATCATTACATTCGTATACAGCATCCGAGCTCAGATTTGGTCAATATGTTATTTTGCTCGATGACACGCTGTGTATGAATTTCTCAATTTATTTGAGTTTTTTCAGATGGTAAAACCTAACAAATATTGGTAAAAAAATGAGAGTATTCCCATTGATATCTTGAAAACTATTTGATTGTTTCTGTTCAAACTTCTACAGGTTCTTCTACCCATGTAAAACTTAAGACTGGCCAAAAAAGAATTATTACTATGTTCACACTATGAGTTAAAACAAGTTTTAACTCTGATTTCATGTTTTAAGCGAAATAACATGTTTTACTTTTGCGTTATTTCATATTCAGAAACGTCACATTAATACATGTTTTCCCGAAATAACATAATATAATTGTCAGTAAAGCACAACCCTGCTAGCATTTTCCGTCACTTTACGACTATGTCAATTGACAAGCTGTTCAACAACAGCAGTTTTCCATCAAAGTAGCCATGTAATCATAATAAAACAAAACTGGATTTCTCGGTATTTATACAGATATTTGCCGTCTATACCGCAATACAGATATGTACTCCCGAAATACCGATAACTCACGAATCATACATGAGACATGAGAAAAGGTTTTCGTGGGACCTTTTTTTTGCTCACCTCTTGGTGACATTTTTTACTAATGTAGAAGAGACTCTGATACCGATATAGTACAGATAGATTTTTGCGCCGAATACAGATTTTTGGAAAAAACGACCTGGCAACGCAGACAGGTACAACCACTTTTGTTTTTGAATTAAAAGATGACTTTTTTGAACATTAGCTGGTCAAAAATATTCGGAACGTTGGCAATAAGCGTGAAACGATAATATCCTTCATAGCTAGGAGAAGTACCTGGCTTACTTCTGATTTTCCGGATGTTGTCAAAATACTTTTTTCTTTCCTACCTGCCTGCGGTTTTAACTTTATATTACTATCGTTAAAACATTTCATTTTTTGCCGGTGTGAACATAATATAAGACTGCTTCGTTTGTATTTGTATTAGGATTTATATAAACTCAATAAAAAGATAAAAATTTGAAAAAGTTTTTATTTTTGAAGCTTTCTCAAAAAATATTTTTGAAATTTTTGCTTTATTCTAGTTTCAAACAGAGTCTCAAGTACCACTAATAATATAATTCATAGTTCTTCATAAACAGAACAGTTTGAATCATGGTAGCAGTAAAACACCCTTTTTGCCTTTCTCTGAAGGTATTAGAATTGCTGGAAAAAACGACTTTTGAACAGAGCCTCGGGGACCCATAGTGTTATATACCATTCGACTTAGTTCGACGAGATCGGAAAATGTCTGTGTGTGTGCACTTTTCGAAGATATTTATACGCGCTAAATTTTCTCAGAGATGGCTGAACCGATTTTAACAAGCTCATGCTCTTTTGAAATCTACTGTCGGGCCATTGATCAAGTTCAAAGATCAAATCGCTGTAACTTTTGGTTCCAGAGATATGATGGTATAAGTGACGTAACCGACAAAACACGTTGATTTTTACCGCTCTCATATACATAAGGGTGCCAATATTTGGGATCACCTCTAATTTCGTAAAACGCTAGTGCTCAAAAGTTTAAGCACCTCGAAAAATGTCCTCATGCAAAATTTGAGCTAAATCGGACATGCGTCAGTGGAGCTGCCCGGAGGTTAAGGTTTGAAAATTTTCGATCTTGGAAAACCACCATAGGAGGGAGTACATGAAATTTCCGAAATCGAAAATTTGTTTTTGATGGCAAAAATCTCAAAATTGCATAAAACGTCGAGATATAGTGTTATCTCAAAAAAAGTCCCAGAAAGTCGATCGAAATTTTTTTTTTCGGAATGATACTAAATCTCGACGTTTCATGCAATTCTAAGACTTTTGGCATCAAAAATTTTTTTTCGATTTCGAAAATTTCATGTAGCCCCATCATATATATATACACGGGTCCCAATATTTTGGGATCCCTTCTAATTTCGTAAAGCGCTAGTGCTCAAAAGTTTAAACACCTCGAAAAATGTCCTCATTTGAGCTAAATCGGACATGCGTAAGGGGTGCTGCCCGGCGGTTAAGGTTTGAAAATTTTCGATCTTGAAAAAGCACCGTAGGGGGAAGTACATGAAATTTCCAAAATCGAAAATATTTTTTGATGCCGAAACTCTTAAAACTGCATGAAACGTCGAGATTTAGTGTCATCTCAAAAAATTTTTTTTGAAAATATCAACTTTCTGGGACTTGATATTTTTTCTAAGTCCCAAAAAAGTCGATTTTAAAAAAAAAATTTTTGTTTTGAGATGAAACTCAATCTCGACGTTTTATGCAATTCTAAACCTTTTGGCACTAAAATTTTTTTTTCGATTTCGGAAATTTTTGGTGATTTTTCAAGGTATATGAAAATTCCTCCAAGTGGACTAAGAAGGGTTTTATAGATTAGCATCACTCTTCTCATACAAATAGGCAACGCAAATGTAAGCACTAGTTTGGAAAAATGATGCTGACTGTGTGACATAAACTCTGAAGCGTGCTTTTGTGAACTACTCGAATCAATCTGAATCAATTGGTGTCAAAATTAGTATCTGAAATTATTTAATGAAAGTATGAAATAAATTTTCATGAGACTGTTACGAAAGAAGAGAAAGGCATTATCACGCCACTAGGTGGATTAAGATGGGTTTTTTAAGATTAGCATCACTCTTCTCATACAAATAGGCAACACAAACACTCAGAAAAATCTTCCCTTCAATGCTACGTGAAAACGTATGTGATTTTTATCCATAGAACTTTTCTTGTAATACTTATGTGAAGTATAGATAGCACAGAATGAACTCATGAACTCTTAGTTCACATTTGTATCACGTAATATCTACGTAACTTTTTTCGTAGATTCTATAAAATACTTTTGTGAAATTTATACAAAGTTCATTTAAATTGTGCTGTAAAATTTATTTCATCTGAACTTACTTTTTACCAGAATTTTACTTAATAGTCACATTATTTTCATGTAATTGTTACTATAAAGTTCTATATTGAATCTTAATAATGTATATTGGTAGTAAAAACATATAGATTACATAGTCTGTTGGACATAACATTACGATAAATTTTGTTCGCACGCAGATATTCTGAAAATTTTACTTATAAATTCGTTTCTGTTGAATCACTGGTGAAAAATATCAAAAATACAGAATGCATTATTCTAAATCCTTTCTCCGAGACAGCTAAACTTGAAGCAAACATTGTTCTTATTAAGGAATGCATTCAGCTGGAACTAGTAGTTCTAGATGTGATTGATGTGCTGAAACACAATCTAGAGGTTTTGCCTTTTGAACTCCGCTGTAGAAAAAAACAAAATTGAATTAAGTTTCAGTTTCAGCAGCAACAGCAATAATTCTGACATATAGTTCATTTCATGTTCAATCATGATCCGCTGGTTGTTAAGAAGATCTCGTAAACTCCGATGACAAAGCCATTTTTGGAATCTACGTGTTTTTTCACATAAGGTTAACGTGTGGATCTTTTTGAGTGAAATGTCAAGCACTATGTTGGCAAAATGATGCCGACTGTGTGACATAAACACTGAAAAATGCTTTTGTGAACTATTTTAATCAATCTGAATCAATTGGTGTAAAAATTAGTGTCCGAAATTATTTAATAAAAGAATGAAAAATCACCAAAATAGGTTTATAAAACAGCCACACACTAATCAATTCATCACAGATTTGCACTAATTTTGCACTTATTTTTACTTCCGATTTGTGTTTTTTTTACAGTAAGGTACTTTTTTCAGTTCTTAAGGTGAAATGTAGCGTCATAAAATGCGCGCAAAATTTTATCCGCTTCAGTGGAACGAACAATCGCACAAAGCATACCAAGAAAAACGGACACATAGAAACAAGAACTTTTTTCAATGATTGAGCGCAGTGGGCTAACCTCTCGTTATATTGGCTTGTAAAAAAGACTGGACGTAATGGATTTTTGAGTTCTTCACACTTTGAATATATGCTAATTCAATCGTTATTGTTAGTGATTACTCTTACACTAGAGCTATAAATCATGAGTAATAATGAAAGACTAACATGAGGTTATATGTATATGTATTGAATAACTTGATAACCATGTATATGCCTGAGCTTAGTAGCAAGCATGGATTCTTCTTCAAAAGAACGATTGAAGACAAAAGAACATTCAAGTATTTTCGATATCTTTGCAGTAGTTCACCAGCCCCCTCCCGCCGATGAGATAGAATTTACGTGAATATTTACTTGAATCGCATGAGTTCATCTTACCATGCAATTAAAATTATTTAGTGAATCTTTTCTCAAGCACATATTTGGGGCACGAAATTAAATATAAAGTTATTTCGTAGTTCATTATTATTCAATCGATTTTGAAAGGAAAAGCGTTGATTCATTGTATTCATAATAACTAAAAAACCAATGAATTCTGGCTCGAAGCTGACTCTCAATTTTTATCACATTGTTTATATCACAGGTTAATGAAGGATAATACTTGGCTTGTATTCATTTCATTCAGTAGCTTGTCAATGATGAAGTTATAGTTTTGCTATAAAAATTGCTACATAATACCTGTTATACGATATTACACAGCCAAGCTTTATTGCTTCAGCAACATCAATGCATTGAACTCAACAGAATTGGACATTATTAGCATTAGAAATGGCAGTTACTTTAAAAATAAACAATTTCTTGCAATACCCATTTTATTGCATTCAACTCGTTTTTATTTCAACACAAAACCCAATGCTGCATAAATTCGCGTCAAAATTTTACATGTAATTTTTGCTCACGATATAATACCACCGTGCCCACCGTGCATTTCTCACACCATCTCAATACGAAACAGCAGCGCGCAAGCAATAAAAAAAATGCGGAAAAGTTTATGAAAACTTTTTCAAATTTCGGTTGTTTTAGCTAAAATTTTATAATTTTGAGTTGCATTTTCAGATTCTTTGTGAAATTCTGCTACAAACACTATTTTTCGGTTCTAAAATCATCCCCGTGAACGGAACAGTAACCGTTTATACATTTCAAACACCAATTACGGCTCGGCAAAGCAAAATTTCAAAATTTTAAGAATACTTAGTTATGATAAATTTGATTTCGAAAACTTAAGTGTTTTTGGTTTTTCGAAAATCGGTCTAGTTTTTGAGTAATTGATCAAAAACGCGATTTTCGCATTCCGCTACATTTCACCTTAAGTAAACATTTATAGCCCTTTGAAGAGCCAATTTCTTCTCGGTGGCCCGTGATATTCTCTGCTCTTCATTCATACAGGTAGAGAAAGATGTAGTCCTAAGTTAACATACATACATGCTGAAATTAGTCAGACCGCTAGGGACTTCAACTAATTAAGTAACGAACTTTCCATGGAATGTAGATCATGGAATCATCGAGTAACGATAATAGTATTGAAATTAATGTGTATTTCCTATACGTATTAACCGCAAAATGCCTCATTCCGAATATAAACCGCGGCATGGTTTTCAAATTTATCACTGTCTGAAACCATCGATCAAGGCGTTAAGCGACAAACCCACCCAGAGATCGTGATGGAAACTTTGTCTCTTTCGGTTGAATGACTGACTAACTGCCTTATGGCTCTATATGAGCTTGTGATTGACTTATTACCGTAGATCACACGCTTGCAAGATGAACTCCAACCGCTGCCCGATGTGACCGTGGATGACCGGTATTGAAATAACTAATTCGCAACTCGTGCAGCAGCTGGTTTGCCCGGGTACGTGGAGGAAACTTTAGCCAATGTTGGTTGGTATGACTTACTTTGACGAGTTACCCTGTCCGCCTGTCAGGCTATATGTATTGCGTCACACTAGGGGTGCAACGTGACGGACAAGTTTCATTCATGTGTGCTGCTCGTTGGTGACAACTTGTCAGACGCGGTTCTTGCTATCGAAATATTCCAAAGCTGCTTGCTTACCTGTTGTACCGATACTGATAGTCTGAGACTTTCGCATTATTACGTAGTGTGAATTTCTTACCTGTAAAAAAAGAAGAAATAAATCAGCTGAGAGTGGGGAACAACGGAGTATCGTTTTAGATAATGAAGCTATCAGAGTACTGCATCGCACGCGTTAATTGTTCTGTTCTATACAACATCAAAGGCTCCCAGCGCTTCCGGGGTTCAGAATCAACACGGTGACGACACAGCGACAGTTTTCCGTCGTCTTGGGGTTAGCCGTGTGCATCTAATTTTCAATTTCACGGTCCCGCGAGTATGTCGTTGTAGGATATAGCACAGACGCAACCGACCCTTTACATTAAGATGATCTCATCTTGGTCCAAATATCATGTCACCCCTATTGTCTCCATAGTGCAGACAATAAGAATGCCATTTGCGTCGGTTGCGTAAATGCACATGAAAGTTATGAGTACAGCAGTACTGCATTACTGGTTTTCATTTTCTACTGATTGACTAGAGTAATTAGTAACCTAGTTGGCATCGAACCAGAAGTCCTAGCCTTCACCACACCCCTAATTTAATGATTGTGCGATTGCAACAGCCCAACATCCTGCTGAGAGGGGGTCTCGGAAATCCATAACGCAATAGCGCAGCAGTTGCTCGATTCGATCATTGCAGGAGTGCACTTTGCTTTTTGGACTCGTGGTACAAATTAAATTTCTATGATTATGGCATTCATAAACTCGCGAACATCCATCGATTGCTACCAGTCAGCCGTTACGGTTGATACGATGGTGTACTTTCACTTGCAGCGAGCGGAGGTTGCGCACCAGTAACAGCTGTCAGACAGCATGGCATTTGCGACGTTTCTATTTGTCACAATTTATCGTCAGGCACGATTGCATTTAGAGAAGCAAATTATGATTAGCCAAAACGCATATCGCCCGAGGCTTGGGTAAGCAATGAAAGTACCGGCGAACGAACGATGGCAGATATTTGTTCACAATCACAATGGTGTAGTAATCGTACAATTGATTAATGGCACGATAGGACGGATGGGTTGACGGACAAGATTATTATTATGATGATGACAGTTGACATTGACAGACAATTACGGTTTCTTTTTAAGTAGCATCTCTTACACAATTTCACCAGATGTAAAAAACAGCTTAGAGAACCAGCAGTGCAGATGTGTTGTCCGGACAGAAAAGCCCATTTCGGTGGGTGACCTACAGTCGCGTAATGTACGATTCAACCAATCGCAAAACCGACCCCCATTCGGCGGTTGTTACGTGTTTGCCACTGATTTTTGCATATCACATTTTGGTGAAGTGAAGTGCGGCGAGTGGTTTCTAATTTGTTACTTGTTTGGCATATCATGGAAAGTTCGTCTCGAACTCACATTGATAAGCGGTCCAAGAAGGGGCCGAGCGAACTTTAATGCCATGGAGCTTAGAAAACGTGTTCTTTTAGGTTGGCTGCCATTTGGCCAGCGTTACGATGGTCGTAGGATTCCGTTTTTGTCGGTTACTGTTTTAATTCCTTCGGTTGTCACCGTTTCGGGTAGAGCGTGATGCGTGCGGTGAATTTTGGAAATCTGCTTTAATGCCCGGGTGCATAAATTATGGGCCGCAGTGTTATTTAATAGGAGATTTTTTTGTCTATCTTCGTAGAGTCGAATGTTTGTTTTGAATTACGCTGCAGCTGTGACATATTATTTAAAGAGAGAGAAATTAAAGAGGTCAAGCTGTGATTAGATTGTTATGCATTGTTTGACATTTTTGAATCTACACTGGAATATCTGGTAATAATATATATGAATGTGAAATTGGATGGAAGTAATTAGGTGTGCATAGACAAGAACAATGTTAAACAACACTCTTTTGGGGTATTGGATGAACAATCAACCATTTTCGTGGTATGCGTGGACCGATCTACAAATGATTTATTAGTAGATCGGTCCATGTCCTTCGGGACAGAAGAGAAAAATTAGAAAATTGGTTCGTTTGGAATTGGAAATATTCCACTTAAGGGCTGAGGCCAGTGTGTTCTAGGGTGATTTAGAGGGCTATTTTCACGCTTCAAATCTGATTTTCTCAGAAACGGTGACGAATATCAAAAAACCCAACTGACCCAACGAATTGCGCTGCGGTACGCTCCGCGCGTGCGGGTTGTAATTGAAAAATTCACTGCTCCGAAAGTATTAATCTTTACACTCTGAAACTTTGCCAAGATTGAGTTAAACCTCTAAGGCTTCTTTTTTCAACAAAAAAAGAAAAAAAAAGAAAAAAATTAGGCCCAAGTTTGATTTTTTTTATTTGTTTATTAATTATTAACTTTTTTCATTATATTAACTTTAAAGGTTGTTGCGCTTTTTTGAAAGCTAAGGAAAAGACGCACATTTCCTGTCTTGGACGAATTTTTGTATCTTTATTATATTTTACAGTATAGGCTGTTGAAAAAGGGCTCTTTGTCGAAACGCGAAATTTCAAAAAAACATATCTTGAACATTTCACGTACCATATTGAAATAAAAAATACGTGTCGAATATTTTCGAGTTCTTTACCGAAAAAAATAGTCAGATGAAAAAAAAAATTTTGACTGATTTTGCGTGGAATGCCCCATATTCAAGTATCAATATCTCGAAAATGTGGAAATATGTGGAACCAATTTCAACCAAATTTGGAAGTAGGATCAAAATACTATTAGAAAAATTATTAGTCACAACTGTTCTAACATTCTTCAATATATATTTAGCACCCTGACACACAATATTCTTTAACCATGCACCCTAAATTCAATACCAATCAAAGTAAACGAGAAAATAGAAGCAGTTGAACATTTCAGACAGAACTGAATAGAATTTTCTAAAAATAGACGAAGATTTCAATGTTTATTGTTAATCTGTTAAGCAGTTTGCATTTCATTTTTGATTTAAGGGAACACTGTATTAGGAGAACTCTCTGTTCTTTTATGTTTCAGTACTTTGTATAAAAATGTTTATTTTGTTTTCGTCTTCTACTATTTTCTCACTGACTTTGATCAATATTGAATTGAGGGTGCAAGGTTAATGACTATTGTATGTCAGGATGCTAAATATATATTGCTTTTCTTTAAAGTGTGTTTTATTAAGCGAATTTAAGTTGTGACTAATAATTTTGCTAGTAGTATTTTGATCATATATTCAAATTTTGTTGAAACTGATTCCACATTTTCGAAATATTGATACTTGAATATGTAGTATTTTGAAGTTGAATTGTTCAAAAACTTTTTAGTTTGTAAACTTAAAAATATGTAACCTTCGACAAAAATATGTATATTGATAATTTAAATATAATTGTAGAACATTTGAAAGTTCTAAAAATTCATTGAAAAAATTATGATGGAAAAACTTGATTTTGGGGTTTTAAACATGATCTACAACTTTTCTGAAGACATAAATGCTCTATTTCGTATTGTGTGCAAAATATTTTTTTCAACTCACTTGTAGGTGGAATAATGTCAACTTTGAGTATACTAAAAGAAGCGGACTATATCAAACAGAAATTCTTCTAAAGACATAAAAGATCGAAAATCAACCCCTGAAGCACAAATAAAAAAACGTTACACATATCATCATATTTTAATTTCGTTTCCAGTATCATCCGGAACCAGAGGTCAGAACCAAACATAATTCAGGAACCTTGTTCAGAAGTATACGACTTTTCATATGAATCTGAGTTTGTAAAGAACGGTTGAGTCATCTTCTCTCATTGACAACTAATTTCGTTATTGAAATCAGAAAATTTGATTCTATTTATCTATCACCGTCATTACTGAAGGACAGCACAAAGAAAACAAAAATGAAATTGGTTTTATTAACAAGTTTATTAGCCAAAAACTGAGAAGTGTCAAAGCAAAACAATCCATTAAAAAGCTAAAAGGGACAGTTTTGTTGAAACTGCTTGCAAATTGTTTAGATGTTTTTCGCATGTGTTACGATATAGCTATATATAATTTTCTAAACCGATATGTGAAAATGACGTAAACTGTTAGCGGAAAGTGTCAGAATTTGTGCGCATTTGAAGCGATTGTGGGTAATAATGTTTTTACGCGAAACAGTGAAGTGAGTTTCGAATGTTGCACTCTAATTGTACACGTCAAATGATGTTTTTTGTATCTTCTAACATTCCGGGCTACGCCGTCCGATGTACTACTTGTATTCGGTTTTTGTTTTCCGAGTGCTCAAAGTTTTCAGTGAGAGAGTCGATTTCGCGAAGTCGAATGAACAAAACAGAGATTTAGAAGTAAAATTTTCAAAAACAAGTTTATGTTTCGCTTATGTCTTTTTCTCCAATACAACATCGTATTTATACCTGCCAATATAGAAAAGATAACCGCGACTGAAATTTTTTTCGGTGGTAGTGTGCCATCTAGTGGCTAGTAGTCATTACGGTGTTAACGTTTTTTCGGTGACAGAGCGCCATATAGCTGCAAATTGCAGAAACCAATTCAACCATTTATGTTGGTTGAAAAGAACGCTATTTTGCTAATTCAACTAAAAAATTAGTTGATTGGATATGAAGTGTGCCTTAGCTAAGAAATGACAGCACGTTTAATTGGTGAATTCGACTAAAAAAATAGCCATTTCAACAAATATTTTATTATTTTTAAGGGAATTAGAATTAAAAAATCTAAATTAGCAAAAGTAAGATTTTTTTAGTTGTCTCAAAAAATAACTAACCAAAATCAGAAAATCAACTAATTTTTTCGCCAAAATGCTAATTTCGGTCTTTCCGTGCATATGGCATATTCGAACGATTATGTTGCCAAAAACGAACCGTGCTAAAATTGGTCCGAGGCAAAATATCATACTGTACACAGTCTTTTTGGTACTTAGAAACAAATGTATGTAGCAGTATAAAAAATCGTGTTTTATGTTGCTCCCAAGCATTTCTTTGCCAGACAACGTTCAAAACTTCTACTGTTGGAATAGGGGGAAAAGTCGCATAAAAAAATTTCGATATCTCCGTAAAAAATGGACGGATTTTAACAATCTATGGCTTTTTGGATAGCCATTACCGTGTGGAATCTAAGTCTGAAAATATATACTGTCAAAAAACTAAAAATTTTGACAATAAACTTTTAATAACTTAAAAAGTAAACATCCTATCTCAAAACCAATCAATAGCGTTCAGGGTGACGGGGAGACCTTTCATTTGCTTGATCAAAATCGGTCCAGTCATCTCTGAGATCTCGACCTCTTAGTTGACAACACACATACAGACACATACACACACAGGGACATTTGCTCCGGGCCTCAGAAAATTTTTTTAAAGTTTGAGCGAATTCTATACCTATTTTTTATATTTATAAAAAAGGTAAAACGCGTGTTTCGACATGATTGGGACCACTGTGCACTGTGCACAGTTTACATGTTTGCTAAACGAGAGCATGTTCACAATATACTTCCATTTTCCGCGGTATTTTCCTATATGTTGAAGAAATGCAAAATCTATTTTCAGGTACAAACATGGACGTGTTGGATACTGCAAAACAGTTGGCTAACGGCATCTTTCGTGAAACGCCAAGAATTAATTCACCTGGTACATTAAGTGACTCGAAAGATGAGCAGTTATCTCCGTCATGACCAAAAAGATGGACCACTTTAGTAGTTAGTGTCAGTCAATATTTTCAATTACAATTATGTCGTCATGATTCTTAATAAAAACCAAGAATAAAGAAACCAAAATGGTCAAACTTGACACTTGTAAACAAACAAATTTTAAGTTACCTACACTCTTTTATTAGTTCAAAATAAATAAATACAAAACACTAACATTACACCACCCGGTCCATCCATCCAGTCTTGTGTTCATCGGCTGACGCCGCCGGTTTTGCTTGTTTCAGGGGTGACGCTTGTGCACCAGATACTGCTCCAGCCAGCGAATTCTACTGACGATCCGACCGAGCTTGAGCGCGTGTTTCGGCCACGGACGCTGCCGGATGATAACCCGGAGAAAGTTGTAAGGCGATTTGGCGCGTTGCTTCCTGACTCGCGGAACCACCGGCGGCACCGGCGGTCGGCGCCGTCTGGGCCGGGTACGCAAACGGAACGCCTCGACCGTAGAGCTCGGCGGCAGATCGTCCCAGAATGGTGTCCAGTGCTTGCGCGGTGTAGCCACCACCTCCGAGTGCTTGTGCGTTGGCGGCAAAAGCGGCGTAATTGAGGGCTGCTGGGGCTGATGCGTAACCGAGACCGCCAGTGGTGGTGGCGGTGGTGGCTCCGCCGGCACCATAGGCCAGGGTGGTGTGAACAGGAGCGGCTGCGTACGAAGCGTATGGTTGGTTGTGAAATGATGGCGCAGCGTACGAAAGCGGAGTGGGCGCTCCGTAAGTCAGGGTTTGGTAAGGACTACCGTAGGCATAGGCAGCCGGAGCGGCGTAGCTTACCGGAAGGGTTGCTGCATACTGAAGCGGAGCACTAACGATCGGCTTCACGGCTTTGTGGGCTGGACCAGCTAGCAGCTGGGTCGCGTAAACGGCCGGGAAGCTCGACGTGTACTGAAGTGGTGAGAGCGCTTTGGTTGAGATGTACAGCTCGGGATTGATTCCCCCCAGAAGATGTGATCCGTAGGATAGCTGAGCATGTTCGAGATTGGGCTCTGCGATGGCACTGCTAATTGCCAGGCAAGCTAGAATTGTCTGTAAACAGCGTGATGATCCTAACAGTAACAGAACGAACAAATTACCCAAAGAAAAACTTACCAATTTGAGAAACATTTCGACGGTGGTTGTATTGCTGATTAGAGAAATAGCAAGCAACTGATAACTTATCGTAGCCAGTCGATACACTTTATAGCGAGCATCCCCGCTTTGATTATTTCCTAATTGTGCAAGAGTTCAATTGTCAAAAAATCCCTCTTTACACCCACACCGTAACAAAAAAAAAAAAAACAAACAAACAAAAGCTGCACCGAAAATCGCCGCAGATTTTGCATGCAGATCTTTTCTTCGGACCAAACTCTTATCGCATCGCATGAATTATTCAAAGCCGCAAAGTCGATCACCACCCGTGAATGAGGTGACCGAAATGGAACCGACGGCGACATGATCTGCAATTCGTTGTGCCACACCGAATGGCAACCCCTTAGCTGCTGGCGATCTCGAACGGAAGTGAGGTAATAAATCTCAAGCCAAACCACAGTGCTCAGGGCTCAGCACTGTTACACTGGTGTGCGTCGATACTATTCCATTAACGGCCACCGATCGGTGATGACGAAATCAGAAAACTTCAGCTCTTGTCCGTGCCTGATGCTGGCGCTATCATGCTAATCTCCAGTCCAGGTTATGCAGTAGCACCTGGAGCAAACTGATCTTTGCACAGTTGACCTCTTGTTGATGGGTTTGAAGTTGGATATTAATGGCGAATCCAGCTGAGGTTGAAAGTTCAGCTGTGCTGGAACGAAAAACATTTCGCTGAGTCGACGTTTTGCCATCATATTTTACACTATTCGTGGTCAATGAAATGACCATACTCTAAAATTCGAACCATTCATTCCATGATACTACGCTTTAATCGAAAAACGATTCCGTACTTTCAGTGCTGATTTTTCAAAAGGTTTCAACACGTACGCATCAACAGCTAAGGCCGGCTGATTACGCCCCAAATCGACATGATCATTTGTCGGTGGATTTAATGCGGACCACAATCGTAAAAAGTGAAGCTTCGTGGGATGACAAATAGCATCACGCACTCGAGGGGTCACATGTTGGCACAACCGGTTGAAAAAACAACGCCGGAACCTAACTCGTCGGTTGGATTTGACATTCGTACGATCCATTCGAAATTCCATTCGCAGGTGCATCCTTCGGAATTAGTCACGACCACTGAAACCGAAGCGAATCCAAACATTCCATAATTAACCTACAAGCCCCTACGAATGGTCTCAGATATGAGTGGGACAGCCTCCGATTTTGTAGGTGAAAAAGAAACACTTCGTGCTTCCATCGCCTACGTGGGCTGTCTTCGCGAGCCTCTGGTTAGGTTCTAGCGCATAAAACCACATTCAAATGCGGTCCTTCAAGGCCGTCACGGATTCCATGAGTTCGCTTAGCATCACAGTTCAAAGATGGTTGTTTGAATCTTCGATGGATTTTCATCGATTGCACCACGAGCTCGGTTCTTTATTTTTGTTCAATTACCTAGTAGCCATTCCTCGAAGCACCGATTATCACTTAACTTGGCCGAGTTCGTGATTGTTCAAAATGATATACCTACCGTTGCAGCCAATTCTTGGTGTAACGCCTTAGGGTCAGTCGCGACTTAGAAGTAATGGTAATTGCCATGCTTTTTTGCGCTAGATCTAATTCGGGACAAATTTTAAATGCCTAAATGTTAGGTTGAAAGATCAACTGCATACAAGTTGGTGAAACGATTTTATTGACGTGCAAACTAAAAATGCTTTTTTTAGAATTTGCTGCGATTTTGAAGCTTTGATTCTTAAGGTTTGTTGTAGAAATAAACTGCAACTGTCGTGAATGCGACTCTCTTTACTATGGGGCGCCACATTAAAATTTACCCTGTATAAGAATGGGTAGAACTTAATCGTGAATATCTTTTGTTGTGCATATTCAACGTAGCAACATAATTTTTCCTCCTTATCATCGAAAATATGGTCCGTAATTTATGTAAAAATTTTCAGTAGTATGAAATAACTACAAATAACTGGAAATTATAGTTTTATACAATGTTTGATATGAACGAGCATTGAGGTGAAATTCAATGCCAAAATAACCCTGATTTGAACGAATCATCGCACAAAGCGTATCGTGCAAAACTGACACATTGGAATACACTGAAATATTTTCAGTGATTTATGGCAGGGGGCTACGAAACGTTTTGCACGCTAGAAGAACAAGCACTAACCATGTATAGTTATAAGCCATGAGTATTTTTAATTGACTGATATGAGGGAGACACATTAATGCAAGTTGTTTAAGACGGTCAATTTAGTCATTCAATTTACAACCGCACTGCTCTCATAATTGATATTTTCGTATACAGCGAAATCGTTCATCCTTTGTTACAGACCAAAATCTTTGACATGATGATAACTCTTCAATTAACTGCAGCTTGTGCAATTTTTACTAAATATATTTAGTTTGTGAAGTGCATATCGTGTCAGTATATAAGTGAATAATATGTTACCATTTCTCATGAATTTTCGAAAGAATTATAGATACTTTTTGTCCATGCGTGGCGAGTAAATATCAATAATTCATAGTTTCAGAATTCGGCTATTTCTTCAAATCGATAGATGAATCGATTTGTTGAGGGTTTTCCAATTCATGAATGAATTTGAACATTGGATTTTTTTTATTTAATCGGTCTTGCCCCCTACACAACCTCGTAATTTTTTGCTTTCGTGTGTTCTGCCGTTAAAATTATGCAAGTAAAGTATTAAAAGTTTGCAAAACTCACCCGTGCGATTATCGATATTCGGATGTATGGAAAAAGACCAATTCCAGGAATGAGTAGACGAAATAGTGACAAAATCAGAATCGACCTTCTCCGATGAAACTTTGCACATGGCTTCAGTATGGCAAACCATAAGTTTTGAACCGATTGAGAGGTCAATCCGACTCACGACTGATTTTTTATATAGGGCGTATGTATTTTTGCATTTCACAAAAATTGCCTTTTTCAAATCGTTGTAACTCGGAAACCGTTAATTGTACAATAATGGCGTTCAGGAAGAAGTTGTAGGGAATCGATTGTGCACTGTAAAAAAAATATACACCGAAAAAAATTTTTGATTTTTTTCTTAATAATTACAAAATAATCCGAAAAAGTTAAATAAAAAAAACCATGGTTTTAATTATTTTTTGTTATTTTTATTTTGAAGCTGTTATTAAAACCTACAGATTGATGGCCATCCAATCCGTGCCTTTTGAAATTCGGAAACCGTTCATCGTACAAAAATGATGTCCAGGAAGAAGTTGTAGGGAATCAATAGGGCACTCTAAAAAAAAATAATTTCAAAATGAACCAAAAAAATTAAATTAAAAAAAAATCAGGGTTTCGATTTTTTTTTGATAATTTTTATTTTAAAGCTCTTATTAAAACCTACAGATTGATGGCTATCCCATCCGTGCCTTTAGAAAAATGAAGAAGTTACAGCTAAAACAATTTACAGATATATTCGAAATTTCAAGTTCTCGTTGAAAGATAATCATTTAAACAGTAGAATATTACTCTACAGGGTAAAGGCAATAAATTTGCTCATGATATCCTTTCTTCTAAAAGTAGCTGTTCTTGAAATACTTGGATATTTAATTATAATACCATTTTTTATATTTCCATGAATTATTTATTTCCTTGCTATATCTACAATTATTACATGTACATGAATAATTCATAATTATATTTAAGGTTTTGAGTTTAAATTTTTAAATTACCTCCGAGTGCATCACATGTTCCTTTACCATGAGAAGTTGCAAAAAAATGCCACTCAGCATCAATGTTATGCATTCATTTAAATTTACGGAGACTTGCAATTTTTGTTCTGTTTTTGTACTGCGAGGCAGCTCCGTCAGACATAAATAAAACCTTAAATATAATTAAGAATTATTCATGTACATGTAATAATTGTAAATATAGCGAGTAAATAAACAATTCATGGAAATATAAAAAATGATGTTATAATTAATTATCCAAGTATCTCAAGAACAGCTACTTTTAGAAGAAATGATATCATGAACAAATGTATTGCCTTTAACCTGTAAAATAATATTCTACTGTTTAAATGATTATCTTTCAACGAGAAATTGAAATTTCGAATATATCTGTAAATTGTTTTAGCTGTAACTTCTTCATTTTTCTAAAGGCACGTATGGGATAGCCATAAATCTGTAGGTTGTAGTAAGAGCTTTAAAATAAAAATTATCACAAAAAATCGAAACCCTGATTTTTTTAATATAATTTTTTTGGTTCATTTTGAAATTATTGAGAAAAAAATCAATTTTTTTTAGTGTATATTTTTTTAGAGTGCCCAATCGATTACCTACAACTTCTTCCTGAACGCCATTTTTGTACAATTAACGGTTTTCAAGTTACAACTATTTGAAAAACGCAATTTTTGTGAAATTCTAAAATACATACGCCCTTTTTTAAAATCAGTCGTGAGTCGGATAGACCTCTACATCGGTTCAAAACTTATGGTTTGCTATACTGAAGCCATGTGCAAAGTTTCATCCAAATCGGAGAAGGTCGATTTGATGATCTGCTAAGTATTTCTGGAATTGCTCAAAAGTAGTTTTGTTCGTATTCACGACATCTAGTTATGTCTCTGACAGTACCCTCGCGTCTTTTATTTTTATTTCGGAATTTTCACCTTTCTCATATAGAAAAGCTATGCAATCACTGTGAGAACCGACTTTGAGACCCATATACCATATAGTATCATATACCATTCGACTCAGTTTTCGGAAGTTTCTTAATCGATTTTCGACAACTAACTAGCAAATAAAATATCTTAAAATTTTTTAAAAATGATCTAGATCCGACTTTCGGTTCCGGTATTACTGTGCGTTTAGTGAAAATTTTCAATTTCATGAGTATTTTTTCACAAGCGATGGCGAAACGAGGTGCACACTTATATAAAACTTACTGTTAAATTCATCTAGTTGGCAGATCTTGTAAGTTAGTGATTATATAAAACTACTTTGAGACTACTAGTCCTCGATTTCCGCTTCCGAAAGCACCGATAATAGTGTAGGAAAACTGCAAAAACGAAACTCATTTCCATCTCTCAGCAACGATTAAACCGATTTTCACGAATTATGATTCAAATTAAAACTCTCATTGTCTTATACTGTATAGTATACTGAGCAATTTCATTCAGATCCGACTTTCGCTTCAGAAATTATGAGGCGATGAGTGTCACGACATTTAAATCGTCATTCAAAATGACGACGCAAAACTGGTACGCGTCGGTACGTGCGGCTTTGTTCCGTTCGCAGCATGCGTTGTGCAACCTCGTATAGCGTGCGTATTTTCTGGTGAAAAATATCTAAATTTGCAAATCTTTTATTCAATTTGGAAGTACTTGGCGCCCACGTGTCGGGAATTTTGACAGCTTCAGGTATGATTTTTGACATTCCGCAAATCGACTGTACTTTGTGAACAATCAACATGGAAGCCGAAAGAAGGGAAAAAATTGTGCACAGTTGTTTGGAAAATCCATTGTGGTCTGCATCTAGGCTAGCTAAACAGCTGAAATTGCCCATAAATACCGTATGGCGCGTTATCAAACGGTATAAGGAAACATTGACGACGATTCGGAAGCTTCAAACGAATCGTCGGAGTGGAACTGTCGATCGGGAACTGCGTGGTAAGATTTTGAAGACGACTAAGAGGAATCCTAATCTGTCGGGCCGTGATTTGGCCAGAAAATTCGGTGCTGCCCATAGTACCGTGAGGAGAACTCGACTTCGGGAAGGAATCAAGTCGTATCGAGCTAGCAAACAGCCAAATCAGACCATAAAACAGAATAGTGTGGTCAAAATTCGTGCTCGAAAACTATATGACCTGGCTAACCAAGTTCGACGGGTGTCTTCTGATGGACGATAAAACCTATGTCAAAGCTGACTTCGGGCAAATCTCAGGTCAAAAATTTTATTTGGCAACGGCTCGGGGGGATGTTCCAGCCAAATTTAAATTTGTTTTTGCCGACAAATTTGCAAGAAAATTTATGATTTGGCAGGCCATTTGCAGCTGTGGCAAAAAACGAAAGTTTTCGTTACAAATACGACAATGACATCGGAACTATACCAAAAAGAGTGTCTCCAAAAACGAATTTTGCCGTTCATTCGATCCCACGACCATTCCGTAATGTTTTGGCCAGATTTGGCAAGCTGTCATTACAGCAAAGTCGTTCAAGAATGGTATGCAGAAAAAACGGTTCAGTTTGTTCCGAAAAATCTTAACCCACCCAACTGCCCCCAGTTCCCCCCTTTTGAGAAATACTGGGCAATCATGCAGAGGAGACTCAAGGCAAAGAAAAAGGTTGCCAAAGACATCAATCATATGACGATCTGGTGGAATAAGATAGCTAAAACGATGGACGAAGAAGGTGTGCGCCGCCTAATGAGCCGTGTTATAGGAAAAATTCGAGAATTCCTTCGAAACCGTGACGAATAATTTTATCCGTAGTTCTTCTTAAGAGTATGAAGAAAACGCTACATTTGTATAAAAAAAGATCTTGAATTCAATAATAAATAACTGAAATACAGGCAATAGTCTTTGTTCCAATTCTATCTGAAGCAAGCTTTAGTTCCATACGTTGCTGTTTAATTTCATCCGGGTCCGACTTCCGGCTCCATAGGGTAAAGTGTGTTTAATCATTTAGTGCGACGATGCAAAATAAAGAAAAAATCTTATTAACTTGACATAACTGTTATGTTAGTTCATACCCATATTTTATTCAAGATTGATTCTTTGACAGAATCTAATCATATTTTTGGAAATATAATTATATAAGGGAAAGGCATTAGTACACTACTAGGTGGATTAAAAAAGGTGAAAACCGACTTTTGAAGCTTTTGATTTTAACCGGTAACTACTCGAATCGAGTGATTTCAACAACTTCAGATTGTCGCACAGAGTTTCTAAGGATCTGGGTTGATTCATTTCTACGGAAATGACCGTCCGGTCCCACGTGACTTACGCACACTTTGGCTAAGGTTATTACGCTTGACTGCGGTTGGCAGAGTGATCCATCTCATCGAGAAATGAACGAAAGTGGAAAATTAACGGTTAGCTTTGGGTCTTAAGTGAAATATCGTTTACTTCCAATCGAATGTAACCGGTTCCATTTCAATGAACCGCTGGTACCTCTTCCTCTGCACAGTGCACAGTGGTTCAAAAGCGCAATTTCACGCTCTTAATTGATAACTCATAGGATCATGGTTTTCGAGGTACAGTATCTTCAGCAAAGTTGCTCAGAATGATAGACGCCATCTTTTGGCAAATTTTATTTATGTGATTAATCCCCCTAAAAGTGAGATAAACATTTTAGTTTAGCTCAGGGCCAAAATAGGGGCTAAATTACTTCGACAAAGTTGTGCAGACAGTTATTTCAAACAAGTTTGCTGAAGGTACTATTCCCGTAACTTGAGTGTAATTCAAGATATAATGTATTTTCTGAAAAGGGTGTCCAAAAACCAGTTTTTGTATGAAAACATATATATTCTCAATTTATATGAGTTTTTCATGTTATACAAAGTTTTTCATCTTTAAAAACTACACAACTTTCTCGAACATACTATGCTGCTATCATTTCAGTTTAATGAAATAGATAAATTTTTCATGTTTTTTTTAATAAAATTCTAACTTGTCTATTATCAAAAGGCGCAGGAAGGTGCAGATGAGACTACTTACATATTTAACTACTTCAAAAGAGCTTTCATATCGTGGTTGAATTACTCGTCTGCGATCGTCTGCATGCGAGATATGTTCTTTTCAAATATCCTTGTCCTTGACATTTTCAATGATAAGGTTCATTGTATTTCAGATCAGATTTCAGTATATATTCGTTACCATGGAAACTCTTACAATAAAAGGTTTTTATGGACATCGAAGTTCACAAATAGAAAAGTTTAGTAATATTACAGACTGTTTTTTTGAAAGTAACTGTCCGACGTTTTTTAAAAGTGAGATAAGAAGCCACGACTTTGAAAAAAGGCAATTATCATGTCGAATTACGTTATGTCATTTTCTGGTAAGTTTTTTTTTCTATAGAAAAGCTCTGTGGATAAATATCTTCTATTCATCAATTAAAGTGGAGATCGATAAACGCTTGCTATATTGTACTGTTCATAATGATTAAGAAGTTTCTTTTATACAGATGTCGGGAGTATTATACACGCGAGCAATCCAGATCACTTACGAATCGGGATCCCATGAATTGGTAATTAGTTTCATTGGATCCTTTGGTTACAAATATTCGTTAATGGCCAAAACAGTCCAAGAAGAATCTGTCGAACGATGCTAAGAGTCTTTTAGCTGATTAAGAACATTGTCAGCTATCATAAAATAAATACAAATAACTAAAGAATGAGTTTTGATCATACTTTTCTCTACCAGAAGATGACTTAACTTAATTCAATTTGATGATGACTTTTTTAAAAGTCGTGACAAAACAGTTACTAAACTATTCAATTTATAGACTTCAATATGCACAAAAAAATTTATATTTTGTGGCAAGTACCATGGTAATGAATATATACTGAAATCTGATCTGAAATACAATGAACCTTATCATTGAAAATGTCAAGGACAAGGATATTTGAAAAGAACATATCTAGCCTGCAGACGATCGCAGACGAGTAATTCAACCACGGTATGAAAGCTCTTTTGAAAAAGTTTAATATGTAAGTAGTCTCATCTGCACATTTCTGCGCCTTTTGATAATAGACAAGTTAGAATTTTATTTAAAAAAACATGAAAAATTTATCTATTTCATTAAACTGAAATGATAGCAGCATAATATATTCGAGAAAATTGTGTAGTTTTTAAAGATGAAAAACTTTGTAGAACATGAAAAACTCATATAAATTGAAAATATATATGTTTTCTCACAAAAACTGGTTTTTAGACACCCTATTCAGAAAATAAATTATATCTTGAATTACACTCAAGTTATGGGAATAGTACCTTCAGCAAACTTGTTTGAAATAACTTTCTGCACAACTTTGTCGAAGTAGCTTAGCCCCTATGTTGGCCCTGAGCTAAAATAAAATGTTTATCTCACTTTTAGGGGGATTAATCACATAAATAAAATTTGCCAAAAGATGGCGTCTATCATTTTGAGCAACTTTGCTGAAGATACTGTACCTCAAAAACCACGATCCTATGAGTTATCAATTAAGAGCGTGAAATTGCGCTTTTGAACCACTGTGCAGTGGTAGCAAAGCGGAATTTGAGAAAGGCAACTATTTTTTGCGTGCAAATGATCAGTACTTTTGATCGTTGAGAAGTTTCATCAAGATTTTCAACCAATCCACTATTGTCCGAAACGGGAAATTAGCGTGACAAAACTATTTTCACTATTAAATATTAGTTTTTTGTTGTTATCTTCACAAAAGTTGTTTGTAATCAAATGGCGCTCCTTTTGATGAAAAAAGTTACTAGGGTGGTCCTCATATAGATTGAAATCTGAAATCTAACTTTCTTAATTCAACTCAAAAATGATTTTGTTGTACAATAAAGTAAATTTTACAGCAAGCAACTTTGTTGAAAAAAGCACCTCTCTAGCTCTTCATTTGATCGAGTTACATAAACTTTTCTGAGTAAAAGTAGGGTGGCTCCCAAAATATCACCTCTTTGTTCTACCTTTTTTGTGAAACGTTCTATCGAAAAGTTGTTTTTAGAAGAATTGTTGAACTAATCATTGCGCACAATTTGGCTTAACCAAGCTTTTCCATATGAGCTACCAGTAAAAAGTTATGATTGTTTTTTCATCAAAAACTAGTAAAGCTTCAAATATCAATATTCATTATATGCCAGATCGATAAAAATGTATCCTATGCGGTTCCTAAAAAGTCATAATATTAGTAAAATTTAAGAGAAAATTGGAAGAGTGTTATTTTTTAACTTATTTAAATAAAATTAATGTAACTCGATCGAATGAAGAGCTAGAGAGGTGTTTCTTTAGGCAAAGTTGCTCTAAATAAGGATCACCCTAGTAATTTTTCCATCAAAAGGAGCACCATTTGATTATAAACAACTTTTGTGAAGATACCAACTACAAAAAACTAATTTTTAATAGAGAAAATATTTTTGTCACGCCAATTTCCCGTTTCGGACCACTGTGCAATCTGCAAGTATTATTGAAATTAGGGTAGTTTGTTTTAGAGCATAAAGCATGAATTTTCCGGGTATTCCGAAATGACCTACAGAAATTTTAACAATCATATCGCTTGGAAACAATAGATTCAACGATTGAATTTATATTGTTATTGGTAACTCACAAAATCAAAACGACCAAAAATCGGGACAGATTAAATTTGGAATAAAACAAATTCGCTGTGAGTTCAATCAAAGATGCATTTGATTGTGCATTATTAGTCATCTTTTTTTCCTTTATGGGTTACTCTGGCCGAGGGTGGGGGTTGCAAGGCTACAAACTTTCCATACCGGACGAACTCGGCTATGGTACCCAAATTAACATTAGCAACGAAGGAGGGAATCCTCGTATCCCAAGCGGTTGTCTCCTTTGCGGTTATCAATTTGCAACGAAGGATACGAGTATATTCTGTTGCAAGTTCGCCAGAGAATTTTTCTCTTGGACAGGAAATGTGCTTCACCCGGTAACCAGTCAATCATTGAGTCGTGCGTCTGTATCGTATTGGTATTTTGTCATCCTACCAACTGCTTCTGTGTCTGCTTGATCTACTTACACTATTCATTCTAATCTACTCTGATTTTTTCTATCCTTATCGATGTCGCGTTACGATTTCTTTTCCCCCATTGCATTGCTTTTTTTACGCGCTCGCGGTTTATGACTATACCGGAGAAACCTGCTTACATCTCAAAGTGATAGATTATCAGGAATAATAATAATAATAATAATAATAATAATAATAATAATAATAATAATAATAATAATAATATTAATAATAATAATAATAATAATAATAATAATAATAATAATAATAATAATAATAATAATAATAATAATAATAATAATAATAAAAGAGGTAATAAAAATAGTAGTTCTCATTTACCATGTTCTTTTACCATATTGTAACTAACCAAAAGTTAATGTGTCATCAGATCAGTAATTACATAAAAATACCTATTTTTCATCATTTTCCTTAGGCATTCTAGGGTCTTTCCTCTTCATTTTAATTTTGGTCTTTAACCTTCGATCATAATGTTTTATTTCAACAGTCTCATTTGATTAAGTCTCTCGTCATGAAAATAAAACAAAGTATGGTGTTGGTGTTGTTAAATTATATAATGTAGATATATAATCGGCAGATTTTTTGTAAGACTGGCAGCCCGGTAGTTATTTGCAGCACAACAACTACTTCTAGGCAATACACTTTTAGAAAAAAAAAAATTTATGCTTGACATAAATTTCTTCGGTGATGAAACAATACTACATCTATTAACATGTAAACATAATATTTGTGTCTGTATCGATGTAAACTTCATCTAACTTAAGGGTATGACTTATCTTTAAATGCTTTCAAATGTTAATTGAAGTGAATTACACCGTTCTTATGGGCATCTATAGAGACGTAAATTTACATGATTTTTTTTCCCAATCAAAAGGTTCAGATTGCACTAGAAATAATCCCTCAACTTCCTTGCATTCATGGGGTTGCATTTCTTCGCCTTTCTACCATTTTGATAGCCACAAGAGACACGGTTGAAATGGCGATTCCCAACTGTTTCGCGATCCACCTGTGGGACTGGTCTGGATTTTCTAGGACTGCGAACAAAATTGTTTTTTTTTTCGAAGCAAGAAGTGCTGTAAACAATTTTGATAACCACTTGACAGAGGTCTTACAAACGAGTTGTCGTATGTTCGATCCCCGACCTGGAAAGATTCGTAGTGTCAGTAGAATCGTAGCACCAGCCATGCAATGCCAATGGTTCTGTACACTCTGAATCGGCTGCGAAGTCTGTTGATGAAACAGAAGGCCAAATTCCACTACAGGAATGTAATACTAAGGCTTTGACAGATTATGACGAAATTTTACATATGTAAACAATACACTCTTTAACTAGTTTCACTCAAAAGTTTATTATTTTTACCAAAGCAAAAAAAAGTGCAAAAGCAAAGCATTTTTTCCTGGTGCAATTTTTATGAAGCCATAAATTTAACAACGGTAAAGAATAAATCAAAATCTTTCGCAAATGCCCTTGGCATCTTAGATAAATAAAAAAAAACCTTTCAAACACAAATCTATCTGTTGTAAACACATCTTTTTTTTGTCATCCTGAACATCACTTGTGAACCACTGTGCATTGGCTGCTGCTAGTGTTTCTGTTTCGGCAGTCGGCGAATCTCATGGCACCGAACAACAGGGGAGACAATGCAATGCTCCGCCACCGCAAAAATTGACAGTCAATCAAAACAATTAATGGAATGGCACGGATCGGATCGGTCAAGCGTGCGGGGTAGCGGAATTCAAATGGATCGCCCGGTTGGTAATGGCTTCAAACGCATCGGCTCCTCGGCTGTTTCTGTGTACGCACAAGGATTCATACAATTTTTTTGTTCGATATGCTGCGAACTCGACCCAGACCGGTTGGAGCAGACACGGAATTCACATGAACTTTGCTGGGTGCCGAGTGCTGGCAGTATAAGCGATGTCGCGTCGCGGTTTTGTTTCCTTAAAAGGCAACGGGTTTTCAGTATGTATGTGTGTGTCTGATTGTTTGTACAGGTGAATGATAGCTGTCAACACATTTGTACGAAAAACACATGGTCCCGCTGCAGGGGAGTCAACTGTCGACGCAAGTAGCAGTTATGCATAGTGAGCAAAACAAGTCCCTAGAAATTTGTTTTTGAAATCTACAATGCAATGTTTCACCACAAACGAATTTCCAGACATGACACTCACGATCTTTTTCTGGCGCACATCACGGTCCTCCATGAAACTGGCAACAATGGTGATAAACTGGTTGCACTGTTGAGTTCCCATCATCACATTTTTAACACAAATGTCAAACCGTGAGAACCTTTCGATTCGTTAGCTCATTTGTATATATTGAGATTTTTAGTACACTTAATATATTGTTTGTTTGTTTAATAGCGAGAGGACAGATTACAGAAGGTATGAATTATACCAGTTAAGTGGGAGTTACATTGTATACTTTTCGCGTTGGAAGTAAAGGTAGCTCGGAAAGCTCGGAATTCCAAGTGCCAAAACAGTAGATTTCCGACATTCCATTATGTACTACGAAAACAGTCAGAGTAGATTGCATAAATATTAAAAAATCAAAATCTACGGTTGACGAGTATATGGCAGAAATGAGCATGATGACCTGGCTTTGGATGCCTATTTTTCGTGCTTTTCCGTTTGTTTCGTTTTCATTTTAACAATTTAATTATGGTATCGAAATGAGTGACAATGTTGACATTTGATTCTGCCCTACTCATGGCACACTTGAATTGAAATGATAATGCAATTAATCTCGCGCTCCACCAAGCGGTGAGTGCGGTCATTTTAGAAAGTACCGGGTACGAACCAGAATTTTTTAAATTATTGTAGGCACATACATGTCTTTATTATTTATCTTTGGTTTCACCACGCATTTTCAGCAACTGTCCTACCATGCTGCGAACCGAGCGGATCACAGCAGGTCATGAGCAAATACAACCAGTAAGCTCCATTGCGGTGCTATTCATTTGCCCCTAGGACCAATCTGACTTGGATGCTCTCGCTCTGGCGCTTAGTTGGGAACCGTCAGTGCATCTAGGAGTTAGCACCTGTGTGACTGCTGACATTTGTGTAGTAATAAAATTAAATTTAACGTGCCAAATGCTATAAATAGTGCCCATGGTGTCCACCACGTAGAGACCCAAAACAGAATGGTTCGTCACTTGGGCAATGTTAAATTTGAGCTTTGTTTATACAACACCTCATTAGAAATCGGATCGCAAGACACCGATGGACGTGGATGACCGAAGGGTGGTGGACCGGGTCGAAGTATTTCACTTGGTTGTCTACGGTCAATACTTGCATTGCAGGGGGGCGATGGGGGATGGTGGCATGTTTGATCTTTTATTAATGGACGAGGTTGTAGGTTGCAGTTGCATAATTGTTTCTCATTCACAAGTCACCGAGTGCACAGTAGGCGAGCTCCAGGCGAAGAACGGAGATTGTTTGGGCTGATAATGTCCAGCTGGTGGGATTGCGGGTCACCGGCGAGATGAGTTTGTTTGCGGTTTGGCTCCGTTGGGTGGTGATTAGATGTCTGTTTAAATCAACACCAGTTTGACGTCCGAATAGCAGTTACAGCAAGGTTGTCTTAACTAGTATATGCTACTATTATTTTCAACCGGTTCTATTTTTGTTTTGGTGGCAACACTGTTTTCTGACATTTCAAATTTAAGTCGAAAAAGTTATCAGTGTTTGAGATACGCATGTTTTAGTGAGACACCAAAAGTTAAAATTTTAGGATTTTTACGATATCTGAAATTGTTCAACAAAGAAGTACCATTAAGTTTAGTTTTTTAAATGGAATAACCGCTACGGAACCGAGCTCTGTCATTAAGAACAACATATATGTGTCTCGGTAGCCCGTCTACATCAATAAAGGCAATACCAAAGATAGATAATAATAATAATAATTCGTTTGTGGCAATACGTCAACGAAATATAGGAAATGGTTAGGGTGATTTTTATGAGGTATAGAAGGTTAAGAAAATTGATGAAATTTTTATTGGAATCGATTGAACTATGAATATAATTTAATGTTCAAAAATGATTTCAAGCAAATGTTGACCTCTGCTACGCATTAGATGATCCATGCGCAAGGTCCAATTTTGGTACACTTTCTCCAACATATCGGTTGGTATTTCGTGAAGAATGCCACCGGCACATAATCCACACCAAACAGTGACTTTTAATGTGGAACACATTTTTGTTTTCTATATAGTGGTGCAAATTAAAAACCTAAGAAAAATACACGTAGAAATGTGGTCAGATTTTGAACAATTATAGCTCAGTCAATTTTGTATCAATTCAAATCAGTACGTAGAAATATTTCCAATCAAATGGTGACATGATACCATTTGATTGGAAATATTTCTACGTATTGATTTGAATGTTCATAGCCATGTATTTTTAATTGTATATTATTGAAATGTTGATTAATAGCTAGCAGTGTCCTAGTTTGGCTGCAAAAAATCTCCGGCATACCGGATTTCCCTGCCATAATCGACGATTTTGAAGGAGTTAGCGATATATCAAAGAGAAAGCATCGCCCTGATTGGTCAATCGATGCAAAAGCGAAACTGTTGGAAGCACGCGAAGCTATAAATATAGGCAAAATTAGAGCTAACGTGTCAGTCCTACGCGTAGCATGCTAGAGGTAGGTTGTTGCTAGACAGCAAGACAAAAAGTGCCATAAAACGATTTGAAGCTTTAAGTGGTATGCTTCGATCTTGTGTCATGCAAGATCGGATGAAATTCCATATTATGTCGTTCCGCCTGAGAAATTGACAACTATCCCAGGGTAAATTTTGAGTGCATAAGAATTATTTCTAATTTATATAAGATGAACTCGATTGATAACGAGAAAAAGTTTATCGCTTCAACCGAAATCGCAGAATGGTAGTAATGGTAGAGAAACGCTATAAAAATAACTGCTTGCATACAAAACTTGAACACAAGCTTGGCGAAGAGAAGCTTAAATATCGATATCTGTATCGCAAACATGTACAAACATATAATTGCATACATTTGGGCTATTGATGTAATTTCGTCGGCTACAAAACAAATACAAATCACGACAAATATAGTCTATATTCTGAGTTCGCGTGTTCGGTGTTGGTTCCTAATAAAGACTAACCAGACTCTCGTGCAGTTGCGGATTCAAAAGTGTGACGATTAATTGAAAATGTCGATCGTTAGAAATTTTGGTTGCCGTGTTCCACATCAATGGCTCGGACAATCCCATGGGGCTGATCCTTGTAGTTTTTTAGGATGCATTGGTAGCTCTTGCAATGCTTTCGGCTGGTCTTGGCTGGTGACGTATCCATTCAACCAGAAATGAGCTTAGTCACTGAGAAGATTCGTGATTAAATTATAGACCAAACTGAACAAGTTTGACAATGACACAAGACAAGATTCACGCGCGATCTGTCAAAAACAGTGTTGCCAAAAAAATACCAGCAAAAAAAATCACCCTTTACTTGGAAGCCGTCGATTGACAATAAAAGAGATATTTCTCATAATATTGACATCTCAAAATGGTCAGTCCATACCATTTTAACGGATATTTTGGGCCTCAAACGGGTCAAATCTGAAAAACCAAACTCACTGATTGTTTTGGAAAAAAAAATTAGTTGTGTTGGCACAAACGAAACAATGCATTCTGACTATCACGACAAGCTGAAACGCATATAGCGGACGATGACACTCGGATTTATGCCTACGATTCGGAAACAACCGATCATTCAAGTGATTCCGACTGATAAATCATGTAGGGAATGAAATCGACGTTTCAAGAATGAAGATTTCAGCGTTGAAGGAAGGCCTCGCTCTGGACAATCAACAAAATTCGAAGACAAACAGTTGGAGGCATTACTCGATGAAGATCCGAATCAAACACAAGAGGAGTTTGCAGAATCATTGGAGGTGACTTAACAAGCTGTTTCTGTTCGATTGAAATCCATGGGAATAATTCAAAAGCAAGGCTTGAGAGCCTTATGAACTGAAACCGAGAGACATAGAAAGGCAATTTTTCGCTTTCGACTGATTCAAAGGCAGGTTTGTTTTTGTCATCGAATTGTTACTGCTGATGAAAAATGGATATTCTATGATAACCCCAAGAAGAAAAAAATACTACGCTATGCTCGATCAATTGTTGTTGGACGACCAAAACGTTCACCATCATCGGTGTCAAAAATGGTTCTTTTCGATCGAGCACAGAGCACGGATAATTTTTTGAAGCCATTTCTGAGCTTGTACAGCATTATTTTTTCGTCAAAAAGCAATGATAAATTAACAAACGAAATTGTTTAGAATCCATTGTTTCGAAAATAGTAAAAGTAGCTTCACTTAAACGGTTGTCAATAGTATTTCGAAAGGTGGTCCTTCATAAACGTCATATGGATTTTACAATGATAGCGCCATCTGTATGTCAGTCAAACAGACTTATTTAGTGATGTGTTATATTGTTGTTATTTTGTGACGAAGAACTACGTCTTTGTTTAATAAGTAGTAAGGAGCAATTTTAAAAATACCTAAAAGAAAATATAGCGATACCATTATACCTATATTTCTACGCATCAATTCGAGTATATAAAGGTATATATTTTAGATAATTTCCCAAACTATCAAGCCATTATCATGGCTCCCTTTAACAGAGACGACTTTTTCGTATACATAAATTCATTTTCCATTTCGCATAGCCTTTATTTAAACAGAGCCCCTTAATACAACCAGTATTTGTATTGAGCTGATTTGCTCTTTGTGCGATTTGCTAACGCCTTGGAGAATGTTGCAGTACGCGTTTTTATTGGAATACTTCTGTATCAGCATCTCATCACCAACACCAACTAACAAGTCTTTTTCAGGGCATCCAACAGTAATTCTCGAGAGTAAATACTGTAAACATTGATGAAATTGAGGTAAAACTAGTTTAGAGTGTTTTGTTTAAATTGGCAGAATTTTATCACAATCTGTCTAGTGATTATCTATACAAACAAAGTTTCACTTGTATGAAGATCCGATAGATTTGCCAAGCAATGTTTGATGTGGCAGGCAATCTGTAGATGAGGCATATTTAATAGGCCGTAAATTACAACCGGTGCCTTCAACGATCAAATACACACAGAAGAACGCCTGCTGCCCTTTCTCCGGTCCCAAGAAGGTGACACGATGTTTTGGTCGGATCTGGTATTGTACCATTACGTGAAACTGGTAACGGAGTGGGTACGAAGCCAACGATTTTGTTTTTGTGTCGAAGGAGGTTAATCCGTCAAAGTCGCCTTATAAAAAAATTCTGAGCCAAGTCCAAGTCGGTCCAAGTCCAAGGCGCGGACTTTTATCCACGGAGAGGAGGTTGAATAAAAGGTGTTCTTCAAGATTCGAGTGTAGTTCCAATATTATATCATATTTTAACCTGTTATATACCAAATCTACTCGTTGTTTGTGCAAAATCTTTAATCTGTATCAAGCAACAGTTACGTTATCGAAATGAATGGTTTCCAATTGACATATCAAGTAAAATATTTAGGTTCTCACTTTTAAGAATCACCTAAACGGATTCCAGGTGAAGTGTCTGTCTTAAGAACAAATGATTAATGCTGCTATGCTTTTGCAGCACCAATTTGAAAATCGATGCAATCTTCAATTCAATCGACTCGCTGTTTAAATAAGAGCAAATAAACAACAGTTTAATTGTTTTGCTCTGAATTGTTCAGCTGCTTACGAAGCTTTAGTTACTACGAAGCTCTCTCACGAGAGTAAGCGACGCTGGCTAATCGAAACTTTACAAGTGTCTTCACTAAGCTCTGCTATGAAAGTTTCTGTTGCCCGTCGCACGATAATTTGGCGCTGCCATCGTTAGAGAGCATTCGAGTACGGAATTGAAGCTCGATGCTCGAAAGCTGCTCTACGATAGAATTTTTGCTGAACGGTTGGGTTTTACGGTCCTTTACCGAGCAGAGTGACATCTGCAATAACTGCTTTGTAGTTGGATCTCTCAAGGTGTGCGTCTCGGAACCGAAGTATGCAGAGTGAAGTACATTAACCCGACCACCAGTTGAGATTGATTATGACGAAAGGTCCACACATACCCGATACTAGCAATCGACCACACCGATCGGGGTCATCATTTCTCCTCCTGCAAGGGAGCGCTGCATTGCAGCGGCCAATGCAACAACATTGTGCTCGCAAATGGCTCATCATAAACTGCGTTTATCGCCCACTTTGTGGGTTATGTTTTTTTCTCGTATTGGTCGGCAGGTTCTCTCACATGTGGTCTATGGTTTCTGACCAGTGTGGCAGTTGATGCACGTTCCCATTATAGAGAGGGGGGTTACCGATGGTGTGACGAGGGAACTGCTAATGACGTGATAGATTTTCATGTGGGTTGAAAGGGTCCGGCTACATTCGTGTGCTTAAGTTGGCCCACGCCTAGGTGAAATGCAGTGGCAGTGTAACGATTCAATTATCGAAATGTCTAGTACAAGTGAAATGATTGATTTTGGACAGATTAGTACAGATGAATTATTGACAAGATAATGTAAATTTCGGTTGCAGTTAGACAACTTTCGGCTAATTTTAGCTGCATTGCAGCTTGAAATCACTTGGGTGAGAATTGCGAACATAGCGCTGCTACTAATGTCGTTTTTCTTTGAAAACACTTGTGGAGTGTTTTGCTCGATTCGGTCACTTTTCGTGCAATCGAGCAATCAAAACAGATGCACCGTGTTTCATTGATTTTGTTTTCCGAGCAGCAAGTGTGCGAACCAAACTTTACAAAACCGTTTAATTGAACGACTTTCTGGCACTGAGCGAGTAGTATCCATGAAAAACGACAGAAGCAATTTAGAGCAAATTCAGCAGCTGCAAGATTCATATGGGTGGTCTATAATGTAAATGAAACTGAAACAAACGTATCCCCAGCAATCCGTTTTAGTTTTATTTATTCGACCAGTTCTACTGTCAAATTTAAAACTGGTATACATTGCCGTTCTATTTTTTCTATATTTGAAACACAGATAAAACGCTGCTGGGGCTGCCAGTTTATTTTGTTATAATTTCTAGATTTAAATTTTAAAACTGACATAAATTATGCATCTAGAACTAGAACACTCCTGAATATGCCCTCAGAGTAGGAATAAAAATATTTAATCACGATTAGGGCATGTTCAGGAGTGCTCCAGTTCAAGATGCATAATTTATGTCAGTTTGAAAATTTAAATCTGGAAACTATAACAAAAAAAATTTCAGCCCCAGGAGCGTTTTATTTGTGTTTCAAAAATATAATAAATAGAACGATAGCGTATACCAGTTTTAAATTTGACAGTAGAACTGTTCGAATAAATAAAACTAGAACGGCTTGCTGGAGATACGTTTGTTTCAGTTTCAGTTCTATTATAGATCTTTCATATAAAACTTCCAACTGCTGAATTTGCTCTTACATTTCAATTGTTGAAACCCATGGTTTCCAGTTGACTCTATCGGAAATGATACTTCGGATGGATCGCAATGTAATTACATACTTACCCAAAAATAAGTTATCAACTGTCAGTTCCACTGGATGTAGTACCTTCATTATTGAACGAATGATTGATTTATCATCGGACTCTATTAACAACATGGTAGGCGTGTGTCAATCAATTAGCATAATGTCTAGACTCAAATATGTATTGTAAATATTTGAGCAGTTGATAACGTGATCCTGGTTCACGATGGTAAATGGACAGGTTGCGAGATTTTTCAATCTGTCAGTGTGGTTGTTATTTTTGTTTGAAAAAACAAGAAGATGTGGGGAAGAAAAGTGTAAGCATAGAGCGTTTCAGGATCATCAGTCGAATCATATCCAGTTGCTATAACCGAGAACAAAGTTTTAATTCATATTTATCAAAACGAAAATACTTGATAACTTGGATAATTAAACTACATACCCGAAAACACCACATATTAGCTCTGAGATAAAATTTTGTGCCATGTTTTGTTACGAAGTTTACTTGCGTTGATCACGGCGACAGACTTAATTTCGTGGAAGAATTACAAACACAGCCACAACCGCCCTATTTCGCTACCAGTGTTAATTATACATCGTGATTCCGGTTAAGACAGAAGCTATAAACGTATAAATATCAATGAGAAAGTGACATGAGTTCTGTACTCGCGGTTTTCTCTCTCAACAAAAAGTAGCTTTATCGATGGTTGTGATAATTTGAGAGGTTGACAATAACCCCTAAATTTACGCTAAGTGCACATAACTAAGTTATTCCATTTTTACGTTTCGTCTTCGGCTCATTAGTGCATTAGCAGTTAATATTGAACTGCTAACAAAACTCGACGGTTCAATATTAGTGGACTAGAGGGAGTTTCACCGAAAATTACGATTTATGAATAAATTTAATTTTTGATTTGGCTAAAATGTTGCATAAGAGTTTTTTTACGATCACAAGACATTTTGCATTTAGTCGTACTTTTGAAAAGGGCGTAAGCAAAAAATCATTGAAACTTTGGTTGGTCTAGAATGTTTCAGGTAATTAATAGGTAATACACTGTAAATAGAGTAATTTTATTTTTTGATATATTCTAGCCCAGAAACTTAGCTTCCGGTTCTGATAAATTTTTGGAATTGTTGTTGAAGAATTTTTTTTAATTAATTTTCATCTCGATGCTATGAGAGTACGTAAAATTGTAGGCTTTGAACAAATTTGATTTGACAACAAATTTCGAAAATCGGTTTTCCCATGTGGAATTCAAATATTGTTTTCAAAAATTGAAAATAAATTCATAGAAAATTTGACTATTTTCAAAAATAACAGGTTTGGTGGATTTTTTTTGTCTTTTTTCGACAATAACTAATTGAAAAAAAAACAAAGTTTGGCTCTTTTCCAAAGACACTCTAGATCAATTTTGGGAAAAACGAAGCATGCAAAGTGACTTTTTGTGACACAGTCTACATGTCCAGAAAGTTATTTTGTAAGTTGTACATTGTCAAGTGAAAAAAATTTCTAACTAAACCTTTTTAATTTTTGCAAATATCGGGCAACTGGCGATAGAGTATTCAGTAAAATCTCTTCACGAATTAGCTTTCATTGCATTCTTTGATATTTATGACTTTCAGTTTAGTTTAGTTTTCGACACAAATAAGTTAGAACATGAAAGGTTTTGTTGAAAAAACTATTTTTCTTCCAATTTATGAACGATCGGTAGGAAACATTATCACCTATTTTGGAACCAAATATAATCAAAATCAAAAATGATGTTTTCGGATAAATATATTTCAAATTTTCAAAATCCATAGTTTTCAGTGTTGAAATTGATTAAGAATTTTTTCGATATTTTTACCACTAGAATTTTTTTTTATCACTAGAACTTTCTTAGAGAAATTGACATTTTACGATTGTAAAGTTCGAAAAAATTGATAAAAAATATGGCCTTTTATAAAAGACAGTCTAGATCAACTTCGAAAAGAAAAACTACAAAGATCAGCCCTGGGGTTGTTCGAGCCATTGATGTGGAACAAGGCAACCAAAATTATTTAAGATTGACATTTTCAATCGAACAGTTCAATCGGGTGTTTGCACTTTTGAATCCGCAATTGCACGAGTGTCTGCTTAGATTGATCTTTATTAGGAACCAACACCGAACACGCGAACCCAGAATATGGACTCTGTCTTGATTTGGATTTGTTTTTTAGCCGGGGAAATAGCATCAATATCCCAAATGTAAGCAATTATATTTTTGGTCATACTTGCGATACGGATTTCAATATTTAAGCTTCTTTTCGTCAAGTTTGTTTCAAGTTTTGTATGCACGCAGTTATTTTTATAGCATCAAGTTTCTCTACCATTACTACCATTCTGCGATTTCGGTTGAAGCGATAAACTTTTTTTCATTGTCAATCGAGTTCATTTTATATAAATTAGAAATTAATCTTAGGCACTCGAAATTTAACCTGGGGTAGTTGAAAATTTCTCAAGCGAAAACTACATATCATGGAATTTCATCCGAACTCCCATGACACAAGATCAGAGTATAGCATTTTATAGCGCTTTTTGTTTTGCTTGCTATCTAGTAGAGATTGGCAAAATAGTAGGCAAAATAGAACAGTTTAGTGATGCAGAGTTCTATTAAAAGAACTAGTTTTCGAGAGCCGTTTGTTCGTTCTTTTCATAGTTAGTTTGCTTGTTGAATGACTAATCGTGACACCGTTTTTGAAACAGATTGAGCGAACAAAAAAAAACGACCACGACTTTGAACTGAAGAACTACCGTTCTCAAAAAAGGCGGGTGGGTTATGTCAGAGACATAACTGGATGTCGTGAATACGAAAACAACTGACATGTTCCTTAACACTTCCGAATATCAATTAGTTAATCAATTGTATGAATTATGCAAGCATTCCCCTTTTTCACATTTTACGCAAAAACAAAGAAGGCTTCATTTGATCTCGACTATTGTGAATTTCACACAGCGAAAAGTGCACAAATCTAATCAAACTGTTCTAGATTTGTAACGTAATCCTTGTCGGAAGCGAAACTAGTTTTGCAAACGACACACAATACATCTGCTTGCAGTGGCGATAGAATCCAAACTGATCCAATTTTTGTTAAGAGGTTTCTTTTTACGTGATTTCGTTTGTAGCTTTTTCACTAATGGGCGGCTCTAACGGCTATAAAAATAGCAGCATATAGAATTTTAATTTCGATTATTTCATTTCGGATTTGCATTTCATTGAAAGAAACTATCAGGCTGCTGTACGGGATTCATTCCTGCCTCTCAGAAGGACTAAATTGTGGAACTCACTACGATATTAAGCACTGTTCGGAACATTTTTCTCGAACGATTTGTTGTACAGCAGCAGATATTTTGTTCTCTTCCTCAGAACGCGTTCTGATTGGCTGGTGTTGACATGGGTCAAACGAACATAATTAATATAAATTATAAATTATATAAAACTCATCTCAGATCTAATCTCGTTGAATTTATTAGATCTATCGAAACAGGGAAATGTTGTTGAATTGTTGTAGGTGAAGTTTAAGAAGAACTAAAACTGTAAGTAAAGTCAATTATATACCACAATCACACTAAGATATAAAACGTTAAATAAAATTTACAGCTAAAAAGCGATTGAAAGCTAAATGAGAAGTTCTTTTACTCAACATCAACAGACCGATTTCCAACATTGAAATACTTCAATGCTGTTGATATACACGTTTAAGTTGAAAAAATTCGATTCTATTGGTAGTTAGATTATATAAATCCTTTCACAGATCATTGAGCTATGAACTTTAAAAATACGAGAAAGGCAAACGCGTCTTATTAATTATCCTCTTTGATACTCGTTTATACAAAACATTTAAGAAAAGTTTAATTTTGAACTCTTTGAGACTATGTCACACAACTGAAAATTTTATCATAAAATTGTGATCATATTTCCGATGGCATGTAGCAAAAATTCTGTTGATTCGTTAGATATAACAAGAGATATTCACGATCAAAAACTTATCACTCTCTTAGAGAGTAGATTTTGAAAAGGCGCCCATAGTAAAGTAAGTCGTATTCACGACAAAAGAACTATTGATAATTTATTCTTTCAAAAGAACTAGTTCTTTCTAATCGTTTGCGAACGAATAGCCCTCTGGCATGCTACACCTACACGTAGAACTGAAACGTTAGCTCTCATTTCACTTATAGATTCGCGTGCTTTCAACAGCTTCGCTTTTGCTTCGATTGACCAATCAGAGCGATGCTTTCCCTTTGATATTTCGCTTACTCTTTCAAAACCGTCATCTACGTTGGGTAGATCCGGTATGTGGGAGATTTATAGCAGACAAAATAGGAGAGTGCTAGCTATTAATCATCATTTCAATGATATATAATTGAAAATATATGGAATATGAGCATTCAAATCAATACGTATAAATATTTCCAATAAATTGGTGATAATAGATTACTGATTGAAACTAAACTGACTGAGCTGTAAGTGTTCAAAAGCTGACTTCTATTTGCATATACACTTGAATTTCTAATTTGCACACCTATATAGAAAACAATGATGTGTTCCAGATTTTTTATTTGATTTGATGGTATAAAATTGTGTAAAATAATACACTTTGTAACATTTTTCAAATGGTGTCGATCACGACTACCTAGGGCAGTTCGTTTGACCAACTGAACGATATGGATTCTCATAAATTCGACAGCAAATTCACGAGTACAATTGGTATCAGCCGTGAAAAATACGTATTTATGTTGGGAATGCATGACAGATGGACGGAATACAGTCTTCATGCTTGACGAGCGAAATGCTCGCTTTTTGGGGCCGTTTTTTCAGTTGATTAATTACTTAGTTCCACGATCCTCATCGCTACGAAGCAGTGCAGCGTGAATGAAGCTGCAGATAAGGTAATGCGTTGGTTAACGATCGGGAAAATTGATAACGACTAACAGAAATCAGTGTGCAAGAAATAAAAAATATTGATGCGATGAGCACCTTTCGGAATTTCACTTGTTTTCTATGCGTACATTTTCAGTACTTCAAGTAATTTTTCACAGCTTACGCTGAGTGTTAAAGTGCTACATAAAAAAAAGTAGGATCGTATCTCGACAGACTGGTTTTATTGAATCCGAGCCATCCGGTTTGACAAAATACGGACCAAAGATACAGCGCGAAGGGATACGTCCCTTCGTCCAAAGACGCTTTTTGCTACCGGAACCACCGCGTTACCCAAATCGATGCAGAAAGCCGGCAGGTAATACTTACTGCAAAACCTTTCACCGTCTTCCTGTTCGACACATGCTCAGGTCGATTTTTATGTTCATACGTGGATGCCAATGGAACGACGGGGTAAACAAACAAGAGGCACAGAGTGGGTAAATATTAATTTCCTTCCTTCGGGTCGGGTTCTCGGGTGACGGTTTTTATTTCTATCCATGCGGGTGATCCGACTGTGGACGACGAGGTTCGTTAACCTGCTGTGGTCTAAGAGGTTCTTGAAAGCTGATAAGACTGACGCGTGTGTACATTACACAAGAAGAGCGATGTGTTCCACGATGAGTAGACGAGTTCAACAAGTAGTTTGAGAATAAACACGTGACATACGTGAGTTTTTTTTAAGCAACGCTTTAGCGGCTTGGGATCCGATTAGAAACATACTTGAAAATCCCAAAAGTTATTTAAAATGTGCAAGATATTGAATTTACTTAGAATAAGAAACTATTCTGCAATATGTTCGACAACTTCCTCATAAACTAGCTTCTAAACGATGACCCCTTTTCCATGAACAACTCTCAACAGCAGAAGTAACTTCCGGAAAATTTTCCACTGAAAAAGAAACAAAGTTAGAAAAAATATAAAGAACCATTCGAGCTCGCAATTTGTTCAATCAAAACACCTTAACAAAAAGCCGAAAAAACTCCAAGTTTCATAAGGTTCGAAGATTCAGAATTGAAATTGAATTATTCAATAACTCCCGGCTTGCGAATTATTTTGTTACAAAAGTGTATTGAAAAATCGCTTGATTCGATGATATTCCCATGCTCACAATGTTCTTTAATACTCATGTTCAGGGGCCCGTATTATTGCAGTCCTCTCGGGCCCGAATTTCCTCCCGGCAGCCCAGAGAGCGACGAAAACCGTTTTATTTGTGATGTTGGTGGGAGCAGAGAGGTTTCCGGAGTTCGGTGAAACACTGTGCTTGAGAAGTTTTCGTCTCGATTTTCACAGGTTCAAACAGTTTGGTATTTGGTGTCTTTCGAATCACAGTGCATGTTTTTCCAGACTGTAACTTCATTCGAGCTAATTCAAACTTTCTTTCGTTTCTCGTTCGATACAGTCACAAATCACCTAGTCGAGACGAATTAAACAAATAACTGTTGCCTCAAACTTGATAGTGGTGTGAACAATCAAACGAAATGATAAAGTGATAAAGAACAATTACCAATGGTTTCAAGCAGTGTTGGTGATTGCCGAAAATTTGATAGAAGCTGCTATATTGCTATCTATATTGTATACAACATTTTCAATCCGATAGAAGATGCTACAAGAACTCGAGTCTCTCAATGCATGAACCGTGAGAGAATTTTGCTACATTTTTTCGCTCCACTTCATACTCTGAGTATATCACGCCCTTAAAAAAAATTTACAGTTTGATAATGATCGTTGCTGTGTGGAATTTCCCAAGAGAGAATCGCAAGTTGACAATTATCGCAGAAAATCGCATCGATGATTCAACTTGGTGATACTCATATTAGGTTGCAATATTTCATAACCCTTGTGTGGAGTATTCACAGACATTTTCATAGAAAAATTTTATACAAAGGTTATATGCACATAGTTAGAACAAGCGGCAATAGTAAAATGATTCTATCGTAATTATCAACTGCCTGTATAGAATCGGATCGCGAAACGAGAATAAGGGACCGTTTGTTGCATCAGAGAGGATCCCCACAGCAGCGTGCTAACCTTTGATTCTCAGAAAAGAGCTAGTCTTTTTTTATACAATCCAAACGGCAGTACCAGAAGGAACATTTTACTGCTTAAAAGCACACTCTTTATAGCAACGAAATATATGAAAATTATGGCAACTCGTCTAACTCCGTCGACACAAGAAAAAATTGCACGATTGTGTACAACGTACACGACCGATTGCGATGACATTAAAAATGCAGTAACGCATACGTTAACGGTCACGATTCTAGGTTCGAAATACATGGAATAATTTTATTTACGTAATATTTCTACTGATTGGAAAACAACTCAAGTTTAAATGTTATTTTGGATATCGTATGCGTTATTATAAAGAATTATTGGTCTTATTATTATTATTATTATTATTATTATTATTGTTATTATTAATATTATTATTATCATGATCATGATCTTGATCATGATCATAATAATAATTATAATCATAATCATAATCATAATCATAATCATAATCATAATCATAATCATAATCATAATCATAATCATAATCATAATCATAATCATAATCATAATCATAATCATAATCATAATCATAATCATAATCATAATCATAATCATAATCATAATCATAATCATAATCATAATCATAATCATAATCATAATCATAATCATAATCATAATCATAATCATAATCATAATCATAATCATAATCATAATCATAATCATAATCATAATCATAATCATAATCATTATCATTATCATTATCATTATCATTATCATTATCATTATCATAATCATTATCATAATCATTATCATAATCATTATCATAATCATTATCATAATCATTATCATAATCATTATCATAATCATTATCATAATCATTATCATAATCATTATCATAATCATTATCATAATCATTATCATAATCATTATCATAATCATTATCATAATCATTATCATAATCATTATCATAATCATTATCATAATCATTATCATAATCATTATCATAATCATTATCATTATCAGTTTATTGGTTTTTGCGGTGAAAGGTGCTGATCACGTTCATCAAGCATTCCATGATCTAGGTCAGCCGAATTTCGATATAAATACCATTCGTGCAAAGCGAACGGCGCATACATTAAATCCGCAGATGGTTAATGTTCACAGCAACCCTCCGCTTTGGTATTAACGAACCGTGCAGGGTGCAAGCCATTGCAGACTAGCATTCCTATAAAAGCCGAGACTGTCTTCTCTGTTAGAGGAAGACATTATAATGGCTTGGAAATGGGGAACATTAGACAATTTTCTTTATTAATTGTAGTTTCGTATACCAATTTCTTGAAATATGTACTTTTATCTACCGATGCGCAGACATATTTTCAAGCAGTAGGTGTAGTAATATAAAAAAATCTGCTTGAAATTGATCGAGCAATACATGTTCAAAACCTGACCAACTGTTTGTACGGGTTTATGGAGTGTATCGAAAATAGGCTATCCACAATTTTTTCTTTCAAATTATGATAAAAAACGATATTTTCTTCAAACCAAAAATTCATCCTTTATTGTACGTGGTTAAATTTGAGCATAATGAAAACCGGATGAAATTTAAGTTATTCCTTCACGATTTTTCGAACTTTTGATCGAACGCTCTTCATCAAGTTCAGGACAAGTGTTGCATCGTATTTTTTGGACGCTTGAGCCAAAATATTTTTGAACTCCTGCATGTTCCCAGGTGCCTTACCAGTCTTTTTGAAGACCCTCTTCACGATTGCCCAGTAACGTTCGATGGATCGAAGCTGAGGGCAATTCGGTGGGTTAATACTTTTCTCAACGAAATTTATACCCTTTTCCGCAAGCCAATTGAGAGTGGTTTGAGCCGAAGCTAAATCCATCCAAAACAGTGGAGGTGTACTATGCTTCTTATATAAAGGCAGTAATCTCTTCTGGAGACACTTAGATCGATAGATTTCTGCATTTATAGTTCCGGTAGTGAAAAAAATGGTTGACTTCAATATAGCACTTCAGCGCAGCTGCAAGGAACGACCAGATTCCAATTCGAAATCTACTATAAACCTTTTTTTATTTCTAAATATTTTTGTATTTACCATTATGAGAAATTGTTGATTACATCGAAATAAAAATCGCATACCTGAAAGAAGAAGAAAAGAAATCGTTAGTTTTATTGAATCAAATAACGATGCGGTAGGATTTTGACATGCCGTTCGCCAATTCCGGAACGGTATCAGAATCTTCGAAGAAAACCGATGCCGACATAAAACAATAAAAAATCAGAAACTGTTAAGTGACAAAAAACAAAGTCTTGGTGTTAATTTCCCGTTGTGGAATTTGACTTCCTGTGTCAAAAGGCGGGTGAGTAATGTCAGAGACATAACTGGATGCCGTGAATACGAAAACAACTGACATGTTCCTTAACACTTCCGAATATCAATTAGTTGATCAATTGTATGAATTATGCAAGCATTCCCCTTTTTCACATTTTTCGCAAAAACAAAGAAGGCTTCACTTGATCTCGATTACTGTGAATTTCACACAGCGAAAAGTGCACACATCTAATCAAACTGTTCTAGATTTGCACTAAACTGAGGATATTTACCTTCGATTTGCGAGCAAGGAATCCTAATAGTTCTTTAGACAACTTTTAGAGCCATTAGAACCTCTGATTTTGTGTGATGCTCTCCACCGTTGTCCTCTTTTCGTTGTATATGCACCAATGCAAACGACTGGCAGCTGTGACGTAATCGCTCTTGTCGGAAGCGAAACTAGCTTTGCAAATTACACACAATACATCTGCTTGCAGTGGCGATAGAATCCAAACGGATCCAATTTGTGTTAAGAGGTTTCTTTTTACGTGATTTCGTTTGTAGCTTTGTCACTAATGGGCAGTCCTAACGGCTATAAAATAGCAGCATATAGAATTTTAATTTCGATTTTTTCATTTCGGATTTGCATTCCATTGAAAGAAACTATCAGGCTGCTGTACGGGATTCATTCCTGCCTTTCAAAAGGACCAAATTGTGGAACTCACTACGATATTAAGCACTGTTCGGAACATTTTTCTCGAACGATTTGTTGTACAGCAGCAGATATTTTGTTCTCTTCCTCAGAACGCATTCTGATTGGCTGGTGTTGACATGGGTCAAACGAACATGGGTAGGAATAATTTATAAAACTCATCTCAGATTTCGTTGAATTTATTAGATCTATCGAAACAGGGAAATATTGTTGAATTGTTGTAGGTGAAATTTAAGAAGAACTAAAACTGTAAGTAAAATCAATTATATACCACAATCACACTAAAATATAAAACGTTAAATAAAATTTACAGCTAAAAAGCGATTCAAAGCTAAATAAGAAGTTCTTTTACTCAACATCAACAGAGCGATTTCCAACATTGAAATATTTCAATGCTGTTGATATACATGTTTAAGTTGAAAAAATTCGATTCTATTGGTAGCTAGATTATTTAAATCCTTTCACAGATCACTGAGCTTTAAAAATACGAGAAAGGCAAACGCGTCTTATTAATTATCCTCTTTGATACACGTTTATACCAAACATTTCAGAAAAGTTTAATTTTAATTACGTTCTTCGTCAACTTACTGGAAACACGTTGGAAAATAGAGCACCGGTATAGCATCGATGCCTTTTACGCAAACTGCATGGGTTCGAATCCCATTCCCGCATAATAGGTCAGACAATTTTTCTGATCAGAGTGGCGAATGACCCAGAGAGTAAAGCCTCCATAATCTAAACAATGTTGCAATGATGCCATTCTCATTACCCTGTAGTTTCGAACCCGGAAGCCATATATGACTAAAATTGCAAAACAATCATAAAATCTTTGTTTTTAATCTCAGTTTGCGGAAATTAGTTCAGTCATCACTGAGAAATTAGAATTGAGTTTTATTCTGGAGTTGTATTTAGCCATCAACTAACAACATCTGCAGATTAGAAGAATTTACCAATAAGTTTTATGAAACATGCATTTCATTTCAACGTATTTTGTAGAAAATCGTCATTAAATTGAATTTTTTCCACTTATCGCCCTGTAAAAAGGAAAAAATGGCATGCCTAATGGTATATTTTGCGTGCATTGCATTTCGTAACCGATGGTCGTATCCTGATAAAAAAAAAATGATAGCAGAGTGCATTCTTAAAATGATTTTTTAATTTCTGCTTACCAGGCGAGTTAGGCTACCTTGCCCACTTGAACACTGGTAGCGCAGATTCGAGGCCATTATCGACACGGTAGATTATTTGTAGGAAATGTACTTGGCCCGACCGTCAGTCAAATATTAGTACAGGAGCCATTACACATTTGAACGCCCGTCAGGTTAATCGTTTCTGTCTACATTCACGATTGTAAAGGCTTCAGTTCAATACTGAAGATATTTATTGTATCTAAGACTTCTTCGAATTCTGTTCGTTTTGTAAACTCTCTGGAGATTTAGAGCTTCAACTGTTTCAATTCCACTTTCAACTTTATTCATTTTTATTTCTTTCTTTTTTTCCTATTTATCATTTTTCAGAACGTTCTCATAACGTTCATTCGGTTCTCATAACGTAACCTTCGGAGCTTATTCCGGCGTATGATTTATGAGCGTCGCAAATTGCCAATATCCATTTCAGATGAAACTGCCGAGCCGGAGCTGATACCGGTGCTTCAGATGAGGTGCATTTCTGGTTGCCTTACAGTTGACTGAAGCAAACACCGAGCGGTCAGGATCAATATTATCGACTTAGGGAGCGAGGGATTAGTAGAAGTGACTTGTGCGAGAAGAGGAGATTTATGACTAATAAACTTTGAAGCCAAGGGAAGCAAGGCGTTGTCTATTCAAAATTGATTAATTTTGAACCAGCCTTAATGCGGTGGACTCTTGCCGATTTTGCTAATATTTGCTGGAAGAGTTGTAATTTTTCCTGCATCACCCACGCAAAGTACGTTCACTTTAAGTTCGCGCTTGAAAAGGTTCACTGTACCCGAAGCAACCATCCAGAATACGTGAGTCACAGCACTTGGGCAGAAATATTACTCGCTCAAAAAAAAAATGTCACTGTGACTCCGTACGTACCTTTCATCAGTTGAACACTGTCTCCATTCGTTCTGGCCCCACGGAACCTGGTTTTAATTTCATTTACTACCGCTTCTGTCCCGACCCCTGCCAGCTGACAGCTTACAAAAGGCCCGCTTGGCATAATGGCCACATAATTAGTTGCTACTTTTCGCATTTCTTGCGCTTGTTCAAGGTTCGGATTCGGGTGAGGATGCCTATTTAGCGGGTTGAAGGAAAACTGAGAAACCTGAAAAGTAGGTTAACTGGAAAGCCGTTCGGCGGTTCGAAACCCGGGGGCCCGGGTCAGGGAGAAGTGTTCTGCACTTCACCGTAATTTCTGTGGCAACTTTGTCCCACGGATAAAAAAGCCGGCTGTTTTGTGTCAACAGTTTTCGGCAGTGCAAGAGCATTTCCGGGAGTGCAGTTGCAGTAACAGAAATAGGTTTTGATGTGCTTCGGAGGTTTTGTTTTCGTGAAATAACTGCGAGATTTTTTTTTCATTTGTGTTCCAACATTACCTCGAATTCAACTGCCGATTGTGTAGAAAACTTGGACCCTGAAGAACGCGCGTGAATTGTCAAAGATTCCGCCCGGAAGAGACACAATCTTCCAATGATAAGAAGATTAGTGACTGTTAAATTTTTCGACAGCCGGAAAAAAATTATACGCGGTCCAAAGATGAAGGCAAAATCATAAAAAAAAATTACTTTCAATTTGTAACTAAAGATTATGCTTTGCTCTACACCGAATCGAGCTCAATTATTCAATTCCTACACCGTCGTTCGGGCATGATTTGCGTCTGCAAACAAGTCGTTTGATTGCCCGTCATTTAACACTTGTTCGGCTTCAGTTGACCCATACTTCGTCAGTTTGAGAGGAAAAGACGTAAATGAATTTGCATAACGCAGTTTAGTCGATTTAGGTAGCACAGTTTCCGTTGGTAGTTGTAGACTGTGTGCTCGAACAGCATCGTTCGAATGCATTTCGGTTTTGGTATCCTGCACAGGTAATAAATATTTATTTCTAATTACTGAAGTCATTTGATTTTTCACTATTTGAATCCAGGTCGTCTGCAAGAAAAAGTAAACGAACATATTTTCCAACCTTCTCAGCAACCAGATCTGCTGGAAACTTCTTGCACCAAATGAATGTAATTCCAAATCAACGTTCTTCGCAGAGCATTGCATCAGTAATGAAATAAGTTAATTTTTCTATTGGCTTCCCTGTGTGTGCCACCCGATTCGCGTCTTCGTTGCGTTAGGGGAGCCGGGATTTTTGAAACCCTAATATTCACATAGGTTCCATGAATGTGTCCCACTTTGAGTCCTGCCTTGTTCATACTTAACCGTATTTAAAGTAATAAAACGAGAAAAACCTCTTCTTCACCTCCTCGTGGTGTGATAGTGTCATTTTCTTGCCAATCAAATAGTCTCATTAAAATATAGGGGCTGGGGTCCACTAGGAGATTGATAGTACCTATTAGCTCTCTCCGGACTGTACCAGCCTAGATGCCGTGTGGAATCCGGCGGAAAAAAATGAACCAAGAATAGATCCACTGGGTTCCTGCTTCCATGTCGTAAAAGGCGACAATTGCAGGAGTTTCTTTTTCCTTTCAGTTATCAGATATTTTCAATGTTTTACTTCTGATTACTCTATTTTACTAAATCATCTCTTTATTCAACCTATCAATTTCCGTCTAGCTTCGGAGAAAAGTTTTATTGGGAATGATTTCTTCTTCCATGTTATTGATTGTCTTTCAGGATTATAAAATGAATGATAAAAATCAACCATTGCGCATTAACTTTATATTACAAAGTTAATAACAGAGATAACATATATGGGTATATTGAATACATAGTAAAAAACATGTTTTAATCCACCTAGTGGTGTAATGCTGCCTTTCTCATGTACATATAATATAGTGGTATTCCATTCAAAATTTATCTCTTCGATTTTTAAAACAAACCAAGAGATTGTTTGTGCATTAACTAGTATAACATACAGAATAAAACAATGCGTGATTCATCCACATTTCCACAAACCAAAGAACCGACCACCAACTAACATGACACACAAACTCTTCTAGTACGCACTCTAAATTACGATTTAAATGTTTGTTGTATCCGAAAATATTTTAGGTGACGGTGTACAATATTAAACACACTTTACCCTATAATTCCGGAACCGGAAGTCGGATCCGGATGAAAATTCAGGAATTCCGTATGGGACCACGAGACCTTTCATTTGAATCTAAGTTTGTGGAAATCGGTCAAACCATCGCTGAGAAAAGTGAGTGAGATCTATTTTAGTATATATGACCACTATTTCCGGTACTTCCGGAACCGGATATCGGGAACCGGGATAGCCGGAATCGGTTTGTTTAGTTGCCTACTGATAATGACTTTCAATTTGTGTGGTTTTGAGACCAGTTTAGAAATTTTTTTACGTTTTTTGTTTCGCCGGTTTAAGTGACGGTGTACAATATTCAACACACTTTACCCTATAACTCCGGAACCGGAAGTCGGATCCGGATGAAATTCAGGAATTCCGTATGGGACCACGAGACCTTTCATTTGAATCCAAGTTTGTCAAAATCGGTTCAGCCATCTCCGAGAAAACCTAGTGAGATTATTTGACACATACACACACACACATACATACATACACACACACAGACATTGCTCAGCTCGATGAACTGAGTCGAATGGTATATGACACATGGCCCTCCGGGCCAATTTTCACTAGTCGGTTTTTCAAGTGATTGCATAACCTTTCTATATGAGAAAGGCAAAACACTTGATATTAATATTTCAAACAGTAAATTAATATTTTTCTCGGTAGCCGGCTGCCCAGATCAACTAATATAACCAATTAATAATTTTAATAAATAATTAAAATAATAAAGCGGAAATAATAAAGAATCAAGACGCGTGTGAAATCTGTTGACCTTTGTTTGGTGATTTAAAATGATTTTATAATAACTGTTTAGAATATTTCAATGCAATGAATCAACTTTTTTGTCTAAATCCTATTCGCTCGTTTATTTTGTATCACGTAGTTTCATTTATGAAAACGTGCTTAATCCACCTAGCAATGAGATGATACCTTTTTTTCATCAATCCGCATGTGTTTTTTTTTGCATGACAAAAAAAAACGCGAAAGGTAGATGTATAAACGAGTGACTGCATACTCGACAGCCGGCTGTCCGGAGTTTTGTCAATTTCGGAGATTGACTGTTTCGTGCATTATATTGCCAGCACAAAGTAACACATAAAACGATAATACTTTAAAACATTCTTGGTAGCCGGCTACCCAGAGCAATAAACACATGATAACATTATTAAAACATTTACTAACAAAGTATCCTCTCCTGTGATGCATGTGGGAATGCAGAGGATTCCTCGGTTCTTAGTAGCAACATGCATCGAACTAACATTCCTTTCCCTCCCAAGTAGATCTGCATTCGGACGTAGCCGGCGTCGGTATTGATCAGCATGCATGGTTCAATACAGTTTGCACAGTGTGAAACAATGTGTTATATCCAAACATGTTACTTCAAAAAATCATTTTGCATCTCAATTGGTCCAGATCAATAACGGAGTAGTAACACACGGGCGGTCTCTAATGCTAATGCTAAAATCAAATAGTCTCATTAAAATATGTTGTTTTCGTTGTGTTAACTTTTGAATTGAGGAAAAATATACGTATAGTAAAATTGCGATTTGTCGGTTACGTCACTTATACGATTATACGATAAAGTGTTCGCCATGAGCATGGTGAACCTATCAGATAAGATTTTTGGAATCGAATTAGGCATCTCCAGGTAAATTTAGTGTATTGAGAAACAACTTCGATTAGTCGAAAACGTCATTTCTTCCTTACCGTTAATGTGCACCAAAACCCTTCCAAACTTGATCAATGACCTCAAAGTAGTTTTTTCATATGCCTAGTTTAATTGAAAACTCATTGAACTATCTCCAAGAAAATTAGGCGTACGAAAAATCGCTCTTCATCGGTTGCGTCACTTCTACCATCATATGCGCGGAGGCAGCCAATTGATCTTCGTACTAGATCAATGAACCAAGCTTTCGAACGAGTCTATGCTTGTTAAAATCTGTTCAGCCATCTCCCAGAAAACTGAACGAATAGAATTATAAAACTTTTTCTTATTCCATATAGTGGTATGATAATGCCTTTCTCTTTTCACACTCTCATTAAACCATTTTAAACCTTGTCTATTCCATTAAGATAATTGCGGATTCATTTTCGATACCAATTCATTCAGATCGATTTAGATGGTTAACAAAAGCATTGTTCATCGCTTACGTCAAAAATTCGGCAACATTCCTCAAACCGAGTGTATCAGCTAATATATTTGTATGTATAATATATTTGAACGTGGTCATAGGTCACTTTCTGAAATAGTTATTCGGATAGAAGAAAGCCGGATGGGTAATGTCAGAGACATAACTAGATGTCGTGAATACGAAAAACAACTGGCACGCTTCCTTCACACTTGCGAATACCAGTTATTTGATCGATTGTGTGAATTGTGCAAGCTTTCCCTTTTTTACCTTATTTAAAAAAAATGTCCGTGTGTGTGTGTGTTCTCGGAAATAACTCAACCGTTTTCTTAAGATCCTATAAAACATCTTGCGTTTTAGTCAGATCCGACTTCTGGTTTATGGGATACAGGGTGATTAGTATAAAAATGTCTATTTCACATTAATTAATCAGGTTTATCGGGTTTGCAGATTTGGATAGTCGATAATCAAATAAACTTATTTCAGTTTTAGTGGTATTCAGTGTTCGATTCGGAAGGTATTCAAAAATTTAATTCGCGCCACGATTTCCCAAAGATGTCTACACTGATTTTTAAACGTTTTGAATCAAAAGTAAACTATACAGCTTTTCTGGTGAATTTAACTGACTTCGGCTACACCGATTTTCGAATTCCGGTTCCAGTATCAAAGCTCAATCGTTTTTTCAAAAAGGCCAAATTGAATATCAAAAACAAAACTTAAAATAATGAATTTATGGTCCCATACAAAATTAATGAATTTTAGCCAATTCCAATTCTGGGAATTACAGGGTGATGAGTTTTTAAAATTCAAACCGATATAGAAGAGTACCATCCCAAAAAAGCTTCAAAGTTGGACTCAAAACTATTGCAATTTATTCGTCATATTAATTTATGGCTATACAAATTCTTTTAGGTTATGCTGGTTCCTTACTTACTTACTTCGACATCTCATGGAACGTTCAATTGATTGTCACACGTTTAGATTCAAATTCGATCCGATTTGCAAGTTTCGACATTACAGGGTAATGAGTGGTTACAATCTCAAATTGCCGCTTAAAACGACGCTCATTAAAATAACATTTAAATCTGTATTTTTCAGGAGATAAAAATACACGTTTATCTGTACATGTGGGAATCCTGTTTCGCACGGCATGTTTCCAAACGACACCCACACTAGTATAAAGATGTGTTCTTCATCATTTCATTTTCGCATTGCGTGAGTCGTAATTGAATGTGTTAGTGACGGTGCAAATTTTTGTCTACTTCCATTTTGATGAATCTGATGCTTTTGGTACAAAATAGAGAAAATTCAATTAATTCTTCAAGATGATCTGTAGCACTGAAAAGTGTTTCGAATGGTCACACTCAACAGGATTTGCATTTAGATTCGACATGGTTCTTTGCGTGTGCACTGATGACTTCAGCTGGCAGGCTTCTGGTGTGGTTTCGCAGTGTGGTCGGCCCGACTGCGACTGCCGCTCGCTTCATTCCAGCTTGAAGTCTTCGATGTTGCTCTCACAACCTAACTGAGCAGCACTCCCATGACGACTGATGACTTCAGCTGGCAGACTTCTGGTGTAGTAACGCTGTGTGCTCGGCCCGACGTTACTCTCGCGTGTGCCTTGCTTCTATAGCCATTACGCACAGAATGATAGAAAAAGTGCTCAGCTTCTATATCGCTGGAGCAGCACATATTTTGTTCTCTTCCTCAGAACGCGTTCTGATTGGCTGGTGCTGAAATGGGCCAAATCAGACAGGTTTTTCAATAGTGTGCTATTCAGAATCACATCAGAAAATATCAGAAAAGTTTCATTTAAAATTAAATTGAGATTATGTGAGATTATGTGAGATTATGAAATCATTGAAATCGGTCGTCGGAAATGAGTTTGATCGTTTACATCACTTATACCATTATATAACCGGAATAGTAAATGAAAGCCATTTGAACTTTTAATCTGTTTAATGAACCAATAGTAGTATACAAACACCCTTGTTAAAATTGGTTTAGTCATCAAAGAAAAAAACGAAGAAAATAGAGCGTTCTGTCAGTAGCGTTTCATATACCATCACATATCTGGAATCAGGTGTGACCGCAGTTTGGTCATTGAACGTGATCAAAAATCCAATGAAAGCATTCAAACGAGCTTAAGTTTGAAATCGATTCAGCTATCTCTGAGCAAACTGAGCGGTAAATAAACAACGCGCATGGTCGGTTACGTCACTTATACCATTATATCTCCGAAACCCGAAGTGACAGCCATTTGATCTTCGAACTTGATCAATGGTATAATGGTAGCTTTGAAACGAACCTAAGTATGTTGAAATCGATTAAACAATATTCTAGAAAATTGAGCGATAAGAAATAAAGTGCGTTTTGTCGGTACGTCACTTATACCATTATATCTCCGGAACCAGAAGTGAGAGCCATTATATTACTCATACTTGTTCAATGGCGTAGAAATGGGCACACTCATACATACACAACCCAAGGATTTTCTGATCTCGTCTTGCTGAGTTGAATTGTATATAACACTATTGATCTCCGATGATTCATTCATATTTTCCGATCTATTAAAGCTGAGTCACATGATATGTAACGCTAGGTGTCTCCGTTCCACTACGGATTTCTATATCCTTAATTTGGGGAGATGCGTTCTTCTTTCATGTTAATTCGAAGATATAAAAGAGAAATGAACCTTTTTCGAATCTCGAAAAAATCGAATGTCTTCTGTAGGGGAATGGGGGCAAAGCGGGGACATTTTAGTTTAATGGTAGTTTTTACATTTTAAATGGAATATTTATTACGTATACAAATTTTCAATGTCGTCGATTGTTTGTCGTTCTAAACTAGCTGTAGCTGTGCGTAGTGCACTACCCTGCATTGCCCCGAGAAAACATTTTTCTTTTCGACTCGTAGGAAACACGAAAATGTTTGGAAAGAAGCCCAAAAGAGAGCACTATGAAATACTACGAAACCTTTTTTCTTATTTCATATAATTTATTTCAAATTAGGCCTATTTGCGTACAAACTCTACGTGGCCGATTGAGCCGATTTTTAAATAAATATATTATTTTTAATGTTGGATTTTGTAGACCCCATTTTTCTTGGGGCAGAGGAGCTTCCATTTCCATCCTGCGAGGATTGAGAGGCACTTTGTTCATGGCTCGTCTTATCATCCATTGGCACATCGTCGGCATGGTTCATTTAACATAGAATTGACACCAGTGAGAGAGCAAATTTCTCTCGATGACATTTCTGAGAATCAAAGTTTAGCACGCTGCTTTGGGGATCCTCTCTGAAGCAAGAAACGGTCGCTTATTCTCGTTTCGCGATCCGATTCTATACAGGCAGTTGATAATTGCGATAGAATCATTTTACTAATTCCGCTTATTCTAAGTATAAGTTATGTCTATGAAAATGTCTGTGAATGCTCCACACAAGGGTTTTGAAATATTGCAACCTAGTATGAGAATCATCAAGTTGAATCATCGGATCGATTTTCTCCGATAATTGTCAACTTGCGATTCTCTCTTGGGAGATTCCATAGAAAAACAATCATTATCAGACTGTAAATTTTTTTAAGGGCGTGAAATACTCAGAGTATGAAGAGGAGCGAAGAAATGTTTCGCGTTTTAGAGTGACTAAAACAAGATCAAAGTGGCGAAATGGTAGCGCGTATGCACGGAATGCATAAGAACGCAGGTTCGAGTCCTGTCTCTGAGCGTATCTTTTCCCAAAAATTCATCTTTTCTGTTAGTTTTTCTTTCACTTGGCTTCTCCAATATATATTTCCGCTCAGTCATTGCAAAAACTGAAGAAATGTTGCAAAATTCTCTCACGGTTCATGCATTGACAGACTCGAGACAGGATTGAAAATGTTGTATACAATATAGATAGCAATATAGCAGCTTCTGTCAAATTTTCGGCAATCACCACACTGTGGGCACTGTTTCTCAATCAGACACGCTTCAATCTAACACATACCTCAAAAGAAGCATCATCCGTGATAAACGTTTTCCACATGCAGCTCAGGTGTTTTCTCATATGTATTGCGCCAGGCAGAAGTCATTAGCTTGTTTTCTCTTTGCAGCTTAGCTTCTTGTTAACGTTGTTTGGTCGTGTTGAGGCTGATATGAGATTTTACATAGCTATATTTTTTGCCATAAACAGGAAAAACATCGACATCGTTTTTAGTCTTGTTGAACCGTAGAGCCTTGTGAACTTGTTTTAAATTTTTAAAGGATATAAATAAAGAAGTATATTGTACGCTAGTGTAATTCAAAGGCAGCTTAAAATCGGTTCAGCCATCTGAGAAAATTGAGCGCGTATAAATACAACGCATTTTATCGGTTACGTCACTTATACAATCATATCTCCGGAACCAAAAGTCACAGAAATTAGATCTTTGAACTTGATCAATGGCCCGATAGTAGCTTTCAAACGAGCAAAAGTTTGTTAGAATCGGTTCAGCCATCTCTGAAAAAATCGAGAGCGTAAAAATGCAACGCTTTTTGTCGGTTACGTCACTTACACAATCATATCTCCGGAACCAAAAATCACAGCCATTTGATTTTTAAACTTGATCAATGGCCCGACAGTAGCTTTCAAACGAGCCCAAGTTTGTTAAAATCGGTTCAGTCATCTTTGAGAAAATTGAGCGCGTTCAAATATTTTCGAAAAGTGCACACACATACACACACACAGACATTTTCCGATCTCGTCGAACTGAGTCGAATTGTGTATAACACTATAGGTCTCCGAGGCTCCGTTCGAAAGTCGGTTTATCCAGCAATTCTAATACCTTTCTATAGAGAAAGGCAAAATGTGTTTATCAAATATAGAGATGAAAGGTCTTGGTTAGACTAACAGTGAAAATACTTCAAACATTTGCGTACAACGATGATTGGATCTTGGGCAAAATTCGAGGTGGCGACTGTCGGTTTATCGAAATTTTGCGAATATCTTTTCTTGGTTATAGAACAAAACAGTTTAGTAAATGTTGAAGGATGATTTTGGTAGGTATAGTAGTGTATTTACAAATTCTAAATTATGACTTCCTGTTTATTATTACGGCCCACACAATATTACAGAATGATTAGTTCCTAGAGGAACAACTTGGGTGCGAAGATGTCGAGAAGTAACGGTTAAAGTTTTCTTTGTGAATTAAAGAATGTCTTAAGAATCCTTTAAATGTGGATTCCAACGATGGAAAATGACATTCCTTGATTTATGGTACACTTTGGGTTCAATTCAATTAGTTTAGCAGAAAATTCGTTATTTTATTTTTGAAAGGTAGCAAAAATGACAAACAATCTATCGCAGTTGGGTTCAAGTGTAGCCAGTTTCCCCTACGAACTTCTTTCCATAAGACTATAAATGTTTACAACTACAAGGCAAAAATTAGCTCGTGCCGCTTTCGTTTTTACTCAAATCGCTACTCTGGCCCAGCAGAACTCGCACCCAACCTGTGGCGGGATTGGGAGAAGTCAGAAGTGGAATCAATTTTCGGAAAACCGAATGGCACTTGTTTATTATTAGTCATTAGAGTCAGTTGTGGTTTCGAGACATCGTAGTGGTGCGGTTTGATTCATTCTACCGGGTCGAGCCGAATGAAACAATGTTATTTATTTAGCAGATTTATTGAGTGAGGCATAAGTCGAGTGTCGGTGGCGATCATTTTGGACATTCTGCTCCGGTGATCAGTTTGGAATTGAAATTTGGGGGCAAATTGAAGCAAACGTTAAAATTCTTACACTGTTCAGTACGGTTGTTTTGCTTCCATTTTAGAGAGTTCTGGAATTTGAAGCAGCACGGCCACTTGAAAACGAACGGTCGCTCATTGCTGTTTGACCGTACCAAGCACAATCCACAACTTTGTTCCCATGGTCAATCTTTATGATCCCATCTGTACCTCGGCCAGTGCGTGGGTTAACCAGCAGAAGACTCACATCAATTAGCGACAGAAGCTGTTAAACGAATTACAATCCGACGGGTTCAACTTCGTACCGACTGTGCCTGCGTGACCGAATGCCCGGGTTTGGTCCAATATTTAACCGTGATCGTCATTAAACCGGGGCGTGGGTTAGGGTCGTTTTTCACTAAGAGAGTTCATCACCAAGAATGACCTAAAATTACCATATCCCGCAGTGTGATGCGAGTGTGTTTTACTGCGTTGTTATTCGTTGTGCGTACAGTCGGAATTAATTGTAAATAATGGTATCTGGAACGGTCAGCATGGGTCGCTCTTCTGCTGGGATCGGTTCAAGCAGTTCGAATAAGAGGGTTGACGAAGGAAATGGAAGAATGCATTTTAACATAATGTGATTATGAATGAAAATATGTAGCAGACTATACAGCTTCTGATGGGAACGGATTGTCAGTTCGAATGAGGCGTTGGGGTAATGCCTTGAAAAACAATCGACTTAGGCAGGAAATGATGAATGAATTATTTATCTGTTGAAGCAGTTAAGATGCTGGATTAAACACGTTTAAGTATGAATTGTTATTTCGTTTTTTTTTAATTCCAAGAAAACAGTAGCCGTCTCATTTCAGTATACACAAATGAATGCTCAGTAGGGTGCCAATATTTTAGAATCATATCTAATTTCGTGGCGCGGTAGTGTTCAAAAGGTGTAGCACCTCAAAAATGGTCCCTATGCAGAATTTGAGCTACATCAGATATAGGTAAGTGTAAGTGGTGCCTCCCGGCGCACAGTGATGTGATGTGATGTGAAGTGAAGCCACCATCAGTTCAAGGACTTGCCAGTGGATGCGGGTAGACTTACAGTAGCTCCGATATGACTCATCCATTCACCTTCTTACTATAGCTGTTACCGAAAAGCGAACAAAAAGGGTTGGGCGGATATGTAAGTAGAGTCACTTACTCGTATTCCGCGGGAATAAAAGATGCTCTTCCAACCATAATATCCAATGCATGGATGAAGCATATCGCTTTACATGCTTGAACCCGCCTGATGGTTTGTTTGAGAAGGGCGCGTCAGACTCATTTCAAACCTTCAGAAGGAAACAAGTTTCCTTCAAGTGACTTGGGCTGGCTATCCACAATCCCTCGTCCAGTCATCAATTCGTCCGATGCCCTGATGCTCCCTCCCTTTTACGTCCCCGTGATAAATGTTTTATATTGATAAATACAATGGAACATAGTGTAATGAAATTAATATAACATAAAATGATAGATGATAGATTACAAAATAATATAATATAACATAATATAATATAATATAATACAATGTCATACAATATAATAAAATATATATTAAAACAATATATAAAATAACAGTTAATGTAGAGTGTCAGTTATGCTCTTCTATCTTCGCAATACTGCAGGAAGTAGAATATTTCTCTTCTAATAACAATGATAATATCCACATCTATAAAAATAATATATGTTATTATTATTGATGACAAATTAATAATAATAACACTAAATATAATAATGAAAATAATAATAAAAAACAATATAATATAGTACAATGAAATATATAATAATTAATAGAATGAATAAAATGATATGTTGCGATATGCTATGATATTATATTACTTGAATTTATATGTCATTTCTCATTCTCTCATTCTGCCATCAACGCATTCCCTCGACCAATTGTCACCACAGACACACGTGTAGGCATGAGTCAGGAACCTGTGAGGACCAAGCTCACCTTGTGACGACCTTGATGTTTAGTTAAAAGATTACTTTAAAAGAGATGACTTATAAGGAAAACAATTTTCTATGTTGAGCAGTGGTACATGGTACTACTCATAATGAACTTCACAACGAATGACTCGCCGTCAGTAAAACTTCGATTCGATTCGACCTGAGTATATGGTAACAGCAAATATCCTTCTACCTGAAAGCATCGAGCAGAGCTCAGTACGAACAAAAAAGTATAGTGATTTCCTAATCCAGTCATCAATAGGGATGTCGGAAATTTCGAATTACTCGATTATTTAGTAATCGAGTATAATTTTGAAACTAATCGATTGAAATTTATTCGATTATCTGGGTTATTATTCGATTACTCGATTATTCATTCGCTTATTACTATGGGATTTTTTAAATTATTCGATTAGCTCAATAATCGAATATTAGTTTTAAGCTAATCGATTAAATATTATTCGATTATCTGGGTTATTAATCGATTACTCGATTAATCGATCGATATTACGACATCCCTAGTCATCAATTTGTCTGATGCCCTGATGCTTCCTCCCCTTACGTAGCCATAACAAATGTTTTTGAAACAATTCAATATAAGTATATGGTATAATATAACATAATATAATATAATACAATATAATATAACATAAAATAACATAAAACAATATAATGTAATATAATATAACACAATTCAATATACAATAACATAATTACTTACAGTGTCACACACACCAGATGGCCCGATGTCTAGTTGCTCTCGCTCCAATTAATTTAATCTTGAAAAATTTTCATATAATAAGTGGTGCCTCCCGGCGCACAGTGGTCCAAAACTGGAAAAAGACGGCCAAAGTTCTGTACTGACTTTCACTGATTTTTAAGAGCTAACATGTCTTCGAAGAAGATTATATTACGCTTCTTTTGAAAGTGGCACCTTAATTTTTGTTAAGGGGGTAGCACTAATTTCGAATAACAATAAATTTTTTTTTCACAAAAAAATTTTTTTTTTCTATCTCATTTTGAAGAAAAAAACATCTCAAGTACTTTTGCTGAAGATATACATAGTGTAAAAAAATCATTTTTTGAGATTTGTTCACTTTATTTTAAAAACATTTTTTTTATTTCTCTACATAGAATCTACCTCTATTACCTATGTTAAGTATCTACTACAAAGTGCGCGTAAACACGCATAAACATGCTCATGCTTGCACGCGCAACTTAAGCAAATTGCTGGGATTTTTATTTTGTTTACTTTTTGACAATTAACAATATTATAAAAAATCTAAGTGGAACTCGATGCAGTTTTTTTAGGCCTTTTCAAAGTGGGTTTTAAATATTGAAAAACCGAAAAATTATCACCGGTGAGCAGCTCCGAACCGATCAGCTCACTAAAGGGAATCAATTCAATGTATCAGCTCATCAGATCATTTAAATTGAACTGAATGTTTGTTTTGAGCGCCGTTTTTCTTTCATATGCATGATCGAAATCATTGATGCACAAAGAACAATGCTATGCGAACTAACATATTTGAGAATATCTGCAAAAGTGGCATCCCTGAATGTACCTTAGCCTACTGAGTGAGAGATAAGATTTCTTATTGACAACGGCTCATTCAATCTGTTAAAGAAGGATAAATACACATTTGAAAGAACGAACAAAAGCTCATGCACACATTTCTTCTCATTTATAACTCGCTCTGCAAGAGCCGAAAACCCGTTCAGCTTGTAGCATGTTTCCACCTTACCGGCAGGGATGCGAGGTCACTTTTTAAAAAATCTGTGATCAAGCCAAAAACCTGTCTGTACAAAATCTGTGCACGTTTCCCCGTTTTAATAATAATTAATCGGAATCATTTTGGTAAGCAAAAAAAAGGTCTCACTATTTCCTACCGCTCTGTAATTTTTGGTACTAAACTGTTTAAAATTGTTCAATTTAAAAAATCTGTGATCGATTTCAGAATCTGTGTAAATCTGCGACCATTTTCAGGAATCTGTGAAAATCTGTGAAATTTTTTAAATCTGTGCAAAAGGTTGAAAATCTGTGGAATACAGATTAATCTGTGAACCTGGCATCCCTGCTTACCCGTGCGGTGAACTGATGAGCTGCGGTTCTTTTAAAAAGAGCTGTGATTTCAGCACGGCCATAGTGAAAATGAGTCACACGAATAGTACTCAGGATATTCTTATTATAAAATAAATTGGATTAGAAACATAATTTTCTAAACGTATTGTAAAAGTTTGCTGCATTAAGTTGCATATTTCGCTTCGGTATAAGGTTTCCTAGGTAAAAATAGGTAAAATTATGTATAACTTTTTCAGAAAAGAATAAACTTATGCATTACCTTCTACAAAATTATGGAATTTTATATTTTCTGCAATTATTCCAAACAAAATATGTAAAAAAATAACTTGAAACAAGTTATGATTAGAAAACTAATTTTAAGGGGGTTGTCATAATTCAATATCTAAAACTAACTTTGGAATGGCCTAAAAAAAAGTTCCATCGAGTTCCACTTAAATTTTTTTTATAGTATTGGGCATATCTTATCCTATAATAGTTGTAAAAATCAGCTGATAAAGTTGCATATTTCGCTTCGGTGTAAGGTTTTATCATGGGTAAAAAAAAGGTAAAATGTTGTACAACTTTGGCAGGAAACAACAAACCTATGCACTACCTTCAACAAAAATATGGGCAATCTCCGAAATCGAACATTTTTTTTATGCCAAAAATCTTAGAATTACATAATACGTCGAGATTCAGTATCATCTCGACTTTTTTTTCTAAGACTTGGCATTAAAAACAATTTTTCAATTTCGGAAATTTTATGCCCTCCCTTCTAATCGATTTAGCTTAAATTTTGCAGAGGGATTTTTTATGAGGTGCTTAACCTTCTGAGCACTATCGTATAACGAAATTAGAGATGACCCTTAAATATTGCTACCCTAATGTCCAGTTGAACCAGTTTTGCGCGTTAACACGAAGAATGATTTGTGGAACATTCAGCCCAATGTTAAATGAAATTGTAAAAAGATTACCAAACATAGAAAAATGGATCAGAATTATCAAAACGACAAAATAAAGCAATTCAAATTATTTTTACTCTGAAGTAGTAGTTCATACTTTCCATATGATTGTAAGTAATTGAAATTAGTTTATTGAGCACCAGAGGACTGTTAACAAAATTAATCTATGAAGCAAATTTAGTTGAATACAATATGACATTTTTTTGCGTAGGTCTACATGTTCTAAATTGTGATTTTTTTGCTGGTATCTATTCGGCAACACTGTTTCTGACAGATCACGCGTGAATCGTGTCTTGTGTTACTGTCAAACTTGTTTAGTTTGGTATATAATTTAATCATGCATGGGCGCTGGTAAAGTTGGAGGAAGATTCACTTTTTTATTGAAAAATTGAATTCAGCGACGAAGCTCATTTCTAGTTGAATGGATACAATCAAAATTGTCGCATCTACAGTGAAGACTAGCCAGGAGCATTACAAGAGCTACCAGTGCATCCTAAAAAAGTCAGTGGTGTGGATTATGGGCCGGTGGCATTATTCGTGGAATATTGAGTGTGCCAAAATTGAACCCTGCGTATGGGCCATCTAAAGCGGAGCCACAGTCAACATTTGCTTGAAATCATCTTCAAACATTAAATTATATGGATAGTTCTTTCGATTCCAATAAAAAATTTATAAATATTTTTCATTTTTGTGTGTGTTTTTTAAATCATATCCTATACCTCCTAAAAAATCATCCTTTATATAGTTTTATGTAATGAATGTGAAAAACCCCAATCTTAGGGATATTTTCGGAACGGATGTGAAGAGTAGGTGCAGGGAAACGATGTTGGGAATTGCTTACAAATCCAAGAGGGCGACTTCCAGTTTATTGATATTCGCTGGAAATCCCTACAATAAGGTTTTATCCGCTCCCTAAATATCAATATTGTAAGGGTTTTGAAGAAATAGTATCAAAGAAGAAGTTGTACGGAATCGATCGGACAAAACACTTTTTTTCTTTGCAACGAAATGCAATGTCTATACGGACGTGCCGAATGAAAACGTACAGGCTCAGTGATCAGTTCAAAAATCAAGAATTCAGTTTCAGAACAGAACTCTCGAGTTTAGGTTCAGAGTTCAGTTCGATTACATAGTTTGGTTCGAGAATTCCAGGTACAGAGTTCAAACACTTTAATATCGAAGAAACTGAACTATCCATTTAAGGCGTAGTGTCTCTGACATTACCTACTCGCCTTTTTTACATACCTGAGCCAAGCGAATGTCCAGTACATTTAGGAATCGACTGTTAAGTCTCTTTAAACAGAAGGTTTAGTTTTGCATCAAAATAATTCTCACTTGAGCAAACTCCTCCCTAACAATTTCTCATCCAAAACGATAAGCACGTTTCACTTTTGCTCTATCCGGAGTAAGTTTTTTATCATTTTTTATAACCATCTTTTTTAATTGAAATTTTGCTAAGTAATTTTCAGGAAACCACTTTCTCTTAAACTTGAATTTCTTGTCGAACTTGAAAAAAAAACATTCCCTGGTACATACTGTCGGAACGTGCCAAGCGCATCTTGCATTGCATCAACCCAATACCCCACTGTCCGGCTCGATGGTCACAGTTTACTACAACTTTCAACATCTTTCGTCTTAGATCTAAGCCCTCCCGTCCACTTGCAACTGCAACCACTGCGATTAGTACCAATTAGTGATCAACTTGCAGTGAAATTGCACCACCACCGCCGGGTGCGCACTCCGCTAGTTACGATTGCATCGCACTCGCGCACTCTCTTGTCGCCAACACCCAACCGCTCCAAGGAGAAATCTTATGTTGCGACTTTACTGTGCTGTGTGCTGTGAGTTTTGTTGTTCGGCTTCTTATGTAGTAACACCATGGCTAATCACGTGTTAATTATCATGATCCCACGTGGCCATTTGTGCCGTGGCCGTGTAACGTGCATAACGGTTATGGTTATGATTAAATTATTCGCAGCATCTCCCGTTCAACAATTTGTGGCCGTTTGATTTCGGAGATGTTGGATGCCCGAGGCAAAGATGATCGAGACGATAATTGGAGTGTAATCGGCATCAATCGTTTTGAGAAGGGTGGTACGGCGAGGTGGCGATCTTTTTTTTGCTTGTGGTCCAGGTGAATCACTTGAAGTGCAAGATGGGATTTTGTAATAGATTGAAAGCTCGTTATTGCCTGCTTTAATTATTTGGAGGTAAGCTTTCTAACTGAGTAGCTAATCGGCAAACAAGAACTACATCCATCAATTCCAGGGACCGGATGGTTAACGAAACGAGGAAAGTTATTTTATTCCAATAAATTCAGTATCACTGTTTTGACCTGGCTGGCAACTGCAATCTGGTAGGGTCATGCTTTCGCCGAACAGCACGGTCCAAAGTTTGGCACACTGCCAAACTTCTCGGCTTTCATTTGCACACGGTAAGCATGTTTTGGCCCCGAAATTACGTAACACCACCCCCAGATTATTGGACCAAGCTATGAACAACCAACAATCGGCTAAAATTCGGTCAAGGTCGAAATACTTTTCGTTTGGTTTTATAACTATAAGTTTTCGTTGTTGCCACGCTGATTTAACTTGCTGTGCAAGTTTGATTTATTATCGTATTGAAATAAAATTGAATTCTGTTTCTACCGCTTGAGGTTTGTTAGTTTCACCACTTAGACACTAGCAAAAGAGACCCTCCACTGAGCCGCATTGAATGTCACTTTACTTGCGGTCCCGTCATAACAAGAGCAACTTTATTGTACTCACACTTCGTACCCGTTGTTCCGAATGTCGATATTTCAGGCTTGTTTACACGGCTTGTCACAGATTAAGTACCTACCGATAAGTCGAAATTGCAAAATTATTCGCTACGCGAGTGTACGCGACCACTCAACCGAACAGATAAGCAAAAATCGCACTCAAATCTGTTCCGTCTGCCGCACGCTACCGTGGTTCAGCCGGCAACGTTCCACATGTTCCGTGCAGAACGAAATGATGTTGTCTTTTTTTCCGCTGTGTAATTCATTATCTAGCATTACTGTGTTCCTCATACCAGGTGTGTCAATAGTGGCGGCTGTCACTGAAGGTAGATTCGGTTTCCTCGGACAGTTCTGTGTCGCACTTGCCACTCCCACATAAGTGACGCGCAATTTTTGTAAAAAATTAAACTCATTGTACAACTTGTGATTCAGAAACGATATTTCTCATTACTGCGGTGTTGAATTTCAAGTTGAGCTCTAATTCGATATCATACATTAGAATTCGTTGTTCGGTCTGAATTCACGACCACTTATTAACCAAATATCTCCATAGCTCAGGGGACTTTTTTTTAAGAAACCGAGTTCAAAGTGTGCTTTAGCCGCATTTCCATACTTAAATAGGACACCCAACGTTACACGGAAATATTTTGCGCGAGTTTTGTAAAAGAAACGTCAAATTAAACGCGTGGCATTTTGGCTCATAACAACACTGAGTCAATCGGATGCAATGAATAAACTAAGCCGAGAAAAATTTTCTTCTCGAAAATAACAGCAATAGGAAATATGAAAACCTGTTTTAATCCACCTAGTGGTGTAATGATGCCTTTCTCATGTACATATAATATTGTGGTATTCTATTCTAAATTTTTCTCTTCGATTTTTGAAAGAAACAAAGAGATTGTTTATGCATAACATGTATGTTGCATCCGAAAAAATTTTAAGTGACGGTATACAATATTGTACCAGGATAGCAGGAATCGGTTTGTTTAGTTGTCTACTGATAACGACTATCGATTTGTGTAGTTTTGAGACCAGTTTAGAAAATTTTGACCGTTTTTTGTTTCGCCGGTTTAAGTGACGGTGTACAATATTGAACACACTTTACCCTATAATTCCGGAACCGGAAGTCGGATCCGGATGAAATTCAGGAATTCCGCATGAGACCACGAGACCTTTCATTTGAATCTAAGTTTGTGGAAATCGGTCAAACCATCGCTGAGAAAAGTGAGTGAGATCTATTTTGGTATATATGACCACTATTTCCTGTACTTCCGGAACCGGATACCGGGAACCAGGATAGTCGGAATCGGTTTGTTTAGTTGCCTACTGATAATGACTATCGATTTGTGTAGTTTTGAGACCAGTTTAGAAATTTTTTTACGTTTTTTGTTTCGCCGGTTTGAGTGACGGTGTACAATATTGAACACACTTTACCCTATAATTCCGGAACCGGAAGTCGGATCCGGATGAAATTCAGGAATTCCATATGGGACCGGAAGACCTTTCATTTGAATCTAAGTTTGTGGAAATCGGTCAAACCATCGCTGAGAAAAGTGAGTGAGATCTATTTTGGTATATATGACCACTATTTCCTGTACTTCCGGAACCGGATACCGGGAACCAGGATAGTCGGAATTGGTTTGTTTAGTTGCCTACTGATAATGACTATCGATTTGTGTAGTTTTGAGACCAGTTTAGAAATTTTTGTACGTTTTTTGTTTCGCCGGTTTAAGTGACGGTGTACAATATTGAACACACTTTACCCTATAATTCCGGAACCGGAAGTCGGATCCGGATGAAATTCAGAAATTCCGTATGGGACCACGAGACCTTTCATTTGAATCTAAGTTTGTCAAAATCGGTTCAGCCATCTCCGAGAAAACCTAGTGAGAACATCTTATTAATCCATCTAGTAGTGTGTTGACGCCTTTCTCTTGCCAATAAAATCCAATGAAGTCTTTTTTTACGCGGGGAGACGTACCGCGTAAAAAACCCTCGCAAAAAAAATGAAACGCGTTGATTCGGAAGTCCGCGTAAAAAAACAGCGTAACGAAAACTTAAAGTTTTTTTTTATGTCAAATGTCTTAGAAATGCATGCATCGTCCAGAATCAGGCGTAATCTAAAAAAAAACGTCCAGATCTGGTGTAATCTAAAAAAAACACACAAACACATATATATTTTCCGAACTCATCGAGCTGAGTCGGGTCTCCGAACGTCAAAATCGTGAAAATTCCACATGAGGAAAGCTGAATCGCGAGTAAATCGCAAGCAGGAAATGAGTGGTCAACTGTTTCAAACCTCTCCGTTCGAGATTATGATAAACTACTAATCGCTGCTCATCCTAAATACGTTTGCTTAGCAGTTTCGTGATAATTTTGGTTAACCGCAATCCACCCAAAATGGAACAACATTTTCTTAAGAAATGTAGCAACATGCAAAATGATTTCTGGCTAACAGTAATCGATTCGTGGAAGTTAGTTGCATGTCAGGAATTATTATTTTCTATTTGATACATTCATTTTTAGGGACAGTCTTTGAAGTAAAATAAATAATAAAGAAAAGTTGAGGCGAAACGACATTAAAGTGTTTTTTTTGCGACCAGTCACACTATCACCAATAGACTCTATTGTATGATTTCGTAAGGAGTAATGACATTTGATAGGATGAAATTATCACTTAAAGGCAAGTGTTTTTGTGTTCTTCTCCCACTGTGCATTGCATCGAGTAAAGTTATTTCATTTCAAGTAGACGTTGCAGTCAAAACTTGACCTGAATATAAATTTTCGAAATCGAAAAAAAAATTTTGATGCGAAAAGTCTTAGAATTGCATGAAACGTCGAGATTTAGTGTCATCTCCAAAAAAAGTCCCAGAAAGTCGAGTTTTTCAAATAAAATTTTTTTTTGAGATAACACTAAATCTCGACGTTTCATGCAATTTTAAGATTTTTGGCATAAAAAAAAATTTTCGATTTCGGAAATTTCTTGTACTCCCCCCTCTGGTGCTTTTTCAAGATCGAAAATTTTCAAACCTTAACCGCCGGGCAGCACCCCTTACGCATGTCCGATTTAGCTAAAATTTTGCATGAGGACATTTTTCGAGGTGCTTAAACTTCTGAACTATAGCGCTTTACGAAATTAGAGGTGATCCCAAAATATTGGCACCCTTATATGTATAAGAGCGGTAGAAATCAACGTGTTTTGTCGGTTACGTCACCTATACCATCATATCTCCAGAACCAAACGTCACAGCCGTTTGATCTTTGAACTTGATCAGTGGCCCAACAGTAGCTTCCAAACGAGCATAAGTTTGTTAAAATCGGTTCAGCCGTCTCTGAGAAAATTGAGCGCGTATAAATATCTTCTAAAAGTGCACACACATACACACACATAGACATTTTCCGATCTCGTCGAACTGAGTCGAATGGAATATAACACTATGGGTCTCCGAGGCTCCGTTCAAAAGTCGGTTTTTGCAGCAATTCTAATACCTTTCTATAGAGAAAGGCAAAACACTTGATATTAATATTGCAAACAATAAATTAATATTTTTTTCGGTAGCCGGCTGCCCAGATCAGCCAATATAACCAATTATTAATTTTAATAAATAATTAAAATAATAAAGCGGAAATAATACAGAATCAAGACGTGCGTAAAATCTGTTGACCTTTATTTGGTGATTTAAAATGATTTTATAACAACTGTTTAGAATATGTCAATGCAATGAATCAACTATTTTGTCTAGATCCTATTCACTCGTTTATTTTGTATCACGTAATTTCATTTATAAAGAGCTGTGAAATTTCGAATAAGAGCTGTGAATCAAGACTTCCCGGGACTTCCATATAGGATATTGTTGAAACGTTCACTCGAGAAGGCAGTGAGTTTAGTGGTGCATAAATTCTCTAACTAACCACAACACCGCCGATGATTAGTTTTTCCTTTACATGTGATTTCACATTTCATTCTTGTAGCAAAGCAAAAAAAATGAACCGAATAACTCGATCCCGTGGGAGTTTCCATTCCGTGAGACTCAGAGGAAAACCGAAAAGAAAACATACAAATCAAAGCATCAGTACATCGAAGAACAACCCATCAAGTCGCATTCGGTTACTCAAAGAATTGTTATTTCAATCGTGTTGTACAACATATCACCAAACACCATGCTGGCACAATGAATGTAACAACACCAAAGGCAACCCGAACGGGGCCTTCGGTGAATGAGACATCCTAAAAGGAGGGGGGGGGGGAGTCATTCTATTAGCTGGAGTGGTTTGTGCGGAGTGCGTGGGATAGTCCTCTCCAGACTGGCGATAGATCGGAAGACTCGATGCAAGACAAATGAATCAGATTCTGTCAGCGCGATGCTGCCAGTTGCATGTTTTGTGCGAAGAATCCGTGTTTGAAAACAGGTTCGCTGACGACAAGTCGTTGAAATGTCTTCCGGCTGACTCTATCGGGTATTGTGTTTCAGATTCAAATGTTTGTGTAGAATCCAACGATCGGTACGTTTTCCCAGCATTCAATTCTTCGGTGGCGACAAACTCAGTCGGATGATCCCTCTGGAAAGAATGATGATTTTTTGCCCAATTTAGTTGGCTTCTTGGGTTTTGACTTTCACTGCGTTATCTTAGTGCGTTGGACTCATAATCCCATGACGAAAGCTCCGGTAATGTTATCTCACTAATTATCTCATTATGTGCCCATCCCAAAAGCGGTTGATTCAGTGAGATAATGTTTTTCGAAAATATTTGAACACGAGTAACGAGATAAGCGCTAGAACAGAGTGGAAACATTTTCCGGCAGCCCGTTATCTGCAAGACTTTTTGTGAAACGAGTGAGTACAATACGACTATCTGCCACACTTAGTCATACGACACATCGCAGCCGTAGAGAACCGGTAAAGTCGACTACGTCACCAAAGCGCTTCGGGCAAATATATCCGCCTACGACAAATCATGATAAATGCGGGAATTATGCAAATGTTTACTACTCTTGACCAATTGATCTTGGGTGCTGCGTTTGACTCAAATAAAATTATACGTGATTTTGCACACCGGAATCAGTGCACTTTGCCCAATACCTTTCTTGGTAACCGGCGTCAGTTCATTCGACAGGTTTATGCAAATTGTTGCAATTTAATCGAAGAACCATTGAAGGACATACACGGCAGCGGGGCCGTTTGGATCAGCACTTTTAGATAACGATAACTACTGGTAAAGTGTGATAAATGTGTATGGCCAATTAGGATTGAACACTTAGGCAAAATCTTTGTAAAATAACAGTGACACGCAACGATTGAGTTCCACTTACCAAATTGCATTCAAATAACGATAGATATTTTCGTCATATTTTTTAACACTTGCGGTTACGGTTTGATATGTTATATAAATTTCATATATCAACAGCAGAAAAGGAACCAAAAGAGTGGTTTCACCAGAAATAACGATATTTTCAAAAAAAAAATGTTTTTTTTAATATTTTTTATATGACTGAAATTTGGCGCACGCATACTTAATTAGCATTAGCATTAGCATTAGCATTAGAGACCGCCCGTGTGTTGCTACTCCGTTATTGATCTAGACCAATTGAGATTGCAAAATGATTTTTTGAAGTAACATGTTTGGGAATAACACATTGTTTCACACTGTGCAAACTGTATTGAACCATGCATGCTGATCAATACCGACGCCGGCCACGTCCGAATGCAGATCTACTTGGGAGGGGAAGGATTGTTAGTTCGATGCATGTTGCTACTAGGAACCGAGGAATCCTCTGCATTCCCACATGCATCACAGGAGAGGATACTTTGTTAGTAAATGTTTTAATAATGTTATCATGTGTTTATTGCTCTGGGTAGCCGGCTACCAAGAATGTTTTAAAGTATTATCGTTTTATGTGTTATTTTGTGCTGGCAATATAATGCACGAAACAGTCAATCTCCGAAATTGACAAAACTCCGGACAGCCGGCTGTCGAGTATGCAGTCACTCGTTTATGCATCTACCTTTCGCGTTTTTTAGTCATGCAAAAAAACACATGCGGATTGATAAAAAAAAAGGTATCATCTCACTGCTAGGTGGATTAAGCACGTTTTTATAAATGAAACTACGTGATACAAAATAAACGAGCGAATAGGATTTAGACGAAAAAGTTGATTCATTGCATTGAAATATTCTAAACAGTTATTATAAAATCATTTTAAATCACCAAACAAAGGTCAACAGATTTCACACGCGTCTTGATTCTTTATTATTTCCGCTTTATTATTTTAATTATTTATTAAAATTATTAATTGGTTATATTAGTTGATCTGGGCAGCCGGCTACCGAGAAAAATATTAATTTACTGTTTGAAATATTAATATCAAGTGTTTTTACTATGTATTCAATATACCGATATATGTTAACTCTGTTATTAACTTTGTAATATAAACGGATTTGCGCAATGGTTGATTTTTATCATTCAATTTATAATCCTGAAAGACAATCAATAACATGAAAGAAGAAATCATTCCTAATAAAACTTTTCTCCGAAGCTAGACGGAAATTGATAGGTTGAATAAAGAGATGATTTAGTAAAATAGAGTAATCAGAAGTAAAACATTGAAAATATCTGATAACTGAAAGGAAAAGAAACTCCTGCAATTGTCGCCTTTTACGACATGGAAGCAGGACCCCAGTGGATCTATTCTTGGTTCATTTTTTTCCGCCGGATTCCACACGGCATCTAGGCTGGTACTGTCCGGAGAGAGCTAATAGGTACTATCAATCTCCTAGTGGACCCCAGCCCCTAATTTGGCGCACGCATACTTAATGACTAAAAAGACAATTTGCACCATCAGTTCACAATTTTGATCCTAGCCTTATTTTTGACAATGGCCTATGTTTGAGTTCAATGAAAATTTTTAAAAACAATGTTTTAGATAACTATTGGGGCTATATAGGGGAAGTGTACACTGTAAAAGAAAAGCTTTTTTTATATTTCTAAAACAATAACAAATGCGATTCTGAAACATTGTAAAAGAATATAATAAGACTCTAGACTTAAGAGTTTCTAATTTGTATAAAATTGAAATATCCGGACACAACAGGAAAATTCAAGTTCTCGATAAATTTTATATTATAACCGCTGTATCTCTTGAGCGGTAGTGCTTAGCAATTTTTTTTTTATTTGTCGTACTTTCAATTAATTGAATTGATTTTTAACACAAAGGGTGTAGCCGGGTTTTCATATAAAAACTGCCTCTAAACAGAAAAAAATTGATATACGCTGTTTGAAAGGGTTTATATTGAAGATGATTTTCCCAAAATTTTAACCCTTTAACTGCCATATTGGTGGAGTTAGGGTGGTTCTTCTGATTTTCATTTTATTTAAATTTTTCAAAAACCTCTTAGCAAAAATATTTGAAAAAAATCAGGAATATTTTATGAGTTTTGGGAAACCTTTCAGAACCTTTTTTTTTTCAGAATTTTTCAAACTGTATTTCATGTGAAAAAAAATGTTCAAAATTTTCGTAATTCGCTGTAATTTTTTCAAATTAAAAAAAAATGTGGACGGAAAAAAATAAATCATTCGGAAAACCATGCATCTCCATCAAATTGTCATCATCCGATGAAGACGTATGGTATTTAGCTCTGAAATCATATATCACATGCCCTTAGAACTAAATACCATGCGTTTCCATCTACAACTTGAGCTCAGGGCTTGAGTATTTACGTAATTAATAATGATAAAAGAATTTTATTCCTTATGTTATTCTCTACACGCTCGCCCGCCTGTGTCGATTTGCCAAGCAATGATGTAGGGAATGCATTAGTGAATATGTGTCCCAGCGGACGGTTGTAATTCGTTTCTAACTTCAACATCTTGCGGGATAGTCTGGAGGTTTCGAGGGTAGCTATTAGCAGTCCTAAGAAATACTATAAATCAGATACGAATGAAGCCGAAGCGCTTGCAGGAAGTCCCGAAGACCCAAAAAGAATGCATTAATTCGCATCGTCGACTTTCTATACAAACAACATATTCTTTCAAACTTAATATTTTAAGTTTTTTGCTATTTCCTGAAGAGGACCCTTTTATTAAACAGGTTCGGAAAATCGTATTGTTTTGTTGCTTTAATCGAAATATATATTAACTAAGAATGCATGAGAAACTGAGCTATGTATAAAAAATGAATTTCAAACGCTTTCGGAAATATAGTTCATTGAATTCACTCGCACTTAGTTGACTTCTTCTGGTGTTTTGTGGAGTATTTCTCTCATGTATCAGCTCAAGCCCGTTTATTATGCATCTAGATGTCGTCCCCAAACAGCTCAGACTATGACCACTCTTTGCCTTCATTTGATCGATCCACCTTGCTCGCTATGCTTGACTTTCTCTTGAGCCTTCCGAATCACATTCAAGAATCATTTTCAAATGTTTGACGTCTGTTATCCTGATGACATGCCCTGCCGATCGTAGCTGTCCAATTTCAGCTGTCCGTATGATAGGTGGATCTCCAAGCAGCGGTTGAAGACCGTGGTTTATACGTCGTTGATTAATTTCTTATGTAACGTATTACTTTTCTTGTATGCTTATCCGCGGTCATAAATGAATGAATACACGAGTTCATGAACCACCACGATATCGTAACCACGCACCATTATTCGAGTTAGAAGGTGTTATATTTTAAAGCCTTTCCCTCTCATACATTTTGTTTCAACGGATTTACTGTCAGTTTGATTAATCAGTCTTTATGAGCTTAAGCCGTTTGACTTAAGCTGTCTTGTTGAGCAATTTCAGGCAACTTGGCTACTCATATCATGTGATACAGAACGTCGACGAACATTTTACCTTAAAACTGGTAGTTTTTCAGATTTCGCTTGGTTTCGACTTTTCCTTGATTATGCGCTTGATATCTAGGAATACATTTTTCTGTAAAAGAACTATAATTTAGTTGTCCTTTAGAATTTTTACTAAATATAGTAACTATTAATTTTGAATACAATAAATGCAAAATAAATGTAAAATGACTTATCTGTTTATAAATAAAAACTTCAAAAATTTTTTGTTTTCACATGAAATAAAATTTTTTGTTTTCACATGAAATACATTTTGAAAAATTCTGAAAAAAATCAGAAAGGTTTCCCAAAACTCCTAAAATATTCCTGATTTTTTTCAATTTTTTTTTGCCAAAGAGGTTTTCGAAAAATTTAAATGAAATGAAAATCAGAAGAACCACCCTAACTCCACCAATATGGCAGTTAAAGGGTTAAAATTTTGGGAATTTTTATCTCCAATATAAACCTTTTCTAACAGCGTATATCAATTTTTTTCTGTTTGGGGGCACTTTTTATATGAAAACCCGGCTACACCCTTTATTCAGAATACTCCGGTTAGTTCAGAAAAGCGATATTTCATTTGAACTTGATCATTGGGTACTTTGGCGGACAGAATAAAAAACGCGTTTGGTCGATTACGTCACTTATACTATTATATTTCCTAATCTGGAAGTGACAACTACTTGATCTTCGAACTTGATTCACAACTCAATAGTAGCTATCAAACGAGGTTAAGCTTGTTGAAATCGGTACAACCATCACCGAGAAAATTGTGCGGAGAGAAAAAATTGTTCTTGTCGATTTACGTCACTTATACCAGTATATCTACGGAACAGTCACTGGATATTCAAACTTGATACATAATTCAATAGTAGAAATAAATGCGTTTTATCGGTTAAGTTACTCATGACTTTATATCTCCGGAACTGGAAGTGACAGCCAATTGATATTCGTACTTGATTCACAACCCAATAAAAGCTTTCAAATGACCTCAAGCTTGTTAAAATCGGTTGAGCCATCTTTGAGAAAATTGTGCGGAAAAAATCTTTTAAAAGGTACACACACAAAATCCTTCGCACGACTTTTTCACTTACTCCTTCCATTTTTGCTATCTTTTTCAGTGACAGTCCGCGTTCTGTGCACCATTTGTACACAATTTTTCGACGTTGTTCTGCTGAAAGTCTACGCATTTCGAAACAAACTAATGAAAACGAATAAACAACTGCACAAGTGGTTAGAGAAGAGTGTAAACAACAGGACGCAGCCATAAAAATTGACGGATTCTGAACCATTGAGAAATGGCTGCGGGTTTTGGTTGCGTCTATACTTTCTGGGACAGTCTTTAAGGTTAGCGCTTTAGTTAAGTCAATAAAATAAATATTAGAAACAACTTAAACGATTATAACATTCTTTTCATGAAAATTCATCTACATTCGTTGTTACAATCCTGTTGATTATTGATTTGATTGACGTCTTCGCTAAACGTATCTTCGCCAAACATTTGAGAGTAGTTACCATCCGAACCTCTTTAGCTGGGGATACAAAGGGACATGTGTCGGAAATACCCACATTACCAATGGAATGAGTCACTCTAGAACCTTCCCTTAGCAGTCAAACAAGCACCCCTTCAGCAAAAAAACAAAAACCTTTCCCTGATGGTAATTTGTGTGTGATACTAGCCGCTTTCGTTTTACGAGGTCATCGAGAAACAAATGCAACCCCTCTTTACTCGTATATTTGGAATGAATGAGATTGGTCATAAGAAGAGCACAGCAGCTGCGTGGGCGGTACTGAGTTCTCTATACTGTGTCCTTGCTGGGTTGTATGCAGTCGAAGTACAATATCAATTCAGCGTTATTACGCCATAAATATTCGTTCGGTGAACCTAATACAAAATAAAACTTCTGCAAGGGGAAAGGCTTCTGTTGAATGTTGATCCCTCTAGTTTATGCTGTAGTTGATTCAGAAACCGATACGAGCAACAAATTTTCCCTGTTCGAATAGCAGTTTGAAGGTTCGTATGCCAACAAACTGTGATGAAGGATTGAAACAAAAGCCTGTCGATTGTTGTCTGCTCCCTGGAGACAGAACACAATAGCATTCGTCCTCGTCTAGGTGCATTCTTGTACCGGCAAGCTGGCTATAAAACAGTGCACAAAAATCCTAGCAACAATGTGTGATTACCGACAGGATGTACGGGCTGAACGATGTCGAAACGATTACGAATCCATGTTTGAATATAGTTAGGCAGAGTTGTTCGCATACAGGCGGAGTCGTTGAGGAACGGGCCAGAGGGTGTACGTTTTTGTTTTGCATCCGCGGAATGAGGAATGCCGAATTTTTGTTATACTTGCAATTTCTCGACTGATAGTGAGCGACGTTTCGTGTAGTGTGCTGCAACACTATTGGTAAATGGGTTATTTATTCATCCATAGTCCACCGGATTGCCGGCAAAGTATATTGAAATTCGACTCTCTTCATTCTATTTTTTTTCAAATTTATGGACTCCCAGTAAACGACTGGTGAATTTTTACTGATTGAAGATTCACAAAATTATCATCACCAATGCAGAATGTTATATAAATAGCTCAATGTTTTAAAGAGTAGGTGGTTTAGGTTAGTTGTCCCCCAAATTTTTCGGTTGAATGCCTATTTTTGGTACATTATTCCTTGTACGGCCCACAAAACTAAAACTCTTAAAACTCTATGTCAATCCATACAGCCTTTTTACAGTTTCAAATCTGAAATAGAGACAAATAGAGAAAAACCTAGACTTTTTTTCAATCGTACAAAGTTGATTATTAATATTTCGTTTATTTTACCATACAAGGTTAAGGATCAAGTTTAAACCAAGTTTCCTGGTGTTAGAAATTTGTATATTACGTACTTCATATTTGATACGTATATCATAGATAAAAAACGAAGATCATACAATTTCTTGCTCTTACAATGGGTAGTATGGATAACAATTGATACAATAAAATTTATTTTCTAAGTAATGAAGGTGATTTTTTTTATAAAAGATAATTTTTATTTTTTTGTATTGGATCTCGAGGAGCTTCCATTTCCGTGGTATTGTTGTTGATTTCGTTGTTAGTTGCTGTAGATGCGCCTTGTTGTACATTGTTTGCAGTTGCTGGTTGGTTGGAGGGTAAGTTGTTAACTGCAGCTGGTGTACTTTGTTCTATAGGGGATGATGATGGATTCGTTGAAGGGGATGCTTCATTGTTGTTGGTGGCTGTCACAGGTGTACTGGGGTTGCTTGGGGTTGGTGTGAAGGAAGCACCCTTGTCCTTTGGTGTAGTTGCCTCCTTGTCCAGTTTATCACATGGGAAGATCATGCACACGCAATTCTATAGCACTAACTTCCATATACACTGGAATGTTGTACTTAATGTTTTCGTGATCCACATAGTGCACATTATTATTGTCTTTTACGAATTGAATTGCATCCAACTCTTTATAATTATTATTGCATTGAAGTTAATGCACACGTTTAATGTCAAGATGCATTTGCTCCTTAAGCAAACCTTCAAGTTCTCGTATCGAAGGTCGAATTTTGCACTGCCCGAAGTCAACAACAATTGTATTCTTTCGTGTCGGCGGTAGCTTTTGTTCGTTTGTTTCACTCATTTTCGAGGTCGTTCTATTGTTCACTACACAATACTGTACTTGGTTTCTTTCGTCCCGAACGTAAGCGCTTTGGTTTATCGACTGACTTGGATGAGATGTGAAAGAAAACTGAATAATGAAGGTGATGATTGTAGGTAACAATAGTTGTAGAACTTGTTCTGAACAAAAAAGAATATTGTAGATTATTTCTTGGAAGCAAATATTGATAAATATTGCAATGTTAACCAATAATATTAAATCGCGCATTCTAGCATGTTGATGTAAGGCCTCTGCTTTGAATATATGATATACGACATACCATTGAAAATCATTCCCGTTCCAAAATATCCATTTTACTCAATTACAAGCACAGTCAGTTTTTTCATCCCAAAATTTATATACATAAACAGGTTCATGTATGATCTTACACTTGAAGAAAAGCGTTCAGAATAATTTGACAAAACTGGTGCAGCTACTAGCTGATAACTGTGGTGGTGTGATATTTATTTTTCCATTACAGCATGGGACACTTACACTCATGTGATGCCGCCGATACAACACCTGCTGATTGCACCGAATTTTTATGTTCAGTGCAACCAGTTTATCAAAGACGCGTTTACAATTTAATTTCAAACATTCTATTTTTTTCAATAACATATGTTCAAAGAAAGGTAAAGCATGATTTAATATTGAAATATTAATTTCGATCAATATTTCGTCGATCAGTTTGCTCGACCTTCGATACGAGAACTTGAAGGTTTGCTTAAGGAGCAAATGCATCTTGACATTAAACGTGTGCATTTACTTCAATGCAATAAGACAAATAATGTTATTTACATCCAGTTTTACAAAGAGTTGGATGCAATTCAATTCGCAAAAGACAATAATAGTTAAGTGGAGCACGAGAACATTAAGTACAACATTCCAGTATATATGGAAGATAGTGCTATAGAAGTTCGTGTGCATGATCTTCCCTCAAGCGTCATCGATCCTTATATTCGTAAAACTATGTCACAATACGGAGAGATTCTCTCTATCGAAAAAGAAAAGTGGAAGAACTTTTTCCCCGGTATTCTAAATGGCGTACGTTTGTTAGGCATGCGTTTGAAGAGGCCTATACCTTCTTATGTAACTTTCGGTCAGGATACAAGAATCCCGTGCAAATCACTTGTTACCTTTGGATTGCGCTATACAATGCGTCGTTTTAAATCACAGTTTGAAATTCCAATAACTCATTACCTGATTAAAGTAATTTTGGAACTGCAAGACAAATCGAAGCTAGAAATTGTATGAAACCTTAAAATCATTCCTTTCAATCGAATAAGTATTCTTTGAGATGTAGAGGTGAGTTACTCTTTAAAATTTTTGTAATTATTTATGGTACTTCCAGAAACGGTATTCAGAGACCAGCATAATTCAGAATAGTTCGTCAATTAGTATGACAAGTAAATTTAAATAGTTTTGGGTTCAGCTTTCAAAATATCGTCATTTTCTATGACATTTCTATGAATATTAAAAACTCATTACCCTGTAATTCAAAATTGGAAGTCGGAATCTAATTAAATTCACAAATTTTGTATGGGACCATAGGTTTATTTTAATTTGAGCTTTTGTTTATTGGATTCGTTTTGGCCTGCTCTATTTCCGATCCTTCTGGAAATCGGTGTAGCATAAGTCAGTTAAATTCGCCTAGTAGGGTGTAAACCATTCCATTAGATTCGAATATTTTTGGAAATCAATGTAGCCAAGGATGGCTTTTATCGTATCAAAGAACGCTCACCAGCAACTCTTCACACGATTGAATCAGTGCCATCAAAGAGAGACGAATATCATCGCAACGACAAAAACCCGGCATGGCTCATTTAACATAGAATAGACACCAGAGCGAGAGCGAATTTCTCTCGATGACATTTCTGTGAATCAAAGGTTAGCACGCTGCTGTGGGGATCCTCTCTGAAGCAACAAACGGTCGCTTATTCTCGTTTCGCGATCCGATTCTACATAGGCAGTTGATAATTGCTTGTTGATATAAGACTTTGTATAAGTTGTGTCTATGAAAATGTCTGTGAATGCTCCACACAAGGGTTTTCAAATATTGCAACCTAGTATGAGAATCATCAAGTTGAATCATCGATTCGATTTTCTGCGATAATTGTCAACTTGCGATTCTCTCTTGGGAAATTCCACACAGCAACGATCGTTATCCAACTGTAATTTTTTTTAAGAGCCGTGAAATACTCAGAGTATGAAGTTAAACGAAGAAATGTAGAAAAATTCGCTCGCGGTTCATGCATTGAGAGACTCGAGTTCTTGTAGCATCTTCTACCGGATTGAAAACGTTGTATACAATATAGATAGCAATATAGCAGCTTCTGTCAAATTTTCGGCAATCACCAACACTGAATGTAGCCATCTTGGAGAAATCGTAGTGCGTTCCAAATAAAATTGTTCGGTACCTTCCTGGATCGAAAACCGAATACCGGTTTAAACTGAAATGAGTTTATTTGGTCACCGACTCTCAAAATCTGTGAAACCGATCTAAGGGACCGTTCATATAAGTCTGAGTTTTTAGAAATCAGTTAAGCCATGTCCGAGAAAAATAATGAAATTATTTTTCACACACAAATATGCTTTCTCGACGAACTTCTACGAATGGTACAAGGGTGTAAGAAGTTGTGTTTTTTCAGCAATATTTGCTGCAAGCAGTACAAATTAATATAAATATAAAATTGTTTAAAATTTGAAAATACTGCCCTTTTTATAATACATACGTCATATTTGAACGATTATGTTGCCAAAAACGAACCGTGCTAAGATTGAAACGTCATGGAAAAGAGTGCTCTGCATATTCTTTTAGGTGCTTAAACAATTGCATAAAACAGTATTGAAAATCGTGTTTCACTTTGTTCCGAAACATCGCTTTATCATCAAGTGTGTAAAACTCGTACTACTGGAATAAGGGAATATGTTGCTTACACAAAAAATCGATATCTCCGTTTGAAATGAATGGATTTCAACAATCCAAAGCTTGTTAGATAACTATTACCGTGCGGAATCTAAGTCTAAGAACATATTCTGTTTTTAAGGTCAATTGTGACAGGTATTGTCGAAAAGCTGAAAATTTTGACATAAAACTTCGTGTAACTCAAAAAGTAAAAATCGAATCTCAAAAACATTCAATAGCGTTTTTTGCAATGACTGAGTGGAAACATATATTGGGGAAATCAAATGAATGAGAAACATACAGAAAAGATTATTTTTTGGAAAAAGATACGCTCAGAGACAGGACTCGAGCCTGCGCTCTTATGCAATCCGTGCAAACGCGCTACCATTTCATTTTTCCTGGTTTCGATTATAGAGGTTTTAACCTTAAGGTCATTCGCCTCTTCGGGCCAGAAAAACTTTCCGACCCTATGTGCGGGGTTGGGAATCGAACCCAGGAGGGCTGTGCGAAAGACATCGACTTACCCATCACACTATACCCGCCCCGGCTATCATTTCATCTTTCCTGTGAGTTTTTGATTCATTTGTCTTCTCCAATATATGTTTCCATCCAGACATTGCAAAAACTGAACTTATCGGTCCAGTCATCTCGGAGATCCCGACCTCTTTGTTGACAACACACATACTGACCCACACACATACACACGCTTGTTTTAGGAGAGATGCTTTGTTAACCTTATATGAATTTAGTGAAACACTCGAAAACATATTCAGCAACATTTTCAAAACCACCGTAACTAATAAGGAACAAACTAGCAAAAAAATGAATCACTGGGTGTCGATTTGTTTTCATGATTATTTAAGCAGGGTGTTTCGTTAACTCCATATGAACTTATCGTAAAAAAGAACAACAAATTCAAAACCATCGTTACTAATTAGTAACTAATGTCTGCCAACTAATGTTGAATTTTTATACTTATCCAACAGAATTTAGCTCGCCATCACAATACTTTCGTTCATTTTTTTGAAAAGGAAAAATACTCGTCGGAAGTATTCTTTATGGATTGCAGATGGCTTGAAAAAATTTCATCATTCTTCACTAAAATAACAAATCCTTTTTGCTGTATGCTTAAGATACAAACGAAACCGTCGGATACCACCCTATCGATTGCCAAGAAACTAGGTTAAATTGTTCCACCGAACGAATCCGATTGAACGATTGAAATCACCGGTTTTGTAGGACAGAGCAGTAATCCTTCCATTAAAAGAAAACTACTCACCTCCACTGCCGCATAACCGTCATCCGAATAACCTCTACCGGCAGCTCATGGTGCTGCCGCCACCGAACCCCGCCTCCGGTGATCAGGGTGTTGTAGTTCCGTTGCTGGTTCGGCTGTTGCTGCTGCATGGATTGCGTCTGCCGGTAGATCGACTCCCTACGCCATTCTTCACCTTGCCGCCGTATCGATTCGGTATCAAAACAGTGACGCATGGCAATCTACTGGTAGATTCGCAGTTTTACGTACGAAACACTTGGCACTTTGCACAAACACAAACATGAAATGAACGGACCCCGCACCGACCGATGGCCCAGGGGTTGACTCACCTTACCACCCCGTTTCCACTTAGACTAGACAGCGATTATTGATTTTACAACTGACACATACGAAGCAGCACGCCTCCTGTACACTCGAAAAACAAAACACAACTCTGCGGAGGCACGAGACTAGTGGCACGCTAGTGCTGCGGTGATTATGTGACCTCCACAAACCTAAATTTGGAAGGATCCACTTGGATCAACTGCCGGAAGTACAAAGCTTGGCGATTTTGACACTCACTGCTCATGAAACCAAAACCACATACGTACTTGAAATCACTTGATACATTTTCTGATCACCAATTGAAACACTTTTGGAAATCAATTCCATGCCAATATTCACACGATGGCACTCCTGAAATGTGCAATCCTGCCAACTTCCGAAATACTACTGAGGGCTAGGACCGGAAAAAGCATACTCCCAATTTTTGTTTGAGTGTTCTATTCTATTTTCGACTTTTTATGGAGCGAGTTCCCATCCAATCCCCGGTTGCTTCTTCCTGCTCCGGAGTTTCGCATGAGTAAGAGACCCATGGCAGGATGAGGTCCTCGGTAGCGGGAAAAAGCCTAACACATTACCACGGCAACGACGACAACGACGACGACCGTCGACTATTTTTGATCAAGCTCAGGTTCGTTATATTTATATCTGTGTATGTATAACAAACCTTTAGTTGGAAACAGGCTTCAACGGCGGTATCTTGCACACGTGCTGCAGGACTCTACTACTGTATGAATAATAAAAAGCGGCTATTTTCACTCCGGCCGTCAGTTCGAAGGAATACGGAATGAACTGATACTGTTCGTGCATAGGAAAAAAAATAACCCCACTCCAAATGCTGCTTTGTTTTCATGGTGCCTCAGGTTTCTTTAAAATTTTCGACTGCCTACCATCGGCGACTGATAGTGTGTGGCCGGATGGTAGAAATGATAGGACTAACGATTATGTTGGTAGGGCGTCGGTGCTTGTAGAGCATTGCTAGTAATTAGAGTTGGGGCTTCGATCTGACAGAATATCATAAATCATGAATTGTATTTTCATTATACCCATAACAATACAATATAGTCATAGCCCCTTTTCAATGATGCATTTTTCCATAGCACTCAGGTCTTGTAACAATAACGCTCCTGGGTTGGACAGAATTAAATTCAACTTGGTGTAGAATCTGTCCGACCTTTCAAAAAGACGTTTGTTGGAATTGTTCAACAAGTTTCTTGAGCAAAATATTGTTTCACCTGACCTGACCTGAAAGTTATCGCCATTCAAAAGTCGGGGAAACCAGCTTCCGATCACAACTCATATAGACCCATTGCAATGTTATCCTGCATCAGAAAATTGTTCGAAAAAATGATTCTTCGACGTCTCGACACTTGGGTCGAGACGAACGGTTTGTTGTCAGATACTCAGGTTGGCTTCCGTAGAAATAAAAGGACGAATGATTGCCTTGCATTACTTTCGTCTGACATTCAAATTGCCTTCGTTCAAAAACAAACAAATGGCATCTGTATTTTTAGACATTGAAGGTGCATTTGATTCAGTTTCCATTGATGTTCTTTCAGACAAGCTCCACCAACATGGACTTCCAGCGGTTATAAATAATTATTAGAACAACCTTTCGTCAAAGAAGTGCATGTTTTTTTTCACATGGCGATTTGGCAACATTCAGAATTAGCTACATGGGTCTCCCGCAAGGCTCATGCCTCAGTCCGCTCTTCTATATTTTTTACGTGAATGGCATTGACAGCTGTCTAGTAACCCCATGTACACGGAGACAATTGGCGGATGATGGCGTGGTTTCAGTTACTGGACCCAAATCTATTGATCTGCAAAAACCATTGCAAGATACCTTAGATAACTTGTTCGTTTGGGCTGTTCATCTGGCTATCGAATTCTCTGAAAAAAAAAACAGAGCTGGTCGTCTTTTCAAGAAAGCATGATCCCGCGTAGCTTCAGCTTCATATGATGGTTTTGACTTTCAAATACCTTGGAGTGTGGTTTGATTCCAAATGCACGTGGGGAGGACACATTAGGTATCTGATAACAAAATGCCAACAAAGAGCAAATTTTCTTCGAACAATAACAGGATCTTGTTGGGGTGCTCATCCGGAAGATCTAATAAAACTGTATCAGACAACGATACTTTCAGTGATGGAATATGGATGCGTTTGCTTTCGTTCCGCTGCAAACTCTCATATTATCAAACTTGAGCGAATTCAGTATCGTTGTTTGCGAATTGCTTTAGGCTGCATGCATTCGACACATACCATGAGACTCGAAGTTCAGGCGGGAGTTCTTCCATCGAAAGAGCGTTTTTGGGAGCTTTCATCGCGACTGCTATGTATGTACGATGTGAGGTACTGAATCTCCTGGTTATTAATAACTTCGAAAAGTTAGTTGAGCTTCAATACCAAACAAGAGTCATGACAGTATATGTTAACCATATGTCATAGGAAATCGACACTTCAAGATATATTTCTATCCGTGACAGCCTCCTAAATGTCCCTGACTCAACTTTATTTTTTGACACATCCATGCAGCGCGAAGTGTGTGGAATTCCGGATATAATAATAAAATATTTTCAAGTAAGTTCAGGCATATTGACTCTGAGAAAATGTTTTTCACGGGCGGATCACGAATTGAAGAGGCTACTGGGTTTGGTATATTCAACAATTATGTTTCGGCTTCATTTAGGCTTCAAGAACCTGCATCTGTTTATATAGCAGAGTTAGCAGTTCATTATAGTTTGAGTGTAATCGTCACATTATCTCCAAACCATTATTTTCTCATCACAGATAGCCTGAGTGCAATTGAAGCCATTCGCTCTAACGCTTCCGGCAAAAAATTAACCGTTTTTGTTGGACAAAATAAAACAATGCCTGAACGACGTTTTGAAAAATAGTTCATAATCACAATAATTTGGGTCCCGGCTCATTGCCTCATTCCAGGCAATGAAAGAGCCGATATTTTAGCCAAACGTGCTGCTATTGAGGGTGAAATTTATGAGAGACCGATTGCTTTCAACGTATTCTATAGCGCGTCGCGCCAAAGAACACTGGCAAGCTTCTTGGGATAAAGTTGATCTGGGTCGGTGGATGCACTCAATTATTCCTAAAATATAGACAAAGGTATGGATGTGAGTAGGGAGTGCATTCGTGTGAGGTCCAGACTCATGTCCAATCACTACACGTTAGATGCACATCTTCTTCGTATTGGACTTTCCGAGACTAATCATTGTGCTTGTGGCGAAGGTTATCGCGATATTGATCATGTCGTTTGGACATGCGTGGAGTATCGTGATGTCAGATCTCAACTAATAAATTCCTTGCGTACCCAAGGTAGACCTTCCATTGTCCCAGTTCGCGACATTCTTGCTTGTCGTGACCTTGCTTATACGAAACTTCTTTATCATTTCATTAAGCCCATTGGAGTTCCAATTTAAATTTTATTTTATGTTGGTCCCCTTTCTCTTCCATGAGTTCAACTAATAGCCAGCTACATTAAATGAAAAAAGATGATGAACTGATACAAACAAACCTAAATAGTTATAAGATCATGTACAACATAAATGTATTTTATTCAATGTAATTTATAATAGCAAATCGCTTGATAGAAACAGTGTTTAGATTAACTAATAAATACCAAACATACTAATATGAAATTCGAAATGTATTAGCTTTAAAGTACATGTATATTGCCTATGAAATAAATGTATTTATGAAAAAAAAAATACAATATAGACAACTACGAAAATTGAAAATGTGATTTATGAAAAAGTATTCAACGGATGGTAAGCTAAAACTGGAAAATCTGTTTAAATACGTGGAACTGATCTGCTTTTCAGTTACCTAGGACATACCCGAAACGCAGATGACATTTCGAAAGGTATAAAATCGTATCGTATCGTATACAATTTACGTTAATTGATCAATCTCTACTCTTTCATTAACTGCGTGAATTTAATTTTGACACATTTGACGTTCGTTCATGTCGGTTATGTTAAATACATTCAAAAGAGAGATATGCTTTATCACTATCTGTTAGAACAGTATGCTTAGAACGACTTTTTTCCCGCTATCCTGGCCAATTGTCCTGGGAAAATGAAGTCGAAACAAGAGGAACAACGCGGTAAAATCGTGTTCTCTTATCGCGAAAATCCGAACAACTCGCACACTAAGTTGGCAAATTTGTTGAAAGCGGCCAAATCGACCAAAGTAATAAAAGTGTTCGACGGTCAGGAAGGCTGTATCGGAGGAAAATCGAAAACTGGAGGCCACAAAAACGTCAAAAAGACCGACCATTTGTTTCAAGCGAAACCTTGACCACTCCATCGGAGACGTCACAAGCCTGTGTCGTGTAAGTCATGCATTTAGCTAAAAAAACGACCCGAACTGTCGACTTACGAAAAGGTGATGAGTCCAAATCGCAGTGAGAAGTAAAACACATTTTTGACTGACCATAGTACTATCGCGGAAGCTGTACATGACGATGCAAACGAAGTTTGATTGCGTGGTACAGGATGATCACACTTGCGTCAAGAAATACTCTCAACATACTCCTAGATAGGAACATTAAACGGTAACGGTAGTGGTAGATATTTTCAAACACAATAAAAAACCTGATGAGGTTGACTTTATATACCTGTGATTTGACTAGTGCTATTTTCTTTGCGACCGGAATGTGCAGAAGTGCCTGAAAAACACATAAGTGCCCCGGGTTGGCGGTTCAATGCACAGGGCGTTGGTCTTACAAACCAGTTGTCGTATGTTCGAGCCCCGACCTGGAAGGTTTCGTTGTGTCAGTAGAATCGTAGCACTAGCCATGCAATGGTTCTGTACACTCTGCTGCGAAGTCTGGCGAAACAGAAGGTCAAAATTCACTACAGGAATGTAACACCAAGGCTTTGCTTTTGCCTTTTATCAAACAACATACTGTTGTCATTAGGGGGAAAAAGGCACGGATTGGTATGCGGCTATCAATGTTCTCGTACTGCCCCTCTCAGCAAATCAGAGTTCAGCCTAAAAGAAAAATATTGGGCTAGCTTCCATTATCCATCAGCCAGTGGACAGAAAATTTCGTCTACCTCATCTTACAGTCAAGATTTGGTGCCATCCGACTATCATTTGAACGGCTGAATGCAAAAATCGAATTTGTGCCGTCAGTTTTGTCAACTATGAGAAAATCAAGTGAGTTCCGCTTGGAGTTTTTGACCCCTATTTTCGATACTTCCGGAACCGTGAACTGGGAACCGGTATAACCGAAGTCGGTTCCTATGACCAGCAACTAACCTAACCTACAAATTGAAATAGTTTAGAGCCAAATTCAAAAGATTTCTTTCCATTTTTGCATCGGCACTATAAATAAGGGTTTGTTATTTTAAACACACTCCACTGTGTTACTCCGGATCCGGATGAAATTTATTAGCATCCTATGAAACCTTTAATTACAGCTTGAGTTTGTGAAAATCGGTACAACCATCTCTAAGAAAAATGAGTGACATTAACACAATTTTTGCTAGTCGATTGCTTATTCGGTAACATTAACGGAACCGAAATTAGTAGCGATAATATATTCGAATTCGATCGTTGAACCCTCTCTGAGAAAATACAAGGCTAATAGAAAAAGAACGACTTGTTGGTTATTTATACGGTTATATCTTCGGAACAAGAAGTGTTCACCAAGTGCATTGTGAATTTGTCTACCCACTTGATAGTAGCTGTGAAACGCGTCTAAAATTTTAGAAATCGGGTCAGGTTTCTTCGAGAAAAATTGGCGTATTGAAAAAACTGCGACTTGTCGGTTGCGTTAATTATAAGATTTTATCTCCGAACCGGAAATGTTTGCCAGAACCCCTTCGAACTCGATCAATGACATCATAGTAGCTCTAAGATACACCTAAGTTTAACGAAATTCGATAAAACTGAGCCGATAAATAAGTGTGTTTCGTCGTTTCCGCCACTTATACCGTTATATCGCCGGAACTAGAAGTGATAGCCATTTGATTTTCGAAATTGATTAACGAACAATTAGGACCTTGTAAACGTTCCTAAACTTTTCAACAAGTTGCTCAAAAATATTCGATAAAATAGAGCGAAAACTAAATCCTTTGAAACACACACATACACATCTCATAAAACTGAGTCGAATGAAATGTAACATTCATAATCAAATTGACGATTTGAACATACAAAGCTTTAAGTGTAAGTAAAAGTTCTGAGGTCTTGTATAAAAGAGCTTTGACTGCTCTGAGTTCACCTGTTCGAACCAGAAAAAGTTTCTGTTTCTATGTGTGGGATTGGAAATCGAACCCAAGCAGGCTTCTTGAAAGGCATCCACTTACCCATTTTGCTATACCCGTACCTTTTGTTCTGAGATTGTGAACTACAGTATTTTAGGAATTTTCTGATCTGTCATCTTTTGATCGTCGTAGTAGTCTTCCAACTCAAGTCAACGCAAGCTTCATTGTAAATATTACCAGTAAATATTGAAATATTTTAAAATCATAAATTTAAATTTCCTTTTTCAACTTTTTCATTTGAACAATATAAAAAACCTTTCGCCTTTCTTCACAAACTCGAATTTTCTACGGGTACATTATCCTAGTTTGACGTGAATTTTGCCGTCAATGTTCAATTTCGCAACAGTTTATCGTTAACACATTCTGCGGCTCTGTGGTTTTTCACTCAACAGCCTTGAAATTGTATTCATACTGGTTATGCAATCGTAAATATATGGTAAGATGATGCCAAGAAACGACAATTTACGGGCTCTTTTCGCTCACTGGGACACTGCACAGCACAATCCTAGCACTACTACGTGGCCTATAAAGTAGTCTACTTTGTAGCAAACGAAGAAGTTGACATCCTTCACCCCATCAAACTTCCGTCCGGTTGGAAACCGAAAACGACGATTACGAACGTAAAGAGTACGGTTGGGAGGGTAGCGTATTCGCCGGAAAATGGCAGGCGGAAAACGACTTTTCCTTCGCGATTAGGTTCTGTCGACCAGACGAGCAATGCCATTTCCTTGACTGAATAGAATGTGATGGTTTTTGCAGTTGAGTTGTTGCTTAGGAACAGTCACAGGAACGGCAGCCAGCTACCCCGGAAGGAGAGAGAGAGAATGACCTGATTCCTGAACTAATCAGGATACGAATGACAGATGTCGATTTAGAAGTGGTTTGATAGTTTATGACAGATTTTCAATATATTTTCTGTATTTCAAATCTTAGATTTTTTTCTCAGATCTATGAAGTCGTATGAAGTTCAATTGAGGTCAGATGAATACCGGTAGTCTCGATTAGGAAATGTTGGAAATTTTATTTAAAATTATGTTGGAATTCAAAATTTGGTATCCAAATTACCCACAAAGCTTTTTTTTTTAAACGAGGGAAAATGGACACTATAAAAATGCTTAATTTCGGAAATTTACGTGAAATTTTACTTTCGTTCGTATAAAATATCGAAAAACTAGAAAATAAATTTGCATTAAGGTCAGGTTCCTCCAACATACTTTAATTAATTCAATTTCAAACATATTGTTTGGAAATTATTCAAAATAAAATATTACACATAAAAGTACAACTACTTGAAAAACCCAAGTTGAAAATACCTTATGATCAAAAAAGAACCGGAATTTTCATTTTAAAATTCCCGCGCTTGTCCAATCGGTAAACTTTTATTCTCTCAACGTTGGCAACACTTTTATACACATTCTGTCAAATTTTGACGCATATCGTACGATTAGTTTTTGTTTGGCGTCTATACAAAGAAGTTGAAAAATTTTCGTGTGGCGATTTTTATAATGGATGAAAATTTAGAACAACGTGCGTGCATCAAATTTTGTGTTGCAAATGGATTTAAGTGTTCCGAAACGTTGAAAATGTTAGAAAAGGCCTTTGGTGAATCGTGTCTAGGAAAAACACAGGCATACGAGTGGTATAAACGCTTCAAAGGTGGTCGTACAAGCTTGGATAATGATGAGATCCCTGGCCGCCCAACAACATCTGTTACTGAAGAAAACATTGAATCGGCGAAGCAAATCGTGTTGCAAAATCGTTCTGTACCGATTAGAGAGATTGCTGTCTTATGGATCAGCCGAACACATTTTAACTGATGTTTTGGGTTTGAAACGCGTCGCTTCTCTGCTGGTGCCAAAAAAGCTGAATTTCATTCAAAAACAGCGTCGTGTTAATGTTTCCAAAGAGATGATTTCCAACGCAGATAGTGACCCCACATTCATCGAATGCATCATAACTGGTGATGAGGTATGGATCTATGAATATGACGTCGAAACCGCACAACAATCGACCGAATGGCGCTTCGAAGGCGAGCCGTTGTTCTAAATTTTCATCCATTATAAAAATCGCCACACGAAAATTTTTCAACTTCTTTGTATAGACGCCAAACAAAAACTAATCGTACGATATGCGTCAAAATTTGACAAAATGTGTATAAAAGTGTTGCCAACGTTGAGAGAATAAAAGTTTACCGATTGGATAAGCGCGGTAATTTTAAAATGAAAATTCCGGTTCTTTTTTGATCATAAGGTATGTGATTTAGAGATAAAGACGTTTGGTCGCGCACCGTCCTTAATTTTTTTTCTGCTTCTCGGCCGCGCGCATCTAGGGGAGTAATTCTACATTTTTTTCTAGAAGTATTTGCTAGTAATTAATAGGATTTTTTAAAAGATTTTTTGAAAACTGTTTCGCCGCGTAACCTCGGAAACTCGCATAAAAAGTATTAGAAATTCACTCAAAAAATCACATAATTTTAGAAATTTTCTTAAAAACAACATAATTTTAAAACTTTGAAAAAATGTTTGATATTACGCAATCTTGAAATTTGTTACCACACCTGAAGTTCCACAGGAAAGTAACTTGTGGGGTTCCTCAACATACTTTAATCACTTATCGAAACACCGATGTATCGTACAGTTTCGAACGTACACAATTACAGACATACTCCGCCTTTCAAGCAAGCGTGTAAATTTAAATGTTCTAGCACTTAACAATATGTCAGAATGCATTGAATATAAGTTTTTTTTTTTCTTTTTTTTTTTTTTTTTGTTTCAATAATAGAGGCTTTAACATTAATGTCATTCGCCTCTCCGGGCCAGAAAAACTTTCTGACCCTATGTGCGGGGTTGGGAATCGAACCCAGGCAGGCTGCGTGAAAGGCATCGACTTACCCATCACGCTATACCCGTCCCCGAATATAAGTTAGATCTACTGTAAAATTTAGTCTTTTTTTACGCTCATATATGTCGGTCTCAGAAGATATAAATTTACACGATTTTTTCAAGGTATGTTGTTTCTCCGAATTTTGAGACTTAATTCTATCGGAAACATACGGAAAATATTGCTATTAAACGAGCACCGATAGGCATTCAATATTTGATCTCTGATACCATGAACAGTATGAATAAAATGTAATAGACATGGGTCGAATCGAGATTTTGATTGAACACCTTCATCGATGCAAATCTAAATTGGATTGCATTAAATTTTCAATGAATATAATTGTTTCTTTCAATTAACGCTTAGTTTGCAATTGAATTCTATTGAAACCTACAGAATTGTAAAGTAATTTTATGTTTAATTACCTGCTCTGTGTAATTACCTAATATGTGCATGAAAATAGATGTAAATTCACAAAATATTTTTATCTGTGTAGTTCACCGAGATACTTTCTAAGCCGTTTTTATTGCGGATTTAATCCAATCCCGAACTGCGGCTGAACTCTTTCCTCAGAATCCCTCATGCTAGTATAAAATATGGATGTATTAAACCATTCTCTAGTATGTGTCGATTATTCAACGTTTGTTCATATGTATTAGATTTTCATTCATCACACAACACTGTAAAAAACTTAAATTTTTCACCAGCCTGCTTTTGTTGTGAATTGCTTACTGGGAAATTGTAAATATATAGAGAATTTAGTATGAGAGATTAGTTTACGATAATGTGTAAGATGTATCATTTAGAGAAATGAAATCTGTTGGTGCAAAAGATGAGAAGGTTTATGCTTGCTGAAGTAGAAATAAAATATCAGCTCCACTGGGTTTTCCCTTGCTACTAAATAAATAAATAAACAGTTGAATCGGTATGAATAAAAGTAGTTTTTACTACAGTTTCTCGCTAGGTAGCTCTAGAGGTTGCTAACATTCAGAAGAGAAGAATGAACAATTGAATTCATCACCACAAGAAAACCTGTTTGCCAACAGTAGAGATTTAATAAAAACCAAATTTCGCTTTCCATCACGAAACTATCGTCGTTGAGTGATTTTAATTTCTGTGTCTTTATTATCTTCTATTGCAGCTTAACTCTTAGTGATGGTTTGGTATGAATAATGTGAATAAAGTGAAAATAGGTGCAGCCATATCTTAGAAAAATTAGAGACCTTTTTTGACACACTCAGACATTGCTCAGCTCGACGAACTGAGTCGAATGGTATAGTCTAATTTTTACTAGTCGATTTTTCGAGTGATTGCATAAACTCGTGGTATGAGAAAGGTAAAAACTCAAGTAAGTTCAAAGAAGTTAACTTTTTAATGTGGAACACATTTTTGTTTTCTATATAGGCGTGCAAACTAGAAACTCAAGAAAAATACACGTAGAAATGTGGTCAGGTTTTGAACAATTACAGCTCAGTCAATTTTATATAAATTATTAATATTATGTCACCATTTGATTGGATATATTTCTACGTATTGATTCGAATGTTCATAGCCATGTATTTTTAATTGTGTATCATTGAAATGTTGATTAATAGCTAGCAGTGTCCTATTTTGTTTGCGAAAAATCTCCGGCATACTGGATTTCCCTGCCATAGTCGACGGTTTTGAAGGAGTAAGCGATATATCGAAGGGAAAGCATTGCTCTGATTGGTCAATCGATGCTAAAGCGCAGCTGCTGGAAACACGCGAATCTATAAATATAAGCAAAATTATAGCTAACGTTTCAGTCCATGAGTAGCATGCTAGGGGTAGGTTGTTGCTAGACAGCAAGACAAAAAGTGCCATAAAACGATTTGAAGCTTTAATGTGTATGCTTTGATCTTGTGTCATGCAAGTTCGAATGAAATTCCATGTTATGCCATTTCGCCTGAGAAATTGACAACTACCCCAGGGTAAATTTGGAGTGCATTAGATAAATTTCCAATTTATATAAGATGAACTCGATTGATAATAAGAAACTCGCTTCAACCGAAATCGTAGAATGGTTGTAATGGTAGAGAAACGCTATAAAAATCACTGCTTGCATACAAAACTTGAACACAAGTTTGGAGAAGAGAAGCTTAAATATCGATATCCGTATCGAAAGCTTAAATATCGATATCTGTATCGTATACAAACATATAATTGCATACATTTGGGCTATTGGTTCAATTTTGTCGGCTACAAAACAAATACAAATCACGACAAATAAAGTCTATATTCTGGGTTCGCGTGTTCGGTTTTGGTTCCTAATAAAGTTCAATCTAAGCAGACTCTCATGCATTTGAGAATTCAAAAGTGTGACGATTGATTGAACTGTTTGATTGCAGATCATTAGAAATTTTGGTTGCCTTGTTCCACATCAATGGCTCGAACAACCCCATGGGGCTGATCCTTGTAGTTTTAGTACTTTTTCTGCTTCGTTTGACTGCGATTTTGGAATGCTCATATTCAAAAATAGATTGTACTACATGGTCATTTAGGGGTTAGCCTATTTTGTGCATAGGACACATAACCGATTTATATACTTTATGTTTCGTCTTTGACTCGTCAGTACATAACAGTTTACATAATTGTACTACATGTTTGTATTTGTTTTTGTTCATACCAACAATATCGTTTACTCCGCGGACGTAGTTTTGGGGAAGGTGCTACAAACATCAAACTATAGTACATTTTATTCATACGATCCCATAAGTTAAAACGAATCAAAAACTGTAATCTATACGGAACAAAATTAACTTTTCGGATGTGCTGCAACGACCGTATACTCGGTATGATAGTACTAGAAAAATATCTCTCATTTTCTCGGCAGCCGACTGTCCAGATATATGAATAAAATCTATGCTTTTTGTCGATAGTCAGCTAACCAGAGACTATTTGGTAGAAATAGGGAAAGAATATTTCAGAATAATAGTAATCAAAGGAGAGCGAGGATGTGACGATTTAGAACGGATCTAGGGTCATTTAAGCAAGCAGAAATTTTTCAGTAACTTAACTTTTACCTTCTACCAGAGGTGTCGAACTTAAGCATCTCATCATTGCAAATCACCCGGTTTCGGTATGCCGGAAAGTAACGATTTATTATCCAAACTTAACTATTTATTAACCGAACCATACGAGAAATTGAAATGAATATTGACTATTATATTAATTCGTTAAAAATCTGTGGAATATTCAGAACTGAGCATTCTATTATAGATTGATGTCCGATGTAACCAATCAGATGCTAATAATTCATGAGTGAAGAAATCATAGTTGTATTCGACAAGAAGTGTCGAACTAAAGATCCACCTCCCAATCGACCTTCGTTCGGACCTCACCATCGCCAGTTCAGATCAATGAATTCTGGTATTATTAGAATTAGTACATAGAAGGAGAAAAACTTCATCAATCCCAGATTCGATCGTTCTTTGAGTAATCTTGCGTCTTGTTTCGATCAAAATAGGTGTTTTTCGGATAACAATATCCAGATTCGATTCGATAATAGTAATTTCTAGGAGTAAATAATAGACATCTTTCATAATAACAGATCGGCTGAAAAGTTCGTATCGTTTCTATGAGAGGGCGCCACTAGAATTAAATCCATACCATTTTCAGTTAGTACCAACCTGTATGAATTTGACAGCTGTCTGATTATTAGTTTGTGAGATATTGCATTTTGAGTGAAGCTACTTTTGTTATTGTGGAAAAAATGGAAAAAAAGGAATTTCGTGTGTTGATGAAACACTACTTTTTGATGAAAAAAAGTGCCGCCGATACCAAAAAATGGCTTGATGAGTGTTATCCAGACTCTGCTCCGGGCGAAGCAACAATTCGTAAGTGGTTTGCAAAATTTCGTACTGGTCATATGAGCACCGAAGACGATGAACGCAGTGGACGTCCAAAAGAGGCTGTTACCGATGAAAACGTGAAAAAAATCCACAAAATGATTTTCAATGACCGTAAAGTGAAGTTGATCGAGATAGCTGACACCCTAAAGATATCAAAGGAACGTGTTGGACATATTATTCACGAATATTGGGATATGAGAAAGCTTTGTGCAAAATGGGTGCCGCGTGAGCTCACAATCGATCAAAAACAACAATGAATTGATGATTCTGAGCAGTGTTTGGAGCTGTTATATCGAAAAAACCGATTTTTTTCGTCGATATATAACAATGGACGAAACATGGCTCCATCACTTCACTCCGGAGTCCAATCGACAGTCAGCTGAGTGGACTGCACGCGATGATGAAGAGGTAATCGCTGAAACTGAGGCCTATTTTGAGGCAAAGGACAAATCGTACTACAAAAATTGTATCGAAAAGTTGGAAGATCGCTATAATCGCTGTATCGCCTCTGATGGCAATTATGTTGAATAATAAAAACGAATTTTGGCAAAAAAATGTGTGTTTCTATTAAACGATACGAACTTTTCAGCCGAACTGTTATTTCATAATTTATTCATAATAAACAATATAAGCATTGCTTTTCGTGAAAGGCACTTAATTGGTTTCAAACTTGGCATGATTTCACTTGGAAACATATCCAGTTCCGGGAGAAACGTTGAAATATAAAGTTATTGACATGCTTTGAGAGATTTTTCATTCCCACTGAAAATCAACTGATAGAGTAGTAGTTTGAATTACTACTTCTTCAAACTATGAAGAACAATGGAAATCTTTAAAACAAATACATTACACTGACTTTCAGGAAAAGAAAAGTAAAAAAACGTGAACAGCAATGGAAACGCTATCTGAATATTAAGGAAATATTGAAGAACAAAATTTAAAAAAAAATCGACAAGTTTACAGCAATTCTGTACAAGGAAGGATGGAAGCGAAAGGTTAGTCGAAGGTTTATAGTAGTCACTAGAAAGTCTACTGTCTCTGAGATTTGTTTGCCGATTTCCATTTCTGCTCTTTCAATGAGTTCTCTACGGTCTGTTTTTAATGGATTACCGACCAGAAGATAAATTAATTTGATGGCGACTGATACGTCATAACGAACCAACTTGTAAAATAAACCATTACAAGTAGTGCAGGTTTGGTTCACTTCCAATATTATGTCGGAATCAAAATTGTCGCCTAGCTTTTTGAAGGATGTTATGATCAAATATTGATATACCTGCTTCTTTTTCTGTCGTACATGAAAAAAACCTACACTTCCATCAGTTCGATTTTGACATTTGTTTCTTATTTTTGAAAATGGCATCGAAGCAAGGCGATGACATTTTGCTCGCGTGTCGTAAAAATCCGAACTACTCGCAAACCAACCTTGTTAAATGTGGCGACAATCAGCCAGACAGGATCGGAGAAAAATTCATATCTGGAGACCAAAAAACGTTGCAAATAGTTACCAAAAGTTATTTCAAGCCGAACTCCAACCTCCCGGTCCCAGATATCGCAACGTTACCAGGATCGTGAAGCTAAAAAAACGAGTCGAATGGTCAACTTCCAAGAAGGTCAAGACTCCAAATCCACTCCACATGACGATAAACGAAATTAGTCAGCCTGCTGCTCGAGAAGGTAGAGTTTTTACAACATATTAAGCTTTCGAAATTCGCAGAGAAATATCTCGTGTTGCAGATCAACTGTTTCTGTGACTTGAATGACAATATTCACATCGCGTCCGGGATCATCAATCAGTAAATGGTGTGTAGAAGTGCTTCGCAAAAAGTCTGTTTGCCTTTTCACAAACAACACAACTATTCCATTCTGTTTTGGGTTGATTTGGCATCTTTCCATTGCGAAGAAAAACAATGAAGTAGCGATCAACGTCCGGGAGGTGACCTCAGTAGAAAAACATTGGATCATCATTACGGGAATTCTCGAGAAGAAGGGAAAGAATGTTGTGAATGAGATGGAGTTCATGGCAAACTGATGTTTTGCGGAAATTAACAAATTTGTGGGATTTGTGCATAATTTCATGGAAAGAGTCGAACGTAAGGCTCGGTGAATTGCATTCGCTAGCAAGGAAGCTTGAGTGAATATTTTTTCTTTGTTCTGTATAAATAGAACTTGAAAAACAAACCTAATTGATTCAGCAAAGACAGAAGAAAAGTTAGATGGTTTTTCCACACAGCGGTGTGACTGAGAATCAAACTTCTCATTGACCGTAAAAAGTTCGAACATGTACGAAATTCTGCTCAATTCGGTTACTTTCTGAGTTGTACTTTATCTTATTTTGAGTAATTTAATTACTTTTGGTTGAAGAACGATATAAGTTTTTTTTTTCGCAAATTTCAACTTCTGCTATTTTAATCATCAATCCTTTATCAGTCTTTATTTGAATATCAATATTAATTTGACAAAACCACATATCTTAGATTGGTCATCTCTGTCACTACTAGAGGCTACTATTACGTATATATGTAACATCACCTACAGCAACGGAAAACATGGTCATTCAATTCCGAAAAGTTTACCTTTCGACAAAGACCGAAACAAACAATTCCGAAAATCTACTTCGATTACAAATTCTCGGGTTCATTGTAAAAAAACAAAACATAAAAATCTGCCAAGTCAACTCTTTCCAAAGACCAGGCATTACACAACAAATCCGCTTTGGTGCAGAATTTTCTTTCCTCAACCAACAACACGACGAACGACGGTAGATGATTTCAAGTAAGAAATCTCTTTTCCGACTTGCTCCAGAAACGGCGATCCTTCAATCCTTCATTGCTGTCTGCATTCACTGTAAAGTAAGAATTGCATAATCATCGCAACGTTTTCCCACTCTAATCCATGAAACATCCTTGCACTACCTACCTCACAGAAACGTCGCCGAAAGTCATTATCCTTCAACACAACACATCCGACAGCGGATGGCACAACAACCCTACCGAAGTGCGGCAGCAGTCGATGCCAGCGCTACCGCAGACCGTTGACCGAACATCGCCGCTCTGAAGGCAACCAGAAGGAGTGGGGTTTCCGTGTCGTGAATATCCGCCGTCGATAATGACCTCCTTTGCCTGTGCGAAGTTCTACTACCACGGATGCGAGAATCAACCAACACCAACGTAACGACAGCACACCAACACAGAGCTGGCACACAAATTGGGGTACGAAGAGAGCTTCTGCGCACAAGCGGCCACGATTCACATGACCCGGCGTTGGATGTGTTTTGTAGGTGGGTGGAAAACATGTTGCTCTGCCACCCACATGCCATCATCGGCAGAGCAACGTCATGGCACTACCCCGCCCAATGCCAGTGCTGATGATGGCAGGCAGGGTCAAGCGGTCATCAGCGGTTAAATCTGGCAGTGTATCGAAAAGTTAGTTTTTTTCGATACAGGAGCGAAAAAAAGCTCGTTTTCCAGAGGAAAGTCAACCATCCCAGACCGAAAATGATGTGCTGCTGGTCAAACTGGTATTTCACCTTCGTTGCGATTACGAAGCAAAGATCTCAAGGGAATAAAACACGTTTGCACTGAAACTTGACTTAATTTGCAATCCATAAAACTGCTCCGATCAGTTCTGGTGGATGGCGTTGCGACGGAGGAACGACGAACTGGGCGTGCAAACGAAAACAAGAGTGAAAGTGTAGGACAGGTCGGTTCAGCCGGTGATAGGAAATGAGAAGAAAAAATATATGGTTGACTGTGCGAACCAACGAACTTTCACTGACCTGCCAGGTGCGGGGAATCGTTATTTTAAACGAATTAGTTCTGCCCATTGGTGGTTTGGAAAACTGCCAGCATGGGTTGACACTCACTAGCAGATGAAAGCGAGGTGTTGGACCGCAGCCAATCCGAGAGTCGTGGAAATCCGAGGAGTAAACTTGAACTTGAAGGAGGTATTTGTTTTTAGTTGAAGGTTATGAATATTCAATGAGAAATAAGGGAACATTAGAACATCTATTTTAATGGTACCTATTCTAACAGAATTTTTATGCCAACTAAACGACATCAAATTAAAGGGCTTCCTTTTGTCATTTTTTATAAACCATTACTATCGCTCTTTTACTGCTTCTATTTGCAAAATAATAATTTTCAATGTTAACCATGCGTTTTTTGATAAATAAAAGAACATTATCGGTTGGTTATTCGCGTGTATAAAACTTATGCCGTAATACTCGAAACGAAAAATCAGACACGCAAAAAGAGGTTAACTTTTTTCTCTCCTCATGAACTCGCTGTTATTCTATTATTATGCAACTTAGCATAAAAAAATCAGACGATAAAATAACGATCTTTACTTCACAAAATAGAAAAAAAAACTCTTCTTAGTCAACCTAGTGGTGTGATAATGTCTCATTAAAACATATCGTTTTCGTTGAGCATATTTCTGACACAATTTTGGACTGGTTTTTAACAAAAATTTACTCAGATTATTTCGGATAGTTCTGAAAGTATCAGCAATAATACATTTGAACTTGGTCATTAGTTACTTCCTGAAAAAAGTGCGTATAGAAAAAAAACGTGCCTAATCCACCTAGCAGTGAGATGATACCTTTTTTTTATCAATCCGCATGTGTTTTTTGCATGAATATTCTTCGGTGTTTCTAATGTCCGTCGTTTTGAGCGGCAATTTGAGATTTTAATCACTCATTACTTTGTAATGTCGAAACTGCAAATCGGATCGAATTTGAATCTATAAGTATGACAATCCATTAAACATTCCATGATATGTTGAAGTAATTTCCACTTTAGAGTTTAGGGTAATTTAAGGTACTACCAGAGCCGGTTCTCAGGAACCTGCATAACCCAAACCGAATCAGCCATATGACGAATAAATTGCAATATTTTTGAGTTCAACTTTAAAGCTTTTCGGGATTGTCATCTTCTATATCGCTTTGAATTTTAAAAATTCATCATCCTGTAATTCCAGAAACGGAAGTCAGAATTGGATAAAATTGGATTTATTTTAATTGAACTTTTGTTTCTGATATTCGATTGAGCTTTTTTTGAGAAAACGAAATTCGGTGTAGCCGAAGTCAGACAAATTCACCTGAGTAGCTGTATAGTTTACATTTGTTTCAAAATGTTTGAAAATCAATGTAGACATCTTTGAGGAATCGTAGCGCGAATTAAATTTTTAGGTGCCTTCCGAAACGACAACTGAATACAACCAAAAATGAAATAAGTTTATTTGGTTATCGACTATCCAAATCTGCTAACCCGATAAACCTGATTAATTTATGTGAAAGTTGGATCTGACTGAGTTGGAAGTTGGATCTGACAGAGAAGCAACATGTTTTATAGAATCTTAAAACTTTTCATTTGAATCTTAGACGATTCTTAGATTTCATTTGAATCTTAGATCGGTTCAGCCATCTACGAGAAAAATGAATTACAGTTTTAATTTTGTTTCACATATCATCCTGTAGTTCCGGAACCAGAGGCAGTGCTGTAAAACTTCATTCAATTCAATTGAAACTGAATGTGGAACACATTGACGATCTCTCGAATGCAGTAAACTTCACTCTCTGACACACTCAATGTTTGCTGACGGCCCGAACGGGCAGCATTCAGTCATCAATCGTTTCTCTTCAATCGAGGCTCATTTTAACCACCGTCAGTTAATCTCTTGAAGTAACAAAATATCTCTTTCAATAGTGTGAGAGCGGCCTTCAAATGAGGTTCATGTAAACATTCCAATTGGTTCAAGATAATAGATGAAAGACAAACCAGATTGCTGAAATATCAATCACAGAATACACATAAATTAATTGTTTCCTCCTTCAGTTTTCAGTTTTAATACATTACTCAATTTATAATTCTATTCGTTCGAATTTGCTTACTACCAAGAGCGAAGGCAATGAAGGAGCTACACTACTCCGCACTTGAAACTGAGCAAGCAAAACTTCAAATGACTATCAACGATTATTCAACTGACGATGAATTCCGGGAGCTTCACTTGAAAATGGCAGCAAAAGTCAAATGAATTAGTAGGGATATGCTGACGGTCAGCGGCCATAAATTTCGTTTTCATCTTATATTATTCGATTGAAAATGAAATTTTACCGCACTGACCAGAGGTCGGAACCAAACATAATTCAACATTACCTTGTTTGGGAGTATACGACTTTTCATATGAATCTGAGTTTGTAGAAAACGGTTGAGTCATCTCCGAAAAAATTGAGTGAAATTATTTGTCACACACGCATTTGCTGATCTCGACGAACTGATTCGAATGGTATAGGGCTGTTATGTTCCTCTAGTATTTATTGCTGTAAGTTGTTTAATTCAATATAGTTATGGAATTGCTTCCAACTCGAAAATTCTGCCATCATCTGGTTTACATATGGCATATTCGAACGATTATGTTGCCAAAAACGAACCGTGCTAAAATCGGTCCCAGGTAAATATCATGCTGTACACAGTCTTTTGGGTACTTAGAAACAAATGTATGTAACAGTATAAAAAATCGTGTTTTATGGTGCTCCGAAGCATTTCTTTGCCAGACAACGCTCAAAACTTCTACTGCTGGAATAGAGAAAAAAATCGCTTACACAAAAATTTCGATATCTCCTTTCAAAATGGACGGATTTTAACAATCTATGGCTTGTTGGATAGGTATTACCGTGCGGAATCTAAGTCTCAATGTATATATATATATATATATATATATATATATATATATATATATATATATATATATATATATATATATATATATATATATATATATATATATATATATATATATATATATATATATATATATATATATATATATATATATATATATATATATATATATATATATATATATATATATATATATATATATATATATATATATATATATATTCAAAACCATTCAATAGCGTTCAGGGTAACGGAGAGACCTTTCATTTTTTCATTCAAAATCGGTTCAGCCATCTCTGAGATCTCGACCTCTTAGTTTACAATACACATACAGACACACACATACACACTCACACACACACACACACGGACATTTGCTCAGTTCGTCGAGCTGAATCGATTGGTATATGACATTCGGCCCTCCGTGCCTTAAAATTTTTTCTAAAGTTTGAGCGAATTCTATACCTATTTTTTATATTTCCAAAAAAAGGTAAAACGCGTTTTGTCGGTTACGTCGTTTATACTATTATATCTCTGGAACCGGATGTGACAGCCATTAGATCTTCGAACTTGATTCACAACCCAATAGGGGCTTTAAAATGAGCTTAAGCTTGTATGAATCATTTTCGATAAAATTGTGCGTAGAGATAAAAATGTGCAGTTTGTCTGTTACGTCACTTCTATGATTATAACTCCGGAACCGGCAGTGTCAGCCACTTGATCTTCGAACTTGATCCACAATAGAATACAAGTATCTTTCAAATGAGTCTAAGCATTTTGAGATCAGTTGTGCCATCTTCCAAAAATTGAGCGTGGTCTTCACACGTTTACTTACACACACAGACAATTTCCGATCTCATCAAGGTGAACCGAATTGCATATAACACTAGGGGTCTCGTAAGCTCCAATCGAAAGTCGTGTTTTCCTGCAATTTTCAATCTTTACCCTGTGATATCATTTCGCAAGAGAAAACTGTATACAAGTAATCTACAATCTAATTAACCTTCTGACTCCCGCTAGGAACTCTAGGAAATTGGGTTATGAACATGGAAATCTTATAGTAAGCGGAAAATCGACAGAATTTTTGTATCGGGATGAAGTTAGAAAATACCAAAGGTTTTTGCCTTTATCTATAGAAAGGTATTAGAATTGCTGGAAAAACCGACTTTCGAACGTAGCCTCGGAGATCCATAGTGTTATATACCATTCGAATCAGTTCGATGAGTTCGGAAAATGTGTGTGTGTTTTTTTTCGAGATGACACTAAATCTCGACGTTTCATGCAATTCTAAGCCTTTTGGCATCAAAATTATTTTTTCGATTTCGAAAATTTCTTGTACCCCTATGGTGATTTTGAAAATTCCACTAAGTGTACTAAGAAGGGTTTTTTTTAGATTAGCATCACTTTTCTCATTCAAATAGGCAACGCAAATGTAAGCACTAGTTTGAAAAAATGATGCTGACTGTGTGAAATAAACACTGAAGCATGCTTTTGTGAACTACTCGAAACAATCTGAATCAATTGGTATCAAAATTAGTATCCGAAATTATTTAATAAAAGTATGAAATATATTTTTATGAGACTGTTATGAAAGAAGAGAAAGGCATTATCACACCACTAGGTGGATTAAGAAGGGTTTTTATTGATATTTTCGTAACCCGACTCAGATATGTTACGTTCATTTTGATGACGAATTATGGATTCGGCGCAAATCTTCAGAATAAGGGCTGACCCGCAAAGAAAATAGTTCCTAGTTGCGTCACGTCTCAGTTTGACCCTTTTGGTCGATCCTCATTTTGGTACCTACTTTTCTGTTGTTAATTTCTGGAAACGTGTATTCGTCTTGATCAAGAATGACCATTTGTGCGGTTGGGAACTGAACCCAATCGGTATCTGGATGGAACGCGATCATTTTACTATACCCGTCCCAACTTAATGGATTCTACAACACATTAATCTATAGTTCGTTTGCCTTATACTGCCTATAAATCCCAATCGAATGAAAATCTAGCGTTAAATATTTCACTTTCACAAAAAGAGCAAGTTAATTTGAAATAACTCCAATTCTTACACTCATTCGTTTCTGAATCGTTAAAGCAATGAATGTCAATTAAGTCCCATTCAATGGATCCGTTTTGACAATTCTATTGGACTTTGAATACAGACCAGTAATGAACCAGGGCGCGTCTCCCGCAGGAAAGTAAGCAACTCCCCAGACATTACAAACTCAAAACATCGTTTTGACACGAACTACCATCCGTACGACAACCCGTTCTCCAATTAACCTCGATTCTTCTGTCTCTAATTTATCGACTTTGGCGCCTGCTCGTCACATCGAACCGGTTCGATCTTCATCTGCATATGCTCTCTCTTTCTCTCCCCTGAAGGTGGAGACGACGGCCAGCAGCAGTACGAGAATCCGGTGACAAATCAGCTTAACCTTGGCAACGACAGGTGGCAGGCGTCGTTATCGAAGTTGTTTTGAGTTTGATGATCGGAAATGCCGAATCCAACAGAAAACGGATACTCTTTACGTTTGATTAGTACATTAAGGAGTTTGTTCAGTGCGAAAATTTCAATGACGCCTATGATTTCGTGTTATTTACTGTAGATAGTAATTTGTTTTTGCCTTTCTTTGTACGAAGAATATAGAATTGAAGAGGAAGCGGACTATTGATCGAATTCCGCGAGATCCCTAGTGTTATATACCATTTGACTCAGCTCGCAAAACGTCTATGTATGTATGTGGCCTCTCTCTACGATTTATATTTTCGCTCAATTGTCTTAGAGGAGGCTGAACCGATTTCAACAATCTTAGACTCTTTTGAAAGATACTATAGAGTCATAGATCAAGTTCACATATCAAATGGCAAACACTACTAGCTTCGGAGATATGATGGCATAAGTGGCGTACTCGCAAACGGTATTTTCTTCTACACGCTTTATGTCCTCAGAGATGACTTATATAAATTCGAAAATCGTATAACATTTTTGTTTACAACGGTGGTACTATTACCTGTGCAAAAATTATCAAATTATAGCGAGTGTAGTCGGAGCTACACTACATCAGTACAGCGCTAAAAAAAAAAACGGCGTTAGGTTCGCAAGTTTTTAAGGCTAATAGTAGGGGAGAGTGTTCGGTTACCGGCACCCTTTTCTTTTAAGCTTGTAACTTCTGTCTACGTGCATATTATGCGGATATATATACATCAATGGAAAGCTAAAGTCCCTAGCTTACAACTGAATAAGAAACTAAGTTGATTCAATCGATTGAAAAAATTTTATTATCAATTTAGTAAAGTGATAAATTTTGGCCATATTTCAAAAAGGTGTTCGGTTACCGGCACCCCAAGAAATTTCGCTAAAAATGGAAAAAAAATAAGTAAAGACTGCAACTATACAAAGAAAAAAGGGAATTTATTCTTTTCGGAGGCGTTTTGGAGCAAAGTTTTCATTGTCTGATGATAACTTCGCATTGGTTCTCTTGGCCGATAATTTGGATGGTGGCGCCTTTGGTTTTGATTTGACCGGTCTTCCACCGGCTTCGCGGGGTTGAATACATTGCTGCAGTCGAATTTATTGGCTTCTTATCCACTAAGCAACGTTTAATGGCATTAAACAGTGCATTAACGTTAATTTTTCCTTGACTTGGACGATTTGTTAGAAGTCGCCAAGGCTAACAGAACCAGAGAACCAAAGTTTTTACTTATATGACGGATGTATTGAAGCCGTCAAGTTGTCCACGTGTTGCATATCACCAGAGATGCCAGGTAATACAGTAAGTTTAGCTAGCAAAAAGAAAAAAATCTCGCCAATTTTCAAAAGTTTGTAATTTCTGACGAATGTCAAAAGTCTGTAAATAGCCTTTAGACGAAAACAGGTCCACATATTAACTAAGAAATTAGATAATTTACAGACAAATTAGCAGGCTTGACATCTCTGCATATACCTGACCATTTTTCGCTATTTGTCGGAAAAAAATGGGATGCCGGTAACCGAAATCGGTTGACATTTTGAAAATGACGAAAAAAAACTTTGGTTGCGAAAATTTTGATAGCATTAAATCACGAAATAGATCGATTTCACCTCATACATATTCAATCCACTCACCTTTTCGATTGATGCTTTTCAATTCATGATACTATAAAACCCTTCTTAATCCACCTAGTGGTGTGATAATGCCTTTCTCTTCTTTCATAATAGTCTCATGAAAATATATTTCACATGAAATTTTCGAAATCGTCAAAAAAAAATTTTTCGATTTCGATTTCGGAAATTTCATGTACTCCCCCCTATGGTGCTTTTTCAAGATCGAAAATTTTCAAACCTTAACCGCCGGACAGCACCCCTTACGCATGTCCGATTTAGCTCAAATTTTGCATGAGGACATTTCTCGATGTGCTTAAACTTTTGAGCACTAGCGCCTTACGAAATTAGAGGTGATCCCAAAATATTGGTACCCTTATATGTATAAGAGCGGTAGAAATCAACGTGTTTTGTCGGTTACGTCACTTATACCATCATATCTCTGGAACAAAAAGTCACAGCCATTTGATATAAATGCGTATAAATACAACGCGTTTGGTCAGTTACGTCACTTATACCATCATATCTCCGGAACCAAAAGTCACAGCCATGTGATCTTGGAACTTGATCAATGGCCCGATAGTAGCTTTCAAACAAGTTCAAGTTTGTTAAAATCGGTTCAGCCATCTCTGAGAAAATTGAGCGCGTATAAATACAACGCGTTTTGTCGGTTACGTCACTTATGCAGCCATCTCTATGAAAATTGAGCGCGTTCAAATATCTTCTAAAAGTGCACACACACAGACATTTTCCGATCTCGTCGCACTGAGTCGAATGGTATATAACACTGGGTCTCCGATGCTCCGTTCGAAAGTCGATTTTTCCAGCAATTCTAATACCTTTCTATAGAGAAAGGCAAAAAGTCATAAAAAACTTTTATGTTCATTTTCACACTATTAAAATTTGTTTTGAGCGCAGCGAAAAGTACAAGTGTCTGTTTGCTTTGGTATTCGGCACAAAAAGAACGTGCTGCTATTACACACACACATGACATTTCGACGTGAGCATTTTAAAAGGGCCTTAAAACAATTGACAGATTCTCTTTGTTTACTTTCTCTTTCGATTATATCTGCGTTATTACGCAATTGTTCGTTACATGTATAATACTATTACAAAGCTGGAGATATTTTCTTTTATTCTATATACAAATTTGGTGAGTGAACGTCAAAACTTAGGTGTTATTAACAGAAGAGAAAGTAAACAAAGAGAATCTCTCATTGGTTTATGTGCCCTTATGAAATGTTCACATCGATTTGTCGGAATAGCGCTATCTGCTTTCTGTCAAAAGTTACGTTGGGGTGCCAGCAACCGAACACTGCCGGCAACCGAACATCTTCCCCTAAATATTTAATTCCGATTTCAGTAAGATATGATCGTAGTAAGTATCCGATAAGCGACAATTTTTTTTTTCGTTCTATTTTCACGTAGATGACTCAACTGATTTCGACAAACTTTGGTTTGTAGCTATCGCCATTAGATTTAGCTTCTCATTACGGGAAACATACTGAATGGGGAAATGGATGAATGGAATTTCGAAAAAATGTAACAAAAATAACAAAACAGAAGGCAAGAATCGAACCCGCAACCTTCTCCTTACGGAGAAGATCTACAAACTTTGCTACTTTGGTAGGGAACCTGATTAAGTAGCGTCAAACACGTGCATCATTGTATCAGTGTCTGCTGTTGATCTCGTATCACAAATCTGGTTCTGATAATAATGCATGAGATGAAATAAAAAACGTTCAAACCATTCAGTTTGAAGGGAACGATGAAAGAAAATAAATATATAAATCGATTTTTTAACACTTAAACACTTTTTGTAAGTGCTCCGTCTTTCCATTTTCGGCTCTCGCTAGTTCAAAATAAGACAAACTAAACACTTCGAAAAAAACCCTGTGATTTTACATCTTCTTAGGTGCACATAATTGGAGCTTCGCAGTTCACGCAAATTTACGTAGAAGAACATTTAAAATTGTGTCTAAAAAATGAAATTCATTTAAATAAAAAATGAATACTGATAGCGGGCGCCGCAATTTGAACCGAGAACCATTGGATCGCAAAGCACGTCTGTTAATCGACTGAATCATTCATTGAATGCTGGAAAAATAAAATTTAACACACCCAGTTCTGTATTTTGCACGGTTTTTACCTCTTTTCGTATAAATGAAACACATTTGAATTTAATTTTAAAAAGTTCAGGGAAATACTATATTCACTAAATATTTCATTCATTCAAAAATATGTCTAAAAATTAGTTTTATCTATAAGTTGCCATTGCTAACCACAATTTCCGAGTGACTAAATTTTAAGATTAAAGAAACCAGAAATTCTAGTAATGAATATTAAAACTAAATGCTTTGAAAATCATTAAAACTAATTTGAAAACTAGCAACACCGACAAAGATTCATAAAAAAACACACGCGGAATAATAAAAGAGGTATCATCGCACTGCTAGGTAGATAAGGCACGTTTTCTTTTTGGTTCAACTAAAAGAAACATGTTTCATGAACGTAATCCCTAATGTACCAGAGTAGATTGGTATATAGAAGGTCGTTCTCCACGGTAAGCCGAAGGTTATGGGTTCGAGTTCTGTCGGAGACGATTCTCTCCGCATATTTGACGTAATGAACAAAAACGCGCTACTTCTCGAGAGCTATCTCGATGGATACCGACAAAATTGAGCTTGTTGAAATGCTTTCAATGGTCAAGTGCCAATGTAGTATGTAGTATTGCGGTTCCGGGTATGTAACCGAATGTGTGACGTATGCGTTATTAATACTTTATCGGTTTTATTAACAAGCAGTTTTTAATTTTTTTATTCTACAAATCGAAAACAATACAATCAGCAAGTTTCGATTTGAAAAAAAATAATAATAATAATTTTGGACTAAAGTTAAATAATTAATTAGTTGTATAATAATTATTACTTGCAATTCAATTTGAACGGTTTGGCCCAGACAAGACGTAGACGATGCGCTAAGAATATGTATATTGGTTCTATGTCTTGAGCAAAAACTTGTTATTAGTAATTAAGTCTGCACGTTTGAGTTTTTGTTTCTGTCTCACAGTGAAATTTTGATGTTCTACTACATTTTCCAAACAGAAATATTATTCGATAAAATTGAATTGGGCAGATTTGACATATAAACTGAAAGATTGACAATCATTTGGGGTATCATTCGTAGGTTTTCCTTGTGTTACAAGCTTTCGCATTCACCAAGTTCCTGTTTCCAAAGGAAGCGTCACACCCCAGAGATCGTAGAAAGGAAATTGTAGCTGGCATTGACTGGTTGACTGTCCGTGAACAGTGGCTTCGATGGCTTGAGTTGAAATAAAATGTGCAAATAATGTGATAAAGCGATGCAAAAGGCTTCGAATACATGGTTAGCGTGGAAAATGAGTGCAGAGAGGCATGAATTATGGAGACAATAACTCCATTGTTCATGCATGCATGATTTTTGATAATATGAGCACTTGTTCCTTCGGCGTCCCATTAATAATAGTGAATCCGATTATGAAAGCGTATGCAGCAAAGCTACTTATCATGCCGGGTCCATGTGTCAGTTTATTTCAATGGCATTTTGGCATAATTATTGGTGTTGTAATATAATTGTAGTTGGCACTTGGCAAAAGATGTTCCAAAGAGCACACAGATCAGTTGACATACCTGAAAGAGACGAAGAGATAGAGTAATCATTAGTATCAATTCAACTAAAATAAAAATGTTTTGTGAATTTGTTTGTGATTGTTTTCAAACAACGAAGATCAACGAAGCAATGGAATGGAACGCGGGTAGCTTACTTTACAACATCAATATTTGTACTGACAAAGCGGAAGGCCGCCACTGTCAAGCCGGTAGTAGTACCGAGCACGTTCTTCATTCAAATCTCCCTTCTGTCTCTTTATGGTCCCGATTCCAAACCAAACCCTCGTTTTTTTTCGTGACTGAATGTATTCGGAAGCTCATTACCGAACTCGAAACTAGATCTGTGCGCCGATTCAAAATATTACAATCGGCGGCGAATGAGCAATTTTGAGGTATTTAGTAATGCGTAACATTTTCTTCACTCCCTTACCATGAAAACTTTGAATTGTTATCGAACGATAACAGATAAAAATTCAATTATACAATTCAAAACAAAATAAAACAACCCCATGAGCAGGAATGCCTAGAGCCGAAATAAAAAATCTGGTCCTTTCGAAAGAAAAATTCTGGCGAAATCTGACATCATCTATGTTAACAAAAATAAGTTCTATTTGCTTCTTGACAGCTCGTCTTCGACTTCACACAGACGTAAAATTTGACTCTACTTGAGCGCAACTTTGTAATTATGCTCTAGCGCCATGTTTTTATAGGCATTTATTTTCATTGTTTTCTACTTAATTGAAAATCTGGAATTTCATGTGAAGAAAATTTGAAAACCTGATGGTATCTACAAAATCCGGCAAAATATCTGGTTCGTTAGAGTCTGGAACATTGGCAACATGAGTGAGACGAAAAACGAAACGGTGCCGTCAGTTCGCAATGAAACCTTGTCCGGGACAGTCGACATAAGAAACGGCCACGGAACGACAGAAACAACAAAGCACAAAAGAATGTGTGAACAAAAAGACAATTGAAATGAGTAAATCAAACGAATGAAAAGGCACCGGTGACAGAGCGAAAAAATAGCGCCGTTGTTGATTCCAAGCGGTCTCCTAAACGCAGAAAAATAGAGCTTATTTGAAAGAACAAAACAATTAGTAAATTTGATTTTTGTTAATTTCTATCTAGAATATGATTGTTTCAAACCAATTTCCCCGTTCAACATCAACAATAATCTTTGTTTGATGTGAATTTACATTTTGGTCTAACCCAACCCAAAATTGCTGTTCCAACTGATTTTATTGTTGCAATAAACTACCAATTTTTTGCTTATCAACAAAAGTTGAGTTGATTTTATTGGCAAAATCTTTATTGATTTAATTCAAATTTATCTTTATGTTAATAAAAAATTTGATTCCTTGCATCTATGATTTAATTTGTACAAGGATACAAAACAGTTTATTGTGTTATATTTCTTATGAACCAGCGAAACTTTTTCAACTGTGAATAAACAAAATAGTTTTTTTTGTGTTTCAAAAAGTGAAATTTCATCTGCTCATTTTTCTTTCCTGGAACATTTCAACAATCCAAGCGTAAGTATTGATAATCTGTAATAATAGAAACCTCATAATATTACATAACACGTTTCCTTTACAAAAAAATTGTTACTGGATATCTCTATCTTAATCGATCTGCAAGGGCATCGCGCCATGATTGTGGTTTGGAAATAATTGTAATTTCATTAATGTAAGTAATTCGAATTGCTAAAATAAAATAAATCAACAAAAAATTTATCAAAAATAACCCTCCAAATTATTTTACTCTTACTAACAACAAAAAAAGGATTTTAGGAAACAAAAAACGTAAGTAGATATAATAATCATTTTAGGTTTTTATCTTATCATTTATTTCAACTGCCAAGTTTATAAATTCAAAGCACTATAAAGATTACTTTCATTTAAAGTTAGTTCATTGTAAACTGATTCGGCAAGTTAAATTTACTATGGAATTGTTTGTGAGAAACTGACAGGAATGCACAAGTCAAATGTTTGTTGTTTTTAACACAATATTCATTGAAATAAACTAATTCACTGAGACAAATCAAACATATACTTTTGTAGTTTCGAGCAACAATATTTGCTATATTAAACTAAATTTTCTTTTGTCACTATTTCAATAAAATAAATCGTTGCGAGAAACCAAAATTTAGTTACTTTTACAATATTTTTCTCTGCGTGTACTATTCCGTCGTCTGTACGGGAGAACCAAAAGCTTATTCACCGAATGGGTCATTTCACCGGAGGCTTCATTTCTCCGATGGGTTCAGTGTTGCCGACTGAATGTACAGATTTTAAATACGACCTAATATTAAAATATGATAAAACGACCGTAAATGAAATGTATCATTGTAATGTATTCGACTCATACAACACCGTCATCCATTTTTCTTTATTTGATATCAATTTCAATACGACATCAAAATAATGGCATGATTCCAGGTGGATGATGGCTTTCGACTAAACGCCTTTCGACTAAACGACTTTCTGTGAAATAGATTTAGTCGAAATGAACCTGACCCGAACGCACCCTTTTAACACAATCGATTCGAATCCGTATTTTAATTGCATTTGGGTTTTGAATGCTTTGTTTTGATATCAATTTAATGCTTCTGTGGTGCATTGTTATCATGACACATTTTCAATTCAGAGATATTTAATAGTTATCTAGTATTTCTTTTACGGTATCAAACACGCCGATGTTTATGCCCGAAAAAAAAAGTTTTTGTGGAGAGTATTACTGCATTACTTTACCATAAAGAAAAGCGCAGTAGAAAGTCGTTTGCTTTTCATAAATACTGAAAGAGGTTTGTGCGATTGAAAAATGGAAACTTTGATTAGGAAGACAAGAAACGTCCGGTACGACCGAAAAAGTTCGAGGATGAAGTTTCGGTGACGTTGCTCTATGAAGCAGAGGTGGAATAAGCCCATTTTACGCACGAAAATGTCAATCAAGATTTCCGATTTGGAATCAAAAAACCGAACACCGTGAATTAAAAAAATGGGTAACAAAACTAAAATTTCGATTATGTTTAAAATTGTGGAAACTGATGAAATGAAATTGAAGAAATTTTTAAATTCTAAGTAAAACCAAAATTTATCTTATCAAAAATCATTTGTTTCAACATTCATTATAATATCTACAATAAATAAATTATATGAAAAGCTAATACTATTTTTGTTTACTGTGAATCAAAAAAATTGCTTGTTTTCACCCCTGCTATGAAGACCCGTGCCAAATACTTTTCAATTTTTGGACGGTCAGAAACCGCCTCAGAACGATGGAAACATAAGTTTTACATTACTTGAAGCTTTCTGTGAGATTCTTCTCTGGCGGCAGACAAGGAAGGGATTTTCGCTGGTGATAGAAGTGGGCACTCTATGATAATCCCAAACGCAGAACACCGAGGGACGTACTCAGTCATGCGTAGAAATTATCTCCCAGGCAGAAAATTCATGGCAAGAAGATCTTACTATGTATTTAGTGGGATCAACTTGGTGTCATTCAGTGCGAGCTGCTACAACCGGGCTAAACCATCACTTTACAGATGATAATTGATGCGTTTGAAAAGGTAAAATAGCAGGAAAAGCAACCGTAATATAAAGATTGCCATGAAAAAATAATTTTGTTTCATCATAATGCAAGAACCCATGTTTCGAAAGTCGTAAAGACTTGCATGAAAACACTGAAATGGAAAGTAATACCTCTCACGCCATATTCACCGGACATGGCTCCATCCGATTACCATTTATTCCCGTCCAAGGCGCATGACCGAGCAGCACTATGAAAACTATGAAAAGCCCAACATTTGGATCGATTTATTCATCGAATTTAAAGAAAAATATTGCTACAACTGTACTGTCTATCTGTAGTTCGTTTGAAATTAGAATAAGGAGTGTATCGAAAATAAGCTATCCACATACATTTGTGTTGTACGCATGTATTTATGATGGTTTTTTATGCTCAGATCATAGTATGCGGTGCGTTTGGCTGTCAGCTTTCGTTTGCTTACTTGTTTGTGCGGATGAAATTCTGCATTTTCAAAATGTCGCTTATTGAAAAGTAAGTGAAAATTAAGGTTCTGGACACATGGCTAAGTGTGAAGGGTATTGCGAAAATGCGAAAATTGGCGAAGCGGTTTGGAATTCATCATGCCAGTGTTAAAACCATCATTAATAAGTTTAGGGAACACTATTCTTTATATGAGCTAAAACAGGAAGAGGCAGAAAACCCGGCTCTTCCAACCCGAAACTGGACAAGAAAGAGGTATCTCTAATCATGAAGAATTAATCAATGTCAATACGTGATTTGGCCAAAAAAGCAGGAACAAGTGTCGGAATGGTCCAGCGAATCAAGAGGCGAATTCACCTGAAGAAAACAAGAAGCAGAAAATCTCGAAACAAAGTGTAGAACAGAAGAAGCGAGCAGCAAAAAGGGCCCGGTAATTGTATTCGCGTCTTTTGCAGTGTCCGGATGCATGCGTTTTGATGGACGATGAGACTTCTTTAAAGGAGGACTCAAAAAACCCTTCCAGGTCCACAATACTTTACTGTCGTCGTTGGGGAGGATGTGAGCGATGCGGACAGGTCGATTCAAGTGAAGAAATTCGGTCGAAAGGTACTGGTATGGCAAGCAATATGTTCCTGTGGTTTGAAGTCAATCATTGTTTACACTACTGGAACTATAAATTGCAGAAATCTATCGATCTGAGTGTCTCCAGAAGAGATTGCTGCCTTTATATAAGAAGCATAGTACACCACCACTGTTTTGGCAGGATTTAGCGTCGGTTCACTATGCCAAAACCACTCTCAATTGGCTTGCGGAAAAGGGTATAAATTTCGTTGGGAAAAATATCAATCCACCAAATTGCCCTGGGTAATCGTGAAGAGGGTTTTCAAGAAGACTGGGAAGGCAGCTGGGAACATGCAGGAATTCAAATAAATTTGGGCTCAAGCGTCCAAAAAATGCGATACAACACTTGTCCGGAACTCGATGGAGAGCGTTCGAAAATTCGTGAAGGAATAACTTAAATTTCATCCGCGTTTCATTATGTTCAAGTTTAACCTCGTACAATAAAGGATCAATTTTTAGTTTGAATAAAATATCGTTTTTTATCATAGTTTGAAAGAAAAAATTGTGGATAGCTTATTTTCGATACACTCCTTAATACTACTGGTATTGATATAAAAAAAATAATTGCTAAAACTGTACTGTCTGTCTGTAAAGCAAAGTCCTGGCATTACATTCCTTTTGTGGAATTTGGCCTTTCTGTTTCAACAGACTTCGCAGCCGATTCTTAGTGTACAGAATCATTGCATGGCTAGTACTATGGATCCTACTGACACTAAGAATCCTTCCAGGTCGGGGCTCGAACGTACGACAACTGGCTTGTAAGACCAGCGCCCAATGCATTGAACCACCAACCCGGGCCTGGCTATTTGTCTGTAGTTCGTTTGAAATTAGAATAGAGAATTCAAAAGTTGTAAGCTTTGAGATCTTGTAATGATTATCGAAAAAAAGTGCTCTGTCAGCAGAGTAATTCCAGAAATTAACAACAGCAGAAAAGGTGGCAGAATCAGGATCGACTCGCTTCGATTTGGATGAAACTTGAACGACTGCCGAGACAGGTTTCCTAAGATGTGCCTTCGTTAATGCCCAAAATTCCTCAATTTGTCGAAGTTTTGGACAATTTGGTGAATTCATGTCTTTTGGGACGAAAGTGACATTTTTGGTAGTATACCATTCTACCGTTGATTTCGAGTAGTGGAAAGAGGCAAGATCTGGCCAGAAGACAACAGGATCCTTGTGACTTCGAATCATGGGTAGAAATCATATTTGTAAACATTCCTTGATGTATATTTCGCTGTTCATTGGTGATGAAGGGTTTTGAAATCTTACCGCAGCTACAAATTGCTTGCCAGACCATAGCTTTCTTTCCAAATTTTTCGACCTCAGTCGATGTCTCGGACTGGTTTAACACTTGCCCTTCTCGCACCGTATAATATTGTGGTCCCGGCAAGGATTTGTAATCGAGTTTCACGTAGGTTTCGTCTTTCATGATTATACAGTTCAAATTTCCAGCAAGAATCGTATTGTACAGCTTTCGAATCCTCGGCCTGATCGATGCTTCTTGTTTCGGACTACGTTTTGGTGGTTTCTGCTTCTTATAGGTTTGAAGATTCAAATGTTCTTTAGCACGAAGAACATTTGACTTCGAAGTGTCCACTTTTTTGGCCACATCCCGAAATGAAACCACCTTCTTTTACTCGAACGCCTTCAGTATACGTTTATCCAACTGAGGGTTAGCAGGACTTTTTTTTCGACCCGTTTTCGGGTTATCTTCCTGATTGCATTTCGCACGGCTTTTTCACTTACTCCTTCTATTTTTGCTATCTTTCTCAGTGACAGTCCGCGTTCTGTGCACCATTTGTACACAATTTTTCGACGTTGTTCTGCTGAAAGTCCACGCATTTCGAAACAAAATAATGAAAACGAATAAACAACTGCACAAGTGGTTATAGAAGAGTGTAAACAACAGGGCGCAGCAATAAAAATTGACAGATTCTGAACCATTGCGAAATGGCAGCGGTTTTTAGTTGCGTCCATACTTACTAGGGCAGTCTTTAGTTCGAACACTGTTGATTGTCAACCAAAAAAATCCTATCTTTACATCTAAACAAAATTCCAGTACAAGAACCTGACAAAAGCATTGGCAAAGTGCTTATCTGGTAACGACGAGTCAAGATCAGATTCCTGTAAAATATAGAAAGTTTTTAATCGGTGTTAATTAATTGCTTTCATTCAATTTACACATCAAATCAGATGCGTATACAGATGCGTAAACCTACATCCCCCCCTCCCTCTGTATACGCATCAGTATTCGTTCTGAATCAATTTCAATTACGATATTAAGGACAAATGTACGATTCGACGTAATTTTCAGCGAAATGTCATTTGACAAAATGACCTTGGCCCGATAAATCCGGTGAAGCAATCAAAACATGGTTATCGGCGAGCTATGCAAAATCGGCGGTGTAACAAAACTGTCGGTGGCGGTGGCGTGGCGCGGCGGCGCATAAGTCTACTGGAAACAACCTGCTACCATTCGAACGCTACTTCCTGCCCCTTTCGTCACGGCTCAACAACAAACAAAACAGAACATGTCATTGTTAGCGCTTTATAATTCATTGGCCCCTTCCATGATCGTGCCGTTGCAGAGAGAGAGAGAGAGAGAAAATAATGGGACGCAACATAAATAGCAATCCATCTAAAGCCAACGATTTGTTCGATGGTCTTTTGATTCTTGGCGGTCCGCTGAACCGAGATAATGCCGATGAGTCAAATGAATGGTAGATGCAAGCCTAGGTGTCAAACTGTAATTTGAGCTCCGCTCGGACAAAGTTCAAGACTTGGCATCATCTCGTATTGCATCGAGGACTCAACCAGCCGGTCATTTAACGCCATTCCGGCGCACTTCCATTCCAGCACTTGGTGTGCCCTCGAGTCAAGTGGCAGATTTTTTCGTTGTTGTGTCCACTTAATTATATTCTCTCTAGCACGGAGGAGTGGGCGTTCGAAATCGCAAAACTGAAGGACCACTAGTCGGATCATTTTGGAAGCAAATAAATTTGAAGAGGCAGCCGTTGCTTCCTCCATCGTCGAAAAAAAAAATACAACAACGCTGTGAACAAGTTACAATGCTAATGACGATGCAATGAAAACTTTTGTGTATTCATTTTTTGACGATTTCACTTTCGTTCGAAGCTAGCGCAACCAAATGTTTATAGGATTTTTTTTACTACCTAACTCAAGGAGTTCCGCACCTAAATTCCACGCCACTGATTTCGAAATAGTTCCGACACTCGCCGAAAGCCGCTGGACTTTTGCTGTTCAAACCAAGCTTCTTCGGAGAGGCTATTAAATTAATTTGATCCACTTGACCGTCACCTCCGCATGCAACTTCTTAAGCTTCGGTTTCAGGCTTGGTGTCCTAGTTTAGTGCCATGGGAACAGCAATAGCAACAGCAGCAGCAGCACTGATCGAGGTCTGAGTGAGTGGGTTCTCTACTGATCAAGACCTTTGGCGTCTCATCGGATTGACCGAGGGGGTTGACGTGAGCCAGGTAGCCACATATGAATATGAAATGTGTACTCGCAATACCAAGAAACAGAAATCACTAGAATTTATGTTGCAGATGTCAACATACAAGTGATTCTCGCAGTACTTTTGTGTGTGGCTCTGCAATTATCTCTGCAATCATCTTAAGTATTTTATGTCGAGGGATCATTAATTACACTGGTAACTACAGGAGACTAACTTCAAGACTCTTTTTGATTACACGTTGCTGATTATACAATTATATGATGATTACCACTGTTCAATAAAGTAAAAAGTACTGAAGGTTTGGCAAGCAACCAGTACAAGTCGCAAATATTCAATTTGTTCCTGACAAAGCCTTTTTTGCCGCTTTGGCACTGGTATATAAAACCAATACCATTTGATCGCGTAGGTAAATGTACACATACGCACATTCTGAGTTGGCACTCATCCCCCTCCCAGAGGAGCGGGTCAATCTCGTGGTGCGGTATGCATGACCTCTTCAATTCCAATAACAAAACACCTCCGTCTTTTCCCTCTCGTGGTTCAACATCGTGTAATGACCTATCCGTAGAAACTGTAGAATCGATTCCAGCATATTTGGCTTGTGACTGTGGCATTACAAGGACCAGGAATGGGTCGCCTGGTAGGTAATGGGAAAAAACGGCAGCTGCTCCCGCAGCAAGTGATTGGACACCGTGTCTTGTGGTTGTGCATCAGGAAACTAGCACAGCCACACGAAACAGGACCAAAATGTGCAACCGCAGTTCGTGTCAGAGAAAAGTGGCAGCTGCAAAAATTTAATTTCGAGAGCGATAAGAAAAAAAACTGGATCTCACTGTTCACTCAGAAAAATGAAAGCTCGCAAAGAAGTGTGGTTTGGATGAGTTCGTTTTTTTCTAGAACTTCATGAGTTTTGGACTTGGTTGGCGCACGGCACCTTCCAAGTGGCAGCTGGTAAAGGGTTTAAATTATGATTGATCGTTCATATGAGTACAGCTCAAGTGCTTTGTTTTTAATTTTGTACATTAGCAGTCGGTTTTGTTTTGAAATTATACAATTTTCGGAGCGGTTATCGATTGGTTATCTTTTTCACTATCAAAAACTAGCAAAATTAACTATATTTTTCTTCTACATTTATTGGTATAATGATGCCTTTTTCTTTACCAGTAAGTTTAGAAATTGATGACAGTTCCGATACATTGAATCATCGACTCTTTACCCTATAACTCCGGAACCGAAAGTCGGATTGCTTCAAGAATTCATAGCAACCTATGGTACCTTCAAACTATTGACTTATTACTAATTTCGCGATATCCTACTAATTCAGAGAATTTAAAGGGGAAAAAGTTATATTTTACTCCCAAAATTATGCTAGGTGCACATACCCATTTTGATTTGATTTTTCGTTTCGTCTTTGATCCATCAGTGCGTTTATGTTGATTTGCTAGCGCGACCTGATGGTTCAACATAAACCGCTAGGCAAACTTACAGTTAAGGGCTGAGGCCAGTGTGTTTTAGGGTGATATTCACGCTTCAAATCTGATTTTCTCAGATTTGACGAATATCAAAAAACCCAACTGATAATCTCTTAGAAAATTAGTTTAGATCATTCTGTGAAAATTTCAAAATGATTCATTGACTTTAGCGGTCGGGAAAGTCTTTTTTCTGAAGGAAGAATTGCATAGCTGAAAACGTCGTCTTTCAACTTGTTCGTTGAATATCTCGCTTTCAAAAGCATGAATCAAAAATCTATCCTGACAATGTCTAGATAATTTAATTTAGATTCGATTAGTGCATAAAAACATATATGTTGTCGCGATAAAAATGAAGTGAATGTTATTTTTGTGAAGGTAAGCCGATTTCTATGGCGGCGCCATTGTTTTCTGCTCCAGCTCCCTGGAAACGTAACGAAACATGAGAGAGAAATGAAATCGGCTCAAAAAGGCTGCCAAACAAGCGGTAGCTTTATTGGATTTTATGTGATGTTGTCAAACTTGTAACCGAACATATCAAAACTTTCTTGGCCACCCGGACACATCGAGAGTCATTTTCGAACATTGATTTTTTCGAGGAATAGTATTGAGAAATAAGTCGGACCCAGATGAAAATCAGGAATTTAGTATGGGACCATAAGACCTTGCATTTGAAATGGGATTTTTTTTTCAGTAATCACCCTGTAATTCTGAAACCGGAAGTCACATCGAAATAAAATTCAGGAACTTTGTATGGGAAAATTATGCCTTTCATTTGAATCTAAGTTTGTGAGAATCGATTCAGTCGTCTCTGAGAAAAGTTAGAGCCCTTATTTTAATTTTTTTGCACATATCACTCTGTTATTCCGGAACCGGAAGTCGGATTCGAAAACAATTCAGAAAAAAAGTGAGTGAAAATGTAACATTTTTGCCTTTCTCATATAGAAAGGTTAAGCAATCACTTGAAAAACCGACTAGTGAAAAATGGCCCGGAGGGCCAAGTGTCATATACCATTCGACTCAGTTCATCGAGCTGAGCAATGTCTGTGTGTGTCTCACTAGGTTTTCTCGGAGGTGGCTGAACCGATTTTGACAAACTTAGATTCAAATGAAAGGTCCCATACGGAATTCCTGAATTTCATCCGGATCCGACTTCCGGTTCCGGAACTATAGGGTAAAGTGTGTTCAATATTGTACACCGTCACTTAAACCGGCGAAACAAAAAACGTAAAAAAAATTTCTAAACTGGTCTCAAAACTACACAAATCGATAGTCACTATCAGTAGGCAACTAAACAAACCGATCCCGGCTATCCTGGTTCCGGAAGTACCGGAAATAGTGGTCATATATACCAAAATAGATCTCACTCACTTTTCTCAGCGATGGTTTGACCAATTTCCACAAACTTAGATCCAAATGAAAGGTCTTCCGGTCCCATACGGAATTCCTGAATTTCATCCGACTTCCGGTTCCGGAATTATAGGGTAAAGTGTGTTACATATTGTACACCGCCACTTAAAATATTTTCGGATGCAACAAACATTTAAATCGTCATTTAGAGTGCGATGACAAAATTGTATAAAATCTTCAAAATTTGAATTGAAACTAGTAGAGTTTGTATGTCATGTTAGTTGGTGGCCGTACGAACCGACTTTGATTATACCGGTTCTCGGGTTCCGGTGCCGGAAGTGCATATAATAGTGAACCCACTTCGTTTTCTTATGGATGACCTACGCAATCAAAGCACTGTTTTTATTCTGTATGTTATGCACAAACAATCTCTTGGTTTCTTTCAAAAATCGAAGAGAAAAATTTTGAATAGAATACCACAATATTATATACATGAGAAAGGCATCATTACACCACTAGGTGGAATAAAACAGGTTTTTAAATGTCAGTCGGTGTTGAACAGTGTGGGTTTGATGACCATAGTTTCATGCACTTGATCGAAAAATTTAGATCGTTGAGATAAAGTCAGAAAATATAAACGGTCCAAGGTGACTTCCTTGAGGAACTCCAGAGGTAATGGCGAATGGTAAGGTTATACAGTCTCCTATTTTCACTATCATTTCGCGACCAGTAAGATATGAGTGAAGTCAAATCAGAAATGACCCGTTAAATCCTAGTCTATTTAACTTTGAGATTGTTATTTGATGATTAATCTTGTCGAACGCAGCGGAGAAATCGGTGTAGATAGAATCTACCTGTAATAACGTATGATAAAGGAATTATAGGATTCTAAATTTGTAGACGTCGAACGATTCGGCATGAAACCATGTTGAGTCTCAGATATATAGTAAGAGCAATTATGTGTTATAAAATCCAGAGCTATAATTTCAAACAGCTTAGATGCGGCGCTCAAAGCTGCTATTCCGCGGTAGTTGGATACGGTACACTTGTTTCCTTTGTTATAAACAGGAAACACATAGGATTTCTTCCATATTTCAGGAAAAGTTCCTGAACGTTAGGAGCATTTAGAGTGACGATGCGAAAAAAGGGAAAAAATTCTTCTAATTTTGGCTTAAAACTGATTCAATTTGTAGGCTATTATTATATTAGTTACATACTAAACGAACCGACTTCGGCTGTACTGGTTCCAAATTCCTGATTCCAGAAGTACCGGAAATAGTGGTCAAAAACTCTAAAACTCACTCAATTTTCTCAGAGATGATTTGATCGATTTCCACAAACTTAGGCTCTAATAAAAGTTCCTATAGTCTCATAGGGTAAAGTATGTTCAATCATTTAGTGCGATGATTCAAAATAAAGAAAAATTCTTATTAACTTGACATAACTGTTCACAAATTGAAAAGGTTATGTTAGTACATACCGAGAGAAAGAGAATCTTCTAGTGATATTTTTGAAAATATAAATAAAATGAAAGGCATTATTACACCGCTAGGTGGATTAGAAAAGGTTTTTTTCTGTTTTGTTTACCGAAGGTTTCCGTCAGAAAATTACGGAACTGCGAAATAAGGTCAAAGTGTGCCAGGCGCAATTTAATGAGTTGAATCAAATAACGTTTTCACTTAAAGATAAGAATCAAATAACGTTTTTACTTGAAGATGTTTGCCAGTGTGCTGAACGATATTGGAACTGTTTCCCAACCAGGCACGCTTCATGCGTTCCCACACCCAAAAAGTTGCTTCATCTGAGAAAACCGTTTACGACCATTATCGACCTTTTTGTTCCTTTTCCAGGTGTAGGCGTGATTTCATATGGGTTGCGCTAAGCAAAGGTTTCGAGCTTTATATGAAACTCACAATCCCCACCCTTGACCACAGAAGCTCGAATGCAAAGTAAAGTATTGGCATTTCATTACATTCCAGTATGGATCATATAACGATTGGTTTGAAAGCATAGGCACACGAAACAATTCCATTAGAGGTAAAAGCGAGAAAAAATCACATTCAATTAGACAAATTGAGTTCAATAGCCTACAGGCGACAAAATCACAAAACTGGCAAGTTACATGTAGACGTTTTTTTTGCATCCCCAGAACTCTACCAGTTTAACATACGACCCGTTTATTGCGTCACGTTCCACCATCACCCCAATGAACTTCCACGGAAAAATAACGAACTCCTCAACACATTGCCCACATTCCGCACAGACATTTCTGTCACGGCGAGAAACTCCGCGAACCGTCGAATTCCCAACCCCACCTCGGAGGGCACCCGGGTGACAGATTGCAGCGTGTCATCACAGCCCAGTTGTAAGTTTATCTTGCCTCTAGCATCTTTTGCTATCGCAGCACCGTGGCTGTGATGCAAGAGTGTCGTTTGCAATGCACCGTCCGACGATTAGGACTAAATTCTCTGTTTGGTATGCATCGGGTGCTGCGAACGTAAATCGATACAATCAACCAGCGACGGCGGTGACAACGTTTCCCAATAGCCACCGAAAGACCCCTATTTTTATACCCAAGGTGGTCAATTGCGGCAGAATCTCGTTCGGCATCGTTCCGTTGTGCATGTGAAGATCCACATCAATCGGAGTTTATAGGTTGGCTTGAGAAGCAGCACAGCTCGCTTGGCCCAGGGAAAAGCCGCAGTCTGTTTGCTGCAGCAGTTGAATTGAGTGCACTTTGGGCACCAATTGCTACTGCCGCCGACATAAATCCATGAAAAAGCCATAAATTTCGGGTCGTTGATTCTGTGAAGTAAGTCAACCTAAAAGTGTTTTTTTGTTGTTGTAGATATTTCAACCGCGCGTGAAACAAAAAATTTAGTCGAACGACTCGTTAAACAAATCATAAAATTAAATTTGATTATTACATTAATCGTTGGGTAAAAGAAAAATGTTCATTGCTATCATAAGTTTGTACTGTATCCCCTCTGCGAACAATATAAGACCCATCGACATCAAGATCTAGACCAACTCGTTCGAAACGGTTGACAGGCCAGAGCGAATCGTTCTGCAGCTGTTTCGGCCTGTTCATGCAGGAACCGACCACAGTCTCGTGATGTACCGCTTAGATTAGGTCGAGCCTGTCGGGAATTCCCATCGTCGCAACCGGCGGTCGTACTTCCGTCTGCCGTCGGTTCCTGTCCAGGCAGACGGCGACGACGACGATAGCTAATTTTATCCGTACAAGCGCCCAAAATAGCGACACTGCAGATTGTACCTAATCGGTCCCTTTCGGCAGACGGTTGTCGGTACCAAGGCGAATATGTGTCGGAGAAAGAGTAAATGTTATCGCCGAGTTTTCCGCTACATGAGGCAATTAAAATTAATTGAAAATTCAAATTATGTTTCTAGCCGATGTCGGCGCTTATGCGGACTGGAGAAGTGAGCGAGCTGTGGTTTGACACCGGCCACCGGGTACACAAGGTAAAAATGGAGTTCTTGGAACTATGATAGAGTCGATTGATTACCTAGGAATCGTTGCCAGAGGATGATGATTACTTACAACGAAATGTAATTTTTTTTGTACTCAAAATTCTGATTCCAAATACAATTTCTCAAGAAAATGAGAATTGTTTGACTGTTTTGCAACATTTTTTATCTTAACTAATTGAAGTAACACACAACAGCAGCTCTTTAATGGCATTTCAAAAGTCGGTTCCAACGCAGACCTGTCTGCAAATGGTGAATCCATAACGAATTCATTTTGGTTTTGAGTAATATATATTTTTCCAACCAATGGACAACCGGCTACCGAAAAAAACATGTTAAATTTCATCAATATCCAACAAAACAGAAAAGACTAGAAAAGAGTGGGAATGAAAACTTGCGAAAAAATTACCCTGGAGATTCCTGGGAAACCGTATTGCCAGTTGAACTACATCTAATTTTTGACTTTCGATCAGAGTCTCTAATATTCTTAGTGTTATGTATCAATAAAATGTTTACGTTCAATCTATCCGCTCAACTTTCTCGTAGGAGTGTATCGAAAAGTAGTTAGCAACATTGATTATTGAATAAAAAAGCGAAAAACAACATATTTTGATATCAGTTTTCGATATATTGTAGAAAAATTACATTTTTATGCATTTCACTGATTATATTGAAGAAAATCCTAGTTTCTGTGAAAAGCTCGCACTTTGGACTTGATATTCATCATTAAATTCTGCAGTTACTCTTGTGACTTTCCTGGTGGCAGCTGTCCATTTTTTTTAACTCCTGCATGTTTTGGGACACTGTACCTTCCTTTCGAAAGTGCCGCTTCACAACTGCCCAATACCTTTCAATTGGCCGAAGATCCGGGCAGTTCGGTGGGTTGATGTCCTTTTCCACGAATTGTACAGTTTTTATTGCCAACCACTGTAGAACGGAGTTGGCGTAGTAGGCCAAATCCGGCCAGAAGAGAGGAGGAGCCTTTTGCTTTCTGTACAGTGGCAGCATTCTCTTCTTCAAACATTCTTCCTCGTACACCTTGGCGTTAATTGTGCCCTTCGTGAAGAAAATCGACGTCCGCAATCCACAGGTACAAATTGCTTGCCAGACCAACACCTTCTGCCCCAGTTCGTGCTCACATCTCACCCGACACAGTCGAAAATCGTTTACGGTCGAAACAACAGAAACAAAGACAATAGCCAGTGAACAATAGAGTGTACGGAATGGTCAAATACGATTTAACAAAGCCTGAAACTTGGCCTGCTAGACCGAATTCAATTTGTATAGATTTCAAACGTTGCAAAGTTAGACCAACAGCAAATGAAATTGAAATCTTACTTAAAGAACAAATGCATCTAGATGCTGATAATGTAAGTGAGATTCAATTCAACAAGGCGTCTAACTGTGTGTACATTATGCTTAAACGTGAAAGTGATGCACTTGCATTCGCTGCGGTTAACAACGAGGTACACAGCGTTGAGTGTGACAACATTAAATACAAAATCCCTGTGCACATGGTGGACAATGCCATAGAAGTACGCGTGCATGACCTTCCCCGCAGGCCACCCATAAGTTCGTCCGGGAAAATATGTCGCAGTACGGTGAAATCCTTTCCATCGAAAGGGAAGTATAGCGGAACTTTTTCTCCGGCATCCGGAATGGCGTGCGAGTTGTGCGTATGCAACTACGTAAGGCAATTCCATCTTACATCATTTGTGGTCAAGGTGGGACACGTCCGTGTAAAACGTTGATTACCTATGAAAATCAGCTGTTTACATGCCAGTTTTGTGAACAACCTGCACACTACGGTAAACCTTGCACTGAAACTGCGAAAAATACATCTTCAACCAAAGACAAGGTCAACCGTTCAACAACGAAAACTAGTGAGCGCAGTACTCCTGTTTCACCATCAAACCAACCAGCAACTGCAACCAATGTACAACAAGGCGCATCTAAAGCAACTAGCAACGAGCTCAAGACTACGAACAACAAGGAAAACGAAACGAAGATGGACACCAACAACAATACAACCGATGCGGCAATGGATGACGAGACGAGCCACAAACAAAGTGCCCCTCAACCCTCGCAGGAGGGAAATGGAAGCTCTTCTCCTCCTAGAAAAAGAGTGACAACGAGATCCACTTCAAAAAATTCTTTATTTAAAAAATCGGCTAATTCGGCCCCGTAAAGCTTGTACGCAAATAGGCCTGAATAAAAATATCTTTAAAAAAACACCTTCTGTCCAAACTTTTCCTTCGCCATCGTGGTGTCAGCGTCATCCAGGTCCTGGTACACCGATAATATTGCGGTCCGGGCAGTGCTCGAGAGTCTTCCTTGGCGTAGGTTTCGTCGTCGATCAGGATGCATCCGTCTTTATTCTGTAGAATCCGGTTATACAGTTTTCTCGCTCTTGTTTTGGCCTGAACTTGCTGTACCAGGGACTTTTTCTGCACCTTCTGTTTCTTGTACGTTTTCAGGGAGTACCGAACTTTGATCCGTTGAATCATCCCGATGCTGGTGTTGAACTGCTTGGCCAAATCCCGCGTCGACGCCGATGGGTTTTTCCTGATGTACTCAACCACTTTTAAGTCCCGGCCGGGCTGGCTGGGACCCGTTTTCCTACCGGATCGGGGCAAATCCTTCATGGAAAGGGTCTTACCGAACTTCTCGATAATATTTTTGACACTGGTGTGGTGCACCCTCACCCGTTTTGCAATTTCGTTGTACGTGAAACCACTTTCTGAGCACCAAGTGTGCAGAATTTTCTTTCGTGTTTCCGGACTCATCATTAAAACGATAAACCGTACCGAAACCAATCGATTGCGCAGCTGTTATTGACATGTAAACAAACATGTCACCGCAAAACACGCTGCAAAAAATTAACAATCACAGGCTCATTTGAAAGCTACTATTGAATCACAGATTAGGTTCGAAGATTGCATACAATTCTGGAGTCATAATCGTAGAAGAGACATAATCGACATACCCCCCTTTTTCTCAACTAGTTCAATTATCTCGGAGATGGCTAAGCCGATTTCAACAACCTAAGGCTATCGGGTCATATCCCAAATGTTACAACCGGGGAATCTGCCACACATATGGAATTCATAGCGTTATACCGTAAAAATGGGAAGTGCGAAGAAAGGAATGCTCTATGATGGAAAACTACTAGACAAAAATAAACCTGCCTCCCTTGTTTAGGTCCGATTTAACCGGGATAGCAAAATGTATCTGGTTCCTTTGCGCAACCCTGTAAAAAAGTGGATTTTTGAGTTTGAGAAAAATTGACATTTCACCATACGTCTCTATTAAAATTAGAAGCAAGCGCATGGTGCATAAATACTCTTCGGTGGACTGGTTGGTTTAAAAATCAAATTAAATAAAAATAACAAGAACCACCCTAGCTCCGTCAACATGACAGTAAAAGGGTTGGAATATTGGGAAAATTGTCTCCAGTTCAAGCCTTTTCAAAAGTTATAAAACAAAATGAATTTTCTTTGGGAAAAGATTTTACATGCTTACCCGGTTATAGCGTTTGAAAAACAAATGGCTAACAATTTCGGGTTCGCAGTTATAATTTTATAAGTGACGTAACCGATCGAACTTATTTCTATCCACACAATTTTCTTAGAAAGGAACCAATGATCAAGTTCAAATACATTATTGCTGATACCTTCGATTTCGGGAATGTTACTAAATAAGTGACGTAAGCGTACGCTTTTGTGAATTATCCGAATCAATCTGAATGAACTTACATGAGTCGACCTAAATTTGTGTGAAAAAATTAACTCGCATAAAACATTTAATTAATGTGTCAATTCGAACGACAAGAGAAAGATATTATCACACCAATAGGTGAATTGAGAAGAGCTTCTAGTTTCTAGTTTGTTTTGCGCAGAATACTGATGAAAGTTGAACTTAGTTCTGGGGACTTATACGTTAATCTTTAATACCTTGAGTGAACTTGAAATAAATTGGGAAAATATGTATTTGTTCGGAATCACAATAGATAGATCATACACCGAGTGGCCGATTGTTCAAGCAGGCTAATACATATAATCTGTCCCTAAGCAAATTATTTAACTTTATGTTATTTGTTTAATTTATTTTATATTAAACAAAGATCTAACTTATCTAAGAGCCTGAGAGCCAACATTAACAAAAGTGTCTTCCTTAATTTTTCTTTCAACCGATTTCAACCGGCATCGACACCAGCGGAACAAGCCGTCCGAGTTTTTTCGCGCTTTGCAAAAATCCGAGCTACTCACGCACCGATTCAGCAAAAAAAAAATAATTTTGCCAAATCAATTGACACCATCATTAACAAAAAATTTTGGAGAACGTTTGTCGACAGTCAGGAAAACAGGATCGAGCAAGAATCGAGAGCCGGAGGACTCAAAAACTTTGAAAAGAGTGACCAATTGTATCTAATTTTTTGAAAAAATTTCCCTCAGGAAACTAAAAAATTTTCGAATTCAGATGAGAGTTTGAAACAAAATATCACATACCAAGTGTAGGAATGTTTGACTACTTTTGGAAATAACTAGAAATTTCACAAGAAGTAACAATTTAATGGCGTTTTTCATTGAAAAACACTGGTGGCGTGGATTGCTCTGAGTTTGCACTTTCGAGCAGAAATGCAACATTCTGACGGTGTTTCATTGCGATTTCTGCTCGAAAGTGCAAAACCAGAGCAATCCACGCCACCAGTGTTTTTCAATGAAAAACGCCATAAGTCTCGAGCTCATCTCAAGTCGAAAATTTTCCCAAAAGTCCTTTACTTAGAAGATTTTTTTTTTCTAAAAAAAGTGGGATAATACAAGAAATATTTCTCGATTTCGAAAATTTCATGTACCTAATCTCCTGTCTTTCCTACTCCTTTTAGTAATTTTTAAAAATCGAAGGTATTCAGATTTTGAACACCGGGTGGCACCATTTACCCATGCCAGAATCAGCTCAAATTTGACAAAGAGAATTTTTTAGGGTGCCTAATCATTTGGGCACATCCGCTTTAAAAAATTAGCGATGCTGATGAAGTTTGATTGCGTGGTACAGGATGCTGAATCCTTCGTCATAGCTGGCTTTAAACAACTTTCTGGGCAGAAATATTGTATGGCAAGTTGCAAGAGAAGAGGTAAAGCTTGCTTCATTTAGAATTTGAACAAACTTTTGCTCATATTGTGGCGCTCCTGGTGGACGGATTTGGAAGTTCTTGGCGCCCACGTCTCGGGAATTTTGCCAGCTTCACGTATGATTTTTGACATTCCGCAAATCGACTGTACTTTGTAAACAATCAACATGGAAGCCGAAAGAAGGGACAGTTTTTTGTAAAATCCATTGTGGTCTGCATCTAGGCTAGCTAAACAGCTGAAATTGGATAGAAATACCGTATGGCGCGTTATCAAACGGTATAAAGAAACATTGACGACGATTCGGAAGCCTCAAATCAATCGTCGGAGTGCAACTCTCAACCGGAAACTGCGTGGTAAGATTTTTAAGACGATTGAGAGGAATCCTAATCTGTCGGACCGTGATTTGGCCAGAAAGTTCGGTGCTGCCCATAGTACCGTGAGGAGAACTCGACTCCGGGAAAGAATCAGGTCGTATCGAGCTAACAAACAGCCAAATCGGACCATCAAACAGAATAGTGTGGTCAAAATTCGTGCTCGGAAACTATATGACCAGGTGCTGACCAAGTTCGAAGGGTGGTTTCTGAAGGACGATGAAACCTATGTCAAGGCGGACTTCGGGAAAATCCCAGGTCAAAAATTTTACTTGGCAACGGCTCGGGGGGATGTTCCAGCCAAATTTAAATTTGTTTTTGCCGACAAATTTGCAAGAAAATTTATGATTTGGCAGGGCATTTGCAGCTGTGGCAAAAAAAAACGAAAGTTTTCGTTACAAATAAGACAATGACATCGGAACTATACCAAAAAGAGTGTCTCCAAAAACGAATTTTGCCGTTCATTCGATCCCACGACCATCCCGTAATGTTTTGGCTAGATTTGGCAAGCAGTCATTACAGCAAAGTCGTTCGAGAATGGTATGCAGAGAAAGGGGTCCAGTTTGTTCTGAAAAACTTTAACCCACCAAACTGCCCCCAGTTCCACCCTATTGAGAAATACTGGGCAATCATGAAAAGGAGACTCAAGGCAAAGGGAAGGGTTGTCAAAGACATCAATCAGATGACGACCTGGTGGAATAAGATAGCAGTCAAATGTCTTTCCTCAAGCAACCCAATTGTTCCGTTCTGGTTCGGGATCAGGGTCATTTCGCCGAAAGCCATTTCGCCGAATGACATTTCGCCGAATGACATTTCGCCGAAAGCCATTTCGCCGAAAGGGTCATTTCGCCGAATCCTGAAATCGTCTTGAAATCGTGATTAGAATTGATTTAAATTAAAGACAAACGAAAGATGATAGCGTTCACTCCCGTTTTGTTAACTTACCATTGTACGTCTTAAATAATGATTGATTGTTGTACTCTTGAATAAAGATTAATTCATGCACCTCAGGAACTAGTTCCCAAGAAAACTTGTTGACTATTAGCTAGTAAGCATCAAAGCAATTGCATAGGTGTATCTACCAGGCAAATGTAGGTGGTATTTTCCGTTTATTAAGTGAAAATGAAAAAATACTAATGCGGCTTCGTGCCGCCGAGCCATCTTGGCTTCGGTTATGTGGCAGCGCCACATCAGTTATACAGGAGACATAACATGCAGGAGATATGACCCTCACGGCAAAATTACCCTTACGGCCAAATGACCCTTTCGGCGAGATGACCCTTTCGGCGAAATGACCCTTTCGGCGAAATGACCTATTCGGCATTCGGCGAAATGGCTTTCGGCGATATGACCCGCTCCCCTGGTTCGGCTAGATTTGACATCTTGCCATTACAGAAAATACAGGTCCAGGTGTTTCCCAAGGATATGAACTCTCTCAACACGCCATAGCTGCGCACAACAGAATTATAATGGTCCATCGTCAAGCGAAACCGCAAAAAGGCATGAAAGGCAGTTGTCACAGATATTCTGATCAAAGTAAACTTGATAGACTGTCAATGAAAAACTTGACGGACGAAGTCAAACGGAAGTCAACTTTTGAAAACCTACCAACAAATGCACAAAACTTCCATCAGTTCATAATACTTCCAACTATGACAAGATGAACAAATATGTCACTCATTTATTAACTTTGATTTCAGCGACTTCACTGGATCAGTTCTGGTCTCATCAGATCGGTCGTCAGATGTGCATGAATGTTAACGCAACGTAAATGTTTTGACAAAAAAGCAGTTGACCGAAAAGCCATTTTGGATTTAAAATAACTCCTCTTACTGTTAGCCCTGGAGTATCTCATTTAGGTTTGTTCATATTTTTACAGCACCTCAATGATCTCTTTTTCACATAAATCTTCAATTATTTTATCAGCACGAGCCTATCGCATCTGGAACCGATCAATTGATCTATGATTTCAGAACAGGAAAAAATTGATCAAAAATTATATTTTAGCTTATACTTGAATGTTACGAATCGAATTGATACCAAAAATAAAGAAGTTTTATGCCTGTTGGAAAACCGATATTTCAATAATTTCAGTTTCAGTAGTGGGCTATTCTCTGCTGCCGAAGCAGCAAACAAATGAACTACGTTCCGCAAGTTGAAAAACTTAAATTACGTACAAACTATAAACATTTGGCACTCCTTAAGAATCGCTTGACGACTGCGTCCACATGTCAAAGACGACAACGCTAGAACCTTTGCATAATTTATATAATGGAAAACAACGTAATAACCAACAAGTTGGCATAACGAGCTCACATAAACCTTTTCGTCTTCGGAACGCAACTCTGGAACAACAGCCAACAATTTGCTTTGTTTTCATTACGATTACGTGACGAGCATATTCGGAATGGAGAAAGAAAAGGCATACTTCAGCAGTATTCTATGGAACATTCTTTGAATTTCACTGCAAACAGCACAGCACAGTTCGGTGCGATTTTACCAGCATGGTAGAAATTTAGAATCATACTACCATGGAACACAATCGACACAAGCAGCAAGCAGACGGGCTCATACGAAGAAAAAAAAAACGGTAAAAACGGAATTCCAGCTCACCTCCTCGCCGGCATAAGCAGTAAGAAAAATGTTCGGGAACTGGAAAGTGTTTTCTGGGCGAGAGTCGTTTGATGAGTTTTTTGTTTGATTCTTTGCCTAGCTCTGTCTGGCACCGAATGCTATCCTAGTACCGGAGGACGCGCAAATTATGGTGATGTGGGTGGGGACATTCCCGGAACGAGTTCTATTTCGGTCTTATCAAAATTTTGGCCCGAATCGATGGTTATGAAGAGGAGCCGGTGGTTTGCCATAGGACAAGACCGGTTTACAGGCCGTGTGGAAATTTTTTGGTAATACTCAAAAACTGCGTGGAAAAGTAGAATTGAAATGCAACGTTTAGTAACTCTTAGCTTTCTTTTCGTTATAAGATTCAAACATCTCGGTCGATCGATTCATTAGGCTTCGTTTGTGAATTTCGAGCCTTTTCACTACACTTTAATTCTGCGTCGAATGTTTCGAGCAACCACATTTCTGCTTTTCGAAACATTCTGAAACATTCACTTTATCCGGATGTGTGACAGTGTGCTAAACAGGAACGGTAATGTTTCTCAAACAGGTACGCTCTTATTGCGAATACGAATTGTCAGACCTTTAGTTTGACTCCCTTCATCGTGTTTTGCACAGCCTCGTTGTGCACAATCCTTATTCTAGAAAACCAATTTTTTATTTGAGATGCTCACTGACAAGTGTTTTCCGTGACTTCTAGAGGTTTTACACTGCAGCCCCAGATTTTTTTGAATGATAGTCCAGGGTACAAGGTAGCTTTCATCGTTATGTATCGAGCCATCAAAATCTCCACGACAATCCCAAATTATACGTTTTAGCGGCCTACGAATTCCGGTTTCCTTCCGATCCAGTTTTCGTGACTGTCTACATACTTCTTCGAACAAATGTATTACGTTTACGATGGTAGGTATGAGTACATTCGATAATTTTGCCGACTCTTCGTGAGAGTAGTGCGGATGTTCATGATGCGTAAGCAACATTTTAACGCAATCTTCCTTCTGGCTTCGGCACCAATTTCACAATTGTACAGTAAAAGTTAGAATCAAACAGTCGTCAACACAGACATTTTGGAAATAGAATGAACTAAAAATCTGATTTAATTTTAGAAGGCATCACATTTTTTTCAATGAAGATAATTAAATAGCACAACTTTTGAAGCTGATTTGAATTTATTATGCCTCCCGTCTTAAGTTTTAATAAAACGAACATGGCCTCAAGCGGTCAAATTTCCAAACTTCCAAATATTCCAAACTTCGTCAGTATTTAAACATTAAATACGGAAATTTATAAATTCCAAAAGCTGTTTTGGGGAAGAAAGTAAATTTAGCAATAATCATTCTTTTAAATCTTGAAAATGAAAATATCAAGTATTCAAAGTGTTACGTCTTATAATGGCGAATATTTAATCTCGAAGTTTGTGCTAGTCTAAATTTTGATGTTTATGCAATACCTAGGAGTTATTTGTCACATTGTTGCATAAAACTTTATTATTAATAAAATTCAACATTCAAAAGCTGTAGCCGGGTAAGCAGGTAAAATTTACCACAAAAGAAAATACATGTTGTTATACCAAAAATAGCATGATACATTTGCTCAAAATGTCAACCCTTTAACTGCCATATTGACGAAGCTAGAGTGGATCGTTTGAGTTTCATTTTATTTACCGAAACGTTTAAAACACAATATCAGATAATTTAGGTATTGACAATTAGGTTGACAATTTTTTGTATATCTTTCAATAAAAATACTTAAAAATTTTTAAATATACTTTTTCAAACCTCCGATTTTGGTATCACTCTGGATTTTTGGTTAGCAAAAAGAAATCAGAGATGTTGTAGACATTACAACATCCTTGATTTTTTTTACAAATTTTCCAGTCGAGCGGGTGCTTCAAATGAAATGAAGATCAATAGTACCACCCAAGCTTCGTCAATATGGCAGTTAAAGAGTTGAAATATTGGGAGCATTGTCTCCAACCCAAGCTTTTTCAAATATGGTATAACGATATGAATTCCTTTTGAGCAGATTTCACATGTTTACGCGGATATTACCGTTCGATTGAGCACAAATTAGGATTTTTTTAGATTTAGATATTTTTGAACCTAGAGAATATCTTTTTTTGAAAGCGTGTTTTCAGTTTCGTTAAACACCGGAGCCGACTGTTTTGAATTTCGCGAATTGAATTCAATCAAACGCGTATTGATGAAAACAGAATGAATCATTCAAACGCATTTTTCGTCATACCGTGGTGCTATAGGCGATTATAGTATAAGCAACGTATAAGGCAAAATCGGAAACACTCGGGGCTTCGGTGTTTGCCTAAGTTAGGAACACTCGACTTCAGTGCTGCCCGAAAATCCAAACACCGTTGCTTGGCAATTACACGACCACCGCTACGGGTTCTTTTTCTGCTGCGTTCGGTGTTTGTTATTCAACACGGGCACGAAGCGTAACATTCAATACTCCTGGTGATGTGCTCATGAGAGACGGTGAGTACCGTGCAGAACGGACCCGTGTTTTCGCCATGCCTGGGTTCCGGAAACATAATGGCCCTTATTACCGTTCTCACTTCCACTTTCACATTCACTTCACTTACATGTCACTTGACTTGATTTTACATATTACAAGTATCACGCATAGTGAAGTGATCACTGTGGTGGAAATATCTAATTTTTTCAACATAATTTTGGTGGTGTGATGTTCATAATGACATCAAGTTCATCCAAGTAATTACTTTTGTCTCTGAAGCGACTTCCGTAATAAGGACCTACATTCACTTCACTTAATATCTACCGTGAAGTGATACCCATAATAGTCACTTCACTTGATTTTCACCGTGTAGTGACACCGGTAATAAGGGCCAATGTTATAAGTGACTTCACCGACAACACACACTTTTTTTCTTTTGGCTCAAATTTTTCGAAGATGGCTTAACCGATTTAAACAATCTTAGGCTCATTTGAAAGCTACTATTGAGTTATGGATCAAGTTCGAAGATCGAATGACTGTCGCTTCCTGTCCTAAAATGTAATGGTATAAGTGACTTACCCGACAAAACGCACTTTTTTCTCTCCGCTCAATTTTTTCGGAGATGGCAAAACCGATTCTAATGAGCTTGGGTTCATTAGGAAGTTTCTTCGTTGGGTTAAAGCTTGCTTAATTTTGAATTGGAACACATTTGCTCATATTGTGCGCTCCTGGTGGACGGATTTGGAAGTTCTTGGCACTCACGTGTCGGGAATTTTGTCAGCTTCACGTATGATTTTTGACATTCCGCAAATCGATTGTACTTTGTAAACAATCAACATGGAAACCGAAAGAAGGGAAAAAATTGTGCACAGTTATTTGGAAAATCCATTGTGGTCTGCATCTAGGCTAGCTAAACAGCTGAAATTGCCCAGAAATACCGTATGGCGCGTTATCAAAAGGTATAAGGAAACATTGACGACGATTCGGAAGCCTCAAGCCAATCGTCGGAGGGGAACTGTCGACCGGAAACTGCGTGGTAAGATTTTGAAGACGATTAAGAGGAATCCTAATCTGTCGGTGCTGCCCATAGTACCGTGAGGAGAACTCGACTCCGGGAAGGAATCAAGTCGTATCGAGCTAGCAAACAGCCAAATCGGACCATAAAACAGAATAGTGTGGTCAAAATTCGTGCTCGGAAACTATATGACCAGGTGCTGACCAAGTTCGACGGGTGTCTTCTGATGGACGATGAAACCTATGTCAAGGCTGAATTCTGGCAAATCCCAGATCAATAATTTTTACTTGGCAACGGGGGATGTTCCAGCCAAATTTAAATTTGTTTTTGCCGACAAATTTGCAATAAAATTTCTGATTTGACAGGGCATTTGCAGCTGTGGCAAAAAAACGAAAGTTTTCGTTACAAATAAGACAATGACATCGGAACTATACCAAAAAGAGTGTCTCCAAAAACGAATTTTGCCGTTAATTCGATCCGACGGCCATCCCGTAATGTCTTGGCCAGATTTGGCAAGCTGTCATTACAGCAAAGTCGTTCAAGAATGGTATGCAGAGAAAGGGGTCCAGTTTGTTCCGAAAAATCTTAACCCACCCAACTGCCCCCAGTTCCGCCCTATTGAGAAATACTGGGCAATCATGAAGAGGAGACTCAATGCAAAGGGAAAGGTTGTCAAAGACATCAATCAGATGACGACCTGGTAGAATAAAATAGCTAAAACGATGAACGAAGAAGGTGTGCGCCATCTCATGAGCCGTGTTACAGAAAAAATTCGAGAATTCCTTCGAAACCGTGACGAATAATTTTATCCGTATTTTTTCTTAAGAGTATTAAGAAAACGCTACATTTGTATAAAAAAAGATCTTGAATTCAATAATAAATAATTGAAATACAGGCAGATGTCTTTGTTTTTAATTCTATCTGAAGCAAGCTTTATGGTGAACATATCCGATTCGAAGGTGTAATTTTATAGATGACGTAACCATCAAATCGCAGTTTTTTGTTCAATACATCAAAAATGTCTCGCAGAAGTCTCAACCGATTTCCACAGGCTTAGGCACATTTGAATGTTACTTTTGGTTCATAATGCAAAGTTTGAAGATCAAACGGCTATCATTTCCGGTTCCAGAGATATTATGGTATACGTGACATAACCGACAAATCGCACTTTTTCTTTCCGCCCAATTTTCTCGGAGATGGTCAAACTAATTTCAACACCCCTAGGCTCTTTTGAGAGCTACTTGAAAATTATGTCGAACATTTTCGACTCGGAGACGTGACTCCGATACTACGATTTCGATACTCTATATTTTCTTGTTGATGACTGAAACGATACTACTGCTAAGATGTTATTCGATAGATTCGCAATGCTCACGACAAACACTTTTTGGTCCGAAGCTATGATCGTATAAGTGACATAACCGACTAGTCGCACAGATACTTTCTGTTCTTTGAACGTTACCGAATAAGCGACGTATGGGTTGAAATATGCTATGCATTCTGAATGAAACCAAATAAATCTATCTAAATTTGTGACAAAACTTAATTTGATGGAAAAAACTGTTGCGAGGCACCTCTCGCCGATGATAACGCAAATAGGTGAAAAATTTGTTGCTTATTTGTTGCTAATTAGTTACGATAATTTTGAATTTGTTGATAAATTTATTTCATTTTTTGAGTACCTCGCTAAGTTTATATGAAGTTAGCGAAGACCCCTTTCAAATATACTTCAAAACAGATCGAAGCCCAGTGAATAGTTTGTTGCTAATTTGTTACGATAATTTCAAATTTGTTTCTCAATTTATTTCATTTCTTTAGCACTACGCTAAGTTCATATGAAGTTAGCGAAGCCCCCCTTCTAAATATGCTTCAAAACAAATCGTAGCCCAGTGAATAGTTTGTTGCTAATTAGTTACGATAATTTGAAATTTGTTGCTCAGTTTATTTTTCATTTTTTTGAGTACTTCGCTAAGTTCATGTGAAGTTAGCGAAGCCCCTCTTTCAAATATGCTTCAAAACAAATCGTAGCCCAGTGGATAGTCTGTTGCTAATTAGTTACGATTATTGCGAATTTATTGCTCAATTTATTTTTTATTTTCTTGAGTACTTCGCTAAGTTCATATGAAGTTAGTGAAGCCCCCTTCCAAATATGCTCCAAAACAAATCGTAGCCCAGTGAATAATTTTTTGCTAATTTGTTGCTGATTAGCTACAATAATTTCGAATTTGTTGCTCAATTCAGTTTTTATTTATTTGAGAACCCCGCTAAGTTCATATGAAGTTAGAACGTACTCAAGAAAATAAAAACAAAAATTGAGCAATAAATTCAAAATTACCGTAACTAATAAGCAACAAATTATTCACTGAGCTTCGATCTGTTTTGAAGCATATTTGAAAGAGAGACTTCGCTATCTTCATATGAACATAGCGAAGTACTCAAGACAATTTAAAAAAATTGAGCAACAAATTCAAAATTACTGTAACTAATTAGCAACAAATTATTCACCTATTTGCGTTATCATCGGCGAGAGGTGCCTTGCTAAGTTCATGTTCATTTCACAACACTTAGAAATATCAATGGGTTTTTACTTTACATCACTACCCAACGAGAAAACAAATCGAGATAAAAACGAATGAAATAGCAAAAAAAAAATGAATATCTAAAAAATAGTCTTGCCTTGTGGATGGACTGATGCTGTAGCCTAAAAATTTGGTGACCCGATTTCATGGTTGATGCATTTCCGGTTCATACCAAAAGCTACACTTTTAGCTCACAATACATCCCAATAAATTACCCGAAAATAATGTCGTATTTGGTCCAAAATGAGAAAACGTTCGCTTGCGAACCATTCGTCAACGTAAATTGCAGCTTTCAATTTTTCGGTTGATTGACCGATTCAACATAAAAAAAAACACGGACGCGCTACGGTCCTCCTTCCTTCGCTGAAGCTTCCGAGCTGGATCCACTTTCAACGATAGCGAATTGCAATTTTTGGAGATAATATTTTATTCTACTCGTGCTGTTTTCCTTGCTTTCCAGTTCGCTCTTTCGGTGCTGTTCTGAACTGTGTTAAATTGGAACGATTTTTCGTTGATTTCAAGTATGTTCCGATCAATTTTGTTCCGGCTTCAATGTTTGTAGGAAAAGTATCGAGAAAAATTACTAGAAAATTTGAATTACAGTTCAGTTTAACAGTTGAAAGTTCATTATCTTCCCCGCCCGCATATGGGGATTGCATACATCAATAGCTACCGGCCGGCCGCCACCTCCGACCGCAGCCAGTAAATAAACAATTTGAATTTTTTGTATAATTTTTTCTCGTGTAGGTCGTGTGATACCTACCTGTGACGCCATCAAGCAAACCAGACAGAGGTGCAAACCCTTATCAGTTCGTTTAATCGGAAGAAAGAGCGACTGTAAAAATTCATTATTTAAATGTCTCTATGAGTCAGTGTTCTGCCGCGTGACGAGGTGCATTCGAAGTGTGGTGGTGATGGCAATTGACCTTTTCCGCTGAAAATCGGGGACGAGGAGTTGGCAGCGGTTGCGAGTAAGTGCACCCATGTGCAAATGCGGAATAATTAAATCTACCACAAAGCGCCCCACGCTTGAAACCTCAAGTTCAATGTTCAACTTATGAGTTTTTACAGCTTTGCAACTGCAACTGGGTGATGGGCCGTGGAACGGGGGCGCCATAGCATTGCCGGCAGACGAGCGCGATTATGTGTATGCTCAAATTTTTCACACTCGCTTCGGTCGCTTTGTTGTGTGCCCGTCAGGTTCCACGATACGGACACGTAAAAACATATATGTTAATGGCGAATCAGTGGAGAGTAACATCAACAATAACACCAACAAAAACAAAGACAAAGACAACGACTACGACTATGTTTGGCGAGTTTATTTGCATGCGAATATTGTTCTGGATAAAATGCAAATATGCTGATAAACGAAGGAAGCAAGCATGCATTCGTTAGCTCACGGACTAATTTGAGGGTTGTTTGATATGTATTCTAAAAAGAATGTTTTTATACTAAATAGTTTAAGAAATTTCCTGGAATTTTTCTTGAAACGAAATTTTTTTTTCACGCACGGAACCACCCGCGATCCCATTTCAACCATAATATTAGTTGATTTTCTGAATTCGATTGGTTAAAATTTGGTACAACTAATCGATTGTTGTTTTAACTAAACTGTCATTTTTGTTTTTCGATTAGCAGAAACGATGGTTGAAACAACTAATTTAACTGTTTGAAAAAAAAAATGCTGTCAATTAGTGAGGACACATACCTTTCGATATTTTAGTTGAAATAACTGGTGTTGTTATTGGAACAAAATTCTGTTAGTTGAAAAATAAATCGGTTTTATTTGTTTTAGACATTGCAAATAGTTGAATCAACTCGAACAATGTTATTGATTTGTGAAAATAATCAAAATATACTTACTGTAAAGATCTAAATTCTGCAAAAAAATTGTCCTGATTCGATCGGAAATGATTGATGTAGAAAAACGTTTTTAATCAGCAAAAGTACCCGGAGGGGCGAGTAAATTAACGAAATTATTAAATTTACCTAAAATGAGTATTGAAAGATGATGCCTTCAAACGGTTGAACTAAAGTTATGCACTGATAATTTTAGTCAATTTATATGAGCTTAGGTGCATCAACTGCTGGGAATTGGAATTTTGCGACGGCAATTTTAAGCGCGCCATTCAATCGCAGCGCGTTCTGTGTGTTTGAAACCCTTCGCTCCTGGTACTTTTATAAATTAAATTCATGTCGAAAAACGTTTTATTGCAAATGCATGAACATCATCATCGGAATCAAACAGCTGTAAGTAAAACAGTCTGCTGGAAGTAAATCAATGATCGAATTTGAAGAATAAAATTTTTGCGCATACCTGAAAGATTACGAGATGATTTTATAATTTGTCACCAAATCTTTTTCATCTTAAACAAGGTTAACTTTATCACAACACCGCTGTTAGATAAACACTTGTTATCATAAATTTCTCAAATCGAATGAACACAATTTCACCAAAAGCTTTAACCATTGATGTTGTTTTCATTGACATTTTGAAGCGACGCGAACAGATTTCAACTAAAGTAATGGTTGATTTCCCATTGCGATTTTTGTTTTGCTTTGGGCTGTTTTGACATTAGACAGCATTAAAAACAACATATTTTTCAACTACTTGAATATATGCAAATCAAAAACCATATTGGTTGAATCAAAAAGAAATTAGTTAAATCAACTATCGCAAAAATCAAAAACTGCGATATCACAATTTTATGATTGAAGGGTTCTCCGTGCGAATGTAGCTAAATATGCTACGGCAGAAAGATGAGAAACGAGAAAACTAGTTTTATATATAAAACCTAACAACGGACGACTTCAATGTGAATAAATGTACAAAAGATCAATGAAAAAAAATTTAGCGTAAACACTTTTTTTTTTACTCTGATTTTGCGTTTGATATCAGAGTAAAAAAAAGTGTTTACGCTAAAATACATTTACAAAATGAAAAACGATTCAACAAAACTGGTTTAAATGGCTAAAAAATATAATAAAACTTGAAAATAAACTTTGAGTATTCCAGAAATGGTACTTGTTACTAACACATCAGAAGCAATGGAAATGATATATCACAAATCTGACAGAAATGTATTCCTTCTTACGTGGTCTTTAGTCAGAAGACCCAAAATTACATTGCATTGATATTTAATATAGTTAATATTTCACTTACAAAACAACATTCTGTTTGCTTTTGAGATAAAGTTTCCGGCAAGCTTTGACGGTGAATATATCTCACTTTTCTATGGGGTGCCTTTTCAAAATCAATACTTAATCGTGAATATCTCCTGTAGTATTTAACGCAGCAACATATTTTTTTCTCCACACCATTGGAAATACGTTCGCCGCTGAAAACCTTAAACATTTTATGTTCAGCAATTTTCAGTAGTACCTATAAGATATCCAAAAATAACTCAAAATTGAAGTTGTTTGGTTTGAACGAGCATTAAGGTGAAATTCAGTGCCAAAATAAGGTACGCAAAATTTCAACCGCATGAATCATCGCACAAAGCGTATCGTTCACAACCGATATATAGAAATCCGGAATATTTTCAGTGATTGAGTGCAGTGGGCTTACGACACGTTTTGTTCGCTGGTAAAACAAGCACTAACTTTGTATAGTTGTGAACCATGAGTGTTTTTAATTGGCTAACATGAGGGAGACACATTAGTTCTTGTTGTTTAAGACGATCAATTTAGTCATTTAATTTATAACTTATTTTCTGGCCTATAAAACATAAACCTATTTGCTGGCCTATAGAAGAATTGTTCAAACTTTGTAACAAATAAAAATCTTTTGCATAATGACAATACTTCAACCTTGCTGATTCTAACTATGCATTATGTTACTGAAGAACTGATTAAAATTCAAATCTTTTTCATATGTTCAACTTTATATAAAGAAAAACATAGATGGAAGTTGTTTCGAATAATCCATAAGCTTATGCTAATGCGTACCTCTACACACATATATGTTACCGTCCCAGAGTAGAGTAAACTAGAGCTTGATTGTTTAGAGTAAATGTTGGTTGTTCTAAGAAAACAGTGGCTGAATCAAAGCAGATATGTTGTTGTCATTATATCATTTTTTTAATTTTCATCAATCTAATTTTTTGATCGGTGGATTACTTGGTATCGGTTAAAAGTTATACTGTAAATCATTTTCGTGGTTGTAATTTTTTGTTTGTTTTTGCTTCTCATTTAGAAAGGTAATGCAATCACTATGAAAACCGACTTTTGAACCGAGGCCCGGAGGGCCGGATGTCATATACCATTCAACTCAGTTCGTCGAGTACGCAAAATATCTTTGTGTGTATGTGTGTATGTAACGTTTTTTTGCACTAACTTTTCTCGGAGATGGCTGAGCCGATTTTCACGAAAGTAGATTCAAATAAAAGGTCTTGTTGTCCCATACAAAATCCCTGAATATTATTTCGATACGACTTCCGGTTCCGGAGTTATGGGGTAAAATGTGCAAAAAATGAAAATATGTTTTCTAACTTTTCTCATAGATGGCGCGACCGATTTTGACAAATGAAAGGTCTCAAACGTAATTCCTGAATTTCATTCGGATTCGCTTTCCGGATCCGGAAATATAGGGTAAAGTGTGTTAAAAAAGTTATACAATCACTGAAAAGATCGAAAAACCGTAAACAAATTTCTAAATCGACCTCAAATCTCCTCCAATTGATGGTTTTTATCAGTAGACGGTCATACAAACCGATTTCGGTTATTCTTTAATTATTTTGAAGAATACCACAGTATTATATATGATAAGATGATGGATATGAGAAAGACATCATTACACCACTAGGTGGATTAAAACAGGTTTCTTCTGACCAGTCATATTGATCTCGAATCACTTCATATCTCTATCTCCAGAATGTTTTGATAGGATAAAATATTGGAACTTAATATCGATTTTTATTTACATTTTCTGGAAAAAATATTATTCCGTTTCAGTTTGAATGAACTAACGAATTTTAATTGAAATACCCTAATAGGTGGTACGTTAAATTCAGTGTCCATGTCAGTCCTCTTCATTTCGAAGCATCCTCATTTTCAATTTTGTTCTTTCTCATATATAGAAAGGCTCACGGTGAAAATTGTCATCTAAATCGTATCTTTTCAGTGTTGATTTAACAAATTTTCACAAACTTAGATTCATGTGAGAGGTCTTATGGTGGGACAAACACTATAAAATTTTACCTGTATTCGACTGCCGGAATCGAAATAAATTCGTTTACTAACGTTCCTCTGCTGAAGCGCCGACTTGTGTACCACACAGAATCGCGTTTTGATTCTGTTCGGAACATAGTACAGTGTCTACCTGGTGCATGAGATTGCTGTAATTCCGTTTCACGACAGTAGACACCAGCACCAGCACGACCATCCAACAGAATGTCGTTCCAAATAACCAGATAATCACTTCTCACGAAGAGGAGAAACTGAAACTGAGAAACTGAATGTTTAGGAAGGAAAACCGCATGTGAAAGGTAGGTCACTAAGAGCTATTAAATACTCATTCCGAGTAACCATTTGAAACTGCAAGTGATAGTATAGTTTAAAGTATAGTAAAGTGTACTTTGTAGTTTCTGTTTTTCATCATTTATGTTCGTGAAATGAGCAGTAGTTTTGAAAATCAAATGTCAAATTTATTCATTAGAAATTTTGTTTGTTATGTTTTAGTACTTATCAATTCAGAAAACGTATATGTTTATGGAGTAATATTTCTATTAACAAGTGATACACATAAGTTTCTGGTCAAATTCTCAGGACGGTAGTCAATCGATTTGAAACCAACCGAATCCCGCAAAACTGGAAATGACAGTTCATCGGTAAACTTCTAACAAAATGTTTGTTTTTAAACTTTTAGTTTGTTTTACTCAATCTTTAGGCAGTCGATTACCGAGAGAAAAATATGCAGTTATTTTAATTGAAGGTCAATTAGTCCTAAATTATCATAGCGATAAGGATACGTTGGCTTATTCAAATTTATATCTGAACTAGCGGACCCCTGCACACTTCGTAGCGCAATAATATTAGATTAGATGTGAATAAATCAATACTTCTTTCAATCTATTTTTATGGTTATTGTCAATAAAACGGAGCCTTTTTATATCGCGGACCACAGGTTGAGAATAGCTGCTCTGCGATAAAAAACATTTTTCGTTTCTCCATTTTCGGTAAAAGTATGTCAAACCGATGGTTTGCCAACACGCAAACAGGCAACATACAATTTTCCATGTAAAAACTCAAACTTCATGACTTCATGACTTCATGAGTAATCGTAAGGAGTTTGATTACTCTTGTGCTTTATTGGCGGTAATATGAAAGCTAAACGGACGGGAACATGACGTTTAAATTTGAATGACATGTCAGTGGATATCATTGGAATCGTTCCCTCGATAACATTTGCCATTAACCTTTTAACTTTGAACTTTTTTCTGCACTTGCTCCTGTACTTTCTGTACTTATTGTTGTACTTTCTGAACCTGTTCCTGTTCATTCTGCTCTTGTTTCTGAATTGTATGTATCAGTTTCTATACCTGTTTCAGTACTCTGTATTTCTGTGCTTTCTCTACATGTTCCTGTCCTCTCTACACTTGTTTCAGTACTTTCAGTATTTGTTTCTCTCATGTCTGTATTCGTTCCTGTACTTTATGCATTTTTTCACTTTTTGTACCTGTTCCTGTACCTTCCACACTTGTTCTTGTGCGTTCTGCACTTGTTCCCCTTATTTCTGTACCTACAGCTGTCCAGGCGAACTTCGTACCGCTGAAAAATTATCTTTGGATGGAAATTACTTCGAACACTCACAGAATTAGAGTAATCAAACGACCTTTGTGAAAGTTGGTCAGAAAAGTTTGGTAATGATTGTTCGCGAAATGAATCTCAGCAATTTTTCAGTTTGTGAGAAAGTCGATGAATCGTTTCAAACAGGTGAAAATGTGAATGCGATGATTTCCAAACCCCGTTCATTCGATGATGTCCGTAAAAGCAAGAGTTGTTAGTAAGAGTGTACTGTACGGATCTGTTCATAGCCACATAAACGCAAATAATTTGAAATGTCGAAGTACTCTGCAGAAACCGATGTTTAGAGAAAAATATGCCCAAAAACATCTCGAGCGGGTTGATATAATTTTGATCGTGTCTGGGCCAATTGAAGACGTTTGGTCCCACATGAACCAATGGCCCCAACTGGTGATGCTAGTTTTACTTTTCGGGCATCGGTAATGCTTATGTAAAATTTAAGCCGAAAAAAGCATAAAACATCTTTCAAATTCAAATGGAATTGTTCCATTACACATTTCAAATCTTGCTGTTTTTGGATGAAAGTTCAGCGCATTGTGACAGCAATAATTACATCCATCGTGAAGATAGAAATTCACATTTCTGGAATTTTAAGAAAACCGCGCATCATAAAATAACGTGCTCTCGTCAATCACTTTCTTTAATTTGAATTGACGGCATTGAACACAATTTATATATCGAAAAATGGAAACCTGTATGCTTTGTTTTTGTTTCGATTATAGAGGTTTTAATCTTTAGGTCATTCGCCTATTCGGACCAGAAAAATTTTCTAACCCTATGTGTGGGGTTGGGAATCGAACCCAGGTGGGCTGCGTGAAAGGCATGGACTTACCCATCACGCTTTACCCGTCCTCAAACCTGCATGCTGTTCATTTGGCGCCCATACCTAATTGAACATGTGGTTCGAAATAAAGAAACACGTGAAGCAAGTAGGCTCAATAAAATTAATAAATAAAACACAAATCAGCTCGTTTGGCGCCAAACGATTTTATTAATAGTCTAGTATTCATATTTTGCTCTCCAGCGGGCAAGCATTACACAACTCGATATGCGCCAAACAATCATCGAAGGTCTAGCATGCATTGAGCGGAAAATTTCCAAGTCCATACAAAACATTTTTCAAGATTTTCTCCACTTTCCCGAAGGATTTTACTTATGTAATATAACCTAAAACCTCCAAAGAAAACGTCACCTTTCGAACAAAAAAAATCATCTGTAAATCGGTCCACGCATATCAGAGAACATTAGCAACACACACTTTTTCCACTATTTTTTTATATAGATATATAGATATGTTCGCATTTAATTATGCTCTGAAGCACCCCTAATCCTAACAGTTTCAAGACAAATGTGGACTTGACCTGTCCTAATCTACTATTTCACTACTATTCTACTATTCTGGTAACTGAAAGTAGGAAAATGAGATCTTCTACAACATGGAAGCAGGAACCCAGTGGATCTACTCTTGGCTACTTTTTTTTGCCGCCGGAATCCATACGGCATCTAGGCTGGTCCTGTCCGGAGAAAGATTATAGGTACTGTAAATCTCCCATCGAACCCCAGACTGTTCAATGTGACAGACCAATTATAGGAAGCAAAATTTCCAGAAAGTTTTTGAGATTTTCGAAGGTATTTTTAAGACTAATTTAAATAATAATAACACCCTTCAAATTTTCTCTTAAATTTTTACTTATATTATGACCTTTCTGGAACCGCATAGGATACATTTTTATCGATCTGACATCTAATGTATATTGATATTTTAAGCTTGACTAGTTTTTGATGAAAGAACAATCAAAACTTTTTTACTGGTAGCTCAGATGAAAAGACTTTGTTGAGCAAAATTGTGCGCAATGATTAGCTCAACATCTCTTCTGAAGACAACTTTTCCGTAGAACGTTTTACAAAAAAAGTTAGAACAAAAAAGTGATTTTACTCGGGAAAATTGATGTAACTCGATCACATAAAAAGCTAGAGAAAGTCTTTTTTCAACAAAGCTGCTCAAAATAAAATTTCCTACAACTTTATTGTACAACAAAATCATTTTTGAGATCAATTAAGAAAGTTAGATTTCAGATTTCAATCTAAATGAGGACCACCCTAGTAATTTTTTCATCAAAAGGAGCGCCATTTGATTACAAACAACTTTTGTGAAGACACTATCAACAAAAAACTAATATTTAATAGTGAAAATATTCTTGTCACGCTAATTTCCCGTTTCGGATCACTGTGCGGTGTTGTTAGAAAATTAGCAGTACCCCCAAAAATGATCTCCAAAAGTTCATTTAAGGAAATAAACAACCATGTTTTTGTAAAGTTGGGGTATTGAAAATCCTTTCCTAGGAAAAATTCTCACACCTTGGACTTAGCGCTAACTATCAAATACGGTTGCGTCATCTTTCAGCCCCTAATTCTTGAAATACTTATCGCTCACAATTTTTCTATTGAGCGAAATATTGGCGAGTTTAGTGGTTTTGCCTGCTTCAATACAAAAATTTTGGCACGATGCCAGAAATGGAGTGTAACCTTCGTGGAATTCTGGAAACCTTCTTCTTCGGTCGTTATGTATGGCTTGCTGAACTTACCGTACCTACAGATCGTCTGTCACACCAAGTACTTCTAGGAAAATAGCTCGAGCTTCTTTTTCCCTTCCCCGGAGCATCTGCTTGTCGTCCATTACGATGCATTCTCATTCGTGGTTCACCTACCTTGTACGGGAATTTGCTACTGTATTCTGTTTAACGGTTCGGTTAGGTGCTTTCCTTACCTTGAAGACAAGAGAACAAGTGGTTCGACCCGATTCGTTGTCTGTTGAACGAACCTAACAGAAGAATGTACATTCTTGTGTATCTTCCCATTAGAAAGGTTTGGATTATGCATGAAGTAATCCCTCACTTTCCTTGTGTTCTCGGGGTTGCATTGAACCGCTTTTCTTCCGCTGCCAGCTCCTCACCGCGAGGTCGTCCTGGTATCCTTGAACGATTTCACTACAATGGATATGGTTGAGTTGTCGATAACCAGCTGTTTCGCGATCCACCTGTCGGACAGATCTGGACAGTGTTGGTGATTGCCGAAAATTTGACAGAAGCTGTTATATTGCTATCTATATTGTATACAACATTTTCAATCCGGTAGAAGATGCTACAAGAACTCGAGTCTCTCAATGCATGAACCGTGAGAGAATTTTGCTACATTTCTTCGCTTCACTTCATACGCTGAGTATTTCACGCCCTTAAAAAAAATTTACAGTCTGATAATGATCGTTGCTGTGTGGAATTGTGGAGAATCGCAAGTTGACAATTATCGCAGAAAATCGAATCGATGATTCGACTTGATGATTCTCATACTAGGTTGCAATATTTCAAAACCTTTGTGTGGAGCACTCACATACATTTTCATAGACACAACTTATACAAAAGTTATATGCACATAGTTAGAATAAGCGGCAATAGTAAAATGATTCTATCGCAATTATCAACTGCCTGTATAGAATCGGAACGCGAAACAAGAATAAGCGACCGTTTGTTGCTTCAGAGAGAATCCCCACAGCAGCGAGCTAACCTTTGATTCTCAGATAGGTCATCGAGAGAAATTCGCTTTCGCACTGGTGTCTATTCTATGTTAAATGAGCCATGCCGTGTTTTTGTTGTTGCGATGATATTTGTTTCTCTTTGATGGCACTAATTGAATCGTGTGAAGAGTTGCACATGAGCGTTCTTCGATGCGATAAAAGGCATCCTTGGGTCTGGAAGCAGTTCGTTTCGGAAACCATCTCGATAACCACTTGACAAGTTGAGATGTGCAGATTTAAACATTACACTCTAAACTAGTTTAACGCAAAATTTATTCAATGTCATCCAATGCAATAAAAAGAGAATAACGAAAGATAATATTACATTTTTTTCGAGTACGATCTGACAAAAAATCAAAACTAAATTCCTTTAACCAAATATTGAAGACTAACATAATGACGTCTTAGAGGTTTTCTATCGCATTTGGTAAAACGACACATGGTTGAATCTGAATACAATCAATAGGAGTTTTCATACCGGTCTCTACAAACCGTTCTCTAGTCGAGCTCTAGTCGAATAACTGTTTCCTTTCCGCTAACATTGAAATCCCATATCAATAGAGGCGAATGTGTGCAAGTGTATACAACGCCAATCCATTCCGGTGTCATAACCAATCAAACTCCAGCCATCGAGTAACTGCTGCTGCTATGTCAGGCCGAGTCAAACCGAGAATAAAAAATGACGTGCGGTGAGATGAGATGATCGAAAGAGCAAACACGAGTTTCCCTTCAACAATGAACCTTTTAATCAATGGCGGTGTACTCTGTCTGTCGTCCTGATTGTGCACTTTGATTTCCCGCTAGAGCCGTGGACTACTGTAACCTATGGCTATTCCGTAACACTGAATCGATCTCGAATCCAATTTGCGAGGCTTGTTCGATGTGGAGTAGAAAACAGAAACCGTAATCAATGGAGTGACAGGCGGACCTACGATGATGTTTTGTTGGTGAGATTAAAAAGGCAACCAGAATCAATATATCATTTGATATGTTACCGTTATGGAGAAGCTAATAGAATTTTGCCAGCAGAGGTAGCATTAAGTAAAAACTATCTCTCCGCCATGTGTCGAAGTTGATGTTCAAGCCGCCAGTTAACATTTATTGGTTGGTGTAGTCGTTTTATAGCAGCTTGACTTTGTCCTACTCGATTGTGCTGTTTTGGAAGGCACACCAGACATGCCTGTCATCTCCATGCTTCTCCCACGAATGAGTAATAAATCGAAGAGAAACTAATAAACCAATTTTCGCTTCCCCGATTGTTTTTTCTGAGGATTTACAGCTTTCGCAAACAAGTGATCAGGCAAACGAAATTTGTACAGAGCCGTCGTCACTTATTTGGCACCACGAGAATTTATTCCGGATGAACAAATATTGAAAACAAGCAGCTCTTCGGTTGCCGTCGCAAGTTTTTGTGGAATCGATGAACAAATAATTTGTTTTAGAATCTGGTCTCTCGAATGCAGTAGAAGTTAGTCAAGGTAAAAACAGGAAACTGAATTGAATGGCAAATTTACAACGTGGCAAAATGATTATGCTTCCCGAACTATTGAACATACTTACGATTCTAGGGAAATAACATCAATCGGATTCAAAGAGCAGACTAACTACATTGAGCTAATTAAAAGATAAGAAAATTTATATGTACTATACTAAAAATGGCCCGACAATCCTCATGCTGATGTAAGCTGCGGTGTAGCTCAATTACTGAAATGGAGCTAAGACAAAGTAACGGCAGGAGTTCCATCCCTTCGACGCGTGGGTTTCACGTTACCAACATAATCCCATTAACGCTAAACATAACCGGCCCAGTTGGTGGAAAAGTTTCCGACAACCGCACAGACTTTTGTAGCTTTGCGGTTTCTGGGCCTGTTGGGCATCGTTTACGGTTACTCCACACCCACGGTAATCCTGTATAATTTTCCGGCGAGTCCCCTTTCCATCCAAGACAGGTCGACAGACTAGGAAAGCCTTCTTAGCATCGAATTTCCCGTTTCGCAACGCACACTCCCGCCCCAAATTTCCGAAGCCGCACTTTACTGCCCAATAAAAATCAATCTATGCTTTATTAAGTGCTTAAAACTGTGAAGCTAGCGAGCTTTGTCGACATCAAGTCAATTCGGGCATGGATTGTTATTCAAATCATCTACGAGCTGCTTCGAATAACAACGTGCTGCAACAAAGGCTGCAACGGTTGACCGAAAATTATATTTAGCAGTAGCCGCATCTGACACGATTGTCGCTGCCGGGACGCGCTATGATTGAAAGACATAAATTTCCATTGAGCGGGGCGGGAGGTTTTGGGTTTCAGTTTAGCGAGCCGCGCTCACTGAAGCAGGCCAGATTCTCGGTATTAAATTAAAAGCATGAGCGCCTCTAGCTTCAGGCGGTTGCGCTTGATCGTAGAGTTCTTGATTTGTCATGTTCATGTCGTTCTTTTATTGCTGTTGAAGTAAAGGGAATGAGGCTTTCACGCAACTTTTTGACAGTCATGTTCATTGACACCTATTTGATTAGGTAATTTCCGAAATGTCGAGAATCGAAGAATAATCGAATTGATCAAGAATGTTATTATGTCGTTAAGCATTTTTATTAGTTGCTCAAACATTATGATGAACACCAAAATATGGATAAATGGAGAATTCTTTGCAAGAGAAGTTGCTCCAGAAATAGGGAAAAAAATGTCTCAAGCAACTAAACTATGCAGCAAGCGAGTTGTAGTTGCGGACTATCAGCCTGTATTATCGATACTTAAAAAACAAAAGCGGTAACAAGTCATTTGAAAAGTCTCCGGTGTGACAATGAAAACAATATTTTTTTCTAATTTTTATTATTCATCATTGTATTCTTCTTAAAGAGTGATAAATTGTTCCGAAGGCGCTTCAACTCTTCTATACCACTTTTATCCCATGATTTCTCATTAGCCTCCAAAACCGCATCTGTCCCAGCTATGATCCCATCATTGGATGCAAATCTCTTTTCAGTATGCTTTGTTTCTGAATCTGAGAACAGAAAACAATCGATGGGGACTAAATCTGGCGAGTATTGTGGGTGCGGTAGCAATTAGTTCAGTGCATGAGATTTCGCCATCATAACGATTAGTTGTTTTTGAGCCACTGTAAGAAAAAAAAACGTGCTTAATCCACCTAGCAGTGAGATGATACCTTTTTTTTATCAATCCGCATGTGTTTTTTTCATTAATATTCTTCGGTTTTCATTACATTTTTTAATGACCGTCGTTTTAAACTGCAATTTGACATTGTAATCACTCATTACTCTATCTAAAGGAGGAGCATAGAAAACGGTTGAGTCATCTTCGAAAAAAAGGTGAAAAATTGAGTGAAATTATTTGTCACATACGCATTTGCTGATCTCGACGAACTGATTCGAATGGTATATGGGTGTTTTGTTCTTCCAGCATTTATTGCTGTAAGCAGTTTAAATCAATATAATTATTAAATTGTTCTGAATTCGGAAATACTGCCATCTTTCCAATATGTAATATTCGACGGATTATGTTGCCAAAAACGAACCGTGCTAAAATCGGTCCGAGGCAAAATGTCATGAAAAATGATGCTGTACTCAGTCTTTTTGGTACTTAGAAAAAATTGTATGTAACAGTATAAAAAATCGTGTTTTACGTTGCTCCCAAGCCTTTCTTTGCCATACAGCGCTCAGAACTTCTACTGTTGGAATATGGGGGAAAAGTTGCTTACAAAAAATTTTCGATATCTCCGGTAAAAATGGACGGATTTTAACAATCTATGGCTTGTTGGATAGCTATTACCGTGTGGAATCTAAGTCTGAAAACATATTCTGTTTTCAAGGTCAATTGTGACAGATACTGTCAAAAAACTGAAAATTTTGACATAAAACTTCGTATAACTCAAAAAGTAAACATCCGATCTCAAAACCATTCAATAGCGTTCTGGGTGACGGGGAGACCTTTCATTTGCAACTAGTTTGATCAAAATCGGTCCAGCCATCTCTGAGATCTCGACCTCTTAGTTGACAACACACATACAGACACACACATACACACATACACGGACATTTGTTCAGTTCGTCGAGCTGAATCGAATGGTATATGACATTCGGCACTCCGGGCCTTGGAAAATTTTTCGAAAGTTTGAGCGAATTCGATACCTATTTTTATATACATATAAAAAGGTAAAAAGGCGCCACCACTAACTTTGCAAACATTTTTTCCATGCTTAAGTACTCATTCGAAATTGTGAATAAACTTCCTTATGAAATCTTTAATGAGTATGAACTTAGCGAGGCACCTCTCGCCGATGATAACATAAACAGGTGAACAGGTTGCTAATTAGTTACGGTAATTTTGAATTTGTTGCTCAATTTTTTTTATTTTTTCGTGTACTTCGCTAAGTTCATATGAAGTTAGCGAAGCCTCTCTTCCAAATATGCTTGAAAACTAATCGACGCGTAGTAAACAATTTGTTGCTAATTAGTTACGGTAATTTTGAATTTGTTGCTCAATTTTTTTCAAATTTTTTTAGAACTTCGCTAAATTCATATGAAGTTAGCAAAGCCTCCCTTCCAAATATGCTTCAAAACAAATCGAAGCCTAGTAAATAATTTGTTGCTAATTAGTTACGGTAATTTTGAATTTGTTGCTCATTTTTTTTTAATTTTTCTGAGTACTTCGCTAAGTTCATATACAGTTTGCGAAGCCTTCCTTTCAAATATGCTTCAAAACAAATCGAAGCCTAGTAAATAATTTGTTGCTAATTAGTTACGATAATTTTGAATGTGTTGCTAAATTTTTTTTAATACTTCGTTAAGTTTATATGACGTTAGCGAAGTACTAAAAAAAATTAAAAAAAATTGAGCAACAAATTCAAAATTACCGTAACTAATTAGCAACAAATTATTCACTAGGCTTCGATTTGTTTTGAAGGATATTTGGAAGGGAGACTTCGCTAACTTCATATAAACTTAGCGAAGAACTAAAAAAATTTTAAAAAATTGAACAACAAATTCAAAATTACCGTAACTAATTAGCAACAAATTATTCACTGGGCTTCGATTTGTTTTGAAGCATATTTGTAAGGGAGGCTTCGCTCATATGAACTCAGAGAAGTACTCAAAAAAATTAAAAGAAAAAAGAGCAACAAATTCAACATTGCCGTAACTAATTAGCAACAAATTATTCACTTGGCTTTGATTTGTTTTGAAGCATATTTGGGAGGGGGGCTTCGCTAACTTCATATGAACTTAGCGAAGTACTCAAAAAAATTTAAAAAAAATTGAGCAACAAATTCAAAATTATCGTAACTAATTAGCAACAAATTATTCACCTATTTGCGTTATCATCGGTGAGGGGTGCCTCACTAAGTTCATGCTCATTACTATGTCAGCTATCTCCAACTACATCACATTTCGATTTTATATAACGATGAAATGAAGTTTTGAGACGATTTCTCATTCCGACGAGTCCTCATTCGGACGAACAGAGCGTGGTGCATCATCGGTTTTTGCACAACCACGTTTAAATTCAATATAGGAAAACGCGGAGCAAAGTGGGGACTTTAATTGACCATTAAAGTCCCCACTTTGCTCCGCGTTTCCCTATATTGAATTTAAACGTGGTTGTGCAAAAACCGCATTTATTTAAATATTGTCAATTAAAATTTGCTCATAAGACCGATAAACTAGTAGTAAAATATTATAATAGGGGTCAAATTTGATAATCTGGTAATATTGCATACTGTAAACAAAAATATTTATTTCTCCCCATTTTTCCTCAAGACCTGGGCAAAGTGGGGACTGGGGACTTTAAAAAAAACCTGGACAATGTGATTAAAAGTCATTTATTGTATGTCCGTCGAGGTTTCTAATGAAAGTTAGGTGCATTTGGATCGAAAAATGAAGAATCTTATGTTTGAAGTCAGAATCAGATGTGACGAGCGTTATGATTTGCTTACAAGGGATATTTTGATGGTTAATTTCAACCTTTTTTGACAACCAACGGCGCGTTGAGTGTTGGCCTGCTTCGGCCCCGTTTAGGTTAGGGAAAAAGATTAGTTAAGTTAGGTTACAAAATTTGTCTTATAAACAGATGCTTTGAACGTCCCTACTTTGTCACTCCCCAGTTAACTTTGTCTATGGTAGATGGCGCTGTGTTATATGCGAATTACACCGCTTTTTCCCGCACTCACCTATCGGTCAATAATTGTTAATTGGCTTCGTGCAGAGTCCGGATAATTCCTATCAAGCTATTTATTAGTATGCTTTTTTTATTAAAACAGTGTTTTATCAACACACGAAATTCATTTCTATAGAATGTTTTCAATTGTCCATATGTAGCGTCACTGAAAACACAAAAACTAACACACTAATGAATCGAAGGTCATGAAATTTTGACAAATGATTCTTTTATATCGTTTATTCATACCCGGCTATAACCTGTTTGCGGTTGTTCGTCGGAATGATATCTTAATTGTTGGTAACTCCATGAGGTACCAATACCTAAAAGAAGGAATGACATCTGTCAAACGTTTCTAGTGAACGCTAGAGGGATATTCAACAAGTGACGCCATCTGTCCGTCAGACCGGGGATTCAATGACCGACGTGTTGTAATCTTACTTTGGGTTGTAGGTTCAATGCGCAAGGTGCTGGTGTTATAAACCGGTAAAAGCGTATGTTCGAGCCCCAACCTGGAAGGATTCTTAGTGTCAACAGGATTGTAGCACTAACCGTACAATGGCTTTGAGCAGAAAGAATCGGCTGCATGGTCAGTAGAAACCGAAGCACTGATATAATCATCCAGCAAATCGATTTTAGCTTCGTTGATTGTGTTGATATCCACCTTGAGCCGATGCAGGTAACATACACTGGACTGAAGGAAAAAGATTAGTGGATCGGATTGGTTAGGAATACATCAATAGCAAATATCGGAAAAAAGGTTTCGCAGGATTGAATTTTTCAATTTTTTTCTTTGTACATTCTATCTCTTTATTCCGGAGCCGGAGGTCGGATCTAAGTTTGCTACAATGGGTCCAGCGGGTTTTGAAAATAATCAAGTGCTCTTTTTACACACATTTCATCCCGTTATTCCGAAACCGAAAGTCGGATCCGGATAGAATTCTGCAGCCTTTTCATTTAAATATACTATAATTTTATGAAAATCGGTTTAGTGGTCTCTAAGAAAATCGTGTGGCACATTTTACCCCGTTACTCGGGAACAGGAAGTCGGATGTGGATACAGTTCCATATATCAGCATAAACATTTAATGGAAGGTTCACATAAAACTCCTATTTTTAAATCCACTCATTAATAACCTGGGCGAGCGAGTCCCATAGAATTTGTTGGTGTAAAAATAACTTTCCAAAGTTTTACAAATGCTGCCAGTAGATTTCGGGAGAAAGTGCCAGGCTTCAAGTCTTCAGCAATCACGGTTCGTTTTTATACATTATACATTCGTAGCTGACAACAACAACACATACTTTGTCGTACATGAAAACGTGTAGTACGAGTAACATATCGGTATATAAGTAGAACCCTCCTTGTATACAAAAAAAATTATTGGAAAATAATCTCAATACGGTAATATTCGCTCTTTCGAGAGGGAACGGTGGAATATTCTTCCCGGTGTGCTGAGCGATGTCTCTGTCGTACACATGCGCCCAACGAAACTTATTCTCTCTTACGTGACGTTCGATACCAATGGAAAGTGGTCATGTAGATAGCTGGTCACGTACAAAAATCAACAAACCACGTGTCATACTATCGGCCGTTTACTATGGCAAGCGTTACGGGAAAATGGTCAAAAAGACAATGAAACTTTTTCTTGCGCAAATTATAAGTAACACCTGTATTTTGGATATAAAAAATAAAAACAACTAAACACCCATCAACGAAACAAAAACAAGACAGAGTCTCCCTACAACGATACTTCTAACAACAACGTCAATTAAAACATCAGCAGCAACAACAATTGCGCTCCCCTCGAATCAATGGAAAATGGAACGATTAGTGAACCAATAAATCCACAATCCTCGCTGAGTGATAATGAGACTTACCTCTTCTCTAAGAAAAGGTAGCGTAGGCAGAGATTTTTTTTCTATTTCGTCCACCAGTCTCTTTTCTTTCTCGTTAACCGTGATTGAAACTAATATCCTTATCCACCTAGTGGTATGAAAATACCTCATTTACACAGTCTCATTAAAACATGTATTTTATTAGGATATTTTCTTGTACGAATTTGGGCTCATTTTGAGACAAATTCATGAAGATTGATTTGGCTAGATCACAAAAGCATTCGTCACATATTCGGCAACAAGTTCCTTTATTCTGGTTCCTCCATATCCGAGAAAATTGTGCGGTAATGATATTGGTATTTATGTCACTTGTACTATTGTAGCTTCAAACTAGCTCAATACTGTACGATTAAATTAAACGAAAAAAAAACGCGTTTTGTTTATGTCACCTATACCATTATATCGCCGGAATCAAAAGTGATAGTCATTTGATCTTAGAACATAATCAATCTCTCAAACGAGCCTAAGCTTTTTAAAATCGGTTCAACCATAATTCAGCCATAATTTCTTCCTGAGTAATATGGAAGTCCTTAAGGGGCGGGTAGGGTCTAACACTTTTGAAAAATCATTAACTATTTTCTTTATATTTTCTTATAGTAAAACATTTCAAGAATATTCTGTGAAATTTTTATCTACGTCTATCTCATTCTGAGAAGAAGCAAGAGCTCGGCACACAGGCCAAAAATTTCTACTTCGATTGACTTCAAAACTCGACGAAACATTCTTGAAATGTTTCATTATAATAAATTATAAAAGAAAAAATATGATTTTTTGAAAATGTTTGACCATACGGGCTCCCTTGAGTAATAAATTGCTTCCATTTATTTTATAGACAAAAAACTTTAAACGCGTTTTTCTCGAAAGCAGGTTTTGAAAGTCCGTGTCCATCGTCATTCAAAAACTACTGCACCATTTTTTTTTAAATTTTGCACACACTTTCTACATATAAAAAACCAGACCCCAACGTTTTCCTTTTTGTTGTTTGTTACTTTGGAGAGGTTTTACAGCTACAAAATGGCGGAATTTTTCGTGAAAAATCGTAGGTTTCACTTTGAACAACCACCAAAAATTTAAAAAATTAAACAAAAAATCAAACAGAAACGTTGGGGTCTAGAAAAATTTCTACTCTAACTATGCTGCTTTGATTTGTTCACTTTTGATTAGTCTGCGCTGAGATACAGTGGACACCGCAAATCATGATTTTTAAGAAGCGTCCTCAAAACTACCTCTTCACCGTCTTATTTCTCATTATTTTTCCACGAAAAAACAACAAAATCTATCTTCGCCAACATCAGATTAATTATTATACTTATCCTAAGAAAATATTGTACGGGAAAACATACATTTAGCATAATCCTTCTTACGATTATATGAGGTACCGGTAGACTATTTTCTTATAACAAAACATTTCAAGAATGTTTTGTCAAATGTTCAAGTCTATCGGAACAAAACTCTGGAAGTTATGGACTTTTATTTTTTCTTATCTCAAACTGTGAGGAGGCAAGAGCTTGATAATAAGAAAAATAAATTGTTTTCTTTCGATTTTATAGACAAACTTTATATGCGTTTTTTTCGAAGGTACGTTATAAAAATCCGTGTCCATCGTCATTTAAAAACTACTTCATAAACTATTTTCAAACTTCGCACATACTTTCTACATATGAAATACCCCAAACCCAACGTTTTTCTTCTCGTTTTTTGTTACTTTAGGGAGGTTTTACAGTTACAAAATGATGAATTTTTGTGGAAAAACGCAGTTTTGACTTTATACAACCACCAAATTCAATAAAATCAAACAAAAGTAGCAAATAAAAACGAAGGGTTCTCGAGAAACATCTGCAACCAACGATGGCTTTTATCGCATCAAAGAACGCTCACTAGAAACTCTTCACATGATTGAATCAGTGCCATTAAAGAGAGACGGATATCATCGCAGCAACAAAAGACCGGCATGGTTCATTTAACATAGAATAGACACCAGTGCGAGAGCGAATTTCTCTCGATGACATGTCTGAGAATCAAAGGTTGGATCGCTGCTGTGGGAATTCTCTCTGAAGTAAAAAACGGTCGCATATTCTCGTTTCGCGATCCGATTCTGTATGGGCAAGGGATATTTGCGATAGAATCATTTTACTATTGCCGCTTATTCTAACTATGTGCATATAGCCTTTGTAAAAGTTGTGTCTATGAAAATGTTTCTATCGCGGTTCATACATTGAGAGACTCGAGTTCTTGTAGCATCTTCTACCGGATTGAAAATGTTGTATACAATATAGATAAAAATCGAGCAGCTTCTGTCAAATTTTCGGCAATCACCAACACTGTCTGCAACTATGTTACTTGGATTTTTTAAATTCTGATAATTTCGCCGTGAGATACATTGGACGTCGCAAATCAGGATCTCTCAAATGGGGTTTTGAAATTTATTCGTCGCCGACTAATTTCTCAATATTTCTCAACGAGATATTTACAAAAGGTTGATCGAACGAAACTATGTGAAACATTTAAATTAACATTTGTGTGCGATAGCACTAAAAAATATCGCAAAAATTGTGTTATTTTTCATACGTTAGACCCTTCCCATCCTCCTTAAACTCAGAAAGTGTGTGATTTGTAAACTGAGCATATTTCAAATTCGTCTTACCTTCAAATCGTTCGACGAAGGTCAACTGATTCGGTGCACTGCCATACAGACACAGACAAACCGTCCTCATTCCAAGCAATACGATAAACTGTGGTGTGTCCAAGAATTGCTGAGGGTGCCTACAAACCGGTGTCTACGGCAATTTCAAGGTACACATCCATACAGAGTTTTGGAATACATGCTACATTGTGATCATAGTTCGGTTTGACGACAACGAACTTTGAATAGCAAAATAAATTGAAATATTTTCCTGCTCAAGATAGCTATCAGATCCTGACGCTACAGTATGCCTCGGGATACTGCGTTTGTCTAAAGCTAAGATGACGAATCTATTAAAAAATCTGCGAATCACGACTCGCAGCCACGCAACTCGAATGTCAAAACCATAACGAAACGAATCGGAGAATCGCCTGCTTTCATCTGGCAGAAGCACTCCATCAAGTTACCAATCGCGGCTCCATCTCTGGCTGGCCTTCGCGACCGCCTACGAACCTTGACCGTCCGCGTCGCCGTCCGCACAAAAAAAGGCAAACATTTACTATTCGAACCGGAATTGGCCCATCTCGTTCCGAGTACCTGACGGACGGACGGACGGATGGCCAGCAGTCGGTTGACTGGTGAGATCATGTATTAGCGCACTCTGTTTACGTTCATATCAATTGCGTCGAATCTTGGCCGAAACTTGATAGTGTGTCAATCGGAGGTGAATGGTTGAGGCGAAAAGTATTCACCGACTGTTACAATGTGAATCGGTTCGACCATGTACGGACAGTTTTTTACTAATAAAAAGATTTCATCGAGACGGCTCAACGTCATCCTGAATCTAAGCAACAAGCGCACACTTCTCTTCCTTGTGTGAGGCACATTTTGTCTCGAATTAAGTGAAAATTTGTTTAGCTCGCCAAACGCATCATCTTGCCACTGCAGCAGCAGAAGTAGTGCACGCGGGGGTAGTGAAATCCGTCGGCTAGATCGCCGACTGACAGGCAAGCGAGCATCCAACCGGCTACTGGATGCGTACACAAACAAGGTGTAACGAAAGGGAAGGATGCGACGCAGCACCGCGAGAAAAAAAAGAAATGTGAGAAAACAAACAACCAACGCAACGCGCCACGGAATGTTTATGAACTGCGAACTGCAGTCATTCGATGATGAAGTGATGCAGTGCATCCTCCGCGCATCTCGCGGCTCGCATGAATGGTTCGCTCTATTCCGAAGGTGCGGATTTGATTTGGGAAAACTGTTTCCATTTTTTTTTTTCTTTTCAGCTGAGATAAAATAAGTTGTCGAGAGTGTTGAGTTTCACTCGGTGCAATGCTGGAAATGTGTTTATTAAATTAGTTAAGCTAATGTGCACCGCAAATGGACTACTGAACGGAGGCATAGTCGAAGCATGCATACCAAAGCAGTGCGTGCTGTAGTGATCGATTGGTTTGTTTTTTTCTTCTCTCTGTCAGATTACGAACGATTTGTATCTTTGGATTAAACCCAACCAAGATCCGGTGGTGGCTAGTTAAGTGCCTACGTCCACTTTTATCTTTTTGGTTTTAACTAGTTGAGGATCATAAATTTTCATACTCGTTCATTTATTTGACACGGATCGAGATCTTGATAGCTAAGTAGAGTCGGCGTGTTAAATAAATGAACGAAATGTTTTTTAGGAGAGACCGGGGCTAGATCGGACAGCTTTAACATCTTATAAGCACGCAACCATTTCTATCCATGGAATGACTTTGTGAATGTGCTTTCATATGACAGTCTTAGCTGCCTGAAATTGAGCCAACTGAGTTTGGCGTTAATCGTGTTCATATCAAAACGTGTGTGCAATAAGGAACAACAATCCCAAAAACGGACGCTTGCCACTCGGAAAAAACAACAACAATCTATGCTTGCAACTTCAAACCATTTTGCACAAAGCTTTTTTCGCTCCTTCCGGAAGTGAAAGTGGTAATCTCAGTTCGGCGGGAAAATTATAAACGGCATGATTCTTTTATCGTATCAAAGAACGCTCTTCATCAACTCTTCACATTATTCAATCAGTGCCATCAAAGAGAGACGGATATCATCTTAGCAACGAAACACCGTCATTGTTCATATAACGTAGAATAGACACCAGTGCGAAAGCGAATTTCTCTCGCTGACCTGTCTGAGCATCACGGGTTAGCACGCTGCTGTGGGGATTCTCTCTGAAGTAACAAACGGTCGCTTATTCTCGTTGTGTGGTCCGATTCGATACGGGCAGTGGATAATTGCGATAGAATCATTTTACTATTGCCGCTTATTCTAACTATGTGTATATAACCTTTGTATAAAGTGTACTTGGTAAATTCCTCACATCTCCGATCATTGCCGGGCTATATATATTTTGTTCAGGGCCGTGAAATACTCAGAGTATGAACTGGAGCGAAGAAATGTAGAAAAATTCTCTCACGGTTCATGCATTGAGAGACAGCGAGTTCTTGTAGCAGTTCTTGTAGCAGATTGAAAATGTTGTATACAATGTAGAGAAATATCGAGCCGCTTTCTGCCAAATTATCGGCAATCACCAAGACTGATGATGGTACAGCGAATCCAACATAATATCGTCATTGCAAGGGCTTCGGCCATGGTAAATTGTTAAATGGACATATACTGTTTAAATTATGTCGCTTGCAAGCACATCTGTTCAATGAACGATACCATCAGATGAATTATCATGCTGTGATTGTGATGAAAACCATAAAACCAATTATTAACAAAGCCCTGTCAGACCAAAAATTTGAAATTTTTAAGTAATAGAATTGAATTTAAAATCATTAGATGTACGTATACCTAAGAAACCGTTCGGCTGTCACGATTTGCTATTTAAAAAAAAACCAATTTTTTTCTAATGTATCTGTTAGTCATTAAACAATGTTTACGATTTCAATGCGTTGACGATAGCTGTTAAAATGCACAATATATCGATCTGTTTTTTCCTAATAGGATTCTAAATGCTCGTAGATAATCAGAAAGTACGAGTTCTTCATGATGAACTCTCCGCTGGTTTTAAACCAGTTTTATTTCCAATAGCTTAACTAATTTATCTTCTATGAGAAATCTTTCTACAATTGATCTGATTCTAGCAGATAAATCAATAACATTCAGGGTTTCGTATTAAGCAATGATTAGTTCAATTAGTTGTACATTCTACCAGATTAGAACTAATCGACTAAAATACTATCGAATGTAAACCCTGAAATTGTTTTGAGAAATATAGAATTAGCCGTATATAATTTGAATCATTATTTTATTGAAGTTCCAAAAGCTCACACTAAATTCAATACAATTTTATCTACATCAATATCAACGTTCTTGTGATCCTACTATGGAATAGTTGAGGACCTTTAAAAGAAAATTAAACGTAGATTCACTAAACAAATCAATCCATTTTCTAATTCTTTCTAAGATTCTATACTGGTCCTCAGAAACCGGTTTCAACAATTTTATTAAAAATTTTCCCTATGTTACCATGAGATTTTGCCATAAGTTTTGCAGGTGTGTTGAATACTTATTCAAAATTTTTATTTATTTATTTATTTGGGACCAGGGAAAAGCCCGATGGAGATGAAATTTAGCAATCTCTCTCTCCAGCAGGCATAAAACCTCCTCATCAGTATCAACAGATTACAATGATCCAACAATTCAATTCAATAAAAATTCAACAGAAGCATCCCCATTATCCTTATTTTTCAAAATGAGCTTTCATTATGCAGTTCTTGATAACAACTAAAAAAAACTCTGATGCTTCCTGTTTGATTTAAAACTGCCATACTGCCAACTGACATAGTGTGTTGATCCCATTTCCAATGGACAATAAGTTTTTTCAACACTTGTACTGAACATTTCGCTCAAACGCAAAATTGGGTATTGTCTCCTACTTTTCAATTGTTGAAAAAAATTCATTTTACTAACAACTGTTACTCATAGGTGAGCGAGTAATTTTTTTCTCGGTTTTTCACTAAAATTCCCGACTTTTTTCCGGTTTTTCCCGGTGAAATCCAATTTCCGACTTTTTCCCGGTTTTCCCGATTTTCCCGGTCACTTGCTACCCTGTCAGCAGCAAACTCGTTGTACCGTTTTACCCCATTTCTTTTCTAGTTATAATATTCAGTTGAAATATGATCTACGATTAAAAAGCAGATCCAATACGATCTATCAATATTGATTCATATTACGTACAAAACATCTGTGATCCAATCAAACACAATGGGAATGACAGTACTAACCTGTTTAACCCGTTTTGCTCCAATTTATGTCAAACTTCTGGTTGAACTTTGTTCCGCATGCCGAAAGCAGGCCGATTGCGTTTGATGAAAATCGATTGATTTTACGAAGAAAGGCCTAAAAATAAGATTACAAATGGATTCAATGACCGCACGAGTCTTGTTATACCGTTTCACCCCAATTTATTTCAGCTGAATTAAAAAAATATTAAGGCTCAATTAAAAAAAATTAGGGTAAAACGGTATAACAGAACTCGTGCGGTCATTGAATCCATTTGTACTCTTATTTCTAGGTCTTTCTTCGTGATATCAATCGATTTTCATCAACCGTAATCTGCCTGTTTTCGGTATGCCAAAGAAAGTTTAGCCAGAAATAAGACTTATGAAATAAATTGAGGTAAAACGGTATAGCAAGATTCGTGTGGTCATTGAATTCATTTGTAATCTTATTTTTAGGTCTTTCTTTGTAATATCAATCGATTTTCATCAACCGAAATCAGTCTGCTTTCGAAATACGAAAGAAAGTTCACCCATAGATACAACTTATGACATATATTGGGGTAAAGAGGGCTAAACGGACTAGTACTGTCGTTCCACTTATGTGTACTTGGATCACTGAAGTTTTTTAAGTAATATGAACCAATAATGGTATGTCATAATGGATCTGCTTCGGGATTGTAAATCTGAATTCAACATAAAATTATATTTGTTATTTGCGAAACATAGAACTGTCTGGTTTAACCATAATTTTCCAAACACCGATCAGTAGAACTGGGGGTAAAACAGAGGATGACTGGGGGTAGAACAGAATACAGTTATTTGCGATTAATCTTATTAAAAACAATCCATTTATCTTACTTATGAACATGTCAGGAATATCTTCCGATTGGTCCAATTTAATTTTTTCCAGAGTTTCACAGTTAGTTTTCGAAGTAAAGTCTGAAAAACGAGGAATTGGAGCAAAACTGGCATGATAGTGAATTTTACGGATCTTCTAACCATAAATCGATTCTACGGATAAATTTGCATAAGAAATACTAACTTTGAAAATATTTGCTTAGGTTTTTATAAAATTATTGAGCAAAGTCGCGTTTTTTTATCGTTTTTTTTCCCCACTGTGCGTTGTCTGTGTTTTTTTTTTTGCAACTGTATTGTTGTTTGTAGTTTTGGGCTCGTAGCTACATACTTTAGACTCGTCATAAACACTGGTTACTGTTGCTAGTTGGGTTGAGGATACAAGAGGATACATGTTATCAACTGATTCTTGCTTCCCATGCCGGATGCCAGCTTCCCTGTCGACGGAGAGAGTCTTTTCGGACTACGAGGTGTCTTGTAATGTAAAGCTCAGTGACTTTTGGCAGGAAGGCCGTGTACATGCACCATTTTTTCGTACACAGGAATTTTGTGTTTAATGTTATCATATTCGACATATTTGATGAATTTGGTCTTGAATGCAAAGACTTCGACTTTTGTTTATCGGATTTGCTCATTTTGGCAGCGTCCTTTCGTTCACTAAATTTCACTAAAATGCTGTTGGTCGTTGTCCTTTTTTCCAATTAAATCCTGTTATTAAATCCATATATTTGTTCGTCTGACTTCATTAGGGATCGTTTGTAAATTTCGAGCATTTATGTTGCATTTAAATTCTATGAGAAAAGTTTCAAGTAACCGAATCCCTGCTGTGAAAACCCAAACATTCGCTTTTGACGAACAGTGACACTGAACGAAATCGGTACGGTTTCCCAACCAGAAACGTTTAACTTCCTCATCGGGAGAGTTGCATTATTCGGAAGAAAGAGAAACCAGCAAGCTCTGAATAAAGTAATAGTAATCATTCCAATGCGAATTATTGTATGCATTTCGACATTCATTTCATCTGGAGTAAGTACTGTTTACGGATCGAAAACACTGTATGGACGTATGAGAATTATTTTTAAAGGAAGCAATGCGTAGAAGCTTTCATAAAATTGGGACAACAACAGGAAAGAGCTTATAACTTATTTATGGAATCAGGGGTGGAATGTGATGACGAATTTGTTCAGATAATGTGTTGTGTCGGCTGGTAGCGGGTAGAAGTACCACAGTTAGTCTCAGGAAGCCCTTGTCCAAACGCAGCCGTATTACGTCAAGCAAGACATCATCTGACTATAACGCTACTGAAAAGACTTGTTTGAAATGTTAAATAGGAAATATTAGGTAAATTTGTTATTTTCCTATAAGCAAATAAAACCCACAACACCTGTCATAAATAACAGTTTTTGTTCGCCAAACGATCGCTCGTGCTGCTTCCCTCCCCTACGCTACCGGACCCTTGACAATCTAAGCACCCCAGCGATACTAATCCAGCGTGAAAGTGTGAACAAGTGTACATACCTAGAAATCCATAAAAGTCGTTAAAATTTTAATTCCGATAGTGCGATTCGTCCATCAGAGCAATTCGAACAAACTGGTTTCGTTAGTATTTACGTTCTTTGGCGCTCAGATGACCGTACTCCATCACAGTTCCGTGAGTGCCGAGTATTCATCGTAAAACAAACTTCAACCCCCCCCCCCCCCTCCCCCCACCTGTAGAACTTTACATACGGTACATCTGACGGCAGCTCAGCTCCCTTCGAATCCCGCCAAGCCAGTTTGGCACGTAATTTATTTCCAACGGATCGAACGCACGGTTGTCACTCGAACCGAGTGACAAAGAGGCACTTCGAGACGGCTGTCTCGTTGGTGGACCTGCAGTAGCTTCTAATGAATAACCTCAAGGATAGACTTCAACGGAGGCGTCTCATCGTCGGCCGCTGCGCCGTCTTACCTGGTGGTAGAATCATGTGTCGTAATCGATTAAGGGAATGTTTAGAATGCTGAGTGAGTGCGAAATCGATGGCGCCTACTCGGCGGAAGTACAAAAGCTTCACGAATTGAGTTGGTCCAGTCAAATCACGATTCTTTCTCAAAGATATTTAAATCATTTAAAGGGGATTCTGTACTACCTCGGAAGTGGGTTTGCTTCGCTCATTGGTTCAAAACTAGCACCCAGTCCAACGGCATATTGTGTCAAGTAGGTATTCTTTCCGTCTTGTCGACGGGAACAAAAAAGAACAGGTAAATTAGTTCCTCTTGTTTGCTTGTACTGCCGAGCATTTTCCTCCCCGGCCCCGCCCTGTATTCAGTGCCGCCACTAGCTGGTACAAGCTTTGTGTCGCTTTCTCATGCCGCATCCAGCAGCCGTCAGCTGGGTATGCTTGAAAGAAAATTAATTACGGAAAAGCTTCCGGGCTTACCAGTCTGGAAAACGGTACGCGACAAGACACCACACCGGAGATCTGGAGACACTTTACAGAATGGGCAACAAACAAAAAGTTGCATCCTTTATGTTTCGGCACGGTTCTATACCGCGAAACTTTATGGCCGGCGGGGTTGAGGAACTCGCAACTCGACAGACAGGTATTGTGTTACACTGAATGGAATATTTTGTTGAGTTTTCCGTTCTGTCGGCAACGGGCACTTTTTTCTGGTGTCGCAAGTGGGTCATTCGCCCAGTACGGCAGATCCATGCAAAGTTACTATAGTTGCTTCGATATAATGATTTTCGTCTGGAATCGGCTTAGTCATGGTTTCCTAAAATTAGTATGTTGTATTGTATCGCATCTTCTATGTAAGCAATTCCACAAAAGGATAGCAAATTATCCGACTTCATCTAGTCCGATCGCGATGAAACCTTGTACACGTCTTCAGTAAGACAAACCACATTGTTCTTGGGTGGCGGGAAACAAGACCACAGAACAATAAAAAAATAACGTAGAAATAGTGGTCAGGTTTTGAACATCTATGGCTCTACTGATGTTAAATAGATTTTTGATATCACTACAGTTAGTGCTTGGAAATATTTCTACGCCTCGATTCGAGTAGATAAATCCATATATTCTAGATAATCAGCAATCGAAATTTCAAAAAATAACAAGCAATGTCAAATCCTTTCCGTTTCCAAGTTATGATTTCACCAAACAGAGACAACAGTTTCGTACACATAAAATCACGGTTTCAATAGGAATTCCGCTCTTCAATACGCATTCGAACAAAACCCCTTAACAAAACAGTATCGAACCGACTTGCACTTGTCTAGTTAGCGACTGGCACCAGTAGAGAAGGTGACAAGTACTTATAAATACACTCTCCTACTCAGTGCTTGAGCGGAAAATAGGTATAGACAGAGAAGACGTTTGGATGTATGGTACCGGTCGGGTGACGGACAGGATGTAGACCATGTTCGACGCACGTTCTACCATGCTGTTTGTTAGCTATTTTATGATAAGTTCGACCGAAATAATGAAATAATGTAAATGAATTGAAATTTATTTGAAAAAATATAATAAATCTCAAGCAGTAATCCGTACCGGTGGTGTAGTGATGTTAATTACAACAGTTATAATAATAAACCTACTACATGTGTTATGCTGCTGTTTCATGCTGTTTAGCTTGACTTACATATGCAAAAGTAATAGAAGCGCAGGTTTGCTTCGTTTGTTAGATTTCGTTTAATTGGTTTAATCGAAATAGAGCTTGATATAGCCAGTGTATGTTTAACTAGGTTCAAAACTGTTCAAATTTGTAGGTCATATTTGTTGCTGGCAAACGAACCAACTTCGTCTATTCCGGTCATCTGAAACCGGTTTCGGAAGTATTGGAAATAGAAATCTGAAAAACCCTTCTTAATCCACCTAGTGGTGTGATAATGCCTTTCTCTTCTTTCATAACAGTCTCAAGAAAATGTGTTTCATACTTTTATTAAATAAATTTGGATACTAATTTTGACACCAATTGATTCAGATTGATTCGAGTAGTTCACAAAAGCATGCTTCAGTGTTTATGTCACACAGTCAGCATCATTTTTCCAAACTAGTGCTTGACATTTGCGTTGCCTATTTGTATGAGAACAGTGATGCTAATCTAAAAAAGCCTTCTCAGTCCACTTAGTGGAATTTTCATATATCTTGAAAAATCACCATAGGGGGGAGTACATGAAATTTTCGATGCCAAAAGGCTTAGAATTGCATGAAACGTCGAGAAAATCGACTTTTTGGAACTTAGAAAAAATATCAAAGTCCCAGAAGTTGATTTAAAAAAAAATGTTTCATGCAGTTTTAAGAGTATCGGCATCAAAAAAAATTTTCGATTTTGGAAATTTCATGTACTCCCCCCTATGCTACTTTTTCGAGATCGAAAATTGTCAAACATTTACCACCGGGCAGCACCCCTTACGCATGTCCGATTTAGGTCAAATTTTGTATGAAGGCTTTTTTCGAGGTGCTTAAACTTTTGAGCACTAGAGCTTAACGAAAATAGAGGTGATCCCAAAATTTTGGCACCCTTATATATAAGAGCGGTAAAAATCAACGTGTTTTGTCGGTTACGTCACATATACCATCATATATCTGGAACCACACACACACACACAAACACACACAAACACACACACACACACACATACACACACATACACACACACACACACACACACACACACACACACAAACACACACACACACACACACACACACACACACACACACACACACACACACACACACACACACACACACACACACACACACACACACACACACACACACACACACACACACACACACACACACACACACACACACACACACACACACACACACACACACACACACTGTAGATAACGGCAAGAGCCGAGCTAAATAAAGCAATCAGATCCAGCAAGAAAGCCTGCATCGACGAGCTCTGTATAGAAGCCAATGTGAACCCCTGGCCCAGCTGTACCCCGTGAAAGGTGCCCAAAGAAGATGAAGGCCATCATTGACGGTCTGTTCCCGCAGCATGAACCATCCATATGGCCGCCCACACCATACGAAGTGGACGGGGATTATGACGAAGAATCTCGGATCACTAATGACGAGCTAATCTCGGTGGCAAAAGCAATGAAGGTAAGGAAAGCTCCAGGGCTCGACGGTATCCCAAACCTGGCTCTGAAAACAGCAATCTTGGAAAACCCGGATATGTTTAGGACCACGATGCAGAGATGTATAGACGGAGGAAACTTCCCCGACAACTGGAAGCGACAGAAGCTGGTGCTGCTACCGAAGCCGGGAAAACCCCCCGGAGATCCGTCGGCGTATAGACCTATATGCTTGTTGGACACAGTGGGTAAACTACTAGAGAAAGTAATCCTGAACAGGCTCACGAAATATACCGAGAGTGATAACGGTCTCTCAGACATGCAGTTCGGTTTCCGAAGTGGCAGGTCGACAGTGGATGCCATTCACGTGGTGGTAAAAGCTGCAGAAGCGGCACAGAAACAGCAGAGACGGGGTAATCGCTACTGCGCCGTTGTCACCTTGGACGTAAAGAATGCCTTCAACAGTGCAAGCTGGGAAGCCATAGCCAACTCGTTACACAAAATGAAAGTACCGGAATATCTTTGCCGAATTTTGAAGAGCTACTTTCAAAACCGGACTCTTATCTACGAAACTGAGAGAGGAGAGGAAATAAGAATAGTCACAGCAGGCGTTCCTCAGGAATCTATTCTTGGCCCGACGCTCTGGAACGCGATGTACGATGGAGTTCTAAAACTGAACCTTCCCAGAAGCGAAACTGGTCGGCTTTGCGGATGATGTGGTGCTAGTAATCGTGGGTGAATCAAAAGAGGAGGTCGAAGTTCTTGCCACAGAGACGATAAACTTGGTGGAAGATTGGATGCGAGACAAAAAATTAACGTTAGCGCACCATAAAACCGAAGTGGTGATGATTAGCAACCGGAAAGTTGTACAACAACTAAAAATTACGGTCGGGGAACATATTGTCAACTCAAAGCGTGAGGTAAAGCATCTAGGGGTGATGATTGACGACCGGCTGAGCTTCAACGGCCACGTAGATTATGTGTGCGAGAAGGCGGCGAGATCGATCAAAGCTTTGCTTAGAATCATGCCAAACAACTCGGTGATAAACAGCAGTAAGAAGAGGCTCCTGGCCAGTGTGACTACGTCAATAATGAGGTATGGCGGACCAATCTGGGCGTCGGCGCTCAAGACAAAAAGAAACCAGAAGCGGCTTAACGGCACGTATCGAGTAATAAGCATGAGAGTCGCAAGCGCTTACAGAACCATATCGCTAGAAGCGGTAAACGTCATCGCCGGCATGATCCCAATTGGAATAGTGGTGGAAGAGGATTGCGAGTGCTACCGGCAAAGAGGCCTGCGGGGCATCCGTAAAACTGCTAGAGCAGAATCGCTGAGAAAGTGGCAACAAGAGTGGGACAATGGAGTGAACGGAAGATGGACATATCGGCTCATCCCCAACGTGTCCACGTGGCTAGAGAGAAAACATGGAGAGATCAACTTCCACCTGACACAGTTCCTATCTGGTCACGGATGTTTCAGGAAGTACCTGCATAGATTTGGGCACGCAGAGTCACCGCTTTGCCCGAGCTGTGCAAACGTCGAAGAGACACCGGAACACGTGATCTTTGATTGTCCCCGATTTATGGAAGAGCAAAATGAAATGCGTCTAGTAGACGGAGAGGACATTCGCGTCGACAACATAGTGGAAAGAATGTGCGGCAACGAAGAGATGTGGAAGGCGGTCAACAGAGGGGTGATGCATATAATGTCATGGCTTCAACGGAAATGGCGAGAAGAGCAACAAAACGGTCAAGAATGAGGAACGAGAGCCCGAATAAGGATAAACAGTGGATATCACAGAGCAAAAATGTGAGCTAGAGTAGATGCGCAAGATCGCAGCCCTCTCCCGAAGTAATACTATATGGTGGTCCCGGGAGGATAAGGGCATTGAGAAAAGGGGGTGTTTTAGTGGGTTCGACTCCCACATACCGAGCTATCCTGTCTACATACAGAGCTATGTGGAGATAGTTTGATGATCCGGCGATTTCACCTCCTATTACAAAAAAAAAAAAAACACACACACACACAGACATTTTCCGATCTCGTCGAACTGAGTCGAATGGTATATAACACTATGGGTCTCCGAGGCTCCGTTCGAAAGTCGGTTTTTCCACACACACACACACACACACACACACACACACACACACACACACACACACACACACACACACACACACACACACACACACACACACACACACACACACACACACACACACACACACACACACACACACACACACACACACACACACACACACACACACACACACACACACACACACACACACACACACACACACACACACACACACACACACACACACACACACACACACACACACACACACACACACACACACACACACACACACACACACACACACACACACACACACACACACACACACACACACACACACACAGACATTTTCCGATCTCGTCAAACTGAATCGAATGGTATATAACACTATGGGTCTCCGAGGCTCCGTTCAAAAGTCGGTTTTCCCAGCAATTATAATACCTTTCTATAGAGAATGGCAAAAAGGATCCCACTCACTTTCCTTCAAGATGGCCTTATCGATTTTACCAAACTTATAGGTTCAAAGAAGAAGTTTTACAGTAACCTACAGAATTCATGAATTTGTTGTAGATACTACTTCCGGTTCCGGAACTACAGCGTAAACAGGATTTGTAGATTTTCTCAGATTCTATCCAACGAACAGTTGTTTTTGCGAATTCCACAGTAATATTTATGATATTATGAGTAATATGAGAAAGGCATCATTATAACACTACACTCTTAGAAAAAATGAAATTTACGCTTGACGTAAATTCAAGTATGCCGTAATTTCTTCGGTGATGACACAATATTACATCTACTAACGTGTAAACACATATTTTGCGTCTGTATCGATGTGAGTTTCAGCTAAAACAACTGTGAAGTTAATGATATGACTTATCTTTAAATGCTTTTTATTGTGAATGTAAGTAAATCGCGACGCTCCTTTTATGTGCATCTATAAAGATGTAACAGTTTTTAAGTGTGTAGGTGAATTAAAACAGATTTTTCATAAGCTATCGCTTCACATTAACTAGTGAATGACTCTAGTTTGCAGACCATGAGAGTTTGTAACCAAATAAGCTATTGATAATCCAATAAATGTTTTGCTGAATTGTATCCAAGTCCGATCACCTGTACATTTTTTGTAGGTTATATTAGTGTATGGTTGAATGAATTGAAAGTCACTATCCCGGTATCCAGCTTTCGTTTCTGGAAGTACGGATAATAGTAATCAAATGTGATAAAATGGAGCTCATCTCGCTTTCTCGTATATGATTGAATAGATTTTCATTAACGTAAATTCAAATGTAGTATATCAATATAGTAGTAGTATGAAACAGAAATCTTCAAAACTCTTTTCTAAATTGTTAAGAGGGTTTGGCTAATAGCCGTTTTTGTGCTTCAGGCACATAACCGATTTCAGTGTAGAATAGTAGAATATTTTCAAGATAAACATCGTTCTTCAAAACGCAATATATTAATAATATATTAAAATAATTCAGATGGATAGAATTAAAACTGTTTTTAAGAAACTATCTATTTGCTGTTCACTATTTTCTTTTTCGAAGCTAAGGCATTAGAACATACAGAATTTCGTTTCATTCATTATTAAAATCTTTCCAAATATTAACATGTAACGCCAGAATTTATATTAAAAAAACCAGTTGATCCATGACCCGAGAACTTTCAAGTAAGAAGTATTCCCCGCGTTCATAAATATAAGCCACAACTTTTCCCAATAATTTTACTTCTAGCCTTGTTTAATCAGTACGTGCATTTGTAAAAATATTAAAAACTACACGGAACGACCGGAATTAGCTCTGCGCCTAATTCGTATTACTGTTTTTGAATTAGTTGATTTTAACAACAAAATTTTAAAAATAACTATAAAATTAGTTAAAATTGAGAATTTACTTTGCTGAAAAAATCTCTTATTTTTAGAGAATGTGCTTAGTTGGCGAATATTCTGGACACAAACCAGCAATATTTCAATCCAACAGGAAATTCTCATTGACAACTAATTTTGTTATTAAAATCAGAAAATTTGTTTCTATTTATCTATCACCATCATTACTGAAGGACAGCACAAAGAAATAAAAATGAAATTGGTTTTATTAACAAGTTTTTTAGCCAAAAACTCATGAGAAGTGTCAAAGCAAAACAATCCATTAAAAAGCTAAAAGGGACAGTCTTGTTGAAACTGCTTGCAAATTGTTTTGATGTTTTTCGCATGTGTTACGATATATCCGTATATAAATTTCTAAACCGATGTTTGTTGTTTTTACGCGGAACAATGAAGTGAGTTTCGAATGTTGCACTCTAATTGTATATGTCAAATAAAGTATTTTGTATCTTTCAATCTTCCGACTATGCCGTCCGGTGTTCTACTTGTATTCGGTTTTTGTTTTCCGAGTGCTCAAAGTTTTCAGTGAGTGAGTAAATTTCGCGAAGTCGAATGAAGAAAACAGTGATTTAGAAGTAAAATTTTCAAAAAGAAGTTCATGTTTCGCTTATGTCTTTTTCTCCAATACAACATCGTATTTATACCTGCCAATATAGAAAAGATAACCGCGACAGAAAGTAGTAGTGTGCCATCTAGTGGCTAATAGTCATTACGGTGTTAACGTTTTTTCGGTGACAGAGCGCCATATAGCTGCGAGTTGCAGAAACCAATTCAACCATTTATGTTGGTTGAAAACAACGTTTTATTTCTCTTATTCAACTAAAAAATTAGTTGAATGGATATGAAGTGTGCCTTAGCTAAGAAATGACAGCACGTTTAATTGGTGAATTCAACTAAAAAAATAGCCATTTCAACAAATATTTTATTATTATTAAGGGAACTAGAATTAGAAAATCTAAATTAGCAAAAGTAAGACTTTTTTAGTTGTCTCAAAAAATAACTAACTAAAATCAGAAAATCAACTAATTTTTTCGCCAAAATGCTGATTTCGGTCTTTCCGTGTATTGTAAAACTATTTATAAATTTTTACTTATCTGTTCTGGCTACCACGTTCGAAAGCTATTCGAATGCTTATAGTGCTGAAATTGGCACCATCCGACTACTACTTGTGCTTTGTACTTAAGTTGAAGAAATAGAGAATTATTTCGATTCAATTTCAGGCTCAAAAGAAATGAATATTCGGTTTGTACCGAATTCATACATTGTCATGGAAATGAGATAATGATCGGAGAAACGAGAACGAAATCGTCAAAGAATGATTTTAAAGATTTATTTTTGATATTGTATATTTCAAGCTCGAGTTTGATAAAGAATTCACCATGGGAAACGAAATGCAATGAAAGGAACTGTTACGATCAATTTCTAGTATCAGATTGTTGTTACATGGCCTCTTTCAACGCCGAAGCTTAAGTTTCATTTCTCAAAGCATCATAAAGTCGTGAAAGTTTACGTCATAGCTACCAAGTTGGCTACTTCATAACCGAAACGAGATGCCTCGAGTATAATTACCGCAAAATAAACCCGCATTAAACCGCCCATTAGCTTTCGCTGCCAGACGCGCAATCTGAGTCCGATTTCCACCCACCGCAAGTCTCGAAATGGGCGACCAACTGTCGTCCGATATCGTTCGTATTGATTGGGGACCGTGCAAGCGGAGGTTTTTCCATCAAATCCACCCACTTTTCCGCACCGGATCCGAGACCGGTATCACTCCCAGACTGCCGGGTAGTCACCATTATGGTACTCGTCCGGTCAGACTAAAGGAGCTTGTGAGAAGGAGGTACTTCTCAGGTTACTAACCGCTCTCCCGCCACAACCGATTTTATTCCAGTTCCGCACGTCTGCCGCATGCATGATGCGCTTTCTTCACTGTGCGCTCTTCCTAATGAAGTCTCACTCATTTACGGGTGCGCACGGCTCGGTTCTTGTTCCTGCGAGGATGAAACGTGAGCTATTAGGCCTCCAGTGTGCTCCAGTACCTAGACGACCGAGTAAAACATAGAAGTTCCGGTGACAGTTGTGTTCATCTCATGTTTATGCCATCGCATCTTGTGACGGAAAACGGAATAAGGATGTGGTGAATGGGAAAGGATGCTCTATCGGATGGTCTGCCAGCACTCAGAGGGTTGTTCTTAAGTGGCATGTTTTTCGAGAGAACCAAATGAAACATTCGACGAATCGAACGCAATATTTCCCTGAAGTGTTAATCGTTGAAACAAATGGATCCACCCTAACGCTAGATTCACAGAACATCATTCGTTTCGCCGATACCCTTCGATGATCATGATATTTTACCAGTGGATATATGGAATTTTTACTCCTAAAAAGAACTAACGTGAGGATAAAAACTCTCTCGTTGATGGTCCAAAGCTGCTGTAAACGCCAACGATTGAATATGATATTCTCCATGTATGTGCCGTACATTGACATTGGATGAGTATCAAACAGCACTGCATGACTTGATAATGACAGTGTCTTCCGTCCGCACAACTGGAAAACAAATTATCGGATGGATAGATTTTATGCGTGACACTCAAATTCGCTGAACGAATCTGAGGGTAATAATTTGAAAGCTGACGACATTAAAGTGTTATCTTTTTTCAAGTTTCTTTAAACTTTTTCCAACGGAACCGCCAAACAAGGATCAGCATCAGACGAAACACGTAGTGCAAACTGAATGAAATGTTTATGCAATCGACATTTTTTTCGCAAACGTTTCGTCATGTTGGGAGAAGCTCGACCAGTCCATAGACTAGAGTGAATAATTAGAAAAAAAAGAAACATCCAAACCGAACTCGTCCAATCAATGTCAAACTTCGCCTATCGTTCCGTCGTTACAGCAAAAAAAAACTGTTTAATCCACCTAGTGGTGTAATGATGCCTTTCTTATATTACTCATAACATAATAAATATTACTATGGAATTCGCTGAAACAACTATTCATTGAATAGAAATAGGAAAGTTTGTTCGGACCTAATCTAAAAAAAACTCTACTAATCCTGTTTATCCTGTAGTTCCAGAACCGGAAGTAGTATCTACAACAAATTTAGGAATCCCGTATAAAACTGTAAAACTTTTCCTTTGAACCTATAAGTGTGTGAAAATCAATGTGGCAATCTTTAAGGAAAGCGAGTGAGACCCTTTTGCAGTTTTTAATCACCATTTCCAACCTAGTTAAACCTAGGTTTTGAACCTAGTTAAACCTAGACTTACTATCTCATGCTTTGTTTCGATTAAATCAATTAGACGAAACCTAACAAACGAAGCGAACCTGCGTTTCTGTTACTTCTGCATATGTAAGTCAAGCTGAACAGCATGAATCAGCAGCATAAAACATGTAGTAGGATTATTACTTTTATTATTATTATTGACATCATTACACCACCGACACGGAATTACTGCACTATTGGCTGTGAAAATTGCATATTATTTTCAAATAAATTTGAATTCAATGACATTCGTTTATTCTTTCATTCGCACTTATCATAGAATAGCTACAATTTCTATCAACCGCAGCACCGTCTTTTTCCAATATCACATACCATTCGCAGACATCCGTAACCGTTTCGATTTCTTTATAGCGTGTACGAAATAGAACAAAGAACGCATCGTTTCTTTGGGTTTTCTTCTTCTTTCGGTGCTGTACATATTGTCAATCTATATGGCGATTTGAAAATTTTGACACTCATCGCCCTGTAACTGCGGAGCCGGAAGTCGGATGCGGATGAAATTTCACAGTATTTTTAAAGATAATATGAGCTTCAATTCAAATAATGATTTGTGCAAATCGGTTCAAGCACCGCAGAGAATGGGAAGTGAATTCTATTTTTTGGAGTTTTCCTTCACCACTTTTGGTGCTTCCGGAACAGGAAAAGGGGGGACCAGTAGTGCCGAATTAAGTTTTTATGCCCTCAAACTAACAAGTTCTGCAAACAAGAATAATTTATCAGACAGTTTTATGGGATTTGTAGCATCGTTTGTGAAAAAACTATTAATGGAATTGGTAATTTTCCACTTATCACGCTTTAGTTCCGGAACCGGAGGTCGGATCCGGATGAAATGTTTTAGATATTTTTAGAAAACTATAAGACCTTTCATTTGAATCTTAGTTCGTAGAAATCGGTTGAGCCGTCTCAGAGAAAAATGAGTGCACACTTTTTTCTAATTTTCACATATTACAGGGTTGTTACGAAAAATTTCAAAATCAATACGCGCGAAATCCGCGCGAAGTTGGAAACTAAAACGCGCGATATTCGAGCGAAGCATTACACCACTATTTTAATGCAGGTGATACTTTGCGCAACTCACTTAAATATAATTTGAAAATCTGCATAATTTTTTTATATAAACACAATAAATAAGTCTGCATACAACACGTCACTTTTAGAAACCCCATGAAAACGATTTCATTTTTTATTCTCCATATTTTTCAATGTCCTTAGTTAATTAATACTCTCTGATGTACGGAAAATTTTACAGTAAAAATAAAAATGCTTACAATTGCGATTTTGAAAGAAGTTCAGATTTCAGCGAAGACAATTTTTTTGCATCAACATCTTCTTGCTCGGCAAGCATTTTCTTCTTTGTGAGAATAATTATAAGGTAGACCACATCAGGATGATCTGATTTACTCCTTTTAATTTCAGTTTCAATTATAATAGCGTCTTCTCCTGTTGTCAGATTTTACTCTGAATGTCTACTGGAGTTAGTTTTTGCCAAACTTGTTCTCCAGCAAGCATAAAACCTCCTTATAACATAACATAAGAAAAGATTTCTTGATAACATTACGCGATAAATGAAAGCCGAAAGAATTGGACATTTGTTAAATATGCGGCACATGCTAGCAATGGGCTTGTTATATCCATAATAAGTTCTAACATAGGGAATCCGAAGAAATAAATAGGATCGAAGATTACGACGTCGAATGTCAAATTGTAACAATTGCAATTGCTCGGAGCAATCGATCTGCGACTGAAGTATGTCTGCCACAAAATTAGTCTTACAAACATCGTGACGGACAGATAATAAATCGAGACCAATTAGTTTGCAGCGGTCATGGTAACTCGGTAAGTTTAAAGGATATCTCCATTGAAGACGTCGGAGAGCGAATCGGGGAAATTAGCGTTAAATCACTTCAATGCGTTGGATTTCGTTTTGGTAATAAGGTGGTCACCTACACCACAGCAGCATATTCGAGCGTTGAGCGAACAGTTTGTGGAATATTATAGTCGAACTTGAATACAGACTACAAAAATACAGACTACAAAAAGAGATCACGGAGAATTGAGTGGCATTTAAACCCATTTTGAAATATGAAATATGAAAGTCATCGGCAAACGATGGCTTCATACACTGGATCAAAAAATTAGATCGTTGAGATACAATAAAATTATAAACGGTCCAAGGCGACTTCCTTGAGGAACTCCAGAGGTAACAGCAAATGGTGAGGTTGTACAGTCTCCTATTTTCACTATCATTTCATGACCAATTAGATATGATCGAAGCCAATTTAAAAATGGTCCGTTTAATCCCAGTCTACTTAATTTGAAGATCGTTATGTAATGATATAGAATCTACTATATAATATAATTCTATATGATATAGAATCGGTGTATATAGAATCTACTTGTAGTCGTGCTTGTAAAGAACGTATGATTATGGACTGACACGAATGCCACCAAGATGGTAAAGTGTCATTAATTTAAAAAAAAGTATGATTATGGAAGTGTAGGTTACTAAATTTGGGGAAGTTGAAGGCTTTGGCATGAATCCATGCTGAGTCTCAGATATGTAGTCAGAGCAACTATGTGTTATAAAATCCAGAACTATAATTTCAAACAGCTTCGATAAAGCGCACAAAGCAGCTATTACAAGGTAGTTGGATACTATACCCTTGTTCACGTAGGATTTTTTCCATATTTCAGGAAAAAATTCCAGAACGCATAGAACAATTGAAAATGTTGAATAGAGGAACAAACAAACTATTAGAACAATTTACCATCACCACGGATGGAATCTCAGAACTTCTTCGTTTCTTTTCTTGTCCAACTTCACTTCGTAAGCCTGTCATGCAAATTTTGCTTTAATAATGCGATTGTTATCATACACAAAATTGATGACCATATTATTGAAGAATAGCATTGCATTTATTACGACATATCTTTGAGTGCGAAAATATTCTTTCTATTTCCGCATTGGAGTAAGGAAACGCAATCACATATATCGAAAAGTTTTTGTAATTCCTGGTAACATATCTGTTGAAATAGCAATTTGTACCACTCGAGATCGAAGAGCATGAATTCAAAATTTTGTCCACTAAAGAAAACATTTACTAGAACCGCCTTCTAGTAAATTTTGGTTTTAACAAGGTGAAAATTCACCGATTCGGCCAGCTCGACCAATTGCTGCAACGTTCGCCCATCTTTAATTTTTTAGGGTATCATAAAACTCACAAGCTTAAAAAATTTGCAAAGAACTTTAATTATTCGAACAAATAATTCACAAATGTGGAATGATAGTTTTTAAAATTCGCGCGAAATCCGCGCCATTGCATCAAAACCTTAGCAGAAACCGCGCTAAATCAGCGAAAATCGCGAAATCCGCGCGACCCTAACAACCCTGATATTACCATGTAACTCCGGAACCGGAAGTCGGATCCAAATAAAATTCAATAGCAGGCTATGGGACTGTTAGTCCTTTTATTTGAATCTAAGTTTGTGAAAATCGGTCCGGCCATCTCTGAAAAAAGTGAGTGCACATTTTTTTCCATTTGAATCTTATATATATATTTATATATTTATATTACACACACACGCACACACACACACACACACACACACACACACACACACACACACACACACCCACACACACAAACACACACAAACACACACATACATACATACACACACACACACACACACACACACACACACACACACACACACACACACACACACACACACACACACACACACACACACACACACACACACACACACACACACACACGTCGAGCTTCGGTTGAAAAGTTGGTTTTCACAGTGATTGCATAGACTTTCTGTATGAGAAAGGCAAAAACAAGTTTCATCCACCCCTTTTTTGCTGATGAAAACTGAATTCAGTATGCCGTAAAATGGACAAACGATCAGATTGGTGGTCATTGGGAACGGCCTACGCTTCGGTCGCAATTCGACTGTCCCCGTCGAATGCCTTGCAATGAGATGCATAATTTCGTAGCGGCCCAATTTGACCTAATTCGGAGTGATGCGACTGCCGTTTCAGTGTTGCATCGGGTGGTATCTGGAATCGATTATCACCTCCCACACGCATGGCGCGGGAATTCTGTCGGATCCAACAAAGCGAATTGAATCCGCTATCTGGTTATGGATGCTTTTTCCAAGTCATTAGTATCTGACGGCTTCGAAAAGTTGGCCCACCATGGCGCGATTTGATACCGTGTAGGCGGTTTATTAGGTCTGCGAAACAAAGGACAAAGAGACTCGTCGCATCGTCGGTAGTAATCCATCGAAAATAATTCCATAAAAATTCTATTGTTGTGTATCGTATGAGCACGTGATAAATTCTCACAACGTTTTCATGGGGTACACAATTTTTACGATTACTCATATATATTTTACCATGGTTTGCTTGAAATGTCATCACAGGGCCAATTGATTATATTTTTTATATTATTATAATATTTATATATGGTCTTCGATAAATAAAATAGCACAGACTTTTACGTACTAATTCTTAATCTAAACACATTTTTAGACACATTAAAATCAAAATTGTCATAAACATCATTGAATAAACGGCAACAAACATCCAGTGGGTTGTTTTGTTCATATTGGGTGCGGTGAGTTGTAAATCGAAAGAGTTTCGTACGACGGGTTCGTCTCAGTGGAGCATGAAATTGTAATTTCTTCAGCAGTTCTTCGCAGTCAATGGTGTTGCTTAATATGTCGAAAGGTTTTTCTTCTGATTTCCAGTGTTGGCAGTTGAATATGTCGACAACGATCTTCGTAAGAAGGAAGATGAACTGGATCAGACCAAGGCAACAGACGTAAAGCGTAGCATATAAAACACCTTTGCACGCTTTCAATTCTCTTGATATGTACGCTGTGATACGGTGACTGGAGATGGAGCGGCATATTCTAAGATGCTGCGGACGACTGAACAATACAGAGTTTTTAGACAGTACACATCTTCGAAGGCCTATTTATTTCGACGAATAAAACCCAGTATCGAGAAGGTCTTAGTGGCGGTTAGTGCAACGTGCCCCGAAAATCTTAATTTGCTATCGAAATAAACGCCAAGATCCTTTATAACGGAAATTGGTTCGATGATCAGAGATGAGATTTTATAGTCGGAAGCCAAGTTAGATTCTATACAGCGAAAGATCTTCAGATCATCTGCATACAGCAATTTAGGATTTTATTACTTTACAGAGGTCGTTGAGATGTCCCGGGTTGGCGGTTCAATGCACGCTGGTCTCACAAGCCAGTTGTCGTATGTTCGAGCCCCGATCTGGAACGATTCTTAGTGTCAGTAGGATCGTAGTACTAGCCATGCAATGATTATGTACGCTAAGAATCGGTTGCGAAGTCTGTTGAAACAGGAAGGCCAAATTCCACAAAAGGAATGTAATGCCAACACTTTGCTTTGAGATCGTTGAGAAATAGAACAAAAAGCAGAGGACCAAGATGGCTTCCTTGAGGGACACCTGAAGATATTTCGAACAGAGAAGATATTGTATGTCCGGTACGCACGAAAACACTGCGTCCAGTTAGGTATGTCCAGATCCACCGTGTCAGCCAATCCGGGAATTTGAGTCTATTTAATTTCTCGACGACAAAACGGTGAGGGACTCTGTCGAAAGCTTTTGACAAGTCGAAATAAATAGCGTCGACTTGTCCTCGACTCTTCATGTGATCAATCAAATTAGAAGCGTAGCGCATAAGATTTATTATAGTCGAACGTTTTCTTACAAACCCGTGTTGTTCTTCGGAAATTCGCGTAGTTTCGCTCCACGCATCCATGCGAGTTTGTTTATTTTTTCCACGTGTTCGTTTTACTCGGAGTCAGAGTCGCCCGCGTGTAGGTTCAAAAACGAAAACGGTATTAATCTTCCTAGTGGCGTGATAATGATTATCGTGTCTGTCAAATTTAGGTAGATTCATTCAGAATGGTTCGAGTAATTCGAAAAGGCGCACTTCAATGTTTACACCAATTAATCTTCTGGATTTTACCTCGACCTGTATTTCGCGTTTGGAGGAAAGAGTACATATTGATGCAGTATATACTGATCTAAAAGCGGCGTTCGACCAAATTGATCACCGAATTCTTTTGTGCAAGTTATCGCGTCTGGGTGCAACACAAAAGTTCATTGACTGGCTTTTCTCTCACGTAAGTGGTAGAGTCTTACGAGTCAAGCTTGATTCCTGTATATCATCCTCGTTCTCGAACATATCAGGTGTACCTCAAGGCAGCAACATGGGTCCACTTCTGTTCTCGCTGTTTTTAAATGACGCTATTTAGTTGCTCGATAGTGGCTGCAAATTAGTTTACGCCGACGATTTGAAACTTCACCTTGAGGTACGCTCTATTGACGACTGCGTGCGTCTTCAAAAGCTTCTGGATGAATTCGTTGCCTGGGGTCGAAGGAACTGGCTTATCGTAAGCATAGCAAAATGTCAGATCATAACAATCTACCGAATTTTGAATCCATTAGTTTTTGACTATAAAATTGACGGACAAACGTTTCAAAGAGTTGATCGTGTTAATGACCTTGGTGTTATGTTGGATTCAAAACTCATTTTTAATTTACATCGTTCCACATTAATTACAAAAGCGATTCGACAATTAGGATCTATTGCTAAAATCGGACGTGATTTTAAGGATCCACATTGCTTGAAGGCATTATACTGCTCGCTAGTTCGGCCTATACTTGAAAATGCTAGCATAGTTTGGAGTCCGTATCAACTAGCGTGGAGTTTACGAATCGAACGTGTGCAGAAAAGATTTGTTCGACTCGCTCTAAAGAATCTTCCCTGGCAAAATCCGCTAGATCTTCCATCGTATCCCGATCGCTGCCGTCTGATTGGTTTGGGCACACTGGAACGGCGCAGAAAAATCCAGCAAGCAATTATTGTTGCAAAAATATTAAACGGCGATATTGCTTCATCGTAGCTTTTATCTAGTCTTGATTTCCGTGCATCGCAACGGTCGCTACGTTCTACTAGTTTACTTCAACCGAGATACCACAGAACGACGTTTGGATTCTATGAACCGATAACAGCATGCATCAGAATATTTGGGACTGTTGAACATCTCTTCGATTTCGGCGAACCTACACATAAATTTGCGCAGAAAGTGTTACGTTCCACTATTTTATAACTTGACTACATTATATTCATTAGGACCTTTTATTGTCGGATGAATTACAGAAAAATAAATAAATAAATAATTTATTCGGTTCGGTTCGTTAAACTAAAAGTATCAAAAATAATACTTTTGAAATTGAAATTGTACTCCTCTGTGATACGAGCATTTGATTAGAAAAACCTTTTTTATTTGGCCTGGTGGTATAATGATGCTGGTATTCTATTCAAAATGTTTCTCAACGATTTTTGAAAGAAACCAAGGGATTGTTTGTACATCAACTAGTATAACATATAGAATAAAACAAGGCTTTGCACGCGTAGCTCATCCTTAAATAAACGAAGTGGGTTCACTATTATATGTACTTCCAACACCGGAACCCGAGAACCGGTATAATCGAAGTCAGTTCGTACGGCCACCAACTAACATGACGTACGAACTCTACTAGTTTTTATTCTAATTTTGAAGTATTTTATACGATTTTGCCATCGTGCTCTAAACGACGATTTAAGTTATTGTTCAATCCGAAAATATGCATTAATTTTTGGTAGGACCATAAGACCTTTCATTTGACCCTAAGATAGGGAATATCGGTTCTGCAATCTCTTAGAAAAGTGAGTAAGATCCATTTTTGAGCATAGGACTATTACCTCCCATCGTTAATTGAAAGCCGTGAACCAATATAGTCAGAATCGGTTTATTTAGCTGCCAACTGATAATGGCTATCGGCTTGTGTAGTTTTGAGTCTAGTTTAGAATTTTTCTTACGGTTTTTGTTTCGCCGGTTTACGTAACGGTGTACAATACTTAACACGTTTTACACTTTAACTCCGGAACCAAAAGGCGGATCCGAATGAAATTCAGGAATTCCGTATGGGACCGTGACACCTTTCATTTCAATCTAAGTTCGGTCATCGGTTGAAAATCGGTCAAACCATCGCTGAGAAAAGTGAGTGAGATCATTTTTGGAATATATGACCACTATTTCCGGTGCTTCCGGAACCGTTCGCCCGTAACCAGGATAGCCGGAATCGGTTTGTTTAGTTGCCTGCTGATAATGGCTATCGATTTGTGTAGTTTTGAGTTCTGTTTAGAAAAATGTTTGCGTGTTTTTGTTTCGCCAGTTCAAATGCAATATTTAACACACTTTACCCTATAACTCCGGAACCAGAGGTCGGATCCGGATGAAATTCAGGAATTCCGTATGGGACCATGAGACCTTTCATTAGAATCTAAGTTTGTCAAAATCGGTTTAGCCATCGCCGAGAAAGCCTAGTGAGATTATTTGACACATACATTCACACACATTCATACACAGACATTGCTCAGCTCGATGAACTGAGTCGAATGGTATATGACACACACAATTTTTTCTACATGAGAAAGGCAAAAAGCGACAGAAAGGCTGAGGAATCAGCAATTTTTCAAGCGAGTGTCATATACCATTCGATTCAGCTCTACGATCTGAGCAAATGTCTGTCTGTGTGTGAGAGAAAAATATGCATTCACTTTTCACACATGTTATGAATTTCGTATGGATCCGACTTCCGGTTCCGGAATTATAGGGTGAGTGATAAAAAAATTGTAAATTCAATAGTTTGTTTTTTATAGAAGAATGTGTAAAGATGAGCTAATTTCTCAAAAATAGTAAATAAATTCCTCTAAAGACTGTCCCAGAAAGTATGGACGCAACCAAAAACCGCTACCATTTCGAAATGGTTCAGAATCTGTCAATTTTTATGGCTGCGTTCTGTTGTCTACACTCTTCTCTAACCACTTGTGCAGTTGTTTATTCGTTTTCATTAGTTTGTTTCGAAATGCGTGGACTTTCAGCAGAACAACGTCGAAAAATTGTGTACAAATGGTGCACAGAACTCGGACTGTCACTGAGAAAGATAGCAAAAATGGAAGCAGTAAGTGAAAAAGCCGTGCGAAATGCAATCAGGAAGTTCGGTGAGGATAACACATTTGAGGATAAACCGAAAACAGGTCGAAAAAAGATCCTGCTAACCCTCAGTTGGATAAACGTGTACTGAAGGCGTTCGAGCAAAAGAAGGAGGTTTCAGTTCGGGATGTGGCCAAAAAAGTGGGCACTTCGAAGTCAAATGTTCTTCGTGCTAAAGAACATTTGAATCTTCGAACCTATAAGAAACAACCAAAACGTAGTCCGAAACAAGAAGCATCGATAAGGCGAGGGTTCGAAAGCTGTATAATACGATTCTTGCTGAAAATTTGAACTGCATAATCATTAACAACGAAACCTACGTGAAACTTGATTACAAATTCTTGCCGGGACCACAATATTATACGGTGCGAGGAGGACAAGTGTTAAACCAGTCCGAGACATCGATTGAAGTCGAAAAATTTGGTAAGAAAGCTATGGTCTGGCAAGCAATTTGTAGCTGCGGTAAGATTTCGAAACCCTTCATCACCACTGCTTCAATGAACAGCGAAATATACATCAAGGAATGTTTACAAAAACGATTTCTACCCATAATTCGGAACCACCAGGATCCTGTTGTCTTCTGGCCAGATCTTGCTTCTTGCCACTACTCGAAAACAACGGTAGAATGGTATACTACCAAAAATGTCACTTTCGTCCCAACAGACATGAATCCACCAAATAACCCACAACTTTGACCAATTGAGGAATTTTGGGTATTAACAAAGGCACATCTTAGGAAACATGTCTCGGCAACCGAAACCATTCAACAGTTCGAAAAAGATTGGAGAAAAGTGTCAAAACTTGTCGCCAAGAAGTCTGTACGGAATTTAATAAGGAACGTTCGCAAGCTAGTCTACAATGGCTAAGTAGCAAATGTTGAGAATAACATTCTGTTGTTGTAGTCTAATACTATCAGTGTATCGAATAAAATTTGAATATCTAACACTTGTGAATTATTTAGAGGCGAAATCAAAGTGCGTCCATACTTTCTGGGACAGTCTTTATTCCACAGGTCTGGTAAGTTGACAACAACACGAACTCACATCGGATATACCGTTCCCCGGAATCCGGTTCCGGAAGTACCGAAACTAGTGGTCAAAAACCTCCAAAGCGGAACTCACTCATTTTTCTCCTAAATGGTTTAACCGATTTTTTTGAACTTAGATTCAAATGAAACTTCTTACTGTCTTTTACAAAATTCCTGAATTTTGTCCGGATCTGTCTTTTGGTTCTGCAATTGCATTGTGATGAATGTTGGCAGTGTCGAGCCGTGGTATAGGGCGACAATGTAAAATAGGACGAAATTCTCCTGAATTGTACTCAAAACTGTTTCAATGTAAGTTACTGGCCATACGAATTGATTTCAGCTATACCGGGAATCAAAATCTTCGAAACGGAGCTCACTCTTTTTTCTCCGATATGACTCAACCAGTTTTTAACAGCCAAAAGGCCCAAATAAAAGTGATTACGGAACAACAAGGAGAAGTGTGTTTAAAATTTCAATCGCTTGTCATCCGCAAAAGATCAAACGTCTCGTTGTAGTATTTGAATCTATTTGAAGCAAACATTGCAACAGGGTGGGGCGGCTCGATGGAACGGTGACTTCGGAATACGATTTGAAATCTACTGTTGACTCAATGATCAAGATCGAATGTCAGGTTGCTGACACTTTCGATTTCGGAGATATAATCGAAGAAATTGCGAGAACGACTAACAACTATTTTATTTCTATCCGCTACATTTTATCGTCGATGATTAAGCCGATTTCTATAAACTAAGGCTAGTTGAGGAAGGTATTGCTGAGTCATTGATCAAGTTCCTAGAACCAAAGAAAATTAAACATTTGGTTTCTAAGATATACTCAGAAAAAAGAAGCAACCGACAAACCGCACTCTTTTCCTGTCCGTTAAATTTCACAGATTACAATTGTAATCGATTACAATAATCTTATGCTCGTTACTATAAGGTCATTGATCAGGTTGGGAAGCCGCATGTCAAACACTTCTTGCTCCGGAGATATAATCAACGAATTTGTCACCAACTCGAACAGGTGTTGGCTACACTCTCTCACATTTCAATAAAACTTTTTAGATACTTTCCATACTTTGTTTTTCTAAAATTGATCCAGACTGCTTTTGGTAAAGCTGCAAACTATTTTTCCATTTTTTTTTAAATCATTGTAGTCGAAAAATGACAAATACTATAAAAATGTGTTGTTCTAATAATTTTATCAAAGGCAGTCAAATTTTCGAAAAAAATACTGAAAAACACCCACAATCCTACACTGCAAAAAATCGATTATAAAAATTTTTAAAGTCGATTCACAGAATGATTTTTTTCCAATGTTTTTTTCTATCAAAACCTAAACTCAACTGAATGTCATAATCATTCAAAAAATTTTCATTCCCATTTTGCAATATATGGACAACTGGTGGGGACAGTGGCGTATCTAGAGGGGGCGGAGGGGGGCATTCGCACCGCGCGCAACCTTTCTATGGGGGCGGCAAACTAATCATTGGGACCATTTTTTCCGGAGCTGGAATCCAGCTGTGTTTTTCTTGCTCACTAAACCAACGATGGGGGCGGAGAATCTCTTATTTTGCCCCGGGCGCCAAATTTCCTCGGTACGCCACTGGAAGGGGAACATAATTATCTAACTTGGGGCAAAATTTCATGAATATCAAAAGTGTTTTGCCTTTTTCATATATAATGGCTATACAATCACTGCGAAAACCGACTCCTGAACCGAGTACCGAATGTCATATACCATTCGACTCAGCTCGACGAGCTGAGCAAATGTGTGTGTGTGACAAATTTTGTCACTCACTTTTCTCGGAGATGGTTGAATAGATTTTCACAAACTTAGATTCAAATGAAAGGTCTCATGGTCCCATACAAAGTTCCTGATTTTCAATTGGATCCGACTTCCTGTTCTGGCATTACAGGGTGATATGCACCAAAAATGTGATAATAATGTCACTCACTTTTCTTGGAGATGGCTTAACCGATTTTCACAAACTTAGATTCAAATGAAAGGTCTTATGATCTCATACAAAGTTCCGGAATTTCATATCGATCCAACTTCCGGTTCCGGCATTACAGGGTGATATGTACCAAAAATGTGGAAATAATTCATTAAAAATGTGAAAATAATGCCACTCACTTTTCGGAGATGGAAGGATCAAAACCCTTGGTTCCGGAGGTAAGGTGCTCAGGAATAATACGTCAATTTCAGGAATACTTCATTCAGCAGCTGCCTCAAGCTATTCAATATTTGGACCAATGAATTTACAAGTAAAGTAATTTGCGGATCTAAACTACTGACGGTTAGCTGTTTTTTCGGATGAATAAATAAATATGTAATAATTTACGAAAACTAATTGGATGTACGAAACTGTCGGTTGTTTTTATTTGATGCCTGCATAGAAACATTTAGAAAATCACCTAAAACAATACACACTTTTGTCCACATGTACAAGAAAACACGCTTAACGCAGAACTTTTCTCCACTGCCCAATGGAAAAATAGAGTGGAAATATGACGGGTAAAATGAAAATAACTAAAAAACAAATACTAGCGACACAAGTTCTCTGAGTTTGGTTATTAATTCGCAACCTATTCCAATCCGAGGAAATCGTTCTGCCAACTGAACTACAGCGGGTGTGATAAAACACAAGTCAGAAGGCTTCCCGGTACAAAAGAACACGGTATATGATCTGGCTGTACACGGTCGGTAGGGTTCAAATTTTAGTCTTAATCCTGTAATGCAATACCGCAAGTAAACACAAGTATTTTGCCTACCAACTGAATCTATCTTTGATTCTACGGCTGATGTGAGATTCTTTTGAGTCTCTATAGTCGTCTAGTTTTCTGGCGAAATGTTTGATCGATGAGATCCTAGCATTCTATTTTAACCTGCTAGGATTGGAAAAAAGAATTACTTATTTCGCCACTTCTATTTTACATTCAATCGAATTAGGTAGGATTCTGTATTTTTGTAACTCGTTGAGCAGTACAAAGAATAATATATTCAAAATGGGCATTCGACCAAAACAGTTTAGAAGCCACTGGTATAGGGCAATATATTGTATGAAATGAAAATGTTAGAATGCAAAACCATTTTTAAGATACGAGAGGTTGTTATCGATTATGAAAATATTCTTAACCGCTACCATTTCTCTTAAACTTGCATTTGGCAGAAATAAACTATAATTAATCTACAGAAATAAGTTTAAGAGCAAGCATTTATTAGGATGACAAATCAAATTTACGCTTCGTCTTCGATTCATCCGTTAATTAGAAGTTCATATTAGACTGCTAGAGCGACTTAGCATCTCAGCAGAAAAAAAACCTCTTTTTAACACGAATCGTTAATAAAAGCGTACATATTTCATTTTAAACCAAACGTCTATATGACTTATATCTGTACCGTCAGCAAACCGAAACTCGGTTTTTTCTGGAAACATTAGTCTAAAACATTGTACTTCAGTGCAATTCGAAAAAAGTGTCGCTCAAGTAGAGTTTAACTTCACGTTTGCTTTAGGGGTTATGTTATACTACTGGGAGAACTGCCTACATGAACTACCAATGAACTGACGAGTCGAAGACAAAACGTAAATAAATGTGAAAACAGTTATGTGTACTTAGCGTAAAACGGTTTTTCTAAAATCAAACGACTAATTGATTATGATTACAACTTTTTGCATCAATCCTATGAATATGTTCCACAAGTTTTTCCACTTACTGGCTGGGCACTGCCATTGTAAACACATGGTTAATGAGACAGAAGCCACGGCCACACGCAGCCCCGTATACCAGTTTGTTTACATTATATAAAATGTGTCAAAATCTGCGGTTCATTAATTTTACCTCCCGCCGTCACCAGAACTAGGCGGCTTTATCGAACCCCCATTTTTGAAACTGCACTGGTGTCTTTTGCACCAGCACACCGGTGTCAAATTTCCTCTCCGATGTTAGTTTTGTTTGTTTGCGTGCCAATACTTCGAAATTTGAAAGCATACCATCTGGACGACGGGTTTGCTTGGTCTCGCTTCTGTGCCCGACGATTCGAAATAAAGTAGGAGCACTTAACCTGCTCAGATTTGCGGATTTCAAGACTCCGAAAGTGTCTTGCCAGTCTATTAATTCTCTCTCTTCTCAACCGCTTCGAATTGAATCGGCATGTTGTTCATCATGGTAAATATAACACCGAGACGCTAGATTTTTCTCCCCTCCCCGCTATTCTTTCTTCACTAGACCTAATTTCCCGGCATATAGCAAACTCCGGGTGATTCAATATAATTAGTTAGAAGTGATGGCAACGGCAACCGATTCTAGACCGTCCAAAACCATAAGCAGCCTCTTTTCGTGCACATTCGAGCTGGCGGTGCGCGACGATGATCTTCGAGGAGGTCACCCAGATCTAGTAGAACTAAAAATAGTTTTCTTTGCGGCGACCGACCGGCAAGATTTTTATTTCAATCCACGACACACCGCACCCCACCACCGGGGAAATCTGCCGTCAGCACATAAAAATGGGCTTCCCGTTTCGATTGTTAGCATGACTGGATGACCCGGTTCGATGCTTGAAAGTGGAACACAATCACATCGACTGGTCATTAATTTTCCAGCTTCAGTAGAAAAAAAAATGTCAAGCTCTCTAGTGAATTGCATTTGACCTGAACCGGCTCTCATCATTGTCACCCCCGTCGTCGCATACACCACCGGTAGGTAAGGGAGCATGCATGCATTATTCACCGTAGTGCATCGATGCGATTATGTTTTTGCATTGTACGCAAAGACACCAAATGAAAAGGATCGATGTGTGTGTGCCCCGTAAGTAGGCTATTAAGCGATAATCAGGTCAATAAGAGTTTATATAGGAACTCAGCTAGTGTTGATAGATTCTCGCTTTTCCTTCCGGAACGATAGATTGAAGATGGCACTTTCTGATTGGATTTTTATAGTGATAAATTCAATTTGATTACGTGCGTAATAATATATGAATTTGTAATCGTCACATTATCTCCAAACCATTATTTCCTCTTCACAGATAGTCTGAGTGCAATTGAAGCCATTCGCTCAAACGCTGCTGGCAAAAATGAACCGTTTTTCCTGGGCAAAATAAAACAGTGCCTGAACGACATATTGAACAATAATTATCTAATCACTATAGTCTGGGTCCCGGCTCATTGCTCCATTCCTGGCAATGAAAGAGCCGATATTTTAGCCAAACGTGGTGCTATTGAGGGTGAAATTCATGAGCGGCCGATTGCTTTCAACGAATTCTATAGCTCGTCTCGCCAAAGAACACTTACCAGCTGGCAAGCATCTTGGGATAGAGATGATCTGGGTCGGTGGATGCACTCAATTATTCCGAAAATATCGACAAAGGCATGGTTCAGGGGACTGGATGTGAGTAGGGATTTCATTCGTGTGATGTCCAGACTCATGTCCAATCACTACACGTTAGATGCACATCTCCTTCGAATTGGGCTCTCCGAGACTAATCATTGTGCTTGCGGAGAAGGTTATCGGGATATTGATCATGTCGTTTGGACATGCGTGGAGTATCGTGATGTCAGATCTCAACTAATAAATTCTTTGCGTACCCAAGGTAGACTATCCAATATCCCAGTTCGAGACATTCTTGCTTGTCGTGATCTTTCATACATGAAACTTATTTATCATTTCATAAAGAAAATTGGAGTTTCAATTTAATAAAGACCCCTTTTAAGACTTAGTTCTGATCCCAGCTGCGTCCATGAGTTCAACCAATAGCTAAATTAGAATAAAAATTATGTAATGATACAAACAAACTCGAAACAGTTAATGAAATTATCAACAAAATGTCTGAAAATAACAGCTTATTTTATAATTTATAGAAGTTAATCGTTTGGTTCAAATAATATTTCCGAGTAGATTTCATAATTAATGACGAGTTACCTAAGATGATATTTAAGCTATAAGAGAATATGTTTTAATAAATTCAAAACGTTGTGACTATGTTAGAATTAAATTAGGATAAGAATATTATGTAAAAGTGATGCTACGGCGAAGAAAAACTTATGTAAACTGCCTTAAGAAATAAACGTATTTATGGAAAAAAAAAAAATATATGAATTGAAGTTGTTTAAAAAACTTTCATATGGTACGGTATCGTCTGAAGCGAAAAAAAACACCGACCGAGAAAGAACGAAAGAAATAGAACTGAAAATAAAAATCATGCTAGTGTTTCGAGTTTTATGCTGTTGCTGTTGCAGCAGCCGCTACTACTGTCTCCAGAACCATGGCAATGACATTAAACCATAATGAATCGCTATTGAAAGCAGTGAAACCTAAGCAAAGTGAATGGCGTGCGAACGAAATATTAGCCCACTATTCATGAAGCTTAATACCGCTTCGGTTTCCTTCTTTAGCCGGCTCCGGACTGGAGAAATTGAGATTGTGTTATTAACATTGAATTGTACTTTCAATTACTATACTGGACTTTTATGATGAATGCTTTTTTGTTTAAGATACATAAGACACGTGAATGAACTAATGTTTGTATCAGTTGAAAACCTCGTGAATGAACTAATGTTTGTATCAGTTTGTGACCGGGGGAAGGGGGGAGGGCTGTTGGAATGTGACGTCCAATATTTTCAATGAGCGCATTTTTGAAATACCTCATTATATTACTGCTTTGCCCTATTTCCTGAAAAAATCTCCACAATAAACGTTTACATTTTATAGGAAACCGTGTATTTGTTGATGTAAAAGCTTCTTCTTGTAAATTCGGAAATCAATGATGCAGGATATCATTTCTGTTGTGATCAGTAAAAGTGCACGAAGGGGCGAATAAATTAGCGAAATTAATAAATCTGCCTAATATGAGTAAAAAAAGATGCCTTCAAACGGATTAACTTAAGTTATGCACTGACAATTTTAGTCAATGTATATGAGTTTGGGCGCACCAATCGCTTGGAATTATGGATTTTTTAACTTTCGGAAATCTAATGATAGGTAGTAAGCAGATGTGGAATATCAACCACACAATAAAATGAAATGTTGTTTTGTCTGTCGCATCGAAATTTCATGCTTCTCGATGTATTTAAAATTCATTCAGCAATACCATATTGCGGAGTAATATCAATAAAACCAGCAAATAATAGTAACATATATGCTGTGACAATCAATAATTATAATGATAAGAAAAACATGTTCAATCATAAAGCATGTCATGCAGCTGATTAATTTACCCTGCTTAGCTTGAATATTATACACAGAAGTAAAAGCCCGGGTAGAAGTGATTTGCAAACCAATTATTAAAACCAAACATCTCAATGGTAGAAAATAACATTATTTAGTTTGAAATAAGAGTTAAAATATCAAAAATCATTGCAAAGTCTGCATGAGAACATAACAACAAAATATAAAATTCTGCCATTGTAACATCAAAGCAAGAGCAAAACATTTATAGAAGACGAATTTTTCAGTAATTTGATATTCTAGCATTGAGAATAGTATATCATAGGAATTTCTCTTATCTGATTCTGATGCAGTTTATTCAATAGTATTTCATTTGAAAAAGGAACCACTGGATCAATTGTACTTAATGAAATTGGTATGCCTCATCAATAACGAAATAAGATATAATAACAAATCTTGATGCTAAATAGATATTGTCTAACCTATCAAGAAGATTCCTTCGATGAAATATCAAGAAAATATGAAGTATTGTTACGACAGCTGATTTAAATGTTTCAATTCCAATGAAATACTTTTGTTTATATAATTTATATTAATAAAATAATTTCGATGATTTTGTAGTTTTAGGGGTATTTTTTATTCCAATGACAGCATGTAATAAATAGATTTTCCCCTCATATTTGTGTGGTGTTATATACATATTGAGATAAATCTTATTTGTTTTGAATTCGTGACATGTGACATAGGGGGTCTTTGCTGCTATGACAGTTTGTGACAAAGGGGGGGTGGGGAGTGAAAAATTGTCGAAAAAAGCTTGACGTCTTTTATGGACAGCCCCTAACATCTGGACACACTGTTTATTTTACTGTAGCGTTCCTAGTTGTCGGACCTGGAATGACCGCAACAGTTTGTTTTGAAAAGCTTCCTTTCTCAGAACTAGAAATTTCGTCACGATTTATTCTGTTCCATAGAAGTTCTACTCCAGTGATTCCCAAACTTTTTTGGTCAAATGCCCATTTTAAATATATTATTCGTTCTACTGCCCACCAAGTAGAAAAAAATTATTAAAATTTTGCGACAATCAATATTTTTTTAACAACAACAACAAAGCCTTACATATCATTGCTCAACCGGAGAAATAAAGTGAGATCGACTGGTAGAGGAATGATGTTTTGGAGTTCGAAATTGGATCACAGGGAAATACAACTAGAACGTGAACTTAACCGACCGTGCATTCCAAGTTCTTTTCTAGAGGGAAGTCTTCTGAGTTGTGTATCAAAAATTCATAACATCCAAAGTAGTTCAGTTGGCAGAACGATTTCCCCGGATTGGAGAAGGTTGCGGACGGATTTATAACTGTCTCTGAAAGCTTATGACGCCAGTTTTCGTTGGGTGGTGGAGAAAAGTTCTGCATCAGGCGTGTTTTCTTGTGGCGTATGTGGACAACACCATGATTTTTTTTAAGAGAATGCTCAAAAGTAACTTTGAAATGTTCTGGTTTTACTTCTTGTGTGAGAGCCAAAAACGAAAACATTTTAAATTAATCGGTTTATTTGCGACTTTCAAGCGACGACTTTCCACAGATGAAATTACGACAAAATTTATGTTTCGGTGATAAAAATGTGCATGACTGTGTTTGTTACATTAGTTAGTATTTAGTTCTATGATTGTTAGAAAAACTCGCAAGTCCTCGCACCCAGTAATAACGATAAGCGATATCTAGATCTGGATTGTGGTCCTGAAAACTGGATTCGAACAAGGTTTCTGGGGAGCAGAGTATTGGATCTGAAACTGGATTCTTGAGAGATTCTTCTTCCGAATATGGATTCTGATCTTGAAGTAGAATTCAATACTTACATTCGGAACATGGATCTAGATTCTAGACCTGGAGTAAGATTGTGAATCTGAACTCCTGACAGAGACCTGAACCTAGATACTGGACCCGGATTCTGCGCCAGAATTCTGTTTTCTTAGCTTCTGACAGAGTTTCCGAACCTAAACTTTGAACCTATTTTGCACTTGGGCTGTGAGCCAGGATTGGATTCTGGATCTGAGTTTCCTAGGACTCATCACTTCTCAACTTGAACCTAAATTTTTGACAGAGATTCTAAACCTAGACCAGGATTCTGAATTGGTTTTGGATATCCAACAAGGTTTCTGGATCTGAATACTGAATCTGGACATGGTTTTGAACCAGAATCTTGATAGAAATTCTGAATCTGGCTTGAACTCTCGGTGAAGGTTTCGGGTCTAAATCTGGAGCAGGATTCTGGAGCTGGATTCAGGATTCCAAACAAGAGTTTGAGTCAAAAAATTTGACAGAGATATTGGGAATGGACCAGAATCGTAAACCTGGAACTTGACCCTGATTTTGGATTCTGAACCTGGAGCTGGATTCAGAAACATAACTCTGGACTTGGATTCTAAGACAAAATTTTGAAGCATGATTACGAACCTGGTTTCTGGACCTGCATTCTGACATTCTGATACAGAATTCTTTATTTGGATTCTAAATCTGTACATGGCTTCTAAACCAAAATCTGAATTCCAGACTAGGATTCCGTACTATAATTTGAACTCAGAACCTGGAGCTGAATTGAATAACTTGACCTAACCTCTGATTATGAATTTGTGATCTGAGTGCTGAATCAGAATCCTGAACCTAAAATTAGAACTTCGATTTTGGACCGGAAGTCTTAGTCTGGATCTGAATTCTGGAATGGGATGCTGGACCTCAATCCTGGATCTATGAATATAAATTCTGAAATTGGACTCAGATTCTGGACCAAAATTCATGACAGATTTTTTACCTGAACCTGAATTCTACCCACTTAGAAAAATTTGGAGGATTCGGTAATTTTTTACCGAATTTTCAACAGCTGAACGTTCGGAAATCAGTTAGGTAATTGCTGAACTGTCAAACAACTACCGTAAACTATGAACCAAACGGATCTAGCTGTTTGTTTGGTAATTTTTTGTTTGTATGTTTCCCTTTGGTGGAAATTCTGGATTTTCGGATTACAAAAAACAACACAAATTAACAAAAACGATTGAACCTGTTTTTCTATGGTTTATTCCACGAAAAAAAGGTCAAATGTTGCGGCTGACCGGAATTATGATCGCCTTCCAAAACACTGCATAATCCGCCGAGTCCACCAGGAATTTACCCTCGAACGATTTGTGTAGGCAGCAAGTGGACAAGTGATACATAATTATTTTCTGCCAAGCCAAGTAAACAAAAAGCTTTCAGTGGTTCTCATATTATAAAAACTTTAGCATTCGATAAACTCTTCAAGATTTTATTTCGTTTGGTTAATAAAAAGACACTTACTGAAAATTTTAATAACTGTTTGACAGTTAGTTTCACGACAATCAGTTTTCACAGAAGCACGGTTATTGGAAAATAATTTTACCATACGGACAGTATGGTCTTCACTATACTCGGCGACTATTCAGATTTACCGTATGAATTGTATATCTATTTACAAAATTTTGTAATAAAAATTTACGTAAAACTGATCGTCCGGTTAAAATTTGCATAACTATTGTAAAACAAAACTGATGTGCCGAAATATCGGTCATTTCTATAGTTTACCAAAATTTCTCGTCAAAAATATCACCGAACAAAGGAATCAAATCTTAGTGTGTACATCTGGATTCTGGAATTTAATTTTCAACCTGGACTTGGACTTTGGTTCTGGTCCAGAATTATAAGTTTATAACCCCGGATCAGCTCCTGGCAGAGTATTTGAACCTGAAACCAGATCCTGAACCTTGACTCTTCATCTCAATTCTGGACTTAGTTTCAGAACATGAACCTGGATTCTTGAGCGAAAATCCGAATTGTAGGCCTGCATTTTGGACGTGGGCTATAGACCTGAACTTCTTACAGGAATATATAGTTTTTTTTTGTAATAAAATTTTTATTCTGGCCTTTTTGTGTAAAAGCTTTACGTGGCCGATTGGCTTACATTTTTGTTACTTAAATTTTTTTTTGCTATTGGATCTCGTTGTCACCCTTTTTCTAGGGGGAGATTCCATTTCCATCCAACGAGGATCGGGGGTCACTTCGTCCGCGGCTTATCTCATCATCCATTGCTTCATCGTCGGTGTTGTGTGTGATTTCCGTTTTATTTTCGTTGTCCTGCAGCTGGTGTACTTTGTTCTATAGGGGATACTGATGGTTTCGTTGAAGGGGATACTTCACTGTTGTTGGTGGCTGTCACAGGTGTACTGGGGTTGCTTGGGGTTGGTGTGAAGGAAGCACCGTTGTCCTTTGGTGTGGTTGTCTCCTTGTCCGGTTTATCACATGGCTTACCGTAGTGAACAGCTTTTTAGCAATATTGACATGTGGCTATCTGATTGTCATAGGTAACAAGTGATTTGCACGGAATTCTTGTATCTTGACCGAAAATCACATAAGAATGTATAGGCCTCTTCAAGCGCATGCATAACAAACGTACGCCATTTAGAATACCGGGGAAAAAGTTCTTCCACTTTTCTTTTTCGATAGAGAGAACCTCTCCGTATTGGGACATAGTTCTGCGAATATAAGAATCGGTGACGCTTGAGTGAAGATCATGCACATGCACTTCTATAGCACTATCATCCATATATACTGGAATGTTGTACTTAATGTTCTCGTGCTCCACATAGTGCACATTATTATTGTCTTTAGCGAATTGAATTGCATCCAACTCTTTATAGAACTGGATATAAACAACATTATTCGTCTTATTGCATTGCAGTAAAGACACACGTTTAATGTCAAGATGCATCTGTTCCTTAAGCAAACCTTCAAGTTCACGTATCGAAGGTCGAATTTTGCACTGCCTTAAGTCAACAACAATTGTATTCTTTCGTGTCGGCGGTAGCTTTTGTTCGTTTGGTTCACTCATTTCGAGCTCGTTCTATTGTTCACTACACAATACTGTACTTGGATTCTTCCGTCTCGAACGTAAGCGGTTTTGTTATATCGACTGACTTGGATGCGATGTGAATGCGAGCTGAATATATAGGTTTTCGTGAGTTTTGGACATGAGTTCTGCTCCCAGGCCTAGATTCCGGGTCTGAATTCCGAACATTAATCTGAATTCTGGATCTACTTGCCATTCTCTCTTGGTATTCTGAACAAGATTTTGGACTCGATTCTGTAAAATCATTCTGACCATCTGGATTCTCAACCAGGACCTGATTTTTTTTCTGTACTTTGTATGAATTGAATTTGGAATATAGACATGATATGAATTTCTAATGAAACATTGAAACTATTTAGACTAATTCTTGTTTGATAAATTTTTGAAATTGATAGATTGGAATGGAATTGTTTTTCGCTATGATATATTACCCACTTATTTATAGAAACTTATCATGAATACAGTGAATTAATTTGTTTCTAATTACAGGGTTGTTACGAAAAATTTCAAAATCAAAACATGCGAAATCCGCGCGAAGTCGAAAACTGATACGCGCGAAGTTGAAAACTAAAACGTGCGATATTCGAGTGAAGCGTTAGACAACTATGTTTATGCAGGTGATACTTTAAGCAGTACTTGAAAAATCACTTAAATATAATTTAAAAATCTGCATAAGTTTGTCATATGAACACAATAAATAACTCCGCATACAGCACGTCACTTCGAGAAACCCCATGAACGATTTCATTTTTATTCTCCACCTTTTTCGATGCCCTTAGTTAAGGACTTTTTGCAAGCGTATGAGTAATGTCAACAATATGTGCGTAAAAACAAATTCCGGCGCTATCAAACTATGACATACGTACTGAATAAAATGTACGTAATACACAAATTACCAACACAAGTTAACTTGGTTTACTCTCGATCCTTAATTAATATTCTCTGATGTACGGAAAATGTTACAGTAAAAATAAAAATGCTTACAATTGTGACTTTGAAAGAAGTTAAACAGATTTCATCGAAGATTTTTTTTGCTTCGACATCTTTTTGCTCGGCAAACATTTCCTTCTTGGCAAGAAGACTTTTAAGGTAGACCACATCAGGATGATCTGATTCACTCTTTTTAATTTCAGCTTCAATTATAATAGCGCCTTCTTCTGTTGTCAGATTTTACTCTGAATGTCTTTCTTTTCCTCCTCCTCTTTTATTCTTTTATTTGGATCAGGGAAAAGTCCACTGGAATTATTTTCTGTCAAACTTGTTCTCCAGCAGGCATAAAACCTCCGCATCTTTTGCATCAATAGATCAAAATCATCCAAATGATACATTTCCTTAAATCTAGTGCTTCTATAGTAACTAAATCTAATAAGACAGTCACATAAGAAACGATTTCTTGATAACATTACGTGATAAATGAAAGTCGAAAGAATTGAAACATTTGTTAAATATGCGGCACATGCTAGCAATGGGCTCGTTATATCCATAATTATTTCTAATATAGGGAATCCGAAGAAAAAAATAGGAAAACTACGACGTCGAATGTCAAATTGTAACAATTGAAAGCTCTATGTGCTCTTTAAAATTTAACTTGGTTTCCAGAACACCAGGTCCTTGACAGACAATGCGCGTTCGAGAACAGTTTGTGGCATATTATAGTCGAACTCGAATACAGACTTTTTTCTACAAAAAGAGACGACGGAGCTTTTAGTGGCATTTAAACCATTTTGAAATATAACATACGAAAGTCATCGGCGAACGATAGTTCCATACACTTGATCGAAAAATTTAGATCGTTGAGATACAATAAAATTATGAACGGTCCAAGGTGACTTCCTTGAGGAACTCCAGATGTAACATCACATGGTGAGGTTGTACAGGCTCCTATTTTCACTATCATTTCATTACCAGTTAGATATGATCGAAGCCAATTAAAAAATGATCCGTTTAATCCCAGTCTACTTAACTTGGAGATCGTTATGTGATGATAGATTTCGTCGAACGCAGCAGGGGAAGTTGAAAGCTTTGGCATGGATCCAAGCTGAGTCTCTGATATGTAGTCAGAGCAACTATGTGTTATAAAATCCAGAACTATAATTTCAAACAGCTTCGATACAGCGCACAAAGCAACAAATCCACGGTAGTTGGATACTATACCCTTGTTCACGTAGGATTTCTTCCGTATTTCAGGAAAATTTTCAGAACGCAAAGAACAATTGAAAATGTTGGATAGTGGAACCAACAAACTATTAGAACACTTTCTTATCACCACGGATGGAATCCCAGAATTTCTTCGTTTCTTTTATTGTCAGACTTCGCTTCGTAAGCATGTCGTGTAAATTTTGCTTTAAGAATGCGATTTTTATCATACACAAAATTTGTTACCATATTATTGAAGAATCGCATTCCATTTATTACGTTCTTTGCATTATTGAATGTATTATCACTGAGACTATATCTTCCATCTGACATCAATATCCTTGAGTGCAAATGTTGAAATAGCAACTTGTATCACTCGAAATCGAAAAGCATAAAATCGAAATTTTGTCCACTGAAGAAAACATTGGCTAGAACCGTCTTCTAGTAAATTTTAGTTTTATCAAGGTGAAAATTCGGCCATCTCGAGCAAATGCTGAAACGTTCGCCCATCTTTGATTTTTCAGGGTTTCATAAATTTTCACAAGCTTCAAAAATTTGCAAAGAATTGGCGCCATAGCATCAAAATCTTAGCAGAAACCGCGCCAAATCCGCAAAAATCGCGAAATCCGTGAAAACCGCGCGACCGTAACAACCCTGTAATTAGTTGTTAAGCATACCTAGTCGTGTGTTAGAGCTGTGTCTATCACAAGGCTTAGGGTGGCGAAATGGTAGCGCGTATTCACGGAATGCATAAGAACGCAGGTTCGAGTCCTGTCTCTGAGTGTTTTTTTCCAAAAAAGCATCTTTTCTGTGAGTTTCTCATTCATTAGGCTTCTCCAATATATGTTTCTACTCAGTCATTGCAAAAACTGATTGTCACTCAGTTTTCTCGAAGATGGCTAAATCAAGATAACTCCGTTATCGAAGTCTGATTTGAAAGTCATCTTTAAATGTTGCATTTTTACAGCAAAACAAAACTTCACGAAGGAAAAGAAGCTGTTTATCATTTTTTTTGCCCAACCCGAACCAAATGAGTGTCATTATCTACCCACCATCATCTGTTACGAAGCAGATCTTTCATCTCAAATCCAAATCTCCGCACGTTTATCATCGTCTGCTACCAGTCGCCCCAGGAGTTACGATGGCCCTCACGTTAGGAATTGTGCTAAACCTGGTCGTTTGTTTTTATGCGATCGAAACGGAGTCCATTCCAAAGTGGACAGTATTTGGGAAATCGAAAACCATATATCTTTTCGTTCCCACGCACTTTGGTTCTGAAATTTTCGACTCAACTTCCGCGTAAAAATCTCAATACCATCGCCGATAGCAGCAGCAAACGAAACTGATTAACATAGTCATTTGGCAAAGCTTCGGTTCTGATGGTTCCAAAATATGAATGTGTTTCAAAAACAGAGAAAAAAAAACCGAAGCAGCTTGAGTACAAATGCAAACATTGCCAAGGCCAAATCGAGCAAGTGTGCTACAAACGCAAACACGCACATGTGATCGCTATGAGAATACTCCTATCGGGAAGACATGAAGAATGAATTATTATTGTTAGAAAAGCTACTAAACAAAATCGATTAACTTTGCCATAGGATGATTCGCGTTCGCGCAAATGTAAACTGAAAAGAACAAAAAAGCACCGTTGGAAAAAAACAACTTGATCGAATAACAATGTACCAACTACTCGTCTTGTATCAAGTTTGTTTAAATTGTAACAGATAACCACTTCTAAGGTGCTACTTTACAACATCCAAGCAGAGTTAAAATCACCCCGTTAAAAAAATAAATTGTTCGATTACTGCTCCGAAAATGTTTATTCCACCCGTTGTATTTCGACTTTCGGATTCGGAAAACATTTTCACAGTGCACTCTAATTCAACAAAACGCTCGACACACGGCAGCCAGCCTCAGCCGTTGACGTAACTAACTTGTATGTAAATACCGGCACGCAAGACATTGTAAACCGCTAATGAACGGCATCAATCAATGGGCGTCTTTTGCATCATCGACGGCGGTTTTTCACTGTTTGGACTGTCGTTCCCAATCGGTACGCCATCTCACCACCGTCCGAGACGACGTTAGCGACGGGGATTCGGAAAATTTCTAGTTCCGGGTTGATTGGTCCGGAAAATTAAGACGAATTGACGGTGCCCTTCTGGGACCCTGGCAGCAGTGGAATGGCCGATAATCGATGCTTATCTCTGCCAACCGGTGTGCTTCATCATCATTATTCCCCTCATCAGACGAAAGATGATTCAATCGAAACCATTAGGCATGAAAGTCCAATTGAAATTAAATAAAAATGGAAAATCAATTGCACTACTGGATGCCACTCCAAGGAGGGGGGGGGGGGGGGGGGGGGGCATTTTTCCACTTATTCAATCGCGGAAAGTAAGCATAACGATTTGTTGGAGAGCAGCCTTAATCTGCTAAGCGAAGACCACTTCAAATCCTAAACCGCACCGAGGCTGCATGCATAACGATGTAACCATCATCCCGACTGCCATCGTTCAGTGGCCAATTGAATCGATTTCGATTTGTATCTTCATCACCGTCGACCGAAAGAGCAGATACTCCGAGACCAAAAGTTACCACGGTGAAATTATCTATTCCAGTTTGTCAGCTTTTGCAATCGCGCTCTGCAGTGCTGCTGCTTGCTCGGCAAATGCTGTGAAACCGGGTGCCAGGTGAGACCGCGAGAGGCAGGCATTCTATGCTATCTGAAAACCGGAAAACTGACAAGGTCCGGTTCCGGTCCGTAATGGTGCAAAACAGTCGGAATCAGGGTTGAATTGCATGGACAGAACTAACACTTATTCTGTCTTTCTCTATAGAAAAGTACATTGAGGTATTTTTTACGTGGTTTCTTTATGTGGGTTTTTTTATGCGGATTTCCGTAGTAGCGCGTTTTTTTACGTGATTTTCTCGTTTTGTCTTAGACATGCATGAAACGTCGAGATCTGTTGTTATTCCGAAAATATTGTCGTGAATACGACGGGTGCCTTTTCAAAATTAGCCATATGGAAGAATGGGCAGAACTTAATCGTGAATATCTCGACTTGTATTAATGGCAGCAACATAATTCTTTCACTATTTGAATAAATTTGGATAAAGATTTAAACAGTGTGAGATAACCTCAAACAACTCAAAAATTAAGTTTTCTCAAAATTTGAAAACAACTCGGAAAACTCTTCACTTTCGCTTGGATTTTTCGCGCAAGGACGACGATTTTGAGGTAGTCAGGCACATATCTTCGACTTACTGCGTATAAAAGGGGAACCGTGGTCGAAAATCGATCATTTCTTCTTGTGCGTTGGATGGAAGCGGCCGTCGTGGGAATCAACCAGCAGCTTCGGAGCAGGGTTACCAGATATACGAATTTTTCAGTATTTTACTGATTTTCAAGTACATTGGAAAAATTTACTAAATTTTATACGGATTTTGAGAAAAATACTGAAAAATACAGATTTTTACAAAAAGTCGTATATTTTTACCAATATGAGTAATATTACAGAAAGTTTTTCCTGCTTTATCATATGATGTCAGAGGAACGTGATCCATCGGTTCGACAATCGGACCGAATCCGGTCGACAAATGTCAGTGGGTTAAATCATTGAAAACCTGCGTAAGTTGAACTTATTAACTGTTGAACATTCAGAACGCACCTAAAATTTGTAGTACATGTACAAACTTAGTGCATTCTGCACATTCAATACACACATGCGTCTTATTTGCCATCAGTTGTTCTCTCCTCTCGACAGATTCTTGCAGATTCTATTAATTATGTAATTAACACTGAAAACTGTGTCAGACAACGAAAGAAAAATTTACACCAAAATTGTATTTATGCTAATTTTTAATACAATTTTTCGTGTTAAATATGATAATAAAATTTCTTTTGAACGCCAAAAACTCGCCCTTACACTAATAACACAATAATTGATTTGAAAAACATGTAATCAATGTAAAATAAGATATACGAATTTATACTGATTTTGTTTCCTCTACCACCGCCCCGACACTAGATGGAATACTGAAATTCAGCGCGCACGATCTGGCATCGCTGCTTCGGAGAGTGCACCTTCTGCGTGGTTAAAAACCTCAAACGCTCAGGTCATGCTCTCATTTGGACTTCAGTCGTCAGGTGGAGCAGTCGCTAGTAATAAGAGCAGACCTTCAGCGTTTTACAAAAACTCAAACACTCAGGTCGCAGAGCCATTTTCCTTCGAAGAAGATCGATTACATCATCCTGTTGGTGGTCGTTTGCATTGGAGCAAAATACAACAGAAAACGAACAATGTGGAACATTATGCAAAATCAGCCCTTCTAATGGCTCTAAATGTTACCTAAAGAACTATAAAGATTGCTTCTTTGAGAATCGAAAATTAAAATTATCAGTGTAGTGCAAATCTAAGATAATTTGATCAGGTTTTTGCAATTTTCACAGTTCTAAATTCGCAAGTGTTTAAAATCGTTTATATCCAATCAGTGTTTAATATCTTAGAAAATTATACAATTTGGCTCTTCTGGGATGCCAGAAAATCATCCCGCATAGTAGCATTTTGATAGTATCTTTTACTAAAATATTGAAATTCGAAATGAAATAATCGACATCAAAATTCTCTAAGGTGCAATTTAGAACCATAATTTTATACCCAAAGAATTATGCGAAATTTTAATTCACTATACAGTATACGGCCCATTTTTCAACCAGTTGTAGTTTGTAGTAAACTTTCTGCAGAATTGCTATATAAAATGCATAGCACCGGCTCAGAAGCCATTCATTTCGAATTTGGCTGTCGTTGTCATCGTGTTCATTATGGTGCGATCGAGGAATCTCCAAGCGAAATACAAAGCTTGTTACCGCAAACGGGAGAAGCAGGAGACTCCAACAGAACACATATCAGTTTCGCATTCACGGACAACAGGTCATCCTGGAAATAGAAGACGGAAATCAGCGGTATCCATTGGAATTTGAACTAAACTCATCACTCTCCATCACGAACGCCTTCATAAAAGGTTCTTTTCAGAACCACCATTATTTTATCGTATGAAACTATACTGGTTATTTCGTAATATTTGTGTGTCAGAATGTTTAATGTAACTAAGCTGTACTGTAGCCTATCGATCAACAAATTTATATTCGGAAGTATAAAGTAAAAGTGTCCGTTTTTTTTCGTATTCACGACATCCAGTTATGTCTCTGACATTACACACCTGTATTTTTTTTAAGTCAACTCTCTCACACTAGGAAAATTTTTGTTTTTTTTTCCAAAATTTCTTTTTTCAGATTATTACAGATATTTGGCAACAAAAATTTTTGTTTTTAGTTTTGCGTTTTTTTTCTACGCGGATATCCAAAGTTACGCGGTCTCAAATCTTTCAAGTCCCAAAGTCGATTTTTTTCAAAAATCAATTTGTTTTTAGATTACACCCAAAGTTACCACTTTTAAATCTGCATTTATCTGAAGAAAAATCTGTAAATCTTTATCAGGAGAACAAAAACCTGTATTGAAAATCTGTAAATGAATGTTATAAGAAATTGAAGCACAACGAAATGAAAAAGTCATTAGAACCCAAATTAAAAAAAAACTAAAACTTTTCTGGGTCTGAATTTAATGATGGTGTGGTTGGAAAACGCTGGCAGTGATTTTTGTACTGATTTGATGAAAAATTTTCAGAATCCAATCTGAAAGTAAGAGAGGTTATTCAGATTATTTTCATTTTCGTTTATTAGGTATAATAGAATTGGCAATCTTCCTATTTTACTACCTTTCGTTATGAACGAAGCTATAAGCGTTCCATCTTATCAGAAGAAATTTTCGAAAGCATATGAAATGACGCTTTGCAAGAAAAAGTGAGCATAGAAAAAACTTAACTAGCAGATTTACCCTCTTTTTAGAATTAACACAAAATCAGAATAATGGTTTCACTTCGAGAAAACAACAGTTCCATTATTATATTTATTTTAACTTTTTTCAATTTTTATTCCACACTATCACAAATCTGTATTTCTGGCTAAAAATCAGTAATCTGCATATACAGAATCTTGGTCACAAATTTTTCTGAAAAACCTGTAAAATACAGATTAATCTATATATGTGGCAACCCTGATTACACCAGATCTCTATATGTGGCAACCCTGATTACACCAGTTTCAATATTGACGTATGGTCTGTTCCTCGTAGGTGACCAGCGATTGACATGGATATCTTCGAAGCTGACCAAAGGTTACACAAACAGGAACCGTTCTATGCCGGCGAAAAGAGGCAATCTCCCAGTACAGCGGCATTCCGATAGGTACGAAATCGTCGGTAGCACCTATAGGAACGTGGTGAAAGCACCTAGGGAATCAGAAACGCACATGAACTCAGAACCAATAATATAAAAATCATAAGACAAATTCCCAATTCCTCAAAATATTAGACACAGTCGGGGGTTAAAGATTTTCAAAAATAACTCCACTTCTTTCTTAAACCGCAACCAAGGGAACATTGCAGACGTCATTGCAGAAAGGATGTAATTAACATATAAAATACGTATCTGTATTATTAGGTCTGTTATACTTCGTATATTGACGTATACCTGATTCGTTGTTGTCGACTGCGAATTAGAGTGCATCGCGCTTTAATAAGAATTGAGTGTATATGATATTATTCGATTTATTCAATTGAATTCCATGGACCTGCTCAAGATCGAGATACATTGGCCCTCTAAGCAAAGCATCAATTTCTTGTAACCAAAGTCGAATGCGACACCTTTCGAAATCATTATATATCACAGCTCACATAAACCAATGAAAAATTCTCTTTGTTTACTTCTCTTCTCGGGTTCGGGTAGAAGTATTTTATTTTCGATCGAGTCGGATTCTGATTTAAGAATTTGCTAACCCGATCATCTCTAACAGTTGTATATTAGCGGAAATACAATCAAAAGAGAAAGTAAAAAAGAGAATCTGTCATTGGCTTTAAGACTCTTCTGAAATGTTTACGTCGATTTGTTCGTTAGTTTTGTTCATCTCGAAAACGTCTCATTGTTTTCAACACTTTGGTTTTTCTCAATTCTGTTGTCTCGGCCGATTTCTTGGTTCGACTGAGTCAGGCAAGGTGCCAAAGTTAAATGCTGAACTGAAGCCAAATTGCATTTTTGTTGTTAGATATTTGACTAGGGTGGTCGAAGCATATTTTCTATTTCCCGGCGTCTGCAACCTGTAGCCGACCCATGCAACTAACAACTCCGGGTACTAGGCCAGTAATGGATGCTTAAGAACAGTTAACAAGGTAGTTTTTCAATGACTGAACATTTTCATAATGGCGAATCTTTTGCCGACATTCGAGACGAATCTTCCCATTACCCTGGAACAGTCGTTGACCCATCGAAACCAAACACGCACCTGTCTTCCGGAAGTCTCTTGAGTTCCGCCATATCCAGCTCCAATCGCAGATTCGCCACTTCACACAGTAACCGATCCCGATCGCTGGTGATCTCCTTCAACTTTTCCCTCAACCAATGGTTTTCCCTGGCAAGCTCCTGGGGAGATATGTATTCATTCTGCTGCTGGTGAGTGGGCTGCGGGTGCATCGAGGGCGCTGACAGCGAAGTTGCCATATGAATCGCAGGATTGATGGCCTCCACCAGCAGACCGTTAGTGGAGCAACCGGTGCCACTGTTGTTTGTGTTGTTAACATTATTGTTAGTGCCGTTGGCACCTGGAGAGCTGACAACACACTCACTGTCGCACATTTTGGTATGAACTCTTCTCACTGACACTGAAGTTATGAATTAAACCCTTTATCACTGACCGATCCTCTTATCACTAGCTCAAGCACTCGATTAAATAACAATCTACACTAACACATAGACCACGTACAAATCGATTTTCTTCGCCCAGAATTTTTGGTATTACTAATCTTCACCGTTTTTTTTAATTCACCTGGATTCGGCACCGATTCACTGATCGGGCGCACTCCCAATAAGACTATTAACACTATCAATCATCGAAAGAAAAACAATTCTTCCATTCGTCTCCACGGTAACACTTCATATCCTGCTACTGCTGTTGCTTCTGCTCCTGACCGGGAATCGTGATTCTTTTCCAATCGCGCCGACGAATGTTTTCATTCAAGACCAACTCGCACACATGCAGCGGTACGCACTTACACCGATCTACGCAAGCATGACGACGAAAATATTCTTCCTTGCGTGCTGTGCCAGCAAACAAACGGGCAGGCGTTGAAAAACGAGAGTGCAAATCTTTCTTCTTTATTCCAGCTTCCCGATCTCGCCCCGTTCTCTCTCTCTCTCTCTCACGCGGACTGCTCTGAAGTTGCAAGAGTTCACTTCCCTATGATCGTCGTCTCAGGAAGCAATTTCATTCGATTTCTACATACTTCAATTATTCTGCATGTAAATTTTATTTTAAATGATCAACCCGCACGCAAACAAATGTGGTACTTATCAGTGTTTTATTTGTTTTCTTTCGTTTTTTTCCTTCCAGGACACAGCACATTGACACTGGTTGGGTTGCAAGCGAAAAAATCCACAAACAACTGCACCTAAAACACGCAAATTCCTACCACCTAGCGGACCGATGGGACTCACCGAGTGGCCAGAAATGTCCCCGGAGGAACAAATCAGCTACCGTTGAGCTCCGCGGGTGAATCCGCTTCGTAACAGTTACGGTTGTGTCCACCGCGAAAAGGATATCTCATGCAAAGAATGATTCGACCGCACACCAGAAAAACGCACTTGACAGCAAGCACAAACGATCAGAAAAGCACTGACACACCGAAACCTGATTGCAGCAGCTAAGCGGAATATCGCGCGAACTGGTTTCTGTACAACGGACTACTGACTACTCTACCAGCACCGAGACTGGATTGTGACGATGGTTGTCTGTTTTTTTTTTTTACTTTGGTGAGGTTTTTCGGACTGGTTCTCTCGCATCTCACACGCGTAGGATTTGCTAGCGATCCAGCAATCTCACGCACACACCTCCATGCGGCGAAGCAGATCTGTTGTGCAGCATTTTTTCTACTGGTAGCCCATGTGCATGCTGTTCAGTGAGGTACCGAGAACAAACATCATTCCAGCCAGTATGCGCTGCACGCGACCCAGCGTATGATTCATACTTACGACGGGATCTTACCAACACATCACCCACTGGCAACTGTAGCATGGGTTTGTGTACCAGCCCGCATTCGCCGGATTGGGTAACCAGAGAGTGAACGGAAAACCCGTGTAAACAAACTGCTGGATAGAAAAAGAGAGAACGACAACATGGGCCCTGCGGTAATATACGATTTGACAGCTTCGGTTGCTGCACTTTGCAGAGTAAAGCTCGCTTGTGATCCGGACATCTTGTATCAGGTTCCGAAAACCTATTCAAGCTTTTGCTCATACTGGGATTGACTAAAAGCGTGATCACGGTATAGTAGTTCAGATTGTTTCCAGTAGAGTGCATACACTCAGGTAAATTGACTGCTGATATTCATAAAATTTGCCTTATGATGCTTTAAATAAATACAGAAATATTTTTTAATAAGAACCATTTAAATTTCATTCCATTTGAATGATTTCCATAACCGAAAAATAAGGTACCGAACGAACATGCGTATAAATTTCATTGGGTCGCCTTATGATTTTTATATCTGTCACTAGTGTGAAGAAAATCACTGGAGCTCCTGTGACCTGCCTGGATATTTTTAAAGGTACCGTAACCACACACAAACTACAATTAAACTAAAACAACTAATTTTTTATAATCCATTTAAGTACAGGTGCCGGACTTGAAACGGCTCACTTAGTCACTTTGAGTGAAAACAATTTCATCGAAGCCATCAGCAGTGGACTGAAGCCAACAATTGAGGCAAGTGAATTGTGGTCCTTGGTGAAAAATTAATACTTACGGAATGTAAGTTATCATTAAGCTTTTGATTAAATATTATACATTATTGCTGTTATTTTTCTTACTTCACAGGGTTTAGTCAATGCGACGATTGTTGACGTCAAGCCTGTAGATAGATCTACAGTTTCCGAACCAGTTGAAAATTTTGATGAAATTCATTCAAATAATGAAGTGGAGGTGGATTTCAATAAGGTATGTAAATAGAGTACAAAGGGTATGACTAACTGTTAGGGATGGGTATCGAGAGATAATGTATCGATACTTGGTATCGCGATACCGTTTTGTCTTTTCAGGTATCGGTATCGATACTATAGGAAAAAGTATCGATACTTAGTATCGGTATCGGTATCGATCGAAAATACAAGCTGCACCGGTTTGGTTTGGTTTTGAGATCCTTTATTCACTTTTGGAGTTACTGATAATTGCGGTTATTTAAAAACATCTTTTGCATTTGATCAAGAGCATGTTTTATTTTTACATTTCTATTGCTCGTGAAAATACCTTACTAACAAGCTATAGCTAAGTTTTATTAAACAAGTTTGCGTTGGCGAAGTTATTAAAAACGGTATCATCTCACTACTTGAGGAACTAAGACTGCTTCTTTTATAAAAACCAAAAGTCGGTATCCAAACTTGATAAGAACACTCGTTGTTGAAAGTGTTCAGACGTCAGACGACAACTTTCGTCGCACATTATCCTACCGGCTAATGGAAATAGGCGTTCGGATGGTACTGAGGTCCCCAATGTCGCAAGAAATATTTTTGCTAATTGATACAAATGAGGGAACTGATGACAAATCGATTCCCATATTTGCAGAGGGTTGCAAGTTCTTTGTACCGGATTTCTATTAAAAAAAGCCTTCAAGCGAGCCTCGCTTGAAAAGTCGTCGACCGGATGCCGATTACTCCAAATCGTATCATGCGAGCTCCGTAGATTTTCATCGGTCGCTGATTCCGTCTCATCTCCACTAAGGGATGAACTCGACGTCTCCAAAACCGCAGCCTTGTTGGCTTCTTGTTTTAGAATTTTTACAAGTTCGGCCTGAATCAATAGTTGCGCATTCGAAGAAGCCAAAGCACTTTGAAAATGCAACCTCATAAACCTGGGATCCAGTAGTGTAGCTAAAGCGCACGGCTTTTTTTTTCCTCTAAATCGCCGAATCGCCGATTCATTTCAGCAACTAGAAAAGCCTTCAAATTCGAGCGTATACCAGCTATGTTTTTCGTCTCCTCACCTGTTGTGTTAGGTATATAAGGGAGGTCGGTGTTTTGTAATTTCTGGAATACATTACGAATTAGATTATTCTATATTATATGCTTTTACAGGATTTTTATTTATACGTACATCAGAAATCATTCGAACAATGGGAATGACCTTACTAAGAGTTGTATTCTTTTCTTCTGACACTTCTTTGGTTGCAAGATAGAATGGGCGAATGATATCGCGAAGGAACTTCAAAGTTTGTAGTTCTAAGCCAGAAAGCATTTTAACTTCTGGAAATTTCGTTGCGGCCACAGAAATTATTTCTTCCATTGCCAAAAATTTTTCGCACGTTTCGTACGTCGATCCCCACCTTGTTATGACGTCTTGACTCAAACGAAGCATAGTTCCTTCTGTCTTTCCTTTTTCTCTTTGTATTTCCTTGAGTTTGTTAGCAAAATTCTAACTTGTATGGGAAAGCGTTACAATGGACTTCACTTTTGCTAACAATTCCGGAATCCCAACCACGTTTGGAGTTTCAATCCCTTTTTTTATTGTTGCCTAAAGCGTAGGGATTTAAAGTATGCGCAAAGCAAGGCATATGCTTCGAATCACCAAATACATTTCTTGCTGCTTTTACAATATTTGCGGCACTGTCGGTTACACAAATCGAGACTCGATTGGGAGAAACTCCCCATTTGCCACAGAGTTCTAAAATTTGTTCCGTTAGATATTCTGAAGTGTGAGAACTTGTTAAGAGCTCAATGCCCAACATGACTGAATTTATTTCCATTTCGAGCTGGAAATGGGCAGTGACTCCCAAGTAACTACTTGTTGTGTGTCGCTCTGTCCAACAATCAAGCGTTTGACCTTTCATACATGAAACTTATTTATCATTTCATAAAGAAAATTGGAGTTTCAATTTAATAAAGGCCCCTTTTAAGACTTAGCTCTGATCCCAGCTGCGTCCATGAGTTCAACCAATAGCTAAATTAGAATAAAAATTATGTAATGATACAAACAAACTCGAAACAGTTTATGAAATTATCAACAAAATGTCTGAAAATAACAGCTTATTTTATAATTTATAGAAGGTAATCGTTTGGTTCAAATAATATTTCCGAGTAGATTTCATAATTAATGACGAGTTACCTAAGATGATGTTTAAGCTATAAGAGAATGTTTTAATAAATTCAAAACGTTGTGACTATGTTAGAATTAAATTAGGATAAGAATATTATGTAAAAGTGATGCTACGGCGAAGAAAAACTTATGTAAACTGCCTTAAGAAATAAACGTATTTATGAAAAAAAAAACAATCAAGCGTTATACAAATTGCTGGGATTTTTGACAAAATGTTCCTGACAATTTCTGATTTCGCGGCGAATTTAACTTCTAAACGAGAGGTGAGGGTTGAACGGGAAGGCGGAGTCCACAGGGGTACGGCCACCTTGGCAAAATGTAAAAATCCTGGTTTCTCAGGAGTCGAAAGTTTCAAATTGTCCACACAAACCATATACAAAAGAGCATCTTCTAGTGAGTCGGCTCGCTCACCTACCGCTGGAACAAAAAAAATTCTTCTCGCCAGTTCAAACAATGTGAAATAAAATCGAATTCAATACCTTTGAAAGATTTTTCATTCGCAAACATTGCGTCCAAATTAGGTTGGATAATGGGCATCGGTGTAGATGTACGACTACTAATTATTTCTGATTGTCCAAATGATGGACTGGCTGATCTGGAGCTCATGTTATAACTTAAAGTACTTGAAGGTCTAGGGGTTGGGCTACAACTTGTAGAACTGGAAGGCCGCGTAGAACTTTCACTGTTACTTGAAGTGCTTGAACTCTAAAAGAATAAAAACAGTAGTAGAAATTGGCAAGCTTTTTAAATAGTAATTGATGTGGTGGGAATCGACTATTCAACAATGAATATCTTACATCTTGCATCAATTCACTTGGCGAACACTGAATTCTTGTTTCTGGAAGTATTTTATGATGAAGTTTGAGATGCTTCCATAGATTTGTCGTATTCCCCGAAAATGAAACCTTTTTTCCGCACGAGTTGCATTGCGCTTGTTTTCCGGTAATTGTGAAATATGACCGCACTCCTCTTACTGGAGGCATGGTTTGTTTGTGAAAAAAATTTCAGCTGAAAAGTTCTTATTTGTTCATTTTTTCATAAATACGTTTATTTCTTAAGGCAGTTTACATAAGTTTTTCTTCGCCGTAGCATCACTTTTACATAATATTCTTATCCTAATTTAATTCTAACATAGTCACAACGTTTTGAATTTATTAAAACATATTCTCTTATAGCTTAAATATCATCTTAGGTAACTCGTCATTAATTATGAAATCTACTCGGAAATATTATTTGAACCAAACGATTACCTTCTATAAATTATAAAATAAGCTGTTTTTTTTGACATTTTGTTGATAATTTCATAAACTGTTTCGAGTTTGTTTGTATCATTACATAATTTTTATTCTAATTTAGCTATTGGTTGAACTCATGGACGCAGCTGGGATCAGAGCTAAGTCTTAAAAGGGGCCTTTATTAAATTGAAACTCCAATTTTCTTTATGAAATGATAAATAAGTTTCATGTATGAAAGGTCACGACAAGCAAGAATGTCTCGAACTGGGATATTGGATAGTCTACACCTTGGGTACGCAAAGAATTTATTAGTTGAGATCTGACATCACGATACTCCACGCATGTCCAAACGACATGATCAATATCCCGATAACCTTCTCCGCAAGCACAATGATTAGTCTCGGAGAGCCCAATTCGAAGGAGATGTGCATCTAACGTGTAGTGATTGGACATGAGTCTGGACATCACACGAATGAAATCCCTACTCACATCCAGTCCCCTGAACCATGCCTTTGTCGATATATTCGGAATAATTGAGTGCATCCACCGACCCAGATCATCTCTATCCCAAGAAGCTTGCCAGCTGGCAAGTGTTCTTTGGCGAGACGAGCTATAGAATTCGTTGAAAGCAATCGGTCGCTCATAAATTTCACCCTCAATAGCACCACGTTTGGCTAAAATATCGGCTCTTTCATTGCCAGGAATGGAGCAATGAGCCGGGACCCAGACTATAGTGATTAGATAATTATTGTTCAATATGTCGTTCAGGCACTGTTTTATTTTGCCCAGGAAAAACGGTTCAGTCTTGCCAGTCATGTTTGAGCGAATGGCTTCAATTGCACTCAGACTATCTGTGAAGAGGAAATAATGGTTTGGAGATAATGTGACGATTACACTCAAACTATAATGAACTGCTGCTAGCTCTGCTATATAAACAGATGCAGGTTCTTGAAGCCTAAATGAGGCCGAAACATTATTGTTGAACATACCAAACCCTGTCGCTTCTTCAATTCGCGATCCGTCCGTGTAAAACATTTTCTCAGAGTCAATATGCCTGAACTTACTTGAAAATATTTTTGGGATTTCCGTCGAGCGTAGGTGATCCGGGATTCCACGCACTTCGCGCTGCATGGATGTGTCGAAAAATAAAGTTGAGTCAGGGACATTTAGGAGGCTGACATGGATAGGAATATATCTTGAAGGGTTGATTTCCTGTGACATATGGTTAAAATATACTGTCATGAATTTTGTTTGAGATCGAAGCTCGACTAGTCGTTCGAAATTATTAATTACCATGGGATTCAGCACCTCACATCTTATTAGCAGGCGTGATGAAAGCTCCCAAAATCGATCTTTTAATGGAAGAACTCCCGCCAGAACTTCAAGACTCATTGTATGTGTTGAATGCATGCAGCCTAAGGCAATTCGCAAACAACGGTACTGAATTCGCTCAAGTTTGATAATATGAGAGTTTGCAGCGGAACGAAAACAAACGCATCCATATTCCATCACTGAAAGTATCGTTGTTTGATACAATTTTATTAGATCTTGCGGATGAGCACCCCACCAAGATCCTGTTATTGTTCGAAGAAAATTTACTCTTTGTTGGCATTTCGTTATCAGATACCTAATGTGTCCTCCCCACGTGCATTTGGAATCGAACCACACCCCGAGGTATTTAAAAGTTAAAACCTGTTGGATCATTCTTCCCATCATATGGAGCTGAAGCTGCGCGGGATCATGCTTTCTTGAAAAGACGACTAACTCTGTTTTCTCCGCAGAGAATTCGATACCAAGATGAACAGCCCAAACGGACAAGTTATCTAAGGTATCTTGCAATGGTTTATGCAGATCAATAGCTTTGGGTCCAGTAACTGAAACCACGCCATCATCTGCCAATTGTCTTAGTGTACATGGGGTTACAAGACAGCTGTCAATGTCATTCACGTAAAAATTATAAAGGAGCGGACTGAGGCATGAGCCTTGCGGTAGACCCATGTAGCTAATTCTGAATGTTGTCAAATCGCCGTATGAAAAATGCATGCGTTTCTCTGACAAAAGGTTGTGCAAATAATTATTTATAACCGCTGGGAGTCCATGTTGGTGGAGCTTGTCTGAAAGAACATCAATGGAAACTGAATCAAATGCTCCTTTAATGTCTAAAAATACAGATGCCATTTGTTGCTTTTGAGCGAAGGCAATTTGGATGTCAGACGAAAGTAATGCAAGGCAATCATTCGTCCCTTTATTTCTACGGAAGCCAAACTGAGTATCTGACAACAAACCGTTCGTCTCGACCCAAGTGTCGAGACGTCGTAGAATAATTTTTTCGAACAATTTTCTGATGCAGGACAACATCGCAATGGGTCTATATGAGTTGTGATTGGAAGCTGGTTTCCCCGGCTTTTGAATGGCGATAACTTTCACTTGTCTCCAGTCAGGTGGAACAATATTTTGCTCAAGAAACTTGTTGAACAATTCCAACAAACGTCTTTTTGCGAGGTCGGGCAGATTCTTCACCAAGTTGAATTTAATTCTGTCCAACCCAGAAGCGTTATTATTACAAGACAAGAGGGCTATAGAAAATTCCATCATTGAAAATGGGTTATTAATAAAACCATTATTTGGAGGAGATTCCCTTATAATGCTCTGCGTAGGAACAGAATCTGGGCAAACTTTCCTAGCAAAGTCAAATATCCATCGGTTCGAGTATTCATCACTCTCATTGCCCACGTTACGATTCCTCATTCGTCTGGCCGTGTTCCAAAGAGTGCTCATTGAGGTTTCTCTTGACAAACCTTCGACAAAATGTCTCCAATAGCTACATTTTTTGGCTCGAAGTATGCTCTTGTACTTGGTTTCTAAAGCCATAAGTTTTTCAAAATTCTGAGGAGTTCCTCCTCCCCGTTTTAGAAACGTCTTGCAAGCATTTTGTTTTGCGAGTTTAGCCTCTGAGCACTCTTTGTCCCACCAGGGGTTGGGAGGCCTTCTGTTAGTCGTTGGCCCAGGAAAGCGTTTAGTTTGGGATTGTTCTGCTGCCTCCAGAATCGAACAATTGAGGAAGTCATATTCTTCATGTGGAGGGAGCTCTTCCATTGAATTCAAAATACTAGAGATACTACTTTGGTATTTAATCCAGTCGATATTTTTTGTCAAATCATATGGAATACTAGCTGAAGTAGCAATGCAATTGCTATTGCTAATTGAGATGATGATTGGTAAATGATCGCTACCGTGTAAATCAGGCAATATTTTCCAGGTGCAATCTAGTCGAATTGATGTTGAGCAAAGAGATAGATCTAATGCACTTGGGCGTGCAGGAGGTCTTGGGATCCGTGTCATGCTACCCATATTTAATACCGTCATGCTAAAATTGTCACAAATGTTTTGTATTAAAGATGATCTGCTATCATTGTAAACGGAACCCCACATCATTCCGTGCGAATTTAAATCCCCCAGAATCAATCGTGGAGCAGGAAGGGCTTCAACCATTTCATTAAGCTGTCGCTGTCCAACTTGTGCTTTTGGAGGAATATAAACCGAAGCTATGCAAATATCTTTGCCTTTAATGTTTATTTGGCAAGCAATAACTTCTATACTAGAAGTTGAAGGGATGTTTAATCTATAAAAGGAATAGCATTTCTTAATTCCCAAAAGCACTCCACCATACGGAGAGTCTCTATCGAGACGTATAATGTTAAAATCATTAAAATTTAAAGCTATGTTTGAAGTAAGCCATGTTTCGCATAAAGCAAATACATCACATTTTTGGCTATGCAATAAAATTTTAAATGAATCAAGTTTTGGCATGATACTTCGACAATTCCACTGCAGGACAGTGATTGTATCATTTGCGGCGGGTGATAAATTATCCATCAAAAGATACAAAACCTGAGACAATTGGCCATTGAGCTGATAACTGCTTCAAAAAATTTCTAGCTATTGGAAGGAATGCCATTATGAGGGTCTTTAAGGGTTCAGATATATTGAATGCTGAGAAAATCCATTCAACAATTTCCGAAAACTTCAGTAATCCTGTTGGTGGCTGTGAAATAGAGCCCACAGGATTATTACCTTTTTCTGTGCTAGATCCTGGATTGGTTTGTGAATTTGACAAACCAGGAGGCACAGTCTTTGGTTTTGACTTTTTTTGTTTAACACGGGGATCTTTTTTTGAAGATGAAATTTTAGGTGTCTTTTTTGGTAATTTGGAAGAAGACTTCTTTCTCTTAACTGACCCTTGGGTAGTGATAAACGAATTACCTTCACTATTTTCGTCAGAGTCAGAGTCCTCTGGTTCCTCTAGATTTGAAAACCCGTTTTCGGTTTCCAAAGGGGGGACATCAATGACCGTTTTAAGCATTTCTGCATATGTGCGCTTAGACCGTGCTTTTAAAGAAAGCTTAATTTTGTCTTTGTGTACTTTAAATGCAGTGCATACTGAAATATCCTCATGAGGACTTTCTCCACAATAAATACATTTTTCAATATCCTTGTTGCAATCATTATCTTTATGAGGCCCTTCACACTTAATACATTTTGGTTTATTACTACAGTAAGTAGCTGTGTGGCCGAATTTTTTGCAGTTCGTACAATTCATTACATTTGGAACAAAAAGCCGAACAGGGAGGCGAATTTTATCGACATAGACATGGGACGGCAACGCAGACCCGGCAAATGTCACTCGAAACGAGTCTGATGGGCGATAAACTTTCTTTCCCTCTTCATGAACTACTGAGTACAGTTGTTTGCACTCCAGTATTTTCACACCCTCAAGCATAGAGTTCTTGAAACGACCAACACCATGCTTGAGTAAATCATCTACCGAAAGACTCGCTTCGGTAACAACACCGTCAATTTCGACATCTTTGGAGGGTATGTAAACTTTATACTCTTTATTGAAATGTTCCGAAGAGACAATATCATTCGCGTGTTTCAAATTATTTACCACAACACGAATTTTATCGTTATTTACTTTTATGATCTCTTTGATTGAAGAGTATCGTGATGTCAAACCTTTATTAATTTGTAAAATGTTTAATGGCTTTGATATACGTCTAAAAAAGACTATCCAAGGCCCAGAAGAGCACTCCTGATATTTTTTCGTTCGTGGGGGTATCGGATTCATGCTAGGATTTACGTCCATGGATTCATCCATCAAATTAAAATTTTTAATCAAACTTTAAATAAAAAATGAAACCAACACTACACAGTACTCAATCAAAAGGAAAAGAAAAAACTTCTACCTTGAAATTGTTGTCTATCTCCGTTGCACTGCCGTGTAGATTCTCGTTGCTCTAGATGTTCTTGTTGGATGCTGATTGTTGGATGTGATGCTACTGCTACCTGACATCAAGCACCACTCGATTTCCGATTTACTTTTGTCTTCGCCAGCTGTAACCAGCGCAGGTCACCGGTGTATACCTGCGTGTTGTATGGCAGTGGAAAGACCGAGTTGTCTTGTCTCCTTCTTCCTTGTGCTCCGCACCGATATGCTTCTGCACCGAAGTGCCTTCGCACCGGTGTGCCTTTGCACTCTCCTGCTTCTATGTGCCTTTGCACTCTCCTTCTTCGATGTGCCTTTGCACTCTCTTGCTCAGCACTTGTGGCTGTGTATTGTGGCCTGGGTAGAGCTTGGGAAACGCCCTTTGTTGTTTCCTTCACCAGCTTGGCCCAGCACTAGGGCTCTCTTATGCAGCACGACTATACGTTTTAACGGCTGCTGCCAACAGGTCTCTACCTGTAGTTCAACCGTTGTCGTATTTAACGCGTGTAAACTAACCAGCGTTGTTAAACTGTACGCTTCTATACACAACCTTCTCGGTTGAACGGCTATTACTGAATGAAGTTTTTATTTGTTAATATATGGAAAAATCTGGAAAATAATCTAGAACTTACCAAATGGTGACAGTACTGCCAACTACTGTGAACCTGTGCTGTGCATGCAAAATACCAAGTATCGATATATCACCTCACAAAGCAAGTAATAATAAGCGGCCCTCACACGAGACAACATTATCGCCAATACTCTTAATACAATATTGCTATTGTGATTGAAAATGATAACGGGCATACAAGTAGGATTGATGCATTAATGAAGGATTTAAAATAATGATTATTGACAATAACATTGTCTCGTGTAAGGGTCCGTTATAGTCCTCGCAGTAAAGCTATAGTAATTTTAACCTATACATACTATGGTTGAGTGAAACGTACAGGTACCTTTATGCATGCTTTTCATGGACATTTCAACACCCATTGTTCACTAGTTAGCGTTTTGGTGTCGCTAGCTGCTCTTTGTTTGACTATTAGAGTCGGTTCTAGATAATGTTTACTTTAAGCTAGTATCGACAAGTATCGACCATGAAAATATCGAAACCGCTTTGTGCGGTATCGATCCTAAAAAATCGATACTTTAGGCTTAAGTATCGATACCTTGAAGTATCGCAGTATCGATACCCATCCCTACTAACTGTGTCATAACCTTTTTTTAATCGGTACGAATCATTCGAAGCTTGCAACAACAGTTTCAAGGATCAGGAAAAAGATATTGTAACAGATCCTGTAGACAAAAGGGACTTGGAACAATCGAAGTGCAGTCCCATTTTAAACCCGTTGTTGACGCCAAACAGAACGCGACAACTACTTGAGCAGTTCATATACGGTAAACAAGTACTGCAGAATGGAAAAACACATCTGTTATCGGACTCTGGGAGAAAACTAGTAGTTGACACTGTTGCACGATATCATCTGGCTCAAAATCGCAAAACTTCCTGTGAGATTGTGAACGATCTTAGTGACATCATAGTAGAGGGGTTTCCCAAGGAAAGCAATGTGAATATTCTCACGTGAAAATATCACAACAGAGCTAAATATTTTTATTCCTTCATTACAAACTTATTATATACCTCAGACTGGACGAGCAAACCCAAGAGGTAAATTATATAGCAGAATAAATTACATTAAGCAGTCTTTAAAAAAAGGACCGGCAGGAGCTAGAAAACATTCAACCGAACACCGTTTCTCTTGAGGCTATAGAAACTCCAGAACTTACAGCAGCTCTATCATGGTTGGAGTTAAATAAATTTCCCTGGACTACGGTTTTATCCCAATGGGAAGTCAGTTTCACAGTAAGGAAGAAATATCTTCAAAAATTTAATAAAGCCAGCTCAGTCATCCAAACATATTCGCATTTGAGAGAGGAATATGGCTATCAACTTGTAAGTATCACCTTCCGATGAAAAACAATTTTAACATATATTTTTTTTCTGTAATTTCAGTTATATATTGACTTTCAAAAACTTGGCCTAACAAACGGCGGTGGATGTCAAAAATGGGATTCGTTATTTCAATCTATCGTTAAATTCATTGCAAAAAGATCCCACATCTAAAGAGTTGATTCGGATAATCGAGGACTCAAACCATTCCACCGGTGAGATATTTTTAGACTATTTATATGCATTTTATTATATGTACCTGGTAATCTTGACACATATTCAAATTCATAATCGTTATAATCTTATTGATCGACCAACAATACTCTAAGCTTTTCCGAATAGCTCTAGTGAATTACAGTATGTGACTTACCAAAACATATTTCAGTTCGTCCATTGGTTTGCGTTTGTTATTTAATGTACCTTATGATCAAAAAAGAACCGGAATTTTCATTTTAAAATTCCCGCGCTTGTTCAATCGGTAAACTTTTATTCTCTCAACAATGGCAACACTTTTATATACATTCTGTCAAATTTTGACGCATATCGTACGAATAGTTTTTGTTTGGCGTCTATACAAAGAAGTTGAAAAATTTTCGTGTGGCGATTTTTATAATGGATGAAAATTTAGAACAATGTGCGTGCATCAAATTTTGTGTTGCAAATGAATTTAAGTGTTCCGAAACGTTGAAAATGTTAGAAAAGGCCTTTGGTGAATCGTGTCTAGGAAAAGCACAGGCATACGAGTGGTATAAACGCTTAAAAGGTGGTCGTACAAGCTTGGATAATGATGAGATCCCTGGCCGCCCAACAACATCTGTTACTGAAGAAAACATAGAATCGGCGAAGCAAATCGTGTTGCAAAATCGTTCTGTACCGATTAGAGAGATTGCTGTGTTGTTGGGCATCTCTTATGGATCAGCCGAACACATTTTAACTGATGTTTTGGGTTTGAAACGCGTCAAAGCTCTCAAAGTTAGTTTGGGTTTTCATCGAACAATTCATATACGGTGTTTTGCCGGATAACGGGTTTTATCTGTGTGTAAATAAGCTCGTAGATTTTTTGAATCAACAGGAATGATGATAACATGTTTTGTAGCCACATGTGCTGACACATTTGCAACGGCAAATGGGTTGATAATGCACGTGAAAAATGTTCACCGACCTGCTTGCATACAGCTTTTTTCTAACCTATATAGATACACGAAGCATTTAAAAAATTTAAAACGTTACAATTACAGAGAAAATTATATTAATTTAGAATTTAATTTGCCAACAAAAGTGAGAAAAGTCGAAGGTAATACAGTACCTACAGATAACAGTGATATGCTAATTTAAACGATTTGAAAAAATTGGCTGTTAAATTTACGTGAAGCTTACATCAAAGACCCAATTTGGCTCGCAGCGATGTGCGAGAAATACAGACAGCTACACAAAAATTTTGTTCAAAAGCTGTTGAAAATAATGAAAAATATAGCATATGCACTGAAAGTACTGAGATCAATTACACTTTTAAAAAGTACCTATCTCAATTGAAGCATAGCTTCGATTTTATTGATATAGACCATAAGTTTTTAAAACACGTAGAGGACATAAAGCTTGCTTTATTTAGAATTGGAACAAACTTTTGCTCATATTGTGGCGCTCCTGGTGGACGGATTTGGAAGCTCTTGGCGCCCACGTGTCGGGAATTTTGTCAGCTTCACGTATGATTTTTGACATTCCGAAAATCGACTGTACTTTGTAAACAATCAACATGGAAGCCGAAAGAAGGAAAAAAAATTGTGCACAGTTATTTGGAAAATCCATTGTGGTCTGCATCTAGGCTAGCTAAACAGCTGAAATTGCCCAGAAATACTGTATGGCGCGTTATCAAACGGTATAAGAAAACATTGACGACGATTCGGAAGCCTCAAGCCGATCGTCGGAGTCGAACTGACGACCGGAAATTGCGTGGTAAGATTTTGAAGACGATTAAGAGGAATCCTAATCTGTCGGACCGTGATATGGCCAGAAAATTCGGTGCTGCCCATAGTACCGTGAGAAGAACTCGACTCCGGGAAGGAATCAAGTCGTATCGAGCTAGCAAACAGCCAAATCGGACCATGAAACAGAATAGTGTGGTCAAAATTCGTGCTCGGAAACTATATAACCAGGTGCTGACCAAGTTCAACAGGTGTCTTCTGATGAACGATGAAACCTGTGTCAAGGCTGCCTTCGGTCAAATCCCAGGTCAAAAATTTTACTTGGCAACGGCTCGGGGGGATGTTCCAGCCAAATTTAAATTTGTTTTTGCCGACAAATCTGCAAGAAAATTTATGATTTGGCCGGGCATTTGCAGCTGCGGCAAAAAAACGAAAGTTTTCGTTACAAATAAGACAACTATAACAAAAAGAGTGTCTCCAAAAACGAATTTTGCCGTTCATTCGATCCCACGACCATCCTGTAATGTTTTGGCCAGATTTGGCAAGCTGTCATTACAGCAAAGCCGTTTAAGAATGGTATGCAGAGAAAGTGGTCCAGTTTGTTCCGAAAAACCTTAACCCACTCAACTGCCCCCAGTTCCGCCCTATTGAGAAATACTGGGCAATCATGAAGAGGAGACTCAAGGCAAAGGGAAACGTTGTCAAAGACATCAATCAGATGACGACCTGGTGGAATAATGTCGTTTTCGTTTTTAAATTGCACTACACTGGTGTAGCGAAAGCTGCACTGAAACCGTTCGTTTTTACCAATTGCACTACACCAGTGCTACACTTTTTCTGCACCGATACCACTGGTGTAGCACTCATCAAAAGTTTGGTGTAGCTCTGTGCAATGGAATCGTTTATTGTAGTCAATGGTTACTGTTTATGTTTTCGTCATTTTTGTTCGTTTATTCATGCCTCAGTGTAGCACTGCACCGGTGTAGTGCAAATTAAAAACGAAAACGCCATAAGATAGCTAAAACGATGGACGAAGAAGGTGTGCGCCGCCTACTGAGCCGTGTTACAGGAAAAATTCGAGAATTCCTTCAAAACTGTGACGAATAATTTTATCCGTATTTTTCCTAAAAGTATGAAGAAAATGCTACATTTGTATAAAAAAAGATCTTGAGTATAATAATAAATAACTGAAATATAGGCAATTGTCTTTGTTCCAATTCTAAATGAAGCAAGCTTTAGGCATTTTCAAACCACCAAATATACTAACTTTACAACAAAACGAATTAAAAATCTCTATTGCTGAAGAATGTCGTAAGTCATGCTTGGTATTGAATCAGATCGAATTTCAAATAAAATCCTTTTTTCAAATGGAAAATATTTCTTGTAAAACTATGAAACATACGTGAAAATTAGAACGATCAGGTTTAGATGCTCTATAAATCAGCGGATACAGAGACCTAATGAATATGCGCTCATCACCGAATCGTATTCGGCATTCGTCTGATGGAACAAGTTTTGGAGATCTTGAATGTGGAAACAAGATGACCTGAGTTTTTGCTGCATTGATCACAATTTTCCAGCTTGTAAAATACTCCGTTAAAGCGTCCAGACCTGTCTGTAGTTTATTCCTCAGAGCATTAATGACACGACCTTTGTAAAGAATGGCAGTATCATCAGCAAATTGTGACAGAACACCACCACCCGGAAGAGGTGGGATGTCTGATGTAAAAATGTTGTATAGAATGGGACCTAGGATACTTCCTTGGGGTACACCAGCAGGAATACTAAATATTTCAGAAAGTGCATTATTCAGAGAAACCTGGAATACTCTATCTGCAAGATAATTTTTGATAATTTTAATTAAATATATGGGAAAATTATACCGATGCAGTTTAAACACCAGGCCATCGTGCCACACATCATCGAATGCCTTTTCAATATCCAATATTGCCATGGCAGTCGTTTTGGACACTGATTTGTTTTGCTGGATGACGTTGTTAACTTTTGTGAGTTGGTGGATGGTGGATCTTCCTTTCCGGAACCCAAACTGTTCTTCCAGTAATATATCCTGTTCATCTGCGAAAGCAAGAATTCGCCTTTGTATTGACTTTTCAAACAGCTTGGATAGGGCAGAGAGTAAGCTGATGGGCCGATAGCTCTTGGAAAAGGAAGGATCTTTCCCCGGTTTCAAAACTGGGATAACTTTAGCTAACTTCCACTTTGACGGGAAGTAACCAAGCTCCCAGCACCTGTTGAAAATTTTAGCTAAGAAGACAAATGAGCGAATACTCAAATGTTTCAGCTCAATGTTGAATGTGTTGTCGAAACCGGGGGCCTTCATATTTTTGGATTTTTTCTCAATAGCCATCAGCTCATTCGCAGTGACTCTACTTTCCTCCGGAACCAAGCTGTCTGATTGGTCAACCTCAGCTACGCTATCAGCAACGACTCTTTTATGTGGACTAACAATGTTGAGTCCTAAATTGTGACAACACACAAACTGCTGGCCTAGCGCATTTACCTTCTCTACTGGTGTGATTAAAGGTATTCCTTCAGCTGCGTCCTGTGGTGACATCAGAGGAGGAATAGGCTTCGGTTTTTTCTTAAGCACCTTCGTTAAGGACCAGAAGGGCTTTGAATGTGGGAGAATTTCTCGAAGCTTTTGCTGGAAGTTCCTGTTGCGATATCCTTTCCTGGATTATCCTAGTTAAGTTGTTATAAGAAGTCTTCTTATCTAGGATACCAATTCGTTGATACTGCATACTGAAGTCGGATGAGTTTCTTGGTGACACTGTCGATTTGAAGAGAGGAACTCGGCATATATTGTACTGGAACCGTCCTATCACGAGCGACTGTGATTGAATGCTGGAAGGAAGATAGGGCTGCATCGATTTCCATCGGAGAATCTAGTGGCAAATCGATATTAATAAGTTGGTCGGCGATTTGTTGAAATTGGACCCAATCGGTGCGATAATAGTTCCTCCGAGGTCGAATAGGCATTGTTTCTGGTGAAAATCCCAACGTCAATATTACTGGAAAGTGGTCAGAAGATAGTTCGTTGAAGACAACCGGAGAGCTGTCTATAGCGATGTTGCTGATAAATATATCCAAAATGGAATGAACTCCTGATTTGGAAAATCGCGTTGGTTGATCTGGAGCGAGGATGTTGTACTGTCCAGCTTCGTAATCTTCGGCAAGTACGAATCCGTTTCGATTCTGTATTTTGTTTCCCCACAGCTCATGCCGTGCGTTCAGGTTCCCAGCAATGATGAATTTGTTCTGTCGTCGAGTGAGCATAGCCAGATCTCGCTTCAAGGATGTCAAATGGCCTTGACAGACTGACTAAAATCATCGTCAACTGTAATCGGTACGGTCAAAGTGTCTGTCAAATGAGATACTTGGTAGTTCTATGACCAAGTAGAAATATACTCAGTCAAAGACAGACGACTTTTTTGTTTTCTCTCTCATTATCCCTGTTGAAGTAAAAAATTCCATGAGAGTACAAACATAAAAATAAACTGATAAAGTTCATTATTTTTTTTCCAAAAAGTGATCGGAATTCGGAGTTTATTGGTGTAAATGAATTTAATTCAATGTTTTTGCTGCTTGATTAATATTTAGTCACATCGTAATCAAGCAGTGACAGGAGAAATTAAAATAATATAAATCGCATCGACAATCAATGAGCGTCCTGGTGAGTGTAATATCAAGAGTATTTAAGTTATGACAGATCGGCTCCCAGACACTCAATATGTGATGATTGGTAGAGCCTGGTTGGCAGCAGTCCAGTGACAGAAACTGTCCAATCCTCGTCGTGCAAAGTTGCTAGTTGATAGTGATATTTAGCAGCTCTGTGCTCACATACCATCTCGAAGATTGGTTTGTTTGGGGCAGTACGCTGCAATGATGATGATGGGTACCATCGTAGTTGTAATCTCAATTCCGATGGCTTCTATAAGTTGCAATTTAAAGGCTGACATAAGCCTGTGCTGAATGGATCGTTTAATGGCAATGGCAACTCCCCCTCCTCTGGTAGTTGTCCTGTCGAGCCTGTGAATCCTGTAACTGGAAATAAAAATAGAAATTTCTGCTTAGAGGTTTAAGTTGAACTTCTAGGCTCGAGATGGCAGTTCAATTTGAACTGCTTTAAGCACTGACGAGCCGAAGGCGAAACGCGAAGAAATAAAAATTTCAGGTTTAAGATGAGTTTCAGTTAAAATAGCAATATCGGCATTCTTCTCTTGAAGAAAGTCGGATAACTCAGCAGTTTTGCTCCTGAGTGAGCAAGCATTCCAATTTACTACAACCAACTCATTATATTGCATATTCGATGATGAATTTGCCTAAGGCGTTGATTTGATGTAACCGCGTGCATTTGCGGATTTAAAAGTGTGACGATTAATTGAAAATATCGATCACTAGAAATTTCGGTTGCCTTGTTCCACATCAACGGCTCGAACAACCCCATGGGGCTGATCCTTGTAGTTTTCAGTTGACTCATGGTGATGGAGCCCTTCTCCAGATGAACCAAGTACAGTTGATCTCGATACTTTTTGTCCGTGTTATGTTGCTTCATTTTAAACACCATCAAACGCTTTAGTCCAGCCTCCGACAGTGCCTGCTTTAGTTCGGCTTTCATCATGTCGGTGAGCCCTCGAAGTACAACCTTCATAGGTTTGTTGGCGGCAATATCGTGTGTGAAGTATTCCGCTTTTGTCTGGTTCAAATACAATTCCACTGCTTTGTAGTGGTTTAAAGCCGGAACAGTTATTTTGTAGCCTTTAGTACATAAACGGATTGTTGCCTGTAGTCCTTACTCAGCAAACGGTCGTTACTCAGCAAACGGTCGTTTACCTGTACATCACTTGGCTTCAGACGCTTAGCATCCTTTGGATCCTTTTCGGATCTATGGCGCGTTTTACCCATAGCTTGGGTAGGTAGACAGCTGCAAATAGAAAGATAAAACAAAACAAACGAAATTAGTCGTAGTAGGTTATTCGTCTATCCACATCGAGTGTCAGATGACGAATTGAGGGGAACCGTGGTCGAAAATCGATCATTTCTTCTTGTGCGTTGGATGGACGTCGGGGCGAGAAGACACATTCAAACAGCGGCATCGGAGAGCGCACTTTCTGCGTGATTAAAAAACCGAAAACGTTCAGATCGTCGTTCTCATTTGCCTTCCGGTCGTCAAGGCGAGAAGACGTATTAAACCAGTTTGGCATCGTTTGGCACTGCGAGCGGATGTTTTGCGGTTTGTTCGCAAAGCTAGTTTCAACTCAAACAAGAGCGATTGCGTCATGCAACAGAGATTCTGGTCGTTTTCATTGGAGAGAAAGAAAACGAAAAAGTTCTAATGGCACTAAATGTTATCTAAAGAACTATTAAGATTACTTCTTTGCAAATCGAAGGTAAAAATCATCTGTTTAGTGAAAATCCAAAATAATTTGATTTGCTTCGTGCACTTTTCGCTGTGCGAAAATCATTCGAAAAAATGTTCCGAACTGAGCTACATATCGTAGAGAATTCCACAATTTGGTCCTTCAAAAAGGTAGAAATGAATCCTGTACAGCATCTTGATAGATTCTTTCAATGAAATATGCAAATCCGAAATGAGATAATCGACGTCAAAAGTTTTACAATTCACACAATCGATCAGCTGTCAATTCGAACTCGAAAGTATAAAAAAATCGTGTTAGTTTTATTCGTATTCACGACATCCGGTTATGATTCTGACATTACACACCCGTACTTTTTTTTTCTTTTTTTATGAATTGTTTAGGACGCACACCATGTGTTCGTTTTACTCGGAGTCATAGTCGCCCGCGTGTAGGTTCAAAAACGAAAACGGTATTAGACTCCGAAACTGAATCCTAATTCTAGACTCTGGAGCTAGACTTTTGGAGCTGGTTCCTTGACTACAATTGGAACTAAATTTAGTGCCTTAGTTTGAGTTCAAAATTCGTCATTCTGCAACGAAAATACTGAACTCCGAAACAAAATTCAGGGTATGAATTATAGATCTGGATTTTGGAACAAAACAAAATTTTGAAACTGACTTTAATTTATTTAACCTGAATTTAATTCCTGACTCCAGTTTCTGAGTTTATTAATCTTATTCAGATTAAGCATGCTAGATTTGACTTCACGAACCTTGGGTTCTGGAAGAAGATCTTAGAACTGGATTCAGTGCTTCCAGACAGGTTCGGAATTCAAGTTTAGTATTCAGTTCGTACTCACGTCCTCCAGTCATGTCTCTGACATTACCCACCCACCTTTTTCATCCACAAAACAATAATTTAAAATACTTTTCTTTACGTTTTGTCTTAGACTCGTCAGTGCAGAGCAGTTCAAATTGAACTGCCTAGCGGTTCAAGTTGAACTGTTCTAGTTTGCACTAAGCAGTTCAATTTGAACTGCCCTGCACTGACGAGCGGTTCAAGTTGAACTGTTCTAGTTTGCACTAAGCAGTTCAATTTGAACTGCTCTGCACTGACGAGCGGTTCAAGTTGAACTGTTCTAGTTTGCACTAAGCAGTTCAATTTGAACTGCTCTGCACTGACGAGTATAACACGAAAGTAAAGAAAAGTAAAGACGGTTATGTGCCCTAAGCACAAACCTATGTTAACCCCTAAAGCAATACTTTGAAGCATTTTGACAAAAATGGTTAAACTTGATTGTCATTATGGGTCACAGTCAACCGCGATCTCCATTGTCATTGTTGCATTTGAATTGCGATCATCGCACTTTTCATTGATAACTTAATAATCGAATAATCTGCTTCCCAATCAACTCTCATACAGCCTTTCGCAAATTATCTCCTTATTTATTGGCTGCTATACAGCAATTTGAAATAATGTGCTTTTCGCACTTTTTCAATCCGAAAGGATGGCTGGCTGGCTGGCTGAATTAAGCCAACAAAGGGCGAGTTATCAGGTCACGGAATTTCGGAAGAAACTTGTTTTAAAGCCACGAATAGATGGATTACAGTCATACTCTCAATCATACTGATGCGTTTACGTAGAGAAAAAACTCCAGTAGTCTCTTAGATTGTCAATTCGATCAAATAACTCAATTAGAAGAGATCTCAGTCCAGTCCAAAATCTGGCCGAAACGTATCGTCTTCTAAATTGAACAGCATAAACCATATGCTTACTGCTTGAAGCAACTTTTTCAAATTTCGAATGGTGTGGTGTGGAAAAAACGAACTTACCACTCGAGCATGCGTGAACTTGTGCCGTGTAATGTCATTATTTATCTAGATTTATGAGTGCGCTCGCCCCGGCCAAGACAAATCAGCAAAGACAGGGCGCGCCTCTTGCCACGAGGTCGTCCTGCCTGCTTGCCTGCCTAAGCCCGCCTGCAAATCGCCTCTCAGCGGGTGTCACCATCGTTCTGCGTTGGTCAGCGGCCGACTTTCCATTCCCGGGGGAGGAAGAAAAACACGTCGTTTGGCATAGTTGTTGTGCATGTTATTAATTTATGAATGCTGAATACCAGAAGCCGCGTGCATTTTATTTTGGCTCTGGCCAAGGTGCGTCCAATTTCCGCTGCTAGCAGCTACCGGGAACGAATATTCACAATCATATTGGCTGATGATTTAGTGGTTTTGTTGGGTCTTAATTCGGGGGATTATATCGTGTTTTTTTTCTGCTGATAGTCGCATTCCCAACCCAGGCGAATGATGTGTTAATTTGGCTAAAGGCTAAATATGCGTTCTGTTGAGTGACTGCTTCAAGAGATTGGACAGAGATGTATTTCGATAACTTGCTGTACAGGATTTTCGATCAGCTACGAAGTTCCTTGGGGCTGGGAATCCACTAGGAGATTAATAGTATTTATTATCTTTCTCCGGACAGGACTAGCCTAGATGCCGTGTGGAATCCGGCAGAAAAAAACTCAACCAAGATCCACTGGGTTTCTGCTTCCATGTCGTAAAAGGCAACAATAGCAGTAGCAATTTTTCCTGCAGTCATCAGACTTTTTCACCGATTCATATCTGGTTACTCTATTTTACTAAATTATATATTCATTTAAGAAACAGTTTTTTTTCTCATCGTTTACGACAATATGTTCTTTTATCTATTTCCATTTAGCTTCCGGGAAAAATTTTGTTGGTTTTTTTTCTTCTCCCATGTTCTTCTAAGCAGTGCTGTAAAACTTCATTCAATTCAATTGAAATCGAATGTGTGCACACACTGACGATCACTCTGCTACAGTAAACTTCACATTCTAACACACTATCTTCGCTGTCGCAGCGAAGGGGCATCATCCCGTTCTTCATTCGTTTCTCTTTCAACCGATACTCAGCAGAGTTGCCATTTTAAGATCTGTGTTTTAATTTAAAAAATCTGTGTATCATCTGTGTTGCATATTTTCGATCATAATCTGTGAAAATCTGTGAAAAACATTTTGAAAATCTGCCATTTTTACGAAATATTAATGAAAATCTGTAGAAATCTGTGAATTTTGATAAAATCTGTGTTCTGTGTTCAGAATCTGTGTGGAAAAATAAACAAAAAAAATCTGTGGTTTTACAGAAAAATCTGTGAACATGGTAACTCTGATGCTCAGTTTAACCACCGTCAGTTTATCTCTTGAAGTAACAAAATATCTCTTACATGCAATGAGAGAGCGACCTTCAAGTGAGGTTCATGTAAACATTCGAATTGGTTCAAGATAGTGGATGAAAGGTAAGCCAGTCAGTATGACTGAAATATCAATTTCAAAATAAACGTGAATTAAGTGTTCCCTCTTTCAGTTTTTATTTTTAATATTTCGAAACACATTTCAATGCATTTCAAACAGTCGATTTTAACTTTCTGGTGATAATTGAAAACTTAAACTAGAACCGCCACCCTCTATTTATCATTATGGTTGGAGAGAATTTTGTTGTATCGAATTGATGTTTAGGCCTACAAGCAGAGAAAAAAATTGTAAATATAACCAAGTTTGGGTTTCTCGCAACGATTTTTTTTTGTTAAAAAAGTGACAACAGAAAATCTGGTTTGATATAGAAAATATTGCTGCTTGAAACTACAAAATATGATAATCAATTTTACTCAGTGGGTTAGTTTGTTTCAAACGACATTCTGATAAAAATAACAAATATTTTTCTTGTGCGTTCCTGTCAATTTCTTGACAAACAATTTCACAGTAAATTCAATTTGAAAAAATGGTTATGAATGAACGAACTTTCGATAAAGTTAAGAATTGTTGCGCTTTAAATTAATAAACTTTTTAATTGAAAGAAATTACCTTAAATATACCTATTTCAACTAACGCTTTTGCTTGTTGAAATCATGCATTTTTGTTCGTTTTCAAAAATAAAATGATTTATTTCAAACTAATTTACAAGGAAATTTTTGATACTACTTTTATTTCGATTTGTATTCGTTATAAAATTTCTGAAAAAAAAAATATTTTTCAATATGAATTTTTCAAGATATTTAGGAATTTTGTCGATGAACGATCGAATTATTCACATGCCATAATCAAGTTTTTTCAATTTTTATAACATCCAACGGTTAGGTGTTCCATCAGTCCGGTCACAATAGAGATCCTGCATCAATTTTTTTGTGAAGAAAATGTGTTATGTATTTTATGCAATTTTTAAAAATATTCTTAATTATCAATACAAACACTTGAATTATTTACCCTCTATGAAATTGTTGAACCCTCTATGAAATGGAAAAAGCACACGGAGAACCCGCAAATCACAAAATTACAATATTGCAATTGTTGTTCACAATATTGCAATTGTTGTTTCAACTAAAATGTTGTTGATTTAACTAACATATCTGTTGATTTTGACATAACCATTCAGGTAACCGAAATTGTTGTATTCAAATGCTGTCACTTGGCGGAGAACGAAGACAGCGAAAGGTAGAACAAAAAACCTCTTCATTTCACCAGAAGCGTTTCACATTGAAAATTTTCAATGGTAAATTAACGTCATTTATGTTAGTTACGTAGTGGTCGTTTTATGTAAGTGAAAGTATACTGAAGAATATAACAGTTAATTGTAAAACAAGTTTTCCATGTGTTAAATAGATATTCCTACAGTATAAATGTTTTAATTTCATCTGAGAGTAATGTATTCTAGGACAGTTCATGTCAATGTTATTAAAATCGCTTAACGCTTAAAAATATGCTGCTCAAGTGAAGTGGTACTATTTGTACTTTCTTGAAAGTGTATCTGTAGCATTAGGTTTACCAGCGAGCCATTCTGCAAGTAAAGGAAAAATTTCCTAATTCCCTGTGACCATTTTTCTAGTGAGTTCCCTTTTGAGAATTGTAATCTTTTGGTTCATTTCCATATCCTTTGTGAGTTTAGTGATAAAGATATAAGCAGTTAATTAGGTAAAATTTCGTTGTTCAAGCAGTGAACGATTAGCTGCCCCCGAAGAGGCTAACAGTAAAAAATATTTATTGCAATTGGCGTTTTAAGTTCAAATAACACAATAATTGGTTGAAACAACTGAGACATTTTTTTGCTTTCATGCATACAAGTAACTTTGCTGGGATTGTGTCTTTTCTAAATTGCACGAGTGACATCTCATTGAAACGTTTCATTGTTCGCTCAGAGTGTTTGGCATTGCTCAACTGAAATGTTTCATTACTTGTTGGGTGTCGTTGCTAAGCTGCCAGCACGACAAATAAAAAAATGACAGATTAGTTAAAACAACAGTCGATTAGTTGTACCAAATTTTAACCAATCAAAATCAGAAAAACAACTAATATTTTAGTTGTTTTGCGATCGCTGGCTTTTCCGTGCAGATAAAATTTTACTTATGAAACGCGTACAAACTTTTCCGCGGGGGAAAAAATGCCCTGGTTTATTCGCGCGGGAAAAATGCTCTGGTTCACAAGAAATAAAACTATTACGGTTCATTTAAACAGTAAAGTTAGTTGTATCTTAACACAAATAAGATCATAGATAAATAGATCCAATTTTTTTTAAATATTAGCTGTTTTTCTGAATTTGATTGGTAAAAATTTGGTACAACTAATAGATTGTTGTTTTTTCTAAACTGTCATTTTTGTTTTTCGATCAACAGAAACGATAGTTGAAATAACAAAATTTTTGGTTGAAAAAAAAACAGATGCTGTCAGTTAGTCAAGACACACACACCTTTTTGAAAGGAAAAAACGATCACTGAAGGATTTAAAACCATTTTTTAATGCGAAACTGTGACAAAAACCTCAATAAACATTTCAAAACATTTCACAGTTTGGTTCAGGTATGTTGAAAGATATGATTCATGTTATGAGATGAAGGGCTGAGATGAAATGATGGATGAGCTGAGATGAAATAGGGAGCCGTTACGGTCACGAGTCCTGGACAATGCTTGTGGAGGATCAACGTGCACTGGGTGGCTTACCGTAGTGAACAGCTTTTTGGCAATATTGACATGTGGCCATCTGATTGTCATAGGTAACAAGTGATTTGCACGGGATTCTTGTATCCTGACCGAAAGTCACATAAGAATGTATAGGCCTCTTCAAGCGCATGCATAACAAACGTACGCCATTTAAAATACCGGGGAAAAAGTTGTTCCACTTTTCTTTTTCGATGGAGAGAATCTCTCCGTATTGGGACATAGTTCTGCGAATATATGAATCGGTGACGCTTGAGGGAAGATCATGCACACGCACTTCTATAGCACTATCTTCCATATATACTGGAATGTTGTACTTAATGTTCTCGTGCTTCACATAGTGCACATTGTTATTGTCTTTTGAGAATTGAATTGTATCCAACTCTTTATAAAATTATATGTAAACAACATTATTCGTCTTATTGCATTGAAATAAATGCAAACGTTTAATGTCAAGATGCATTTGCTCCCTAAGCAAACCTTCAAGTTCTCGTATCGAAGGTCGTATTTTGCACTGCCTGAATTCAACAACAATCATATTCTTTCGTGTCGGCGGTAGCTTTTGTTCGTTTGATTCACTCATTTCGAGGTCGTTCTATTGTTCACTACACAATACTGTACTTGGTTTCATCCGTTCCGAACGAAAGCGGTTTTGTTATATCGACTGACTTGGATGAGATGTGAAAGTGAACTGAAGAAATCACTTATTCTTAGTTTGGTATGAAAGAGTACATGGGCTATAAGTTTTGGTTCACTTGATTTGACCGTCTATATTTTTATCAGTGTATGTAAATACTGACAGTGAAAGGACAGTATTTTCATTTTAATCAAATAATTGTCGTTCGAAAATGAAATTTCACCGTACTGCTAGTATTGATAATAGTGTTATTTGCCCAATATTCTAATGCATATGTGCTAGTTCTATCGATTTTTGCCTTTCTCATATGGAAAGGCTATGCAATCGCTGTGAAAACCGACTTTACAACCGAGGCCCGGAGGGCCGAGTGTCATATATCATTCGACTCAGTTCGTCGAGATCACAAAATGTCTGTGTGTGTGTGTATATATGTATGCGTGTATGTGACAAATAATGTCACTCAATTTTCTCAGCGATGGCTGAACCGATTTCCACAAACTCAGATTCAAATGAAAGGTCTTAAGGTCCTATACAAAGCTCCTGAGTTTTATTTGGATCCGGATTCCGGTTCCGGAATTACAAGAGAGTATGTATAAATTTATTAAAAAAATGCGAACTCAATTTTCTAGGAAATTTCTTACCCGATTTTCTCAAACTAAGAAGCAAATGAAAGGTATTAAAATTCTTAAAAAAGTCCTCGAAAGTTGATCCAGATCCGACTTCCGGTTCCGGTATTATTGTGCGATTAGTGAAAATTTTCAATTTCATGAGTATTCTTTCACAAGCGATGGCGAAACGAGGTGCATCTTTTTATAAAACTTTCTGCTAAATTCATCTAGTTGCAGGATATTGTTAGTTAGTGAATATATAAAACAATCTTGGGACTACTAGTCCCCGGTTTCCGCTTCCGAAAGCACCGATAATAGTGAAGAAAATCTCCAAAAACGGAACTCCCTTCGATTTCTCAAAAACGGTTAAGCCGATTTTCACGAATCATGATTGAAATTAAAGCTCTCATTGTCTTTAAAAAATGTACTCTGCTATTTCATCCTGATCTTACTTCCGGTTCAGAAATTATGGGGCGATGAGTATCAAAACATTTAAATCGTCATTCAAAATGAAGATGCAAAACTGGTACGCATCGGTACGTGCGGCTTTACTCCGTTCTCAGTGTGCTATTTTTCAGGTGAAAAAAATGTTCATTTCTAATTCTTTTATTCAATTTGTACCTACTTGTTAGTGTTATTACTAGATCATGATAACGATGCTTTTCTGTAAAAGTACACTTATTGCCTTTCCCATATAGAAACTTTATGCTATGTGCTTCTCTGTACAAACCCAAAAAACCCCTAAATGTTCACACTCTGCGGCGACCAGTAGTCAGTCGTCACTCGTTTTCGTTCTAGCCATCAGAAAGGATATAGCATCTCGGTGCAATATCCAAAAAGTCGTTACATAAATAGTGTAAACTTTGCGTCTGCTTAGCGGTTCAAATTGAACTGTTAGGCGGAGATGGCAGTTCAATTTGAACTGCTTTAAGCACTGATGAGCCGAAGGCGAAACGTGAAGAAAGCTGGAATGCAATGTATGTTTCTGTGCGTGTATGTATGTGAGTATATGTCATATCATGTACTAAACTAACCGACCTACCTACCTACCGGAAATAGTAATCAAAAAGATTAAAAAAGAAACTCACTCAATTTTCTCAGATATGATTTGATCGATTTCCACAAACAGGTTCAAATAAAAGTTCTTATAGTCTCATAGGTTGCTGTTTAATTTCATCCGGGTCCGACTTCTGGTTCCAGAACTATAGGGCAAAGTGTGTTCAATTATTTAGTGCAACGTTGCAAAACGAAGTAAAATTCTTATCAACTTGACATAACTTTTTACAAATTGAAAAGGTTATGTTAGTTTATACCCAAAGAAAGTTTCTTATTTTATTCAACATTGAAAAATAGTTTCTTCACAGAATCTTCTAGTGATATTTTTAAAAATACAAGTAATATGAGAAAGGCATCATTACACCACTAGGTGGATTAAAAAAGGTTTTTGTTTTCTAAATGACTGTGTGTAAAGTATTTGCGGTATTTTGTTCATCTATGTCTTTGCAATGCTTGTTCTAGTATATCAATAACAATTTTAGAATGTTGTCGCACAACTGATGTCCTTAATACTTATTACTACTAAATGTAGAAAAATTCCTTTTCATTAAAACCTCAATTTACGTGACGTGAATGTATTTTTATCAGTGTATGCATATACTGACAGTGAAAGGCTAGTATATTCATTTTCATCAAATAATTTTCGTTCGAAAATGAATTTTTACTGCCCTGCTAGTATTGCTAATTTTGTTATTTGCGATATTATAATGTATATGTGCTAGTTCAATCGATTTTTTGTTTTCTTATTGATTGTGTGTGAAGTATTTGCGGTATTTTGTTTATCTGTGCTTTTGCAATGCTTTTTTTTAGTATATTAATAACAATCTTAGAATGTTGTCGCATAACTGATGTCCTTAATACTTATTACTACAATTGATTCTCATATTGCAACTCACTGTACCACGTTCAGCAGAAACATCAAGAAGTCGTAGGCGATCTGCAAGAATTCTGCGAATGCACTGGTCGACATACGGAAAAGTCCACCACAGCTGATAGGCAAATCTCGATTCGAATTTGCCATCACAATCAGAATGGTGGCGCGTACTTCTCGGTAGTTACGGGCATCATTTCTTTGATACCGCAGTCGCATGGGCCAGTCTAGATTGTAAATGGTATCGCCAATGTTCCCGTTCTATGCAACGAATGAAATAATTGCTTTTAGTCAAATTTTGTGAGTAACAAAAAAAAAACAGATCATCCATCAGATATTACTGGGAATCGACAGCGAAGTCTGGTTCCTTCAAGGTACCTTATGATTTAAGATGAATACTTACTGCATCGTTAATGTCGTCTGCTAGCCTACAAAACCAGTAACATTCGAACAAAACGGCAAACACGTACATGGACTAAATTTCTGTAGGGACGTACATGGACATGAAGGCAACATCGATGGTGAGTCCTTGGCTGTTTAAATAGAACAGCCAAGTTCCTGTCATTATCAACTCTCCGTAGAATAAACAGAAAAAAGACCATTTGAAAAACGAATTCAAGTGATTCAACTGCGTCAATGTGTCGCTTTGTTTTTCTACGACAACACCTAATTCCTGTTTCAAAACGGATAAAAAGTGGAATTCTTTGAAGACTTCTTGGTTGCTCGGGTGTTGCATCAACCGCTGATCTTTGCTAGCCATCTCTTCAATCTTCCGATCAACTCGATCGAGTATGGTTTCCAATTCGGTGACAATATGTTTGAATTCAGTTTGTAACGCTATCATGTAGTTGTTGACGATCGTAACGAACGAGACGAATAACATCGACATCAATGTGCTGTTGCTAGTATTCACAATGCGCACTAGGGGGCCGATTAAGCGACCCAAACGCTGTAGATTCTCCGGGATAGCATACATTGGGAATTTATAAACGCCCAAAACCATCAGTGCTATTTGAGCAATAACAAAATTCAACATCAAGAAGAATGTAATGCGACGGATCAACCGGTAAGATTCGTTCCGTTCCTTGGAACGGTGACTGTTTAGTCTGCTCTTCAGAAAGTTTCGTACTTTCGAAAGATCATTCCAGTAAATTCGAACAAATATCGTCTGACACAACAGTGTCGTTAGCTCCGTTAAACATGCGAAAGTTGCAATAAATTCTATCAGAAGCGTTTGCCTGATCAGGTATTCGTAGAGAAGTTCGAACCATAGCAGATACTGGACAACCAGTAGAATTCGACAGATGTACAGAATGCCTACCAGAAGCGGTTTTCTCGTTTGGATTTTTATTCCTGGTTGAAATATATCGTACTTGAATTTGAACCGCTAATCAATAATTACCAATATTTATTCTTGCCTACCTGCAACTTTCAAACAAAATTCCATCGGTAGAAAAAAGTTGGTCTCATCGTACAAACTTCGAATGGCACTATCGACCCGTTGCTTCAAGGCACTTATCAAATTGGCCATGTTGACTTGAGTTTCGATTTTGTGGTCCGGAACCTTCAAATGATGTGATACTACTACAGGAATTGCAAAAAAAATTCCTGCTATATGCAAGTAGCTAGAATTAGATGTGTTAGTTTCGCACCGTAAACCCACTAGCAGTGTTTATCAGAGCGCACACTGTAAAATTTTTCTTTCATAAGTATGTTTATTTCTTAGGGCAGTTTACATAAGGTGTTCTTCGCCGTTGCATCACTTTTAAATAGAATTTTTATCCTAATATAGTTTTAATGTATCCTCTTATTTTTTACCTTTTTTTATATATATAAAAAATAGGTATAGAATTCGCTCAAACTTTCGAAAAATTTTCCGAGGCCCGGAGGGCCGAATGACATATACCAATCGATTCAGCTCGACGAACTGAGCAAATGTCTGTGTGTGTGTGTGTGTGTGTATGTGTGTGTGTCTGTATGTGTGTTGTCAACTAAGAGGTCGAGATCTCAGAGATGGCTGGACCGATTTTGATCAAACTAGTCGCAAATGAAAGGTCTCCCCGTCACCCAAAACGCTATTGAATGGTTTTGAGATCGGATGTTTACTTTTTTAATTATTCGAAGTTTTATGTCAAAATTTTCAGTTTTTTGACAGTATCTGTCACAATTGACCTTGAAAACAGAATATGTTTTCAGACTTAGATTCGGCACGATAATACCTATTCAACAAGCCATAGATTGTTAAAATCCGTCCATTTTTAACGGAGATATCGAAATTTTTGTGTAAACGACTTTTCCCCTTATTCCAGCAGTAGGAGTTTTGAGCGCTGTATGACAAAGCAATGCTTGGGAGCAACGGAAAACACGATTTTTTATTCTGTTACATACAATTGTTTCTAAGTACCAAAAAGACTGTGTACAGCATCCTTTTTCATGACAATTTGCCTCGGACCGATTTTAGCACGGCTCGTTTTTGGCAACATAATCGTTCGAATATGACATATATAAACCAAATGATGGCAGAATTTTTTTTTAATTATTTTGTTTTAAACTACTTACAGCAATAAATGCTGGAAGAACATAACATCCATATACCATTCGAATCAGTTCGTCGAGATCAGCGAATGCGTGTGTGACAAATAATTTCACTCAATTTTCTCTGAAAATTTCTTTTCTACAAATTCAGATTCATATGAAAATTCGTATGCTCCCAAACAAAGTTCCTGAATTATATTTGGTTCCGACCTCTGGTTCCGGAACTACAGGATGATATATGAAACGAAATCAAAATTGTGTAACTCATTCTTCTCGTAGATGGCTGAACCGATCTAAGATTCAAATGAAATCTAAGAATCATCTAAGATTCAAATGAAAAGTTTCAAGATTCTTTAAAACATCTTGCTCTTCAGTCAGATCCAACTTCCGGTTTCGGGGATACAGGGTGATTAGTATAAAAATGTCTATTCCACATAAATTAATCAGGTTTATCGGGTTAGCAGATTTGGATAGTCGATAAAAAAAATTAACTTTTTTCAGTTTTAGTGGTATTCAGTTGTCGATTCAGAAGGCACCTAAAAATTTAATTCGTGCTATGATTTCTCAAAGATGTCTTCACTGATTTTCAAATATTTTGAAACAAATGTAAACTATACAGCTATTCAGATGAATTTATCTGACTTCGACCATACCGATTTTAGAATTCCGGTTCCAGTATAAAATCGTTTCTCAAAGCTCAATCGTTTTCTCAAAAAAGCCTAATCAAATTTCAGAAACAAAAATTCAAATTGAAATAAACTTAGATACAAAATTAATTAGTTTTATACATACATACAAAAATTAATGAATTTTATCCAATTAAGCTTCAAAGTTGTACTCAAAACTGTAATTTATTCGTCATATGGCCATACGAATCGGTTTGGGTTATGCTGGTTCCTGAATACCGGCTCTGGAAGTACCTTAAATTACCGTTAACTCTAAAGTGGAACTTACATATCATGGCATGTTTAATCGATTATCACACTTCTAGATTTAAATTCGATTGTATTTGCAGTTTCGACATTACAGAGTAATGAGTGATTACAATCTCAAATTGTCGCTTAAAACGACGGTCATTAAAATAATGTGATGAAAACTTAAACACCGAAGAATATTCATGCAAAAAACACATGCGGATTGATAAAAAAAGGTATCATCTCACTGCTAGGTGGATTAATTACGTTTTTAATATAATGTTAGGTATTTTTTCAAATATTATTAAATCTGCTCAAGAATATTATTTGAACCAAACGATTAAATGCTATAAATTATAAAATAAGCTGTTAATTTTATACATTTTGTTGATAATTTCATATAAAATTTCGAGTTTGTTTGTATCATTACATCATTTCGATTCAAATTTAGCTATTGGGTGAACTACTGGATGCAGTTGGAGTCAGAACTAACGCATGGATCAATAAGTCCCGAGACTAACAATGGAAACAACATTTTTTTTGCAAATTTCTTTTTATTCATCAACATAATCACCTTTTAGGGTGATGGAATGGTTCCAACGTTTTTCCAATTTTTCAATACCATGTTTATAAAAAAATTTATTTTTCGCTTCAAAATAAGCTTCAGTATCAGCGATGACCTCCTCATTTGAGCCAAATCTTTTTCCCTGGAGCATTTTTTAAGATCAGCAAAGAGCCAGTAGTCACTGGGGGCTAAATCTGGCGAGTATGGGGGGTGGGGAAGCAGATCAAAGCCCAATTCGTTCAATTTCGCCATTGTTTTCATCGACTTGTGGCAGGGTACATTGTCTTGATGAAAAAGGATCTTTTTTCTCTGCATGTGTGGTCGTTTTTATGCGATTTCCTCCTTCAAACGCACCAGTAAGTCAATATAATAATCACTGTTGATCGATTTACCTTATTCGAGGTAGTCAATGAAAATCACCCCATGCGTATCCCAAAAAACTGACGCCATGACTTTGCCAGCTGACTGCTGCGTTTTCGGATGCTTCGGACGGCTTTCGTCAGCTGTGCGCCACTCAGATGACTGCCGCTTCGACTCTGGAGTGTAGTGATGTATCCATGTTTCGTCCATGGTCACGTAACGACGCAAGAAATCTTTTTTGTTGCGAGTAAATAGAGATAAACTGCTTTCTGAATCATCGACTCGTTGCTGTTTTTGTTCCATCGAAAGCAATCGCGTCATCCACTTGGAAAAAACCTTTTTCATGCTCAATTTTTCATGAAGGATAGTAAATACACTTCCATATGATATCTGTGTCATGTCAGCAATCTCACGGAGCTTCACTTTACGATCTTTCATTATAATTTTAGTCACTTCACTCACATTTTCCGGTGTAACGGCTTCCACAGGTCTACCCGAGCGTTCCGCGTCATTTGTGTCGGTACGACCACGTTTAAACTCGCCGAACCACCGACAAATCGTTGCTTTTGATGGACAAGAGTCCGGATAACATTTTTCAATCCATTGTTTCGCTTGCACGGTGTTTTTACCCATTAAAAAACAATGTTTTATCAAAACACGAAACTCGTTTTTTTTCATTTTTTAAACAAACTACAAAACGACTTTACTCCAACCTCGATAACTCAGCTGTTTCTGGTCGGATCGACTTAAAATTTTGACCCGTTTCAAGCGCAGGTTAGTACTCTAGAAAGACGTGGTTACTGGTTTACTACGAGCGCCATCTCTGCTCTAGTCTCGGGACTTATTGATCCATGTGTTAAGTCTAAAAAGAGTCAATTATTAAATTGAAACTCCAATTGTCTTTATAAAATGATAAAGAAGTTTCATGTATGGAAGATCACGACAAGCAACAGATCAGTTCTATCCCAATAAGTGTTCTTTGGCGAGACGCACTATAGTTTCGTTGAATGCAATCGGTCGCTCTTAAATTTCACCCTCAATAGCACCACATTTGGCTAAAGTATCGGCTCTCTCATTGTCTGGGATGGAGCAATGAACCGGGAACCAGACTATAGTGCCTTATAATTATTATGCAATATTTCGTTCAGGTATTGTTTTATTTTACCAAAAAAAAACGGTTCTTTGTTTTCAGCAGCGTTTGAGCAAATGGCTTAAATTGAACTCAGACTATCTGTGAAGAGACAACAAAGGTTTGGAGGTAACGTAACGATTACAATTCATCCATATCCAATGTGACGATTACACTCTATAATGAACTGCTGCTAACTCTGCTATATAAACAGATGCAGGTTCTTGAAGCCTAAATGAGACCGAAACATTATTGTTGAACAAACCCAACCCAGTAGTCTCTTCAATTCGAGTTCCTTCCGTGTAAAACATTTTCTCAGAGTCAATATGCCTGAACTTACTTGAAAATATTTTTGGGATTTCCATCGAGCGTAGATGATCCGGAATTCCACACACTTCGCGCTGCAAGGATGTGTCGAAAAATAACGTTGAGCCAGAGACATTTAGGAGGCTGTCACGGATAGGAATATATCTTAAAGGATTGATTTCCTGTGAAATATGAATAAAATATACTGCCATGAATCTTTTTTGAGACTGAAACTCAACTAGCCTTTCGAAATTATTAATAACCAGAAGATTCAGTATCTCACATCTTATTAGCAGTCGCGATGAAAGCTCCCAAAAACGTGTCGAATGCATGCAGCCTAAGGCGATTCGCAAACAACGATACTGAATTCGTTCCATTGTCTGATACAATTTTATTAGATCTCCCGGATGAGTACCCCACCAAGATCCTGTTATTGTTCTACTCTTTGTTGGCATTTTGTTATCAGATACCTAATGTGTCCTCCCCACATGCATTGCGCTTTTCTGACAAAAGGTTGTGCTGGAAGCAAGGATGGCTTTTATCGTATCAAAGAACGCTCACTGGCTCACTTTTATCGTATCAAAGAACACTCACACGATTGAATCAGTGCCATCAAAGAGAGACGGATATCATCGCAACAACAAAAACCCGGCATGGCTCATTTAACATAGAATCGACACCAGTGCGAGAGCGAATTTCTCTCGATGATATTTCTGAGAATCATAGGTTAGCACGCTGCTGTGGGGATCCTCTCTGAAGCAACATCAAGAATCATTTTATTATTGCCGCTTATTCTAATTATGTGCACATAACCTTTGTATAAGTTGTGTCTATGAAAATGTCTGTGAATGCTCCTCACAAGGGTTTTGAAATATTGCAACCTAGTATGAGAATCATCAAGTTGAATCATCGATTCGATTTTCTGCGATAATTATTGGGTAATTTTTCAAAAGGGCGTATAAGCAAGTGACAGTTTCTCTTTAATTACTCTTTCTTTCGATTATTGTGATGTGATTAAGAAGATTTTCTTTGATATCACTATTCTGTTTGAAAATCGAAAGTTTCGGGTATCATTTCATGCAAAGAGTTGAGTGATGAACGTGGAAACCGCTTGGTAATTAATAGAGGCGAAAGTAAACAAAGAGAAACTGTCACTTGCTTATACGCCCTTTTGAAAAATTAACCGAGAATTGTCAACTTGCGATTCTCTCTTGGGAAATTCCACACAGCAACGATCATTATCAGACTGTAAATTTTTTTTAAGGGCGTGAAATACTCAGAGTATGAAGTGGAGCGAAGAAATGTAGAAAAAATCTCTCGCGGTTCATGCATTGAGAGACTAGAGTTCTTGTAGCATCTTCTACCGGATTGAAAATGTTGTATACATTATAGATAGCAATATAGCAGCTTCTGTCAAATTTTCGGCAATCACCAACACTGGCTGGAAGTCCATGTTGATGGAGCTTGTCTGAAAGAACATCAATGTAAACTGAATCAAATGCTTTTCTAATATTTAAAAATACAGATACCATTTGTTATTTTTGAGCAAAAGCAATTTGGATGTCAGACGAAAGTAGTGCAAGGCAATCATTCGTTCCTTTTGTTTCTACGGAAACCAAACTGAGTATCTGACAACAAGCCGTTCCTCTCGACCCAAGTATCGAAGAATAATTTTTTCGAACAATTTTCTGATGCAGGACAACATGACAATGGGTCTATATAAATTGTGATTGGAAGCTGTCTTTCCCGACTTTTGAATGGCGATAGCTTTCACTTGCCTCCAGTCAGGTGGAACAATGTTTTGCTCAAGAAACTTGTTGAACAATTCCAACAAACGTCTTTTTGCGAGGTCGGACAGATTCTTCACCAAGTTGAATTCAATTCGGTCCAATCCAGGAGCATTATTGTTACAAGACAAGAGTGCTATAGAAAATTCCATCATTGAAAAGGGGCTATCAATGATACCATTACTTGGAGGAGATTCCCGAATAATGCTCTGCGTAGGAACAGAATCTGGGCACACTTTCCTAGCAAAGTTAAATATCCATCGGTTCGAGTATTCCTCAATCTTATATCCCACGTTACGATTCCTCATTCGTCTGGACGTGTTCCAAAGAGTGCTCATTGAAGTTTCTCTTGACAAACCTTCGATAAAATGTCTCCAATAGCTACATTTTTTGGCCCGAAGTATGCTCTTTTACTTGTTTTTTAAAACCACGAATTTTTCAAAATTCTGAGGAGTTCCTCCTCCCTGTTTTGAGAAACGTCTTGTAAGCATTTTGTTTTGCGAGTTAACCCCCAATCAAGTCTTGGCATGATGCTTCAACAATTCCACTGCAGGACAGTAATTGCTATCATTTGCGACGGATGATAAATTATCCATCAAATGATACAAACCCTGAGAGGATTTGCCATTGAGCTGATAACTGCTTCAAAAAAGTTTTAGCTATTGGAAGGAATGCCGTTGTGATGGTCTTCAAGGGTTCAGAAATGTTAAATTCTGAGGAAATCCAGTCTACAGTTTCCAAAAACTTCAGTAATCCTGTTGGTGGCTGTGTAGGTGGCTTTTTTATGCTAGTTCCTGAATTGGTTAGTGATTGGTTATGAGACACAATTCTGTTTTTGAATGTGTCTTTTTTGGTTTTTCACGGGAATCTGTTTTTGAAGGTGAAATTTTAGGTGCCTTTTTTTGGTAATTTAGTGGAGGATTTCTTGCTCTTAACTGACCCTTGAGTAGTAACAAACGAAGTTCCTTCAGTATTCTCATCAGAGTCAGATTTCTCTAGCTCTAGATTTGAAAAAGAGTTTTCTGTTTCGAGAGGGGGGAGGGGGGGGGTCATCAATGACAGTTTTAAGCATATCTGCATATGTGCGCTAACACCGTGTTTTAATGAAAGCTTAATTTTGTCTTTGCGCACCTTGCATGCAGCGCATACTGAGAGATCATGATGACTCTCCCCACAATAAACACATTTTTCAATGTCTTTACTGCAAACATTACCCTTGAAGGGCCGTTCACACTTTGCATATTTTGTTTCATTACTATAGTGTCTATAAAATCGAAGGAAACAATTTATTGGGTCTAACACTTTCAAAAAATCATATATTTTCTTCTGTAGTTTGGCATTTTTTTTGTGTAAAATTCAACTTTCTTCATCAACATAGTTCTCATAACTTCTGTTACAATTAAACACCTTTCTTGTAGAGAGATTTATCTTCTGCGTCGAAATTTGCGTTTGTTCCAACGATGTCTCTCCCGTTGGAGTAGAATCTCCTTCTTTGGAGCATGCTTTTGAGGCCTGCAAACAGGTAGTAGTCGCTGGGATCTATATCCGGTGGGTGCGACAAGAATTGAAACCCGATTCATTAAAATACACCACGGTGCTTTGTCTTGGTGAAAAAAACCTTTGTCTTCTTCATTTGGAATCATCTCTCGCTGATTTTGTTCTTCAAATGAGCTTTTTGTCAATGTAATGTTCGTTATTGGAATTCTAACCTTTTCCAAGGTAGTTGATGAACAAAATTTCATCCCGGCTTTCGCTGACTGAAATACCACCTGTTCCCTCCCAATTGGACGATCGTCTTGATTTCGGAGTGTACTGATGGAAACCAGATTTCGTCAGTTGTCATATATCGACGCAAAAAATGGTTTATTTCAGGAAACAGCTTCGAACAGCACTGATATACTGGGGCTATAGTAGTACCTATTTTGGTCGCATTGGACTGCACTCACTGACTTTAATCAACTTGGCTAACGACCGGTTTTACTCCGGAGTGTAGTTATGGATCCAGGTATCGTCCATTGTCATATATCGCCGCTAAAAATCCGATTTATTTCAGACAACAAAACAGCGCTGGAAATCAATGACACGAAATTCATCGTGAACAAATGCGACACATATTTTGACAACAGCTCATAGATAAATGTTCATGTCATGTCGGTTATACCAAGCAATTTAGATTTATGGTTTTCGAAAACGATTTTTTCACTGTTTGCGGTTTAATTACCTTCGGAACCTTCGGCATCTTCAATGTCAGTACAAGCACGTTTAAACTCCACTTACCACCGACAAATGTTTGTTTTTGACGAAGCAGAGCCTCCGTAGTACTCTACAAGCGTCGCTTAAATCACTGTTACTCGTGGACAAAACATCAGAATGTCATGAAATTTTGACAAATGTCTTTTCAATAATAATCATAGGCACAGGCACAGTATTTTGCCGAAACCTACAGTATTATATATGAAAAATTTCACATATATTATTGAGAATATAAGTAATATAAGAGATGCATCATTACGCCACTAGGAGGATAAAAGTAGGATTTTCTATGCATATTTCCGGAGTAACGTGATTTAATTTAGTGTGTAACTTCGTATTTATCCAGGAACACGAAACTTTCTCTTCGTTCTGATAAGAAACGTAACGATTTCCATCGATTGTTTTTCTATTTTCATAGTATTACATGCACACGAAACTACAAAGCTCTTGATAGCTGCGGGAAATTTCACTATTATTTGCAATCCAGTGTCAGAGACAGCGATGAATATTTTATTTTATCGACTTTCACAGCTTTGATGTGGATTTAGTGGAAGTTCCACAACACACTACTTGTAATAAAATTACTACCCTAAGTGTTAGACAGAATGTTTTTATGCCTCCACCTCATGTTGGTTATCATTATCCTTCACAGCTATAAACATTTTATAAATTTAAATCTTTATTCATGTACATATTTGGGACAGAAAATTGAATATAAAGCTACTTTGCAGTACTTTAGTTTTCCATGAACTTCAAAAGCAAAACTAAGCGTCGATTCAAAAATTCAAAATACTTATTCAATGAAGAATCAATGCCTTCAAATTTTGTTCGCATCGGTTTCAACTGATGTCTATTTCTTATTACTATGGATTTACAAGTCATGAAAATTTCATTATTTTTTTCTGTGTTGGAAAAGATTTTGTCTGGCGGACCGTTGGGTTCCCGTTCCTTCTAATTATTTGTTTGCCTTAACATCATACAGTACAACACAATAATTTTAATAGAGAAAGAGAACTGGGCCACGCCATCGGTTCGACCAGGGATTATTGACTACCATGGTAGCCACGGGAACCAAACGGCTACCAGGACCATTTCAGTGACGTCTATCATAGTCTTGTAGTGCATTGCGTTTTGCTATTTATGCTCTTCACGGTAAGTTACAAAATATTTTGTGGTATCAAGTAAATATTAATATCAAGTACTATTTTCGGTCATTTTACTTTGGGTTCATTCTGTATCCAAAGCAATATTATTTCACCGTGGGATATGACAGTCAAAGCTGAACCGGCTGAAGCGGCCAATTTCGGGAAATAGAGTTCAACATACACTCGACGGATATTAAATCAGGTTCCATTGATCCGGATGTGCGAAATTTGGAGTTATTGTTCAGCAATAACTAAATGCAACACACTGGGACGTACCGTGGCTGAAATAATGAAAGTAACCGACACCCCCGCCTCAGCCGTGCCATCGCCGCCTGCGTTTATCAACCGTTCCGGTTCTGTGGGCGGATGTGGTGAAGGGGGTTTCCAAACTTTCCATCTTAGCAAGTATTCATCAGTTTAAATTTTATATGCGCTAAATCGTTTTCCGGTTCCAGCTCGTTCACCGGACACTAAGGCCACACCGTAGTTGGCATTAAGGAAACAATCATGCCGTTGCTCTTCAGCCTCTTCAGAGCTCTTCAGCCGTTCTGGTTCAGTGTGTGGAAGCGGTGAAGAAGCCTTCTAACCAAAGTGGCACTTAGCAGATATGGCAGGTAATAAATTCAAATATCTTCTAGCAAGGTTGAAAAAGTCCGATAACTAGAATGAAAAGTCTGCGGACTTAAATTCTATGAAGAATGATTCATCGCAATACAAATGTTGACCAGTTTCTGCAAAAAACATGATTTTTAGAACACTACAAAAAAGTCAGCAAACAAACGATTATATTATTTTAGAAATCTGCTCATTTACAGACATTTATGCAGATCTGGCATTTCCGTGTGTAGTCTAAAACCACCGTTTGAAACAGGACCGTGACATAGCGCCGGTTACCCGGAGAACCCGCAGATCGCAAAATTACAATATTGCAATTGCTGTTTAACGCTCTGGTTGTTTCAACTAAAATGTTATTGATTTCACTAACAGATCTGTTGATTTTGTCATAACCATTCAGGTAAACGAAATTGCTGTATTCAAATGCTGTCACTTGGCGGAGAATGAAGACCGGACAAAAATCCTCTTCATTTCACCAGAAACGTTTCATATTGAAAATTTTCAATGGCAAATGATCGTCATTTATGTTAGTTATGTAGTGGCCGTTTCACGTAAGTGAAAGTATGCAGAATTATATGAGAGTTAATTGTAAAATAAAGTTGTATATGTACTGATTAGATATTCCTACAGTACAAATATTTTAATTTCACCTGCGAGTAATGTATTTTCGGACAGTTCAGTCAATGGAATTAAAAACGCTTAACTTTTAAAAATTACTGCTAAAGTAAAGTGATAGTATTTGTATTTTCTTGAGAGTGCAACTGTAGCATTAGACTTATCAGCAACATTCTTGAAAACGGAATCAAAAAAGCTGGTGAATACACTCTTTGGAATTTTAATCTTTTGTTGCATTTCTATATCATCTGTGAGTTTAGTGATGAAACTACAAGCAGCAACTTAGGCAGAATTTCGATGTGCAAGCGGTGAACGATTAGCTGCCCCCGAAATGACTAGCAGTACACAATATTTATTGCAATATGCGTCTTAAGTTCAAATAACTGAATAATTAGTTAAAATAACTAAAACATTTTTTTGCTTTCATGCATGGCAGATATGTGATTTCCGTACAATGATTTCTGTACAACGTTTTACACATACAACGATGGGGTGACAGACACGTTTTGCGCACATAATGAATATACAGTGAAACGGAACAACTCAAAACTTAGCTTGAAATAAAACGATGGTTGTTTATTATTTGATGCTCAGAAGAAGGAAATATTGTTTCACGTGTTCACCATTGCTCGCCAATGGCGCTGGTAGCAGTAACACACAGTTGCACAGTACAACTATAAATGACCGTGGTACGGAAATCTCCGTAGTATCATAATGCTCTCGTGATACCACCGTGATTGGGTGTCAGACATGTGATTTCATGGTGTACAGTGATTCCGATATCACATGTCTGTCATAAGCATAAACACCTCATTTCAACGTTTCATTTTCCGCGTAGGGTGTATGCCATTGCTCAACTGTAACGTTTCATTGCTCGTTTGTGGTGCGTGTTTTTGCTGGGTGTAATTGCTAAACTGCCAGCATGATAAATTAGAAATGATAGTTTAGTCAAAACAACAATTGTACCAAATTTTAACCAATCAAATTCAGAAACACAACTAATATTTTCGTTGTTTTGCGATCGCTGACTTTTCCGTGTAGAATCTTTTGGGCCATCAATTGGAATCGTTGGTCTGATCTCGTCATCTCTCCGGTCATTAGGTAGACGTTTCTTGGGCGCGTCGGTTCCGGGACTAATCGAGTAGTCGCCACTACATCAGTTTCAAGTCGTCGAGTCAGTTCACTTTCACATCTCGTCCAAATCAGTCGATAAAACAAAACCACTTACGTTCGGTACGGAAGAAACCAAGTATAGTAATGTGTAGTGAACAATACAACGATCTCGAAAAGAGTGAACCAAACGAACAAAAGCTACTGCCGCTACGAAAGAATACAATTATTGTTGACTTCAGGCAGTGCAACTTTCGACCTTCGATACGAGAACTTGAAAATTTGCTTAAGGAGCAAATGTATCTTGGCCTTAAACGTGTGCATTTACTTCAATGAAATATCAGAATCAGGAATCAGAACAAATTGGCTCAAATGGCACGTTCCCCTTGATATCAATGAAATAAGACAAACATCCAGTTTTTAAAGAGTTGGATGCAATTCAATTCGCAAAAGACAATAACAATGTGGAGCACGAGAAGATTAAGTACAACATTCCAGTATATATGGAAGATAGTGCTATAGAAGTGCGTGTGCATCTTCCCTCAAGCGTCATCGATCCTTATATTCGCAAAACGATGTCCCAATATTGAGAGATTCTCTCTACCGCAGTGCTTGGAAAACGAATGAACCGAATTAGAGTGAATATCCTTCATACGCTTCTTGGTTCATGAATGTACTAGCAACTGAACCATTCATCATCCACTTCTGGTCTGATGGATTTGGTTCACATTTGTTTGTGCTTGTGAATTAACGCACTACTGGACGTGGAAGGTGAGCGTATAGAAGTGGTATTAGTTGCTCATTCTCTTTCACATTACAAGGCGAAGCTACGAGCGAATATCGTTCGTTCTGCATCGTAAGCAGCCACGGCGTGGAGAACGAATGAACCTCAATATGAAAAGCTCTTTTTTGTTTCCCTTTCACATTCGGTGTATATTGATCAAACTTCGCTCGCATTCGCACTTTTGTTTGAGCTTTAATAGTGTCAGGATTGTTGTTATGGCTATGGCTACAAAAAGCAAAAATCGTTCCTCAAAGGGACCAACATTGAAGTAAAAAGTGCTCAGTATGATAAGAGAGCTAATGAGAGATTATAAATAATATCAATCCCACTGCCGCTAATCTTAGTTTTAAGTACTGCTAAATGTTCATACGGCAGATAAATTATTTTTAATTCTGATTCATGAATGTCCACCAGTGCTTGCAAGTGCTTGGTGCTTGCTTTAAACAGCACACGCATTGAAGCAAACCGTATTGCGCAACATTATCGATCAAGCTAATCTTCTTCCGAAATGAGAGAAATATGCTTCAGTGCAGTGCCCATTCATTACGAAACTTTCCTTATTCCGTACACTTGAAGGAACACAAGCTCTAACTGACTCAAAAACATGAATTATAGTAACTGGTAGTGAAAGATGACGTGGAAAGTCTATTCTACAGCAGCGTGAAACCTTCTAAATTTAACTTTTTTATGCTTAAATACTTTAATGATATAAATTATTTTTACATTCAAATTCAACAGTATTCTTTGATGATGAATGGTTCACCAGCGATAGTGTGCTTGAATCACTTATACTACCGATGAATTATTTGAACGAATTGCCTATATTTGAGAGAAAAGAGAATACTGCATACTCTTTTTCAGACAGGTTCAATAGTATTAAACGTAATACGGCACGCTCGTCGGCAAGTATGTATGGAATGGTTCGTTCTCCAATCTGTTCGCTCGTGTATATTTCCTGCATCGAAGCCGGTAACTCAGTCTGTTGGTATGAGTGCTGTAGCTGCGCTGAACCGTTTTGTTGCAAGTCACTCGCATTGATGAATGAATGGTGAAAGCTCTGCTCTACCGAAAAAGAAAAGTGGAAGAACTTTTTCCCCGGTATTCCAAATGGCGTACGTTTGTTACGCATGCGCTTGAGGAGGCCTATATCTTCTTATGTGACATTCGGTCAGGATACAAGAATACCGTGCAAATCACTTGTTACCTATGACAATCAGATGGCCACATGTCAATATTGCCTAAAAGCTGTTCACTACGGTAAGCAATGTGATAAACTGGACAAGAAGACGACTACAGCAAAGGATAACGGTGCTTCCTTCACACGAACCCCAAAAAACCGCAGTACACCTGTGACAGTCACCAACAACAATGAAGCAAACGAAACCATCCAACGTATCCCCTATAGAACAAAACCAGCTGCAGTTAACAACTTACCCTCCAACCAACCAGCAACTGCAACCAATGTACAACAAGGCGCATCTACAACAACTAGCAACGAACTCAAGACTGCGAACAATAAGGAAAACGAAAAGAAGACGGAAACCAACAACAAAACCTGCGATGCGGCAATGGATGACGAAACGAGCCCCGAACAAAGTGCCTCTCAATCCTCGCAGGAGGGAAATGGAAGCTCCTCTTCCACTAGAAAATAGGCTGATAATGAGATCCAATACAAAAAAAATTGATTAGAAAAATCGGCTCAATCGACCACGTAAAGCTTGTACGCAAATAGGCGTAAATAAAAATATTTTTTATATAAAAAAAAATCGTCAAGGCACCAGTGAACCGTGAGTCATGCTCCAATAGTAAAATAACTAAAATGGTAGTTGTTTTTCTGAATTTGATTTGCTAAAATATGATTCAACTAATCGATTGTTATTTTTCCTAAATTAAACTCATTTTTGTTCATTATGCTGGCATCTTAGCAACGACACACACGGGTAATGAAACGTTACAGTTGAGCAATGACATACACCCCAAACGAAAAATGAAACGTTTCAATGAGGTGTCTTTGTTCAACTGAGCAATGACACACTCCCAGAAAAGTTACCCGTTAATGGATGAAAGCAAAAGGTATTTCAGTTGTTTCAACCAATTATTCAGTTTTGCCTATTTCTATATAGAAAGGTAATGCAATCACAGTGAAACCCGACTTTTGAACCGGGGCCCGGAGGGCCCAGTGTCGTATACCATTCGACTCAGTTCGTCGAGTACGCAAAATGTCTGTGTGTGTATGTAAGTATGTATGTATGTATGTGTGTGTGTGTGTGTGTTTTTTTGCACTAACTTTTCTCGGAGATGGCTGAACCGATTTTCACACACTCAGATTCAAATGAAAGGTCTTGTGGTGTCATACAAAATTTCTGGAAAATTTTTTGATCCGGCTTCCTGTTCCGGAGTTATGGGGTAAAACGTGCAAGAAATGAAAATATGTGTTCTAACTTTTCTCATAGATGGCGCGATCGATTTTCACAAACTACGTCGTAGTTCCTGAATTTCATCCGGATTCAAACTACGGATTCGGAAATATAGGGTAAAGTGTGTTAAAAATTTTATACCATCACTGAAAAGGGCGAAAACCAGTAAAAAATTTTTAAATCGACCTCAAATCTTCTCCAATTGATAATTTTTATTAGTAGACGATCAAACAAACCAATTTCGGTTATTTTTCTAAGAATCGAAGAAAATTATTTTGAAGAATGCCTATGAATACATAAATGTATGATAGTATGATTGACATGAGAAAGGCATCATTACACCACTAGGTAGATAAAAAGAGGTTTTTTTTTTAAATTGAAATACCTCTTGCAATAAATGGTTTTTTATATTTTGGCTCATCGAAATTTGTCGCAAAATAATGAGATTGAATACAATTCATTTGGGAGACTGAAAATTGGAATTAGGATAACTTTTTTTCGCATCATGACAATTTTTGCTTTAAAATGGTGCATGCATGAGAAATGTATAGCAAAAAATTTCGAATAATTCTAACGAAAGTTTTCCTTAATATGGTCACAATGTAATTCTGGTTGGATACAACCAATGTTCTTGTTTGAAACAATGAACATCTGTTCGCAACAACCGGATTTTAACAAGCACCCAGAAAAAATATTATGAATTTTACAGGTGACATAATTCTACAAACGATACGATTCATAATTACTTAACTTTTCAAATGACCCAATACACCACTCATACAGAAGATCGAGTGTAATTTACACTCTGCTACCAAGTGCCGCTGTATAGATTTATATGTATCTATTATTCATCAAGCTGATATGTGCTTCTATGGTTCAGTCCATTAATTGACGTGCTTTGCGATCTAATGTTTCTCGGTTCAAGTTGCGTTGTTGTTATTGATCTTTTGTTTTTATTCAATTCGATTTCAAACCATGTAATTTTAAAATCACACAATTTTACATGCTGTTGAATATAAATTTGTGTGAAATACAATGCTTCATTTTTGTGAATCTTATAAAATGTAAAATCACAAGATTTTTTCGTGCTGTGCATATTTCGTTTGAACCTACAATGTTTTGGTTAAAAACACCACATCGCGGTTTAAAAAAAAATTCGTTTGTATAATGTCATTTACATGAAACGACAAGTATGTATCCGACATAAATGACGTTCAATTGCCAGTTGAAAATTTTAACATAAAACCATTCTGGTGATATGTTTTTTGAATATTTCAATCATCTCAACACGAAACGTTTCTGTTTTTTTGCGTTTTTGCTGTCTTTGTTCTCAGCCAACTGACCGCATTCGGAACAACAATTTTGTTTACCTAGACGGTTATGGCAAAATCAAAAGATATGTTAGTTAAATCAATAACTCTAAGTTGAAACAACCAGAGCGTGAAACAACAATTGTATTGTAATTTTGTGATCTGAGGGTTTTCCGTGCATGCACGGAGAAATGCCAGCGATCGCAAAACAATTAAAATGTTAGTTGTTCTTCTGAATTTGATTGGTTAATTTTAGTACAACTATATGATTGTTGTTTAACTAAACTGTCATTTTGGATTTATCGTGCTGGCAGTTTAACGCTGACATCCAGCAAAGACACGCCCTACAAACGAGCAATGAAACGTTACAGTTGAGCAATGACATACACCCCAAACGAAAAATGAAACATACTAAAAACTGTAGTATTTACTACAAGTTTTCGGTAGGTAGCTCTAGAGGTTGCTACAGAAATTTCTTGCTTTTTGCATGCAAGTAATTTGCTTAAATTCGGAAGTAGCATCAACAACATGTTCGAACTTGTTTTTTATTCATACCAAACCGCTACTCTGTGGACTTTGTTTTTGAGAAGATACTACAAACAACAGACTTTACTACATTTTATTCATATGGCCCAATGGATTATAATTCCGAAGTTGGAATTCACCAGCAAAACTTTCACAGGGCATTAAGAAATTTTTACTCCACTTGCAAAATGGCTCACTGGCAGAGCATTTCCAATTCCGTTTTTAAGAATGTAGCTGATATGCCTAATGATAGAGTTGCACTTTCAAGAAACTACAAATACTATCGCTTCACTTCAGCAGAAATTTTTAAGCATTAAACGTAGTTAATTACATGGACATGAACTGTCTGAGAATACATAACTCGCAGATGAAATTAAAACATTTATACGGTACGAATATCTATTCGGTTCATCTCCATACTTTCACTTACATGAAATGGTTACTACGTAACTCACATAAATGACGCTCAATTGCCTTTGAAAATTTTCAACATGGAAGATTTCTGGTAAAATGGAGAGGATTTTTGTTTGCGTTTTGCTGTCTTCATTCTCAGCCAAGTAGCAGCATTCGAATATATCTATTTCGTTTACCAGAATAGTTATGACAAAGTGAAGTGAAATCAATAACATTTTAGTTGAAACAATCAGAGCGTGAAACAACAATTGCAATATTGTAATTTTGTGATCTGGGGGTTCTTCGTGCATGGAGACTAAATATTGCTTCAGATAGAATTGGAACAAAGACAATTGCCTGTATTTCAGTTATTTATTATTGAATTCAAGATCTTTTTTTATACAAATGTAGCGTTTCCTTCATACTTTTAAGAAAAAATACGGATAAAATTATTCGTCACAGTTTCGAAGGAATTCTCGATTTTTTCCTGTAACACGGCTCATTAAGCGGCGCACACCTTCTTCGTCAATCGTTTTAGCTATCTTATTCCACCAGGTCGTCATCTGATTGATGGTTTTGTCAACCTTTCCCTTCGCCTTGAGTCTCCTCTTCATGATTGCCCAGTATTTCTCCATAGAGCGGAACTGGGGGCAGTTGGGTGGGTTAAGGTTTTTCGGAACAAACTGGACCCCTTTCTCGGCATACCGGCATTGTTTACAAAGTACAGTCGATTTGAGGAATGTCAAAAATCATACGTGAAGCTGACAAAATTCCCGACACGTGGGCGCCAAGAACTTCCAAATCCGTCCACCAGGAGCGCCACAATATGAGCAAAAGTTTGTTCCAATTCTAAATAAAGCAAGCTTTAGATGAGTATCGGAATTGCCGGTTTCGGAAGAATTCCTTTCGTCAGTGTAGGAGGCTAGATTCATCGTCGGGAACTAGCCGAGTAGTCGCCACAGCACCGTTTTCGAGAAGTAAGTAGCCAAGAAGCCATCCTCTTACTGGGATTGCTGAATCAATCGCGGCACTTACCCGGATGTTCTTTATGATTTAGTAGAAGTTTCGGTTTCGGTAGAACCTTCGTCGGGGAGCTCTCTGTCGAATTAGTCTAGATCCTTCCTTGTGCTTTGAATGATAGGACCGTGACGCAACATTGCAATTGACTACGATCGTCGGAGCACCAGTAAACCGGAAGCCATCGTTCAGCCGGATTACAGGACCGACTTCAGCATCCAACTCGTTGAACCCATGGATGATAACGAAGACTGGTACTACGCAAAAGTTATATCGTTTAATATCGTTTAGACTACGCAGAAGTTCATGAGCACAGCATCCCTCGAAGTATTGAGCATCATTTAGTTCCAGGAAGAACGAGGCATCGAATTTAAGGTATTTTAGTGGATAAGACATAGTAGTCAGCTCTATCCACAGATTCATACCGGAGCACGTGAAGTGGATTAGTGCATGGAGTATTTCACCTTCAAATTAAGTAAAAACACAAACAGACGATCTCGGTGTACTGATTCAAATGGCACGGCACCTTTTTCATGAGAACCTTTCGTTTGAAGACGGAACTAGTTTTATCTTTAAAAATTACTTTCAAGTTCATGTTACTAAAAATCACAGTCACTGAACCCATGGTTGAAGAGCATTGCGAGATTCATACTAGTCCTAGTGGTTCTAGTGGCTAGCATCTGCTTCGTATTTAGTAACGATCGAACCCAATGAAATACGATCACTCCATTCGCGCTCAGGGTGGGACCAGCAAACTGCCACACAACCCGTCCATAAAACGGTGCAATTTTACAACTAAATCAACCGCTGTTTAATAGGTGCACACTCACCCCCGAGAGCATCGGAAATCACGCGCAATCAATCGCCGGCCGGGGACGGTGCTCTGCAGATCCAGTGCGCCAGGAAGAAAAAAGAAGTTGTACAACTTTACAGCACCAATAACTTCCCGATCGGATCGCGAAGGTGATCCGTTGGGACATGGGAACCGTCCCATCCAATCACCGAACGGGGCTCGAAGGAGTAAGTAAACGCATAAACTGATTGCCCATTAAAATCAATCAAAATGAAAAATTGCAAATAAAGCATTAAATTTTATTTTAATGACCGCGCAAACCGTCAATGATGACGATCATCACCGCGAGTATAAACTTAAGCTTTTGCTGCTTGCAGCAACGAGATAATTAGTTGGGCCGCCAAACCGACCCAAAACCATTGAATCCGACCGACCAACCGGCCAACGAGCGAGTCACTCGAGCTCGAACAACCTCGTAGTCTCGCTGGAACCAGAAAAAAGAACAAAAACATCCAAATTTCACAACCGACAGTGTCAGTGTTTGCCTTGCAATAAAGATTGATTGATGTTGATGGTAATTTGGGGTCGTACTGCTGCAACCAACGACCGATGGAGGTGCCACGAACATAAAAACAACACGCCGAAGATTCACTCTGTTCGCAACAACTTTCCGTTCCATGATCTGCGGACAGACTTCGAACCTACTCGGACGGACGGATCGATCGGAAATTCGTTTGGCAGGACTTGCTGAAATCCTGACTGGATAAATGAACTGTTTGATGGTGCGAGTCATAAATTGTCACTCATTACACCTTGAGTTGCGTTTCATTGTGAAAAGGAATGATTAATGGTTCGGTTGTTTTAATCACGCGTCCCGTTTCATCGGTTGAACTCGCAATTTTGATGTTCCGATAGGAAGCGACTTCTCATGGAATCGTCGGCGGGTGTACGATCCTAAGATCCAAAATAGAGCCATCACCATAAAACGTCACCCGAAAAGGAATTTCGATATGATTTCATTCCCGCCGCAATATGCCACTACCCCCTTTCGGATGGAGATTTTCGACGAGCTGAATGGCCATATTCTAGTCTGCTATTATGTTTGAGCGAGCGAGCGCGGGCGGTCGGTTCGAATCTTTGATCATAATTTAATTTCTCACTCCCGACGCCACTCCGTTCTTCGGGTTCTTTTTGATTTCTTCGCACACTTCGGTACCGACCGACCAGCTTGTAGATATAATCGAAAGGCAGTTCGAAGGCGACAGTAAAATCTGAAAACCCGAGGACAAACAGGAATATCCATTATATTAAGTGTGAATGGGACGACGGCTGCGACGGCGAAGATAACGAGCGGATTAGGGGTCATGGCGTTCGGCGCAGATCGGTCCCAAACAAATGTCCACTAATTCGGTGAATAAATTTGGGAATAATATGCAGCCGTACCTGTGGCAGCCGCGAGGAAAATTGGCGAAAATTTGCATAATTAAGTCGTTGTCGATTTATTTTCATATTGGTTTTTGTGGCGTGATTTGGGTTGATTGGGAAATTTCAACGCAGACTGCCGGACGAGTTTGGGTCCCGGGTCCGAGCAGCCCCTCGCGAAGACAATACTGAGGAACATATTGGGTCGTTAGAGCGTTACGAGGCGTTGATCTCGAGATTAAAATATGTTCCAGTTCCGATTAATCTTGATGGGGGAAGGAGGAGCGAAAGAGCGAAGTCCGCAAACGGAACTTGTGTTGAGCAAATTTCTTGGGGTGTATGTTGACAGTTCGCCAATCCGCCAACGACAAGAACCTGTTGGCAAATTTATAACAGTTTCCACAAATTGTCCAGGTAAAATGGGATGCAGAATTTATAATTATCCTCACTAATACAATCGGGTTCGGCAAAAAAGTCTCGCTAATACTGTCGAGTTCGGCAGAAAGGCAAGGCTATTTGTAAAGACTCAGTTGCTCCAACTACAGTACATGAATTAGATACCATTAACCTAACCTAGCGAATGTAACTTATTGAAATTTCAGAATATACTACAATTGTTTTAGAATTTTTATTCACGTTAGATATGTTCGGACAGATTTTTAAACATATTGTGCAACGTATTTTTGTATCTATTAATCTCTATTAATCTTTGTAGAACAACTTTGAGTGCCTCTGGAACAACTGTGCAGCAGATTACCAACTAGTCGAGGTTGCACTAGCAGTTATAGAAGTTTCGAAAATGTCAATCAATTAAAAAACATCAAATGGCTGTCGCAATTGTATAGAACAATGTATATGCCGAAATGGTTATAAATCTTCTGCGGAAGAAGATATTCGAGCTATATGATGCACCCCTCAAGGCCGGATGAAGACAACCTTGCTGTCAAAAATATGTTTCTGCTGAGTCTGTATATTATTTAGCTAATACAAATCATTACGTTTTATGAACCCATTTTACGCAAAATACTATTACGATCTATGCCGTAATGGAAAATTTAAAAAAAATCTTTTCTAGATTTTTCAGGTTCATTAAAATATCAGTCAGATCAAAATGGTCTGAAAATTTGTAAGAATGTTTGAAAATAATCTTATGCATATACTTATAGAGAAACATTCCGACGATTATCAATAAAACAGAATGGTCTGTTATTTTTGAAGAATTCGATGCAGAACCATTAAAACACATTTATTCGAAGACGCTTGGATATTTCAGGCATACAAATACATTGGATGTAAGGTATCGGTCGAGTAACGGCTAGGATGTAGACCATGTTCGATGTACGTTGCTACTATGTCTGTTTCGCGTTTCAGAGTGACTAAAACAAGATCAGAGTGGCGAAATGGTAGCGCGTATGCACGGAATGCATAAGAACGCAGGTTCGAGTCCTGTCTCTGAGCGTATCTTTTAAAAAAAAAATCATCTTTTCTGTTGTTCATCTTTCACTTGGCTTCTCCAATTTCCGCTCAGTCATTACAAAAACTGATACAAATACATGTTTCTCCATAGAAACTACAAGGATCAGCCCTATGGGGTTGTTCGAGACATTGATGTGGAACAAGGCAACCAAAATTTCGAATGATCTACAATCAAACAGTTCAATCAATCGTCACGCATTTGAATCCGCAAATGCACGAGAGTCTGCTTAGATTGATCTTGATTATGAACCAATTAAAGCTTCAAATCGTTTTATGGCACTTTTTGTCTTGCTGTCTAGCAACAACCTACTTCTAGCATGCTACGCGTAGGACTGAAACGTTAGCTTTTTTATATTTTGCATAAATATCTGTTTATTAATCTTATTTTTGTGTATTACATCAACATTTTACAGTACAAGTGTTTTAACCCTTTGGGCCTTTAATCTTTGTTGTTCATACGATTCGTTATTAATAATAGGTGTTTTAGTTACTCTTGTTTTACATACTAATGTTTAATCATAATATTTATTTTGATTATTTATAAAATATCTACCTACTTATAACTATCCCTAACCTAATACGTACAAATTTTGAATTATTTGTATTTCAGAGATTGAGTACCTCTCTCTTTAAATTTCGTGCAGTATTGTTCGAATTTTTGTTCTAGTATATCCAGGGAGGCCATCTCATGTACTTCACTAGTCCTTGTCCAAGGCGGTAATTTTAGAATCATCTTTAAGATCTTACTTTGAATGCGCTGAAGCCTAAGTTTGTGTGTTCGTGCACAGCCCCGCCAAACAGGGACTGCGTATTCAATTGCGGGGTAGATTATTTGTGTATATACAGCCATCTTGTTCTTCAGGCACAGTTTAGATGTTCTACAAATCAGCGGATACAGAGACCTAATGAGTATGCTGCATTTTTGAGCGATTTTGTCAACATGTGACCTGAATATCAGATGTCTGTCAAAGGTGAGTCCTAGATAGACAACTTCATCGGACCATTGAATGACTTCATCACCGAATCGTATTCGGTATTCGTCTGATGGAACAAGTTTTGGAGATTTCGAATGTGGAAACAAGATGACCTGAGTTTTCACTGCATTGATCACAATTTTCCAGCTTGTAAAATACTCCGTTAAAGCGTCCAGACCTGTCTGTAGTTTATTCTTCAGAGCATTAATGACACAACCCTTGTAAAGAATGGCAGTATAATCAGCAAATTGTGACAGAACACCACCACCCGTAAGAGGTGGGATGTCTGATGTAAAAATGTTGTATAGAATTGGACCTAGGATACTTCCTTGGAGTACACCAGCAGGAATAGTAAATCTTTCTGAAAGTGCATTATTCAGAGAAACCTGGAATACTCTATCTGCAAGATAATTTTTGATAATTTTAATTAGATACATGGGAAAATTATACCGATGCAGTTTAAACACCAGGCCATCGTGCCACACATCATCGAATGCCTTTTCAATATCCAATATTGCCATGGCAGTCGTTTTGGACACTGATTTGTTTTGCTGGATGACGTTGTTAACTTTTGTGAGTTGGTGGATGGTGGATCTTCCTTTCCGGAACCCAAACTGTTCTTCCAGTAATATATCCTGTTCATCTGCGAAAGCAAGAATTCGCCTTTGTATTGACTTTTCAAACAGCTTGGATAGGGCAGAGAGTAAGCTAATGGGCCGATAGTTCTTGGAAAAGGAAGGATCTTTCCCCGGTTTCAAAACTGGGATAACTTTAGCTAACCTCCACTTTGACGGGAAGTAACCAAGCTCCCAGCACCTGTTAAAAAGTTTAGCTAAGAAGACAAATGAGCGAATACTCAAATGTTTCAGCTCAATGTTGAATGTGTTGTCGAAACCGGGGGCCTTCATATTTTTGGATTTTTTCTCAATAGCCATCAGCTCATTCGCAGTGACTCTACTTTCCTCCGGAACCAAGCTGTCTGATTGGTCAACCTCAGCTACGCTATCAGCAACGACTCTTTTATGTGGACTAACAATGTTGAGTCCTAAATTGTGACAACACACAAACTGCTGGCCTAGCGCATTTACCTTCTCTACTGGTGTGATTAAAGGTATTCCTTCAGCTGCGTCCTGGGGTGACATCAGAGGAGGAATAGGCTTCGGTTTTTTCTTAAGCACCTTCGTTAAGGACCAGAAGGGCTTTGAATGTGGAAGAATTCCTCGAAGCTTTTGCTGGAAGTTCCTGTGGCGAAGCTCAGATATCCTTTCCTGGATTATCCTAGTTAAGTTGTTATAAGAAGTCTTCTTATCTAGGATACCAGTTCGTTGATACTGCATACTGAAGTCGGATGAGTTTCTTGGTGACACTGTCGATTTGAAGAGAGGAACTCGGCATATATTGTACTGGAACCGTCCTATCACGAGCGACTGTGATTGAATGCTGGAAGGAAGATAGGGCTGTATCGATTTCCATCGGGGAATCTAGTGGCAAATCGATATTAATAAGTTGGTCGGCGATTTGTTGAAATTGGACCCAATCGGTGCGATAATAGTTCCTCCGAGGCCTCTGTTTCTGGAAAAGATTCCAACGTCAATATTACTGGAAAGTGGTCGGAAGAGAGCTCGTTGAAGACAACCGGAGAGCTGTCTATGGCGATGTTACTGATAAATATATCCAAAATGGAATGAACTCCCGATCTGGAAAGTCGCGTTGGTTGATCCGGAGCGAGGATGTTGTACTGTCCAGCTTCGTAATCTTCGGCAAGTACGAATCCGTTTCGATTCTGTCTTCTGTTTCCCCACAGCGCATGCCGTGCGTTCAGGTCCCCAGCAATGATGAATTTGTTCTGTCGTCGAGTGAGCATAGCCAGATCTCGCTTCAATGATGCACACGTACCATCTCGAAGATTTGTTTGTTTGGGGCAGTACGCTGCAATGACGATGATGGGTCCCATCGTCGTTGTAATCTCATTTCCGATGGCTTCTATGAGTTGCAATTTAAAGGCTGACAGAAGCCTGTGCTGAATGGATCGTTTAACGGCAATGGCAGCGCCCCCTCCTCTGGTAGTTGTCCTGTCGAACCTGTGAATCCTGTAATTGGAAATAAAAATAGAAATTTCAGGTTTAAGATGAGTTTCAGTTAAAATAGCAATATCGGCATTCTTCACTTGAAGAAAGTCGGATAACTCAGCAGTTTTGCTCCTGAGTGAGCAAGCATTCCAATTTACTACAACCAACTCATTATATTGCATATTCGATGATGAATTTGCCTAAGGCGTTGATTTGATCCAACCGCGTTCTGCAGTTTAGTAGTTTTGTTGTCATTGTTTCAAAAATGACGATCAGTTGTTCAGCAGAGAATAAGTCACCAGAGTCATCCTTTGCTTGTGGTTGATTATTGCCCCATCCAGGAGGGCGTTTTGAGGAAGATTCTTTTTGTGATCCAGCGGCTGAATCTTTTGGATTGCTGCGAGGAAGTGGCGGCAAATTCGGAATATCCCTTTTCGGTGGGAGCCGTGGGAAATTAATTTCATCCTTCTGTGGAGCATTCTTGCGCGTTGATTGTTTACGGGACGCCTGTTGTCGAATTTTTGTGAACTCAGCACGTTTGGAACACGATTTGCTAGTAGATGGACGGTCGCCATCAATAATATGAGGAGTTGGAGCCCCGTTGGACTAGTTTTACTGCAGAATTTTTGAAGTTTTTTCCACATATTTGTTTAAACTAACAATACATACCTGCACAATACTTCTACTTCACGTAGAATAACAACAAATTTTAATTCTATGTAAAGGTAACACTTATTTTCACACTATTTTTGCAAGAGAAAAAACAACAACAAACCGTTCTAGCAAATTGAACGAATATTTCGTGCAATATGTCGTTCAACAAGCACTCAAAGACCAACAAAATTGAACGGTCTGCTGAGAGGGGTTCTATTTTTTGCATTTTTTAAACACGAGTAAAACGCTGCTAGGGCTGCTATTTTTTTTTGTTCAAATTTCCAGATTTAAATTTTAAAAGTGACATAAATTATGCTTCTAGAACTGGAACACTCCTGAACATGCTTTAAGTAAAGGGTGATTTTTTAAGAGCTTGAGAACTTTTTTAAACAATAAAACGCATAAAATTTGCAAAATCTCATCGGTTCTTTATTTTAAACGTTAGATTGGTACATGACATTTACTTTTTGAAGATAATTTCATTTAAATGTTGACCGCGGCTGCGTCTTAGGTGGTCCATTCGGAAAGTCCAATTTTGGGCAACTTTTTCGAGCATTTCGGCCGGAATAGCCCGAATTTCTTCGGAAATGTTGTCTTCCAAAGCTGGAATAGTTACTGGCTTATTTCTGTAGACTTTAGACTTGACGTAGCCCCACAAAAAATAGTCTAAAGGCGTCAAATCGCATGATCTTGGTGGCCAACTTACCGGTCCATTTCTTGAGATGAATTGTTCTCCGAAGTTTTCCCTCAAAATGGCCATAGAATCGCGAGCTGTGTGGCATGTAGCGCCATCTTGTTGAAACCACATGTCAACCAAGTTCAGTTCTTCCATTTTTGGCAACAAAAAGTTTGTTAGCATCGAACGATAGCGATCGCCATTCACTGTAACGTTGCGTCCAACAGCATCTTTGAAAAAATACGGTCCAATGATTCCACCAGCGTACAAACCACACCAAACAGTGCATTTTTCGGGATGCATGGGCAGTTCTTGAACGGCTTCTGGTTGCTCTTCACTCCAAATGCGGCAATTTTGCTTATTTACGTAGCCATTCAACCAGAAATGAGCCTCATCGCTGAACAAAATTTGTCGATAAAAAAGCGGATTTTCCGAATGGACCACCTAAGACGCAGCCGCGGTCAACATTTAAATGAAATTATCTTCAAAAAGTAAATGTCATGTACCAATCTAACGTTTAAAATAAAGAACCGATGAGATTTTGCAAATTTTATGCGTTTTATTGTTTAAAAAAGTTCTCAAGCTCTTAAAAAATCACCCTGTATTATGACGAATGATTGAATTGTTTTCAGAGCTTGTATTGTGAACGAAGCAACAACAAACAATATCCACTGTGAACACTTTGTTTGACATTGCTGTATGAGAGACCTACATGAGAGAGAAACTGGTTGCGTGAGAGTATATGCTACTGAGCAGACCAGTTCTCTTGCTTGCAGGGTTGCCACATATACAGATTAATCTGCATTTTACAGATTTTTCAGATAATTATGTGACCAAGATTCTGTATATGCAGATAACAGATTTTTGGCAAAAAATACAGATTTGTACAGATTTTTGATAGCGCGGATTAAAAATTGAATATAGATGAAGTTAAAATATATTAAATGACGGTATTGATTATTATTTCAAAGTGAATACATTATCCTGATTGTGAGTTAATTCTAAAAAGATGATAAAACTAAATATAAAAGAGTATGTTAAGGACAGTAAACACATATGTTCTATCTGCCAATAAAGATTTGTTTATGCTTACATTTATTTATAACTAGTGTAACGTGGTTGCTTATGCTTTCAAAAATTGCTTCTGATAAGATAAAAAGATGATGGCCTCGGCCATAACGTAAGGTAGTAAAGAAGAAAGATTGCCAAATGATCAATCAGATTAAGTTTCAATTTCAGATTGGATTTTGAAAGTTTTTCGTCAAATCATTATTTCGAAAGGCTCCAACGCAAAAACAACTTCCAGCGTTTTTTCAACTACAAAATCATAAAATTCAGACTAAGAAAAGTTCTGGTTTCTAAAGACTTTTTCATTCCTTTGTGCTTCGATTTCTTTTCACTTCTATATACAGATTTTCAATACAGGTTTTTGAGCTCCCGATACAGATTTACAGATTTTTCTTCATAAAAAAATTTAATTTAATTCGCATTAACTATTTTAGTCGCCAACTGGTCACCGTAACAAAATGTTACAATGAAAAAGTGACACACTATAAGACTAATGTCGTTTTCGCTTGATGCCAAACCTAACCCAGTTTCCACCCTAACTGCTGTCAAACCGTTTGTTTGAAGCTAGTTTAGAACCTAGTTTTAACGTTGTTGAACTGAAAATCGAGTCAGTTTCGAACCTGGTTGTTATATCAGGTTTGCTCAAACCCCCGTTGCTAAGTGCGAAATCAACACAGTTTTGTGAAAAGTGTTTGTTTGATGAAACTACCCTGGGTCAGTTTTCTCAAGCGAAAACGACATAAATTAAGTAATGATTTCATATCGGTTACCGTATTCGTTGTGATGCAACAAAGAAATACATTTAGAGTGTCGGTTGAAAGCTTCCGTACATTATCCCTGACAATAATATTAATTCAATAAGTAAAGTAAGTAGAAAACTCCTTCAGTTTAAAAAATTGGCTATAGTTAAATCTGCGCTTATACTCAAATTTTTTGATGGTACATGTGCGAATCAAACTTGTTTCGTTTTGAAAAGTACATTCTCACTACCAGAGAGAATATTTCTACACTTTGTAAGTGCTGCTTTGCACACGTGACCCAACTAGCTCAATTTTTTATAATCTCAGGGTCGGCTACCGTTTAAGGGAGGACTCGATCAACCCGAAACTTACCGGTTAACAAAGCGAACTTATGGAGAAATGACTCTGAAAATGCGTTCTGACTCTGAAAATGCGTTCTGACTCTGAATAAAAAAATATATTTTTACAATAGGTTCGTTTATTGATGGATTCCAAAATTTCTGTACGGCGGTGTACGATGAACGGTGGGGCCCATTGATGAACGATGAAGAGAGAAAGGAGAATGGTATACCTGGGAAATTTTCGACGACGTGCGTGGCGGACAACAGGTGGCGTTACTTCTGGTGTTCACTGTTGGTCGACGTGGTCTGCAATTCCGACGGATAACCGTCCCAGCTGCTTGGAGATGTCTGCCGATCTGTCCAGGCGGCTAAACGAGGGACGCCGGCCTTCCGATAACTGCACTCGTAGGGTAAACGGGTTTTAACGTGCACTTTCACCGGCCCGCCGGTCAATGGTTTCACCGACACTTGTGTTGTAGGTGTTCCGGTGGATGAAAGCCGGAACAACTTATATGGCACAATCGAACTTTTGGCGGCTTTATTTCCACGCCGCGTTGAGCTTACTGAACTTTTATCGAAAATAAAGGACTCAACAGAAAACGTCCTATGCCACTCAAGATCACTTATCGAATGCCTTCATGATCCTCCGTCCAACTGTTTGCCATCCTCACTTCTCTCTTTCTCTCTCTTTCTCTCACTCGTTATCCGGATACAGTAGTGTTGTGGAGTAAAAATTCCCAAAAAGTGGTATAATTTTAGCTGTACTCCCGGTTCTCGAATATATTAGTATTTTAGCTATTAGTGCGGTCTTTTTGCCGTCTTTTGCCGTTGCGGTGTTTCCGGTACATAGTGGTTCTATATTTTTTTGTGCTATCGTTTGAGAAGTACAGCTGCGTTGATAAACAATGATTCTTGAATACCAAAAGGGAAATCAAGCTAAGCCCCAACACCTGGTATGGATGTTCCGGGGTGGACGCAAAAGGTCTCTTTTAGGTTTACCTGCACCATATGTTAAGCAGTGGGTCCGTAATTTCTCTATCGATAGCGTTTACAAACTTTTTTTTCTAATTCTTTTTGGTTTGTGCGTAGTTATGGGGTAAATATTTAATAGTGTTAGTACTTTTACTTAAAAACTATGTTAAATAAAAATACAAATTTTGATTTCAACAAAAATTAATAAAGCTAATGACAGTCTTTACAGAGCCAGAATAACAAAAAAAAACAAAATTTAATTAACTTAGGTACTAAATCTTAAATACTAAAAAAAAGCATTACTAGACATTTCTCCAATGTTAAACGTTCCAAAGGAACGGTAACAACTTTGTCACGGCAGTGTATGCATGGAAAAACTTATTCCAATGGCTACCATTATGACCAGGGAATGAAATATTCAATAAAATTGAAAAAAAGTGCAATTTTTGATTATTGCGATTGGTCAACTGTTTTAACTTTGGTATATGAAAAATTGATATTATTCACAAAAAAGTTCTAATTGAACATATTTCGACTTTTTAGCTGTAAATTTCATATGACGGGAATAATAAAAATATAAATATTATTTTGTATGTCGATGTTCTAAAACCCAAAATATCGAAGGCGCGCACGTTTTCAATAAGTACAATGATCAACTTCACCATAAATATCGAATAGCACTAAGATTTTGAGCAGATATAGTGAGTTTAAAGAAGATTGTAGCTTAACACAAACTTATATTTTCTGTTTCATTGTGACGCGCTGAATCAAATCAAATAGTCTTTACAGAGAAGTTGTTTGGCAACCCTTGGTAAGTCGCACAAGCTCCGCCTCTTACGCTTTTCAGGTTACATACCAGTTATAATGCACGTTGAAAAGTCTTCAACTTGTTCATGAATTTGTGTCATATAAGGTACTGTAATTGAAGTGTAATAACGTGTGCTACTTGGGACGCGTAGCAAGGTCGTAGAGGCAATGTTTACGGTGTTTTTTCAGTGTATAATATTTGCACATAATGTTTTTACTCCAAGACCAAATTTGATCACATTTCAAAATTATTTCAAACATTGTATAGCATAAATTTTGCATTTGAGACCATTTTCAAAACGATCAATTTGTTTTTTGAAGGTTTACACTGTGTATATATCTTAGAAACACTAAAGGCAATGTTCTTGAAATTAAAATTCATCGGAACTAAAAGTTATGGATTTAGTTTTCTCTAGGTAGCTTTAATATGAGATCCATTCATCAAATGCTAACCTCATCAAGCAATTCTATTTGCAAGCCCTGAGTCGAAATCCCATATGCTCTGGGTCTCATAAAACGCTGTTTTCCGGTAATAAGGAATCTGGTAACGAGGAATGCCACGTTATAGGAATCCGTGTTGTACGGAACTTCACTGTTAATAGATTCGAGAGCAGCAAATTGTAATACAATTTGGAAGCAAACTCGATTGGAAATTCAAATATTTCTCATTATTTCGTGAAGTAGGAAGACAAAGCGAAATCGAGAATGACAAAAAAATCCGAACAAGTCTTTGTTTTGGTTCGCAAAGAATCAGATTAAACCTTGTCACGAAATTAATGTGTTTGGCCAAAGACCATATTTTTGTTTTTAGCAATCTGTTTCATATAATTCAAATTTTGTATCTATTTTTCTGCTAATATCGAACATTTCACCATACCAGACGCCAGCTCGAGTTGATCTGTGCAGTGCACATTCCTCATCGCGTTATCCTTGCGAACAAAATTTGGCCTCAACACCCAAAACCACAACGTTTGCGAGAAAATCAATCAAGCGGAGCAGTACCTCACAGAAGGGTGTTAATGAGTTTAGGCAGTAAAAAAGTAACGCATTTTGGGTACTACTTTTCGATGCGAAACTTGGCCTTCTGTTTTCGACAGATTCACAGCCGATAGCTATCATCCAATTGATTCTCTACATCTGTTTTTCTTTGGCTTCGATTTTCGAACATACGACATTTCGGGCTGGTGAGAGCCGTGCCTTACCTCCGCAACCGTCGGCTCCGGATTAGGTAGTGTACAGTCAGTGCATATTTTGGGTTTGACTTCTCAAATTTACACTCTTTAAAAACCAGCAAAACCAATGGACACATTGATTTTGCGACAGACTTTCGGGATCAGGTAAACTGAACGAAACGTACCAAGATTAAGACGCCAGTTTGGCTTCCTGTTGCCTGTTGGCGATGGCAAACCGGGAAGGTTGCGCTTGCGGTTTTTCCTGGAATCGCAAAATTATGTAGTCCCACACCTATGGAATCAATCATGCCAGACTCGGAGTCGAGCTCATTGATGGATTCATTTCTGTCATGTTAGCAGCTTATGTGGTTGCAGATTTTTGTAGATATCTTTGATTCTGTTAGTTGGTCATCGACAATAAGCTGAGTTCATATTTCAGGTGGTTGAGCATATGGAGTAATTCCATGCGGAATCGGTTGACAGTTGGCACGACTCCCTTCGGTTTGCATGAAACTTTGCATTTGTGTTCGTTATAGCAAATGAATTATTTTTTACTAGTCCAGAAATTTTGATGTGGGACACATCTTTATTTTCTATATGCAATCAAATGCAAATCAGAAACTCTAGGAAAAACACACGTAGAAATGTGGTCAGGTTTTAAACACTTACAGCTCAGTCTATTTTGTATCAATTATTAATATTATTTCATCATTTGATTGGAAATATTTCTATGTTTCGATTTGAATGTATCAAATCACGTATTTTCAATTATAAATTATTGAAATTTTGATTAGTAGCGAGCAGTGTCCTATTTTGTCTGCTGAAAATCTCCGGCATACCGGATTTCCTTGCCATAGACGACGTTTTGAAGAAGTAAGCGATATATCAAAGGGAGAGCATCGCTCTGATTAGTCAATCGATGCAAAAGCGAAGCTGTTGTAAGCACGCGAATCTATAAATAGAAGTGAATCAAGATTTGCGATTGTGAATCATAAAACCGTATACTGTGAATTAAAAAATTGTGTGTCAAAACTAAAATTCATCATTCAGTAAAAACCATTCAAGCGAAGAGGTTGTGTTTCGATTGTACTGGCTCGTGAGTTAACGGCTGATACCGAGACAATTCTAAGCTTCAGGTAGTTAAACTGCCCATAGCAAACGTAATATTCGGGGCGTTTCCCGACTGGAAAGCTAGCAACGAAGGCCATCCCGTTCATACGCACAGAGGTGTAGAAACACAGAGGTGCGAGAGCATAGAAGTGACGAGTCACAGAGGTGCCATCGCATAAAGGTGCGAAGACGAAGGGGTGCAAAGGCACAAAGGTGCTAAAGCAACCCAGTGCTGATCTACCAGGTACCAGAATTTGTACGCTGCGTAGGATCAAAAGAGACGGCATATATCGCGAGGTGCTACACTGCAAGCATCGCATTTGATCGCCACCAAGAGCAAAAGCACTGTACCTGGGGTCAGGTACAGGCAGCACAGCAAGTGCAGTGGTGTTCACAACGACGGCAGAGCAACTGAGATAGCAGTAAACGACAGAAGACTGCCAATTGGAAACAGCAAAAGACTGCCAATTGGAAATCGTTGGAAGAGCTTCACGTCGTTCTTCACGATAAAGGAACAGAGACATCAGCTACAAGGTAGATTTAATTTAATTTATTTTTTATTTCTTATATCTGAAATTTTACTAAACATAAGTTTTTATTTTGGTATTATTAATTTACAAAAAAAATTTAATGTAATGGATGATCTTATGGAAGATCATCCGAATCCGATTCCGGATACTAGTAAGAGTTTAAATACTCCGAGGGCTAAACATTATCCACAGGGTACCACTGGGCCATGGATAGTCTATCTTCGAAAAAAAGAAAAGATTTTAAATTTGATGCAAATTACCAAGGATTTGACATCACATTTCTCTGAAGTTAAAGAAATATGTAAAGTTAATAGAGATAAAATTCGAGTTGTTGTCAATGACTTGAAACAAGCGAACGAAATTGTAACCTGTAAATTATTTTCTGTTGAATATCGAGTTTACATTCCATCGAAGGAGGTGGAAATTGACGGTGTTGTGACTGAAGCAAGTCTGACGGCCGATGATTTACTTAAAAATGGAGTTGGTCGTTTTAAAAACTCCATGCTTGAGGGAGTTAAGATACTCGAGTGCAAGCAATTGTACTCAGCATCTATTGTCGATGGAAAAAAGTCGTATCGTCCCTCAGATTCGTTTCGTGTAACATTTGCCGGATCTGCGTTGCCTAGCCATGTCTATATCGATAAAATTCGTCTTCCTGTTCGGCTTTTCGTACCGCATGTTATGAATTGAACGAACTGTAAAAAATTCGGGCATACAGCTACTTACTGTAGTAATAAGTCCAAATGTATCAAATGTCAAGGGCCTCATAAGGATAATCTTTGCGATAAAAATGTTGAAAAATGTGTTTATTGTGGGGAGAGACCTCATGATGATCTTTCAGTATGCGCTGCATTTAAGTTGCGTAAAGACAAAATGAAGCTTTCTTTAAAAGCACGGTCTAAGCGCACATATGCAGAAATGCTTAAAACGGTCATACATGTCTCCCCCTTGGAAACCGAAAACGGTTTTTCAAATCTTATGGAGCCAGAGGAATCTGACTCCGACGGAAATAGTGAAGATACCTCGTTTGTCACTCCTCAAGGGTCTGTTAAGAGGAGATTAACAAACCACAAAATACCTAAAAAGACACCTAAAATTACATCTTCAAAAAAAGATCCCCGTGTTAAAGCTAAAAAGCCAAATTTAAAACCAAAAACTGTGCCTCCTGGTTTGTCAAATTCACAAACCAATCCAGAAACTAGCTCAAGGAAAGACAATAATCCAGTGGGCTCCGTTTCACATTCACCAACAGGATTACTTAAGTTTTCGGAAATTGTAGAATGGATTTTCGCAGCATTCAATATTTCTGAACCTCTAAAGACTATCATAACGGCATTCCTTCCAATAGCTAGAACTTTTTTGAAACAGTTATCAGCTCAATGGCCAGTTCTTTCAGGTTTTGTATCATTTGATGGATAATTTATCATCCGCCGCAAATGATTCAATCACTGTCCTGCAGTGGAATTGTCGAAGCATCATGCCAAAACTTGATTCATTTAAAGTTTTGTTGCATAGTCAAAAATGTGATGTATTTACTTTGTGCGAAACATGGCTTACATCAAACATAGCCTTAAGTTTTAATGACTTTAACATTATACGTCTCGATAGAGACTCTCCGTATGGTGGAGTGCTTTTAGGAATTAAGAAATGTTATTCCTTTTATAGATTAAATATTCCTTCGACTTCTAGTATAGAAGTTGTTGCTTGTCAAATAAACATTAAAGGAAAGGACATTTGCATTGCTTCAGTATATATTCCTCCAAGAGCTCAAGTTGGACAACGACAGCTTAATGAAATTGTCGAAGCCCTTCCTGCTCCACGTTTGATTTTAGGAGATTTCAATTCGCACGGAATGATGTGGGGTTCCGTTTACAATGATAGCAGATCATCCTTAATATATAATATTTGCGACAATTTTAGCATGACGGTACTAAATATGGGTAGCATGACACGGATCCCAAGACCTCCTGCACGTCCAAGTGCATTAGATTTATCTCTTTGCTCGACTTCAATTCGACTAGATTGCACCTGGAAAGTATTTCCTGATTTACACGGTAGCGATCATTTACCAATCATCATCTCAATTAGCAGTAACAAAGGCATTGCTAATTCAGTTAATATTCCATATGATTTGACAAAAAATATTGACTGGATTAAATACCAAAGTAATATTTCAAGTGCCTTAACTTCAATGGAAGAGCTCCCCCCACTTGAAGAATATGACTTCCTCGTTTGTTCGATTCTGGAGGCCGCAGAACAAGCCCAAACCAAACGATTTCTTGGTCCATCGTCTAACAGAAGGCCTCCAAACCCTTGGTGGGACAAAGAGTGCTCAGATGCTAAGCACGCGAAACAAAATGCCTTCAAGACGTTTTTAAAACGAGGAGGAGGAACTCCTCAGAATTTTGAAAAATTCTTGACTTTAGAAACCAAGTACAAGAGCATACTTCGGGCCAAGAAATGTAGCTATTGGAGACATTTTGTCGAAGGTTTGTCAAGAGAAACCTCAATGAGCACTCTTTGGAATACGGCCAGACGAATGAGGAATCGTAACGTAGGAAATGAGAGTGAGGAATACTCGAACCGATGGATATTTGATTTTGCGAGGAAAGTTTGTCCAGATTCTGTTCCTACGCATAGCATTATTAGGGAATCTTTTTCAAATAATGGTTCCATCGATAGCCCCTTTTCTATGATGGAATTTTCCATAGCACTCATGTCTTGTAACAATAACGCTCCTGGGTTGGACAGAATTAAATTCAACTTGGTGAAGAATCTGCCCGACCTCGCAAAAAGACGTTTGTTGGAATTGTTCAACAAGCTTCTTGAGCAAAATATTGTTCCACCTGACTGGAGGCAAGTGAAAGTTATCGCCATTCAAAAGCCGGGGAAACCAGCTTCCAATCACAACTCATATAGACCCATCGCGATGTTGTCCTGCATCAGAAAATTGTTCGAAAAAATTATTCTACGACGTCTCGACACTTGGGTCGAGACGAACGGTTTGTTGTCAGATACTCAGTTTGGCTTCCGTAGAAATAAAGGGACGAATGATTGCCTTGCATTACTTTCGTCTGACATCCAAATTGCCTTCGCTCAAAAGCAACAAATGGCATCTGTATTTTTAGACATTAAAGGAGCATTTGATTCAGTTTCCATTGATGTTCTTTCAGACAAGCTTCACCAACATGGACTCCCAGCGGTTATAAATAATTATTTGCACAACCTTTTGTCAGAGAAACGCATGCATTTTTCACATGGCGATTTGGTAACATTCAGAATTAGCTACATGGGTCTACCGCAAGGCTCTTGCCTCAGTCCGCTCCTCTATAATTTTTACGTGAATGACATTGACAGCTGTCTAGTATCCCCATGTACACTAAGACAATTGGCAGATGATGGCGTAGTTTCAGTTACTGGACCCAAAGCTATTGATCTGCATAAACCATTGCAAGATACCTTAGATAACTTGTCCGATTGGGCTGTTCATCTTGGTATCGAATTCTCTGCGGAGAAAACAGAGTTAGTCGTCTTTTCAAGAAAGCATGATCCCGCGCAGCTTCAGCTCCATATGATGGGAAGAATGATCCAACAGGTTTTGACTTTCAAATACCTCGGGGTGTGGTTTGATTCCAAATGCACGTGGGGAGGACACATTAGGTTTCTGATAACAAAATGCCAACAAAGAGTAAATTTTCTTCGAACAATAACCGGATCTTGGTGGGGTGCTCATCCGGAAGATCTAATAAAATTGTATCAGACAACGATACTTTCAGTGATGGAATATGGATGCGTTTGCTTTCGTTCCGCTGCAAACTCTCATATTATCAAATTAGAGCGAATTCAATATCGTTGTTTGCGAATTGCTTTAGGCTGCATGCATTCGACACATACAATGAGTCTTGAAGTTCTGGCGGGAGTTCTTCCATTGAAGGATCGTTTTTGGGAGCTTTCGTCGCGACTGCTAATAAGATGCGAGGTACTGAATCCCCTAGTTATTAATAACTTCGAAAGGCTAGTTGAGCTTCAATCTCAAACAAGATTCATGACTGTATATTTTAACCATATGTCACAGGAAATCAACCCTTCAAGATATATTCCTATCCGTGTCAGCCTCCTAAATGTCCCTGACTCAACTTTATTTTTCGACACATCCATGCAGCGCGAAGTGCGTGGAATTCCGGAACACCTACGCTCGTTGGAAATCCCAAAAATATTTACAAGTAAGTTCAGGCATATCGACTCTGAGAAAATGTTTTACACGGACGGATCGCGAATTGAAGAAGCGACAGGGTTTGGTATGTTCAACAATAATGTTTCGGTCTCCTTTAGGCTTCAAGAACCTGCATCTGTTTATATAGCAGAGTTAGCAGCAGTTCATTATAGTTTGAGTATAATCGTCACATTATCTCCAAACCATTATTTTCTTTTCACAGATAGTCTGAGTGCAATTGAAGCCATTCGCTCAAAGGCTGCTGGCAAAAATGAACCTTTTTTCTTGGGCAAAATAAAACAGTGCCTGAACGTCATATTGAATAATAATTATCAAATCACAATAGTTTGGGTTCCGGCTCATTGCTCCATTCCAGGCAATGAAAGAGCCGATATTTTAGCCAAACGTGGTGCTATTGAGGGTGAAATTTATGAGAGACCAATTGCTTTCAATGAATTCTATAGCGCGTCTCGCCAAAGAACACTTGCCAGCTGGCAAGCTTCTTGGGATAAAGATGATCTGGGTCGGTGGATGCACTCAATTATTCCTAAAATATCGACAAAGGCATGGTTCAGGGGACTGGATGTGAGTAGAGATTTCATTCGTGTGATGTCCAGACTCATGTCCAATCACTACACGTTAGATGCACATCTCCTTCGAATTGGACTTTCCGAGACTAATCATTGTGCTTGTGGCGAAGGTTACCGCGATATTGACCATGTTGTTTGGACATGCGTGGAGTATCGTGATGTCAGATCTCAACTAATAAATTCCTTGCGTACCCAAGGTAGACTATCCAATGTCCCAGTTCGCGACATTCTTGCTTGTCGTGACGTTCCTTACATGAAACTTCTTTATTCTTTCATTAAGTCCATTGGAGTTCCAATTTAAATTTTATTTTATGTTAGATTGTTTTCTCTTCCATGAGCTCAACCAATAGCCAGCTATCTTATATTAAATAAAAGTGATGAACTGATACAAACAAACCTGAAATAGTTATAAGATCATGTACAAAATAAATGTATTTCATTTAATGTAATTTATAATAGCAACTCGCTTGATAAAAACAGTGTTTAGATTAACTAATGAATACCAACATACTAATAGGATATTCGAAATGTATTAGGTTTAAAGTACTATGTATTGTAGATGCCACGGCGAAGAAAAACTTATGTATATTGCCTATGAAATAAACGTATTTATGAAAAAAAAAAAAAAAACTAAAATTGCGATTATTTTTTAAATTGTAGGAACTCTATAAGAAATAAATGAACACAAAACCTGTTTTAATCCACCTAGTGGTGTAATGATGCCTTTCTAATATATAATACTGTGGTATTCTTCAACATTTTTTTTGCAAAATTTTTTTTTATACATCAACATAATCACCTTTCCAATTTTTCAATACCATGTTTATAAAAAAAATTATCTTTCGCTTCAAAATAAGCTTCAGTTTCAGCGATGACCTCCTCATTTGAGCCAAATCTTTTTCCCTGGAGCATTTTTTTAAGATCAGCAAAGAGCCAGTAGTCACTGGGGGCTAAATCTGGCGAGTATGGGGGTGGGGAAGCAGATCAAAACCCAATTCGTTCAATTTCGCCATTGTTTTCATCGACTTGTGGCAGGGTGCATTTTGTTCCATCGAAAGCAATCGCGGCACCCACTTGTAGAAAACCTTTTTCATGCTCAATTGTTCATGAAGGATAGTAAATACACTTCCATATGATATCTGTGTCACTTTACGATCTTTCATTATAATTTTTGTCACTTCACTCACATTTTCCGGTGTAACGGCTTCCACAGGTCTACCCGAGCGTTCCGCGTCATTTGTGTCGGTACGACCACGTTTAAACTCGGCGAACCACCGACAAATCGTTGCTTTTGATGGACAAGAGTCCGGATAACATTTTTCAATCCATTGTTTCACTTGCACGGTGTTTTTACCCATTGAAAAACAATGTTTTATCAAAACACGAAACTCGGCTTTTTCCATTTTTTAAACAAACTACAAAACGACTTTACTCCAACCTCGATAACTCAGCTGTTTCTGGTCGGATCGACTTAAAATTTTGACCCGTTTCAAGCAAAGGTTAGTACTATAGAAAGACGTGGTTACTGGTTTACTACGAGCGCCATCTCTGCTCTAGTCTCGGGACCTATTGATCCATGTGTTAGAACGCTTTGCTGAGAATCTCCGAATATTTTATTCATATTTTTTAAACAATATTTGAGTTTAACTAGAAACCTATATCCATATGTAAAAGATCCTGCAGTTGAATTCTTGAACTTTACAGGCAGTGAAACTGTTAACTTCGAAGATACTCTTGAATCAGGGCTGAAAAAATCAAGATAAAAAAATCATCGAATCATAATCATTAGCGAAGCTGATCGCCTGTGATCTTTCCCAATAAAGATCACTACTGATTCAATCCTCTTAAGAACAGTTGATTAGTGATTAGTGATGAGTATGAAAATTAGCGACAACAGTAATCCTACAGGAATTTTTAACTAAGGATAACGCGTATCGCCCGGGCCCTGTGGTGGAGGAGGAGCACTATGAGGGAAGCTGAGCTGCAAGCAACCGGGCGGGTCATAGGTGGTGGATAATGCTTAGTCGCGATAGCAACTCGTTGTGACTCGCGACCCGAACTATGTAGCGGGGGCTGACTGCAGGTGTGGATAGGACGAGGTAGTGGGCCCTACACGTTCTAGGCCTAAAAACCACAAGACCTAAAGCAGTTGGCCCTGACAAGGCGAGTTGGAGCCGCCTTTCAATATGCACCTGGCCCAAATCTCTCTCTTCTCGCGGTCCTTCAGCGTTACTGCAAGGTTGGCGCAGGCCTAGCTAGCCGCCCATAAAAAGAGCTTGCTCAGGAAGTTCAACAAGAAAATTCGGATGGATCTAATCGGCTCAGACCTTTGCGACGAAAACGGATAAGAGATTGGAAACTCGGTACGTGGAACTGTAAGTCTCTCAACTTCATCGGAAGCACGCGTATACTATCCGATATAGTGAAAGACCGCAAGTTCGACATCGTAGCGCTGCAGGAGGTGTGTTGGAAGGGGTCTACGGTGCGGGTCTTTCGCGGGAACCACACCATATACCAGAGCTGCGGCAACACACACGAGCTGGGAACAGCTTTTATGGTGGTGGGGGAGATGCAAAAGCGTGTGATCGGATGGTGGCCGGTCAGCGACAGAATGTGCAGGTTGAGGATCAAGGGCCGGTTCTTCAATATCAGCATAATTAACGTGCATAGTCCCCACCTCGGAAGTAGCGATGACGACAAAGACGAATTCTACGCGCAGCTGGAACGTGAATACGATCGCTGCCCAAGACATGACATCAAGATCGTCATCGGCGATTTCAATGCTCAGGTTGGCCAGGAGGTGGAGTACAGACCGGTGGTTGGAAGGTTCAGCGCCCACCAGCAAACGAACGAGAACGGCCTAAGACTCATCGACTTTGCCACCTCCAAGAACATGGCCATAAAAAGCACGTTTTTCCAGCATCGCCTCCTGCACCGATACACCTGGAGATCACCCATGCAAACGGAGACACAAATCGATCACGTCCTGATTGATGGACGGCATTTCTCGGACATTATCGACGTACGAACCTATCGGGGCGCTAACATCGACTCGGACCACTACCTTGTGATGGTTAAGCTGCGTCCAAAACTGTCCGTTATGAATAACGTACGGTACCGGCGCCCGCCGCGGTATAATCTGGACCGACTGAGGGACACCGAGGTCGCGACTGCCTACGCGCGGCATCTCGAAGCAGCGTTACTAGCGGAGGAGGAGCTCAATGATGCTCCCCTGGAGGACTGCTGGACCAGAACTAAAGCAGCCATCAGCAATGCTGCGGAGAGCGTCCTGGGATACGTGCCAAGGAGTCGACGGAACGAATGGTTCGACGGCGAATGCCAGGAGATATTGGACGAGAAGAATGCAGCACACGCAGCGATGTTGCGTCAAGCCACCCGTCAGAACGTGGAATCGTATCGACAGAGACGAAAGCAGCAAACTCGCCTTTTCCGGGACAAAAAGCGCCACCTGGAAGAGTCGGAGAGAGAGGAGATGGAGATGCTGTATCGTTCTCAGGATACACGGGCGTTCTACAGGAAGCTGAATGACTCTCGCAACGGCTTCATGCCGCGAGCCGAAATGTGTAGAGACAAGGAAGGTGGCATCCTGACGGACGAACGTGAGGTGATCGAAAGGTGGAGGCAGCACTACGATGAACATCTGAATAGTGCACAGGCGGACAATCAGGCGTTGGAGGAGGAAGATTATGTCAGTGTTACAGCTGACGGAGATGTACCAGTGCCCACTATGAACGAGGTCAAGGAGGCTATCCAACAGCTCAAGAACAACAAAGCAGCTGGTAAGGATGGTCTAGGAGCAGAACTCTTCAAAAGGGGACCGGAGAAACTGACGGAATGCATGCACCGAATAATCGAAGAGATCTGGGACAGAGAACAGCTACCGGAGGAGTGGAAGGAAGGGGTCATCACCCCGATATACAAGAAAGGTGACAAATTGGACTGTGCAAACTACAGGGCAATCACAGTGTCAAATGCCGCCTACAAAGTGTTATCCCAGATCCTGTTCCGGCGCCTATCACCACTGGTAAATGGATTTGTCGGGAGTTATCAGGCCGGGTTCATCAACGGCAGATCAACAAACGACCAAATCTTCACTATACGGCAAATCCTCCAAAAATGCCGTGAGTACCGGGTCCCGACGCATCATCTGTTCATCGACTTCAAAGCCGCATACGACACGGTAGACCGTGTAGAGATATGGAAAATTATGGACGAGAACGGCTTCCCTGGGAAGCTGACAAGACTGATTAAGGCTACGATGGATGGTGTACAGTGTTGTGTCAAGATTGCGGGCGGTTTCTCGGAACCGTTCGAATCACGTATGGGATTAAGACAAGGTGATGGGTTGTCCTGCCTGCTGTTCAACATCGCACTTGAAGGAGTTATGCGAAGAGCGCGGTTCAACATGCGGGGCACGATTTTCACGAAGTCCGGACAATTCGTGTGCTTCGCTGATGACGTGGATATAATCGGTAGAAACAAGGAGACGGTAGCAGATCTGTATACCCGACTGGCACGAGTAGGACTGAGGATAAATGTGTCTAAGACAAAGTACATGCTGGCTGGCGGAACTGAACGCGATAGGCAACGTCTGGGCAGCAGTATTACGATCGACGGCGACGAGTTCGAGGTGGTTGACGAGTTCATCTATCTTGGCTCACTGGTGACTGCGGACAACGACACCAGCCGGGAGATCAGGAGGCGCATTATATCCGGAAGTCGTGCCTACTATGGACTCCACAAAACATTGAGATCCAGGAAACTTCACCCCCGCACGAAGTGCACCATGTACAAATCACTGATAAGACCGGTGGTTCTCTACGGGCACGAAACGTGGACAATGCTCGAGGGGGACCTGCAAGCACTCGAAATCTTCGAAAGGAGGGTGCTGAGAACGATCTTCGGTGGTGTGCAGGAGAATGGAGTGTGGAGGAGAAGAATGAACCACGAACTAGCGCAACTCTACGGTGAGCCAAGTATCCGGAAAGTAGCCCAGGCTGGAAGGGTACGGTGGGCGGGGCACGTCGTGAGAATGCCGGACAACAGCCCCACCAAGTTGGTGTTCACCTCTAATCCGGCAGGTACGAGACAAAGAGGAGCGCAGCGTTCACGGTGGCTGGACCAAGTGGAGCGAAACCTGGATAGTATCGGGCGCCGACGTGGTTGGAGGCAAGCAGCCATGGATCGAGTTACATGGAGAAGAATTGTTGATCAGATAAAATCTTGAAGGATGTAATATCAGAAATATATATAACGCGTATCAATGAGAATTTTAAAATCGTAGAAAAAGTGCCAATTTTGTATTTTTTTTAAGTTTAGTGACGGGTGATAAGTAATATTGAAGGAGCATGTACATCAATGATTTTTGTCAATGAGGGTGCTCAAATTGGGAAAAATTGTCAATTTATAACTTTCAGGAATGCTCCTTTAACAGTCCTTAGTCCTTTGTCCATAGCTGGTTGATGCTGATGATGATGTTTGTGTACTATTTAGATTAAATATCGCTATTTGAAATGATGAATTTATATTTATAGAATTAACAGGAGCGCAGCGTTTGAATTGGCCTAGCAAAGTCCTGCACTCCTGTTACTTTTGTGTATGACATTCAAGCTAAATAGGGTAACATTATTCAGCTGCATAGCATGCTTTGTGATTGGACGTGTTTTCCTTATTATTATAATTATTATAATAATAACAGCATGTATGTTAATATTATTAGCTGTTTATATTGATTATATTACTCCACCACGACGGTATAGGAGAATAAATTTCAAATACATCACAAAGATATGGAATTTCGATGCGACCGACTAAATAAACTCACCTAACGAGCCTAAAATTATTGATATCGGATAATTTTGACGTTTACATCACTTATCCCATTCAATCAGCGGAATCGTATGTGACAGTCATTTGAACTTCAAACCTGTTTAATGAACACAGAATAACATTGAAACGAGCATAACTTTGTTGAAATATGAATTCCGAATTAGACAGTGATACTGACAACGAGGAAGACATTTTTAAATTCTAAGAGGGGAACGGGTATAGCGTGATGGGCAAGTCGATGCCTTTCACGCTGCCCACCTGGGTTCGATTCCCAACCCCGCACATAGGATCAGAAAACTTGTCTAGCCCGAAGAGGTGAATGACCACAATGTTAAAACCTCTATAATCAAAACAAGAAAAAATCTAAGTAAAACCAAAATCATTGAAATATATACAATAAACACGTGATATGAAAAGGTAATACTGACTATTTTTATTCAATGTGAATCAAAAAATTTGCTTATTTGCACTTCTGATTTAAAGCTTCAATTGTTATGCTCTGATCTTGTGTCATGCGAGTTCGGATGAAATCCCATGATAAGTCGTTTTTGCCTGAGAAATTTGCAACTACCCCAGGGTAAATTTTGAGTGCTTAAGATTAATTTCTAATTTATATAAGATGAACTCGATTGATAATGAGAAAAAGTTTATCGCTTCAACCGAAATCGAAGAATGGTAGAGAAACTTAACGCTATAAAAATAACTGCTTGCATACAAAACTTGAACACAAGCTTGGCGAAAAGAAGCTCGAAATCCGTATCTCAAGTATGTATAAAGATATAATTGCATACATTTGGGATATTGTATTAATTTCGTCAGCTGTAAAACAAATACAAATCAAGACCAACAATGTTCGGTGTTGGTTCCTAATCAAGATCAATCTAAGCAGACTCTCGTGCAATTGAGGATTCAAAAGTGTGACGATTGATTGAACTGTTTGATTGTAGATCATTAGAAATTTTGGTTGGCTTGTTCCACATCAATGGCTCGAACAACCACATGGGGCTGATCCTTGTAGTTTTTTGCTTTATTGTGAACTTTTCAATACTTCAGGTTGTCATAATGTATGTGTTTGTATAAGTCATGAAAATGTTGACTTAATGCTTCACAGCCTCAAAACATATTCCTTTCAAATTGAGTGTAAAGCGCCTTTGGAAAAATTACTGTGTAATTCATCGGTAAGAACAAAGGATTGTTATCTCCACGAATACAAGTAATGCCCCATCTCTTCAATTCTTGAGAAAAGCTTGTTAGAAGAACAGAAGAACAGAAGATTGTAAATGAGATCTCTTTTGAACAATGGATGCAGTCTAGAAATCTTAACAAAACCAGTTGATGATTTTGTAGCATATCCAACAGAAAAACCAGAAAAACTTGTAACTCATGACTACCCGATCAACAGAGCATAACAGGATTCTATCAAAATTATATGTTATTTTTTTTATATCTCATTATGTTATAAATATGATTCTAAATCAGAAGCAACATTTTATGAAGATTATAGCAATTCCAGATATTATATTAAGGGCCGTTACATTTCAGGTAAAACTATACTAGAGAATTTAAAAAAAAGAGATCAAACACTTTTGTCGATCAGGTTTTTGACTTTCAACCCGAAAAATGCAATGCTTCAATAAAGAGCAGTAACAATTTTTTTTCCAATTTCACATGCCTGAAGATGCCTTTGAAAACAATAATTTGATATTTGATTTTGAAATGACGGCCTAAATTTTAAACTTGAGATCGTTCCTAAGTAATTCCTACTTAAATTGTGTAAAGTTTTTATTCAAATATTAATTTTAAATTGAAAAAAAATTTAAGGTAAGGCAAAAGCTTTAAAACTCGACTAATAAATATTGGAAATAGTGATGTAGCACTCGACTCAGTTCATTGAATCCGCAATGTTTCCTAAGAGATGATTTTTACAAGCTTGGAGTAAAATGAATGCTTAAATTCTTCAATTTTATCGGTGGCCGATTTTTGTTTCCGAAAACACAGAGTGATAAGTGTTAAAAATTTCAAAACGTCTTCAAAAGTGACGCTGCAATAAACGGAATATAAAATCTAACCTGAGCTCAAAAACAAAATCTAAACTCAGCTCAATACTTTCACGATTTATAGGTCTTTTAGTTGCAGATTGAAATAGTTTAACGGACCCCGGATGTACTGAAAATAGAGAAAAAAAAATCTCACAAAATTCGTATTGATTTATGTTTAGTTCTTGCTGTACTTTATACTATGTTGGTCTGATGATTTTTTACGTAGTTCTAAATAAAAAACTTTGTTAATATTACATTGATGAGTGTTCACTAGTGGCGCTGATGATATCATCATGGCCTAACGCAAACTAAAGTAATATCGAATCACTTTCATAATTTTTGGATAAAAAATCAGTAAAGTCGAAATGAGTTGATTAGGTCTTCAATTAATAAAATTTACGAATTGCAGGTATCGCATTCTGCCCGTTGTCATCTATATCATTGCATGAACATTTTTAAATTCATGAATCAGACAAAAACGATTTATTGCACCATACAAGGTCCAGCACTCGAAGTGTAACCAACTTCAGACCTTCGAGCCTGGCGTCAAGGTAAATGCGACATATTATCGGGAAAGTATTCTGGAGGTTGCTTTGAAGCCGTGGGCAGACAAACATTTCGGTGGCAGACCATGGACGTTTCAGCAGGACTCGGCACCGTCTCACAAAGCTCGAGTGAACCAAGAATGGCTGAAAAACAACGTTCCGAACTTCATCACGTCCACACAATGGCTCTCGAATTCACCAGATGCGAATCCAATGGATTATTCTCTTTGGGCCATTTTGGAGAGCAAAGTCCGAACTAAAAGATACACCAGTCTCGAGTCGCTGAAAAAAGTTATTGTCCGCGAGTGGGCCAAAATACACCTGCAAGTCACATTCGGGCAGCTTGCGATTCGTTTTTTGACCGTTTCAAGGCCATAGTCAAGGCAAAAGGTGGTCATATCGAGCAAAAGTGAATTGATTCTGAATTTTGTATTATTTTTACACGTTTTGTACTTCGAATTAAGTAAAAGTAATTTTCCAAACTGAATTTATGGCCTTTTTAATTGGTTACACTTCGAGTGCCGGACCCTGTAATACCTTCGATTGAAAAGTTCAATCTATCCATATCTGATAAATTTATGATAGTCGCATTTCGTAATATTTTGATTATTTTCAATCCGGAACCATCAGCTGGAATTCGAAATTTGCAATGTAGAGTTTAAAGCGACCGACCCACTTTATGAAACTTTCCATTTGAATCATTTTTCTGTGAGTTAATCTAGGTAGATATCAAACAATCAAACCGGAATGAAAGTTCAATTTTGATGGATTTCGAACAATACTTGCGGGGCTTCTGGATGCGAATATCGCAAACTATTGTGACTAATAGGCAAATGGTTGATTAATCATTTAAACTTTCTATTTGAATCGATATTATATACACTTCTTCTGTTTTTTCACTGTCTTTCAAACGAATTTTTATTCTAATCTAAATTTACGAAAATCGATTCAGCCAGCTCCGAGAAAATTAAGTGCATATTTTAATCAAATATACCCGCCAATCGACTTACATACACGTACAGATAATTCACTACTTAAATTGAACGAGCGAACTGATTCGAATTGTAGGTCGGCCCTTTTGGTACAAAGAATAAAAAACTGAAAAACTATCATTCAGTTAATTTCCTCACATTTTATAAGGTAGTTTTGTTTCACTAAATTTAGTCATTTCCTACCATTTACAACTATTCTTCAGAACCACAAAAAAAAGCTTGCTCATAGTTCTAAAATAGCCCCTTTGTCATTCATATGCCGGTTGGAAGGGAACGACGAAAGAGGTGGAGAGCGATAGATTATTTTTGTAGCAATATGGACTTACACTAGTTATTATATGATGCCAATATATCCTTCCGACCTCAGTTGGTTCTCATGCTCCGATGCAATCGTAGCGTATGTTGGCAACTCAAAACTTCCCGGTTCGGAACCAGTCTCTTAACTTTGTGCATTACTTTTTTTAATGGCAAATCAAATCGCCTAAAGGTATGCAATTTCATCGTCGCGAAATCTATTTTTAGATTTGCACAGCAAAGCCTTTCCCCCCAAAAAATGGGTAATAACAGCTGAAAAGTCGTACTAAATTTGTAACAAATTTAGATATAATATTGATATTTACATATCAGGGTTTGTAACAATTTTGTTATCACCTAGGATAAACTGAGTTATAATTTTTGTTATTTTAACTATTAACGAGGCCAAGATTATGACTAATTTAGATAGAAAAAACGAAACAACCCCAGATACAATTTTGTTATCCCTTGTTGATCGGGTATATACAAAATAAAATCTCAACTTTTGAAAGACACAAAATCTTCATTAACTGAAGGAGAAGTAGTTGTAATATGTGATTTTCCGAGAATTATCCAATCATTCTTTAAAATGCTTTTCAAAGTTATCAACAAACAAAAATGATTCAAGGTACACAAAAATATCACTGCTTCATTCCAGTAACAGAAAATAAGATTGCTGCGCAATTATTTCCAACAGACACAGAAATGAGCTATCATATTATATATGAATCTGCAAAAACTGAGGCTTATTTGTTAGTTAAAGTTGAAGTTAGTCTATTATTATTAGAATATTCAAAACATGAAAACTGTAATGATTACGATTACAAATTGGCAACGGAAAGAAGCTCTCTTGTCCTACACGTTTTTCCAGTGCCTTACTTTTTTCTTTTTTCATGTTTTAACAACTCAACTGCCTAGACGTTCACTGGAGCAAATATCTCCGAATAGATAAGAACTGTTCAGTTCAATCGTATGACAGCGAAAAAGTGGTACGAAAGCACTCATCACCTCGAGCGCACGATTTAAGATTATTAAACACTAATAGAATTTTTATTGGCTCATTAACAGCCGCAACTCTATTCTCCTGCGGATCGTGAACAGACTCCGGCAGGAAAATGCAAACCACGACTAACTTTCCATCCGCCAGCCGCTGCTCATGCCAGCTAGCATTGGTCACCGAAAGAGACGTAAATTTAAACCAATGTTGTTTTAAGAGTTTGGAACTTAAACAGAAAACTTCAACCAGCCCGGAATGGGTATTAAGTTTATTTCTTAATTTTTAATAGCTTTTCCGAGTTCGCTGCTTCACTTGTAGTCCGGCCAGGGATCCTGGCGTCCAGGAATGACGTGTTCACTTCTCGACTCGATCATGCGCCGCTTCGAGTATGGGCGCTCTCCGTTCGAAATCGTAAAAGAATGACCACATATTCATTTCCTTCCTCACTCTATGGTTACATGCTACATGTTCAACAGCAATCGTTATCAGTATCTAAATAAATATAAAAATACAAAAGCATCTCGTCTCTGCCTGGGCTAACCCGTCCTGAGCTCGTTTCGAATTGGTGCGCTCTCTTTCGAACGCCTTCGAACACGACGCACGACCCGCATCGTCCAGTAAGGCCAAAAAGGAATGGGGTGCCGTTTGTTTCTCGGAGGCCCACGGAGTTAAACACATTAGCTTCTTCAGGGTACCTAATTTAGGCGCAGGTAGGAATGACTCACAGTCCCGATCTGATCCCGGAGCTGCTGCTGATGCGGTGTCGCCTTCGCCTTCGCCTGCCGTGGCTTCCAACGCGGTGTGATATTAGGCGAGGTGTTGAAATTTAACTTCTTAATTATTTATTTCAGATTGTTAGTCTGCGTCTGCGCTCGGTTCCCTGGAATGCCACTAAAAGCAGACCAGCTAAATCAACAAATTAAGAAATAAAACAGCAATAATCAGGTTCTCCCTTTCCACCGCGCCGAGATTTTCTGGCGTTCCCAGTTGAGGCTGAACTTGAAGCAGAAGTCTGCGCAGTCCCGAAACTCATTCGAAAGCAATAATTCACTAGAAACAAATAAATTTGCTCTCCAGCGAGCCTGGCAGAGCGGGGCATTCGTGCTCGTGAGCTTTGGCTTTCCAACAACATCATCATCGCGAGAGTCCAGATTATCTAGGAAATTGTTTGTCTTTTGGTGTTCGGACCGCGAGAAAAGGAACGCTTCATTACATTTTTATGCTAATTTCTAGCTAAATCAATTAATTAATGCCCATGCGAGCCTGGCGTGTTCACCTGGCTTCGCTGAGATGCCCGAATCGGGTCTTCGGAATGAGAAGCGAACCAGGCTCACCACATTCTAATCAATTAAGGCCAATATTTCTGTTAATAGCGTTTTCGAGCTCGAGAACTGGAGGAAATCTGCAGATATTTATGATTTTGCGCGGCGGGTAAAGCATTCGTGAGTCTGTTCGCCAATCAGTTTCAGTTCGGCTTTCCACGTTCCGAACTCTTCAGTGATGATTCTGTTCTCATAAATTTATCGGAGTAATAAATTTTTATGATATTATTTATTGTCACTGACAGTGTTTAAATAAAATGTTTCTTGGCGAAACAGGTCCACTTATCTGGGTGGGTGGGTATTTTACTATGCAATGGATTAGGGAACGAATTGTTATTAGACGAAACAGCAATTACACGGTAATTGAAACATTGTTAGCTCTTGTTTGCAGTGCCTTTACTTCCAATACCCTGGTCTCGTAATTCGGAACCCAGCCTTTAAAATACCACAGACTGTTTTAACCCACCTAGTTGTAGTATGATGCATTCCTCATATCACTCACATATACACTGCTGTTCGAAATCATAGCAGCGCGAATTTTTATTTTCGAGAATAGTGTCGTAAACTAGCATACGTATTTTTTCTCAGTAATTTTTTAACCAGTTTTTCATTATATAATACTAGTACTTTTATAGAACAATGGTAACAGTTTTTAAGAAAAAGTAACAAATTTAAAAGTTAAAAAAGTTTATAAATAGTCTCTAGTAGCCTGAGATTCAAATAATGTGCCCTACTCCACTTAAAGAAGTGAATTTTTGTACCACCGTGCATAATCGTCTTCATGATGAATTGCAGTAATTATTAAGTGTCTGGTGGCCGTCCGACCAACTGACGATAGCCATCTAAGCCAAACAATATCACTCCACAAAATTATGCCATTTTAGACTTGCCAATTGATGTGAGATTTCAGGAAATTTGGAATATACATTTCAACATTTTCCCTGTACAAGAATGGGTGGAATTTATTCGTGAATATCTCTTGTTGTACTCAACTCAACAACACAGTTTTTTCTCCATGCTATCGGAAATCAGCAATTTATGATAAAATTTTCATCAGCAATTTATGATAAAATTTTCAGTGATACGAAATAATCACAAATGACTCAAAATTATATTTTTATAAGATTTTTTAGGTTTCAACGAGTATTAAAGAGAAAACCTCATGATGCTTCGATGATTTGTTTTAGTCTTCTTAAGACATAGAACCGCCTTGAGCTGGTTTAAAATTTGATCAGTAGCTTACTGGGAAAACAGATTGGAAAACATGAAATGCAATTGCAACTATGTAATGAAAACCGCGAAATTGTTACCGCAGAAACGGGACTCGAACTAGAGATGGTCGGGCATAGAAATTCTTATACCCGAACCGGACCCGTACCCGAGTGATCAGCAAAAAAATTTACCCGTACACGACCCGTACCCGATCAATAATAAAAAAATTACCCGTACCCGATTAAAAATTACCTGTACCCGTACCCGACCCGAATGAGTAGTAAAAATTTTACCAAAATTCAGGATGGAAAAAATAAAGTGTTTTAGATAGCGAACCGTATCAGGCTCTAGTTGGTAAGTAAAATACATTAAAATGCTTGTTTACATTTAAACATATAAATACACTGTGAAGCATGAATAGATTTTCAATGTTCTTGGTATTTTATACTCATTTACAAATGTTTAGCAAAAGGGAGTAATATCAACTCAAATTTTTCGAGAAGCATATTTATCCAAAATGTCGTAATACCCGTTGTATTCAATTTTGGGTATGTATGGTTTTTACGAAACAGTGCGACTTTTGATCCAATTCTTTAGAACCACAAGTAAGCGTTCTCATTATCTTGACACACAAATAAAAATTCACATTCGAATCACTTGAAAAATCACGTAAAATGGTTCCAAATGTCTAATTGAATATTATACGTGACGAAAATGAATGTTATGCGAACATCCCCTAGAACGAACTGATGATACTCAGTTCGTTTACGTGAATTGACCAAACATCAAATAATGTACGCGCACGGAACCACCCGCGATCCCATTTCAACCAGAATATTAGTTGATTTTCTGAATTCGATTGGTTAAAATTTGGTACAACTAATCGAGTGTATTGAAACAAAATTCTGTCAATTGAAAAATAAATCGGTTGTATTTGTTTTAGACATTGCAAATAGTTGAATCAACTCGAACAATGTTATTGATTTGCGAAAATAATCAAAATATACTCACTGATACACGTCATGACCTATTTGAAATTCTAAAAAAATACTTCTGATTCGATCGGAAATGATTGATGTAGAAACACTTTTTAATCATCAAAAGTGCCCGGATGGGCGAGTAAATTAGCGAAATTATTAAATTTACCTAAACTGAGTATTGAAAGATGATGATGATCAACCGTTTGATTGAACTAAAGTTATGCACTGATAATTTTAGTCAATTTCTATGAGCTTGGGTGCATCAACCGCTGGGAATTGGAATTTTGCGACGGCAATTCAAACGCGCCATTCAATCGCAGCGCGCTCTGTGTGTTTGAAACTCTTCGCTTCTTCGCTTTTATAAATTAAATTCATGTCAAAAAGCGTTTTATTGCCAATGCTTGAACATCATCACCGGTATCAAACAGCTGGAAGTAAAACAGTCTGCTGGAAGTAAATCAATGATCGAATTTGAAGCATAAAATTTTTGCGCAAACCTTAAAGATTACGAGATAATCATTTATTAACATTTTCTAATTTGTCATCAAATCTTTTTCATCTTAAACAAGGTTAACAACACAACACCGCTTACTTGTTATCATAAATTTCTCAAATCGAATGAACACAGTTTCACCAAACGCTTTAACCATAGAAGTTATTTTCATTGACATTTTGAAGCAACGCGAACAAATTTCAACTAAAAAAGTTGTTGATTTTGCATTGCGATTATTGTTTTGCTTTCAATTGTCTCCGGCATTTGACAGCATTCAAAACAACATATTTTTCAACTACTTGAATATATGCAAATCAAAAACCATATTGGTTGAATCAAAAAGAAATTAGTTAAATCAACTATCGCAAAAATCTAAAACTGCGATATCGCAATTTTATGGTCGAAGGGTTCTCCTTGCGGGATACGAAATGGTGAGTTGACATCTGGGAAGGGGCGTCCACGCTTCCACGGGTCTTCCGATGTCAATTGACCGCCAGTTAAGGGTTTCGTACTTAACTGATAGTGTAGCCTGGGTACTGTTGTCCTTCTGACATCAGCTAGAGTGAGGGGGTGCGACCTACGGGGCCTGTCTAGGATGTGGTGGGGTTTGGCAGTGGGCTCTGTTAAACCTCTATAAAAAGCTGCATTTGTCCGCAAGCAGGCCTCAAGAATGCGACCGTGTGCCGCACGAAGCGCATTAGCCCAGTCCTGATGTGGTGTGGGACTCTAAACATATCTGACGCCACTGACCGAACGTCTGTTCATCAAAGAGGTGCGGCTCAAATAGCGTCTGTCCTGGCATCCAGCGGCTGAATAAGAAATGCTTTTCCCCGGAAGCTATACCTATGATGGCAGCCCCGTCCCGGAGGATAGGGAACCTTGGGCCAACAACCTACTGTTCCCGAAACTTAAACTTTGTTCGAGAAACCGATAATGAAAGATTACGGACTGATTTAACGGCAACGACATTTAGCATGAAACAACGAGCACAACGGGGTCTTGTCTGAACCCATTCGGGTCGTAGCTGGCGTAAGGCAAGGATGTATACTATCACCGCTACTGTTCCTCATCGTTATCGGCGAGATCCTGGTAGGTGCGATTGACCGTGAACCAAACCGTGGACTGCTATGGCATCCCATAACTATGGAGCACCTGAACGACCTCGAATTAGCTGATGACGTTGCACTCCTAGCTCTGACATGCAGTGTAAGCTTGACGACCTTCCCGAACGCTCCTCATCGGCAGGCTTAGCAATCAATGTCAACAAAACCAAATCGTTGGATGTGAACACGGTGACCCCTTCCACCTTTACAGTAGCAGGGCAATCAGTGGAGCATGTTGAAAGCTTCCAATATCTTGGCAGCCAAATGGCGTCAGACGGCGGTACCAAGATTGACATAGGTGCAAGGATCAAGGCAAGGGCTACCTTTTCGAGTTTAATATAAATCTGGAAAAACAGGCAGATAAGTTAACGCACCAAAATCCGAATATTTAACTCTAATGTGAAATCTGTGCTTCTATACGCTAGTGAAACATGGTTTGTATCAGTGGAGAACACTCAACGGCTGCAGGTGTTCATCAATAGGTGCCTGCGGAACATAATTCGAGCCTGGTGGCCCCATAACTGGATCTCAAACACCGAGCTCCATCGTCGGTGCCACCAGAAGCCGATAGCAACTGAAATTCGGGAACGGAAGTGGGGCTGGGTCGGCCACACCTTACGTAGGAGCGGAAACGAAATCTGCAGACAAGCATTAGACTGGAACACAGCAGGATATCGCAGCAGAGGCAGATCCAGAGGCGCATGGCGGGCGTATCCTCTATAATGAAATAAAAGAAGTCGACCGAAATCTAACCCGGCAACAGGCTAAGGCGATGGCGGGCAATCGCCCAGGATGGAGTTCTTTCAAGTCGGCCCTTTGCACCACTCGGGGTGCGCAGGAGCCTTTAGTAAGTAAATAAGTATTCCCGGTGTGAAAAAAGTCAATTTTAAAAATGGTGAACAATGAGTCCTTCAAGTGTAAGTAGTTTGAACATTCGTGAGAAATTTTGTGTGGTTACAATTTTTTACTACAAAGTAAAATGAATTATGATTTTGATTTAAATCAATCTGTCAAATATGCCCGTTTTGTAAGCCTTACAAACCCACACCCACGATGTTAACGGTAGCTGGTGGTTTTTATAGCAATTGAACTTCTGTGCCACCTCCGGTGGAACCCTCAACGAGTGAACACGGTGAAAATTTGAGTATTTCGCGAGAAAAGATTTTCACCCGTACTTTTGCGACTCCACGTTGTCACGCATCGAGATTTTCACTTGTAGTCCAGTGAAAAGAAACGAAAATTAACTGGCAATATAGCCCAACTTGCTGTGCCATCAATCGGTGTCCATTCCAGTGAGGTGACACCACCCAGAAGTGAAGAATAAGAAGAACTTCACAGATTTTCTGAAATAAACCTACATATGAGTACTACACTATTTTTTATATATGATATGAGTACTACACTATATTTTATATATGAATCAAATCATTTTCACTGGTTTGTGCATTAAACAGCTTTAAAATGGCAGTCCATTAAAACCTACGTGTAAAGTAGGGTCTGACCGCAACATTTTAGAGCTAAGGCAGTGTACGGGTACGAGTCGGGTTTCGGATAAAATACCCGAGACCAGACCATCTCTAACTCGAACCCGTTGCTAGCTCCTATCTGGGGAAATTGTTTTGCCAATCAAACTACCCAGCATTTAAAATCACACGAAGAGACAGCCTAGTTGACTCGAAGCACCGAGCATGCTTCGCTTTACTCGCCCGCCACAGCATTCAATTACAGTTCTATCTCTATGGAAAGCGATCCAACAGAAAAAAAAACACACACACCGCATCGCAACTCTATCTTCACTTTCTACTTGGCCGTCAGACGCTGACGCTTGTTTGTCTTTCTCGTGCTCGGACGACGGTTTTGATGCAGTGAGCGACATTGACATTGACAGTTGACTTTTAATATCCATAAGTTAAATATTAAAGGTTTTTTTTGAGCTTTTCTTCCATTAAAATTATTATACTTCGTACCGTGTGTACTTCTGCAGGCAAAAAATTGTTTACTCTGTTTTGCCTTGTCTTATTAATTTGTTTGTTGGAATAAGTGTGTCGTGAATACATCGCACTATATAATAATAGTATAATACCTATACTAAGGTGCACTGTTACAATTCTGGAAGAATTGAAACCTTGCACAATTCACACAATATATCAACTTATGAGAACGATTTGAAATGTTGAAAAGTGTGGTTTTTTTCTCAAACAGTTCTCATATCAATTAAGCCAATTCCATTATTTCAGGTTATTCCGGAACTGGAATCCGAGGACCGGTATAGACGAAATCGGTTCGAATGGCCAGAAACTAACATAACCTTCAAATTGGAGTTGTTTTGCGCCAAACTTAGAAGATTTTTTTCTGTATTTTGCATCGTCGTGTTACACGACGGTTGGAAAGTGGAAGCACTCAATTTACGTTTTCTCAAATTAAAATTTACTGTTTTGATTAGGCTTATATTTCGAATAAGGAAGATCGGGGCTGAATCGGAAACTTTTTTGCAAAGATACGTTTCAAGAGTCCGTTGAAAATTTCAAGTCGAAGATTATACGTCCGGTTTCGCTCCACTCATTTATTCGGTTCAACCCCGCACAGGCAATTACTTTTCGAAATTCAATAATAGTTATACTTTCCACGTAATTGAAAACAATATTCACTGAATTCAGTACGATACGAACTTTTAGAAGCACTAAGCAGTTCATCGCTATGATGCACAGAAATTGAAAACACAAAAAATCAAAAGAATATTAAAGAAAAAAATCAGTCAAAAACGTGCACGTTTTGATATGAACACGATTGAAGTCAAACTGAATTGACTCAGTGCCATCCAGCGAGCTAATGTTTGTCTGCCACGAGAAATAGCTGCAATCGAAATCACCTGAAATGATAGCTCAAGACCAAAATTGGTTCAGTTTTACATCAATTGGCGCTGTGAGCAGTTGTGTTGCGACACGTTCGCAAAGCCAGTTTCGCTTCAAACAAGAACGATTGCATCATCCAGCTGCTGGTCGTTTGCATTGCAGAAAAGTTAACAACGATGGGGATCATTCTACAAAATCAGCCCTTCTAAGGGCTCTATATGCTATCTAAAGAGCTATAAAGCCCACTTCTCCGCAAATCGGAGGTAACAATCATCAGTTGAGAGCTAATCTAGAATAATTTGATTTGATTTGTGCACATTTCGCAGTGCGAACTTCGCACCAAACGAGTGCAAATAAAGCCAGCATTTGGTTGCTTTGCATTCGAGAAAAATGCTCCGAACATCTTTAAATATCGTATAAAATATGCCCTTCTGAAAGCCGGAAATAAATCCCGCGATTACATCATTCAGCTACGAACGGCAATAGAAAAAGTATATTTGGTTGGCTCAAAAAATGAAAATCCGAAATGAAGTAATCAGTTTCAAAGTTCTATATGTTATTATTTTTGTAGCCGTTCAAACCGCTTTTTTAGGAAAATATGCAAACCATTTTCAGTGTCTCCACGTAGAATCAAGCAAAGAGTTAATTGGATTTCCTCATATACATTAACTTAATGTTATAAAATCGAGCAAATAACTAATGAGATTTTACTTGAAATGGATGATTTATTAGTAGAACAATGTACCAAAATAAATGTACAGATTTCTATTTTGAAGTTAATTTCTCGAAAATGTTCGAAATTCATTACGAAATTCATTGCAATAGACTGTAATGTGTTAGCTCTATTTATTTGGTTCCACTGTCTCTTTCTTTCCAGTAAAAAAACAAACCAGTTTCGACCTGCAGAAACAATCATAAAGGTCGCCTTCGTCCGCGATAGACCGCAGCTTTTTGGTCTGCCCCTCCAAAATCAAGTCAAACAAAAAAAGCTGTCCACCTGTGAGCTACGATGTCTTAATAGGGACAATAAATGCGCTCTGATGTCGTCCAAACTGCCATAATTCCGAGTGTGCTTGAACCCAAACCATAAACCAGCGTCTAGCCGCGTCGTGTTGCCTCGTTTGAGCGCTATTGTGGACTGTAGCGTAAAACCGTAATAAAAACATCAACATACGCACGGCCAGTCAGCCGTTTTTACCTGGTTCGGACCCGTTTCGAAGGATAGGCCCTGGGTATGACGCCGTTTTACCAGCAGACAACCAACTTACAGCCCCGTGAGTGTGTTATCCAAACTGGACAAAGTAAAACAAATTAATCCATTAGCGGAGTTTTATGTCACCCCCGGATGATTTCTACGCGTGAACGCGAACGTTCGTTTTGGTAACAATGTTGTAAACGATTCCAAGAAGATACTTGATTCCAGTTAATGGGAAATGCTTCTACGTCTTTTGGCGTATGTGTGTGTGTTTAGTAGGAAGCCTCCATCGGTTCAAAAGGCGCTTGGAGACTTGTACGTTAGTTTCTCGGATCGAACTAAACCTATTTTAATAAGTATTGGTTCATGAGCAAAATAGTTCGACCCGCAGATTGCTATTAAGTTTTATTAGAATCAAGATTTCGGTCACAGAGTATTAGGATTCTACGGATGTGCGAATCCGTAGATAAATCTTCGAAAATATGAAATGTTCTACGGGACTATACGGATTGGATTATCAGCATAGTCAAAGAAAGTTGAACATGAGAAATTTCTAGAAATTTTAGCTCGAATCAGGACTCTTGACGTTTGTTTATTGACTTGGTTCAGATCGTGCAAAATTCCGGAATTATTATTTACCCAAGAATAGTTCTTGTATAACGGTCTATTTAAAATTTAGTTATAGTTACTTGTGAATCAGTTTTCACAAACATAAACAAATGAGAAAATTTTTAATCGACTCAGTTTCCCACCATTTTCATAATCATTTGAAAATGACTTCTCAAATGTCATTTCCTCAAAGGTGACACGGTGGTACGAAACATCGTTTATCCGATCTATCTATAGCTAATCATTCTATGGATTAGTTAGGCTAAACTAAAGGCGATGCGGTGATGCTGTATTGGTCAATTTTACACTTGCGCTCGGTTGAAGGAAAGCTGCCGCAATCATTTGCCCGGTTAATACAAGCCTTTCCTAGAAATGTTATTCTGAGGATCAGTCTCGGAATCATTCCGTCTAGTAATTTTGCAAGTACAAACAAGGGAGTACATGTGAAAAAAAATGTCTATTTGGAACAGATAAAATTTGAGATATTCTGGGTTAACAAAAAGAAGTAGATGACAAATAAATGTATTTATACCTCTCACTATAGAAAGGTATTAGAATTGCTGCAAAACTCTACTTCCTAACGGAGCCTCGGAATTCCATAGTGTTAAATGCCATTCGACTCATCTGTCTGTGCGCGTATGTATGCGTATTTTCCCAGAGATGGCTGAACCGATTTTAACAAGCTTAGGTTCGTTTGAAGGCTACTGTTGGGCCATTGATCAAGATTGAAGATCCAATGGCTGTCACTTTCTGTTCCGGAGGTATAATGGCATAAGTGACTTAATCGACTAACTGCACTTTTCTCATCGGCTCAAACTTCTCGAGAATAATCAATGAATTTCGATACACTTAGACTTATTTAAAAGCTGTAGTGGTTTTCAATGAACGAATACGTTTATTCCTTTAGGCAGTTTATGCAAGTTTTTCTTTGCTGTAACATCACTTTTACATACTATTCCTAGCCTAATATAATTTCACTATAGTGACGAAAATTTTAATTTCATAAAACATGTTCATACTTTTTTCCTAAATATCATATTACGTATTGCTGCATTAATTTTTAATCGTATTCAAGAACACTTGAACGATTAGCTGCTATAAACAAAAAAAAAACTTTTATCTTTGAATATTCTGTGGATGATCTCATAAACTATTTCAGAGTTGTTTGCATCAGTACACCGTTTTTTATTCAAAGTTAGCTATTGGCTGAACACATTGAAGGAGTGGGGGTCGAATATAAGACTGAAAAGAGTAATTTCAAAAATTAATAGCAGAAAAGGTTGCAAAATCAGGAGCGACTTCCTTCGATTTGAATCAAGGATGGCTTTTATCGTATCAAAGAACGCTCACCAGCAACTCTTCACACGATTGAATCAGTGCCATCAAAGAGAGACAGATATCATCGCAACTACAAAAACCCGGCATGGCTAATTTAACATAGAATAGCCACCAGTGCGAGAACGAATTTCTCTCGATGACATTTCTAAGAATCAAAGGTAAGCGGATCCTCTCTGAAGCAACAAACGGTCGCTTATTCTCGTGTCGCTATCCGATTCTATACAGGCAGTTGATAATTGCGATAAAATCATTGTACTATTGCCGCTTATTCTAACTATGTGCATATAACCTTTGTATAAGTTGTGTCTATGAAAATGTCTGTTAATGCTCCACACACGGGTTTTAAAATATTGCAACCTAGTATGAGAATCATCAAGTTGAATCATCGATTCGATTTTCTGCGATAATGGCAACTTGCGATTCTCTCTTGGGAAATTCCACACAGCAACGATCATTATCAGACTGTTAATTTTTTAAGGGCCATGAAATACTCAGAGTATGAAGTGGAGCGAAAAAATGTAGAAAAATTCTCTCGCGGTTCATGCATTGAGAGACTCGAGTTCTTGTAGCATCTTCTATCGGATTGAAAATGTTGTATACAATATAGATAGCAATATAGCAGCTTCTGTCAAATTTTCGGCAATCACCAACACTGATTTGAATGAATGTTTTCAGAATGACGAAAAAATAATCTCTCTAGTCTCTTTAATATTTTTCAAAATATTTTTTTCGTCTGCGATGTTTGTTGTTTCCTTTTATACTCGCGAATTCAGACTCAAAACAATTTTTTTTCAATTATTACGGTTCCGGGCAAGTAAAATAAGTAGATTAGTGTGGCCCGCAATCGTGAGATTTGAAGGTTAAAATTAACCCTTTTTCAAGCTTGAATAAAATAGGAAATTCTCTTTGGATATTAACTAACATAACCTTTTCAATTTGAAACAGTTATTATTTTTTATTTTGCATCGTCGCACTAAATGATGGTTTGATATTGTAAACACACTTTACCTTATAGTTCCGGAACCTGATGTTAGACCCGGATGGAATTCAACAGCAACCTATGAGACTATAGGATTATACAACCTAAATTTGTGAAAATCGGTCAAGCCATCTCTGAGAAAAATGAGTGACATTATTTGACATATACTCAAACATATACATGCATACATACATAATTTGCTCAGCTCGATGAACTGTGTCGAATGGTATAGGGAACTTAGCCCAGTGTGTCAATTTCAATTTTTCAAGTGATTGCATACACTTTCTGTATGAGAAAGGAAAAAAGTGTACTTTTATAGAAAAGCATCGTTATCACGTTTTTGTGATAATACAAACATCTGGGTACAAATTGTATAAAAGAGAAACTTTTTGAGCCTATGTTCGGGATTGGGAATCGAACCCAGCTGAATTGCATGAAAGGCATCGACTAATTCATCACGCTACACCCTTTCGATTCGATTTTATAACTTTTTCACTTCGTTGCGCTTCTTGTCATATTCAAATACAGATTTTCAATACAGAATACCTCGATACAGATTTACAGATTTTTCTTCTGAAAAATATAGAATCAAATTTGGCAACCCTGAACAATATACGAAATTGAATAAAGCACATTGTTTGCTTTGTTCGAAAGGCGATGGTGTTTCTTCTTCCGTGCTTGCACGTAGCGGTTTTGCATCGTCATCTTGTATGACGGTCTGAAAATTTTGAATCTGATTGAAATTGCACAGTATTTTTTAAGGCAATGAGTACTTCAATTTGACTTATGATTTGTGAAAATCGGAAAATCGAAGTGAGTTCCGTTTTTGGAGCTTTTCTTTACTATTGTCGGTGCTTTTGGAAGCGGAAACCGGGGTCCAGTAGTCTCAAAGTTGGTTTATATATCAACTAACTAACAATATCTGCTAACTACATGAATTTACCAGTCAATTTTATAAAACAAATTCACTTATCGTACTGTAATACCGGAGCCGGAAGTCGGATCTGGATAAATTTCTTGGGGAGTGATAAAGAATTTCAAGACTTTTTTTGCATCTTAGTTTGTGGAAATCGGTTCACAAATTTCCGAGAAAATTGAGTGCGAATTTTCTCACAATTTTACATATTACCTTGTAATTCGGATAAAGATGAGATTCAATAGCAAGCTATGGAACCATAAGACCTTTCGTTTGATCCAATGCCGTTTTTCATTGAAAAACACTGATGGCGGGTATTGCTCTGGTTTTGCACTTTCGAACAGAAATCTCAATGAAACACCGTCAAAAAATTGCACTTCTGCTTGAAAGTACAAAACCAGAGCAATCCACGCCACCAGTGTTTTTCAATGAGAAACGGCATAAGTTTGTGAAAATCAGCGCAGCTCTCTCTGAGAAAATTGAGTGACATTGTTTGACATTTTGTGATCTTGACGAACTAAGTGGAATGGTATATTACACTCGGCTGTCACAGTGATTGCATAGCCTTTTTATATAAGAAAGACAAAAATTAAAAAAAAGTATGAAAAACTAGGCATAAACCTCCGAGGCAAAATGCAACTTTTGCTTTTCTCAAAAGTTACCAATTTTTTTTACTGAAATTTTAATGAAACTGAAAGTCCATCATAACAACAGATTACTATAAAATTTTGGTAGCGATGGTTCAATCATATCTGGAAAACTTAAAAAAAAAAAAAAACAATTATGTCTCTGTTATAAGTAATTTTTGATGTTCGTTTTATAATAATTTTCTAGGGTGAGGAAGACGATTTTAATTTTGTAACCAGTGAACTTCTTTGCCAATCATTCGGGTTTCTAAAATTAGTTCTAATACAGACGATGTATTTGCAATTTTATAAAAAAAAACGTCAAATTTATCGTCTCATATTTTAGGGGTAAAACGACCCGAATTGTGTAAGGCATTTGCTCAAGAATTCGCTTACAACAATTATCCATAAGTTTTCAATTTAATGAATAATAGTGAACAATCTTCAACCTGGCAATTATTTTATAAACGAAAAGTCTTTCTTTAAATAAGAAGAAGAAGCTTTATGAGAGTGCATATTGCCCCGTGGTTGTCATGAGCTTTAATCCGTTAATTTGATGGATGTTTACCCGTTGTTTAAGATCATCCTGCCTCTATGTTCAGATAATCGTCACTTCGCGTAATTTAGAATGTATATTTTTCATGTTTTCGAGAGTCACCCGAATAAAAAATATCGTAGAAAAACAATACGATTTGCTGTTACAAAACCTTCCACAATTTTGCTTTGATCATTGAAAAATATTTTAATGTATTGTTATACACTATTCAATTAATTGTGAACATGGTTTTTACAATAGAACAATTCAAATCAAAAAATTTTCTCATACATGTTTTCTTGGAAAACAATCAAATGTACAGTTTGCATATTGTTTGAAACACCATGTGTGCAATAAATTCTATTGTAGAATCGAAGAAACAATATAGTGAATCGTTTGAAATGAAAAAAATCTTGTCAAGATACAATAAAATGTATTGTAACCCATAGATCTAAATGTGAATCAATTGTTTATGCTGTAAAATCAATGGTTTATTTTTTTACGGGCATGCCTCGCATATATTTTAATAGACAATTTTTAAGGGTTTTAGAAAATAAGTTATTTCATGTATGTTTCAATGTATTCAGCGAGTCGTAATTTTGAGAAATAATGATTACGGAAAATAGTCATGCATGAAACTCTTCCGTGTTATTCTCTATAGTTAGGATATAGCTACATTTCCTTAGGGGGTGTATTTTTTGCATTTAATCAGATAAATGAAATAATTATAGTGATTTTAGTGGCTAAATCAGGTTTTTGAGGTAACGTCCTTACAAATGAGATGAAATAGGGAACCGTTACTATATGATCTGGGATTATTCATTCCCGGATTCCTAATTCAGGTCCTCAGTAAGCCCTGTTGTGGGAAATTTCACTGTGAACTACTCGAGTAGAGGGAGATCAAACAGTTAACTCAATTTCATGTAATGATATTCACATGCTACAGTTTTTTTGTATACACCCAAACCACCGTTTACGAACACTTTTTATACGTTACCTCTTTTTACGTAACTATTTTTACGAACCAAATCCCAAATAACGTAGTCTTTTTTTTAGGAACCTACTACGAAAAAAGAGGTTTTGGCATACATCGAAAGCGATTTCCGACTCCATGGAAACTACTACAATATGTAGAGTAGATTCCGGAAAACGATGTTTGAGGTGGTTCTTAAATCCAAGATGGCGACTTCCGGTTTGTTGATATTCCTTGAAAACCTTAACAATATGGATATTTTTGGAAAGTATTTAATAAACAGATGCCGCAAAACTATGTTTGGTGTCGTCTCGAATTCCAATATAACATCGTCCGGTTTATCGATATGCCTTATAAACCCTTAAAACAAAGAAATTTCCGAAACATATTGGATACCAATAAACGATGTTTGAGCTCGTTTCAAAATTCAATGAGGTGACTTCCGGTATAATGTTTTAAAGGAATACCAAGTTCAAGGAAAATGACAAAAACTTACAAAAAAATATTAATAAATCCGGAGGTCACTGTTTTGCAATTCAAAACCACCTAAAATATCATTTTCTGACTACTTTTTAAATCTCTTTCCGAAAGTGCCCATAATGTAAGGGGTTTCAAGGAATATCAAGAAACCGGAAGTCGCCATATTGGATTTCAGAACCACCTCAAACATCGTTTTCCGACATCTACTCACCAATCCCGTTCCGAAAATATCCATATTAAAAAGGTTTTCAAGGAATATCAACAAACCGGAAGTTGCCATCTTGAATTTCAAAACTACCTCAAACATCGTTTTCCGACATCTGCTCATCAATTCCGTTCCGAAGATACCCATATTGTTAGGGGCTTTAGGCAATCTCAATAAACCGGAAGCCGCCATCTTTAATTTTGAAACGAGCCCAAACATAATTTTCTTGCACTTACTCTTCACATCCGTTCCGAAAATAATCATATCATGCGTGGTTTCCACATTAATTACACAAAACTTTTTTTTACGAAGTAAATTCCAAATAACGTAAACGTAAATAACTCTTCTTACGAACCCCCGTTTAGTTCGTAAATGGAGGTTTCGGTGTATAAGAAAGGCAAAGAACACATTTTTACGATGGATACGAAACGAGTGTACGCCGACCGACTCAGCCCGTATTGAGCTTTATGAAATAACACTGCTTATCATATGATCGAAAAGTTTTCAACGGTGTTCAGTTAACTGTCACAGTTCATAGCATTCGCAGTGTAAACTACGCAATCCAAATGATCTAAGTTTGAAACTATGTGGTGATGGGCATCAAAGCGCTTTTTTGCTGTTGTAAGTAATATCGCCTTAATGTATATAATCCCGCGCATAGTTTTGCTCAGTCTATTTTTAGCTTATGCTCGCGACGTGTTTGTTTTCAAGTCTTCTTAATGCAAATAAATAACTGATTATGCATTTTAGTTTGGTTTTCGCTTTCGATTTTGATTTTTTTACACTTAAAACGAACAAAACAATATCAAATTGAGTAATCGTTAAACGCGAACATTACAATCACTCTGTTTGGGTAATGTACGAAACTTGACGCCATGCTGTACCAAATGGTGCTTTTTCAAGATCGAAAATTTTCAAACTTTTACCGCTGGACAGCACCCCTTACCCATGTGCGATTTAGCTCAAATTTTGCATGAGGACTTTTTTCGAGGTGCTTAAACTTTTGAACAATAGCGCTTTACGAAATTCGAGGTGATCCCAAAATATTGGCACCTTTATATACATTAGAGCGGTAAAAACAACGTGTTTTGTCGATTACGTCACTTATATCATGATATCTTCGGATCCAAAAGTCACAACCATTTGATCTTTGAACTTGATCAATGGCTCGACAGTAGCTTTCAAACGAGCATAAGTTTGTTAAAATCGGTTCAGCTATCTCTGAGAAAATTGAGCGCGTATAAATATTTTCGAAAAGTGCACACACACAGACATTTTCCGATCTCGTCGAACTGAGTCGAATGGTATATAACACTATGGGTCTCCGAGGCTCCGTTCGAAAGTCGGTTTTTCCAGCAATTCTAATACCTTTCTATAGAGAAAGGCAAAACAATTAGTACACCGTCGATACGCGTTTGCAAAGTCAATCCATGTATCGTAACGAATTATGGTTTATGAGATGTTTAAGCTGTCCGGTTTAACACCGTGCCCGATCTAGCCCTGGTATATCCAAATAATTTCTTGAGTTTCGGGTGGAGGGGGGTTTGAACCACAATCAACCAAAACGAACGATGATCTATATTCGAAAGTGTCAAAGAAGCATATCAGTTTTATTCGTATTCTCGTCCCCAAGTTATGGCTGTGGCATTACCCACCCACCTTTTTTCATTCTGGGTATGATAAATCTCTTTTCTTTTGAGCGAATCTAGTCATATTCCCTTCCCGCCGACTGAAGTGAAGAGTATTCCGGTAAGAAAGTTTTGCATCCATCAAAACTAGTTGTAGTAGTCGGACGGCACGACTTTTGGACTATAAGGTGTGTGAGGCCGATTTTTCCAACCGTTATTATCCAAATACGCTGAGTTGAATAAGGTATTTTCTCAACCTTATTCAAATCAGCGTTAAGCTATTTATGAGTAAAACTAGCGATTGTCCATCTCGATGAATGTATATGAATGGTATATGACAATCGATTTTTTGGGTTTAGTGGAAGATATTTGCCTTCAAAGTTTAGGTGTAAATTGATTATGGAATTGGGTCTACTGTCGAATTTATAACTTTTTGTAGAGTAGGTTTTATATCCATCTCATTGAAAAAAAAAATCGGCGACCATCTTCAAAATCATCTAACGACTCTGATGCTGAAGCTGTTCTTCGAACAGCCTAATCGGGTTTTTGTTTGTATTTATCTTTTCACAAAAATAAAACATTTGTATAACACATTCCCGAAAGCCATCACCGTAATGGCATGGAACATTTATGTCTTTTTTTATGGCGAAAGCAACCCTACGGCCGCTCTCCGGAGCAATCCCTATCACCAAATTTCCCATATGCCGAAGCGTTCGATTAAGAGGTATAAAATCAGAAATTAATTCAATTTCCACCGGGCCGACCGGGACATCACACCGCGGCTTCCACGCCTCCACACGCCTCTACGCGTCCTGAGTAGCAAATTGCCATCAGCACCCAGACTCCGGCCACAAACGCGAGGCCAGCACCGGCAGTTCGGTTCGGTATCTCTGCTTCGTCGATTATTCTAATTTATTTAAATTTTTTAATAATGTCTTCTTTTATGCCCGCTGGTAGTTTGGTCACCGACCGTGCATCGGCCGGTCGAACGGTCGGTCGGATCGGTCACAGGCGATTCGATTCCGATCCCGATCCCGGCCTGTATGGCATTTTCCACATTCGATCCACATACGGACCGCGATCCGCGTCCGATCGAGTGGGAATGCACTCGGCAGAAGTGGGGAAAACATCTGATTCACTAATAAATTTTGAATTAAATTGTTTCGGGTTGAAAACTGTGCCTTTTAATGGTGTTATAAATGATCCGGGCTTCTTTCTCCAAATTTTGGGGCCGCTGATGTGCTGTTTGTGAGACGGCTTGGGAACGGCAGGAAGAAGGTGGACAGAGGGTCTCCTATTAAGTGATCACCGTAACCGATCTCTAATGGACGGATTATTTGGAGCGAGACGCACGTATGCGAGGCTGAATTGAAGAATTCGGTACGGTCGGGACAGGTTCGACTGCCTACAGGTCGAAAACGGACCGAATTCGTGGCAAGGAGGTGTGATATATTGACATTAGTCCGGATACTGTGCTGTTGATTTGATTAAGCTTTTGTTTATGTTCGGCCATAAAATATAAAAACAAGACGACGCACCATGTTTATACCGAAGCGAACCTTATCTAGCGAACCTTTCTAGACACGATGGGAATGCAAAGTCGGCGCAGATGAATGGCGTAATGGGACTGATTCCGATCAGCTAACTTGGGCCAGAGACAGATGAAATGATTTCCAAATTTGTGATCCTCGTAAGTCGACAGTGGAGGCAAAATGGTGCGACATATCACAAGCTTTGAAAATATTAGAAAATTATCGTGGAATTAAGTTATAACAGTTTGGAACGGAAAATGTTCCAGGAGTGACACAAAACTCTTATTTCGTACTATTTAAAGAACTACACACGTGTTTATTGCAAGATGTTTTGCCTTTCTCATACTGAAAGGTTATGCAATCACTTAAAAACCGACTAGTAAAAATTGGTCCGGAGGGCCAAGTGTCACATACCATTCGACTCAGTTCATCAAGCTGTGTTTGTATGTGTCAAATAATCTCACTAGGTTTTCTCGGAGATGGCTTATGACAAACTTGGATTCAAATGAAAGGTCTTACGGCCCCATACGGAATTCCTTAATTTCATCCGACTTCCGGTTCCGGAGTTATAGGATAAGTGTGTTGAATATTGTACACCGTAACCCTTATTCCCAATTTTAGGCTGAAATGAAAGGTCTTATGGTCCTACCAAAAATTACTGCATAGTTTTGGATACAACGAAAATCGAAATCGTCGTTTAGAGTACGATGGTAAAATCGTATAAAATCTTCAAAATTTGAATAAAAACTAGTAGAGTTTGTACGTCATGTTAGTTGGTGGCCGCACGAACCGACTTCGATTATACCGGTTCTCAGGTTCCGGTGCTGAAAGTACATATAATAGTGAACCCACTTCGTTTTCCAATGGATGGCCTAACCGATCAGAGCACTGTTTCATTCTTCATGTTATACTAGTTAATGCACAAACAATCTCTTGGTTTCCTTCAAAAATCGAAGAGAAACATTTTGAATAGAATACCACAGTATTATATAAGAGAAAGGCATCATAACACCACTAGATGGATTAAAACAGGTTTTTGCCTTTCTCTATAGAAAGGTATTAGAATTGCTGGAAAAACCGGCTTTCGAACGGAGCCTCGGAGACCCATAGTGTTATATACCATACGACTCGGAAAATGTCTGTGTGTGTATGTATGTGTTTGTGTGTTCTGTGTGTGCACTTTTCGAAGATATTTGAACGCGCTCAGTTTTCTCAGAGATGGCTAAACTGATTTTAACAAACTTGAGCTCGTTTGAAAGCTACTGTCGGGCCATTGATCAAGTTCAAAGATCAAATGGCTGTGACTTTTGGTTCCAGAGATATGATGGTATAAGTGTAACCAACAAAACACGTTGATTTTTACCGCTACCGCTATATACATATATATATATATATATATATATATATATATATATATATATATATATATATATATATATATATATATATATATATATATATATATATATATATATATATATATATATATATATATATATATATATATATATACTAGCGGACCCCTGACACTTCGTAGCGCACTAATATTAGATGTAGAAAATCAAAACTTCTGATCAATTTTAATGATTATTGAAGAAAAATATCATTATAATGCTCTATGATAGCCCCAACCTTTTTATATCGCGGACAACAGGACAAAATATATAAAACCGATGGTTTGCCGAAACGCAAACAGGCAGCGTACAATTTACCATCCGAAAAAAAACTCTAAATTCACGCTACAGACTCATAACGATTATTGACGATAATAGAAAAGTTAAACGGATGAGAAAATGACGTTCAAATTGAAATGGCATAGCAGTGGGCATCATTGGAATGCGTTACATGAAAACTTTTTATTCTTCTAATTTGCCATTCAAAATTATGCCACTTTATTTTGTACTTTGTGTGCTTGTTTCTGTGATTTGTGTGTTTGTTTCTGTACTTTCTGTGCTTGTTTCAAAATTTGTTCCTGTACTTTCTGTACCTGCAATTGTGCCAGTACTTCATATACCTGTTTCCCTCATTTCTGTACTTGGTTTTGTACTTTCTGCACCTGTTCCTGTACCTTCTTTATTTTTTCCTGAACTTAACTTCTGTACTTGTTCCTTTTATTTCTGTACCTGTCCCGGTGAATTTCTCACAACTCAAAAATTATCTTGGGATGGAAATTATTTTGAATACTCTTGAGTTAGAATAATTGAACGACCCTCATGATTGCTCGAGATTAGTGAAGTAGAATGGTAGAGTTTTCTGTAAAAATGAATCATCTGACAATTGTTTTCGATTCAATCTCAACATTTTTCCCCAATTCAGGTACACACGTACACTTCGCACTTTAAAACAGTTTTTTCCTGCTCCTAAAAGTCCCGAATAATTCAAGCAAAATACAACCAAAATCAGTTTGACGGTTTATGAACAAGAGAGTGAATCATTCGAATAGGTTTATGTCGATGAGTTCCCAAATCTCGGTTCAATCGATGCAATTTCAAAACAGAAGGCAAACGGGATGGTTTGAGTACATTGGACGAAACTGCTCATAGTTACTCAAATGCAAATAATTTGAAATTTCGGAATACTCTGGGTTGATATAATTCGAATCGCGTTTGGGCCAATTGAAGACGTTTGGACTCAAATAAATAACCGAACTTACAATTTGAAGCAATTGACGAAATTTGAAGGTCGTTTCGAGAAAAATTTAAACAAAATCCCGTCCAAAAAATCCTTCAAAAGTATAGCACGGGAAATGCTTATGGAAAATTTAAGGCGAAAAAAAAACTGAAAACATCCTTCTAATTCGAATGGAATCGTTCCAAAAAGTAGAAAGCCGAACAGTTTTGGTGTTTGAGTTAACGGTCTTAATTTGAAGTGGCAGCTGAGGTGTGTTGATAATTATATCTATTAGTAAGATACAATTCACATTTCTAGAATTTTAAGAAAACAACGAATCATAAAAAAACGTTAATCACTTTCTTTTCTTATAGTCGTTTTATAGTTTGACTTCACGGTATTGAACCCAAATTTATATATTGGAAAATGGAAACCTGTATGCTGTTCATTTGGTGCCCTTACTTAATTGAACATGTGATTCGAAATAAAGAAACGCGTGAATCCAGTAATCAGCGCTTTTGGCGCCGAACGGTTTTATTAATAATCTAGTATTCATATTTTGCTCTCCAGCGGGCAGCAACATTGCATAACTCGATACGCGCCAAGCAATCATTGGAGATCTAGCATGCACTGAATGGAAAATTTCCAATTCTAAACGAACCAATTTTCTAGTTTTTCTCTACTTTCCCGAAGGATTTTCCTTATGTACTATAGCCTAAAACCTCCGCATAAACGTCACCTTTCGAACAAAAAAAATCATTTGAAGATCAGCCCACGCATACCAGAGAACATTAGCAACACACACTTTTTTCGCTATTATTTTATATATATAGATATATATAAATATATATAAATATATATATATATATATATATATATATATATATATATATATATATATATATATATATATATATATATACATATATATATATATATATATATATATATATATATATATATATATATATATATATATATATATATATATATATATATATATATATATATATATATATATATATATATATATATATATATATATAAGGGTGCCAATAGTTTGGGATCATTTCTAATTTCGTAAAGCGCTAGTGCTCAAAAGCTTAAGCACCTCGAAAAAATGTCCTCATGCATGTCCTCGGACATGCGTAAGGGGTGCTGCCCGGCGGTTAAGATTTGAAAATTTTTGATCTTGAAAAAGTACCATAGGGGGGAGTACATGAAATTTCCAAAATCGAAAATTTGTTTTGATATTTTTTCCAAGTCTCAAAAAGTCGATTTTTTCAACAAATTTTTTTTTTGAGATGACACTAAATCTCGACGTTTCATGCAATGCTAAGCCTTTTGGTATCAAAACTTTTTTTTCGATTTCGGAAATTTCTTGTTTTCGTATTATTCACGCTCGAAAATGTCTGTTTATGTGCCCAATTCTCGCCATTTGCGGGGAGTTTTATTTTTCTGTTACTATTCGAAAAAACCTGTTTTAATCCACCTAGTGGTGTAATGATGCCTTTCTCATATCAATCAAACTATCATATATAATACTGTGGTATTCTTCAAAATAACTTTCTTAGATTCTTAAAAGAATAATCGGAATCGCTTTGTTTGACAGTCTACTGATAAAAACTATCAATTGGAAAACATTTGAGGTCGATTTAAATTTTTTTTTAAGGTTTTTCCCCATTTTCACTGATGGTATACAATTTTCAACCCACTTTACCCTATATTTCCGGATCCGGAAGTCGGATCCGCATGAAATTCAGGAATTACGCATGGGACCACAGGACCTTTCATTTGAACCCAAGTTTGTGAAAATCGGTCGCGCCATCTATGAGAAAAGTTAGAAAACATTGCACATTTTACCCCATAACTCCCGAACCGGAAGTCGGATCCAAATAATATTCAGGAATTTTCTATGGGACCTCAAGACCTTTCATTTGAATCTAAGTTTGTGAAACACACTCACATACACACACAGACATTTTGCGTACTCGACGAATTGAGTCGAATGGTATATGACACTCGGCCCTCCGGGCCTCGGTTCAAAAGTCGGTTTTCACAGTGATTGCATAACCTTTCTATATGAGAAAGGCAAAAAAATACCGCTGAAGCACATCGAATGCTCTCAGAAACTTACGGTGATGCTGCTCTGAGTAAAAGAACGTGTCGGGAGTGGTTTCAACGTTTTAGAAAAGGTAATTTTGATGTCGAAGACAAATATGGTGGTGGAAGAGAAAAAACCTTCAAAGATGAACAACTGATTTACTACGAGCTCTTAAAACCGGGTGAAACAATCACAGGAGATCGCTACCGAAAGCAACTGATGCGCCTTAGTTGCGCGCTAAAAGAAAAGCAGCCACAATATTATAAGCGACATGACAAAGTCATACTCCTACACGACAATGCTCGGCCTCACGTCGCAAAAGTGGTCAAAAAGTACCTGGAAACGCTGAAATGGGAAGTCTTACCCCACCCGCCGTATTCCCCAGTGATCGCCCTTCCGACTTCCACTTATTCCGTTCGATGGCACACGGGAGAAAGAAAGGCAAAAATGGAATGCTTCATGGATAGCGTCAAAAGAGGACTCCTTTTTTCGAACCGGGATCCGAAAATTGCCGGAAAGATGGGAGAAAGTTGTCGCTAGCGACGAACAATACTTTGAATAATACATCTGTAAACACTGTTTCGCAATAAAGCCTTTAAGTTTGAAAAAAAACGGCGGAAGCAAAATTGTACACCTGATGATATTACAGTGAAAGAAACTATCAAAATGCTGTATGAAATTCATTTCTGGCTTTCAGGCGGGTCAAATTGTGGAACTCTCCACAATATTAAACACTGTTCGGAACATTTTTCTCGAACGCGATGCAGCAAACTGTTAGGTTTATTTGTGCTCGTTTGGGGCAAATTTCGCACTGCGAAAGGTGCGCAAAGCTAATCAAATTATTCTAGATTTGCATTATACTGATGATTTTCACCTCCGATTTGCAAAGAAGCTGTGCGTATCAAGGGGGAAGGGGACAAAGGAGGCAAAGAAGGCACTAGCCCCGGGCGCAACGTTTTTTGGGGGCCGCAAACCAATCCACAGTGGGGAAAAAACGATCAAAAACGCGACTTTGCTCAATAATTTTATAAAAACATGAGCAAATATTTTCAAAATTTGTATTTGTTATGCAAATTTTTCTGTAGAATCGATTTATGATAGTTAGAAGATCCGCAAAATTCACTATCATGCCCGTTTTGCTCCAATTCCTCTTTTTTCTGACTTTACTTTGAAAACTAACTGTGAAACTCAGGAAAAAATTCAATTCCACCAATCGGAAGGTATTCCTGACATACTCATAAGTTAGATAAATGGATTGTTTTTAATAAGATTGACCGCAAACAACTGTATCCTGTTTTACCCCCAGTCATCTTCTTCCGTGAATTTACAGAAAAAAAAGTTCTACTGATCGGTGTTTGGACCAATTTTGGTTAAAAAATACAGTTCTATGTTGCGAATATAACCTCAAATAATAATTTACAGATAGTGTTCATGATCGCATGCTTCGCATGTTTTACCCCGATTTTCCGACAAATATAATTTTATGTTGAATTCAAATTTACAATCCCAAAGCAGATCCAATATGACCTACAAATACTGATTCATATTACGTGCAAAACATCTATGATCCAATTAAACACAATGAGAATGACAGTACTAGCCTCTTTAACCCGTTTTACCTCAATTTAATTCATAAGTCGTATTTCTGGTTAAATTTTCTTTCGCATACCGAAAGCAGGCTGATTGCGGTTAATGAAAATCGATTGTTATTACGAAGAAAGACCCGAAAATAGGATTACAAATGAATTCAATGTGGAGCAAAATCTAAAGACTCAGTTAAAGGATAAATTGGAGTAAAACGGTATAACAAGATTCGTGCGGTCATTGAATTAATTTGTAATCCTATTTTCAGATCTTTCTTCGTAATACTAATCGATTTTCATCAACCGCAATCAGTCTGCTTTCGGTATGGGAGAGAAAGTTGAACCAGAAATACGACTTTTGATATAAATTGGGGTAAAACGGGTTAAACAGGATAGTAATGTCATTCTCATTAAGTTTAATTGGATCACAGATGTTTTGCACGTATTATGAACCAATATTGATAGATCGCATTAGATCTGCTTTTGGATTGTAGATCATATTTCAACGGAATATTATAACTAGAAAAGAAATGGGGTAAAACGGTGCAACGAGTTTTCTGCTGTCAATAAAACTACATGCAATCAATTTGTTAGACTTTTTTACATAGCAAACACTCTATTCGCTCTTCTGCAAGTTCTTCGGTTTCATGTTATATAGTTAAGCTTGAATACAATGCAGTATAAAAAGGGAACTTGGGGTAAAATGAACATGATAGCGTTTCGTGCGGTCCTTCTAAATACATGGAATCGATTTTACTGACCATTTTTCACCAAAAAAGTGCTTTGTGGTCAGCTGTATCATGCCTCCAAAAAAATCGTCGCGTTTTTGGTCCATTTTTCCCCACTGTGCAATCCTTTAGACATTTTTGCCTTTCCCAATTTATGCAATCGTTTTGAAACCCGACTTTACAACCGAGGCCCGGAGGGCCGAGTGTCATATGCCATTCGACTCAGTTCGTCGAGTTCACAAAATGCCTGTGGGTGTATGTATGTGTGTGACAAATAATGTCACTCAATTTTCTCAGAGATGGTTGAATCGATTTCCATAAACTCAGATTAAAATGAAAGATCTTATGATCCCATAGACAGCTAATAAGTTTTATCCAGATCCGACTTCCGCTCCAGGAATTACAGGGTGATATGCAGTAAAAAAAGGCAAAAAATTGTCACACACGTCACACCGATTTTCACAAACTTAGATTCAAATGAAAGGTCTTATGACTTCATACAATTTTCATGCCCATTCAATTTTATCAGAAATTTCTGAACCGATTTCCACAAACTAAGCCGTAAAAAGGGACTTGAAATGCTTTAAAAAGTCCCTGATAAACTGATCCAGATCCGACTTCCGGTTCCGGTATTACAGTGCGATTAGTGAAAATTTTCAATTTCATGAATTTTTTTCACAAGCGATGGCGAAACGAGGTGCTCATTTTTTATAAAACTTACCGCTAAATTCATCTAGTTGGTAGATATTGTTAGTTATGAATATATAATACTACTTCGGGACTTACAGTCCCTGGTTTCCGCTTCCGAGAGCTCCAAAAACTTTCCGTGAGCTCCAACCTGCTTATTAGAATTATCACAAAATTATGATAACGATACTTTTCTATAAAAGTTTTAAGGCTAAGTGTGTATACATGTGTGTAAGTATGTGTCAAATAAGGTTCCAAGTAGCAAATGTAACTTATTGAAATTTCAAGAGGTTCTACATTTGTCTTACAATTGTTTTTTTTATGTTAGATATGTTCAAAAAGATTTTTAAATATATTAAAATCGGTTTTGCAACTTACACCTGTTAAGTTTTACGATAATACCGAAAAAAATCACCATAGAACAATTTTATGTACATGTAAAACAAGTGTGCAGCAAATCACCAACTTGCCCACGTTGCACTAGTAGTTATAGAAGCTCTGCCAAAATTTTCACATCGTCATGTAAAAACGAAGTGGCTGTCATAATTGTATCGAACTCAATATATGCCGAAATGGCTGTAAATCTCTTGTGAAGAAAACAATAGTGAAATTATGATCTCCTCAAGGCTGATAAGCCGAATTGAAAACCTCGCAGTAAAAACTATTTTGCTGTCGAGTCCGCATTGTCTTGACTGCCTCATGAAATTTTAGGTCAGTGTGTGCAGTTTTCTTCATTTTTAGGAAAACAATTCGAAACTTGCAAATAAGTTGTACCAGGTTTTTCTGCTTGAAATGAACGCAAAACTTGCCGACATGAGAATATTATAAAAGTTCAGGAAAAACAGCATTACATACGCAATGAAAACAAAAATCAAATCAGATAATTTGTATTCGGTTTTCATCTCGCGAAAAAACAAAAACCTGACATCACTTTTCAAAGATATTGAACGAAAAGTTGAGTTCATCATAGTTACTCTCATAGTTACATATTACCGCTTGAGCAACTTGTTTTTGCAACTAAAGCACATGGGATTACCAAAATAATACCTACAGTGCGTATCACAAATGTCGGGTTCACTAAGATGAATGACTCAATTGTATTGTTATTAAAGTCAACTAAATTGATGAAAATAAAAACAACTATTTTGATATAAATAAAATCCAAAATTTCTCATTTCAATATTTACATGTTTATATTTCGTTTTATTCAGGTAAAATAAATCATTACGTTGAGTGAACCATTTTCTTTTTAACACACTATTACCTTCGATGCCATATTGGAAAATATTGAAGAAAAATTCATTTCAAGATTGTTCAAATTAATAGAATCATCAATATGATCAAAACAGTCTGAAAAGGTGCATGAATGTTTGATAACTTTTTTATACATATTTTAAATACTCTCCCGATCATATTAATTGGAAAGAATAGATTGATTTTTTCACAGAAATTGATGTGCAATCATCAAAACACGTACATTCAAAGGCGCTTGAAAACTTCAGGAGTCCGAAGACATGTTCTACAATAAAAATGCAGTTCGTTGTCGATTTTCTATTTACTAAAACATAAAAGATCAATTCTACAATATGTAGTATTACCATTTATTTATGTGCAGAATATTTTTAAAGTTCCATGTTTGTGTTACGGGAAGTTGTATAGAAAATCAAATGTGAAACTTATTCATTAGAAATTATATTTGCTATGTTTTTGTAAACATCAATTCAATTCTTGTTTACAATACGTAGTAGTTCCCATGAGGATCACAATTGTTTTTTCGCTGATTTAATTGCTGCATTTATATGGGATCGATGCTTGAATTTTTGTATCAGTTGCACAATAATTTTGAATAAATGTTCGTGAACTTAAAGATATGTTGCACAACGCAGAAAAATTGCGCTTTTTCCATAACACAACAGTTACTACAATAGTAATATGAACTAATTTGATAAATCGCACAATCTGTATAAAAATACTGGACAGCAACTTAACATGCTACTTGGGGTCACTCATAAAATAAAAAATCTCATAGTCCCATAGGTAGCTACCGAATTTCATCATGCTTTCATAGGGCAAAGTGTGCTTAAAATTGCACACCGTCATTTGGAGCGACGATGCAAAAGACGGTAAAATTATTCTAAATTTGGCTCAACATTGATTCAATTTGTAGGCTATATTAGTAACTTATTAAACGAACCGACTTCGGCTAAACTGGTTCCAAGTTCCCGGTTCTAGAAGTACCGGAAATAGTGGTCAAAAACTCTAAAACGAGACTCACTGAGGCTCAAATAAAAGTTCTTGTAGTTCTCATAGGGTGTTGTTTAGTTTCATCCTGGTATAGGGTAAAGTGTGTTTAATCATTTAGTGCGACGATGCAAAATAAAGAAAAATTCTTATTAACGTGACTAAACTGTTTACAAATTGGCGCGGTTATGTTAATTCATTCCCAAAGAGAATTTATTTTATTCAAAATTGAAAAAAAAATCTTCCTGTGATATTTTTTAAGATATAAGTAATATGAGAAAGGCATCATTACACCACTAGGTGGATTAAACAAGTTTTTTTGCTTTCCCAAGTTTCCGGAAAGGAGATGGAGTTCAGCTTTTAGATCTGACATCACGATACTCCACGCATGTCCAAACGACATGATCAATATCCCGATAACCTTCTCCACAAGCACAATGATTAGTCTCGGAAAGTCCAATTCGAATGAGATGTGCATCTAACGTGTAGTGATTGGATATGAGTCTGGACATCACACGAATGCAGTCCCTACTCATATCCAGTCCCCTGAACCCTGCCTTAGTCGATATTTTAGGAATAATTGAGTGCATCCACCGACCCAGATCATCTCTATCCCAAGAAGCTTGCCAGCTGAAAAGTGTTCTTTGGCGAGATGCGCTATATAATTCGTTGAAAGCAATCAGTCTCTCATAAATTTCACCCTCAATACCACCACATTTGGCTCAAATATAGTCTTTTTCATAGTGATTAGATAATTATTGTTCAATATGTCGTTCAGGAACTGTTTTATTTTGCCCAAGAAAAACGGTTCATCCTTGCCAGTCATGTTTGAGCGAATGGCTTCAATTGCACTCAGACTATCTGTGAAGAGGAAATAATGGTTTGGAGATAATGTGACGATTACACTCAAGCTATAATGAACTTATGCAGGCGTGATGAACGCTCCCAAAATCGATCTTTTAATGGAAGAACTCCCGCCAGAACTTCAAGACTCATTGTATGTGTCGAATGCATGCAGCCTAAGGCAATTCGCAAACAACGGTACTGAATTCGCTCCAGTTTTATAATATGAGAGTTTGCTGCGGAACGAAAACAAACGCATTCATACTCCATCACTGAAATTATCGTTGTCTGATACAATTTTATTAGATCTTGCGGATGAGCACCCCACCAAGATTTTGTTATTGTTCGAAGAAAATTTACTCTTTGTTGGCATTTCGTTATCAGATACCTTCCCACGTGCATTTGGAATCGAACCACACCCCGAGGTATTTAAAAGTTGAAACCTGCGCGATCATTCTTCCCATCATATGGAGCTGAAGCTGCGCGGGATCATGCTTCCTTGAAAAGACGACCAGCTCTGTTTTCTCCGCAGAGAATTCGATACCCAGATGAACAGCCCAAACGGACAAGTTATCTAAGATATATTGCAATGGTTTTTACAGTTCAACAGCTTTGGATCCAGTAACTGAAACCACGCCATCATCTGCCAATTGTCTTAGTGTGCAGTGGATTACTAGACAGCTGTCAATGTCATTCACGTAAAAATTATAGAGAAGCGGACTGAGACATGAGCCTTGCGGGAGACCTATGTAGCTAATTCTGAATGATGCTAGGTCGCCATATGAAAAGTACATGTGCTTTTCTGACAAAAGGTTGTGCAGATAATTATTTATAATCGCTGGAAGTCCATGTTGGTGGAGCTTGTCTGAAAGAATATCAATGGAAACTGAATCAAATGCTCCTTTAATGTCTAAAAATACAGATGCCATTTGTTGTTTTTGAGCGAAGGCAAATTGGATGTCAGATGAAAGAAATGCAAGATATTATCTCCTTTATCATTCGTCCCTTTATTTCTACGGAAACCAAACTGAGTATCTGACAACAAACCGTTCGTCTCGACCCAGGTGTCGAGACGTCGTAGAATAATTTTTTCGAACAATTTTCTGATGCAGGACAATATTGCAATGGGTCTAAAGGAGTTGTGATTGGAAGCTGGCTTACCCGGCTTTTGAATGACCTCCAGTCAGGTGGAACAATGTTTTGCTCAAGAAACTTGTTGAACAATTTCAACAAACGTCTTTTTGCGAGGTCGGGCAGATTTTTCACCAAGTTGAATTTAATTCTGTCCAACCCAGAAGCGTTATTGTTACAAGACAAGAGTGCTACAGATAATTCCATCATAAAAGGCAGAGATGTCAAACGTTAATATACAAGCGACACGATGAGTGCAATTTTGCATTCTCGGCATGAAACAAAAGATTTGCTGCACCGAAGCTTGACGGGTGATTAAAAAAGGCTTTCTTTTGAAAAAAGTTACTTATAATCAGACTTTATCTCCTTTAAAAAAATTCGCATTTTTAACTAAGCTACCTGGTAGATGGATGATGTTGATATTGGTGATATTGCTCTAATTAGAGGCAGGAACAGGATAGAGTTTATTATGCGGGAAAATATGTATTACTTAGTAGTAGCAGATCAACATGTAAGATTTCGGATTAAATTCACTTTGGTCAGATGCGATGACTATTTTCAGAAAAGGAAATTGGGATGTAGAACTGAAAATTCAATTATAGAGCAAAATATAATCTTCTAACTGTCCACACCTCTAGCAATTCATGAAAGGCCCATATCAACAAATCGATACTTTTTATATTACAAAACAGTGGCATTGTGAATTTGAAGACCTCTTCTTAACAGTTCGGCTGGAAAGTTCGTATCGTTTAATAGAAACACACATTTTTTTTGCCAAAATTCGTTTTTATTATTCAACATAATTGCCATCAGAGGCGATACAGCGATTATAGCGATCTTCCAACTTTTCGATACCATTTTTGTAGTACGATTTGTCCTTTCCCTTAAAATAGGCCTCAGTTTCAGCGATTACCTCTTCATTGCTTCTAATTTTTTTTACCAGCGAGCATTCTCTTGAGGTCTGAGAACAGGAAAAAGTCACTGGGGGCCAAATCTGGAGAATACGGTGGATGAGGGAGCAATTCGAAGCCCAATTCGTTCAATTTCAGCATGGGTTTTCGTTGTTGTTTTTGATCAAGTGTGAGCTCACGCGGCACCCATTTTGCACAAAGCTTTCTCATTTCCAAATATTCGTGAATAATATGTCCAACACGTTCCATTGATATCTTTAGGGTGTCAGCTATCTCGATCAACTTCACTTTACGGTCATTGAAAATCATTTTGTGGATTTTTTTTCACGTTTTCATCGGTAACAGCCTCTTTTGGACGTCCACTGCGTTCGTCGTCTTCGGTGCTCATATGACCAGTACGAAATTTTGCAAACCACTTACGAATTGTTGCTTCGCCCGGTGCAGAGTCTGGATAACACTCATCAAGCCATTTTTTGGTATCGGCGGCACTTTTTTTCATCAAAAAGTAGTGTTTCATCAACACACGAAATTCCTTTTTTCCATTTTTTTCACAATAACAAAAGTAGCTTTACTCAAAATGCAATATCTCACAAACTAATAATCAGACAGCTGTCAAATTTATACACGTATTTTTTGAAGGTTGGTACTAACTGAAAATGGTATGGATTTAATTCTAGTGGCGCCCTCTCATAGAAACGATACGAACTTTTCAGCCGATCTGTTATGCACCCGATAATGTGATTAGGCCTTTCATTTGCCGTTCAAACAGTCTCATTATTGCATATTGTTTTTTTTGACATACATACTATGACAACTATGAATTATTTCTTTTTTTTTTGTGAATTGATGATTAACGTTGCACGATTTTTTCCACCAGTGAAAGTAGATATGTTTTTACCTTTCCCATATATAAAGGCTATGCAATCACTGGTTTTTTGTATTATTCAATTAATTCGATTCCTTTGTCATTAGTTTGTAAGTTTCACCCAATAAAGCTGATATATGAAACGATAGAAATAATGTTAAAGCTGTAAGCAAATTGTAACTAGTTTGAAAACCTGCCATCAAAACTATTTCATAACAACTAGATTTTAACGTATGATTTAAGCACTAGGCTTGATGGATTGTTTGTCGTAACGTAAAAGTAACGAAATAGCAATACGAATAAATTTTTTTGTAGACTACTGATGATTAATAGTTTTGAATACTTCAAAAGTTATGGCGTCGCTAAAGTGTAGGAACAATGAATATAACAAGAATACAATTTTTTTTTAATATATTTATCAAATAAGTTACTAAATACTCATTTTGCTTCAATGTACTACCATAAAACCGAGGTTGTCCTCGGCAGTGCGGTAAAATTTCATTTTCAATCGAATAATATAAGATGAAAATGAAATTTATGACCGCCGACCGTCAGCATATCCCTACTCATTCATTTGACTTTTGCTGCCATTTTCAAGTGAAGCTCCCAGAACTCATCGTCAGTTGAATAATCGTACCTAGTAATTTGAAGTTTTGTTTGCTCAGTTTCAAGTGCCAAGTAGTCTAGCTGCTTCATTGTTTTCGCTGTTGGTAGTAAGCAAGTTCAAATGAATAGAATTATAAACGGAGCAAAGCATTAAAAATGAAAACTAAAGGTGGTATTCTGTAATCGATATTTCAGCTACCTGTCTTGTCATTAATCTATTATTTTAAATCAATTCGAATGTTTACATATACCTCATTTGAAGGCCGCTCTCACACTATTGAAAGATTTATTTTGTTACTTCAAGAGATCAACTAACGGTGGTTAAACTGAGCTTTCATTTGAAGAGAATCGATTGAAGAAGTGTCAGAGTGTGAAGTTTACTGCAGTAGAGAGATCGTCAGTGTGTTTCGCATTCGGCTTCAATTGAATTGAATGAAGTTTCACTGCCCTAGTCCTCGGTATATGAATTGAAAATCTGTGACAGCAATATGAACATTTTCGTCATGGTGGGATTCATTCAAATATTATTTTACCCAACATGAATAACTTTCGAGCATTTAGAAGACTTGTTGATTTCATGAATTGTTCTTAATATCTCTATAAACGAAGTTTATTTGGAGGCGCGTTGAAAATCATTAAGCTGGAGTTAAATTTCGCTCGTTAGTTTGAAGTTAGTTGCTAAATTTATGCGTTGCATATGTTTGTTATTTCAAATTTTTATCATGGTAAGAGAAGTTTTTTCACTTCATTTATTATTAACCTTGTTGTTGGTGACAAGTGTAACAAATTTAGTTCGAGTTTTTAGTTATTCTCATGTTGCATAAAGATCAGTTATACCAGTATGTCCTTGCAACGAAACGACAATTAATTTTTAACTTATTTTTAACTGATCTTCAATATGTTGCCTGTCACTAGTCAAAGCTGCGCCTTTTGAGTCACGCAGGTGGTTAGATGTTAGTAACAATCACTTACATTTTTGTTGGAAACTGGTCACAAATAAGTTACCGTAAAAAATGATTCCTTGGGTAATCAAATTAACTATTATATCCAACTCACCTATTATTTTTTCCACCACTGTATGCTTGAGTCACGCAGTCCAAAACACCAAAAGTGTCTTTCATGCACCAAAGCAATCAAATTCCGCAAACAAACTTGCAACCATTAAAATTACACCCAAAAGGTGTTAACCAAAGTTGTACGTATAAATTGGTACATTCAACACAAAACTCGCTCTATCATATATTAATCGGAGTCGTGCCTTCGTTTGATTCAAAAGTCAAAGTCTGCTGCCAACACCGACAAATGAATGAGTGATTGCACAAAATAGAGTGTCTGCGGTTGAATTTACCTAAGGCATCAGGAGAAAAGAATCCGCTTGAAAAAAGGGAGTCTCCAGAAAGTCTCATTTTGGCACAGAAGCGTTCTGTCCGCCCCTCTTATTGTGATCATCACCGATTCGAGCTCGAAGGAATGTTTCGGTTCGTAACTGTTACTGACCGGGTGTTTGTATATATTTTTCTTGACAGCAGAAAACAAATAAATGTCGGCCGTCGAACAGGGTTCGACGGTGTTAGAAAGTCCGCCCAAATTTACATTTTCAGGACGATCGATGATCGGTCCATGATACGCCAGAACAAAGCTAGCGAAACGGTTTCTCGGTTCGGCGTTCGAACCCGAACGAAACACTGACTGAATCGACCAAGGGGCCAGGGTCACGTTAGAATGACTCACAATTTTTTTTGGGTTTCAAACGCAACCAAGCCTGGTAATCATTGTGGAACATAGAAGGAAACCTCGGTACAAAAACAACGGCAAGCAGTTTGACTCTCTTAATAGTGTGAAATTTTTATTTAGAAAAATTACCTATTTAACAAAATGACTGATGATGAGTCGTCAAACTGCTTCTGCAGGGCTTTCTGCCGGAACCTAGCCTGTCCGAAAACAGTTGTGGCGATAGTTTAGGCAAAGTCACTGGGTCTGGTTGGAATCACGATCACGATCGCAAAGCGACGAGGTTCATCCAAAATAACACCAGTGATAGGACTCGACGTGCCAATAGGAGTTTTTTTTTGTTTGATTGGGTGAGAACTAAACACCTAAAGTTTTATTTTGTTCATGTAAAAAACTTTGCTCTGATTGTCAGGATTTCACCTAATTGATTCGAGATAGTTTTGCTACATTTAATCGGTTCACATATCAACTTGCCAATCACGAAGACTCAGAAATATTTAAAATTGAAGTGCCGCGTTCAGTGCAGTGAGCACTGGACCGTGCGGCCTACAAAGGAAGGAAACAAAAGATCTCAACGCGTGATTAGGCAGCGAAAACAGCTTTTTGGAAGATCTGTTTCGCGCTCATTAATCGCTGCTGGAATGGAGCTGCATCTTTTCCCGAAATTGGTCTCAACTGGTGTGATGAGTTTACAGAATTGGACAAGCCAGGGGTCGGAATCGGAGAATCGTTCGTAATAGTTCGAACCCATTGATTGGTGATGAAAAATAGAAGGTAGGAGAAACAAAACTACTCTTTTCTCCCCTGAAGCTAGTTGAAGGCGAGATCGTACGAAATGAGCCTATCAAAATCGATAATTAATTGGATTTTATCGCAAATCACCTCTTCGACTCGGGGCAGCAGATTCGGCGAAGCGAATCGATAGAATTGCCTTTCCAAGATAACGAGGTTGATCATTTCGATTGCAGCCTTCACCGAATCGTCAATTACGGACAGTCTGAAAAATTCACGATCTTCTTACATTCTGCAACCCAATCGCATCGGGGTGCAAATTAGTTGGAGCAAGAATTTTAAACACATTTTAATCACGTTATTCCCGTCCCATCAGCAGCACTTCTTATGGTACATTTCTTCGGTGCGATTCAATAAAAAAATGTTTAAGACTTTCGTGATGGTTGACCGGCTCCAATCCCGAATGTCGGTCGCGTATCCAGGCTTGTTTCGAACGATGTTTATCACGGCACCACCACCACCGATCGGCATTCCATTCTCGTGTAACGTTCCTTCCTGATGCTACACGGAATCCATTCTGGACGATTTCGTGTCGCCCCGACGAGAGCCGGAGTTGGAGTCGGAACTGGAGCCGGGTGAGCGGTTGAGGGTTATTTGCTTAAGCAGCTCGTTGAAATAAGAACTGCCCGTTCGCTGCAGTCTTTAATTTTAATTTATTTCGTTTTATTACAACGCGAATGTTTTCCACGCCAAACGTCTTCCTTCGGAATCGTCGGAGGGTTTTACCGCGAAAACGAAACAACTTCATTCTCTCTCTACTTCTTTATCTGTTTTGGTTTGCTCCTCCCGATGCAAGTTGCACCCAATCTCGATCATTGATTACCTGGTCTCCGGGTCCGGACTGGACCATTTGATTGGAGGGTTTTATTGGTTTTGCATTCGTTTGGAAAGTGCAGCTTCCTTCGTCTGGAATATGTTCAACGACATTGTTTACGATCGGTTCATGCGGTACTAAGCCACAAAACTACGCAATGCTTGCCGGTTGCAATGTTGTACGAAGATTAGTTTTTGCCTTCTTTTTTGCTGTAGTAAGTGGCATGTAGAGCTGAAAATTAATTTCGATTGTGATAAATAGTCAGCGAAACATTTCCTAATTCAATACGGATTTGTGCGAATATGAATTTGGGACAATCATTGCGAAAGACCAAACGTGCCAAATACGTTAGGAAAATCAAAACACATCTCGAAATCAATCTGGTAGCAAAGAATGAATGTAAACGACAGAAAACGAATGATAGCAGATCCGTAGAATATTCACTCTAAAGGTAGGAAATTGGGTGCCGCACAAACGGCGTTGTTCCAATACAGAAATGACTCTGGAGTGGAATCAAGGAAGATATTTGTGTATTGTTTTAACAACTACTGAAACTTAATTAGTTACTAAGACAAATTTTTGATGTGGCGACCGGAATAATCTGGGTAGGAATGAAGATGTTTGGCTGCATGGTCTCATCTACCCTATTAACATGCCCTAATTTCATAGTAAAAACTATCGACAAGCCCCGGAAATACAACTGGTAGACTCATCATCTGTTTGTAGATTTCAAAAAAGTGTTCACTACACTACTTTCTGGCAATCTAGTATGACTGATTCAGATTTCGTCGATCGATAGATCGAAATCACGCCTCAAGATAGTGACATTAGATGGAATAAATCTAATAAAATATGGTTGTATCTATGTATGTATGTATATGAAGCAACTATCAGTTTAAAAATTTACCAAGGAATGCTTGTCGACTTACCGTAGCACTGAAATCATCCTTAAGGTACGATTACATTAGCCAGTTTATCTGCACAAACTTGTGCAGTTTGACTCTTATATAGTGTAATCGGTTCGCAGTTGTCGGCAAACAGTCAAAATCTGCTTGACTGTCCATCTGTGTGCAGTCAAAGTGTGCAGATTAACTGTGACAATGTAATCACAGTGTGATCATAATCGACAGACAAACAGTTGTTGACAAATTTGACTGTTTCTGAAACTGTTGTGCGGAAGTTGTCTGCCACAGATTCTATGACAACCAAAAACTTGTTTATTTCATCCAAACATAAAGCAAAACGTTCCAGCACCAGTGTGAGAAGTGAGTACACGTGGTTTTCCCCAAGAGGGTTGGTTTCGTGATCAATTTTTTTCTAATGTGTAGAAACCCGATAGTAATAAAAAACCTATTTTAATCCACCTAGTGGTGTATTGATGACTTTCTTGTATTAATCATATTCTTACATTCTCATATATGTGGTATTCTTCGAAATAATTCTTATTGCTTCTTGAAAGAAAACAAAAAAATCAATTAGCGAAACCAACAACCAACAAAATGAAACAGTTTTGCTATTGCAGGTACTTCTGCAACCGGCGTAAATGAAGTCGGTTCGAATAACCACCTGTTAACATGACTTACAAACTGTATTGATTTTAGTAAATTTTATAAGATTTTATATGATTCGGCCATCGTACTTACGTTTAAATTTTAAATACTTATAATTTTAGAAATGGTAAAAATGAAATTTTAAGTTTTCACTGTGAGTGAGTTCCATTTCTGAGTATACGATCACTATTTCAGGCACAGGAATTCGGGAATCAGGATAACCCATGGCTCTTCGGATATGATGCTGCGGCTCTTTAGTTCTATACACAAATATTGTATATTTTACAAAAAAAGTACTTGAAATCGATCGAAATCGATTAACGAGTATTAGACCCCACTTCTATCTCTCAACCACGTGTACTAACTTCTCACCGAACCGCGTTGTCAAAGTCGTCATTCCCGGTCGAAATAATGAAGCTTGTCCCATATTTCGTAGAATTCTTATTAGAAATTATTACTGAATTTTCCGAGCTCTTCTTTCACGATAAAGTGCAATGGATCTCCAGAAGCATAGCACGTTTTGCTTTGTACTTGGATGAAATAATTATGAGAAATTAAATAATGAATTAATGAAAAAAGTATTTACTACTAAAAAATGCTGAGCAGTAACAGAAAATGTACTTATTTGAATTTTTTTCTAGATTTTGAAGATATTTACCGAATTTCCAATAGCTTAATGTTCGTTCATTAGTTCGATATTTGAATTGATTGCAAAGCGTTTGGTAATAAAATTGTGGATCTGTCAAAATCTGAACTCTGCCCCAAAGCGAATTCATACCGTTATACCATATTTGAAAGAGCTTGGACTGGAGACAACCTTCCCAAAATTTCAACTCTTTAATTGTCATATATACGGAGGTAGGATGATTCTATGGATTTTCATTGCATTTGATTTTTGAATCTACCACTGCATTTACAAGTTATTGAAAATGTATTTGTTGCGTGAAAAATACTTAACAATTGCGAAGCATATTTTTTCACGCTTTCGATCTCGGTGCCACTCTGGATTTTTTAGTAATAGCAGATATACCCGTATGATGTAAGCGTTAAGACACAAACGTATAGATAATGAACATATGATGTGAAAGAATCTCATTTTTTTGTTGTTGTTATGACATCTGCTAAACATATCAAATATACATCATAGCCATAGAGCATATATTAGAAAGATATGATTTGAGGAAAGCATTAGAATTATGATTGCATTTGAAGAAAAATACTGCAGAGTCAAATCAAAATCAGTTTCAAAGTTCAGGAAGGATACAATCAAAGCACTTGACTGGGGGCTTCTCCCTCACCGTCGCATTCATTTATTTCCGACTACTATTTGTATCAAGTGACACTAAATCAGTGAATACCAAGATACAGATAGGAAATAAGAAACAGAACAACCAAAGTACTGTAACAAAGATGAAATATTTTATTATAGAATCACTTGAAATGTAAATCATTCAGAAATAAAAAAAGTAAGGAAAACAAATATAAATTTAAATGAAATGGCTACCATTTGTTTTCATCGAATAGCCACGCATTGACTTTGCACCATTTCAATTCCTACGAAGAAGTCGAAAATGGGATGTCTGATTCTCAAGGTTGCCAGAAAGATGGTCACACGCTCACTTCATATTTGGTTAATAAATGATTTTTAGATACATCGAAGAGCTTCGGTTTCATATTTAAAAAAACTTCAGTTCAGTATTTGAAATTTTCTAAAATAATAACCAATCCACCAATCCATCTCCGGGCCTCGGAAAATTTTTCTAAAGTTTGAGCGATTTCTATACCTAGTTTTGATATTTATAAAAAAGGTAAAAAATACCGGAGAACATTTATATTTCTTCTTTAATTGCTTCGAAACACAACACACCAAGTAGCAACGCAACGAACTTCCGTTTGTGAGATCAGATCGATATTTTATCATAATGCAATATCCCGTGAAAAGTTCTATGCCCCACAAACTTTCTTCCAATGTGATCACTTTGTGCAGAAAAACTGCAATAAACAGCCCCCCCTATATTTAAGTCTGTATCCAGTTTGTTTTGTCTGATCAATGTAATAATAATACAGACATGCTCAAAAAGTCTGTCACAGTCAAACATAACAACTGTCAAAGTATTGACTGTCGGCAGTCAAACTTGACTGTTGCAGTCATTTAACTGTGAATAGTGTAATCACATTGCCAGACCAAATATAAACTGCAGAAAAATTACTTGTCTGTGGCAGATAAACTGTGACAGATAAACTGGCTAGTCTGATCGTAGCTTTAGTTCGTAAAACGATAGAGATCAAAAGTTTAAGCACCTCAAAAAAAGTCCCCATGCATAAGTTCAGCTAAATCGATAAACCCGGCGGATAAGGTTTGAAAATTTTCGATCTTGAAATATCACCTGTACATGAGGTTTTGCGAAATAGAAATTTTTTGTTGATACCAAACGTCTTAGAATTACATGAAACGTCAAGATTTAGTGTCATCTAAAAAAAAAAATTTTAGTGTCATCTAAAAAAAAAAATTTAGTGTCATCTAAAAAAACCGAATGGCTTTGCTTTGAACATTAACCGATTCTTCTGAAGAAGAGTTTTGAGCGATAAGTTATTTAATTTTCAATTTCTAAGACAATATTGCGACAAACCTAGTGAATCTGCTAGCACGAATTACTTCAGTATTGTCATAGAAAAAATTGAAGACAAATTTGACAACAGATATCAGCAATTCAAAGTCAAAAATCGATCTAACATTTATAGTGAATCCTGTTAATTTAAATAGTAACGACATCCACTTTGAACCATTTGGAAATAGTTTTTTTAATAAAACAAACATTATTTATTTAAGTACTATTTATTGTTGTTCAGAAAATGTTTCGTGGCTCTTCAAAAAGTTGTTCAATTTTATAAATACCGTTTTTGGCTCTTTCGACTCAAAAGGTTCCTGGCCCATGGGAAGAAACTTTTTGGCCAATGACAATGACTTACGATTAAAATAGTATTTAGCTCAGTTTACAATGTTTTTATTTATATTTTCCTTCTCCGCTAAAAGCGACGGTATAAAATTTTGAACACCAGATTTTGAAAATGCTTAAAGTGACGGTTTAAAATTCATTTTTGTTATAAATGGAGATACAAGCAGCAGTAGTTCTTCAAAGCTCTGTCTGCTCATGTGTAGAAACTGTTGGAATTTGGTTAATCATGAATAGAAAGTTCTTTAATTAGCTCAACATGGAAACCACCACTATCCCGTTTTTTTTAATAAAATCGCAAACCCATGTGCGTCTTCGTTTGGTAGGTCTTTCTCCGTCTTTTATTGCTTTAAAACACAACACACCAAGTAGCATCACAACGAAATTTCTTTTCTGATCGACATTTTATCATAATGCGATATTCCGTGCGAAGTTCTCTGCCCCTTAAACTGCCTTCCAGTGTGATCACTTTGTGCAGAAAAACTGTAATAAACAGTCACCTCCCTATATTTTAGTTTGTTCATCAGTTTTATCTGTCTGATCAATACAATCACAGTACAGACATGCTTAAAAAGTCTGTCACAGTCAAACATATCAACTGTCAAAATGTTGACTGTCGGCAGTCAAACTTGACTGCTGCAGTCATTTGACTGTGAATAGTGTGATCACATTGCCAGACCAAATATAAACTGTCGAACAATTACATGTCTGTGGCAGATAAATCGTGACAGATAAACTGGATAGTCTGATCGTAGCTTAAGGAACTTGGTTCCTTCTGACTAACCATTTTCCCTCGTCTTGTGTTCAATTCGCATGATGCCCTGATGGGTTGCATTTCTTCGTTTTTGGACCCGTTGCTCGGGGTCGTCTGGGTCTCGTTGAGCGATTTTACCACACGGGACACGGTCGAACGGTTGTTTCCCAACTGTTTCACGATTTGCCGATTTTGCACATGTAAAATGTACACGTTAAATTAGTTTTTCCCAAAAATTAACTAATTTTTACCAATCCAACACAAATAGCAATACGCGATATTTAATATAGTGCTTGTAATATAGACAAAAAACAATGAAATCTTCAATTGAATCGATTCGCCTATTGTGTTCGTTAGTAAGTTAGCTTATGAATTCCTTCCTCCCGTTACACATTACAAGTAGGTTTTCAATTTCCCCTTCAAAACATCACAGAATAGTGAATGCACATGATGTCCTTAAGGTAAAAACCAAATCATGCATATAGGGCTGAAAAAATGCCAACACCCAACTCTAATTTTTACAATTCGAATTAAATTCTGATAACAATAAAAAAACCTGTTTTAATCCACCTAGTGGTGTAATGATGCCTTTTTCATATCAATCATACTATCATATATAATACTGTAGTATTCTTCAAAATTTTAGCTGTTTTGAAGTTGATTTAAATTTCTTACGATTTTTGTTTCTCCCCTTTAAGTGATGGTATAAAATTTGCCCCGGGTGAAACGTTTTTAAGAGTGCAGCAAACTAATCCTTGGGACCTGTTTTATTTGCTCGCCCAAGTAAAACTTCATTCAATTCAATTGAAATCAAATGCGAAACACACTGACGATCTCTCTACTGCAGTAAACTTCACACTTTGACACACACACAACGTTCGGTGACGTACCTAATCGGCAGCATTCAGTTCTTCAATCGATTCTCTTCAAATGAAAGCTCAGTTTAACCACCGTCAGTTGATCTCTTGAAGTAACAAAATATATCTTTCAATAGTGGGGGAGCGGCCTTCAAATGAGGTATTTGTAAACATTCGAATTGATTTAAGATAATAGATTAAAGACAAGCCAGGTAGCTGAAATATCGATTACAGAATACACATATATGAATAGTTTCCTCCTTTAGTTTTCATTTTTAATGCTTTGCTTCATTTAAAATTCGATTCATTGAAGTTGCTTACTACCAACAGCGAAGACAATGAAGCAGCTAGACTACTTGGCACTTGAAACCGAACAAACAAAACTTCAAATGACTAGGTACGATTATTCAACTGACGATGTATTCTGGGAACTTCACTTGAAAATGGCAGCAAAAGTTATATGAATTTGTATCGATATGCTGACGGTCAGTGGCCATAAATTTCATTTTCAACTGATATCATTCGATTGAAAATGAAATTTTACCACACTTATTAGTGTGACGGGGAATTGGGGGTTCCAAACATAATGGCCAGAATATTAGATCCGACCCGAGCTCGTAATTTTTACTCACGACAATGTTCGGCCACATGTTGCGCGTTCGATCGAAACCAATTTGGATCACAGTGGACGGGAAATTCTTTCCTATGCGCTGTCAAGAGTGTTACGATCTAAAGTTGCTCAACCAAGAATGTGTGTAAATCGGTGGAACTTTTCTTTTTGTTTTTTCAAATATCAAATCATTTTTTACTCATTTCTAAGCACAATTCATATAATATAGAGAAAAATAAACACTCATGAACAGAGATGTCCATCTCCTCTGTGTGACGAAGAGCAAGCAAAATTTCTCCCCTCGCACTGACAACTTCAACGAGAGCTCTTCTCTTTCACATTTATACACCACTGTTGTATAAAGTGTGCTCGCATCATGTGTGCGTTTGTTTATTTCCTTTTACCTCCTCCTCTGAAACGCACCAAAGTGCTAGAGCAGAGCTAATAAATTCTCAGAGGTGGATGCAGATACTTTCACAGAGGTGTACACGCCGGTGAGCAATCTTTTTTTTCATAGCAAGGACGGATCGACTCTCTATTAATTGAAGTTCACTGAAGTGTTCGCTCACCATCACGCGCCAGTGACCACTTGGGTGCATTTAGGCGAGAGCGATTCGTGCGAAGAGAATGAGATTCTCTCGCACCAGCTTCTTTAAACACAAGCACGCACTCAAAGTCTGTCTAATGGACACTGAGAAGAAGTGCGCTTTCCTCTTTGTGTGGAGCAGACCAAGTGTATCCGCAGTGTTGAATTGAAACCAACGCCCTGGTGTATCACTCTAGTGAAATGCCATCTCTGCTCATGAAGTTAGCGAATTCACACACAAACCTTTATTTACTAACTAAAGTGGGGGCTTGTAATTCGAGCAAGATTCCGGAAACTCTTACAACATGTTTTTATAGAACGGATTTGATAAGTAGAAGCGAGAAAACGATGTTCTAGATCGTTCCGAGACCCATATTTTGGCAACGAAAAACAATGTTTTTCAGTCCTGCGGGCTAAATCGGTAATCATTTTGTATTATGGAACTACCTCAAACATAGTATTCAAGACAGCTACTCGTCAAATGCGTTCCGAAAATATTCATATTTCAAGCAATATCATCCGGAATCGAGTCATCAAGTCCATATCTAAAATGCTCATATTGTAAGGGTTTTCAAAGAATACCAATAAACCGGAAGTCGCCATCTTGGATTTCGGAATGGCCTAAAACATCGTTTTCCGGCATCTACTAATCAAATCTGTTTCAGAAATATCCATGTTTTAAAGGTTTTAATAGAGTATCACAAATCTATTCCGAAAATATCCATACTTTAAGGCTTTTCAAGGAATAACTAAAACCAGAAGTCTCGGATTTTGGGACGACCTCAAACATTGTTTTCCGGCAATTATTTAATAAGATAAGTTTCAAAAATACGGGATACGAATATTGTTATAACATGTAGGGTTATTGTACCAATAGTAATCCTATTAGTAGAGCCACCATGTTATTTTACCGATTACTCGGCTTTCAATCAAAGAAGTAGTTCGAAAATTGTTCAATACCGCTGTAGCGACGCGAAAACTCGAAGCGAATTTTTCATTTTATTTATGCAGTCAATCTATCGAACAGAGACAACAGATCTCACTTAGACTAATGGTTTTCGTATATAACTTCGAAACGTTGGCCTTTAACGAAAAATAAATGTTTTCACGAGAAACCAATTGACCAAAAAGCCATCTCTTTATTTAAAATAATGCAATGCAGTATAATACCATACAATATAATATAATGTAACATAAAATAATGTAAGACGGTTATATATGAAATAATATGCTTTGATACAATATAACAGTCGGTAAATGAGATTATACTTCTCATCAATGAACTGAAAACGAACAAAAGTCCTGGCCCTGATCTTATTCCAGCAAAAATAATAAAAAACAATGCCGAATCCTTTTCTCGGATCTTATCTGACTCATTCAACTTGATGATACAAGGAGGATTCTATCCAGACTGCCTTATAGTTGCTAAAGTTGTTCCAATTTTAAAATCAGGTGACTCTGCAATACCCGATAATTACCGACCTATAGCGACACTTTCAGTCTTTAACAAAATTTTCGAAAAATTGCTGATAAGTCGTATAGGTCGTTTCCTAGAAAATCACAGAATATTCTACAGCATGCAATATGGTTTCCGAAGCGGAAGTAGCACAACCGTTGCTATAACTGAGCTTATAGATAATATTCTAGAAATAACGGATTCCAAAAGATATGTGGGTGCTTTATTTTTAGACTTAAAAAAGGCCTTCGACACTCTGAATCATGAAATACTGCTCCGTAAACTGGACAAGTATGGAATTAGAGGGATTGCTAATAACATAATCCGAAGCTATTTAGAAAACAGAATCCAATATGTTTCAATCGATGGAGAAACAAGTTCTTCAAAACTAGTAAGCATTGGCTTACCGCAGGGAAGTAATATCGGGCCCTTACTGTTCTTGCTATATGTTAACGATATATGCAAGATTAATCTCTCTGGTACACCAAGGTTATTTGCGGATGATACGGCCTTGTTTTATCCGAATCCCAATACAAGTTCTATTATAACAAACATGAATAACGACTTGCTGATTTTAAAAGAATACTTCTCCAAAAATCTGCTCTCTTTGAATCTACAAAAAACAAAATATGTAATGTTCCGATCACCTAGGAAAGTTCTTCCCACTCTTCCCAACTTAATTATGGAAGGAAATGTCATAGAAAGAGTGGAAGGTTTTAAATATTTGGTAATCCATCTGGACTCTTGGGAACATCACATAAAGGAAATCGAAAAAAAAAATCTCATCATTGTGCGGAATTTTAAAACGTGTAAGCCATTTTCTACCACGGAAGACACTTATTCTGTTCTATTTCGCTCATGTTCATCCTCGCTTGAGTTACCTCATCGTTTTTTGGGGTAGAGCCTGCAAGTCAAAATTGAAGAAATTGCAAATATTGCAAAATCGTTGTATCAGAATAATATTCGATCTACCCTTTCTATTTCCTACAGTTCAGCTTTATACAGATCTTCCTCATAAAATCTTACCCATTCTAGGTATCTGCGATGAACAAACATTAATCTTAATCCACAACATAATACATAATCCGGAGACTTTTCACAATATAACAATAAATACAACACCTCGAATTCACAACACAAGGCAAGTTAATCATCTTTCGCAATCTCGTGCATTTTCAAATTTTGGTCAGAAACGAATTACATTCATTGGTCCAGCAATATATAATAAACTGCCCAGAGAAATACAGAACATTGCACATCGTCACTTGTTCAAATCCAGCATGAAAAACTACTTAAGAACTCGTATACGCCAATTACTAATCTAAGTTATTAATTATGTATTTGTGTCTTTTATTCCTATGTGTTATATGTAAACCGTCTACAAACAGCTAAATGTAATTATTCATTCAACGCGTTAGAATCACCTAAATTGTAACTATTCTTGTTAATATATGTGCTTCTTTAAAAGGATAAATAATTCACTAGAAGCACACTTTTCGTTTTTGTCATATTTAGTATATCTCTCTATTTATTAATGTTACTTCAAGAAATTTAATATTTTCAGCCATTTTAGATATAGTATAGTAGTAATTTAATATTTGTTTTATAATTGTTGTTGCCAATGGCTGAAAATGGTGCCCATTACCAGGGGGCTCAAATGCGAGCCTTTTGGTGTGGGGGAGAGTGGAGGGTTAATAAAAAAAACAGTTAATGTCGCAGTGCAGTACTGCAGGAAATATATTTTCCCTCTAATAATAATAATAATCATAATAACAATAAAAATAATAATAATAATTATATATAATATAATGTAATATAATTCAATTCAATATATAATAAATGATGTAATAAACAACAGAATTCAATGTTGTAATATACTATGATAAACATGGCACTTTAGGATAGGCTTTAACTTATAAGCCATTTTGCACCTTCTCATTCTGCTACTAACGCAGAAGGCGATAGCACCCAGTCGACGCCGTTCTATTGACCAAATGTCATCAAAGACACACGGGGATGCATGAGATAGGAACTTGTGAGGACTTAGTTATTTCACCATTTGACGACCCGTTACTCTATCTTCATATTATGTAAAAACCTCTCTTCACGAAGTAAGTTAATAAATATGGTTCACGTTACTTGAAATGGAATTTACTTCGTGAAAAAAGCTTACGGTATTTGGGATTTGGTTCTTAAAAAAAGGTTACGTAATTCGAATACTTCGTAGAAAAGACTTTGTAAATGGAGTTTAGGGAGTATTTATCAATTTTTTTCTGTTTGTTTTAATTGTGAATGATCAATTCAGAGCGCGGTTGGCTCTGTTCAGTTGCAATGCACAGGATCTCTTGCGTCGGTATGTAACAGTGGACGAAACATATATCCACCATTTTACTCTGAAGTCGAAGTCAGTTGAGTGTCATGCAGCTGAGTGGAGTCTGTTTTTATTTGGGGAAGCTCGAGGTATAATTTAGATCGACTATTTTGAAAAGGGAACAACCAAGAATAGTGACTAATGCATTGAATTCTTACAGCCTTCGAAGAGCAAAATCGAAAAAAGGAGGCTTCAAATGGAGAAGAAACATCATTTTTGATCATAACAAGCCAATAAAAACAATTACCAAATTTAAACCTGCTTCCTCATCTGCCATATTCTCCAGATCTAGCCCTCAGTGACTACTGGCTATTTACTGATCTGGAAATGATACTGTAGCGAAAAAGATTTGGCTTGAATGTGGAAATTGACAGCCGTAACTGAAGCCATTGTCATTATATAAGCATGGCATCGAAAAGATAGAAATGCGTAGAAATGATTGTATTGCACTTGAAAGTGATTGGGTTGATGAATAAAAGAGAATTTTTCAGAAGAAATGTCGCTTTCCTAGTTAGTCCCGGGACTGTGTTGTGCTTAAATAACTTAAATTCTTCTATCAATGAGTACAAACAAACACTGATCTTAAGAATGAGTAAAGAGAAGTTATAAAATAATTATTAGGCAACTCGAGTCACCGCGGAATCTAATAATACAGAAGATGTTAAACAAATATATTGATGTTGAAACGAAGCCAAAACGTTGTATTTTATTCCAACACTCAGACCCTGTTAATTAGTTACATTATTTGCAAAACAAACAAAAACAACTAGTGACAATAGAAAGTTACAACTTACGAAAATTTTAGCTTATTTCTTTCTGAAAAAAATTGAACTGTGAACTAAGAATGGCAAAGCACCATATTTTAAGATAACGGAAAGAAATTAAACTTAGTTAGCTGATAGCTATCAAGGCTTCGATTTAAAACTAATCACCAGTCTTCGAGGTGCCAAGCAGATGAAAGCAAAAAAAAAACCAGCGGCCGTTTGGTGAATCGTTTTCTGAAATTTCGCCCGTTTTCAGAGCTGCCGAGCAGGCTCATTTAGCTCCGAAATGAATGATTACGATTCAATGATTTAGCAATAATAGAAAAACCCGCACGATGATTGCAATACTCCGTAGAGGCGTTATTATCGTTTCCCTCGAACTGATTCGTGCTTGTTAGGATTCCGCTTAGGCTCGGAAAGGGGGCGGTCAGGATCGATGATTTCTCTCACCCGCAACTGAACCGGGTGATTCCTCTGCTGACTCATGCTGCTATTAATGATACCCGATGCTCGATCGATGCTACCATCATGATTATGATGGAAAGTATATTTGTGCTGTAAAATGATTATAAACAGTCATTTAGCAGGCGTTAGGCTCGAGCCTGTGCGTGTGTGTGTGTGCTCAGTAAGCTTCACTAACCGCAGCGCCAATCGACACTTCGATTATCAATATTTTTATCGTTGAAGACGACGACTAACCGGCATCGATATGAAACCGTTTCAGATCGAAAGAATTTTTCCCGCAACGCCGTCTGGTCAGATCCGTATTTTCGGTTCCCGACAAGCCCCAACAAGCGGGTTTCGACAGCTAGCGAAAGAAAAATTTTAATTAGAAGCTGTCCGAGAGATTGGTTTGAGATCGGGACCCGCAGATATCCTAATGATGAAATGTGGATCTCTCAAGTTTTGCCGACGAATCTGGTTTGTTTCGGCAAAGGTAATTCAATTGATTGATTGGAAGTTGGGCGAATCGGATTATCTGAAATTAATATCACCAACACCTCTACTGTCTAGTGGTCGCAGTGGCGTTTCATGAAAACTGTTCTGGATCTGGTCCTTTCTAAGCAAAAAAAAATGAAAGTTCGACCATAATCGCGTCGGGGTGCGAATTGAGTTTTAGTTGAAACAGGGTGAGCAACAACAACTACTAGCAAATCGCAATTTATTATATTTTTGGTTCCGTGTATCATTCTAATACGACTCTTTGATGGACTCGGATCATTGTCAAGTTTCTGTTTAGTAATTATTTGAAGTGATACAGAAGGTCAACTGATCGCAATAGGTATTGTAGCTATGATAATGTTCGTTTTGATTTTCTCATATAGAAAGGCTATGCAATCACTTGAAAAGTCGACTAGTAAAAATTTGCCGGATGCCCAAGTGTCGTATACCATTCGTCACAGTTCGTTGAGTTGAGCAATGTCTGTGTGTATGTGTCAAATAATGTTACTCATTTACGAAGTTTTTTCACCTTTTTTATAAATATAAAAAATAGGTATAGAATTCGCTAAAACTTTAGAAAAACTTTCCGAGTTATATACCAATCGATTCAGCTCGACGAACTGAGCAAATGTCCGCGCGCGTGTGTGTGTTTACTTTTTGAGTTATACGAAGTTTTATGTCAAAATATCTGTCACAATTGACCTTGAAAACAGAATATTATTGTGTAAGCGACTTTTCAACATATTCCAGTAGTAAGAGTATTCAGCGCTGAATGACAAAGTAATGTCTGGGCCTAACGTGGAACACGATTTTTTATATAATTGTTTCTAATGACCAAGAAAACTGTGTACAGTATACTTTATCGTGAAATTTTGCCTCGGACCGCTTTTAGCACGGTTCGTTTTTGGCAACATAATTGTTCGAATGTGACATATGTAAACCAGATGATGGCAGCTTTTTCGAGTTGAAAGCAATTTCATAATTATATTGATTTGAGCTACTTTCAAAAATAAATGTTGGAAGAACATAACACGCATATACCATTCTAATCAGTTCGTCGAGATCAGCAAATGCATGTGCGATAAATAATTTCACTCAATTTTCTCGGAGATGACTCAACCGTGTTCTACAAACTCTGATTCATATGAAAAGTCGTATCCTCCCAAACAAGGTTACTGAATTACGTTTGGATCCGAATTCTGGTTCCGGAACTATTTACAAGGCAACATGTGAAACGAAATTGAAATAGTGTTACAAATTTTTCTCGTAGGTGGGTCAACCGATGTAAGATTCAAATGAAATCTAGCAACCATAAAAGCTTAAAATGAAAGGTCTTAAGATCCTATAAAAGTCAGACCCAACTTCTGATTTAAAGGGTACAGGGCGATTAGTATAAAAATGTCCATTTCACATGAATGTATCAGGTTTATCGGGTTTGTAGATTTGGATAGTCGATAACCAAATAAACTTATTTCAGTTTTAGCGGTATTCAGTTTTCGATTAGGAAGGTACCCAAAAATTCAACTCGCACAACGATTTCTCAAAGATGTCTACACTGATTTTCAAACAGTTTGAATCAAATGTACACTATACAGCTCGTGAGGTAGATTTATCTGACTTCGGCTAACGGGTGGCAATTAAAATTTTGGAATTTCTTTCTCAAGCTGTCAAAAAAGACAAACATACTTGAAGAAGATCTGATTTATTGAAATTAAAGATACATTGTTCATTGTTGAAAAAAAAAAAGTGAATCGGATGTTCGACGAAGCTTCCGTTTGATGTCGGAACAGGAGCGGTATACGGCATTCATGTCAACTTTGCGAATGCATCTCTCGATTCTACCAATCAACTGTTAGCTCTCCAGTTATTTTTGTACACCAAGGAGCTCAAAACCCCGAAGAAATCTACGATTAGGCAACACTGAGGTAGATTTATCGGGTTGTGGTTTTTGGGTACAAATGGGATTGAATGGGTATTCAGGAACGATTGTGTTTTTGGCGCAATGCGATGACGCTTTATCCGGCCAAAACACGTATTGTCCATCAGCATTATGTTTTTGATAAAACGGGATCAAAACTTTCTACAAACATTTGTTCTGGTACACATCTTGATTGATTGCCAACCCAGATGGCTTGAACCATGGCTTAGAAATGACTTTCTCGGAAATGACAATGTGCAGCATCACTTTCTGTTCAAACTTATGTTTAAACTAATATTTTATGTTCGGATGTACAGTAGAACTATCTGTTGAATAGTATCGATCGTTTGCAGGAATCTGCGTCTTGGAAAGAGGGAAGTAACTTTCGTCGTCCAAAACAAAACTTTTTTCGTAAAAATTTGTAATCAACACGCGGCATTGGGAATTCAGCATTGAAATCTGTGCATCAGTATATCTCGCTTTTAAAATGTTGTACCGTATAGTATTTGCCGAGATTTCTGTGCAGTTCGTAGAACTGTACAATGCGCTCGTGAAATACTTCTTGTTTCGACGGCATTCAGAGCAAAACTGAGCATGCATGAACAAACTAACAGAAAGAGGAGAAAAAGAGCTAACACATATACACTCTTAGTTCTTTCTGAGCTCGTTTGTTGTTGAGCATACAGGCCTCGAAAAAATTCCAAAATTTTTGTTGCCACCCGTTATAACTAAACTTTTGAAACTTGTTCAAGTATTCTCCGACATGATTTTTTGAAACAAAACCAAACTTTCAATCGATATTGTGTTAAGTTCCAACGGATTACGGAAATCATTAACTTTCAGTCGTTTTGGAATGTTTTTCGAGTCTTGCGAAGCATTTTTTTGAAAGAGTAGACAATTTAGCATTTCTATGCATGTAGTAATGACTAGTATTCCGTTTTGCATAGTACTTCAAATAGCAAAATCTGTGGACAAAATTATTGAAAGCTTTTGAAATAATAAACTCATGAATTACTAGCAATCAATTTGCGAAATGTTAATTGATTCAATTTAGATAAAGCGAAATGATATTTAAGAAGAAAGAAAAGTTTGAGTAATAGGAGAATAATGTTATTGTTTGTGGTCTGACAGAAATAGTGTCACCAAGCAGGAAACTCTGACAACACTGCCACTAAACGAGATTCGCTGAGATTAACAACGGCGCCAGTTCTCTGTTTTATTTCCAAGCGCGATAACCGCGTCGTCGTTAATAACGAGTCATTTGTAGGTCGGAGATTTATGAAGTGAAAATTTAATATGTGAATTCTCGTAGGTATTAAGTTGAGAGTCAGTTCGTGCTCGCAACTCATCCGACACAGTCCAAAATTGCTTACAGTCGAGACGATAGAAACAAAGAAGACAATACAGTGTAGTGAACAATAGAGTGTACGAAATGGGCAAATACGATTTAACAAAGCCTGAAACATAGCCTACAAGACCAAATTCAATTTGTATCGATTTCAAGCGCTGCAAAGTTAGACCAGCAGCAAACGAAATTGAAATCTAACTTAAAGAACAAATGCATCTAGACGCTAATAATGTAATTGAGACTCAATTCAACAAGGCATCTAACTGTGTGTACATTATGTTTAAATGTGAAAGAGATGCAATTGCATTCGCTTCGGTTATCAATGTTGTGCACAGCGTTGAGTGTGACAACATTAAATACAACATTCCTGTATACATGGTGGACAATGCCATAGAAGTACGCGTGCATGACCTTCCTCCGCAGGCCAGCGATAAATTCGTTCGGGAAAATATGTCGCAGTACGGTGAAATCCTTTCCATCGAAATGAAAGTATGGCGGAATTTTGTCCCCGGCAACCGGAATAGCGTGCCAGTGGTACGTATGCAGCTACGTAAGACAATTCCATCTTACATCATTTGTGGTCAAGGTGGGACACATCCGTGTAAAACGCTGATTACCTATGAAAATCAGCTGGTTACAGTTTTGTGAACAACCTGCACACAACGGTAAACCTTGTACTGGAACAGCGAAAAGGACTTCTTCAACCAAAGACAAGGACAACTGTTCAGTTACGGGAGCTAGTGAACCCAGTACTTCTACTTCAAAAACGTTTCCAGCATCAAACCAGCAATCAACTGCAATCAATGTACAAGGCGCATCTACAGCAACTAGCAACGAGCATGAGACTACGAACAATAGCGAGAAAAAAAACGGAAACCATCCATAATAATACGTTTGACAACACCAATACCGACGATGCGACTATAAACGAAACGACGAGCCACGAACAAAGTGCTCCTCAATCCTCGTTGGATGACAATGGAAACTCCTATCCCCCGAGAAAAAGGGTGACTACGAGATCCAGTATTAAAAATAACAAATTCTTTTAAAACATCGGCTCAATCAGCCACGTGAAGCTTGTAAGTAAATAGGCCTGAATAAAAAATTTTATTAAAGAGAAGTTGAGAGTGAAGAATCATAATAGAAAATATCAAATAATTAATTAGTAGCATTTAATGTTTCGGATTCATCGTAAGGAGTGAACTTAACATAACATTTCAGAACCACACCAAATTCTTCAGTTTGTTACTACGTATCAGGAGTCATTATTCACTTTATTCAGCATTCATTACAGCTCAAGCATGTTTACGCACACATTGTTGACATTACTTAGCATGTCAACCTTATTTTAACTAAAGACTTTTTATAGACTTTTGAAACAATAACTGTTTGCAGACATTCGTCAGAAATTGAAGACTTTTGAAAATTGGCGCGATCTTTCAGTTTTTGCTAGCTAAACTTATTGTATTACCTGGCATCTCTGGTGATATGCAATACGTGAACAACTTGAATACTTCAATACATCCGTCATATACTTAAAAACTTTGGTAACGTATTCAATCCCACGAAGCAACGTATTCAATCCCACGAAGCCGGATCCATATCATTGGCTAAAAAGGCGAAGTCACCATCAGACAAAGAAGACTTTTGTCCAAAGCGCCTCCGAAAAGAATACATTCCGGTTTTTTCTTTGAGTAATTGTAGTCTCTGCTTATATTTTTCCATTTTTTAGCGAAATTTCTTGGGGTGCCTGTAACCAAACACCTTTTTTGAAATAGCCAAAAGGGTGTAGCCGGGTTTTCATACAAAAACTGCCCCCAAACAGAAAAAAATGATATACGCTGTTTGAAAGGGTTTATATTGAAGATGATTTTCCCAAAATTTTAACCCTTTAACTACCATATTGGTGGAATTAGGGTGGTTCTTCTGATTTTCATTTAATTTAAATTTTTCAAAAACCTCTTAAGAAAAATAAATGAAAAATAATCTGAAATATTTTAGGAATTATGGAAAACCTTCTTGATTTTTTTCAGAATTTTTCAAAATGTAATTCATGTAAAAAAAATTATCACCATTTTCGAACTTTTTTTAATCGCACTTACAATTTTTGTACCACTCTAGATTTTACATCAAAAATAAATCATTTATGAGTACATTACGCTGTATTTTTTCAGATTTTTAATAAATGTGGACGGGTATAATATCAGACTTTAAAAAAATCATCCGAAGGAGACGCATGGTATTTAGTTCTAAAATCATATATCACATGCCCTTTAAACTAAATACTACGCGTTTCCATCTACAACTTGAGTTCAAGGCTTAAGTAAGAATTTTCATAAGGAAGGACCATTTAGCGCGTTCAGAAACGATGTTCGTCTTCCTCTAAGAAATCTTCCCTGGCAGAACCCGCTTGAGCTTCCACCGTACCACGATCGGTGTCGACTGATCGAACTCGACTCATTCACAGTTCGAAAAATTCTTGTGATTTTATATCTTATAAGATGCACATATATGGAGCGTCATATGTCACTCAAATTTATATTCAAGAACATGTAAAATTGTGTGATTTGAAAATTACATGGCTTTAAAAGAAATGAAATAAAAATCAAAAGATCGACAGCAACAACGCGACTTGAACCGAAAAACATTAGATCACAAAGCACACCAATTAGTCGACTAAGCCACAGAAGCACATATCTGTTAGGCTGGTAAATCGTGCCTATAAATGTATACAGTCTCACTTGCTAGCCGAGTGCAGATTACACTCGGAGCCAGTAAATTTCTGTACGAATGGAATATTGCGTCATTTGAGAAGTTAAGTAGTTATGAATTGTATCGTTTGAAGAATTATGTCAATTGTAAAATTCATAATTTCTTTCTGTGCATTTTATTGTCAGATGAATAAATTTTATAGTAAATAAATGAATAAATAAATAAATAAATTTAATAATAAATTCTGTCCGATTAAGAAATATTAGCTAGATTATATTAGATGTCGTTTATTATACCCCGGTTCTAACTATTTAGTCGTTCACCGGGGATCACAAATATTGGCTAATAACAAAACGTAAACTGATAACTTGTTTGGACTGTTTCATTCAAGGAGAAATAGTGATTGTTGAGTTTGACGAAAAGAGTGTCAAGAGATGACTGATCATGAGTGCTTCAATAATTCGTCATTGTACCGAAACTAAAACTGTATTTAACTATTGATATTTATTTTATTACTTATTACTCAACTAGTTTATCTAAAAAAAACCTTTAAAAACAATTTTGGCTATCTGAGATGCAGAGAGAATAATGAAAAGTAAAAAAAAGAGAGCTTGAAATTTTTTCTAGAATGACTGATAAAAGCTTCGTCTAAATCTGTAACATTGGCAATTGACTTGGATATTGAATTTCTTAAAATTCATAGTTATGTGTAAAGTGAATTGAACATAAATTGCCCGCAATGCCTCACTCTAACCACTGTCCCAGTTATAGTCTAATCATCACCTGTTGTGTCGTAGTCGATGTAGTCAGCTCCCGGCATTGGAAGGGTCCGAGCAGAGCATCAGACGTATTCAAATGACGACGATAATGATTATAGTTATTATGCGTTATCGATATTGATTTTTTTCTTCAACATTTATGGCAACCACCGGTACGGAACCCAACAGCAGAACGTTTGGTTGGAAATCTTATCGCTCGACTGCCATCGCCTAGCTACGGTCGATACCGAAGTATGCAAGCTGCACAGATCACGTCAGTTCCCGGAGGGGGACCAACGCGCTTAGATCAGTGGCCCCCGAAAATTGACGGGTATTATTTTATGAATGAGGATCCATCATCAGCATCATCATCCGTCGGGACAGTGGGCAAGCAGCGAAAAACGCAAAACCAACAATGTATTCTCGAGAAAATCCGGATAATTGCTACCCTAGTCGAAACGTTTCCGTCCACTCAGAGGGAACCGTTGTGCACATCTGCCTTCTACAGACGGTTTCGTTCGGACCGATGACGGAGTCGGTTGATATTTTGGTTGTAGGTTTTGCGGTTCATTCTAATCATGTACCCAAATCGGCTAACGGCCTGTAGAATAGATGGCACGAGTCGTCAAGCCGGTGTCGTCGTAGCCCCACGTCAGTTGGTTCAGTCTCATACCAAAACAAAGCGATGTGCCGACGAATGGAAAACAAGTCGGTGGAAATTGCGATGGTGCTTTGAGCTAATAAGCGATTAATTTAATTTTTAGGAGCTAACCGAACCACGGACAAGATTAGCATAAGTCGGTAATAACTAGGTACGGCGAAAATGGGTAGCTAAGACGGTTGAATTGAGATTGATGGTATCTTAAGGGAGTGTGCGGTACAAATTTATTACAGCTTGGTTCGATCCAGCACATGTCCGGTGGTCTATCGATAATATCGTTTGAACAGTATATTGCACTGCAACGACAGATACGAGGAAAAATATTTCGATTCGCTTTCAGGTTGCAAAGGCACGGTCAGTCGCTTTTCACAGTCAAATGAAATAAAAGGACAGTAATTTCCCTAAAACGTAAAAGCAAATAAACCTGGTTGCTACATTTATACTTTTGATGATTTTATCTTGAACACTGCATGTGTTACGTTATAAAAAAATTAACCCTAAGAAGAAAACGTGTAATTTATGAACTTCTTAATGTTGGTACGAAATTGATTTTTTGATGTGGAACCCATTTTTATTCTCCATGTAGGAGTGCAAATCAGAAACTCAAGAAAAACTGCACGTAGAAATGTGGTCAGGTTTTAAACACTTACAGCTCAGTCTATTTTGTATCAATTATTAATATTATTTCATCATTTGATTGGAAATATTTCTAAGTTTCGATTTAAATGTATCAGGCTACGTATTTTCAATTATATATGATTGAAATATTGACTTTTAGCGAGCAGTGTCCATTTTTGTCTGCTAAAAATCTCCGGCGTGCCGGATTTCCCTGCCATAGACGACGGATTTGAGGGAGTAAGCTATATATCAAAGGGAAAACATTTCTCTGATTGGTCAATCGATGCAAAAACGAAGCTGTTGGAAGCACGCGAATCTATAAATAGAAGAGAAATTTTAGCTAACGTTTCAGTCCTACGTGTAGCATGCCAGTGGTAGATTGTTGCTAGACAGTAGCACAGAAAGCGCTATAAAGCGATTTGAAGCTTTAATTGGTATGCTCTGATCTTGTGTCATGCAAGCTCGGAGGAAATTCCATGTTATGTCGCTTCGCCTGAGAAATGTACAACTACCCTAGGGTAAATTTTGAGTGCTTAAGATTAATTTCTAATTTATATAAGATGAACTCGATTGATAATGAGAAAAAGTTTATCGCTTCAACCGAAATCGCAGAATGGTAGAGAAACTTAACACTATGAAAATAACTGCTTGCATACAAAACTTGAACACAAGCTTGGCGAACAGAAGCTTAAGTATGGAAATCCGTATCGCAAGTATGTACAAAGATATAATTGCATACATTTGGTATATTGGTGTAATTTCGTACGCTATAAAACAAAAACAAACAGAGTTTATATTCTGAGTTCACGTGTTCGGTGTTTGTTCTTTATCAAGATCAATCTAAGCAGACTCTCGTGCAATTGCGGATTCAAAAGTGTGACGGTTGATTGAACTTTTTGGTTGTAGATCATTAGAAATTTTGGTTACCTTGTTCCACATCAATGGCTCGAACAACCCATACAATTCATATAATTAAAACCATTTTGCCTTTCTCATATAGAAAGGCTATGCAATCAATGTGAAAACCGAGTTTCGAACGGTGAGCTGGAGGGCCGAATGTTATATACCATTCGACCCAGTTTGTCGAAATCACAAAATGTCTGAGAGTGTGTGTGTATGTATGTGTGTATGCATGTTTGGGTGTATATGACAAATAATAAACAATAATGGGGAAGGGGGGTTTCATGAAAGTCTATGTTTGTCTACGAAGGAGAAGGGGGGGTTTTGGGCAAAGTCTACGTAGTCTAATTTTTTTATTCACAAAACAATTGCAGAAATCAGCCAACCAAACCAGAATTATGTTCCATCGGCTTGGCTTTACCTGGAGCAAGTCAGATGCGAAAAAAAGAAAGTGTATAGTATTGCTGAACTGCAAACTTGCGGAAAATATCTCTTTCCTATCGTTCTACCGGTAAAGATATTTGAGAATAATTACCGCTTGTGTATCTGAAATAATTAAGAATTGAGGACACCTGTCTGTGTACGACATTCAAAGTTAACGATATAACTAAACTACTTTTCAACACAAATAGTGCATTCCTGCGCTCGTCTTGGGGCTTGTAGTATCATCTTGTTGAAAAACAAAATTTATTTCGACTACTGGACCATCTCTCGAATTATTATAACTATTAGTTAAAATTTGACATTCTAACAGTTAGCAGTTTGTCGTTATAAAAAAAAACTTCCAAAACAATTATAGATTTAGATATTGAGTAAACATTACTTCGTTATTATGTTAAATTTCAATTTCAATTTTTGATCACCTTTGACTGTCTCTCCAGTTATGCAGATGAACCGGTTAAATGTCAACGGAAACATTTCGTTTAAACAACGTGGACAGGATAGGCTATTGTTTCCGATTTGATCTAGTGCTAAAAAGGCCATACAACATAATGTCTCGTTGTTGGGTCCAGTACTGTCACGAGATTCACGAAGGGTTTACGCACTACTTTACTAATTTTTTTCGGCAATTTCTTAACCGATGTTTACAAACTAAGTAGCAAATAAAAGGTCTTGAAATTCTTTAAAAAGTCCCTGAAAAGTTAATTAAGATTCGATTCCCGGTTCCGGTATTACAGTGCGGTTAGTGAAAAATTTCAATCTCATGAGTATTTTTTCACAAGCGATGGCAAAACGAGGTGCACATTTTTACAGAGCTTACAGATCTTGTTAGTTAGTGAAGCTATAAAACTACTTTGAGACGACTAGTCCCTGGTTTTTGCTTCCGAAAGCACCGATAATAACGAAGAAAAGCTCCAAAAACGGAACTCACTTCGATTTCTCAGCAATGCTCACTTACTGTTCAATTTCATCCAGATCCGACTTCCGATCCCGAAATTATAGGGCGATGAGTGTCAAAAAAAATCAAACCGTCATTCAAAAAGACGATGCAAAACTGGTACGTGCGGCTTTGCTCCGTTCGCAGTGTGCTTTTCTCAATTTCATATAGCGTGCAGGGTTGGACATTTAAATCTATATTTTTTCAGGTGAATTGTAAATATGTAAATTTTTAAATCTTCTATTTAATTTTTACCAATTTGTTAGTGTTATCACAAAATCAGGATAACGATGCTTTTCTATAGAAGTACACTAATTGCCTTTCTCATGTTTTTGCAATCACTTGAAAAATTGACTAGTGAAAATTGGCCGAGAGGGCTAAATGTTCTATATCATTCGACACAGTTCATCGATCTAAGCAATGTCTGTGTGTGTGTATGTATGTGTGTCAAATAATGTCACTCATAAAATAAACAATCTCATAGTCCCAAAAAAGGTAGATTTGGCTCAAAACTGATTTAATTTGTAGGCTATATTAGTTACTTACTAAACGAACCGACTTCAGCTTTACTGGTTTCAAGTTCCCGGTTCCAGAAGTACCGGAAAAAGCAAAGCCTTGGTATTACATTCCTGTAGTGGAATTTGACCTTCTGTTTCAACAGACTTCGCAGCCGATTCAGAGTGTACAGAACCATTGCATGGCTGGTGCTACAATCCTACTGACACTACGAATCCTTCCAGGTCGGGGCTCGAACATACGCCAACTGGATTGATAGATCATTGCCCTATGCATTGAACTGCCAGCCCGGGATAAGTGTATCGGGACAAGTACCGGAAATAGTGGTCAAAAACTTTAAAACGAGACTCACTCAATTTTTTCAGAGATGATTTGATCGATTTCCACAAACAGGCTCAAATAAATAAAATAAATAAATTTTGAATTAAAGGAAACTACATGCTGACTTAAAACTAACTTGAATATATTTCACTTCTACTTACAGAGTTTTGATATCACTTCCCTTTTGTTTGTGTCTTGTGCAATCGAGCGGTGCTTACGGGTCCTACTAAATGCCGATTGCACATTTCCTGCTGACGTGACGTTAGAACTTAGTTACACATCAATGGTCCGCCTTTTGATTGCTGCTTCCCGGGTTTTAATGCGTGCTGCGTTGCTTCTCCACTCCCATATAAAGATGACTTTATTCAAGACTAAAAAAAAATTCTTGACGGAATATTCTAATGACATGTTTGGAAGTATAAGTAATATAAGAAAGGCAGCATTACACCACTAGTTGAATTAAAAAAGACTTTTTTATCAGTTAACCATCAGGCGGATACAATACGAATTTATGTGAATACAATTGAAAACTTTAATGAATCTTAGGTTTGAAACAACCCACTGACTAGTCCAGGATTGAGAGTTAGAGTTGATAACTTACCACCAAATTACAAAAGTGAATGATTTTAACCTTTGAGTGCTATATATGCTGACTCGACTAATGAGATGACCGTTTTTCCTAGAGCATATGAAATGTGTGAAAATGAACAAGCCTTTTCAGAATGTCCCTCCTGGATAAGAAAAGGCGGGTGAATAATGTCAAAGACATAACTGGAGGACGTGACTAATACATCATTGCCTATTAAATGATGTGCCTCAAAATAGCTCCGTCAATTCGATCTACGTGAACTGAGGATATACCAATATTTGTAATGAAGATCCATTTGCGCTAGAAGCTAAACCCATTTGTGGAACAGGAACTGGACACTTAAACTTCAGAAAATACGAGAAAAAAAATTGTATGGAACTCACCAATCCGTTGAGTACAACAATCGATTATTGAAAAAAGAAACATTTCCGTCATTCGTTCTCGGCTCAGCGAACAAAATGTCTATTGCGTGAGAACAAAAAGCCATTTAGTCAGCCACGCGGTTGATCGTTCCCTGTTCAGTCACGGCTTGTTGATGCTAACAAGTGAAACTGAATTCCTACTCATCATTCGTTCCAAAGCGGCAACGATTTCGAAGAAATAGGAACTACTAGACGGCACCAGACGGTCCAATGTATTCGGTCGACGATAAGCGAAATCTTAATCATCTCACAAATCCGACAATAATCGGAGTAAAAAATTACCCCATTTAACTTTAAAGCACACCTTCAACAGTATTCTTCCGTTATCTCACCGCACTGCAATAATGTAGCCTCGCAAAGCCAAATGTCGTCACCACTTACGGGCATAATTTTGCGACAATCATGTCCGCTTAGGAGAGCAGAGTACCTCGGCAGCGACCGAACCCGGCCGGAACGAAGCGAACCGAATGAAAACTGCGCAATTATTAATTTTCAACACCTCCGGCCAAAATCCTTACTTACGAGAAGCGATCATACGTTGGTTTTTTTTTCTTGCTGCTCGCCAGCTTACTGGACGTCAATTAGCATCCATTTTCACACTACTTGGGTGCAGCTAATTCGGAGCGGGTGCACACAAAGGCCAATAACGGGTGCAAATTTGCAGCCAATATTCGGCGGGAAGCACATTCCGAAGTCTCCCGGCGAATGCGGATTAAAAAGGCAAGCAATAATGGATCGAGCACCATTTATCATCACACCTTCGAGCTGTGTTTTGAAAACTGGGACTCGATCAGGCTAAAAATATTATGTCATTAATTAATAACGGGTGAGTGCCCCCGTTTGCCATTCGCCAAGCACTCTCGGTTGAGTTTTGCGTAATTGGAATTAGTTGCGGTTGTAATTTGTTTTGTCATTTCAATAATATGTAATAATTCTGGGAAGCCGTTCTCTCGATAAAGCTCAGGAATATCATTTTGAGTCGATGCATCAGAGTTTTATTTTGGAAATGCAAAAACTAGTTGAAATACACAATTCAAAATGACGAAAAAGCTGTAATTTTACTACATCCGCAAATCGCTTGCGAGATCAGGAACTTCTATGACAGTTTCGATCATTTCTTCTTTCGAACATCCTCCGATGTATCAATACTTATACTTGCCAACGAAAAAAACTGGGATAACGGCTGCTTCTCGCAGTGATGTTTTGCATTTCATTTCGCACCTTCTAAAAACGTCACTGAACACGCTTTAAAGTGATTCAGACGTGACGAACGAAAACGTTGCTTGTTTAGCGGTTCAAGTTGAACTGTTTAAGTTTGCAATAAGCAGTTCAATTCGAACTGCTCTGCACTGACGAGTCTAAGACGAAACGTAAAGAACAGTTGAATTGACACATTTGGTCGATTCTTAAAGTGTCATTTTTACTGTCAATTGGACCACTTTTACGACCATTTCCTTCCTTGCTTTCCACTCTACTTTTCACGAGAGTTCCGGTATTTTGTTTACATTATCATGTCGTAGTTGATTGTGGGTTGAGCATAAACATTTCTGGGCATACAAAGTTTCAGTGCAATAGGTTGAACAGTGTCAAAGACAACCACGCTCTCGAGCAGGTTTAATTTTTAAAAACGAAGAGAATCCAAATTTAAAATTGAAATAGTTCACAGCCACAAGGTAAAACGTAGTCCCAAAAAATGCACGCAATATTCTAACCGCTTAAGTTGAACGAATCGTCGCACAAAGCATAACAGGCAAAACTGACTCATAGAAACACGGAATATTTTTAGTGATTGAGCGCAGTGAGCTTCCCAAACGTTTTGTTGGCTTGTAAAAGAGACTCATTGATTTGTAATGCATTTGTGAATAATTTACAATTGAAATTTTGATTACTATGATACTAGAACTATGAACCATTAGTATTTATAATTGACTAACATGAGGTTATATGTATATATTGACTAACATACTTGATTTACTAGCCTAGCAGATATGTGCTTCTGTGGCTCAGTCGACTAATTGGTGTGCTTTGTGATCTAATGTTTTTCGGTTCAAGTCGCGTTGTTGCTGTCGATCTTTTGATTTTTATTTCATTCCTTTTAAAGCCATGTAATTTTTAAATCACACAATTTTACTTGTTCTTGAATAAAAATTTGTTTCAAATATGACGTTCCATTTATGTGCATCTTATAAATATAAAATCACAAGAATTTTTCGAACTGTGAATGAGTCGAGTCCGATCAGTCGACAGCGATCGTGGTACGGTGGAAGCTCAAGCGGGTTCTGCCAGGGTAGGTTTCTGCCAGGTTCTGCCAGGGAAAATCTAAAAAAATACAGCGTAATGTACTCATAAATGATTTATTTTTGATGTAAAATCTAGAGTGGTACCAAAATTGTAAGTGCGATTAAAAAAAATCGAAAATTGTGTTAATTTTTTTTCACATGAAATACATTTTCGAAAATTCTGAAAAACTCAGAAAGGTTTTCCATAATTCCTAAAATGTTTCTGATTTTTTTCAATTTTTTTTTTCTAAAGAGGTTTTTGAAAAAATTTAAATAAAATGAAAATCAGAAGAACCACCCTAACTCCACAAATATGGTAGTTAAAGGGTTAAAATTTTGGCAAAATCATCTTCAATATAAACCCTTTCAAACAGCGTATATCATTTTTTTCTGTTTGGGGGCAGTTTTTGTATGAAACCCCGGCTACACCCTTTTGGCTATTTCAAAAAACGTGTTTGGTTACAGGCACCCCAAGAAATTTCGCTAAAAATGGAAAAATATAAGCAGAGACTACAATTATTCAAAGAAAAAACCGGAATTTATTCTTTTCGGAGGCGTTTTGGACAAAAGTCTTCTTTGTCTGATGGTGACTTCACCTTGGTAGCCAATGATATGGATGCGGCTTCGTGGGATTGAATACGTTGCTGCAGTCGAATTTATTGACTTCTTCTCCACTAAGTAAAGTTTAATGGACCAATCAATGCATTGAAGTAAATTTTCCTTGACTTGGAGGATTTGTTTGAAGTCGCCATGGCTAACAGAACCAGAGAACCAAAGTTTTTACTTATATGTATTGAAGCACTCAAGTTGTTCACGTATTACATATCACCAGAGATGCCAGGTAATACAATAAGTTTAGCTAGCAAAAACTAAAAGATCGCGCCAATTTTCACAAGTCTTCAATTTCTGACGAATGTCTGCAAACAATTAAAGTTTCAAAAGTCTATAAAAAAGTATTTAGTTAAAAATAGGTTTACTTGGCATCTCTGCAGATTATTGACAATTTTTCGCGATTTGCCGAAAAAATGGAGTGCCGGTAACCGAAATCGGTAGACATTTTGAAAATGACAAAAAAATACTTTGGTTGCAAAAATTTTGATAGCATCCGGTATTAAACCACGAAATAGATCTATTTCACCTAACAAGTATTCAATCCACTCACCTTTTCGATTGATGCTTTTCAATTTATGATACAATAAAAAAAGTTATAAAAAACTTTTATGTTTATTTTCACGCAATTAAAATTTGTTTTGAGTGCAGCAAAAAGTACAAGCGTCTGTTTGCTTTGGTATTCGGCACGAAAAGAACGTGCTGCTATTACGCACTCACACACACACACACACACACACACACACACACACACACACACACACACACATGATATTTTTCAAAATGGCGCTATCTGCTTTCTGTCAAAAGTTTTGGCGGGGTTCCGGCAATCGAACACAGCCAGAAACCGAACATCTTCCCCTACATCGTTATGAATCGCTTCGCATCGATCCGCGTTCCGCAATCAGTCTGACATCAACCTAAGTCGATTAGTTTCGCTACAGCTAGTGCCAAGATAAGTTTGGGAATCATTGGCGTAAACGAAGGCTAGATAAGTTCCAAGACGAAGCATCAGAACGTTTATTGGACGAAGATGTACGCAAACATTAGAATTGACTCTACAAGCTGTTTTGCTGTGCCTTAGAGCTGTGGGACCGTTACCATTCAAATGGATGAGTTAAAGCAAACAAATATTGGGATATGTTTTTCGGCTTGTGAACTATTATCTGAAAGACAGAATACGAAAGAACTTCTTGTATTGTAACACATGGATCAATAAGTCCCAAAACTAAAGCAGAGATGGCGCTCGTAGTAAACCAGTAACCACGTCTTTCTAGAGTACTAACCTTTGCTTGAAACGGGTCAAAATTTTAAGTCGATCCGACCAGAAACTGCTGAGTTATCGAGGTTGGAGTAAAATGGAAAAAAACCGAGTTTCGTGTTTTGAAAAAACATTGTTTTTCAATGGGTAACCGTGCAAGCGAAACAATGGATTGAAAAATGTTATCCGGACTCTTGTCCATCAAAAGCAACGATTTGTCGGTGGTTCGCCGAGTTTAAACGTGGTCGTACCGACACAAATGACGCGGAACGCTCGGGTAGACCTGTGGAAGCCATTACACCGGAAAATGTGAGTGAAGTGACAAAAATTATAACGAAAGATCGTAAAGTGAAGCTCCGGGAGATTGCTGAGATGACACAGATATCATATGGAAGTGTATTTACTATCCTTCATGAAAAAGGTTTTTTTCAAGTGGGTGTCGCGATTGTTTTCGATGGAACAAAATGCACCCTGCCACAAGTCGATGAAAACAATTACGAAATTGAACGAATTGGGCTTTGATCTGCTTCCCCACCCCCCATACTCGCCAGATTTAGCCCCCAGTGACTACTGGCTCTTTGCTGATCTTAAAAAAATGCTCCAGGGAAAAAGATTTGGCTCAAATGAGGAGGTCATCGCTGAAACTGAAGCTTATTTTGAAGCGAAAGATATTTTTTTTTTATAAACATGGTATTGAAAAATTGGAGAAACGTTGGAACCATTGTATCACCCTAAAAGGTGATTATGTTGATGGATAAAAAAAATTTGGAAAAAATGTTGTTTCCATTGTTAGTCTCGGGACTTATTGATCCATGTGTTAAGTTGGGATGAAAAATGGGTCTCGTACAACAATCTCAAAATGCGATAGGCTTAACCACGCAGCAACTGAAACAGCGGTTGTCTGGACACCGCTCTTTGATACAGCGGTACCAAAAATTCGTCTCGTCGGGCACCGATCAGAGTGAGAGCAAAACGGATGAATATAAAAAGACAGCGTTAATGGTGCACATGATTGAATCTGAGCACATTTTTGATTTGGACAGTGCAAAGATTCTAGATCAAGATAATAGGATCAATGCACTGCAAATTTTAGAAATGTGTCACATTTTCACAGATGGTTCCACCATTAACTTTAGAACCGATACACATAATTTAAATGCAGCATACTCTGGTTTGTTGTACTCTCTCTCACATTAACAACAGTATCTTTCTTTTTCTACGTGTTCATCTCCTCATTTTCGCTGTCTATTGCTGCTCATCTATCTCTTTCTGATGTTTGCTCTAATATCAGCCATGACTAAGAAATATTTCAATGTTTAATCTGGTTTGATGTGCGGGGGAAGTGACTGTGTAAGTTAAAACAAACATACAAATTCAAATCGTAGTTCGTTCAAATTAATGTTTTCATACTGTTTGTACTTTTAGTGTAGAGTAGCCGTTCCCGTTTTTGATCATTTTAAATGTTTCAATCCACTTGACGAAAAATATTTGTTGTCGTTTGTGAGTAAACAATTTGTTATGAAATTGTATAATGTGAAAACTGTGACTAATCATGTATGTTAACCTTATAGTTGCCCTGAAGATGAAGGGATATTCCTTCGAAACGTCGGCTTTTAACGCAAAATAAATATTTTGTAAAGCAACATTGACCAAAAAGCCATCTTTCAATAAAATAACAATCTCAAATACCGAAAACCATGGAAAAAGCCGGGTCACACAGCACCTTCAACATCAAGGCCTAATATCCTCGGTTCCAAGGTTGTTCTTGTTGTTGTTGAAACTTACCTCCAAATGCCGATGTGGGACTTTCTACTTCACCCGCTATAGAGCCCAGATTTAGCCCCATCATATATCTATCTGTTCCAACAACTGACCTTACTGGATAACTGCTCACCTCATACGAGGTATTGACTCGACACGAAATTTTAAGTGGAGAAAAAATATTGGATGTGATGACAGTATCATTAGATGATCTGACGGAAGATTCATAGTACTGAGGTTGAGTTTGGTACGGATCCGAGTTCCAGTGCTCGGCATTTATCTCGCTCAGAAAGTTCCCAAGTGTTGCGAGTGACTGATTGTAACGTGCATAGTACAGAATCAGAGGGAGGGTTGAGCCCCTAAGCTCATACATATACTAAGTACACTACTGAAAGTTCAAAGTACGGCCTATCTATACGGACAAATGAAAACAAATCTCTATTCTGTGTGGAATCGATCCTCAATATGTTCCATTGAAGGGGGGTGATATTTCCTACGGTTAACCATATTTCGGATTAGGAATTACACATTTTGTTTTCAAACTTTCGTTATTTTTATCTCATTTTTAAAATAAATTGCGTTACTTACACTAATAACACGAATTTTTGTTATCGATTTTTCTACCAACGATCACCACTGGTTCTCATGCTTTTTTCTATCACTAGCTTATCCCTTTTAGCTCACCATGAACGTTTGCATTTCACAACTCTTATCGCACTAAATAAAATATATAATTTAATTAACCTAGTACTTTGTATGTTTTGTGTGTGTGTGAATATGAATGAATTATCCGCTCTCATATCTTATATCATTTCTCACTTTGCACTGCCTAACCTGTCTCCGGTTCGTGTAGGAATACAACTCTATTAATTTAGTTCGAATTTGCTTATCTACTCTACAGTGCTTTTTTGCCGTTTTCATTATCATCTTCATCATCATTATCATTGTCGAACAAGGAGACGTGCGCGTGTTGTTGCTCTTCTACTTGTTTTTGTTTTTTTTTTCAAACTTCACATCAAGATTGCGACATAATACAGTGCCTATTTACAGTCTCGCTAATTACCATTAGTAGTAGGATGGTAATAGGTGGCAAGATGCGTTTACCATTTTTTTTTCTATTATGTTGTGTCCGTGGGAGCGGAGCTTGTGCCTATGTGAAAGTGCATCATCCTACGAGCTACCAACAACCTTATCAATAGTGTATGTATTTGCCTCTGCTTTTTGTTTCTCTGGGCACAGCTTGTATAGAGACTGATTAGGATAGATTAATAGTTTCCGATATCTTTCCCGTTTCGTTTTTGTTTGCCGCTTCACGTGTTAAAACGAAGGTTTTTACATTAGCAACAATCTAAGTTGGCCTTGCCAGACACAGACCGAGTATCGTTGATAATTTTGACAGACCGTAGCGCACCTGGTGAGCAACGGCGGAAGCAACAATCCGCAGTAAAAGAGAAGAGAAGAAAGAATCACGATTTGCGAGACAAGTTTCCAATCTGAGAATGTTTAGGATTAGTGAACGTGGACAGAACCAGAGTGTCTCATTGGTGCAACGTTTGAGATAAACTGTATTTTCGTATTATTTTATGTCAACATGTCAATTTCTATCAGTCTTTGACCAAACCCTTTTATTTTGAATGAATGTATACGGAAAATAAAAACTTCCTGTTGTTTGACTTGTTTTTACATACATACATTTCACATAGTGGTTTTGAATCTTTCCTTTTGTTCGCTCCCTCCATTGTCGTCGAAACACAAAGAGAAAACTAACTAACTGACTTGTCGAGCAAAAAAGGTCGCGACAATTTCAAAAGTTTTGACGAAAGTCTGCAAAAAACTCGATTTTCAAATGTCTGCAAAAGTCTGCACAAAAAAAAATGTCTGCGGCACTATGTACGAAATCTGCAGATTTACAGACAAATCTGCCGATCTGGCTTCTCTGGTTTATAGTGTCATATTAATTTCTCAGGCACTCTAATTTTTTGTACAAGTAACAGTTTACGAGTTACAAAGATTTGAAAAGAAAGTGCGCGCATAACAAAACATTCACTATTTTCTAACATTATTTTTTGAGTCGAATCAGTGTCTCGATCCATGCAAAATAAATGGCTTACCGTACTGACGACATGTTCAAAGTTTCATACAAATCGGAGCAAATCGATTTTATTCCGTTTTTGGCTGGTAATTTCTGAAATAGCTTATTATGAAACTCAATTTGATGGACGCTGACGTTTTAGTGGCAGTGACGGACCGTCTGAATCGTACCGTATGGCACTGCTCATAATATTGATTGTAATATTGCAGCAAAATTCAATTACAGGTAGCGACACCTCACACTTTAAAAAATCCCTGTGATTTTACATCTTATAAGATGCACATAAATGGAGCGTCGCTGTTCACGCAAATTCACGTGGAAGAACATTTAATATTGTGTCTAAAACTCCATGACATGAAAATCGTTGAAATAAAAAAAGAATACTGATATCAACCGCCGTGACTTGAAGCGAGAATCATTGGAACGCAAGTACGTCTGTTAATTGACTGAGCCATAGAAGCATACATTTGCTTGATTGGTAAAAGGTGCATTTAAATTCATACAGTCGCACCTGCTAGCAGAACGCAAGTTAGAGTCGAAACCAGTAAAATTCGAGCTATTCTAACATTAAGTCATTACAAATGAAATCTTCCGTCATTTGACAAATTAGGTCTCTATGAATTACATCGTATGAGGAATTGAGTCACCTGTAATATTCAATTTTTTTGGTGTGTGCATATGAAAAATGAAATGATTGAAAATGAGTATTCTTTTGAATTTTTCATAGATTTGTGATTTGCACTTTTGCTTTTCGCTTATTCAAATAGATACCAGGAATCAAAATTAACTCGGAGGGTGTGAGAATGGATCTGGAAGTAAATATTACTACTTCTTCTAATGTGAACTGAATGTAAAAAAGATATATGCACAATTATTGACATGATATAATGTTACATCTTTTCGGTTGTAAATGGGAATCGATTGCGACGCTCCTTTAAAGTGTATCTTTCGAGATGTAGATTTACATGATTTTTTCGTGTTGTGTGTATGACCGACTTACAGGGTCCGGCACTCGAAGTGTAACCAATTAAAAAGGCCATAAATTCAGTTTGGAAAATTACTTTTACTTAGTTCAAAGTACAAAATGTGTAAAAATAATACAAAATTCAGAATCAATTCACTTTTGCTCGATATGACCACCTTTTGCCTTGACTTGATGACTTGAGAGAGCGAAGGAGTTGCTTCGTTTGGCCGAATGTGACTTGCAGGTATTTTGGCCCACTCGCGGACAATAACTTTTTTCAGCGCCTCGAGACTGGTGTATCTTTTAGTTCGGACTTTGCTCTTCAAAATGGCCCAAAGAGAATAATCCATTGGATTCGCATCTGGTGAATTCGAGAGCCATTGTGTGGACGTGATGAAGTTCGGAACGTTGTTTTTCAGCCATTCTTGGTTCACTCGAGCTTTGTGAGACGGTGCCGAGTCCTGCTGAAACGTCCATGGTCTGCCACCGAAATGTTTGTCTGCCCACGGCTTCAAAGCAACCTCCAGAATACTTTCCCGATAATATGTCGCATTTACCTTGACGCCAGGCTCGATGAAAACGATTGAAGAGCGCCCATCTGCGGTTACTGCTGCCCAAACCATTATCTGTTGCGGGTGCTGCCTCCTGGTGGCCAATCGATGACTCAAATTCTCGTATGAACGGTCGGTCAAGTAAACCCTATCGTTTTGAGAGTTTACGAATTGCTCAATTGGAAAAATTTTCTCGTCAGAAAATACAATGTTCGGAAATTGACCGCTTTCGGCCAAACGAAGCTACTCCTTCGCTCTCTCAAGTCATCAAGTCAAGGCAAAAGGTGGTCATATCGAGCAAAAGTGAATTGATTCTGAATTTTGTATTATTTTCACACATTTTGTACTTTGAATTAAGTAAAAGTAATTTTCCAAACTGAATTTATGGCCTTTTTAATTGGTTACACTTCGAGTGCCGGACCCTGTAGGTTAGTTACTAATAGGCTAACATTTTTAATTCATTTACTTGCTATTTTCATTAGTATTCAAACACACTTAAAAATCCCTGTGATTTTACATCTTATTAGATACACATACATGGAGCGTCGCAGTTCACGCAAATTCACGTGGAAGAACATTTAATATTGTGTCTACAGCTCCATGACATGAAATTAGTTGAAATAAGAAAAGAATACTGATAGCAACCGCCGCGACTTGAACCGAGAATCATTGGATCGCATGTACGTCTGTTAATCGACTGGGCCATTTCCACAGATTTTCATGATTATTACTGAAAACTGACAGATTTTGTTGATAAGATTCACAAAGGTTTTCACCGATTTTGGTGTACTTTATGGTAGAGTTGAAAAAAGGAAACTTCTTGATCAATAATGAATTAGAAAAGGCTTTCCACGCTACCTAATCTTGAAGGAAAAAAATCTTACATACACTCTTAGAAAAAATGAAATTTACGCTTGACGTATCGATGTAAGCTTCAGCTAAATTAACTGTGAAGTTAATGATATGACTTATCTTTACATGTTTTGAATTGTGAATGTATATGAATCGTGACGCTCCTTTTGTGTGCATCTATGAAGATGTGACTTTTTCTAAGTGTGTACCCCAAAAATGATGTACTCCGAATGTCACTTAAAATCAGTGGCACTTTTAGCGGACAATCATATCAATAGGGTTCAATCCAATTTAAGGTTGTGCAACCGAGCAGCGGTGAGTAATCACACTCTCTTAATTGGCATAAATTGAAACAGCTCGCATGACTTCCACATTGAAAAAATGTTTTAGTTTTAATATTTTATTTCACGGTGCACAGTATTTTATTCAACATTATTTGTGGGGAAATCGTTTAAATTTTTAAAGGCAATTTGGTATTGTAAGGTGACGCCAAATCAAAATAATGTTCTTGGACAAAGCCGTTTCACGAAAAACTACTGAGTTGCACGACAATCATTTTGAAACGACATCAGAAGGTGAAGATTCACACGGAATCGATTTATTTTCCGAATGCTGTTATTATAAGGTCTACAGGAATTTCTTACTTTTCTTTTTCATCCAATCGCAATTTAAAACAGCACTAACTAATTTGTTCCTTATCTTAGATCTTTTGCAATCGTTTGCATAATTTGAACAAGTTACATTATCTCTTTCCTGATTTTCTCAAATAAAACAATCACAGAAAGAAACAAATCAGTGGTATTCTATTTATAATAGCAAATTCTTGCATTTTTCTGGAAACTGCTTGTAAATAGTATTCCGGTTTTAGCTTCCTTGCATTATCACACTCCATTGGTAACATATTCACATTTCCATATGGGTTTCCTCTTTTATTCAATGTGGTTGGAAAACAAATTGTTCAGTTGAATAAGTTGTAAATGATTTATATTTACATGCTTTTGGACGTAAATTTAATGTCGTTTTCGCTTGAGAAAACTGAAACTGACCCAGAGGAGTTTCATCAAACAAACACTTTTCACGAAACTGTGTTGGGTTCGCACTGATGCCCCGTTTACACTTCTGCTGGCTGCCAGCATGCTGGTGCCCGAGTACTGCCCTCTTAGGAAAAAACGTTCAACTGTGGTCCAATGATCCAACGTATTAGACCAACGAAGGTCCACCGTTGAACGCATGCTGGCAGCCAGCAGAAGTGTAAACGGGACATTAGCAACGGGGGTTTGAACCAACCTGACATAAAAAACCGATTCGATTTTCACTTCAACAACGTTGAAACTACACGCTCGTTCAATGTTACTCTAAAGTAAGTACAATTTCACTCACTTTCGTTAAAAGTGGAACTACTCTATAGTGAGTAAATCTTATGTACTCACTTTTAAGTAAATATGGTATTTGTCAAACTCTGAGTAACATTTACTCTGTGCTACAAATAGGAAAATTAGCTCTAGTGAGTAAATATTACTCAACATCATTCGAATTGAATAAGGAATTCTTTGCTTTAAACAAATACTGACTCACTTCCATCCAACGTATGAAGGGAGCCGCTACCTGTTCATCGGTCATTGGGAAGGATCCGTCTGCCTTCCTACGTTGCCCACGTACTGGCATTTTGCACAGCATTCGTAGAAATGCCGATATATTCTGATATAGAAAAAATAAATAAAATACTTGCTATATGACTGAACACTTTTTTACCGTCTTCAACCTGCGCAAGTTGCTTTGAGGTGTATAGTAAGCATTTCGATAATGTGCCCTTATGATCTGGCTCCGCCTCCGACAAATTTTCCACAACGTTTTCAAAACACTGTGAGTAAAACTTCTTGTCTACTTAAAATCTGAGTAGAAGCAAAAGTGAGTACAAATTACTCACTTGAGAGTAACATTGAATGAGCGTTTAGGTTCGAAACTAGCTTCAAACAAACGGAGCGAAAAAGACATAAGTACCCTTTTAGAAAAAACGTTCAACGGTGGTTCTTCATTGGTCCAATACGTTGGATCATTGGTCCAATGAAAGTCCAATCAATCGTTCAACGGGAGGCAAACACGGGATCTTCGTTTGCCGATTTTGAAACAGACCGTTGAACCGAATGCCATTTTTTTCGTTCAACAAACCCGGCAGACAGAGGTTCATTGTTGAGCCATTTTTAACATGAGGAGTTAGAGCCCCGTTGGACTAGTTTTACTGCATAATTTCTGAAGTTTTTTAAACTTATTTTTTAAACTAACACTACATACCAGCACAATTCTTCTACTTCACGTAGAATAACAAAAAATTTTCCTTCTATGTAAAGGTAACACTTAATTTTCACACTATTTTTGCAAGAGAAAAAACAGCAACTAACCGTTCCAGCAAATTGAACGAATATTTTGTGCAATATGTCGTTCATGCCCCGTTTACACTTCTGCTGGCTGCCAGCATGCTGGTGTCAGTGTACTGCCCTCTTAGGAAAAAAACGTTCAACGGTGGTTCTTCGTTGGTCTAATACTTTGGATCATTGGACCACAGTTGAACGTTTTTTCCTAAGAGGGCAGTACACTGACACCAGCATGCTGGCAGCCAGCAGAAGTGTAAACGGGGCATCAACAAGCGCTCAAAGACCAACAAAATAGAACGGCCTCCTGAGAGGGTATCAATTTTTCGTTTTTCATGTTTATTTGCGTAGGCTACTTTGATGTCGTTTTGGACTGAAATTTCATCAATGAAACCGTTCTGTAGTGTTTGTACTATTATTTGTTCATTTTGACGGGTATTTATTTGGATGCTTGCTGCTCGGAAAAGACAGCGGGTGCAAAATAGTTGCTCTCAAATTGCACCAAAAGTGCATTTTTTTCGTGCGATGCAAATCAATGTAAGTGGCGGATATGAGGCTACGATCCTCTAGCCAAAAACAAGAAAACACAACAACAACAAATCAATGTAACACAGTGCACCTGTTTTGAACGAACGACCGCGCCAAAAGCGCCCAATTCGAGCAAAACACTCCACGAGTGTTTCCATTTTTTTTTAATTTCACACACAACATAAACTGGAGATGACCAGGAACGTGCTTCATAATGGAATGATACAGAATAAACAAGCAAACAAACCACTGATAGCTGTCAAACGTTGTCCATTTAGCTCAATTTTTTTAGGTTATTTCAAGCTGTGAAATCTAACGTTATTGTGTTACTGCCGGTATTGGAAAAGGTTGGGAATTTTTCCGGGAAAAAATTTTTCAATGCTGTAATTAACTAGTACAGAAAGAAAACAAAATTAGTTATTTTCCGAACATACCATTCGCAATTCTTCGGTTTTCGTCCATTCAGTAAATCATCCGTTCACCACGGACGGCAGGACTGCCATTGTGGCGACGCCGGACCTATCAAACTTACTGTCACTGAGAGGAACCAGTGTTACGCCCGTGCTGGCGTCTAAGGTTTCGGTCGGTACACCTACACGTCTAACGCCAGTGCCGAAGGGTGTTGTTAGTGGTGCGCCATATTTTAGCACGACCGGATGGGAATGGTGAGCGTGATTCATGGCAGACACTTGTTCCACACACGGCCCAACTGTGGACTCAACTGTGTGTGGTTTAATTCGAAAACGAGGGGTAATCGTGTTTGCGCCTGGGCAAGGGTATTCAATTTTTAGGGTTTCCTTTTCCATTTCGCTTGCTTGTTTGCTGTTGCTGCTGTCTACCGGTCTAGGGACCGGTCGAATGGATGGACAAAACGACGACGGCGGCAATGTTGGCGGCGGCCATGTTGAAACGAACGCGAAGCGACGGGGAGAAGAGAAAGATATCTGAATTGCACCATAAGTATTGTACATGCTAGCTACAGCCTAGAAGGAGGGTAAAAATAGGACGGGCTTGTGTGTTCCGTTCCGTGTGCCGAGTGGTTTCGGAACCGGGGGAGTGTAATATTTACATAATTGCTTAAATATTGAGTACTACCGGCGCTCCTAGTGACGTTCGTGTTTGGTCAGTTGCAGTGGAGTAGATCCTTCGCCATTCCTGCTCGATACCTCGATGTCAGACTCGTCGTCGTGGACGTTGATTTCTTCGTCTGAATCACTGGGAACGGGACTGACCGATGGGTTTGAGGAGCAGCTGGCTGCGGTGGCTGCATATGAGCGAGTTAGTCCGGCGAACAGAGCAGCCGCCGAGGTCGGTACCAGGGAGCGGAATGCACTGTGTTCACCGCCCATTAATAATGGAGTTGATGCTGTGACTAATGACGCCGCCTGTGCTGCTGCCACTGCTGCTGCCGCTGCCTGCGCCTGGTGGGACGTTCCCACTGCCGGTGAGGTTGACTGGTTTTGGTGATGTGCTGCCGTGAGGCCCGGCAACGGTTGGACTCCCGTGGCCGACATTGATCCCGATCCCGGTGGTGGTGGCGGCGGGGAACCAGGGGTGAAAGCGGAACTTGCTGCTGCTGCCGCTGCTCGGGAACTCGGGGAGCTGGACCTTTTTAAAAGATTCATTCTTTGATGACGTCGCCATTTCGCCCGTCTGTTGGAAAACCAAACCTAGTAGTTCAAGTTATAGAATTAGTCAAACACTTATGACTAGGGTCTCGACTACTAACCTGAACACGGGCTTCACTCAGCGATGTTCGAGACGCCAACCGTTCCCTCGTACTCACGCACGGATAATGCGACTTGTCGAATTCCTTCTCCAGTTCCTCCAGCTGTTCCGGTGTAAAAGTTGTCCTATTCCGTCTAAACTTTGGTTGATCTCCATCCAAGCTGTTCGAATCTTCGCCCTCGATATCTGCAATCCGAATGTTTCCCATCAGTAAATACCCGCTCTCTACAGCCACAAATCATTTACCGAACTCACCAATCAGTCGGTTGCCATCCGGACTGCCGAGTGTATCGTGCGAACCGGAACCAGGGGATCCGATGGTTACCGGAGTGGAATTACTGCTACTGCCGGGTGGCGTCATTCCGGGCAGTGATTGTCCCGGTGGCCACAAATGGGCTGGTGCTGGCCATGGAAAACCTCCGTACGGTGGCGGTGGGTATAGACCATAACCGGCAGCACGAGCAAATTCCGCGGCCGCCCGTTCTGCCGCCCGGTTTCGTAGAATTCGATTGATCGAGGACACCGACGGGGCGGTGGCATTGGTACAAACGCCTGTGAATGAAGGAATGCAAGAAAAAAAGAAAGAGAAAAAAAATGGTGCGATCAGTGCCTGTGATTCGAAATAGCATTGGCATGAAACGGGACATCTGTTATCAAGCTTGTAAAGTCAATGCCGGAGCGGCGGCTATGGCCGCAACAACTGCAACCGCAAACGCCGGAAAACTAGTTTATTTATGGTGTTATTAATAATATTTATTCGCGTATTAATCAGTAATTTATTGCCGCTTTGCGACCGGAAAATGCAACGGTTGGGGTGTGTGCAGGCGTGTTTACGGGATTGCTGTTGACACAAACACAACAGCGGATTAGCGACATTTCTCATCTCAACTGGTCTTCAGCGGTTAAGTCATCTTTTTCAGTTGTGGTCGAAAGAAAAAAAATCGTTCTAGGAAATGAGTGAGAAGCTCGTGTTCAGTCACCCTGTCAGCTGTCAGTTTCGTCAATCCGACGGGATCCTTGGTTTCGCTTCGGTAAGGAATGAGCCATCTTCACTTTGCACATGTACGCACGGTTGACTGCGTTCCACTCGTTGTACCGAGCAGGCGCAAATGCTAAGTGACTTGTTTGAGCATTTTACAGCTCACTTGATCTGCAAACAGTGGAGGAAAAAAAAACCTCAACCTCATACCTGAAAGGTAGTAACTTTTATTCTTCTAATTCGCTCCAGGAAGGACCCGGTACGACCTCGTTTCGCAGAGCGAAAGCGAAACAAAAGAATGTGTTAAAAGTGTCAAATTATAATCAACCGTGCTCATTGGGTCGGATAATACCGAGAAAAATATCTTAGCACACAGCGTACCGGGGCAGCTTCGTTGATCAACGTTCGTCGCCCGCCCGGTACTCAAGTCTCCCCCGCGATAGCCTTTTCTTTTTCGATCGAATTTGGATCAGGTTTTTTTTTCTCGTTGCTTCTCCGGAGTAAAGCAAACATAGGGAGAAAATCTTATTTCACTAATTTGATGTGTATAATTCCCTTGTTTACATTTTGTATAGCCTTTGCTTCACGCTGGCTGGTCGGTTGGTTGACAGCTGATTCGGGGAAGTCGAGCACGCCGAGCCTTGATGCGTGGAATGCTATGGAATTTCTTCAATTTCGATTAGGCTTATTCCGTTCCGTCGGTGACGGTGGCTTGCTGAGTGTAGCAGCAGAAGCAGCGATGGCCACCTCTGGCGTTTGGTTCGATTGGATTGCTGCGATCAAGTTCTCTGAAGTGGCATTAGCAGACGGTGTCAGTAACAGCTCAACACTTGATGGTAGTAGACTGATGCATTTGACAGACGGGCGGCCCTGGCGCGTTGGATAAATTGAGATGTCCTTTTGTGGTGGGAGAAGCCATGATGGCATTTGGAGGAAGCAGCTAATCCAATTAGAAACGGTCGTTGGGTGAACGAGTTTGGGGCTTGATTTCTAAGCAACTTGAGTTTTATGGTAAGTAGGGGGATTAGGCTACTTGAAATGTGTCCAGAACTTAGAAGTAATCCGGTTAGTTTTTGTTCTACCTGATGCATTCAAAAGATAAAATTCTGTTCAACACACATTCGCGCAAATATACGAGGGAAGCTCGATAGGTTTCGAGTTAAACAATTAACATCAAAGGGTTGTTATCAACAATGGCTACGTTTTTCTTCAAATCATGAAGATCAACACTTTTTTGAATACGATCGAACCATATCTTGAAGGCTGGAGGTTTGAACGCATCAAATGCTTCTTCAGGCGTCGAGAAACGTGAACTACTGCGTTTTTTTACGTGGGGGAATAAGAAGAAGTCGGTGGAGCCTAAATTAGCTAAAAGAACTATACGGCTGCTGAGACATAAATCCTTCAAAAACTCATTTGTTTGTCGCAATGTGTGAGAACTCATATCGTCATGATGGAGGATGATTCTCGCTTGGCGATTAGTATCCACAATTTTTCCGAAGGCTTTAAGGAGAAAAAAAGGGTTAGCCTTGAATTACTTTGTGCATGAACAACAATTCTTCGTATTGTGCTCGTCTTGAAACATTCGTTTAGTCAACTATAGTTTAGTCTCGAGCTCATATGCACAGCTGTTTGATTCGTCACCCATCATGATGTTATGGACGTCAAATCGAAGCATCGTGATTGAATTTGCGTTCAACGTTTCGTTATCCAATAGACACGACTCATCATTTAAGATATAGTCTGTCATATCATGCGGTATCCAATGCGAGCAAATCTTGTTGACAGTCAAACGTCTATGCAGTTTTAATGTAAGGAAGGGGAAGTAATGCCCAGACATGACGGTCAATCACATATTGATCATTCGAAATTAGATCACGCACAGTATCAATGTTTTCTTAGGAAAAAAAACAGCTGACCAAAAACAGTGTTGCCATACCTTTAAACTTATCGAACAACCCAACAATTCGATTCCAATAATTCCTAGACAGTCTGACTAAAAATTAAAGTTTTCTCAAATAATTGATATCAATAAGCATTAAAGAGCAAAAATCATGATTCTCGGACGATGGTTTTATAGTGAATGATAAAGTAAACAAAGACAAACTGCCATTTGCAGTAAGGCTCTTTGGCCGTGGGTTCTTGGTCGTGAGGTAGGGTTAGTAGTTTAAATTGGAGAAAAAATATCAGCATTCAGTCCATTAGCAGTCAGTCCTTGATACCTACTGGATCATATGGTTCTTTTTTTTTTTTAATTCCGCCTGCATTGACTGACAGGACGAGTTGCTGAATGAAAAAACAAACCAAGTTCAAGGATTCAGTCCCACGTTCAGAATTCAGTTTCTGAACCCAAGCTCTGACTTCAGATTAAATTTGGAACGCGGAACGTTCGATAATTTTCCGAATACAAAAATTCCAATTTATTTAATTTTTTTCATTTGAAAAATCGTGGGAAATTTCGAACTACTTTGCCCGATTTTCGAATTCTAGTATCGAATCGTTTTTCAAAGCTCAATCGTTTTTCAAAAAAAGCTAAATCGAATTTCAGAATCAAAAATTCAAATTAAAATAAACTTATAGTCCCATACAAAATTAATTAATTTTATACAATTCTGACTTCCGATTCTTGAATTACAGGATGTTGAATTTTTAAAAATCAAACAGTTATAGAAGATGACAAACCCGAGAAGCTTTAAAGTTGGACTCAAAACTATTGCAATTTATTCGTCATATCGAATCGGTTTAAGTTATGCTGGTTCCTGAATACCGACTCTGGAAGTACCTTAAATTACCGTAAACTTCAAAGTGGAACTTACTTCAGCATAGCATGGAATGTTTAATCGATTGTCACACTTTTATAATCAAAGTCGATCCGATTTGCAGTTTCGAAAAAACAGAGTAATTAAGGTCTAAGACAAGTGTGTTTTAGGGTGATTTAAAGGGCTATTTTCACGCTTCAAATCTGATTTTCTCAGAAACGGTGACAAATATCAAAAACCCAACTGACAAGCTATTAGAAAATTAGTTTAGATTATTCTGTAAAAATTTCAGAATGATCCATTGACTTTAGCGGTCGAGAAAGTCTTTATTCTGGAGGAAGAATTGCATAGCAGAAAACGCCGTCTTTCAACTTGTTCATTGAATATCTCGCCTTCAAAAGCATGGATCAAAAATCTATTCTGGCAATGTCTAGATATTTTAATTTGGATGCGATTAGTGCATAAAAACATATATGTTGTCGCGATAAAAATGAAGTGAACTTTAATTTTGTGAAGGTAAGTCGATTTCTATGGCGGCGCCATTTTTTCTGAGAGAGAAAAAAAATCGGTTCAGAAAGGCTGCCAAACAAGTGGTAGCTTTATTGGATTTTATGTGATGTAGTCAAACTTATAATCGAAAATATCAAAACTTTCTTGGCCACCCGGCCACATCGAGAGTCATTTTGCACATTTGCGAGGGAGTATGGAGAGAAATGTAATACTCACAGCGAGTCACGTGGTTTAACGCGTCGCACTTGCCTCAGCCCTTAAAATCTCAAGTTGCCGCTAAAACGACGGTCATTAAAATAATGTCATGAAAACTGAAACAACGAAGTATATTCATGCAAAAAGCATATGCAGATTGATAAAAAAGCTATCATCTCACTGCTTGGTGGATTAAGACGTTTTTACTTAAAAATTCATCACTTTGATCGAAATTACCGATTTACCGCTATACTTTCATAAATTCAGACGTATTCCGCTTAGCTTTTTACCGAAATTTGGCTGTCTAAAATACATACATCGAAAACTTGGTAATTTTGTAACAACCAGTTTTCACTTTGAATTAATTCGGTAGATTTGGAAGAAATAGTACTGAACCATCACGAATCCAATTGTCATCACGCCATATTGATTTTTAGTTGAATTTCATAATATTGAGTAAAGTGGAATTTAAACAAAATTCAATGTCTAGATGCTTCGTTATTTGTTATTCCTGTTATGCGTTTATCTTCGAGTTAATTATGGATTGTAAGTATAAGTTGAGCACAATGATGATTAAAGTGATTATAATTATGGTGCTTTTCCGCTGGCGCCCTTCTTCGTTCTATAAAAATATGGTAGCACAGGCTCTAGTTTCTAAATATCCGGCTCTTGCATCACCGACAGGCGATGCTCCTCAAGCACTTCGGTTCCATGCAAATGCAAGAAGCATCTACGCGGCTACAATATTTGGAATCGGAACACTAACTACAACTGGAGAATGTTTCCGACAAATTTTGGAATTCATAAAAAAAATAACATATATATTTAATTCAGTTCGCTTTCACATCTCATCCAAGTCAGTCGATAAAACAAAACCGCTTACGTTCGGGACAAAGGAAACCAAGTACAGTATTGTGTAGTGAGCCTCGAAAAGATTGAACCAAACGAACAAAAGCTACTGCCGACAAGAAAGAATACACACCAACTGGAAGTCATGCAATATTCAATTCACCGACCACTGCCGAACGCCAGCTAAAAGCTTTTTCCAAAAATTCTAGACGACATAATCTAATGATACTATTCTAGTTTTAAGTTAGTCGTTAATTAAGATTAGGAAATACCCTTGGCATCTTAGAGCTTAAGCAGTGTGCCTAAAAATATATATTATACTATTGAATCAAAAAAAAAAAAAAGAAAGAATACAATTGTTGTTGATTTCAGGCAGTGCAAAATTCGACCTTCGATACGAGAACTTGAAGGTTTGCTTAAGGAGCAAATGCATCTTGACATTAAACGTGTGCATTTACTTCAATGCAATAAGAACAATAATGTTGTTTACATCCAGTTTTATAAAAAGTTGGATGCAATTCAATTCGCAAAAGACAATAACAATGTGCACTATGTGGAGCATGAGAACATTAAGTACAACATTCCAGTATATATGGAAGATAGTGCTATAGAAGTGCGTGTGCATGAGCTTCCCTCAAGCGTCATCGATCCTTATATTCGCAAAACTTTGTCCAAATACGGAGAGATTCTCTCTATCGAAAAAGAAAAGTGGAAGAACTTTTTCCCCGGTATTCTAAATGGCGTACGTTTATTACGCATACACTTGAAGAAGACTATACCTTCTTATGTGATTTTCGGTCAAGATACCAGAATTCCGTGCAAATCACTTGTTACCTATGACAATCAGATGGCCACATGTCAATATTGCCAAAACGCTGTTCACTACGGTAAGCCATGTGATAAACTGGACAAGGAGACAACTACACCAAAGGACAACGGTGCTTCCTTTACACCAACCCCAAGCAACCCCAGTACATCTGTGACAGCCACCAACAACAATGAAGCATCCCCTTCAACGAATCCATCATCATCCCCTATAGAACAAAGTACACCAGCTGCAGATAACAACTTACCCTCCAACCAACCAGCAATTGCGACCAATGTACAACAAGGTGCATCTACAGCAACTCTCAACGAGCCCAAGACTACGATCAACAAGGACAACGGAAATCACACACAACACCGACGATGAAGCAATGGATGATGAGATAAGCCGCGATAATTACTGAACTGATTGCGGGACGTTCAGCTGTGTAAAAGTCGGTAAAAATATTGCTGAGTTCGGTAAAGGAAATTAAGTGTGCAGGTGACAACCCGCACCCGTGAGATGATCTACACGGAAAATAAAATCTACCTATTATTTGACTTCTTTTTACTTAATCTTGAGTTCTTTTGAATCTTTTCTTTAGCGGCCCTTACACGATCATTAAAAGTGTCATTACGAAGTAATGACACTTCTGCTCAAACGCTCGTCATTACTGCATTACTTTACATCATTACTTTTTAGCATTACACGTTCATTATTGATTATGAGTATTTGTAACTACTCCAGCACGGGGCTTGTAAACAGAATAACTTTCCCTCATCAATTAAAGAATATTAGCAATATTCTTTATCTTCGTTTAGCAGAAAATAAATTTGCTTTGCCATTGAAACATTAAGGTTAATGAAACAATAACAATTTAAATCTACACTTTGTCATTTCCAGAATTTTTTTTTCACGTATAGTTCTGAAGAGAATTTTTACTTCATGGTTGTCAAATTTTCTCTTCTAATACAACTGACGATATTCAGCACTTCCACAAAAAAATAATAAGAAGAAATAATGTCGGTAATGATGAAAAATCCGGAATTCCATCATTACTGAACTCGTAGACCTTATATGATCATTAAAAGTGTCATTACTTTTCAGTAATGACACTTTTAATGATCGTGTAAGGGCCGCCTTTTGTTCACTCCTTCCATTGTTGTTAAAATACAAAGAGCAAAACAACCCAACAGCGCGAGTTTCATTCAATGAGCTAAAATTAAGTAAACCGTATCAACTTGAAATTGAGTTAGCACGACTCAACTGTAGAGTAAATATAACTTACCATTGAGTAGAGATAACTTATCTTTAAGTATTTTTTTTGTGCGTGCCTTAAGGAAACTACGTAGAGCCACTTTACCAAAAATTAGGTTATTGAACGGAACCCCCAAATTGGATGGAATGTACCTAAAATTAGGTTGTTTTGCGGTTCCATGTAAAGAAAGCTACTCTCAAAATAATCGAGATCCGACAAGTAGGGACGGTACAGTACGAAAACAGTGTTTCCAGATATTAAATGATTCAAATATTTGAATCATTTATTATCTGGATTACTGTTGATTTTAAATAACAATTACCAGAACCATAGCTGCGTATGTAGTTTAATTGAAACATGCTATATAAATAATCTCAAAATAGAAACGAATTTTGAGATTTCTGAGAGCCGGAAGAAATACGGACGATTGGTTACATTGTTCCTAGGATCTGCTTTACTCTTGGTTTCGTTTAGCACCTCCTGAAAGGCAGAAACTGTAGAGCATAAAACAGCTGTTCGACAAAATGTACATTGTGCAAAAACGGGCGGTAGAAAATGGCAAAAATGCGAATAGCAGGTACTAGCTTTGAATGAACATTTTGCTTAACTCAATTTTACACTTCATTGTAGATCAAATTCTTCGGTATGAATGAAACAGTTTGCCGAGAAAAGCGAAAAAAACCTATATGCGGAAATGCCGTGATCGATCACGAGTCACGCCAACTGATTATCAAGTAGAACGGGCAAATAAAGCAGATGTTGCGCGTTGACGTAGTCAAACTGGGAACATTAGCTGAGGTTTTGCTCGTGAAAGAAACTCTCAAGCAAGGATGGCTTTTATCGTATCAAAGAATGCTCACTCGCAACTCTTCCACGATTAAATCAGTGCCATCAAAGAGAATCGGAAATCATCGCAACAACAAAAAAAAAACCGGCATGGTACATTTAACATAGAATAGACACTAGTGCGAGAGCGAATTTCTCTCGGTGAACCGTCTGAGAATCAACGGCTAGCACGCTGCTGTGGGGATTCTCTCTGAAGCAACAAACGGTCGCTTATTCTCGTTTCGCGATTCGATTCTGTATGGGCAGTGGATAATTGCGATAGAATCATTTTACTATTGCCGCTTATTCTAACTATGTGCTTATAACCTTTGTATAATTTGTGTCTATGAAAATGTATGTGAATGCTCCACACAAGGGTTTTTAAATATTGCAACCTAGTATGCGAATCATCAAGTCGAATCATCGATTCGATTTTCTGCGAGAATTGTCAACTTGCGATTCTCTCTTGGTAAATTCCACACAGCGGCGATCATTATCAAACTGAAATTTTTTTTAAGGGCCATGAAATACTCAGAGTATGAAGTGGAGCGAAGAAATGTAGAAAAATTGTCTCGAGGTTTATGCATTGAGAGACTCGAATTCTTGTAGCATTTTCTACCGGATTGAAAATGTTGTATACGATATAGATAAAAATCGAGCAGCTTCTGTCAAATTTTCAGCAATCACCAACACTGCTCTCAAGTATGGCAAGTACTTAGTAGTCTAAATGATCGGGCATCATACGTACGATGATACAAAACATGGAAATGGTTAAGTAATTGAAATAAAAGACAGCAAACAAAAGAAATTGTTACTTGTTGTTAAGGCCTTTTAATGAAAAAATCAACAAGAATTATAAAGTAGATTGTTTGACAACTTCAAAAAAATTGAGCTTCTACCTACTTTTTCATTCTCTTGTGTGATTTTTGTAACCGTATCCTACATCGTAATCGTCAGAACATTTCAAAACTCACGATAAATGCAATGTTTCTTACAAAACCATTTTCAACTTCCGCCTTTGAGACGCTTGAGACTAGAACATGTTGACTGGTTAGCATTTGAATTGCATACAATGGAAAGTTACCCTTCATTAAATTTTCATGTAGAAGTCACTGATTCTATTCTTGAAATACACGCAGATATTTTCTACTATATTTTAGGAAAATCTGTGAAAAATGCCCTCTCGTATCTTTTGCGTTTCCAAATTGTTTGTTTATTTACTCTGCACGGAACCACCCGCGATCCCATTTCAACCAGAATATTAGTTGATTTTCTGAATTCGATTGGTTAAAATTTGGTACAACTAATCGATTGTTGTTTTAACTAAACTGTCATTTTTGTTTTTCGATTAGCAGAAACGATGGTTGAAACAACTAATTTAACTGTTTGAAAAAAAAATGCTGTCAATTAGTGAGGACATTCAATTTCAACAAATATTTTAGTTGAAATAATTGGTGTTGTTATTGAAACAAAATTCTGTTAGTTGAAAAATAAATCGGTTTTATTTGTTTTAGACATTGCAAATAGTTGAATCAACACGAACAATGTTAATAATTTGCGAAAATAATCAAAATATACTTACTGATACATGTCATGATCTATTTGAAATAAGTTCGGTATGTTGAGATTCATGAAATAAATATCGTTGTTAAAATATAAACAGTATTTTATATTGACATGTAATATCATTAAGGCTGGGAAAACCACCGATCAGTGCTGATTTCAAGTGATCTTAACCAAGGAATAAATCATCATCATGAAATCAGAACTGATCTGATCTCTAAGTGATTTTGATTTTTGTATGATCATGATCATGTCAAGTCAAGATCAGTAAAGATTTAAATTCTAAAAAAATACTTCTGATTCGATCGGAAATGATTGATGTAGAAAAACGTTTTTAATCAGCAAAAGTGCCCGGAGGGGCGAGTAAATTAGCGAAAAAAAATTAAAATACCTAAAATGAGTATTGAAAGTTGATACCTTCAAACGGTTGAACTAAAGTTATGCACTGATAATTTTAGTAAATTTATATGAGCTTGGGTGCATCAACCGCTGGGAATTGGAATTTTGCGACGGCAATTCAAATTCATGTTAAAAAGCGTTTTATTGCTAATGCATGAACATCATCATCGGTATCAAACAGCTGGAAGTAAAACAGTCTGCTGGAAGTAAATCAATGATCGAATCTGAAGCATAAAATTTTTGCGCATAGCTGAAAGATTACGAGATGATAATTCATTAACATTTTCTAATTTGTCACCAAATCCTTTTCATCTTAAACAAGGTTAACTTTATCACAACACCGCTGTTAGATAAACACTTGTTATGGAATCATAAATTTCTCAAATCGAATGGTCACAATTTCACCAAACGCTTTAATCATCGATGTTGTTTTCATTGACATTTTGAAGCGACGCGAACAGATTTCAACTAAAAAAGTTGTTGATTTTTGCATTGCGATTATTGTTTTGCTTTCAACTGTCTCCGGTATTTGACAGTATTCAAAACAATATATTTTTTAACTACTTGAATATATGCAAATCAAAAACCATATTGGTTGAATCAAAAAGAAATTAGTTAAATCAACTATCGCAAAAATCAAAAACTGCGATATAGCAATTTTATGATCGAGGGGTTCTCCGTGTGGGGATTCTTGGTAACTAGATCCTGGAACACTTAAACAGTGTTGCTCGAGAAGGTTATTTTCATAATTATCAAGGTGTCGCTATATTTGCGGTAACTGGCGGTGAATCGTTAACGGACGATTTCATTGTCAGTTTTTCTTCGGAGTGCCTGGTCGTGTCGTCGATTTCACCCTTCAAAAGTAACGTTTTATCACAGCGGCTGTCAATAAATGTTTATTTGTGCTGATATATCAGTTGATTAAAAATATTTGGTGGTACAGCAAGTTCAAAACTCGTCAAAAAATGTAATAATTACCGAAGTTCAGTATACGCACTAGACTTTGTTCGTTAATTTTTTTGTATCTTTTGACGAGTTTTGAATAACCGAACTACCGAACATTTTCATTCTACTGATATATCAGCACAAAAACACATCTGTTGACAGCTGTACCTCAAGGTACCGCTGTTATAAAACATTATTGTTACTGAAGAAATTTACTAAATGAAACGAAAAATACTTCCCTAATGGTTTTTAAAACAATGACAATATATGGTGGTGTTGAGCCACAATCACTGACAAAATATTCTCTAATCGAGATCAGAGATTTCACCTGTAGTCATCAATCTTATTCAAACTCTTGCGCGAATCCACTACCGACTTCGGCGATCATTACTCATTGGTTTATCGATCGATTATTTCCGAGTCTGCCAGCCAGGTGCGACCAGCGTGTAGAGGTAATTGAAATACCGCCACGGCAGCGCGATCGGATCTGCACCCCAAAAGAACAGTGATTTTCACCGGTGTGGGGTCCTCCGTGGTGGTTAACTGAAGTAGAAAAAAATCAAAAACTTCCCGTTCGGTATTCGGTACTGACAGTAATTGTTAGGGCATAAATTGAAAACTCGAACACCTTCTTTCGCATGTACTCTGAACGAAGACAATTTATGATCTGAGCAGGCTCTGACAAAAATCACCCGCTGTTAGAAACAGTTTCCCTCACCGCACAGTTCGACATCTCAGCATTCCTGTACTCATTCGGACCAATTTAAGTAATAACTTGAAAACAGCATGGGTGACCTGAGTGGGGAACAGAAACGAGCTCAGATGTGACCACGCGAGTTTTTTCAGGGTCCGAAATTGGACCGAACAGGTTTGAACAAAATCTTGAAACTATTACCGGCCCAGTGTGGACCACGATTATTGACTTTGTTTGCCGACTAGCCGCGCACAACAGTAAATAGTAATCAAATTAACCCCCGTTCGTAGCGTGGTGCGTGACTACTCTTCTGGGTCAGCGCAGCCGTCAGTTAGGACCTCCGAAAACGCACGCGAAGCCGGTCGGCTTATTATTTTAATCACCTCCCGAACGGTCTAATTGTGCTCGATGGAAACTATAATAGCTGAGTCATGATTTCAGCGCGAGCAGTCATTTATGTATTTCTATTGGTGACTGAGCTGTCCCAGGAATCGTTTCAAGGGAACTAATTACCCAGTGGTGGTCACCTACGGCTACGCCCGAAAAAGGCAGTGTGAAATAGACAAACGTTGTGAGTTAAGATGGTGGCAACTGGTTGTAGTTCATTGGTTGTTGTCACCGACGGTGACGGCGAACGGCGTGAGATTAACATTTCAGATCACAGCTCGAACGGACAGGTACAAGCAATATCAATTAAAGGTTATGGCTTCGAGTGGGTTTGAACCTTCGAACGCGATGGCGCCTAGGCATTCGAAGTAAACTGCAACCAGCGTTCGTTGTTATGGGATATGCTAATTGGAGGCCGCCACTTTTGATGAGGAATCAATCTTGTGGCGGTCGCGATTGCCAAGAGAGTGAAGTTTTACTGTTTGCATGAAGCTCTCATTTCCATGCATTTTCATTAAAAATTAATTTTGTGGATTACCAAAACCAAATAATAAAATGGGTATATCATATAAATCCCCTTTCGGAGTAGTCGGCCCTGACCGCACATGATACCGATTGTAGTCCAAACGATATAATTGCTTACACACAAGAACCGATTTGTAATCCTCCTGTTTACACCTCTTTCTCGATCACAATATATTCATCGTTGGTTCGGGGTTCCTCTTGCCTTTCCTATGGGCACAGGGCTTCTTCAGGGGCCTGACCCGGCAGCCGATCTCCGTTGACGACTGCTGGTGGCTTTCAAATCGAGCGCAGATTTCACTCTCAACGGTAATCCAACCATCGGACCCCCACTTGAACGGACAGTTTTCTCCAATTGAGTGGAAGAATTATAACAAGCACATTCCTACCGAACCCAAACCCCCGACACCGGGACCGGGATCGATCGCATCGGACTGAACGCCCAAAGGTGCGATCGTCGAATAGAATCGATTCACGTCCGATTCGATCAATCGTGGTGAAAGAGATCGTTCGCAAAATTTGGCTGAGTCACTGTCTAATTTTTGGTTACTCTTTGGCCCCTGCAGAGTCAATGTAGGCCCGCTTCCAAGAGCAAATCTGGAATACAAAAAAAAGGAACCGTTCACAATCATTTCGATCCTAGCCGCTTGTTCGGAGACCCGCCCGCCGGGGTGAGGTTCATGAGCAATTCACGCCATTGGATCATCCTCGTTCCTTCGCCGTTGTCTTCCGTCGATTCGACACCGATCGGGGATCGGAAACCGTCTTGCGAGCCATCAATCATCGCGGCTATCGGTGCGATGAAGTTTTCGGGCAGCCGTGCGGTGAAATAATAATAGTTTATCGAACTGAAGTGTTATTATCAAAATATTGTTATTGTTGTGTTATTGATTAAGTTTTTATTGATTTTCACTTGGGACATGGAAACGAAGGCGCTCGCACTTCGGGTGAGTTGATTTATGAGCACCCGAAACGTTGGAACGCGGGCACGGTTTTGGTGATGGTCTCGCGGGGTGTGTAATTAATCCATTTCAAAAGTAACCGAAATAACAGGGCACGGAAGGGTGAGCGTGAGGACGTTCGTTCGGAAGACGCATAGCTTACTGAACCGGGAACTTACTATTCATTTGCTTCTCTCGTAGTGATGCTGACACTTCCAAGTGATTTTCAATGAGTATAGGCTCCTCTAATCGGGAATGAAATTATAGGGCGCTGTAAGTCCGAAACTCGGTAGGTATGGACTGGGCGAGCTTTGAAGTGGGTGTTGTTGACCCGGAAATGGGATGTCTTGGAAGTGATGTTATTCGACAGCGCGTCCACGAGCGAACTTCGGATGAGACTGTAATTTACGTTCTGTGAAACGAATAATTTGTCTGTTGATTTTAAAGGCGGATGGGTAGTGTCAGAGACATAACTGGATAACGTGAATAAGAATAAAACTGACACGTTTCCATCGCATTTGCAAATATCGATCGCTTGAATTGTGCCAGTTTCGACAATCCCTGCTTCCTGAATTGGAAATGGTGTGCGTATAACAGTTCGGCTGAAAAATTCGTATCGTTTAATAGAAACAAACATTTTTTTGCCAAAATTCGTTTTTATTATTCAACATAATTGCCATCAGAGGCGATACAGCGATTATAGCGATCTTCCAACTTTTCGATACCATTTTTGTAGTACTATTTGTCCTTTGCCTCAAAATAGGCCTCAGTTTCAGCGATTACCTCTTCATTGCTTCTAAATTTTTTACCAGCGAGCATTCTCTTGAGGTCTGAGAACAGGAAAAAGTCACTGAGGGCCAAATCTGGAGAATACGGTGGATGAGGGAGCAATTCGAAGCCCAATTCGTTCAATTTCAGCATGGTTTTCATCGACTTGTGACACGGTGCATTGTCTTGATGAAACAAAACTTTTTTCTACTTCAAATGAGGCCGCTTTTTTTTTAATTTCGTCCTTCAAACGTCACGTCACTGACAACATTCATAGTCACTGTTGATGGTTTTTCCCTTTTCAAGGTAGTCGATGAAAATTATACCATGCGAATCCCAAAATACAGACGCCATAACCTTACCGGCCGATTGTTGAGTCTTTCCACGCTTTGGGTTCGGTTCATCGCGCGCAGTCCACTCAGCTGACTGTCGATTGGACTCCGGAGTGAAGTGATGGAGCCATGTTTCGTCCATTGTTATATATCGACGAAAAAAATCGGTTTTATTTCGATATAACAGCTCCAAACACTGCTCAGAATCATCAATTCGTTGTTGTTTTTGATCGATTGTGAGCTCACGCGGCACCCATTTTGCACAAAGCTTTTTCATTTCCAAATATTCGTGAATAATATGTCCAACACGTTCTTTTGATATCTTTAGGGTGTCAGCTATCTCGATCAACTTCACTTTACGGTCATTGAAAATCATTTTGTGGATTTTTTTCACGTTTTCATCGGTAACAGCCTCTTTTGGACGTCCACTGCGTTTATCGTCTTCGGTGCTCATATGACCAGTACGAAATTTTGCAAACCACTTACGAATTGTTGCTTCGCCCGGTGCAGAGTCTGGATAACACTCATAAAGCCATTTTTTGGTATCGGCGGCACTTTTTTTCATCAAAAAGTAGTGTTTCATCAACACACGAATTTCACAATAACAAAAGTAGCTTCACTCAAAATGCAATATCTTACAAACTAATAATCAGACAGCTGTCAAATTTATACACGTATCTTTTGAAGGTTGGTACTAACTGAAAATGGTATGGATTTAATTCTAGTGGCGCCCTCTCATAGAAACGATACGAACTTTTCAGCCGATCTGTTAGTAAAGTACAACTTATTCTTAGTCACACTTAATGATTATGATTAGTTATGATACGAGCCTAATGTTGAAAGACGACGAGTTCAATTTGATTTTCGATAGGATCCAACCACTTTTATCATCTATTCCCAGACTGACTTTGGTGCGATACATGTAGCACCTATTTTACTCTGAAGCTAGCGTCCTTGAGTGTCTATTAGTGTATCAAGCATACGTCTCCATCTAACTCGGTGCCAGCCACTTGAGACACGGATACTTTGCAGATCGCCTGATCGATCTACCTTACTCGGTGTGTTCCTATTCTTCTTGTCCCAACCGGATCGGATTCAAGAATCATTTTCACTGGACTGCTGTCCGGCATCCTAATGGCATGTCCGTCTCAACGTTCCGTCTTCTATCCGCACTCCGCCATAGATGGTACGCAGCACTTTTCTTTCGACCACGCTGAGGGTGCGTTGGTCTCCGAGATTCGTAAGGACTCGAGAGCGTCCCAGATACTCGAACGTAACAAGTCACTCTATCCTTCGTTGATTTGACTAATCGCGTCAGTTTATCCGGGCAAAATCCATTGTTGTTCTCGATCAATCGTGGTCTCTAGTCTTTCTTCCTTCCCTTTTTCGTGGTCGGCGTCGTTTTTACCCATTTCATTGAAAGTTTTAAGTGATTATTCATACAAAGTGAAAATGATTTGCTTCTCCCAAGCTTCCTTTTGTTGATTCATTGTGCATTTTCACTCATTTGATCACCTACTGGTGGTTTAACATACGTCAGCCAAAGACATCATATTAACAAGATATCCAGCTCTTACATTTCCTGAACAAATCATTGGCAACATCCTTTTTTGCGAACATGGTGCCCTCAGGCGAGTCCGTATCGAATCTCGTACATAGAAGCAGGGGAGAGAAATGTCAAATTCGTGCGCGCCAAAATAGCAGCACTGCGCACCCATACAATTGACATGATATTTTGACGGTGACACCGTGCGATGGCGTTGTTGAACTGAAGATTGATTTCGCTCCAAGCTGACAGGGTTTGCTTCAGCTTAGCTCAGCTTAGCGAGTGTCACACAAAGCAAATCTCCCAACAGGCTCTCTCGCTGATGCCTCGCAAACACAAGGAAATATAACTGCTTTGCCGCGGAACTGTTCACGGTGTGGACTGAATTAATATTGAAGCTAACCGTTTGAAATGGTTCTCATTAAGGTCTGAGGACAGAGGGTGGCGTGTTGAGTTTTAAATCCACCACGTGGCTCGCTCAATTCCCTTTACGCATCGTATTTCTATTGTACTCTCTCGTATATGAGAAAACTGTACCGGGTTGCCAGCATACATTTTATTATTTTGATGAGAAGTTTTATCACATTAATCTATCGTATGGGTTGGACATTACATGGATTCCAATGAACAATAAAAAAATATTCAACTTGTCGAGCCAATTTTATTTCTCTCTCCTTTTTAAGAATGCTATCAGAAAACCAAAGCGAAAAAATGGCGGATGCATTGAAACTGACTTTGTGTCATAGAAAAATTCAAGGGAATTGAGCGAGCCACGTGGTCGATTTAAAACTCAACACGTGGCTCTCTGTCCTCAGACCTTAAGATCTACCAGTGTAACAAAGTGCATTAACAACCTTATCGTTGTAGGTCCATATTCGTGTTGTCACATGCGAATAATAGGACAATAGTGATTAAGTTGTAGATCTAAGACTACGAACAGCATTGAAAAATTATACATGAACTATTGAACTACGTGTAGATCTTAAGACCTATTTTCACCGAAGTTCTTGGACGACTGGAACAGCTATAAATAGACAAGTAAGCAATGTATGAACCACAAACAAAAACGGTATTAGCCGTTGTTGTTCTTGCTGTGACACAGTGTAATCCCTAAGGGCAATACTCCAAGTAGTTCTTGGATATTGGAACATCTCTTAAGCATTTCCATAATCTCAGAACATACTCAGAGGGTCCTCAGGCGCTAAAGCATCGGACGTAGTAGGATTGTACATGTTATTTACACTAAAATCAAATGAGATTTGAAAAACTTTTCTTTCACGCGATAAATTCGCAATGATGCGATGTTTGATTCAATTTACGCACCCCCGGCTCTGTGCGTAAATTGAGGTTCCAGTGTACTCGTTTGGTGCGATGCTCGAACTGTGAACAGTTCGGTAAAAACTGATTATTTCCCTTTCAATTTGCATACTGCAACAGTTTAATAATTCTTACAGCTCTTTTGTAGACATTTGTAGCCCTTAGCCTGTTTTGTAGAATTATGTTCATCGTTGTTCACATTTCGGTGCATTTTGTTGCCATGTAAACGACCAGCAGCTTTGTTTGAAGCGAAACTCACACTGCAAACGGTGCACAAAATAAATTCTGCCGTAGGTTTTTGACATACCAGTCAATACAAAGTCAATATAAAATATACCGATTTGTTAATGCCAAAGGAATAATATCGTAATAATTCGTTGCGAAAAATGGTAGGGGGCTTTGAAACGAACCGATTGATTAAGTCATGTCGATGCTCCACAATATTGATGCAATTTCACTCGAATGTACAACGCAGGAACAGCAGAATATTCCGACTCCATTTGAAACCGAAATCTGGAACTAGTTTCTGTATCTAGAAATGAATTCTGAAACCAGGAGTTGTAACTATATTTAGGAACCGAGGAGCTTGGTACTGAACATTCCACCTCTAAATCGTCGTCGCGGGTAAGCGTAATAAATTTTCCTCTTTGATACTTGTTAATACCATACATTACAGAAAACTTTTGAGTTGAGTTGAGTTATGTGATAAGGAGTGTATCGAAAATAAGCTATCCACAATTTTTTCTTTTAAATTATGATAAAAAACGATATTTTATTAAAACTAAAAATTGATCCTCTATTGTACGAGGTTAAACTTGAGCATAATGAAAACCGGGTGAAATTTAAGTTATTCCTTCACGAATTTTCGAATTTTTGATCGAACGCTCTTCATCAAGTTCCGGACAAGTGTTGCATCGCATTTTTTGTACGCTTGAGCCCAATTTTTTTTTAACTTCTGCATGTTCCGAGCTGCCTTACCAGTGTTCTTGAAGACCCTCTTCACGATTGCCCAGTAACGTTCGATGGGTCGAAGCTGAAGGCAATTTGGTGGATTAAGCTTTTTCTCAACGAAATTTATACTTTTTTCCGCAAGCCAATTCAGAGTGGTTTTGGAATAGTGAGCCGAGGCTAAATCCAGCCAAAACAGTGGAGGTGTACTATGCTTCTTTCATAAAGGCAGCAATTTTTTCTGGAGATACTCAGATCGATAGATTTCTGCAATTTATAGTTCCGGTAGTGTAAAAAATGATTGACTTCATACCATAGGAACATATTGCTTGCCATACCAGTACCTTTCGACCGAATTTCTCCACTTGAATCGACCTGTCCGCATCGCTCACATCCTCCCCAACGACGACAGTAACGTATTGTGGACCTGGAAGGGTTTTTTGAGTCCTCAGTTACATAAGTCTCATCGTCCATCAAAACGCATGCATCCGGACACTGCAAAAGACGCGAATACAATTTCTGGGCTTCCTTGTTGCTGCTCGCTTCTTCTGTTCTACACTTTGTTTAGAGATTTTCTGCTTCTTGTAGGTCTTCAGGTGATTTCGCCTCTTAATACGCTGGATCATTCCGACACTCGTTCCTGCTTTTTTGGTCAAATCACGTTTTGACATTGATTCGTTCTTCATGATTAGAGATACCACTTTCTGGTCCAGTATGGGGCTGGAAGAACGGAGTTTTGTGCCTCTTTCTGTTATAAATCCAAAGAATAGTGTTCCCCAAACTTATTAATGATGGTTTTAATACTGACATGATGAATTTCAAACAGCTTCGCCAATTTTCGCATTGTAATACCTTTCTCACTTAGCCATGTGTCCAGAACCTAAATTTTCACTTTCTTTTCAATACGCGACATTTTGAAAACGCAGAATTCCTACCGCACAAACAAGTAAACAAACGAAAGTTGGCAGCCAAACGCACAGCATGCTGTGATTTGAGCATAAAAAACCATCACAAATACATGCGTGCAACACAAATATATGTGGATAGCTTATTTTCGATACACTCCTTACAACTTAAAGTTTAATCGTAAAGTATGTTCATACGGTATATGCAATAAGATATATTCACTATCAAATACTTTCCATTCTCTGAGAGGGTGAATTTTGAAAAAGCGCTTCATACGTAAAGTAAGACGTATTCGAGTAAAAATAATGCCCAACCGAACCACCTCATAAATCTAGTGCTTCTGGTATATATATCTCCACGGTAAGGAGAAGAGTGAAGATTCGAAAAAAGTGTGATATCATAGAATATCTCTACCAAATTTTCAAAGGTATTCATGGAGAACGGTACATCAAATAAAATTATAGGGGATGGAGGATAAACTTCAACAGTCGCGTACAAAGTAATCACGCATGTGTTTCACCTTACCTAATCAGGTAAGGTAATCTCATGTGCCAGTGTAGTTTAGTTGATATATAGGAAATAGTTACGAGTGACTCTTATTCGCAAATTTCCAATCATCTATCTTACTTCATAGTATTTTATTTATCGTTGACAAAAAGTAAAAACTGATCTCATGATTTACTGTACTGTGGAACTAAACTGAAAGATTCTGTGTCCCCGAGACACAGTTTCTCAGCTTGAAACTCACAAACTTTAGACATCCAGTAAGCTTTAGTAACTGAATCAAATCCCGGACATCAATTCACGAAATATTCTACTTCGTTCCATTGTTGTTATTTTATGGCAACAACAGTAACTCATTACCGCCAATAGCCCGATTACCTATAGTTTAATCCCGTCAGGGTCCCTCGCCGCAATAAATACGCCGTAAAGATAGCAGAAAATTGAAAAATCAAAGCTAACACTTAAATCGAAATGAATACTAATATCCATCGTTCGAAACAGCACTGAAACAGAACATAATCTCGTCAATCAGTGCGGCGGCACCAATTAAGAAGTACACTTTTCCCATGCACACAAACCAAGCGGTTGACCAGCGACCACGACCGCGACCGGAGGATCGTACCGTCGCGTTCCCTTATCGATTTGCATAAGAACTTGGGAGCGAATTGGCGGGAGGGGGACAATCTTATTATATTACAGCTAGCTTTCAGTGCACCAGTCCACCACCACCGGCAGTCGAGGCCATGTTTATGCAAAAGCCGCCGCCTTATGGCCGAAAGAAAGATCTTATCAGGTCTACTAGATCAAGATTTATAGCCCGAAAGTACAAGCGTTCCATCCATTCCGAAACGGTTCTATACCGTACCATAGTTGGCTGGCTGCCCGGTTGGTTAGTTCCCATATGGTGATGATGTCTCAAGCAACGCGACAACGACGCGGAGCAGAAATGAGCTTGCAATTATATTCCCACAGCCTACTATGGATTCATTTTCCACCTCGCGACCTTGTTCGAAGCGTTGTTGTTCTGGCTATCGGCGACCGGCTAGCGACCGGGGGGAGGGGGGTAAATAATAGAATCATCATCCGATAATGATCTTTATTGGCTTATAAAAAATTTTCGTTTTACAACCAATGAAGCGGGTGGACGGACCTGGACATTCCCGTACGGTCGTAAATCACGTGCCGATTTCTCCCCGGATTCCAACCTATTAGCGTGTTTTCAACCCGAAATCACTAACTCATCGAACTAGTAAACCGCCCCAATAAAAAGTTGATTTTGTTTTTTTTATTCTTGGCCAACGATCTTCGATCGTAGAGAGTCGTAAAACGCAGCAAAATGTCCCTCTCAAAGAACTACTTCGGTGCCGACATTTAACTACCGTCCGAATGGGACAACCCATTAAATTCTCTAATAAAGCACTGAATTGATCACTGGTGGCAGAAATTTTCGTGTGTGTGTGTGTGTGTGAAATGTACATTGTATAGACGAACCGGTGAAACAGGTTCGGCATTGGCGCACCGTCGTCGTCGCCGTTGCCGTTTGGCAAACGAAGCGGTCAATAAAAACTGATTATGCGATTTCAATTACCGCGGGTGGGTTGAGACCACTAAAACTTAATACTGTTTGACCAGTCGAAGCTAGTCAGGATAGTGTGTCTCTTTATTACGTGTCACGTCGTCGAAATGACGATCGATTAACTCCATCGAGTGTATGTTTTCATTCAATAATTCAACTGCGTTAAGCACAAGAGAAAAGAAAAGAATAACCATTCTGACAGTGACAATTGTTACCACGTGTAGTCATCGTCAGCGCCGAAAAACTTTCTCGCAACGAAACCAATCGGCCAACCAAACCAGCTAAATTCCCAGTTCCCGCTTTCCACTTCATCAAGCATCAAGAGTGGTTCCGAGAAGTGGCTAAATGACTAGAAAATTCGGTCAATTGCTGCTTCAAATCGTTTTCTTTTATATTGATCAGCCTATATAGCATATCGAATACATGAGCCTATACGCATTTCTCTCCGGGGCTCTATTCAGCAGGATCATCATCATCGAATTGCCCGCTGGTAGCACCGCCATGCACGAGGAAAAAGGATAGCGCATCGGTGAGCCAGCAAATAACAACAAAATCCGATCCGATTTTCAGGTATTGTTTGAGAAAACATAGAAGTCTTCTTGTGAGGGGAGGTTGAGGTGTGCCATGGTGGAGGTGGAGGAACGGAGTCGATCGAATTCAAATGAAATCACGCTTGTAATAACAAAGCTCAACACCCAAGGCCCCTAAATGGGTCGCGAAGAAGGGTGCTGCTCGTACGGAGTCTGTAATCAAGCGCTACCAAAAAATAAAATCGATCCGAGCCTCGCGGGTTCCGCAGTAGAACGGGCAATCCGGCGAACAATAATAACAAGCTTGCTTTTACCTACTATTATGATTGATACAACAACAACAATGTGTGTGTGTAGGATGGGTGCTGCACGAAGACGGACGCAGGACGAGCGGAGGAGTTTGATTCGCGTAAGGGAGGTCTCTCCGCCTAACGCGCGGAATGAGAAATCATTTTGATTATGATTATTTTCATACCATTTTTAATTCTTTCTTGAATATCATCCTCACATCATTACGCGCAATGGACACGGGCGCGGTGCCTCCGCGGGAAGATTTTTGTGAAAACGAGCGTCGATCGAAGATTGATCGATCTTCAAAAGCGCAGCCATCCCGAACAGTAAGGGAGAACAAAATTGTATCTGAGATTGTTACGTAGTGGGGCATTATTTCTAACAAGTGTGTGTGTGTGTGTGTGTGTGTGTGTGTGTGTGTGTGTGTGTGTGTGTGTGTGTGTTGTCAACAAAGAGGTGGAGATCTCAGAGATGACTGGACCGATTTCGATCAAATCAGTCGCAAATGAAAGGTTTTGAGATCGGAAGTTGGCATTTTAAATTATACGAAGTTTTATGTCAAAATTTTTAGTTTTTTAACAATTTTTGTCACAATTCACCTTGTAAACAGAATATGTTTTTAAACTCAGATTCCGCACGGTAATAGTTATCCAACAATAGCTAGCGATAGATTGTTAAAATCCATCCATTTTTAACGGAGATATCGATATTTTTGTGTAAGCGACTTTTCGCTTTATTCCAGTAGTAGGTTTTTCACGCGCTTGATACTAAAGTGTTGTTTCGGAGCAAAGTGAAACACGATTTTCAATTTTGTTTTATGCAATTGTTCCTTAGCACCTAAAAGACTATGCACAGCACCCTTTTTCATGACGTTTCGATTTTAGCACGCTTCGTTTTTGACAACGTAATCGTTCGAACATGACATAAGGAGTGTATCGAAAATAAGCTATCCACATACATTTGTGCATTTGGCTGTCAGCATTCATTTGTTAACTTGTTTGTGCGGTTGAAATTCTGTGCTTTCAAAATGTCGCGTATTGAAAAGAAAGTGAAAATTAAGGTTCTGGACACATAGCCAAGTGAGAAAGGTATTACAATGCGAAAATTGGCGAAGTAGTTTGGAATTCATCATGTCAGTATTAAAACCATCATTAATAAGTTTGGGGAACACTATTCTTTGGATGATCTACCGGGAAGAGACAGAAAACCCGGTTCTTCCAACCCGAAACTGGACCAGAAAGTGGTATCTCTAATCATGAAGAACAAATCAATGCCAATTCGTGATTTGTCCAAAAAAGCAGGAAAGAGGATCGGAATGATCCAGCGTATCAAGAGGCGAAATCACCTGAAGACCTACAAGAAGCAGAAAATCTCGGAACAAAGTGTAGAACACAAGAAGCGAACAGCAACAAGGGCCCGGAAATTGTATTCGCGTCTTTTGCAGTGTCCGGATGCATGCGTTTTGATGGACGATGAGACTTATGTAAAGGAGGACTCAAAAACCCTTCCAGGTCCACAATACTTTACTGTCGTCGTTGGGGAGGATGTGAGCGATACGGACAGGTCGATTCAAGTGGAGAAATTCGGTCGAAAGGTAGTGGTATGGCAAGCAATATGTTCCTGTGGTTTGAAGTCAACCATTTTTTACACTACCGGAAATATAAATGCAGAAATCTATCCATCTGAGTGTCTCCAGAAGAGATGGCTGCCATTATATAAGAAGCATAGTACACCTTCACTGTTTTGGCCGGATTTAGCGTCGGCTCACTTTACCCAAACCACTCTCAATTGGCTTGCGGAAAAGGGTATAAATTTCGTTGAGGAAAATATCAATTCATCAAATTGCCCTCAGCTTCGACCCATCGAACGTTACTGGGCAATCGTGAAGAGGGCCTTCAAGAAGGCTGGTTAGGCAGCTGGGAACATGCAGAAGTGCGATGCAACACTTGTCCGGAACTTGATGAAGAGCATTCGATCAAACGTTCGAAAATTCGTGAAGGAATAACTTAAATTTCATCCGGTTTTCATTATGCTCAAGTTTAACCTCTTACAATAGAGGATCAATTTTTAGTTTGAATAAAATATCGTTTTTTATCATAATTTGAAAGAAAAATTTGGGGATAGTTTATTTTCTATACACTCCTTATAGGAGGTATTCGTATTATAAGTATTTTATAGGGGTATTATTAGTGTTTTGTTACAAGTGACGTTGTGAAAAGGTGCGAATTCCATAAAATAATTCCAATAAATCTTCTCGTAGCAGATTTTGTTAGTTGGTAGATAAGTAAACTTTTCTTTTACACTACCGCTCACCGCGTTTCCGTTTCTGCAAGCACCGGAAGTAGTGACGAAAAATTAAAAAATGGACTTTACTTCGATTGCTCAGCGAATGCCACATCGATTTTCACATAAATAGACAAATATTGAAGGTCTCACAGTTTAATAGACTGTTTGTTCACTTTTATTTGGAACCGATTTTTGGTTCCGGAGGAGCGTCTCAAATTTAAAACCGTTATACGAAGTAACTTTGCAAATCATGTGAGAAATCTGCGAAACTAAACCCAAAACTGCTACGAGTTTGAGGTCATGTTAGTTTATGACCAAACAAATCGATTTCGGATATACCGATCCCCAGTTTTCTGTTTCGGAAAAACTGGCAATCCTAAATGGAATTCATATTGATTTGAATTAATTTGAGCTCAAATAAAAAGTTCAATGATTTCATAGGGTACGATTGAATTTTACTCAAATCCCGGTTCTGCGGGAGTTATAATGTGTTTAGTATTAAAAATTGCAAGCTATCAAAAACTCCAAAAAGGACACGTTCACTTTTGCGCAAAATTACAGTAAAATAGGCATCATTACACCAGGTTTGAAACGTTTGCTTTTATTTTGAAAAAATGTTCTAGTTCTCAAAAGTGTACTTAATGAAAGTAGGAACTATTCAGAAACGTTCTCAAATCACAAATTTTGGCTTGAATAAGAAAAACAAATGAACGGTTCACTTCAAAAATCGGATCACTGTGACTTAGTTTGGAAAATCAGTTCCAGTATTTTTCAAAGCAGAAACCGGAAAAAAACAATGAGTGCAAAAACCGGACCTAGATTTTTCAATTCAAAACCCGTTCAGAAAACTTGTTTTTTTGCAAGAACTGAACAAAAAAAATTTGAATGGAGATATCGGATTCTGAAACAAATGCTTTTATTCGGTTCTTGCGTTCGATCCGGTAACCAACGAGCAGCTCATGCTTCTTTCGCAGCGAAAAAAAAAGAAAAAGTTTTTCTTGCTGTGCTAGGTGTCTTTATTGAACCACAACTTTACAGCAATCATGAATCTAACACCAGCTGCAATAAACGATAAAACGATTGGAATATTCAACAATGAATGAATTTCAATCTTCAATTCTGTAGTATTTTTTAACTTGAAATATAACGGCCCCTTATATTTAGAATCACTACAATCTTAATACAATCTGCTTCTGATTTCGAATCATGTTATTAACTTATCGAGATTCATATATCAAGTTCAAATATAACTTTGAGAGCATCCTGTTATGCTCTATTGATCGGGAACCTCAGAATAATCCACCATTCACTACATCGAAACCTGGCGTATTTTCACAAGCTTCACAGTTCGACATGAGCGATGGCGATGGCAATGATGATGGTGATGATGATGATGATGATCAGTCAATAAAGGTAAACAATCTATCCCGAATCGGTTTTGGAGTGGGAGACTCCACTCGAACCCGGGCCGGAGAAGATTTGAATAAGTATGTTCGGCAAGGTTCGCCGAAGCCGAAAAAAATTGGATTAAATCCCTCCTCAAGTGGGGGTAGTGATATCTGACAATTCGAATCCAAGTGATGACGCTGGCCAGGAGTGGGTAGTTCGGCTTCAGGAGATGGGCTTTGATTGAGACTCAATGGGCCTGTGGCAGGCTCGAGTGCCCGTCAGCGTTGGAACGATCCAAAGTGGCTCTGGACTGGCTGCTTCAGGTCAATTGCTTACCTCTTAAGGAGGCTCGTTCCCTCCCGTTATTTATTTTTACAATATTATGAACTGCTTCCTTGTGCTCGCAGGCAGAGCCTCTTTGCAGTGGAGCTAACAATGCGAACCCTCCAATCCACTCGAGCGTTGCGTAAAGGAGCCAACCGATCTCGGGTTCCCATTCAAAGTCGCACATCCACGTACACACACACACACTCACTCACTCGCTCATGAAGGAAATATAAATTATTTATGCATTACGAGCAATGTTGAACATGAGTCCGGATAAGATTAAATAATGCGCACTTGGCATGGAATTGCTGTTCGGTACACGGTGCGGAATGAAAGTACCTGCTCCCATTCTTCACCGGAGTGGTTGCTGGAGCCTCCTAATCAAGCTTAAGCAGCCGTCTGTCGCTAAAGGAAGATGAATGGTGAATGAACTATAGCTGGTTCAACAAGTTGGATTATTTATGTCCGCTGCCAACGATGTCGGGACCGATAAGAAAGCTACGATGACTTAATAGCAAGGTTGGATGTCCCAGTCGATTGGTGCGATCCCTTTCCAAGTTTGTTGGATTCTCCACAAAGAAACTTTCAGTTGTGTGCTTGATTGTAGATGCACAAATTCCCAAAATAAGAGCAAATTTGAGTGTTGTTGAATTTTTTGCAAAAGTTTGTGTCCATTTAGCAATAAATAGTACTAATTCTCACTCTATTTGCATAAAGCTATTGCGCAAAAGTTATTTTTTACTAAGTAACACAATCAAGAAGCCATGCATGGAAACTTTCTGATTCCAAGTAATGTTTAAATACTATGCAAATTTCAATGAAATAAAACGTTAACTTTTTGGACTTTTGAAAATCGAATTTTTCGCAGACATTCGCTGGAAGTTACCGACTTTTAAAATCTCAACCGAGCAAAATAATAAGTGTATAACAGAAGAAATTTTCAAAGTCAAACAGTCACAGTGTCGAGAATAATTGACGATTCCAGCTAATTCTTTTGCGATTCGTGAATCGGCGGTTTTTTGTTAGTTTAAAAACTTTGTAGGACTTTGTTCATAATTTCAAAACTTTTTATTTATTCTTCCAAATTTATTTCGTCCCGCTCAGAGTAACCAGAGTAACCTAAGAGTGAAATTTTCATTATGGGAGATCGAAAAACGGTTTCTTTTCATATTCAGCTAAATTTCAAACACAAAAACAAAAGTGAAAAGGTTGTCCAAACAAATCGAAAGGATGTATCGTGCTGAAAATTGACATGTCTGCTAAAAGATGAATGAAGTTCATACACATCATAATGTATTTTCGAGATTGCAGCGCATTTCGACAGTCAAAGAGGTTACTTTTTGCCATTTCTGGTAATTTTATAGAGAAATCTGGAAAATTCGAATACTATTCCTAACGAAATGTTCTAAGCAATGGCCAAACAAACAGATATTCGTTATAGTTCATTACCTCACAATACCCTTAATTTGCTTTACAATGTGTAAAACACACATCAAATTACCCTTTTACTGTTCAGTATTTTTCTACGGTTGTGAATTGTAGAACATTATTTTCACTTAGTGATCTGCCAAATTCATTCTATTCATAGTCATCTGTCAATGAAACCACCGGATTTCAATAGATCGTCTGAAAATACTTCGAAAAATTCGCTTCTACATTACTGGCATGTTCGGTTGTCTTTGAAATGTCATTATTTTTCGCAATTCAGGAAAAGTTTGACCAATTTTCAGTATAAACAATGAATGATAATGAAGATTGAGTAAACATTTCTCCCAGATTGATTTAATTTCGAAAGTGAAAACTTTGTCTAACATCGAAAAATTCGTACATGAAATTCTCAATTCGTTATAATTCCCGTAATTTCCTGATAGGTTTTTCAATAAGAGAATCTGGGAGGAAAATGGCCACTTTTGGTTTTACTCGAAAAATAGTACAGAATATAATATTTTCATTCGGAATGTTATATAGTATTCGAAAACTGCAACTTTTGCAAATGACAATTGTAGCTAATGCTCAGGTCCTTGTATAGAGAGCTTACCCGATGGGATGTGACTTTTAGTGTTCGAATCATTGCGAGTGACCATTTTTGTCACAGTTACCTCAAAATATATTTTAATACAGCCTAGAGTTTATATTTCATAGAAAGGTTATGTAGTCACTACGAAAACCGATTTTTAAGCGAGGCCCAGACCGACTCGCAAAATGTCTGCAGGCGTATGCATGTATGTATGTATGTATGTAATATTTCTTTGCACATTTCTTGGAGATGGCTGGATCGATTTTCATAAACATAGATTCAAATGAAAGAAACATACAAAGTATTCGAATTCGACATCAGGTTCGGGAATTTCAGGGAGACATGTGCAAAAAAAAAAGAAAATAAATGCACTAACTTTTCTAAGAAATGGTGAATGCTATTTTCACAAACTTAGAATAAAATCAAAGGTATAATTTTCTTATACAAAGTTGCTGAACCTTAGTTGGATCCGACTTCCGGTTTCGGAGTGACAGGATGATTAGTGTAAAAATTCCAATTTCAAATAACTTCCTTTTTTTCTCGGACATGGCGTGCTGATTTCGATAAACTTAGGTTATAATGAATACGTAATACGTCCAACTTTCATCCGGACCCGATCTCCGGTTCTGGAATTACAGGATAAATAGTATTGAAAATTAAAAACTTTTATAAGAGCGGTGATGCAAAATACGTAATTATATTTCAAAACTGGGCTCAAATCAATTTCAATCGCTAAGCCTTGTCAGTTGACGGCCAAATGAATCGATTCCGAATCTACTAGTCCCCTACTTCCGGTTCTGGAAACATTGGGAATATTGCTCACACATTCTAAAATCGAACTCACTTTTCTCAGCGATGGCTTGATCTATTTTCGCAAAATTAGTTTCAAATGAAAGGTTTTATGATTCCATACGGAGTTCCTGAATTTCATTCCGATCCAACTTTCAATTCCAAAAATACAGAGCTAGGAGTGTAAAAATTTCAAACCTTCATATAAAGCGCACCGGTACGAACATGCGCTGGTACGGTAGAAGAAAACACAACACCACATCTCCGAACGAAGCACACGCCATGCGGTGTTCGATTTTGTACACGAGGTAATGACACCGAAGATCAGGGTTGAAAATATAAGCGAGTCCATCGGCACCGAACACACACGAGCACAAGTTTTCGACCGTGTCGAAAAAAACCAGTATAACTATAATGATAGTAGAAATAATATAAATCCACGCCAGGTGAACGACCATAATAATAACGACGGTATAAAAATATCAATAAAAATCTTATCAAGCATATTTTATGCTACTGGTTCAAAAGTATTACTCTATATAATGGTATAAATTTCATATACGGAACTAACGAGAGCGCAGGATTTCGCTTGTTCAATATGTTTATTCGAAATAGTGCATGAGCTGTAAATCAACCAGCTTGAATTAAAACGAGGTCATTGTCTCTAAAAGGTTATGCAAAATCACTTGAAAACCCAACTATTGGTCCAGAGGGCCAAGTGTCATATACAATTCGACTCAGTTCGTCGAGCTGAATAATATCTGTGTGTGTGCCAAATAATCTCACTAGGTTTTCTCGGAGATAACTGAGCCGATTTTGACAAACTGAGGCTCAAATATTGGTCATATATTCCAGAATGGATCTCTAACACTTCTCTCAGCGATGGCTTGACCAATTTTGACAAACTTAGGTTCAAATGAAAGGTCTTCTGTAGGCACATACCCAGAAGGGGGCGTACTGTGTCAAAGATAAATAAAATGGAAATTAAATCCAGGGCAAAATAAACGACAGTAATAATAAGACACTTAACTGTTCTGGATGACTCTCTGGAAAGAGAATGTGCGCAACCTTACCATCGTTGAGCAAGAATTAGAATTATCAAATTAGAAAGATATCCTGCCGCTGGATCTCGCACATACTTATTTAGGACTAAAAAGGCGAGCGCAAGTGCACTTCGAGTACATGTTTGGCTGGACCCATTATTATACGCCAGAGAAATAAATGATTACCCGACAATGGACTGAAGTCGTCGTGGCACGAGTGTCTGGAAGGGAATGGGTCGGAGAGATCATGATGCTGGTTTTCTGGGATTGTCGTGGTATAATTTTGGAGTACTAAATTGATTAAAGACCGAAATCGCTGCGAAAGGACCTTACATGAAGCACATGAGCATCGCCACGATTTAGCGCTCTAATTCTACTTTGCTCACCTGATTTGGCCTCCTCGAACTGTTATCTATGCCCAAACCTAAAGTCATATCTGAGAAATCGATGTGAGTTTCGTTTTGGAATTTTGAACCGCTACTTCCGGAACCTGATACCGAAACATGTATAACTAAAGTATGTTTGTATGGCCATCAACTAATATGACATACAAATTACGAAGATGCTCTCGAAATGAACATTTAGTAGGTCCTAAACATGTGACATTGAAATGGCATGACGGTAAACGTTAAGAAATGTAATACAACAAAATTCTTTCGGTCATAGTTTCAAAATTTTATTTAAATACCTAATAATGATAGTTCTAGTGTAAAAGTTTAAGGTGTCTGTTAAAAATGCCGGTTAATGGCGCACCGGAAATTATCCATTTAAGCAATCTTCAGTTAGATTATTTTTTCATTCTGACCCTCTCCCGAAATCAAATCCTGGGTACGGGTCTGTGGCTGATGGGACGAATCTTACATAGGGATTGTCCAGATGACGTGGGTACTTGTCGATGGTGACCGCATTCTTTTGTTCCTGTGGGAACTGTCCACTTGGCATCAATATGATCTAATAACGGTTAAAATGCTTTTGTGGCGTTTACAGTTTCAATGTGGGATTTACCTATGATGTAACACTCAAAAGAGCTACAAGTATTTACTAAAATTGAAAATGTTACTTGGGATAACCTTACAGGAAAATAAAATAATGTGTGTTCGTCTTCATGGTGTTTGTTGAAAAATTGTTTTTAAGCTAGTCTCGGGCGCCAGAAATGTTCACTACGGCTCTGTTCATTTAATATATTAGCTTACATCAAACAATCGAACTGTTAGAGTATATTCATTAGTATTATTCGAAACATTAATAAATTGATCCTTGCACACTCTAAAATGCACCTGCAACAGAGAAGCTAGTTTTTATCCACTGGATTGGCGGGCACACGTCTCGTCTTGTTTTGTCTGTCATTGTTCCAAAGCACTCCGGTCTCTCGTTCTTCCACAACAAATCCAATCGGTTCGCGCTACCCGGTCAAATAGCCACAACCAATCGAATTTATCGCAATCACACACGACTGACAGCCCGGGTAAATCCGATTGACTATAAAAGCCGGTAAATTGAATTTTTAATACTCGGTCATTTTCCGATCGGTCCTTTCCGGACGATCGAGAAGTGTACGGAATCGATCAGGCTAATTGAAAGAAATATGGCAGTCACAACTATCAGACAGCTCCTCACCGGTCCTGGCCCCCGCGCGCAAAACCCTGTGGAGGAAGAGGGAACCCGCCGTAGTGAACCAGAGCGAAACAGGCAGAACGTGCGCTAACGGATTATCGCGGTACTTTCGCACCGTGGTCAACCGATGGCGACGGCGGCAACGGCGACGACAACGACAACGACGACTGATGATGGGTCGATTGTTGGCTTCTTCACGCTCACGCCTTGATTCAATTGAATGGTGCTATTGATACTTTTAATATCGACTGGACGGCTGACTGTAAGTGTGTGTGTGTTAATGTGAAAATGTTGCAATACCCTACCAGTATGCAAATATCACGTGCGCTTAGGATTGCAATTGCAGCACCAAGCAAGCATCGCCCATCGTCTTCCGCATGGCCGAGGAAAAAAGGGAGGAGAATCGATTCTGTTTTGCTCGCCAACGAGTATGGGCTGGAAATGGTGCGAAATGAGATTAAAAGTCGTAATTGAATCCAGCCCAAGATGGCATCAGGTACTGAGGCACTGCCCGCCGGTTGTGTCGAAGTTGAACGAACTTTTTCAACTGCGACAATGAATTGCGTGTACTTTCAGTACCGTGAGGTAAGCAGGCTTGTTTGGTGATGCGATTTGCTGTGCTTCCCCGGATTAGTCTAATGTGGGAGGGCATGAAGCGGAGAAGTAGGGAACCGCCAGACTGATAATCTGTCAAATTGTCAAATTTCAGTTAGACTTTCATTACGTTGACTGATTTGTGCAAAAAAAGTGTTGGTTAAATCAATCTTCTAGCCGAAAAGTTTTTGCGATAATTTTACCAACACATGGGTAATCCACACTATCAAGCCTGTAGCGTTTACGAAAAGCATCGACAAAATTGTCTTCTTCACACATCTTAATTCACGTTTTCGACATAAATTCTCGGCAATCAAGATTACTCGTTTCGCGTTCCGAACACCGAACGTCTCAACCCCTGAACGGAATCTCGGCACGGATAAGATGTTACCGATACGATAATGTGACGCGTACGCCTTTTTAACTGCTCTCACGTTTTTTTTCTTTTTCAGTCTCGCTCCCTATGTAGAGTCCGTTCGCTCGGTACGCGGTACGAGTGGCCAAACCGATGCTGTGATATCAGTCAGGCCGTACCGTGCCCCACCCGAGTCACACGGGGCACGCACATCAGTGACTAACTCACCATAATGAGTGGGTTAATTCTCACATTTGTCACAATTTTACATGCATCAAAATAATATATGGCATGGCAATGGGTGGTGGGAAAATTCTGCACCGGAAGATATGGGCTATAAGATAGATGGATCGCTCTGATTTGGTAGCCGGTGGTTGATCAGCGAACGGCCTCCGGCGTGAAACTGAACGAGTTCGAAGTGGTGCAATGTGTTCGAAGGATGAGGAATGAAAAATTATCCCCGATAAACGGGAACGTGGTTTAATTTTTTCATGCCGAGCGTGTTTTTTTTGGATCGAAAGATAGGTAATCCTGAACTGTCTGATTTTTGAATTCTTGAACATACATAGTTGAAGGTAGATCTATTCTCTTCGTCAATTTGGACTTTCGAGTACTTCTCCAAATGTAACCTGCAACCAAACCAAAAAATTCGAAGCACTCTTCACATATACTCGAAAAGTTGAAATACTAAGTTTCCGACTAAGCATGCTCAAAGATACAAAATTTATTTTCGTTGACAAGTTATAAGTTGTCATTGTTGATTCATTTATTTTATTTCGGCTTTAACCGCTGGAAAGGAGAATTCATTAAGTTCGTCAAAGTCGTTCAAATGAAATATTATGCCGTGGCCTTGTCGAATAACTTAAAATTAGCCCTCATTTCAAGTCAGTGTTGGTGATTGCCGAAAATTTGACAGAAGCTGCTATATTGCTATCTATGTTGTATACATTTTCAATCCGGTAGAAGATGCTACAAGAACTCGAGTCTCTCAACGCATGAACCGTGAGAGAATTTTGCTACATTTCTTCGCTCCCCTTCATACTCTGAGTATTTCACGGCCTTAAAAAAAATTTTCAGTTTGATAATGATCGTTGCTGTGTGGAATTTCTTAAGAGAGAATCGCAAGTTGACAATTATCGCAGAAAATCGAATCGAATCAACTTGATGATTCTCATACTAGGTTGCAATATTTCAAAACCCTTGTGTGGAGAATTCACAGACATTTTCATAGACACAACTCATACAAAGGTTATATGCACATAGTTAGAATAAGCGACAATAGTGAAATGATTCTATCGCCTGCCTGTATAGAATCGGATCGCGAAACGAGAATAAGCGACCGTTTGTTGCTTCAGAGAGGATCTCCACAGCAGCGTGCGAACCTTTGATGCTCAGAAATGTCATCGAGAGAAATTCGCTCTCGCACTGGTGTCAATTCTATGTTAAATGAGCCATACCGGGTTTTTGTTGTTGCGATGATATCCGTCTCTCTTTGATGGCACTGATTCAATCGTGTGGAGAGTTGCCAGTGAACGTTCTTTGATACTATAAAAGCCATCCTTGTTTCAAATAATGAATTGTCAACTGGTAAATGTACGTATTAACGTACTAGCTCCGGTGTTCGGAGAGCAGAATTGTCAAACGACTAAGCGGTTAACGTTTCTCTCCAATATTTTTCTGATTACTTAACCTACAATCAACGGAATTCGACACACATTCGCTTTAGCCAAAAAAAAAGAAACATTACCAACAATTAATGTGACAATGTGAAACACTTCTGTTAAGTAAAAATAGAACAAATGAACATACTGTCATCTCATCCTTTGAATCAATGCACTGAACAGAGATCCCTCTCTAATGACTTCGACATAATGGATATAAGGTGCTATACGTTTTCTCTTCCAGATGTGATTCATGCTTCCGGTAATCGATAAAAAAGCTCCGTAACTTGAATTTTGTATTGATAAACTTAATACAATGTTGAAGTGTTTTTCTACTAGAGTTGTTCATTCGGTAGAGTAGGATATATTTACAATTTGTATTCAGCCTAAGTAATCAAAATTTCTTCTTCGTTCCGTTTTAAGGAATTACTCATACGTGAATGTTCACTAAGGTGGGACAAAATATTGATATCTGCTCCACCAAACTTTTCGTGTTTCTTTTGGGTCCCATAAGCATCATGCAAAATTTTAGCTCGATCGGAGAAATTATATTTTCGCGCCCGTGGTTTAATGTTTGTATGGGATTTAGTATGGGGAAATTCACTTTTCTAAAAAAAAAATCGGCTGGAGACCAACCTATGAACTCTAAAAATCAGCGCTTGTGTTATTTTCGTAGAAAATTTATCGAGCAGGAAAACTTTAGAAGACAACAAAACAATCCGTTATTATTAAAGTTAATAAAGGATAACCGGACAATGGCTCACTCCCTAATATATCTAGCACCACTGCTGTTAGTGTTGGTAATATGATTGTGCTTTCTTTTATTATGCTCTAACGGTTGATTTGAGTTGTTTAATGTCTTCACAAAAGTTTCTCAGCTGAGTATGAGGATTATTTTTTAGGTGACAAGCCATGTTCCAAAACATACTGTAAAGACACAAAAAAGTCTAACTTTTTAATCCGAAGAAATAGGTTCTTAGAACCTTCTACAATATTTTAGATAAACTCAAATCCAATAACTTTGCCGATTATATAAACTCTCTATCTCTTATAGTTTAGAATATATAGATGGTACTATTTTATGCAAACAAAACCACTATCTACATGACTTTTTGTGTCTTTACAGTAAGGTTTGGAGCATGGTTTGTAACTTAAAAATGATCTTAATACTCTGCTGAGTAACTATCGTGAAGACATCAAACAACTTGGATCGATCGTTATAGCACATTAAATGGAAGTCACATCATATTACTTTCACTAGCAGCAGTGGTGCTAGATATAACATATTAAGGAGTGAGCCACTGTTCGGACCTTGTGTCGGTTTTCCTTTAATAACTTTTTCTACAAACGTCGGATTGTTTTGCGGTCTTCGAAAGTTTTCTTCCTCGTTAAATTTTCTACGAAAAAATCACATGCACTGATTTTTAAAGTTTATAGGTTGATCTCCAGCAGATTAACATTTTGTTAAAAGTGATTTTTTCCACACTAAATCCCATACAAACTTTAAACCTCGGGTTCGAAAATAGAGTTTTTTCGATCGGGCTAAGATTTTGTATGGTACTTGTGGGACTCAAAAGGAAAACGAAAAGCGAGAAATAAACCTTTTCATCTTTTTCCCATACATTCTTGTCCCACCCTAATGTTTACCCACACGAAAAAGCCTGCGATTGCAAAACAACTAAAATATTAGTTGTTTTTCTGATTTTGATTGGTTAAAATTTGGTACAACTAATCGACTGTTGTTTTAATTAATCTGTCATTTTTGATTTATCGTGCTGGCAGCTTAGCAACGACACCCAACAAAGACACGCACCACAAACAAGTAATGAAACGTTTCAGTTGAGCAATACCAAACTCCCTGAGCGAACAATGAATCGTTCCAATGAGGTGTCACTCTTGCAATTGAGCAGACACAATACCAGCAAAGTTACTTGTATGCATGAAAGCAAAAACATGTCTCAGTTGTTTCAACCAATCATTCAGTTATTTGAACTTAAGACGCCAATTTCAATAAATATTTTTTACTGTTACCCTCTTCGGGGGGCAGCTAATCGTTCACTGCTTGAACAACGAAATTTTACCTAATTAACTGCTTATATCTTTATCACTAAACTCACAAAGGATATATAAATGCACCAAAAGATTACAATTCTCAAAAGGGAACTCACCAGAAAAATGATCACAGGGAATTAGGAAATTTTTTCCATCACTTGCAGAACGGCTCGCTGGTAAACCTAATGCTACAGATACAAATTAAACATTTATACTGTAGAAATATCTATTTAACACATGTAAAACTTGTTTTACAATTAACTGTTATATTCTTCAGCATGCTTTCACTACCACTACGCAACTAACATAAATGACGTTCATTTACCATTGAAAATTTTCAATATGAAACGCTTCTGGTGAAATGAAGAGGTTTTTTGTTTTGCGTTTTGCTGTTTTCGTTCTCCGCCAAGTGACAGCATTTGAATACAACAGTTTCGGTTACCTGAATGGTTATGACAAAATCAACAGATATATTAGTTAAATCAACAACATTTTAGTTGAAACAACCAGGGCGTGAAACAACAACTGCAATATTGTAATTTTGTCATCTGCGGGTTCTCCGTGCAACAGAACAAACTTTGAAGCAGCTCCTTATACAGCTTTTAAGCACCGAGAAAGTTTTTTCAGAACTTGTTCTGTACGTTCAAGTTGCCAAAAAGTACCACGCGTACTTTAAAGTGGATATTTTCAGGTACTGTGGAATTTTTTAATTGCCCTAAGCGACGACGCCCAAATTTTAATTTGATATTGATCTTACCAGTTTGAACATTTTTTACAGAATATGAAATATAAAATAGCAGTCTCAACTCATTATGCTAATCATCTTGAACATTGATATCTAATTACCACTTATTGTATGCGCTTAGTCTTATCTAAATCATTAGAAAGCAAAATGCAAGGAAAATCTCTTAGTTTGACCTTAGCGCTTCTACAGCACAATATTTTTATTAATTAATCACGCCCTCGATGACCAATATTATTTAACTGTCACCATTGGACACAATTCATCAACTGGTATATAATATCAGAACTTCTTCTCCTGCCTGCACTACCCATACTTGCATATCAGTCCCATGTGGATGTCCCATGTGCCGATGTCGAGAAAAAGACGATCAAACTTTTTTTAACCGAATTTTTTTATTCATTGTGCCACTTAATGCTAAACCATAATATTATTATATGAAATATCGGTAATACACCTTTGCTATTCCAATATTGCAACAAATGAAATTATTGAAATTTGCACGGAATGGGACTGACATGCGGGTACATTGCAGATGGGACAGATATGTGTTGATATTTTTTTCACATTTTACTGAATAAACCCTCAGCTTTTATTGCAATTTCTGAGAGTATATTGAGGATAGATTTCATTTCACAAGCTAACTCAAAATTGACGAAAATCAATACGCGAGTATGGACAGTACAGCAATAATTTTGATACCCAAATAAGCACGTGGTTCGAAATGACGAATCATATGGATCAAGTATGCATGTGAAATCTCCACACAAAACGATCTAGTATTCCCTTCTTCGATGGTCAAATACTTATGTAACTCGTTATGCGCCAATGCGCCAATGCGCCAAACACCTATCGATGCTCTAGCAAGCATAGATATATTTTTTTCATATAACTATTTTTTTCGGTAAAGAACTCGAAAATATTCGACACGTATTTTTTATTTCAATATGGTACGTAAAATTTTTCGAGGTATGATTTTTCGAAATTTCGCGTTTTCAAAAAAGAGCCATATTTCAACAGCCTATACTGTAAAATGGAATAAAGATTCAAAAATTTGTCCAAGACATGAAATAAGCGATTCCATAAAACAACTTTTAAAGTTAATATAATGAAAAAAGTAAAAATAATAAACAAATAAGAAATTTTCAAACGTGGGCCTAATTTTTTTTTTTGAAAAAAGAAATCTTAGGGTTTTAACTCAATCTCAGATGATAATCGTTTTGATTGCGAGGTATAGTGCTGGATTCACGTATCATCCATTGTTACATATCGACGCAAAAAATTGATTTATTACTTGTAAACATGGCCAAACACTGATCTGAATTATCAACACGTTGTTGTTTTCGATTGGCTGTAAGTGAAATGTTCATGCAGAATTGTAAACACGACCCTCTGGACCTTGGTTCAAAGATCGGGTTACACTGTGAAGAAAGACAGAAAGCAATGTGTTTTATTGTATTGCTACATATATTGATATAATGATGATAAAAATTCGACTCAGTTCGTCGAGTACACAACATTTTTTGCACTCAATTATTTCGGAGATGGCTGTACTGATTTGCATGAGCTTAGGTTCAAATGATCCAACTTCCAGTTGCGGAATTACAGGGTGATATGAAAAAAGTGCGCTAACTTTTCTCAGAAACGGCTGAACCGATTCTCACAAACTTAGTGACTCAAATCAACTCAAATTAAAAAGCTACAATTGTCCCACACAAAGCTCTTGAACTTTATTTCGATCCGACTCCCGATTCCGGAATTACAGGGTGATTAGAGTAAAAAATCCTGTTTCAAATTTAACTTAAGTTCAAATTTACGGTCTTCTGATCCCATACATAACTTCCAAATTTCATTCCGATCCGACTTCTGGCTCCGGAGTTATACGGTAAAGTGTGTTGAAAGCTACTCCAATCGGTAGCTTTTATCAATAGACAAGCAAACAAACTGGTTCCGTCTATCCTGGTACCCGTTTTCCGATTCCGGAACCACTGGAAATAGTGGTCATATATATTTCAAAATTGATTTCACTCACTTTTCTCAACGATGGCTTGAGCGATTATTGCAAACTTAGGTTCAAATGAAAAGTCCCATATTGAATTCTTGAATTTCATCCGAATCCGACATCCGGTTTCGGAATCAAGTGGGTGAAGATTGTTTAAATATTTATACCGTCACTAAGAGCGGCGAAGTAAAACACGTAGAATAATTTCTTAACTTGCCTGGAAACTATTACAATCGGTAGTCATTGTCAGTAGATGGCCAAACAAACTATTTCGATTATTCAAAGTTGATAGTTTTTGTTTAATTTTAACATCGGTCCACCGTGTTATACTCACTGACATTATACTGTACAAATGCAACACACCGATAGCGTTGTAATTGTTACTTGTACTTCAAAAATTGGGGAACATAACGATACATCGCTTTAAAGGAAAAAAATGTTATTCTATTCTACTATATTATGATATATAGTGAAATTTATGTTCTTTTAAAGTGATTTGTTACGTTCCACTAGTAATTTTTGAACATAATGTTGTACATTCCTATCGACACCCTACGAGAAACTTATTGGCATAAATCTTCAAATAACCAGGGAAAGCGTCTCCTCATCGAAGTAACTCTCATGTAACAGAAAAAATAAATAGATTTCACTCCAGCTTCATGAATATAAGTACTAATTGTGATGAAAACAACTGCACAAATTACTTCGTTTAGCCGCTCGAAACAGAAGCTGCCTGTAACGCAAAACCGTGGATTAAATTTCACAACACCCTACACTGTAGTAGGAGCAGTTTACAGCACCTTGGTTATTCCTTAGCCGCCCGATAAATCGTTCGATTATCGATGTGCCATATTTCCCCGGAATTGGTGCGAATCAAACACCGCAACGTCCATACAGACAGCAGCATCGGTAGCAGTCCAAGCCAATTCCCGGCAAGATTGGATTGTTCCGATAGCGATTATGATTTACGATGCAGCGTAGATTATGGTTTCGATTCCGGCTCATTATGGTGCTATTTTCTGGCGAGTGATGGGTTGCGCAGTGAATGTAGAATCGAGAGAAAGCCCCGCCTCGGATGAGCTGCACCAGTTCCGCCGAGCAACGATGTTTCAATTTAGGTCCATTCGCTGCGGTTAAACCTGTGGAAGACACCGAACAATGCCAGCTTTGGGAAATCGATTTGATGGTGAGAATCCGAAATTTTCTTTTCAATGGACCGGGGCAACAAGATCCAACATTGCACGTCACAATAACTCAATAGTTATCCTCGAGTGATAAACCCGATCGATTCCCACCCTCCAGCGTTCGATCGTCAACCGTGCTAAGAACTCCCGTCTTTGCTCGCATCAATAAATCAATCGTTTATCAATTTGCCCTGATCTGGTCTGAAGTCTGGCTCCCCCGGATTCAGATTACAAACTTGTTGCACAAATTTGCTTCTCATCATCAGCATCATTTGATGCATCAGTGAATCACTGCTTCTGCTGCTGCCGATTCTGCTGTTGCTGCTGTTGGTGCATCCTCAGAAGTCCATCTCGCGAAGACATGACTCCCGGACGGTGTGCGTGTGCATGCGGAAAAATTTGCATATCAATCTGGGCGGCATGAAGCGAGACTCAATCGACGCGAGATTGATGTGTCTTCCCAATCCGTCGTTTCCCTTGCGTACAACGGACGAATCCGTACGAATCCAGTCAACCAGTGTGTGAGACGGTTTATAGCAGTCATTAGTAGGTAGAAGGAGGGGGGTTGTGACTTTTGCTTTGATTTTTGATTGATCCCGGTTTTATATGGGACCCGGGATGCTCTTGCAGATTCCCATCCGGTGATAAGTGTCACAACGCAGTCGTTCCGGTCCATCCAAGCCGGATCGATCGATCGGATCGATTAACCGACCGACCGACCGACCGAGCGACCGGCCGACCGACGGCAATCAATGAGTTCGGACTTACCTTCTGAGATGAGACGCTCGCGGATTTCCCAGGCGAAGATGGTCGGGTTCTCCCGTTTGTACTGTTCGATTTTGGAGACGACGGCCGGTGTCGCCACTTTCGGCTTGGACCCGCCGATCAGACCGGGTGGTCGCAGGGTACCTGCAAGTAACACAAAAGATTGAAGGAAACATCGTCAGAACAAAGCTGCATTTGCATACGCCCCGGGTCGAGGTTTATATATATTTTGTACTGTTTATCTTGATGATGGAGACATGATTCGGCGCGCGATTTGGTTTGTGTTTGTTTAATGTAATTACGGTTACCGGAGCGATTGAATGCGTCGATTCTCCCGTGGAGACGAGTGATTGACAGGGAAAGGAAGTTGGTGTTCGACGATGGATTTCCGCCGCAGCGAGGGTGGTCTGCGTAATAAGTATTTGACCGGTTATTTGCACTGCTGGAAGGACGGGGATTGTAAAAGGTATCGAGTTGAGAAACGGTCAGTTGTTCCAGATAGAAGTGTTAGAACTGGAACATTTCAAATTCGATGTGTCTTCGAATTGATTAATTAACTCTTAATTGTCAGTGAAAAATACATTTTGTTGATTTTTTATACTTTCAACATAATGCTTTGATATAGCATCATTCCCTCGTAAGAAACTTCGAACCTCAATTTCAATTTCCCCACTGATACGCCACATAAGTTTCTTATCTACATCACTTCACCGTTTTCGAATACTGATTTGATTTTTTTCTAACTTTTTTCGCTAGAACATAGCTTGAGATAGTTGAAAGAATTTCCAACTTCCTTACAAATGGATGGAATTGAAATAAATAATGATAAAGCCTGTACCTAACCCATTTTATGATGGCAACTCTAGGCTTTGCGACTTGATGGATGACAGCAACGTTCGTTGAGAATTGAGAATCCACATCTGCAGATTTCACGGAAATCGATAAGTTACCAATTGATTGAGATTTGATTAATGACAAAAGACAACTGAAACCGCAATGGCAGATTCCTTGCCAATCGGACGTTTCCATAAACCGATGCATAATTTGCTCAAATAACTAAAAAAAACTATTGGGAAAACATAACGGTAAGTTTTTTTTTCTATCGAGGACTCAACCTTATGGTTATTCGGCTCTCCGGCTCGGAATTTGTTTTAGTTCTGTATGCGAGAAATGGAATACAGGAAAAGGCGATGGCTCTACCTATTTTGAATAATTGAGAAAATACATTGCAATCGGACCAACATTTTACTAATAAGTCGTACTTCACATCTGAGGAGAACTTTTTTGTCGTGAATACGACTTACTTTACTATGGGGTGCCTTTTCAAAATTTACCCTCTGAGAGAGTGATAAGTTTTTGATCGTGAATATCTCTTGTTGTATCTAATGAATCAACATAATTTTTGCTACATGCCATCAGAAATATGATCACAATTTTATGATAAAATATTCAGTTGTGAGACATAATCTCAAATACTTGAAAATTAAACTTTTCTGAAATGTTTGGTATAAACGAGTATCGAAGAGGATAATTCATAAGGCGCGTTTGTCTTTCTCGTATTTTTAAAGCTCATAGCTCAGTGATCTGTGAAAGGATTTATATAATATAACTACCAATAGAATCGAAATTTTTCTACTTAAACGTGTATAGCAAAAGCATTGAAGTATTTCAATAGTACACTATTGAAAAACCTGTCTCATTTGACCCATGTCAACACCAGCCAATCAGAACTCGTTCTGAGGAAGAGAACAAAATATCTGCTGCTATACAACAAATCGTTCAAGAAAATGTTCCGAACAGTGTTTAATATCGTAGTGAGATGCACAATTTGGTCCTTCTTAAAGGCAGGAATGATTCCGTCCAGGATCCGGATAGTTTCTTTCAATGAAATGCAAATCTGAAATGAAATATCAAAATTAAAATTCTATATGCTGCTTTTTTTTTTAGAGCCGTTAGGACCGCCCATTAGTAAAAAAGCTACAAACGAAATCAGGTAAAAACAAGCCTCTCAACAAAAATTGGATCAGTTTGGATTCTATCGCCACTGCGAGCAGATGTATTTTGTGTCGATTGCAAAGCTAGTTTCGCTTCCGACAATAGCGATTACGTCGCAGCTGCCAGTCATTTGCATTGGTGAAAAAGCAACGGTGGAAACTCTAAAATTACAATTGATTGATAATTCATACAATTGATCAACTAATTGATATTCGGAAGTGTTAAGGAACATGTCAGTTGTTTTCGTATTCACGACATCCAGTTATGTCTCTGACATTACCCACCCGCCTTTTTTTCTTTCAACAATATATATAATACGGCACACTGTGTTAGCTCTAAAATGTCGAGAGTAAAAAGAAATTTTTGTTATCTATGACGTTTTAAGATCGCGAGATTTTCTTTTTCTTTTCAAAGTTGAATAACGTAATCATGCTCATCTGAATATGATAAAATATTCGAAAACTATTCCTAAATTCTTTGGCTATTATATTTAAAAAAACAACATCATTTTTAGGTTTGTTCGCGACAAAATCTAAACAGATTGAAATTGGAACACAACAGTTGCTTTAAGTTCAATCCAAACTGCCCTTTGTGATTTAATTGTGCATTAGTAGTAATCTTAAAACTAATTACAGTTCATTTAGGGGTTAGCCAAATTTTGTGCTAGGGCACATAACCGTTTTTATTATTTTTATGTTTCGTCTTTGACTCATCAGTGCAAAGCAGTTCAAATTGAACTACTTAGTGCTAAACTCGGCCAGAAATAATCGAAAACACGCTTTCGTTCGGCACGTCAGAAAAGACATTGCTCTCCGTTGAACTGCCGAGTTTAGCACTAAGTAGTTCAATTTGAACTGCTCTGCACTGATGAGTCAAAGACGAAACGTAAAAATATCTATTACATTTACTTCATTAGACTTCATGTTTGAACTACAAACGTTTGAATTTTCTCCAGCCATTAGAGTCTGTTCAGATTTCTCTGCAAGTTTAGCTGCTCTTGTTCAAGATTTTAGATTTTTTTCTATAGTTTTAGCTTATTGTTTATATTGAGAGAGTTCTCTCTTCACGAGAGCCCAATAGCGTTCAATAGGTCGCAACCACGGGCAGTTAGGTGGATTCGCCTCTTTCGGTACATTCACTTTATACCATTCCAAAACATCTTTGGCGTAGTGACAAGATACCAAACCAACCCGTAATAGCGAAGGAGCATCATGGCTGCGTAACAACCGCTTCTTTAAGCATTCTTCACGGTATATTTTACCTTGTTTACCGGTAAGCTTTGGCTTGCTCGACCACTGCTTAAAGTCGGAAATGGAAAACGCGTATGCAAGAAATGAATAAGAACGCAAGTACGAGTTTTTTTCCAAAAACATCATCTTTTCTGTGAAGTTTTGTTCATTATACTTCTCAATCTGGTTTTCCACATTTCTGGAAAAAACTTATTTTCCACGTTTCTGAAGAAAACAGGATAATTTAAAAACTTGTTTGTTATTAGTTGAATTTTTGATCGTCAATAATCTAAAATATGCAGTATTATCTATTCAAATCGATGTGTGGAAATGTTTCCTAGCAATAGGTAATCAATCATACATTTAAAATTGGTTGAGCTGTAGATATTCAAAACCTCTGACCTCTGTTTGTACGGTTTTAATTTATAGAAATATAGAAAACAAAGACATAGTCCTACGTCAAAAAGATCATGCAATAGTATACTACGAACAAAATATAGATGATGAACTTTTCGATTTAGCATTGATATTGCACAATACCCGTTTTTCGCATAAAGTGGAAAGCCAGTTAGTGGAGAAGTGAACGACTAAAACACGATTAGGAAGATACTGTCTCGCTTGTGTTGTCGATTGAACATGGATCTCGTTTTCACTATTTACGTACGAGTTACTCTAATTATTCTTCGTTTTCGTCTAGTTCAAATCCGTTGAATTTTTGGTTCTAATAAAGAGTCAGCTTCAATTGTTTGATGAGTATTTATTTGTGAGTTTCAAATCGATTCAGTTTTCAGTTGTTTTTTAGATAAAAAATTACTAGGAAGTTGGAATCTTTAAAGTGAGAAATTGTCAGATTGCGTTATAAATAGCTTGTTTGTCGAATACGATTTACTTTACTATGGGGCGCCTTTTCAAAATTTACCCTGCACAAGAATAGGTAGAACTTAACCACGAATATCTATTTATTTATTTATTTATTTATTCGTCAAACAAATGTAGACTACAGACAAAAAAAAATTACAATGGTTGCTTATATGCTATACATTATTTCTACGATTTCTGGTTAGATCGATTTTTTGGCAGTTTTCGTTATAAAAGCGCATCATTTGATTAATAGGATTATTTTCGGCATAACTTGTTTTATTTTTTTTTTTCGAGAATATTTGACGACTTCTGAGATGGCGACCAGGAGCATAAAATTTTAGTTGTGAAAGCAATGATTTAGATTGTACTCGTTGAGAAATAATGTCGTTGATAAATAAAGCATTGTAGCTATGCGGCGTTCTTCGAGTGTTTGTAAGTTTATGAGCATACAACGCGCTTTATATGATGGAAGAGGAAATGTATTTTTTTCAGTTTAGTCTACGAAGCGCATACAGTAGAAATTGTTTTTGAACAGATTCGATGCGTTCTACGTGTACGGAGGTACATGGGTTCCATACTATGCTACAGTGTTCCAAAATTGGCCTTACGTATGTTGTATATAATAATTTTATTGTGTAAGGGTCCTGAAAATTATGACTAAAACGTTTAATGAACCCTAACATACTATTTACTTCATTGACAATTGTATTATAATGCTCCACGAAAGTAAGTTTTGAGTTTAAAATTACGCCTAGGTCTCTAATAATATTACATTAGAAGGAGACATGATTTTTCTACTAAACGTTACTGAACTACATTCTTTAACGTTTAGTTGGAGTAAGCTTTTATTGCACCAAATGTTGAATACGTTGGAATACTTCAGCATCTACAGCATTTGCTATTTCCATAAAGAACTTGATGTCGTCAGCATATACAAGTACTTTTAGATGTTTGAGTATCAAAGAAATGTCGTTTACATACAAGATAAAAAGAAGAGGGCCTAAATGTGAACCTTGGGGAACACCTGAAGTGACATTTATTGATTTGGAGTATGTGTTTTGATAGCGTACAATTTTTTTACGTTTTGTGAGATATGATTCAAGCCATTCCAATAGTTTTTGTTCAATGCCATATTTTTTATGTCTATTCTGTCGAAAGCTTTGCTGAAGTCAGTATAGAGAGTTTCGACATAATTTCCATTGTCCATAGCTTCCAAAGTGACTGTAATGAATTCCAAGAGATTTGTTGACGTAGAACGACCTTTGAAAAAGCCATGTTGTTTTGGAGTTATGTAATTTTTACTTGTTGAAATATTTTCCCATTGATAATTTTTTCAAATAATTTTAGAATGCACGAAATAATGGCAATTCCTCGATAATTACGTATGTCTGATTTTGAGCCTGATTTAAAGACCGGTACTAAGAAGGAGGATTTCCATGTTTCTGGAAATATTCCTGTTCTTAGAGATAAGTTGAAGAGATGTTGTAATGGTGTTGTGAGTTCAGTAGCTAATTGTTTCAAAAATATTGGTGCTATTCCGTCAGGTCCAGGTCCCTTTGCTGCGTTGAGGTTTTAAAGTGCAGTGAATATTTCTTGCTTTGATAATTGATTGACACTGATGTCATTAGAAAGCTTCGCTATAAAAGAAAAGTAGTCACGTTCACGATCTGTTTCGGCATATGATGTATGTTATATATTTCTTGGACAAAATTTGCAAAATTCAGTGCTATTATTTCCAGTAGTTCCGTCTAGGTTCGTCTGGGAAGGAAGGTTGTTATTATTCAGTTTTGTTTTAACATAGCTAAAGAAATTTTTAGGATGCTCCTTGATTTCGCTTTCAACTTTAAGATTATATTCTTCGTGTGCCGAGTTGATTGCAATCGCTTGGTGTATTTAACGCAGCAACACATTTTTTTCTCCATACCATCGGAAATATGGTCAGCTATTTAGGATAAAATTTTCAGTAGTATGAAATAAACACAAATAACTCAAAATTAAAATTTTCTAAAATGTTGATGACCGACCGTTAAGATGAAATTGAGTGCCAAAATAGGGCGCGTGAAAATTTCAACCGCATGAATTGAACGAATCAACGTACAAAGCGTATACTGCAAAACCGCCACATACGGCAGTATGGAATATTTTCAATTGTTGAATGAAGTTGGTTTACGACATGTTTTGTTCAAGGATAAATTTTTTAATATTACCATTTAATTCTGTTATAAGTATGTCACTATACAAATTCACTATGTATCTCACAACATTATAAATCATGTATAATAAACGTCACATCACATATACGTATTTCGAATACAATTTGTATTCATCTTCAGTGTATTATTAATTTAATTTAAAAAACCGCTAATACACTGAAGATGAATACAAATTGTATTCGAAATACGTATATGTGATGTGACGTTTATTATACATGATTTATAGTGTTGTGAGATACATAGTGAATTTGTATAGTGACGTGATATACTTATAACAGAATTAAATGGTAATATAAAAAAATTTATCCTTGTAAAATCATTCTGTTCAAACACTCAAACGAAAAGTTAATGTTTTGTTCGCTAGTAAAACAGACACTAACTATCCAAAAAAAATTGAATTTTACAGGTGACTTAATCCCTTATACGATGTAATTCATAAAGACCTAATTTGTCAAATGACGGAAAATTTTATTTGTAATGACTTAATGTTAAATGAGCTAGAATTTTACTGGTTTCGACTGTGACTTGCGTTCTACTAGCAGGTGCGACTGTATGAATTTAAATGCACCTTTTACCGGCCAAGCAGATGCATGCTTCTGTGGCTAAGTCGATTAACAGACGTACTTGCGATCCAATGATTCTCGGTTCAAGTCGCGGTGGTTGCTACAGAATTCTATTTTTCATTTCAATGAATTTCATCATGGAGTTTTAGACACAATAATAAATGTTCTTCCACGTAAATTTGCGTGAACTGCGACGCTCCATTTATGTGCATCTAATAAGATGTAAAATCACAGGTTTTTTTTAAGTGTGTATGTATGCTTATATACCATGAGTATTTTTAATTGACTAATGTTAGGAAGACTCATTTGTGCATGTTGTATAAATCGGCCAATTTAGTCATTCAAATTAAAATTAAAATGCTTTTATGGTTGATTTTTTCGCCTATGGCGAAGTTTACAAATACATTAAAAAATATTCACATTTATGTCCGGAGCCAATCGAAATAGATAAGAATCACACAGAACTGTTCATCCCCGCTTGGAACACGTTCTGTTGCTGTCCTGAAACTTAAAAAATAATATCGATTAAAACTTGAAAGCATCCAAGTGAATCGTCACCCCAGGCAATCCAACAATTACTCTTTCTCAATCACTTGACGATTCTACCGGCGTGCCTTGGTTGGTTAGACTGTTCGGCTACCGGGATCCCATTACCATATTACTACCACCCGCTGGTTGCAACAGGCAGCAACGGTCGGCCCGGTATCCCATTTACGAATCGGTTGCCTCGATGCGGGTTCCAGTTGATTTCGGTCGGTCGGTCAGTCTTCGAGGTGGTCCCGGGCAGTCGCACCGAGCCGCAAATCTGCACAAGTTGATCAAGTGTTAAAATTAAAAATGTACCATTCGCTACGCCTCCTGACTGAGCAGCAGCAACGGCAACAACAGACAGCCACCAACCGTGGCAGTCTGCGATCATTCTGCTCCGATCCTCCGGGAATTCTCTCGAAATGCGCAGCCGCACTGGAATCGTTTGCGAAACGGAAAACTCCTTCGGGACATTAAAATGCAATAAATCATCATTTTCGGGGCCCATAAGTCAATTAATTAGACCAGTCGAGAGGGCTGCAACCAAGGCATCAGCAAGGCAGCTTAAACGGAAATCGAAGCTTATAAATATGTAAGCATCTGCGTTGGAAATTTTCTAGACAGCCAGCCCTGGTCTGCATGTAGCGGATCGGATGAAGATCAAAACCCTTCGCTCCTTGTGTTTTTGTTGTTGTTTTTTTTTTGTGTATTGCAATAACAGTCACGGGAAAAACAGAGTACACAGCAAACTGACTGAAATCATGTTATCTAAGTTTGCAACCGGTGGCTTGTGTGAGGATTGAAGCGATCAACGTGAGACTCCGGGAAGCTCCCAGACTGCTGGTTGATGGGCGAGAGTACAAATAAATACAGGAAGCCGGAAGGCATATATTTTGAGTCTCGTTTGCTTGCCCTCCGGCGAGGGGATAAGCCTTCAATAATTTTCCTTCAGTTCCAGTTTTTCCTTTCACGCTGCTGATTCGATTTTATTCCCCAACGCAGCAGGAAGGAAGCAAATTGTAGGAATTAAAGAAACTGATCAAACAAAAATGATAACGATTTACGCCGCTGTGACCACCCAGTGCAAAAACACATTTAGCTGATCGGACAGGAGCAGATATCTTTCCTGATGTGGGTTTCGGTAGAGCTGGGGTAAAGCCCGAAAACGGAGCATTAGCACCGTACCGCCGTACCGCGGTTTCGGATTGGCAGTGGAAAATTATAGATGTCATCACCAAAAAGCGAACGAAAACACTCAGTAGTTTATTCGGGGAGGTTTTCGCATATCCTTCGGCCTAAGTGCGGACAATTAATTACGCGGTTCTACTTGCGGATGCCCGGAACGCCCCCGAACCGGAATGGGTACTGATTCGCGGCGAGCTTCGATAAATGGGAAAAGGGCCACGGTGTGCCGGTGCGTGAATCGGATCCGCACAATAATTTACCATAATTGCACGGTGTGCGCAACACTGCTCCGATTTCGACAGCCACTTTGGAACGGAAACGGACCACCGGCGAAGCGAAAACACGCAGTAGCGATTCCAATCTACCTCCCCACCGGTTCGTAAATTCCGTGTCCGCAGAGGATGATCGAGCCTAGGTTCAATTGCTCAATGTTCATTACCGTGTTGGTTACGGCTATCGGTTCACTTGTCTTCCGATTGTTGTTGCCATCAAACCAAGCCGCAAATCAAGTTGGTGAGACCTCCCTCCCGGGTGGTTGGACTATTTCGGTCCGTCCGGTTCACGGGGTGTATTGATTGGACGAGAGCAACTTCAACCACCGGGAGGGGGCAGAACCAATGGGTTCCAGATCAATTGCCATTGTTCAAGATCGATGGGGAGCAGCAACTTTGAAGTTCGAGGAACCACGTGAATTACCGGTGCTGGACAAGGATGACTAATCTGAAGAATTCGAATCGTACTTGGAAAACTAAGAGATGCAATAGATGTGATAATTTCAATCTTTTGAGTATTGATGGAAGAAGTGAAGAAGAGGCATCAATAGATCGTATAGCAAAGAAGCTTCAAACATACGAGATAAAGAAGACTCACGTGGAAATGAAATATACTCAACTGCATTTCGGTTTTGAAAAATTGTCAAAAGAAACTGATCTGCCAACAGCTTTGTTATCCAACAGTTTTCTCACTTACCGGCAGATCGTATAAAAGTCATTTTCTTGTGTTCGAAATGGACAAAAATGATGAAGAAAAAGAGTTACTTTCTGCCTCGCTCGTAGTTGTGAGAACGGGATCTATGTTTAGTGGACACTACTAGCGGAAAAGTATCCTTAAAATTGAGAATTCGTTCTCCGTTGTATGAAATGTACGTGTATTGAGCAGTACCGATGTTCCCGATTGAAGCATCAAGAATCGATATTGAAAAAAATCGATTCATAATGATTTTAATCTGCATGTTGCTTCCAAAGAAGTTGCTAATTTCAAATAGAAAAGGTAAACAAAAATAAGTATAAACTAGCTCCGATTCCGATGTTAGATGAAACTTTGCACACGTCCTCAAAATGGGAAACCATTAGTTTTGAACGGATGAAGAGACCAATTCTACTCAAGACTAAATGAAAAAAAAACGCATGTACTTCCACCAAATCATTGTTATTCGAAACTGCTGTAGGCACTTCAACGCATGTTCAATATTCATAACAGCAAGAGCCATCTTTTGAAAAACTGACCGAACTAATTTGTACTCCCAATACTTTTCACAATTCAGGATTCTCTTTATATTACGAACATAACTAAACACTAGAGATGATCGGGTATGCAAATTCCAAAATTTCAAAAACACTCGTACCAGATTGAAAATAAAAATCTTCACCAGTTCGTGGTTCGACAAAACATTCTATTGTCCGTTTTTGGTTCGAGTTTCGAATTTGAATACCCGAAACCTGATCAACCCTAAGTACAATTCTTTGAGCTCGAGCCTAACAAGAACGCAAAAAAAAATTTTGTATCCAAGCCCGAACCGGTCGGGATTGGGTTTGGGTTGTGTTTCGGGTCCAAAGAAGTGCACCGCAAAATTTAAGCCGCATGAGATGTGTAAATCATCTTTTAAAGCGTATAGCAAATGATGTGTTAATGGCAATAACTAAACCACGCATATAAGAGAACCAAAAAGTCACCATTTGTGACATGAACACCCAACTTACATCTTAACAATTTAAATTTAATTCAAACTGTATGCATTGATAATACATTAAGAACGAAGCGCATCGTGCGTAGTCGTACTAAAGAAATACGGAATATTTTCAGCGCAGTGGGCTTGCGGCATGTTTCGTTCGCTAGTAATACACGTGTCAACTACGTATGGATATGAACCATGAATATATAAAATCGAGGGACATGCACAGTATATGCTTCCGTGTAGAATACGATTACACCAATTGGCTTATGTTATTTTAAAAATTGCTTTTCTAGACAAATTTCGCGTGAACTCGAACAAATGTTGGCCGTGCAGAGCAATTCCAGAAATACTTAGCAGATCATCAGACCTTCTCCGATTTGGACATGGCTTCAGTATGGCAAACCATAAGTTTTGAACTGATGGAGAGGTCAATCTGACTCACGACTGATTCTTAAAAAGGGCGTATGTATTTTTGCATTTCACAAAAAAGGCCTGTTTCAAATCGTTGTAACTCGGAAACCGTTAATTGTACAAAAATGGCGTTCAGGAAGAAGTTGTAGGAAATCGATAGGGCACTCTAAAAAAATATACACTGAAATTTTTTTTTGATTTTTTTCTCCATAATTACAAAATAATCCGAAAAATTGAAATAAAAATAAACGGGTTTTAATTTTTTTTTGATAATTTCTATTTTAAAGCTGTTATTAAAACCTACAGATTGATGGCTATCCCATCCGTGCCTTTTGAAAAATGAAGAAGTTACAGCTAAAACAGTTTACGGGTGCATGAAAATGATCAAGTTCTTCTCGTTGTAATTCGGAAACCGTTAATCGTACAAAAATGACGTCCAAGAAAAAGTTGTAGGGCACTCTAAAAATCGGTTCAACACTTATGGTTTGCCATACTGAAGCCCTGTGCAAAGTTTCATCCAAATCGGAGAAGGTCGATTCTTATTTTGTCACTTTTTCGTCTACTCATTCCTGTAATTGCTCCGCACCCTCTTGAATATAACACTTTCCTTACATGGATACATTGTTACAAAAAAACTACAAGGATCACCCCCGTAGGGTTGTTGGAGCTATCGATGTGGGCTAAGGCAACCAAAATTTCTAACGATCGATATTTTCAATCAACCGCCATGCTTTTGAATGCACGATTGCACGAGAGTTTCCTTCGATTGATGTCTTACACTCGATTTTGTTATATGCGTTTGTTACATGACCTCAGTGTATTGAGAACCAACATCGAACACGCGAGCACAGGCTCTGTTTGCCTTGATTCGCGTTTGTCTCATATCGAACGAAATTACATCCACAGCCCAAATATTTGCAATTATACCTACGTGCATACTAGCGTAACGGATTCCGATATTTAAGCTTCTCTTCGGTAAGCTTGTATTCAAGTTTTGAATGCATGCATTTATTTTTATAACGTTAAGTTCTCTACCATTCTGCAATTTCGATCATTATTCGAGTAAAGCACTCAAAATTTACCCCGAGATACTTGCAAATTTCTCAGGCGAAAAAGACTTTTCATCCAAACTCGCATTACACAAGATCAAAGCAAACCAATTAAAGCTTTAAATCGTTTTACAGCGCTTTGAGTCTTGTTGTCTAGCAGCTACCTTCCTCTGACATGTTACACGCTTATATTTATAGATTCGCGTGCTTCCCTAAAGCATCGCTTTTGCATCAATCGACCAATCAGAGTGATGTTTTCCAGCTCATAGATCGCTTACTGCTTCAGAACCATCGTCTCCGTAAGGGAAATCCAGTAAGCCAGCATAGCGTCTTAGATTTTTTTTGTCGTGAATGCGACTTACTTTACTATGGGGCGCCTTTTCAAAATTTACCTTCTGAGAGAGTGATAAGTTTTTGATCGCGAATATCTCCTGTTGTATCTAACGAATCAACATAATTCTTGCTACATGCCATCGGAAATATGATCACAATTTTATGATAAAATTTTCAGTTGTGTGACATAATCTCAAATAGTTCAAAATTAAACTTTTCTGAAATGTTGGGTATAAACGAGTATCAAAGAGGATAATTCATGAGCCGCGTTTGCCTTTCTCGTATTTTGAAAGCTCATAGCTCAGTGATCTGTGGAAGGATTTATATAATCTAACTACCAATAGAATCGAAAATTTTCAACTTGAACGTATTACAACAACATTGAAGTTTTTGAATAGTACACTGAAAAATCTATTTGATTTAACCCATGACAGCACCAGCCAATCAGAACGCGAGATGTCTGCTTCTGTACAAGAGCATCCAAATAAAAGTTGAGTGGTTAATTTTTCCAACCATTTGCTGAGCAGCTGTTTCCGAAACAAGACACACAAGAGAGCAATATCGAGGACCTGTTGTCTCACTGTTTCCCGTTCTGCGAACAGGAAAAGGAATTTTGGCAAAGGGGCTGTCCGTACACCGCTGCCAGTAGCAGGTATAAAATGAAATGTGATGTGAGAAATAGCGTCATTTAAGTTAAAGCAGCTACTCTGAACGTACGAGACACCGTCAGCACGATGGTACCGAAAACCGGTAGAAAGGCAACCAAAAAGTCCAGCAAGGCCCATTTGAAGCACTTTTCAGTGCTGAAGATTATCAGCCAGAACTAGTTGAATTTTGTCGCTTTCTTACCATTTTCTGAGCAACTGTTGCCGAAACAAGACTCACACGAGAAGTTAAAATAATTTGCACCATTACTAACACATTCAATTACGAACGGCAATGCGAAAGTAGAAGTGTTGATGTTGAACACATCTTTATACTAGTATACAAATATGCCGTGCGAAACAGAGTTGCCACGTATACATATCAATATGTATTTTTGTCGTGAATACTTTAGTATGCGGCCGAAAACAAAAATGAACAAATTGTTAGCACAAAGATTTCCACTTGATTTGCGCATTCTACTTTCCAGGCGTATAAGAACTGGCTAAACTTAAAGCAATCTTTAATATTTCTTTATCACAGTGATGATGGCCAGCTGGAGATGGCGAGGAATGATTTTCGTTTCCTTGTTGTCACGGGCAGCGTTACCGGCCAATTCCAACACTTCGGCAGCCAAGTACTCCATCACTGCCGCCAGATAGACCGGTGCACCGGCACCGACACGCTCGGCGTAGTTTCCCTTCCGTAGCAAACGATGGATTCTGCCAACTGGAAACTGCAGACCAGCACTGTTCGAGCGGGACTTTGCCTTGCCCTTAACTGTTCCTCTTGTGTGCGTGTTTCTGCGTAAAAATTCCATGAGATGCTGTTCACAGCTAGACAGTCAATTCAGTATTACTGGCTGCTGCTTTTCTAACTCTCTCTTTTATGTCGTCTCACTGTTTCCCGCTCTGTGAACAGGAAAAGGAATTTTGGCAAAGGGGCTGTCCGTACACCGCTGCAAGTAGCAGGTATAAAACGAAATGTCATGTGAGAAATAGCGTCATTTAAGTTAAAGCAGTTACTCTGAACGTACGAGACACCGTCAGCACGATTGTACCGAAAACCGGTAGAAAGGCAGCCAAAAACTCCAGCAAGGCCCAAGCAAAGCACTTTTTAGAGCTTTTCAGACAATTCAAAGCACTTTTCACTACTAAAGATCATCATGAAGAACTAGTTGAATTTTGTCGCTTTCCTATCATTTTCTGAGCAACTGTTGCCGAAACAAGACACACATGAGAACCATCTCAGATCTAAATGCAGATCTTGTTGATTGTGACAATTCAAGGCACTTTTTAGTGTCATAGATAATCATTAAGAGTTATTTAAACTTTCAATATTTCCTACCAAAAGATTCATCAAGATGGAAATTAAAATAATTTGTACCGTCACTAACACATTCAATTACGAACGGCAATGCGAAAGCGAAAGTGGTGATGTTGAACACATCTTTATACTAGTATATATATATATATATATATATATATATATATATATATATATATATATATATATATATATATATATATATATATATATATATATATATATATATATATATATATATATATATATATATATATATATATATATATATATATATATATATATATATATATATATATGTGTACAGAATAGTCTGTATTATTTTCATTAATATTATTATTATTATTGTTATTAATATTATTAATATTATTATTATTATTATTATTATTACTATTATTATTATTATTATTATTATTATTATTATTATTATTATTATTATTATTATTATTATTATTATTATTATTATTATTATTATTATTATTATTATTATTATTATTATTATTATTATTATTATTATTATTATTATTATTATTATTATTATTATTATTATTATTATTATTATTACTATTATTATTATTATTATTATTATTATTATTATTATTATTATTATTATTATTATTATTATTATTATTATTATTATTATTATTATTATTATTATTATTATTATTATTATTATTATTATTATTATTATTATTATTATTATTATTATTATTATTATTATTATCATTATTATTATTATTATTATTATCATTATTATTATTATTATTATTATCATTATTATTATTACTATCATTATTATTATTAAAATGACTCTTGCATACCGAAGATCGTCGATACATTTCAGGCCAGACCATTGTAATTGTCTCGTACTGAAATTTCGAAAAGAATCAGATAGCTTCGAACTTCATAGCTTCAATAAAAGTAAACTACAAATTTGTCGTACCTAGCCTCCCATATTAGCAAATTAAAAACTAGCTGTTTAATGTAACTAATCTGTACTTTAATATAGGTGCATCGCTTCAAACTCTATTACTCTATATTTATACAATAAATCAACTAACTGATATTCGGAAAAGTGATGGGAACGTGCCAGTTTTTTCGTATTCACGACATCCAGTTATGTCTCTGACATTACCCACCCGCCTTTTTTGCTGACAAAATAGGACATTGCTCGTTACTAATCAAAATTTCAATCATATATAATTGAAAATACGTGGCTTGAAACATTCAACTTACAAATATTTTCAATCAAATGGCGAAATAATGTTAATAATTGATACAAAATTGACTGTTACATAGAAACGCGTTTACGAAGTCAATCCATGGTTCAAAATATTTGCTAGATTCAAGGATATTTAAGCTGTCCGATTTAACCCCTAGTCCTGTCTCGGTCCGGTGTCCCCTAAAGTTTGTTGATGGCCTTTCAAACTGACGTCGGCCATTATCGTCCTTTCTAGTTCCGAAAATTCCGGACAAAGTGAACATCTCAATGGTAGTAATTAACATTATTTAGTTTGAAATAAGCGTTGAAATATTAAAAATCCATAACAAAGACTGCAGGAGAAAATAGCAACAAAATATAAAACTCTGGGTCATTATATAATATCAAAACAAGAACAAAACAACTACTTCGGGCCGAAGCATCTATATTGGCTCCGAATTCATCGTCTCTCGTTAATTGTAGCTCGACCTATAAGCTTACTATTGGTACAATTACCCTATATCACACGTTTATCATTAACCGCGACAGAAGGTGGTTATCCCAAGAAAAAAAACCGGCAGTCATCCCCTTGTTTGTTTTCGACTGCGTGAAGCCTTTCATCAGCCGTTTCATCGTTTCGATGATATATATTTTGCGAATCGCGTCGTTACCAAAAACAACTCACAAAAAAAACCGAATTAGCATACATTGTATCGCTGGACGGAACAAAAAAATGATGATGATGAAGGTGTTTCCACTGGATGAAAGGCAAACGGACACCGGGTGTTCGAAGCAAGGCAGCAGGGAAAATGTGCATCTTGTGCCTGCTGCCACGAACTGGCTGAGCTCCTTCTTTCGTACGTTCCGATCGTGGGCAATCGATCGTTCGATCGAATTAAGCATTTCGCGAAAGGGTAAGGGGGATTTAATAAAATAATACATACCATCTTAAAATGGAAGCGTTGGGTTGCTTTTTTTTCTGTGCGGAATAATTTTTTTCCTCCACCAGGTGCTTCATCATCCTCATTGTCGGCGTTCATAATTTGCCTCATTTTCTTCGTTGGCTGTTGCTTCGCGGCCACTTCATTAGCATCGTTTACTCGGTTGGGTCCTCCTACTTTTTTTTTCGTTTGGTTGCTCTTTGCAGTAACGCAGCATTTGTGCAGAAAATCGCTTGTAAGACTCACCAGCCTTCTGGCCGCAAAATGTACGGCTGGAACAAGTAGTAATTGTAGCACATTTCAATTGGACCTAATTAACGCGTTGACGATAATGATCTGAAGTGACAGGCTCCGATCGAGGTGTGAAACATGTGTTTTTTCAACAAATGTTGACTTTCTTAAGAACCATAATTTATGTTCATGATCCAAAAAGAAATTTGTTTTTGGAAATTAAAAATTTTCAATGTATTTCATCTGTCAAATTTCGGAACCGATCGACCACTTGCTGGCTCTAATTTGCAATTATTTGTACCCATATGCATTGAATAGGACTTTACGCTTGCGTTGCATGTAAAGTTGTGATGTTGGGAATGCCACCTGATATCTTCCAGTTCACAGCTGATCGACCAATAAGAGTTGTTTAAGAAATTCGAGATACATCATTGCCGGTCATAGTTCTCAGAGAAAGATAGAGGATATGAAAAAGAGGAAATGTTCAGGGCCTTTCCATAAAATTCAAATGGAGGGGCCATGCCTCCCCAATATTTCGACAACTGGAATAAATATTGGAAATTTGGAAGAGATACTCTAGGATATCCCACTTTTTCCTCTATAATCCTCATAATTCATACTCTGGATCTTTCATATTTTCACACTAATCAAATACAATGTTGGAGATATAATAATTTGAATGGACCCACCTGTCCACATACGTTGGAACAGGTAGGCACAAGTAGGGACATAAAATACGGTCAGAGGACGTTGGCACGATATTTTTGGAACTTGCCCTCCTTACTATCCGGACAGACGATGACTCTTCAAACTCTTTACAGGTGGCGCTCAGTTGATGATTTAGGTTAGATGATATGCGGTCTAAGATTTGCTCTTAGTAAGCTTCGGGTGGACGTTTAGAGGAACGATAGTGAAGAACTCCAGTATTTTATATATTATTACACGTCACCGCTAGCTAACGAGTCCGTACAGTATGATAATTGAAACATAACAACCATGGACAAACATAACAACCATGGATAAGTGTATAAATAAGTTCGTGCCGTTTTTTTTATCATATAGCGGAACATGATTTAGAAAAATGCGTTGGAAAGCCACTGCCATACAGTTTCAGTTCATTTAGTTGAATCGTAAATAACAATTTATTTTTTCAAAGAAAATACCTAATTTAGTGTTAGTGTTTTGCGGGGAGTTCTTCTTCATTATTTAGAAACCGTTTAGAAGTGGCAATTTTGAGTTGGAAGACGAAGAATGAGCTGGAGTGCCACCAAAGTTCGAAGATAAAGAATTGGACTCTGCACTGTGCATTATTCAGCCAACCATTTGTCAACGTTTAAAAAAATTGAGAAAGATCAGAAAGTTAGGCAATTGGGTACCGTATTATTTGAATCCAAGAGATGTCGAACGCCGTTTCTTCATATGCCATCAACTACTTAAAAGGCACAAAGGAAAAGGTTTTCGCTTCGAATTGTTTCTGTTTCTGGGTCTATTACGATAATTCAAAACGTCGAGCAAAGTTTGGATAAACCCGGCCATGCATAATCATCGACGGCCTTTCAGAATATTCGTGGTCTGCAAGTTATGCTCCGTATATGGTTTATTATAAGCTGCTACAACCAGGAGAAAGGATCACGGGATAGATCTACCGAAGATAATAGATGCGTTCCAGCTGCTTACGACAGAGTAATTTCACCCTTCCGATTAGTATTTGTTCCGGTCGATGAGGAATGACCTAGGTGACCAGCACTTCACCAATTATGGTGATTGAACTTGCTAAGGAAAACTTTCAATCAACGAATTGTGATGAAATCGAAAACATTATTTTTGCTCTGGCACTACGAAGCAATACCGCAGAAAAAATAGATCGAAAAATTGTTCATTTTATCCTTAAGGTCAATCTATCGAACAGAGATAGCAGATCTCACTTTAACTAATGGTTTTAGTATATAAGATGACTACTGGAGCAGTGGTGACTTTTGGAGCCGTTACCCTACCCGATTACCGGATTACCGGAAAGATAGCTCTATGGCAGTACAAGTGCATGAGCTTCCCTCAGCATATGAAATTATTCGAAAACCTTTGTCTAAGCACGGTGAGGTCGTATAAATTGAAAAATAAGCATGGAAGACTGACTTCCCCGGTATCCTGGATGATACACGATTATTACGCATATGTTTGAAGAAAACTATACCTACTTGGACAACATTTGGTCAAGATCCAAGGCTCGCATGTAAATCGTTGGTCACCTACGACAAACATCCATATTCAAGGACAATGGTCTGTTACATCAGCTCCGAGCGACTCCAGTGCTTATGAGATAGAACGAAATACAAATGAAACACTCTCATCGACGAAACCATCAAATGCAACCAAGAAAAATGCAAGAACCATAAGATTCCAACCAGTGTTGGTGATTGCCGAAAATTTGACAGAAGCTGCTATATTGCTATCTATATTGTATACAACATTCCGGTAAAAGATGCTACAAGAACTGGAGTCTCTCAATGCATGAACCGCGAGAGAATTTTTCTACATTCCTTCGCTCCACTTCATACTCTGAGTATTTCACGGCCCTTAAAAAAATTACAGTCTGATAATGATCGTTGCTGTGTGGAATTTCCCAAGAGAATCGCAAGTTGACAATTATCGCAGAAAATCGAGTCGATGATTCAACTTGATGATTCTCATACTAGGTTGCAATATTTCAAAACCCTTGTGTGGAGCATTCACATACATTTTCATACAACATATACAAAGTACTTATACTTATACAAAGATTATATGCACATGGTTAGGATAAGCGGCAATAGTTAAATGATTCGATCGCAATTATCAACTGCCTGTATAGAATCGGATCGCGAAACGAGAATAAGCGACCGTTTGTTGCTTCAGAGAAGATCCCCACAGCAGCGTGCTAACCTTTGATTCTCAGAAATGTCATCGAGAGAAATTCGCTCTCGCACTGGTGTCGATTCTATGTTAAATGAGCCATGCCGGGTTTTTGTTGTTGCGATGATTTCCAACTCTCTTTGATGGCACTGATTCAATCGTTGAAGAATTGCCAGTGAACGTTCTTTGATACGATAAAAGCCATCCTTGATTCCAACAACAGCGATGCCATTCGTGTCGTGACTATCGGATCGATCGGACGTAAATTCGGCTTTCTCCAATCGCGTGGTGAATTGTTTTATTCCGTTATCAAGGTCATTCCGTATTCTATTGTTTGCATCAGTGATAATTCGAATTAATCCGTTCTCAAGGCCGACTGTGAGCTTGTGTGAAGCAGCACTGCGTGCGGTACCGTTAGCCAGCGCCAGCGCTGGGCGCTGCGTATATATCGTTGTACATTAGAAACAGTGATAAATATATATAGTGATAAAAAGAGAAACGTTTCATTGGACAGTGTAGTGAGAGGCAAAAAAAAAGTGCTTTTTCCTGAAAGAGGTTTTTTGCACTCTACTGGAAGGAATATTCACCCATTGCCTCGGACTGGATATTGGCAGCCGTTCACCGTTTTGGAGCTTAAGCTAAGTAAAACTTTATTTTCTCTGTTGTTTAATACCACTTCAATTGCACCCCGAATCTGACCGCACGGACACAAGTCCGTGACATGACAGGCGATATCAAATTGCCTGACCTTCCCCTTGATGATCAGATGGATGCTTCAGATGGCAATAAATCGCGCATTAGAAGCTATCCCGATGGGCTTGCACTCTCGGCCGGACCGTATGCGGTTTACATCCGGACCAAAGCGAATGGTAAAAAATTGAACCTTCTAAAACTTTCTAATGACCTGTCCTCGCGATACAATACTGTACAAAAAATTGAAAAAGTACGCCCGGACAAGCTTAGGGTCTTGTTAGCCAGTGCAAAACAGGCTAATGAGATCGTTCAAAGTGAGAATTTCACGCGGGAGTATCGCGTATACGTACCAGCTCGCGAAGTCGAGATAGACGGCGTGATCACCGATCCGAGTTTGACTTGCGAGGACGTTCTTAAGCATGGGGCAGGCGGATTTAAAAACCCCCTACTCAAGAACGTTAAGATACTGGACTGCAAGCAATTGCGTTCAGTATCGACCGCTGAGGATGGGACTAAGTCCTATATCCCATCAGACTCGTATCGGGTGACTTTCGCTGGCTCGGCTTTGCCTAATTACGTCCTCCTGGACCGAGTTCGTTTACCTGTTCGTCTTTATGTACCGCGGGTCATGAACTGCACCAATTGCAAACAATTGGGACATACAGCATCCCATTGTTGCAATAAATCCCGGTGTATAAAGTGTGGAGGGAGTCATGCGGATAACTCCTGCAGTGGAGACAATGAAAAGTGTCTCTACTGTAAGGAGGGGCCGCATGACCTCTCTGATTGTCCCGTGTATAAATTGCGTAAGGATAAAATGAAGCGTTCACTCAAGCAACATTCCAAACGCTCATTTGCGGAAATGTTGAAATGTGCTACGCCACCTACCGAAAATCCTTACGCTTACTTGTCAACCGACGAGAGCGAATATGATGACCCCCTCGAAGGTACATCTTCGGCTGTCCCTCATAGCTCATCAATTAGAAAGAGAAGAAATAAATCCTCTCAAAAGCTCCCTAGTAAGGGTTCGAAGATGTCCTCTGATGGGTCTCGAAAAATTACAACAACTGGTAGTGATGGCAAAAAACCAGAGAAAAAAGCTCCAGGCCTTGGAAAATTAAATTCCGAGCAAGAATTTCCATCACTTCCTGGGACTTCAAAGCCCCCGAAAGTCCCTGAAGATCAATCAGAGAATTTACCAAATACTGGGTTTGTTAAATTCTCTGATATTGTGGACTGGATCATGTCTACTTTCAATATTTCTGAACCTCTTAAAAGCCTGATAATGGCTTTTATTCCTACAGTTAAAACATTCTTGAAGCAGTTGACTGCAAAATGGCCCCTTCTTTCAGCGATCGTATCCTTCGATGGCTAAGTCACCCACCGAGGTCACGGATACAATCACTGTTATACAGTGGAATTGTAGAAGTATCATCCCAAAAATAGATCCTTTCAAATTTCTAGTAAATAATCTGAAATGTGACGCATTTGCATTGTGCGAAACTTGGCTAACTTCTGAAATACCCTTAAACTTCCACGATTTTAACATTATTCGTCTGGATCGAGATGATCCCTATGGAGGAGTACTTTTAGGGATCAAAAAGTGCTATTCTTTCTATCGCATTAACCTCCCATCGATACCAGGTATTGAAGTTGTCGCATGTCATGTTACAATCAAAGGCAAGGATCTTTGCATTGCTTCCATATATATCCCACCAAGAGCCTCGGTTGGGCATCAGCGGCTCAGTGATATTATTGAGCTCCTTCCCGCACCGAAGTTGGTTTTAGGAGACTTTAACTCTCATGGTACGGGATGGGGTTGTCTTCACGACGATAACAGATCAGCTATGATCCTTGATATCTGCGACAACTTCAATATGACAATCTTGAATACGGGAGAAATGACACGAATTCCTGCACCACCAGCAAGACCAAGTGCGCTGGATTTATCCCTTTGCTCGACATCGCTACGGTTGGACTGCACGTGGAAGGTGATCCCTGATCCCCACGGTAGCGATCATCTGCCTATCGTGATTTCAATCGCCTATGGATTAAGACCATCGGAGACAATCAATGTTTCGTATGACCTCACACGAAATATTGATTGGAAATGCTACACAAATTCGATATCTGAGAAACTAGAAACAACACAAGAACTTCCTCCGGAGGAAGAGTACACGTTTTTGGCTGGCTTGATTCTCGACACCGCGATTCAAGCTCAGACGAAACGTGTACCCGGCGCGAAAACTAACATCCGTCCTCCCAACCCGTGGTGGGACAAAGAGTGCTCGGAATTAAACGCGGAGAGAACTTCATCATTTATCGAGTTTAGGAAAAACGGAACACCTGATAATTTTAGAAACTACGCGGCATTAGACGCTAAGATGAAAAGCTTGATTAAAGCGAAGAGAAGCGGTTATTGGCGTCGATTCGTAGACGGATTATCGAGAGAAACATCAATGAGTACTCTTTGGAACACAGCCCGACGAATGCGCAACAAAAACACCACGAACGAAAGCGAGGAATATTCTAACCGCTGGATATTCGATTTCGCTAAAAAAGTATGTCCTGACTCTGCTCCGGAACAGACGATCATGCGCGTCGCCTCATCTAACAGAAACGAAACACCTTTTTCGATGGTCGAGTTCTCACTTGCGCTTTTATCGTGTAACAATAAAGCTCCGGGGTTAGACAAAATCAAATTCAACTTGTTGAAAAATTTGCCTGACTTTGCCAAAAGGCGCTTATTGAATTTATTCAATAGGCTTCTTGAGGATAATATTGTCCCACATGACTGGAGACAAGTAAGAGTTATCGCCATTCAAAAACCAGGGAAACCAGCCTCCGATCACAATTCGTATCGGCCGATTGCTATGCTTTCCTGTATCCGGAAATTGTTCGAAAAAATGATTCTGTTTCGTCTAGACAATTGGGTCGAGACTAATGGCTTACTTTCAGATACACAATTCGGCTTCCGCAGGGGCAAAGGAACGAACGATTGTCTTGCGTTGCTCTCAACCGAAATTCAAATGGCATTTGCTCGTAAAGAACAAATGGCATCAGTTTTCCTAGACATCAAAGGGGCTTTTGATTCAGTTTCCATAAACATCCTATTTGAGAAGCTGCTGTTGTCCGAGAAATACATGTATTTCGCGCATGGTGATTTGTCGACAATACGATTCAGTTACATGGGTCTTCCTCAGGGCTCATGCTTAAGCCCCCTTTTATACAACTTTTACGTAAACAACATTGATGAATGTATCAACACATCTTGCACGCTAAGACAACTTGCCGACGACAGCGTTGTGTCTATTATAGGACCCAAAGCTGCCGATCTCCAAGGACCATTGCAAGATACCCTCGACAACTTGTCGACATGGGCTCTTCAAATGGGTATCGAGTTCTCTACGGAGAAAACTGAGCTGGTTGTATTTTCAAGGAAGCGAGAACCAGCACAACTACAGCTTCAACTAGGGGGTGAAACCATAGCTCAGGTCTTCACATTTAAATATCTCGGGGTCTGGTTCGATTCCAAAGGCAACTGGGGATGTCACATTAGGTATCTGAAACAAAAATGCCAGCAGAGAATCAATTTTCTTCGCACAATAACCGGAACTTGGTGGGGTGCCCACCCAGGAGACCTGATCAGGCTTTACCAAACAACGATATTGTCCGTAATGGAATATGGATGCTTCTGCTTCCGATCCGCCGCGAACACCCATTTCATTAAACTGGAAAGAATTCAGTATCGTTGTTTGCGTATTGCCTTAGGTTGCATGCAGTCGACTCATACGATGAGTCTCGAAGTGCTCGCGGGCGTATTACCGTTGAAAAATCGATTCTGGGATCTCTCATATCGATTGCTTATCCGATGCGATATCTTGAATCCGATGGTGATTGAAAACTTCGAAAGGCTTGTCGAGCTCAATTCTCAGACCCGTTTTATGTCCTTGTATTTTGATTACATGGCTCAGAATATTAATCCTTCTTCGTTTGTTTCCAACCGTGCTCATTTCTTGGATACTTCTGATTCTACTGTGTTTTTCGACCCATCCATGAGAAAAGAAATTCATGGAATTCCGGATCACGTGCGCCCTCAAGTGGCCCCAAATATTTTCTATAATAAATTTAGAACAGTCAACTGTGAAAAGGTGTTTTACACTGACGGATCAAACATCGACAGGTCCACAGGCTTCGGCATCTTCAATCAAAACATCACCGCTTCTTACAAACTCAGTGATCCGGCTTCAGTTTACGTCGCAGAATTAGCTGCTATTCAGTACACCCTCGAGATCATTGAAACCTTGCCCAAAGACCATTATTTCATTGTCACGGACAGTCTAAGCTCAATAGAAGCTCTCCGGGCAATGAAGCCAGGAAAGTATCCCCCATATTTCCTGGGGAAAATACGGGAACATTTGAGAACTTTATCTGAACGGTCTTATTTAATATCGTTAGTCTGGGTCCCTTCGCATTGTTCCATTCCGGGCAATGAAAAGGCAGACTCATTGGCTAAAGTGGGCGCATTGGAAGGTGATATTTATGAAAGACCAATCTGCTTCAATGAATTTTTCAGTATCTCTCGTCAGAAAACTCTCGAAAGTTGGCAAACTTCATGGAGCAATGGCGAACTGGGACGATGGCTGCATTCCATTATCCCTAGGGTATCGACGAAACCTTGGTTCAGGGGGATGAACGTGAGTCGCGATTTCATTCGTGTTATGTCGCGGCTCATGTCAAATCACTACACTTTCAACGCACATCTCCGGCGTGTTGGGCTTGCGGAGAGCGGTCTCTGCACCTGTGGCGACGGTTATCAGGACATCGAGCATGTCGTGTGGTCGTGCGTAGAGTATCGTGACGCCAGGTCGAAGCTACTGGAATCCCTCAGGGCCCGAGGTAGACCGCCTGAGGTGCCGGTTCGGGATGTGTTGGCGAGTCGGGATAGTTCATATATGCTTCTCATATACCAGTACCTTAAACACATTGATATACAAGTGTAATGTGTTATTCCTCGCTCAGAAAGTATAATCTCCACCTACAGGTTCGGCACTAACATCCGCCCGATTCTCTCGATCCCCGTCCCTGTCCACCATCTTCATTGGAACTAACAAGATCTTTTTTTTGTCACTAACTTTTTCGTTCCCCCTTCCCTGTCTCTTCACCATCTCGATGGCAACTAATTAGATCTCTATCGTTTTCAGACATTTTGTCCCCACATCCCCTGTTTTACCGCGTTTCCACAATATTTACTTTTTTTTTCTTCATCTCTTCCGTAACATCACCATCATCGTCCAGGGAAGACCGCTCCAGTCGAAAACCAGCATGCGGGCCACCCGCCAGGCCTTCGTAGCCTGGGGGTGTTTCCCGCGGACCCACACGGACCGAAGGATGCGGCCAACATGGATATTTGCAAACGCCATATGGAAGACCCTCATGCAATATCCAATTCACCGGCTTTACATAATGATACTATTCTAGTTTTAATATAGTCGTAATTAAGATTAGTAAATATCCTTGGCATCTTAGAGCTTAAGCAGTGTGCCTTAAAATTATATTATAATATTGAATAAAAAAAAAACAGCGATGCCTATCCAATCGAAGAGGGCATAAAACCATGTATTCTTCTTGAAGAACAACATAATTGATCCAACGGTGAATAAACATTCCCACACCACTTTTATACCACGATATCTTCTTTGTCTCAAATCTCTTTCCAACTCGCTTCTTACTTAAATCTGAGAGCAGTAAAAAAACGTTGCGGTCTAAATCAGTCGAATATGGTGGATGGGATGGCAATTCGTATTTATATTCATGGAATTTAGCCATCGTAATAATTGTAAACTTGTGCATTATCCTGATATAAATGTCCTTTTTTTCTGACAGGTCGTTTTATCTCAATTTCGACTTTCAAACGTTCCTACAATGCTCTGTAATATTCACTATTAACCGTTTTACCCGTTTCCAAAGTAATAAATGAACAATTTTGCTTTCGCATCCCGAAATACAGAGGTTTTAATCTTGCCCGCCGATGTTTGATTCGTCGGACGCTTTGGCCGGATTTCATCAGTCGCAGAGATGGGTAGTCTGTTCGCAAACGGTTTAAAACAACTAGTTCTTCTAGAAGAATGAGTAAACAAGAAATATGGCGAAAGTTACATACATTCGCATTCTTTGAAAAATGCACAAAAGCGAATGATTATTAAAGACTGTCCCATAAAGCAACCAAAAATCGATGCCATTTCGCAGTTTCAGAATCTGTCAATTTTTATGGCTACGTTCTGTTGTTTACACTCTTCTCTAACCACTTGTGCAGTTGTTTATTCGTTTTCATTAGTTTGTTTCGAAATGCGTGGACTTTCAGCAGAATACCGTCGAAAAATTGTGTACAAATGGTGCACAGAACGCGGACTGTCACTGAGAAAGATAGCAAAAATGGAAGGAGTAAGTGAAAAAGCCGTGCGAAATGCAATCAGGAAGTTCGGTGAGGATAACACCTTTGAGGATAAACCGAAAACGGGTCGAAAAAAAGATTCTTCTAACCCTCAGTTGGATAAACGTATACTGAAGGCGTTCGAGCAAAAGAAGGAGGTTTGAGTTCGGGATGTGGCCAAAAAAGTGGGCACTTCGAAGTCAAATATTCTTCGTGCTAAAGAACGTTTGAATCTTCGAACCTATAAGTAGCAGAAACAACCATAACGTATACCGAAACAAGAAGCATCGATCAGACCGAGGGTTCGAAAGCTGTACAATACGATTCTTGCTGGAAATTTGAACTGCATAATCATGGACGACGAAACTTACGTGAAACTCGATTACAAATCCTTGCCGGGATCACCATATTATACGGTGCAAGAAGGGCAAGTGTTAAACCAGTCCGAGACATCGATTGAAGTCGAAAAATTTAGTAAGAAAGCTATGGTCTGGTAAGCAATTTGTAGCTGCGGTAAGATTTCGAAACCCTTCATCACCACTGTTTCAATGAACAGCGAAATATACATCAAGGAATGTTTACAAAAACGACTTCTAGCCATGATTCGAAGCCACAAGGATCCTGTTGTCTTCTGGCCAGATCTTGCTTCTTGCCACTACTCGAAATCAACACTAGAATGGTATACTACCCAAAATGTCACTTTCGTCTGTACGGAATTTAATGAGGAACGTTCGCAAGAAGGTGCGCCAGCTAATCTACAATGGCTAAGTAGCAAACGTTGAAAATAATATCCTGTTGTTGTAGTCTTATATTATCAGTATATCGAATAAAATTTGAATATCTAACACTTGTGAATTATTTACAGCGAAATCAAAGTGCGTCCATACTTTCTGGGACAGTCTTTAGTACAATTATATGTCAAAAAGTATTCTTATACAGAACTAATTCTTTCTTTCAAGTTCTGAGCGATTCTTCAAAAGGTTGACTGTCGATTTAACTCAAGCGTATAAAGATGGATCCATGTTTCATCCATTGTAACGTATCGACGCGTTAATTCCGATACATTACGCTTAATCATGGCTCAACAATCTTGTGAACCAGCGATACGCAGTTGTTTTTGATTGGCAGTGAGATAACTACGCGACCGACTCTTCAAACATTTTTTTTCTTATACTAGTGTTCATACAAAATTCTGAGTGCACATTTTTTTAATAGCTTCACGATGTCGGCTATCTTCTTCAGCAACTTAACTTTTTGATTTTACATAACGAAGAAATACACTTTTGAGACGATTTCAGGAACAACAGTCTCATTTGAACGACCCGAGCTGGGTGCATCGTCGGTTAATAAGCTTCGATATGCTTTGAATAGAACTCAAAGTGTGCTTTTGGAGGCATGTTTTTGCTAGCAGAGTTTTATTTATTATTCATTAAAACACAATGTTCATTAGCATAGAAAAAAATAAGCATTTTTCTCTTCATCGTCTTTAATTTTTCAAAAGTAGAGTCACAGAAAGCACAATAATTAACACATTAACGAACCGAATGTCATGGAATTTTGAGAGATGACTTCTGGAGGATATTGAACGCTAGAATAGTGCCATCTGTTGGTCAGACCGGGAACTTATTGATCGATTTGTATATTTTACCAGTAGATAAGACGAAGTAAAAATTCCTTCAAATAAAACAAATTGTTATTAGCATGACAACCACACTAGCTCAAATGCAAACTTTCAAATGTTAGAAACTCTTGATAATAAGAGAAGGAATGAGGATAAATTCCTTTTCAGTTCGATTGTTTTTGTTCTCAATTTGCGATTGATTTATTCAAAAAAATCGTAGAGTCGTAGCACTAGTCATGGAATGGTTCTATGCGCTATGAATCGACTGCGAAATCTGTTGAAACAGAACGTCGAATTCCTCAAAAGAAATGTTATACCAAGGCTTTGCTTGTCGTTTGAGAGTTATGTGTTTATTTTACGAAAATAGTTAATTAGAAGGTCGATAATTTCGAATAGAACCAAAAAAAATTGTTTTTATATCTTTACCTAGTCAAGTTGAAAGAATAATTTTTTCAAACACCTTATTATGGTAATTTAAAAGTATATATCGACATAGTTCCGAGGCGTTGCTCTAACGTTTCGATCAACGGCAAATCCAACTCGGAAGTGGAAATTCACTGCAGCTCAGTAAACACAACGACTGTAAAGAAATAACCAACCTAGGCACATCTGGATGCCGCTGTGTAACGCGGCAGAAAATGCAAATTGTGCAGCGTTGCCTGGCAGCCAATCTGCGGTGCATCATTTGCATTTCAACCGATCAGCAGCCATCCGGTAGTGAGAATGTGCATTGTTACCGGACTGTTATCGGTGCACCTTGGCCGAACCCTAGTAGCGAGTCTCTATAATTAGAGAATCAAAACGAAACGAAACGGTGGCTTTGGTTTGGCAGTTTTAGGGGCTGGAGTTATGCTGATTTGTTTTCGATCCTCGATCATAACATATCGGACCTTATCGGATTATCAACGCTTTGAGGGCAAATTATTGGTTTGGGTGAAGGTACATTTGTTTTGTGTTTGAGTGGTAGATGCAAATTAGGGGGCTGGGATAATGTACCTTTTTGTTTTTTTGATGGTGGACAGGTGAAACCGTTGCCACTAATTCCTGGCTTTATTTCGGCACTTCCACGAATCAGCATACGTATGTTTATATTTAAAGATTTTTTTGTGTGTCTCTAAAACAAGACTCTATCCAGGTGGTATGCGTGACCAGCTGTGACCCGAACAGTAGTGAAACCGATCAACGCGACTCCCGGTTTTTTAATACCATTTCGAAGCTGACGGTTAAGATCATAAAAAATCTTTCTGCTCCCGGAGAAGCAAACCCCCGCGCAACAATTACTAGAAAATTGTTCAGGTCAACCGGGTGCGATCACCGGAACGCAGCATTTCTCCGAACAACGTGACCGTAATTATATTCCTCGAAAAGCGAAACCCACGCCCGGTCGAAAACTGTAGGTATTTTCAATTCTTTCAAATATCCTAAAATTGAATATCGTCGTCATCTTCGTTGTCGTGATCCCATGTCAATACTTCGACGTCGGTCACGGTCTTGACGGGCAGCTGATTTTGGGCCGTTCTCCGGTGGTAATTACAGACTAGACTGCCGAGAACCGAGTGGATCTATTCATTGCTACCCGTCAACTGACAGTTTAACCGTTCGGCTGCGGGATTCGTAGCGATCGCGTGATCCCGTTCGAAGATTCCACCACAGTTTTGGAACATTTACCGAATTGGATGACCAAATGCCCGTGGGGCCGGAAATGGACGGTTTCGGTTACGGCCTGTACGCGCTGAACGCAAACGGAAACTGCTTAATCACATAGCCGATGCTGGCCTGTGGGGTCCATGAATGGAAGCGCAATCTTGGTGAATGAATTCGTAATTACTGGAATTCGATAGCACAGTACAAAGCCAGCGCATCAATGTCGTGAATCAGCAGGTGACCGCTGGTTGCAGACCTGTCGACGCGAATAGTTCAACGTTCGATGCAACGGTCGGTGAGTTTTTAATCTGTTCTAATGACCTATCATTAGGCAATCAGATCGACTATAGGGGCGAATGGGAAGGTGAAATTGCCATGTTTGCGCTGAAATGCCAGTGATTTTGCTGGAATTGAATTCAATTTTTATTTGCTGGAACTAATTAATGCAACTAAAGTTGGTAGCAGTAATTTGATAATGTACAAAATTTTTTACACACTCAGTGAAAAATTTCCGGGAAATGCTTATGGAAATTCGTTCAATATATTGTATATGAATTTTCAGTGTTGCACAAAAGTAAGCGCCACTACTGTTATCTTTCAGACCGACGCACAGTGGTCGGAAACTGAAAAAATGACGGTCAAAAGTCTGTACTGGCTTTCATTGACGTTCAAGAGCTAAGGGGTCTTAACAAAAGTTTCTGTGGACTAGTGGACTAGTGGACTAGTGGACTAGTGGACTAGTGGACTAGTGGACTAGTGGACTAGTGGACTAGTGGACTAGTGGACTAGTGGACTAGTGGACTAGTGGACTAGTGGACTAGTGGACTAGTGGACTAGTGGACTAGTGGACTAGTGGACTAGTGGACTAGTGGACTAGTGGACTAGTGGACTAGTGGACTAGTGGACTAGTGGACTAGTGGACTAGTGGACTAGTGGACTAGTGGACTAGTGGACTAGTGGACTAGTGGACTAGTGGACTAGTGGACTAGTGGACTAGTGGACTAGTGGACTAGTGGACTAGTGGACTAGTGGACTAGTGGACTAGTGGACTAGTGGACTAGTGGACTAGTGGACTAGTGGACTAGTGGACTAGTGGACTAGTGGACTAGTGGACTAGTGGACTAGTGGACTAGTGGACTAGTGGACTAGTGGACTAGTGGACTAGTGGACTAGTGGACTAGTGGACTAGTGAACTAGTGAACTAGTGGACTAGTGGACTAGTGGACTTGTGGACTTGTGGACTTGTGGACTTGTGGACTTGTGGATTTGTGGATTTGTGGACTTGTGGACTTGTGGACTTTATGGACTTGTGGACTTGTGGACTTGTGGACTTGTGGACTTGTGGACTTGTGGACTTGTGGACTTGTGGACTTGTGGACTTGTGGACTTGTGGACTTGTGGACTTGTGGACTTGTGGACTTGTGGACTTGTGGACTTGTGGACTTGTGGACTTGTGGACTTGTGGACTTGTGGACTTGTGGACTTGTGGACTTGTGGACTTGTGGACTTGTGGACTTGTGGACTTTATGGAATTGTGGACTTTTGGAATTGTGGACTTGTAGACTTGTAGACTTGTGGACTTGTGGACTAGTGGACTAGTGGACTTGTGGACTTGTGGACTTGTGGACTAGTGGACTAGTGGACTTGTGGACTTGTGGACTTGTGGACTTGTGGACTTGTGGACTTGTGGACTTGTGGACTTGTGGACTTGTGGACTTGTGGACTAGTGGACTAGTGGACTTGTGGACTTGTGGACTTGTGGACTTGTGGACTTGTGGACTTGTGGACTTGTGGACTTGTGGACTTGTGGACTTGTGGACTTGTGGACTTGTGGACTTGTGGACTTGTGGACTTGTGGACTTGTGGACTTGTGGACTTTATGGAATTGTGGACTTTTGGAATTGTGGACTTGTAGACTTGTAGACTTGTGGACTTGTGGACTAGTGGACTAGTGGACTTGTGGACTTGTGGACTTGTGGACTTGTGGACTTGTGGACTTGTGGACTTGTGGACTTGTGGACTTGTGGACTTGTGGACTTGTGGACTTGTGGACTTGTGGATTTGTGGACTTGTGGACTTGTGGACTTGTGGACTTTATGGACTTGTGGACTTGTGGACTTGTGGACTTGTGGACTTGTGGACTTGTGGACTTGTGGACTTGTGGACTTGTGGACTTGTGGACTTGTGGACTTGTGGACTTGTGGACTTGTGGACTTGTGGACTTGTGGACTTGTGGACTTGTGGACTTGTGGACTTGTGGACTTGTGGACTTGTGGACTTGTGGACTTGTGGACTTGTGGACTTGTGGACTTGTGGACTTGTGGACTTGTGGACTTGTGGACTTTATGGACTTGTGGACTTGTGGACTTGTGGACTTGTGGACTTGTGGACTTGTGGACTTGTGGACTTGTGGACTTGTGGACTTGTGGACTTGTGGACTTGTGGACTTGTGGACTTGTGGACTTGTGGACTTGTGGACTTTATGGAATTGTGGACTTTTGGAATTGTGGACTTGTAGACTTGTAGACTTGTGGACTTGTGGACTAGTGGACTAGTGGACTTGTGGACTTGTGGACTTGTGGACTAGTGGACTAGTGGACTTGTGGACTTGTGGACTTGTGGACTTGTGGACTTGTGGACTTGTGGACTTGTGGACTTGTGGACTTGTGGACTTGTGGACTTGTGGACTTGTGGACTTGTGGACTTGTGGACTTGTGGACTTGTGGACTAGTGGACTAGTGGACTTGTGGACTTGTAGACTTGTAGACTTGTGGACTTGTGGACTAGTGGACTAGTGGACTTGTGGACTTGTGGACTTGTGGACTTGTGGACTTGTGGACTTGTGGACTTGTGGACTTGTGGACTTGTGGACTTGTGGACTTGTGGACTTGTGGACTTGTGGATTTGTGGACTTGTGGACTTGTGGACTTGTGGACTTTATGGACTTGTGGACTTGTGGACTTGTGGACTTGTGGACTTGTGGACTTGTGGACTTGTGGACTTGTGGACTTGTGGACTTGTGGACTTGTGGACTTGTGGACTTGTGGACTTGTGGACTTGTGGACTTGTGGACTTGTGGACTTGTGGACTTGTGGACTTGTGGACTTGTGGACTTGTGGACTTGTGGACTTGTGGACTTGTGGACTTTATGGACTTGTGGACTTGTGGACTTGTGGACTTGTGGACTTGTGGACTTGTGGACTTGTGGACTTGTGGACTTGTGGACTTGTGGACTTGTGGACTTGTGGACTTGTGGACTTGTGGACTTGTGGACTTGTGGACTTGTGGACTTGTGGATTTGTGGACTTGTGGACTTGTGGACTTGTGGACTTGTGGACTTGTGGACTTGTGGACTTGTGGACTTGTGGACTTGTGGACTTGTGGACTTTATGGAATTGTGGACTTGTGGAATTGTGGACTTGTAGACTTGTAGACTTGTGGACTTGTGGACTAGTGGACTAGTGGACTAGTGGACTTGTGGACTTGTGGACTTGTGGACTTGTGGACTTGTGGACTTGTGGACTTGTGGATTTGTGGACTTGTGGACTTGTGGACTTTATGGACTTGTGGACTTGTGGACTTGTGGACTTGTGGACTTGTGGACTTGTGGACTTGTGGACTTGTGGACTTGTGGACTTGTGGACTTGTGGACTTGTGGACTTGTGGACTTGTGGACTTGTGGACTTGTGGACTTGTGGACTTGTGGACTTGTGGACTTGTGGACTTGTGGACTTGTGGACTTGTGGACTTGTGGACTTGTGGACTTGTGGACTTGTGGACTTTATGGAATTGTGGACTTTTGGAATTGTGGACTTGTAGACTTGTAGACTTGTGGACTTGTGGACTAGTGGACTAGTGGACTTGTGGACTTGTGGACTTGTGGACTAGTGGACTAGTGGACTTGTGGACTTGTGGACTTGTGGACTTGTGGACTTGTGGACTTGTGGACTTGTGGACTTGTGGACTTGTGGACTTGTGGACTTGTGGACTTGTGGACTTGTGGACTTGTGGACTTGTGGACTTGTGGACTTGTGGACTTGTGGACTTGTGGACTTGTGGACTTGTGGACTTGTGGACTTGTGGATTTGTGGACTTGTGGACTTGTGGACTTGTGGACTTGTGGACTTGTGGACTTGTTGACTTGTGGACTTGTGGACTTGTGGACTTGTGGACTTGTGGACTTGTGGACTTGTGGACTTGTGGACTTGTGGACTTGTGGACTTGTGGACTTGTGGACTAGTGGACTAGTGGACTAGTGGACTAGTGGACTAGTGGACTAGTGGACTAGTGGACTAGTGGACTAGTGGACTAGTGGACTAGTGGACTAGTGGACTAGTGGACTAGTGGACTAGTGGACTAGTGGACTAGTGGACTAGTGGACTAGTGGACTAGTGGACTAGTGGACTAGTGGACTTGTGGACTTGTGGACTTGTGGACTTGTGGACTTGTGGACTTGTGGACTTGTGGACTTGTGGACTTGTGGACTTGTGGACTTGTGGACTTGTGGACTTGTGGACTTGTGGACTAGTGGACTAGTGGACTTGTGGACTTGTAGACTTGTAGACTTGTGGACTTGTGGACTAGTGGACTAGTGGACTTGTGGACTTGTGGACTTGTGGACTTTATGGAATTGTGGACTTGTGGAATTGTGGACTTGTAGACTTGTAGACTTGTGGACTAGTGGACTAGTGGACTTGTGGACTTGTGGACTTGTGGACTTGTGGACTTGTGGACTTGTGGACTTGTGGATTTGTGGACTTGTGGACTTGTGGACTTTATGGACTTGTGGACTTGTGGACTTGTGGACTTGTGGACTTGTGGACTTGTGGACTTGTGGACTTGTGGACTTGTGGACTTGTGGACTTGTGGACTTGTGGACTTGTGGACTTGTGGACTTGTGGACTTGTGGACTTGTGGACTTGTGGACTTGTGGACTTGTGGACTTGTGGACTTGTGGACTTGTGGACTTGTGGACTTGTGGACTTGTGGACTTGTGGACTTGTGGACTTGTGGACTTGTGGACTTGTGGACTTGTGGACTTGTGGACTTGTGGACTTGTGGACTTGTGGACTTGTGGACTTGTTGACTTGTGGACTTGTGGACTTGTGGACTTGTGGACTTGTGGACTTGTGGACTTGTGGACTTGTGGACTTGTGGACTTGTGGACTTGTGGACTTGTGGACTTGTGGACTTGTGGACTAGTGGACTAGTGGACTTGTGGACTTGTAGACTTGTAGACTTGTGGACTTGTGGACTAGTGGACTAGTGGACTTGTGGACTTGTGGACTTGTGGACTTGTGGACTTGTGGACTTGTGGACTTGTGGACTTGTGGACTTGTGGACTTGTGGACTTGTGGACTTGTGGACTTGTGGATTTGTGGACTTGTGGACTTGTGGACTTGTGGACTTTATGGACTTGTGGACTTGTGGACTTGTGGACTTGTGGACTTGTGGACTTGTGGACTTGTGGACTTGTGGACTTGTGGACTTGTGGACTTGTGGACTTGTGGACTTGTGGACTTGTGGACTTGTGGACTTGTGGACTTGTGGACTTGTGGACTTGTGGACTTGTGGACTTGTGGACTTGTGGACTTGTGGACTTGTGGACTTTATGGACTTGTGGACTTGTGGACTTGTGGACTTGTGGACTTGTGGACTTGTGGACTTGTGGACTTGTGGACTTGTGGACTTGTGGACTTGTGGACTTGTGGACTTGTGGACTTGTGGACTTGTGGACTTGTGGACTTGTGGATTTGTGGACTTGTGGACTTGTGGACTTGTGGACTTGTGGACTTGTGGACTTGTGGACTTGTGGACTTGTGGACTTGTGGACTTGTGGACTTGTGGACTTTATGGAATTGTGGACTTGTGGAATTGTGGACTTGTGGACTTGTGGACTTGTGGACTTGTGGACTAGTGGACTAGTGGACTTGTGGACTTGTGGACTTGTGGACTTGTGGACTTGTGGACTTGTGGACTTGTGGACTTGTGGATTTGTGGACTTGTGGACTTGTGGACTTTATGGACTTGTGGACTTGTGGACTTGTGGACTTGTGGACTTGTGGACTTGTGGACTTGTGGACTTGTGGACTTGTGGACTTGTGGACTTGTGGACTTGTGGACTTGTGGACTTGTGGACTTGTGGACTTGTGGACTTGTGGACTTGTGGACTTGTGGACTTGTGGACTTGTGGACTTGTGGACTTGTGGACTTGTGGACTTGTGGACTTGTGGACTTGTGGACTTGTGGACTTGTGGACTTGTGGACTTGTGGACTTTATGGAATTGTGGACTTTTGGAATTGTGGACTTGTAGACTTGTAGACTTGTGGACTTGTGGACTAGTGGACTAGTGGACTTGTGGACTTGTGGACTTGTGGACTAGTGGACTAGTGGACTTGTGGACTTGTGGACTTGTGGACTTGTGGACTTGTGGACTTGTGGACTTGTGGACTTGTGGACTTGTGGACTTGTGGACTTGTGGACTTGTGGACTTGTGGACTTGTGGACTTGTGGACTTGTGGACTTGTGGACTTGTGGACTTGTGGACTTGTGGACTTGTGGACTTGTGGACTTGTGGACTTGTGGATTTGTGGACTTGTGGACTTGTGGACTTGTGGACTTGTGGACTTGTGGACTTGTTGACTTGTGGACTTGTGGACTTGTGGACTTGTGGACTTGTGGACTTGTGGACTTGTGGACTTGTGGACTTGTGGACTTGTGGACTTGTGGACTTGTGGACTAGTGGACTAGTGGACTAGTGGACTAGTGGACTAGTGGACTAGTGGACTAGTGGACTAGTGGACTAGTGGACTAGTGGACTAGTGGACTAGTGGACTAGTGGACTAGTGGACTAGTGGACTAGTGGACTAGTGGACTAGTGGACTAGTGGACTAGTGGACTAGTGGACTAGTGGACTTGTGAACTTGTGGAATTGTGGAATTGTGGACTTGTTGACTTGTGGACTTGTGAAGTTGTGGACTTGTGGAGTTGTGGACTTGTGGAGTTGTGGACTTGTGGACTAGTGGACTTGTGGAATTGTGGACTAGTGGACTAGTGGACTAGTGGACTTGTGGACTTGTGGACTTGTGGACTTGTGGACTTGTGGACTTGTGGACTTGTGGACTTGTGGATTTGTGGACTTGTGGACTTGTGGATTTGTGGACTTTATGGACTTGTGGACTTGTGGACTTGTGGACTTGTGGACTTGTGGACTTGTAGACTTGTGGACTTGTGGACTTGTGGACTTGTGGACTTGTGGACTTGTGGACTTGTGGACTTGTGGACTTGTGGACTTGTGGACTTGTGGACTTGTGGACTTGTGGACTTGTGGACTTGTGGACTTGTGGACTTGTGGACTTGTGGACTTGTGGACTTGTGGACTTGTGGACTTGTGGACTTGTGGACTTGTGGACTTGTGGACTTTATGGACTTTATGGACTTGTGGACTTGTGGACTTGTGGACTTGTGGACTTGTGGACTTGTGGACTTGTGGACTTGTGGACTTGTGGACTTGTGGACTTGTGGACTTGTGGACTTGTGGACTTGTGGACTTGTGGACTTGTGGACTTGTGGACTTGTGGACTTGTGGACTTGTGGACTTGTGGACTTGTGGACTTGTGGACTTGTGGACTTGTGGACTTGTGGACTTGTGGACTTGTGGACTTGTGGACTTGTGGACTTGTGGACTTGTGGACTTGTGGACTTGTGGACTTGTGGACTTTATGGAATTGTGGACTTGTGGAATTGTGGACTTGTAGACTTGTAGACTTGTGGACTTGTGGACTAGTGGACTAGTGGACTTGTGGACTTGTGGACTTGTGGACTTGTGGACTTGTGGATTTGTGGACTTGTGGACTTGTGGACTTTATGGACTTGTGGACTTGTGGACTTGTGGACTTGTGGACTTGTGGACTTGTGGACTTGTGGACTTGTGGACTTGTGGACTTGTGGACTTGTGGACTTGTGGACTTGTGGACTTGTGGACTTGTGGACTTGTGGACTTGTGGACTTGTGGACTTGTGGACTTGTGGACTTGTGGACTTGTGGACTTGTGGACTTTATGGAATTGTGGACTTTTGGAATTGTGGACTTGTAGACTTGTAGACTTGTGGACTTGTGGACTAGTGGACTAGTGGACTAGTGGACTTGTGGACTTGTGGACTTGTGGACTAGTGGACTAGTGGACTAGTGGACTAGTGGACTTGTGGACTTGTGGACTTGTGGACTTGTGGACTTGTGGACTTGTGGACTTGTGGACTTGTGGACTTGTGGACTTGTGGACTTGTGGACTTGTGGACTTGTGGACTTGTGGACTTGTGGACTTGTGGACTTGTGGACTTTATGGACTTGTGGACTTGTGGACTTGTGGACTTGTGGACTTGTGGACTTGTGGACTTGTGGACTTGTGGACTTGTGGACTTGTGGACTTGTGGACTTGTGGACTTGTGGATTTGTGGACTTGTGGACTTGTGGACTTGTGGACTTGTGGACTTGTGGACTTGTTGACTTGTGGACTTGTGGACTTGTGGACTTGTGGACTTGTGGACTTGTGGACTTGTGGACTTGTGGACTTGTGGACTTGTGGACTTGTGGACTTGTGGACTTGTGGACTTGTGGACTTGTGGACTTGTGGACTTGTGGACTTGTGGACTCGCGACTTTGAAATTTGAAATTTGATATTTGAATTCGGAATTTTGATTTTAGACTGTAGATCTGTAACTTGCGACTTCAAACTTTCCATTTTTGGTTTTATACTTTGAACTTTTCACTTGTGACGTGACTGGAGACTTGTGCCTTGTAACGCGAGACTTGTGAAATTTTACTTTGGTATTTGGGTTTTTTAGAACTTTGGCTTGTGACTTTGGACTTCTCGCTTTTAACATAACTTAGCCAAATCCAGAATGACGAATTCTTCAAGCGCCCGAAAAAAAATCTGCTCTCATTCGTCAGGCAGTGTTCCCAAAATCATTCAAATTAAATCGAAATTTTATGAAAACTACAGTATGGGTTACTTTCCTAAAACTAGATCGCTAAATCTGTACCTCTTCTTACACTGAGTAAATTCAGCTCTCCGCTGGTGAAGAATGTAACACTCTGAAAAAATCTTTTCTGTTGAATTCAATTCGCGAATGACTGTTGGCACGTTGGAAGAATTTCCATAAATCCATCTGTTCCAGAAAGAAAATAGAAGTTTATTTCGGCTAATGCTGTCTCTACTAGGGGACATTGATTAGCATTTTTTTTCGGCAAATTTATTATCATTCAAAAGTGGAAGTAAACAGTTTAGTGCCAAGCGGTCCGAATACGGAAATAGTAAAATACGGCTTTCGACTGAACCAGGCGTTCCAGGCGCAAGAGCTATGTCCGTGCTACTGAAATCACCCACATGCATACTCATAGAAGCATCCTCGAAGCTCAGGCAAATTACCGGTCGCCAGAATGTGACTTCCATCACGCGAACCCAGCGAATTTCCATTTTTATTTTCCTTGCTACTCAAAACAGAGGTGTAGTTATTTATGAACACTTTCACACATACCCTCGGATCACGGTGGATATTTTTTCTTCTTCTCACTTTCCACGAACTCTTCCAATTTCTGCCTGTCTGACGGTAATTAACCCGACTAATGATGGGTCATTACCGAAAAGATAATCTACTGCCGGGATGAAATGGTTACACCAGCGTAAAATATGCAAATCGAAGTCGGCAGCTATCTCTCCGCTCGAAATCTAATCGTTTCATTCCCATCCGATAGATATTGAAAAACTTTCCCGGAGACGTGTGAAGTAAAATTACTGTCCGTTCCGTGAACAGAACAGGGGTACGTGATATAGCTATTTTTCACCGCAATTAAACACGGTCTGCGTCCGGCGTCCTTCCGAACGTTGGCACAAATTTATGCAGATATAAATATTTACGTGCAACATTAATTTCCTAAATTAAACATAAACACTCATTTTATTTGCCTTTTGACTGAGCTGTGGGCTTTGCCCTTTCACAAATATACATCCAATTGAAGGCGGCGAAGAGGAGGGACTTTGTTGGTTGAGTGTAAATTGTAAAACATGCACATCTTTTGTAAGCTTGGTTTCAACGGCGCAGCTACGTCAACCGACTGCATGAATGGAACTCGACAGCTATCGGTCGTCGAACGAATGGAAGTGGAGAAACAATACACAAAACACACGACCGGACAAATGTTGAATGAAAAGTGCATCGGCCCGAACGAGACGGGATGCAGTAGCCATGGCGGGGAGGCAGGGCACAATGTCCAATGTTTTATTCATTTCTATATGTCGCTGTACGTTGGTCGATCAAGGGTGCAACTGCAGGCCGTCCGTCCAGAAGCGGGTTGGAAATTATATGCCTCCCGATCGGTCTGGCAATAGAAGACCTTCGTGCCAGGCCAGGGTCGAAGAAATATGAGCAAAATTTACACTCAATAACATGCTGCATCGGTATTAATATTAATTGTGTTGTGTTAGAAAATATTTGTTTTGAATTTTTATTTGTGTGGTTTGTGGTTTTCGGGGGCCTTTTCCACACCACGGCGTAGTGTGAAATTTGATGAAATAGTTCTTAAATTGTTTTTAACAGTTGAGGTGTTTTCTCGTAGTTCCGCTGAAGCAAACGTTCTGAACCAGTGAACCAGTGTTTGACTTTAGACTTTGTACCATAGACTTTAGACTTTTGACTATGGATTTTTCACTTGTTACTTCGGACTTAGGGGATTTTGACATTTGGAGACAGGAAACATAAGATAGAAAACATAAGACAGAAAACGGAGAACATAATACAGGAAACGGAAGACAGAAGAGAATCGCCGACTCGAACAACAAGCCAATAATCAGAAGCCTAAGACCAGAAACTGGAAGCCGGAAGATTGTTGACAAATAATTGAAGTACTTAGGTGCCTGAAAAATAAGTCTGAGGATTGACGATTTTTGTCTGAGAACTGATGACTGATGGCAGAGGATTAAAATTGATCCAGTGTTGGTGATTGCCGAAAATTTGACAGAAGCTGCTATATTAGGTTTTGCACGATGACGACACAAATGAATTGCCGTTGAATCAAGTTCATGTTTGACAGTTGCCGTGTACTTGTTTTGTTTTGCGACTGCAATTTTAAAATTGAAAAATGACGGAAAAGTGCCTGTTAAAAACGTATTCCACAGTGAAAAGAACTAAAAAGATTGCCCTGTATGTGTTTCCAGCATCAAGGAGCGATATATGTATGAATCTGTTTAGTATGAGGCGACTTATGATTTTTACATTCGAACGATGAACCTCTGATGAACTTTTAAACTGTAAACAAGTTACGCTTTTTTTTTTTTTGAGAACGGCCAATAAGCCATCCATCAACATTTACTTTGAAGTGTAATTTCGAATGACTCGGCACTAGCTGAGAGTAAGTCATAATAGTAAATGGCAGAGAAAAGTTTTCTCTTTCGTCAGGTGTAAAATTTAATACACTATCTTTCATAGCTCGCTTGCAATTTCTTTCAAAACTGGACGTTGACAGGTGGCTTATTGGCCGTTCTCATAAAATACGCGTGAAGTACACGTCGACTGTCAAAAAAAGTTCATTTTGTGAGGTTATGGCATGTTCGTGCAAAACCTAATTGCTATCTACATTTTATACAACATTTTCAATCCGGTAGAAGATGCTACAAGAACTCGAGTCGCTCAATGCATGAACCGTGGGAGAATTTTTCTATATTGCTGCGCTCTACTTCATACTCTGAGTATTTCTCGCCCTTAAAAAAAATCGACATTCTGATAATGATCGTTGCTGTGTGGAATTTCCCAAGAGAGAACCGCAAGTTGATAATTATCGCAGAAAATCGAATCGATGATTCAACTTGATGATTCTCATACTAGGTTGCAATATTTCAAAACCCTTGTGTGAAGCATTCACAGACATTTTCATAGACACAACTTATACAAAGGTTATATGCACATAGTTAGAATAAGCGGCAATAGTCAAATGATTCTATGACAGTTATTAACTGCCTGTATAGAATCGGACCGCGAAACGAGAATAAGCGACCGTTTGTTGCTTCAGAGAGGATCCCCACAGAAGCGTGCTAACCTTTGATTCTCATAAATGTCATCGAGAGAAATTCGCTCTCGCACTGGTGTCGATTCTATGTTAAATGAGCCATGCCGGGTTTTTGTTGTTGCGATGATATCTGTCTCTCTTTGATGGCACTGATTCAATCGTGTGAAGAGTTGCCAGTGAGCATTCTTTGATACGATAAAAGCCATCCTTGAATCGATCAATTAAAAATTTATACTTCTCATTGTGAGTTCGAAAGTAGTTTGACAAGGATACAATTCAGATTTGACATTTGTTCGAACTTCAGTTGATGAGTGTCCGATAACGGCCTCGTGTTGATTCGTTATTAGTCTAACAATGGATTGAAGTCAGTCTAGTGTTGCATATGATTCACCATATTACCGTAGATAATTTTGCTAGTGAACAGTGTCAACTGTCTAGGTTTACGTCGATAGAGTCGAAAGAATGGGCCGTGTGGACCGAGTGTATATGGTAGACAGCAAAATAGCGATAAAGTTTAAAATGTTGTAGCAATTACCGCTATTGAACTTTGAACTGAAATTTTAAAATCGTCAAATTTTTTTCGACAGTCACAAATCGACGCAAAAAGTCAACCCGATTCCGCATCAACGTGGCCAAACACAATTGCATTCGGTAGAATAACGTTTTCATCGAAATGGCTTTCGCCTTAACGGCTTTCGACCAAATGACACTGGTCCGTCAACAGAGTCGACCGTCAACTGGTATCATCAAGTTGTTGAATACGTAACCCTGTTTTCTAAACGCCATTTAAAAACAACCTTTCGCAAACAATAATCACCATCGTAGGTGGTTTGATTTTTGCGTCCTCGGTTTTGCAATGCATTGTGTACATTTTATTTCATTTTATGGGGCTCTGAGTTGGTACAAACAGGTCAGCCTCGTATTTTCGACGGTTGTGTACAATTTTCAAACAAATCACCCAAGGGAGAAACGTTTTGTTGCTTCACTGGGGGCAGCCGAGTAAGCGAAAAACCGTCGTACAATTGAGTTATGTAGCCGCAAAATCGATTAAAATCTGTGCTGAAATACAGCAGACAGGAAACGCCACGTAATCAAATCTGTCACGGGAATGCAGTTGAAACGTTTTCGCTTGCCGTGGCCCTCCATATCTGTAATGTTAATGCTGATGAAGGTGTAAAACAGCGATGCTGTCTGCATACAATTAAGATTATCGGTTGAATGTTCTGTGCGCATAAATTTGTGGCACATTGCAGTACCGTGCGTTTTACTGGCAACTGCGGATTTCCTCTGTCATTTCGCGATGCGCACCGATCAGTGATTCCAACACGGGCTTAGGTAATTTCGTCAATGTTTTACGAGTTCCCAAGATGTTAGACTGAACATTTCATTTCCGTTTGTTAACAGGGCGGTAAAACTAAATTGCCTCTCAATATGCGACATCCGTTTTAGGTTTAGATTTCTTTAATTTGCGTGTATTTCCTGGTGACCGATAGGCAATGAATATACTATTCTAGGTAACATTGTTAGTAGCCGCTACCCATCAAAAAGGAAAAATTAGGACAGACTCACAAAAAGCTTAAGCTCAAATTTTTTTTTCAAAAAATACAAAATATTGCTAGGGATTTGAACCTGTGATTAGTAAAGCGGTTTTTTGTGATCACTGTTATCCAAGGTAGTTATGCAAAACGATATTTGCAAATCAGCGAGGTGCACGTGGATGACATTGAAAACAAAGCGTCAAATTTGACTAGTTTTTTAGTTCGAAACTTCCTTCCACGCACGAACTATTTTGTTTGACAAGCGCTGTGTTCCCGTGGGCGGCAATCTAAAGGTTTTCGAACCGGTACCACCAACGGAGATATTTATCGACAAGAGCGTCTCAAAAATTGCTTTTTATTTTGGAATTACAGAAAAGAAACATCTAGCTTACCAAGCTTGTCATTAATTAAGATCACAGCCGGTTTCTACGGAGTTTGCTATTGTTGCAAAATTCGTAATTTATCAAACTGTTTAAGCTTCTTCCGATTGAGTCATGCTGGACAAGTTGTAAAAGGCATTCTTAAGAAACTTGGCAATGAAACGATTTCGGACTTTCAGTCTAATTAGCTATCGGCTGATCGATTAAGAAGTGTATCGATAAGTAGTTAGCAACATTCAAAAAGTCATTACTCTGAAATGGCTTAATTTTTTGCAGCGTGTTTTGCGGTGACATGTTTGTTTACATGTCAATAACAGCTGCGCAATCGATTGGTTTCGGTACGGTTTATCGTTTCAATGATGAGTCGAATTGATCCGGAAACGCGAAAGAAAATTCTGCACACTTGGTGCTCAGAAAGTGGTGTCACGTACAACGAAATTGCAAAACGGGTGAAAGTGCACCACACCAGTGTCAAAAATATTATCGAGAAGTCCAGTAAGACCCTTTCCATGACGAATTTGCCCCGATCCGGTAGGAAAACGGGTCCCAGCCAGCCCGGCCGGGACTTAAAAGTGGTTGAGTATACATCAGGATCATCGCTTTTTATTTTGGAATTACAGAAAAAAACGTGATTAATCCACCTAGCAGTGAGATGATACCTTTTTTTTATCATTTCGCATGTGTTTTTTGCATGAATATTCTTCGGTGTTTAAATTTTCATTACATTATTTTAATGACCGTCGTTTTAAGCGACAATTTGAGATTGTAATCACTCATTACTCTGTAATGTCGAAACTGCAAATACAATCGAATTTAAATCTAGAAGTGTGATAATCGATTAAACATGCCATGATATGTAAGTTACACTTTAGAGTTTACGGTAATTAAAGGTACTTCCAGAGCCGGTATTCAGGAACCAGCATAACCCAAACCGATTCGTATGACGAATAAATTACAGTTTTGAGTACAACTTTGAAGCTTAATTGGATAAAATTCATTAATTTCTGTATGTATGTATGTATGTATGTATAAAACTAATTAATTTTGTATATAAGTTTAATTCAATTTGAATTTTTGTTTCTGAAATTTGATTAGGCTTTTTTGAGAAAACGATTGAGCTTTGAGAAACGATTTTATACTGGAACCTGAATTCTAAAATCGGTATGGCCGAAGTCAGATAAATTCACCTGAATAGCTGTATAGTTTACATTTGTTTCAAAATATTTGAAAATCAGTGAAGACATCTTTGAGAAATCATAGCATGAATTAAATTTTTAGGTGCCTTCTGAATCGACAACTGAATACCACTAAAACTGAAAAAAGTTAATTTTTTTTATCGACTATCCAAATCTGCTAACCCGATAAACCTGATTAATTTATGTGGAATAGACATTTTTATACTAATCACCCTGTATCCCCGAAACCGGAAGTTGGATCTGACTGAAGAGCAAGATGTTTAAAAGAATCTTGAAACTTTTCATTTGCATCTTAGATGATTCTTAGATTTCATTTGAATCTTAGATCGGTTCAGCCATCTACGAGAAGAATGAGTTACACAATTTTGATTTCGTTTCATAAATCATCCTGTAGTTCCGGAACCAGAGGTCGGAACCAAACATAATTCAGGATCTTTGTATGGGAGCATACGAATTTTCGTATGAATCTGAATTTGTAGAAAAGAAATTTTCAGAGAAAATTGAGTGAAATTATTTGTCACACACGCATTTGCTGATCTCGACGAACTGATTCGAATGGTATATGGATGTTATGTTCTTCCAGCATTTGTTGCTGTAAGTAGTTTAAAACAATATAATTAAAAAAAATCTGCCATCATCTGGTTTATATATGTCATATTCGAACGATTATATTGCCAAAAACGAGCCGTGCTAAAATCGGTCCGAGGCAAATTGTCATGAAAAAGGATGCTGTACACAGTCTTTTTGGTACTTAGAAACAATTGTATGTAACAGAATAGAAAATCGTGTTTTCCGTTGCTCCCAAGCATTGCTTTGTCATACAGCGCTCAAAACTCCTACTGCTGGAATAGGGGGAAAAGTCTTTTACACAAAAAATTCGATATCTCCGTTAAAAATGGACGGATTTTAACAATCTATGGCTTGTTGAATAGGTATTATCGTGCGGAATCTAAGTCTGAAAACATATTCTGTTTTCAAGGTCAATTGTGACAGATACTGTCAAAAAACTGAAAATTTTGACATAAAACTTCGAATAACTCAAAAAGTAAACATCCGATCTCAAAACCATTCAATAGCGTTTTGGGTGACGGGGAGACCTTTCATTTGCGACTAGTTTGATCAAAATCGGTCCAGCCATCTCTGAGATCTCGACCTCTTAGTTGACAACACACATACAGACACACACACATACACACACACACACACACACACAGACATTTGCTCAGTTCGTCGAGCTGAATCGATTGGTATATGTCATTCGGCCCTCCGGGCCTCGGAAAAATTTTCGAAGGTTTGAGCGAATTCTATACCTATTTTTATATATATATAAAAAGGTAAAACATCTAGATTACCAAGCTTGTCATTAATTAAGATCACAACCGGTTTGAACCACTTTGCTATTGTTGCAAAATTCGTAATTTATCAAACTGTTTAAGCTTCTTCCGATTGAGTCATGCTGGACATGTTGTAATAGGCATTCCTAAGAAACTTGGCAATGAAACGCCAACGATTTCAGTCTAATTAGCTATGGGTTGATCGATTACAGATGTTAATATTTTCTTCAAATCACTGTAACTCGAAAAAACTGTTCACTGTACAAATATGGCAATTAAGAATAAGTTTGAGGAAATTGATTGGACACTGAAAGAATATACATTTTCTTGAACTAGAAAACTTACCGAGAAACGAAGCAAACGTTTCATCAATTTTTTTTAATCTGCATTTTAGTTCAATATTGATATCAAAACCAATACTTGACGTGAATGCGATTAGTGCCTTTTCACAAATGAATAAGTTACAACTAAAGCAACTTGAAGAGGTTCATGTTTTGCATGTAAGCAGTCATTTGAACACTAGAATATAATTTCAGAAATCAAAAACAATAAATTTGTTTATTAGTACTAATAGTACTGTTGTTGTGCCGTTTAATTCCACTATGTCACGTCATTACACTCTCATAAAATCACTATTTTCACAGTCACTATTTTCACGAAAATGTATCAAACGTTATAATACAGATACGTATTTCGGAATGTTATTTACATCCTTCTTCAGTGTAGCGGTTTAATAAGTTTTAATGTTTTAATAAACTTATAAAACCACTACACTGAAGAAAGATGTAAATAACATTCCGAAATACGTATCTGTATTATAACGTTTGATACACTTTCGTGAAAATAGTGACTGTGAAAATAGTGACTTTGTGAGAGTGTAATGGCGTGACATAGTAGAATTAAACAGTACAACAACAGTATTATTAGTGAGAATATTCTACTAACAGCTCAAACAGAAATTTGGTGATTATTAGTAATCATTGGAAAATAAAACTCATGTTTTTTTTAAATCCTTAAACTCCTGTTTTCCGAAATCGCTATTTGTCGACTATATCCATTTCAAAATAACACCCATTTCAAAAGGCAGCTTAAATAAATTTTGGGAAAAATGTGCTAAAAGCTTTGAGTGATAAAATGTACATGTCCGGTCAATCAGAGATGTCCATCTCCTCTGTGGGACGAAGAGCAAGCAAAATTTCGGTTATTAAAAACGGATGTGTGTCCTATGCACAAAAATTTGTTAACCCCTAATTGGTTTGTATATACCAAAACACTTTTTCTGTATAGCGTTTCTTATTGAACTGCTAAGGAGCATAACAATTAACCATAAACTAATAATTCAACCTGCTATAACTAAAGGCATATATTTAACAGAATTGAACAAAATTATCAGAGTTCTGCCTACACTGGACATAATCGATTTTCAAAATTTAAAGTCAATATATTAAACAAACACCGTTTTCGATTTAAAAAAATATTCAAGATAGGTAGGGGTGGATGGGGTAAAATGTACCCCCTAAGGAAATATAGCTATATCTTAACTTAAGAGAATAACACGGAAGAGTTTCATGCATGACTATCTTCCGTAATCATTATTTCTCAAAATTACGTACAAATACTCGCTAAATACAAATAAAAAAATAGAAAATACTTGAATTATCTTATTTTCTAAAACCCTTAAAAATTGTCTATTGTAATATATGCGGGGCATTACGCCCGATCGTGGAAAACATTGAAAATAGACGATTATCTGAACATAGAGGCAGGATGATCTTAAACAACGGGTAAACATCCATCAAAACATCGGAATAGACTTTTCGTTGACGAAATATTTGCCAGATGGAAAATTTTTCACTATTTTTCATTAAATTGATAACTTATGGATAATTGTTGTAAGCGAATTCTAGAGCATTTTGCCTCACACAATTCGGGTCGTTTTGCCCCAAAAAATATGAGACGATAAATTTGACGATTTTTCTATAAAATTGCAAATACATCGTCTGGATTAGAACTAATTTTAGAAACCTGAATGATTGGCAAAGAAGTTCACTGGTTACACAATTAAAATCGTCTTCCTCACCCTAGAAAATTACTATGGAACGAAAATCAAAAATTACTTATAACAGAGACTTAATTGTTTTTTTTTTAAGTTTTCCAGATATGATTGAACCATCGCTACCAAAAATTTATAGTAATCTGTTGTTATGGCGGACTTTCAGTTTCATTAAAATTGCAGTGAAAAAAATTGGTAACTTTTGAAAAAAGCAAAAGGTGCATTATACCTCGTTTTACCCCATCTTCCCCTAATTATGCTTCTAGTCCATGTATTGTAAAATAGTAATTGATTTTTTTTTGCCAACTAAAACGTTTCGTGTCCAGTACTGATACCTTTAGCAAATATCGAAAATATCAAATTCTGTTAAAAAGTAAAGCAAAGCCTTGGCGTTCCACAATAAAAAATGGCGACTTCCGGTTTATAGATATTCCGTGAAAACAGTTACAATATGGGTGCTTTCGGAACGGATTTTATGTGTATGTACCAAAACAATTGGCTGTTTGAAGTCGATCTAAAATTCAAAATGGCGACTTCTGGTTGATTGATATTCCTTGAAAACCCTTAAAATAACTATACACTGAAGTCTTTTTTATGCGAATTTACATACCGCATAAAAAAACGCTTAAAAAACCGCATAACTCTGAAACTTCTCATAAAAAAAAACCAAATAACTCTGAAAATTCGCATAAGAAAAGTCGCGTAAAAAACGCATAAAAAAAGACCTCAGTGTATTGTTGGAACGGATTAGATGAGTAGATACCGGCAAACAATGTTTGGGTTCGTTCCGAAATTTAAGTTGGCGACTTTCGGTTTTTTTTTATATTCCTTGGAAATCCTTATAATATGTATAGTTTCTGAAACTTTTTAATGGAAATTATCCAGAAATCGTTTTTATTTATAACAAGGATGGCTTTTATCGTATCAAAGAACGTTCACTAGCCATCAAAGAGAGACGGATATCATCGTAGCAATAAAAACCCGGCATGGCTCATTTAACATAGAATAGACACCAGTGCGAGAGCGAATTTCTCTCGATGACATTTCTGAAAAACAAAGGTTAGCACGCTGCTGTGGGGATCCTCTCTGAAGCAACAAACGGTCGCTTATTCTCGTTTCGCGCTCCAATTCTATACAGGCAGTTGATAATTGCGATAGAATCATTTTACTATTGCCGCTTATTCTAACGATGTGCATATAACCTTTGTATAAATTGTGTCTATGAAAATGTCTGTGAATGCTCCACACAAGGGTTTTGAAATATTGCATCCTAGTATGAGAATCATCAAGTTGAATTATCGATTCGATTTTCTGCGATAATTGTCAACTTGCGATTCTCTCTTGGAAAATTCCACACAGCAACGATCACTATCAGACTGTAAATTTTTTTTAAGGTCGTGAAATACTCAGAGTATGAAGTGGAGCGAAGAAATGTAGCACAATTCTCTCACGGTTCATGCATTGAGAAACTCTAGATCTTCTACCGGATTGACAATGTTGTATACAATATAGATAGCAATATAGCAGCTTCTGTCAAATTTTCGGCAATCACCATCACTGATTTTAAAGCAACTACTTTTTACGAAGTAGGTTAGTAAAAAAGTATACGTTATTTGAGATTTGGTTCCTAAAAATAGATTACGTTTTTTGGGATTTGGTTCGTAAAACGATTCACGTAATAAGAGGTAACGTACAAAAGTGCTCGTAAATGGTATAAAACTTTTTGAAAGTAATTAGTAAAACAAGTTTAGCCCTTTCCAAAAGATAGTCTAGATCAATTTTGGATAAACAATGTACGCACATTAGAATGAGAAAAAAATTTCAGCTCCACCGAACTTTTCATGTTCTTTTTGGGTCACATAAAAACTATGCAAAATTTTAGCTCGATCGATGAAACAATGTTTTCGCGCCCGAGGTTTGAAGTTTGTATGGGATTTAGTATAGAGAAATCTACCTTAATAAAATCGGCTGGAGCTCACCCTATAGACAATAAAAGTTAGTGCGTGTGTAATTTTCGTAGGAAATTTAACGAAGAAGAAAACTGTCGAAGACTGCAGAACAATCCAACATTTGTAAAAAAAGTTATTAAAGGAAAACCGACACAAGGTCCGAATAATTGTTCATTCCTCAAAATTTGCATAAAATCGTGTAAATTTACGTCTTCAGAGATCGACATATATGTGGGTGTCAAAAATTTCACAATTTATAGTAAATCTAACTTATATCCAATGCATATTTTCAAGTTCTAAAACATGTACATTTACCCGTTTGCTTGAAAGGTATGTTTGACATACACTGAGTCTTTTTTATGCGAGTTTACGTACCGCATAAAAAACCGCAAAGCTCTTAAAATTCGCATAAAAAACCGCCTAACTCTGAAAATTCGCATAAAAAACGCATAAAGACTGTCCCAGAAGGTATGGACGCAACCAAAAACCGCTGTCATTTCGCAATGGTTCAAAATCTGTCAAATTTTATGGCTGCGTTATGTTGTTTACACTCTTCTCTAACCACTTGTGCAGTTGTTTATGCATTTTCATTAGTTTGTTTCGAAATGCGTGGACTTTCAGCAGAACAACGTCGAAAAATTGTGTACAAATGGTGCACAGAACGCGGACTGTCACTGAAAAAGATAGCAAAAATGGAATGATTAAGTGAAAAAGCCGTGCGAAATACAATCAGGAAGTTCGGTGACGATAACATCTTTGAGGATAAACCGAAATTTTTTTACCGAATTTTTTACCGAAGGCACATCTTAGGAAACATGTCTCGGCAGCCGAAACTATTCAACAGTTCAAAAAGATTGGAAAAAAGTGTCAAAACTTGTCTCCAAGAAGTCTGTACGGAATTTAATGAAGAACGTTCGCATGAAGGTGCGCCAGCTAGTTTACTTTTGTTGTGCTAAAATGGTTCTCAGATTTACCAATGAAGGAAAAAAACCCTTCTAATAAATTGCAGAACAATTCGACATTTGTAGAAAAAGTTATTGAAAGCAAACCGACACAAGGTCCGTACAATGGCTCATATTTATAATGTATATTTATCCAGAATATATCTAGCACCACTGCTGCTAGAGGTCGTAATAAGGTTTGACTTTCTTTCATTATGCTATAACGGTTGGTCTGAGTTATTTGATGTCTTGGTATTCTACTTAAGTGACAAACCATGTTCCGAAACTTACTGTAAAGACACACAAATGTCATGTAAATTATTTTTTGTTTACCAACATTATCATCGTCCAAATCTTCTAAACTATAAAAGATAGAGAGTTTATGTCTTTAGAAAAGTTATTGGATTTGATTTTATCTAAAACATTGTTCTATTTCTTCAAATTAAAAAGCTAAACTGTTTTGTATCTTTACAGTGAGTTTTGAAACATGACTTGTCCATTTTCCCGTACTAAATGTCACCTAAACTTCAAACCTCGGGCGCCAAAATATAGTTTTATCGATGGAGCTAAAATTTTGCACAGTTTTTGTGGGACCCAGAAGGAATACGAAAAGTTTGGTTCAGCGAGAAAATAGACCATTTCATCTTTGTCCCGTACAACCTTGTCCCACCCCAATGCACATCCAGAAAGTTTCATTCAAATCTGAACGGGTGCTGCCAACTTTTGTTCGATTTGGTGCGTAGTTCGTCTCATCGTGATTAAGTTTAAGATGGGAAATGTACTAAAAGCAACCATAATATTAGTATGCAATTAAACATTCGGAACTTTATATGAATGAATATGTTAACTGTTGTTAAATACTGAAATTCGTGTTTGCCATTTAAGTCAGCATAGAAATTTCCTTAATGTTTATTTTCCAATATTTTTATAGTGTAGTTTTCATGGATTGTTGTAGTTCACCAACATTTATTTCGAAACTGTCAGTTCGTCTCAGTGAACCTGCACGAGGCAAACAATTTTCTCAATTTTTTTCATGCGGCTTGCTGTTTGATGTCAGTGTCACCTGGGAAAGGCACCGCCATCGTACAAATGTTTTCCACTGGAAAACGGCAAAGATTATACCGTATAATTTCGTTTGCATACAATAGCCACAGTATTGCCACAATTATCTGACACAAGTAACCCGGTCGGTCCCGGGGACGAAGGACGGCATTGGGCCGGCCACGATGGATGCATCAATTGTCGTCAAGCATAACGTCAGTAATGATACCCTTCAACGGCGGAAAAGCTTTGAGACCTGCTGTCGGTTTGTGCCTCAATCGATAGCAGTTTCATAGGCACAAATACGGACTCACTGGGTTGATCATTTTCAGCCTCAAATTTCTTACTTGAATCGGGTTTCCCGTCGACAAAAAAGAAAGGTACACGCCTCCCTCTGGATGTAGTCCATTTTGACCGTTACAATTTATCCGAGAGAGTGACACAAAAACAAAAAGCACAATAATTACTAACCGAAGCTGACGATAATTGGCCGTTTTCCCCTCCCACAGCAGCTGCTGTAGGAATCAATTTCGGTCGCAATCGGAACGAATTCCGATACGTTTTCCCCATCAAAGAGTAGTACTTACCTAATAGTTTAGACACCGCACCCTGCTGGGTAAGCATATGTTGTGCCAGGTCATACCCCCGCAGGCCGAACCGGGACAGCTCCAGTAGCCGGTGCTGGGACACCAGTCCGGCGAGGGCGTGGGCATTGGCGGGATTTCCTGCAGCAGCTGCGGCCGCCGCGGCAGCTCCGAACAAATTCGTCGTGGACGGGACGGATCCTGGCGAGGGAAGGTTCGGCGAGAGGCCCACTGGAAAAAAAGGGGAAAGAAAGAATTGGGGTTAGAATTGTTGATGGTTCACTAATTCCGATGACGTTAGAATTATGAGTCCAATCAGAAGCCAATCTTGTTCCGATTGTATTCCACTGTCAAAAGTATTTGAAACTTTCATCGATCCCCAACGATCAACGGGGACGGTCGATTCCACGGAACACAATGTGCTCAGTTCAATAAAACCTACATTAAAATACCATCCCCCAAGAAAAAAAATGAAACCGTCTTCACTCAGTAGGAAGCACGAAAATGGACACCTTTCGGCCCGATCGGCTGCCAAACAATAGAGCTATATATCCTTGTACCTTCGCACGCCTGGGCGTGTAAAAATGTGCAACCTTTTGTGTTTTTTCGCTACTGGTCCCGATTCGAAGCGTTGAACTGCACCGCCGCATCACACAACTGGCCGCGACCAGTGGCGCAGAACTGAACTGTTGCGAACGTCAAAAATTTATTACATTGACCAACAACAGCCCAGACTACTCATTCTCCACTCTCACTCTTTGTTCTCTTGACCTACGGATCGATTTTCTCACTTGCATAGAAGCTCTACGGGGAAAGGATTTATGCTTCCTTTCTATGCCATCCCAGCGAACCAACGGCGGAAGCTTTTCCGCGCGCACTTTGTGTATGTTGCGAACACGGCGCGGTACAAACTGTTATTATGCTAAATAATACAATCAGTCCCAGGTAGTAGCCGTAGCATTAGCAACGCAGTATGCTGATCCAGGCCCATGATCCCATGGGATTATGCACGCGGTTCGGATATTGGCGGAACAAATAAAGTCACTCAAAGGCTACTGAATAAATTTGTACCGCGCAGATCCAGCGCTGAACACGAGTAGCAGCAAGTGGCTTCGGCCCCGACGCCGAACCGTGCAATTGTTTCAATATTTATACTTTTATAATATTTTTATTAAATTTATTGACATCTGAATGAACAATCTTACCTTCTGGCTGGGCCCGTTTGCGCTTTCCTGTAGAGTGTCCGCAACTCTACTTTTACCCCAAAAACGGATCCCACCGCACTCCGCAACGTGTGTCCCGGATCGACGGATCAGCGGGACAGGGATTATTTATATTTATGGGCTTGTGAGCGATATAATAAAAGTCTTCCCCGGCCCGTTCGCCTTCTCCCGTTATCGATTTTGCACAAGTGCAAGTGAATCATTTTTTCCCCCATCTTCCATCGGTTCTGTTTGTAGCCGTACGGTTGTCGCACCGTCACGGGATCGTTGGTCAACGATTTTTGACAGAGACATCTTTATTCTGCGTGAAGGCGCATCAGGACCGACGATACGACAGGCAGAATTGAAAATTTGCAATTTTTCGCCGAGAAGCTTTCATCAGCTTCGATCAAGCTTCCTAAGCTCGAAGCAACACAGGAGGTGGCTTCGCGAGTGGCGCTTCCAGATCAAAGGACTAGCAGACGGGGTGCAGTTTTGTATGCTGATTGGCAGCTGCTTCGGGTTAGTTTTTTCCTCTTTTATACTGGCGCTGTAATTCGTTGGGAGAAAATAGCCAATTATGCCAGTCCTTAGTTGGATTTCTCGTTAAGGAGATCAATATAATCTGCGTTAATCGATTTATATCTTTCGATGCGGGAATCTGTCAATTATTTTAGTTTGTGATTCATCGCAATTACTTATTAAAATTAGTGTTGACAGATTCTCCAAACATGTATGAAGTTGTGTACGATGAGATGGTCAAAAAAGTTCATCATTTTTCCTGAAGTAGATGAATCCCTACTGTACATGGCGAACGAGGAAACAGAATCTTTTTTTCTATTTTCCTTCTTAGTCCCTTTTTGTCTCGTTCCTCCAGGAAAATGAAAATGGTGAGAAGTCGGGTATTTAGGTTGAAACATCCTATAGTTTTTGAAACTACTGGTAAAAAAACCTAACCACCTGAAATGAATTAGCCATTGAATGATGTGATCGCTGATAGGATGCACTGTTTTGGAATTAACTGTTTCAACTATAGGAACAAATGCTTTCATAGTTTTTCTTTTGAAAATTATTATGTTGGCCCATTTGAGTGAACTATATGCGGATTGTGCAGGTTTAATGAAAAAATATGTTTTTTTAAATAATTACTGAATCTCGCTCAGTACTCATATTATTAACCAAAGTATTAAGAATAGATAATTATCCACTATTCACGCCTTTGTTCGTTTGTTCGATGTCTCTGTTGTTTATGGAAACTTCATTGTGGGGACATTCCTATTCTTGTTTTCGTCATAATGTCTCGAATATTCTCTCGTATGATCAATTTTCGAAAACGCTATTATTGATCGGTTTCCTCGTCAGTTGACGAGAAGCTTAATGATTGAACAGTGTTTTTTTTAAAGGGGTTAGAGGTTTTAACTCATTCGCCTCTTGCATCAGAAAACTGCCTAGCCCTATGCGCGGGGTTGGAAATCGAGCACAGGTAGGATGCATTGAAGGTGTGTGTTTTTCACAACGGCACTTCACTTGAACCACATTTGAGTATTATGAATTAATGAATGATTCGTTTTTTCAACTGTTTTAGTGTATAGCTTTATGTTTTATTTCATGTAGACAACAGTCAGATGGAATTAAATTAAATAAATAAATTAGTTGAGAGGGGTTCTCGTATGAAAATCAGTCTATTATTTATTATTGATGGATATGTGATCTGTGAATATAATTTTACAGCTAAGTTATTCAATCAAATTCAAACAAAGAAATGTCTTATTAATTCTTTGGGGATAAGTAAGAGTAATGCTATTAACAACCTGTTCAAAATTGGCCTAGCTGGTGCTCGAAACCTGATCACTGTTTGTACGGTTTAATTTTTCGTCATTCAGGTGTTATGGTACCGCGTAGGTATCCACTTCATGCAAAGTGCACATGACTTGTTTCATAGTTTCACGATTCGTCTTCGACTCATCAGTGCATCAGCAGTTCAACATAATCTGCTGTTGCACTGAAGAGTGGAAGACGAAACGTAAAACTATGGGATTTATTTTTAATAGAAGCCTTTTCACGATGTTGAATAATTTTTCAAAGCCAGCACCGGACTTTCTCTTATTCTGATCATTTGGAACACTGCATAGTGGTCAGAAATTGAAATTTCATGACGTAAATTAATCTGTTTCCGTATCATAATTTTTTCCTAGTTGCTGTACCCTCTTCACCCAAACCTCCATTTACGTAATATGTTATGTGGAATTTTCAACGTTAAAAAAAGTTTTCCTTATGTATATGGGGCATTCCACGCAAAATCAGCCACCCAAAATTTTTTTTTCATCTAACTAAATTTTTTTTCGGTAGAGAACTCGAAAATATTCGACACGTATTTTTTATTTCAATATGGTACGTGGAATTTTCGAGGTATGATTTTTTGAAATTTCGCGTTTTCAAAAAAGAGCCTGTAAAATCTAATAAAGATGCAAAAATTCGTCCAAGACATGAAATGTGCGTCCTTTCCTTAGCTTTCAAATAAGCGATTCCATAAAATAATCTTTAAAGTTAGTATAATGAAAAAAGTTATAAATTAATAAACAAATAAAAAAATTTCAAACTTGGGCCTAATTTTTTTTCTTTTTTTTTTTGTTGAAATAAGAAGCCTTAGGGCATATTCAGTAGTGTTTTAGTTCTAGATGCATAATTTATGCCAGTTACAAAATTTAAATCTGGATTTTAAAACAAGAAAAACTGGCAGCCCCAGCAGTGTTTTACTCGTGTTTCAAATATACAAAAAATAGAACGGCATCGTAGACCAGTTTTAAATTTGACAGTAGAACTGGTCGAATAAATAAAACTAAAACGTTTCAGTTTCATTTACATTATAGACCACCCATATGAATCTTGCAGCTGCTGAATTTGCTCTTAGGGGTTTAACTCAATCTTGGCAAAGTTTCAGAGTGGAAAGATCAATACTTTCGGAGCAGTGAATTTTTCAATTACGACCCGAACGCGCGGAGCGTACCGCAGCGCAATTCGCTCGGAGACGGGCTTAACTTGTCGACACATGTCGCGCCACAGATCGAATCCTAAATTCGCAGTTTATTGTTAGCAACGTTTCAGGCAGAAAGCGAGTAAAATTAGGACAAAGGATTTACGTGAGTGATAAAATAATGGTGACATAAAGCTTTTGCTCAGTTGCAATTTTTCTATGATTTGGTTTTTCTGGTTTACAAAAACTCAATACGTCAAACGTGAAAACTTTCATTTTTAATTCCTTATCTCCGTGCGGCTCAACATAGTGAAACGATTGTGTTCCAGAAATGGTTTTACATTTTTCGATACGATTTTTAAGAAATTTCTCTGCCTTTACATAACCTTCCGAACATTTGTATATGACTGAAATATTGGGTAGAGAAGATGCTTGCCTACACAGAAAGAAAAGATGAAACTTACACGACATGTTAACCGATAGTACTATTAAATAGACATCGGTTGAAACGAAAATCTGATTTAAAACCATGGTTGAGGTAAAATTACATTGAAATTCATTTCAGACTGTATATGTACAAACCGCTTCGTTTTGTAATGTAAATTTCCATTCAATTGTCTGCTTCAAATATGTGCATTAAAAAAATGCAAATTCACAATATATTTTTATCTGTGTAGTCCACTCGTACAATTCATTCGCGGTCGAAATTTGACAACCATTGATCATTTGTAAATTTGCGCGAGGTGCCATTCTTTTGATAGTTCCTCCAGCACCGTCGCATTGCCCTTTTCCATGAGCTGTCGCGTGAAAATTCCACTGTTGAAAACAATGAAAATCATGCTCGTGATGAAAAATATTCGCAGTGTTTTACATTTTTGAATTGAATTATTTACTTACTTACTTAATATTTTTAAAATGTGAAAAAAAATTGAAGAGTTCCGAAAGTTTAATAATTTGCGATTTTGCGGAAAATTATGCCTTCGTTATTCAAAACGCCATAAATGGCTTTCATTGGAACAACGAACAAGCGACTATATTCCCCATTGTTTTGTATTATAAAATGAACAACAAAATCGATCATAAAACATTAGTAATTATTTCTGATTGCAAGAAACATGACACAATAGCTGTGTATATTTTTCTCGATGCTCTTAATCAATATTTTTCACAATACTATCCACATATACGCAAGCGCATCTATTTTTCTGACGGCGCTTCTCAGCAATTCAAAAATCATTGGGGGGTTTGGAACCTCTTGGGTTCTAGTTTGTGCTAAAGTGCACATGACCAAATTGAATTATTCACGTTTCGCAATCAGCTCATCAGTGCATTAGCAGATTATGTTGATCTACTAATGCCACCTCGCGGATCAACATAATCCGCTAAGCAGACGTAAAGTCGTTGCTACTTACAACGCACTTATTTTACACTAATTGTGCAATGTCTATTCTGACGTGCCGAAAGTAACGAAACCAATTGACGGCAATGCTGGCCGCCAACAGATAGTAGTCATTTCGGGGTTTGGAACCTATTGGGTTCTAGTTTGTGCTAAAGTGCACATGACTAAATTGAATTATTCACGTTTCGCAATCAGCTCATCAGTGCATTAGCAGATTATGTTGATCTACTAATGCCACCTCGCGGATCAACATAATCCGCTAAGCAGAGTTGCCGTCAATTGGTTTCGTTACTTTCGGCACGTCAAAATAGACATTGCACAATTAGTGTAAAATAAGTGCGTTGTAAGTAGCAACGACTTTACGTCTGCTTAGCGGATTATGTTGATCCGCGAGGTGGCATTAGTAGATCAACATAATCTGCTAATGCACTGATGAGCTGATTGCGAAACGTGAATAATTCAATTTGGTCATGTGCACTTTAGCACAAACTAGAACCCAAGAGGTTCCAAACCCCCCAATGATTTTTGAATTGCTGAGAAGCGCCGTCGGAAAAATAGATGCACTTGCGTATATGTGGATAGTATTGTGAAAAATATTGATTAAGAGCATCGAGAAAAATATACACAGCTATTGTGTCATGTTTCTTGCAATCAGAAATAATTACTAATGTTTTATGATCGATTTTGTTGTTCATTTTATAATACAAAACAATGGGGAATATAGTCGCTTGTTCGTTGTTCCAATGAAAGCCATTTATGGCGTTTTGAATAACGAAGGCATAATTTTCCGCAAAATCGCAAATTATTAAACTTTCGGAACTCTTCAATTTTTTTTCACATTTTAAAAATATTAAGTTTGTTTTCGAGCAATGAAAGAATGCATGTGAAGCTCAGCCATAGCCGAACCAGAAAAAAAAGTCAATGCCGGAGAGCTCGGATCGATCGGAACGGCATAATGCGGATAGCTTTTTAAGCCCGTATCCGAGCGAATTGCACTGTGATACGCTCCGCGCGTGCGATTCGTAATTGAAAAATTCACTGCTCCGAAAGTATTGATCGTTCCACTCTGAAACTTTGCCAAAATTGAGTTAAACCCCTAAACCTTCTTTTTTCAACAAAAAAAAAGAAGTAAAAAAATTAGGTCCAAGTTTGAAATTTTTTTATTTGTTTATTAGTTGTTAACTTTTTTCATTATATTGACTTCAAAGGTTGTTTCATTGAATCGCTTATTTGAAAGCTAAGGAAAAGACGCACATTTCATGTCTTGGACGAAATTTTGTATCTTTATTATATTTTACAGTATTGACTGTTGAAAAAAAGCTCTTTTTTGAAAACGCGAAATTTCAAAAAATCATATCTCGAAAATTCCACGTACCATATTGAAATAAAAAAATACGTGTCGAATATTTTCGAGTTCTTTACCAAAAAAAAAATAGTTAGATGAAAAAAAAATTTGGCTGATTTTGCGTGGAATGCCCCATATGTATTATTGGATATGTACCTATAATGCAATGGATAATTTTGGAACGAAAAGCAACAGTATTTGCAGGAAAATGATGTTCTAAGTCGCTTCAAAATCCAAGATGACGAATTCCGGTTTATTGATATTTCTTGAAAACTATGTTTAAGGTCATTCCGAAATCCAAAATGGCGGCTTCCGGGTCATCGATATTTTTTTAAATTCCCTAATTTGTGTCGATATTACTCTTTCATAAACACTTCGAAACGTCGTTTTCTTACATCTATTTATCTTATCCGTTCCGAAAATACCAATATTCTAAGAGGTTTCAAGGAACATCAATAAACCGAAAGTCGCCCTTTTTAATTTCATTGCATGCAAAAACCTCTTTTTACGAAGTAGGTTCGTAAAAAAATTTCACGTTATTCGGGTCTGGTTCTTAAAAAAGATTACGTTATTTATGATTTGGTTCGTAAAAAGAGTTACGTAAAAAGAGGTAACGTAAAAAAAGTATTCGTAAACGGAGATTTGGGTGTATCTAATACTACCTAATGATTTTCGGCATTTGAAATTATCGTACGAAATCCATTTTTCATCCTCAGTCACAATGTGATTAAATAAGTTTAATTTAAATCTTCCATCAGTGAGTGTACATATAAAACGGAGCGCTTCCCACGAATGCCGTTTTTGTGAACACAAAATTGACATTTTCAGAACTAAAGCTTGCTTCAGATAGAATTGGAACAAAGACAATTGCCTGTATTTCAGTTAAATATTATTGAATTCAAGATCTTTTTCTATGCAAATGTAGCGTTTTTTTGATACTTTTAAGAAAAAATACGGATAAAATTATTCGTCACGGTTTCGAAGAAATTCTATAATTTCTCCTGTCACACGGCTCATTCGGCGGCGCACACCTTTCTTGTCCATCGTTTTAGCTATCTTATTCCACCAGGTCGTCATCTGATTGATGTCTTTGACAATCTTTCCCTCTGCCTTGAGTCTCCTCTTCATGATTGCCCAATTTTTCTCAATAGGGCGGAACTGGGGGCAGTTGGGTGGGTTAAGGTTTTTCGGAACAAACTGAACCCCTTTCTCAGCGTGCCATTCTTGAACGACTTTGCTGTAATGACAGATTGCCATATCTGGCCAAAACATTACGGGATGGTCGTGGGATCGAATGAACGGCAAAATTCGTTTTTGGAGACACCCTCTTTTTGGTATAGTTCCGATGTCATTGTCGTATTTGTTACGAAAACTTTCGTTTTTTGCCACAGCTGCAAATGCCCTGCCAAATCATAAAATTTCTCGCAAATTTGTCGGCAAAAACAATTTTAAATTTGGCTGAAACATCCCCCCGAGCCGTTTCCAAGTAAAATTTTTGACCTGGGATTTGCCCGAAGTCAGCTTTGACATAGATTTCATCGTCCATCAGAAGACACCCGTCGAACTTGGTCAGCACCTGGTTATATAGTTTCCGAGCATGAATTTTGACCACACTATTATGTTTTATGGTCTGATTTGGCTGTTTGCTAGCTCGATACGACTTGATTCCTTCCCGGAGTCGAGTTCTCCTCACGGTACTATGGGCAGCACCGAATTTTCTGGCCAAATCACGGTCCGACAGATTAGGATTCCTCTTAATCGTCTTCAAAATCTTACCACGCAGTTTCAGGTCGACAGTTCCACTCCGACGATTGGCTTGAGGCTTCCGAATCGTCGTCAATGTTTCCTTTATAGCGTTTGATAACGCACCATACGGTATTTCTGGGCAATTTCAGTTGTTTAGTTAGCCTAGATGCAGACTACAATGGATATTCCAAATAACTGTGCACAATTTTTCCCTTCTTTCGGCTTCCGTGTTGATTGTTTACAAAGTACAGTCGATTTGCGGAATGTCAAAAATCATACGTGAAGCTGACAAAATTCCCGACACGTGGGCGTCAAGAATTTCCAAATCCGTCCACCTGGAGCGCCACAATATGAGCAATAGTTTGGTTCAATTATATATGAAGCAAGCTTTAGTAAACAATATTTATACGCACGCCAAAAGCATGACGAACATATCAGTATATACTATAGTCAACTTATATAGCTTTGACCTGAATTGTATTTGACGCATTTATATGTTCACACTGCCTTGAGTTCGTAGAAAAAAATTTGTGGTCCCAATTTATTTATCTTCCTAAAATGTCTGAACATAATAGCAGATGACAAGTCAACCAAATTTTGATCGAATACGTTATAGTCAATATTTGGCGGTGCGAGGAAAGTGACACAGGATTCGATTCATGTTTCGATCATCTTAGTAGAACCAACTGACACAATGGGCATGTAGGATCCTGAAAAACATGATCATAACCATAAATTTCACTCACAACCTTCCACTCAAAGCCACGAAGCCTTTTAAGATCATATTTCCTGCTAGACAACTAGTTTACTTCTAGAACCCGACATGAGCTTTCTCTTACCTTGACCCAAACCGTTCCACTTGTACCACTCTTCTGCTGTCATTCGTTGCCCCATTGATTCGGTATTTGCTCCTCGCAGGCAGGAAGCCGTAAAATACGAAGGGCCTCTCTACTGCTTAAATTAAACAAAAAAATCCCAAATGAGGCAAACAAAAAATCCCCAAACGCAGATACTACGCACGTAGGATAAGTCTTCAAAGGGACGGAGACGCGGTGGGACCGGACAGTTACCGAAAGTAGTACGGAAGAATCCATCCAAATGAATTGGCGGGCTTCGCCTTGAAAATTGATTATCGAGAGTGACGATCGCCAGTTAACCAGATGCGCACCATTCCTCCCCTGCGCTGCCGGTTGGCCAGGGGAGCAACAATAACAACAAAAAACTACACAAGGGATTGATGGATCACCATCAGCCACCGTGGGTCACCGAATCAGCGACCGAACAATCAAATAAACCTGGGAAGAAAGGAGCCTACCAGCCTACAAAAAGGGAGCTAATTTATTAGAATCTCGTATCGACGATCTCCGAGCGTCTGGCTTCGTTGGAGATCGCAGACATCCCGCAAAAACCAGAAGCGCAGACAACTGGAATTCGATGACGGATTTTTTCTTCCGCTTGAGATTTCACGAGTCGACGGTTGGTGGAGGTCCTACCGGCGGTCGCAGGAATGCTGATTTCGATTTCGACTTGCGTTGATTTTTTTTTTTTGTGTTGGCTACCAATTTTTCATCCCGCTGTAGGTTCAATGTACATATCATCGATTAATCGACGATCGATGGCGCGAATTCGAATCGCTTCAGAGATACTCCTTTAGGCTTTATTTGGCCGGACTGTGCGCGAGAGAATTTCGATCGTTTCGAGCCAAACCAAGTGTTCAATTGTCAACGCGGTGGCGCAACAATTAATTTAACGGCGGGAAACAATAGCTCGCACCGGTTACGGGGTTCTTTTGAGCAGTCACCGCCGATCGAATAGTAGCACGTTTTGCCGTTGTAGTTCAAGAGGTTTGAGTGAAACGAAGGTATCGAAAACAATCCGTTCAGTAGCCGCACTTACCCTCACGTAGCAGCGCAATCCAGTAGGTATCGTTATTAAATTCCATAATTCTGGATCGATCGCGATGGCGGTGGCGGTGACGGCGGCGGCGGTTTCGGTTCCCCAGGAACCGGTAACTAATAATGGTACAATTGGAACGTGTGAACATGCGCACGAAATGTAACACCGCACTCGTGGTGTTCGGCGTTTGTTTGGCCGGGACTAGCAAGTGCGAATATCACGAGGTGAGATTACGCGTGATTGAGAGCGCTGGGATGTACAAGTTTCAATTTGATGTCAGAACTGACGAACTGATGAGTCTGCTTCTTCTGATGTCGTAGGAGCACGGTTCAGAACCATTAAGATGCCCGTCGGTAAGGGTGAATGTGTACTGTGAATGCAGAACAACCGGACTGATGAAGTTGGAAAACGCCTTGATATAATCTAAATCCTACGATTGAACATCGACTATGGAGAAGTTTGGTCGTTTGTGTGACTGAAGGTAAGTATCATTCGTGTCGTGATTATTCTGTTTCCCCTGAAACCGCTGGGAATTGCGACTGCATGTGTGAGAAGGTGACTAATTGGATACAAGTTAATTACGGTTGGTTTACGGACCAGTGCGCATTGTTGATCACACTGATCACACGACAATCAGTCGAGCTTGCTCGATACAGTTATTGTCACGGAACGATTGAATGGTGTATTCAGAAAGGTTTCCTTTTAGGGAATAGATGGTAATGACCGTTCTGTAATGGTTATATCACGACTGGTCCGACGTGACGCGGTGTCCGTTGTGTATTCGGAATGTGACATTTTACGTGAAGAAGAACTCGGGATTCAAAGTGTTTATTTTGGTTATACATTTTAGGTGATCGGAGTAATTTTGGAGGATTTGTCTTCGATTCAATTTTAATTATCACACAGACTAGTGACAGAAACCTGAGCCGTTTAATATCTGAAAACATTGTTTAATTTACTGCAGCACTCCTAGTTGTCGGATTTGGAATTTTTTGACAGCAGTTTGTTTAATGTTGCTTCTTCCAGTGCGATTCATTTTGTTTCACAGCAGTTATTCTTGATGGAGTCCTGCACACTTGGTGCTCAGAAAGTGGTATCACGTACAACGAAATTGCAAAACGGGTGAAAGTGCACCACACCAGTGTCAAAAATATTATCGAGAAGTTCGGTAAGACCCTTTCCATGAAGGATTTGCCCCGATCCGGTAGGAAAACGGGTCCCAACAAGCCCGGCCGGGACTTAAAAGTGGTTGAGTACATCAGGATAAACCCATCGGCGTCGACGCGGGATTTGGCCAAGCAGTTCAACACCAGCATAGGGATGATTCAACGGATCAAAGTTCGGAACTCCCTGAAAACGTACAAGAAACAGAAGGTGCCGAAAAAGTCCCTGGTACAGCAAGTTCAGGCCAAAACAAACGGTCGTCGATTTTCTTCACGAAGACACAATTAACGCCAAGGTATGCGAGAAAGAATGTTTGAAGAAGAGAATGCTGCCACTGTACAGTAAGCATAAGGCTCCTTCTTTCTTCTGGCCGGATTTGGCTTCAGCCCACTACGGCAACTCCGTTCTACAGTGGTTGTCAAAAAATAATGTACAATTCGTAAAAAAGAACATCAACCCACCGAACTGCCCGGATCTTCGGCCAATTGAAAGGTATTGGGCAATTGTCAAGCGGCACTTTCGGAAGGAAGATACAGTGTACCAAAACATGCAGGAGTTCAAAAAAAAAACTGGACAGCTGCCACCAGGAAAATCACAAAAGTAACTGTGCAGAATTCAATGAAGAATGCCAAGTCTAAAGTGCGAGCGTTTCACAGAAACTAGGATTTTCTTCAATATAATCAGTAAAATGCATAAAAATGTAATTTTTCTACAATATATCGAAAACTGATGTCAAAATATGTTTTTCTTTCGCTTTTTCATTCAATGTTGCTAACTACTTTTCGGTACACTCCTTATATTACCTCAACCCATATTGCAAGAAAAGGATCGGTATTTTTCATAGTTAGTGGTACCACCTGCACGGACATGGTCACACAGCGTCGGAACAAGAAGAAGCTGCCGGGTTGCCGGACTTACAAAAATTCAACGGGATCGCAGAGACCGGTAACTCCTGTTTTAATTATTAGCTAAGCTTTTAATCAATACCCAATGAAAGTTAAGTAGGAAAATCCCTAGATGATCAATTGAGTTTGTGAATAAATAAAATATTCTCGAACTTACAAATCGTCTCCAATCACTGGAATTGTTCTACCATTTTGACGATAGTTCTAACAGGTGGAACAATTGCCGTTAGTGTTTGAACATCAGCACAAGTTTAAAATTTAAAGTGGATGAAGGAAACGCTTCTAAATGGCAGAATGTTATTGTTCTTTACCCAAATGACAAATAAGACAGCCACAGTAGATATCCAGTATTAAAATAAGGTGAAAAATGTTATTTAATGACAAGTTTATTTTTTTATAGGTAACCTAATTTAATGAAGTCATTAATGAAAAGCAATAATTACTGTTTACTACAGTAACACGTTTCTTCAAAAGAGACAATGATTTACAGAGCCTATACAAGAAAGTTCATCGTATATTATTTCAGCTTCATAAGCTCTGCGATAATTTTGAGCTTCCAAAAATGTTTTTGTGTTCGAAAAACAACTTTGGGTTTCCAACAATTTTGCATGAAACCTAACAGGCCGAGATACTTAAAATCATTGTGTGTGAATACTATTTACCCTCTCGAAAAATTATTTGCTTGACATTTGGTGGACGGCCATTTTGTACAACTTAGCTCATGAAGAATGTTGAGCCAGTACGTCCCTGAATGTATTTTTTAATTTTCCTAAATAATGCTGTATGCGAAATATCAATAAATTACCAACAAAAAATAGTTAGCTTCAAATTTTTTTTTATTTAAATGTTTTGTTTGGTAATTGTGCAAAAATGTCATAAACTGCGGATCCCCAAAACCTACGTCGATATTTTATTTATAGTTTCCATTGAAATCTTATGTTCTTTCGTTACGAAGTCACAAAAGATCGTTGTACATGAGTATGTGTTCCAATTGTCTCAATGGGCAAAGTAGTTCGAAATACTCTATGATTTTTCTATATGCCATAATTGAATATAATTTTTGTAATCCTTATGACTTTGAAATAAATTCGAAATTTTGCTTTGAGTTTCATTTTTATTTCATTTTTTTTAAATCACATATTTCGGATGAGTTATTAGTCAAAATCAAAATGTGGTTCAAAATTCTCCTATTTTTTTCGAAATTAAGAACAATATTCAACCCAGTCTCTTTTCATGCGAATTTTATAAGTTGTGCGCTTTTCTTCTTGCCTTTCTGTATAGAAAGGTATTAGAATTGCTGGGAAAACCGACTTTCGAACGGAGCCTCGGAGACCCATAGTGTTATATACCATTCGACTCAGATCGACGAGATCGGAAAATGCCTGTGTGTGTATGTGTGTGCACTTTTCGAAGCTATTTTTACCGCTCAATTTTCTCAAAGATGGCTGAACCGATTTTAACAAAGTTAGGCTCGTTTGAAAGCTACTGTCGGGCCATTGATCAAGTTCGAAGATCAAATGACTGTGACTTTTGCTTCCAGAGATATGATGGTATAAATGACGTAACCGACAAAACGTGTTAGTTTTTTACCGCACAAGTTTCTCGGAGATGGCTGAACCGATTTTAACAAGTCTAGGCCCGTTTGATAGTTATTATTAAGCCATTGATCAAGTTCGAAGACCAAATGGCTGTGACTTTTTGTTCCAGAGATATAATGGTATAAATGACGTAACCGACAAAACACGTTGATTTTTACCGCTCTTATATATATAAGGGTGCCGAAATTTTGGGACACCTCTATTTTCGTAAAGCTCTAGTGCTTAAAAGTTTGAGCACCTCGAAAAAAGTCCTCATGTAAAATTTGAGCTAAATCGGACATGCGTAAGGGTTTTGAAAATTTTCAATCGTGAAAAAGCACCATAGGGGAGTACATGAAATTTTCAAAATCGAAAACTTTTTTGATGCCAGTCTGAAAACTGCATGAAACGTCGAGATTTAGTGTTATCTCAAAAAAATAGTCTCAAAAAGTCGATTTTTTCAAAAAAAAATTTTTTCGGGATGACACTAAATCTCGACGTTTCATGCAATTCTAAGTCCCCCCCCCTCCTAGGGTGATTTTTCAAATCTATGAAAATTCCACTAAGTGGACTAAGAAGGGTTTTTTAGATTAGCATCACTATTCTCATACAAATAGGCAACGCAAATTTCAAGCACTAGTTTGGAGAAATGATGCTGACCATTCGAATCAATCTGAATTAATTGGTGTCAAGAATGAGCCAAAATTAGTGTCAGAAATTTTTTCATAAAATGATAAAAAATTCATTAGACTGCTTTGAAGAAAGAGAAAGGCATTATCACACCACTAGGTGGATTAGGAAGGGTTTTCTTCTTAGAAATGCACGAAAGATCGAGATCTAGTGCTGTTTCGATAAAACAAAATTAGGCAACAATTTTTTTCTTCAGTTTTGTGGTTTTTATGCGAATTTCTAGTTATGCGGTTTTTTTTTTGATACCCATGGGATAGAAAATTGATTCTAGAACCAGAGTTAACCCCCTTATACAAAACCATGCGCATCTCATACGCATTGTAGTTCTTCCGGTAATTAGTCACACACATACACTCCTTAAAAGTGAGAGTAATATGGTATAACCAATACTCCAATACATCATCTCTAGTAGCTGAAATTTCACCACAACGATTTTCTGTTTTTTGCGGCATAACAAGAAAAGTGGCGAATGCAGGATATATTCTCTCAAATTTAAACTACTGCCGGGCGAAGCACGTATCCAAGGTGGTAACCCTATTCTTAGCGATCTTTTTTGTGCTTCTCTAACGTATTATATTGTTCATTCCAGAGCATTATCGTGTTTGCTACGAGTTGGAAAGAAAAATATTTTTGTGGTAAAATGGGACAGGGCAAAGCGTGGTATTTCACTGCGTTCAGAATGGTATGTGCTTGCTTTTTGTAAAAAATAAATAAATAATGCATAGATGAAATATTGGCTTTATAAACAAATAGTAATGTTAATGTTAATGGTATCATGAGATTTTATAAAGTGCATGTGGCAAAGCGTGACAAAGAAAACTTTCTAGTCACTCTAGCGATTCCAGGCCAATCAAGTGACAGCGGTCAGGATACGATGGTCAGACTAGTAGGTTTTACCATGGCAGGTGTTTTACAGCAAGCCGGACAAATCTCTTCTGTCCTATTCGCAAGTTCCAAGCACTTCTCGGAGAAAAGTGCTATAAAACTATTGGTCGAGGTGATATCCCTTGTAAGTTTCAATTTGGTTTTTTTTTCGATGATTTCTTCAGAAAAGCGTATGATTTGGTGGGGTACCTGTGGACAAATTCACAAATTTTCGTAACCAACAACACTGTGGATTCCGAAAAATACAAGTAGGTATGCCTAAAAAGTGTGAAGGGTGACTGAAAGTAAAGTTTGTAAAATCCGATAATGGTTGCTTTGCGGTACATGAGATGGTTACAATGCTCCAGTTTGAACGAAATCTTGAATCTCCCGCTTGATTTAGCTCATCAGCGCCCGAACAGTGGCATTTTAGGCATTCTTAAATGTAAACTTGCGAAATCATCGACGAGAATGTGACGAATGGTTTCGTTTTCTGACTACAACTGCAAATTTATTACCAGATTATCCCCCCAATACCTTGCTGCGCAACTGACGAAACCTGGTTCCAGTTTTTTCATAACTTCGCTGATTTCTTTCCGTACTCAGTGTTTCCTTCTAGGTTTTGAACATTCTATTAACTGTTGTTTTTTATCATTCTCTAAACTGTTGTTCTTCAGCACTTTATGTTAGTCAGCTTGGAACCGGTCCACTCAAGATTTTCCAGATGTTGGCACAATATATTTTGCGATCGACTGCTCCAACCAAGCTGGTACCAGTTGGTGTCCATAGAAGTGTAAACAAACCACTGTCAACGATTTTCGATTCTCGAAATTAAAGGCATGCTAGCGTCCCGTTCCAATTTAAAGTTTTGGTCTGATTTGGCTAGCTGTCACTACAGCGAAGAAGTGCTGCAGTGCGTCGATTTGAATTACTCTAAAAAGGGCATTAATACATCTAACTACCCTCTATTCCGCCCATTTGAGAAATATTGGTCAATTGTCGAACGGAAGTGGAAGAAGAGCGGAAAAGTGACTCGGGATGCGACAGAGCTTATAGAAACTGATAGATACAAAATCCGAGATAAATCAGTTATTCTGTACCCAGATATTAAACGACTCAAGCTTTGGAAGTCGTCGTAGCGCAAACCAGATGAAACATTTTTGCACTCGATCGAAACGTGCGATGTAAACGTTGTGGTAGAGTGTCCATGTTATAACACCGTATTCTGAGACGACGTAAAATATTTCTAGGTCTCGATTGTCATAATCGGTCCCTTGCGTAGTGTTAGATAGGTCCTAAGAGAATTTTAGTGATCTGATCTAGAATTTTGCCTGAACTTCGCAACGACTTCAAATGATTCTGTACGCTATACGAATCGGCTGCGAAGTGTATTGAAACAGAAAGGCCAAATTCCACACAAGAAATGTAATGCCCAAGATTTGCTTTGAAAGAAGTGTTACGAAACTAAAGATTTCGTAAATGGAGGTTTGGCTGTTGTAAACATATTGTATACGTAATGAAACAAAAACCAAAACAAAATGTATTACAAACATTTTTATTTTTTCACTTCATGGGCATTTCCTCTACAAGCCTTACTTCGTTCGATAATTTTTACATCTTTTGGCAAATTTTAAACAGCCGAGCCACCGAACATTTTCATTCTACTGATATATCAGCACAAGTAAGTATTTGTTTCCAGCAGTACCTCAAGGTACCGCTGTGATGAAATGTTATTTTTACCAAAAAAATCACCTACCGAGATTTGAACAGATGAGTTCGGTAATCTAATTTAAGTATGCAACTATCCTTTGCTTTGACGACCATTATTGGAACAAAGAAAACGCTAATCAGCACAGCAAATGGAAGCACCCATGGGCATCAGAAGATTACTGTCAGTCGATTATACTTCTCAATTGTGGTGACACCATTTCCTAGTGTGTTAATCGAAATATAGTTCAATCAATCCACGTTTCCGAATCATTGGTTCGACCAAGCGCGCCGCATCTCGGTTTGAAATACAGGGTGATTTTTTAAGAGCTTGAGAACTTTTTTAAACAATAAAACGCATAAAATTTGCAAAATCTCATCGGTTCTTTATTTTAAACGTTAGATTGGTACATGACATTTACTTTTTGAAGATAATTTCATTTAAATGTTGACCGCGGCTGCGTCTTAGGTGGTCCATTCGGAAAGTCCAATTTTGGGCAACTTTTTCGAGCATTTCGGCCGGAATAGCCCGAATTTCTTCGGAAATGTTGTCTTCCAAAGCTGGAATAGTTACTGGCTTATTTCTGTAGACTTTAGACTTGACGTAGCCCCACAAAAAATAGTCTAAAGGCGTCAAATCGCATGATCTTGGTGGCCAACTTACCGATCCATTTCTTGAGATGAATTGTTCTCCGAAGTTTTCCCTCAAAATGGCCATAGAATCGCGAGCTGTGTGGCATGTAGCGCCATCTTGTTGAAACCACATGTCAACCAAGTTCAGTTCTTCCATTTTTGGCAACAAAAAGTTTGTTAGCATCGAACGATAGCGATCGCCATTCACTGTAACGTTGCGTCCAACAGCATCTTTGAAAAAATACGGTCCAATGATTCCACCAGCGTACAAACCACACCAAACAGTGCATTTTTCGGGATGCATGGGCAGTTCTTGAACGGCTTCTGGTTGCTCTTCACTCCAAATGCGGCAATTTTGCTTATTTACGTAGCCATTCAACCAGAAATGAGCCTCATCGCTGAACAAAATTTGTCGATAAAAAAGCGGATTTTCTGCCAACTTTTCTAGGGCCCATTCACTGATTTGCAAGCGTTGCTCGTTAGTAAGTCTATTCATGATGAAATGTCAGAGCATACTGAGCAAATAATAATGCATGAAAATCATAACCTCAAAAAATCTGAGCAAATACTAATGCATGAAAATCCTAACCTCAAAAAAATCACCTTTTACATGCCAGAAACAAATCACTTCAAACAAAGGATTCGCTCGGCCAATCGTGCCCCGGGAACTTAATTGGATCAGGCTACTGCTAATACCTTTCTCCGCGAGCATGCTTCCACACTCAACTGACTGTGGCTAACCATCGGCGTCCACGTAATTTGTCCTCGCTTCCAACGGCTTCCAGGCAAGCTTTCAATTTCGGGTAATTCAATATCCTTTCATTGTTCATCCAGTAGCAGCACAGCACCAGGCAGTAAGCAGATTTGGTGGAAGTTAATTCCGCTGCCGGAAAATTCCACGGAATTCATTTCACCATAATCCAGAACGGGGAACCTCTTTCCGAACGTGTGCTCGCACCCTCCTTAAATAAACCGCGATCGCGACTGCCACTGTTCCCACACTGTACCAAGTCGACCGGGACTCGCCATGGCGGTGAAATATTTGTCCGCAAAGGGGTTCGCTGGCTCCGACTCCCTTTTATGGCTGATGACAGTCGGTTACCTACAGTAGCGCGCACCCAAGGGATTGACGCCATTTTGTTCCACGGTGGCTGCATTGGTACAATGGCGTGTTTAGACCTAAATATTGAAGTTTGATAGTTTAATTTTTATACAAATTTGATCGTTTCCATAAATGTTCGAAAATTAAATTAGGCGTGCTAAAGTCTTTTGGAATGTTTACAAATGCAATGTTGCAATTTGATGGAATTTTGCGAGAACTGTATTTAAGGGGGGAGGGGGAGGGGGGAACTTTGAACTTTTTCAAGAATGTTTTGTCAAGTTTTTAAGTCAATCGAAGCAGATATCTTGGGCCTGGGTGCCGAGAATTTGTTACTGAATTTTGTTCCAATAGGCTTCAAAATTTCACATAATATTCTTGAAATGTTTTACTTTAAGAAAATACAAAGAAATAAATAAATGGTTTTTCAGAAGTGTTAGACCCTACCCATCCCTTAATCTTAAATATCTCGAGAACGGATATTTCTAGGAACAATAAACTGTAAAGATCAGTGAATCAGTGTTTTTTGTTCATAAATTTTGCTAACGTCCATGAATCCTTGGTGTTGGATTCAAAAGCGACCTTATAATCGTTTTCCGATATCTACTCATCAAATCTGTTCCGGTCATACCCATTTTGTAAAAGTTTTTAAGGAATATCTTCAAATCATCATTTAGGGTTTTGAAACGACCTTAGACATTGTTTTTCAATATCTTCTCATCAAATCCGTTATAACAATATCCTTATTGTAGAAGTTTTCAAGGACCATCAATAAACCGGAATTTCGCCATATTGGGATTCCGAACGATCTCAATCATCGTTTTTCTGCATCCAATAAGTTAATCCGTTTCGAGAATACCCATAGTATATGATTTCAAGAAATATTGATAAACCGGAAGTCGCAATTTGGGATATTGGAATAACAATATCGACATGATATTTTTTTCAAGTACTTTTCTTTTGTATAGATGGAATTCGAAATAACGTAAACTTTTTTCGTAAGTAGAGGTAAGTTTAGGTGCAACTGTAATTTAATTTGAATTTTTAGATGCGCATTGTTCGAAAAACTATACTGTTTTTTTTTGTATAGATGAAAATATTATATGTAGTGAATACAAAAGATCTAATTCTTCTCTAAAATAGTTTCAGTTACGTGTTTAAAACACGGAATCATGGGATATAATTTAGAGAATGGAATAAAATGTCCAGTTTCAAGCATTTATTTATGAGGGCCTTCTCTAATTGTGAATTTCTCTCCCATAGAGTATTTACGATTTTTATTCAGACTTCCGATTTCAGAACTAGAGATTACAGATGATATTTACAAGAAAAATATGACAAAATTTGCATTCTATATACTTGTATGTAACATTTTTGTCCAGTCACTTATCTAGGATATGGCTAGACCGATTTTCATCAGCTCAGATTGAAATGAAAGGCCTAGAGATCATCAATAAACCTCCTGAATTTTATTTGGATCCATCTGGTGTTGAAAGCTTGAAATTTTTTGCTTGTGTGTCAAAGTTTATAAATATTCAAACTTGAAAATAAAATTTCTGAAATCTATTTTTTTTATATCGAATATCTTAGAAACGTCGAAATCTCAAGTATTTAAATTAATAAATATCCTGTCAATAATTCAAGAGAGACTTGCTCAAAGTAAAGTATTTTTAACTTAATTAAAAATCAAACAAATTAATAATTGGAAAATCAGGATCGACTTTCTGTGATTTAGATAAACCTTTGCAAACGTCATATTGTCCATGTAGCAAACCGTTCACTTTGCATAGAGATACCGATTCGACTCATGACGAATATTTTAAAAACGGCGACTGAATTTCATGCGGATTCTTACTTCAATTTGTTGTTACTCGAAACTGTTACTTCTACAAAAATACTGTAATAGAAGAAAGATAAATTGAAAACAAACCCATCTTTATTTTGTTTCGCAATAGTTTTATTAAAATTTTTAATATTATATGAAAACTAGTTATGAAAACTAACATCAGATGTGAATTATTCTTGTGTCTTTCCTGAAATAAAGAAGGCACAGCCAAAACAGCTATTAGATCAATAAGAGAAAATGTATTACTTTCAAGCTTTTTAAGCATAATCTGATATTTAAGTGACCAGTTTTCATAATGGTTTGCTATGATGAAGACGTGCGCAAAGTTATATCTAAATCAGAGTGTGTGCAGTCTGATGACTTTGCCGCCCATTGCGATTTGTTCGTTTTCCTCATCGCCAATAGATTTAGCAATTGGACGTCCATTGTCGTGATGTAAAGTTATGGATTCTCGAAAAAATTATTAAGTGAATAATTGATTTTTCGGATTTGAGTAGGATTCGGGCGTTTTTGATTCTGATGATGAATCCAATTTTCGTCACCAGTGATGAAACGACTTCTCTTCATGCAATTTCTGCAGAAGTTCCAAAGTACACCGGCTCAACAAAACAATAACAATCGAGTTAATCGATCAAGAAGAGGAACTTTATTGTAAAATAAACCATTGAAAATTGCTAAAACGACAAACGATAAACGATAAACGATAAACGATAAACGATAAACGATAAACGATAAACGATAAACGATAAACGATAAACGATAAACGATAAACGATAAACGATAAACGATAAACGATAAACGATAAACGATAAACGATAAACGATAAACGATAAACGATAAACGATAAACGATAAACGATAAACGATAAACGATAAACGATAAACGATAAACGATAAACGATAAACGATAAACGATAAACGATAAACGATAAACGATAAACGATAAACGATAAACGATAAACGATAAACGATAAACGATAAACGATAAACGATAAACGATAAACGATAAACGATAAACGATAAACGATAAACGATAAACGATAAACGATAAACGATAAACGATAAACGATAAACGATAAACGATAAACGATAAACGATAAACGATAAACGATAAACGATAAACGATAAACGATAAACGATAAACGATAAACGATAAACGATAAACGATAAACGATAAACGATAAACGATAAACGATAAACGATAAACGATAAACGATAAACGATAAACGATAAACGATAAACGATAAACGATAAACGATAAACGATAAACGATAAACGATAAACGATAAACGATAAACGATAAACGATAAACGATAAACGATAAACGATAAACGATAAACGATAAACGATAAACGATAAACGATAAACGATAAACGATAAACGATAAACGATAAACGATAAACGATAAACGATAAACGATAAACGATAAACGATAAACGATAAACGATAAACGATAAACGATAAACGATAAACGATAAACGATAAACGATAAACGATAAACGATAAACGATAAACGATAAACGATCAACGATAAACGATAAACGATAAACGATAAACGAAATCATCAGAACTATCGTTCAACTAAATAAATTCAAATATTTTGTATAATAAAAAGCATCATTCGAACAACATTTTGTAGTTTTTTCGTGGAAAAATTTTGAGAATTAAGTCGGTGAAGAGGCATTTTTGCGGACGCTTCTTAAAAATCATGATTTGCGGCGTCCACTGTTTCTCAACGCAGACAAATCAGAAGATAACAAATCAAAGCAGCAAAGTTAGAGTAGAAGTTTTTCTAGACCCCAACGATTCTGTTTGATTTTTTTTTAATTTTTTAAATTGTTGGTAGTTGTTTAAATTCAAAAGTACGATTTTTCTCGATAAAATCGGCCATTTTGTAGCTGTAAAACCTTCCCATATTAACAAACAACGAAAAGGAAAACGTTGGGGTCTGGATTTTTATATGTAGAAAGTCTGTGCAAATTTGGAAAATATTGATGCAGTAGTTTTTGAATGACGACGGACACAGACTCTCAAAACCTGCTTTCGAGAAAAACGCGTTTAAAGTTTATTGTTTATAAAATCGAAGGAAACAATTTATTACTCAAGGGAGCACGTAGGCTCTAACATTCTCAAAAAGCCTTATTTTTCATTCTGTATTTTGTTATAATGAAACATTTCGAGAATGTTTTGTCAAGTTTTTAAGTCAATCGAAGCAGAAATCTTGGGCCTGTGAGCGTAGCTCTTATTTCTTCGTAGTATGAAATCGGCAAAGAAAAATGCCCATAACTTGCTGAGTTTCGTTCCGATAGGCTTCCAAATTTTACAGAATATTCTTGAAATGTTTTACTATCAGAAAATAGAAAGAAAATAATAAATGATTTTTCAAAAGTGTTAGACCCTACCCGCCCCTTAACAAAACGTAGAATCATTTATTGTATTCAATTCCACCGGAAATCACGATTTTTATCCCTAAATTTAATTTTTGTATATTTTGATCTGGCTCAAATTCTACACACGCATTCGTAATGACCAAAAAGAACAATTTTCATCATCAATGCACAATTTTACCTCAAGCCTAATTTATAAAAAAGCGTTCCTTAAGAATTTCCGACAACATATATCTCAAAACAGCTGGTGCAATTGATATGGTGTCTTCAGTTATGTTCTAGGTAATTACAGTACTGAGGTTATATAGAGAAACTATACACTGTAAAAAAACTATCGTATTTATATTTCGCAAATGAAACTTGAATACCGGTTTTCTCAAAAAGGTACTTTTGATGTTTTTTTTTAAATTGAAGAAGTTTATTACACTCCACATGAGCTAACTTTTTATATTGCAAATTCTTTCAGAACCATAATAGATCATCGCGGATCCCCACGTTTACAATTGATTTTGTTTGTTGGATATATACTCACGCTGTACTTCGGAAACCACATCGTATCATTGAAAAATGTTAAAAAAAGTTGGAGAAAATCACAACTTGATTATTGTATTGACCTGAAACATCATTATATGAGGTTTGAGGCAACACAACAAAACGTACTGTTAGTAAGAAAATGATTCGCGGACCCCCGAAAAATACTATGCTGACCTCCAAGGTTGGGAATAGCTGTTTTTTTTTTGAAACCATCATTTTTCAATAATTCCCGTCCCAAGTTTATGGAAGATCGCTAAATTTCAAGTCAAAATGAATCTAATCGATTTTTCCAAGTCCTACCGTTCCCGAGATTGGAGTGAATTTAGCAAGTTATGAAAAACTGTTAAAACTTATTCGCATCGAATCAAATAAAAACATTTAAACCCGAAGCTCCCAAATTGCAACCAAAATTGCAGCACCATCAAACCCTGGAGCTATCGTTTTTTTTTGTTTGGCCAACAGTGTTAAAAGGCGAAACCCTTTGAGTACGCACTTCCCTGTGTCTCTGTGTGATCACATTCGCATTATTGACGGCGCCGATGCATCGAAAACCATCTCCCCTTTGACGAACACCCCCCTTCCCTCAGCCTTCGGTCTTTGGTTGATATGCAAAAGTTAATCGTATTTTAATTTATTTTTAATCATCGTGATGAAGTGAGTGGTGACTTTGACTGCATTCGATGCACAATCGCAAAGTCACAAACTTGATTGTTCCTGAGCGTCGCAGGCGAAAAAAGAAAAAAAAGAAAAAAAAGAACCCGAGCCCCATTAGGGAGGATAACCCGTCGGAAGAAAATCATGGCGCGCATGCGTTCGTCAGATCGTTAATTATTAATATCGTATTAAGGGCTAGTACAATTTAGTACAGAACTTTTACGGGGCCAGAAAGCGGAAAACGAGCGGTTGGGGTCGGTAATGACATGCACACATCATCATTATCAGCAGGAAAATGAAACGCAGAAAAGATGTGGCTTGTGGACCAATCATCCAGCGGTCAGTGACAGCCGAAGAGGGCAATTTTATGCTGAGTAAAGAATGCGATTGCAATAGTTAGTGCGGTGTTTTTTTTCTCATGGGGCTGCCTCGTGAACGGTGGAAAGCAGAAACGATTATAAATAATTTATTTTGTGCACGCAATAAATCGAAGTTTACGGAATGGGCTTGCAATTCACCAATATGTGGCGCAAATTGTTGTGTGTTCTCGGATAAAGCTATGTTTCCGCTTGGCTGCGTCGCTGAGCAAGATCAGTCACATAACAGAATTAAAAGTGGCGTCTTAGGCAGAACGGTACCAGTGATTTGTGAAGCCTACGGCGAGTAAATTGAAATAATGATGAAAGTTGATTCGCTACAGCTGAAAATCAAAACTCGAAACTCAGACAATCCGGCTTCCGATGCCTATTATGCGTGTTTGCACTCATCGGCAGCGTCAAGCGGAAGAAACACAATCCTCTCGGCATCAGGCGGAATTACGAGCAGCTAACAGCACACATCGGAGCAATTTGCACATGAGCATTCGCATTAATTTGCACCTCTGACAACGGCAGGCAACGAAATCACACACACACACACCCACACAGTTCTTAGTTCGTTCTCCCGGGAGCGAATCGACCAACCGAACCGAAAGCTGTACGGCCCAAGACCGGAGTGGCGAAAACGCAAAGGCGTTGGGTGGTGAGAGGCAGGGCACTAACATTAACCAGACATTTGATACTTTTCAACACCTCCGGCGTGTTAAGCCTAGGGACTAATATTGTGAGTTGGATGTGCACACTTGGAACAGCCCGGTATGGAAATCGTTCAGATGCAAGTCGAATGAGAAATGGTGCTACATAGAAATGACATTTGCTTTGAATACGATAGGGTGGTACTACGAACAGGTAACAACTTGCAATTCGTTTTTCACCGTCGCAATCTCAAGTCGAATATTAAGAATTCACAATCCGGAAATGTGGAGAACAGATTTCCTACGGTAGCAGAAACTTTACGTCTGCTAAACGGTTCATGTTGAACAGCTAGGTAGCATAATAGTTCAACAGTACCGTCGAATCGAAGACGAAATGTAAAGAAAACGTTCTATATATTTTAATAACAGGTAACAGCACAGAAAATATGTAATAAAAAATTTACATATGAAACAAATCATGACAACGTAATTCGTGAAGCCTTCCACGAAGGGCCGTATTATTACATGATCCAGTACTGAAAATATATCAGAATGCATGAGACATGTGTTTGATCAACTGTAAAAATGTGTCAATATTAACGCTCGAATATGTCGGTTTTCGAAAATGGTTACACGATTTTTGCTAGGTGAGGTTTTTTGAGTGAGGTTTAGGGTAAACGGTTAGATCGACGACACGACCTGCCACTCGTCTATTAAAACTGTGTCACAAATTTAACTACCCATCAGTAACTCGTAATGTCAAAATGAAATCGTTCGAAAAATATATGTTCGGACACGACACTGGCCATCAAGACTAAACAACTGTTGTTTTCGATTAACAGTTACCTTCACCGTGGCTACTGGTTTCGGTAATAAAAACAAATAAATTTCGTCTAAATTTGGTGAATACAATTTGTGAGAAAAAACACGGTTTATCTGTATGTCAACCGATAAAATGAGAAGATTGTGTAAATATCGATCTGCTCATAATTTTTATTGTAGTGTGGAATTTTTTTAATACGTGCATTCACAACGAGCTTGTATTTCGATCGAATCAAAAATTTTCATCTAGTCTTTCGATCGAGTTCGAGTTTTTCATATATAAATAACACTCGATCGAAATATATGAATTGAACCTCACATTCGATCGAAATGCAGAAACGGAGTAAATGTATGTATTTAAAAATTCCATATTGAGTGAAAAATAATTGTCAGGTCGTTATTGTATGTCTGGTAATCATCTACCGTTTATCAAAGAACGCTCCCAGAATATTTATTGTTAAGGAGTTTGTCTCAATTACTGTACATATTTGTTGGTTTTATCATAAACAATTTTATATGAAACATTTATATTATTACCAGTAATAATAGTATTTTAATTCAATATCTTAATTTTTATCATTAATCTCTTTCATCCAATATTGTTTAAATGTAATACCATGTTATCAAGAGAAAAGTTCTCGTATTTCAGTTTCATATGAAAAATCGGTATTATGCGGATATCCATTTCGAACTGATATGATTTAAAGCTTATTTCGCTAAAAGAAATTACGAAAAGCACATAATTTGGATTACTTTAAAATCCGAGATTTTATCAGAAGTTGCCTAGAAAGTTTTAAAAAGAAATTATACGTTTGAATAATGTTGATGTTTGATGCTTTTATCTACGGGTAATTGAAGTGCCGGATTCTGTTTTCTCCCTTTAGAACAGTATGCAAATACACCATACAATAGACCTCTTTTCGTAAGGAAACTTGGATCGTGGCTTGGAAATCTGATAGATGTTGTAGTGTTAAACTACACTTTTGATACTGATTTTTCTTCGGAGTGCCTGGTCGTGTCGTCGGTTAGATGATCGATCCTTACATGCAATTGCTTTTTTTACTGATGGGTGAACCGATGTTCACAAACTTAGATTCGAATGAAGGGTATTTTGATCCCATAGCCTGCTAATAATTTTTTTCAAAAGATGAGATAACTAAATTCCTATCTCATACCTCACCGTGTGTCTATGATGTCATTTGGTAAAAATAAACTTCGTCGACTGGGTGCTATCGCCTTCTGCGTTAGTAGCAGAATAAGAGGGTGCGAATAGGTTTGTATGTAATTACTCATTTGATATGCCAAAAATATTAAAAATCCTTCAAATAGCTCAAGTGTTTCGGATTGACGTATTATTGCTGGAGTGCATTCAAACCCATTAATGTGGTTTTATTTATCCAGCTTTTCTGCAATATTCCTTTCATTATTCATAAATTATAATTTTTTATCCATAAATCCATAAATAATTGATCGTATAAGGAAAAAACGTCTTATAAATAAGAGTAACTTTTTGGATATATGAAAAAAAAAAAAGAAAACGATTGGAAAAATTATCAAGAAAGGGTTTCCTCGGACGTAAAAAACGTCTGTCAAGCGGTCAACGGTCAATGTCAATATAGAACTAAAATAACGGATGCTCAATGATAGTGGAAATGATAAGTGAAAAACGGCTTTGTTAAACATACTGATCCTTATTATCTGTTTTATTGAACAAACTGCAGATTCAAGACATGATATGAAGAGCGACGTAAAATACAGAAATAGGTAATCCATAGAAAACAAGGCGAATAATGATTAACTCTGCTTTAAGGCATTCCAGGTAAATGATGTAATTAAATTTATATACATTATATTATTACATATTGCAAGGAAAGCGTCGTAAATTCTTTGTTGCTAACATCTCGTAGAATTTGGGCGGGCTCTTAGGCACATGTATAGATATTGTCAACCACTGTAAAGACTGTCCCAGAAAGTATGGACGCAACCAAAAACCGCTGCCATGTCGCAATGGTTCAGAATCTGTCAATTTTTATGGCTGCGTCTTGTTGTTTACACTCTTCTCTAACCACTTGTGCAGTTGTTTATTCATTTTCATTAGTTTGTTTCGAAATGCGTGGACTTTTAGCAGAACAACGTCGAAAAATTGTGTACAAATGGTACACAGAACGCGTCACTAAGAAAGATAGCAAAAATGGGAGGAGTAAGTGAAAAAGCCGTGCGAAATGCAATCAGGAAGTTTGATGAGGATAACACCTTTGAGGATAAACCGAAAACGGGTCGAAAAAAAGGTCCTGCTAACCCTCAGTTGGATAAACGTATATTAAAGGCGTTCGAGCAAAAGAAGCAGGTTTCAGTTCGGGATGTGGTAAAAAAAAGTGGGCACTTCGAAATCAAATATTCTTCGTGCTAAAGAACGTTTGCATCTTCGAACCTATAAGAAGCAGAAACAACCAAAACGTATTCCAAAACAAGAAGCATCGATCAGGCCGAGGGTTCGAAAGCTGTAAAATACGATTCTTGCTGGAAATTTGAACTGCATAATCATGGACGACGAAACCTACGTGAAACTCGATTACAAATCCTTGCCGGGACCACAATATTATACGGTGCGAGAAGGGCAAGTGTTAAACCAGTCCGAGACATCGATTGAAGTCGAAAAATTTGGTAAGAAAGCTATGGTTTGGCAAGCAATTTGTAGCTGCGGTAAGGTTTCGAAACCCTTCATCACCACCGCTTCAATGTACAGCGAAATATACATCAAGGAATGTTTACAAAAACGGCTTCTACCCATGATTCGAAGCCACAAGGATCCTGTTGTCTTCTGGCGAGATCTTGCTTCTTGTCACTACTCGAAATCAACGGTAGAATGGTATACTACCAAAAATGTCACTTTCGTCCCAAAAGACATGAATCCACCTAATTGCCCACAACTTCGACCAATTGAGGAATTTTTGGCATTAACGAAGGCACATCTTAGGAAACATGTATCGGCATCCGAAACCATTCAACAGTTCGAATAAGATTGGAAAAAAGTGTCAAAACTTGTCGCCAAGAAGTCTGTACGGAATTTAATGAGGAACGTTCGCGAGGAGGTGCGCCAGCTAACCTACAATTTCTTAGTAGAAAATGTTGAGAATAATATTCTGTTGTTTTGTAGTCTAATATTATAAGAATATCGAATAAAATTTGAATATCTAACATTTATGAATTATTTACAGCGAAATCAAAGTGCGTCCATACTTTCTGGGACAGTCTTTAGTTTCATAGTCTGCTATTATAATTTATCCAGATACGACCTTCGGTTCCGGAATTACAGGATGATAAATACACAAATTTCAATTTCAAGTGCATGTTTTCAAACAATTTGAGATCATTGATCAAGTTAAAGAATTATATGATTAACATTTTTGGTTCTGGAGTAACCGCAAAATGGCAATTTTTCTATCAGCACATTTTTTCCGAAATAGGCCAACTATGGAGTTCAATTGTATTACTGCGCTATCGGGAATGATTATGAACAAGCAACGTAAGCGCTGAAGCTGGCTTTTGTGAACTACCCGAATCAATCTGATAAAAAATAGCACTACTAGGTTGGATTGAGAAGCTTTTTATTGTGTGGCTTGCTCGTGACGAAATCTGGACAGATTGAATTTGGAAAAACACAAATTCGCTCTAGTACCCCTAAATGACCATCTGAATCGACCAAAATTAGCCGAAACTTCTTCTCGTTCGGCACGTCAGAATGGACTTAGCACACTTCGGTGCTAACTATAGTAGTAATGCGAAAAGTATCAATTTTACGATTTATTAATTTTAGTTGGTTTGACTTAAAGCCGCAAACATATATTGGAGAAGCCAAATGAATGAAAAACTAACAGAAAAGATGATTTATTGGAAAACTGTTTCCAACTTTCGTGCATACTTCCACGCACCGGCAAGGAGTCGTTTAAAATGAAAACTGTACCGAACCGCAATGATAAACAGAATGTGAATATTTGACGAATTTATCCTGCCTGACGATGAACAAGGAAATTTATGTGCTGAAAGACTCTAAGCAGTCTCCCGGAATGTAATTTCATACTGTTATGCAACGGAACAGCGTAGAGGAGCATTTCAGAACGAAGCAAAAGGCCAATTTTTCAGAAACAGAATTTAGTTTGGCAGGCAATATGTAGCTGTGGCGACCATGTCAAAGCTTCATAGTTACCGGAACAGTAAACAAGGAAATATACCGTGAAGAATACATCCTGGCCGTCACCCGACCGATACCTTACATCTAAACAGCTTCTCTGTCCATTAAACACTAGCCTTCTCGCTTTATACCTATTTTTTCGCTCAAGCATTAGGGGGCTGACGATGTCCAACTGGCGACTGGCACCATTAAAGACAATCGATTATAAATACACTATCTTACTCAATGGTATCGGTCGGGTGTCTACCAGGATGTAGACCATGTTCGATGTACGTTCTACCATGTCTGACTGACGTTTTAGAGTGACTATAACAAGGTTTCAGAGTAGCGAAGTGGTAACGCGTGTGCACGGAATGCATAAGAACGCAGGTTCTAGTCCTGTCTCTGAGCGTATCTTTTTCCAATAAATCATCTTTTCTGTTAGTTTTTCATTCATTTGGCTTCTCCAATATAGAGGAGAGTTGGCATCACTGGGAAAGTGTGATGCAGTGTCCTGGTGCTGCTCTCAAAAAAGTATAATTTCAATGTGTTGTTTGATACGTATAGTTAAAAATTTGGTTGAATTAGTAGTTTTCAGTGGTAGTGCAGGTGTGGCAAGTGTGTGTTTAGTAATGAGAGTGCTATTTATTGAATATTATTGATCCGCGAAACTAAGAAGATCAAGCGGCGGAAACTGAGAATTTACCGCCCCAAAATTCAACGTTGTCAACCTGTTAACCGATCGAAGCGCCGTCTGCATGTCATTATCGGTTTTCTATGGAATATGTGAAAGTTTACAAGTCGATCGTGTCATTCAGACTGAAGGTCTAGAGTTAGTCTGCAGCGGACCCATTCGCGAGTGTTTTCATTTTATTCTCTCAGTGGTCGTGTTTCATCTCGCGTTGCTGACAGCAGAGCGAGCGGGAGAAAAGATATACTGGTGAGATCGTTCCTTGGAGATTTTTATATTTTTCTTACTTATTATATTTTTTTCTGAGTATCGAAAATCAGGTTTTGTTGAGATCATATTATTAACCAAAACATATCCGGATCTCTTTCCCTCTCTACTAACAAATCTCCTATCCCGTGATGCTCGTGGAGATACAGTGGTACCCGCGGTCTCTAGAAACAACGAGTATCGGACTAACATTCCTTTCTTTCCCTCAGTAGCACACTCTTTGGTCGTAGCCAGCGTCGTTATTCATCGTTTAATGAAAAGTTAGGAGTGAGTGGGTATGTACAGTGAAAATGATTTGCTTCTCCCAAGCTTCATTTTCTTTGTTCCACTCATTCGGTCAATCACGAAGTGCAGCTACGGGCGATACACTTCAGCTCAGCTCAGCTCAGCTCATTTGGCTTCATCAATATATGTTTCCGCTCAGTCATTGCAAAAACTGATCAATTTTACGTTTGCTTAGTGGTTTAGTTTGAACTGCAGGTGGCATAACAGTTCAACATAAACTGTTATGCACTGAAGAGTCCTAGATGAAACGTAAAGATAAGAAATTTGCTGTTTGTTTAATCCAGGATGTATTTTTTGTTAATTTAATTGTGCATTATTAGAGTTACTTAATTTGGCTGCATGAGGAAACTACGAACTTTTGAATTTACTCCAGATATTAGGGTCTGCTCTGCCATCAATTTAACTACTTTTGTCCAAGATGCTAGGAATTTTTCTATAGTTGTAGCTTTCTGTTGTTGAGAGAGTTCTCTATTCACGAGTCCAATACCGCTTGATATATCGCTTAGATGGATTCGCCTCCTTCGGTACAACATGGACTCCATTCGCTTTATACCATTCAAAAACAAGACGTAATGACCAGATGCCAAATCACATCAAAACAGCCAGGGAGCGTCATGGCTGCGTAGAAATGGTAGCAATCGCTTCTTTAGGTATTCTTCACGGTATATGTCCTTGTTTACTGTTCCGGTAGCTATGAAGCTTTGGCATGGTCGACCACAGCAACACATTACCTGCCAAACCAATTTTTTAAATGCTCCTTTACGCTGTTCTGTTGTATGACAGTATGAAATTACATTCCGGGAGACTGCTTAGAGTCTTTCAGTACATAAGTTTCCTTGTCCATCATCAGGCAGGATAAATTCGTCAAATATTCACATTCTGTTTATCATTGCGGTTCGATACAGTTTTCATTTTGAACGACTCCTTGCCGGTGCGTGGAAGTATTATGCACGAAAGTTAGAAACATTTTTTCTAGCCACAGTACGTACCGAAAGATCTGGTCTCTTCTGCAATATTTGCTTCAACTTCAAGTTCTTCTGGTGGTTTCTGAGATCCTTCCAGGCTCCCTGGCTGTTGTCAAACGAGTATCGAAAAATTTAAAATTTGTTGTTGACAGTGCTTGCATGAAAACCATGCTTTTTTGCAATTTTTCTTACGGACTGATCCGGATTTTCATTGCGACCGCTCACAATTGCTCTCCTTTCGACGTCATCTTTGATGTAAAAGCTTATAGTGTCTGTGCAATATTTCAAGCGTTGATGAAGTATTTTTGAGATATATGTATTTATTCACGGAACGACCGAAATTAGCTCTGCGCCTAATTCGTATTACTGTTTTTGAATTAGTTGATTTCAACAACAAAATTTCCAAAATAACTATAAAATTAGTTAAAATTTAGAATTTACTGTGCTGAAAAAAACTCTTATTTTTAGAGAATGTGTTTAGTTGGCGAATATTCTGGACACAAACCAGCAATATTTCAACCCAACACGAAATTCTCATTGACAACTAATTTCGTTATTAAAATCAGAAACTTTGATTCTATTTATCTATCACCGTCATTATTGAAGGACAGCAGTGTCAAAGCAAAACAATCCATTAAAAAGCTAAAAGGGACAGTCTTGTTGAAACTGCTCGCAAATTGTTTAGATGTTTTTCGCATGTGTTACGATATATCCCTATATAAATTTCTAAACCGATATGTAAAAATGACGTAAACTGTTAGTGGAAAGTGTATTTATTCAGAATTTGTGCGCAGTTGAAGCGATTGTGGGTAATAATGTTTTTACGCGAAACAGTGAAGTGAGTTTCGAATGTTGCACTCTAATTGTACACGTCAAATGATGTTTTTTTGTATCTTCTCATTCCGGGCTACGCCTTCCGGTGTACTACTTGTATTCGGTTTTTGTTTTCCGAGTGCTTAAAGTTTTCAGTGAGAGAGTCGATTTCGCGAAGTCGAATGAAGAAAACAGCGATTTAGAAGTAAAATTTTCAAAAATAAGTTTATGTTTTGCTTATGTCTTTTTCTCCAATACAACATCGTATTTATACCTGCAAATATAGAAAAGATAACCGCGACTGAAATTTTTTTCGGTAGTAGTGTGCCATCTAGTGGCTAGTAGTCATTACGGTGCCATATAGCGCCATATAGCTGCTAATTGCAGAAACCAATTCAACCATTTATGTTGGTTGAAAACAACGTTTTATTTCTCTAATTCAACTAAAAAATTAGTTGAATGGATATGAAGCGTGCCTTAGCTAAGAAATGACAGCACGTTTAATTGGTGAATTCAACTAAAAAAAAATAGCCATTTCAACAAATATTTTATTATTATTAAGAGAATTAGAATTAAAAAATCTAAATTAGCAAAAGTAAGATTTTTTTAGTTGTCTAAAAAAATAACTAACTAAAATCAGAAAATCAACTAATTTTTTCGCCAAAATGCTAATTTCGGTCTTTCCGTGTTGTTATTAATATCTCAAATTTTTCTATTTTAATTTTTTTCTCAATTTTGCATCAAGAACTGTTTTCATTTTACTATCAGCGTACTGTCGGTTTGTTCCCGCATATTGTTCAATTCAGGATCGATACACATGCAATCGCTCGGATCCAGCAATTTCCACCACCCTATTGCTACCGACCCGAACACGAAACAAGGTATTTCCTACCTACCTTAAATGAGTTCAGGCTTTAAGTTTAAAAATTATGCATACAACATTAGTGTAATCCTATTTGAAGTGCGATGCAGTGAAATAGACTAGACCACTCGAGCGTTTGGGGTGGGAAGGAGAGACGAAAGTGATAAGTGGCAAAATCGACATGAGCCTCTTTTTCTCATTTAACACACCTCAAATCACACGCAGCTAGACTACAAAGTTGGGGACGGGGGCGGATTTCGCATATTCTGACCATTCGAGACCATAGGAAAAGCCAGTGTTCGGCTTTTGGTCGGACATTCGGATGGTGTGAAAAATCGTACGATCGATAAAGATTTAAATGTGGTTTTGAACACGCACAGCTGCTAGCTGAGACCATGGCACAATAAGCAGAAGTCGGAAGACGATACGAATTTAATGGGTACAGGGAAAACGAAGGGAGGACTGAAAAATAGTGCTCATCATAAATTTATCATAAATAATCGCTTTTGCGCGTAGAAGTGCTGGACTGTCGTTTCCGAAGGGCAACTAATCGCGATATATTAATTAGTACAATTCAACTTTTGCGGTTCTGAATACCAACCGAGTATTCTGAACCGCGAGCATTGCCTTTACTGCACGAGCGAGACAGAAAATGTAGAATAAATTGACGTCAACAGTTCCATTCTTTTGCTTGTGACTCCCGTTCCGGCCTCCCGGAAGACCACCACCGGGCTAGGCATGGACGTGGCAGAGCGGCGGTGTTGTGTTGCACATCCTACCGGCAAACGGTGCTCTGGATGGGGCGGCAGCCGACCGAAGTCGTTCAGTTGTAAGGATGTTTCTCGGAAATTTGAAATTAGTCTGGATTTACCGGGTGCCGGGAATGGGTGAAAGAACATACTGCGATTGGTTTGCACTCGGACAAATGGAGTGAGACAACTTGCTGGCACTAGAAACGGGACCTTGCTTTGTTTTTTGTAGGTGCTCTGGAATACTGTTAATTGTCTGATTCTTCGGGTATGATCAACGCATTTATAAGTCATTGCCCTAGTTGGTTGTTAGAATGGGCTTGCATAGCATTTATTGGAGATCTTAATCACGCACAGGTCCGATGAGAGTTTAACTGTCTGTTTGGGTAATTAAATTTGTAATACATTACATACTAACCCAAAACAGTTCTGGAAACCATACTCGATCCAGTGGGACAGAATTGGAAAAAAAGTATCGGTAAAGTCACTATCTTCACTATCTTACTAACTACGCAATACCTATTCCACCATGCGGGCCAAGATAATCAAACCTGACCGGTTAGCAAGTGGTCGACTATCGTCAAAAACCGACTGAAGAACCACGAAGCGAAACTGAATCGAAAAACGGTCAATTATGCCATCACTACGGGACATCTCACAGCGTTCCCGTCGATCGTCGATGGAAGCGATGAAATTCAAATCACACCGTCGGCGGCTTGTACGTGCTGTGCTCAAATGAGCTGCTTAAGCACCCTTATCAGCTCGTATCACATCACTTTTTTTTGTCTCTTTCGGAGTCGGACCTGGTGTCGGACGTTGTCACCGTTTCGAAAACAGCGGGGTGCGGAGATTTTAATCGGGCCCTAATGGGGTGTCATTTTCGGGGATTGGGCAAATTTATGTGTGAAGAGTCGGTTGCGGATCTTGATAAGAAATTAAAGCGAACTTGATGAGGACAAATTCAATCAAGCCAGTCGAGTATTTTAGCGAAAGAAAACTTAATCAACAAGCCTTCATAACTGACTGTGATGACCTATTTGACCTCCGAAATACAAAATCACTCGCAGCTTGCAGAATATTAATCGAGTAAAAGCCAAAAAAATAAGTTCACTCAAATATGTCAATTGCATGTCCATCGAACCGGTTCAACTCGCTAATAGCACTTCACAACTTCCCGGCAGTCATGAAATTTCTTTCAATTAATCAGTATTAATTTATTCGTACATGCTTAAACAATAAAACGCGTCACAATGTTCAGTAGAGAGGGAGAGAGAGAGAGAGAGCTCGTTTAACCGCGAACGCCATATGCCAAATCGAGCCACCGATTGACTGACTGACTGGAATTACGTACCACCACCAGAGACGAGCAGCCGAATGTTCATCGCTGTCATCAACATTAATGTTTAATTTTTATTAGCGCTTGTTTGTGACCTAAGCAAGTGCCGGAGGTCCAACGCAAAGAGGACCCCCGAGAGCAGAATGCACAAATGACAAATATGTACAACAATTTGGCTCCTGCTCTCCAGTTGCTTGTCAGTTCGTCAAGTGAAAAAGCGGTGTTCATTCAGGTCCAGGGTGCTAGCCAGCGACGGCAGATTGCCACAAAGTATTTACTTTGGACACCTAAAATAATTAGGTTACATTGCCCACTTGAACACAGGAGCCGGGGCCATAGTCGCGTTGATTGCAAAAACATTTTTTTCCTAAGTTGTTAAGGGGCGGGTAGGGTCTAACACTTTTGAAAAAAACATTTAGTTTTTTCTTATAGTAGAACATTCCAAAAATATTCTGTGAAATTTCAAAAACTATCGAAACAAAACTCAGCAAGCTATGGGCCTTTATGTTTGCTTATCTCATACCGCGAAGAAGTGAGACCTCGGCGCACAGGCCCAAGATTCCTGCTTCGGTTGACTTAAGAACTTACAAAAACATTCTTGAAATGTTTCCTTATAACAAAATCCAAAGGAAAAATATGGTTATTTAGGGGTTTGGCTAAAAGCCGTTTTTACGTTTCGTCTTCGACTCGTCAGTGCAGAGCAGTTCAAATTGATCTGCTTACTGCAAAACTTAAACAGTTCAATTTGAACTGCTAAGCAGACGTGAAGTTAACGCGATTTGCGAAACACTTTTTAGATTGGTCATTTTGTCTCCATAAACATGGGACGATATTTTTGACATTTTTTCCATATAGTTACAAAAACATTCTTTCTGCATGCATTCGACACATACAATGAGTCTTGAAGTTCTGGCGGGAGTTCTTCCATCAAAAGATCGATTTTGGGAGCTTTCATCACGCCTGCTAATAAGATGTTAGGTGCTGAATCCCATGGTAATTATTAATTTCGAACGACTAGTCGAGCTTCGATCTCAAACAAAATTCATGACAGTATATTTTAGCCACATGTCACAGGAAATCAACCCTTCAAGATATATTCCTATCCGTGTCAGCCTCCTAAATGTCCCTGACTCAACTTTATTTTTCGATACATCCATGCAGCGCGAAGTGCGTGGAATCCCGGATCATCTACGTTCGACGGAAATCCCAAAAATATTTTCAAGTAAGTTCAGGCATATTGACTCTGAGAAAATGTTTTACACGGACGGATCGCGAATTGAAGAAGCGGCAGGGTTTGGTATGTTCAACAATAATGTTTCGGCCTCATTCAGGCTTCAAGAACCCGCATCTGTTTATATAGCAGAGTTAGCAGCAGTTCATTATAGTTTGAGTGTAATCGTCACATTATCTCCAAACCATTATTTCCTCTTCACAGATAGTCTTAATGCAATTGAAGCCATTCGCTCAAACATGACTGGCAAGAATGAACCATTTTTCTTGGGCAAAATAAAACAGTGCCTGAACGACATATTGAACAATAATTATCTAATCACTATAGTCTGGGTCCCGGCTCATTGCTCCATTCCGATATTTTAGCCAAATGTGGTGCTAATGAGGGTGAAATTTATGAGAGACCGATTGCTTTCAACGAATTATATAGCGCATCTCGCCAAAGAACACTTTCCAGCTGGCAAGCTTCTTGGGATAAAGATGATCTGGGTCGGTGGATGCACTCAATTATTCCGAAAATATCGACTAAGGCATGCTTCAGGGGACTGGATGTGAGTAGGGATTTCATTCATGTGATGTCCAGACTCATGTCCAATCACTACACGTTAGACGCACATCTCCTTCGAATTGGGCTCTCCGAGACTAATCGTTGTGCTTGTGGAGAAGGTTATCGGGATATTGATCATGTCATTTGGACATGCGTGGAGTATCGTGATGTCAGATCTCAACTAATAAATTCTTTGCGTATTCAAGGTAGACTATCCAATGTCCCAGTTCGAGACATTCTTGCTTGTCATGACCTTCCATACATGAAACTTCTTTATTATTTCATAAAGAAAATTGGAGTTTCAATTTAATAAAGAACCCCTTTAAGACTTGGTTCTGATTCCAGCTGCGTCCATGAGTTCAACCAATAGCTATATTAGATTAGAAATTATGTAATGATACAAACAAACTCGAAATAGTTCATGAAATTATCAACAAAATGTCTGAAAATAACAGCTTATTTTATAATTTATAGAAGTTAATCGTTTAGTTCGAATAATATTTCCGAGTAGATTTCATAATTAATGACGAATTACTTAAGATGATATTTAAGTAATAAGAGGAATATGTTTTAATAAATTCAAATCGTTGTGACTATTTTAGAATTATATTAGGATAAGAATTTTATGTAAAAGTGATGCTACGGCGAAGAAAAACTTATGTAAACTGCCTTAAGAAATAAACATATTTATAAAAAAAAACATTCTTTGTATTAGTTCTAATTTAAAAAAAAGGAAGAATTGTCGAAGAAGGTTACAAAATTAAAATGGCCTATCTTGCTCTGGAAAATTATTATGGAACGAACACCTAAATCACATATTCGATTTTTTTAAATTAGAATAATAACGTTTGTGACTATTGCGGATACATTTTGGTACGATTATTGAAACCATAGCAACATTCACAATATTTTCAAAGAGTCAGAAGAGATAACTTTTTGTATTTCGATCGTAACTAACCGTTTCTATTATCTAAAAAAAATTCAAGCTCGACAAATCATAGCTGCAATATTTTTCTATTCAACGTATATTCGTCTGTCGAAATTTGTTGAGAAACATCGGCACACGAGCTCTTCAAAAAACGTTCACAACATTGTCCCCTTGTACTCTAATAAAGACATAATTGGTTTTTGGATATTTTTTCAAATATGATTGAACCAACGCTATCAAAATTCTATAGTAATATATTTCCGTGACGGACTCTCAGTTTCATTAAAATTTTTGTGAAAAAAATTGAACTCTTCTGAGAAAAGTAAGAGGTCCATTTTGCCACGGGGGTACGTTTTACACCATATTCCTCTATAACTTATGTTTTTCGAGCATTTTTAGTTTTGACATATGCGAAATTACCTTTTGGGGCTGAAGGAAACAAACAGTGCTTCTTATCACCACCAAAATCGAAGGTAAATTTTCTAGATTCGTTATAACTTCGACTCTAAAACGTGGCTATGAATTTATGTTGTTCGTATTGTTCGGAGTTGAGGGCAAATCATTTTTTGAAAATAGAGGTGGTATTCCGAAATCAACCCAAAAAGGGTAACCCGAAATCGAGCTCCACGATTTCGCACTTATAAGATTTTCTAAAGTTTTATTGAGTGATAATGTGACGCAGAGTTCAAAAATAATCGCAGAAAAGGTAAAAATTAAACAGGACAGAAAAAAAGCGAAAGAAGACAAACGAAGAAAACCTCAAGAAAAAATGGAACAAAAAGTAGAAACTAAAAAACAAAATGACCATCTGCAATTCGCGTAGAAATGTGTCATTGTCATTAAATAAGTTACAAACTATAAATATTAAATCATTCTGCAATTAAAGTGTTTCTCTTTAAACATTAAGATTGCATTTAAAGTATTGCACCGGGGCTAAGCCGAACACTTTTAAGGAATTAGATTTTACAGTATAGGCTCACTCCAAGAAAATTTGAATTTTACAGGTGACTTAATCCCTCATACGATGTAATGCATAAAGACCTAATTTGTCAAATGACTGAAGATTTTATTTGTAATGACTTAATGTTAGATGAGCTTGAATTTTACTGGTTTCGACTGTAACTTGCTTTCTGCTAGCAGGTGCGACTGTATAAATTTGAATGCACCTTTTACCAGCCAAGCAAATGCATGCTCCTGTGGCTCAATCGATTAACAGTCTTTTTGGGATCCAATGATTCTTGATTCAAGTCGCGGCGATTGCTTATCAGTATTCTTTTTTTTTATTTCAATGAATTTCATGTCATGGAGCACCCGAACGCTCGGGTAGGGATTTTCAACGAATTTCAACGGAACCGTAGCGGTCCAAAAACACCGGAGTTATTCCAGATCGCGTTGGGGTATGTCTGTTCTGCCGTTAGAAGTATGTTATGTAGGTGGCTAAAAGTAGTTGATCAAACAGCTCTAAGTGGAAAGTACTTTGAATTTACATCAAAATCTCGAAAATCTGCAAATCAGCTAACAAATACTAAACTGGAGTTCCCAAATCAGTTTGGGAAGCCTTCCAACAACTTGAGAAGTCCTGAGATGAAATGCCATGTCAAATTTCAAGCACAATTCTATGGGACCACAATCCGGATTTACCGGAATTGGACATTGCATTTTATGAGTACTAGTAAGTCCTTCACATTTTATACAATTTCCGTTTTAATCCCATAACCATATAAAATTTTATGTATCAAAAACTTCTAACGGCAGAACAGACATACCCCAACGCAATCTGGAATAACTCCGGTGTTTTTGGACTGTTACGGTTCCGTATGAGTCAGCATAGACTAGAAGAAAATCTGTTTTTGTTTTTTGACACTGGACGCATCGAAATTGATAAACGGTATCAAGAGTTATGATTTTTTGAAAAAAAAAATAAATTCGGTAAAAACCCCTACCCGAGCATTTGGGTGGTAAATGTTCTGCGACGCTCCATTTATGTGCATGTAATCCTCGTACTGTATTGAAATTTAAAAAAATGTGTCGAATATTTTCGAATTTTTTACCGACAAACATAGTTAGATGAAAAAAAAACAATTGGGTGGCTGATTTTGCGTTGAATGCACCATATATAATACTGTGGTATACTTCAAAACAATTTTCGACCCTTGAAAGAATAACTGGAATCGGTTTTTTTGGACGTATATTGATAATGTCTACCAATTTTAAGGTCAATTTAAAAATATACTTACCCCTTTATGAAAGTGATAAATTTTTAACACACTTTACCCAATAATTCCGGAAGTCAGATCCAAATAAAATTCAGAAGTTTTCAATAGGACCATCCTTTCGTTTGAATCTAAGTTTGTGAAAATCGGTTCAGCCATCTCTGAGAAAAGCTAGTGCAAAAAAACGTTACATACACACATATGTATATACACACAGACAATTTGTGTACTTGACGAACTGAGTCGAATGGTCTTCGGACCTCGGTTCAAAAGTTCTATATGAGAAAGGCCAAATCAATGTGAATCTCCCACGCATTGTTAAATTAAGAATAAATAGATTTATAGTACACTGATAAAAATATGTAATTAATGTAAATTTACATCTAAAGACTGTTCCAGAAAGTATGGACGCAACCAAAAACCGCTGTCATTTCGCAATGGTTCAGACTCTGTCAATTTTTATGGCTGCGTCCTATTGTTTACACTCTTCTCTAGCCACTTGTGCAGTTGTTTATTCGTTTTCAATAGTTTGTTTCGAAATGCGTGGACTTTTAGCAGAACAACGTCGAAAAATTGTGTACAAATGGTACACAGAACGCGTCACTGAGAAAGATAGCAAAAATGGAAGGAATAAGTGAAAAAGCCGTGCGAAATGCAATCAGGAAGTTCGGTGAGGATAACACCTTTGAGGATAAACCGAAACGGGTCGGTAAGATTTGAATCTTCGAACCTATAAGAAGCTGAAACAACCAAAACGTAGTCCGGAACAAGAAGCATCGATCAGGCCGAGGGTTCGAAAGCTGTAAAATACGATTCTTGCTGGAAATTTGAACTGCATAATCATGAACGACGAAACCTACGTGAAACTCGATTACAAATCCTTTCCGGGACCACAACTTTATATGGTGCGAGAAGGGCAAGTGTTAAACCAGTCCGAGACATCGATTGAAGTCGAAAAATTTGGTAAGAAAGCTATGGTATGGCAAGCAATTTGTAGCTGCGGTAAGATATCGAAATCCTTCATCACCACTGCTTCAATGAACAGCAAAATATTCATCAAGGAATGTTTACAAAAACGACTTCTACCCATGATTCGAAACCACAAGGATCCTGCAGTCTTCTGTATAGATCTTGCTTCTTGCCACTACTCGAAATCAACGGTAGAATGGTATACTACCAAAAATGTCACTTTCGTCCCAAAAGACATGAATCCACCAATTGCCCACAACTTCGACCAATTGAGGAATTTTGGACATTAACGAAAGCACATCTTAGGAAACATGTCTTGGCAGCCGAAACCATTCAACAGTTCGAAAAAGATTAGAAAAAAGTGTCAAAATTTGTCGCCAAGAAGTCTGTACGGAATTTAATGAGGAAGGTTCGCAAGAAGGTGCGCCAGCTAGTCTACAATGGCTAAGTAGCAAATGTTGAGAATAATATTCTGTTGTTGTAGTCTAATATAATCAGTATATCGAATAAAATTTTAATATCTAACACTTGTGAACTATTTACAGCGAAATCAAAGTGCGTCCATACTTTCTGGGACAGTCTTTACTTTCTTGCACATATTTAAAGCAGGAAATTTAATATACAATTTTTTCCCTGTTCTTTATTTTTCATTACACTTTCAAGGCAAAGCTAAGCGTTTATTAAAATATACAGTAGTCATATTCAATGAAAAAAAAAGTATTCCATTATAGTTTCACAACGGTGACAGTCTCTCTAAATTCAAAATTCACGATCTTCTTTTGTCTTTTATTTAGGTTCAGTCGTGCTCGCATTGACCACCCTTCGCGTTCGTCCCTGGCACCGACCGTTCAGTTCCGATTTGACAAGTGCAAATGGATCCGCAGACAGTGTCTCTCTTGAACCACTGACTCCGACACTGCTAATGTTTTATCGATGCTAGTTGCGTACCATAATTCAATTTCACGTCACTCTATCTGCACCTCTCCCGAGGTGCGGTCTGGAGAATGCGTGGTGCGACCAAGACAGTGAAAATTAGCAGCTTTCCCTGGGGAGGTTGTCACCCTACGCCCGCCGCTATTCACCAACCGCCCATTCGTCGCAGCAGCAGCAGCATCGAGGGCAGATTTTTGCGCGAAATATTTTAATTTCAAATTAATTTTATTTACCCCCATTATCATTTCGGTCCGGCGCGATTCGAAATGAATTTGGTGCCAGTGGCCATTCAGCGTTCAGGACAATCTTACGACGACTGTCACATTCCCGGTGTTAACGGAATGAGTTTCTCCGCAACTATTTCGTCCAGATGCCCCCGGTAGAAGAGCTGTGCCACCACGGAGTGATAAATATCAATGGAAAATTTGTACGGCAATTAATATTTATTCGACTGCGACTGCTCGCCAGCGCGCATTGGACAATTTGACGCAGTTGACAAACCGGGAAAAGTTTGCGAAATCGAGTTTCCAGTTGTAACGGGTTTACTGTTGTTGATTCACGAATTCCTGTGTTCCGTCTTGAATATCCAAACAGTTGGCACCAGTTCTCAGGAATATAGCATTGTTTCAAGCGATGAGTTGAAATTATAAGCAATTGCCAGTGCGTATCAAAAGCAGATTGGTTGACGCATTTGATTGGACTAGCGACGCTCAATTACTCACTCCTAGGTCGGTTATTAGTGATCGCGCATGACTAGCCAGCTGCCAAGTGAGCGCAAAAGAATTATCAATCAAAACATCAAGTCGTAGGTTTGCAATCTTCGAAACCAACAAAACACATGTTATACTATAGGGTAGACATCCTCTGTGTGGAAACAAGAAATGTTATTCGGAAGATTGAAAATTCAAAAGGTTTTTGTTTTTCATTGCGAATCACGTTAATACTTCCCCTTGAATTGACAAAACAAAAATGCGTTGCAACATCTCTCTCCGTGCACAGCCACGGCACTCGAACATTCCATGTATGGTCAATTTGTCGATCGCACATTACCGAATTACCTGCTCCCACAGGAATCACTCCGGCCTATCCGTAATGACTGCGAAAGTAAAACAACAACAACATTCAATATTATGATTGCATACATAAGCAATATTTGTCATGTTCCTGTCGTCCGTACCTGTGCACCGGGACTGGGTTGACAACGGCTCAGAACACCTCCGAAGAACCCGGCCACTGAACGATAGGTATTTATTTTTTTTTTGCTCTTGTTTTCTCCTGGCTCTTCAACTCAGTCTGGAGAAACTGACGAACCGCTGTCGTTGATTTTAACAGATTTTTTCCACTTTCTTTCTCGCTCTCGGAACGCGTCGTTTCCATTCAGCCACGATCGGTTTCGAAGAATTCCGAACTGACGGCATTGTCATCAACGCGCGCGGTTCTACCGGATTGTGGGGATGTGGGGAACCACGACCGTAGCATCGAAGACGAGAGGGTCTGGGTTTTGGTACCATGAAGTAATTTCACATATTGAATTTAAAAAAAAAGATCATCCCCTCAAACCCTGCCAAGCAACGACTCCGGTGACCATGGTAACCGGATCTCACTTATCGTCGCTCCCCCCCTTTCGCTGCACTGTCGGTTCGCTTCCGAGGGCCTCCGTGAAATGATTGATCTTATTTGTGAGCAAGTTTGACTTGATTTTGATAAATATCTTGCACCGAACCGATCGCGGCCAGTAGATGCGATGAGGGATGTGTTTCGCGTGTTTGATGCTAATTCGCACGGTTTGAGCTGGCTGTTGCCATCCTTTCGATGCAGAGAACTTTGTCCGTTTGTCTGCTCCATCGTTGACAGGTGCTTTGAGCTGCGCAAGGATTTGTATGCGCGTTCGGTTCATTTATCATGACACAGCCGGGCCCGTCGGTGGAAAATGTGCCGATGAATTTGTCGGTAGCGAATCGAGATTGATAATGGCGTTTGGAGCGTTTTGAGTTGAATCGTCCGATTTTTTGAAGATGGTAATCTTCATTATGCACACTTTGTACAAATTTGTTTTTAAACAATGATCAATGTAAAATTACATTGAAATGCATTGATTTTCCAATGAAAAAAAACTGGTTATTTATTAAAAACGTGCTTAATCCACCTAGCAGTGATATGATACCTTTTTTTTATCAATCCGCATGTGTTTTTTGCATAACTATACTTCGGTGTTTCAGTTCTCATGACATTATTTTAATGACCGTCGTTTTAAGCGACTATTTGAGATTTCAATCACTCATTACCGTGTAATATCAAAGCTGAAAATCTGATCGAATTTGAATCTAAACGTCTGACAATCGATTGAACATTCCGTGGGATGTCGAAGTGAGTTTCACTTTAGAGTTTGGGGTAATTTAAGGTACTTCCAGAGCAAGTATTCAGGAACCAGCGTAACCCAAACCGATTCGTATGGCCATATGACGAATAAATTGCAATATTTTTGAGTCTAACTTTAAAGTTTTTCGGGATTGTCATCTTCTATATCGGTTTGAATTTTAAAAATTCATCATGCTACAATTCCATAATCGGAAGTCGAAATTGGATAAAATTGAATTTATTTTGTCTTTGTCAATTTGTTTTTTTTTTTTTGAGAAAACGATTGAGCTTCGAGAAACGATTTGATACTGGAACCGGAATTCGAAATTCGGTGTAGCCGAAGTCAGATAAATTCACCTGAATAGCTGTATGGTTTACATTTATTTCAAAATTTTTGAAAATCAATGTAGACATCTTTGAGGAATCGTAGTGCGAATTAAATTTTTGGGTGCCTTCCGAAACGAAAACTGAATGCAACCAAAATAAGTACGATAAACCTGATTAATTTACGTGAAATAGACATTTTTATACTAATCACCCTGTATCTCCGAAACCAAAAGTTGGATCTGACTGAAAAACAAGATGTTTTATAGAATATTAAAACTTTTCATTTGAATCTTAGATGAATATTAGATTTCATTTGAATCTTAAGTCGGTTCAGCCATCTACGAGAAAAATGAGTTACACAATTTTAATTTCGTTTCACATATCATCCTGTAGTTCCGGAACCAGAGGTCGGATCCAAACATTATTCAGGAACCTTGTTTGGGAGCATACGACTTTTCATATGAATCTGAGTTTGTAAAAAACAATTGAGTCATCTCCGAAAAAAATTGAGTTCGAAAATTATTTGTCACACACGTATTTGCTGATCTCGACGAACTGATTCGAATGGTATATGGCTGTTAGGTTCTTTCAGAATTTATTGCTGTAAATAGTTCAAATCAATATAATTGTGGAATCGCCTTCAACTCGATAATGCTGCCATCATCTGGTTTATTTATGGCATATTCGAGCGATTACGTTGCCAAAAACGAACCGTGCTAAAATAGATCCGAGACAAAATATCATGCTGTGCACAGTCTTTTGGGTACTTAGAAACAAATGTATCGTATTTCATGTTGCTCCCAAGAATTTCTTTGCCAGACAGCGCTCAAAACTTCTACTGCTGGAATAGAGGAAAAAGTCGCTTACACAAAAATTTCGATATCTCCGTTAAAAATGGACGGATTTTAACAATCTATGGCTTGTTGGATAGATATTACCGTGCGGAAACTAAGTCTGATAACATATTCTGTTTTCAAGGTCAAATGTGACAGATACTGTCAAAAAACTGAAAATTTTGACATAAAGCTTAGTATAACTCAAATAGTAAACATCCGATCTCAAAACCACTCAATAGCGTTCTGGGTGACGGGGAGACCTTTTTTTTGCGACTATTTTGATCAAAATCGGTCCAGCCATCTCTGAGATCTCGACCTCTTAGTTGACAACACACATACAGACACACACACGGACATTTGCTCAGTTCGTCGAGCTGAATCGATTGGTATATGACATTCGGCCCTCCGGGCCTTGGAAAATTTTTCTAAAGTTTGAGCGAATTCTATACCTATTTTTTATATTTATAAAAAAAAGGTAAAACCATCACAAAAAAAAATGCGTACAACACAAATGTATGTGAATAGCTTATTTTCGATACACTCCTTACTACTGGTTTGAGACCCATTTCTGTGGTAACATTTTCAGAAAAGGCCGTAAACAAAATCTAAGATGTTCTTACTGCGGAAAGATCTTCCACAAACGACGTTACACACTACGTATGTTCATATTTAAGAAAAATATTATCAAAATGACAGTTCATTGGTTACGCAATTTATTTCATCTGAATAAATTCAATGTTTATCGAAAAGTTGGGTTGAAAACTTTTTTGAATTTTGCATCGTTTTGAAACAGAATAAACGCAGCTTTATTGTGATTCTTCATTTTGCCTTATAAATCCTATGAAGCATGGTTCACTTGGTTGGAATATCATCCTAACGTGGTTTTCTGTAGGCTTTTGTGAAGATTAAAATATTAATTCTTGATTTATGATGTAGCTCTGAAAACTGTTATAAGTATTTATTGTAATTAAAACTGCTGCTTGGGTAAGCTTCAACTCGGATCAACGTCGAATATCGCCCATAACTGGAGAGCCTGTCAAACGTTGGCTTAATATCGTTTAATGTTTGCTTGACATACGTGATCAAAAATTTGATTTTACCGTCGCTATAGCTGAAAAATGCTATTTTTATTCCAATCACCGTAGCACAGTCAAATCTACCATAGCAACATTGAAATTAAGTATGGATGTTGACAGATAAAGTTGAAGTGCTTTTCCTTCACTCTCATCTATTTTTTTTTTTTCATAAATACGTTTTTTTCTTAAGGCAGTTTACATAAGTTTTTCTTCGCCGTAGCATCACTTTTACATAATATTCTTATCCTAATTTAATTCTAACATAGTCACAACGTTTTGCATTTATTAAAACATATTCTCTTATTACTTAAATATCATCTTAGGTAACTCGTCATTAATTATGAAATCTACTCGGAAATATTATTTGAACCAAACGATTAACTTCTATAAATTATAAAATAAGCTGTTATTTTCAGACATTTTGTTAATAATTTCATAAACTGTTTCGAGTTTGTTTGTATCATTACATTATTTTTATTCTAATTTAGCTATTGGTTGAACTCATGGACGCAGCTGGGATCAGAACTAAGTCTTGAAAGGGGCCTTTATTAAATTGAAACTCCAGTTTTCTTTATGAAATGATAAATAAGTTTCATGTATGAAAGGTCACGACAAGCAAGAATGTCTCGAACTGGGATATTGGATAGCCTACCTTGGGTACGCAAAGAATTTATTAGTTGAGATCTGACATCACGATACTCCACGCATGTCCAAACGACATGATCAATATCTCGATAACCTTCGCCACAAGCACAATGATTAGTCTCGGAGAGCCCAATTCGAAGGAGATGTGCATCTAACGTGTAGTGATTGGACATGAGTCTGGACATCACACGAATGAAATCTCTACTCACATCCAGTCCCCTGAACCATGCCTTTGTCGATATTTTCGGAATAATTGAGTGCATCCACCGACCCAGATCATCTTTATCCCAAGAAGCTTGCCAGCTGGCAAGTGTTCTTTGGCGAGACGAGCTATAGAATTCGTTGAAAGCAATTGGTCTCTCATAAATTTCACCCTCAATAGCACCACGTTTGGCTAAAATATCGGCTCTTTCATTGCCAGGAATGGAGCAATGAGCCGGGACCCAGACTATAGTGATTAGATAATTATTGTTCAATATGTCGTTCAGGCACTGTTTTATTTTGCCCAGGAAAAACGGTTCAGTCTTGCCAGTCATGTTTGAGCGAATGGCTTCAATTGCACTCAGACTATCTGTGAAGAGGAAATAATGGTTTGGAATTAATGTGACGATTACACTCAAACTATAATGAACTGCTGCTAGCTCTGCTATATAAACAGATGCAGGTTCTTGAAGCCTAAATGAGGCCGAAACATTATTGTTGAACATACCAAACCCTGTCGCTTCTTCAATTCGCGATCCGTCCGTGTAAAACATTTTCTCAGAGTCAATATGCCTGAACTTACTTGAAAATATTTTTGGGATTTCCGTCGAACGTAGATGATCCGGGATTCCACGCACTTCGCGCTGCATGGATGTATCGAAAAATAAAGTTGAGTCAGGGACATTTAGGAGGCTGACACGGATAGGAATATATCTTGAAGGGTTGATTTCCTGTGACATATGGTTAAAATATACTGTCATGAATTTTGTTTGAGATCGAAGCTCGACTAGTCGTTCGAAATTATTAATTACCATGGGATTCAGCACCTCACATCTTATTAGCAGGCGTGATGAAAGCTCCCAAAATCGATCTTTTAATGGAAGAACTCCCGCCAGAACTTCAAGACTCATTGTATGTGTCGAATGCATGCACCCTAAAGCAATTCGCAAACAACGATACTGAATTCGCTCCAGTTTGATAATATGAGAGTTTGCAGCGGAACGAAAGCAAACGCATCCATATTCCATCACTGAAAGTATCGTTGTCTGACACAATTTTATTAGATCTTCCGGATGAGCACCCCACCACGATCCTGTTATTGTTCGAAGAAAATTTACTCTTTGTTGGCATTTTGTTATCAGAAACCTAATGTGTCCTCCCCACGTGCATTTGGAATCGAACCACACCCCGAGGTATTTAAAAGTTAAAACCTGTTGGATCATTCTTCCCATCATATGGAGCTGAAGCTGCGCGGGATCATGCTTTCTTGAAAAGACGACTAACTCTGTTTTCTCCGCAGAGAATTCGATACCAAGATGAACAGCCCAAACGGACAAGTTATCTAAGGTATCTTGCTATGGTTTATGCAGATCAATAGCTTTGGGTCCAGTAACTGAAACCACGCCATCATCTGCCAATTGTCTTAGTGTACATGGGGTTACTAGACAGCTGTCAATGTCATTTACGTAAAAATTATAGAGGAGCGGACTGAGGCATGAGCCTTGCGGGAGACCCATGTAACTATTTCTGAGTGTTGCCAAATCGCCATGTGAAAAATGCATGTGTTTCTCTGACACAAGGTTGTGCAAATAATTATTTATAACCGCTGGGAGTCCATTTTGGTGAAGCTTGTCTGAAAGAACATCAATGGAAACTGAATCAAATGCTCCTTTAATGTCTAAAAATACAGATGCCATTTGTTGCTTTTGAGCGAAGGCAATTTGGATGTCAGACGAAAGTAATGCAAGGCAATCATTCGTCCCTTTATTTCTACGGAAGCCAAACTGAGTATCTGACAACAAACCGTTCGTCTCGACCCAAGTGTCGAGACGTCGTAGAATAATTTTTTCGAACAATTTTCTGAAGCATGACAACATCGCAATGGGTCTATATGAGTTGTGATTGGAAGCTGGTTTCCCCGGTTTTTGAATGGCGATAACTTTCACTTGTCTCCAGTCAGGTGGAACAATATTTTGCTCAAGAAACTTGTTGAACAATTCCAACAAACGTCTTTTTGCGAGGCAGATTCTTCACCAAGTTGAATTTAATTCTGTCCAACCCTGGAGCGTTATTGTTACAAGACAAGAGTGCTATAGAAAATTCCATCATTGAGAATGGGTTATTAATAAAACCATTATTTGGAGGAGATTCCCGTATAATGCTCTGCGTAGGAACAGAATCTGGGCAAACTTTCCTAGCAAAGTCAAATATCCATCGGTTCGAGTATTCATCACTCTCATTGCCCAAGTTACGATTCCTCATTCGTCTGGCCGTGTTCCAAAGAGTGCTCATTGAGGTATCTCTTGACAAACCTTCGACAAAATGTCTCCAATAGCTACATTTTTTGGCTCGAAGTATGCTCTTGTTCTTGGTTTCTAAAACCATAAGTTTTTCAAAATTCTGAGGAGTTCCTCCTCCCCGTTTTAGAAACGTCTTGCAAGCATTTTGTTTTGCGAGTTTAGCCTCTGAGCACTCTTTGTCCCACCAGGGGTTGGGAGGCCTTCTGTTAGTCGTTGGCCCAGGAAAGCGTTTAGTTTGGGATTGTTCTGCTGCCTCCAGAATCGAACAAATGAGGAAGTCATATTCTTCAAGTGGAGGGAGCTCTTCCATTGAATTCAAAATACTAGAGATACTACTTTGGTATTTAATCCAGTCGATATTTTTTGTCAAATCATATGGAATACTAGCGGAAGTAGCAATGCAATTGCTACTGCTAATTGAGATGATGATTGGTAAATGATCGCTACCGTGTAAATCAGGCAGTATTTTCCAGGTGCAATCTAGTCGAATTGAAGTTGAGCAAAGAGATAGATCTAATGCACTTGGGCGTGCCGGAGGTCTTGGGATCCGTGTCATGCTACCCATATTTAATACCGTCATGCTAAAATTGTCACAAATGTTTTGTATTAAAGATGATCTGCTATCATTGTAAACGGAACCCCACATCATTCCGTGCGAATTTAAATCCCCCAGAATCAATCGTGGAGCAGGAAGGGCTTCAACCATTTCATTAAGCTGTCGCTGTCCAACTTGTGCTTTTGGAGGAATATAAACCGAAGCTATGCAAATATCTTTGCCTTTAATGTTTATTTGGCAAGCAATAACTTCTATACTAGAAGTTGAAGGGATGTTTAATCTATAAAAGGAATAGCATTTCTTAATTCCCAAAAGCACTCCACCATACGGAGAGTCTCTATCGAGACGTATAATGTTAAAATCATTAAAATTTAAAGCTATGTTTGAAGTAAGCCATGTTTCGCATAAAGCAAATACATCACATTTTTGACTATGCAATAATATTTTAAATGAATCAAGTTTTGGCATGATGCTTCGACAATTCCACTGCAGGACAGTGATTGTATCATTTGCGACGGGTGATAAATTATCCATCAAAAGATACAAAACCTGAGACAATTGGCCATTGAGCTGATAACTGCTTCAAAAAGGTTCTAGCTATTGGAAGGAATGCCATTATGAGAGTCTTTAAGGGTTCAGATATATTGAATGCTGAGAAAATCCATTCAACAATTTCCGAAAACTTCAGTAATCCTGTTGGTGGCTGTGAAATGGAGCCCACTGGATTATTATCTTTTTCTGTACTAGATCCTGGATTGGTTTGTGAATTTGACAAACCAGGAGGCACAGTCTTTGGTTTTGACTTTTTTTGTTTAACACGGGGATCTTTTTTTGAAGATGAAACTTTAGGTGTCTTTTTTGGTAATTTGGAAGAAGACTTCTTTCTCTTAACTGACCCTTGGGTAGTGATAAACGAATTACCTTCACTATTTTCGTCAGAGTCAGAGTCCTCTGGTTCCTCTAGATTCGAAAACCCGTTTTCGGTTTCCAAAGGGGGGACATCAATGACCGTTTTAAGCATTTCTGCATATGTGCGCTTAGACCGTGCTTTTAAAGAAAGCTTAATTTTGTCTTTGTGCACTTTAAATGCAGTGCATACTGAAATATCCTCATGAGGACTTTCCCCACAATAAATACATTTTTCAATTTCCTTGTTGCAATCATTATCTTTATGAGGTCCTTCACACTTAATACATTTTGGTTTATTGCTACAGTAAGTAGCTGTTTGGCCGAATTTTTTGCAGTTCGTACAATTCATTACATTTGGAACAAAAAGCCGAACAGGGAGGCGAATTTTATCGACATAGACATGGGACGGCAACGCAGACCCGGCAAATGTCACTCGAAACGAGTCTGATGGGCGATAAACTTTTTTTTCCTCTTCATGAACTACTTAGTACAGTTGTTTGCACTCCAGTATTTTCACACCCTCAAGCATAGAGTTCTTGAAACGACCAACACCATGCTTGAGTAAATCATCTACCGAAAGACTCGCTTCGGTAACAACACCGTCAATTTCGACATCTTTGGAGGGTATGTAAACTTTATACTCTTTATTGAAATGTTCCGAAGAGACAATATCATTCGCGTGTTTCAAATTATTTACCACAACACGAATTTTATCGTTATTTACTTTTATGATCTCTTTGATTGAAGAGTATCGTGATGTCAAACCTTTATTAATTTGAAAAATGTTTAATGGCTTTGATATACGTCTAAAAAAGACTATCCAAGGCCCAGAAGAGCTCTCCTGATATTTTTTCGTTCGTGGGGGTATCGGATTCATGCTAGGATTTACGTCCATGGATTCATCCATTACATTAAAATTTTTAACTAAACTTTAAAATAAAATTTGAAACCAACACTACACAGTACTCAATCAAAAGGAAAAGAAAAAACTTCTACCTTGAAATTGTTATCTATCTCCGTTGCACTGCCGTGTAGATCCTCGTTGCTCTAGATGTTCTTGTTGGATGTATCTGGACGTTGATACAATGCTGAAGCTCACTGTAGCGATAGAATATGATGTGATGCTACTGCTACCTGACATCCAGCACCACTCGAATTCCGATTTGCTTTCGTCTTCGCCAGCTGTAACCAGCGCAGGTCACCGGTGTATACCTGCGTGTTGTATGGCAGTGGAAAGACCGAGTTGTCTTGTCTCCTTCTTCCTAGTGCTCCGCACCGATATGCTTCTGCACCGAAGTGCCTTCGCACCGGTGTGCCTTTGCACTCTCCTGCTTCTATGTGCCTTTGCACTCTTCCTCTTCGATGTGCCTTTGTACTCTCCTGCTCAGCACTTGTGGCTGTATATTGCGGCCTGGGTAGAGTTTGGGAAACGCCCTTTGTTGTTTCCTTCACCAGCTTGGCCCAGCACTAGGGCTCTCTTATGCAGCACGACTATACGTTTTAACGGCTGCTGCCAACAGGTTTCTACCTGTAGTTCAACCGTTGTCGTATTTAACGCGTGTAAACCAACCAGCGTTATTAAACTGTACGCTTCTATACACAACCTTCTCGGTTGAACGGCTATTACTGAATGACTCTCATCTATCATAGACTTTGATTTATGGGTTCATTTCGATAGTCCCACAACAAAAAGGCCTAACTGCAAATGAGAGTCTCCCTTTGTTTATTTTCTTTTTTGATTATTACTAAGTCATTACTGCAATTTCTCGAAAATTTCCAAAATAAATTGAAAGCTTGTAAATTTAGCTTTGCGAAAAGTATGGCGTCCAATATTAAATCAATCCGGTAAATAGTGAAACAAAAAGGAAACAAAAAGAAACTGCCACTTACAGTTATGCCCTTCTCTCGTGGGACTATCGATTTCATTTGATTTGATATCGTCTTTACGAAGTAAATTTATTATTTTTATTTTGCAGTTTTATCAAAGCTAGATAATGAGCAGAATATTACTAAAAGAATAGAAATTGACGTTAACCAGTTTTAAGAGCCTCATACACGTTCAGTTTTTTGTGTGTAACGTTATGTCGCTGCACGGAATCGTAAAACTACACTGTCATACACACACTCTAAAAAAATTTGAATTTTGCAGGTGACTTAATCCCTCATACGATGTAATTCATAAAGACCTAATTTGTCAAATGACGGAAAATTTTATTTGTAATGACTTAATGATAGATGAGCTTGAATTTTACTGGTTTCGACTGTAACTTGCGTTCTGCTAGCAGGTGTGACTGTATGAATTTAAATGCACCTTTTACCGGCCAAGCAGATGCATGCTTCTGTGGCTCAGTTGATTATCATACGAACTTGCGATCCAATGATTCTCGGTTCAAGTCGCGATGGGTTTGCTTTAAAATTCTTTTTATTTCAATGAATTTCATGTCTTGGAGTTTTAGACACAATATTAAATGTTCTCTTCCACGTAAATTTGCGTGAACTGCGACGCTCCATTTATGTGCATCTAATAGGATGTAAAAATTTTTAAGTGTGCAGTTCGAAAAAATCTTGTAATTTTACATCTTATAAGATGTTCATAAATGGAGCGCCGTACTTCACACAAATTTTTATTCAAGAATGTGTAAAATTGTTTGATTTGAAAATTACATGGCTTGATTTCGAACGAAATAAAAAACAGAAGATCATAAGCAGCACTACGATTTGAACCGAGAAATATTAGATCACAAGCACATCGGTTACTCGACTGAACCAAGGAGCTCATATCTGTTCACTGAATAATTGATACATATAAAACCATAAAGCGGGACTTGGTAGCCGAGTGCAAATTACATTCGGAGCGTGTAAAATTATGTGCGAGTGGAATATTGCGTCATTGGAAAAATTAAGTAGTTGTGAATTGTATCGTTTATAGAATTCTGTCACCTGTAAAATTCTTAATTTTTTTCTGTGTAATATCTGAAAATTAAATGTAACGGAATGTCTATGCTGAGTTAAATAGTGAAGATGGATATTTATATAAGCCATAATTTTCCATTCAATGTAGCATACATTTGCAAATATTCATTTACATATTAATATCAAGTATGTTTTCAATTATTTGTGTATGCACTTAAGAATAGATAAAAAACATTTTTCTGCCTAGCAACTGTATTTTTCGGCCCGACTGATTGAGTTTTACATGTTCCTCACACAAACTTCACTTGCCGCTTTCTTACGGCTAGCTACTGCGACTGTATGAGTTGATATGCACCATCTATTCACCATACAGATATGTGCTCTTGTGGCTCAATCCATACACGCTCGCTCTTGTGATCTAAAGATTCTCGGTTCGAGTTCCAGTCGTTACCAATATTTTTGTATTATATTTCATTGATTTTTTCTAGCCATGTAATTTTCGAATAGCACATATCTTTTATGATGGATGCCTTCTGCTACAGCTTATTCAATGGAATTTTAGAGGTTTCATTCTAACTGTGTATTTAATTATGAGCACTTTCCACCTAACTTTGGGGATCCGTTCAGCAACCAAATTTTAGGTAAAGTAGTTCGAAGTGGAAACCACAAAGCACTCGCAAAAAACAACTGAAAATTGAGTTATAACTAATAAATAAGTTATATTTACCCAGCTGGTGAGTTTTAAGTTCTCAATGACAAGTTGAATACGGTTTACTCAATGGTAACAACTGAAATTAAGCTCTTGCAGTTGGTTGGCTTTGATTCCTCACATTTCTCAGTGCTGGCTAGACCGACCGTCAGACCCAAATGGAAGGTATTATGGAAGCATAGATTTCTGTTGAGTTTTGTCTGGTTCCGATTTCCAGCTCCGGAAATACAACGTGAAAAGTGTTGCGAATTTAGAACGGTCAACCGGTTCCGGATCAATTTCAATAGACACTTATGGGACTATCGAATCAAATCAAATAATAGTACTTATGTTGAATGATTAACACTAAAACAATAGAAGACCGAACTATTTCTTTGAATGAGTGCTGAAGACTAAATATGGAGTGATTTTTTCTCATTCTTGACTTCAACAAGTGGAATTCACATCGGTTTCCCAAAGATATGTCTTAAAATTTATTTCGGTTTTTCACTCGATACTGGAATTCTGGGGTTTTGAGTGTGATTAGCTAAGAAATTTCCATAACGCAAAAAGAAGAAACTCTAAAAAAAGAAATGCATTTTTCATCTGTTGCCAAAACTTTTAGGTTAATAAATTTCTGTTAATTTGCATTCGATTATTGTGTGGTTTATTCTCAATTATTATAGAAAAATTTGTCTGTCTGTTTCAATTCAAGAGTCAAATGCAGATTCTTCGAAGAATCCCATCCCAACGTTTAGAATGAAAGCATCAGTATATTCACAGGTGGGAAGAGAGATTTTCTGAAATAATTACATGTACCAATTCTGGCAAACTTAAATTGAATAGATCATTGTTTCCAGTTTCAGAATTTCCTATAAACACTCATAAAGGCCCAACTTACCAACAAGCATCAAAACTATGTCGTACATTTGCTTCATATACATGTGTTGAAATACCATTAAAAACTCATCAGTTCTACATGCTACTGTAAAACTTATATAAAATCACAAAATAGATAATACTCAGCTGTACTAATGCAGATATTGATTGATTGATTCCTGCACACAATGTATAAATGTCAAAATAGGAAGACAAAAATAGCTTCGCTATGCCTTTAATACATTCTTCTTTATTATAAACAACACAGCAATGTAGAAGGCAAAAAATAGCAGCTCAGAACAGTAATCAGCATATCTGTTAAATATTTTATTTGAATAAGCTGAATGTACAAGATAAATGCCAACGTAATTTCCAAACTTCCATTCCAGAAATTAGCTGGATATTTTAATTTGTTTCATAAAGCTTTTTTCCAATCCATTCAATTCTTACACAGTTCGAAAAAATCTTGTGATTTTACAGCTTATAAGATGCACATAAATGGAGCGTCATATTTCACACAAATTTATATTCAAGAACATGTAAAATTGGTTGATTTGAAAATTACATGCCTTGATTCGAATGAAAAAAAAAACAAAAGATCAATAACACAGCGCGACTTGAACCGAGAAACATTAGATCACAAGCACATCGGTTACCCGATTGAACCACAGTGCTCATATCTGTTCATTGAATAATTGATACATATAAATCCATACAGCGGTACTGGCTAGCCGAGTGCAAATTACGTGTAAAATTCTGTTTGAGTGGAATAATACGTCATTTGAAAAATTAAGTAGTTGTGAATTGTATCGTTTGTAGAATTCTGTCACCAGTAAAATTCATAATATTTTTATGTGAAGGTACAATGAAAGCAGTTTCATCGTTGCTGCTTGATAAATGAAAAGCAGCACTGTTTTTGTCAGGCAAACTGAACTGTCAGTTTTCAATTTTCCAAAAAAAAACCCTAAGCAATATTTCGGTATTATAACATTATACTTGTTCCATAATACCACTAAAAGAATATTTACAGTGTGAAATCGCCAATGCTTGTTAAATTTTTACTAGCATTTTATAATCATATCAAGCAAACACGATAGTTAGGCCTGGATTCCATTTGAAGATAGGCCAGATTTTTTAAATTTTAGTTTTGTTTTTTGATTATAGAGGTTGTTTTAACCATGAGGTCATCCGCCTCTTCGGGCCAGAAAAGTTGTCTGACCTTATTTGAGTAGAGTTGGGAATCGAACACAGGTAGGCTGCGTGAAAGGTATCGACTTACCCATCACGCTATACCCGACCCCCAGATTTTTTCAATGTTTCAATTGATTGCTAAACTATTCGTTTCAATAAAAACATTTTTCTTAACTTCTTATTCTTAATTTTTCCGGGAGAAATATTTTCTTATATATTTCTTCGAGCTTTAAGGAAAATATTTATTATTTTGGTATTTCTAATTTTCAAGTTATTTCTCGCCATTAAAGACTATAATTTTAATGATAAAAAACATTTCCTTACGTTTCGTCTTCGACTTGAAGCTTCATTAACAGTATATATTGTGTTGATCATGCCACCTGATGGTTCAACATAAAATGGCTAAGCAGACGTAAAGTTTATGCTACTTGCTAAACAGTTTTTGAATCAAAAAGTCAATGACTGAAGTGCTGGAAGAACGGGAAATTCATTTATGTCGTTTTCGCTTGATACCAAACCTAACCCAGTTTCCACCCTAACTGCTGTCAAACCGTTTGTTTGAAGCTAGTTTCGAACCTAGTTTTAACGTTTTTGAACTGAAAATCGAGTCAGTTTCGAACCTGGTTGTTATATCAGGTTTGCTCAAACCGCCGTTGCTAAGCGCGAAAACAACACAGTTTCGTGAAAAGTGTTTGTTTGATGAAACTACCCTGGGTCAGTTTCAGTTTTCTCAAGCGAAAACGACATAATATTATATGTTAATGTTAATAATGTCGATGAATCCGTCATACTGATTTTTCGGTAAGTTGAATAGGTAAAAGCAAAATATACACTGAAGTCTTTTTTTATGCGAGTTTACGTACCGCATAAAAAACCGCATAAAAAAACCAAATAAATCTGGTAATTCGCATAAAAAACCGAATAACTCTGAAAATTCGCATAAAAAACCGGATAACTCTGAAACTTCGCATGAAAAACGTCCCATAAAAAATCGCATAAAAAAAACCTTAGCAAGTCTTTTTTTATGCGAGTTTACGTACCGCATAAAAAAATAAACCGCATAACTCTGAAAATTTGTATAAAAAAAGTCGCATAAAAAAATCACATAAAAAAAGACCTTATGTATTTATATGATTGATCATTTCATTCCTTATAGTCGCTAGTGGAGTTTTAGCTAGATTACATGTCACACTCCAAATCAATACGAGAAAAGTTAAAAAAAGGCAAATCTCGGTAGCCAGCTGCTCAGATCAACCAATCAATAAATTTTTATTTCGAGAAAATAGAACGTATAGGTAATCTAACCGCTCATGAAGTCTATAACCCTTTGCATAGTGACTTCAGTGGTTTGATTCAATATGTAGAAAATTTAATACATGTAACGAAGTGGCAACCAGGAGAGACCAAGTTCAAGATCAGAATCTTATAAACACTGATGAGATTTGGCATCGTTGCACTAATAGAAGAATTTAAAGTAAATCGAGGGGGATGTCAGTAATTCATTTAATTATTGCTAATGATATATTTACTAGAGTTTAATTCCACTTTGATTACCTTATATCTAGTATCCGCCATTTTCCTTATTATAATACACGGGCAAAATTCCGATTCAAGGATTGAGCAAAACGAGTCATGGTTTGGGGAAAATAGTATAGTTTCATGTTATGATAATACACCATGATTAAAAGTTCTCGGATCATGATCCATTTGGACTGATATCGTTGAAAGTTAGCGTAACGCATTTGACTTTGTTGGGTATAACTTCAGGCGTCTTTCGGCTACGATGGTAATCTTTGCAACATAAATTCAGGCGTTATGTTTTAAAATATGAACATTTTAAATATGAGTTAAATGGAATGGTGTGAAAGTGTATGGCGTATTGTTTATACGATTTCAACTAATGTCTCAAATAATGTACATTTGAATAGCAAAACAGTGAAAAGCACAACAAATTTCTTTTAATCTGAAGCATCAACAATTTAGATATGTTTTTGAACAATCATGACATCTAAAATAACGTGTTTACTTGCGTTCATTGCTCCAGATTTGACTTTTTGTTTCAGAATTTGAAAAACGAACTGCATGAAAATACATATGTGAATCAAACCTCTTAAAAAGATACTCTATGTTGAATTCTTGCAAATACCGCGGATCGATTTTTCCTTTTTTGTTTTAAAAACACCGTTTGCAAAATCGTCTTATTTGAAATATTTAGGTGAATCAATACAGCTTGTGTTCTTTTCAGTAGTTCATGCTTTTCAATGTCTGCTATTTGTCTTACCATTAATCTATTAACTAATCCATCACATCACTTGAGGCAGAAGGTTCAAAGTGATATCCGGATACAAAACTGGAGTTACGAGCTTTAAAAGAAATACATTCCTCAAGTAACGCATTTTCGGACCATGATTAATTTTCATGGGAGAAGACTTTTTGCTCATAGTTTCATGAGAAGTTAAAATGATTGGTTTCATGATTTTCTAATCATGACAGCAGTAACGGATTTCTTTCCGTGTAAGCATGTTAATGCTTATACCGGTCATCAATATATGATAATCGTCGGCAAAACCATAAGTCGGAAATCCAAGGTTATTAAGTTTCCTTAACAAACTATCAGCGACTAGGTTCCATAAAAGTGGGGATAGTACACCACCTTGAGGACACCCACAGACACTCAGCTTTCTAATCTCTGGCCTGCCGAAGCGATGATCAAAGAAGTTGATTGCTAAGCATTGCGTGTATCCAGTAAGGGAAAAACCCAAGATATTCCGTTCACGACTGCAATGTTTAACCTCCTGCAGCCATTCAGCCATCGGTACGGAAATACACCTTGACTTAGGAGTTCCTATTTTTGTGGCCTTTTACGACATGGAACAGGAAACCAGTGGATCAATTCTTGGTAAAAAATAATTCCGCCGGATGCCACACGGCTTACCTGTTTGGTGGACTTATACCATCGGTACAGATGGACCGTAGCGTTATTCTTAGCCAGTTGGGAAACCGCTACCGACACTACACGGCTATCTAGGCTGCTCAGAGAGGGAAAGTTGACATTGATGTGAAAAGTAAGCATCGCTTTACAGATCATTTTGCGTATATCATAAATTTAGCCAGATTTTCTATGCATATCCATGAATAATTGATCAACACACCGCTTGTTTTGCTTGGTTAGTGCAACGACAACACCGTTGTTGACAAACGGTGAGGTGATTTCATGTTCAAAAGAAATTTGAACTTGTCATACTGAAACCAAATAATTATACACTAACGCATATTTGAAACGATAGATGGTAGGACAAATTATTAATCTAACAAGTTATTTTTATGCTCATAGCCTTTGTAAGTATTGTAGGTAACTAATACAATTATTAATTGGGGGAACGGTATAAAGCGTGATTTGATTTTCAATAAACATAGTGCTGTATGTAACAATGGTGAGTAAAATAATTCTAATGAAATGAACTTTTCATTGGAATATTAGTGCATTAAAAAAATTCTTTGCCTCAAAATGGACTAGAAAACGTGGAGTTTACTTCGAGAACTAAAAATAAGGAAATATATGTTAAATTTCATGATCTATGAGTAGTGGTTTAAATTGCTTACCCTATGTGTGTTGCAAATGTGGTCACTGTAACTATCCGTCCAGGAAGCGGCACATGAAAGTTATCTAACTTTTTTGCTCATGTCGAAGTCAAACATAATAAAATGTTTAATACCAATAATGTATAATTGAACAATCCAGAAAACGACCAGCTTCCAGTGTTGAATAAATTGAATAAATTTGTTAAAAATACACTTTGTACAGTAATTATAATTATAGTTTCTTATTGCCGAAAATTCATGTTGATGTTGAAGTACAACAATGTACTAGTGCAACTGATATTATACCTGATATTGAAAACGACGGATCGGATTGGGCTAAATATGTAAATACATATTAGTCACAATCTCAAAAGCATAACATAAATCACACAGAAAGTAATTATGAATTTTACTCTATGGCTCAGTCGACTATCTGGTGTGCTTTCTGATCTAATGTTTTTCGGTTCAAGTCGCGTTGTTGCTGTCGATCTTTTGATTTATATTCCATTCGTTTTAAAGCCATGTAATTTTCAAATCACACAATTTTTCATCTTCTTGAATATAAATTTGTGTAAAATACAACGCTCCATTTATGTGCATCTGATAAGATGTAAAATCACAAGAATTTTTCGAACTGTGCAGGGTATATACGCTACTTTAAAAAAAAATTACTTCATATTACACAAGAGAACAGTCAGATAATAAAAATGTTCTGTTTAGCAAATGAAACTTAGTCTAACTATTAATTATTTCTCTCAGTTAAGATGTGAGCCGATAATATTGAGATGCATCATCTACTGATTTCATTAATAAAGAATAATATGCATTTCGAAGAATATCAATGTTGTCTCTGTCCTTTGAAGTGAATTTTCGCCACAAGGCTATCTTTTCATTCGAAATCAGAATCAACTCAATACTGTCATCCCACTTCAAATGAATGACATCGAAGTAGAGGGAGCGATGAAAAGTGTTTCATTGATTCATGAGAGAAGTTTAGTTTTAAGATGACGCCTTCTTTCAACAACGAAATGATTTCTGCTAATCTAATCGCTCCACTGAAACAAAGATCTGTTGTTCGCTAATGTTTTCTACACTATCTTCTACATTCTCCCGTACACCAGTGAATCACAACGGTTTCGTTGCGGAGACAGCTAAACAAAATTATTCGCTTTCAAAACACCGTCGGCACGCGGCGGGGGAGGACAAGCAAAAAGTGACTTACCAGTAGGCGATAATTGCAGCGTCGGTGGCGGAGGCGCCTGGTGCTGACCGGGTAACCCTCCGGGTGCCCTCGGTGGTTCCATGCTCCACGGGGCGGCTCCACTGGTCGGCAGCTGTGCGAACTCACTCCCGATGGCGGATCCTATCAACATCATATAGGAAGCGGTCGGTTTTTTTTGGGGTGCCGAAGCGCCTTCGCGGAATCAAGTTCAGAACCAACGATGACGAAGTCAGGTTTCAGAACCGATCGCAGTCGCACACTCTCCCACGGGTGCACTCACCAAAGACACACCAGTCGTTCGAATTGCTAGAACTACACCGAACCCGAAGCGAGATAGACCTTTTTTCCGTCCAGCGCGCAATGGGTCTCCGGGGGTTAGTGAAATTAATTATTTCATTAAAAGTTGATCGGAAAACAAATAGCACTGACACTTGGCCTGTCCCGATCTTTATACGGTTATGTCCACTTCGGATGTATCGGTGTTCAGCCTGGCAAGCCCGGCTCGTGAGATCGTTAATTAAAAGCGCGAAGGTAGGAATTTTTCATCACGTTTCTTTATTGGGCGTTTCTGTTTAATTATCACAAAACTTCCAGCACTTATCAGCACTTGTCGATTATTCACTTATCGCTTCCAAACTGGGGTCGCATTCGATTGCTACATTTTCTCACTTCGATCAGCAGGTTTTGGTTTCCAGCGAAAGGAAGTTTGCCGAGAAGGGCGCTCGCTGATCGAATTTCACCGATCCGCACAAAACCACGCAATATTTCACAGCTAACAGGTTTTGGTCTTCACCAATGGCGGAGGGAAACCAGATTTTGTGTAATGTACAACCGAAACAACCTTCCGATTTGCGTGTGCACACACAGGATTCGCACTCACTGTTTTTCAAGGTCTGTCTCTGGACGAGGAACCCCTGCGGGTCCTAGCAGCCGCTTCAGTAATTACAACAACAGCAAAAACAACCACAAGAACACTGCCAACTACGATCCGGATATTGACCGGTCCCAAGTGGAAACATTGCGCACCACAGAGCAGTAGAAGGCAAATGAAAAAAAAACAACTCTCGAAAAATCTCCGCGATGAACCGGCCGCGATCGACACACACACCGGGTTTGATCGAACAGCGTGCAGGTAGTGGACAGCAGCTCTTGGTTACCAGTGTCAGACTGAAAGGCAGGAAACGAGAAGCACGAAAGCGTTGAGCAAAATCAAGCACCCGTTGAGCTTGGAGAGCCACACAGCCACCGTTGCGCGCGGAACACAACTACCACTGCACCTCACGGTACTGAAGGAAGGCTCGCACTCATTCGATTGTTAGCTGGTTCGCTTGTTCGTTCGCTCGCTCGCTCGCTCTTGCGTTCGTTCGTTCGTTCATTTCCTCGCCTGTAAGACGGCTCAGGTGTTTAGCACCGTCGGCAGGTAGGCAACCAGGTAGGTGGGTAGGCTTCGACCTGAGTAGCACTAGTTGTCCTGCTTGGTCCGATGGCGAGCGGGAGCAAGATAGCGCGCGAAATTGGTCGCACCCACTGAGTTTACGTGGTCTTTCACTTGGTGGTTCGCAGAGTGAAAACAGGATAAGGGTAATGGGTAGTGGATTTTGATGAAGTAGGTACGAGAACGTAATCTCTATTAACCACCAGCAGCAGCAAAAGCAGCAATCGAATCGGGGCGTCAATGTGTTGAACGGTGGCGCAGAATTTTCCGCACCTTGGCGTAAACTGTTGAGTGTTTGATAAAAGGCGACGGCTAGCACATTGCAGCCTTTTGAACTGAGATATTTTTTTCTGTGGAATAAAGCACTTGAACATCAGTTGAAATTACTAGGTGGAGGATTTGCGTCTTGGATTTGTTATGGATAGTAGGAATGGTTATAAGTTTTTGATAACTTTGTTTTACTAACGACCAAACATAACAACGTCAGAGGATTCACAAAGATTATTCTTTAATTCTAATTTGTTGTTTTTGGGCAAATGGTCGGTTGTGACTGCAGGGATGCAAACTGCCTCCCCTTTTTTATTACTGTAGCCTGTTAACCCACAGTTACATTTTCTATTATTCGTACTGTACCACGCTGCTGCATCCAATCTAAAATTCTATTACAGTAGGCATGCGAAGCAGTATCGCGTTAAAATCTTCCGCCGAAATCACCGCCTCTTGAAGTAGGTAGAAATTCTATTTTTCTAAATTTTACTGTCTCCTTGTTCGCGCTACTGTAGCATAAAAAATGTAGCTCGCTACAGTAGAAAAACGTACTTTGCCGTTGTAGAAAAATGTTAATTAGTGCGATAGAAAAATGTACTTTATCGCGGTGGTTAACAGTGGTATCGAAGAACAGTAAGCGCAGCACATTGTCTATATGCTTCGCTATTTAAAGATGATTTTCGCTTATTCAGAATGTTTATAAAGTAGTATTGCTAATATCATTTATTAAACCCCGGTTTTAAGCTTTTGATCGTTGTCAGGAGGTATTAATGGTTGGTTTTGCAAAAGGGTATTAATGAAGTATTTTTCTCGAACCAAAAATGTTTTGAAGTAAAATTATTAAGTTACACAATTATTCATCAACAGTTTCACTTTTTCTGTACCATTTTATTCCACTATTTCACTGTCACGTTATTACACTTTCACAAAGTCACTATACTTTAATGAAGCATAACAAACGTTACAATACAGATACGCGTATTTCGGAATGTTACTTACATCCTTCTTCAGTGTATCGGTTTTATAAGTTTGTTTTTAATTACAGGTACAGAAAAAGTGAAACTGTTGAATACATTCCACTAACAGCTCCAGGTAAAAAATAGTGACAATTATTCATGTTTTTCAAATAAAGAAATTATGTAATCGCTGTGAGAATCAACTTTTGAATAGAGGCCGAGAGTCTTATACCGTTTGAATCAGTTCACTTAGTTCGCAAAGTGACTGTGTGATTAGTTCAATAAATTATTCATGTTTTCTGGACTTGTTAATTGATGGACAAGTAAACCCAATTCGACTTTACTGGTTCCGGAAAGTAGTGGGCGAAAGATATTTTTAAAATAGTTTGATCGATTTTCACTAACTTCGTATAAAATTGAAAGATTAGTTCCGAAATGACATATTTATACGTGTAAAATTATTCAAACCGTGATATGAACAAAATAATAAAATCAATGAGTATTTCGATCGAAATGAATGAAAAACTCACTCGGAATGGAAATACTCGGAACTCTGCCAGTTAGAATGTTTTGTTATTTTGAGAACAAATTAACGGATTAATGAGTGCGGCTCAATATAATCAGTAATTGAACACAGTACTAAAAAAAACAAATTAGAATAGTAACTTAAGCCGCCATAGTTAGATTCATTATACTCTATTTGTACTACCGTCAATCATATGTATTAAAAAAAGTTTTGTACTGTGTTACAACATGCAGATCATCCAAATTTATTTACATTTGTAAGATCACCATCTTGCTATCCCCGTCAGCTGATTGTTCATTTATATTATTTTTCCAAAGGTGTCTGACAGCAACCTAAGGACCACTACGGGTTTTTACATTTTTCATTATGCTACGCACGAAACACAGAATTGAGCCAGAAATCGGTTATATCAATCGAACGCAAATGCACGAAACAAATGCACGTAGTGTTATAAAATATCTAGTATATTTACATATCCAGAGCCACTTCAGTAAACTCGAAGAAAATTAAATCTCTGATACACAAATAATTTCAACTGCACTGACTATGTCAAACGGAAACCTTTATGATAATTGTTAGGTTAGGTTAGGTAGAGCTAACACAAAACCTATATCAGAGAAACGCTGGAATGGCGACTTAGCCCACAGTGGGAAGTTTGGGCCATCCTCATCTAATAAGAAAAATCAGTAAAATATTGATGACTTTCGAACAGCTCAACAGTAACATCAGTAAAAAGTATCATTTACCGAGCGATCGGTAGAGCTGAGCTAAGACTCATTTCTTCATAATTTTATACTGAATTATTCATCACTCCATACTGAAGTTTGGGGACATTTACATAAAAATTGTAAATACACGAGATTGGTAAGCTGTAGAACATTACTGCTATTTTGGTCGGTTTGGATGAAAACCTGGTAAAATTTCATCTTTGGTCCCACAAAATCGATTTCTTTAAGTGTGCTCGAAGAAACATAAGGCTTACTGCCCAAAACATGGAAAGTATTCAGATATCGAAGACTATATCTTTCTGAAATCGTTATTAGCTTTTCAATTTCAGTAAATTATGTAATTATCCGAAATTTAATTTGTGCTGATGATGATCGTTAGAAAGAACCTTACGTATATTAGTAAAACAAAGGTTTATCATTTGTATTTTTTATTCTCATGTTTACCGGAATCAGTAGAAAATCAACGCACCTTTTATAGATTTTACGATGGATTATTCTTTTGCTTGGGATTCACTAAAAAAAAATTTTTTTGACGTAAAATGATTTCCACTTCGAGTCACTAAAACTCTAAACGTAGCGAAATAACTAACGATTTCTTTAAACTCGACATTTGGTTTTTCTAGTTGAGAGAGAGAGAGTTGTACAACCAATACTGATCGTTCAATAAAAATACATCTTTAAAGATAGTAACATCGACAAAAGGTTCAAAGAGAAAATCAAATTTCTTCTTGTCCTTATTTTATTAAACCTAGCTTCTATTGGGTTGTAAACACAGTCTAAATATATTGTATGCATGGTTAGATTACAGGAAAAGGCTTCTGTGTTTCCGTTGAAGAGACTTAAAAAAGTTCTTTGAAAAATCCCTTAGAAATGCATACATTTGAAATAAAGATATAACTAGAAATAAAAATGCAAGTAAAAAATGAAAATGTCCGCTTCAGAAAACATGATTTTTTTTAGTAGGGTAAGTTGAAATATGGGGCATTCTGAGTGCATTCGCGAAGGTAATAACACTTGTATTATGCACAATTATGCCGTAATCTGATTTTTCAGAGCCGAAACAAAGATGTTTCATCCGATTTTATCATAATTTGTTGATTGGTAGTCGCGTAATCTTCGAAATAACGCGGTAGCTCCACAAATGAAATGATTATTAGTACAATAACCCTATGTAAGATGAATGCATTTCTATAGCCATAAATTTTAATCTTTTAGTAGTCTGGATTATTCTAAACATAAAATATAGTCAACATAAAAATTTTTAAGATAGGCTCATTCAAATGCAATTATCAATAATATCAACGAATTCCTATTCAATAAAATATAATCATTTGTTCAAATAGATAAATAATTCGTCTATACGCAAAACTAATACTAATACATACTTTCACTACACACCTTCTGAGCAAACACGGTAAAGTACAGCGGTAGAATACATTTTCGTCCGCAGCTGTAGAATACATTTTTTTCGTTGGCGGTAGGAAGCTACAGTACATTTAGGAAAACTACGGGAGTTTCAAACAGCAGTACAAGGCCGTACCATCAAGAAAAGTTAGAATGGAGTAGAACAAAATTTAGTTTTACCTGTACCGTTCTGATCGTCGCTGGTACTCTCTCTCTGCGGTAAATGTACCATCAATCAGTTGCAGCAGGCTGTAGAATTTTGAATGTGTAGAATGTACAAGGATAAACGTATTCTACCGCTACCGTTTGCATCCCTGGTTGTGAGTTGATGCGGATTCGTCCGGCGAACGACCATAAGTTTTAAAGCCGATACATATAAAACAAAATAATGCGGATTTGTACTGTATTTCTGCTCCATCTCGATGTAAATAATTGAAGTCCTACTAACTGGACAGTCTCAGTTTTATTCTTGTTTTGTGAAATATAGTTTTTTCGAGTTTCGATTTTCGATATTCAGTACAACTATTCAATAATTATCATTATCATGACCATACTCACATATCAGTTCCAGTTCCATCAGTTCCGATTTCCGCCATGTTTAACACTAAACATACAAACACTTTATATATTATACAAGGCGGGTCATTTAAAGTGGAAACATTTGTTTCTGAACAAAATATAATCGATTGTTAGTCGAGCTGTATGGCATGTTGCACCGTTCTGTTGAAACAAAATCATTTATCATGGCTTGATAACGATCGCCATCGATAGTTTTCGTTGCTCCATCATCGTCTTGGAAAAAATAGAGACAAATCATCATATCTGCACAAACTCCTCTTAAAGTTAAATGGATTGCAGTAACGATTTTTGGTTTTTGAATTCATTTTTACACCGCGATCTTATTTGTAATGTTGCTTTATTGTTAGTCAAAGTTAGGATTCGATCAGTGGCGCGACACACTCCGGGCGTGTAGGTCGTGATTGAAAAATTCATTGCTCCGAAAGTATTAATCTTTCCACTCTGAAACTTTGCCAAGATTGAGTTAAATTCCAAAGGCTTCTTTTTTTAACTAAAAAAATTAGGCCCAAGTTTGATTTTTTTAATTTTTTTATAAGTTTTTAACTTTTTTCATTAAATAAACTATAAAGGTTGTTTTATGGAATCACTTATTTGAAAACTAAGGAAAATTATTATTATCAATATCATTTATTTTACCCCGGCTTTAACCATTTGGTTGTTCACCGGGGGAAGCTAAAGAAAAGACGCACATTTCGTATCCAAACGAATTTTTGTATCTTTATATTTTACAGTATAGGCTGTTGGAAAAAGATTCTTTTCTGTGAATGCGAAACATCAAAAAAACATATCTCGAATATTCCACGTACCATATTGAAATAAAAAAATACGTATCCCATATTTTCGAGTACTTTACCGAAAAAAAATAGTTAGATGAAAAAATATATAAAAAAGGATGTAAGTTTGTATGTTTGTAACGACATAACTTTGGAACTACTGACCGGTTTGCCACCAAACTTGGCACAGCTACTTCTTGCGCTTCAGAGATGGTCATAAGGGTATTCTTTTTATGGAGAAGAAAGCGTAGTAAGTGTCCTTAACAGGGAGGGGTCATGAAAAAATTCATATAATTTGATGATAATCATTGAAACATTTTGCATACCTTAGATATAACTATATGGGGGTTGGATGTAACAAGTTCTCTTATAAAGGGGGGTGTAATGTTTAAAACGGCATAACTCCGGAACTACTGAACGAATTGCAACCAAACTTGGTATAGATACTTCTTGCTCTTAAGAGATGGTCATAAGGGTATTTTAATGGGGGAGAGCGTAGTAAGTTTCATTAGCACGAAGGGCATGAAAAATTTATCTAATTTGACGTGTATCGATATTTTTTGAAGACTCTAGAGACATTTTTCATATATTAGATATGATTATATGAAGGGTGGATGTAGCAAGTGCCTTTACCAGAGGGAGTGTAATGTTTGTAACGGCATATCTCCGAAACTACTGAGCGGATTGATATCAAACTTGGCACTGAAATTTCTTTTTGCCTTTCTCATATAGGAAGGCTATGCAATCACTGTGAAAATCGACTTTTTAACCGAGGCCCCGATCCGACTTCCGGTTCCGGAGATATAGGATGATATGCACCAAAAAAATGAAAAAATATGCACTCACTTTTTTCAGAGATGGCTTAACCGATTTTCGCAAACTAAGATTCAAATAAAAGGTATTATGGTCCCATAGCTTGCTATTGAATTTCATTTGAAAGTGACTTTTGGTTCCGGAGTTATATGGCAATATGTGAAAATTTGAGACAAAGTTTTCACTCAATTATTTCTGGAACAACGCAACCAATTTTCGCAAACTAATATTCAAATGAAAGGTCTTATAATATCCTAAAAAAATTGTTCAACATTTTATCTGGATCCGACTTCCGATTCCGGAACTGAAGCGTGATAAGTGGAAAATTGCCAATTTTATTAGTATTTTTCCACGCATGATGGTTAAGAACAGGTACAAATCCCATAAAACTGTCTGATAAACTCTCCTAGTTTGCAGAGCTTGTTAGTTTGTGGGCATGAAAACTTAATTCGACACTACTGGTCCCCTCTTTTCCTGTTCCGAGAGCACCGAAAGTGGAGAAGAAAAACTCCTAAAACTAAATTCATTTCGATTTCTCTGCGATGCTTGAACCGATTTTCACAAATCTTGATTTGAATTAAAGTTCATACTGTTTTTAAAGCTACTGTGAAATATCATCCGGATCCAACTTCCGGTTCCGCAGTTACAGGGCAATGAGTGTCAAAGTTTTCACATCGCCATATAGAGGGCAATATGTACAACCAAGGATGCAAACTGCCTCCCATTTTTTATTACCGTAGTCTGCTTACCCACATCTACATTTTTTATTTTTCTTACTGTACCGTGTTGATGCATCCAAACTAAAATTCTATTACAGTAGGCGTGCGATGCAGTATCGCGTTAAAAACTACGGCTGGAACCACAGCCGTTCGAAGTAGGTAGAAATTATATTTTTCCACATTTTACTGCCTCCTTGTTCGCGCTACTGTACCACAAAAAAAAGTAGCTCGTGGCGGTAGAAAAATGTACTTTGCCGTTGTAGAAAAATGTACATGAGTGCGATAGAAAATGTACTTTACGGTAGGCGCTGCACATTGCCTATTTCGTTCATTATTTTGAAGATGACTTTCACGTATTCGCACGTGTGACTAGTCAATGAATGCTTTAAGGGCTTGTTGGTTGGACAAGTAAACTGAACTCGGCTATACCGGTTACCGTTTTCCTATTCGGGAAGCCTAAAAAATAATGGTTACAAAAGATTTCAAATGAAACTAACATCGATATCTTTGAGGTGGTTAGATCGCTTCTGGCAGTCTTCGAATCAAATAGAAGGGTCATTCGTTCGGAAATAATAATTTAATCGTTCTCCGGTGTGAAATAATTTTAACCGTTATATAGGGTAACAAAGGTATATTGGCCACTTCATATATTTTGGCCCACCTAACAAACTTTATCGATTTTATCGAATTTAATTGATGTGAAGTAACTCATGTTACATAAATTTGAAGGTAAACACATTAAATTACCTATTGCGGAAGGGTTTTTCAAAGATATTACAACATTTGATGGATATTTATTCAAAGTGGGCCAAAATAAAATCAATCCTAAAGTGGGCCAAAATACCTCTGTTACCCTAAATGAAGATAAAAAATAACATTTTTTTTGGTATTTAGATCAAATCAAAGTTATTAGATTGAGTGAAAAATTTCCATTTTCCGCATTTCGAAATGTTTTGATTGAATGTAAAAATTGTGATTCTGCACTTCGAACGAGTGATGTTTTTTTTTGTATGGAAAGCTCGAACTTCATCGAAATACACAATAGGAATGATTATTTGTTTATTTGATCGATTACGCAGAGAACAGGATTCAGCATATTATGAAGTAATACGATAGTCTATGATTTTTTCATCCAGTTTAGATATATTTAAGTAGTATTATATTTTATATCACAGTGCAGTGTCATCATTCCTGTTCTATAATTGAGGAATTGTCACTGATAAAAGATCATTGTTTAGTTTTACAACTAAAATATTCTCAAGCATAGAATCAGAAAGATTTGTTCTGTGTTCGGAAAGAACTAGTGCTAACGCACTAAACGCTCGTTCCACTGATACCTGTGTGGACGGCACAGACAAAACGCATAATGCAACATTTGCTAAATCCGGCTGAGACGATATACGATTAACCCAGTACTTCCAAACATCAAAGCTATAACTTTGATGCGGTTCTAAATCCAGTGCGTTAAGTTGCTGGTGTAATGTTACGGAACTGCAATTAGTATTGGGTAATCCTCCCCCTAGCATTTCGGTAAGGAATGTGTCGAACTCATCACTTTCGATTGTTTCCGTTGATTTACTTTCATTTTTCATTTCAATTTTTCGAATTTTGGAGAGACGGTCATTTGTAGCTATTAGAAATTGCTGTGGATGGAAGTTAAAAACATTAGTCAGAATTAAATTATATATATATATATATATATATATATATATATATATATATATATATATATATATATATATATATATATATATATATATATATATATATATATATATTGTTACCCTTGTCTCTAGTTTATCCTCCACAGTCAGAATATTTGAATTCAAATAATTTAATCTGGGATCCAACAACATACATGCTTTGAAAACCATACTAGTTTTCAAACCACTTAATCTGACGGTTAAAGCAGATACTAATTTTGTTGTTAATGCATTGGACGCTATCTTTTTAACTTCCATAATGGCCTTCAGCCACTGAATATAGAAGCAAGATAAGCTGACATGCTTCGACTGCATTTCTTTAGTGCACCTAAAAATGGGTTCGAATGCCTCAACATAATGACATATGAATTCCCAATGTGAATCAAGATCTATAAGTTTCAAGAATTCAGTTATATAAGGTAGTCAATTGCTCATTACATTCAATATAACTCACCAAGTACGTTGTATGAACTTCCCATTTCCCTATAAAAAAGCTCATGTGTCTTGAAATGTTCAAGCATAATGTAAACTCCTCCCCATCTGGTCCGAGAGAATAGTGGTGGCAATGGAGTTTTATGTATTTCGAAGGAGCTTTTATATATTATTTGCCGGCAAGTTACGGCTACTTTAGCAATTTCACGTATGCTAGAATCGTACGTTTTAACAACGTCGTGCACTGCCAACTGCATTGTATGCACTGCACAACGTACCAAACTAATTTCTTTCTCGTACTCTAACATAGACTGATCAGATAATACATCATCTGCATCTGCTTCTTCATCTATGAACGCAACCGCATCTTTCTGCATCTCCCGAACAGCGGCAATCATATTAGCACCGTTGTCACAAGTAACACTAAATAGTTGTTCTTGTGCGACTCCGTACATCTTCAGTACATCATCGATTTTTGACTTTAGGAATTTACCAGTCTGGCGACATTTAACTTCCATCATTGCTACAAAACAAATCATTTATATGCTTATACTACTTTGGCCAAATCAAAATAGCCTTACCTAGGGTTCTAATAATCACAGTATCATCTTTATTATATTGCGCATTTATGCCCACTACATGACGGCCATATCGGGACGCAGAGTCGACTTTAATGCATATTAATCGACCTTGCATTTCAGCTGCAATTTTTTCCCTAATATTTACTGCGCATTGTTCAATATGGCGGGAGATATTGTCTCGATTGATTTTAAATTTAAGTGCTTCGCAAATTGGATCTAGCAGTTCTCGAAAACCTTCCCATTCAACGGCGCATAGGGGCAAGTGATGAAGTGATACCATTTTTACCAAAGATTCAACCACAGCTTGTCTGTCGAGTGCTATTGATGTTTTAAGAATTTTCCTTTTCTTTTCTGGTGCATATCCTTGCTTCAGTAGTCCGTATTCCAGAGCCTTTTCCGGATGCACATTTCGTAAATGCTTAACAAAATTTCCGGGATCATAACTACTTTTTAATTTTTTGTACGTACAGTTTCGAGTAGAATCGATGTTACAAATTATAAAATCACCTTCACACTTATAACAATCATTGGCTATGTCCCGATAAAAACGCTTTATTTTCGATGAATCAGTCATTTTTCACGATCACGAATCGATTTGGAAAAAATAGGATTTCAGGAACAACAACATTCACTGTTAATGAAGGGAAAAAATTGACAAGTCGACGTAACCATTTCATAAGGTCACAAAAGTAAATTGTTTCTCTTTGTTTACTTTTTCATCTGCTAAAATCTAATCAGTACGTTTCAACGCAGCAAAGCATTGAATTCTTCATTTAAAAAGGGTCTTGAAAACAAATAATTCATTACACCATTCGGGAAGATTATCAAGCATATCAAACGATCTACTATTTAAATAAAATATAATCTGGTCTTGAGAAATACAAAAAAATCGTCAACACATAATGTTTATATATTAAATAATAATCATTTGTTAACGTTCAACGTAAACACGTGCGCTACCATTTTGAGCGAACAATGTAAAGTACAGCGGTAGAATACTTTTTTTCGACGGCGGTAGAAAGCTATATTACATTTTTAAAAGCGGCGGTAGCTTTGAGCAAATGTATCGCCCAGCCTACTGTAGAGTGCTGTAAACCTAAGAAAGAGTAGAATGAAGCAGAACAAAATATATTTTTACCTTCACCGTTCTCATCGTCGCTGGTACACTCTCTAGAGTAAATGTATCTACCAGCAGTTGTAGCAGGCGGTAGCACTTTGAGTGTGTAGAATGTAGGGAAAGAAATGTATTTTACCGGTACCGTTCGCATCACTGTGTACAACACCGAAAGAAGAAGAAAACACAAAATGAACAAGGCGTGTTTGTTCTTTTTCGTACACGTTGTGTAGTGATGTCAATAATAATAATAATAATAATAATAATAATAATAATAATAATAATAATAATAATAATAATAATAATAATAATAATAATAATAATAATAATAATAATAATAATAATAATAATAATAATAATAATAATAATAATAATAATAATAATAATAATGATAATAATAATAATAATAATAATAATAATAATAATAATAATAATAATAATAATAATAATAATAATAATAATAATAATAATAATAATAATCCAATTACATATTTATGCTGCTGATTCATGCTGTTTAGCTTGACTTACATATGCAGAAGTAACAGAAACGCAAGTTAGTTTCGTTTGTTAGATTTCGTTTACATCTTGTAAGTCACAGGAGATCTTCTGCAGGATACCTCCCCAAAATCAAGGGGGAGGTGATCCGATAGACTGATCGACCAGATCGGACGGAACAGAGAACCTTGTCCCGCCTCAGGGTGAGCCACACCCGCTCGTGGCAGCCATCCCTCCTGCCAACACTGTGGAGTCAGGCTCTCGGTAGAGCACATCCTCACCTACTGTCCCGAATTCCAAAACCTTAGATCCCAATACAACATTAGCTCCTCTATCCGCAACACCCTCTCCAACGATTCCGTCTCCGAAACTACCCTAATCCTTTTCCTAAAAGACGCCCGCCTCCTAAACCAAATTTAGTATCTTCCCCTCCCAACTAAATCCCCCTCAACTACCCCATCCCTCTTCCTCCTCCTTCTCTTTCAGAATCTCGGCGAAGACTCAGCATCCACTGCCCAGACCATCCGGACCACCGCTGCCGCACACCCAGTCGAGAAACTACACTGCTCCGTGGGCCATCCGCGGGGGGCGAACCCCCCCGGGATGTCGACCACGGCCCCCTTCTCTTTTAACCACTACACGGACCCCACCTAGATCCAACCTCTATCATCACCGACCACCAGAGCACTGTTTCACTACTACCCGAGGCACGACTTCGCCACCGCGAGAGGCTGGCCTCCCGGAACGCCGATCACTGAACCCCACTCCCAACGGACCTGCACCTGCAACCATCACCCGAATACAGGACCGAGACCAGGAGCCTGACCCCGACCTCCAGAAAACAATCCGCCACAGACCCAGCACCTAAGCGGCCATCCGCCGGGGGCGCTGCCCTCGGGGGTGTTACCCGCGGCCCGAAGCTGTAACATCAAACCCAGACCAGCGCAGAAAAAGAGTCTTTTACGTAGTCTTAAGCTTATCCTTATCTTCTATCTTTCTTTATCTCTATCCCCTCACAATCTATGACATATAAACCGATACCATGAAATGTAACCATTATTACTGACTCTATGTAAAAACTCTCCCCTTTTTCCCTAAATGCCCCACCTTATATCTCCCAGCCACCCCCAAATCCCTATCCCAATCTGATACAAACCCGGTAAACGATCATTATTAGGTTTAAACCGGGGGTAAATAAACGATATAAAAAAAGATTTCGTTTAATTGATTTAATCGAAATAGAGCATGAGATAGTAAGTATAGGTTTAACTACGTTCAAAGCTGTTCCAATTTGTTTGTCATATTTGTTGGTAGCAAACGAATCAACTTCGGCTGTTCCGTTCATCTGAATCCGGTTTCGGAAGAATTGGAAAAGTGTGATCAAAAACTGCAAAAAGGATCTCACTCACTTTTATTGGAGATGGCCAAATCGATTTTCACAAACTTATAGGTTCAAAAGAAAAGTATCATTCAAAAGAAAAGTCAGTTTCATACGGAATTCCTTAATTTGTAGTAGATACTACTTTCGGTTCCGGAACTACAGGGTAAACAGGATTTATAGAGTTTGTGACATTAGGTCCGAACAAATTTTACTATTTCTATTCAATAAACAGATGATGATCACGGTTATATTTATGATGTAATGAGTAATATGAGAAAGGCATCATTACACCACTAGATGGATTAATGGATTAAGATAGGTTTTTTATAATAAATTTTTTTATCTGGTTTTTTTGCGTAAAAACTTTACATGGCCGATTGGCTTACATTTTTGTTACTTAAATTTTTTTTTTGCTATTGGATTTCGTTGTCACCCTTTTTCTAGGTGGAAATGAGTTTTCATTTCCATCCAAAGAGAATCGGGGGTCACTACGTCCGCGGCTTATCTCATCATCCATTGCTTCATCGTCGGTATTGTGTGTGATTTCCGTTTTATTTTCGTTGTGTTCGTTGAGTTGCTGTAGATGCGCCTTGTTGTATATTGATTGCAGTTGCTGGTTGGTTGGATGGTAAGTTTTCTTTTTTTTTTTTTTTTTTTTTTTTTTTTTTTTTTTTTTTTTTTTTAAATAACTATTTATTGGAATATGAGTTAAAATTAAATTATTAAGATTTAAATTGGGTGTTCAGCCACAAGTGGTGACTTTTCAGCCCTGTTATATATATATGATTTGGTTATTACCATGAAGACATCATTTGCTTCCGCAATTCTGAGATTTTTGTGTAGGGAAAATTCTAAACCTACTTGTATTGTGTAATGGGGAAAAGGAACTTATATACTAACTTACTAACTAATACAGAGAGCGAATCGATTCAATTGAAGATTGCATCGATTTTTGTCGGAATTGGATGGTAAGTTGTTAACTGCAGCTGGTGTACTTTGTTCTATAGGGGATGAAGATGGTTTCGTTGAATGGGATATTTCATTGTTGTTGGTGGCTGTCACAGGTGTACTGGGGTTGCTTGGGGTTAGTGTGAAGGAAGTACCGTTGTCCTTTGGTGTGGTTGTCTCCTTGTCCAGTTTATCACATGGCTTACCGTAGTGAACAGCTTTTTGGCAATATTGACATGTGGCCATTTGATTGTCAAAGGTAACAAGTGATTTGCACGGAATTCTTGTATCTTGACCGAAAATCACATTAGAAGGTATAGCCTTCTTCAAGTGTATGCGTAATAAACGTACGCAACTTAGAATACCGGGGAAAAAATTCTTCCACTTTTCTTTTTCGATAGAGAGAATATCTCCGTATGGGGACATAGTTTTGCGAATATATGAATCGGTGACGCTTGAGGGAAGATCATGCACACGCACTTCTATAGCACTATCTTCCATATATACTGGAATGTTGTACTTAATGTTCTCGTGCTTAACATAATGCACATTAACATTATTGTCTTTTGCGAATTGAATTGCATCCAACTCTTTATAAAACTGGATGTAAACAACATTATTTGTCTTATTGCAATGAAGTAAATGCACACGTTTAATGTCAAGATGCATTTGCTCCTTAAGCAAACCTTCAAGTTCTCGTGTCGATGGTCGAATTTTGCACTGCCTGAAGTCAACAACAATTGTATTCTTTCGTGTCGGCGGTAGCTTTTGTTCGTTTAGTTCACTCATGTCGAGGTCGTTCTATTGTTCACTACACAATACTGCACTTGGTTTCTTCTGTCCCGAACGTAAGCGGTTTTGTTTTATCGACTGACCTGGATGAGATGTGAAATCGAACTGAATTTGAATCTTAGTTGGAGAAAATCAGTTAAGCCATCTCCGAGAAAAGTTAGTGCATATATTTACACTTTTTTTTGAATATTTTACCCCATAATTCCGGGACCGGATGTTGGATTCAAATAATTTGATTCTAAGTTTGTGAAAGACAGTCCAGCCATCTCCGAGGAAAGTTAGTGCAAAATAAAAACGTTACATACACGCATATGCACATACTTACACACACAGACATTTTGCGTTCTCGACGAACTGAGTCGAATGGTATATGACACTCGGCCTTCCGGGCCTCGGTTAAAAAGTTGGTTTTCACAGTGATTGCATAACCTTTATATATGAGAGAGACAAAAATTCCAAGCGTCTGTTTGCTTTGGTATTCGGCACAAAAAGAACGCGCTACTATTACACACACATGACATTTGTCGGAATAACGCTATCTGTTTGCTGTCAAAAGTTACGGTGGGGTGCCGGCAATCGAACACCTTACCCTACCTTCCGCACAACTCAGTGATAATTATAAGGATAATCTTAGAGGAAAGCTGTGAGTAATTTCGCAAAAAAAAGACAATGCAAAATTGATTCTACGAGAAACAATATTTCTTGATGAGTACAGATACTACTAAATAAGCATACATACTGTAAGAGATTTTACAATGTTGAGCATTTCTGTGGAAATAATGTGATCATAAGAATATTTATAGCGGGAAGGGAGAAGTAAGTGTTTTAATTACTGAAATCTGAGGCATTATTGATCGGATGAGACGAGGAATGTTTATTCTTTACAAGCACAGATCCTTATAAAAGGGATAAACTGACCTGATTTAAATAAAATTCTGTGAAAATTATGATATATTTATATAATTTTATTTATATAATTTATAATAATGCTATATTGAATTATTGTCGTGGATACGACTTACTTTACTATGGGGCGCATTTTCAAAATTTATACTGTACAGGAATGGACAGAACTTTATCGCGAATATCTCTTGATGTACTTAACCTAATAACATAATTTTTCCTACAAGCTATCGGAAATGTGATCAGGAATATGTGATTAAATTTTCAACAGCGTGAGATAACCATAAAAAAAAATCATTCAGTAATAGCCGTTCAACCGAGAAGGTTGTGTATAGAAGCGTACAGTTTAATAACGCTGGTTAGTTTACACGCGTTAAATACGACAACGGTTGAACTACAGGTAGAGACCTGTTGGCAGCAGCCGTTAAAACGTAAAATCGTGCTGCATAAGAGAGCCCTAGTGCTGGGCCAAGCTGGTGAAGGAAACAACAAAGGGCGTTTCCCAAGCTCTACCCAGGCCACAATATACAGCCACAAGTGCTGAGCAGGAGAGTGCAAAGGCACATTGAAGAAGAAGAGTGCAAAGGCACACAGAAGCAGGAGAGTGCAAAAGCACACCGGTGCGAAGGCACTTCGGTGCAGAAGCATATCGGTGCGGAGCACAAGGAAGAAGGAGACAAGACAACTCGGTCTTTTCACTGCCATACAACACGCAGGTATACACCGGTGACCTGCGCTGGTTACAGCTGGCGAAGACAAAAGTAAATCGGAAATCGAGTGGTGCTTGATGTCAGGTAGCAGTAGCATCACATCCAACAATCAGCATCCAACAAGAACATCTAGAGCAACGAGGATCTACACGGCAGTGCAACGGAGATAGACAACAATTTAAAGGTAGATGTTTTTTCTTTTCCTTTTGATTGAGTACTGTGTAGTGTTGGTTTCATTTTTTATTTTAAAGTTTGATTAAAAATTTCAATGTGATGGATGAATCCATGGACGTAAATCCTAGCATGAATCCTATACCCCCACGAACGAAAAAATATCAGGAGAGCTCTTCTGGGCCTTGGATAGTCTTTTTTAGACGTATATCAAAGCCATTAAACATTTACCAAATTTCTAAAGGTTTGACATCACGATACTCTTCAATCAAAGAGATCGTAAAAGTAAATAACGATAAAATTCGTGTTGTGGTAAATAATTTGAAACACGCGAATGATATTGTCTCTTCGGAACATTTCATTAAAGAGTATAAAGTTTACATACCCTCCAAAGATGTCGAAATTGACGGTGTTGTTACCGAAGCGAGTCTTTCGGTAGATGATTTACTCAAGCATGGTGTTGGTCGTTTCAAGAACTCTATGCTTGAGGGTGTGAAAATACTGGAGTGCAAACAACTGTACTCAGTAGTTTATGAAGAGGGAAAAAAAGTTTATCGCCCATCAGACTCGTTTCGAGTGACATTTGCCGGATCTGCGTTGCCGTCCCATGTCTATGTCGATAAAATTCGCCTCCCTGTTCGGCTTTTTGTTCCAAATGTAATGAATTGTACAAACTGCAAAAAATTCGGACACACAGCTACTTACTGTAGTAATAAACCAAAATGTATTAAGTGTGAAGGGCCTCATAAAGATAATGATTGCAACAAGGATATTGAAAAATGTATTTATTGTGGGGAAAGTCCTCATGAGGATATTTCAGTATGCACTGCATTTAAAGTGCACAAAGACAAAATTAAGCTTTCTTTAAAAGCACGGTCTAAGCGCACATATGCAGAAATGCTTAAAACGGTCATTGATGTCCCCCCTTTGGAAACCGAAAACGGGTTTTCAAATCTAGAGGAAACTGAGGACTCTGACTCTGACGAAAATAGTGAAGGTAATTCGTTTATCACTACCCAAGGGTCAGTTAAGAGAAAGAAGTCTTCTTCCAAATTACCAAAAAAGACACCTAAAGTTTCCTCTTCAAAAAAAGATCCCCGTGCTAAACAAAAAAAGTCAAAACCAAAGACTGTGCCTCCTGGTTTGTCAAATTCACAAACCAATCCAGGATCTAGCACAGAAAGAGGTAATAATCCTGTGGGCTCCATTTCACAGCCACCAACAGGATTACTGAAGTTTTCGGAAATTGTTGAATGGATTTTCTCAGCATTCAATATATCTGAACCCTTAAAGACCCTCATAATGGCATTCCTTCCAATAGCTAGAAATTTTTTGAAGCAGTTATCAGCTCAATGGCCAATTGTCTCAGGTTTTGTATCTTTTGATGGATAATTTATCACCCGCCGCAAATGATACAATCACTGTCCTGCAGTGGAATTGTCGAAGCATCATGCCAAAACTTGATTCATTTAAAATTTTATTGCATAGTCAAAAATGTGATGTATTTGCTTTATGCGAAACATGGCTTACTTCAAACATAGCTTTAAATTTTAATGATTTTTACATTATACGTCTCGATAGAGACTCTCCGTATGGTGGAGTGCTTTTGGGAATTAAGAAATGCTGTTCCTTTTATAGATTAAACATCCCTTCAACTTCTAGTATAGAAGTTGTTGCTTGCCAAATAAACATTAAAGGCAAAGATATTTGCATAGCTTCGGTTTATATTCCTCCAAAAGCACAAGTTGGACAGCGACAGCTTAATGAAATGGTTGAAGCCCTTCCTGCTCCACGATTGATTCTGGGGGATTTAAATTCGCACGGAATGATGTGGGGTTCCGTTTACAATGATAGCAGATCATCTTTAATACAAAACATTTGTGACAATTTTAGCATGACGGTATTAAATATGGGTAGCATGACACGGATCCCAAGACCTCCGGCACGCCCAAGTGCATTAGATCTATCTCTTTGCTCAACATCAATTCGACTAAATTGCACCTGGAAAATATTGCCTGATTTACACGGTAGCGATCATTTACCAATCATCATCTCAATTAGCTGTAACAAATGTATTGCTAATTAGCTAGTATTCCATATGATTTGACAAAAAATATCGACTGGATTAAATACCAAAGTAGAATCTCTAGTATTTTGAATTCAATGGAAGAGCTCCCTCCACTTGAAGAATATGACTTCCTCATTTGTTCGATTCTGGAGGCAGCAGAACAATCCCAAACTAAACGCTTTCCTGGGCCAACGACTAACAGAAGGCCTCCCAACCCCTGGTGGGACAAAGAGTGCTCAGAGGCTAAACTCGCAAAACAAAATGCTTGCAAGACGTTTCTAAAACGGGGAGGAGAAACTCCTTAGAATTTTGAAAAACTTATGGTTTTAGAAACCAAGTACAAGAGCATACTTCGAGCCAAAAAATGTAGCTATTGGAGACATTTTGTCGAAGGTTTGTCAAGAGAAACCTCAATGAGCACTCTTTGGAACACGGCCAGACGAATGAGGAATCGTAACGTGGGCAATGAGAGTGATGAATACTCGAACCGATGGATATTTGACTTTGCTAGGAAAGTTTGCCCAGATTCTGTTCCTACGCAAAGCATTATACGGGAATCTCCTCCAAATAATGGTTTTATTAATAACCCATTTTCAATGAAGGAATTTTCTATAGCACTCTTGTCTTGTAACAATAACGCCCCTGGGTTGGACAGAATTAAATTCAACTTGGTGAAGAATCTGCCCGACCTCGCAAAAAGACGTTTGTTGGAATTGTTCAACAAGTTTCTTGAGCAAAATATTGTTCCGCCTGACTGGAGACAAGTGAAAGTTATCGCCATTCAAAAGCCGGGGAAACCAGCTTCCAATCACAACTCATATAGACCCATTGCGATGTTGTCCTGCATCAGAAAATTGTTCGAAAAAATTATTCTACGACGTCTCGACACTTGGGTCGAGACGAACGGTTTGTTGTCAGATACTCAGTTTGGCTTCCGTAGAAATAAAGGGACGAATGATTGCCTTGCATTACTTTCGTCTGACATCCAAATTGCCTTCGCTCAAAAGCAACAAATGGCATCTGTATTTTTAGACATTAAAGGAGCATTTGATTCAGTTTCCATTGATGTTCTTTCAGACAAGCTCCACCAACATGGACTTCCAGCGGTTATAAATAATTATTTGCACAACCTTTTGTCAGAGAAGTGCATGTATTTTTCACATGGCGATTTGGCAACATTCAGAATTAGCTACATGGGTCTCCCGCAAGGCTCATGCCTCAGTCCGCTCCTCTATAATTTTTACGTGAATGACATTGACAGCTGTCTAGTAACCCCATGTACACTAAGGCAATTGGCAGATGATGGCGTGGTTTCAGTTACTGGGCCCAAAGCTATTGATCTGCATAAACCATTGCAAGATACCTTAGATAACTTGTCCGTTTGGGCTGTTCATCTTGGTATCGAATTCTCTGCGGAGAAAACAGAGTTAGTCGTCTTTTCAAGAAAGCATGATCCCGCGCAGCTTCAGCTCCATATGATGGGAAGAATGATCCAACAGGTTTTAACTTTTAAATACCTCGGGGTGTGGTTCGATTCCAAATGCACGTGGGGAGGACACATTAGGTATCTGATAACGAAATGCCAACAAAGAGTAAATTTTCTTCGAACAATAACAGGATCTTGGTGGGGTTCTCATCCGCAAGATCTAATAAAATTGTATCAAACAACGATACTTTCAGTGATGGAATATGGATGCGTTTGTTTTCGTTCCGCTGCAAACTCTCATTTTATCAAACTTGAGCGAATTCAGTACCGTTGTTTGCGAATTGCCTTAGGCTGCATGCACTCGACACATACAATGAGTCTTGAAGTTCTGGCGGGAGTTCTTCCATTAAAAGATCGATTTTGGGAGCTTTCATCACGCCTGCTAATAAGATGTGAGGTGCTGAATCCCATGGTAATTAATAATTTCGAACGACTAGTCGAGCTTCGATCTCAAACAAAATTTATGACAGTATATTTTAACCATATGTCACAGGAAATCAACCCTTCAAGATATATTCCTATCCGTGTCAGCATCCTAAGTGCCCCTGACTCAACTTTATTTTTCGATACATCCATGCAGCGTGAAGTGCGTGGAATCCCGGATCATCTACGCTCGACGGAAATCCCAAAAATATTTTCAAGTAAGTTCAGGCATATTGACTCTGAGAAAATGTTTTACACGGACGGATCGCGAATTGAAGAAGCGACAGGGTTTGGTATGTTCAACAATAATGTTTCGGCCTCATTTAGGCTTCAAGAACCTGCATCTGTTTATATAGCAGAGCTAGCAGCAGTTCATTATAGTCACATTATCTCCAAACCATTATTTCCTCTTCACAGATAGTCTGAGTGCAATTGAAGCCATTCGCTCAATCGCTGCTGGCAAAAATGAACCGTTTTTCTTGGGTAAAATAAAACAGTGTCTGAACGACATATTGAATAATAATTATCTAATCACTATAGTCTGGGTCCCGGCTCATTGCTCCATTCCAGGCAATGAAAGAGCCGATAATTTAGCCAAACGTGGTGCTATTGAGGGTGAAGTTTATGAGCGACCGATTGCTTTCAACGAATTCTATAGTTCGTCTCGCCAAAGAACACTTGCCAGCTGGCAAGCATCTTGGGATAGAGATGATCTGGGTCGGTGGATGCACTCAATTATTCCGAAAATATCGACAAAGGCATGGTTCAGGGGACTGGATGTGAGTAGGGATTTCATTCGTGTGATGTCCAGACTCATGTCCAATCACTACACGTTAGATGCACATCTCCTTCGAATTGGACTTTGCGAGACTAATCATTGTGCTTGCGGAGAAGGTTATCGGGATATTGATCATGTCGTTTGGACATGCGTGGAGTATCGTGATGTCAGATCTCAACTAATAAATTCTTTGCGTACCCAAGGTAGACTATCCAATGTCCCAGTTCGAGACATTCTTGCTTGTCGTGACCTTTCATACATGAAACTTATTTATCATTTCATAAAGAAAACTGGAGTTTCAATTTAATAAAGGCCCCTTTCAAGACTTAGTTCTGATCCCAGCTGCGTCCATGAGTTCAACCAATAGCTAAATTAGAATAAAAATAATGTAATGATACAAACAAACTCGAAACAGTTTATGAAATTATCAACAAAATGTCTGAAAATAACAGCTTATTTTATAATTTATAGAAGTTAATCGTTTGGTTCAAATAATATTTCCGAGTAGATTTCATAATTAATGACGAGTTACCTAAGATGATATTTAAGCTATAAGAGAATATGTTTTAATAGATTCAAAACGTTGTGACTATGTTAGAATTAAATTAGGATAAGAATATTATGTAAAAGTGATGCTACGGCGAAGAAAAACTTATTTTTTTTTTTTTATTCAATAATATATATTAAGGCACACTGCGTTAAGCTATAAGATGCCGAGGGCATTAATTTTACCACTTAAATTAAAGTAATTTCTTCTATTTCGTGATGTGATTTCGAGGAGATCAGATTCCAAGGATGTAGTCTCCAACTAGTCATCGGCAGCGTCTGGTCGGTTGGAACTTGTACGCTGAATTATCCTGGTGACGTTGGTACGCATCGATGGTTTTTCGTATTCTTTCGTGTGGGTCCGCGGGAAACACCCCCGGGCAGTTAGAACCCGGCGGGTGGCCCGCGCGTTGATCATCGTCTGGAAGGAGTGAAACAGGGAGAAATAAATGTTGTTGGAACAAGGAATAAGAAAGTGAAGTTACTTAGCTCAGCGAAAAGATCTTATTAGTTCACGTCGAGATAGTGAAAAGACGAAAGAAGGGGGAGCAAAACAAAATTAGTGTCAGCACAAAGATCTTGTTAGTTCCGAAGAAGATGGTGAACAGATGTTGGATGAGGTGTTGCGAGCGGATGTTAGGATCGAGGTTGAACTGAAATATCATCGGGGGATAAGAGAAGACTCGAAAAAAAGCAAGGACTCGTTTCGCTTTTATTTCATTGGCTTGAACACCCACGTGGAATGGGATAAAGGTTTCTGAGAGAACACAGATCAGACTTGTACGTTGATGATTTTTATGAACTGGTATTAGAGTGACATATAGGGAAGGTCTCGATGAGCCAACACGTCTCGTACTGGAACCCCAGGTGATATACCTCGGGCCCGAAGGGAGTCCATTAGCTGCGATCTGGCGCCACAATACTCGGTACATGCCCAGACAATATGTTCGATGTCGTGATAACCCTTACCGCAAGTGCATAGACCGCTCTCCACGAGGCCGATACGCCGGAGGTGTGCATCCAAGGTGTTATGATTAGACATGAGCCGGGACATCACACGAATGAAATCACGACCCACATTCATCCCTCTGAACCAAGGTTTCGTCGATACCTTCGGGATAATGGAGTGTAACCATCGTCCCAGCTCCCCATTACTCCATGAAGTTTGCCAACTTTCGAGAGTCCTTCGACGAGATATACTGAAAAATTCGTTGAAGCAAATTGGTCTTTCGTAAATTTCACCATTTAATGCGCCCGCCTTGGCCAATGAGTCTGCCTTTTCATTGCCCGGAATGGAACAATGCGAAGGGACCCAGACTAACGATATTGAATAAGACCGTTCAGATAAAGTTCTCAAATGTTCCCGTATTTTCCCCAGGAAATATGGGGGATACTTTCCTGGCTTCATTGCCCGGAGAGCTTCTATTGAGCTTAGACTGTCCGTGACAATGAAGTAATGGTCTTTGGGCAAGGTTTCAATGATCTCGAGGGTGTACTGAATAGCAGCTAATTCTGCGACGTAAACTGAAGCCGGATCACTGAGTTTGTAAGAAGCGGTGATGTTCTGATTGAAGATACCGAAGCCTGTGGACCCGTTGAGATTTGATCCGTCAGTGTAAAACATTTTTTCACAGTCGACTGCTCTAAACTTATTGTAAAAAATATTAGGGGTCACTTGAGGGCGTATGTAACCCGGAATTCCACGAATCTCTTCTCTCATGGATGTGTCGAAAAACACAGTAGAATCAGAAGTATCCAACAAATGAGCACGGTTGAAAGCAAACGAAGAAGGATTAATATTCTGGGCCATGTAATCAAAATACAAGGACATAAAACGGGTCTGAGAATTAAGCTCGATAAGCCTTTCGAAGTTTTCAATCACCATCGGATTCAAGATATCGCATCGGATTAGCAATCGATATGAGAGATCCCAGAATCGGTTTTTCAATGGTAAGACGCCCGCGAGCACTTCGAGACTCATCGTATGAGTCGACTGCATGCAACCTAAGGCAATACGCAAACAACGATACTGAATTCTTTCCAGCTTGATAAAATGGGTGTTCGCCGCGGATCGGAAGCAGAAGCATCCGTATTCCATTACGGACAATATCGTTGTTTGGTACAGCCTGATCAGGTCTCCTGGGTGGGCACCCCACCATGATCCAGTTATTGTACGAAGAAAATTGATTCTCTGATGGCATTTCTGTTTCAGATACCTAATATGACATCCCCAGGTACCTTTTGAGTCGAACCAGACCCCGAGATATTTAAATGTGAAGACCTGAGCTATGGTTCCACCCCCTAGTTGAAGCTGTAATTGTGCTGGTTCTCGCTTCCTCGAAAATACAACCAGCTCAGTTTTCTCCGTAGAGAACTCGATACCCATTTGAAGAGCCCATGTCGACAAGTTGTCGAGGGTATCTTGCAGTGGTCCTTGGAGATCGGCAGCTTTGGGTCCTATAATAGACACAACGCTGTCGTCGGCAAGTTGTCTTAGCGTGCAAGATGTGTTGATACATTCATCGATATTACTTACGTAAAAATTGTATAAAAGGGGGCTTAAGCATGAGCCCTGAGGAAGACCCATGTAGCTGAATCGTATTGTCGACAAATCACCATGCGCGAAGTACATGTGTTTCTCAGCCAATAGATTATACAAAAAGTTATTCAAAATCGGTGAAAGACCATGCTGATGCAGCTTCTCACATAAGATATTTATAGAAACCGAGTCAAAAGCCCCCTTGATGTCTATGAAAACTGATGCCATTTGTTCTTTACGAGCAAATGCCATTTGAATTTCTGTTGTGAGCAACGCATGACAATCGTTCGTTCCTTTGCCTTTGCGGAAACCAAATTGTGTATCTGAAAGCAAGCCATTAGTCTCGACCCAATTGTCTAAACGAAAGAGAATCATTTTTTCAAACAACTTCCGGATGCAGGAGAGCATAGCAATCGGCCGATACGAATTGTGATCGGAGGCTGGTTTCCCAGGTTTTTGAATGGCGATAACTCTCACTTGTCTCCAGTCATGAGGGACAATATTACCCTCGAGGAACTTGTTGAATATATTCAACAAGCGCCTTTTGGCAGAGTCAGGCAGATTTTTCAACAAGTTGAATTTAATTCTGTCTAGCCCCGGGGCTTTATTGTTACATGACAGAAGCGCAAGTGAGAGCTCTACCATCGAAAACGGTGTTTCGTTTGTATTCGATATCGCGACGCGGGAGATCTTCTGTTCCGGAACAGAATCGGGGCATACTTTTTTAGCGAAATCGAATATCCAGCTGTTAGAATATTCCTCGCTTTCGTTCGTCGTGTTTTGGTTACGCATTCGTCGAGCAGTGTTCCAAAGAGTGCTCATCGATGTTTCTTTTGTTAATCCGTCAACAAACCGTCGCCAATAACCTAGTTTCTTTGCTTTAACTAAGTTCTTCATTCGCTTGTCTAGCGCCGTGTAATTCCGATAATTATCAGATGTTCCGTTTTTTCTGAATTGTTTGAATGCTAGAGATCTTTCAGCGTTCAGAGATGAGCACTCTTTGTCCCACCACGGGTTGGGAGGACGGATGTTAGTTTTCGCGCCGGGTACACGTTTCGTCTGAGCTTGAATCGCGGAGTCGAGAATCAAGCCAGCCAAAAACGTGTACTCTTCCTCCGGAGGAAGTTCTTGTGTTGTTTCTAGTTTCTCAGATATTAAGATTGCGTAGCATTTCCAATCAATATTTCGTGTGAGGTCATACGAAACATTGATTGTCTCCAATGGTCTCAATCCCTTGGCGACTGAAATTACGATAGGTAGATGATCGCTACCATGGGGATCAGGGATTGCCTCCCACTTGCAATCTAGTCGTAACGAGGTCGAGCAAAGGGATAAATCCAGCGCACTTGGTCTTGCTGGTGGTGCAGGAATCCGTGTCATTTCTCCCGTATTCAAGATTGTCATATTGAAGTTGTCGCAAATATCATGGATCATAGCTGATCTGTTGTCATCATGAAGACAACCCCATCCCATACCGTGAGAGTTGAAGTCTCCTAAAACTAACGTCGGCACAGGAAGAAGTTGCATGATATCGCTGAGCCATTGGAACCCAACCGAGACTCTTGGGGGAATGTAAATGGAAGCAATGCAAAGGTCCTTGCCTTTGATTGTGATATGACATGCGACCACTTCAATACCTGGTATCGAGGGGAGGTTAATTCGATAGAAAGAATAGCACTTTTTGATCCCCAAAAGTACTCCTCCGTAGGGGTTATCTCGATCCAAGCGAATAATGTTAAAATCGTGGAAGTTGAGGGAAATATTTGAAGTCAACCAGGTTTCACATAATGCAAACGCGTCACATTTCACACTATTTATTAAAATTTTGAAGGAATCAATTTTCGGGATAATACTTCTGCAATTCCACTGTAAGACAGTGATTGAATCCTCAACCCCGTTCGATGAGTTAGCCATCGAAGGATACAATCACTGAAAGGAGGGGCCATGTAGCAGTCAACTGCTTCAAAAATGTTCTAACTGTTGGCATAAATGTCATAATCATACTTTTAAGAGGATCAGTAATATTGAAGGTTCTGAAAATCCAGTCCACAATATCAGAGAATTTCAGTAGTCCAGCACTTGATTGATTGTCTAGTTGAATTTTGGGGGTACTGGGGGTGTTTGTTGTACCAGGAAGTGATGGAAATTCTTGGTCTGATCTTAAGTTTGCCAGACCAGGAGCCTTTTGCTTCGGTTTCTGTGAAGCACTTCCCCGTGTTGTAACTTTGTTGATCCCCGCAGAGGACACCCTTGGGCCTTTACAAGGCAGTTTAGGAGATGAGGTTGGCTTTCTTTTCCTAGAACCGCTAGGCATAGCAAAGGATGTTCCCTCTTGAGGGTCATCGGAGTCAATCTCGTCAGAAGGCAAACAATCATAAAGGTTTACCGATTCGACAGGTGTCATGGCGTTCTTCAGCATCTCTGCGAAGGTGCGCTTGGAGCGTTCTTTAAGAGATCGCTTCAATTTTTCCCCGCGCAGTTTGTATGTGGGGCATGAACTCAATTCATGTGGATTTTCCCCACAGTAAAGGCACTTTTCAGCTTTTTTACCGCAGGAATCATCCGCATGGTCCCCCCCACATTTGATGCATCTCTGTTTATTGCCGCAATAGGTGGCTGTATGGCCCAACTGCTTGCAGTTGGTGCAATTCATCACCCGCGGCACAAAAAGTCGAACCGGTAAGCGAACTCTGTCCAGAAGGATGAAGTTAGGAAGAACTGATCCAGCAAAAGTCACTCGAAACGAGCCTGATGGAGAATATGTTTTTGTATTATCCTCTGCAATTTTTATTGAATTCAATTGCTTGCAGTCCAATATTTTTACCTTCTGAAGTGTAGGGTCCCTGAAACAACCAACCCCATGCTTCAGAAGATCTTCGCAATTCAGGCTCGCTTCCGTGACCACGCCGTCAATTTCTACTTCTCGCGCTGGTATGTAGACTCGATAGCTCCGTGTAAAAGCATCGTGGCGAGCGATCTTATTCGCCTGCTCTATAGTTTTTACGACCACTTTCAATTTCTTTGCTCGAACCTTTGTTATCTGAATCACGTCCGGATAATGTTTAGCCAGTTCGCGCGATATTTGCATCAAATTAAGCGGTTCATCTTTTTTGGACCGGAAATATACCACATAAGGCCCAGCAGAACCGATCGGCCACACGCGAGTACGAGGGGGATTGTCAGAGGAAGGAAGATCATTTTGGTCTTCTATAAAATCCATATTGATGAGGGGTTTGCCATTTGAGGGGGAAAGGCCTCCACCCTCGCTCATAATAAGGTGAAGGAGACGCTTCACAAAAATATGCTAGCGAGAAGGAAAGATAGAACAAATAATATAATAATACTTAGCTTGTATCACTTCAAGGGTAGCAAAATGATCGTCCCTGCAGCTGGTATGCAGAAAACTTCTCAACACAGCTACCAATGAACGCTGACCACGTGTTTGGTTTTACGATGGCGGTAGATGCTAAGCAGTATCTTCAGACACACTCTCACTATCACACAAGTCTTCACTGCACATACACAGTATAGCCGATGGCAATCAGTTTACGCCTGGAAGGCTAAGTCCGAGCTGGCTACCGTCCGGGAGGCAGAGCTCGACCTTGGCAGCCAATATGGAAATGCGTTGCTGTAAGCACGTGTTATCACAACGACTTTTGTGGTATCGAAAAATGCACTTTTTATCCGTACAACGGATCGAATTGCACTAGATCGGGATGGGTTAGCTTTGATCCTATACACTGGCACTGAAATTACCCGTAACAAACAATCGCAATCTACAAATAGGCACTCTACAGAAAACACTTGGGGAGATTCTACCGAAGCGACCGATTACAACGAGTGTTCGATACCATTTCTGCATGATGAAATGAACCTTGTATCATCTCACCTTCTATATCTTCACATGAAGAAAAAAGAAGAAAAACTTATGTGAACTGCCTTAAGAAATAAACGTATTTATGGAAAAAAAAAAACCATAAAAAAAAAATTGAAAAACAACTTTAACTAAAACTTTTAGAAATAATGAGGAAAATTCATCACGCTCGCTTTCTTTTTCGCACCCGGACGACGGTTTTGAGGTCAAGGTAAACTTTGATTGAAAATCGTTCATTTCTTTTAGTGCTTCAGTAAAACCATCAGTGTAGTGCAAATCTGGGATAATTTGATTAGCTATGTGAAATTTTTGCACTGCAAAATTCGTAACAGTGTTTAATATGGTTTTCATCAAAACAGTGTCAATATCTTAGAGGATTACATAATTTGGTTCTTCTGAATGCCGGAAATTAATCAGGTACTGCCCTTTGATAGTTTTTTTCACTGTAAAATTCAAATCCAAAATTAAATAATTGACATCAAAATTCTGTTATTTATATTCGGAAGTTTAAAGAAATCGTAAGTTTTATTCGCATTCACGACATCCAGTTAGGTCTCTGACATTACACACCCGTACTTTTTATATTATTATTTTGGCAACACACTTTTACTGTGTTATGCAACATATATTTGAGTTCTACCGTTGTTACAAATAACAACTGTGCGACTTGTGCCGTTTCAGTATATAATGTGTCCGATAGCTATTTGAATTATTTTTGATAAGTTGCACAATTGCTGTAGCTATTTCCTTTTAACATGCCGATGCTAAATTTTTTGCACAACTTTTATAAACGCCAGTGCAACATGCATGGACAAGTTGGTGATTTGCTACACAATTGTTTTAGACAGTGTTGGTGATTGCCGAAAATTTGACAGAAGCTGCTATATTGCTATCTATATTGTATACAATATTTTCAATCCGGTAGAAGATGCTACAAGAACTCGAGTCTCTCAAAGGATGAACCTTGAGAGAATTTTGCTACATTTCTTCGCTCCACTTCATACTCTGAGTATTTCACGCCCTTAAAAAAATTTACAGTCTGATAATGATCGTTGCTGTGTGGAATTTCCCAAGAGAGAATCGCAAGTTGACAATTATCGCAGAAAATCGAATCGATGATTCAACTTGGTGATACTCATATTAGGTTGCAATATTTCAAAACCCTTGTGTGGAGCATTCACAGACATTTTCATAGACACAATTTATACAAAGGTTATATGCACATAGTTAGAATAAGCGGCAATAGTAAAATGATTCTATCTCAATTATCAACTGCCTGTATAAAATCCCCACAGCCGCGTGCTAACCTTTGATTCTCAGAAATGTCACCGAGAGAAATTCGCTCTCGCACTGGTGTCGATTCTACGTTAAATGAGCCATGCCGGGTTTTTGTTGTTGCGATGATATCCGTCTCTCTTTGATGGCAATGATTCAATCGTGTGAAGAGTTGCCAGTGAGCGTTCTTCGATACGATAAAAGCCATCCTTGGTTTTAGATGTACTCAAAGTTGTTCTACAATGATGTTTTCGGTAGCATTGTGAAATTTAACAATGATAAGTTACATGGCCGATTTTAATGTGTATAAGAATATTTCTTAACATATTAATCCTAAATAATAATTCTCAAACTATTGTAGAACATCTTGAAATTTCAATTAGTTACATTTGCTACTTTTTAGTCGCTAGTTGATAAAGTTACAATTGCTTTTCGGTAATTGATCACCTATATAAAAAGGTCCAGAACCGCTAGTATAGATCATGGCAAAATAATTTATTATTATGAACTAGAAATCCGTCGGCTTTTAGTTCGTCCAAGGTGACAAAACCTCCTGAAATAATCCTCCACGAAAAAGTACTTCTGCTCCGTTTTTCTTAAGCCGAAATTAGTGATGAAACGATACGGTGACTTAGCAACTGAATAGCCGCATGGTTGTCAACTAAGTTGAAATTGAACTTCGGCGATAGACTGTTTTTGAACAGGGTACTGCTATAAGGTACTCTAGCTTGCGCTTGAGTCGTTGGTGTGCCTCCTTTTCCAACAGACTCGAGGGGTAGTTTTTTTTTGTCTCAACCTCATGCCATCCCCTCGGTATCGATGGCGGTGATGACGGTTCGCGGTCAACAGTTGGATGGCGTGAGGGTTAAGCCGCGACGCGCACTGTCTTGGTGAAGGCAAACTTAATACGTCTGCGAGTTCTGCGGGTCGAAACAGCTCACCGGATGCTGCACGGCACCGGGCTCAGCTTTGCGAAAGAAAGAGCGTATGATAATCACCAAGATGCGTCTTGTTTCTGCGTTCGCTGCCGTCGGATGCTGAAGGCGCTTTCAATTAAAAACAGTGCGTAGAACGTTTGCTCATTTATTGCTACTTACACTTAGGTTATGACTTATTACCACTCATTCGGGCGCGAACCGCCCGCCTCCGTCCACGCTGGATGGGTCCGGAGTAGACGTGTTCCATGAAATCCGCCACGAGAAACGTAATCCAGTTCATGGCTTTGGTGCCGGTGGTAGGAAGGTATGTTAATGTCATCCTTTCGCTGCCGAACAGTGTTACATTGTTATGCATCCACATTTCACTGGAGGCAATGTTTTGAACCCGCAGGATAAAACACTCTTCCGAAGCGTTTCTTTTTCCGAGACCGTCACTGCTGCGTGATCTTCTTCGGAAATGTTGGCCGTCATTTATTTCTCTGCTCCCTGGTTGATTGTGGCCGTTCTCGTTCCCGGACAGGGGAGGCCACCTTTGTTCCATTGGCTGCTGGTAACCGCAGGTTCCACTATCCTCTAAGTGGATGTTGCTTCAGATGTCGCTCTGCCGGCCGGGAAGATGCTTCAGTATATTATCTCCTTCTTTGTGGAAGCAAAAAAATAAGAAGACCCCGCCTGATACCAGTGGTACCGCTTTTTTTTCTTATTTCGTTCACCGATACGGGACTAGCATCATAAAGGGAAACGGTGGTGACGGCAGAGATGTGTCAGATGGTACTTTCGGTCACCGGTCATTATTCATCTGCATGATATTATTGTTGTGTGCTGGTTTGGGTTGGTCTTTCAATTGGTCGAAATTTATGTCATTTTTGATGAGCGGCTTCGGGATCCTGAAAATGAAGGTATCTGCCGTTGGTGCTGCTGTTTCTTCAATTACTCAATTATACACGGTCGTATGGCGCACATGGGATCTGGTTTTGAAAGACAAATTAAGAGAAAAATAATGGATCTTGTTCAAAAAAGTGACACCGGAGAAGGCTGCATGATGTTAAAAAAGGAAAGAGTTTTTTTTCGTTTATTATCTCTCTTCTAAGGATGTAGATATTTACTCACACATAGCTCCAGTATCCGTGATGCATGTTTTTGATCTGTTTCAATACTTACATCAAAATTGAATGAACACTAACCTGTAACTTCTTTTCAGGCTTGTTTGCTCATGTTGCATTGTTATGAAGAAAGATATATTTTTATGAATTCCTAAAATCACTGAGAATTGATTAGTAAAACAGCAAATGGTACATAACATAATCTCACGCTTGATAGCGAATATAAAATCATATTCAACATAAATAATTCTGCTGCCAGTGAGAACAGTCGCAGAAACTCTGCGATGCAGTTACTGAGAAAACAACAAAAAAAACATTTACTTTTACCAGCATCACGTCTCGCTCTTGGAACGAGATCGTCAGCAAATGATGGGACATTCGGATGACGTGAGAGTTAAGCCGCGGCCGCCAGCTTAGCTGTCAGCGGTTAATCATGATCATAGGTTCGGACGATTCTGCAAAGTATCGGTTCCACACCACACGGTTCCCCTTAGTTTCTTCTATCCGGACAAGCAAAAATAGAGTGGTCCAGTTTTACATAATTATTTCGTTACCCGCAGCACCGTAATGTTTCTGTACTTCTTTTGAAATACAAATGGAAACTTTGTATGCAAAAGACGGATGCTGTCGGTTGGAACTATCTACCGTACCGCAGTGACCACAGCTTCCCTGGCGAAGATTATGATGTGTATCGCTATGCATCGCCTGTGAACTGAGTAGTCCGTGACTTCCTAAGCACGCAACGGTGTTACCGTTAATCGTGAGTGCATCCACAATTGCGTTGTGTCAACATGGTAGCCAGTTGTCTCCTTTTTTTTAAATCTTGCAGTATCACATTTATTATAAGGAAATTTTGGTAATGTTTAAACACAGAATTACGGCTAGGATTACAATATGAAGGTGCCACAGATTCGCAAATGTAAATAAACAGTATTTTTGTTGTTGTTATTAGAATGGCCATTCCCATGTTGGGGTAGATGAAATATCGATTCTTTTTTTCACTTGTTTTGTCGTGAATATGACTTACTTACCCTCTACAAGAATGGGTAGAACTTAATCACAACTTTCAATAGTATGAGATAACCACAACAAACTCAAAGTTGAAGCTTTCTAACATGTTTGGTATGAACGAGCATTGAGGTGAAATCCCGTACCAAAACAAGGCAGACAAAGTTCCAACCGCAAAAATTGAACGAAAAATCGGCCAAAGCGTATCGCGCAAAACCGACACATAGAATAACGGAATATTTTCAGTGGTTGAGTACAGTGGGACATGTTTTATTTGCTAGTAAAGCAGACACTAACTATGTATGCCTATAAACTATGAGTATTTTTAAGTGACTACTATGAGGGAGACGCATTTGTGCATGTTGTTGAAGTCGGTCAATTTAGTCATTCAATTTATAACCAAAATGCTCTTATAATTCATTATAACAGACAGACGAGCGAAATTGTTCATTCTTCGTTACAGATCAATTCTTTTGACATGGTGACAATACAAGAATCGCAATGGAAAATCAACAATTTTTTTTAGTTGAAATTAGTTCGCGTCGCTTCAAAATGTCAATGAAAAAAACATCGATAGTTAAAGTGTTTGCGAAAATTGTGTGCATTCGATTTGAAGAACTTAATGATTCCATAAGAAGTGTTTATCGAACAGCGGTGTTGTGATAAAGTTAACCTTGTTTGATGAAAAAGATTTGGTGACAAACTAGAAAACGTTCACTGATTTTGTGTTACAAAAATCAAACGATTCAGATACATTTGTATGCCCGAGATATTGAAATTTAAAAAAAATGCTAATATTGAAATGTCCTCAACCAAATGTACAGGGTCCGGCACTCGAAGTGTAACCAATTAAAAAGGCCATAAATTCAGTTTGGAAAATTACTTTTACCTAATTCAAAGTACAAAATGTGTAAAAATAATACAAAATTCAGAATCAATTCACTTTTGCTCGATATGACCACCTTTTGCCTTGACTATGGCCTTGAGACGATCAAAAAACGAATTGCAAGCTGCCGAATGTGACTTGCAGGTATTTTGGCCCACTCGCGGACAATAACTTTTTCCATTGCCTCGAGACTGGTGTATCTTTTAGTTCGGACTTTGCTCTCCAAAATGGCCCAAAGAGAATAATCCATTTTTCAGCCATTCTTGGTTCACTCGAGCTTTGTGAGACGGTGCCGAGTCCTGCTGAAACGTCCATGGTCTGCCACCGAAATGTTTGTCTGCCCACGGCTTCAAAGCAACCTCCAGAATACTTTCCCGATAATATGTCGCATTTACCTTGACGCCAGGCTCGATGAAAACGATTGGAGAGCGCCCATCTGCGGTTACAGCGGCCCAAACCATTATCTGTTGCGGGGGCTGCCTCCTGGTGGCCAATCGATGACTCAAATTCTCGTATGAACGGTCGGTCAAGTAAACCCTATCGTTTTGAGAGTTTACGAATTGCTCAATTGGAAAAATTTTCTCGTCAGAAAATACAATGTTCGGAAATTGACCGCTTTCGGCCAAACGAAGCAACTCCTTCGCTCTCTCCATCGCTGAATTTTTTTTTCGCGTTCACTTTTGGCAAAATGCTTTCTTGCGCTTGTAAACAATACAACTCCGAACTGTCATTTAGCAAATTTCTAGTGAGCTGATGCCCGTGCGTCAGCTGCGCGAGCGGTCTGAAGTTGGTTACACTTCGAGTGCCGGACCCTGTATATGCGTTCGTCTATACCTAATCATTTTCGTTCAATTCATGTTAATGAATGATGATCTCGTACTCTTTCAGGTATGGGCAAAAATTTTATGCTTCAAGCGATTGGTTCAATGTTTAAAGAAAAATGTCCATCTTTTTTCGTGATTTATAAAAAAAAACCTGTTTTAATCCACCTAGTGGTGTAATGATGCCTTTCTCATATCAATCATACTATCATATATAATACTGTGGCATTCTTCAAAATAATTTTCTTCGATTCTTAAAAGAAATCGTGTTAAATCCACCTAGCAGTGAGATGATACCTTTTTTTATCAATCCGCATGAGTTTTTTGCATGAATATTATTCGGTGTTTTAGTTCTCATGACATTATTTTAATGACCGTCGTTTTAAGCGACAATTTGTGATTTTAATCACTCAACACCCTGTAATGTCGAAGCTGCAAATCGGTTCGAATTTGAATCTAAACGTGTGACAATCGATTGAACATTCCATGAGATGTCGAAGAAAGTTTCAGTTTAGAGTTTACGGTTATTCACGGTACTTCCAGAGCCGGTATTCAGGAACCAGCATAACCCAAAACGATTCGTATGGCCAAAAATTGAATACGACGAAATTGCAATAGTTTTCAGTCCAACTTTGAAGCATTTTAGAATTGTCATCTTCTATATCGGCTTGAATTTTAAAAACTCATCACCCTGTATTTCCATAATCGGGAATCAGAATCGAATAAAATTAATTAATTTTGCATGAGACGATAAATGCTTTAATTTGAATTTTTGTTTTTGAAATTCGATTTTTTGAGAAAACGATTCGATACTGGAACCAGAATTCAAAATCAGTGTAGCCGAAGTCAGTTAAATTCACCTGAGAAGTTGTATAGTTTACATATGATTCAAAATGTTCGAAAATCAGTGCAGACTGACTAAAAAGCAAGATGTTGGAGAAGAAATATGAGTTACACTATTTTAATTTCGTTTGACATATCCTGTAGCTCAGGAATCAGAAGTCGGATCCAGACGTAATTCAGGAACTTTGTTTGGAAGCACTTGGTTGTGTCATCTCCGAGAACGCATTTGCTGATCTCGACGAACTGATTCGAATGGTGTATGGGTGTTATGTTCTTCCAGCATTCATTACTGTCAGTAGTTCAAATCAATATAATTATACAATTGTTTTTGACTCGAAATTGCTGCCATCTTGGCCATCCTCTGATTTACATATGTCATATTCGAATGATTATGTTGCCAAAAACGAACCGTGCTAAAATCGGTCGTAGGCGAAATTTCATGAAAAAGGATGTGTCGCAGTCTTTTTGGCACTTAGAAACAATTGTATGTAACAGTATGTATGGCTTGTTGGATAGCTATTACCGTGTGGAATCTAATTATAGAAACATTTTTTTTTTGCATGACAAGTGTGACATATACTGTCAAAAAACTAAAAATTTTGACATAAAAATTCGTATAACTAAAATAGTAAGCATCCGATCTCAAAACCATTCAATGGCGGTCTGGGTGACGGGGAGACCTTTCATTTGCGAATAGTTTGATCAAAATCGGTTCAGCCACCACTGAGATCTCGACCTCTTAGTTGACAACACACACACACACACATACACACACACACACACACACACACACACACACACACACACACACACACACACACACACACACACACACACACACACACACACACACACACACACACACACACACACACACACACACACACACACACACACACACACACACACACACACACACACACACACACACACACACACGGACATTTGTTCAGTTCGTCGAGCTGAATCGATTGGTATATGATATTCGGCCGGGCCTCGGAAAATTTTTCTAAAGTTTGAGCGAACTCTATACCTATTTTTATATATATAAAATAAGGTAAAATCCCTCCTTCTAGTCCTGATGTCGATTCTCTTCAAATTATATAAATTTCGTCAAGACCTAGAAGAACCTGTGCCAAGTTTGGTGGCAATCCGTTCAGTAGTTAAGGAGTTATGCCGTTAAAAGCATACAAATTTACATCTATTTTGCAATTCTCTATAGAAAGGTATTAGAATTACTGGAAAACCCGACTTTCGAACGGAGCCTCGGAGACCCATAGTGTTATATACCATTCGACTCAGTTCGACGAGATCGGGAAATGACAATCTTAGTTAATTGGTGGTGTCAAAAATGAGCCCAAATTAGTGTCAAAAATTATTTAATAAAAGAATAATAAAAAATTCATGATACTGTTTTGAGGAAAGACAAAGGCATTATCACACCACTAGGTGGATTAAGAAGGGTTTTATATGTATCGATGGAAAATATCGATCATTAAAAATTCCACATCACTATCTCGAACAAGCCCATGAAACTGATTCTTGTAGTTTTTTTCCATTATGGATCTTTGGGATGAATTCAAAAATATGACACATATATTTCGAATGGTTCACAGTATTCACAACATCTAATACGATCCGATGTTTTTCTTGGGCAAATTCGAAACACATCGGTTTTCCTGGTCGTTCAACAACATCGGCCAGTGCGAACGGTTGAGCATTCCCATCAATCGTGGCATGCGTATCGCAACACTTTCCGCATCGGGATAATAACAGTTAAAATTAATCACGGCATTGAATGGTGCGTCTATTTATTTTGATGTCCCCCTCCATAGACACATCGAACTGCCAAGCAGCGTAGTGACATGGGTGCAAGTGCGTGTAATTTAGTCATCATCGTAAAAATATAAATTGACACTAAAGGCTCAATAAAAGGCAAAGGCGCGGCGACAAGGCCATAACTAGGGTCATAATGGTTTGATGCAGCGTGGGTGCCCAGTGCCCTCGGTGGAAGGTAAAAGCATGGTGAAATACCAGGTTCACTGGAAAAGGAAAATACTATAAAGTAGGTAATCTAAAAGGGATCCTTGCCATTTGCATTCACATTGAATAGAACCATTCGCCGGAGAGAAAAAATTACATTCGATGTTTGTCGTATGAGATTACGACGGATGAAGACATTAATCCGCCAACATTAGGAAAATTATCATAAAATCCATAATCATGAGTGTCACTATTGCTGGTAAAGTGGTGATAGCCACCTAATAAAGATCTAAGAACGCGATGTACCCCGAAAGCCATCCAGCATCCTTAGAATTCGACTAGCATCCGCATCACAGTCCATATTCGCTTCGGATCTGCAAACGATCGGGACACTTTTAGTCATGATACTGCCGAGTTTGTTTTTCCTCAGACCGGGAATGGATGGGGTGGGAGCCTACCAAAATTAACTAATCAACGCCGTCCCGTCGGCTCAAGCGTGAGTTATGTGTCTCGCACACCAGAATGCAGTGCAGAGGACTTCGCGAATCGTAGGCCGCTAGCTGCTCTTCTGCAGCCAACTTCCCGATCCGGACCCCCCATCATCCCAAATCCCGCTGCCACAACTGGACGGCCAGTCGTAACTGGGGACAAACGACAGCCAAGCAACAAGCGGGTCCCACCATTCTCGTGCCCGATGATTAAATCTTAATGGTGAGAAAATCGCACACTCTGGCGTGACTTCGCCATGGCTTTTTGCTCGATCTTGGAATTCTCATTATCTGGACCGCGGTGGGATCTTTGCCTTGCTGCGCCCGAAGTTTCGAGCTCCCGAGATCCTGGTATCGTGTGTGTGTGTGTGTGTGTGTCTGTGTGGTAAGTAAGTACCAAATCGTAATAAGGGTCCAGACGGATCCCGGACGCGGTACAGGATGAAACGACGTCGATGACATTTCGCTTTGGAAGGGTTGTTTGTTGACGGTCGAGTTTTAAAGTACATGTTTTGATCGGACTTTTTGTTCGGGCATGAAGAAAGAGTAAAATCGTGGACTGGCGAATCAGGAGATGCACAGACTCACGGTAACAGGCAACAGACATTCGAACCCGATAACGACATTATTGGTCGTTCTGGTTCAGCTTTTATTGCTTTCGTACTGATGCATTATCGAGGTGCAGTTCGGTTATGGTCCGGTGAAGTTATTTGCCATCCAAAACTGGTTGATTTTCCATGTGCACAGATCACGTTTTGCAGGATGACCTGATTGGCATTGTAATAGTTCGCTTGTTCGATATTTTTAATTTGAAAAAATCGTCTGAGACGTAAGTAAGGACATAACGCTTAGCTGTAATATAAGTGAGATTTAAAATTCATTTGTTCCACGTCTGCCTAGCGGTTTATGTTGAACCGCGAGGTAGCATTAGCAGTTCAACATAAACTGCTGATCAGTACATGAGCCGAAGTCGAAACGTAAAACAAATGATAACGAATTTGGTCGTTTTCTAAAAAACGAACTTTTGAAACACTACCAGGAAAGCTCTTCGTTGGGGTAGGAATTAAACACGGTCGAAAAATTGAACATCGAACCGCTAGTTCTTCGATAACTACGAGTGTGTATGAACTTACCTAACACGAAACCCAAGCATTCACAGGACAGGAAAAGTAAATATGATAAAAATTATTTATTACCTTGAAGGTCATTAATTATCCACGACTGTCTCCATCAGCGGTAGCATTGATTCGTTCTGCAGGAAACGATTCACAGTTCTGATCGGACTCTGTCCGACATCAAAGAGACTGAACGATGTTGTGTCTGTGTGTGTATGTATGACAACGCTTGGTCGGGAGGAGGAAGGGAATCGATTTAAAACTAAATCAAAGAGAAGGGGAGGAACTAAGAGAAAAATTACAGAAAAAAAAGAAAACAGAACGAAAGTATGAAACCAAGAACTTCAAAGAACATAAAACGCAAATATAGCTGCACAGAGTCAGGAAAGTGAGCAGCATTAAAATTTTATGGTGTAAAAAGTTTATTTATGAACAAACAGGTCGTGCGAGCTCGGAGCAGAGCCGAACACAAATCAATTGGCTCAATGCGCAGGGATTGGGGTGGCCGGCGGAATATGCGGGTGCGGCCGTTGGCGATGCGGTGGCACAGTGCGGTGTAAATCGCATGTTACACCGTCATTTGGCTCTCGGTAAAAAATGAAGAAAAAAGGCTGGGAAAGGGGATGCGGTAATTCATTTTATAATTGGCCTTCTGCTTCTGCCAGCCCTGCACGATGCAGGGGAGTGAGTGAGAAAAGTATAATCGCTTTGGCAGCTCATAAAAATTACCATATTGGAATCACTAACACATGACCGACGAGTGCTCCGGTCCGATTGTGTTGGTGCAACACCGTTTATGATCCATTCATTGGTAGCACTGTCGAAAGAGTAAGTGAAACCGTCGCCAGATAGAACGAGCCAAATAGTGTATATTAGCTTCAATTACCACACACTTCTACGAACATCTGCGACAAGCGATCACACAAACACACCAGATTCAGTTATTGAAATGAATTCGGATAGAAGGGGCGTGGCTTGTGATCTATCTCACCGGGGGAAGGCGTTCTTTCGGTTGTGTTGAATAGAAAGAAAGAAGCACCAAATAAGCTAGTGAGTAGGAAATCCAATACCCTTCCATCGGCTGTTCATTACTTATTTATGCTTACTTTTGCGGTTAAGCTTTTGCGCTCATACTCGGGGTTGGTCGAGCCTCTTGCCGTTTGCCGCCCCACCCTTTCGATTCTGTCATGGAATGTGACTGTTTCGGAAGTCATGGCCCAGCGAGTATCGTTTGGCTTGTTATTTTCACGAAAGCGTATCGCACGAATCTAGCCTAAGTAGAAACGGAAACTTATCGGAGTCAAATGGGTTCCCCGAATGAAAGGTTTTCTGTGTTCGAGTGTAGGAGTAGGACCCTCTGACCCATGGGGAGGAGGTGATAAGTGCTGATTGTAATTTCGATTACGCTAAAAGTGATTCATGGATTCGTTTTCGGGTGTTTTGTTATTGAGCAGTTATGTTATGGGTTGAATTATTCTGCTTTACGATAGTGAAACAGAAAGCAATTTCGTTAAAATCGTCACTGTGACTTACTTGTAGGTTTGAAAATGTAAAAGAAACTCTACAATGAAATAAATCATATCTGAGTCTCCTTATAATACCACGTGATCCTATTTAATTTCATCGAGTCAACTTCCGTGTCTGGATCAGAGATGCCTGCTGATTTGTTTGTAAATCAGCAGATTTATAAAATGAGCTGTAGACATGTTTCAGTTGCAGACTTTTTTTGTAGACTTTTGAAATCACGTTTTTAGTAGACGTTTGCAAAAAATTTCAAAATTGCCGCGATCTTTTTTTTTTTATTTGTTCGCTATACCAATTCCGTGCTTCATTCTTTGAAGAAAATTTGGTGTTCGCGGACTTTTTTTCGAGTTTAAATTTTTCAATATATTTGAAATTTTTAGGGGAATATATGCTTGAATATATTTGAAATTTTACAGGGTGATGAGTATAAAATTTAAATTCCTAATTGGGAGTGATGATGTAACAAAAGAAAAATTTTCTTAGTAGCATTCAAAAACTTAAAAACGGAACTCACATAAATTCCTCAGAGCTCACACCGATTTTCATTCGCTCCAATAATTCACACTTATACTTATATTACCGAAATCGGTAATGTCCTGTCCATCATCATCATCAGCATAGGCGAACATGCTTCTGAAGTGTGCTCGCGTTCATCTTTTTTATCCTGAGTATGCAAGTGGAACATCCAGCGGCAGGACATCTTTTTCATTCGCTGAATCTTGCTAAAACTATGATATGTTTGCTCAGCACTAATCTTTATGGCACTTTCTGATCATCCAGTACCATTTCCTTTAAGTTTGACATTGATTGTAATCACTGTGAAACCCGACTTTTGAGTCTCGAAAATAAATTCGATTGCAAAAAGAAGCGGGCTATTTAAAACTGGTTGATAAAATCTTCTAATTAGCACATCTTGTTAGTTGATAACCAAAAAATTCATTTCTGTTCCTGATTCCGGAAATAAAAGTTAAAAATCCCAAAATGGAAATTACTTTACTTTGATTTCGGGAGGGGCCCGGGCCCTTTCGGCCCCCCCTCTGGGTACGTGCCTGATTACAATGATCAAAATAACTTAAAACTAAAACTTCGAAATTGTACAATATAGAGAATATAGAGAAAACTAATACTAAATGAACAATTATAGTTACTAGAACCTATCGAGATCTATAACTGAGAAACAGCTTTTTTAACATTACGAGAATGATGAAGGTCAAATACAATTTTAAAATAGGCGGCAAAGACTAATCAAAGTTTCTCAATAACCGTAATTAGTTCTAGGTTCTAGGTATTCTATGAAATGGACCTTACAAACGTCACGTCGAATAGAGAGCAAATCTATATCAATCAGCTTGCAACGATCTTCGTAGCTTGGAAGGTTTGATGGGTCTCTCCACGGAAGACGACGAAGTGCAAAACGGACGAATTTGCGTTGGTTTGCTTCTAGGCCTTGAATGTCTCGAAGGTAAAATGGTGGCCAAACGACAGATTTAGTTTAGTTTTTTGGGGGGCAGCAAACCAATCCTTGGGACCTTTTTGTTTGCTCACCCACCCAAGTAGCACATGTAACTTGTTCATAAAAAATAAAAATAAAACAGATGCTGCATAACGGTCGCATGACAAACAAGTCGTATTATGATGGTGACAATGGAGTCAAAATAATGTTACGAAATGACATCTCATCATACTAAGTTACAATAAGTTCCAACGTAACTTTTTGGTAATCTAACTCTTACGACGTGCTCGCATTGACTGTTTTTAGTCGCCAACTGGTTACTGTAACAAAATGCGACAATGAAAAAGTGACACACTATAAGACAAAGTTAAGTAATGCTTTCATATCGGTTACTGTATTCGTTGTGATGCAACAAAAAAAATACAATTACAGTGCCGGTTGGAAGCTTCCGTACATTATCCCAGACAGTAATATTAAATCAATAAGTAGAATAAGTAGAAAATTCCTTCAGTTTAAAAAATTGGCTAAAGTTAAATCTGCGCTTATACGCAAATTGTTTGCCGGTACATATGCGGAGCAAACTTGTTTCGTTTTGGGAAGTACATGACCAGGGAATGAAATATTCATTAAATTTGAAAAAAGTGCAATTTTTAATTATTGCGATTGGTCAACTATTTTAACTTTGGAATATGAAAAACTAATATTAATCACAAAAATGTTCTAACTGAAAACATTTCGACTATTTTGCTATAAATTTCATATGACGGGAATGAAAATATGAATATTATTTAGTATGTCGATGTTCTGAAACCCAAGATATCGGAGGCGCGCACGTTTTCAATAAGTACAATGATCAACTTCACCATAAATATCGAATTGCACTTAGATTTTGAGTAGATATAGTGAGTTTAAAGAATATTGAATTCTATAATTTGGCTCTTATTTTGGTTGTAAATGTTGAATGGGAAAAACATCAACCAATTGTAACTTGACACAAACTTATATTTTCTGTTTCATAGTGACTGATGTGCGCACTGAATCAAATCAAATATTCTTTACTGAGAAGTTGTTTGGCAACTCTTCGTAAGTCGCACAAGCTCCGCCTCTTACGCTTTTCAGGTTACATAGCAGTTATAATGCACGTTGCAAAGTCTTCAACTTGTTCCATGAATTTGTGTCATATAAGTTACTGTCATTGAAGTGTAATAATGTGTGCTACTTGTGAAGTCATCTTTCCGGAGAAACTAAACCAACGGTGGATGTGGCAAATCTTTTATTTTGCCCCTTCCTTGGTACGTCACTGTCTAGAGTCGAGCGTATCAAGCTACAGTAGAGTGCTTTCAGACAGTAACTAGCTTCAACATTCTTGGAAATACGAAAAATGAAACCAAGAAGCCTAGAAACTGTAGAAAAAAAAAGATTTCTCTGTGCTCTGAGCATTTGCGGCTGAAATAAATAACAGTCGTCAGTGTTTTCAATGATGTTGAACAGCTTGAAATCATCCGCAAAAGATAACTTCTTCTGCATTCTATCGCGAAATTTAAATCGTTTAGATAAATTAGCACGAGGAACGGTCCGAGATGACTACCCTGAGGGGCACCAGAGCTGACGGTGAAATAGTGCAGTCTCCATACTTCACCATCATTTCACGGCCGGTCAAGTACGAGTGTAACCAAACAAGGATAAAGTCACTAAATCCGAGTCTTTCTAGTTTGAAACTCAAAATTTGATGGTTGATCTTGTTGAAAGCGGTGGAAAAGTCGGTGTAGATAGAATCGACTTGCTGACAAGCTTGTAACGTACGTATGATGAAGGAGGTGTAAGATACTAGGTTTGTTGACGTTGATCGCTTGGGTATGAAGCCATGTTTGGTCTCCAATATATAAACTGAGCAGTAATGAGTAATGAAATCGAGAACGATAATTTCAAACAACTTAGGGTGAAGCCAGAGTGGGCGCGACACGCGACGCGATGCGTAACGCGAAAGTTTTCCAATGATAGTCAAAGTGAAAGTAGTAATCAAACAATAGAAGATAATTTTATTGATATCAAAGCACTAATCGGAGCAATTTTAACGGAATGCGCAAGTGTTGGAGATTTGAAAACATTAGAAATTTAATTATATTCCTATATAATGAAAAGAAAATTCTGATCAAAATGAATCGAAATCAACTCTTATTTAGGCCATCAACATGCTGTAGTGTTAATCGCCTGCAGGTCTATCCAAAGTTGTAGCTTTTTTTGCAGAATGCAAATCTTTCTCACGCGACAATGTTTTTTTCTGCAAAAGTTTCAACTTTCGAAGTTCTATTTCCAGAAGTAGTGCCGATTGGAAGCCAGCTTCTTAACATTTTCAACTAAAAATTTATTGAAAATGTATGAACTTTTTCCATCGACATAACTCGAAATATTCTCAAAACTCATTTAATGCACTTTCATTGACTGTACATGCCAGTAATTTCTAATGTTGTCAAATCTCCAACACTTGCGCATTCCGTTAAAACTGCTCCGATTAGTGCTTTGAATCAATAAAAATCGTCTTCAACGTCTTCGCGGCCATCTTGAAAACGCTTATACCACTCGTAAACACTTGTTTTTTTCATAGCAGACTCACCGTAGGCTCTCTGTAGCATTTCGCACACTTGGTTACACTTTATTTCATTTTTCACGCAAAATTTAATACAAATTCTTCAATTCTTCCATTGTTTAAACTAACAAAAATCGCCGAGGTCAAAAAAACACGTCTACACCAGCCGCTACAAGACAGAATGTAAACAATGAATACAGCTGAAAATTTCACCGTACATTAGGGACATAGGTACCAACACAATAAAAAAAAATTTGACCACCGGACTCTCCAGACGCGCGCAATTAAAAAATTCCGGGAACTTTTTGAACAGACCTCGTAGAGCCATTAGATGTAATGTCACATAATATTATAAGCAAATTCCGACAAAAATCGATGCAATCTTCAATTGAATCGATTCGCTCTCTGTATTAGTTAGTAAGTTAGTATATAAGTTCCTTTTCCCCATTGCACAATACAAGTAGGTTTAGAATTTTCCCTACACAAAAATCACAGAATTGCGGAAGCAAATGATGTCTTCCTGGTAATAACCAAATCATGTATATAATAGGGCTGAAAAGTCACCGCTTGTGGCTGAACACCCAATTTAAATCTAATTTAACTAATTTAATTTTAACTCATATTCCAATAAATAGTTATTTTAAAAAATAAGAAATAAAAGTCATTTCTTTGCTTGCACAGTCATTTTTCTATTAAATCGGTATTTTATCAACACACGAAATTCTTGTAGCTCCAATGTTTCTAATGCTCCAAAATAAGCGTCACTGAATACACAATAACAAAACGCTAATAAACCAAATGCCATCAAATGGCATATAAAGGCAGTCTTTATTGCGAAATCATTTCTTTGAAACAGTTTAACTTTGAAATGCGTTTTCTAGAAACCGCCCGTTTTCGCGATAGAAATGAACCTACTGAAAGGATATTGCACTTCGGCGCCATATCCGAAAAGTGTTACATATATAGTGTAAACTTTGCGTTTGCTCAGTTGCTTAAATTGAACTGCTAGGTGGCAATGGCAGTAAAATTTGAACGAATATGAGCTTCTGTGACTTAGCCGATTAAAGGATGTACTTTGTGATCCAATGTTTCTCGGATCAAGTCGCGTTGTTGCTGTTGACTTTTTGTTTTTATTTTATTGAATTTCAAGTGCAGCGTCCTTAGCAAATTTGCTGGTTTGCATTGGCGCAGCAGTTTTTGTTTACGCGCTCTTGGAATGTGCTCGGGGTTGCTGAGGTGTTTTTTGTTTACGCGACACTGAGGTGCTCTGCGTAAACAAAGAAATTTCACGGACAACCGCGGTAACGTTCACGATGGTCTCGGGTTTAGGCCGAACAGCTAGTGAAATGTTAGGAACATAAAAACCACTAGTCGGAAAAAAATCAGAGGGCAGTTCAGTAGAGTTCAGTTCAGTAGAGTTCAGCTCGGTTCAGCACAGACCAGACTCAATTTCTGAAGAATTAAGTGAAAAGTTAGAGTTCAGCTCGGTTCAGCACAGACCAGACTCAATTTCTGAAGAATTAAGTGAAAAGTTAGAGTTTAGCTCGGTTCAGCACAGACCAGACTCAATTTCTGAAGAATTAAGTGAAAAGTTAAGTCTAGTTCGGAGTGTAATACAGTAAGCCGTAGGAGTATGCATAGTGAGCATTGTGAGGGTCAAGTATCAAGTGACCTCAAAATCAAGCAAGAAATAATGTTTTCGGAAGGCATCTAAAGAAGTGAAAATTGCTGTAATGAATAGAGATTTAACAGATTCATGTGTAGTGTTTGAGATCACCATGAGGTGTTGTGAATAGATTTTCTAACTAGTGGAGTATGCACTAGATTGTACTGCAGTAGGACATACGTTCATATGTGCGTAAACTTAATGATATGCCGAACTTAGTGAGACTGCGTGAAGTGTTAGCCTTATTAACAATCGTTAGTGACTTTTGTTAGATTGTGGGAAAGAACTCCCAAAACAGCCTAATCCTGCACTATTGAGAATAAGTAGCTGTTAAGTGAAAAGCATAAAAAGATAAACTATAAACTCAGAAAAAAAAGGTGAATTTCGTGGTATTACTCCGTATAGAACTAAAAGAAACGTCATCTTCGTTATTCTGCCACCCGCCACCGCTCGGCCGGGAGCCTACACAAGTCATGTACTTTTCAAAACACACAATTTTACACGTTCTTGAATGTCAATTTACGTGAAATGCGGCGCTCCATTTATGTGCACGGAAAACCATCCAATCAAAAATTACGATCTCGCAATTTTTTATTTTTGCAGTTGTTGTTTTAACTAATTTTTTTTTTTTGTTTTAATTATAGAGGCTTTAACATCTTAGGTCATTCGCCTCTTCGGACCAGAAAATCTTTCTGACCCTATGTGCGGGGTTGGGAATCGAACCCAGGCGGGCTGCGTGAAAGGCATCGACTATCCCATCACGCTATACCCGTCCCCTTTTAACTAATAATTAGTTGATTAAACAAATTTGCTATTTGATTTGCACATATTGAAGTAGTTGAAAAATATGTTGTTTTTAATGCTGTCTAATGTCAAAAACAGCACAAAGCAAAACAAAAATCGCAATGGAAAATCAACCATTACTTTATTTGAAATTCAAACGCGTTTCTTAACCATTTTCATGCAAACGAAATTAGCTTATTATACGTTTGTAAAACTCGTGAAGAATAACTTTTGAATGATAGTAAATTAATGTTTATCATAAAACTAGTTCTCAGTATATTAATGTGATGATAAATTATCTACATCTTTACTGCTCTGGTGTTACAAGAAGAAACTATTGATATAAAGTAGTGCTGTGCACAGAAGTGATAGCAGTTAGAGATGTTGCAATTAACAAAACGTGTTTAACCAAAATTAGAACCCAGTGAATTTTATGTGTTTGAATTTTGGTCTTGAAATCAACTTGATTCTGCATCGAGAAATGCATGTTAATGAATGAGCATCATGTTATCTTCAAGTCATGTATAAAATTGTATGAACAAAGTGATTAAATTGAAAATGTTTAATATTCATTCATATAATCTGTTGAAACTGTATGTTGCAATGGCTCAAAAAATAAAAATCAATGCATTCGGTTCGATTTTTTATTCGTAAGTAATATAGTGGTCACAATTAGAAAGATTCGTTGACACCAGCACTACTAAAAGACAGTATATGAAAAAAACAAAAATAAAAATGGTTTCAATGAATAATTCATTTAATATAAAGCAAGGACTGAGAGAGGTTTTATCATACCGATAGATGGAAGGTAATATCATTTTTCTGCTTCATTAAAAATAATACTTGGCGTGATAGGATATGAGTGTGATCCGAAAACTAAGAATTAAAAATAAATTTTAGGAACATAGAATATCATTAGACTTTGAATCGATATACTAGTTTTTCGCAAATCAGTTACCAATCATAGAAATCAATAATTTTGATGCGTTACCTTCTAAAAAATCAACAATCATTACTTCAGTGAATAAAAAACCGTGTTTCTAGTCTATTTTGCTATTATGTTGTTACTACAACAACATTAACTTTTATTTATGCCGTCAAAATATAATATATTATTTATATTAAATATTACATATTTTTTTATATATCTTAACATATCGAATTTTCATTTAAAAAATCAGAACGTATATCAATAAGGAATATTTTATTGTCATTCAAAATCAATAATTTTGCTTAAGTTGAAATAACTAATCGTAATATCTATAACAACTAAAACCGATTTGTTTTTCAACTCACATAACTGTTAAATCAAAAACAAGGTCGGTTGTTGTAACTTATTATTATTATGTTTATTGAAATTGAAAGGTGTGTGTGTCTTGACTAACTGACAGCATCATATTCTTCAACCAAAAATTTTGTTATTTCAACCATCGTTTCTGTTGATCGAAAAACAAATATGACAGCTTAGAAAAAACAACAATCGATCAGTTGAACCAAATTTTAACCAATCAAACTCAGAAAAACAACTAATATTTTGGTTGTTTCACGATCGCGAGAGGTTCCGTGTGCATCTTATAAGATATAGAATAAATCCGTTAACGTTATCATGATTACAAAGTCTTGAAACCAATAATCTTATAAAATTATGACAATTATCCATGATTTTATGACCAAATGATCCCAACCATGAGCAATAACTCTTCTCTCATAAAAATGTGTCATATTCGTAATATGCGCCACTTGCGGAATGTATTTTATTGAAAAACTCGTAGCTCCAATTTTCGGTGGAACATTCTGAATCAAGTGAGAATGTGGTAGATTAATGGATTGGTAAAAAGCAGGCATTGAACTAAAAGCACTGCACTAAACTGTGAGGTTGATTCTGAGAAATATTTAGTAAATAATTTGAAGTTGTATTTATCGATTCACTCACTGATAGACAATTGACATCATATAAGATCATTGAAAGGACTAAGCGCGATCACAGTTTTTATTTGACAAACATTGAAATTATGTTTTGGATAAACACATCTGTAGGCATTTTAGAATTTTTGATATTTCTGTTGTTGTTAGAATAATATTTCGAGAGCTATCGGAAAACGCAGAATACATTCGATTTTAAGTTGGGACATAACGCCTAATCACATTATTTAATGTTCATAGAAATATCATCTAAATTATTTTATTCACTTTAAAAAATTTATATTATGTATGCATAAATAAAATGATTACTCAAATGGTATTTAATATAGTATTAGATGAATAACTGTTTAGACAGTTTAGACGTTGCTCGAACCCGCAAGGTTTCAATACTTCAAATGATTCAGATTATACGAACTCAAATATTAATATTTAGATATTCGCTATTTGGCCATTCGGAGGAATGGCATTCAAAGCATTATTTTGTGTCAAGCAAACTGAAAAATGTTGTCGTTCATAACACCATTTCGTTTAAAAAGATTTCTTATTTCAAAACCATAGCGCCTGAATTTATATTGCAAGGAAGACCATGAAAAGCCGCTTGAGTTTTATCAACCAATGTAATGTGCGTTGCGATTCATTTTCAGTTGAAAACGTCCAAATAGTTCATGATTCGAGATATATGATCATAACACGAAAATACACTCTTTACCTAAAATCAAACCATTTTGCTCATTTGCAGAATTGAATTCTGCCTTGTATTATTTACATTTATTCACGAATTTCTGCAAAAGTTTATGTTTACAATGAAGATTAAATAAATGCTCCTCTAAATGCACAAATAGGTCTCGATCGAAACGAATGCTGAAGACTGGATACCCCCAGAAATAAGGTGATCAACATATGACAAGGTAACCCAAATACGGCAATGTAACAATTAAGAAATCATCTTAGACTTATGTACTTATAAGAAAATTCCCCGGCATCTTAGAGCAAAGCCAGTGTGCCTAGTTAAATATACTGTTATATTCAAAAACAAAAAAAACACATTGCAATTTGCTTATTCAGCTTGTCGAGATCGCAAAATGCATAATGTGTATGTAGTACCTTTTTTTATAAATACGTTTATTTCATAGGCAATATACGTAAGTTTTTCTTCGCCGTGGCATCCACAATGCATTTCGAATATCATATTAGTATGTTGGTATTCATTAGTTATTCTAAACACTGTTTTTATCAAGCGAGTTGCTATTATAAATTACATTAAATAAAATACATTTATTTTGTACATGGTCTTATAACTATTTCCGGTTTGTTTGTATCAGTTCATCACTTTTATTCAATATCATATAGTTGGCTATTGGTTGAACTCATGGAAGAGAAAACAGTCTAACATAAAATAAAATTTAAATTGGAACTTCAATGGACTTAATGAAATGATAAAGAAGTTTCATGTAAGGAAGGTCACGACAAGCAAGAATGTCTCGAACTGGGACATTGGATACGCAAGGAATTTATTAGTTGAGGTCTGACATCACGATACTCTACGCATGTTCAAACGACATGATCAATATTGCGATAACCTTCGTCACAAGCACAATGATTAATCTCGGAAAGTCTAATTCGAAGGAGATGTGCATCTAACGTGTACTGATTGGACATGAGTCTGAACATCACACGAATGAAGTTCCTACTCACATCCAGTCCCCTGAACCATGCCTTTGTCGATATTTTAGGAATAATTGAGTGCATCCACCGACCCAGATCATCTTTATCCCAAGAAGCTTGCCAGCTGGCAAATGTTCTTTGGTGGGACGCGCTATAGAATTCGTTGAAAGCCATCGGTTTCTTTTAAATTTTACTATCAATAGCACTACGTTTGGCTAAACTATCGGCTCTTTCATTTCCTGGAATGGAGCAATGAGCCGGGACCCGAATTATTGTGATTTGATCATTTTTATTCAATATGACGTTCGGGCACTGTTTTATTTTGTCCAAGAAAAACGATTCATTTTTGCCAGCAGCATTTGAGCGAATGGCTTAATTGCACTCAGACTATCTGTGAAGAGAAAATAATGGTTTGGAAATAATGTGACGATTACACTCAAACTGTAATGAACTGCTGCTAACTCTGCTATATAAGCAGATGCAGGTTCTCGAAGCCTTAATGAAGCCTAAACATTATTGATGAATATACCAAACCCAGTAGCCTCTTCAATTCGTTATCCGTCCGTGAAAAATATTTTCTCAGAGTCAATATGCCTGAACTTACTTGTAAATATTTTTGGGATTTCCATCGAGCGTAGGTGTTCCGGGTTTCCACGCACTTCGCGCTGCATGGATGTTTCGAAAAATAAAGTTGAGTCAGGGACATTTAGGAGGCTGTCACGGATAGGAATATATCATGAAGGGTTGATTTCCTGTGACATATGGTTAAAATATACTGTCATGACTCTTGTTTGGAATTGATGCTCAACTAGCTTTTCGAAGTTATTAATAACCAGAGGATTCAGTACCTCACATCTTATTAGCAGTCGCGATGAAAGCTTGCCTCCAGTCAGGTGGGACAATATTTTGCTCAAGAAACTTGTTGAACAATTCCAACAAACGTCTTTTTGCAAGGTCGGGCAGATTTTTCACCAAGTTGAATTTAATTCTGTCCAACCCAGGAGCGTTATTGTTACAAGACATGAGTTCTATGGAAAATTCCATCATTGAAAAGGGGCTATCAATGGAACCATTATTTGGAAAGGACTCCCTAATAATGCTATGTGTGGGAACATAATCTGGATAAACTTTCCTCGCAAAATCAAATATTCATCGGTTCGAGTATTCCTCACTCTCATTTCCTACGTTACGATTCCTCATTCGTCTGGCCGTATTCCAAAGAATGCTAATTGATTTATGTATGTACTACCTTGATCAAAAACCTCCCGGAATTTATTCAGAAAATAAAAATTATTCATCAAAATCGATACTCTTGATATGTCAGACTGCAACACACTTAGGTCAGCGTTTGACCAAATCCTCGAAACATTTTTTATATTCATTTTTCGGTATGGCCACCAGAGCCATCTATGATTTTTCCATAATCTCATTGCATTGAATTGCTTCATGAAAACGTCTCGTAACGCCCAAATAATACTCCTTGTTGACGATCTGGCCTTGTGGAAGGAATTCATGATACATAACATATCTTTTTCGACTGAAAAGCATCTCTTTTTTTTCGACTGAAAACGACGTGTTTTTTTCGGTCGGTGTATGCCATTCACTCACTTGATGTCTTGATTGCGTGTCATATCTCGTTTCCAGTAATAATCCGGTTGATGAACGTTGGGTCAGATTCGGACTTGAAAATTATGTCTTTTGCATTAAATTCAGATCATTCGGCACCACTCGGTGGTGATTCCATGAACTTTTTGATCGAGTATGTACGAAACTGTTTCAATTATTGACGGTCGTAAATTCATACTCTAGAAAGTGTATAAAATTTGGCATAAAAAATTCCAAAAATTCGATAATGAGAAAATCAACAAAAATGTTAGTTGAATCAATAACTTTGTAGGTGAAACAGCCGAAGCAAGGAACAACAATTACATTATTGATGTTTTTTGATAGGTGGGTTTTCCATTTTCGCACATAGGGTCAGGATTTTTTTTTCATCACTGAAAGACAAATAGCTATTGTAGAGATGGAAACATATATAATCGTAAAAGTAACACCAGCTCCATCTTTCCAATCCAAACTTATTTGACACTAGTGAATTGTTTGGCATCAGTTGGACGACAAAAACAACACACATACAAACAAACCACGCACACAAGCAAAAATCAAACAAACATAGAGAGAGATATAACGATTCTGATTAAGCATGCACAGATTCTTATTTTCTTCCTACACGGAATGATTGTTAATTGATTGATGGCCAGTACAGGAAATGGTTAATTTAAAAAAATGCAATGTGTCATGATGAATGTTAAAAAAAATATCTGCCCAGCTGTTGTTGTACTCTATTGCCTACATGCTAATCAATATGCAAAACATATGGAATTTAGAAGCACAAAACCGTTTACTAATTGGAATACGGACGGTTGACCGGTTGCTTCTGGCCTGTGCAGTTCGCAGAAATCGTCCACTCATCGTGTCAGCGTGACTTCGAATGATCGTAATTAGCCCTGTGCTATCTATGGCAGGCTGAAAAACTACGATTTCCATTTGACTTGAAACACTGGAGCAGGAGCCAATCACTGCAATTATCTTCGACGCACATTTCTAGTTTAACTGTAATTTTCAAACCACCACGACATCAGATTTCCTGCACCTCGCCGACCGGCGACAATTTCAATTTAAGGCTAAGCCGTACTCACGAAACGCGTCGAGGACAAATTGCTGGCAACTTCGATTTTGCTACCAGAAAGCTCCACCCACTGCTACCCCCGTCTCGAGCTCCTGGTATCGATGACCGTTCGACGCTAGATCCCGGGGGCCGGAAATGGGCAAACATGTGGCTTTTGAGTTTGCATTCCCAGAAGGATACAAGTTTATTAAGTACGCAGTTGTGACACGCGAAGTGCTACTGGGACCTGGTTTGTTTCGTAGGGAACGGATCACTGTCACAGTTACGTGTGCCGGTTGAATAATTTAGCAAACATTGCCGGGTGTCGTAAAGATGTTCAATGGTATGCGTTTTTTTCTCCCTTTGTATAACAGCGAACAGCTATGGTGACAGCTATGCAAAAGTACGGTCCGAAGAATGCATCGGCTTCGGTAAGTGGAAGCAAACTTGCGACACACTGAGGGTGTTTTGCTTGCATTCGTGGCATTGGCCAGATCGATTAGACGCAATTACGTACAAGTGGACTCTCTGCCCTGGTCAGGCAACGTTTGAACTAGATTATGTCCCCGGCGGCCAGCACCGAGCTCGTCATGCCGATGACCATCATGCCATCGATTACCGTTCGCGAAAAGCACGAGCAAGCATAATTCGAAATCGGGTTAAGGCATTCAACCGTCCGCTTCGATGGACCCCGAAGCGATTAGACCTATGTCAATTAGCGAACAATTAACTTATGCCACGGAAATAATAATAGGACTAAAAACGGTCGTTAGACCAATATGTTCGAAGAAGGTTGCTCGCGAGAGACATTTTATGGCGAAAAAGTAGAATTAAATAATGATTTTAAAGTATAAAAATCCTGATTTAATCCTTTTAGTAGTGTAAATATGATTTTCTCATAACTGGTAATATGGGAAATTGAGACAAGTTTTATTTAAGAATTTTTGAACACTACTTCCGTTATTTATGGAGCTGGAACCCGGGACGTGTTTAGTCGAATTATGCTTCGATGACCAATAACTAACAGGACCTACGAACGTGAACAGGTTGTAGCACAGTTTCGAAGAGATTGAAGTTTCTTTTCTTGGTCACATTAAATAAACGGTTGAAATCACCGGGACCGAAAGCAGGAACCAAATAAAATTTAACGACCACCTAAGAGAACGTAAGACTTTTCATATCCAAGCTGTAGAAATTGGGATTCGACTTTTCTTTGTTAATGGCCATCAACTAACGTGAGGAAATTATTTACCAGTTTAAAAAAATTAGATTATTTTTACATGATCACTTTCATATAAACCTATTTCAATCTTCCTAGTGATGCAATATGATGCCTAACTTATTATTGCCATTTATCGCGAAAGTGGAAAGTTCATATTTTATTGATTTTATTTTCCATCTGACCTGAGAGTGTCTCCACGCAACACGTGTAGATAGGAAAAAGCCTGTTTGAAATAAGTACCAGCTCCACATCCTTTAAAACCTTAACAAATTCACGTAGTACACTGAACTTTGAACACTGATTCAGTCTTTTTCAAGGCTACCTGAATCACTAACAGTCTTTTTCAAGACGTCTTCCAATTCGTCTTCTAACGAAAACAATTTATTGACAGATAGATCGACCTCGTCATGATCTTCTTCTAATGTCAGTTATGCTAGTATAACAGGTAGAAATCTACCATTTATTTCTTACAATGTAAATAATCAAAACACAGGACCGCCTTGCAGTTCATCTTCTAACGAAAACAATTTATTAATAGGTAGATCGGCCATATCATCTTCTTCTAATGGCAGTTCTAATAGCAGTCTACCTACAAATATTCCTTCAATTCCATTCGCTTCTTTAAATGAAGTTGATTTGGGCGATATAACTGAAAATAAAATGATCTACCTACAAGATCAACCTTTTCAAATGATTATCCGAATGAAATCGACTTCATCACTTTTTGAATCATTTCAAATCGGATGGCAATTTGCAAATAATATTAGAATGAATTAAAAATTTAACAGTGATGTTAAATAATTATTTGAATATTTTAAATTGGAATGGTCGATCTTTGAAATCGAGTGAAGATGAATTTTATAATTTTATCAAAGTTCACAAAATTCATATTGCCATTGTAACAGAAACTTTTCTTAAAGCAAATGTCAAATTGAAAAGTATTCCACATTATCTGGTTCATCAATTTGACAGGTTTACTGGAATGGATGGTGGAGTTGCCATTTTTGTCCAACGGCAAATTAAACGTTGAATTTTAACCTTCTTTCAATACTAAAGTTATTGAAAGCTTGGGAATCGAAGTTGAAACCATTCATGGAATTTATTTCATCGCTGGAGCATATTTGCCATTCCAATGCACCGACGAACAATTAAATTTCTTTAAAGGCGATTTGCAAAAACGTCGAGATGTTTGCATTTAATTTTATGATGTGCAAAGAATCCCAGTGGAAATGATTTCCATTTAAGGGTTCCACAATGATACAGACTAACAAAAATTTATACAAGAATGAATTACTGTTGACAGTTTGTAAAACAAGGAATACATGAAGGAACTACATTAATTAAATATCTTGCTCAGTCTATGCTTAAAATGACGCTTCAGTCTAGCCCCGAATAAGGCACGGCTGATACCAAATAGATGAGCTGTGAATGGATGTAAGCAAAATAAAAGTTCAGAAGTGAACGCTTAGGAACATATGACTTGACCTTCCTCAAAAATTGGATGGACATGTTTTTCAATAGATTTAATATGGAGAATCCAGGTTAACGTGGGCTCAAAATATGCACCCAAATATTTGGAAGAGTACACTTTTTCAAAAATACGATGTCCCAATTCAGGATGACGATGGATTGGTATTATTTTTCTTATAGATCGAAAAATCATATATTTAGTTTTTATGAAATTTAAGGACAATAAATTTGTACTAAAATGATGATCTAAAATACTCAAATCGTTCTCCATTGAGTTTATAAAAGCATTGATGTCATTGTTAGGATAAAATAGAGCTGTGTCGTCGGCAAATAGCCACGGAGTCCCTGTGAGTTGCAGGTTACCTTTATCATCAATATACAAAAGAAATAATAGTGGTCCTATATTGCTACCCTGAACGCTTAGGAACATATGACTTGACCTTCCTCAAAAATTGGATGGACATGTTTTTCAATAGATTTAATATGGAGAATCCAGGTTAACGTGGGCTCAAAATATGCACCCAAATGAGTACACTTTTTCAAAAATACGATGTCCCAATTCAGGATGACGATGGATTGGTATTATTTTTCTTATAGATCGAAAAATCATATATTTAGTTTTTATGAAATTTAAGGACAATAAATTTGTACTAAAATGATGATCTAAAATACTCAAATCGCTCTCCATTGAGTTTATAAAAGCATTGATGTCATTGTTAGGATAAAATAGAGCTGTGTCGTCGGCAAATAGCCACGGAGTCCCTGTGAGTTGCAGGTTACCTTTATCATTAATATACAAAAGAAATAATAGTGGTCCTATATTGCTACCCTGTGGCACACCAATGTTTATGGCAGCAAGATTGCTACAGTTGCCCTCGATGGACACGAATTGTTTTCTGTCCGTCAAGTAGCTACTGATACTTAGTTCTGACTAAGTATATAACATATATTGATTAGGGCACACAGCGTTAAGATGCCGTAAACGTCTAACGTGATGTTGGATGATCTTGATTAGACAATCGTGATTGACCACGTTACTAAAGCTCATCATCATAATTCGGTCATCTCAGCGTTTAACCAGAGATGTGAAACCTACGCAGACAGGTCGCAGGTTCAATTGTAAGCTTCTTCGGAAAGCTGCTTCACTATGGATTGCGCTTCTTCTCCCCTTGTTAGGCTGTTCATCCAACCGACGGAACAACGGTACTCCGACCCGGACCGGATCTTGATTTGGTCCTGCTTGACTGGTCAATGTTTATCACCGACAATGGAAACGCATGGTTTTTCATTCACATTCGATGTGCAACGAAAGTTGTATTCCAACTGCCACAAACAAGCTGGTTCCCTCACTCCGGCACTCTCCCACTGGCAAGCTAATCTGCATCTAGTTACGAATGCAAGCCCGCCCAGGATTTATGGCCATTGCAGTTTGTGACGTGTTCGCCCCGCAGTGCATACGCTAAGCCAATATGCATCGGGCTTAGTGGTAGATGTGGTGGAGGGAAAACATAGAAACAAAAAACAACAAATGGCTTTGAACTTGCGGTGGTTCACGGAACGATGGACCTGGGCCGGGTGTGGTGCTGCCCGGGACGAGAATCGGAGTGATCCGCTTGAAACCCATAACCAAAGAGTGAGTACTCAAGTGCACATGTTTTCCCATTTCCGTTCCGATATTTCATTCAGCAAGGCGAAACAAAAGCATGGCAGCGGTGGCAAACAACTGCCGTGATGGCTGCCGCCGCGCCTCATCAGAATAAAATTTTTGCGCTACAACTCTGACCCCATAAAGTTGGCCCAAGTTACGGTTGCAGTTTTTTGAATGCATCCAGCCCTTCCGACATGCTGGTACAAGCTGCTGCACAGTGCACATAACGACAATGGGCTGGTGCAAGCCGGTGCTGTTTCTTTTTTTTTCTTGTAGCTGTTTTGTTTCGTATTTCGGTTTACTTCTGCGATGGCTGATCTAAATAGGCACCGGACTGGATTAGTTTCCCAGTGCTGTATCGGAGGAATCAAGCGATAAAACAATGCGACTTCCTACAGCGAAACCTTCGGTAAAACTGGTACGGGGACGAAGAAATTACCGTTAAAGTTGAGTACTGGCGGTTGAAAGATGGTCATCGTATGCCACCAGAAAAGGTTCGCTTTTTGTGCATTTAACCTATAAATCGGGTTGCACTTGTCGTTACACTATCGGCTGGAAAAACTAAGGTTATGTTCAGCGGTTGCAATTAAGTTCCGCATTCGGTTCTATAAATAGTGGACAGTTCGTCCGGTCCTGGAGTCAATTAATGAAGGATATTAGGCCGACGTGACGTAATTGAATCCGGAAATGGTACAACTGCTGCGAATAAATAGTAAATCTTCTGATATCAGAACAATATAGTTGTTGATGTAATAAAGCTGTGATTTTTTTATTCCTGCAGTAACATCAGCGCTATTTCAAATACTGTCTATTTTGTAGAATTTGCACCGGTATTGATTATATGGTAATTGCACTCGAGCTCTTTACCACAGACATTTTTTTTTTTGCAAACAACGCTAAACACGGTTGCAGTGAGGTAACAATAATTACGTGTTAATTAAGCGTCCCATTACTGGTAGATTGAGTAAAAAAAAACATAAACGACGTCTAACTGCATTCACACGTTAGGCGAAAGTCCTAACCCAGTATCGTATAGAGCAATTCACTAACAAATGTAAAAACGTGTGTGTTAATGCCGAGGCGGTAGCAAAAAGAAAAATATTGGTCATAATTAATTTGCATATAATAACCGCAATTATGAAGTTGATTTATTCGGAGACGAAGATTGCTTAGGAAAGTGCCGGCTTTGTACTTTGGTTCCCCTTCTGAAATTGGCCTAGAAAATCCTAACGAAACAAAACTGTAGTACACTTTTCTCCCCAAGACACCCGCCAGTATTTAAGAGCTAGACTGAGACGATCTGATTTTCATGCGATACAATTGTTACACATACATAAGGATGATGGATCAAATCTACGTTTGCTGCTAGTAACAAATAAATTTGTGCTCTTAGTCGTTGGTTATTCATTATTTGTTTTCTTATGCAAAGTCTTGGTTTTACTTCCAATGAAATAAGCACATTTTCAGTAAGGTTGGAAGCGTGTCAGCTTTGTTCGTATTCACGTTAGTCCGTTATGTATCCGACATTACACACCCGCCTTTTTCATGAATCTATCTCTATCTAGAGCTTCTGAACAATTCCACAAATGAGTAGCGAGTCGTCTGACGGTGCATACTACAATTCGGATGCAAGTTTGCACACAAAAGGGGCCAATTCGGATGAAGATTAATTATTAAAAAGGGTGGATTAGATTTTGCATGCACTTTCTTTAAATCGTTGAAACTCAGAATCTGTAAATCGTTGAATCTTGATGCCCAAGACTGAATAGTCGAAAATCGATTGGGCACTTTTATATACACAGTTAAATATGTGTAAAACAAAGAAATTTATAATAGTCTTTCGACTTTTTTTCAAATTTTATTTCAAAGTACGAAAATGTACAAAGCTAAGCCAAACTTCAAGCTTTTGATAAAAAAAATGGAAAAGCCATGCCGTGGGTCCTACTTTTCGTCATAAGTTTCAAAATAATTGCTGACCTACAATTTTCTCAACAGATTTACTAATTCCACGATAGTTTTTTGTATTATGATATTTTTTCCCGATTTTTCAAAAATCCAGTAGCCAAATTTCGATGACAGAAGAAATTTATCACAATTTTCATGAATAGAAGAGAATCTTAAAATGTCTTTCTCTTCCCAAAATTATTGTCCGTTCTAAACGAATTCAGCAGCTGAGCTTCGGTCACCAAATTTCATGAAAAAATAAGAAGCTTTCCTCTCCTTCTTAATTTAAAAATTCCGTCAAATCCAAGATTTTTTTCAACGTTTGAGAACGTAAACAAAATATCTTCATCGTTTTGAAGAAATTCTGTCTTTCTTTTAGTGATAAAATTCTGCGAAACTATTAAAAAGTTACTAACCCTCCGTCCGACTGATGGGTCCAGCCAGTCTTTTTCTTTTTTTATCATCAATTTAACATATTTATAATTTATCTATCGACTAAAGGTTTCATATAGCTTCCCAAAATTTTATTGGCTATCAATCTATGCAATTTGCAATATAGACAGTGTCCTCGAAAAGGACGAAAAACGGCTGGTTTGAAACATTACCCTCGATCTGACTAATGGTATTTGGCTGGACCCCATAAACATTGTATAGAAAGACATATTACATAATATATGTATATGATTTTTGATGTGGAACACATCTTTATTTTCTATATAGTGGTGCAAATCAGAAACTCAAGAAATACTACACGTAGAAATGTGGTCAGGTTTGAAACACTTACAGCTCAGTCTATTTTGTATCAATTATTAATATTATTTCATCATTTGATAGGAAATATTTCTACGTTTCGATTTGAATGTATCAAGCCACGTATTTTCAATTATATTTGATTGAAATTTTGATTAGTAGCAAGCAGTGTCCTATTTGTCTGCTAAAAAATCTTTGGCATACCGGATTTTCCTGCCATAGACGACGGTTTTGAAGGAGTAAGCGATGTATCAAAGAGAGAGCATTGCTCTGATCGCTTAATCGATGCAAAAGCGAAGCTGTTGGAAGCACGCGAATCTTTAAATAGAAGCGAAATTAAAGCTAACGTTTCAGTCCTACTCTTGGATGCTAGAGGAAGATTGTTGCTAGAGTGCAAGACAAAAACGTGTCATAAAACGATTTGAAGCTTTAAGGTGAAATGTAGCGTCATAAAATGCGCGCAAAATTTTATCCGCTTCAGTTGAACGAACCGTCGCACAAAGCGTACCAAGAAAAACGGACACATAGAAACAAGAACTTTTTTCAATGATTGAGCGCAGTGGGTTTACCTCTCGTTATATTGGCTTGTAAAAAGACTGGACGTAATGGATTTTTGAATCCTTCACACTTTGAATATATGCTAATTCAATAGTTATTGTTAGTGATTACTCGTATACTAGAGCTATAAATCATGAGTAATTATGAATGACTAACATGAGGTTATATGTATATGTATTGAATAACTTGCTAACCATGTATATGCCTGATTTTAGTAGCAAGCATGGATTCTTCTTCAAAAGAACGATTGAAGACAAGAGAACATTCAAGTATTTTCGATATCTTTGCCAGTAGTTCACCACGCCCTTCCCGCCGATGAGGTAGAATTTACGTAAAAGTATTTACTTGACTCGCATGAGTTCATCTTACCATACAGTTAAAATTATTTAGTGAATTTCTCAAGCACATATTTGGTTAATGAACGATAATACTTGGCTTGTATTCATTTCATTCAGTAGCTTCTCAATGATGAAGTTATAGTTTTGCTATAAAAACTGCTACAATCTAAAATAATACCTGTTATAAGATATTACACAGCCAAGCATTATTGCTTCAGCAACATCAATGCATTGAACTCAACAGATTTGGACATTATTAGTATTATAAATGAAAGTTACTTAGAAAATAAACAATTTCTTACAATACCCATTTTATTGTATTCAACTCGTTTTTATTTCAACACAAAACCCAATGCTGCATAAATTCGCGTCGTTATTTGATATGTAATTTTTGCTCACGATTTAATGCCACCAAGTCCACCGTGCATTTCTCACACCACCTCAATACGAAACAGCAGCGCGCAAGCAATAAAAAAATGCGGAAAAGTTTATGTAAACTTTTTCAAATTTCGGTTGTTTTAGCTAAAATTTTATAATTTTGAGTTGCATTTTCAGATTCTTTGTGAAATTCTGCTACAAATACTATTTTTCAGTTCTAAAATCATCCCCGTGGAACGGAACAGTAACCGTTTATACATTTCAAAAACCAATTACGGCTCGGCAAAGAAAAATTTCAAAATTCTAAGAATACTTAGTTGTGATAAATTTGATTTCGAAAACTTAAGTGTTTTTGGTTTTTCGAAAATCGGTCTAGTTTTTGAATAATTGATCAAAAACGCGATTTTCGCATTCCGCTACATTTCACCTTAAGGGCTGAGGCCAGTTGTTAGCGTGAAACCGTGTTGCTCGCTGTGCGTATTACATTTCTCTCCATGCTCTCTCGAAAATGTGTAAAATGACTCTCGATGTGGCCGGGTGGCCAAGAAAGTTTTGATATTTTCGGTTACAAGTTTGACTACATCACATAAAATCCACCGCTTGTTTGGCAGCCTTGCTGAGCCGATTTTATTTCTTTACGTTACCAGGATACAAGAGCAGAAAAGGAATGGTGCCGCCATAGAAATGGACTTACCATTACAAAAATAACATTCACTTAATTTTTATCGCGACAACATATATGTGTTTGTGCACTAATCGCATATTTATTAAATTATCTAGACATTGTCAGGATAGATTTTTGATCCATGCTTTTGAAGGCGAGATATTCAATGAACAAGTTGAAAGTTGCCGTTTTCAGCTATGCAATTCTTCCTTCAGAAAAAAGACTTTCTCGACCGCTAAAGTCAAACAATCATTCTGAAATTTTCACAGAATAATCTAAACTAATTTTCTAAGAGATTGTCAGTTGGGTTTTTTTAAATTCGTCACCGTTTCTGAGAAAATCAGATTTGAAGTGTGAAAATAGCCCTTTAAAATGTCCTAGAAAACACTGGCCTCAGCCCTTAATTGGTATGCTCTGATCTTGTGTCATGCAAGCTCGGAATTCCACGTTAAGTCGTTTCCCCACGAGAAATTGACAACTACCCCTGGATAAATTTTGAGTGCTTAAGATTAATTTCTAATTTATATTAGATGAACTCGATTGATAATGAGAAATAGTTTATCGCTTCAACCGAAATAGCAGAATGGTAGAGAAACTTAACGCTAAAAAAAATTGCTTGCATAAAAAACTTGAACACAAGTTTGGCGAAGAGAAGCTTAATTATCGAAATCGCAAGTATGTACAAAGATATAATTGCATACATTTGGGATAATGGTGCAATTTCGTCGGTTATAAAACAAATGCAAATCAAGACAAATCTCGATGAACATTAGAAAAGGTCCCAAATGCGAGTGACAGTTTCTCTTGGTTTACTTTCTCTTTCAATTATTACGGCAAATTCCAATAATTTCCAACAAATTCTACAGTGCATATCGAAAGTTGATGGTTTTTGCTATAATCCATAATTCTTACTCTGTCTACACGCTTGATTCAATTTCCTTATATGCATCTCACCATGACTTAACTCAAATCCTTAACTTAACGCTACAACTTTTAAGCAGCAAGAAAGTGGACTTTTTAAGTAATTGTGGAACTTCTGGTTGCTTGGGTACCTACCCTTGATGTCCCAAAACACTGTCTGCTGTATGTTAGCTAAAGCGACAAGTTATTGTGAGAGAGTCAACCCAAAATTCACTAATTTTCGTGTTCTAAACGAGGTAAACCGTAAAACAATTGGATTAAGGGGACGGGTATAGCGTGAATTACAAATACAAATCACGACTATTAGGTTGTTCGCAACGCTGTTTTATTGCATATGGATTGATCTACATTAGATCTACAACTGAAACATGTCAATCACGACGCTGAGATTTAGTTCTATTTTTCGAGTACAAATTTAAAACAGATTCAAAACTGCTCGACGAAATTGTTTTAAATTAATGAATATTTGAAACACGAATAGAACACTGTTTTAATTTTTTTTTGCGTGAGCGTCTGTTACGAAATCAGAGAAACGAGATGTCAAAGCGTCGAATGACATTTCAGAAATTATCAATATAAGCGTTAAATGTTTTGCACTGAATAATACAGTTTCATTTAGAAGCACTCCAGCTCACTATGATCTGTGAAAATAGACCACCCATATGAATCTTGCAGCTGCTGAATTTGCTCTTAGAGTCTATATTCTGGGTTCGCGTTTTCGGTGTTGGTTCCTAATAAACATCAATCTAAGCAGACTCTCGTGCATTTGCGGATTCAAAAGTGTGACGATTAATTGAAAAAATCGATCATTAGAAATTTTGGGTGCCTTGTTCCACATCAATGGCTAGAAACAACCCAAGAGGCTGATCCTTGTAGTTTTTTAATGTATCAAGCCAGTACCGATGACTTGGTTTCAACAGCGGAAACAAAGAAATCGTGTCATGTTTTAGGCGTATATGATGTGGTAATACACTAAGGTCTTTTTTATGCTGTTTTTTATGTGACTTTTTTATGCGAATTCTCAGAGTTATGCGGTATTTTATGCGAATTTTCATAGTTACGCGGTTTTTTTTAATTCGGTACATAAATTCGCATAAAAAAGCGGGTGGGTAATGTCAGAGACATAACTGGATGTCGTGAATACGAAAACAACTGACATGTTCCTTAACAATTCCGAATATCAATTAGTTGATCAATTGTATGAAATTGTATGTAGAATTCGAAACGATGCACATAAACTAAAGCACAGATTAGTTACATTTAACATTCTGAAACACAAATATTATGAAATAGTCAGTATAGTTCGAACGAATAATATAATAATTCCCATTATAATAAAATAATGGTGGCTATGAATAGAACCTTTTATGAAAGCGTTTGTGATGGAGAGTGATGAGTTGAATTCGAATTCCGATGGATGCCGTTGACTTTCGTCATCTAATTCCAGACTGAACTGTTGTACGTGGGTGCGATACTGATATGGTTGGTGTAGGTGCAGCGTTTACAACCGATTATAATCTTCCAATAAAGATAACATTAATTCGCTGGGTTGATCAATGATACAATAGACCTAATTTATCGAACGAAACTATCAATATGCTATAGGGATTCGTTTCTAGCATTCAGAAGGGTCAACCTGCGTAATTCTCTACGACATTAAACTCTGGAACATTTTTCGCAAAAACAAAGAAGGCTTCACTTGATCTCGATTACTGTGAATTTCACACAGCGAAAAGTGCACAAATCTAAGCAAACTGTTCTTGATTTGAACTAAACTGAGGATAATTACCTTCGATTTGCGAACAACAAGTTCATCAGAAAACTTTTGAGCCATTAGAACGGCTGATTTTGTGTAATGCTCTCCACCGTTGCTTTTTCATCAATGAAAATGACTGGCAGCTGTGACGTAATCGCTTTTGTCGGAGACTAAACTGGTTTTGCAAACGACACAAAAAACATCTGCTCGCAGTGGCGATAGAATCCAAACTGATCCAATTCTTGTTAGGAGCTTTCTTTTACGTGATTTCGTTTGTAGCTTTTTCACTAACGGGCGGTCCTAACGGCTATAAAAATAGCCGCATACAGAATTTTAATGTCGATTATTTCATTTCGGATTTGCATAATTTATTGAAAGAAAATATCAATATGCTGTAGGGATTCGTTTCTAGCATTCAGAAGGACCAAATTGAGGACTACGATATTCATAACTTTTCGGAACATTTTTCTCGAACGATTTGTTGTACAGCAGCAGATATTTTGTTCTCTTCCTCAGAACGCGTTCTGATTGGCTGGTGTTGACATGGGTCACCGATTCCATTGGTAGTTAGATTATATAAATCCTTCCACAAATCACTGAGCTATGAGCTTTCAAAATACGAGAAAGACAAACGCGCCTTATGAATTATCCTCTTTGATACTCATTTATACCAAACATTTCAGAAAAGTTTAATTTTGAATTATTTGAGATTATGTCACACAACTAAAAATTTTATCATAAAATTGTGATCATATTTCCGATGGCATGTAGCAAAAATTATGTTGATTCGTTAGATACAACAAGAGATATTCACGATCAAAAACTTATCACTCTTTCGGAGCGTGAATTTTGAAAAGGCACCCCATAGTAAAGTAAGTCGTATTCACGACAATAATTCAAATAATGTGTTGGTGTTGGTTCGGATTGATTGAACATTTTTTATTGTAGATCATTAGAAATTTTGGTTGCCTTGTTCCACATCAATGGCTCGAACAACCCCATGGGGCTGATTCTTGTAGTTTTTTTTTAAATTTCGTGCGAAGTTCAGCCCTACTTTTTTGTCCGATTTAGCCCCGCACAGTCAATTTATTTCCGAGATGCAAAAATAGTTATCTTTTCCACGTAATCGGAAGAACTCAATAACTCAACAATTTAGCACGGCATGAAATTTTGAATGTACTAACCAGATCGTCATCACGATGCACAGAGATCAATACATTAAAAAAAATCAGAACATTTGGAAAAAATGGCATCGAAAAACGTGCACGTTTTGACATGACAATTAATTTTCATCGATTCTACCAGAATCATTAAAAATTATGTTTCTCAGCCGTATTTCAAGCATGCCGTACATCGAAGCATGCTTGGGTTCCGTATAGTCGATTAGAAGCAGCATGTGTTTTCATATGCAGGGTAGTTTAATTGGTAAAACAATCTCCCCGGTTAGGAGTTAGCTAAGGGTTCGAGTCCCGTCTCTGCGGTAACATTTTCGCAGTTTTCATTACATAATTTCATTCGCATGTCAATTTCCCAATCTGTTTTCTCTTTTAGATACTTATCATATTTAAAACTAGCTCAAGACGTCTCTACGTCTTAACAAAGCCTAAAACACAGATCGTTTGAAAATTATGTTTCTCAGCTGTATTGCAATAAAATACTCATATTGTCAGAATGGAAGTTGGGCCATTCAGAAATCTCTATACACTAAGGTTTCTTTTTACACGGGGGTTACGTACGGTGTTAAAAAAAACCGTGTAAAACAAAATCGCGTTAATTGCGAAAACCGCGTAAAAAAAACGCGTGGAAAATTGTATGTAAAACTCAAAAAACCGTAGATTTGATTATTTGTTTGTTTTGTTTCTGACAAAATGTAACTGTTACTTCATAATAAAAACTAAAATCTAAGAGCCCACCTGATGTTACGAAAAGGGTCATCCTCGATAAAACACATTGGAAGACAAGTTAAAATTAGTACACTTAGGAGACGCACTGTCTGGTAGGTAAATTAATCTAAATAACTCATACCTTTTTCATAATACATGACGAGTTTCAAAAGAACGATAATACGTTGGTACAAATTAGAACGTTCGACTAAAGAAGCGCTGGTAACACCACCCATAAACACTTTCACTACAAATAAAGCTTGAGAAAAAGTTCTTTAACTAAACTGAGTAGAAAGACATGGGTATTGGTTGCACTTAGCGACAGACTTGAAAGGGAGAATCCGTAGAGATGAATACAGATCAAACACGAAAAGGTATTAGTGTGTCTTGATGAAGCAACTCATTTCATCGGCGTAGATCATAATACTGCTAGAGCTATATCATTCAAAGTGCTATAAAATACTGTACTGCTCGATATGACGAAGAGTTGAAGAGATTAGTATATCCGACTAGTTCTTCAACTCTACGAAATTCTCGATTATATCATTGACGATGCTGACAATATGTCATACACCACAACTAAGCGAAGGACACGTTGTCGTGTAATTTACGACAGGGATTGAAGATCTGAAAACTGATTAATCATTTCATGAAACGATAGTCAATACTACAGTGAATTGTTGAATGAATGATTTTTGTTAACTTTAGAACTTTAAACTAGCTCTCATAATCGTTTGTTTACAAACAACCTGATCCCAGTGTTGGTGATTGCCGATAATTTGACAGAAGCTGCTCAATATTATTCTATGCTGTATACAACATTTTCAATTTTCAATCGAATCGATTCGACTTGATGATTCTTATACTAGGTTGCAATATTTCAAAACACTTGTTTGGAGCAATCACATATATTTCCATAAAGACTGTCCCAGAAAGTATGGACGCAACCAAAATCCGCTGCCATTTCGCAATGGTTCAGAATCTGTCAATTTTTATGGCTGCGTCCTGTTGTTTACACTCTTCTCTAACCACTTGTGCAGTTGTTTATTCGTTTTCATTGGTTTGTTTCGAAATGCGTGGACTTTCAGCAGAACAACGTCGAAAAATTGTGTACAAATGGTGCACAGAACTCGGACTGTCACTGAGAAAGATAGCAAAAATGGACGGAGTAAGTGAAAAAAACGTGCGAAATGTAATCAGGAAGTTCGGTGAGGATTACACCTTTGAGGATAAACCTAAAACGGGTCGAAATATATGATCTGCTAACATTAAGTTAAATAAACGTATACTGAAGGCGTTCGAGCAAAAGAAGGAGGTTTCAAATTGGGATGTGGCCAAAAAAGTGGGCACTTCGAAGTTAAATGTTCTTCGTGCTAAAGAGCGTTAGAATATTCGAACCTATAAGAAGTAGAAACAACCAAAACATATTCCGAAACAAGAAGCATCGATCAGGCCGAAGGTTCAAAAGCTGTACAATACGATCCTTGCTGTGAATTTGAACTGCATAATCATGGACGACGAAACCTACGTGAAACTCGATTACAAATCCTTGCCGGGACCACAATATTATACGATACGAGAAGGGCAAGTGTTAAACCAGTCCGAGACATCCATTGCAGTCGAAAAATTTGGTAAGAAAGCTATTGTCTGGCAAGCAATTTGTAGCTGCGGTAAGATTTCGAAACCCTTCATCACCACTGCTTCAATGAACAGCGAAATATACATCAAGGAATGTTTACAAAAACGACTTTTACCCATGATTCGAAGTCACAAGGATCCTGTTGTCTTCTGGCCAGATCTTGCTTCTTGCCATTACTCGAAATCAACGGTAGCATGGTATACTACCAAAAATGTCACTTTCGTCCCAAAAGACATGAATCCACCAAATTGCCCACAACTTCGACCAATTGAGGAATATTGGGCATTAACGAAAGCACATCTTAGGAAACATGTCTCGGCAGCCGAAACCATTCAACAGTTCGAAAAAGATTATAAAAAAGTGCCAAAATTTGTCGCCTTTAATGAAGAACGTTTGCAAGAAGGTGCGCCAGCTAATCTACAATGGCTAAGTAGCAAATGTTGAGAATAATATTCTGTTGTTGTAGTCTAATATTATCAGTATATCGAATAAAATTTGAATATCTAACACTTGTGAATTATTTACAGCGAAATCAAAGTGCGTCCATACTTTCTGGGACAGTCTTTAGACACAGCTTATACAAAGGTTATATGCACATAGGTAGAATAAGCTGCAATAGTAAAATGATTCTATCGCAATTATCAAGTGCCTATATAGCATCGGATCGCGAAACGAGAATAAGCGACCGTGATAACCTTTAATTCTCAAACAGGTCATCGAGAGAAATGCGCTCTCACACTGGTGTCTATTCTATGTTAAATGAGCCATGCCAGTTTTTTGCCAGTTGCTGCGATGATATCCGTCTTTCTTTGATGGCGTGTGAAGAGTTGCTAGAGAGCGTTCTTTAGTACGATAAAACCCATCCTTGCCTGTTCAATTTTTTTTCATAAGAAATTACAGAGTGTTTTCTAAACTCTCATCAGAAACCGTGTTAATTGCGAAAACCGCGTGAATAAAAACTGTGTTAATTCCGGAATCCGTGTAAAGAAGCCGTGTATAAAAACCCGTGCGAAAAAGAACCGTGTAAAAAGAGACCTTAGTGTACTTTCTTAAGGGAACATATTATAACACTTTACCTTACTTGCGCAACTGAAAGATGAAATAAGTTCAGTGAGAAATGTTAACAACAATAGTGATCTGACAATTCTACCTTATGAATAAGAATTGGTGGAATTTTCGAAAGTTATGGAATTTTAAGTGAACTCTAGAACGTTTCCTTTACTATATAATACTTGGGGAGCACCTCAAAGTTCGTTTTAAGGAGGTTCATGCTATATTGTATTGGAATTATGAACAAACCTTAATCGACCTTACGCACTTAAATTTTCAAACAGGTAACTGATACACTAATTACCACAATGTTTTAGATACCGTAAAGTTACCGTCCATTTTGTTCATCACTAGATGATTCAGTGATATAGAGACCACAATAATAGTCACTAAATGGTTTCATTTCAAAACATAAGAACCTCATACTATTCAAAAAACTTCGGTTCGGTTCCGAAGTCTATCACAGTCCATCCCGATACCTATAGCTATTAATTAAACATACGCTGTTCGGAATATTCATGAGCAATCTAATTCCACCTGACCACACACAAAAAACGCAGAGAAAAGGCTTTTCGTTGTAGTACCAAACCTGCCACCGCCTTCCCGAAGATTTCCACTCACTCGACGGCTTGTTTGCTCTGAAACAAAACAAATCCTCTAAATAACTGAACACGAGTGTGCAAAAGCGTTATATAGAAGTGGAGCCCTCGATGTGAACTCAAGTGTGTGATATGTACTTTTATGGAAGGAGAGTTGATTTTTTTTTCTTGCTGCCCCGTTACATCGTAGATCTAGATTATTCATTTTGTTTATTCATTGTTGCTGCTACCCGGGCACGGTATCGTGCGAGCGCTATTTTTTCCACCAAGAAAGTTAGTTAACTAACGATACACACCTAAGTCAATTATAATTCCCGCCCCACCCCCGAAGGGGGGGTGGGGGTGACGTGCCCGAGAGTGCGAAGAAAATGCCCGCTCGTCAAATTTCGAACCAATTATCCACAATTAGGTTCGATAATTTATAGCTCCGCAGCACAGTTGGCACGGCTCAAGTTGGCTTTGTTTGTTTAGCTTGCAAGAAGAGAAGAGTTTGGTAGGATTTACCAACGAGTTTAGCAAACACCGGTTGTTTGTAGACTCGATTCAACGGTAGAAAAGTAATCTGAATTCAGTTTCATCTCTAGTAGAGTAAATGTGGAAGATAATTTAATTTCATTATTCACACCAAACCAAAGACAGTTTGAACGACGAACACGAATGGTCTGCTAAGAGTGGTTCAGTATGATTTGAGTTATTTACCTCGAACGGGAATCGAAATTGGTAGCTTTTCTCGATAACACAATACAAAGTGGGTAGCACAAACGTTCAACACACCGCCTCCAGTAAGGATACGCATCGAGGCACATTTCGGCTCTCAACAACCCGGTAGTGGCCGCCGTCATGCGTGTAATTACAATTTCGTTAATCCCTTTCTCGCACTGACTGGCCCCGGGACCCGTCGAGGTCGTTTTCGGTGGTGGCTCAATTTCTCGGAACCGAAGAAACAAAAACCAACGCACAAGAAGCTTCCCGATATCCGATATCAATCACCTTACCCCGTCTAATAATTTATTATTCCACATTACACCTGTCTGACAGACGGACACACAGACGAACGGACGGGACTGCCGTCGTTTTATTTTTTAATGTTCTCCTTTCTGCCCATCGACATCGCCAGAGAGGCGGAATCGACGGACGACGCGAAGAAAGGTCACGTTTGGGACGCAGCTTGGTGCGAACACTGGTTGCTTCCGAAGAAGACGGGAAACATCCAGCCTACACACAAAACCTACAATCCGATGGCGCGGTCCGGAGAGGGTTGAAAGGATTGAAGTCGAAATGGTCCAACAAAACTGTTGTAGTTTTATTCTGCTGCCACCACCTACCGGTGCTCCGAAGGGGAATTCTTTTTGCTTGAACTCAGGAGGCTCAGCAGAACGCGTTGGTGCGCTGACTTGCAACAAACAAACCTCTGCGCGTAGGGTAGCGAGTAATCGATGATGACATCGTAATGATTGGAAAATGTATTTTTACTGCCACTCTTCGTTTTTTTTTTTGGATACGCGCACTTGTCGATTAAGTGCCCGCGGCGTTTTCTCGAGCAGATGCACGAAGTATCTTCCGGTGTCGCGTCGAGCCCGGTAATCGATTGTCTGATCGGAACGCCGGCTGAGTTTGGCTAGGAAATGATCGAGTGGAAGATGAAGGGAATTTTAACATTTATCCTATTTTCTGTCAGTTCGCAAACCCAGGTGCCCAGTTTGTAAAGTTATTTTAGTGCACTGCATATCTCTAAAACACAGCATTAGATACCAAGACAAATATTGATATCGACTAACATTTTATCCAAAAACTTTCTTTTTCTTCAAAAGGAGATCTTATCACCATTTTGGTCTTAGGCAAAGAGGTTGCTGAAACAGTTCGAATGTAATCATGATGGGTATGAAGTTTAGATCGAAACGAAAAGTACGCGTGTGTCATTTTACCTTTTTGCCTTTCTCATACAGAAAGTTTATTTACCATTCGACTCAGTTCGTCGAGTACGCAAAATGTCTGTGTGTGTGTGTGTATGTGTGTGTGTGTGTGTGTGTGTGTGTGTGTGTGTGTGTGTGTGTGTGTGTGTGTGCGTATGTGTGTATGTAACGTTTTTTGCACTAACTTTTCTCGGGGATGGCTGAACCGATTTTCACAAACTTGAATTCAAATGAAGGGTCTTATGTTCTCATACAAAATTCCTGAATATTATTTGGATCCGACTTCCGGTTCCGGAATTATTCGGTAAAATGTGCAAAAAAAATGTGAAAATAAGTGCAGCAACTTTTCTCGGAGATGGCTGAACCGATTTTCACAATCTTAGATTCAAATGGAAGCACTTTAGGTCCCATACTAAATTTCTGAATATTATTTTGATCTGACTTTCGGTTCCGGAGATATGGGGTAAAATGTGCAAAAAAATGAAAATATGTATTCTAACTTTTCTCATAGATGGCGCGACCGATTTTCACAAACTTAGATTCAAATGAAAGGTCTGTAGTCCCATACGTTATTCCTGAATTTCATCCGGATCCGACTTCAGGATCCGAAAATATAGGGTAAAGTGTGTTTAAAAATTTTATACCATCACTGAAAAGGACGAAAATCCGTAAAAAAATCTAAATCGCCCTAAAACCTTCTCCAATTTTTAGTTTTTATCAGTAGACGGTCAAACAAACTGATTTCGGTTAACTTGTGTTGGAGATTTGTGTATTATGTATATTTTATTTGGTACGTATGAGATAGATCTGTGTATTCATATACACCCAAATCTCCGTTTACGAACACTTTGTTTACGTTACCTCTTTTTACGTAACTCTTTTTACGAGCCAAATCCCAAATAACGTAATCTTTTTATACGAACCAAATCCCAAATAACGTAAACTTTTTTTACGAACCAACTTCGTAAAAAGAGGTTTTTGCGTACATCGAAAGCGATTTCCGGCTCCATGGAAATTACTACAATATGAGTATTTTCGGAACGGGATTGATGATTAGATGACGGAAAACGATGTTTGAAGTGGTTCAGAAATCCAAGATGGCGTCTTCCGGTTCTTTGATATCACTTAAAAACATTTACAATATGGGTATTTTCGGGACGGGTTTGATGAGTATATACCGGGAAATAATGTTTGAAGGCGCTTAAAAAATCAAAATGGTGAGTTCAGTTGTATCGGTATTCTTTGACGATCATTACGATATGATTATATATCCTTTAAAAAGATGTTATGTTTCTGTCAAAGGTGTTTCCTGCTAATCATTATTGTTTGAATATTGTACTATATTTTCGAAATGACCATAACAAGTAGACAGCTATAATAATTTTATATTGTCATAGTTATATTGTATGATTTCAATATTTTATTTAACAACTCAAGTCTCAATCTAATATTTGGAAGCAACCACAAACATTAAAATTTGGTTTCAAATCAATGACCGTGTTCTCCAATTTTTTTTATTTTCATTTTATAATTTCAGTTGTTTTAGTGTACGTGATAAAGTCGAAAAAAGCACTGTTACTCTCATCACGACACATTTGTTTTTATTTAAACTTTTCAAAATCTCATGTCAACTGGCCCGTCGGAATATGATTTAACATTTTGAAAGCAATTGAGAAAATGGGATATTATTTGGCTCAAGTGGCAAGAGTCAGTTAGACAACCACATGACACTGATTTTCTAACATTTATGAGCAATTCCAGAAATAAATAACAGATAAACTGACAGGATCGACTTTCTCCGAATCGGATGAAACAATTTACACCTCTTCAGTATGGCAATCTCTTCTTCCTGATACAGGAACCTTTTCGACGCAATATTAAAATTCAGAATATCGAAATTTAAAACCGTAACTAACCACTTCAAACATCGTTTTCCGACATCTACTCATCAATCCCGTTCCGAATATACCCACATTGCATCCTTACAATGGAATATCGATAAACCGGAAATCGCCATCTTGGATTTTGAACCGACCCCAAACATCATTTTCTAGCACCCACTTATCACATCCGATCCGAAAATGGCCATGTGATTGGAGGTTTCCACATTCATTACACAAAACTTTTTTTACGAAATAAATTCCAAATAACGTAAACTTTTTTTACGAACTACCTCCGAGTTTATCAAAGTAGAGTGCACGATGGAGATTCAAACAATCTTTTTTGACAATAATTCATTCTCAAATGAATGTTAAGCCTGACATCTTGGATGAAATATCAGTTTTGATCAATTTTTCACCAACGTTTGATGGAAAATTGCTTACATTTTATGAATGTAGATTCTAACTCCCTAAAAAAAGTTAGTAACACTGCTTCAATGCATTTGTATTAGATATCCCTACACAAAATAAACAAAACTAAATATTTTCTTTTACATAAGCAGTTTGCCGGAAAAATAAATAGTTTTACGACAACATTCCATATCCATTGCGTTTCGTGTGTTAAATTCAAGGTTCCTTTTTTGCCGGATTACTAATAGAAGGTACGTAAATCTTCATATCGCAATAATTTCTACAAGAGGACATCCATATAGAAATGTGTTTGTTGCTAATCAAATGAAAATTGTTTTTTTAATTTCATTTTTGTATTTTTTAATTTGGCTCAAATTTGCATAAACGTAATTTATGGTCAAACGAAACAATTTTCAAAACCAATTTACCATTTTTACTCTAGCCTTACTTTTGAAGGGGGACTAAGGAAAAATCTTTTTAAAAATTTCAATAACATCCCAGAAACGGTATCGGTCCAATCGATTAGGTATCTTCGGCAATGTTTTAGGTAGTTATAAGGACTATGTAAAAAAATTTAGAAGTGTTGAAAATTTTGTTATTTAGTTTTTTATTTTAAAAATAACCGCTCAGGTATCTCAAAATAAAAGTATTTTTGATACGGAACGGAGAACGCGCCATGACTCGATCGAGGACATAAAAAGTAATTTGCTGAAGGAACTGAGACCAACCCAGTCATCCTGGAATAAAGAAATACTAAAATCTAAAGAAAAATTGTTTTATTGTTTTATTTATTCCGAGAGTAGTATATTTTCCGTAAAAAATAAGAAAATATGTTTCCAGTTTTCCGACATAGCCTGTTATTTTCTAAGGGTAAGCCTGTTGTTATATTTTTCCTGATACAAAAAATTTTTTGTTGTTACAAGTTTGTATATAAAACAATCTGGTAATCAAGTAAAAACAAGAAATGGCTCATAATTGAAGAACGAAAGCTAGCTTCTTTTACAGGGATTGCCAAAATCTCACGAAAAGGAATATTACCAAATTAGTTGGTCTAGGATTTACTGAAAAAATATGTTTACCAAAAAAATTAAAATTTGCCATCATCATCTCGTTTTGAGTTGAACAAACGAACCTCTCTATCAAGTAGCGATGACTTATCGAGTAGTAAAGAGGAAGATGCTTGTACGGATGTTCAGAGTCAGGAAACAATACAAGCAACAAGAGCAACACCAACAGAGACAGCCAATTCCAACATGTATGTTTTTAGTCGTAAAACATTAGAAACGACGTCAGCAACATCAATAGAGACAACGGACCCACACGTTCCACAGAATACATCAAAAAAGTTAATATTGATATTTAATGAACAATATTCGAAAGTAATTACTATATTCAAGGAACACAAAACCACCATTCATTCATTCTAGTTTTTGTATATAAAATAGATATTATACGATTTCCAAATTGTAATGCTAGTATAAAAATTGTAGATGTCATTGAACAATAAGAAAATTTAAATAAATGTGACTCTTGAACATTGTATAAGAACTTAAAATAAAAATCTTTCGAGTAAAAAAGCTGTCTTTTAATAAACTCAAATAGCCAAAATCGTTACAAAAATAAAAATTTCCGAAATTTTGTTTTCAAGCCCCTGTATCTAGAGAACGAAAGCACATAGCGTTCTTGTATAAAATTTTGTTGAAAAATATTTAAAAAAAATCTCTTTATGATTTTCAAACATCAATATTCTTTGAAAATATGTAACATTTTCAAACATTATTTCTCTATTCTGAAAATTTGACTGTACTTTATTTTGGAACTCAGCTATATCTTATCAAAATAAAAAAATATATCAAAACTACATTTTTGATACATTTGCATAGTACTCATAATTACCTAAAACATTGCCGGATATACTAAAACGATCGGACCCACCGTTTCTGGTACCCTCAGTCCCTTCTCAAAAGTAAGGTTAGAGATAAAATGCCAAACGTCATCAATAAGGCTTATGCGTTTTTTGTTGGCGCTTTAGAGGTTTGTTATGGAACCTAAACGCCTTCAAAAGAATTTTTGATTGGAATGGTCCCCTTCTCTTGAAATGATGAAAATTGTCAGTGATCCACCTAGAAGTGAGATTAAAGTTAAAATTTTCCTACATTGTGTGATAGAGAATTCATTTCTTCGGAGAAGCTGTAGACCATATTGTTACAAGAAAACATGTCGAACACTGGATGCACAGTGGTCCGAAACGGGAAATTAGCGTGACAAAAATATTTTCACTATTAAATATTAGTTTTTTGTAGTTGTTGTTCTCACAAAAGTTGTTTGTAATCAAATGGTGCTCCTTTTAATGAAAAAAGTTACTAGGGTGGTCCTTATTTAGATTGAAATCTGAAATCTAACTTTGTTAATTGAACTCAAAAATGATTTCATTGTACAATAAAGTTGAAGGAAATTTTATTTTGAGCAACTTTGCATAAAAAAGCATCTCTCTAGTTTTTCATTTGATCGAGTTACATAAATTTTCCCCAGTAAAAGTAGGGTGGCTCCTGAAAAATCACTATTTTTGTTCTAACTTTTTTGCGAAACGTTCTATGGAAAAGTTGTTTTCAAAAGAGTCGTTGAAATAATTATTGCGCACAATTTTGTTGGCCTAAACTTTTTCATATGAGCCACCAGTGGAAAGTTATGACTATTTTTTTGTCAAAAACTAGTCCACCATCAAATATCAACATTCATTAGATGCCAAATCGATAAAGATGTATCCTATGTGGTTCCTGAAAGGTCATAATATCAGTAAAAATTTAAGAGAAAATTGGAAAGGTGTTATTTTTTTAACTTATTTAAATTAGTTTTAAAAATACCCTCAAAAACTCAAAAACATTGCATAACTCTCAAACGCCTTAACGTATCAACATACTTTCTTCAACAAAATAATTATATCAAATTAGTTCTACAAATGTTCCATACATTGTCCTTTCGAGAAATGAGACACACAAAAACTACAGCCGAAAATAGATTGCAGAACAATTTTAATTAATTGTTTACCAAAATAACACTTCAAATGAGTTTGAGCAAAAAAAAAAAAAAAAAAAAAAAAAAAAAAAAAAAAAAAAAAAAAAAAATGAGTTTGAGCAACTGAGGATTAGAGATACTTTGTAATTTGGTTTTTTCGAACTAGTTTACCATGATTAATTTATGAACAGAAATTTTCATGATCTCGACAACCATTCCAACAAGCTGGTGCAGGTTAGTAAAATGCAAATATTTTTATCCACATCGTGCCAAGACGCCTATGACACTGGCCCTGCTTTCTCATCCACTTGTGTACCGAATAGCCTGTAAAAACCGGAAAATGACGCACAATGAGTTTTGGTTCGAATAAATACATTCTACTCATTTTAACAAACTAATGATTTTTTTGGGTTTCAGGAAGTGCTTTGACTTACAAAAAATCTATTTTCGGCTGTAGTTTTTGTGTGTCTCATTTCTCGAAAGGACAATGTATTGAACACTTGTAGAACTAATTTGATACTATTATTTTGCTGAAGGAAGTATGTTGATACGTTAAGACGTTTAAGAGTTATGCAATATTTTTGGGATTTTTGAAGGTATTTTTAAGACTAGTTTAAATAATTTAAAAAAATAACACCCTTCTAATTTTCTCTTAAAATTTTATTTTAAGAGAAAATTAGAAGGGTGTTATTTTTTTAAATTATTTAAACTAGTCTTAAAAATACCTTCAAAAATCCCAAAAATATACCCTTCTAATTTTATTTTAATTTTATGTCCTTTCAGGAACCGTATAGGATACATTTTTATCGATCTGGCATCTAATGAATATTGATATTTGAAGTTTGACTAGTTTTCGATGAAAAAACAATCATAACTTTTTACTGGTAGCTCATATGAAATAGCTTAGTTGGGCAAAATTATGGGCAATAGTTAGTTCAACAACTCTTCTCAAGACAACTTTTCCATAGAACATTTCACAAAAAAGTTAGAACAAAAAGAGTGATTTTTCAGGAGTCACCCTACTTTTACTTGGGAAAATTGATGTAACTCGATCAAATGAAAAGCTAGAGAGGTGCTTTTTCCAACAAATTTGCACAAAATAAAATTTCCTACAACTTTATTGTACAACAAAATCATTTCTTAGTTCAATTAAGAAAGTTAGATTTCAGATTTCAGTCTAAATGCGGACCATTCTAGTAACTTTTTTCATCAAAAGGAGCACCATTTTGATTACAAACAACTTTTGTGAAGACACCAACTACAAAAAACTAATATTTAATAGTGAAAATATTTTTGTCACGCTAATGGTCGTCAAATGGTGAGATAACTAAGTCCTCACAAGTCCCTATCTCATGCCTCCCCGAGCGTCTATGATGACATTTGGTCAATAGAACGGCGTCGACTGGGTGCTATCGCCTTCTGCGTTAGTAGCAGAATGAGAGGGTGCGAAACGGCTTGCAGGTTGAAGCCCATCCTAAAGTGCAGTGTTTATCATAGTATATTACAACATATAATTCTGTTGTTTATTACATCATGTATTATTATTATTATTATTATTATTATTATTATTATTATTATTATTATTATTATTATTATTGTTATTATTATTATTATTATTATTGTTTTTATTATTATTATTATTATTATTATTATTATTATTATTATTATTAGAAGAGCGTAACTTACACTGCGACATTAACTGTTATATTGTATCATAGCATATTATTTCACATATTATCGTCTTACACTATTTTATGTTATTATATACTATGTTGTATAGTATTATACTGCATTGCATTATATCATATTATATTGTATTATATTATATTATATTTTATTATATTATATTGTATTCTATTATATTATGTTATATTGTATTGCATTATGTTGTATTATATTATATTATATTATAGGCTTTATTATGAGTAGTACTACGTACCTCTGCGCAAAATATAAATTTGTTTTCCTTATAAGTTATCATTTTTAAAGTAAATTTTAACTAAATATCAAGGTCGTCACAAGGTGAGCTTGGTGCTCACTGGTTCCTGTTTCATGCCTACACGTGTATCTGTGGTGACAATTGGTCGATGGAATGCGTTGATGGCAGAATGAGAGGATGAGAAATGACATATAAATTGAAGTAATATAATATCATAGCATATCGCAACATATCATTTTATTCATGCTATTATTTATTATATAATTCATTGTACTAAATTATGTTGTTTTTTATTATTATTTTCATTATTATATTTATTGTTATTATTATTAATTTGTCATCAATAATAATAACATATATTATTTTTATAGATGTGGATATTATTATTGTTATTAGAAGAGAAATATTCTACTTCCTGCAGTATTGCGAAGATAGAAGAGCATAACTGACACTCTACATTAACTGTTATTTTATATATTGATTTATAATATATTATATTGCATGACATTGTATTATATTATATTAAATTAAAATATATTATACTATATTATGTTATATTATATTATTTTGTAGTATTTAAGTATTATTATTATTATTATTATTATTAGTATTATTATTATTATTATTATTATTATTATTATTATTATTATTATTATTATTATTATTATTTTTATTACTATTTATATTATTAATAATATTATTAATAGTATTTCTATTGTTTCTATAAGTATTATTTTTATGATTATTATTATTATTATTACTATTGTTACCATTATTATAATCTTTATCATTATCAGCTACATTTTCATTTCCATACTAAACATTTCACTTTACACATATATTATTAAATTGTATCATATTATATTACGTCATATTTTGTGGTATTATATTATATTACATTGTACTATATTATACTATATTATGGTACAATGTTTGGTATTGTTTTATATAGTATTGTAATACATTTTTTAATACACAATTATAAGTGTATTATATTGCATTGTGATGTATTACATTTTTATATTTTATGCATAATAATATTTTGTAATATTCAGTGTCGTATAGTGACCAAACTATATTATAATATATTATGGTATATTTTACTATATTATGTCACATAACATTATGCTACTATTATATTCATCATAAAATATTATAGTAGACTATAATACACTGTACCATACGATTTTGCACCGTTTTATACTATATTGTGTTTTATTGTATTATACTGCCGGAAATTATATTTAAGTGTATTATGTTACATTATATAATACTATGCTCAAGTACATTGTTAGGGAAGAGGGATGGGAGTGCATCAGGGTATCTTACAAGTGAATGACTGGATGAAGGAGTGAAATGTCAACCCGATTCACAGGGGAAAGCTGTGTGTTTTCCCCAGAAGGTCTGAAATGAGTAAGACGCACCCTTCTAACAAACAAACCATCAGGCAGGTTTAAGCTGGTACAGCGAATTCTTTTATTATATGGCCGGATGTTATTGCTGGAAGGCGCCGGGTCCTCAAAACCCATTTTGGCCTTCTTAACAGCAGTAATATGAAAGTTATCTGATAATCAAATTCGGATCTACTGTAAGTCTACCTGCATCCACTGGTAATGCCTTGAACTGATGGTGGCTTCACACATACATACACATACATACATAAAATATTTTTGTCACGCTAATTTCCCGTTTCGGACCATAGTGCACTGTAGAAAAAAAAGAGAAGGACTTGTTTGGGGAATTATTTTGGGAAATTGAAAAACAAAATGGCGGCTTGGCAGCATTTCCGCGAAAGTGCTGCATTTTGACGGCCGAAAACATAAGTCAAGTAAATCTTGACCAACCGATTAAAAAATTTTACCGAATATTCTCGATAGTTATCTCCACAGAGGTACTTAGGGGTTTTTTAATTGACTGATTTTCTGTAAAATGGCAGCCCTTTGAAATTAAAATCGCTTACTTAGATTCAAATGAAAGGTCCTATGGTCCCATGCATAATTCCTGAATTTCATGCGGATCCGACTTCCGGATCCGAAAATATAGGGTAAAGTGGGTTAAAAATTGTATACCATCACTGAAAATGGGGGAAAACCTTTAAAAAAAATCTAAATCGACCTCAAATCTTTTCCAATTGATAGTTTTTATCAGTAGACGGTCAAACAAACCGATTGCGGTTATTCTTTCAAGAATCGCAGAGAATATTTTGAAGAATACCACAGTATTCTGTATGATAGTATGATTGATATGAGAAAGGCATCATTACACCACTAGGTGGATTAAAACAGGTTTTTCATCACAAAATTGTTCATAAAAAAATATTCGCAATTTTCAAAAACCCCTTCGTACCTCTGTGGAGATAACTATCGAGAATATTCTGTAAAATTTTTTAATCGATTGGTCAATTTTTACTTGACTTATGTTTTCGGCCGTCAAAATGCAGCACTTTCGAGGAAATGCCGCCAAGCCACCTTTTGTTTTTCAATTTTTAAAATTGATCATTTTTTGTGTACCTAAATAAACATATTAAAAAGTGCTTTATGCAAAATTCGAATTACTCCATTTTTTGAATCCCAGAATAATTCCCCAAAAAAGTCCTTCTCTTTTTTTTCTACAGTGGTGTAACCCCTTAATAAAGCAATCGATAACCAGTTTTTCAACAATACAATACAATAGCTCACAATTGAAGTTCTCTTAAATGTTTGGTATGAACGAGCATTAAGGAGAAATTTAGTACCAAAAAACGAATCATCGCACAAAGCGTATCGTGCAAAAGCAACACTTATAAATACGGAATATTTTTGTGATTGAGTGCAGTGGGCTTCCAACATTAGGTTTATAGTTGAAGAAAATTTTTTGACATAGCTATACGATTTGTATATTCAGCTATATGATTTGTATATTCGAGACGGGTTTGACAAGTAAGTTCTTGAAATTATTATCATATTAATTCCCAACCCAAATTAAGAAATTCTAGATGACCACAAATGATTTGTTGTGGTTTTTTTTTTCAATTTATGAATGAATTTGAACATTACGTTGAAATCGGTCTTGTCTCCCACATAACCCTGTAATTTTTTTGCGTATATTCCCACTGTTACAATTCAACAAGTAAACCATTTAAAGTTTGAATAATTTACACAAACAACCAACGTACTAGACGTGCGATTATCGATATTCGAAAACGTAGAGAAAGCTTGCCAGTTTTATTTGTAGCTATGTTTCTGACATAACGCATCCATTTTTTTTATCCACTATTGTTTGTTTTTTTTTTCGAAGTCGATGAACTATATTTTCCTGATTCTTACGCAAAATATACTGTTGTTCGCCAAAAAATATATACTAGCGTCACATATAACTCATGCTTTCATAGATATTACTAAAGGATTTTTTAAAAAACTTTTTTTTGAATCTTGAATAAAAACAAAAAAAATTTGTTTGAGCAAACGCAAGCATCACCTTTCCAATTTATAAAAAATTTTGAGCCAAGATTTAACCCGGGATGGCAGTTCAATGCATAGGGCACTGATCTTGTTGCAAGCCAGTTGTAGTATGTTCAAGCCTCGACCAGGAAGGATTCTTAGTGTCAGTAGTATCGTAGCACCAGCCATGCAATGGTTCCGTACGCTATGAGTCGACTGCAAAGTCTTTTGAAACAGAAGGTCAAACTCCACAAAAGGAAAGTAATACCAAGGCTTTGCTTGAGCCAAGTTTATAGGAATTCTTCGTTTTCTTTTGCCTTTTCCCTCTACATGATGGTATAAATTTTAAACACACTTCACCCTGTTGTTCCGGAACCGGAAATTGCATCCGAAAAAATAGTCAATAGCAGTCTATAAGACTATAAAACTTTTCATTTATGTTTCGTTTTTGCCAGGTTGCAATTTCATAAAGAATGTCCCAGAAAGTATGGACGCAACCAAAAACCGATACCATTTCGCAATGGTTTAGAATCTGTCAATTTTTATGGCTGCGTCCTGTTGTTTACACTCTTCTCTAACCACTTGTGCAGTTGTTTATTCGTTTTCATTAGTTTGTTTCGAAATGCGTGGAATTTCAGCAGAACAACGTCAAAAAATTGTGTACAAATGGTGCACAGAACGCGGACTGTCACTGAGAAAGATAACAAAAATGGAAGGAGTAAGTGAAAAAGCCGTGCGAAATACAATCAGGAAATTCGGTGAGAATAACACCTTTGAGGATAAACCTAAAACGGGTCGAAAAAAAGGTCCTGCTAACCCTCAGTTGGATAAACGTATACTGAAGGCGTTCGAGCCAAAGAAGGAGGTTTCAGTTCGGGATGTGTCCAAAAGGTGGGCACTTCGAAGTCAAATGTTCTTCGTGCTAAAGAACGTTTGAATCTTCGAACATATAAGTAGCAGAACAACCAAAACGTAGTCCGAAACAAAAAGCATCGATCTGGCCGAGGGCTGTACAATACGATTCTTGCTGGAAATTTGAACTGCATAATCATGGACGACGAAACCTGCGTGAAACTCGATTACAAATCCTTGCCCGGACCATAATATTATACGGTGCGAGAAGGGCAAGTGTTAAACCAGTCCGAGACATCGATTGAAGTCCAAAAATTTGGTAAGAAAGCTATTGTCTGGCAAGCAATTTGTAGCTGCGGTAAGATTTCGAAACCCTTCATCACCACAGCTTCAATGAACAGCGAAATTTACATCAAGGGATGTTTACAAAAACGACTTCTACCCATGATTCGAAGCCACAAGGATCCTGTTGTCTTCTGGCAAGATCTTGCTTCTTGCCACTACTCGAAATCAATGGTAGAATGGTATACTACAAAAAATGTCACTTTCGTCCCAAAAGCCATGAATCAACAAAATTGCACACAACTTCGACCAATTGAGAAATTTTGGGCATTAACGAAGGCAGCCGAAACCATTCAACAATTCGAAAAAAGATTGGAAAAATGTGTCAAAACTTGTCGCCAAGAAGTCTGTATGGAATTTAATGAAAAACGTTCGCAAGAAGGTGCGCTAGCTAGTCTACAATTGCTAAGTAGCAAATGTTGAGAATAATATTCTGTTGTTGTAGTCTAATATTATCAGTATATCGAATAAAATTTGAATATCTAACACTTGTGAATTATTTACAGCGAAATCAAAGTGCATCCATACTTTTTGGGACAGTCTTTACACACTTCACCCTGTATTTCCGGAACCGAAAGCCGGATCCGGACAAAATTGTTCACTTACTTATGGAAACATTATACTTTTCATTTGAACAAAAGTTGGTGAAAATCGGTTTATCCTTTTCTGAAAAATTCCGGCTTGGAGTATACGATCACTTCTTGAGCCGGGAACGAAGATTCGGTATACATAAAATCATCAACTAAGTTGAAAGTATTTTGCTCGATTTTTCAGTGTAATGTCTAAAAACATGCACATGAAAATGAAATATTTATACCTGTAATTCCGGAACCGGAATACGTACTCGGATGAAATTTGATACAGTTCTACGGGTTTGTGAGACCTTTCACTTGAACCTAAGTTTGTGAAAATTGGCTGAGTGATCTTTGAAAAAATACGTGCATTATTATTTTTTTGTTGAACATTTTACCCTTTCATTTTTTAGACCTCTTGTTTGAATCTAAGTTTGTGAAAATCGGTCCAGCTAACTCCGAGGGTCCATCTTAAAATCATAAACATAAATAAATAGTCATTTAAACAATTGAATATGATTCTACGCACAAAAAGTTATATTATAAAATTAAGTAATTGTTCAGAACGACTTAAAATTGTTTTTTTTACTACTAATTTCATGAAATTTCATGATAAAATTAACATTTAATATTAACATATATTTGTAGGAAACACGACAATGCTCGGAAACGAAAAATATACAACGTTATATAAGTGCAAAAAAGTGCACTATGAAATACAACGATTTTTTTAATATGGTTTGAGATCGTAAGTTAGTTATCAGCTTTATTTCATGCAAATAATACTTCTTCAAGAAAACTAATGAAAACGCTTGATAGAGTTTGATGCTGTTTTAAAACGAATTTTTTTTATTTGGTAGATGGCATCATAATGCAGAAAAGATATCATGCATATCCCGCTTTGTCTCCCATTCCTCTAATTAACCCTAATTAACCCGATTGAATCTATCATTCAATCAATTTCTAAAACATCACTTGCCATCTAGGATGGGACAGGTTGGCATAAATAAAATACAAAGCAATTACCCATCACAGGTTATAACACGAATGATAAATAAGCAAACATAATATTTCAATTAGATTTTATGGTGTTTTGAGACTCACATTCCCATCGTATACAACAATCAACGCCAGTGAACGAGGTGCGGCCATATTATTTTTTCACCACCCTCTGCGATGTTTTTTAGCTCTCCGTGTAACACACGCGAATCCATCCCAACAAAAAGGGGGAAGCGGGTTTGGACAGTGTGCGTATCGAATTTCCGGCTGCCATAGCTCTTTTACCTGTCGAATTTCGGATTCATTGAAGGATCCGAGTGTGTTGCAAAAAGAAAATAAAAACTCTTTTGGCTTAGTGTGGAAGATTGGAAGGTTTCCAATTCGTGGAAAATATCGGTCAAAGTTCTCCGGTTGGAGGGTTCGGTCTTTTTAAGTTTCTAGATGCTATGGAGGGTGAGTTCGTTACTAAAACAAAAGCCCCTGTTTGCACGGTCGTATTTACAAATGAATTATTTTCTTAGAAAATTCCATTCCAAATCGACCTCGTTGTATTCTTAATTGAAATATGGGTAATTAATTCCACCATAGCTAATTCTAATTGTAGCTGGTGGGGTTACGGAGCAAATTACAGTGTGAAATCAGCATCTGCAGTTAGCTGCCTGATTTGATTGGTGCTGTTGGTGTACCAACGAGTAGGCAGAAACGAGTATAATATGCGTCCTCCACCAATGGAAACAAAATCAAATAGTTCCAATTCCGATGGCGCATTATCAGCCCATATCTACGTGTATTTACTTACTGACAGTGAAATATTATCCTCAGTTGCCTAGTTCGGTATACGGAGCTGGGAATTTGTTATTCAGCACCGTTCTCTATAATTTCTACCGATAGAAAAACATCGCTCATATTGCCTCAACGAACGGGGCGTTCCACATATTTATATAACATTTGCATAAAATTGCACAAAATATCACATCCTGCACGGTTTGCCGCGTAATCACATTGTAACGGTGATCGTAATTGGCTTTCTCCACCAGTTAGGCTTAGGATTTGAAAGGAAAGTGTTTGACTTTCCGTAAGTAGTGAAACCCTTTCTGCAAGACGCAACTCGCTGCCGAGTACAACTAGGTAAATGGTTGCAAAATTGCATTCCATATTTTCAACCAAACTCATTACTGTTACAAAGCGTTGCTGCCATCAGGGCCCCGGTCGGTTCGAGGAGCCAAAGGACCCTCTCAACTTCGCCAACCCAACAACAACCCGGTAGTGGCAGCAACGGACGGAATCGTGCTGGCCAAAAGGTCTTCAGGTGCAATTTTCCAAATGGCCCAAGCCCGAGCACTACTAGTTCGAGCAAGCCGCACGATGGCAGTGCAATTGCAATATCGTGATTAGACCGTGTTTCAATCATTTTGAAATCGCGCCATGGCCACCGACTGGCGTAATTTCTGCTGATTGGCGCGTTGGCCACCACCGTGCCAAGTCAGCGTTAGCAGCACTCGTTTGTGTCCGAAAAGATCCGGCTGCCTGGAATCAGCCGGGGTTAGTTGGTTGAGCTGTGGTCAGTGACCAGCAAACAGGGCAGAAGTGCTTTCAAAAGGAACCTTCTCTGGGCTTGGAAGGATTTCGATGGAATCGAATATTAATCATTGTGATGATTTAAAGACACCAATTTTCCTTAACCTAAAAGGTTTTCCATACGAATCATGGAAATCGAACTGATTTAACTTGTATTTTGTAGCCGTTTCTTTTTAACTGTCCGAAATAAAACTCCAAAAATCCTGACATTCATATCCGCATGCTGAAGAACACCTAACTAATGGTCACATCAACCGATGAATGCAGATCTGCAGAAGAAGACAAGCAATACACCCTCATTCTTGTTTACGTCCGTATCCGCTATACGACGAACGGGTACTTTCGAACGAATACGAATAAGCCATTCTTGTTTTCACTCGAATGAATTCGAACGCGACTCGTTTGCCACAAAATATTCAAATATCAGTAAACTTCTTCAAAAAAAATGCTAAGCATTGATGAAATCAGTCCAATTCTTGTGATTAACCATATGCGAAACGCTAGAATGTATGCCATTTTAGCTTCAAACAATACGTGTATTCGAACATCATTCGTACGAACGAAAAGTCGCATTCTCGTTTACGGACGAATAGACTAAATGCCGTGGTTTCGATTCGTCAGTTTAATGTTGCGAATCAACCGTTCGAACACATTGGAAAATGTTTAACCGATTTCTAACAAAATTATTTTCGAATCTAAAGGTGATTTGTAATCAAATCATAAATTTGTGTTTTGCATAAAACATTTAGAAAGCATAGCAGTATAGTAAAATGCTGTTTTTTGGCGTGCCTTTGAATATATGCGAGGTTCAAAGTTTTTACGCATCAATTTTAAATCTATGAAGTACTTTATGGAAAATACGCCATGGGTAAACATGCTTTATTTTATATTAAATGCATGATTTTACCAATGTAATAAATCAGTAGGCTATCGAAAACATGACAAAATTGCAAGAAAAATGCAACATATTTTTCGCAGATACTACTGATCGGACTGCTGTTTTAAATGTTTTTTTAACTTTGCATGAAGTTTAATTTGAAAATTTCATTTACCGACATGAATGAAATTGGTCCTGAGTGCGATATTTATTTCTTATGTAGCATTCGTCACTTCCTTGATGCTTGGAATCTTCCTTAAAAAACTACCTGCGCTACCGATCCTTCTTTTGCATATGAATCGCGTACGTACACGTTCGAGTGAAAACAAGAATGGCTTGTTCGCATTCGTTCGAAAGCATGTGTTCGTCGAATAGTCAATACGGCCGTAAGCGAGCATGATGATACAAAATCAGCGAAAAAAACAAGTCAAATAACAAATGATAGCAAAGATTTTTATTTACAACTCAAATCTGTACCAGAACTGATAATTTAAAGTTGGATGGGCGTTGTTTTTATGCATGTACGATGTTTAAAAGTGTGATTGATTCGAACGTAAACGGGAATACGAATTTGATATACTTTCGAACGTATCGCATACGGCCGTAAACAAGAATGAGGGTAATAATCAAATCAATTTTGACGCTCATTGCTGTCAAAAACAGAAAATCGTCTTTATTTCGTCCTACTTTTTACTTATAATTTTAACTTTTTTTATCAATCCACATATATTTTTTGCGTGAATATTCTACGATTTTTTCAGTTTTTATTAAATTATTTAAATGACAGTCGTTTAAAACAATCAAACTGTTCAATCACCTTGTAATTTTGGAACAGCAAGACGAATCGAAGATAGAAATTGTATGAAGCCTTAAAATAATTCTTTTAAATCTAAACGAGTGACAATCGACTAAGCATTCCGAGAGATGTAGAAGTGAGTTCCTCTTTAAAGTTTGTGTCATTATTAATGGTACTTCCAGAAACGGTATTCAGAGACCGGCATAATCCAGAATAGTTCGAATTTCCATGAATTAGTATAACGAATAAATTGAAATAGTTTTGAGTCCAACTTTGAAGATTTTTTCTAACCTCGGAACTTTCTAACGTCGAAACTTTCGGAAGCGGAATTTGGAGATCGATGTGGCCGAAGTCAGTTAAATTCGCCTAATAGATTGTTAACCATTTCATTAGATTCGAAATTTTTGAAAATCAGTGTAGCATTCTTAGAGGAATGGTAGTGCATTCCACATAAAATTGTTGGGTGCCAACCGGGATCGAAAACCAAATACCGGTAAAACTGAAATAAGTTTATTCGGTCGTCGACTTTCTAAACCTGTGAACCCGATAAACCTGATAAAATTATGTGAAAATTTTACACTAAGCACTCTGTATCTTCTGAACTGGAAGTCGGATTTGACTAAAAAACAAACAGTTTTTATGGGATCTTAATACCTTACACACTTAAAAAAAATCCCTGTGATTTTACATCTTTTTAGATGCACATAAATGGAGCGTCGCAGCTCACGCAAATATACGTCGAAGAACATTTAATATTGTGTCTAAAACTCCATACATGAAATTCATTGAAATAAAAAAAAGAATACTGAGAGCAACAGTCGCGACTTGAACCGAGAATCATTGGATCGCAAGTACGTCTGTTAATTAACAATATTAAATGTTCTTCCACGTAAATTTGCGTGAGCTGCGACGCTCCATTTATGTACATCTAATAATATGTAAAATCACAGGGTTTTTTTTAAGTGTGCATACATCTGCTTGGCTGGTAAAAGGTGTATTTAAATTCATACAGTCGCACCTGCTAGCAGAACGCAAGTTACAGTCAAAACCAGTAAAATTCAAGCTCATCTAACATTAAGTCATTACAAATGAGATTTTCCGTCATTTGACAAATTAAGTCTTTCTAAATTACATCGTATGAGGGATTAAGTCACCTGTAAAATTCAATTTTTTTGGTGTGTACATTTAAATGTTAGATTGGCGAAATCGGTTCAGCCATCTACAAGCAAAATTAGTCACATTATTTTAATTACATTACATATATCAACCTGTAGTTCCGGAACCAGAAGTCGGATCTAAATGAAATTCAGGAACCATATATAGGAGCATAGGACCAATCATATGAGTTTAAGTTTGTAGAAATCAGTTAAGCCATCTCCGGGATTTTCTAAGCTTTGATTGAATTCTCTGAAGGTGAGAAAATCGATTAGGAATTCCATGAGATTTGGTTTTTTTTGGGATCCCGAATCCGGTAGAACTGATATAAGCTTGATCATCGACTATCAAAATCTGCAAAACCAAACAAACCCAATTAATTTATGTGAAATGGACATTTTTACACCCTGTATCTCCTGAATCGGAAGTCGGATTTGATTAAAAACCAAGAAGTTTTTATGGGATCTTGAGACCTTTCATTTGAATCTTGAATGGAAGAAACCGGTTCAATCATCTAAGAAAAACGTGCTTAATCCACCAAGCAGTGAGATGATACCTTTTTTCATCAATCCGCATGTGTTTTTTGCATGAATATTCGGTGTTTCAGTTTTCATGACATTATTCTAATGTCCGTCATTTTAAGTGGCAATTTGAGATTTTAATCATTCATTACTCTGTAATGTCGAAACTGTAAATCGGATCGAATTTGAATCTAAAAGTGTAACAATCGATTAAACATTTCATGATATGTCGAAGTAATTTCCACTTTAGAGTTTAGGGTAAAGCATAACCCAAACCGATTCGTATGGTCATATGACGAATAAATTGCAATATTTTTGAGTAAAACTTTAAAGATTTTCGGGATTGTCATCTTCTATATCGCTTTAAATTTTGAAAATTCATCATCCTACAATTCCAGAATCGGAAGTCAGAATTGAATAAAATTGGATTTATTTTAATTTGAACTTTTGTTTCTGAAATTCGATTTTTTTAGAAAAAGATTGAGCTTTGAGCAACGATTCGATACTGGAACCGGAATTCGAAATTCGGTGTAGCAGAAGTCAGACAAATTCACCTGAGTAGCTGTATAGTTTACATTTGTTTTTAAAATGCTTGAAAATCAATGTAGACATCTTTGAGAAATAGTAGTGTGTATTAAATTGTTGGGTGCCTTCCGAAACGAAAACTGAATACAACCAAAAATGAAATAAGTTTATTTGGTTATCGACTATCCAAATCTGCTAACCCGATAAACCTGATTAATTTATGTGGAATAGACATTTTTATACTAATCACCCTGTATCTCCGAAACCGGAAGTTGGATCTGACTGAAAAACAGAATGTTATATAGATTCTTAAAACTTTTCATTTGAATCTTAGATCGGTTCAGCCATCTACGAGAAAAATGAGTTACACAGTTTTAATTTCGTTTCACATATCGTCCTGTAGTTCCGGAACCAGAGGTCGGAACCAAACATAATTCAGGAACCGGGAGTATACGACTTTTCATATGAATCTGAATTTGTAGAAAACGGTTGAGTCATCTCCGAAAAAAATTGAGTGAAATTATTTGTCACACACGCATTTGCTGATCTCGACGAACTGATTCGAATGGTATATGGCTGTTATGTTCTTCCAGCATTTATTGCTGTAAGTAGTTTAAATCAATATAATTATGGAATTGCTTTCAACTCGAAAATTCTGCCATCATCTGGTTTACGTATGGCATATTCGCGAACGATTATGTTGCCAAAAACGAACCATGCTAAAATCGGTCCGAGGCAAAATATCATGCTGTACACAGTCTTTTGGGTACTTAAAAAAATATATGTAACAGTATATAAAAACGTGTTTTATGTTTCTCCCAAGCATTTCTTTGCCAGACAGCGCTCAAAACTTCTACTGCTGGAATAGGGGAAAAAGTCGCTTACACATAAATTTCGATATCTCCGTTGAAAATGGACGAATTTTAACAATCTATGGCTTGTTGGATAGCTATTACCGTGCGGAATCTAAGTCTGAAAACATATTCTGTTTTCAAGGTCAATTGTAACAGATACTGTCAAAAAACTGAAAATGTTGACATGAAACTTCGTATAACTCAAAAAGTAAACATCCGATCTCAAACCATTCAATAGCGTTTTGGGTAACGGGGAGACCTTTCATCACAGACACACACTCACATACACACCGGACATTTTCTCAGTTCGTCGAGCTGAATCGATTGGTATATAACATTCGGCCCTCCGGGCCTCGGAATTTTTTTCTAAAATTTGAGCGAATTCTATACCTATTTTGTATATTTATAAAAAAGGTAAAAAGTGAGTTACATTATTTCATTTTCGTTACACATACTAGCCTGTAGTTCCGGAACCAGACATCGGATCCAAACAAAATTCAGAAACCTTGTATGGGAGCATCAAACATTTCGAATGAATCTTAGTTTGTAGAAATCGTTGAAGGGGCGGTAGGGTCTAACACGTTTGAAAAATCATTTAATTTTTCTTTTTATTTTCTTATAGTGAAACATTTCAAGAATGTTTTGTCAAATTTACAAAACTGTCGAAGCAAGACTCTGAAAGTTATGGGCCTTTACCTTCAGCTTGGCGCACAGGCCCAAGAATTTTGCTTCGATTGCCTTGGAAACTTGACAAAACATTCTTGCAATTAAGTATGATCAGCATCTAACGAGGAAAACAGATTGAAAAAATGACATGCGAATGTAACTATGTTATGAAAACTGCAAAAATGTTACCGCAGAGATGGGACTCGAACTCGTAGCTAACACTTAACCGGGGAAATTTTTTTACCAATTAAACTACCCTGCATATGAAAATACATGAAGAGAAAGTCTAACTGACTAGAAGATGTCAATTTTCCAATCTGTTTTCCCCGTTAGATACTGATCATATTCAAAACTAGCTGAAGATGGCTCCACGATTTGTTTCCTTCGATTGCATAGACAATAAACTTTGAACACGTTTTTCTCGTAGGCAGATTTTTTTTGGCAGAGAAAATTTTCAAACTTTAACCGCTGGGCAGCACCCCTTACCCATGTCCGACTTAGCTCAAATTTTGCATGAGGACTTTTATCGAGGTGCTAAAACTTTTGAATAATAGCGCTTTACGAAATTAGAGGTGATCCCAAAATATTGGTACCCTTGTATACATTAGAGCGGTAAAAAACAACGTGTTTTGTTCGTTACATCACTTATACCATTATATTTCTGGAACCAAAAGTCACAGCCATTCGGTCTTCGAACTTGATCAATGGTCCGATAGTAGCTTTCAAACGAGCATAAGTTTCTTCAAATCGGTTCAGCCATCTCTGAGAAAATTGAGCGCGTATAAATATCTTCGAAAAGTGCTTACACAGACATTTTCCGATCTCGTCGAACTGAGTCGAATGGTATATAACACTATGGGTCTCCGAGGCTCCGTTCAAAAGTCGGTTTTTCAAGCAATTCTAATACCTTTCTATAGAGAAAGGCAAAAATCATACAAAACCGTAGGGGTCTAGAAAAATATCTACTATAACTATTCTGCTTAGATTTGTTGACTTCTGATAAATCTGCGCTGAGCTACAGTGGACACTAGAGTGTAACAAATGTTATATGGGAAATTGATGGAAAGGTTTATTTTCTCGATCCACCAAACGTTTATTTCGGGTCCCGTGAGAACTATTTCATTTTTTTTTTGCACATATCACCCTGTAATTCCGGAACCGGAGGTCGGATCGAAATACTTCAGGAACTTTGTACAAGACCTTTCATTTGAATCTAAGTTCAGCCTGCCGAGAAAAGTGAGTGCAAAAATATGTCACTCAGCCCTCCATGCTTCGGTTCAGAAATCGGTTTTCACAGTGATTGCATAACCTTCATATACGAGAATGGCAAAACCAATTTGGAACGTAATTCTTTCAGGTTCATGGGTTGGTTTCACAAGCATTAATAGAAATGCTGATTTTTTAAGTTTGTTACAAAAATGCGTGAAATCACTTGTCTAACAAATCCAACAAAAATAACTGTTCTGTTGCAATTTGCATGGGCACTGGTCTTACAAATCAGTTGTCGTATGTTCGAGCCCTGACCTGGAAGGATTCGTAGTGTCAGTAGAATCGTAGCACCAGCCATGCAATGGTTCTGTACACTGTGAATCGGCTGCGAAATCTGTTGAAACAGAAGATCAAAATCCACTACAGGAATGTAATACCATTTATTTGCCATGATTTTAGTCCTGGATCGATTTTTCTTTTGATAACATCTCAAAGCCACTGCTAAGTGTTCGTTTCATGATCAAATAGAGATGAAGTCGAATTCGTGATAAGTGAAAGCAATAAATGTTCAGTTAACCTTTCCAAGATCTAAAAGATAAAATCTAAGAGATAAAAGACCACATTGCTAGACATTCGCTCCATTAGCTCACACAATACAGATATTTAACTTGATCGTTAATTTGGTTATGCAATCCTATTATATCAATCAAGAAAAGAAAAAATACCTATAGAAGAGTGTTTCGAACCTGTATGGAGAACAATATTCCAGTAAAAACTTTCACCAACCCATACCTAGTTACAGCAGAAGCATACGGATTTATTTTTGTTGGTTTAAACATAAAATTATCTATGATTACCTAGCCACCTAGGCATACGAAAGAACTCCCATCCAACCACGATGTGTGTGTTGGACAAGGATGCTCGTAATAGTAGCAATAAATTTCAAATTCGCCGTAGTCCGCCTCTCAGGAGCAGGACGTGGAACGCCTTTCCCTCCCAGTGAATGTAAGCGACTTTGAATATGCAACCCATAAGCAAACACTTTGTTCCGTGGTTCGCCCAGGGCTTACAGAACTATGGAATTATCAGTTTAAACTAACATGGCGCATTTGCTGCCGAAAGAAGGACCTCGGTTCCTTGCACAGACGAACCAAAAGGAATACACCTGTGCTGGCTCTGAGAGGGGGTTGCGATGATCCACTTGGACTGCTTGGTTCTTCCTTCTAGTTTTTACTTCACTCCGGTGCGCTCGATTTCATTCCGGAATGCATAATGAGCAAGTGTCACCGATAGGATCTTTTTGCGTGCATCGAAATGTATGCGAGACGATGACGGCAGGATCGGGAAATAGCCGACCGTCGGAGTCAAACGATCGCTCAACATGTGTCCTCATACAAATTGTGACACATGTAATGATGTTAACACACTTTACTTAAGCCATGGGCAGCGATAAATGTTCGCGATAAAGTGTCGTAAGTGAGGACAAGTGTTGTTAATTATGTCTCAACGAGGTTGAATGGATGATACTCTGTTTGAAGGACAGGAAGCATTACCTATTGGTGATTTCCAATTTTGCTGGTTTCTTCTTCTTTTTTTTTGTTTGCTGTGTACGTTTTCAAACATTTTCAGTTTAGTATATTCTCCGGGACTATAAACAGTTGAATACAATATTTCCAGTTTCTATAATGTCCAAGAATTTTCGATCGAATTTCGTTCACCTAAAGGATTCTACAGAACTCTTCGAAAGTGTAAGAACTTCTGCCCATCACATAAATCTTATGCCCTTTTTCTCGTGTAACCGGTGAAATGTGTACCTTATTTAACAAAGCGAAACAGTTTAATTATGACGCACCCGTCAAGCATATGGCGTGTCAGGTTATTGCTCGGCTTGAAATTTCCATTGTGATTCGAATTTCCTTTATTTTTTCGTCATTCTGCTCCCGGCTTCCCTTAATCCAATCCAGTGCTGAATCGTACCAAATACCTAGTAGTAGCCGAACAGCACCACATTAACTCGATATGAAAGCAACAAACGGCAAGGGGAGAAAAAAAAGTTTGCAACATGGCAGCATAGAATGGGGATAAATTTACGTTCCTGACCCGGCGCTTTATTTTTCCATCCAGGTTGCCACTTGATTTATGCGCTTCATTCGCATCAAAGTGTGCTGTGTTTTGTGGTGCGAGATAGCAATCGCGCAAAACTGTTTGATAATTATGCACTGCTGCAGCTCACCGAAGTTGGCTTTTTGTTTTCCCGGTTAGGTTTGCAACGCTACACAGTGCCAATACTTTCGATGAGCAATTCTGGCTAACCCTGGGAGGAAATGGAAGGTAGTTTTTGATTCCGAATAGGCGCTGAGTTAATCGCTTTGGTTGAAATCCAGTGGCGTATCAAAAATTTTTTTTCCTTGTATCTGAGTGAGCTCCAAAACAAAACCCCAACCATGGAAAAAACAGTGAAACAGTTGAGTTTTCACGGAAATGGGAACAGGTTTGCCAGAAAAAAAAAGATCTTACGAGATCCACTGGTTTATAGATGATTTTAAAGCGCTAAATTATTGCATTTTCTGTATATCCATTCATCTCAAAGGCTTCGATCAAACAGAAATCCTAGAATCCTCTAAACGGCAAGAATCCATGTTGCACCTCTGGTAAAAACTGCTTAAATAACACTGAGTTAGAAATTCTGCTCCATTGGATTTATAGACCGGTACCATCCGACAACATCTTGTTTCGATCATTACAAAACTCTTCTATCAGAATAAATATAATAGTTAGAAAAACAAATATATGGATGATTAGTATAGAGAGTCATGACCTATTTTGGGACCACGTTTCATCCAAATCAAATATGGTGATATTTTCGTCAAATGGTTCAAATGAAAGACCTTGTGGTTCCATATTGAATTCCTAAAATTCAGCCGGTTACGAGATCCAGTTCCGGAATTACAAGCTGAAGATTGTCTTGACTTGTCTCAAAACTATTACAATCGGTAGTCATTGTCTGTAGACGGCCAAACAAATTAGTTTCGGCTTTCCTGATTCCCGGTTTTCCATTAACGACCTGAGAATGTAGCCATAGACTCAAAAATGAATCTCAGGTCGTCAAATTGTGAGATAACTAAGTCCTCACAAGTCTCTATCTCATGCCTCCCCGAGCGTCTATGATGACATTTGGTCAATAGAACGGCGTCGACTGGGTGCTAAAACTTCTGCGTTAGTAGCAGAATGAGAGGGTGCGAAATGGCTTGTAGGTTGAAGCCCATCCTAAAGTGCAATGTTTATCATTGTATATTACAACATATAATTATGTTGTTTATTACATCATGTATTATTATTATTATTTTTATTATTATTATTATTATTATTATTATTATTTTTATTATTATTATTATTATTATTATTATTATTATTATTATTATTATTATTATTATTATTATTATTATTATTATTATTATTATTATTATTATTATTATTATTATTATTATTATTATTAGAAGAGCGTAACTTACACTGCTATATTAACTGTTATATTGTATCATAGCATATTGTTTCATATATTATCGTCTTACACTATTTTATGTTATTATATACTATGTTGTATGGTATTAAACTGCATTGGATTATATCATATTATATTGTATTGTATTATATTATATTTTATTATATTATATTATATTATATCATATTATATTATATTATATTGTATTCTATTATATTATGTTATATTGTATTGCATTATGTTGTATTATATTATATTATATTATATTATAGGGTTTATTATGAGTAGTACTACGTACCTCTGCGCAAGATATAAATTTGTTTTCCTTATAAGTTATCATTTTTAAAGTAATCTTTTAACTAACTATCAAGGTCGTCACAAGGTGAGCTTGGTCCTCACTGGTTCCTGTTTCATGCCTACACGTGTGTCTGTGGTGACAATTGGTCGAGGGAATGCGTTGATGGCAGAATGAGAGGATGAGAAATGACATATAGATTCAAGTAATATAATATCATAGCATATCGCAACGTATCATTCTATTCATTATATTGTTTATTATATATTTCATTGTACTATATTAGATTTGTTTTTTATTATTATTTTCATTATTATATTTATTGTTATTATTATTGTTATTAGAAGAGAAATATTCTACTTCCTGCAGTATTGCGAAGATAGAAGAGCATAACTGACACTCTACATTAAATGTTATTTTATATATTGTTTTATGATATATTATATTATATTGTATGACATTGTATTATATTATATTAAATTAAAGTATATTATGTTATATTGTATTATTTTGTAGTCTATTATATCATTTTATGTTATATTAATTTCATTACACTATGTTTCATTGTATTTATCAATATAAAACATTTTGCACGGGGCGTAAAGAGGAGGGAGCATCAGGGCATCTGACGAATTGATGACTGGACGAGGGATTGTGGATAGCCAGCCCAAGTCTTTTGAAGGAAACTTGTTTCCTTCTGAAGGTTTGAAATGAGTCTGACGCGCCCTTCTCAAACAAACCATCAGGCGGGTTCAAGCATGTATAGCGATATGCTTCATCCATGCACTGGATATTATGGTTGGAAGAGCATCTTCTATTCCCGCGGAATACGAGTAAGTGACTCTATTTACATATCCGCCCAACCCTTTTTGTTCGCTTTTCGGTAACAGCTATAGTAAGAAGGTGAATGGATGAGTCATATCGGGGCTACTGTAAGTCTACCCGCATCCACTGGCAAGTCCTTGAACTGATGGTGGCTTCACTTCACATAACATAACATAGACTCAAAAATGAATCTCAGTAACTTTGCTCGAACCGATTTCGATTATACCGGTTCCCGGATTCTTGTTTTGGGAGTACCTGCCACAGTAGAGCTCGCTTCGTATTATCAGAGATGGCTTAACCGATCTGACTACTGTTTCACTCTGTAAGTTATACTAGTTTATGGACAACCCTTTTTGTCATTCTCATATAGAATCACTGTGAAAACCGACTTTTTAACAGAGGTCCGGAGGACCGAATGTCATATACCATTCGACTCAGCTCGACGAACTGAGCAAGCGTGTGTGTGTGTGTGTGTGTGTGTGTGTGTGTGTGTGTGTGTGTGTGTGTGTGTGTGTGTGTGTGAGTGAATGTAACAAGAATATGAACTCACTTTTTTCAGAGATGGCTAACCGATTTTCACAAACTAAAATTCAAATGAAAGGTCTTATGGTCCCACAGCCTGCTATTGAATTTCATTAAGATTCAACTTCCGATTCCGGAGTTACATGGTAATATGAGGAAATTAGAAAAAAAGTGTGCACTCTCTGAAACGATTCAACTGATTTTCACAAACTAAGACTCAAATGAAAGGTCTTATAGTTTTCTAAAAATTATTAAAACATTTTATCCGGATTTGACTTCCGGTTCTGGAACTAAAGCATGATAAGTGAAAAATTACTAATTTCATGAGTATTTTTCCACAAACGATAGTCAAAAACAGGTACAAATTCCATTAAAAACTCTGATAATTTTTTGTTAGTCTGTGATCATAAAAACTTGATTCGGCACTACTGGTCCCCCTCCCCCCTTTTCCTGTTCCGGAAGCACCGAAAGTGATGAAGGAAAACTCCAATAAAAGAACACACTTCGATTTCTCTGTGATGCATGAACCAATTTTCGCAACTCTTCATTCAAATTAAAGCTCATATTATCTTAAAAATTACTGAGAAATTTAATCCGATTCCGACTTCCGGTTCCGCAGTTATAGGGCGATGAGTGTCAAAGTTTTCAAATCGCCATATAGAATGGCATTATATACAACATCGGTACGTGATGGTACGTTGGAAGAAGACACAAAACGAACGAATTTGTTCTATTTCGTACACGCTATGAAAAAATCGAAACGATTACGGATGTCTACTACTAGTGTCTAATATTGGTAAAAGACGGTGCTACATTTTTAGCTATTCTATGATAAGTGCGACCGAAAGAAGAAAGGAATGTCAATGAATTCAAATTCATAAAAAAAATGAAATTATCACAGCCTGTAGTGCAGTAATACCATGCCGGTGGTGTAGTGATGTCAATAATAATAATAATAATAATAATAATAATAATAATAATTATTATTATTATTATTATTATTATTATTATTATTATTATTATTATTATTATTATTATTATAATTATTATTATTATAATTATTATTAATTATTTATTTATTTATTATTAAATTCATTCATCTGACAATAAAATGGTCTTAATGAATATGTTTAGTCAAGTCATAAAATAATAATAATAATAATGATAATAATAATAATAATAATAAAAATAACAATCCTACTACATGGGGGACGTGTATAGCGTGATGGGTAAGTCGATACCTTTCACGCAGCCCACCTGGGTTCGATTCCCAACCCCGCACATATGGTCAGAAAATGTTTCTGGCCCGAAGAGGCGAATGACCTTAAGGTTAAAACCTCTATAATCGAAACAAAAAAAAATCCTACTACATGTTTTATGCTGCTGATTCATGCTGTTTAGCTTGACGTACACAGGCAAAAGTAACAAAAACGCAGGTTCGTTTCATTTAATTGATTTAATCGAAATAGAGCATGATATAGTAAGTTTAGGTTTAACTAGGTTCAAAACTGTTCCAATTTGTAGGTCATATTTGTTGCTGACAAACGAACCAACTTCGGCTAATCTGGTTTCGGAAGAATTAAAAATGGTAATTAAAAACTACAAAAGGGATCTAACTCACTTTCCTTAAAGATGACCAAATCAATATTCACAAACTTATATGTTCAAAGGAAAAGTCTTACAGTTTCATATGAAGTTCCTAAATTTGTTGTGGATACTACTTCCGATTCCAGAACTACACAGTAAACAGTATTTGTAGAGTTTGTTATTACCTTCACTAAACTGATTATTTTCACTTCCGATTTGCATATTTCAACAGATAAGTAATTTCAATAGTTCTTTATATAATATTTAGAGTCACTAGAAGGGCTGATTTTGTATGATATTCCCCTTCGTTGTCCACTTTTCGATGCATTTTTCTCCAATGCAAACAACTACAGCAGGATGACGTAATCGCTCTTGTTTGAAGCGAAACTGGCTTTGTGAATGTCCCGCAGCAGAACTACTCACAGTGAGGATGGATTCAAATAGCAACATACAGAGTTTTGATGTTGATAATTTCTTTTCGGATTTGCATATTTCAGTGCAAGAAACCAATTAATAATATTAAAAATGCTGTCGGAATTCATTTCGGTCTTTCAGAAGGGTCAAATTGTGGAATTCTCTACGATATTCAACACTATTCGGAGCATTTTTCTCTAACGCGAAGCTTGGCTTTATTTGCACTCGTTTGGTGCGAGTTTTACACTGCGGAAAGTGCACAAATCTCAACAAATTATTCTAGATTTGTAGCATTTGCAAAGAAGTAAATTATATAGTTCTTCAGATAACATTTAGATCCATTAGAAAGTAGCAGTTAGGAATGTCTGTTACCGGTGTATGATTTTGTTTGAATACGGTACTGAAGTTGAAACAAATCATAGCGACTTTACGGAATGTGTAAACGAAAGAACGAAAGAATTCCAATGAATTGAAGTTTATTTGAAAATACCTGCCTCGGAATTGCATGATTCGTGATGTATATGAAATTTTTATATCTGGAAGTGCAGTAAAAGTGCCGATGGTGTAGCGATATCAATGAAAACTGACATTAATATTGTTATGCGAATTGATCAGAATTACACTTGATTCGTGTGATACTGTTTAATTAGTTCAATCGAAATAGAGCATGAGAGGTGAGTCAGCCAACTGGAATGAAAACAAATTCTCATAAGTCAATATCTAGAATAGAATTTATTTTTCATTAATTATATTGTTACCGGCTACTGAAAATGGAACAAATACCATAAAACAAGCCGGTAAATTCTTCTTACACGAAGAGCTTGTAATCGAACAAATTCATTCTGGTTGAACCGATCAAATTTCGATTCAAATAGAATTCTTAATTAACAAATTTCGTAAAGAAAGATTATGCAATCCCTGTGAAATCCATCATTAAAATCGAGACCTGGAAGGCCAAGTGTCATTAGTCCCATACGGATCTCGTAAATTTCATCCTGATACGACTTCCGGCTCCGGAATTACATAGCAGAATTAAAGCGACGAAGTAAAAAACCTAAAAACTTATTTTAACTTACCTAGTGGTGTAATGATGTCTTTCTCATTTTATATATGATACTATGGTATTCTTCAAAATAATTTTCTTCGTTTCTTGAAAAAATCGCCGGAATCGATTTGTTTTGCCGTCTATTGATAATGATTACCGATTGAAGTAGTTTTGAAGCCAATTTAGATTTTTTTTTGCGTATTTTGTTTCGCAAATTCAAGAATTCCGTATGGGTGTTGATCAGTGCGGTAAAACTTCATTTCAATCGAATATTATTTATGTCCATTGACTGTCAGCATACCCCTTCTCATTCATTTTACTTTTGTTAACGAAGCTCCCAGAATTCTACGTCAGTTGAATAACCGTACCTAGTCACTTAATGTTTCGCTTGCTCAGTTTGTAGTGCCAAGTAGTCTACCTGTTTCATTGTCCTCATTGTGGGTAGTGAGCAAGTGCGAATGAATAGGCATATCATCAACATCAACTCGATACCCGAAATTCTCTCCGACCATAAAAATAAATAGAGGGTGGCGGTTCGGTATCTGCATTGAATTGAATGTTTTACAGCACTGGTCTTGACCTCTCATTTGATCTCAAGTTTGTGAAAATCGGTCAAACCAAAGCTGAGAAAAGTGAGTAAGATCTAGTTGGGCAAATATGGTCACTATTTCCGGTTTTCTGGAATTCAAATCCAAAATTCAAAATCCAATCAAAATTTCAGACTCGTGACAAAACTGGACTCCCTATGGAACTAAACCCGGACTATAAAGTTTCACACAAAAATGAAGAACGAATACATTAGGGTGCCAAATCTTAAGATAACTCAAAGAGCGCAAAAGAAATGAAATCGTGTTCAAATGGATTGTCTGTTGGTTTCAACCTTGCGTGAAATATGTATATTCCTACTTGCTTGGGAATGTAGGTATCTCAAAACTTCACGCCATGCCAAATAATTGATGTTGAAAAACTGACCTCAGAGTCTTTATCGAAGACTATTTGATTGTTTCGCTATTAACGTTTTGATTAAATATATAGTAATTATCAAGTTGGAATAAGTGATAAGAAGAATAATTGCAATATAGATATCAACATTTAGGTATCTTTCAAGACTCCGTTAAGAATTTGAAGTCAAAAATTATGTGTCCAATGAGCCCCACTTTCTTGTCCGTTTGAGTCCTGCACAGATTATGCATTTTCGAGACGTAATAATGATCTCATTTTCCCCACAATCGAAAGCACTCAACAATCACTTCATTCAGCGCACGAAATAAACATTTGAAAGCACTAACCCCAGCGTCATTACAATGCACAAAAATCAAATATACCCAGTATCTGTCTGTCACATGAACAAACCCATGCGCACGGGGGTTTTATCCCCCCCCCCCCCCCCTCCAAAAAAGAATTTGCAACAGTAAGTTCCATGAACAATAGAGAACTTTTTATATAAAAGTGAAAATAATTTGACTTCCTTTTTAAATTTTTTTTTTTTTTTGAACCCCCCTCTACCCTTGAATCTCACCCCCCTTGAACCACCCCCCTTCTTTTGACCCCCCTTGCACGGAGAACCCCTCGATCATAAAATTACGATATCGCAGTTTTTTTATTTTTGCGATAATTGATTTAACTAATTTCTTTTTGATTCAACCAATATGGTTTTTGATTTGCATATATTCAAGTATATATGTTTCCATAACAAGTGTTTATCTAACAGCGGTGTTGTGATAAAGTTAACCTTGTTTAAGATGAAAAAGATTTGGTGACAAATTAGATAATGTTTCGGTGTTACAAAAATCAAACAGTTTACACACATTTGTACCCCTGAGAGATATTGAAATTAAAAAATGCTAATAACCAAATATAATCAATCAAATGTATATGCGTTCGTCTATACCTAATCATTTTCGTTAAATCCATGTTAATGAATGATCATCTCGCAATCTTTCAGGTATGCGCAAAAATTTTATGCTTCAAATTCGATCATTTATTTACTTCCAGCAGACTGTTTTACTTCCAGCTCATTGATACCGATGATGATGTTCATGCATTAACAATAAAACGCTTTTTGACATGAATTTAATTTATAGAAGTAACAGAAGCAAAGGGTTTCAAACACAAAGAACGCGCTGCGATGCACCCAAGCTCATATAAATTGACTAAAATTATCTGTGCATAACTTTAGTTCAACCAGTTGCAGGCATCATCTTTCAATAATCATTTTAGATCAATTTAACCATTTTGCTAATTTACTCGCCCTTCCAGGCACTTTTGCTGATTAAAAACGTTTTCCTACATCAATCATTTCCGATCGAACAGAAGTATTTTTTAGAATCTAGATCTTTACTGATCTCGACTTGACATGATCATGATCATACAAAAATCAAAATCACTTAGAGATCAGATCAGTTCTGATTACGTGATGATAATTTATTCCGTGGTTAAGGTCACTTAAATTCAGCAGTGATTGGTGTTTTTCCCAGCCCTAATGATATTACATGTCAATATAAAATACTGTTTTCTATTTTAACAACGATATTTATTTCATGAATCTCAACATACCGAACTTTTTTCAAATAGATTATGACGTATATCTGTAAGTATATTTTGATTATTTTCGCAAATCAATAACATTATTCGAGTTGATTCAACTAGAACAATGTTTAAAACAAATAAAACCGATTTATTTTCCAACTATCAGAATTTTGTTTCAATAACAACACCAGTTATTTCAACTAAAATATTTGTTGAAATTGAAAGGTATGTGTCCTCACTAATTGACAGCATTTTTTTTAAACAGTTAAATTAGTTGTTTCAACCATCGTTTCTGCTAATCGAAAAACAAAAATGACAGTTTAGTTAAAACAACAATCGATTTGTTGTAACAAATTTTAACCAATCGAATTCAGAAAATCAACTCATATTCTGGTTAAAATGGGATCGCGGGTGGTTCCGTGTGAACTCTCTTTATCTGCCATATTTCTTGAAAACAGACCATTATTTCATTTTATGTTCAGTACGTCTATTTTTTGTTCACATCGATTGATAATCACATCGATTGATAATCACATCGATTAATCGATACATAATTTATACAATACGTTGTTCCAATGTAATAACGTGTAATTCTTCCTGCTATATTTCTTGAAAACAGAAAATTATTGCATTTGATGTTCAGTACGTCTATTTTTTCGCATCGATTAATAATCACACTGAGATTGTTACAATTCTTTTTTTGCTTTGTAAAGGTTAAAATATTACACGAAAAGATGCTTAATTTCATATCAGAATCATAGACAGTATTTAGGTATGTAATCTACTCAATACGTTGTTCCGATGTAATAACGTGTGATTTATCTGCAATATATCTTGAAAACAGAAAATTATTGAATTTGATGTTCAGTGCGTCTAATATTTTTCACATCTATTAATAATCAGAATAGGATAGTTAAATAGTTTATTTTCAGAGCGAATTTTGCTCGTTTCGATGACATGAATCAAATTGATACATAAGAACCTTTTAGTTATAAACGTAATATTTGGTATCCCTCAACACTTTAACTTTTTCGTTTGAGCCGCTCAGTGTTAACAGCGTTAACATCTTACACGTCACTCCCATGCAATGTTAGCATTTTCTACGGGTACCGAATTCATTTCCGAATTACCGACCATGACTATAATAATACTTTTGACAAAAATTTGCCCCAGAAGAGGCAATTTATCATAGACCAATGGAGTAATTACTAGATATTAATGACTGACCGCTTTTAGTGGCATGTTCCTCCACCTCCCAATGCAGCAGCAACACCAGTGATTATGTATTCATTGCGCTATCCGCCATCATTTCCTATTGTTGCTGGCACCGAAACGCTACCATTTTACACCGTTCGTCGTCCATTGCGTCGTCGTGGTCGGCCCTCTCTGCCAAACAGAAAACCACTCAACTTGTGCTTGGTCAACCTGGTGTTCGAAGGGAAAATTCGCATGACCCGCAACCTCTCACACGGCCGGTCGATTGGTCGGTTCGGTATACAGTGCGGGTTGCTTTCCGTACTGTTGGTGGTCACATGGGTTCATTAGCATAAAAAATTATGAAAATAATATTTATTCAAATTTTTTCCCGCTTATTTTTCGTACAGCCTCGATCACTGCGGACTTTCGGTAGATTACGTGCTGTGGTTTCGGCTAAGCCTGGTCAGCCGGAGGCCAGGGGAAACAACAACAGAAAGAAAAAAAACGGAAAAACACTATACGACGAAGGGTACCAATCTGTGGCCGTTGGCCTGTAAGTTCTAATTACCATTGCACCATTATTGGTTGCGGGAAAAACATTTTCATTGTTGACGGTGATCTGCATTCAATTCAGCCACCGAAAGAAGAGCGAAGCGAAAAATAATGAAGCTTCGCTGCCACGATCTGCCAGACCGTTGCCGTCATGATCGGGAGTAACAGCAATAATTTCCGTACTTTCCCTACATTATCAGCGACAGTCAGTGCCGTGAATGAGGAGGTTGCGAAGGCAGTAGCGACAAAAGCTCATATTTTTCCACCTAATTGTAATTGGTACCTGCAGCTCAGTGAAGCCTAATTTCGGCCGAGTTCATCAACCTTTCCTGGCATTTTACGCTGCCGGATCGCAGGATACCTGTCAATCTTTCCCACAAGGCCGAACTTTCGGATCGTGATGCGAACTACTTTTTTTCGGGAGGTAATTTTAATAATTTCCGCCGAGAAGAAACAGCCCAAAGTACAAAAAGTCCTTTCAAAGCTGCCTATTGAATGAAATGATTATGCTTGCGTCACGCAATGCTTCGAAACTTCAGATTGTTGTTATTCACATGCAAAATTTTTCTTGTTCCCTACACATGCGGATGATTGTGATGGCGTCCGAAACAGAAGTGAGTAGAGTAGGAGCCATCATTCGTGATGGCAAATTAAAAGTTGCCTCCAGTTGTGCTGTCGTTGACCGATCTTGGCTTCACGAACAGCAACAGAACCTTGCCACAGCGCAGCAACGGTACACTGATTTCGCAGCTTCCGTTGTGGTCCGACAATCCTGCAAACCTACCCGGGCCGGCATACACCAGGTTGCCCTAGGGTACAGCTTTTTCACGGTTGGGCAGTTATGCGCAGTTCGGAGAAGCTCCACGTCAACATCTGGGCACTCAAATTATAAATAGCCCGGTGCGAGATAAGTCAAAACAGAAGGTCTAAATATCTAACGTGGATAACCTTTTTTTTACTGATCTTGGTAGCATTATTTAAAAATGGTGATCTCATCTTATAAAACAAAACCATGTTTATGATTTTCATTTCTATTTGATATCAATATCGAATGCAGATCGTTATTTGATGTTTAGAGAAAACATAATAAAAAAGGATTGTTGGCCCTAATAACAATGGATCTCGCAAAACTATCTTAAAATTTATCTTTTCATTCATTCATTGAGACGATTCATGACCCTAGAACAAAGACAATTTGTCGTAGGGTTTTTTTTTACTAAAAGACATCTCATTACTGCAGCCACCACGTTTTACCTTAAAATAAAAAATAAGTATAGAATTCGAACTAGCTTTAGAATTTTTTTTCGAGGCCCAAAGAACCATTCGATTCAGCTCGACAAACTGAGCAAATGACCGTATGTATGTGTGTTGTCAATCACTTTTCGCAAATGAAAGGTCTCCCCGGCACCCTGAACGCTATTGGATGTTTTTGAGATCGGATGTTTACTTTGTGAGTTATAAGAAGTTTTATGTCAAAATATTTGTCCCAATTGACCTTGAGAATAGAATATGGTTTTAGATTTTGATTCCGCACGGTTTATAGCTGTCCAACAAACCATAGATTGTCTAAATCCAATCATTTATATTTTGGATATATTGATAGTTTTGTGTTGCGACTTTTCGCCTTATTCCAGTAACAGGAGTTCTACGCGCTTGATGATAAAGCTATGTTTCTGTGGAAAGCGAAACACGATTTTCAATACTGTTTTGTACATTTTTTCTTAGCACCTAAAAGAATATGCGCAGCACCCTTTTTCGCGACGTTTCAATGTTAGCATGGTTCGTTTTTGGCAACATAATCGCTCGAACATGGCACATGTATTAGAAAGATGGCAGTATTTCCAAATTTGAAACAATTTCATATTTATATTGATTTATACTGCTTGCAACAATAATTGCTGGAGGAACACAACTTCTTACATCCTTAGGTACCATTCGAAGAAGTTCATCGAGATAAGCAAATTTGTGTGTGAAAAATAATTTCATTACCTTTTTCGGAGATGGCCTAACGCTCAAGGAAAATATGTTTCTCTTCTATAAAAATCGTTATAGATTCTTCAATTACTATTAAATCGATGTTTTTTTACTGAATGTTAAAGAAAACTTATTTCCAAGGGGACAAATGTGTTTCTGAACGAATAAGTAAAAAGAACTATCAACCTTTAGGCACTAAAAAAGTTTGTGCAAAATGACGTATAGAAAATAGAACACATAATAAATGTGTTATGTGCAACGTCCACAAGAACATGAAATGGTTTCGTAAGGAGTGTATCGAAAATAAGCTATCCACAAATTTTGCTTTCAAATTATGATAAAAAACGATTTTATTCAAACTTAAAATTGATCCTTAATTGTACGAGGTTGAACTTGAGCATAATGAAAACCGGATCAAATTTAAGTTATTCCCTCACGAATTTTCGAACTTTTGATCGAACGCTCCTCATCAAGTTCCGGACAAATGTTGCATCGCATTTTTTGGACGCTTGAGCCCAAATTTTCTTGAACTACTGCATGTTCCCAGCTGCCTTACCAGTCTTCTTGAATACCCTCTTCACGATTACCCAGTAACGTTCGATGGGCCGAAGCTGAAGGGCAATTTGGTGGATTGATATTGTTCTCAACAAAATTTATACCCTTTTCCTCAAGCCAATTGAGAGTGATTTTGGCATAGTGAGCCAACACTAAATTTGGTCAAAACAGTGGAGGTGTACTATGCTTTATATATAAAGGCAGCAATCTCTTCTGGAGACACTCAGATCGATAGATTTCTGTATTTATAGTTCCGGTAGTGTAAAAAATGGTTGACATCAAACCACAGGAACATATTGCGTGCCATATCAGTACCTTTCGACCGAATTTCTCCACTTGAATCGACTTTTCCGCATCGCTCACATCCTCCCCAACGACGACAGTAAAGTATTGTGGACCTGGAAGGGTTTTTGAGTCCTCCTTTACATAAGTCTCATCGTCCATCAAAACGCTCGCTTCTTCTGTTCTACACTTTGTTTCGAGATTTTCTGCTTCTTGTAGGTCTTCAGGTAATTTCGCCTCTTGATACGCTGGACCATTCCGACAGTCGTTCCTGTTTTTTTTGGCCAAATCACGTATTGACATTGCTTTGTTCTTCATGATTAGAGATACCACTTTCTGGTCCAGTTTCGGGTTGGAAGAACCCGGTTTTCTGCCTCTTCCTGGTAGCTCATCCAAAGAATAGTGTTCCCCAAACTTATATTTGATGGTTTTAACACTGGCATGATGAATTCCAAACCGCTTCGCCAATTTTCGCATAATAATACCCTTCTCACTTAGCCATGTGTCCAGAAGCTTAATTTTCACTTCTTTTTCATTACGCGATATTTTGAAAACGCAGAATTTCAACCGCACAAACAAGTAAACAAACGAAAGCTGACAGTCAAACGCACAGCATGCTGTGATCTGAGCATAAAAAACCATCGCAAGTACATGCGTACAACTCAAATGTAAATATCTTATTTTCGATACACTCCCTAGAATGCCATAACTAACTATTTATTTTACTATTCTGATAATTAAAGAAATTAAAGCAATAAATTAAATTACGATATAGTAAACCCAACTCTTTTTTTATTTATTTGTAAGAATCATAGGCAAAAATATTTCCCATGAAATTATAGGAAACTTATGCACCATGTCATGTTTATCTGGTGATATTCTCTTAATTTACACCCCCAATAGCTAAAATATTGTCTTGTACTGACATATTTTGTCCTACACATCTTATGGTCATGAAAGGGTTAGCTGATTTCTACAAACTTAGATTCATATGATTAGTCATATGCTCCCATATAAGATTTCTGAATTCCATTTGGTTCCGACTTCCGGTTCCGGAACTGTAGGATGACATAAGCAATGAAATTAAAATAATATCACTCATTTTGTTAGCAGATGACTGAACCAATTTCGCCAATCTACCCGGGTAGAAGTGATTTGCAAACCAATGCCAAATTCTGTCATTAAAATCAAACATCTCAATGGTAGAAATTAACATTATTTAGTTTGAAATAAGAGTTAAAATATCAAAAATCATATCAAAGCTTGCATGAGAAAATAGCAACAAAATGAAAAATTCTGTCATTGTAATATCAAACCAAAAACAAAATATTTATAGAAGATGAATTTGTTAATTATTTTATAATCTAGCATTTAGAATAGAGTAATATCTTAAGTATTTCTCTTATCTGATTCTGATGCAGTTTATTCAATGGTATTTTATTTGAAGATAAAACTACTGGGTCAATTTACTTAATGAAATTGAAATAGCTCATCAATAACGAAATAAGATATTATAACTAATTTTGATGTTGAACAGATATTGTACAATGTCTTGATCCCTTGATGAAATATCACGAAAATATCAAGTATCGCTCTGACAACACAGAAACATCAAGCCAAGATATGATGGTAAAATTTGTTATTATTTTGACCTTTGTTTGCTATTCACACCTACCCGGGTAACATTCAAATAAAATGTCTTAAGGTCCCATAAAAACTGCTTGTTTTTCAATCATATCCGACTTCCAGTTCAGGAGATACAGGGTGATCAGTATAAAAATTTCACATAAATCTATCGGGTTTATCGGGTTCACAGATTTTGAGAGTCGACGACCAAATATTATTTCATACTTTACGGTTTTCGATCCCGGTAGGTACCTAAAAATTGTATATGCACTACGCAATACGATTTCTCTAAGATGGCTACACTGATTTTCAAAAATTCCTAATCTAATGACATGGTAAACAATGAATTTAACTGACTTCGGCTACACTGATTTCCAAATTCCGTTTCCGAAAATATCAGAAATAGAGTAGCTGAAAGAAAGACATAACGAATTTAATAAACGAAAATTCGAATTAATTCAATAATTTTATCCGATTTATCCGATATCCGATATCCAATCTTCAAAGTTGGACTCAAAACTATTTCAATTTATGCATCATACAAATTCATGGACATTCGAACTATTTTTGGTTATGCTGGTCTCTGTATACCGTTTCTGGAAGTACTATAAATAATGACAAAAACTTTAAAGAATTCCAACGTCTCAATCTCATGGAATGCTTAATCGGTTGTCACACTTTAGATTCAAATGAATCATTTTAAGGTTTGGTAGAATTCCTATCTTCGCTTCGTCTTGCAGTTCCAAAATTCCGATTATAATTCATTTAAAACGACGGTCATTAAAATAATTTCATGAAAACTAAACACAATGAAGAATATTCCTGCGATGAACATAAGGTATCATCTCACTGTTAGGTGGATTAAGCACGTTTTTTGCCTTTCTCATATAGAAAGGCTATACAATCACTGTATATGTGTATGTGACAAATAATGTCACTCTATTTTCTTTTTTTTTTTTCATAAATACGTTTATTTCTTAAGGCAGTTTACATAAGTTTTTCTTCGCCGTAGCATCACTTTTACATAATATTCTTATCCTAATTTAATTCTAACATAGTCACAACGTTTTGCATTTATTAAAATATATTCTCTTATTACTTAAATATCATCTTAGGTAACTCGTCATTAATTATGAAATCTACTCGGAAATATTATTTGAACCAAACGATTAACTTCTATAAATTATAAAATAAGCTGTTATTTTCAGACATTTTGTTAATAATTTCATAAACTGTTTCGAGTTTGTTTGTATCATTACATTATTTTTATTCTAATTTAGCTATTGGTTGAACTCATGGACGCAGCTGGGATCAGAACTAAGTCTTGAAAGGGGCCTTTATTAAATTGAAACTCCAGTTTTCTTTATGAAATGATAAATAAGTTTCATGTATGAAAGGTCACGACAAGCAAGAATGTCTCGAACTGGGATATTGGATAGTCTACCTTGGGTACGCAAAGAATTTATTAGTTGAGATCTGACATCACGATACTCCACGCATGTCCAAACGACATGATCAATATCTCGATAACCTTCGCCACAAGCACAATGATTAGTCTCGGAGAGCCCAATTCGAAGGAGATGTGCATCTAACGTGTAGTGATTGGACATGAGTCTAGACATCACACGAATGAAATCTCTACTCACATCCAGTCCCCTGAACCATGCCTTTGTCGATATTTTCGGAATAATTGAGTGCATCCACCGACCCAGATCATCTTTATCCCAAGAAGCTTGCCAGCTGGCAAGTGTTCTTTGGCGAGACGAGCTATAGAATTCGTTGAAAGCAATTGGTCTCTCATAAATTTCACCCTCAATAGCACCACGTTTGGCTAAAATATCGGCTCTTTCATTGCCAGGAATGGAGCAATGAGCCGGGACCCAGACTATAGTGATTAGATAATTATTGTTCAATATGTCGTTCAGGCACTGTTTTATTTTGCCCAGGAAAAACGGTTCAGTCTTGCCAGTCATGTTTGAGCGAATGGCTTCAATTGCACTCAGACTATCTGTGAAGAGGAAATAATGGTTTGGAATTAATGTGACGATTACACTCAAACTATATTGAACTGCTGCTAGCTCTGCTATATAAACAGATGCAGGTTCTTGAAGCCTAAATGAGGCCGAAACATTATTGTTGAACATACCAAACCCTGTCGCTTCTTCAATTCGCGATCCGTCCGTGTAAAACATATTCTCAGAGTCAATATGCCTGAACTTACTTGAAAATATTTTTGGGATTTCCGTCGAACGTAGATGATCCGGGATTCCACGCACTTCGCGCTGCATGGATGTATCGAAAAATAAAGTTGAGTCAGGGACATTTAGGAGGCTGACACGGATAGGAATATATCTTGAAGGGTTGATTTCCTGTGACATATGGTTAAAATATACTGTCATGAATTTTGTTTGAGATCGAAGCTCGACTAGTCGTTCGAAATTATTAATTACCATGGGATTCAGCACCTCACATCTTATTAGCAGGCGTGATGAAAGCTCCCAAAATCGATCTTTTAATGGAAGAACTCCCGCCAGAACTTCAAGACTCATTGTATGTGTCGAATGCATGCACCCTAAGGCAATTCGCAAACAACGATACTGAATTCGCTCCAGTTTGATAATATGAGAGTTTGCAGCGGAACGAAAGCAAACGCATCCATATTCCATCACTGAAAGTATCGTTGTCTGATACAATTTTATTAGATCTTCCGGATGAGCACCCCACCAAGATCCTGTTATTGTTCGAAGAAAATTTACTCTTTGTTGGCATTTTGTTATCAGAAACCTAATGTGTCCTCCCCACGTGCATTTGGAATCGAACCACACCCCGAGGTATTTAAAAGTTAAAACCTGTTGGATCATTCTTCCCATCATATGGAGCTGAAGCTGCGCGGGATCATGCTTTCTTGAAAAGACGACTAACTCTGTTTTCTCCGCAGAGAATTCGATACCAAGATGAACAGCCCAATCGGACAAGTTATCTAAAGTATCTTGCAATGGTTTATGCAGATCAATAGCTTTGGGTCCAGTAACTGAAACCACGCCATCATCTGCCAATTGTCTTAGTGTACATGGGGTTACTAGACAGCTGTCAATGTCATTTACGTAAAAATTATAGAGGAGCGGACTGAGGCATGAGCCTTGCGGGAGACCCATGTAACTATTTCTGAGTGTTGCCAAATCGCCATGTGAAAAATGCATGTGTTTCTCTGACAAAAGGTTGTGCAAATAATTATTTATAACCGCTGGGAGTCCATTTTGGTGAAGCTTGTCTGAAAGAACATCAATGGAAACTGAATCAAATGCTCCTTTAATGTCTAAAAATACAGATGCCATTTGTTGCTTTTGAGCGAAGGCAATTTGGATGTCAGACGAAAGTAATGCAAGGCAATCATTCGTCCCTTTATTTCTACGGAAGCCAAACTGAGTATCTGACAACAAACCGTTCGTCTCGACCCAAGTGTCGAGACGTCGTAGAATAATTTTTTCGAACAATTTTCTGATGCAGGACAACATCGCAATGGGTCTATATGAGTTGTGATTGGAAGCTGGTTTCCCCGGTTTTTGAATGGCGATAACTTTCACTTGTCTCCAGTCAGGTGGAACAATATTTTGCTCAAGAAACTTGTTGAACAATTCCAACAAACGTCTTTTTGCGAGGTTGGGCAGATTCTTCACCAAGTTGAATTCAATTCTGTCCAACCCTGGAGCGTTATTGTTACAAGACAAGAGTGCTATAGAAAATTCCATCATTGAAAATGGGTTATTAATAAAACCATTATTTGGAGGAGATTCCCGTATAATGCTCTGCGTAGGAACAGAATCTGGGCAAACTTTCCTAGCAAAGTCAAATATCCATCGGTTCGAGTATTCATCACTCTCATTGCCCACGGTACGATTCCTCATTCGTCTGGCCGTGTTCCAAAGAGTGCTCATTGAGGTATCTCTTGACAAACCTTCGACAAAATGTCTCCAATAGCTACATTTTTTGGCTCGAAGTATGCTCTTGTACTTGGTTTCTAAAACCATAAGTTTTTCAAAATTCTGAGGAGTTCCTCCTCCCCGTTTTAGAAACGTCTTGCAAGCATTTTGTTTTGCGAGTTTAGCCTCTGAGCACTCTTTGTCCCACCAGGGGTTGGGAGGCCTTCTGTTAGTCGTTGGCCCAGGAAAGCGTTTAGTTTGGGATTGTTCTGCTGCCTCCAGAATCGAACAAATGAGGAAGTCATATTCTTCAAGTGGAGGGAGCTCTTCCATTGAATTCAAAATACTAGAGATACTACTTTGGTATTTAATCCAGTCGATATTTTTTGTCAAATCATATGGAATACTAGCGGAAGTAGCAATGCAATTGCTACTGCTAATTGAGATGATGATTGGTAAATGATCGCTACCGTGTAAATCAGGCAGTATTTTCCAGGTGCAATCTAGTCGAATTGATGTTGAGCAAAGAGATAGATCTAATGCACTTGGGCGTGCCGGAGGTCTTGGGATCCGTGTCATGCTACCCATATTTAATACCGTCATGCTAAAATTGTCACAAATGTTTTGTATTAAAGATGATCTGCTATCATTGTAAACGGAACCCCACATAATACCGTGCGAATTTAAATCCCCCAGAATCAATCGTGGTGCAGGAAGGGCTTCAACCATTTCATTAAGCTGTTGCTGTCCAACTTGTGCTTTTGGAGGAATATAAACCGAAGCTATGCAAATATCTTTGCCTTTAATGTTTATTTGGCAAGCAACAACTTCTATACTAGAAGTTGAAGGGATGTTTAATCTATAAAAGGAATAGCATTTCTTAATTCCCAAAAGCACTCCACCATACGGAGAGTCTCTATCGAGACGTATAATGTTAAAATCATTAAAATTTAAAGCTATGTTTGAAGTAAGCCATGTTTCGCATAAAGCAAATACATCACATTTTTGACTATGCAATAATATTTTAAATGAATCAAGTTTTGGCATGATGCTTCGACAATTCCACTGCAGGACAGTGATTGTATCATTTGCGACGGGTGATAAATTATCCATCAAAAGATACAAAACCTGAGACAATTGGCCATTGAGCTGATAACTGCTTCAAAAAATTTCTAGCTATTGGAAGGAATGCCATTATGAGGGTCTTTAAGGGTTCAGATATATTGAATGCTGAGAAAATCCATTCAACAATTTCCGAAAACTTCAGTAATCCTGTTGGTGGCTGTGAAATGGAGCCCACTGGATTATTATCTTTTTCTGTACTAGATCCTGGATTGGTTTGTGAATTTGACAAACCAGGAGGCACAGTCTTTGGTTTTGACTTTTTTTGTTTAACACGGGGATCTTTTTTTGAAGATGAAATTTTAGGTGTCTTTTTTGGTAATTTGGAGGAAGACTTCTTTCTCTTAACTGACCCTTGGGTAGTGATAAACGAATTACCTTCACTATTTTCGTCAGAGTCAGAGTCCTCTGGTTCCTCTAGATTTGAAAACCCGTTTTCGGTTTCCAAAGGGGGGACATCAATGACCGTTTTAAGCATTTCTGCATATGTGCGCTTAGACCGTGCTTTTAAAGAAAGCTTAATTTTGTCTTTGTGTACTTTAAATGCAGTGCATACTGAAATATCCTCATGAGGACTTTCTCCACAATAAATACATTTTTCAATATCCTTGTTGCAATCATTATCTTTATGAGGCCCTTCACACTTAATACATTTTGGTTTATTACTACAGTAAGTAGCTGTGTGGCCGAATTTTTTGCAGTTCGTACAATTCATTACATTTGGAACAAAAAGCCGAACAGGGAGGCGAATTTTATCGACATAGACATGGGACGGCAACGCAGACCCGGCAAATGTCACTCGAAACGAGTCTGATGGGCGATAAACTTTTTTTTACTCTTCATGAACTACTGAGTACAGTTGTTTGCACTCCAGTATTTTCACACCCTCAAGCATAGAGTTCTTGAAACGACCAACACCATGCTTGAGTAAATCATCTACCGAAAGACTCGCTTCGGTAACAACACCGTCAATTTCGACATCTTTGGAGGGTATGTAAACTTTATACTCTTTATTGAAATGTTCCGAAGAGACAATATCATTCGCGTGTTTCAAATTATTTACCACAACACGAATTTTATCGTTATTTACTTTTATGATCTCTTTGATTGAAGAGTATCGTGATGTCAAACCTTTATTAATTTGAAAAATGTTTAATGGCTTTGATATACGTCTAAAAAAGACTATCCAAGGCCCAGAAGAGCTCTCCTGATATTTTTTCGTTCGTGGGGGTATCGGATTCATGCTAGGATTTACGTCCATGGATTCATCCATTACATTAAAATTTTTAACTAAACTTTAAAATAAAATTTGAAACCAACACTACACAGTACTCAATCAAAAGGAAAAGAAAAAACTTCTACCTTGAAATTGTTGTCTATCTCCGTTGCACTGCCGTGTAGATCCTCGATGCTCTAGATGTTCTTGTTGGATGTATCTGGACGTTGATACAATGCTGAAGCTCACTGTAGCGATAGAATATGATGTGATGCTACTGCTACCTGACATCCAGCACCACTCGAATTCCGATTTGCTTTCGTCTTCGCCAGCTGTAACCAGCGCAGGTCACCGGTGTATACCTGCGTGTTGTATGGCAGTGGAGAGACCGAGTTGTCTTGTCTCCTTCTTCCTAGTGCTCCGCACCGATATGCTTCTGCACCGAAGTGCCTTCGCACCGGTGTGCCTTTGCACTCTCCTGCTTCTATGTGCCTTTGCACTCTTCCTCTTCGATGTGCCTTTGCACTCTCCTGCTCAGCACTTGTGGCTGTATATTGCGGCCTGGGTAGAGTTTGGGAAACGCCCTTTGTTGTTTCCTTCACCAGCTTGGCCCAGCACTAGGGCTCTCTTATGCAGCACGACTATACGTTTTAACGGCTGCTGCCAACAGGTTTCTACCTGTAGTTCAACCGTTGTCGTATTTAACGCGTGTAAACCAACCAGCGTTATTAAACTGTACGCTTCTATACACAACCTTCTCGGTTGAACGGCTATTACTGAATGGTCTCTATTTTCTTATACCGTTTTCGTTTATTGATCAGAGCTGCCCGAAAGCTGACCCAGAGTCGCCCAAACAACTTTTGATGTGTTTGTTTTAGCAACCTGGGGTCGCTCTAGATCGGACTCCAATCGCGTAGTTTCGCTCTGAAAATTTTCTCGGGTCGCACTACGCATCCATGCGAGTTTGTTTATTTTTGAGTTGTTGTTTAGGGCGCGTACCATGTCTTCGTTTTACTCGGAGTCAGAGTCGCCCGCGTGTAGGTTCAAAAACGAAACATGGCTGAACCAATTTCGATACTCATCGGTACATGCTGGTGCGGAAGAAGAAGAAAACTCCATCGCCTCGCACACAGCGTGCTTTGTTCAATTTTGTGTAGCATGCAAGGTTGTCACATTTAAATCTATATTAACTTGACATAAGCGCATATTCAGAAGTGTTCTAGTTCTAGATGCACAATTTATGTCATTTTTAAAATTTAAATCTAGATTATCTGGCAGCACTCGGATTCTTAAATAAAATTGGCAGAGATTCCAAGGATCCACATTGTTTGAAGGCGTTATACAGTTCCTTAATGTGTCTACTGATAGAAAACGCTTGTTTGGTATGGACTCCCCATCAACTCTTTTGGAATCTTTGGATCGAGCATGTTCAAAGAAAAATATTTGGCTTGTGCTAAGAGATCTCCCTTGGATCTGCCTCCGTACCCTGATCGATGTCGTCTGTCGTCTTTTTTCCATAAATACGTTTATTATCATAGGCAATATACATAAGCCATTTAGGGGTTAACCTTATTTTGTGCTAGGGCACTTAACCAATTTCACTATCTTTACGTTTCGTCTTAGACTCGTCAGTGCAGAGCAATTCAAATTGAACTACTTACTGCGAACTTAAACAGTTCTGGTCAAAATACATAGATGATAATGCCTTTAAAGTAAGTGTGTACAGTGCCTAACGAATTGTCATCGCCGTTTCAGTGACAGTTGTTCTTGTTTTCGTATTATTCACGCTCGAAAATGTCTGTTTATGTGCCCATTTCTCGCCAATTGCGGGAATTTTTACTTTTCTGTTACAATTCGAAAAAAATGCAGCTGAAACGCATCGAATGTTCTCAGAAACTTACGGTGATGCTGCTCTGAGTAAAAAAATGTGTCGGGAGTGGTTTCAACGTTTTAAAAATGGTGATTTCGATGTCTAAGACAAACATGGTGGTGAAAGAGAAAAACCCTTCAAAGATAAACAACTAGAAGCATTACTTGATGAAGATTCGTGCCAAACCCTAGGAGAGCTTGCCGAATCGTTGGAAGTGAGTCAGCAAGCCATTTTAAAACGTCTCAAGGCCCTGGGCATGATTCAGAAAGAAGAAAACTGAGTACCGTACGAGTTGAAACCGAGGAACATCGAGCGCCGCCTATTTGTATGTGAGCAACTGCTTCATAGACAAAATCGTAAGGGGTTTTTACATCGAATCGTAACCGATGATGAAAAGTGGGATCGATACGATAATCCTAAACGCAGAAAATCACGGGGAAAGCCCGGGCATGCTACTTCGTCGAAGGTAAAGCCGAATATTCACGGCGCCAAGGTTATGATTTGTATTTGGTGGGATCAGCTCGGTGTGATTTATTACGAGCTCTTAAAACCGGATGAAACCATCACAGGAGATCGCTACCGAACGCAACTGATGCGCCTTAGTCGCGCGCTAAAAGAAATGCGGCCACAATATCAAGAGTGACATGACAAAGTCATCCTCCAACACAACAATGCTCGGCCTCACGTCGCAAAAGTGGTCAAAATGTACCTGGAAACGCTGAAATGGGTAAAATGCATTGTTCCATGGATAGCGTCAAACGAGGACTCCTTTTTTTCGAGCCGGGTTCCGAAAATTGCCGGAAAGATGTGGGAAAGTTGTCGCTAGCGACGGACAATACTTTGAATAATACATCTGCAAGCACTTTTTGGCAATAAAGCTACTAATTTTGGAAAAAAACGGCGGAAGCAAATTGTACATCTGATAGTTCAACTATGTAGGTGGAGTGGAAATGAGCAAATAAAAATAGTCAGTATTATCTTTTCATATCACATATTTATTGTAGATATTATAATGAATTTTGAAACGAATGATTTTTGATACGATAAATTTTGGTTTTACCTAGAATTTAAAATTGTCTTCATCGTTATCAGTATCACTGTCTGATTCAGAATCAACATTTCAACAAAGTTAGGCTCGTTTAATTGCCACTCTGTGTTAATTCAAAAGGGTTTGAAGTTCAAATGGCTGTCACTTACGGTTCCGGTGATATAATGGTATAAGGGACGCAAACGTTAAAACTGAACTCGGATATGGGTAATCCGATATCAATAATTTTAGGCTCGTTAGGTGTATATATTTCGTCGGTTGCATCGAAATTCCATGTTTCGTGACATGTTGGAAATTTATTCAGTAATACCCTCGTGGTGGAGAAATATCACCAATAAAAACCGCTAATAATATCAACATACATGATGCGATGAATAATAATTATAATGGTAAGAAAAACATGTCCAATCATAAAGCGTACTACGCTGCGGTATAATATCATCCTATTTAGCTTTAATATCATACACAAAAGTAACAGGAGTGCAGGATCTCTTCAACATCAACCAGCTGGAAGTAAAGCAAAGTTTTTTGTTGCCATAATCATTATTCGGTGTGGTATATTTTTTTTCACTAATTTTGCATTGTGTGTTGCTACGGCTCAGTGAAAACAGTGAAAGTTCCATCATCAATGTGATTACAATCCATACTGATTATTTTCATAAACCCTTCATGTAGCATTCATTTCCCTTCATTTAGTGTTCTTTTTTTGCGAATTAAACAACAGATTGCGAAATCGAACACGGTTTGTATCAAACGAGAATGTTGTAACTTCGTAAACCGTGCCGTAACGAAACCGGTATTTTTACCAACTCAGGTGATAAAGACTGTTAAAGGAGCATTCCTGAGAGTTACAAATTGACAATTTTCCCCAATTTGAGCACCCTCATGCATAAAAATTGATAAATATCATAGATGTACATGCTCATTTAATATTCCTTATCGCCCATTACTAAACTTCCCAAAGATACAAAATTTGCAATTTTCCACAATTTTAAAAGTCTTAAGGATACGCGTTATCCTTAGTTGAAAATTCCTGTAGGATTACTGTTGTCACTAATCTTTACATCCGTCTTCGGGATAAACGATTTTAAACGTAAATCGATCGGTACACATGTCTTCCATGTGATTTCTTCCACAATGCTCAAAGTTGATCGAACCGTCCAGTGATTTGATCTTGCAGGAATCGGTGATAAAACGTTCTATCAACCGACTAGAAATATCAAACTCGCCATATTTTTCGAATATATTCCTGAATCTGTTTATATTCGACTTAGAAATATATGTGTGGGATCAATTTTTGAAGATTTATAACCTTTTTGTGCAAGTTTTTTTTTTGCAGAATCGGAAGTTGGAATACACAGTTCCCACAATTTAAAAATAATTGCCATTTTAGTTTTGTTACCCATTTTTTAATTCACGGTGTTCGATTTTTTGATTCACAATCGGAAATCTTGATTCACATTTTCGTGCGCAAAATGGGCTTATTTCCACCTCTGCTATGTAGGTACTGTTGAAAAATCTTAGCGCTATTCCATTACGTGTCAGAAATATGTTTTCGAATCGGTTGATATTTAAATTCATAGTAAAGTAAAGTAATAGTACGGAGTAGCGCATTTTTAATGCCGTAAAATATAGTTACTTGCGCAGATAATTGACAAATTTGTTGTAACTTGTTTGCTAAATGTCTTTGTATTCAGACTTCTCAATCATAATGGAGAAATATTTTTGAAAAAGCTAGCCTCTCTAATCAAGGTTCATATGAGCAATTGTTATTTTTTCACCAAAATACGAAGCATTTCCCCAGAAATGCGCAAGAAAATGGTGCACTATTCCCAACGGCTCACTGAATCAGTTAACAAAAATGGCAGGCATGATCATAGGAACAGGAATGGCAATAAAACACTGTCAAAATATCGAAAGTGCAAAACCAGAGCAATTCACGCCACCAGTGTTTTTCAATAAAAAATGCCATCAGTTATTCAATTTCATCGCAGGTATGTATAAAAGTTTATTTTGAAAAATACTAATATAAGATTAAAACTCCAGTGGTGTCTGAATTAAGCAAAAATATAAATTCAAATATTTTATAACGAATCAATCTCCAAAATATTCAATATCATAACCCATTCTTTATCTATCTGGTGAAGGAAAAAAAAACAATGTACATATAAAAATAGTAAACAGCGACATCGGCGAAATTGCTCAAATGTATTCAAACTAGATTCAAACCGAAACGATAAGCCATCCCGTTTAACCCCATTCGGCAGCCGCGGTGATCGGGGAATTTCAACCCGCCACATGTCAGTCAGTAGCAGGGCAGGTTGGTCAAAACTAAACCTGTCAACGGGTCGATTTAATTTGAATACAACAACCGCTCCCGCAGTCACTTGCGGGAAAGAAAGCGAATAAACTAATACATGGCATGGCAGAACCCGGCAACGTTAACGAGCGAATAAATTACAAATTAAATTAAATTAGATTAAACAAATTTCCGTATGTTGAAGCATTCCGCCACATCAAAACGAATCGAATCCACTGCTCTGATCTTCCCCCTCGTCGGTCAGTATCTCAATAATCATCGATCGTCATCGATTTGGAATACATTTTAATTGAATATAATCCAATTAAAATGACCAACGGCTTTACGTTGCCCCCTTTCGGAGCAGGTGACAATTTGGTGTCTTTGCTTTGTTTACGTTTACGTCCTACTCGATCGGACACGGTTCCGCACAATAAACAGTTCGTTTGTCCGTTTGTCGACCGAAGTGCGGTCATGGAATGCTTAAACCTAAATATGGTTCATTCGATTAGTAACCATGGGAAAACACCGGAGAGGTCAACGAGAGCCAATATCGCACGCTAACGACGTCCGTACGTCAACCGTTTATTAACAGCGCCACGATCGTGACAATAAAAATCGAATGGACTTTTTACGATCACTCGTAAAACACAGTGTTTTCGGTGAAACTTTTCACTGAAGATCATTTTAGAATACTCTGTCTGGTCCATCGGATCGCTCGATGGGAAGAACTATTTAGCCAAAGCCATTCAAAACTGAGCGACTTTAGTGTCTCGATTGTCTACGAACTTTATCGGTAGTTTCTATTTGTAAGAATATATGTCATTTCCGAGAATGGATAAAAGCCGAACCTGTTTATTTATGTTTTAGTTCTGGAGATACGATAGTGTAATATGTTGGTAAGAATATTGAGCCTAAGACGGATTCATCTTCCAATTCCTGAACTCAGTTACAGAATTTTCAGTTTCAGAATTATCCCAACATTCAGGATCAGAATTAGGGGCCTGCATGCTGATAAACCAAAATTCGAAACTTGGACCAACTTGAAACTAGATTATGGCACTGAATTCAGTTCCTTAATTCAGGTTTGAAATTCAATTTCAGTTATAGAAATAAATTCGGAGCTTGGATGCAAAAAATGAGCTCGGTTCCAGAATTCTAGAACTAAATTCATAAACTGAACTACTGGCCGCGAACTGAAATTTTGCAACTAAATTCTGAGTCTGTCTCAGGTTCCGAATTTAGTACACCGAAACCTCCATTTACGAACTAAACGGGTTTGTAAAAAGAGGTAGTTCGTAAATAAAGTTAAAGCTATTTGGAATTTACTTCGTAAAAAAAGTTTTGTATAATGAATGTGGAAACCGCGCATCATATGGCTATTTTCGGAACGGATGTGAAGAGTAAGTGCAAGAAAATGATGTTTCAAAATCCAAGATGGCGGCTTCCGGTTTATAGAGATTGCTTAAAACCCCTAACAATATAGGTATCTTCGGAACGGAATTGATGAGTAGATGCCAGAAAACTATGTTTGAGGTGGTGAAATCCAAGATGGCGACTTCCGGTTTCTTGATATTCCTTGAAAACCCTTACAATATGGGTATTTTCGGAACGAGATTGAAAAGTAGACGTCGGAAAACGATATTTGAGGTGGCTTTGAATTCCAATATGGCGACTTCCGGTTTGTGGTATTCCTTGAAACCCCTTACAATATGGGTACTTTCGGAACGAGATTGAAAAGATTTATATTTGAGGTGGTTTTGAAATGCAAAACAGTGACTTCCGGTTTATTAGTTTTTTTTTGTTAGATTTTGCCGTATTCCTTGAAAACACTATACCGGAAGTCACCCCATTGAATTTTATAAAACGAGTTCAAACATCGTTTATTGGTATCCAATATGTTTTGGAAATTTCTTTGTTTTAAGGGTTTTTAAGGCATATCGTTAAACCGGAGGATGTTATATTGGAATTCGAGACGACACCAAACATTGTTTTGCGGCATCTGTTTATTAAATACTTTCGAAAAATACCTATATTGTAAAGGTTTTCAAGGAATATCGTTAAACCGGAAGTCGCCATCTTGAATTTCAGAACCATCTCAAACATCATTTTCCGACATCTACTCATCAATTCCGTTCCGAAATACCCATATTGCGAAGGTTTTCAAGGAATATCAATCAACCGGAAGTCGCCATCTTGGATTTCAGAACCACCTCAAATATCGTTTTCCGACGTCTACATTTCAATTCCGTTCCGAAAATACCCATATTGTGGGTTTTCGAGGAATATCAATTAACCGGAAGTCGCCATCTTTGATTTCCAAAATACCTCAAACATACTCTTTAAACCCGTTCCAAAAATACCCATATTGTAGTAGTTTCCATGGAATATAAATGAGTCGGAATTCGCTTTCAATGTATGCCAAACCCTCTTTTTACGAAGTAAGTTCGTAGAAAAAGATTATGTTATTTGGGATTTGGTTTGTAAAAAGAGTTACGTAAAAAGAGGTGACGTATAAAAAGTGTTCGTAAACGGAGGTTTGGGTGTACCTGAATTCAGTTCCAGTACCTAAAGCCTACTCCAGAATTTAGGTTGTAACGTAGATAAGTAAATAATGACAAGAAATACTCGACAGTTGTGAACATTTGCAAAATTCCACAAATGGGTTCTTTTTGGAACCAATAAAATATTCCCAAAAAGCTATTCGAAATTTTTCTCCACTGAGTATTTAAATCCACAAAAATGAACTTATTTTAATACACCTAGTGGTGTGGTGATGCCTTTCTCATATAACTCATGTTGTCATAAATATTACCAAGCGATTTGTCATAAACCTTTTCTTTTATTCTAGTACAAGAACAAAAACAACTGTTTAGAAATACACAAGCATAACTTTTCCAGATTGAAAACAATTTTGAGTCAAGAGTTCATCGTTCATGAATCGTCCGTGGTCCGGACGTCCGAGTGTCATATACCATTCAACTCAGTTCATCGAGTAACCAAATGTCTGTATGTGTGTGTATGTTACGTTTTTGTGAACTCAATTATCTTAGAAATGGTTGGACCAATTTTAACAAACTTAGATTCAAATGAAAGGTAATAGGGTGATAGAGGAAAAAAAGGAAATATTTGCACTCACTTTCCTTAGAGATGGATCAACCGATTTCAACAAACTTACACACTTAAAAAAATCCCTGTGATTTTACATCTTATTAGATGCACATAAATGGAGCGTCGCAGTTCACGCAAATTTACGTGGAAGAACATTTAATATTGTGTCTAAAACTCCATGACATGAAATTCGTTCAAATAAAAAAAAATACTGATAGCAACCGCCGCGACTTGAACCGAGAATCATTGGATCGCATGTACGTCTGTTAATCGACTGAGCGACAGAAGCATGCATCTGCTTGGTTGGTAAAAGGTGCATTAAAATTTATACAGTCGCACCTGCTAGCATAATGCAAGTTTCAGTCGAAACCAGTAAAATTCAAGCTAATCTAACATTAAGTCAATACAAATGGAATTTTCCGTCATTTAACGAATTAGGTCTTTATGAATTACATCGTATGAGGAATTAAGTCACCTGTATTATTCAGATTTTTTTGGTGTGTAGACTCAAATGAAGGATCTGGTAATTCCATTCAACATCTCTGAATTTTATTTGAATCTGACTTCCGGTCCCAGAATAACATGGTGATAAGTGAAAAAATTAACTACTTAGTAGCTTCCCTCAGAGATGGCGTTACCGATTTTTACAAACTAAGCTTCAAGTGAACGGTCTTATAGTCTCATACCAAACTCCAGAAATTCATCCGGATCCGACTACCGATTCCGGAATCACACGGTAAAAAGTGATACAAATTGTAAACTGGGCTCGAAACTATTTCAATCGGTAGTCATTGTCAGTAGAAGGCACAATGAATCGATTCCGCTCTCCTGGTTTCCGGTTTCCGGTTTCCGATTCCAGAAGCACCGGAAATAGTAGAACTGTTTCATTTTGTAAACTGTACTGGTTGATGCACAAACAAACTTTTATGTTTTTTTTTCAATTTTAAGAAGCAAAGAAAATTATTTCGGAGAATATCACATTATTCTATGTAAGCATATGATTGATATGAGAAAGATATCATTAAACCACTAGGAGATTAACACTCCAAATACCAAGTCTCAAAAAAAGTGGAAACGGTAACTTCGAGCTGTCATAGCTCAGCGAATTTCAATAAATTTAACATCCTCGAATTTGTGAAAATCGTAGATTGATTCAAAAACTATGTAGGAGATGATTGGTAAAGAAAAACCAATGATAATTTGATTTTTCCCGTTCCAAGTTTTTTTTCACGCGCCCAATATGCCCTATCTGCTTTGCAATTTTCTTTTCTTGGCACAAACGTCGCATAGAAAATATTGAATACTTCAACTTTACCGAGTCATAACTTTGTTGTTAGTCAACTGATCTTTAAAAGTTTTTAACCATTGGAAAGGTACTACTTCCAGAAATAAAATGCACAGAAAAAATTGACAAATAGGGTTGTCTAAATAAAGTTATAATGATAACTGTAGATAGATGACCTAAGAAAAGGTGAGACTTTTTACAATGATCGTAAATATCTCGACATTCAAAGCGATGACCTACATATTTTTACATATCATTCGATTGCTAGTGATACCAGCTACAATTTTCGCTCAACTACCATTCCTGCACAATCAAAAGAAAATTTAAAAAAATCGATAAATTTATAAATATATATGAATTTTTCACTTGTTTGTATATAACTCAAAAATTAAAGCGATGGCATGTACATTTTTTGATTCAAAATATTGGAATCATTACCAGAAACAATGTATTGATGATCAAAGTTATATATCCGTACAAAGAATCTCAAGAAATTTGGTACAAATACAGAGAATTTCTATTATTGGGAAAATTTTTCCAAACAAAATCAAATCAAAACTTTTAAATTTTATGACAAATATTTTTTTATTATTTTAGTTAGAAATTTATTATGAACAGAATTTACAAAAAAAAAGCTGAAACTTGGATTTCACTGAAAGTTTTAAAAAATTTAGTAAATAACCTAAAACTCTCAATATAGTTATGTTTTTGTACTGGACAAAAAAACTAAACAATTTTTATGCACAACCCAAACGCAATTGATAACTACTAAAATTCTGATTTTTTGTTTTAGGTTTGCCGTAGATTCTCAAAAAATCGGTAGAAGATCGGAAATTTCAAAATTGCTGATATATATTGCGTTCCAACGTTTTTGCAAATCAAAGTGAAAATATTGGAATCCGTGTTGAATTCATCTGTTTCAAAGAGACGTAGAATTTGTTTTTTATTAATAAAATGAATTTTGTGACAACACAAAAATTTTAACCTATTTCAATGACTTTCTTCAATAAGAAATAGAACGTAAAATTATATCATTTCCATGGCAAAAGGAGTCAACAACAATTTAAAAAAAATTTTGCTTGATTTTTGTTTTACAAGCAATGAAAAACAAATCTAAAATCTTAAATTTTCCGCTATCCTAAACGGCATCAATTATAGTCGATAGAATATTAAAATTTAAATATCGCAAACTTAGAATTGTTTCGGAATGTACAGAATTCGAAAATTATTTGAATTTTCTATTAGTAAACAATTCAGAAAAAGTTGAATTCCGAATTTAGCACAAAAAATTACACGAAATTAAGTAAAACTTGTTTTTATCCACCTAGTTGTGTAATGATGCCTTTCTCATATCTCTCTTATGCTCATATAAACAATGTGTTCTTCAAACAGTTTTGTTTGATTTTTGAAAAACGTGAAAGCTAGTGCATGAACAAGTGTAACCTACAAACTGAAACAGTTCTCAAATCGGTTAGGCCATCTTTGTCAGTGAAGTGAGTTCCACTATTTCAGGTTCTTATGAAACTGAAATCGCCCCGAATATTGGCTTTGCAGCAGCCTTTGCGATTAGCACCAAGCAACCAATCTATTTGCAGCTTACAGTTGTCTTCGTCTCGAAAAACAACCTCTTCGTTTGAATGCTTTTTACTGAATGAAACTCTGCACCTATGTTATCAGAACTAATTGGCTCAAGTGACATGTTCCCCTAGTTATTTGGAGATTCGTGCTTTGCCGTAGCTTCTCATCAACTTCCTGATGGGAAGGGAAGGATAAAAGGAACATGAAAGGGAAATGGGAATTGGGTGTGGTGGGATAACAGCACAAAACTTAAAGAAATAAATCGTCCTGCATCCCCGAAAGGATGCTGAACGATCTGCAGGCGATACAGCGATTATAGCGATTTTCCAACTTTTCGATACCATTTTTGTAGTACGATTTGTCCTTTTCCTCAAAATAGGCCTCAGTCCAGCGAGCATTCTCTTGAGGTCTGAGAACAGGAAAAAGTCACTGGGGGCCAAATCTGGAGAATACGGTGGATGAGGGAGCAATTCGAAGCCCAATTCATTCAATTTCAGCTTGGTTTTCATCGACTTGTGACACGGTGCATTGTCTTGATGAAACAAAACTTTTTTCTTCTTCAAATAGGGCCGTTTTTTTTTAATTTCGTCCTTCAAACGCTCTAATAACGCTATATAATAGTCACTGTTGATGGTTTTGCACTTTTCAAGGTAGGCGATGAAAATTATACCATGCGAATCCCAAAATACAGACGCCATAACCTTACCGGCCGATTGTTGAGTCTTTCCACGCTTTGGGTTCGGTTCATCGCGTGCAGTCCACTCAGCTGATTGTCGATTGGACTCCGGAGTGAAGTGATGGAGCCATGTTTCGTCCATTGTTATATTTCGACGAAAAAAATCGGTTTTATTTCGATATAACAGCTCCAAACACTGCTCAGAATCATCAATTCGTTGTTGTTTTTGATCGATTGTGAGCTCACGCGGCACCCATTTTGCACAAAGCTTTCTCATATCCAAATATTCGTGAATAATATGTCCAACACGTTCCTTCGATATCTTTAGGGTGTCAGCTATCTCGATCAACTTCACTTTACGGTCATTCAAAATCATTTTGTGGATTTTTTTCACGTTTTCATCGGTAACAGCCTCTTTTGGACGTCTACTGCAAAATTCATGTCCGGTTTTGGCTCTCAATGTTTTTATTTGATTTTTGCATTCAAAAATACTTAAACGGGTTTTCCAAACTAAGTTGCACTTATCCGATTTTTGCTTTCAGCCGTTCAAATGTCCTTAATAAATAAATCTATGTGTTTGGTCATCAACTAATCAAGCCTGCACAGTTCGAAACAAATCTTGTAATGTTACATCGTATAAGATGCACATAAATAGAGCGTCGTATTTCACACAACTTCATATTCAAGAACATGTAAAATTGTATAATTTGAAAATTATATGGCGTGAATTCGAATAAAATAAAAAACAAAAGATCAATAGCAACAGTGCGACTTGAATCGAGAAACATTCGGTCACAAATCACATCGGTTAATCGACTGTACCATAGAAGCACATATCTGCTTGTTTAATAATTGATACGTATAAATCCATACAGCGGCAGTTGGGAGCTGAGTGCCAGTAACACTCGGAGCCTGTAAAATTCTGTGCAAGTGGAATATTACGTTATTTGAAAAATGAAGTAGTTGTGAATTGTATCGTTTGTAGAATTATATCACCTGTAAAATTATTAATTTTTTTCTGTGTGAGCAACTGAAGAATTACACGGCTAGATGAAGGAATTGCACACGATTTTGCAGTGTCATGTATAGAAACACGATATCTTGCAATTGAAATTTGTATACTTATCGCCCAGTGCCGGGATTCCAGATAAAATTCGATAGGGTACGATGGGATTATGAGGCCTTTCAATTCAACCTAAGCTTGTGGAAAAAGAGTCCAGACTCTGAGAAAATCGAGTCAGTTTTTAATTTTTTCACATTTTACCCCGTTAATTGCCATAACATATTCATTCTTCTCTTGTAATCTAAAATTAGTTCGATATGGTAAAAAAAGTTATCTCTACTAAATACACTTATGTTGAACCGAAGTACAGTATCTTTGCTGGTGAAGTTCCGAACGTAAACAAGTTTACGACAAACTGGTCGTTTTCAGCTAGTAGTCATCTAGGGGTTTGATTCCTCAATTTTCCTTCAAAGGCCATTTTATGTCCAATATGTTTTTTTAAGTCGACATCCCCAAATTGAAAAATATCAAAGTATTTACAAGAAATCACATTTTATTAGTGTTTCTAAATCGAATTGCCCCTTTGAATAGAAAACATCAATAATCACCGCAGTGCCCTGGGCTACCACGACAGTTACTGATCCTTATGCGTGTGTGTGTGTGTATGTGTGGAACCACAATCCGTCACCATCCGACTCGAGCTGCACTCGACGCGGGAAGTGGTAAAAACGGTAGCGAATTGCAATTATCTGCATGTGGCTCAACCGACAGCGCCCGGATTTTGACGTGCTACTCATTGCTAAATAGGTTTCACTGATCGGTGCGACGAGGTACCGCACAGTGCAAATCGTGTTCGGCTTTCCGACCGTGAGTGGCGGGTAGGACTGCGGAATGATCAAAATTATACGCTTGATCCCGCAATAGAACCGAAGGCGGCAGCAGATCACGGAACTGGTTCCTGTGTCTGACTTTTGCATGAGACTTTCGACCTCGGTTATAATTGGCCTCGCATCAATCGATGACGATGGCGCCTGGCAGTGGCGGAAATTGAGCCCAAATTGAGATTCTTGATTGACGAGATCGGTTTGGATGAGTGTTTGTGTGTGTGTGTGTGTATATGCACAGATAATGGAGGCTAAAATGGTCGACTAATGAGTAGCTATGAAGCAGCAGTAGAAACCAGGTCGTTTGATTCCCAAGAAAATGGCCGAACCCAAATGTAATCATTGATTTTGACAGATTAGCAGATTTCCGAACGAAATGGAATGCTTCTTGGAAGTGGTTTAATATTCTCTGAAAAATGAAGTAATTCAAACCCGTGAGAAAGTGCTAACATCCTGTTTGGTCATTATCACACGCAACATTTTAATGCTCGTTGATTAGACTAGAACCTTACAGATTTGAGGTCAATCAAATTGAAATTCCCATCAAAGTAGCAACCTGACAAGAAAAAAGAAAACAATTGATCTACTGCTCGGTTGGCACTCCTTGACTGCTTCTGAAGGGGCAAGCTTCAAATAACCATCAGGATAAATCCATGTGAGAGCTCGAATCCATGAATCATTGAAAACCACCTTTTGTGCCTCGTTATTGGATCGTGATCTCTTCCAAGGTAGAAACCAACTCGAAATAACGCATTCGATTACGAATACACACCCCAGCGGGAAGTCCTTTGCGTCGTGGAAGCCAAAATTGTAATTAAAATTTTTCTATACTTGACTGCTTCCCTAAACGGGTTTGAGCATTTCCTTAAACCGTGAGATGCTGACTGACTTCTGCGCCCGGCACGGAAGCTTAACAAATTAACATATTTGGCCGCTAGTTACAGTTACGGGCAGATCATGGATAGCTGGAACTGGTCGATGATGGTGATGATGATGCGAAATAAATTTCACAGCGGGAGAAGTGGTTTCGATCAATCCCATTCGCAGGACGGTAGCATTCCACTGATGGAACGCGAACGGCCGAGGCATCCTGGAGGCAAGTCTAAAGCTCATGTTTCGGTTGCAACGTTGCACTTTATCTTAAATAACTTCAGAACTTTGTTTTGTTCATTGTTTGGACAAGACTGTCTCCGGTGCATCAACCGATTATTTTAAAACTGCTTGTCACGAAATGCTTCTGGAAAGACGTACCTGTCATAATGAAGAAGTTACTGTGGAAAACAAACAATAATTGGGCAATTAGCAAATTGTGTGAAATTGTGCATGACGAAAGGCTAGGTTTTCGTATGCTTCAACCGACCACTAAGTGGATGCAAATTGATGGGCACATTAAATGAACTTCACTCTCCGGTTACTTCAAATGAGATTAGAAGTTTGCCACCTATATATTAGAAGGATAACGATGATAATGATTATAAATAATAATTTTGAATGCCTCTTCAATATGTTAGATGTTTCGTCAGAAATTTGAAATTTTCATACCAAATTACACAGGTTTAATACTTGATGAATACTCGAGGTGAAGATTAAAAAAAAACATAAGTTAGCTAAGATATTGTACCTGTCATTGACAATTTGCGAAGACTGCGATGCGACAGATTTGTCACAAAGATAGTAAACCCTTCGAATCCATAAACTAGATATTTTTTTTCGAATTTACCGTTTTGAAGAAAAAAATCAATCATTCCGAATTTATTGCAGGTTTCTCATAAAAAACTAATTGGAACCGTGTGTGTGCGTGTGTATTTGTGTTCTCAACAAAGAGGTCGAGATCTCAGAGTTGACTAGACCGGAAATGAAAGGTCTGCCCGTCGCCCTGAGCGCAATTGAATGTTTTTGAGATCGAATGAGTTATACGAAGTTTTATGTCAAAATATCTGTCACAATTGCCCTAGCAAACAAAATATGCTCAGAGATTCAGATTTCACACAGTGATAGCTTTCAAACAAGCCATAGATTGTTAAATTCCGTTCATTTTTAACGGAGATATCGATATTTTTGTGTAACTGGCTTTTCGCCATATTCCAGTAGGAGGAATACAACAATACCATCGATGCGGCAATGGATGACGAGACGAACCACGAGCGAAGTGCCCCTCAATCCTCGCAGGAGGGAAATGGAAGCTCCCCTTCCCCTAGAAAAAGTGACAACGAGATCCAGCTAAAAAAATTATTTAAAAAATCGGCTCAATTGGCCTCGTGAAGCTTGTACTCAAATAGGCCTGAATAAAAATATCTTTTAAATAAAATAAATGGAAGGTCTCACGGTCCCATACATAGTTGCTGCATTTCATTTGGATCTGACTTCCGGTTCCGGAATCACCCTGTAATTCACCCTGTAATATGCTTAAAAAATATGAAAATAATGTCACTGACATTTCTCAGAGATGGCTAAATCGATTTTCACAAACTTAAATCGAAATGAAAGGTCTCACGGTTCTATATAAAGTTCCTGAATTTCATTTGGATCCAACTTCCGGTTCCGGAATTACAGGGTAATGCACCGAAAAAGTGAAAATTATGCATTAAAATGTGAAAATAATGTCACTCACTTTTCTCGGAGATGCTAAACCGATTTTCACAAACTTAGATTCAAATGAAAGGTCTCACGGTCCCATACAAAGTTCCTGAATTTCATTTGGATCTGACTTCCGGCTTTGGAATTACAGGGTGATATTCATAAAAAATGTGAAAATAATGTGACTCTCATTTCTCAGAGATGGCTAAATCGATTTTCACAATCTTAGATTCAAATGAAAGGTCTCACGGTCCCATACAAAGTTCCTGAATTTCATTTAGATCTGACTTCCGGTTCCGGAATTACAGGGTGATATGCATAAAAAATATGAAAATAATGTCACTGACATTTCTCAGAGATGGCTAAATCGATTTTCACAAACTTAAATCGAAATGAAAGGTCTCACGGTTCTATATAAAGTTCCTGAATTTCATTTGGATCCAACTTCCGGTTCCGGAATTACAGGGTAATGCACCAAAAAAGTGAAAATTATGCATTAAAATGTGAAAATAATGTCACTCACTTTTCTCGGAGATGCTAAACCGATTTTCACAAACTTAGATTCAAATGAAAGGTCTCACGGTCCCATACAAAGTTCCTGAATTTCATTTGGATCTGACTTCCGGTTTTGGAATTACAGGGTGATATTCATAAAAAATGTGAAAATAATGTGACTCACATTTCTCAGAGATGGCTAAATCGATTTTCACAATCTTAGATTCAAATGAAAGGTCTCACGGTCCCATACAAAGTTCCTGAATTTCATTTAGATCTGACTTCCGGTTCCGGAATTACAGGGTGATATGCATAAAAAATATGAAAATAATGTCACTGACATTTCTCAGAGATGGCTAAATCGATTTCCACAAACTTAAATCGAAATGAAAGGTCTCACGGTTCTATATAAAGTTCCTGAATTTCATTTGGATCCAACTTCCGGTTCCGGAATTACAGGGTAATGCACCAAATAAGTGAAAATAATGCATTAAAATGTGAAAATAATGTGACTCACATTTCTCAGAGATGGCTAAATCGATTTTCACAAACTTAAGTTGAAATGAAAGGTCTCTTGGTCCTATATAAAGTTCCTGAATTTCATTTGGATCCAACTTCCGGTTCCGGAATCATAAGGTAATATGCACCAAAAAAATGAAAATAATGTAACTCACTTTTCTCGAAGATGTTAAACCGATTTTCACAAACTTAGATTCTTCTGAAAGGTCTTATGATCCCATATAAAATTCCTGATTTTTTTTGGATACGACTTTCGGTTCCAGTTTTACAGGTTGATATGCACCAAAAATGTGAAAATAATGTCACTCACTTTTTTCGGATATGAAAGTTGTTAAGATGCCATAGGAATATCCCAATTTTTATTCGGATCAAACCCCTGGTTCCGGAAATAGGGTGCTCAGTATGAAAACGTCGATTTCAGGATTACTTTGTTCATAAACTACCTCTTTATATTGGCTAGTGATTATCTCTAGTTTGCAGACCATGAAACTCTGTAACCAAATAAACCATTGATAATCCCATAAATGATATGCTGCATTTTATCCAAATTCGACTACCGGTAATTTTTTTTCCAAAATTCAAATCGTCATAGAGGACCTTGAAAAAATTTGTAGTTCATGTTAGTGTATGGTTGAATGAACCGAGTGTCACTATGGCGGCATCCAGCTTTCGGTTCCGGAAGTACTGGTATTTATAATCGAATATGATAAAATGAAGCTCACTTCACTTTCTCACATATGATTGAATAGATTTTCACTAACCTAAAATCAAATGTAGTGTTTTAGTGTAGTAATTATTATGCTACAGAAATCTTCAAAACTATTTTTTTTTGTCGGTTGGTCCTGTCCGGGACCCCCTAAGACCGTTCGCCCGGGGCACTTGCCGGTAGAAGAAACAGGGTGATTAGTATAAAAATGTCTATTTCACATAAATTAATCAAGTTTATCGGGTTTGCAGATTTGGATAGTCGATAACTAAATAAACTTAATAATTATTATTAATTATTATTAATAAAATCGATTTGAAACATACCCACAAAATTAATTCGCACTGCGATTTCCCAAAGATGTCTACACTGATTTTCAAACATTTTGAATCGAATGTGAACTATACAGCTTCTCAGGTGAATTTAACTTATTTCAGCTACACCGATTTTCGAATTATGATTCCGGTATCGAATTGTTTCTCAAAGCTCAGTCGTTTTCTAAAAAAAGGCAAATCAAATTTCAAAAAAATTCAAATTAATGAACTTATGGTGGTTGGTGAATTTTATCCGATTCCGACTTCTGATCCTGCAATTACAGTGTGATACGTTTTTAAAATTCATACCAATATAGAAGATATTAATCCTAAAAATTTTCCAAGTAGGACTCCAAAACTATTGCAATTTATTATATTAATTTATGGCGATACGTCTTGGGTTATGCTGCTTCCTGAATACCGGCTTTGGAAGTACCGTAAATAATGACGAAAAACTCTACAGTGAACTTTACTTTAACATCTCTTGTAATGTTCAATTGATTCTCACACGAGGGGCTGGGGTCCACTAGGAGATTGATAGTACCTATTAGCTCTCTCCGGACAGTACCAGCCTAGATGCCGTGTGGAATCCGGCGGAAAAAAATGAACCAAGAATAGATCCACCGGGCTCCTGCTTCCATGTCGTAAAAGGCGACAATTGCAGGAGTTTCTTTTTCCTTTCAGTTATCAGATATTTTCAATCTTTCACTTCTAATTACTATATTTTACTAAATTATCTCTTCATTCAACCTATCAATTTCCGTAGGGCTTCGGAGAAATGTTATGTTAGGAATGTTTTCTTCTTCCATGTTATTGATTGTCTTTCAGGATTATAAATTGAATGATAAAAATCAACTAATGCGCAAATCCGTTGATATTACAAAGTTAATAACAGAGATAACATATATCGGTGTATTGAATACATAGTAAAAATATACTTGATATTAATATTTCAAACAATAAATTAATATTTTTCTCGGTAGCCGGCTGCCCAGATCAACCAATATAACTTATTATTAATTTTAATAAACAATTAGAATAATAAAGCAAAAATAATACAGAATCGAGACGCGCGTGAAATCTGTTGACCTGTGTTTGGTGATTTAAAATGATTTAATAACAACTGCTTTGTCTAAATCCAATTCACTCGTTTATTTTGTATCACGTAATTTCATTTATAAAAAATAGGTAAGTTTTTATTCGTTACGTGATTTTTCTTCAGTTTCCTCGAATAAGAGTTGTGAATCAAGACTTCCCGGGACTTCAATACAGGATATTGTTGAAACGTTCACTCGGGAAGTTAGTGAGTTTAGTGGTGCATACGAGCATCTTGAAACCGGAACATACTGAGTCGCGCGCGAATAATACCAATACTGAAATTTTTACTAACAAATATCCTTCTCATGTGACACTTGTGGAGTGCGCAGTAGTATATACGGCCTCTAGTAACAACAAGTGTTGGACTAACATCTCTTCCCATTCCTTAGACGATCTACGTTCGGGCCTGGCCGGCGCCGGTGCTGATCAATGAATTCTGGGATTACCAGAAGATGTACATTGAAGGATGATTTACCAGTCCCAGGTCGGATCAATTCAACCCTGTACAATTTTAGCTAATCCCGATCAGTAACGGAGTAGCAACCAGGGGTGGTCGCTCAAGCTCAAGCTCAAGCTCTTGTAATGTTCAATTGATTCTCACACGTATAGATTCAAAGTCGATACGACATTTCCGAAGTTTCGACATTACAGGGTAATGACTGATTAAAATCTCAAACTTTCGCTTTAAACTATGGTTATTAAAATACTGTCATAAGAACTAAAACACCGAAAAATATTCATGCAAAAAAGCACAAGCGGATTGATAAAAAAGGTATCACTCCCTGCTAGGTGTATTAGGCACGTTTTATACTTATCAGCCTGTAACTCAGGAACCGGAAGGCGCGTTCGGATAAAATTCGATAGAATACTCTGGGATCGGAGGACCTTTCATTTGAACATAAGCTTGTGAAGATTGAACCAAAGAGCGGTAAGTGGACAATTTTCAATTTCATCAGAATTTTTTGGTTCAAAACAGGTACAAATCGCCTAAAACTGACTGATAAATTCTTCTAATTTGCAGAACATGTTATGTTGTAGGTATATAAACTAAATTCGGTACTACTGGTCTCCCATTTCCTATTCCGAGAGCACCGAAAGTAGTAAAGAAAAACTCCAAAAATAGCACTCATTTCGATTTATCAACGATACTTGAATCGATTTTCACAATTCGTGAATTAAATTAAAGGCCACATTGTCTCAAAAGCTACTGAGAAGTTTCATCCAGTTCCGCAATTACGGTGCGATGTGTGACAAAACTTTCAAACCGTCATATAAAATGACGATACAGCACCGGTACGTGCCGGTACGAAAGAAGAAAACACAACACGTCAAACTTGGTCCCATTATGAATCCCATTACAATTTTATCGAGTTACGACTTTCGGTACCGGAATTACAGGATGAAGAGCGTATGAAGAATTTTATATCGTCACTTGAAGCGGTGAAGAATAAAACGTAAAAAAATTACTTAACTGAGATCGAAACTGTTCCAATCATTAGTCATAGTTAGTAGACGGCCTATGAAATTGACTCGGGTTATTCTGGTTCACGATTTCCGATTCCGGAAGTACCGAAAATAGTGGTCAAATTTGCCAAAATGAAACTCATTCTATTTTCACAGAGATGGTTTAACCGATTTTCACGAATTTAGGTTCAAGTAGAAGATCTTACTGTCCCATATAACATTCCTGAATTCTATTTTCATCCTACTTCCGGTTCCTGATGCGGTGAAGCAAAGGAGCGAAAATCTGTTCCAATGTGTAGGTTATATTGGAAATAGTGGTCATAAACTGTGAAACGGATCTCTCTCACTCTTCTTCAAGATGATCAAACCTAATTTCACAAACTTACAGATTCAAAGGATAAGCTTTACTGTTTCAGACGGAACTCCGGAATTCCTACTTCCTAGATTTTCTAGATATGGCTAGATTAAGTTCGAGCAAACTTTTTTTGAATTCTACAGTAATATTTATGATGGTATGAGTAATATGAAAAAGTCATCATTAGACCACTAGACTTGAAACTTCCAAATTTGTATTTTCATTAGATTAAGATATACTGACCTCGTCTTGTTGACACTAAAAATACGTTCGAACCTACGGCCGTCAACTCGAAATAAATCATGAATTCAAAATATTATAAAATATGTAAAAATTAGGTTATCTTAAAATTCGTAATTTCAGGTTACCTTACAGTTCCGATAAAAACTCTCATCTCCTCATTCTACGACACGAAAAAACAGGCATCAAAAATTCAATCCAAAATGTGTCCTCGAGTGCAAGCATATTGACACATTCCATCGTTTCACTGTCAAACCATAAACAGCTTGATGCATTATAAATCGCAACCAATTAATAATATGCTTTAGCCTCAATTCAATCACCCTAGCGGCTTTCTTGCAGCGTGAATATACGGCCGACCTAGCACTGCCATTCATGACCGGTCAGCATCCTTTCAAAGGAGACGACCGGCCGACAATTAAAGTGTTCGGATTTTCTTCGCCTACCTGTGCTGCGCTACGACGACGTCTTCATCGCACAATGAAGAGATAGATCTAAAATCCGTGAAAACTACCCATTTGGTGATTCGTTTCCTACTCGGGTCGGGTCGGGCTGTAGACGGTAAATAAACGGCAGTACAAATGATGAGCCGGTCGGAAAATTAATTGCAGCCAATAAGTCACCTCCCACGTCAATGACGACGATTCATCCATTCACCGGCAGTCCGCATAGATTGAGCTGCTTATTAGGAAGCTTATCGCGTTCACGTATTCGACATTTGTTCAGCCGTTTTTTTTCGCCCTGGAGCTGGAGTAATCCATTTTTCATGATGATGCTGTCACATCGATTGTTGGCTTCTTCTGAAAAACGGTTGATAGCAAAACTGGAATGCGCTTGCAGTTCAACTACATTGAAATGGTGCTTGATTATTTCCCCCGTTTAGGTGGCATACATTCGACTCAATTCAGCAGAATCAATGTGCCCATAATGTATTACTTAGTACCGTGAAGTTGCACCAGCAGAATTCTCCGGAGCCAATCCGTGTCGATCTCGTTTTACCACCCATCGCCTGGGTAAAACTCCGCTCTGTGTGATGCTTTTGATGCTCACCATTTATGGTCGATTTTTATGATTGAATGCAAGCTCTGAACATCCCTCATAATCATAAACCTGTTGATGATCCGACGCTTACACCAAGTTCAAGTTTAAGCATGTTATTAAAATTGGATTGTTTGTTTTGCCCGAGCATTTTATTTTCCACCACATCCGAACCGGGCGGAGAACTTTATTAGCTGTAATTCATTTTTTCTTACTTTGATTTGGCAGGCAGTTTCATCCAACGGAACGAAGGGTGATAAAAGTTTTGCAATGTTTGACTGCAGTCAGGATTATTTCCGTGGGGTTTATTCAAATCTGCTGGAAGCTCGTGTCAAACTTGATTTTGAAGTGCCCGAGCAATCCGCGACCGATCGTTTTAAACGGAATCCAATCATGTTCAGGTGCGACCCGTAAAAGGAGGGCTTTTACCTGTGCATTTTATTGACAGCTCATGTATAAAAAGGTGTACTTTATTGTTCACTCGTCGCAATCTCATCGCCGTCGTCTCGTGCGGGGTTGGCTGAAACATTGTCGCTCGGATGAGTGTTTGCAGTAATGACCGGATGGAATGTGCTCTCTTCGGTCTTCCAGCTCCAGTTGACAATTGCACGAAATGCGTTGCTCGCAACGTCTTATTAGCATAATTATTTGCTTCCAATTGCGCAGTCGGTAATTGCGCTGTTAATTACATTCAACCGTTGCGACTGCGGTGTTGCAGTCGTCAACAGGACGCATTGGAGTGCACACTTTGCCGGCTCCACAAAGAGACAACCGCTTTGAAACCGTTCATCGGTAGCTATTACAATTTTCTTTGAATAGCAATTACAGATTTTTTAAATAATCTGACCTTTCTCATGTACAAAGATTATGCATTCACCACGAATTCTCAACCAAGCCACCGAGCAACGGAAATTTTATCAGATTTTTTTTAAATTTTCAATGATTTTCGAAGTATTGTGCTCTCTCCGACAAATATTCTGGAATGACGTAGTTCGTAAAAAAGCCATTCTAATCTGAAACATAGTGTCGGATCTACAAAAATTCTACTAAATATTTCACCATTACAAGAAAAAAATCATATCTGGATAAGTTGTACTACACTGGTCTTAAGAGACTGATAAAAGTTAAATTTGCATATTATTCACTATACATATTATTCAGAGTAATATGCACAGTTATAAATAGACATATTTTTTATATTCAATAATATAATATAATTTAAGGCAACTGCTTAAGCTCTAAGATGCCAAGGGTATTTTCTAATCTCAATTAACTACCAACTTAAAACTAGAATAGTATCATTAGACTATGCCATCTCGAGTTCACGAAAATACAGCTTTCAGCTGGCGATCGGCAGTGGTCGATGAATTGAATATTGCATGAGTTTTCCAGATGGCGTTGGTAAGTATCTATGCTGGCCGTGTGGGTCCGCGGGAAATACCCCCAGGCTACGAAGGCCCGGCGGGTGGCCCGCATGGTGGTCATCGACTGGAGCGGTCTTCCGTGGGCGATGATGGTGATATTGGAAGAGAATGAAAAAAAGTAAATATTGTGGAAAGCGAGGTAAAAAGGGGGTATGGGAACAAAATGTCTGAAAACTTCAGAGATCTAATTAGTTGCCATCGAGATGGTGAGAAGGCGGAGAAAGGGGGAACGAAAAAGTTAGTGACAAAAAACGATCTTGTTAGTTCCAATGAAGATGGTGGACAGGGACGGGGATCGTACCTCAAACATCATTTTCCGACATCTACTCATCAAACCCGTTCCGAAAATACCCATATTGTAATGGTTTTAAAGGAATATCAATAAACCGGAAGTCGCCATCTTGGAAATTTATACAGCTTAGAACATCCTTTTCCTGTAAAATACTCATAACTTCCGTTCCATAACTATTCAATATATTATACATATCTAATAATACATATACAAAAGGAAACTTTTTTTACGTTGAAAATTCCAAATAATGTAAACATTTTTTACGTCATAATTCGATTTACGTAGTCCCGATTATTACGTAAATGGAGGTTTGGGTGCATAGCGGTACCGGAAGGAAGTTTCAAAATATAATTCAAATTGATTTATCAAAGATGACTAACCCGATATTATTTATCGAATTTTTTTTCCCACTAGCATGGGTTAATCGATGTTACTAGTCAGTGAATCGAAAACCAAGAACAACTGAAGAAATAATCATCTATTTTGCGAAACGTGTTGGTTCATGAGAGCAATTGTAACTCCCTATTCAAGAATACCAGAATACTGCGTACAAGCGCGATGTACAGAAAAAGTCTATTTAACGCGCATCGCAACTACTCCGCTTTGAAGGTCATATTAGTTGATGGCATATATACTAACCTATGCAGTTCCTGGTTTCCGGTTCCAGAGCACTCGTGCTCAAGTCAGTCCATTATCGGGTAATCTTTATATTCGCTGGTGTATAATAATGGACCCTGGTTTCGTTAACAGTTTCCAACTGAAACCAGTAATAACGTTCAAGACCTAATTATAACTATCAGGTGTACAACTTTGCTTCCGCCGTTTTCCGATAGCTGCCTGTATTCACGCTCGAAAATGTCTGTTTATGTGCCCAATTCTCGCCATTTGCGGGAAGTTTTACTTTTCTGTTACAATTCGAAAAAAAATGCAACTGAAGCGCATCGAATGCTTTCAGAAACTTACGGTGATGCTGCTCTGAGTAAAAGAACGTGTCGGGAGTGGTTTCAACGTTTTCAAAATGGTGATTTCGATGTCGAAGACAAACATGATGGTGCAAGAGAAAAAACCTTCAAAGATGAATAACAATTTACTACGAGCTCTTAAAACCGGGTGAAACCATCACAGGAGATCGCAACCGAACGCAACTGATGCGCCTTAGTCGCGCGCTAAAAGAAAAGCGGCCACAGTATCAAGAGCGACATGGCAAAGTCATCCTCCAACACGACAATGCTCGGCCTCACGTCGCAAAAGTGGTCGAAAAGTACCTGGAAACGTTGAAATGGGAAGTCTTGCCTCACCCGCCGTATTCCCCAGATGTCGCCCCTTCTGACTTCCACCTATTCCGTTCGACGGCACACGGCCTGGCAGATCAACATTTTCAATCCTTCGAAGAGTTGGAAAAATGGATTGCTTCATGGATAGTGTCAAAAAAAGACTCCTTTTTCGAGCCGGGATCCGAAAATTTCCGGAAAGATGGGAGAAAAATGTCGCTAGCGACGGACACTTTTTCGCAATAAAGCTTTAAATTTTGGAAAAAAAAACGGCGGAAGCAAAGTTGTACACCTAATAATTATGCGAAAATTAGTCCGATCAACCGAATAATGCGCCATTTTAATCAACTTGATCTCACTATGTACAAAAATCAAATTCAATGGCAGCTTTGTCAAAGAAATAATGCTTAGTATAAAAGAAAAATCTTGTAAATTATGTATATGTGGTGTACATTTGCTTGACGAGTTAAATAAATAAATATAATCAATTATCCCCATTAACGTACAGCAGCTATGCATCTATATCTGTTCCTGTGGGAAGATAAAGGTATTGCAGCGTTGGTGAACCTTCGAAAATGTAACTTCTGCATCGGAAAACCTGAACACGGTATTTGTTACTTTCAAAACAACTGACATGACTGATCCTCGTGGAATATCTCGTGCGTGCACGCTTGCAAGTGTTGTTATCTACGCAACTGTTATATTTAAGCTCAACACTCACCATATTGGTGTTGCCATTGTTGGAAACATGTATATTGGTAGGTGAAAAGTAAATTCAAAACACACATTCGGTTGCGCTTTGGAATAGGTAAACCTGTAGGTACAAAATAAAGCCGGATTGTCCTCAACCGTAAAGCAAGTATCTTAAACAATCAAATTCTCCTTGTATTTTCCCAGCATAAGATAATCGAAAAAATAAAGCCCGTACCGTAGGAAGCAGCATTGAAGTGCCGTAATATTTCATCGTTCAAGCTTGATAATTCACAGTTTCTCAGCAGCTGATTAAGATGTCTGGTTCGAAACTCAATGAATCAAACTTTCCTAAAACAGTATAATTGACTGAAGTGCAACGACGTGAGTTATGAGTTTGTTTACAATGTTTTCCACCCATCTTTCTGCTGCTCTCGAACCGCACTGAGCCTGACAATGCTGGCAAGTACAGCCTGTACGTCTGTGAACAGGTAGTGATTTGTTCCTAGGAATTTGTTTTTACAGGCGCCTTGCAACGATTACGGCCGCACTCAACACTCAAACAGTGAAACGCGCAGATGCCAAGTAACCGTGGCCTTTGCCAGGGGAGGATGTGGTAAAACGTATCATGGTCATCCCGAGACCAGTAGTTAACGAGCACCCACTGAGTTCTTGTACTTCTTGAATGTTTATCTCAACCAAACGAACCGAAGGAAATTCGAAAAGTGCATCTCAAACTCGTATTTCACTTCAACCGAACGAACAGTGATTATAAGAATTAGCAGCGATCTCTTATCTTACTCAGGAGAACTGTAACTGCAGCGAGGCGAGATAAAGCTAAGAATATCAGTCAGGTGCTCATATTGTTTCTGCTTCCTCGGATCCTGTCTCGGATTAAAGTCTGCTGCAACCGAAGTCGATTGCATGATTAATGCAATTTCGAATATCGCACTCCATGGCCATCGTCAGTGGCACGTTGGCCACGATGCCGATGCCAGGTAGCAGTTGTTTGAACGTTGCTTGCGGAAAAGTGTACTCCTTCTGAGCACACCAGCGGTGTGGTGGTGGTTGCGGCACTACTGGGCGAATTAAGCGAAATGAGATTTATTGCTTCCTTCTTAAATTATTGAAACACACCGGTCAATCTGATAAAAGCGATGATTGAGGGGCTGGTGTACTTCGGCAGTTGAACGTCTGCGAGAGGTGAATCGAACGCTTGTAAAACCATGCAATCTCGGTCTGCAGAAAGGATTGTTGGTTGAATTGACTAGGTAATTGGAGCACTTTCACACTTCGGGCAGCCAAAAAAAAATGTACGCACATCTTCCCTTAACCCATCACCATCGTCCAAAAAGGCTTTTTATTCTATTTCGTTACAAAGATCACTCGTTTCTGACGCACTTCACATTTCGCTCCCAGTCGCACGTCGTCATCTGCTCGTCGAAAGCCGTTCCCTGTGGGCAACTGATGACCTGGGACCGATTCAAGGAACTACACTGGATGTACTGGTTGCAATTCACTGGATGCCGGATCTTGGCCCCGTCTCTGTGACCGCGACAACGTTTCTGTATGTAGTCCTCGTAATCGGGAATCACAACGCTCGGAACCTCCGGTATCATAGGTGGTAACTGTGGTAAGAATTGACACGAAGCTATATCACTGCGTTCACAGTAGCGACGGTTTGTGTCGAAGAGTGTTCCGGCTGGGCACTCAAATGCGATCACTCCCGTAGGTGAGCATTGATAGAATCTGCTGCACTCGTTTGGATTCGGTAGCAAGGTAGCTATCGGATGGTTGATACAAGCCGTGTTGGTGTGCTCAATGACCGATGGCAGAGCAGTGATTGGAGTAAATTCCGTATCAAGTGGCAACTTGCCAAGCTTACAGCGCACTGTAAACGTTGGATCGCAGGCCTGGATTACTGTGTTAAACAGGGTGTTTTCCGGACAGGTGAATCGTACGGCTCGTCCTGGGCGACACATGAAAAATTCGGCGCAACTCTCTGGATTGGGAAGTAGTGCTCCGGGTTGGTAGTTGCGGCATATCTTTAGAAGAATAAAAACGTTAACTAATTAAAACCCTGCTGTTACCGTGCAGTTTCATTTACCAATGAGTTACCGTGGGCTACGGCAATAGCAGCCACTAGTACAATAAACGATTTCATTATGAGACGAATGCTCTTGGATGTCACTACCGTATAGGGAACTCTTCGATGCGGCAATATTTATATATGTTATCCTTATCAGTACACCAGTGAGATTCGGTGAAAATCACCGATTCGTAACATTGCTCGATAAAAATCAAATTAACACAGATTGTTCGGCACAAATCACTAGAGTTGACAGAAACCGGTTGTAAAAATCAACTTCTATGTCAATAAGTCAGTTGGCACAATGCAATTGCAGGGCTAGAAAATTATCAGTTACCCTTCAATATTTTCGTAACTTTGATAGAGATATAGAGTCCGGACAGTCTGAAATTAAACCTTGCGACTGCGAATAAACATATTTGGGAAAAGATGTTATCAAGATAGTCCCGGGTTGACGGTTAAATGCTTAGGGCGCTGGTCTTACAAACCAGTTGTCGTATGTACGAGTCCCGATCTGGAAGGATTTTTTTGTTTCAATTATAGTGGTTTGAACCTTAAGGTCTTTCGTCACTTCGGGCCAGAAAAACTTTCTGACCCTGTGGGCGGCGGGGGTTGGGAATCGAACCCAGGTGGGCTGCGTGAAAGGCATCGACTTACCCAACACGCTATACCCGTCCCCGACCAGGAAGGATTTTTAGTGCCTCTCGGTTTACTTTAAACGAGATTCTAGTACTCTATTGAATCTGAATCCGAATAAACCGCATCCTTAACGTAATGGCAGCTAGTTAACTCTAATCATTAAAATGCATGGTAATGATTCAAAAGTAAGACAGTTGGGTGGCTTATAAACTGAAACCGAGAAACATTAAAACGCGATTTTTCACTTGCGAGCAGCTGACTCAAAGGTAACAAAGAAAGAGATTTTTACATCGAATTGATACTGGGGATAAAAAATGGATATTCTATGATAACACCAAGAAAAAAAATACTACGCCCGGTCAATTGTTGTCATCGACCTCAACATCAACACCAAAGCCGAATATTTATAGTTCGAAGGTCATGTTGTGCATCTGGTGGAACCAAGAAGGTGTACACCCTTGCGGTACTATAACGGGTGATCGGTATAGGGTGCAATTGAATACAACAAAGACTTGATAAAACTATTATCCTGCAAGGCAACGGTCGGTCTCATTTCGCAGAAGTCGTGAAAAAATATTTGGAAACGCTCTTCTGATTACTGGTTGTTTCAGCGGGTGAAGTACAATCTGGCATGTCATCGGTTTACTTCTTTCGCCGAAATCGAAAATTGGTTTCAAACTTGGATCGCCTCAAAAACGAGATTTTTTTCGAGATGAAATTCGAAAATTACCTGAGATGTGAGAAAAGTATTAATTTTTACTACCGATACTATGCCCCTATCGTTTCAGTTTAATGAAAAAGAGTTATTTTTCATATTTTTTTGCACATAATTCTAACTTGTTTATCACCAAAAGGCGCAGAAAGTTGCAGATGAGACCACTTGCATATAAAACTACTTAAAAAGAGTTTTCATATCATGGTTGAATTACTCGTTTGCAGAATAAATATGTTCTTTTCAAGTATCTTTGTCCATGACATTAGCAATGATAAGGTTCGGACGATGCTAAAATTCTTTTAGTTGGTGAAGACCATCGTTAGCTAGCATAAAATAAGACAAAGTAACTAAAATGTATTTCTAGACTTCGATGCGCAAGAAATTCATTGTGACAGTTACTACGGTAACAAATCTCAACATCAGCTCACGTTGCTAAACTTACGGCCACGTTGCTAAACTTACGGCCACCACTCTTCCGTGGTGCATGTGCTACTGTTCCGATGCATCAATTGGCACGAAGTACAAAAGATGGCGGGTTCAAACTACATCTACCGGCATTGAAATGCAAGGCGTTGTTGATCAACCATCATCCACAAGAGATTAATATCCCTCCATATTATTCTTCCATTCTTCACCAAGCAACTTCCTCCCGCGCATTTTCCGTCGCTGACCTTCCCTGCCTTAAACCAAAACTACAAAGTTACCCCCACCTCCCTTTCCAAATCCGTCAATACCCATCCACCAATCCAATTCACAGTTTTTACGTTATGCGTACAGACAGACCAAGGGTCGAAACAATATTTCCTGGATACAACTGGCCTCGGATATGGAAAAACCTTAATGCCCGAGAGCTTCTATCAACTCAGCGTAGTGCACTGTACATGTGGGTCAACCAAAAAATTCCACACAGACGACTAATGAACGTCATGCGACGAACCGACGGTGAGCAAAAACGTATTAAAAAATATTGAATAAATAAGAAACTTTCTTTGGGTATGAGCTAACACAACCTTTGTAAACAGTTATGTCAAGATAATAGGAATTTTTCGTTGATTTTACATCGTCGCACTAAATGATTAAACACACATTATCCTAGAGATCAGGAACCGGAAGTTGGATCCGGATGAAATTAAACAGCAACCTATGATACTATAGGAACTTTTATTTGAGCCTAAGTTTGTGGAAATCGATCAAATCATCTCTGAGAAAATTGAGTAAGTCTCGTGAGTTTTTGACCACTATTTCCGGTACTTCTGGAACCGGGAACTTGGAACCGGTATAGCCGAAGTCGGTTCGTTCAATAAGTTACTAATATAGCCTACAAATTGAATCAGTTTTGAGCCAAATTTAGAACAATTTTACCCTCTTTTGCATCGTCGCTCTAAATGACGGTCTCCAATTCTAAACCCCCTGTTACCCTATGAAAGTATGATGAAATTCAATAGCAACCTATGGGACTATGAGATTTTTTATTTTATGAGTGACATTATTTGACACATACTCACATACATACATACATACACACAGGCATCCCAAGTAGCAAATGTAACTTATTGAACTTTCAAGATGCTTTACAATTGATTTAGAAATGTTATTTATGTTAAATGTGTTTGGAAATATATACTAAAATTGGTTGTGCAACTTATCAATGTTAAGTTTCACAATACTACCTAAAAAATCACTGTAGAACAACTTCAAGTGCATCTAAAACAATTGTGCAGTAAATCACCAACTTTGTTAATGTTTCACTAGAAGCTCTACAAAAAATTTCACATTGTCATGTAAAACGGAAGTAACTATAACAATTGTGCAACTTATCAAAAACTTTCCAAACGGCTGTCATAATTGTATCGACACAATATACGTTGAAATTGCTATAAATCTCTTTTGGCAAAACTTGCAGACATGAGATTATTATCATAAAAGTTGCAGGAATACAGCGTTATATAGGCAATAAAAACAAAAATCAATCAGATAATTTGTATTCGGTTTTCATTTCGCGAAAAAAAGCAAACCTGACATCACTTTTTAAAGATATTGAACGAAAGGTTAATTTCATCATAGTTACACCCATAGTTATATATTACCGCTTGTGCAATTTGTTTTTGCCACTCCAGCACACGGACTTGCCAAAATAATACCTACAGTGCGTATCACAAAAGTCGGGCCCTCTAAGATAAACGACTACACCGTATTTTTGTTTAACTCAACTAGAAGATTTAAACTGATAAAAAATTAAAACGTAGAGATTTTCTTTCCGAAATATTAACATGTTCATGTTTCCTGTTATTTAGATAATATATGTCATTACGTTGGGTCAACCATTTTCTATTCAACTCACTGTTACCATCGATGCCTTATTGGAAAACATTCAAGAAAAATTAATTTCGAGATTTTTCAGGTATAATTACACATTAGAAGCAAATTCTGTACCCCTAAGGGATGCTGAAAAATCTGCTGAGCATCACATTTAGTGGAAGCAGAAGTAAATTCTGAACCTCTACGAGGTCCCGAACAGTCTGCTGTTAATAAAACCTCCAACCCCCGAGAGGATTTAGAGATCTTACAAAAGCGACACCATTCTGCACTCCCGGAAGAATGCAGAACGATTCGCAGTATGTACGAGCAGCAGTAAATTCGGTACCCTCTAAAGGATGCCAAACAATCTGCTAAACCCTATTTAAGGTGAATACAGAAGGGATTCATTCACTCCAGGAAGAACGATGAACCCTTCTGACTATAGCTCCTTACCACATTGGGTGAGAAACGAGAGAATATCCTTCAATTTTAGCTCCGCATACACAGACTCAACCATGTATGGAGAACGAAAAACCCGGATATGTAGCTGCGTCAATGCGGGACAGTTACATATCAGATGATATGAAGTACCATAATCGCATTCACACAAATCAAACGAATAATACTCAGCACGTTGAATAGTAGCCATGTGATAATTGAGTTTGCAATATCCAGTCAGAGCTCTGACCAGAATACTGCAATGATGCTTGGAGAAATGCAGTAGACACTTTGACATTTTCAGATTTAAATCTGGTAGAAATGCTTTTGTCTGAGCGCAAGTTTGCAAGCTACGCCAGTAGCTGGCATGTTTGGTTGCAGCCCAACAACGAATCTTGTGCTTTATCCAACTAGTTGAAAGTGGTAAAGCTGGTTCAGGACCAACGAAATCATTCGTTGCACCAGCTCTAGCCAACTCATCAGCTCATTCATTTCCAGTAATACCAGAATGGCCGGGTACCCATAAGAAGTAAACAGCATTTGAAATGCTAAGGTCTTCAATTTGAGTTCGACATGCGATCACTAGATTCGACCGTCATTAGAACTGCTTTGTGCTTTTAAGGCTGCCTGACTGTCGGAACAAAAATAAATTCGTTTACCACAGATCCTCTGCTGAAGTGCCGATTGTACTCCACACAGAATTGCATAGGTTTCTGCTTCGAACACAGTACAGTATTTACCAAGTTAGTGAGACTGCTCTAGCCTAATTTCACGACAGTAGACACCAGTACCAGCACGACCATTCAACAGAGAACCGTCCGTATAACAAACTATGTGTTCATCAAATTGTCGTTCCAGACAACCAGACAACCATTCCTCACGAAGAGGATAGCTCACATTGAATGTTTTGAAAGGAAAACTGCACGTGAGAGTTAGGTCACTAGGAGCGAGTAAATACTCATCCCACGTAACCATTTGAGACCACAAGCGAGTGTGGCTGGTAGCATAATCTAATGGGTTACTGTTTCAAAGCCCTGTAACCTTAAGACGGTATGCACAAGATAATGCTTCTTGTTTTAGGAACACATGTAGTGGTTTAATGCACAGTAGCGCCTCTAGAGCAGCAGTAGGAGTTGTCGTGAATGCTCCTGTCATCGCCATTAGGACCATCCTTTGGAGATGATTTAGCTTTGACTGAACTGTCGCGACTTCTCCTTTCTGCCACCATACAAGACATCCATATGCTAAAATTGGTCTAACAATAGTTGTGTAGATCCAATGAATATATCTGGGTTTGAGTCCCCATGATTTTCCAAAAGCTCGTCTGCATTGGCCGAAAGCCATGCAAGCTCTTTTAATTCTGAAGTCAATGTGAGCAGACCAATTCAGTTTTGAATCAAGGTTAACCCCGGCGTATTTAACTTGATCAACCACAGTGACCTCTGAACCGAAGAACTGTAACGGACGAGCTCCTGTGATTATCCTACGATGAGTGAGAGCACCATTGATGTTTTGCCCGGATTTACAGATAATCAAACCTGACAACACCATTGTTCAACAGATCGCAGGGCTTGCTGCATTAAATCAAAGAGAGTGTTAATGCTTATACCGGTCATCAATATATGATAATCGTCGGCAAAACCATAAGTCGGAAATCCAAGGTTATTTAGTTTCCTTAACAAACCATCAGCGACTAGGTTCCATAAAAGTGGGGATAGTACACCACCTTGAGGACACCCACAGACACTCAGCTTTCTAATCTCTGCTTGCCGAAGCGATGAACAAAGAAGTCGATTGCTAAGCATTGCGTGTATCCAATTTGTGATACTTGAAGGTATGCCATGACCACGGGCTGCTTCCAGAATTGAATTGAAAAACACGTTATCAAAGGCACCTTCAATATCTAGGAAAACTCCCAAGCAAGATTGCTTTTGTAAGAAAGCTTTTTCAATGTTGTACACAACATCATGTAACAAGGTTGTAGTGGACTTTCCACGCTGGTAAGCATGTTGCATTCCATGTAGCGGATGCACGCCTAGACTAACATTCCTGATATAGTGATCGACTATGCGTTCCACTGTTTTAAGAAGAAATGAGCTAAGACTGATAGGCCTGAAACTCTTCGCTTCCTCATAAGTGTCGCGACCGCCTTTGGGAATAAATTTGACAATTATTTCCTGCCAGGCTCTTGGAATATATCCAGTCGCAAGACTAAAAGTAAGTATTTTCTTCAAAACATGTTTGAAATGTTCATACCCTTTCTGCAGTAACACTGGGAAAACTCCATCCTTTCCAGGAGACTTGTACGGAGCAAAACTCTCAACTGCCCATTTGACAGATTCAATTGTCACAACGCTTCGAGCTAGGGCCCAAGAATCGTAACTACCTGAAAAAGTCCATCTTCCCGAGTCCATCTTCTCATTAAAAATGATAGACTGTTATTTTCACATAAATTTGTGTACAATCATCAAAACACGTTTCAAAGGCGCTTGAAAACTTCGGGCGTACGAAAACATGTTTCACCATAAAAATGCAGTTCGTTGTCGATTTTTCATTTACAAAAACACAAAAGATTAATTCTACAATATGTAGCATTATCATTTTTCATGTGCAGATTATTTCACAAGATTTTATTACAGCCTTTTTGATGGGATCGCATGAGTTTTTGTATCAGTTTCACAATCGTTGTGAATAAATATTCGTAATAACGGATGAACTTGAAAGTATGTTGCACAACACAGATAAATTGCGCTTTTTCCATAACACAACAGTTACTAGAATAGTGATATAAACTAACTTGATAAATTGCACAATCAGTAGAAATATATAGGACAGCAACTTAACATGCTACTTGGGATTGCTCATGAACTGTGTCGAATGATATAGACTAGTCAATTTTTCAAGTGATTGCATAAACTTTCTATATGACATATTTTTCACCTGAAAAATATAGATTCAAATGTGGCTACCCTACACGCTATACGAAATTGTACAAAGCAGGCTGCGAACGTGCCATCGCCGTTTCGCCATCGCTTGTGAAAAAATACTCATTAAATTGAAAATTTTCACTAACCGCACTGTAATACCAGAACCGGAAGTCGGATCTGGATGAACTTTTCGATGACTTTTTAAAGAATTTTAAAATCTTTTATTTGCCTCTTAATTTTTTGAAAATCGGTTGAGAAATTTTGCGCATTTTTCGATAATTTGCACATATTTCCTTGTAATTCCTGAACCGGAAGTCGGATAAAAATTAAATTCAGGAAGATTGTATGAGGCTATAAGACCTTTCATTTGAATCTACGTTTGTGAAAACTGGTTCAGCCATCTCTGAGAAAACTAAGTGATTTTATTTATCACATACACGCATTCATACAGAGACATTTTGTAATCTCAACGAACTGATTCGAAAGGTACATGACACTGCGCTCCGGACCTCGGTTGCAAAGTCGGTTTTCACAGCGATTGCATAACCTTTCTATATGAAGGTGAAAAGCATAAGTGAATATATTGTCTATACTCTGTATGAATTGAACATTTAATATTGCAAAATTCGAATTATTGATAGCTAAGTTTTGACCTATTCATGCTCATTCTTGTTGAATCAATTTTTTAACGTAGCAACGTAACAACGTTTTCAAATTCTAGTTTTAGTAGTCTATCTTATAAATTTCATAAGAATTTAATGATTAATTATTCATATCATATTTACAATCTACGTTGGCTTGGCCCTGGTAGGATTTATCAATTTCTTGGTAAATAGTCTACATGTTTATAAACATGACCCTTTTTCAGATTTTTTGCCTTTCTAATATAGAAAGGTTATGAAATCTTAGATTCAAATGACAGGTCTTATGGTCCCATACAAAATTCCTGAATATTATTTTGATCAGACTTCCGGTTCCGGAATTATGGGATAAAATGTGCAAAAAATTGTGAAATAAGTGCCCGAACTTTTTTCGGAGATGGCTGAGCCAATTTTTACAAATTTAAATTAAAATGAAAGGTCTTGTGGTCCCATACACAATTCCTGAATACTATTTGGATCCGACTTCCGGTTCCGGAGTTATGGGGTAAAGTGTGTTAAAAATTTTATACCATCACTGCAAAGGGGGTAAAAATCGTAAAAAGTTTTCTAAATCGACCTTAAAATCTTCTCCAATTGATGCTTTTATCAGTAGACGGTCAAACAAACCGATGTCGGTTATTCTTTTAAGAATCGAAGAAAATTATTTTGAAGAATACCACAGTATTATATAGGTATGATACTATGATTGATATGAGAAAAGCATCATTACACCACTAAGTGGATTAGAACAGTTTTTTTTATTGAAGCAACCCACTATTTGTGACTTACTGCCCACCTGTTGGCCATTTTAAGTTTACTGCCCTCTAAAATAGATTAGCGCCCACTGGTGGACTGTAGAGATTCACAGTTTAGGATGCAATGCTGTAAACGGTGGTTATCAATTAGTTATTCAGTAAACTATTCTATTCAGAATTCCTAAATACAGGAAAGATTCATTTTTCAAAACATACTGAAAAGTAGATCGTATGGCTGACATTTTATTTCATTTTGATGATTAAGTTGGTTGTTACACTGCCACAATGCTGTTAAATTTTCAGCGCAATATATATGAAGAACTTTCACAATAAAACTATGATTAATTAATTCCATTTCATATTGTTTTATACTCCACACAACTCGTAATATTATTACTGAGTCAAACTTCGACTCCCTGCATCCCCCCTGAAAAAAAAACTCCTCCGTTGCTTGTCTGCAATGGAGCACCTCGTTGCGCTACTACATGTTACAACATTCACTCCTCCCTCGCACCTTAAAATCGAAAATTCCGTATTCATAATGGGGTAGCATTATTTAAATGGATAAATAATCATGTATTTATCGCGCAAGTAGTAAACTTCCTTTCACAAGCGTTCCGGGCGGAATATTGCTTCATCTGCGATAAGAACCATCACAGTGGGAAGCGACCGTCGTCGTCGTCATCATCATCATCGTCGTCGTCGTCGTCGCCGTCGTCTATTTAGCCTTCACTTCGCGGTACTCCTTTCACCTGGGAGGGTCACCGGACCGATTCCGGCCATCACCGAACAAACCGTGGAAGAATGCGGGTCGATGTGTTGTATGGCTGGCTGCTGCCTTACGTGGAAACCCCTTGCCACTTTCCAGAGGGCGAAACGTGATTTATGCTGAAATTACATCTAAATTTTTTACTGTTCGTGGCAATCATTCATAAATTATTAATGCTATGCGATCCACTTTCTTGCTTCTGCTTGCCGACGACGATGAAGATGAAATCTTCCACCAAAAAATATGAGTAGCAGATTAAAATGTTCAGCTCATCACTCAGCCGTGGGACATGCTTTCCATTCACGGTTCAAATCTATCGGAAAAGAAGCAAACGGGAGAAAAATACATGACTAAAATTTCACGGTTGACCTTTTCGGGTTCCATTGAAACGGTTTTCGTCGCTTTGTTGTTTGCCACTTGGACAACATAAACTACTCGAATGTGACAAAGTGTTTTGTTGACAGTTATAAATATGTTTTTAAACACTCGCTAATATCCTTCACCGTCCGACGGCCAGAGTGACAACTTTTACCTGTTGATAGATAGCGTTTCGGGATGAATCATGTCCAAGGCAGCACCTGAGCAATTATTTTCTACAAACTACTGCTGCCGCCGGACTGTGATCCCAAACGCACCTAAGGGTGTTTTCAGGTAGAAAAAAGGAATACCCTCTTTTCAATTCAAGACGTGTCAGATACCACCACCACCACCAACAGGTAGTCAAAAGATCAAAAGTTCTCTCGTCCCAAGATTAACTGGGATCATCATCAGCGCAGTGTTTCTTGATCGAACTCCGGACAGCGATAAGAACTGCCAGCTAAGTCAATTATGTCTTTGTTGAATCCTTTTTGTTTCATTTTTGTTGTTGTTGTTGTTTTCAAGCATCGACAGGAAACAAAAAACTATCAAATTAGATAAACTGATAGTTTCGGAAATAGGATGATTGGTTGGTTGGTTGGTTGATCTAGTTGGAATGAGCTACGGGCGCTGGGTTCAGTTTTCACCTGTTCTAGTGATTTTAATCGATTCGATTACAACGTAATCGTGCAGCTGGCTGTCAATCATAGCAAGTTGTCGTGACAAAAAAAAGCAATTCCACAGCAAAATGCAGTCGAAGTTTACTTCAAACAGTTGAAATGACCGACATGTTCCATTGACCAAACTCATTCGCCGCGGGTTGATCTTGCCAATTCACGCTTATCATGCTACTGATCGAGAATTCCGAGCACACAGGAGTTAATCCCATTTCACACGAAACATAGATTAGATAGTGCTCCCGTTTTTTTTTCGATCGGTCCTGTCTGACCGGCAACGACAAGACCGTGGAATGACGAAGCAATAGAAAATCAGATCACAGCATGATCTTGAATCGAGAAGCTCAAACGGCGCATCGACAATATCTGGCTGGTAGAGGGGCGATAGGCCGAGCCAAAAAATCCTAACCTTCGAAAACATTTCTTCGAATTCACCCGAGAAAACGTTTGCTGTTTGACACATTTCTGATGGAAGAGGACTGCGGGCCACACTCGCTACGGCATCCCGGCGGAATACCCTTTTCACAGGGAATTTGTAACTCGACACCGAACTGCTGTCCGTTCAGGTATGTACAGTCGGCCTTGCGGGATGATCTGTTTTCGGCTCGAGATGGGGATTAGCACCGCTGGAGCATTGAGACGTCGCGGTGTAAACGAGATTTTAATTAGGAATAGTTAGAGGCGAGCCCGAGGTACCAACTACCAACCATTGAGCGATTTTCAGACACAAGCTTGTCACCTCTGATTAGCTGGGCCAGTTCGCGGCCGTTCGGGTGGGATTATTTGGAGACATGTGGTGCTTCCAATCGCGGAGTCATCGCTTCTGGGAGCCGCACCAGTGGAGGCCCTGACCGACGGACGATTGGGATTAGATGGGCAAATACCGTTTAGTGAGAGCATCCAGTCGAGAACTTGAAAATATTAAGTAGATTCATTGGAAATTTCAGCAGGGGGCGATGGTAAATTTTGGGATGGTGTTTCCGAGAAATTCTAAGCCAATGTTGGCCACATTCATGCTGCAGGCCGTACAAAACGAGGTCAAGCATGGTAATGATGATTGCAGGTTTTTTTTTGTTTCGTGAGAATATAAGCTTCTACCAATCGAAATTGTGTCATTAATCTATTTTAAATATTTTTGAATCCTGTTTTTAATAGAATCGTACAAGTTTCACAGGGTAAGGAAAAATTTCATCGTTTTTATACAATATATTTATAAAAAACCTTTTTTAATCCACCTAGTGGTGTGATGATGCCTTTCTCATATATAATACTGTGGTATTCTATTCAAAATGTTTCTCTTCGATTTTTGAAAGATTGTTTGTGCATTAACTAGTATAACATGAAGAATGAAACTGTTCTCTGATCGGTTAGGCCATCCATTAGAAAACGAAGTGGGTTCACTATTATATGTACTTTCAGCACCGGAACCTGAAAACCGGTATAATCGAAGTCGGTTCGTACGGCCACCAACTAACATGACGTATAAACTCTACTAGTTTTTATTCCAATTTTGAAGATTTTATACCATTTTGCCATCGTACTTTAAACGACGATTGAAATTTTCGTTGTATCCAAAACTATGCAGTAAGATCTTTCATTTGACCCTAAGATTGAGAATAAAGTGTTTAAGTGATGGTGCACAATACTGAACACACCTTACCCTATAACTCCGGAACCGGAAGTCGGATCCGGATGAAATTCAGGAATTCCGTATGGGACCGTTAGACCTTTCATTTGAATCTAAGTATGTCAAAATCGGCTCAGCCATCTCCGAGAAAACTTAGTGAGATTATTTGACACACACACACACACAAACACACAAACACACAAACAAACACACACACACACACACACACACACACACACACACACACACACACACACACACACACACACACACACACACACACACACACACACACACACACACACACACACACACACACACACACACACACACACACACACACACACACACACACACACACACACACACACACACACACACACACACACACACACACACACACACACACACACACACACACACACACACACACACACACACACACACACACACACACACACACACACACGAAGACACGCACAATCGCATATACTCAGTATAACGTAACTTTTACGAATGTCCAGGTAGGGATGGTACTCGGAAGGCAAAGTATCGATACCTAGGGTATCGGGATAACGAAATTTTGGGAATCGATACAAGGTATCAAAAGGCAATAAAGTATCGATAACTCCGTGCGACAGAAATCAGCATTTTCGCGAAAAATTTAGTTGATTTGCTGATTTTAGTTAGTTATTTTTTGAGACAACTAAAAAAATCTTACTTTTGCTAATTTAGATTTTTTATTCTCATTCCCTTAATAATAATAAAATATTTGTTGAAATGGCTATTTTTTTTAGTTGAATTCACAAATTAAACGTGCTGTCATTTCTTAGCTAAGGCACATTTCATTTCCATTCAACTAATTTTTTAGTTGAATTGAAGAAATTAAATGTTGTTTTCAACCAATATGAATGGTTGAATTGGCTTCTGCAATCTGCAGCTATATGGCGCCCTGTCACCGAAACGGTAACACCGTAATGACTACTAGCCACTAGATGGCACACTACTGCCGAAAAAATTTCAGACACGGTTGTCTTTTCTATATTGGCAGGTATAAATACGATGTTGTATTGGAGAAAATGACATAAACGAAACATAAACATCTTTTTGAATTTTTTTTCTTCTAAATCACTGTTTTCTCCATTCTCACTGAAAACTTTTAGCACTCGGAAAACAAAAACCGAATACAAGTAGTACACCGGACGGCGCAGCTCGGAAGGTTTGAAGATACAAAAAAAACTTCATCACAATTAGAGTGAAACATTCGAAATTCACTTCACGCGTTCGCGTAAAAACATTATTACGCACAATCGCTTCAAGTGCGCACAAATTCTGAATAAATACGATTTCCTCTAACAGTTTACGACATTTTTACATATCGGTTTAGAAATTTAAATAAAGATATATCGAACACATGCGAAAAACATCAAAACAATGTTCAAGCAGTTTCAATAAGACTGTCCTTCTTAGCTTTTTAATGGATTGTTTTGCTTTGACACTTCTCATGAGTTTTTGGCTAATAAACTTGTTAATAATACCCATTTCAGTTTTGGTTTCTTTATGCTGTCCTTCAGTAATGATGGTGATAGATAAATAGAAACAAATTTTCTGATTTTAATAACAAAATTAGTTGTCAATGAGAATTTCGTGTTGGATTGAAATATTGCTGGTTTGTTTCCAGGATCTTCACCAACTAAACACATTCTCTAAAAATAAGAGTTTTTTTAGCAAAGTAAATTCTCAATTTTAACTAATTTTATAGTTATTTTGGAAATTTTGTTGTTAAAATCAACTAATTCAAAAACAGTAATACGAATTAGGCGAAGAGCTAATTTCGGTCGTTCCGTGAGTAAGTATCAATTGATACTTGCACAGCAATCATTTCAAAATAAAATAAATGAATGAATTCGCGACTTTTGGTCCATGTCAAAGATTATCCGCACGCCACTTTGTGTTGGAGCCATGATGATTTCACATTTCACATATTTTCTCAAAAATGTTCATGCCATAACCTTTATGTCGATACATGAATACTACACTAAAAGCCAATTCCTATTGCTATTACGACGGTGCCGAGGACGGATTGAACGGAAGCACCAGGCTCGCACATGTATTGGTATGACGTGGACTAGCCGTCGTTGAAATTCGTTCTCGACAATTTCGCGTCTTCCCACAGGCGCACTGAAAGAGAGTACAACGAGTGTGATAAATTGAAATGATTGAATCCTCAGTGAGTATGGCCTTTATGTGCGTGTTTTCCCTCAATACACTCTCTTTCAGTGCACCTGTGGGACGAAGCGAGATTGTCTAGAACGAATTTCAACGATGGCTAGTCCACGTCATACCAATACATGCGGGAGCCAGGCGCTTCATCGAAGTCGAAAAAAAAGAAAAGAGGTGGGTTATGTCAGGAACTTAACCGGATGGCATGCATACGAATAAAATGAATTCTGGACCTAAATTCTGAAACTCAATTTTCATGCTAGACTCTGGGACTGAATTCTGAAACTAATTTCAAGAATTGAATTCTGAATCTAGATTGTTGAACTGATCACTGAAGCTGAGATCTGTAACTGAATTCGAGACCAGGATTCATCAATAGTCCGATCCAGGATTCAATTTTCAAAATCGGATCCAGAGTCTAGCTTCGAAACTGAGTTGTATAATCCAGATCCGGAATACAGTTCAGAAATCTTCAGAATCTATTCTCTGAATTCAGTTACACTTCTAGAATTATAAAAGTGAGTGTTGGATCCTAATTCTAGACCAGCATTCTCTAACTGAAACCTGATTCTGGAAAGCATTTTAGAAAACAATTTTGGAAATAAAGCTGAATTTTAGATCCAGATTTTCGGGCTGCAGTTCCAGAACTTAAGGTTCAGAACTCAATTTCCGAATTCTGAACGTGAATTATAAGTCTGGATTCTGGACAAGGATGGCTTTTATCGGATCAAAGAACGCTCACCAGCAACTCTTCATACGATTGAATCAGTGCCATCAAAGAGAAACGGATCTTATCGCAACAACAAAAACCCGGCATGGCTAATTTAACATAGAATCGACACCAGTACGAGAACGAATTTCTCTCGATGACATTTCTGAGAATCAAAGGTTAGCACGCTGCTGTGGGGATCCTTTCTGAAGCAACAAACTTTCGCTTATTCTCGTTTCGCGATTCGATTCTATACAGGCAGTTGATAATTGCGATAAAATCATTTTACTATTTCCGCTTATTCTAACTATGTGCTTATAACCTTTGTATAAGTTGTGTCTATGAAAATGTCTGTGAATGCTCCACACAAGGGTTTTGAAATATTACAACCTAGTATGAGAATCATCAAGTCGAATCATCGATTCGATTTTCTGCGATAATCGTCAACTTGCGATTCTCTCTTGGGAAATTCCACACAGCAACGATTATTATCAGACTGTAAATTTTTTTAAGGGCCGTGAAATACTCAGAGTATGAAGTGGAGCGACGAAATGTAGAAAAATTCTCTCGCGGTTCATGCATTGAGTGACTCGAGTTCTTGTAGCATCTTCTACCGGATTGAAAATGTTGTATACAATATAGATAGCAATATAGCAGCTTCTGTCAAATTTTCGGCAATCACCAACACTGATTCTGGATAGGAGTTTTGCAATTGTGTTCTGGTCTGAACCTCAATTTCAAATCCAGAATTCTATTTCAAAATTCAAAGTCCAAAAATTTCTTTTCCAAACTTTATTATTAACAGATATTTTCATTAGCTCATTCAATCATTCAAACAACCAGATGCAAACTTGTAAAACAGGAATATTTTTTCCGAGTCGTACCGAAACGCCTCTGACATTGTGCTTTTTTCTCTCAGCATTTTTTGTTAAAACATTTTTTGTTAAAAATTTTTTGTAGTAATATGAGTTAAAACTAACTTATTAGGATTTAGATTGAGTGTTCAGCCACAAGTGGTGACTTTGCAGCCCTATTATATACATGATTTGGTTATTACCATTAAGACATCATTTGCTCCCGCAATTCTGTAATTTTTGTGTAGGGAAAATTGTAGACCTACTTGTATTGTGTAATGGGGAAAAGTATATAAATTCCTTTACTACTTACTAATGTCGTTTTTGCTTGAAAAAACTGAAACTGACCCAGGGTAGTTTCACCAAACAAACACTTTTAACGAAACTATGTTGGTTTCGCACTTAGCAACGGGGCTTGAACAAACCTGATATAAAAACCAGGGTCGAAACTGACTCGATTTTCAGTTCAACAACGTCAAAACTAGGTTCTGAGCTTGAAACTGACTTCAAGCGAACGGTTTGACAGCAGTTAGAGTGGAAACTGGGTTAGGTTTAGCATCAAGCGAAAACGACATAACTAAAACAGAGAGCGAATCGATTCAATTGAAGATTGCATCGATTTTTGTCGGAATTTGCTTATAATATTATGTGACATTACATCTAATGGTTTTATATTTGTGAGTCCGTGTAACTCATTTGTACTAAACCAGCGAGGACGCTTCAAAATCATTTTCAGCATTTTATTCTGAATCCTTTGAGGCGTTTTCTTTCTGGTGGAACAACAACTTGACCAAATTGGTACTGCATAAAGCATGGCTGGTCTGAAAATTTGTTTATAAATTAACAATTTGTTTTTTAAACAGAGCTTAGAATTTCTGTTTATAAGAGGATATAAACATTTAATATATTTATTACACTTTACCTGGATTCCTTCAATATGATCCATGAAAGTGAGTTTTTAGCCATACGTTAAACCTAAGTATTCTGCTTGATCAGACCATGTCAATTCCAAACCATTCAATTTGAGAATGTGATTATTGTTTGGTTTAAGAAAAGAAGCTCTTGGCTTATGAGGAAAGATAATTAATTGCGTTATTGCTGCATTTGGTTTAATTTTCCATTTTGACAGATAATCACTGAAAATATTTAAACTTCTTTGTAGGCGACTGCAGATCACTCTTAGATTTCTACCTGTGGCTAACAGACTTGTGCCGCCACAGAATAGCTTTTGGAAGATCAGAAGTGAAAATATTATATATTTGGAAGATCAGAAGTGAAAATATTATATAAGATTGGAGCTACGCTCGAACCCTGCGAAACACCTGCTCGTACGGGTAGCAATTCTGATTTACAATTCTGATAGCTAACCTGAAGAGTACGATCAGCTAAATAATTTTGAATCATTTTGATCAAATAAATAAGAAACTGGAAATCAGACATATTTGCTATTAACCCTTTGTGCCAAACACTGTCGAATGCTTTTTCTATGTCTAGAAGAGCAACTCCAGTGGATAACCCAGAAGATTTATTTGCTTTTATCATGTTCGTTACTCTTACAAGTTGATGAGTAGTTGAATGTTCATGACGAAATCCCAACTGATCTGGTAAAAAAATTGAATTCTCATTTATATGAGACATCATTCTCAACAAGATAATTTTCTCAAAAAGTTTACTGGTAGAAAAAATGGGATAAAGAACTGTAACTAATTGGTCGATAATTTTATGATTCTATTGGGTTTTTATCAGGTTTGGGAATTACTTTAGCGTTTTTCCATCTCTTAGAGAAGTAAGATAATGAAAAACACTTGTTGCAAATTTTAACCATGAGTCTCAAGGCAACACCGGGAAGATTTTTAATAAGAATATTAAAAATTTCATCATTACCAGGTACCTTCATGTTTTTAAGTTTCCAAATAATTTATTGAATTTCATCAAAATTCGTCTCAGTAATGTCATCTTGTAACAACACTGATCATATTTCAGTGAGACTTCATTTTCAATACACTCTCGAACTGCTGAGCAAGTTTTTGAGCTTTTTCGCCATTTGTAAGAAGTATTTGATTTCCTTCCTTGAGGGTGAATTTCTCTAGTTTGCAGATCATGACAACCAAATAAACCATTGATAATAGAAGATTTACTGAATTTTATCCTAATCCGACTACCGGTACATTTTTCCCAAAAATTGAAAATTTTAAAAAATACTAGGTCTTATTAGTGTATAGTTGAATGAACCGAATGTCACTATGCGGATATCTAGCTTTCGATTCCCTAAGTACCGACAATAGTCATAAAATGTAATAAAATGGAAAATTTAAATTGAAACGTAGTATACCAATATAGTAGTATTATGCAAAAGAAATTTTCAAAACTCTTATCTAAACTTTTTGAAATTGTAGTATTTCGGTTAATTTCTGTTGTAATATATGGGGGAAAATTAATAATATGAGAAAGGCAACATTTCCCTACTGGGTGAATCAAAACAGTTTTTTATTGACCGTCTAGAATTGGTTCTTTGGTTCATTGGTTCTTTGGTTCTTTGGTTCTTTGGTTCTTTGGTTCTTTGGTTCTTTGATTCTTTGGTTCTTTGGTTCTTTGGTTCTTTGGTTCTTTGGTTCTTTGGTTCTTGGTTCTTTGATTCTTTGGTTCTTTGGTTCTTTGGTTCTTTGGTTCTTTGGTTCTTTGGTTCTTTGGTTCTTTGGTTCTTTGGTTCTTTGGTTCTTTGGTTCTTTGGTTCTTTGGTTCTTTGGTTCTTTGGTTCTTTGGTTCTTTGGTTCTTTGGTTCTTTGGTTCTTTGGTTCTTTGGTTCTTTGGTTCTTTGGTTCTTTGGTTCTTTGGTTCTTTGGTTCTTTGGTTCTTTGGTTCTTTGGTTCTTTGGTTCTTTGGTTCTTTGGTTCTTTGGTTCTTTGGTTCTTTGGTTCTTTGGTTCTTTGGTTCTTTGGTTCTTTGGTTCTTTGGTTCTTTGGTTCTTTGGTTCTTTGGTTCTTTGGTTCTTTGGTTCTTTGGTTCTTTGGTTCTTTGGTTCTTTGGTTCTTTGGTTCTTTGGTTCTTTGGTTCTTTGGTTCTTTGGTTCTTTGGTTCTTTGGTTCTTTGGTTCTTTGGTTCTTTGGTTCTTTGGTTCTTTGGTTCTTTGGTTCTTTGGTTCTTTGGTTCTTTGGTTCTTTGGTTCTTTGGTTCTTTGGTTCTTTGGTTCTTTGGTTCTTTGTTTCTTTGGTTCTTTGGTTCTTCGGTTCTTTTATTCTTTGGTTGTTTCAATGTTTTTTTTGAATTTTAGTTCTTTGGTTCTTTGGTTGTTTGAATTTTTGGTTCTTTAGATTTTAGTTCTTTGATTCCTTGGTTCATTGTTGGTTGTATTTTGTTAATAGTTCCCTTTTTCGTCGGAAACGAAAGATTATTTATTGAAATTCAACCTACACTGGGAATGATATAATTCACTTTGAAGCCCTTAGCATGTAACACATTAAATATTTGCTTGCTAAAGAAGTGATAAAACATGTTTAACGGTAGATTTTTACATGAAAGAATTTGAATAATTAGATGACGCGGTCGTTCAGTCATTCCCGATAACGACCTTCTGGGTAAACTTAAGGCCAGATTTCTTTTTTGCATTTTTTGTCGATGGACAGACACCGTCAAACTTCTTAAACTTGAAGCGAAACAACAGCTTAAATTTGTGCACTAGTTTTGCCGTTAGTTGCGACCTCACAGACACAGGTGTTCAAAAGCATTATCTTCTTGAAGAACCTCTAGTCTTGTTTTCGTTTGGCTACTAAGCTAACCCAAAGCTTTGATGTTCTCGAAGAAATTTTCTTCGCACTGATTGAAAGCGATGCCGCCAGATTGATAACCTTAATTAAGGCTAAATCACCGAAATTAAACTGCTGTTGAACAATTCAGGACTCTCTGAATTGTATTTTCATGCCCAAAAGTTGTCTGTCGCATATTTCGATAATTGCTACCGCTTGGATGTATTCAACTAAACAATCTCGCCTAACATCTTGAGCATGTGCCCTTTTCACGTTGAATTATCTCCATCTCGAAAGAAAGTCAAAATCTGACAAAGAAGCAGTTTTCAACCCGGATAATTGTTTCCCTTTCATAATTGCTTATGTGTTTATAAAATGTTTTAAGCCAAATTGTAGAGAAAAAGAATAAACCAAAGAACTTTAAGGAGAAAACAATGAACTCTCATCTTTGCGGTAGCAATGGGCTGTTATTATCAGCACCAGAAGTGTTATGCAATGATGTTGGAATCACGAATGTCGGGAAACAATTTGAACCCTGGAAGGATCCGTTAGACGATATCAGAAAGGCAGGAAGAGCGATGGCTCCTCACTGAACATCTGTTGTTTCGACCAGAAAGTCTTAACTCTCAAATAAAAAAAAAATCTCAGGCATAATTAGACCCGAAATGGTCAGGACATGCCGGGCACGCATTCTCCATTGCAACAACCACCGCACGATGATTCGTGAAATAGCATGCAGTCGGATTTAGGGATCTTTTGAAACACCGATTTGTGGTTGCAGTGCTATTTTTCGAAGGGAAATATTTTGTTTTCTTTTCATGATCCACAGGTCCTTTGAGGACGAACCCCGCTCTTATATTTTTCAATAAAAATTATTATCTAAATTAGCAGAAATTTTTCACCAGCAAACAGTGTTCAACTACTTGTTTGTGAAAGAGAGAATAAATTGCAAATTTTACCATGATACTTGCTTACTGTCAAAAAAAAGCATCCCAACTGTTTCCGATACTTTCCATGCTGTGACCGTAAAAGTTCCGGATGAATCCGCTGAAAACACATTTAATTTTTTCAATTACTAGAGCAAACAGCAGGAGTTTTCCGACCAGATGCCGATCATACAACCGGTATGGACATTTATTTTGGTTCCCATTGATTGGAACATGCCTAATACAAAACGGTAGCCGGAACCGTTCTTAGCACACACTCACATACAGCATCGAAGCGCGGTTAGCATAGTTCACCTGCGTGCACCGGGCATTTCTGTAGCATTTCGTCTTCTCGATTCGGCCCGAGCAAAGTCAATTATCCGCACGCTATCAGTCATCATCGGTTTGCTCCGAATTCCAGTGCGGTAGCAACCGTTCCGAAAAGAAACCTAACTGCTCATTTTCCACCCCAGCGTGAGCTTCCTGGAGCGGAATCGAACGATAAGAAAAAAATATATATAAGCCAACCGTTTGTCGATCCATCAGCTCAGGCAAGTTTCGGTGGGTCGAAAATGAATTTAATAAAATAGAACTCAATCAGCGGTTGTCCCTGAGGCAACACCGTTTACGTAGAAGAAGGTAGCGGTTTTCAGGCGGAAAGACAAAAACTATTTGATTATAGGGGAACTGAATGCACCCGGGCGGAAAATATGTTTCGAGGACAACAAAATTTAGAGCCGGGTTGGAATTAGGACAAATCATCGCGACGACGATCGAATAGGCCCAAAGAAAAAGTTTGTTGGTTGCATGATGACCACAGAAGAGTGTACATCAGGCAGAGGAGTTGGAATTTGCTTTATTCGGAACCACTGACCTAGCATTAGTGCGTAGCAGGTTCGATAGAACCAGTTGCGTTTCAGCCGGCACCGTTATAAAATCGAAACTTACTTAGTAATTGGATCAAATGAGGTTTCTTTCCATCATTCATAGTTTAATTGGATTGCTAGGTTCTTTAAGGAGGCTGTTCGATAACAAAGAGTGCTGGTCTCACGAACCAGTTATCGTATGTTCGAGCCCTGTCCTGACCTGGAAGGATTCTTGGTGTCAGTAGGATCGCAGTACTAACCATGCAACGATTCTGTACACTATGAATCGACTGTGAAGTCTGTTAAAACAGAATTCCACAAAAGCTATGTAAACGCAGTTCGTGCTGGCATCTCATCAGACACAGTCGACAGATGCTTACGGTCGAGACGATAGAAACAAAGACAATACAGTGTAGTGAACAAAAGAGTGTACGAAATGGGCAAATACGATTTAACAAAGCCTGAAACTTGGCCTACAAGACCAAATTCAATTTGTATTGATTTCAAGCGCTGCAAAGTTAGGCCAGCAGCAACCGAAATTGAAATCTTGCTTAAGGAACGAATGCATCTAAACGTTACTGATGTAAGTGAGATTCAATTCAACAAGGCGTCCAACTGTGTGTACATTATATTCAAACGTGAAAAAGATGCAATTGCATTTGCTTCGGTTAATAATGGGGTGCACAATGTTGATCATGACAATGTTAAATATACAATCCCTGTGTACATGGTGGACAATGCCATAGAAGTACGCGTGCATGACCTTCCCCCGCAGACCAGCGAGGGGTATGTTCGGGAATGTATGTCGCAGTACGGTGAAGTTCTTTCCATCGAAAGGGAAGTATGGCGGAATTTTTTTCCGGGTATCCGGAATGGCGTGCGAGTAGTACGTATGCAACTACGTAAAGCAATTCCATCTTACATCATTTGTGATCAAGACGGGATACATCCGTGTAAAACGTTGATTACGTATGAAAATCAACTGGTTACATGTCAGTTTTGTGAACAACCTGCACACTACGGCAAACCTTGCACTGAAACTGCAAAAAGGACATCTTTAAACAAAAATAAGGACAACCGCCCAACAACGGAAACTAGTGAGCGCAGTACTTCTGTTGTACCATCAAACCCACCAACAACTGCAAATAATGCACAACAAGGCGCGTCTACAGCAACTAACAACCAACCCAAGAATGCGAATTACAAGGAAAACAAAGAAAAAACGGAAACCAACAACGATACCACCGATGCGGCAATGGAGGACGAGACGAGCCACGAACAAAGTGCCCCTCACTCATCGCAAGATAAAAATGGAAGCTCCTCTCCCCCTAGAAAAAGGGTGACAACGAGATCCAACGGTAAAAAAATTATTTTATCTAATAAAAACATGGCTCATTCGGCCATGTAAAGCTTGTACGCAAATTGGCGTGAATAAAAAAATTTTATAAAAAAAAAAAAGCTATGTAATGCCAAAACTTGGTTTAGATTTTTTAAGGGTGATTGTGCTACTTATTCTTCTTCATGAAGTGCGGTTTTGATCAAGTCCTTTTTTCCTATCCAAGGTAGAATTTTCTATTTACTATATACTGGAGCCCCAATATGTGGCCGAGCTTTGTACACGGAACCACCCGCGATCCCATTTCAACCAGAATATTAGTTGATTTTCTGAATTCGATTGGTTAAAATTTGGTAAAACTAATCGATTGTTGTTTTAACTAAACTGTCATTTTTGTTTTTCGATTAGCAGAAACGATGGTTGAAACAACTAATTTAACTGTTTGAAAAAAAAATGCTGTCAATTAGTGAGGACACATACCTTTCAATTTCAACAAATATTTTAGTTGAAATAACTGGTGTTGTTATTGAAACAAAATTCTGTTAGTCGAAAAATAAATCGGTTTTATTTGTTTTAGACATTGCAAATAGTTGAATAAATTCGAACAATGTTATTGATTCCCGAAAATTTTAGTCAATTTATATGAGCTTGGGTGCATCAACCGCTGAGACTTGGAATTTTGCGACGGCAATTCAAACGCGCCTTTCAATCGCAGCGCGTTCTGTGTGTTTGAAACCCTTCGCTCCTGTTACTTTCATAAATTAAATTCATGTCGAAAAGCGTTTTATTGCTAATGCATGAACATCATCATCGGTATCAAACAGCTGGAAGTAAAACAGTCTGCTGGAAGTAAATCAATGATCGAATTTGAAGCATAAAATTTTTGCGCATACCTGAAAGATTACGAGATGATCATTCATTAACATTTTCTAATTTGTCACCAAATCTTTTTCATCTTAAACAAGGTTAACTTCATCACAACACCGCTGTTAGATAAACACTTGTTATCATGAATTTCTCAAATCGAATGAACACAATTTCACCAAACGCTTTAACTATCGATGTTGTTTTCATTGACATTTTGAAGCGACGCGAACAGATTTCAACTAAAAAAAGTTGTTGATTTTGCATTGCAATTTTTGTTTTGCTTTCAACTGTCTCCGGCATTTGACAGCATTCAAAACAACATATTTTTCAACTACTTGAATATATGCAAATCAAAAACCATATTGGTTGAATCAAAAATAAATTAGCTAAATCAACTATCGCAAAAATCAAAAACTGCGATATCGCAATTTTATGATCGAAGGGTTCTCCGTGTAGTGAAGGAAAAATACGTACTCATACCTGGACTTGTGCAAGCCAATTTTTCAATCAATGCGCACTACAAACGATTTAGTTGGGATCAATATAACGATCATTTGAAGTTTCGATTTGTTGGAAACAGTGCGTAAAAATACAATTCCGCACTTCTCTTCATATTAAACATTATTTGGCACAAAACGTACCATGATTGCTGTCGTGAAAGCTTTCAATGTATCATTCAATTGCACTGCTTGTTTGTTTACTGTTGTACTCGTAGTTGTTGTTTCTGACGAAATAACATGATGTTTTTGTTATGATGCATTGGGATCTGCAAAAGTTGTTTCAGATGGAAGCTGAACATTTCGTCCGAGATGTCAGTTTAGACATTTCACATCTGAACGGCTGAAAGCAAAAATCGGATAAGTGCAACTTAGTTTGGAAAACCCGTTTAAGTATTTTTGAATGGAAAAATTGATAAAAACATTGAGAGCAAAAACCGGACATGGATTTTGCAATGCAAGAATCGTTTAAAAACATCTTCTCTGCAAGAACCGGAAAATATAAATTTGAATGCAAAATCCGAACAAAAACTTAACCGGTTCTTCCAAAACAAATGTATTATCCGGTTTTTGCATTCAAAGTTTTTACAAACTGCCGCTGTGGGAAAGCAGCATAGATCAAGTTGCCCTTAACAAACAAGCAAACCATGCTTCGTCCACAGCGACAGTCGGTAAAAATTTTGAATGCAAAATCCGGATAACGGCATTTGTTTTGGAAGAACCGGTTAAGTTTTTGTCCGTTTTTTGCATTCAAAGTCATTTTGTCCGGTTCTTGCAGAAAAGATGTTTTTAAACGATTCTTGCATTGCAAAATCCATGTCCGGTTTTTGCTCTCAATGTTTTTATCCGATTTTTCCATTCAAAAATACTTAAACGGGTTTTCCAAACTAAGTTGCACTTATCCGATTTTTGCTTTCAACCGTTCATCTGTGTAACAGCAAAAAGTGTTTTGCAAATAGCATTAACTTTACGTCTGCCTAGCGGCTTATGTTGAACCGCCCGGTTGCGATAGCAGTTCAAAATAAACTGCTACGCACTGATGAGTCAAAGACGCTTTTCATGAGATAAGCATTTTGATGAACGGAGAATTCAGGCATGTCCAAACACTGTACTGCACCACGTGCTTCATATAATATAGAGAAACACGAAACGCAATATCCGAAGCGACGGAGCTCGTGGCGTTGTGTTATTTTTGGCACTGGTGTTTTAAGCTTCGGCATACACCGAAACCGCGTGTTTCGTTAAACACCGGAGCAGAGTGTTTTGAATTTCGCGAAGGCACCAAAGAGCACCCATACGTTGGTTATATTGTCAATCAATTGAATTCAATCAAACGCGTATTGATTAAACAAGAATAAATCATTCAAACGCATTTTCCGTCATATCGTGGTGGTATAGGCGATTATAGTACAAGCAACGTATAAGGCAAAATCGGAAACACTCGGCTTCGGTGTTTGCCGAAGTCAGGTGCACTCGACATCAGTGCTGCCCGAAAATCTAAACACCGTTGCTTGGCAATTATACGACCACCGCTACGGGTGCTTTTTCTGCTGCGTTCGGTGTTTGTTTTTCAACACGAGCACGAAGCGTAGCATACAAAAAAGACCAGTGTCCCAGAAAGTATGGTTCAGAATCTGTCAATTTTTATGGCTGCGTCCTGTTGTTTACACTCTTCTCTAACCACTTGTGCAGTTGTTTATTCGTTTTCATTAGTTTGTTTCGAAATGCGTGGACTTTCAGCAGAACAACGTCGATAAATTGTGTACAAATGGTGCACAGAACGCGGAATGTTACTGAGAAAGACAGCAAAAATGGAAGGAGTGAGTGAAAAAGCCGTGCGAAATGCAATCAGGAAGTTCGGTGAAGATAACACCTTTGAGGATAAACCCAAAACGGGTCAAAAAAAAAGTCCTGCTAACCCTCAGTTGGATAAACGTATACTGAAGGCGTTCGAACAAAAGAAGGAGGTTACAGTTCGGGATGTGGCCAAAAAAGTGGACACGTCGAAGTCAAATGTTCTTCGTGCTAAAGAACGTTTGAATCTTCGAACCTATAAGAAGCAGAAACAGCCTAAACGTAGTCCGAAATATGAAGCATCGATCAGGCCGAGGGTTCGAAAGCTGTACAATACGATTCTTGCTGGAAATTTGAACTGCATAATCATGGACGACGAAACCTACGTGAAACTCGATTACAAATCTTTGCCGGGACCACAATATTATACGGTGCGAGAAGGGCAAGTGAAGTCGAAAAATTTGGTAAGAAAGCTATGGTCTGGCAAGCAATTTGTAGCTGCAGTAAGATTTTGAAACCCTTCATCACCACTCCTTCAATGAACAGCGAAATATACACAAGGAATGTTTACAAATCGACTTCTACCCATGATTCGAAGCCACAAGGATCCTGTTGTCTTCTGGCCAGATCTTGCTTCTTGCCACTACTCGAAATCAACGGTAGAATGGTATACTACCAAAAATGTCACTTTCGTCCCAAAAGACATGAATCCACCAAATTGCCCACAACTTCGACCAACTTAGGAATTTCGGGCATTAACGAAGGCACATCTTAGGAAACATGTCTCGGTAGCCGAAACCATTCAACAGTTCGAAAAAGATTGGAAAAAAGTGTCAAAACTTGTCGCCAAGAAGTCTGTACGGAATTTAATGAGAAACGTTCGCAAGAAGGTGCGCCAGCAAGTCTACAATGGCTAAGTAGCAAATTGAGAATAATATTCTGTTGTTGTAGTCTAATATTATCAGTATATCGAATAAAATTTGAATATCTAACACTTGTGAATTATTTACAGCGAAATCTAAGTGCGCCCATACTTTCTGGGACAGTCTTTATTCTTGGTGGTGTGCTCATGAGTCAATGTGAGTACAGTGCAGAACGGATCCGTGTTTTTGCCATGCCTGCGTAGAATCGTATATAAAGATGGACTCTAAGCAAAACCATGGGAAAACGATTTATGACTCCTAGGTTCATGGAAATGTTCATGAGCATGAGCAAATACTGAATGTAATGGAAATCTTAATACTTTATTAATATCTTACAACTGTTTCGTACATAAAAAATCTCATTTCATCTTAAAATTACTGATTTTGTTAGAGAAACATGAACAATGATGAGAAAAAAAAATATTTGCAAATGGTAAAACTTTACCAAAATTGGTTGAAAAAATGATTAAATGATCATTTAGGGGTTTTTTGTTTTGTGCAAAAAAGCACATATTTTGTTTCAACTTTCTTTGCGTTGCGCCTTCGGCTCGTCAGTGCTCAAAGCAGTTCAAGTAGAACTGCCATCTCCGCCTAGCAGTCCAACTTAAACCGCTAAGCAGACGCAAAGCTTACACAACTTATGTAACACTTATTGTATATTACACAGAGTGCAATATCCTTTCTGACGTCTCGGGCGTAAACGAATGACGACTGGCTACTGGTCGCTGCAGAGTTTGAACATTTAGGGGTTTTTTGTTTCTCTTGTCACTCGGAATAATAAAATCATGCTGAAACGCTTACATCTTATTAAAATAACATTTTCAACTTACAAATGAGGTTTGAGCATGAAATGAAGCTTTTACCAGGAACGATTTTTCACTGCGAACAATTCAAACACTCTTTTATAAAGCGGTTTGTTGCTTTTCGTTTGAAGACAGGAGAGGATAAAAGACAACGCAAAAAAAATTCAACAGCAGAAGTATGCTGAATTAACTGTTTTTATGCTTTAATAATTAATAAACAAAAATTCATTCAACACAACATTTTCCACGTTTATTCAAATCAAAGACCGAGCCCTAAAATTTCAATTGAATTAATATTTTTTTCTCCGCATAATTTTTTTTTTTTAATCTGTGCATATGGCAACACTGTAGCCGATACGTAAACAGGCAGTTGATATTTATTCAACAGGACGAAGATGACGAGAAGAATGACTCGGAAGGAAGAATAAGAAGCCAGTTGTCAGGTATTGTCTTAGGTTTTATCCAAATCGATCCTGTCATCTTTGAGATCTCATCCTCTTTGTTTCACATACAGGCAAACACACTTATACACAAAACAAAAGAGACATTTTGTCAATTCGTAGAGCTGAATCGATTGGTAAATGTAATTTGTTCTTTAAGACCTTAGAATTTTTTACAAAGTTAGATTGAATTCTATAGCTCTTGTATTCTTAATAAAAGATAACATTCATCGACTTAGTCATATTTTAAACCTAATAAAAAAATAAGTAATCCAAAATAAATACACACAACGCATTCGTTTGGCAAGACCTGCTCAATTTTATAATTCTATTTACCGGTTTCATTCAAGCGTAGCGAGTCTACGACAGGACCAGCCTGCATAGTACACAGGGTGGCGTGCAGTAGCGTTAGTCGAAAAACAAAAAAAAATGGAATACCCGCGAATAACAACCAGATAGGGAACTGCTGGCCCTGCATACCTCTCCGTCCAGCCGATTCGAACCCGAACATGGCTAAGTCGAACCTGAGCAGAGGCAGGCTGAAATTTTAACAACCTCAACAAATTACGGGGACTTACAATGGGTGTCGTATCCGGTGTGGATTGTTTGCAGAGACAGAATATAATTGGTGCTCTAATTAGTAGGTTGTTGTTTCATTTAAGTTGATCAATGCTACTTTGGGGAATGGAATGTGACATTGGGAGTAACATTATTTCAATCGGTTAAATTTTGAAGATTCACCGTTCCAATAACTGTAAACTCTTTCGTTTTGTCTTCAAAAATTATTTTTTCTCAGAAAACTTCCAACCGACACAAAAACTTAATACAACTCAATGATTGCTCATTTCCTTCGATCTCACATGAACACACGCTTCACGTCCCCACCACTGATAGTTTTGTTCCAATCCAGGGCCCAAAAATATTCGGTCATAATTACCACTTATAGAGCAAATAAAATCAAATTACCCAAAAACTACCGTTTTCGATCATTTCCTGCATGCAATCCCCTGACAATAGCGAATGGCAAACGAACGAAAATAGATGGGTTGCTTCCACTATTTCATTTTTTTTATGGTGTTGGAAAACCCACACTTCGAATCAGCTACTGGAGGGGTTGAGTCAGTTAAAATAAAAGGCTGCCGCGCCCTGAATGTTGAATAATTTTCATTTTATTTTTTCATACACGCAACTCAACTATCAGTTAGCTTTTGCGGGACTCGTCAGATGTGTGACCACCCAAATTTACCAAATGACCTCAAAATGACCAGAAAAAAGTGCGTTCGTTCGTTACGTATCGGCAGCAAATATGGCTGACCTCCCCTGATGGTGTCACTTCTACAAAAACAGATTATTTTCACACCTCACCATCTCCGAGGTCGTTGATTTACCACATGTGGGAAAAAAACAGAGTGCTGTCAATTTCAGTCAAAATTACTCGTAAGAAAGTATAATATTTTCGCGGGCACACGTATGGCACCGGTTCGTTGACTTCTAGGAATCCTGGTTCGAGTTCGCTGACTTCCCAGCGAGGTGACTGGAGAACCCTTTCATCAGTTTGTAAACAACATCATTCCAGAAAACTGCCAAACTCAATTACGCTCATTGTTCAGGCTAATTGACAGGACAACACCTTCCGAGAGCGATGAACTTGGATCGAGGCTTAAATTTGCTGCTTAAGTTCAATAGAACACTCCAACTGAATCACCATCACATCGAGCCTACCCAGCATTCGCTACCAAGCTCAACGTTTTCGCTGGAGTTACCTGAACCGAACCGACTCAGGTGTTACAGTTGATGACATCGATTACTTCCAGATAACTCACCAAGAATAATTTTTCAACTGCAGCATCTGCCTCAGCAAACCAGGCACAACGTGCAATTCAGTGTGGTTTCACGCATCAATGCAAATCTTCGCTCGTGAAACTTGATAGTTCCCCTCCCGATTGCCCTTCCGCAGTTGCAAAAAATACCGCTCTTCGGTGTTGATCCGATCCAGAAGACTAGTTCGTTCAGTGGCTCACATACTTATTACTGTCAGTACTTTTCATATCAAAAATTATTTTTGTTGTGTAATATAATTTTAGTTCTAATTGAAAACACCGATAGTACTTGTACATCAAAAATGATGTGAGTTCTTACATCTGTTTCGGACAAAACTCAAAATACATCTCAATTATTTATTCACCTGAAACACTGGCCAACTCGAATATATGTGCCTATACCTTCCAAGTGGAAAACCCACCACAAGTGGTTTGTTTCTTCACTATCATTGCAGGCAACGAAACATTTCACGGTCAGATAATAGCAGTGTGCCCAGCAGGAATGCCAGATATTTTCGTAGAAAATTTGTGTTACCCTAAATTAGATATCTGTATGCATTAATATATCAAAACTTTTTCAATAAAATGGTCACTTTTGAAAAAAAAATAAATTCCATTTAATTCCTGTATATTGAAATTTCTTTACTATTTGGTTACTAATGTCAGGAAACAGTAATAGATAGTAGTAGATACACAAAACTGATACACTGATGAAGGCTGTGTCTGTAACTATTTGGCGGGAATTTATTGTCTTTAGAAGCGATCTAGTTTCAATCCAGTAATCTCTCGTGAAAAGTAACTTTGAATGAAGTTATGTTGAGAGAATGTTGTTCCAATATACTATCGTTATTTAATGCATATCATCATATTTTGCTTTACAACTAGGGTAACAGAGGTATTTTGGCCACTTCATATATTTTGGCCCATTTAACAAACTTCATGGATTTAATCGAAATTAAGTACCCCATGGTGCATCAATTTGAAGCTAATCACATTAAATTACCTATTGCGGAAGGGGTTTTCAAAGACACATCAATCATGAAGTGAGCCAAAATACCTCTGTTACCCTAATTTGAATATTTGTACTTTTGTCATCAACACCTAGTTTCAAAATGTTGACTTCGTAGGGTAACGGCGGTATTTTGGTCATTCTATATATTTTGGCCCGGTTAACAAACGAAATGGAATCAAAATAAAGTAGGATCACAAAGGTATTTTAGCTACACAAATACAGTACAGCACACCCCCAAGTAACAATTTTTGTTACGCTAGCTTGTTTGTGACTAGTTTGCAACCAGATATTTGAGTGATTGTGCCTAACATCTAACCACTTGCATGACTCAAAAAGCGCAGTTTCTCCTAGTTGTAAAGTTGGCTAAAAATAAGTTGTCGTTACGTTGTAATGCCATACTGAAATAACTTATCTTTTCATAACTTGAAAATAACTTGTTTTCAAGTAAACTAGTTGAAACTTAGTCACCATCGACAAAATAAACATTGAATGAATCCAGAATAGTTTTCTATCATCAATAAAATAGCAGAAGAGTACTTTAAATCACAAACTTGATACAAGGTACAAATTTCACAACGATCCAAAAACTGTCGAGCGAAATTCAATTTTACTTAACTGTTTTTTATGCGCCTTCAATCAAAATCTGTTTATGAAGATTTAAAAAATGAACAGCAAAATAACCCTATGGTCAGAATGCTCAAAATTATTCCAAGTAGAGTGATTTCTCATCATTTTAAATTCATATATCATGCGAATTATAATATTATCACAATCGATGTTCAATCCCTATATTATTTTCTTCGTGTTTATGACAGTGCATAGAAAAAAATTGACTATTCTGCCTTTCACTGTTTTCGACAAAAAGTAGTTTAGAAAAAAGTAATATCCTGGTTTTATTTACGTTTCATACACTTCTTGAGACTCCATATTGTGTTCGCCATGTTCAAGCCAAGAAAGGTTGTTTTGTTTACATTTTCGTTATCATAACATTGGGAAAACCTACCGATAACTATCTGAATCAGTGAAGAAATTATGTTGTAATCTTATAATATCTAAGTTGTTGCTATATCAATTCACAGTAATGATTCATATATACGTTAACGTATTTATAATGGTTTCACAACAGAAAATAAACCTTTTTTCAACTAGTAGCTAAAAACATAGCTGTGATTAAAGATATGTTAGAATCAAGTAACGATAACTTACAAATGATAGTTAGTTCAATGTTTACGTTATAAAGAAACGCTGCTGTCACCTTGTTTTAACCAGTATAACATAAAAAACATGTTCGTGCTCTTGTTGCAACACAGTTGGGTTAAGTGGTATCAAAACTAGTTACGGGTTGCTACTATTGAAGTCAAATAAACTTATTTTCAACTAGTAGCTAGAAGCATAGTTGTGATTAAAGATATGTTTGGATTAAGTAACGATAGCTTATAAATTATGTTTAATTCAATATGACACAATGATATTATGATTGGAAACCTAAATAACTATTTCGTAACTAGTTATGTTATGATGAAAAATTGCTGTCACCATGTTTTAACCAGTATAACATAAAAAACATATTCGTGCTCTTGTTTCAACATAGTTTGGACTTTGTCGTATCAGAACTAGTTGCGAATTGCTACTTGGGCCGTGTCTCAGAATTTTAAAGACTGTTCCATTCTTTATCATATTACTTTATTTACTCCATAACAACCAAAAATATAAGCGCCTGGCTAAAATATATCAGAGTGACCAAATGCCTCCGTTACCCTACATCATGTGTCTGAATCTTGAAGATTATTCCAACTGAAACATTTTAAAAGTTCATTGAGTTTACGCTTGATTTGTATTTATTCTCGGACTCAGAACTGCTGAAAACGCAACGCTTTTAAAGCTTGTATCATAAATCTACCACGACGAAGTCTAGATAATTTAGATTAAAATCAATTAGTGTATAAAACATACATTTTTTTAATAAAAAATTTTATTCAGGTCGTTTTGTGTACAAGCTTTACGTAGACGATTGGCTTACATTTTTTTTGCTATTGGATCTCGTTTTTTATTCAATAATATAATACATTTTTAGGCACATTGATTAAGCTCTAAGATGCAGGGTTTGGAATATTCATTCACCGGTGAATTAATATATAGTTTCAATTGCATTGTGAACGAACAATTCCACCGCTCACAAAGAGGACGCCTTTCCAACCAAAAAGAACCACACAAACAAAACGCTACTGGAAGCAAATATATTCCATATATGCACTGATGGTACAGTGTGCTGGTGTTACTGCAGGCATGGCAAAAACACGGATCCGTTTTGCACGGTACTCACCTTCACTCGTGAGCACACCACCAGGAGTGTTGAAAAACACACACCGAAAGCAGTAGAAAAAGCACCCGTAGCGGTGGTCGTGTAATTGCCAAACACCGGTGCTTGGATTTTCGAGCAGCACTGAAGTCGAGTATTCCTGACTTCGGCAAACACTGAAATCGATTGTTTCCGATTTTGCCTTATACGTTGCTTGTACTATAAGCGCCTATAGCGCCACGGTATGACGAAAAATGCGTTTGAATGATTAATTCTTTTTTCATCAATACGCGTCAGATTGAATTCAATTGATTGACAATATAACCAACGCATGGGTGCTCTTTGGTGCCTTGGCGAAATTGAAAACACTCGGCTCCGGTGTTTAACGAAACTGAAAACACGCGGTTTCGGTGTATGCCGAAGCTTTAAACACCAGTGCCGAAAATAAAACAGCGCCACGAGCACCGTGGCTTCGGATATTGCGTTTCCTGTTTCTCTTTGTGCACTGACACGCAATGGCATTCTCAATACACGCGGTGGCGGTGGTTATATGAGTGCAGTGCAAAGTTTGGACAATTTATGATGAAAATGAATTTGAAAACAAAGACCGCGAAAAAAAAATAGCAGGAAAATTTAGAGAAGATAAGAGACGCGGCGCACGAAAATGTCAAATTTTACCAGGGGATGAAGTAGTGATTGAACGGGTGACACGCGTTTCTCACCAACAAGATACACCGTCATCCAGCAACGGAATGGGAATCTCGTCCCTTATGACAGTCATGGTAAAACAACAAAACGTCATGTGTCACAGACTAAACGGATTGGACAGTGGCGTGACTCACAAAAGCACAAGGAAACTGTAAACACGGAAGACTGTGAAAGTACCTTGCAATCAACCAGCATAACACAACGTCCGATTTGGAATAAAAAGGCTATGACTATATGACTATATTCGCTTTGTAAAACATACCTAAAATAAACAGCTGATTCAGCTAAACTATAAATTTTCTGACACTGAATATCATAATTATGAGACACTGAATATCATAATTATGAGATAATACCTTCTACAAAAACAGTAGTTACCTGCCAATATCCAGTTTCCCTTTACAAGCATTGAAATTTTGTTAAACTGAGCACCGTTGTATTTGAGTGAGAAACACACACTTACTAGCCGCTACTTAATTTTGGGTAGAAACCTACCCAAAATCAATCTGCATTTTTAGACAATTAGCGTATTTCATAAGCCAGACTAACGAGTGATGACTTCAATATTTCGGTGAATTATTCGAAAGAGTACCCAAAGTGTTGTCATGGCAACTTTGGCAATGCTCGCGACCTTTCGGTTAAGAAATACACGATCATTTGAATTTAAGAACATTATTATCTATATGAATACCTACTACATCGCTTTCATATTTTTTTTGTAGAAGGATAATGTGTGGGTATAAACGATTTCATAATAATCGGTGCATAGCAAGCCATGACTACTACGGTGGGTACAGCTGCGCTTGATTATTCCAAGCGCTCAACTGCTACCACCATTTCGATACGGGCGTTAACACAGGTAAGAAGTGTTTCGGCATATCTCTTGGGGATTCCTTTTCGGTGGATATTAAGATATTCACAGCGGCCATTGTAAAAACCTGTAAATTTTACCGAAAACATTCGAGAATCATTATTTTGAAATGACTGCAAAAAGTCTGCAGCTTATTTTAGAAACCTGCAGATATGTAGACAAATTTGCAGACCTGGCATCCCTGTTGCCGAACACGAGTTCGCTTCTAAACTAAAATGATGAAATATTTCAGCGAAGCAAAAATCTGTTGAATGCAACATTTATTGGTTACAAGCTTGAAACCGTTTCCTAGCATGCAATAAATATGACAGGCGAAATTTTTGAAACAAATATTTTAAGCAATCTTGCTCTCGAAATTTTTCAAATGAGAAAATAGCTTTGAGATTTCTTTTCGATATTTTGTCAACAAACATTTAACATAACAATACAGTCGAACATGTTTTTATCGAACCAAATCGGAACCAAATTCTACTATAGGTATATCACGTCACTATACACATTCAGTATGTATCTCACAACACTTTTAAAACATGTATAATAGATGTCACATCACAGATACGTATTTCGAATACTACTTGTATTCATCATCAGTGTATCAGGTTTCTAAGTAAATTCTCTCATTTTATTCTATCATAAATATTCTACTTAACACTCAAACCCTGTTAATTAGTATTCATACATCGGAATGAATTTAAAGAGTAGATGTCAGGTATGCCAATGTTCTTTTCAAAACTTCGGTTATTGTTAGAACGAATCTACAAATACCCATATTGTAAGGGTTACCAAAGAAAACCTAGTTAATATCATAATCTGGAAACTACTCTTCAAATCTTCAAAGCAGACTAGTTCAAGCAGAAGTAGTGGAAATCTTTATTATGGCCCTTATTACCGCTGTCACTACACGGTGAAAACCAAGTGAAGTGAATGTAGGTCCTTATTATGGAAGTCGCTTCAGAGACAAAAGTAATTACTTGGATGAACTTGATGTCATTAGAAACATCACGCCACCAACATTTTATTGAAAAAATGAGTTTTATTCACTACTGTGATTACGTGGTAATAGGTAATAGGTAAAATCAAGTGAAGTGACATGTAAGTGAAGTGAATGTGAAAGTGGAAGTGAGAACGGTAATAAGGGCCTTTATAGCCGGTTGTTACTGTTTGAAGAAGATGCTTGACTCCCGTGGAATACGCGAAAGTGGCTCTGCTTACGGGTCCGTTCAACTCATTAAGCCTTTCTATAACAGCAATTATATGGAAGTTATACAATAAACAAATGCGGATCTACTGTAAGTCAAACCATATCCACTGGTAATGCCTTCAACAGATTCACACATACACACATGTATAAATTCAATACGTGAGTACTTGCTGTGATTTCACAATACTACATACCATCAAGCAACTAACAGAATCATATCTTTATCGGTTTTATTTGCTGATTCGATTTTATCTTTTTGTTAGGATAACGTCGTCACAAAAAACAGCGATTTGTTTGCTTGTCATTTTATCAATAATTATAATACCATTCGTTTAGTCGAAACACGAGATAGGAAAATGTTTTTTTTTTCTCTTTCTTTCATTAACGTTGCATAGAAAACTGTACCGCTCCGTATCATATCTCTTGTTTTGTTTTTGGTTATCTCCATCCTAAAAAGTTTATTGGTTCTTGTATTTGTAAAAGCGCTTCGCCAGAAAAAAAAAGCAGCTTTGCTAATAATGTCATTGTAGGCAAAATACATCCAAGGTTAGGCATGTTGTGGGTTGTTGTAAAATGTTACTAATACCGTTTTCGTTTATTGATCAGAGCAGCCCGAGAGCTGACCCAGAGCATAAATAAAATAAACCTAGACTCCCCAGTGTAATAGTACTGTAGTTGAGCAACCCGTGACATCAAAAGCGCCGTCTGGTGTAGAATGGGTGCGTAAATGATCTTAAAATGCATGTACAAAATTGCCTGCGCATTTAACACAACCACAGGTGCTAATGGAAAAAAGTGCACCCGTTTCTCACTAGAAGCGCTGTTAGTGTCTCCGTACAATGGGAAATCTATGTTTATTTGATTTATGTCACCCAAACAACTTTTGATATGTTGGTTTTAGCAACCTGGGGTCGCTCTAGATCGGACTCTAATCGCGTAGTTTCGCTCTGAAATTTTTTTCAGGTCGCACCACGCATTCATGCGAGTTTATTCATTTTTTATTTTTATATGAGTTGTTTAGGGCGCGTACCACGTGTTCGTTTTACTCGGAGTTAGAGTCGCTCGCGTGTAGGTTCAAAAATGAAAACGGTATAAATCTACTGCCATGCTCGGGCTATGTTCGGGCAAAACTGTTCTGGAAACGCAATCAAAAGCAGCCGTAGGCGTAGGGATAGTCTTTTCAACAATGAACTGGGTAACAAAGGACCTAGTTTGGAACTGATCAAACTAAGGTTGGGTGGGCTCAAATCCAGCAAATGCATTTTCAGGTTTGATTCTGCTTCTTTTGTTCCTTCGATCGGTTACATTTAGCTTAGACGAAGTTTGGCCATGCATTGTTAGTAGAATATCAAATATTGTTATAAAACAGTTACCATTTATCAATACGCAGTGTTTCATTTATTCATGTATGTTGCTATGCTATTGAATTTCGCTTAAATATTTTAGCTTTATCAAACAACGAGATCAAAAAAGTGGTGCATGTTGATTTGTTTTTGTTTTGTTTTGAGTATGTATGGGTATTTAGTTCTGTACTAGAATTGATTTTAATAGCGTAAAATTTCGAAGGACGACGTTAAAGATTTCTAAAACTTCCAATGGTACAAGTAGTTAGTTGGCCATGTGTTGCTTAAACTGTTGTTCTAAATGTATGTTAGTAGTTAGTTGCCCGGTAAAGTGAAAAAATGGAGAAAAAAACATTGAGGAGTTTGTTGGTTTTGAAACCATCGGTTCACTGTTCCATTTATAGGGTTCATCTTGGTTTAGTATATTTATATTTTTATCTTTTGTTCGATTGATTATAACAACTTTTCAGAAATTGATATAATTGTATATATTTAGTTTATCTAAGGAATTAGTGAAAATCATACTAATTAAAGCTTTTTTGTCAGTTTAGGACGAATTAGTCTTACACTAATTATTTCTAGGAGAAAAAGATGTAAACAATTATTCGAGAGAAAAGTTTCTTGCAATTTGTACGATTCACAATTTCAGAATTTTTTATAATAAATCAATGATTGATATTGTTCAGGGTACGTTCTAGCGATACTTGCGGGATAGTGTTTCAAATACTTGACTCTCAATTCTCAAGTATCCATCTGTTCCGGTTAGAAACTGAACCTATAACTTCGACCTGTGTTACAAGAAATAAAAAAAAAACCCTGTATAATACGGAATGAATAATACTTGCTTAGAAGCATACGATGCCAAACAAAACGAGAAACTAGGCGGTAACTTTCACTGGTCGCGGAAAAAAGGACGACGGTAAAACAGGCGAAAGACGACATCTCATTTTGAAGTAGAACGAATAATTTGAAAATTTTCAATCCGTCCCCAGCTGCTAGAAACGCTCCATTCGACAATGTAATCAATTCACGGGAGGTTCCATTACTTGAAAAAGCAATAACGTTGTTACGTTGACAAGCGAGCTCTTGAGTGAGGACCAAAGAAAATCTCAAGCACTAGGAACATTTTCGCCTCGTTGCGTCGCACGGCGGTCGTGAGCTGGACTCGAGTCGGTCAAATGTGGTCACTGGTTTTTTTGGGATAGTGTTTTTTTTTTGGGCTCCTTTTATTTAATTTCCATGCATCTCATTTGTTTGAACGTAAATGCCGATGAATGCTGAAATCCCATGGAAAAATTGATGTACCGAAATGTTTGAGGAAAGTAATCAAAAGACAAAAATATATGATCACCTTTTCTTGTACCAAAACCAAAGCAAACAAAAAAGTTTTTAATTCACCTAGCGGTGTAATGATGCTTATCTCATAAATGCAAGTTCATTTCACAGGTTTCTTAGGTTTTTTGCATCGTCATTTTTAATTAGGACTTTTTATCACTCTTTACCCTATAGTTCTGGAATCGGAATTCAGATCTGGATTAAATTTAGTAACAACTTATGACGGTATAAGACCTTCCGATTGAGCTCCAGTTTGCGAAAATCTGTTTAACTATCTCGGAGAAATCGAAGTGAGTACCGTTTTTCAGAGTTTTCTGCTATATGTTTGGCCATCAATTGACAAGAAGCAAAGTCTTGGCATTACATCCATTTTGTGAAATTTGGCCTTTCTGTTTCAACAGACTTCGCAGCCGATGATAGTAATTGTTTTGTATTTGTATCAAATTTCTTGAGATTATTTGAACGGATGTATAAGTTTGCTCATCAATATATTGGTTCTGGTAATAATTCCAATAATTTGTAGCAAAAAAATGTATGTCATCGCTATAATACATTTTTTTGTTTTGATTTATACACAAACAGGTGGAAAAATTGTAATATTTATATACACACTTAAAACCGATTCTCGAGCTCGGCATAATGAAATGCCGAATTATATCGGCAACACTTAATTTTACTGACTATTCAGTAATTAACATGCTCTTTTCCGAAAATCGTTAAAGTTCTATGCTGATATCTCGGTAAAACGAGCTCTTTTGCTGAAGTTTGGCAAAATATTATACTGAACGTGTCAGTAAACAACAAATATACCGAGATCAGCAAAACCGTTTGCCGAGATTTTGAACAGCGACTTAGCTTTTACTGAAACTCGGTGAGACACTTGTCATCTAATGTTTCCTTTCGATTTTCCAAGCATCACGTCGCCATTGCTCGTGGAACTGGAAAACATCTAAATTGGATGAAGGAAAAAGATTTGTATATTTTGTTAAAAGATAAGTAAAATCGAAAACTATCTAATTTGCATATATATTTATATCCGCTTATTTACATGTAAAGGCGTGAGGAGCACTAGAAACAATTGTCTTTAGCCGTGATGTTTTCGTTTGATGTTTGCGCTTTTTTGGTTTGCTGAATTGAAATGAACATCAATAAAATATTCCTTTCACCAACATTAGCTTTTGTGATAGTAATTTCATACAAAAATAAAAATATCTTTCCTTTTTTCGATTACTGATGACTCGGCATTTCATGATTCCTTCCTGATAACTTTTGCCGAGCTGACAGCAAAATTTCTGCTGACAAGTTCGGCAATAATTGACAGTTGACAAATTTTGGATTGCCGAGATTCTCAGTAATTATACTTTTTGCCGAGACGATAACCGAGCACTCGGCTGTGCAAATCTCGGCATTTTTTTGCCGAGATTCAGCAAGAAATTTTAAGGGTGTACATTTTTAAGTTCACCGATTTATAAGGTTTATGTTAGTTAAACACAAATTGTAGCTGGTATCACTAAAAATATCATTGTAAAAAGTCACATGTTTCCTGAGGTCATCTATCTACATCTTTTCACTATATCTCTGGGTATACAACTCTATTTTCCGCTTGTTTTAGTGCGTTTTAATTTGGGACCTTTCCAATGGTGAACAAATGTCGAAAATCGGTTGACTGACAGCAAAGTTATGACTCGGTAAAATTGAAGTTCGCGATATTCTATTCGCGACGCTGGTGTCATATGAATGCAGACAGGGCATATTTTGAGCTTGGAAAAAAAACTTGGAATGGAAAAATCACATTTTCATTGGTTTTTCTTAACCGATCGTCAATACTAATATACTTAAATCAAACTACAAACTTCACGAAACTCGAAATTTTTCGAAATTGGTAAAGTCTCAATGAACATTAGAAAAGGTCCCAAGTGCAAATGACAGTTTTTCTTTGTTTACTTTCTCGGACCGTAATAACCGAAAGAAAAAGAAAACAGAGAGAAACTATCATTTGCACTTGGGACCTTTTCTAATGTTTGTCTTCAAGTAACAACTGAACAAATGGTAGCTCGAAGTTACCGTTCCATTTTTTTAGGTAATGCTCCGCGTAACTTTTTTAGGCTTGATATTTGGCTTACGCCGAAGCAGATGCAAAACCGAGACATTCAGAAACATCAACATGGGGTTATCTCGACTCAAATTTGCTGGAAAAATTTCCATGAAACGAACCACAGATGTGATGTAATCTCGAAAAAAATTCCTTTGAAAAAAATCGAAAACTTTCTAAGTGTCAAAGAGATGAAACTTCGGATAACACAAGATCTCGACGCTTCGTGCATTGCCATGTCAAAACAAGAAAACCGCACAACTTTGAAAACTTTCTGTAATCTGCATAAAAAACAGCGTAATTTCGGAAACTCGCGTAAAAAACACAAATGTGTATTCAGAATTTTGAATACTGATAAATTCACAGCTGATTAGCTTTCGGGCGTCTTTGCGTGAGACGAGAGCATCGCAACTATGACTAAAATCAACGATTTATAGTTTCAATTAATTCCCCATACACCTTATTTGCTCAATTTGGCTCTCTAGGATAATTATCTGTCCTCAGTAGAACCGCAAAAGATAGAAAAGATAGAAAACTCGGCTCAGGCGAAGAAATCATCTACGTTGCGGAAGAGTATTTCAGAAGAAATTACTTTTTCAACGGGATCAAGCCGTTGAAAAATCTCTTGAATAAGTGTCTTCATAAAAGGGGACCACATCAGTCGGTGTTGAACAGTCGTTCGCACCGCTCGCGTATAGCTCTTGGCTCCTGGAAATTTTTTCTGGCTACCTAGAGTTTCATTGATTCAAGGCTTCAGTCTTTTTCAAGGCTACCTGAATCACTAACAGTCTTTTTAAAGACTAACAATTAGTCAGCCTTTCTCAAGGTTATACAATGAGTGATATTCTAATATAATCAGTCTTTTTCAAGACTTAGAAATTAATCAGCCTTTCCATCCAAAGAAATATTCTTCGAACTAGTCAGTCTTTATAAAGACTACCACAAAATCAGTCTTTATCAAGACTTAACCAAACTAGGAAGCGTCCAACCGGAAAGGCAACAAGTCTAAAGCTAAAAATAATTCAATACGGAATAAATCACAATCCGTTATTCAACATTTTTCTAATAACATTCACGATCTTATAGAATCTGAATGTAAAAATAAAAGACAACGGACGGATTTCCCTTCCGTTGATTCTATGCCGTCTAACAATATTTACGAGATTCTTCATGAATCCGATTGTAGCGACATAGAAGAAAATTCTTCAAAAATTCCCAAAATGGACGCTTGTCGTTCTGGGAAGAAACAACAATCTATGCCACCAGTGACGGTGATGATTTCCGACTTCAAAGCATTCCGTACTGAGCTTTCTACTTTTCTCCCGGAAGTAAAAGTCTCATTTTAAATCGGACGAAGAGGAGAATGTCGAGTCTTGGTTGATGGATTGGAAGATTACGAACGTCTTATTCGATATTTGTCCGAGAAACTTCAAAAATTTTATTCATATGATATAAAATCAGACAGACCCTCCAAGGCTATCTTGAAAGGCTTATCGAATGATCAAAGTACCGTTGAAATTAAAAATGAACTAAAAGAATTGCTTGGTTTTGCCCCTTCGCAAGTAATGCTTATGAAAAAAAGAGCGAATGGTACTTCTAAACCACGCTCTGGAATTTCCCATGAACTTTACCTAATACACTACAATCGAAGTGACGTAAACAATTTGAAAACTTTAGAAAAAGTACATTTCATTTCCCACATTAAAATTCATTGGGAACATTATAAACGGCATAATCGTATTGCAAACTTAACGCAATGTCGTCGTTGCCAAGGCTTCGGCCATGGAACCAAAAATTGTCATATGGATATACGGTGTTTGAATTGTGGTAAATCGCATTCGAAAGACGTTTGTCCAATGAATGAAACCACTGATAAATTTTCATGTTCAAATTGCGATGGAAATCATAAATCCAATTATTTGAAATGTTCTGTCAGGGAAAAAATTATAAACGCTCGCTCGCTTAGACAACAAGTCAAATCAACGACCTTAAATTAACAGAACATAACTGAAAATCAAAAAACCGTTACAAATGCCACGTCTTTCTCTTCTAATACACTTATTTTCTTCAAATTTAAAACAAAAGCAGGTACACCTTCCAATTCGTCTTCTAACGAAAACAGTTTATTGACATGTAGATCGACCTCGTCATCATCTTCTTCTAATGACAGTTACGCTTTGGTAACACTTAATTCTTCTAATGTAAACAATCAAATTACAGGAACGCCTTCCAGTTCACCTTCTAACGAAAACAATTTATTAATAGGTAGATCGGCCAAGTAATCTTCTTCTAATGGCAGTTACACTGGTGTAACAAGTAGACATCTACCTACCAATATTCCTTCAATGCCATTCGCTTCTTTAAACGAAGTCGATTTAGGCGATATAACGAAAAATAAAATGATCTATCTACAAGATCAACTTTTTCAAATGATCATCCGAATGAATTCAACTTCATCACTTTTTTAAATTTCAAATCGGATGGCAATTTGCAAATAATATTATAATGAATTTACAATTTAACAGTGATGTTAAATAATTATTTGAATATTTTAAATTAAAATTCTCGATCTTTGAAATCGAGTGAAGATGAATTTTATAATTTTCTCAAAGTTCACAAAATTCATATTGCCATTGTGACAGAAACTTTTCTTAAACCTAATGTCAAATTGAAAAGTAATCCACATTATGTGGTTCATCGATTTGACAGGTTTACTGGAATGGGTGGTGGGGTTTCCAATTTTGTCCAACGCAAATTAAACATAGAATTTTACCTTCTTTCAACACTAAAGTTATTGGAAGCTTGGGAATCGAAGTTGAAACCATTCATGGAATTTATTTCATTGTCGGAGCATATTTGCCATTCCAATGCACCGGTGAACAATTAAATTTCTTTAAAGGCGATTTGCAAAAACTCACAAGATATCGATCGACATTTTTCTTAATAGGGGACTTAAATGCTAAGCATGCCCAGTGGAATTGTAGACAGAATAGCAGTAATGGTAAAATACTTCATAATCAACTCTCAGCTGGTTACTTCACAGTTCTTCATCCCAGTAATCCGATTTGCTTCTCTTCCGTGAAAAACCCGTCTATAATGGATCTGGTTCTAACAGATCAAAGCAACATTTGTAGCAAACCGATTACACATGCTGGCTTTGACTCAGATCATTTTCCTGTAACATTCAGAGTTTCCAACGAAGCTATAATTAATCCAATTAGTTCTATAATCAACTATCATAGAGGCAATTGGTTTAAATATAGATATCACATTGAAAATCATGTGGATCATGAAACTATTTTAGAAAATTCTGCGGACATCGACACAGCAATAGATAATTTGAATCGTTACATTATCGAAGCTAGAAATCTCTCAGTTCCCAAAACTCAAACTAAATTCTATTCTCCTATCATCGATGACAATCTTCAACTGCTCATTCGGTTGAAGAATGTTCGTCGCCGACAATATCAACGTTCTCGTGATCCTGCTATGAAAAACATAGTTAAGGATTTACAAAAAGAAATTAAACATAGATTTACTCTTTTGCGAAATGAAAATTTCGCTAAAGAAGTTGAACAAATTAAACCATATTCTAAACCTTTCTGGAAACTTTCTAAGGTTCTTAAGAAACCTCAGAAACCAATTCCTGCTCTCAAGGAAGGAAATCAAATACTTCTTACGAATGGTGAAAAAGCTCAAAAACTTGCTCAGCAGTTCGAGAGTGTCCACAATTTTAATTTAAACGTTATGAGTCCTATTGAAAATGAAGTCTCACTGAAATATGATCATATTTCAACTCAAGTGTTATTACCAAATGACATTATTGAGACGAATTTTGATAAACTGAAGTCAATCATTGGGAAACTTAAAAATACAAATTCTTATTGAAAAACCTTCCCGATGTTGCCTTTAGACTTTTGGTTAAAATGTGCAACAAGTGTTTTTCTTTAGCTTACTTCTCAAAAATATGGAAAAACGCTAAAGTAATTCCTATCCTCAAACCTGATAAAAACCCAGCAGAAACATCAAGTTATCGACCAATTAGCTTACTTTCTTCTATCAGTAAACTTTTCGAAAAAAATTTCTTGTTGAGAATGATGTCTCATATAAATTAGAATTCAATCTTTTTACCAGAGCAGTTTGGATTTCGTTATGAACTACCCATCAACTTATCAGAGTAACGAACATGATAAAATCAAATAAATCTTCTGGGTTATCCATTGGAGTTGCTCTTCTAGACATAGAAAAAGCATTCGACGGTGTTTGGCACAAAGGTTTAATAGCAAAAAGTCTGATTTCCAGTATCCTATTTATTTGATCAAAATGATTCAAAATTATTTAATGGATCGTACTCTTCAGGTTAGCTATTAGAATTGTAAATCAGAATTGCTACCCGTACGAGGTGTTCCGCAGGATTCGAGCGTAGCTCTAATCTTGTATAATATTTTCACTTCTGATCTTCCAAATCTACCCGTTGGTTGTCAGAAATCGCTATTCTGTGACGACACAAGTCTGTTAGCCACAGGTAGAAATCTAAGAGTGATCTGCAGTCGCCTACAAAGAAGTTTAAATATTTTCAGTGATTATCTGTCAAAATGGAAAATTAAACCAAATGCAGCAAAAACGCAATTAATTATCTTTCCTCATAAGCCAAGAGCTTCTTTTCTTAAACCAAACAATAATCACATTCTAAAATTGAATGGCTTGGAATTGACATGGTCTGATCAAGCTAAATACTTAGGTTTAACGTATGACAAAAAACTCACTTTCAAGGATCACATTGAAAGAATCCAGGCAAAGTGAAATAAATATATTATATCTCTATATCCTCTTATAAACAGAAATTCTAAGCTCTGTCTAAAAAACAAATTGTTAATTTATGAACAAATTTTCAGACCAGTCATGCTTTATGTAGTACCAATTTGGTCAAGTTGTTGTTCCACCAGGAAGAAAACGCTTCAATTTCGAAGCGTCCTTCCTGGTTCAGTACAAATGAGTTACACAGACTCACAAATATAGAACCATTAGATGTAATGTCACATAATATTTTAAGCAAATTCCGACAAAAATTGAGACAATCTTCAATTGAATCGATTCGCTCTCTGTATTAGTTAGTAAGTTAGTATATAAGTTCCTTTTCCCCATTGCACAATACAAGTAGGTTTAGAATTTTCCCTACACAAAAATCACAGAATTGCGGAAGCAAATGATGTCTTCTTGGTAATAACCAAATCATGTATTTAATAGGGCTGAAAAGTCATCACTTGTGGCTGAACACCCAATTTAAATCTATATAATTTAATTTTAACTCATATTCCAAGGTTACTTTTCACCACACCTAGTGTTGTCCAGCTGCTCGCGGCTATTCCAGTTGTGCGCTTCGTCGCACAATATTTCCAAACCGTCGCCATTCTCTCGTCCTGTAAGCAAAAACTGGACCGGCAAAGAAAAACAAATTCATAGTCAATTGAATTTACAATGGAGGGACAATCAAGTGCAGGTTAGAAAGTAAAGTGCTGTTTTTTGCGAGATATAACAAGCTATCACATTCAATCCTTGATTCTTTGTGAAAAATTGAACATTGGTATTCACATTACCCAACAAATATAAACTTGTTCAAATACAAGAGTAGCTGATTTTTTTCACAATTCCCTGAAACAACCATGTACCATTTGGGATTCACACGTTTTCAACAATCGCACTGGCGAACAACTCCAAAAATGAAACAATGCAATTTACTCTGTTCACATTTGAGGTAAACTTTTTAAAAAGAAATTTTGTTCATCAATAACTTGGTGGGTTTGATCAACGGTTATCTATGGTATCAAACCCCGAATATAGAATAAAACATTTTTTCCGGTCCAAGAAGAATTTTTTTTGAATCCGGTAAAAGAAACTCATCAACAGAGAGTTTTTTTTTTGGTAGACTGCAAACAAGCTAATAAAGAAACACCTAAATCCGTGTCTCACGAGTCACGAGGATCAGCCAAAAAATTATGCATTGCAGAAAACGTGCTAGCAGCAAAATTCATTCCGCTCATTTTTACCACAATCAAAAGTCGAGATGCCGTCTTTCGTGATCATACGGGAAAAGAAAAAAAAAACAACTACCATATTAACCATGTTAACTCGCTTAAGTCTTATCGCCCAACTCCTGATTCCCCCCCGAAGCTACCAAACTCGTCACCGTACCGTTTGCACTGGTTGCCGATACCACCGTTCGCTTCTTTTGATCCTTTGGATCCGGATTTCCCTCGTTCGCTTCATAAACCTCATAATCTTCCGAATCTTCCACTGTTTTAGAGGAGTCAATCTTTTTACCACTCTCTCGTTTGCGACTACTACTACGTTTGGCATCACCATTCCGTCGTGTGCTTCCCGATCCGGAGCCTCCTTCCTTACCCTTAATATCGTTCTCCTCCGCCGCAGCCACCGTTGCCGATTCCTGAAAGCTGCTGAGCAGCTGGTCTTTGGCACTTTCACACAACCGGAACGTCTCCAGGAACTCGTTCAGGTCGACCAGGCCATCCTTGTTGATGTCCATCATTTTGCACATGTCCAACAGCTGCTCGTGGGTGTTGTGCGGAAAATGCTTCTTCAACAGCTCGCAAGCTTCACCGAATTCCTCCAGGGAAATCTGTCCGGAATTGTCCTTGTCCAGTATTCGGAAGATGGCCTCCAAGCTGCTTTTGTTCTTGTAGAGTGACTCTGCCACCGAAGCGGTGCCATTTTGGGCGGATTTCTGTCATAATCGAGAACATAGAAAATGATTTAGAAAGCTACCAAACGTAAATTTAATTAATTATCCTGGCACAAGAATTGGTTTTTACAGAATGGAGGGTCAGATTAAAGGAAATAATCACTGCTGCCATTGGACGGGTGACCCGTGTCCGAGGGATGATGATGGTATTTATTCAATTTTCAGAACAATGCATTTGGTGAGTTAAATAAATTTGCTACTAAATACTGAACCGCTTATTCAGTACCGATCAATTTTGTTTCTAGATTATAACAAATGCTTACAAACGAGTCCGTATCCAGCAGATGAAGAGTTTTGCGGTAGCAAACTTCGGTGACAGTTGTGGTTGTTGCGGTTTGCGAAATATCAACCGGTGCCAATTTATCCTTGAGCATCCGCCACGGCAAACCCAGATTAGTGGCCATTTCCATCGCTTCGCACCACTTGGTAATGGTTAGTGTACCTGTCGCCGGATGAAAAAAACGGAAAATTAATTTTCTTGAAGATAGATTACTATTTGTGAAATTTCATTTAATTCTTCGAATCGTCACTGAATACGTGCTTTGGTTAACAGCGACCCACTTTCACCTACCATTTACCGATGAACATGGCAGCGATAGAAGGCAACCAGAAACGAAAAAAAGTCACCCGCAATACGGTTCTCAATTATCTAACCGTACTGCTGGCAAGCCTACAGGACATTAGAGGACATTTTTTCGCACTCACGTTTCGATGTTTTCAACTCATCCTGCCACTAGGTCCTACTAGCAGGAATGTTGTCTCCCAGAATCGGAATAGTTCAGATGACGATTTCGTGAGGTAGAAAATCGTATTAGAGCTGCCTAACGCATGTCTCGCCCGGCGGAAATTTACGGAAAAAACTGGTGGAGATTTGTTTAGAGCAATTTCAGAAATTAACAGCAGAAAAAGTGGTAAAACCAGGATCGACTTTCTCCAATTTAGATGAAACTTTGCATACATTTTCAATATGCAAAATCATTTGTTTCGCCGGGACGAAGACACTAAAGGCGGATTAATTAAAATGCGAATTCAACTTTGCACGCTTTTTCTTCAAATCGTTGTAACTTGGAATTGTTAGATTCTCTCATTGTACACCTCTAGTTTCGGGAATCGAAACTCGTCGACATAAACTCCCGAAGTTCTTCCTGATCGATCCATTTAACGTTATTTTTGAACGCAATAACGTCAAATGGAACTCCAAAAAGCCTTCTTAATCCACCTAACGGTGTGATAATGCCTTTCTCTTCTTTCATAACAGTCTCATGAAAATATGTTTCATACTTTTATTAAATAATTTTGGAAACTAATTTTGACACCAATTGATTCAGATTGATTCGAGTAGTTCACAAAAGCATGCTTCAGTTTTTATGTCACACAGTCAGCATCACTTTTTCAAACTAGTGCTTGACATTTGCGTTGCCTATTTGTATGAGAACAGTGATGCTAATCTAAAAAAAGCCTTCTTAGTCCACTTAGTGAAATTTTCATATATCTTGAAAAATCACCATAGGGGGGAGTACATGAAATTTTCGAAATCGAAAAAAATTTTTGATGCCAACTTGATCAATGGCCCGACAGTAGCTTTTAAACGAGCTCAATTTTGTTAAAATCGGTTCAGCCATCTATGAGAAAATTTAGCGCGTTCAAATATCTTCGAAAAGTACACACACACACACACACACACACACACACACACACACACACACACACACACACACACACACACACACACACACACACACACACACACACACACACACACACACACACACACACACACACACACACACAGACAGACATTTTCCGATTTCGTCGAACTGAGTCGAATGGTATATAACACTATGGGTCTCCGAGGCTCCGTTCGAAAGTCGATTTTTCCTGCAATTCTAATACCTTTCTAACAGTTCGGCTGAAAAGTTCGTATTTTAATAGAAACACACATTTTTTGCCAAAATTCGTTTTTATTATTCAACATAATTTCCATCAGAGGCGATACAGCGATTATAGCGATCTTCCAACTTTTCGATACCATTTTTGTAGTACGATTTGTCCTTTGCCTCAAAATAGGCCTCAGTTTCAGCGATTACCTCTACATTGCTTCTAAACTTTTTACCAGCGAGCATTCTCTTGAGGTCTGAGAACAAAAAAAATCTGGGGGCCAAATCTGGAGAATACGGTGGATGAGAGAGCAATTCGAAGCCCAATTCGTTCAATTTCAGCATGGTTTTCATCGACTTGTGACACGGTGCATTGTCTTGATGAAATAAAACTTTTTTCTTCTTCAAATGAGGCCGTTTTTTTTAAATTTCGTCCTTCAAACGCTCTAATAACGCTATATAATAGTTACTGTTGATGGTTTTTCTCTTTTCAAGGTAGTCGATGAAAATTATACCATGCGTATCCCAAAATACAGACGCCATAACCTTACCGGCCGATTGTTGAGTCTTTCCACGCTTTAGGTTCGGTTCATCGCGTGCAGTCCACTCAGCTGACTGTCGATTGGACTCCGGAGTGAAGTGATGGAGCCATGTTCCGTCCATTGTTATATATCGACGAAAAAAATCGGTTTTATTTCGATATAACAGCTCCAAACACTGCTCAGAATCATCAATTCGTTGTTGTTTTTGATCGATTGTGAGCTCACGCGGCACCCATTTTGCACAAAGCTTTCTCATATCCAAATATTCGTGAATAATATGTCCAACACGTTCCTTTGATATCTTTAGGGTGTCAGCTATCTCGATCAACTTCACTTTACGGTCATTGAAAACCATTTTGTGGATTTTTTTCACGTTTTCATCGGTAACAGCCTCTTTTGGACGTCCACTGCGTTCGTCGTCTTCGGTGCTCATATGACCAGTACGAAATTTTGCAAACCACTTACGAATTGTTGCTTCGCCCGGTGCAGAGTCTGGATAACACTCATCAAGCCATTTTTTGGTATCGGCGGTACTTTTTTTCATCAAAAAGTAGTGTTTCATCAACACACGAAATTCCTTTTTATCCATTTTTTTTTACAAAAGTAGCTTCACTCAAAATGCACTATCTCACAAACTAATAATCAGACAGCTGTCAAATTTATACACGTATCTTTTGAAGGTTGGTACTAACTGAAAATGGTATGGATTTAATTCTAGTGGCGCCCTCTCATAGAAACGATACGAACTTTTCAGCCGATCTGTTATAGAGAAAGGCAAAAAGAAAACTACAAGGATCAGCCTCATAGGGTTGTTCAAGCCATTGATGTGAAACTAGGCAGCCAAAATTTCTAACGATCGACATTGTCAATCAAACAGCTCGATCAATCGTCACATTTTTTAATCCGTATTTGCACGAGAGTCTGCCTAGATTGATTTTTATTAGGAGCTTGTGTTCAAGTTTGGTATGCATGCAGTTATTTTTACAGCGTTAAGTATCTCTACCATTCTGCGATTTCGATTAAAACGATCAACTTTTTCTCATTATTAATCGAGTTCATCTTATTTAAATTAGAAATTAATCTTAAGCACTCAAATTTACCCTGAGGTAGTTGCAAATTTCTCAGGCGAAAACGACATAACATGGAATTTCACCCAAACTCGCATAACACAAGATCAGATCATACCAATTAAAGCTTCAAATCGTTTTATTAAAAGAGCTTTATGAGGTTTACTCTTAGACGACTTCTTTGGCGTAATCGTTTCCCACTACCTTCTTATGAACATCGCTGTGTTTATCTCATCAGTTTACCTACTTTACGAGATAGGCGAATCTTCCTACAGTAACAGTAACTAAGTTTTCGACTTGTTCTCAAACAACATTGACTGTGATGTTCTGTTAGCTAAATTGGATATCAACGTTCCAAGCAGATTGCTACGACGAATGGATTTCTTCCGATTATCAGTGTACGTTTGCTGTTAGCAATTCAATAGCGTTTATAACTTATTTGATTTTAATATTAGCAAAGAGATTTTCAAACAAAAATAAAATTAGGATTAAATTAGTATACGTAAAAGTCTGCGCGAAATTATTTTTACTCGAAGATAAATAAATAAATAAAATATAGTGCTTTGTGTCTTGCTCAGAGCTAATAAAAGTCATTTCTCGGATCATCATCCATAGACTAAAATGACAAGAAATTACCATCACTCTCAGCTTCGCTTGCAAACTATGAGAACGAAATCCATGGTCAGTCAATGACATAAGCGGGACAGTGAGTTCAAAATTGTGTTTTTTCTTTCATTTGTAAGTAAAAATTCCATAGTATGCAGTGTCAATATTCAACCGAAGCTGTGAGAATCGAAAATAACAGAAAAAGGTTTCACAATACCTTTTACCTGTTGGTGCTTGAATTTGTAGTAGTTTTGATTTAGAAGTTCTGGGAAGTAAGTTCTTCGATTTGTCATATTTAGTCACTTTTTATAGCCAAGCGTCGCAGACTTTCAATACATCGATGATGAGAATTGAAATTCTGCTGATGCTCCCTGAAGGCGTTAGTTTGGTTTCGTCTTGTCATAGAGGAAAGAGTGACGTTGTTTTTTTTTACATTAAATGTTTAATTTATTATCCATTTTTTGTCAACTTTTATATACAGAGGCTACAATATTTTAGTGATACAGTTCATAACTTTACATCTATGGTATTATCTGTTTAGTCTACGTTTTAATTTTTTATTTCTTATTGTTTCAGTTCTAAATTGTTAATGACTTTTATTTCATGTTTGAATTTATATCCTTGAAATTGTATATTTTTATCTACTTAACCTGAACTAACCTAATCTAACTCTAGCTGTAAAGCGCTCTAATAATGGCATGTTCAGAAATTGAACATTTAGTTTTGAATTTATTGTGTGTGTTTTCAAATTTCTGCCCGATTGTTTCTTGTTCAGCAATTGTATGTACATAAGAAGTTCTAGTCCATGGAGGTAGATTCAGAATCATTTTTAAAAAATTGTTTTGAACGACTTGGAGCTTATTTTTATGGAGTGACGTTGGCAATTATACTTTCTCTTTTCAATGAGAAACGAGAATGCTTCGTCTCTCTTCGTTTGTTCTGGTGTCGGTCATTTACGAATGAGACACACGAGCAAAATTCCGATTCTAGAAATGAGCAAAACGAGTCATGATTTGGGGAAAATAATATATTTTCATGTTATGATAATACACCATGATTAAAATTTCTCGGATCATGATCCATTCGGACTGATTTCGATTAAATTTGAACGTAACGCACTTGAAGTTGTTGGGTATAACATCAGGCTTGTTTCTGCTACGATGGTTATTTTTGCAACATAAATTCAGGCGTTATGTGTGATTTTCGCAACGATGATCATTTTTGCAATATAAATTCTGTGAAAAGCACGACGAACTTAGTTTAAAATGAAATTATTCTGTTTTTGAAAAACGACGACGCAAGAGATAACGTGTTTACTTGCGTTCATTACTTCAATTTTGATTTTGTGTTTCAGTATTTAAACACTTAAACGAATTGCATGAAAAAACACGAGTGAATCAAACCTCTTAAAAAGAAACTCTATGTCGAATTCTTGCAAAAAAAATCGTCTTATTCATAATATTGAGGTCCATCAATACAGCTTATGTTATTATATCTATGAAACAAATTAATCAAAGTGCTTGAACAAAATATTTTTCTAATTTTCGTTAGATGGTGTTCCAAATTCACTATCGAATTAAACGCTAGCTCTCGGAATATTATTCTAGCAACAACGATCACATCAAATATGTAAGAATACATTCGAACAAAATGTAACATTGATGTTTGTCAAATGAAAAGCGGTGCCGTGCTTAGTCTCTTATGATGTCAATTTTCGGTTGATTATCTTTATTTTTATGTTATGTTTAATTCTCTATCAGCCGGTGGGTAAAACAACATGATTATTAAATGAATATGCTTCAGGATCAAGTAAGCATTTTCAGTAGGTCTTGCTTTTCAATGTCTGCTTTTTGCTCTACCATTAATCTATTAAGCAATCTATCACATCACTTGAGGCAGAGGGTTCAAAGTGATAGCCGGGTAGAAAACTGGAGTTACGAGCTTTGAAAGAAATGCATTGTTCAAGTAACGCATTTTCGAACCATGATTAATTTTCATGGGAGAAGTGTTATTGCTCATGGTTTCATGAGAAGTTAAATTGATTGGTTTCATGATTTTCTAATCAAAACAGCAGCAACGGATTTCTTTCCGTGCAGTAAAATAATGAAAATGAGGCTTTTGGATTGGAGTCTTTCATTAAGAATGCGTGACCTACCTCTGGCATGCTACAAATAGGACTGAAACTAGAGATGGGCAATTCGCTCCTGAGCTATTCCAGTGAATCGAATCATTAAAGTGAGCTGACAGTTCACAGCTCTTTTTAAAAGAAGCGCAGCTCACCAGTTCACCGCACTGGTAAGGTGGAAAAAAGCTACGAGCTGAACGAATCTTCAGCTCTTGGAGAGCGAGATCCAAATGAGTACATGAACTTTCGTTCGTTCTCCCAAATGTGCATCTATCTTCCTTTAACAGATTGAATGAGCCATTGTCAATAAGAAATCTTACCTTTTCACTCAGTAAGCTAAGGTACATTCAAGGATGCCACTTTTGCAGATATTCTACAAATGTGACATAATAATGATTCGCAGACAAGTTAGTTCGCTTAGCATTTTTTTTTTTTTTTCCATAAATACGTTTATTTCTTAAGGCAGTTTACATAAGTTTTTCTTCGCCGTAGCATCACTTTTACATAATATTCTTATCCTAATTTAATTCTAACATAGTCACAACGTTTAGAATTTATTAAAACATATTCTCTTATAGCTTAAATATCAGCTTAGGTAACTCGTCATTAATTATGAAATCTACTCGGAAATATTATTTGAACCAAACGATTAACTTCTATAAATTATAAAATAAGCTGTTATTTTCAGACATTTTGTTGATAAGTTCGCTTAGCATTGTTCTTTGTGCTTAAAAGATTTCGATCATGCATATGAAAGAAAAATGGAGTAAGAAAAACGGGCGCACGAAAAACGGTGCTCAAAACTAACCTTCAGTTCAATAAATGAGCTAATGTGCTGATACATTGAATTGATTCACTTTAGTGAGCTGATCAGTTCGGAGCTGCTCACCGGTATGAGCTGTTTCGCACATTCAGTCTGAAACTTTAGCTATAATTTCACTAATATTTATAGATTCGCATGCTTCCAACAGCTTCGCTTTTGCATCCATTGACCAATCAGAGCGATGCTTGCCCATTGATATATCGCTTACTCCTTCAAACCGTGTTCCAGGTTAGGGAAATCCGATAAGCCGAAGATTTTTAGGAGGCAAATAGGACCCTGCATACTATTAATCAACATTCTAATGATAAAGGTATAATTGAAAATACAAGGCTGCGAGCATTCAAATTAATACGTAGAAATATTTTCAATAAATTGGAGAAATAATATTACTGTTTGGAACTAAACTGACTGAGCTGTAGGTGTTCAAAAGATGACCACATTTCTACTTTTATTTAACCTTAAATAACTAATTTGCACCTCTATATAGAAAACAAAGATGTGTTCCAAACCAAAATTTGTGAAAATCGCAGTGCAAGATATTACTTGTCACATTTCTCAACTCAACAAACTGAGTCGAATGATGCATGAAACTCGACTCAAAGAACCGATATTCACTTATCGAATTTCCAAGCGATTGTAAATATGCAATTTATGCGATTCTTTCTTGATTCTCTGTAACTCCGGAACAAGAAATCGGAAAATTTATAGGAATTTCTATGGAACCCTCTTTTGTTCGAATATAACTTTATAAACATCTGCTTCGCGCACAGGCGCATCTCGTTGAACTAAATCGAGTAGTATATGATGTAGATGGTCGGGTCTCGAATATTTACACCCAAAAGCCGACCCAACCCGGGCTCAGATAAAAATTATTTGTCGGGGTTGGGTACGGAAGACGATTTTATGTAAACGAGTATTGGTTGAAACTTTTCATGTACAGACGGTCGGTTTTCGGAAATTCGAGCTCGTAAGCCGACTTGAAAATGCTCGGCTCGGATCAGGTTTGGAAAAAAAATTCGAGTTCGGGTTGAGTACTGGTGAATTTTTACCTATATTGTATAGAAAGGATATGCATACACTATGAAAACCGAGGTTCGGAGGGCCAAGAGTCATATACCATTCGAATCAGTTCGCCGAGTTCACAAAATGTGTATGTGGCAAAAATATGTACTTGATTTTCTCAAAGATGGCTGAACCGATTTCAACAAACTTATGTTCATATAATTCCATAGAACGTTATTGAATTTTATCCGGACCCAACGTGATCCTCCTGCATAATCGTAATGAGAAAATAAAAAACTTCTAATGAATATCAAACAATATGATTTGATTTTAATTAATATATTATGAATTGAAATGGAATTAAAATTTCAATCTGAAAAAAAAATAACGTAATCTAAATTCGATTTATTCCTGCGTCTTATTGCAGGTACCAACACTGACAGAATGACGGCGGTCTGTACCTGCGACGAAACGTGCCATTTGTTTACGATGCAGCACCAAATGTTGTAACAAAGTTAGACGAACATAAAAGCGAATGGTACGAACAATATTTCAATTTGGCCCTATCGTATCCACAGCGGATTCGGGTAGCTTCCCGTTTGGTTTACGAGCACTTATGTGTTAAGGAAATGTGTCTTTTTATCCAAGCCCGACATAGAATAAAATCTTTCATTCTCGGTCCCTGAAGCACTAGATGGAGGCCAACCGTCGACGGTACTGCATCCGTTGCAGGAACTAAAGAAACAGCGGTTGAATGTAGAACACCAAGGACCACCATTCCTGACTTCGGTTAAGTACTTAAATAGCACGAAACGTGGCAGTGGGAAAATGCTCAACCAAGCGTTGGAGCCGTCGTTGACATTGTATGCATTATGTTTGAAATACACTACATATTACATCTTCAACAGATGGGTTAGAGGAGTACGGGTTCGAAAGTAACGTGAGCATCATTGTGATTTTGAAATGAATTCATTCACGAACTGTTTACCCCACATCTGTGGCTTAGAAAATCCTTTAAAAGAGAGATTTCCTGTGGTGTGGATTAAGAGCATGAAACTATTTTCTTCCTGTTTGAGCGAAGTAATCATACCTCGGTATGCAGTTGCTTCAGTTTAAGTTTTACAAAGTAATCTGATTTCATCGGAATGTTTTACCGTTTCTGCTTCAAATTTGATTTGAGTTGATATGCTGATTCGATTGAATATGCACTGCTTTACTGTGTGCTCAGTATGTCAGCTCAAACTTAAAACGAAAGCAGAACACCGCACTAATCATACAAAAAAAAAACAGAGTTCCAAAAGTACACCATTATTACGCAGTGAGTTTATGTTGTTATAGGGTAACGGTACCATTAATCATCTCAACTTCATCTGTCATATAATTGACAACGAAGAAAATGTACAAGATTTGCAAAACTCAAATTTATTTATTGTCTTCTATTTATTGGTTTTGTTAGTTGACCATACAAATTTACTAGTTTTAATTGCAGAGTCAAAATAGAATGTTTTGAAGAAGTATCTACCAGTAATATGTACGCTTATGAGAAAGGCATCATTACACCACTAGATAGATTGAACATGGTTTTTGCCGTTCTCTATAGAAAAGTAATAGAATTTCTGGAAAACCCGACTTTTGATCGGAACACCAGCGACCTCAAGTGTTATATACAACTCGACTCAACTCGACGAGATCGGGAGATGTCTATATGGCTATGTGTTTGTATGTGTGTGTGCACCTTTTCAAAAAAATTTCTCTCCACTCAATTTTCTCGGAGATGACTGAATCGACTTTGACAAGCTTAGGCTCGTCTGAAAGCTACTCTTACGTTGTAAAACTCGAAGACCAAACGGCTGTCACTTTCTGTTCCGGACGGTATAAGTGACGTAACCAACAACAAGAACATATTTACTCTTCGCTCAATTTTCTCGGTGACGGCTGAACCGATTTCAACAAGCTTAGGATCGGCTCGAAAACTACTACTGAGTCGTTGACCAAGTTTGAAAATGAATTTGCTGTCGCTTCTGGTGGCATAATCATATAAGAGACGTAATCGACCAATCGCGAGTTATTTCTATTCCCACATTTATTTTTCAGAAATAACCAATCATCAAGTTCAAATGCATTATTACTGATAGTTTTGGTTTCGAGTATGTTGTCGAATATGCGACGTAAGCGCTGAGTCACGTTTTTCTGAACTAACCGAAAAATCTTAATAAATCTGTGATAAAAATCAGTCTGAAACTTGTTTTTATCATGTTAGCAAGCAGCCAAACCGGTCAATGAAAAAAAATCAAACAAGAGGTTGGAAGTCATATAGAAAGGTTCTTACAAAGTACTCTGGACAAATACCGTTGGGCGACGAAACGTATTAAAATATTCGCTTTGGCCAGCTTTTCAGGCATTTTACGGAGCCACAGCTCGAGAATCTCTAATAGTTTGCAAATAAGTTCGCTAAAAAATTCTGATTTACCAAGCGATTTGAAGTTGTGGCCAAAACATAGAAATTTTCTTGATAACTGTGTTTATGAACATATTTTTACAAAGAAGAGTACACTAAGGCTTCCTTTTTTACAGTGATTTTGGAATTTTGCAAATTTGTAGTCTTTTTCAAAAAAACGTTCTTAATCCACCTTGCAGCGAGATAATTTGAATATTCTTACATCAGTATTTAATTCTGTCGATCCTTTTCAATTGAACTTCAAAGATTTCCATAATAAATAATTAAATAAATATATATGGGGTATTTCACGCAAAATTAGCCAGCCATTTTTTGCATCTAACTATTTTTTTTTCGGTGAAGAACTCGAAAATATTCGACACGTATTTTTTTATTTCAATATGATTTCGAGATATGATTTTTTGAAATTTCGCGTTTTCGAAAAAAACCTTTTCTCAACATTCTATACTGTAAAATCTAATAGAGATACAAAAATTCGTCCAAGACATGAAATGTGCGTCTTTCCCTTAGCTTTCAAATAAGCGATTTCATAGAACAACCTTTAAAGTTAATATTATGAAGAACATTAAAAATTAGTAAACAAATAAAAATATTTCAAACTTGGGCCTAATTTTTTTCTTTTTTTTTTGAAAAAAAAACCTTAGGGATTTAACTCAATCTTGGCAAAGTTTCAGAGTGGAAAGTTCAATACTTTCGGAGCAGTGAATTTTTCAATTACGACCCGCACGCGCGGAGCGTACCGCAGCGCAATTCCCTCGGATACGGGCTTTACTTGTCGACAAATGTCGCGCCACAGATCGATTCCTAACTTTGTCTGTTTATTGTTAGCAACATTTCAGGCAGAAAACGAGTAAAATTGGGACAAAGGATTTACGTGAGTAATAAAATAATGGTGACATAAAGTGTTTGCACAGTTGCAATTTTTCTATGATTTGGTTTTTCTGGTTTACAAAAACTCAATACTTCAAACGTGTCCTGGGAAGAGAAAACTTTCATTTTTAATTGCTTATCTCCGTGCGGCTCAACATAGTGAAACGATTGTGTTCCAGAAATTATTTTACATTTTTCGAAACGATTTTTAAAAAATTTCTCTGCTTTTACATAATCTTCCGATTATGTAATTTGTACACACTTAAACCGATTCTCGAGCTCGGCATATTAAAAGCTGAATTAGATTGGCATTACGACATTTTACTGATTGTTCAGTGATCCACATGCTCTTTTCCGAAATTCGTTAGAGTGATATTCTGATATCTCAGTAAAGCGCGTACTTTTGCCGAAGTTTGGCATAATATTATGCTGAACTTGCCATTAAACAACACATATACCGAAATCAGCAAATCCGTTTGCCGGGATTTCGAACAGTGAGATAGTTTTTACTGAAACTCGGTGAGACACTTGTCATCTAATGCATCTTTTCGATTTTGCAAAACACCACGTCGCCATTGTTCGTGGAGCTGGAAAACATTGGAAGAAGGAAAACAGATTTTATTTTTATTTCGTGACAAGATAAGTGAAATAAGAAAACTATCGGCTTCGCAATTATAATAATTAATATCTACTTATTTACAGGTAGGTGCATTGAGGAGCACTTGAAAAAATTGCCTTGAGGGGTGATGGTTTTTTTGTATGTTAGATTCGATATATTTTTACCGAGATGACTGAAATATTGGATAAAGAAGATGCTCGTGATGAAAAATATTCGCAAAGTGTTTTACATTTTTGAATTGCTGAGGAGCGCCGTCAGAAAAATGGATGCACTTGCGTATATGTGGATAGTATTGTGAAAAATATTGATTAAGAGCTTCGAGAAAAATATACACAGCTATTGCGTCATGTTTCTTGCAATCAGAAATAATTACTAATGTTTTGTGATCGATTTTGCTGTTCATTTTAAAATACAAAACAATGGGGAATATAGTCGCTTGGTTGTTGTTCCAATGAAAGCAATGAATCAAAAGTTATGACGTTTTGAATAACGAAGGCGTAATTTTTCGCAAAATCGCAAATTATTAAGCTTTCGTCACTCTTCAAAAACTTTTTTCACATTTTGAAAATATGAAGTTTATTTTCGACCAATAAAAAATGCATGTGCAGTTCAGCCATCGCCGAAGCAGAAAAAAAGTCAACGCCAGAGAGATCGGATCGGTCGGATTGGCATAATGCGGATAGCCTTTAAAGCTCGTATCCGAGCGCATTGCGCTGCGGTACGCTACGCGCGTGCGAGTCGTAACTGAAAAATTTACTGCTTCGAAAGTGTTGATATTTCCACTCTGAAACTTTGCCAAGATTGAGTTGAACCCCTAAGGCTTCTTTTTCAACAAAATAACAACCGATTTCTAATCCTAATCGATTGTTGTTCTTGAATCAGGATTCAGTTAGAAATCGTAACGAAATACGTAAACGAAATTCGGACAGTTTGAACGAGATCAATTTTGTTTCGACTCAGATTGACGGAAAACTGTCCGTAAAACAGAACGTGAATGGAGGCCTGAAGAAATCAATGTAAGTTCTATATCGAAGTCCTTTGATCCGCTACTTCCGAAGCTTCCAGGGTCGGAAATCGTACACTGGCATAGCAAAAGTGAGTATATTTGGCAAGTTAAACTGGAAAATTTTACTTACTAATTCTAAGAAACTCGCTCGTATTTACAACGTCACTTATAAAAATTAAACTTTTTCTAAAAATTGAAATTTTGATCACATATAACCCTGTAATTCTGGAACCGGAAATCGGATTCGGATGAAATTCAGCAGGGGAAAACCGGGGCAGGTTGGCCGAGTGCCCTTTAAGAATAGGCTATTATGCGCATTGGCAAAATCTATAGTGATGTCGTACAAGTACCGACGTAATTGAAGGTGTTTTATGCTGTAGTTGGGACAGAACCACGTTTTTTGAATACGACTTTTTTTTGAATACGACTTACTTTACTATGGGTCGCCTTTTCAAAATTCACCCTCTAAGAGAGTGATAAGTTTTTGATCGTGAATATCTCCTGTTGTATCTAATGAATCAACATAATTCTTGCTACATGCCATCGAAAATATGATCACAATTTTATGAAAAAATTTTCAGTTGTGTGACATAATCTCAAATAGTTCAAAATTAAACTTTTCTGAAATGTTTGGTATAAACGAGTATCAAAGAGGATAATTCATAAGGCGCGTTTGCCTTTCTCGTATTTTGAAAGCTCATAGCTCAGTTATATGTAGAAGGATTTATATAATCTAACTACCAACAGAATCGAACATTTTCAACTTGAACGTGTGTTGCAACAACATTGAAGTTTTTCAATAGTACACTATTGAAAAACCTGTTTGATTCAACCCATGACAGCACCAGCCAATCAGAACGCGAGATGTCTGCATCGATACAAGAACATCCATATAAAGGTTCAGTGGTTAATTTTTCCTACCATTTGCTGAGCAACTGTTCCCGAAACAAGACACACACGAGTGCAACATCGACGACCTGTCGTCTCACTGTTTCCCGTTCTGCGAACAGGAAAAGAAATTTTGGCAAAGGGGCTGTCCGTACACCGCTGCCAGTAGCAGGTATAAAATTAAATGTGATGTGATAAATAGCCTCATTTAAGTTAAAGCAGCTACTCTGAACGTACGAGACACCGTCAGCACGATGGCACCGAAAACCGGTAGAAAGGCAGTCAAAAAGTCCAGCAAGGCCCATTCAAATCACTTTTCAGTGCTAAAGATAATCATAAAGAACTAGTTGATTTTGTCGTTTTCCTACCATTTTCTGAGCAACTGTTGCCGAAACAAGACACACGCGAGAACCATCTCAGATCTTGTTGTTTGTGACAATTCAAGGCACTTCTTAGTGCCACAGATAATCATTAAAAGTTAATTAAACTTTCAATATTTCCTACCAAAAGATTCATCAAGATGGAAGTTGAAATAATTTGCGCCGTCACTAACAGATTCAATTACGAACGGCAATGCGAAAGTGGAAGTAATGATGTTGAACACATCTTTATACTAGTATGGGGTCGTGTGAAAATATGCCATGCGAAACAGGGTTGCCATTATCATTATTATTATTGAAATTACTCTTGCATACCGAAGATCGTCGATACATTTCAGACAAGGCCATTGCAATTGTCTCGTACTGAAATTTCGAGAAGAATCAGATATCTTCGAACTTCATAGCTTCAATAAAAATAAACTACAAATTTGTCGTTCCTAGCTCATATTAGCAAATTAAAAAGAAATTGTTTCAAGTTTGGAATATGTTGTTGTAGAATAGTAGCTGTTTAATGGAACTAATCTGTACTTCAATGTAGGTGCATTGCTTCAAACTCTAGTAGTGGAAAAGGGGAAAGCTTGCACAATTCACACAATCAATCAACTAACTGATATTCGAAAAAGTGATGGGAGCGTGCCAGTTTTTTCGTATTCACGACATCCAGTTATGTCTCTGACATTACCCACCCGTTTTTTTAACGAAATTGGATATTATGCTAATATGGATCATTATAAGGAAAAATATACACGACACATATTGGTAATGAAATAAATTAAAATGATTAACAAAAAGCAGTAAGAGATTAGAGTTAGTTAAAAGTTGGAAATTAGAATTAGTTAAAAGTTGGAAATTTTTGATTTAAAAAATTATTTCAATCAAGGATGGCTTTTATCGTATCAAAGAACGCTCGCCAGCAACTCTTCACACGATTGAATCAGTGCCATCAAAGAGAGACGGATATCATCGCAACAACAAAAACCCGGCATGGCTCATTTAACATAGAATAGACACCAGTGCGAGAGCGAATTTCTCTCGATCACATTTCTGAGCATCAAAGGTTCGCACGCTGCTGTGGGGATCCTCTCTGCAGTAACAAACGTTCGCTTATTCTCGTTTCGCGATTCGATTCTATACAGGCAGTTGATAATTGCGATAAAATCATTTTACTATTTCCGCTTATTCTAACTATGTGCATATAACCTTTGTATAAGTTTTGTCTATAAAAATATCTGTGAATGCTCCACACAAGGGTTTTGAAATATTGCAACCTAGTACGAGAATCATCAGGTTGAATAATCGATTCGATTTTCTGCGACGATTGTAAACCTACGATTCTGTCTTGAGAAATTCCACACAGCAACGATTATCAGACTGTATTTTTTTAGGGCCGTGAAATACTCAGAGTATGAAGTGGAACGAAGAAATGTAGCAAAATTCTCTCACGGTTCATGCATTAAGAGACTCGAGTTCTTGTAGCATCTTCTACCGGATTGAAAAAGTTGTATACAATATAGATAGCAATATAGCAGCTTCTGTCAAATTTTCGGCAATCACCAACAGTAATTTCAATATTATATGTATTAAATTCTATCAGCACTCTTAGCATTTAAACTTCCTGATAGGATTGGTCACGGATTGATCCTGAGCTTGAAGTTTGTGCATCCACATAGAATCTTCTGCAGATGTTGGCATCTTTGAAGATGTCATACTTCTCTCGAGGCGAGTGCACGAACTGATACTAGGGAGCGTCAACGTAGTAAACGCCGATTGATTTTGATCAATTTCCCAGTAAAAGCAGAATTGGAGGAGGAAATATAAATCAAATGTGAGATAGCAGCAAGAACTGAAAAATGTTCGCTAATGCTGCCGAAACTAAGTCTAAAATAGATTTAAAAAAATAAAAAATGAGGATCGGAGTTTTTTTACGTTCCTCCATAATACTGAATAGTGTACGCTGACTTTTTTTCACTAATAAACGTTTTCAATTGATGTATTTGATGTGTTTAACATATTTTATCAAACTCGCCCAACCCACCCCTGAAATTAGTTGTCCAATTGTTTTTCTCCTTATTTAGCCGCAACTTTTTCCCTGATTTTTTTCAGTAATGAAAAATTTCGCATATACGCTCAAAAGTTGAGAGAAAAGCAAGTGATATTCTTTAAGGATCACGTATCCCCTTGTAACTCCGGAACCAAAAGTCGAATCTAGATTAAATTAAAACGATTTTTGAATCTAATCTAGCCTTTATTTGAATCTAAATTTTGAATATCGATTCAGCCATCTTTGGTAAAATCGAGTAACATTATTTGATACATACATTCACACAGACATTAAACGAACTGAATCGAATGATGCAGTCATACATAAATACATCTTGTTAAGTGAGGAAAGTCAAAAAACTATCTTGAGTAAATCGATTTAAAAAAGAAAAATTATCTCCGCTTGATTTTACTATACTTAAAAGTCTTTACTATTTCGTCACTAATGACGGGAAAAAGTAACCGACACAGATAGGAGTTAAATACAAAATATGCATAAATTGATCCAATATGAAAAGAAGTGGAATATGCTTGTTGCTAGTTGTTAGAAAATCGATTAAATTAAACCCGGATTTCCGATTCTCGTAAAGAAGGCTTCGCAGGCGGAATACAACAGCGAGTCATTTCGTCATGATTCAAAAGGAATAAAACTATCGATAATTTTTCAAGCAACAAAACTCCAATAGTTCGAATGCAATAATAATTTTTCAAAATTACCTGATGAAGTTTTTGTATAAACTGTTGAACATGAAGTAAGAATTTCATCCTATTCATCACTCAAGCTTTCCCTCCATTTCTGAGAGATTGAAACTACAAAATAGTTGCCTTGCAACCCACACATGATGTTGTAACTTTCACATTGCAGTCACTGTCTTACGCAAAATTAGTATCCACGCATAATAAAATTCACATTTATTGCAATGCAAACATGACCTTGTTCTGACGCAAGACTTTGCTTAATGACTTCCGCTGCATCCGCTCCATGAGCAAACCCCCATTAAAAGCCAGTTTAATTACTTCACTGTCTGTTTGGGTTTAATGAGTTTATTCTTTATGGGTTTCGTTCATCCCGGAGAAGTTTCATAGTCCTTTATCCTTCAGTATTTATATTCGGGTGCACCACATTTGATCCCTTTTTTCTTGATTTGCTTTTTAATGTTCGCAAGATTTATCATTCTGGCATCGTTCACCGTTTGCTGGTAATTACATGTTATTTTGATGGCAGATTGACAAATTATAACGTTCAAAAAGGGAGAGGGAAAAAATCTTTAAGTGAATTAAAAAAATAAAAAGTTAAATCGATTTGGAAGTGACGAATACACGGTTGATAAAGAGTTGAAAAAATTGATCTGTACAATAAACCCTTCTTAATCTACCTAGTGGTGTGATAATGCCTTTCTCTTTCTTCAAAACAGTCACATGAAATCTTTTTTATCTTTTTATTGAATAGTTTCTAACACTAATTTAAGCTCATTATTGACATCAACTAATTCAGATTGATTCGAGTAGTGCACAAAAGCATACTTCAGTGTTTATGTCACATATTCGCACGGAAAGAAATCCATTACTGCTGTCATGATTATAAAATTTAATTTCTTGAGAGACCATGAGCAAAAAGTCTTCTCCCTCGAAAATTAATCATGGTCCGAAAATGCGTTACTTGAAGAATGTATTTCTTTTAAAGCTCATAACACCAATTTTCTATCCGGATATCACTTTGAATCCTCTGCCTCAAGTGATGTAATGGACTGTGAATTTCACAATGACTGTTTCATGGAAATAAGAACTCAAGCTGTACTGATTTACCAAAATATTTTTAAAAAGACGATTTTGTCAATGATTTTTCGAAAAAAAATTTCGAAAAAATCCTCGAAAAGTGCACACACACAGACATTTTCCACTCTAGTCGAACTGAGTCGAATGGTATATAACACTATGGGACTCCTGGGCTCTGTTCGATAGTCGGTTTTTCCTGCAATTCCAATACTACTTTCTATTCTATTTCACATTACTCATGCTCTCATACATATTACAGTAAGTTCCGTTAAAATGCTGTATTTATTATTACTATTCCTTAATAAAAAAAATTCTTTGAACATAAATGGGATTAGTATGAGCGCCAGTTGTAAAGATTTCGTACGTATTTTCACATGTTAATAGATGTATTATTGTGCCATCACCGAAGAAATTACGGCATCCTTGAATTTACGTCATGCATGAGCTTTATTTTTTCTAAGAGTGCAAGCTTATGAAAATCGGTTTAGATATCTATGAAAAAACGACGTGAGTTCCATTTATGAAAATCGGATCAGGCATCTCGGAGAAAAGTGAGTGCATGTTTTTGCTAAAACTGATGGATGCACGGAACCGGGAAACTATATAATTTTCTGTTCATTTCATCTACTATTGGAACTCCGTTCTAAACCCGTAGGTAAAATGAGAGTTATAACTACCCAATAGTAAGTTATATTAACTCAGCTGTTGAGTTGAAATGACTCAATTTCAAATGGAATGCGGTTTACTTAATTTTAGTATTTTGAACGGTTAGGTGATTTTGTACTTTTTTTTTGTTTTGACAGCAGAGCCATTCCAGAAATTAACAGCAGAAAAAGTGGTAAAATCAGAATCGACCTTTTTCAATTTGAAAGTTCAACTTAAGACTGATTTTTAAAAAGGGCATATGAACTTTTATATGCACTCTCTTCAAATCGTTGTTACTCGGAAACTGTCAAGCGTACAAAAAGAAGTTGTCCAAGAAGAAGTTGTAGGAAATCGATTGGGCACTCTATGTAAAAAAACGTCTCTAACATTTTTTAAAATATTTTAAAGCCCACATTTTGGTGCAAATTTGATTAGCATGATTTAATTAATCACGAAGTAACAGCTAAAACAATCTACTAATATTCTCAAAACTTCGGGTTTTTTGTTTATTTGAGCCGTTCAAAAATCAGTCTTGAGTCGAATTAGTCTCTGAAAATTCGCACAACAAATGTTTTTACCTTTTTTTATATATATAAAAAATAGGTATAGAATTCGCTCAAACTTTCGAAAAATTTTCCGAGGCCCGGAGGGCCGAATGTCATATACCAATCGATTCAACTCGACGAACTGAGCAAATGTCTGTGTGTGTGTATGTGTGTGTGTGTGTGTCTGTATGTGTGTTGTCAACTAAGAGGTCGAGATCTCAGAGATGGCTGGACCGATTTTGATCAAACTAGTCGCAAATGAAAGGTCTCCCCATCACCCAGAACGCTATTGAATGGTTTTGAGATCGGATGTTTACTTTTTGAGTTATACGAAGTTTTATGTCAAAATTTTCAGTTTTTTTACAGTATCTGTCACATTTGACCTTGAAAACAGAATATGTTTCCAGACTTAGATTTCGCTCGGTAATACCTATCCAACAAGCCATAGATTGTTAAAATCCGTCCATTTTTAACGGAGATATCGATATTTTTGTGTAAGTCTTATTCCAGTAGAAGGAATTTTGAGCGCTGTATGAAAAAGCAATGCTTGGGAGCAACATGAAACACGATTTTTTATACTGTTACATATAATTGTTTCTAAGTACCAAAAAGACTGTGTACAGCATCCTTTTTATGACAATTTGCCTCGGACCAATTTTAGCACGGCTCATTTTTGGCAACATAATCTTTCGAATATGGCATATGTAAACCAGATGATACCAGCATTATCGAGTTGGAAGTAATTCCATAATTATATTGATTTAAACTATTTACAGCAATAAATGCTGGAAGAACATGACTTCCATATACCATACGACTCAGTTCGTCGAGATCAGCAAATGCGTGTGTGACAAATAATTTCACTCAATTTTCTCGGAAATGGTTAAACCGTTTTCTACAAACTCAGATTCATATGAAAAGTCGTATACTCCCAAACAAGGTTCCTGAATTACGTTTGGATCCGACTTCTGATTGCGGAACCACAGGATGATATGTGAAACGAAATTAAAATAATGCAATTAATTTTTCTCGGAGATGGCTGAACCGATCTAAGATCCAAATGCAATCTAAGAATCATCTATGATTCAAATGAGAGGTCTTAAAATCCTATAAAACCTCTTACTTTTTAGTCAGATCCGACTTCTGGTTTAGAAAATGCAGGGTGATTAGTATAAAAATGTTCATTTCACATAAATTGATCAGGTTTATCGGGTTTGCAGATTTGGATAGTCGATTACCGAATAAATGTATTTCAGTTTGAGCGGTATTCGTTTTTGGATTCGGAATGTACCCCCAAATTTTAATTCGCACTACAATTTCTCAAAGATGTCTACACACTCCTCAGGTGAATTTAACTGATTTCGGCTACACCGATTTTAGAATTCCGATTCCAGTATCGAATCGATTCTCAAAGCTCAATCATTTTCTCAAAAAAGACCAAATCGAACTTCAAAAACAAATATTACAGGACTTAAGGTCCCATACAAAATTTTTGAATTTTATCCGATTCTGGAATTACAGACTCATCATAAATTTCATGTAAATTGTTTGGCGTAACAATTTATGGCCATTCGAATCATTTTGGGCTATTCTAATTCCTGAATACCGGCTCTGGAAGTACCATAAATAATGACGAAAAACTCTAAAGAGGAACTTACTTCGACATCTCATGGAATGTTCAATCGAATGTCACACGTTAAGATTGAAATTCGATATGTTTTGCAGTTTCGGCATGACAGGGTAATGAGTGATTAAAATCTCAATTTGCCGTTTGAAACGACGATAATTAAAATAATGTCATGAGAACTAAAACACCTAAGAATATCCATGCAAAAAAAAACACATGCGGATTGATAAAAAAAGGTATCATCTCACTGCTAGGTGGATTAATCACGTTTTTCATACTGGAAACGTGTGCAAAATTTCATCTGTGTATGTGAAGTCTGATGTCTTGCTAATCATTTCTGGAATTCCTCAGTCGGGAAAAAGAGAATGAATGAAAAGATTAGGAAAAACTCAAAAGTATAACGGCAAGGTGAAGGGTGACGATTCGTATCCTTCCTCTGTGATTCAACTGTGGGACCGTCCTGTATTTTCTACGATCACTGTCATATTTTTTTGGTCGTATAACTTCATGCTTGGAAGCCATTGCGATAACTACTCGACAGGTTGTGATGAAATTTTGTTCAAGCAATCATAATACTCTAAACTAAATGTGAAACCCACGCAATAAAAAGTTATACACCAAAGAAAGAGCTGCATTTCTGTCGAGTGCAGTCCCTCATTCAACTAAGATCATTTCAAAACTTCTTCTTTAGACTATTTTAGACGATTTATGTCACACTAATAGTACTGTTGTTGTACGGTTTAATTCTACTATGTCACGTCACACTCTCACAAAGTCACTATTTTTACAGTCGCTATTTTCACAAAATTGTATCAAACGTTATAATACAGATACGCATTTCGGAATGTTATTCACATCCTTCTTCAGTGTACCGGTTTTATAAGTTTATTGAAAGTATGCTGCAGTGAAGTTCTTTTTATACAAACGTAAGTAGGTAGAAACGTAAGTAGGTAAACCACAAAAGGAACAAAAACAAATTGAAAAGGAAAACACAGGTAACAGAAACTGGAAGAGTTAAGTGTTTTCTATGTTTGTTTTTATCTTGGATATGGGCAGTAACTGGAAAAGCCAAAAAGATCTAATCCCTTGGTCTCGGTTTAATAAAGAGATGGAGTTATTTTTGAATATTACTAAACTTTCTGCTGAATCTAATTTCCATGGATTGGAAATTTGTCTCAAGATTTTTATGTCACTAGTAGCGAGTTCATGATCTTCAAAAAAGGCATGTTCTGCTACTTTTGACTTGAAGTGATGTGGTAGTCCCTTTTCCAATTCTTTGGATGCTTTCGCTATTTCTGAGATATGTTCCTTGAAACGAATGTCAAGTGGTCTCTTTGTTTGTCCGATGTATATTTTATCGCAATGAGGATACGAGATTTTGTATACCCCAGACTTTTTCAAATTCTCTGAAGGATCTTTTGTAGAACCTAGTAAAGTTTTCAATTGGTAGTTCATACTGCTGAACACAAAATCTAAACCAAATTTTTGCCTTTCTCTATAGAAAGGTATTAGAATTGCTGGAAAAACCGTCTTCTGAACGAAGCCTCGGAGACCCATAGTGTTAAATACCATTCGACTCCATTCGACGAGATCGGAAAATGTCTGTGTGTGCACTTTTCGAAGATATTTATACGCGCTCAATTTTCACAGAGATGGCTGAATCGATTTAAACAAACTTATGCTCGTTTGAAAGCTACTGTAACAAACTTGTGCTCGTTTGAAAGCTAGTTCAGAGATCAAATGGCTGTGACTTTTGGTTTTGGAGATAAGATGGTATAAGTGGCGTAACAGACGCGTTGTTTTTTATCGCTCTAATGTATATAAAAGTGCCCGGAACAGACAGTCGAATCCAAATAAAATTCATTAGCAAACTATGGGACTATAAGACAATTCATTTAAGTTCAAGTTTGTAGATATCCGTTAAGTGCTGTCCCAAAAAATCGAAACAAACATTTTTCATTTTTCGGCACATTTTACCCCGTTACTTCGGAACCAGAGCGCAGCGGCAGGTTGGGTCATTTTGGGACCTTTCAGGTGCGAACACAAAATATACTGCTTCGTAGCGCGAAGCGTACGCGGTACTCATTTTGGAAAAATGCTGAGATCGAATTGTAAATAGTCAGCTGATTTATTCTCGCATTGCATTAAGGACACTACTGCCCTCTGTGTTAAAAAAAACACACACACCATTCCACTTTACCGATCGCGAGTAATCGTGACCACGTTCTTATGTAACAGACTGTATATGCCAGTCGATTTTCACAGTGATTGCATAGCCTTTCTCTATAAGAATGACAAAAACACAAACTCGACCAATTTTGGCAGCACACAACACGGCTTCTCTGTGTGCTGTTATCGGTAAATGGAAATCATGCATTCATATACATATGGGCCGAACTGTGATGTTGAACATGTCTACTCACCAGACTTCTCCACATCCCGGGATACAAACTCGCGTTCCAGCTCGACGCGACGTTCCCGCAGTCGTGCCGCCAGTTCCCTCAGTGCCGAGCTCTCCACCAGTCCAACCCGCTGCCGGAAGGTCAGTTTACGCGTCTTCGATGCGGCCGCCGTATACATCACGAAATGTGTGTCCAGCTGGGGATCCAGCTTGAGGTAGGCGCCTTTGTTGGAGCCAATTTCGTAATAGTTGGAAGCGGAAAATATGGTGATAACCTGCATACCGGCCGGCGCAATGCCCCGTACGCAAAAAAATGCAAACGAATGGAAATGTTTATTAGCACTGCAGCACGGGGTACCGTCTGATGGTACCCACCCACCGAAGGACGCCAGGTGGAGGGCGGAGAGATGATAACTTCATGTGAAAGTGCACTTACCTTTCCACCGTGCATGATTTCGTGCCCATCGGGTTTGCATTCGTGCGATCGTACCAGATACTGCAGCTTGTAGCGTTGTAGGAACTTGTTGGTCACATCCGGACCGAAGTAGGTACCGGCGCCTCGAAGCGTGTTTGGTCGGCAGCCTTCGTTGTGTTGCGGGTCGCTCCATAGGATGTCGAAAACCTGTACGGAAAAGGATAACGATACATTACCAGGGTGGCCAAATCGTGGAGTAATACGATTTTCTATTAAGTGGTTCACGACGAAACTGATAACATGGCACCAGACGACCGATGACAAAAACATCGTCGCATCGCCAAGGCTGGCCTGACGACACGTAAGGGACAACAATTTTCGTATTTATATTTTACAAGATTGCCTGTCGTGTGGTGGTAACACTACACGAGTACAGAACGTACGCTCTACCATTCGCTAACACTGATACGATGTGTAAATAGACGAGCAAAATTAGATGCATGTGCATTTATTCACAGTCGCAGACACACCGGAAAGTCCTATGAAGCACTTGTGTATGGTTGCAGTCTGAGGCCGGACAGGTTTCTAGTGGAAAGCGAGCTTCCAGTTTGATGACCCGGAAGCAATAATAACCAACGACCAAATGGTAGAGAGGCTGCTCATTGTTCATCGACACGAAACGTCTCGGTTTTGGTTCGATCTAATAATCGAATAGCATAACCGTAATATGTTTAGTTAGTGGAATGTAACGAGTGCATGTGAATCAACACAACTGACAGGCCGGTTATACATTGGTCAGCCGATATTTGTTGTGGCGAGTTTCCTTGCGGCGTTGTAGCGATGTTTGCATCGTTGCTAGAATTCTGTTGGCAGTTAGATAAAGTTTTAGAATAATGTTATCGTTGCTTATTGGAACAACAGATATGATAATGTGTGCCGCAAAGAATTTGTTCTTCTTCCAAGTGGAGAAAATTGAGGAAAGGAAACGGAAAATTTAAGATTGTGTATTTAACAGGTTGTCTGTCACACAAAAATATACCATTTGCCGAATAACTATTTTTACAAAAACTACTCGAAAACTACAATGATCAGTTCCATGGAGTTGTTCGAGTTATTGCTGTGGAATAAGGTAACAAAAGTTTCTGAAAATAGATCATTTTACGCAATCAATCGGCATACTTTTGAATGCGCAAGTGGAACGAGGGTCTCCTTCGATTGATTTATATTAGAAACCAACATCGAACACGCGAACCCAGAACATAGACTCTGTTTGCCTTTTTGTCGTGAATGCGACTTACTTTACTATGGGGTGCCTTTTAAAAATTTACCCTCAAAGGGAGTGATAAGTTTTTGATCGTGAGGATCTCTTGTTGTATCTAACGAATCAACATAATTTTTGCTACATGCCATCGGAAATGTGATCACAATTTTATGATAAAATATTTAGTTGTGTGACATAATCTCAAATAATTCAAAGTTAAACTTTTCTGAAATGTTTGGTATAAACGATTATAATTCATAAGGCGCGTTTGCCTTTCTCGTATTTTCAAAGCTTATAGCTCAGTGATCTGTGAAAGGATTTATATAATCTAACTACCAACAGAATCGAAATTTTTCTCATTTGACCCATGTCAACACCAGCCAATCAGAACGCGTTCTGAGGAAGAGAACAAAATATCTGCCTCTGTACAACAAATCGTTCGAGAAAATGTTCCGAACAGTGTTTAATATCGTAGTGAGTTCCAGAATTTGGTTATTCTGAAAGGCAGGAATGAATCACGTACAGCATCCGGATAGCTTCTTTCAATGAAATGCAAATCCGAAATGAAATATCGAAATTAAAATTCTATATGCTGCTATTTTTTAGCCGTTAGTGAAAAAGCTACAAACGAAATCAGGTAAAAACAAGCCTCTCAACAAAAATTGGACCAGTTTGGATTCTAACGCCACTGCGAGCAGATGTATTTTGTGTCGTTTGCAAAGCTAGTTTCGCTTCCGACAAGAGCGATTACGTCACAGCTGCCAGTCACTTGCATTGGTGAAAAATCAACGGTGGAGAGCATTACACAAAATCAGCCGTTCTAATGGCTCTAAAAGTTTTCTAAAGAACTATCACGATTTCTTGCTCGCAAATCGAAGGGAAATATCCTCAGTTTAGTGCAAATCTAGAACTGTTTGATTTGATTTTTGCACTTTTCGCTGTGTGAAATTCACAGTAATCTAGGTCAAGTTAAGCCTTCTTTGTTTTTGCGGAAAATGTGGAAAAGGGGAATGCTTACATAATACAATTGATCAACTATTTGATATTCGGAAGTGTTAAGGAACATGTCAGTTGTTTTCGTATTCACGACATCAAGTTAAGTCTCTGACATTACCCACCCGCCTTTTTTTATTCAATAGTATAATATATTTTTAGGCACACTGCTTCTCTGTTTGCCTTGATTTGTATTCGTTTTATATCCAACGAAATTCATCAATAGCCCAAATATATGCAATTATATCTATGTGTTTACTAGTGTAACGAATTCTGTTATTTCACCACCAAGTGCCATCACCACCCTCTTAGAAAAAAACGTTCAACGGTGGTCCTTCGTTGGTCCAATACGTTGAATCATTGGTTCAATGAACGTCCAATCAATCGTTCAACGGGAGGCCAACGCGGGACCTTCGTTTGCCGATTTTGAAACAGACCGTTGAACCGTCATTTTTTTTCTTCAACGCACCCGGCAGACAGAGGTCCATTGGTGAGCCATTTTCAATATGAGGAGTTGGAGCCCCGTGGGACTAGTTTTACTGGACAATTCCAGAAGTTTTTTCCACTTATTTTTTTAAACTAACACTACTTACCTATACAATACTTCTACTTCACGTAGAATAACAACAAATCTTCTTTCTACATTATGATCAAAAAAGAACCTTTTCTTTTTACAATTCCCGCGCTTGTCCAATCGGTAAACTTTTATTCTCTCAACGTTGGCAACACTTTTATACATATTCTGTCAAATTTTGACGCATATCGTACGATTAGTTTTGGTTTGGCGTCTATACAAAGAAGTTGAAAAATTTTCGTGTGGCGATTTTTATAATGGATGAAAATTTAGAACAACGTGCGTGCATCAAATTTTGTGTTGCAAATGGATTTAAGTGTTCCGAAACGTTGAAAATGTTAGAAAAGGCCTTTGGTGAATCGTGTCTAGGAAAAACACAGGCATACGAGTGGTATAAACGCTTCAAAGGTGGTCGTACAGGCTTGGATCATGACTGCCCAACAACATCTGTTACTGACGAAAACATTGAATCAAAAATACTATAACTCCGGAACTGGATGTCGGATCCAGATGAAATTCAGAAATTCCGTATGGAACTGTGAGACCTTTCATTCGAATCCAAGTTGGCCAAAATCGGTTCAACCATCTCCGAGAAAACCTAGTGAAATTATTTGTCTCATACACACACATACACACACAGATATTTTGTGAACTCGCCGAACTGAGTCGAATGGTATATGTCTCTCGGTTGTGTAGTCGGTTTTCACAGTGATTACATACCCTTTATATAAGAGAAAGGCAAAAAATAAACTTATCACTTATCACAACGGATTGTTTTATTGGAACAGAAATTCGATCGATGTTTCGATACTGTAATATTGTTTCTTGAAACAACAAAACATGATATTAGTTTGTTTCCATAAATTTTCCATTTCAACTGTTCCACTAACTGTTTAAATAGGGGAATAGGGTCTAACGGATGAAAAAAAACATCATTTTTGCGAATTATTTAGAACTATTGTTCAACAAAACAGATTTAAATGTTTTGCATAAACGAAAAAGGAATCGTTGGGGTTAGGTATTTTATATGGAGAAAGTGTGTGCAAAATTTGAAACTAACTTCTTTTCGAATGACGATGGACACGGACTTTTAAAACGTGCTTTCGAGAAAAACGCGTTTGAAGTTTATTGTCTATAAAATCGCACGAAACGCAGATTTATTTTTCTAGGGGGCGGGTAGGGTATAACGCTTTCGAAAAATCAAATTATTGTTTGTAAAACAATTCAAGAATGTTATGCCAAACTTTCAAGTCAATCGAAACAGAATTAGGGTGACCAAATCAAAAAATCGATTTGGTGGATCGGGTGGATCAAAAAATCGATTTTTTAGCCTTTCTCATATAGAAAGGTTATGCAATCACTGTGAAAACTGACTTTTGGAGGGCCGAGTGTCATATACCGTTCGACTCAGTTCGTCGAGTTCGCAAAATGTCTGTGTGTGTATGTGTGTATGTAACGTTTTTTTGCACTAACTTTTCTCGGAGATGGCTGAACCGATTTTCACAAACTTTGATTCAAATGAAAGGTCTTGTGGTCCCATACAAAATTCCTGAATATTATTTGGATCCGACTTTCGGTTCGGGAGTTATGGGCAAAACAAAAAAAAATATGTGTTCTAACTTTTCTCATAGATGGCGCGACCGATTTTCACAAACTTAGATTCAAATGAAAGGTCTTGTGGTCCCATACGTAATTCCTGAATTTCATGCCGATCCGACTTCCGGATCCGGAAATATGGGGTAAAGTGGGTTAAAAATTGTATACCATCACTGAAAATGGGGAAAAACCTTAAAAAATTTAGAGATTAATCGACCTCAAATCTTTTCCAATTGATAGTTTTTATCAGTGGACGGTCAAACAAACCGATTTCGGTTATTCTTTCAAGAATCGCAGAGAATTATTTTGAAGAATACCACAGTGTTATATGTGATAGTATGATTGATATGAGAAAGGCATCATTACACCACTAGGTGGATTAAAACAGGTTTTTATTATTCGGAAAACTGATATTTTTTAAAACTCAAAAGTTGATAACCACTGAATCGATTTTTTTTAAGTTTTTGGATATGTTTTCTAGAAATGTAAAAAGTTTCTAGGAAAAATGCGATAAAGTTGGAGTTTTGTGGCTGATAACATCAATTACACGTTTTAAGCAGTTTTCATGGTTTGTAGACAGGCACTATATTTTTGGATTATTTTTCTTAAGTTCTGTCTTTTCTACATAATATATCAACAAAATTATGAGTTTTTGAGAATTAATATTTTGAAATATAAGGACGAAAAAATTTTGTAACTCAAAAACGAAAATTTTCAATTGAATTTTTGATCCACCCTAATGGCAGAACTTAAAAATACAGGTCTAATACTTGTCGATGGAGATTATACCAAATATTACGATAATCTAAGAGGTCGTATATCTTTTTCTCCTGGAACATGCTGTCCCAAGTAACACATGTAACTTGTTCATAAAAAATAAAAACAAAACAGATGCTGCATAATGGTCGCATGACAAACACGACGAAACAAGTCGTATTATGATGGTGACAATGGGGTCAAAATAATGTCACGAATTGACATCTCATCATACTAAGTTACAATAAGTTCCTAAGTAACTTTTCGGTAATCTAACTCTTACGACATGCTCGCATTTACTGTTTTTAGTCTCCAATTGGTCACCGTAACAAAATGCGACAATGACAAAGTGACACACTATAAGACAAAGTAAAGTATTGATTTTATATCGGTTACCGTATTCGTTGTGATGCAACAAAGAAATACATATACAGTGTCGGTTGAAAGCTTCCGTACATTGTCCCGGACAATAATATTAAATCAATAAGAAGAAAATTCTTTCAATTAAAAAAAAAATTGGCTAAAATTAAATCTGCGCTTATTCTTAATTTTTTTTGTTGGTATGCGAAGGAAACTTGTTTCGTTCTGGGAAGTACATTCGCACTAACAGATAGAATATTGCTACACATTGTCACGGCAGTGTATGCATAGAAAAACATTATGAACGGGGAATGAAATATTCATTAAATTTGAAAAAAAATGCAATTTTTATTTATTACGATTGGTCAACTGTCTTAACTTTGGTATAAGAAAAACTAATATTAATCATAAAACACTCTAATATCTGAACGCATTTCGACTTCTTAGCTGTAAATTTCATATGACGGGAATAAAAATATGAATATTATTTTGTATGCGATGTTCTGAAACCCAAAATATCGAAAGCGCGCACGTTTTCAATAAGTACAATGATCAACTTCACCATAAATATCGAATAGCACTTAAATTTTGAGTAGATATAGTGAGTTTAAAAAATATTGATTTCTATATTTCACGTCTCATTATCGGATGCCAATTTTTGGCCGTAAATGTTGAATGGGAAAAACATCAACAAATTGTAATTTGGCACAAACTTATATTTTCTGTTTCATTGTGACTGATGTGCGCGCTGAATCAAATCAAATATTCTTTATTGAGAAGTTGTTTGGCAACCCTTTGTAAGTCGCACAAGCTCCGCCTCTTACGCTTTTCAGGTTACATAGCAGTTATAATGCACGTTGCAAAGTCTCCAACTTGTTCCATGAATTTGTGTCATATAAGTTACTGTCATTGAAGTGTAATAACGTGTGCTACTTGGGGTATTTATTATTTTTTGTAAGATTCAAGAAAAGCGATTGGTTTGTTTTACCAAGAAAGCATTTTACCATATCTTTACTTATTAGACGTCAAAACTCTAAACAGTACTAAACGTCTAACTTCTACTTTTAATAGTATACATTGAAAATTGTTACAGACTATGTTATAATTTTGATACTATGCATCATTATAAACCGACAACATAACTGTATAGGTAACTAAACATATCATATTTTGATTTGAATTACAACTGTTGAAATAGTTATGTTACAATTTTGTTTTGCGCATTTGACCGGGTAGTCACTCTAAGTAAAGACTGTCCCAGAAAGTATGGACGCACTTTGCACTAAGATATGCCTTCGTTAATGCCCAAAATACCTCAGTTAGTCGAAGTTGTGGGCAATTTGGTGGATTCGTGTCTTTTGGGACGGAAGTGACATTTTTGGTAGTATACCATTCTACCGTTGATTTCGAGTAGTGGTAAGAAGCAAGATCTGACCAGAAGACAACAGAATCCTTGTGGCTTCGAATCATGGGTAGAAGTCGTTTTTGTAAACATTCCTTGATGTATATTTCGCTGTTCATTGAAGCAGTGGTGATGAAAGGTTTCGAAATCTTACCGCAGCTACAAATTGCTTGCCAGACCATAGCTTTTTTACCAAATTTTTCGACTTCAATCGATGTCTCGGACTGGTTTAACACTTGCCCTTCTCGCATCGTATAATATTGTGGTCTCGGCAAGGATTTGTAATCGAGTTTCATGTAGGTTTCGTCGTCCATGATTATGCAGTTCAAATTTCCAGCAAGAATCGTATTGTACAGCTTTCGAACCCTCGGCCTGATCGATGCTTCTTGTTTCGGACTACGTTTTGGTTGTTTCTGCTTCTTATGGGTTCGAAGATTCAAACGCTTAGCACGAAGAACATTTGACTTCGAAGTGCCAATTTTTTTGGCCACATCCCGAACTGAAACCTCCATCTTTTGATCGAACGCCTTCAGTATATGTTTATCCAACTGAGGGTTAGCAGGACCTTTTTTTCGACTCCTTTTACGGTTTATCCTCAAAGGTGTTATCCTTACCGAACTTCCTGATTGCATTGCTTTTTCACTTACTCCTTTCATTTTCGCTATCTGTCCATTTGTACACAATTTTTCGACGTTGTTCTGCAGAAAGTCCACGCATTTCGAAACAAACTAATGAAAACGAATAAACAACTGCACAAGTGGTTAGAGAAGAGTGTAAACAACAGGACGCAGCCATAAAAATTGACAGATTCTGAACTATTGCGAAATGGCAGCGGTTTTTGGTTGCGTCCATACTTTTTTGGGACAGTCTTTACCATAACTAACACACTAATGAACATTATGTCATGAGTTTTGACTGATGACATCTGAAAGATGTCTTTATGGATCGCTAGAGGAAATTATTGGCTGATGAGTGACGTCATCTATCAATTAGACCCGGGGACTTATTGACCGGCCGACCCATCGTAGAAGCACAATTTTGTCGGTTACTTTGCAAAAAAAACTATTTTGACTAATGCTGTTTCACCGACCGTAAGACACTAACCCCTAAAAGTATTTTAATCAAACAGCTGCGTATCGCTATTCCATTCAATTCATTTTGATCTCATTCCCGATGGAGAATGATAAAAAAAACAAAATCAACTGAGGACGGCATTACGTCATAACGAACGAGACAAAATCGATCACGGTTTGAAGTTTATTCTACCGGTGCCAATTTCAATTTACAGTACCAAGCCATCTTTCTGTTTCGTTTCACTTGCCGAGAAAACCAACGAATCGATACAGTAAAGTACTGTTCGGTGATGATACAAACCATGGTGTTCGTGACACATCATGATTACTATCGTTATTGTTAATTATACTTTGTAGTTATCGGAACTGAGCAAAGGACAGTTCGGGTTCAACTAACCGGTATTCCGGTTGTTCAAGCACATCCGAATTGGAAGGAATCTCCATCAATCTCCAATACTAAATTACTATACAGGCTATAGTTCGATTTCATGTTGTTCAAATTACCACTTCTAGATGCTACAACTTTGCAATTATAATTGCTTTCGATTGAACAACATTCCGTTAGCCAGGAAAACCGAGTTTTCCACATCCATCTCTCAGTGTGCTACCTTGCAAAGCAATTTGCATTCAAATGTGAACAGGACGCATCTCATTGTGATCAAGAGGATAATTTGTTCAACGACTAGTGAGAGTTAATCACTTCTAACCAATCCTTACTGAAACTACCCAGTAATAGCCAAGCTTAGAGAGAATCAGAGTCCATAGAAAAAAAAACAATAACGGACTCCATTCAATTTTGGAGAAAACAAAATAACTGAAGTCTGCTGACGTCGACCGGAAGAACAAAGTTTGATACTAATCAGCTGTCTGTATGAACTTTACTAATTATAACACGTTCCTGGATCGATATTTTCTCCTCGATTTTCTTTTTGTATTCCCTCTTTGGTGAAACTAAACATAGCTCACCAGCTGGGGTCATATCACACTGTAGAGGGTGACAGCAGAATCGTCACCAAATTGTTGTCACTGCGAGAAGCGTTCCTGTTCCTTCTTCCGTCGGCTCGTGGAGGTGAACGGACCGGAGTGGATTGTGTGGGACTAAAGCGAAAAGCCTAGCACGTCCTGCGGTTCAGGAAATCGCTTCATTCTGTGTCATGTTTCAGTCATTGGCGTTGAGAATGACGACACAGACCGTACCGCCAGCACCGGAAAAGTTTTTGTGTGACGTCGACGGAGCGGGTCGGGGGATGATTCCCAGCTGCGCCTTCGTTGAATGTTGTGGATATAAGTATGAGGATACAGATAAATTTAGGCTGATATCACATTCTGCCGTCGGTGCGGGCTGGTAAATTTCTGATGAAAACAGCTTATTTTGGCAAATGGATCAAAAGATACCGTGAACTTTGCACGAAGATTTAAAAGTTTTGCTTCGTTGATATTTTAAGGCAAGACTTGTGAAACAGACATGAACACTGCAATGGCGTTGAGATCATCATTTGAGCATTTCAGTATGCGTGAACACGTAGTTCGACTCGAGCTCACCTGTTTCCATTCCACTTTGTCGATGATTTCCGCTCCCGGAGCAGAACTTTCCGTGATTGGTGGTCGTAAAAGTGAGATGTACTGGTTCGAAAAACAAAACCGATTAGTCGAAGTTTAATCGTTTTCTAAACAATAGCAACGATACAACTTACCTTCCCACGGTCTAAGCTACGGATGAGATCCAGATCGGTGGAATCAGAGATACCGCCGTGCACCACCAGCACACGGTTGTTAACTATGGTACCCAAGGGAAGCCATCGGTAAACTTCGTCGATTAGCTTTAGCAGTCTTTCCGCGTTGTGTTTATACTTTTGGTGAACTTCCCGGACGAAACCGTACCGCACATTCATGACAGTATCTTCATGATTACCTCGGTTTAGGAACACTCCACCCGGGAACGCCAGGAATGTAGCTAGTAGCAGCAGAAATACTTCCAATCCTTTTTTACCTCGATCCACGAAGTCACCGTTGAACACATACGGGTTCTCCGGGGATGGTAGACCGTTCTGAAAGGCGTAATAAAATGAAAAGTTTCTCGTCTACCCAATACAATAGAATTCACACGAATCGCGTTACCTTATGAAAAACCACCAGCAAGTCATCCAGCTTTCCATGCAGATCTCCGCAGATGGTGACCTGCTTGGAGATTGCCGTCGATGCCTGATTCAAGTTCGATAACCGTTTCAGTTTGGAGGTCGCTTCCCGCAAAATACCGGCCACGTACTTCGCGTGCAATCGATTTTTCTTCTTTCGGAACAGATCGATTATCACCTCCAGTTCCTTCTTGTCCAGAGGAAACTTGATGTGTGGTCCCTGGTAGCCTCGTTCCGGGCCGGTGATGCCTTCGTCGGCGAGGTCGTCCGATTCGTCCGAAAATTTAAAATCGAGTGCTTCTACAAGATAAAGACAAAAACGATTCCAAACTGCACAAAATTTTGCTTGCCAAGTAAATACCGGTGGATGACGCTTGGGAAGTTTCCCGTGAATCGATCGGTCTTCCAGCAGTTTCGGGAATGTGCGTTAGTAGTGCGTTGAAAAAGTTATATAGCTAGAAAATAAAAATAAAAAAAAGGTTTAGTTTTTAAACTACTACGTCCGCTAATTGAATCACAATTCTTAATTTCCAAAGTGTTTACATCCAACTGCAATAGTAATTAGTTTCTCTCAATCAATACTTCAGTGTTTAACTGAGCAAGCAAAATATCAATTCGAATCGAATTGGCCAGCAAAGCCAATGGAATTAGCTTCGATTACGACAGTAACAGCGTTCCAGAGCTGGATGTGCTATTGCCTACCGCGAACGGGAAATTCGATAAGCAAGCGAGTGTGAAGCGGATTCCATAGGAAATCTAATTACGTCAATCATGCCGACTCCGAGTATCCGCCAGTGTGTAACGTGAGGTAAGCCAATATTCCGGTAAAAGTGGTTCAACCTTCACTTCCAGATCGAACGCAAACATAAACAAGGCTACAAGTCAGCGGAGAACAAAAAAGCAATTCAACTGAGCACTCGACCAGGGGCGTAAAGTTCATCAAACATATCAGAGTGCAAAATTGTGGAAAACAGATTTACGGGTTACGGGTTTGGTTAATGATTTACGGGTTGTCCGATGCACCAGCAGAACGTGGGAAACAAGACCACCGGATGGATTGTACACTAAGGTCTCTTTTTACACGGTATTTTTTCGCACGGTTTTTTTATACACGGCTTTTTTTGCACGGTTTCCGCAATTAACACGGTTTTTATTTACACGGTTTTCGCAATTAACACGGTTTCTGATGAGCATTTGAAAAGCACTGTAATTTGTTTTTTGAGAAAAATTTAAAAAAGGAACCAGGTTGTCTGTAAGAAAACGATTATGAGAGTTAATTTAATGTTTGAAAGTGAACTAAAATCATTCATTCAACAATTCACGGGAGTTGACTGTCGTTCCATAAAATGATTAATTAGTCTTCAGATCTTGAATCCCTGTCGAAAATTACACGACAGCGTCTCTTCCGCTCAGTTGGGGTGTATGATGTCAGCATCGTCATTGATATCATCGAGAATTTCGTAGCGTTGAAGAACTAGTTAAATTTACTAATCTCTTCAACTCTTCATCATATCGAGCAGTACAGTATTTTATACTCATTTGAATGATATAGCTCTAATAGTATTATGATTTTAACACATAGTAATACCTTTTCTAATTTGATCCATATTCATCTCTATGAATGCTTCCCCTTTGATTCTGTCGCTGCGTGCATAGATCTTCATCCAATACCCATGTCTTCCCACTCAGTTTAGTTGAGAATGACTGTTAAGATCGTTAGTGTTTACTACGCATCGCACCTTCGGAATTGAAAGGAACTTATTCTCAAGCTTTTTTTAGTAGTGAAAGTGTTTATGGGTTCTAATTGTACGTATTATCGTTCTTTTGAAAACTGAATGCATTATACAGAAGGCATGAGCCATATAGAATAATTTGTTATCGTACAACGCGTGTTTTAATTCTAAGTGTTTTAATTTGTCATCCAATGCTTTTAATTAAGTATTACTGGACCCTTCTCGTAACCTCAGGCTGTGTTCTAGATTTCCGTTTTTATTGTGAAATAACAGTTACGTTCACCTTGCGTATATTTGGGGGTTAAAAATAATCTTTTTTCCCCTTCAAATTATCAAAAGTTACATTTTATCCAAAACAAAACAAACAAATAATCAAATCTACGGATTTTGGAATTATTACGGAAAATTTTCCACGCGGTTTTATTTTGCACGATTTCCGCAATTAACACGGTTTTCTTTTACACGGATTTTTTTAACACGGTACGTAACCCCCGTGTAAAAAGAGACCTTAGTGTATATGGACCGATGGATTTGATTTGAAAACTATTCAGTTTGGAATGCAGTAGAATGGGACGCTTCTATCATTCAGTCAATGTCTTCTTTTGATTCCACGCTTAAACTTATTTTCAAAGTGAGGATAACTCGGAACAAATCCCCTAACAAAAATTACAATTCAAATAGAGTTTGAGCTTTACGTTTGCTAAGCGGCTTTCAATAAAATTGTTATAAACTGATGAGTCGAAGACGAAGCATATAGAAAACAAAATTTGAAACCAAACTACAATTCTTGACAATTACAAATTCGAATATTTTTTTTTTGTTTCAATTATTTAGGTTTTAACTTTAAGGTTATTCACCTTTTCGAGTCGGAAAAATTTTCTCACCCCATGTGGGAGGTTGAAAATGGAACCCATGGCTTCGACTGGCCCATCATGCTATACTCGTCCCCAATTTTGAGAATTTCTTGAAGTGGATCTTGCAATCTTCGAGTCGTACTTAAACTGAAAGGACGGTTGGGTAATGTCAGAGACATAACCGGATTGTCGTGAATACGAACATTAGCTTATAGATGGTGTAATTTGTAGTAAATTAAATTAGCCCTCACCTCTTCACTTGCCAAAATTCAGAGCGGTTACCCTATAAAACACGGCATGAGGTATCACACTAAGCTAGGCAGCAATAATGCAAATCTGTTCAATGCTAATCAGTATGGTTTGCCTTTCTCTATAGAAAGGTATTAGAATTGCTGGAAAAACCGACTTTCGAACGGAGCCTCAGAGACCCATAATGTTATATACCATTCGAATCAGTTCGACGAGATCGGAAAATGTCTGTGTGTGTGTATGTGTGTGTATGTGTGTGTATGTGTGAGGATATGTGTGTGCACTTTTCGAAGATTTTAACAAACTTAGGCTCGTTTGAAAGCTACTGTCGGGCCATTGATCAAGTTCGAAGATCAAATGGCTGTGGCTTTTGGTTCCGGAGATATGATGGTATAAATGACGTAACCGACAAAACGTGTTGTTTTTTTACCGCGCAAGTTTCTCAGAGATGGCTGAACCGATTTTAACAAGTCTAGGCCCGTTTGAAAGCTATTGTTAGGTCATTGATCACGTTCGAAGATCAACTGGCGTTGTGTTTTTTCCGCGTAAGATTCTCGGAGATGACTCAACCGATTTTAACAAACTTAGGCTCGTTTGAAAACTACTATCGGACCATTGATCAAGTTCGAAGACAAAATGGCTGTGATTTTTGGATCCGGAGATATAATGGTATAAGTGCCGTAACCGACATAACACGTTGATTTTTACCGATTTTATATTTATAAGGGTGCCAAAATTTTGGGATCACCTCTATTTTCGTAAAGCTCTAGTGCTCAAAAGTCTAAGCACCTCGAAAAAAGCCTTCATGCAAAATTTGAGCTAAATCGGACATGCGTAAGGGGTGCTGCCCGGTGGTAAAGGTTTGACAATTTTCGATCTTGAAAAAGCACCAAAAGTCTCAAAACTGCATAAAGCGTCGAGATTTAGTATCATCTCAAAAAAAAATTTGTTGAAAAAATCAACTTTCTGGGACTTTGAATTTTGATTTTTTTTCTAAGTCCCAAAACGTCGATTTAAAAAAAATTTTTTCGAGATGACACTAAATCTCGACGTTTCATGCAATTCTAAGCCTTTTGACATCGAAATTCTAAGCCTTTTGACATCAAAGTCGACAGAGTATAACGCGGTTTGGTATGAATAAAAAACAAGTTCGAACATGTCGTCAGCGCTACTTCCGAATTTAAGCATTTACTGCATACCGTATCGACAAAGAGCCGGAAAAGCTGGCATAAGCATGCACAAAGCAAGAAACGTACTTACATCTGTAAAAATGCCACTTTTTTTAATTTCTGTACTTCACTTTATCATAAAACACACGAGTAGCAACATCTAGAGCTACCTACCGAAAACTTGTAGTAAATACTACAGTTTGTAGCATGACAGGAACGTGATCCGCACGTAGCATTTACTACCGAAATTCAAGCATTGCAACGTTTTATTCATACGGCCTATTAACTCCATGACGATTGGAATAATAGAAGAAAATGTTGTGGTTTTCATTTCCGTGTTTGTGAATATCACCAGCACGGGAAAAACAATTATTTTCGTAATTTGAAGGGGAAAAAGCTTGCTTTTACCCCCAAATTTATGCTAGGTGCACATAACTATTTTAACTTAAGTTTACGTTTCGTCTTCGATTCATCAGTGCGTCAGCAGATTATGTTGAACTGCTGACGCAAACCCCCGGATCAACATAATCCGCTGAGCAGACGTAAAGTTAATGCTATTTACAAGACACTTTTTTATTACACAAGAAGTGTAACGTCTAAACTGACGTCTCGAACGAAACAAGTTTCGGCTTACTGGCCGTACAGATTGTGGTAATTTGAAGGGGAAAAAGCTTGCAATGTTTGAACACAATTAAAAAATTTTTTAAAAAAATCTTCTCCGCTTTTTTTTTATAAACAAAGTATTTTCTATCAAATGAAAGTAACAGATTTTTTTTTCATTTGCTACAGTGTTAGATATAGCAGTTTTAGAATTATTTGTTTTTGAACTAGTTTTGCTCATAACTTCGGTTCAGAAAACGCTACCTGAATACGCTAGTCATCATGAAATTGGTTTCAACAAACTCTAAAAGACATTCGAAGACACTAAAAACGAGAAGTGAGAAATAAGAAAGCTAGAGCAAAAAATCTGATTTTTTTAGGAACACCTTAAGTTGTTCTATTAAAATAGCTGTAACACTAAAACCGTTAGAGATACTACAATATTGTTTTCGGCAAAGTTGCTTGATAAATGTTTTTCTACAATTTTGCCAAAGGGTGCAGTCCTCTATCTCAACACATACGGAGAATAATTTTTGGATCACCCTAATAATGCTTCAAAATATGGCTTATCTTTCACCGATCATTTATTCTGAAGACATCATAGCTCTAAAGTATAAGGCTAAGTCACAAATGTTTTTGGCCCCCTAAATTGTGGATCCGGACCACTGTGGAATGATACACGCAGAAAAATAGAACACATTAGGTTCAAATATATTGAGGCTTTAAGTCAACTTCAAACAATTGTTTGAATCAAATAAAACTATTTTTGAACAAAAATTTGTATCAAATAAAACTCTTTTTGAATCAAATTTGGTGTGGCAAATTTCAAAATTTTATTGAAACAAATCAGAAGTTTATTTGATTCTAATGTTTGTTAGAGTACATTAAATGTATTTGAATCAAATATGGTGTTGGATAGATTCAAATAAAAAATATTTGAATTAAACTGAATCAGCTATACTGAGCTTGAATCAAATGCCAAAGATTATTGATTCTAAAACATTTTCATTTAGTCGAACATTGGTACCAGTTGATTTTTTTATATTTAACACAAATTTTGCTAAGATTTCATTTTGTTACATCATTCAAACGGAAAATGTCATTCGAATAAGTAATAATTTTCGAAGCACTTTGAACTATCTGCACGAGTTTAAACTATCTGCACTATTGAAATCGTTCGATTTGTGCGATACTATAGTGAGTGGTAGGTAAAGAATGTTCCAGAAAGTGTGGACGCAACCAAAAACCGCTGACATTTCGCAATGGTGCAGAATCTATCAATTTTTATGGGTGCATCCTGTTGTTTACACTCTTCTTTAACCACTTGTGCAGTTGTTTATTCGTTTTCATTAGTTTGTTTCGAAATGCGTGGACTTTCAGCAAAACAACGTCGAAAAATTGTGTACAAATGGTGCACAGAACGCAGACTCTCACTGAGAAAGATAGCAAAAATGGTAAGAGTAAGTGAAAAAGCCGTGTGAAATGCAATCAGGAAGTTCGGTGAGGTTAACTCCTTTGAGGATAAACCGAAAAGGGGTCGAAAAAAGGTCCTGCTAACCCTCAGTTGGAAAAACGTATACTGAAGGCGTTCGAGCAAAAGAAGGAGGTTTTAGTTCGGGATGTGGCCAAAAAAGTGGGCACTTCAAAGCCAAATGTTCTTCGTGCTAAAGAACGTTTGAATCTTCGAACCTATAAGAAGCAGAAACAACCAAACCGTAGTCCGAAACAAGAAGCATCGATCAGACCGAAGGTTCGAAAGCTGTACAATACGATTCTTACTGGAAATTTGAACTGCATAATCATGAACGACGAAACCTACGTGAAACTCGATTACAAATCCTTGCCGGGACCACAATATTATACGGTGCAAGAAGGGCAAGTGTTAAACCAGTCCGAGACATCGATTAAAGTCGAAAAATTTGGTAAGAAAGCTATGAAAAAGTCTGGCAAGCAATTTGTTGTTGCGGTAAGATTTCGAAACCTTTCATAACCACTGCTTCAATGAACAGCGAAATATACATCAAGGAATGTTTACAAAAACGACTTTAACCCATGATTCGAAGCCACAAGGATTCTGTTGTCTTCTGGTCAGATCTTGCTTCTTACCACTACTCGAAATCAACGGTAGAATGGTAAACTACCAAAAATGTCACTTTCGTCCCAAAAGACAGACAGCACATCTGTACGGAATTTAATGAGGAACGTTCGCAAGAAGGTGCGCCAGCTAGTCTACAATGGCTAAGTAGCAAATGTTGAGAATAATATTCTGTTGTTGTAGTCTAATATTATCAGTATATCGAATAAAATTTGAATATCTAACACTTGTGAATTATTTACAGCGAAATCAAAGTGCGTCCATACTTTCTGGGACAGTCTTTAAGGTGAAATGTAGCGTCATAAAATACGCTCAAAATTTATTCCGCTTCAGTTGAACGAACCGTCGCACAAAGCATAACAAGAAAAACTGACACATAGAAACCATAACTTTTTTCAGTGATTGAGCGCAGTGGGCTTATCTTTCGTTATGTTGGCTTGTAAAAAAGACTGAACGTAATGGATTTTTGAATCCTTCACACTTGAAGGGTTATATGTATATGTATTGACTAACTTGCTAACCATATATATGCCTGAGTTTAGTAGCAAGCATGGATTCTTCTTCAAAAGAACGATTGAAGACAAGAGATCATTCAAGTATATTAATAATTTTAATACTTGGCTTGTATTCATTTCATTCAGTAGCCTATCAAGGTTGAAGTTTTAGTTTTGCTATAAAAATTGTTACAGTTTAAAATTATACCTATTATATGATATTACACAAACAAGCATTATTACTTCAGAAACATAAATGCTTTGAGCTTAACAGAGTTGGACATTTTTAGCATTATAAATGACAGTTACTTAGAAAATAAACGATTTCTTACTATACCCATTTTATTGTATTCAACTCTTTTTCATTCCAACACCAAACCCAATGATGCATAAATTCACGTCATTATTTGATATGTAATTTTTGCTCACGATATAATGCCACCGAGTCCACCGTGCATTTCCCACACCACCTCAATACGAATCAGCAGCGCGCAAGCTATAAAAAATGCGGAAAAGTTTATGTAAACTGTTTCAAATTTCGGTTGTTTTGGCTAAAATTTTATAATTTTGAGTTGCATTTTCAGATTCTTTGTGAAATTCTGCTACAAATACTACTTTTCAGTTCTAAAATCATCCCCGTGGGACGGAACAGTGACCGTTTATACATTTCAAAAACCAATTACGGCTCGGCAAAGCAAAATTTCAAAATTCTAAGAATACTTAGTTATGATAAATTTGATTTCGAAAACTTAAGTGTTTTTGGTTTTTCGAAAATCGGTCTAGTTTTTGAATAATTGATCAAAAACGCGATTTTCGCATTCCGCTACATTTCACCTTAAGTAATGGTTTTCGTATGTGAGATGAATGAAGGTACCGCTACCCTATTTGTTTTTTCAACCGACAACGGGTAAACTAAAAAACTGATATTTCCAGCACCCCAAGAAAATTTTAGTAAAATCAGCCATGATTGAAATAAAAAAAGGAAATCGGGAACCAGGGCTGACATTATGCATCTCGAACCGAGTTTCTCGAAACGATTATTTTTGAAGTCGATTCGACTGAATTGTGGCATTACGTATCGCGTTCGACTTCTTGATCGAGATCTTGACAATGTGGTACTAGATTTCGACTGGAACGGATTGGAGTAGTTTTGAGGCCAGTTTAGAATTCTTTTTACGTTTTTTATGTTGCCGTTTTAAGGAGAGTGTAGGGTCTAAATGATGAAAAAAATCATCATTTTTGTGATTTTTTTTCAGAATTATCGTGCAACAAAATAAACTCAAATGTTTTGCATGATAAAAAGCATCATTCGAACAACATTTTGTAATTTTTTCGTGAAAAAATATTGAGAAATAAATCGGTGAAGAGGTATTTTTGAGAACGCGTCTTAAAAATCATGAATAGAGGTGTCCACTGTATCTCAGCGCAGACTAATCAGAAGTCAACAAATCAAAGCAGTAAATATTGTTCACAATTCATTCAACAGCTTACAACAATATACTAAAACATAATCCTATGATCACTGCAAAGTCTTGTATGATTTTGTAACAATATATCGTATTGTTTTTCCACGATTTTTTTCATCAAAGTTAAGACCAATTCATTGGAAAGTTTATAACAACTCGTATATTAAAACACATTTGAATGTTTTGGAAGGTGTATTGTATCGGTTATCTAGGTTTTAGTCGGGCATTCTATTATAGTTTTTAGTCGGGCATTCTATTCACAGTCGTATTAACATTAATAATAACGTCAGGTCAGCATTCAAACTGGCTTGTAAAACCATTTCGAAGCTATTTTTTCCACATGTGTTATATCACCCTGTTTGTTGACATGGAGCACGGAGGGCATAATTTTCGAAAAGATAGAGTAACAGTTTCACCCTTCATAGATAGATTAGTTACTAAGATTGAGATTATGTAGAATCGAAATTTCTAAGCAAAACTGTAGGATTTTGAAGCAATTAGTCATAGGAAAGAGAAACTCGATTTATTTACTTTTGTAAGATTCATCCTTCTTTTAAAAAAGCAGCTGTAGCAACCTCCCCTTCTGATCGGCTGGGACACGGTTTGCCTCAACTGACGCTTCCAATCTCCATTTTGTTTACGTACTTCTTCAACGTTTGCTCTTAGCTGATTTGCTGACTGACAATGGCAGTTAAATTTGCATAGCTGAAGCACTATCATTATATTATCATTATTAATACACACATACACACATGAGAATCACTGAAAACAGAGATAATTTTAAAAACACGATTCATACTTAACCTCTTTTCACAGTGGTCAGATTCGAATATACTGTGGTAAAATTACAGGTAAACCTACTTCGTAGATTGAAGGTATACAAATATCCTCCATGTTTAATTGGTTACCTGTTAACAACGATCGATGGGTAGTAAAAAAACAAGAATACAAAACATTGGCTTCGGTATTTAAACGCCGCACTGAGTTCCGATCAGCAGTATTCTTTCGATCAACAACTCAACCAACTACTTGAAGCTTAGATACTACAATTCCCAAATTACATTAAACGCCCGGATAACAAAATGGTCGCCGGAAAAGCTGGTAAGGACACCGGAAAGATAAAAGCGAAAGCCATCTCCCGATCGGCCCGCTCCGGACTGCAGTTCCCGGTTGGACGAATTCATCGTCACCTGAAGCACAACAGCACTAGTCACGGTAGGATCGGAGCCACTTCCGCAGTTTATGCCGCCGCAATCCTGGAATACCTGACCGCCGAGGTTCTCGAACTGGCAGGTAATGCTTCCAAAGATCTACGGGTAAAACGAATTACCCCGCGGCATTTGCAGCTGGCCATTCGAGGCGACGAGGAGCTTGATAGTCTGATCAAGGCAACAATTGCCGGCGGGGGTGTCATACCGCATATCAATAAGGCTCTGCTAGCGAAGAAGGATGGATTGGAGTAAGCCATTCGGGTGGGTTTCCGGAGACGGGACACTGTGTGTTTAGTCATATGTATTTTTATATAAAATTAAATTATCAGCTAATTAGTGTAATATTTCGAATAGAGAGAATAAAAACAAAACAAGTTAAAAAGGATTCCTCAGTTAATTCATTCGTGTTGTGGTTCCCGGAAGATAGAACATAGCTACAAATTTCAACGACCAACTAGATTGGTGTTATCTGCGAATGAATTATCCACACTGAAATACCGTTTACATCACTGTCTACTACTCATAGTCATCCAGTTGAAAGCACAGCACATTTTCCTTTGTTCCTTTACGTGTGCATTATTTGGAAAGTGGTCGTACTGACTGAAAATTTTCATGAAGCAAGCCAAACTACTCCACACAACTCTCACAGTTTCAGTAAATTCCACTGAAAGCCAGCGATGATGTGTTCTGGAATGGTTTCCCCTAAAATTTCCGGTGCACTCAACTCAGCATCGAGTAGCTGTGAAATATCAAAATAATGTAAATTTCAAACTCACCCGAACTTGATCCTGCTCTCCGGCATATTCGATGCTCTGGAAGATGGTCCACGTATAGCGGCGGCGAATTTCGATCCGTGCCAGAAACCTCCGATACCAGCGCTGGATGAGGATGGCCGCTTTCATGGCTGTCCGGAGAGAGAGAAAGAAAAAAAAACGATAAAAGCGAATTAAGTTGGGGAAGTTTTTTAAGCGTTCCCCCTCAACTGACTGTTGGGACGAATTTTATGGCACTGGATGGTTGGTTTCGAAAATTAAGATTGTTTCAAAACTCTGCCGATAGTGGCTATCAGTACACGGAATACATTCCAGTATGGAGTTATCATCGCGAGCTTCTCACATCAATTATTTATTCAGGCGGATTTTGATAGATATGGGGAAGCATGAAAATGCTCCGTTGAAGTTTGGCATCATGAGGAAAAATTAAGTTTGAACCTGGCTGCATGAAATTTACTCTATCTTGGAAGAATAAAAATGTTTTACCATGGATTTCATGAACAATAGCTTGCGGAAGTGACAGCTTGCGAAAGCCTACGAAGCTATTATACCAGGTGTGCCAGTTAATAATGCGGCATTTTTTTCAAGTGATGTCTGTGCAAAATGAAATTAGTCCACCGTCGAAAATATTGCGTCATTGTTTTGCTGTAATGTCACGTTCCAAAACATTGGTTTTGTTAATTGCAAGTGAAAGTTATATGCTCTATCGGTCACCAGAGATGTCTATCTCCTCTGTGTGACGAAGAGCAACCAAAATTTCTCCCCTCGCACTGACAACTTCAACGAGAGCTCTTCTCTTTCACATTTGTACACCACTGTTGTATAAAGTGTGCACGCATCATGAGTGAGTTTGTCGACAGACATCTGATATTCAGGTCACATGTTGACAAAATCGTTCAAAAATGCAGCATACTCATCAGGTCTCTGTATCCGCTGATTTGTAGAACATCTAAACTGTGCCTGAAGAATCAGATGGCTGTCTATAAACAAATCATCTACCCCGCAATTGAATACGCAGTCCCTGTTTGGCGGGGCTGTGCACGAACACACAAACTTAGGCTTCAGCGCATTCAAAGTAAGATCTTAAAGATGATTCTAAATCTACTCCCTTGGACAAGGACTAGTGAAGTACATGAGATGGCTTCCCTGGATATACTAGAACTAAAATTCGAACAATACTGCACTAAATTTGAAGAGAGGTGAAATACAAATAATTCAAAATTTGTACGTATTAGGTTAGGGATAGTTATAAGTAGGTAGATATTTTATTAATAATTAAAATAAATATTATGATTAAACATTAGTATGTAAAACAAGAGTAACTAAAACACCTATTATTAATAACGAATCGTATGAACAACAAAGATGAAAGGCCAAAGGGTCAAAACACTTGTACTGTAAAATGTTGATGTAATACACAAAAATAAGATTAATAAACAGATATTTATGCAAAAAAAATGAGTGCGTTTGTTTATTTCCTTCTACCTCTTCCACTGAATCGCACCAAAGTGCTAGAGCATTAGCGAATAAATTCTCTGAGATACTTTCACAGAGGTGTACACGCCGGTGAGCACTCTGCTGTATGGTTTGCGTAGAAGAAGCGTGGACACGCAAAATCAGCAAAATAAAACAATTTATCGTAAAATTTTCGGTTCTCCTTGCAAATTTTTCATAGCAAGGCCAGATCTACTCTCTATTAATTGAAGTTCACAGAAGTGTTCGCTCACCATCACGCGCCAGTGGTCACTTGGGTGTATTTAGACGAGAGCGCGTGAGAGCGATTCATGCGAAGAGAATGTGTTTCACTCCCGACAGCTGCTTTAACCACAAGCACACACTCAAATGCCGTCTATTCGACACTGAGAAGAAGTGCGCTTTCCTCTTTGTGCGGTGCTTCGTTTTTTCACCCTCGGTGTGGACAAGAATCTGACTCCAGCGTGTATCACTCTGGTGAAATGCCATCTCTGTCGGTCACAACTTGTGACCAACCACAGACCAACCCAAAAAAAATGAAGATGCCAAATTGCATGGACTGCTGAAAGAAGACAATAGCCAAACTCAAGAATAAATGGCAGAGAGGTTAAACTTCGGTCATGGGAAAGATTCAGATGGTGAGACAATGGGTTTCTCATGAACTGAATGATAGACAGCAGGAAAACCGAGAAAAGATGAGCCCAAATTTGGTTGTCTCGACATGAAACAAAGAGGTTTCTGCGCCGAAACATAACGGGATATGAGAAATGGCTTTATTTTGAGAATCCCATGCCCAGCTCTATCCTGATCAACTATCGACATCATCTGCAAAGCCTAATCGATTCGGAAAATACAATGCTGAGCATTTGATGGGATCTAAAAGTTGTCTCGTACTACGAATTTCTCAAACCAGAGGAAACTATATATATATATATATATATATATATATATATATATATATATATATATATATATATATATATATATATATATATATATATATATATATATATATATATATATATATATATATATATATATTATATATATATATATACTCATCGCTACCGGAAGCAAATGATGGATTCGTATCAAGCGTTGTTCGGGAAACTGCGGTTCGGATTGAGGGTTCAATGCATAGGGCACTGGTCTTACATGTCTGTTGTCGTATGTTCGAGTCCCGATCTGGAAGGATTCTTAGTTTTAATAGAATAGCACCAACCATGCGATAGTTCTGTGCACTATGCGTCGGCTACCAAGTCTGTTGAAATAGAAGCTCAAATTCCACAAAAGGAACGTAATACCTAGGCTTTGTGCCCCCGCACATACAGTGAAAGCGATCTAAAACATCATCTCTCAGCTCGTACTTTTGTCCCACTCGCCATACTCCCTTAACTTAGCCCCTTTCGACTATCAATTGTTTTGCATAGATGTCTCACGCTTTTGCTGAGCAGCACTTCATTCTTTATGAAAATATAGAATATGGTTTTAGGATTATATCGCTTCAAACGATGAACAGTTTTTTCGGTGTGATGTTCGTGAATTGATGGAGAGATGGAAATAATGCATGGCTTTTGAAGGTAACTTCTTTGGCAAAAGTATCTTAAACCAGTTGTTCACAATCAAGGATTATTTTCATTCAAAAAATCCCGAATTATTACCTGGTACATCTGATACATAAGTGATTATTTCCTATGAAATTGCATTAATTTTAATAGGCAATATTTTTTTGTGGTATTGCGAAAAAAACATGTCACGTTTAACCGAATATTCACATGAGTAAGGCCATGTCCGAATCACGGAGAAAACGAAAAAAAAGAGATCATATACCACGAACTACTTCCAAATAGATCAGGAAATATCAACTAATATGTTTGAAGCGAGCATGGAAAAAACGCGCTGATTTTGTGACAGTTTGAACAAGCGATTGGATAATGTCAGAGACATGATTGAATAACGTGATTGTGAATAAAAATGACAGCCAAAACTCGACAAAAAAAAGGCGTGTGGGTAATGTCAGAGACATAACTGGATGACGTGAATACGAAGTCAGTTTCTCTGACGTTAACGATTCTGAATTTTTTAACTGAAATTGATTCGAATGCTAGAATTGATATCTGAAACTCAATTTCGATGCTAGGGTCAGGTATTGAATTCCTAACCTGAGCACAGTAACTGAGTTCTGAATAGTTAAACTCATCATTCGAGACCAGGATTCTTTCTCGGTTTTGAACTCTGAACCAAGCGCTGAACTCTGGACCAGGATTCTGATCCGCAGCTGAATTTTAGTTACAGCATTTCGGTCCAGGATTTCGTTTTCAAATTCGGATCGACAATTCAGCTCAGAAGATCCAGAATGTAGTTCAAAGATCTTCCGAATCTAGTTCCTAAATTCAGTTACACTTCTAGAATTGTACAACTGAACTTTGGAACCAAATTCGAGTAGAATAATATTTTACCACCATGTAATTTCACTATATATAGTAGAATTGAATGGTGTTAAAATATTAGTCGAGTGAAATTATTCTACTAAACGCTCAAGTGACAAATTAGTGGCCAAACTCTAGACTTGTATTCTGGTTCAGAGCTCCGAACCTGGACTCTGGAATACAATTTAGAACTCAATTAATGAAATACAATTTAATCTGATATCTGTTCCTGGATTTCGGATTTTGGATTTTGGATCTGGAGTTCCAGAATTCCGTTTAAAAATTCTACGTTCAGATCTCGAATCAATCCTGATCTCAGATTCAGAAGTCGGTTTAAAACCCCCGAGTTTATCGGTTTCAGATCCAGAATTATGGTACTTGATTCTGACCTTGGATTCTAGGCGAGGAACCACATTTTAAATCTGGCTTCTGAAATTGAAAACAATATCAGGTATTAGATTTTGAAACTGAATTTCAGAACTAAACCCTAGAATTGGATTCTGATTTTTACTGAACGAGTCAACTGTGTAGGCTGGAATAAATGTAGCATCAATTAGAAAAGCTGATTTTGTACAATGTTCCCCATCGTTTTTCAATTTTCGTTGTATTTTGCCACAATGCAAACGACCAGCACCAGGATGACGCAATCGCTCTTATTTGAAGTGAAAGTTTCACTGGCTCGGCGAATGTCCCATAATTGATTCAATATTGAACTGAATTCTTGATATGCCGGAGATTTTTAGCAGACAAAATAGGACACTGTTCACTACTAATCAAAATTTCATTCATTTATAATTGAAAGTACGTGGCTTGATACATTCAATCAAAGTAAACATGTTGAAGTGAATTTGCCATGCGCTCTGGTTATGAAACTTTGCGGTTTTGCACTTCTACGATTCATGGTAACCAAATTTTCAACTTGGAATAAAGCTAGTTGGATTCAAAAGAACGCAACCAAAATGTTAGGATTTCGCACGCAATTTAAAGTTGCAGTTAACACTAGGTGTAATGAAATGATGAAACTATTTATTACTCGTGAAATTCAAAGACTCTCGACTTGTTGTTGAAGTTCCTACGCAATTTCACTTTCTCTAATCAGATCTTCAGACGAAATTTTATTTTAGACTGCCCTTTTCTTCTTGTGAATGTTCTAAGCCACAAAAAAAATTAGGCAATAGTATCGTTTCAGTGAAATCTTTTGTACCAGATAACAGAAAAAGAAACGTTCACAGAGAAAAAAAACATAAAGAACAATGAAAACAAATTGAATTATGACGCATTCGCTACCGCAACAGCAGGCCCAGCAAAGCAGTTTCTTGTCGCACTTTGCACAAATCACCAACGGACCAAACCAACCGGAAAGCATACCCTTACCGATTAGGACGGGGTCGGTTCTCTGGCGCTTATCTTAGTTCCACCCACTGGCTGGGGTTGCTCCTGTTTACAACACGACCATTGCAGACCGAAATACATCGAAATCATAGATCCCACGTGAAAGGTGCGAAATGATTCTCTCGCCGTCCACCTCATATCCCTGGAGAAGCCACATAAATACTGACGAAATGGAAAATGGGTCGAGGGTTTACTTTTCACAGCAAACAGATCCCCGCAGTTTGGGTCGTTAGACTTCGATTTGCTTTTATTTGGCAAACAGAAAAGTTCGTACCACAGCAGGAAATTTAATCTTAAGCAGTTTTTTTTCTCAACCGGTGGGATACGATTGAACTCGCGAGCAAATATGTGATGAGGTACAATGGTTAAATATGATGAAATAACAGAGCAAACATTTGCTTAACGAAAATGCTTTCCTGTCAAAAAGTACGCTTAGTACGCTCAGGTGTGCTTAAGATTATTACGATGAAACCCTAATTTCATTAAAGTTATTCATTCAATTTCATAGTATTTTCAAAGAGCATAAAAAATCTCCAAATTAACAACAAAAATAATGAAAATGCCTCTCTGTGCTGATTTAGAGATTTTCATTAAAATTGAACGAAATTACAACAAAAAAATGGAATGTTATTTTAACCATCCTCCAACCCCGGGGATTTCCACTAGGATGCTTCTAAAATTTGCATAATTCAATCTCGACGAAACATCAAAAAGCGACATTGCTGTGATGTTCGCAGTTGTATATCGCCAATTATTCTTCCTGTAGCAACGGAGCGAAACAAAATGGTTCACGCCAGGATAAATTTAAGAACAGCATAAGAATTTTATGTGTTTCATTTTATCTACGTTCTCGAGATCAAACTGTTTCACCAACATAAGCAGCCTATCAAAGATCTGGGTTGGTATTATCTGATGTTCAGTAGCGTGGCGCAGCATCCGAACCGCTTAATTGGCGACAGCTGCTATTGACGGGGGACTACTCCACATTGCGTCCTCGCTGCGATCACTTTGATGAATGTAAGAACCGTCGTACAGGAGGAGAAAACAACAACACCAGTAGCTTCTTATTGGCGACATATGGGAATAATGTACATCAAACCACAGTCCTTTTTTGGTGTCACACAAGTTTGAGAAAACGACAATATGATTATTATGTTGACTTGAAACTATCATTATATTGCTAGCAGGGTGATGTAGGAAAGAATGGGGCAAGGAGGTAAATTTTCAGCATTTTTTTGGGTGTTCAATAGTTATTGTTCAGGATTTTCATAAACTTAGATCCAAATGAAAGATATAATACACCGGACCCTCAATTTAGGCGCAAAGTCGGGGGTGCATAAATTAAGTAAAACATCGTGTTGTTTCAAATTTTTCGGTATTGCAATTCCATTCGATTTTAGTGTAAATAACACAAAAAATCTAACTACGTTCATACGCAAAAGCATATAGGACCTTCTGAGTATATTCTGTGACTATGGAAATCCGTAACAGATATTCCAAAATCCAAGAATTACTTGAAATATTGTCCTCAGAGACTACTCTGTGCCACAGCACGAATTACAACGGTAGTATCTATTTTTTTATTTGCTGTTCATATTTTTAGATCCACACATTGTTTACTTGTTTATTTATAGCTGTTCCAGGTATGTTATCAGTAATTCATGAACTTCAGTTAAAACAGATCTCAAGATCTACACAAACAATCCGCAGCTTTTGTATAGTTTTTCAATGCTGCTCATGGAGCTATCAGATGGAAATAACAGAATTATAACAACTGGAGTAATTTATTTCAGGAATATTTTGTAACAAAATTTGAAATATTTTTGGTTGGTAACCTGTTAAAATAACAAAAATCATAACAAAAAAGCGGGAACAAAATCGTAACAGATTTTGAAACATTTGTATCACAATTATTATTGAATTTTATATAACTACAGAAGTCCGAAGGCAGAAATTAACCAAATTAATAAATTGGTAATAATTGGTTTGATATAACGAGCATATTAGAAACCTAAGAAATCGAAAACAAAAAGCTCATAAAAAGTACAAAAGAGAAAATAATAGTGACAATTAATCGAATTACATACACATCTGTGACCAACTAAGTTTAGCAATTGATACTGCATTCAAAGAGTATAACTCTAGAACTGAACAGGAAATAAAGTCTTGCCCAAAAAAACTAAAGAATAGTTATGTTAGAAACAAATTAGAATCAGAAAACTTTCCGTCAAGAATGTATCTACAGGAAAACATTGGTAATAACTCACAAGAAATTTGTAATCTTTTCGCTAAATTTTTTCAACAAATCTACACGAAGTTTTCTGAAGATGACCGCGATCGTGAATATTTTAATTTCTTTCCAGAGTTTACTGAAGATATTAATGTAAATCAAATCGAAGTGCTAGACATAATAGATGTCCTAAACATATTGGATGTCTCTAAAAGTGCCGGACCTGATGGGATTCCACCCATATTTATGAAAAAAAAAAGCATTAGATCTTGCAACCCCTTTGTGTTGGCTTTTCTAGTAATTCGCATCAGTCTTGAGTTTTTCCAGTTCCGTGGAAAAACTCTTTCCTTATACCAATTTTCAAAAATGGGAAAAAATCAGACATATGCAACTATCGCGGGATTGCTATTCTTCCTTGCATTCCGAAGCTCTTTGAAGCGATCGTTAATGACAAACTGTTTAGTCAAATAAAAAATAGAATTATTCACATGCAACATGGATTTTTCAAAAGACGTTCCACTACTACTAATTTGCTTGAATTCGTCCACTATACCCTGACCGCCATGAACAAGGGAAATTACATTGAAGCTCTTTATACAGATTTCAGCAAAGCATTCGATCGTGTTGACATACCCATGCTTATGTTCAAATTACAGAAATTGGGAATCTTACCAGGTCTTCTTAAATGGTTGGAATCTTATCTAACAAATCGTCAACAAATTGTAAAATTTAAGGGTAAAAAGTCGAGCCCCATTCACGTCAGTTCCGGGGTCCCCAGGGATCTCATTTAGGTCCTCTTTTATTTTTTTCTTGTTTGTTAACGACATTTCCTTTATTTAAAAAATATAAAAATTCTAATATACGCAGACGATATAAAACTATTTTTAGAAATAGAGAAAAGTCAGGATTCCAATTCTTTCTTCTTATACATGGTGTAACAAAAGTCTTCTTCAACTAAATGTGAAAAAATGCAGTAGAATAACATTCAGTAAAAAACAAAATACACCTGACTTGATACTTACTCTTGGAAGTCAAACAGTTAAAAAATGCGAAAGAATTAGGAACTTAGGAATAATACTAGATTCTAAAATGACTTTTGTTGACCATTACAATACAATCATAAACAGAGCCAATAACATGCTAGGATTCATAAAACGATTTTGTTACTGTTTTCACGATCCGTATACAATTAAAACATTATACATTGCCTATGTTCGGTCAGTACTAGAATACTGTAGCTTAGTTTGGTCACCTTACCTAATCACATGGGAAGATCGAATGGAATCAGCTCAAAAACAATTTTTGTTATTTTCACTTCGTAAATTAGGTTGGGTAAGACTTCCTCTTCCGTCATATAAAGCCCGCTGTATGCTGATAAGCATTCAAACATTAAAAGAACGCAGAGAATTTTCAATGGTCTCATTTGTGAATGACATTGTCTCGAATCGCATAGATTCCAGTCAACTCCTGTCCAAACTAATTTTTTACATACCATCTCGGCGTTTAAGAAATCGAAATATTTTAATTACAAACCACCAGCGAACAAACTATGCAAAAAGTGGGCCAATAAATCAATTGATGGCTGTATACAATAAGCATTCAGAAGCTGTCGATTTCACTATGTCAAAAAACAGTTCTATTCGGTAAGCTAATTATTATTATTTAATTCATAATAAATTATACATAAATATACATTATTCAGTGATCTATTTAGAATAGTTTACTAATTTAATACGATTATTATTATGGTCTACTTTTGATTGACGACAAATAAATAATAAAATAAATAATAAAAAATTATAAATTAGATAGCAAATTTAACACAGAAAAACTATATTTCAGTCAGTTTTAGCATCGCGTCAATTCAAAATTGTTGAATGATTTTTTTTATTCAATGAATAATTTATTTAGTAATCTGGTTTCTTGTTTTAGTTTTTTGATATTTTGATCATTATATTTCGATATAAAGCAACAGAAGAACTCATTTTCCAATTTATGAACGTTGTCATAAGTCTTGCAAACGGAAATAAAACATCATAACAGATTTTGTTATTATATTGTTATTATAATTTCTAACTTTCAACAGTTTTCATTCGTTAAATATCTCAAAATAACACAGATTGTTATACACATCAACTGTTGATATATTTGTGCTATGATTTTGTTATGTGCATTTGATCGGGCATATTGCTTACTTGTCTATTCTGATCTGTTTCAGGAACATTTTCAGTCATCCAGGGACTTTAGCGAATCGCGAGTATGGAGTAGTTTTTGGGTGACCCAGAGCATCTACAACAAACATCTCAATTGTATGTGGAATCACGTATATAGACCGTGATCAATAAGTTCGTTTTTGCGGTTTGTTATGCTGGTAGATGTGAGGAACTCCAGATAGATTTTGGATGATCTAGAATATTCACAATAAGCAAATGATGTGTATGTAATATCACGAACATGAACCGTGTATAAGGATCGTGATAGTTTTCTTGGTTACGCTGGTAGATCTTAATGCCTACACTCCAAGTAGTTTGGATGAACAAGCACTACCTCATAACTCATCGCAATGATCCAACTAATTTAATGTGATACCACGAGTGTGGACCACAAAAAAGAAACCCACTAGTGTCATCGGTTTAGTTAATAGACCTCAAGGCCTATATTCTAAGGAATTTTTGGATGGACAAGAACTTTCACAGATATTACCACAGTATGCCAATTTGCTGAACATAGTATTCAGAGAACATACCGTACTCAAAAGTTATGCAAAAGTCACCAGTCACGCGTTCATATACTGGTTTCTTTTTTCCAGAGAATTCTCGGATGCCCACGATTTTCCAAAAAAAATATTTCCTTTATCATGCAAAAACTTTTTTACGCCGTCATCGCGTAAATGAAATAAAAAATCGCGTTATTTCGAATAAAACACGTAAATAAAATTAAGTAAATTAAGTTCGCATAAATTGAGGTCTTAGTGTAGTCCCATACAAAACTTCCGCATTTTGTCTGCATACAATTGCCAGTGCCGGAATTATAAAGTGATGATGGTGATAAGTGCTTCAGCTTTCAATCCTTCTAATGATATGTTTACGTTTCGTCTTTGACTTCTCAGTGCATAGCGACATTCATAGCGTTCAAATTGAACTGCTTAATGCAAAACTCGGCAATTTCAATTTGAACCGCTAAGCAGACGTAAAGTTTTTGCTATTTGCGCACACTTATTCGTTTTGCATCGAAGTGCAATGTCTATACTGACGTGCTGAACGGGTTTCAATTCTTTATTTAGAGTGACTATGTAAAAATATGAAAAATCTTCTTCGACATTTATGCTCTGTTAGTTGTTTTCAGTTGACTTTTCGGCGAAATGAAATTGTTTTTTTCTGGAACAAATGGTTTTATCCGGTTTTTGCATTCCAAGTTTTAGGGCTGACTGGCGCTGTCAAGCGCAGTTAGAATCAGGATATCCATAACAAACAGGCAAACCATGCTTCATCCGACAGTGACAGTTTGTCAAAATATTTTTAATGGCAGTTTGCCAAAACGTTCATTCGGTTTTTTGCATTAAAAACACTTAGCCGGGTTTTCTATACTTTGTTACACTTAGCTTACATTTTGTTGGTTTTTGTTTTTGCCATAAATAACCCCTTTTCCCACCTTTCGAATCTTTCTCATGGGTCTAAACGTTCAGGAATTGCTTCGCTAGTAACTTTTAACCTCTTCACCATTTGCTCTTGAGTTTGTGTGTTGTTTTCGTTCAACAATCCTTGTAATTCAGCATCATCAAATCTTAGGGTTGACCTGAGCCTCCTTTGTCATTCACACTTAAGGAGTGTATCGAAAAGTAGTTAGCAACATTGATTATTGAATAAAAAAGCAAAAAAAACATATTTTGACATCAGTTTTCAATATATTGCAGAAAAATTACATTTTAATGCATTTCACTGATTGTATTGCAGAAAATACTAGTTTCTGTGAAACGCTTGCACTTTGGACTTGACATTCTTCATTAAATTCTGTGCCGCTTGACAATTGCCCAATACCTTTCAATTAGCCGAAGATCCGAGCAGTTCGGTGGGTTGATGACCTTTTCCACGAATTGTACATTATTTTTTGACAACCACTGTAGAACGGAGTTGGCGTAGTGGGATGAAGCCAAAACCGGCCAGAAGAGAGGAGGAGCCTTATGCTTTCTGTACAGTGGCAGCATTCTCTTCTTCAAACATTCTTCCTCGTACACCGTTAATTGTGCCCTTCGTGAAGAAAATCGACGACCGCAAACCACAGGTACAAATTGCTTGCCAAACCAACACCTTCTGCCGAAACTTTTCCATCGCCAACGTGGTGTCAGCGTCCAGGTCCTGGTACACCGATTTCGTATAATATTGCGGTCCGGGCAGCGCTCGAGAGTCTTCCTTGGCGTAGGTTTCGTCGTCGATCAGGATGCATCCGTCTTTATTCTGTAGAATCCGGTTATACAGTTTTTGCGCTCTTGTTTCGGCCTGAACTTGATGTACCAGGGACTTTTTCGGCACCTTCTGTTTCTTGTACGTTTTCAGGGAGTTCCGAACTTTGATCCGTTGAATCATCCCGATGCTGGTGTTGAACTGCTTGACCAAATCCCGCGTCGACGCCGATGGTTTTTTTCTGATGTACTCAACCACATTTAAGTCCCGGCCGGGCTGGCTGGGACCCGTTTTCCTACCGGATCGGGACAAATCCTTCATGGAAAGTGTCTTACCGAACTTCTCGATAATATTTTTGACACTGGTGTGGTGCACTTTCACCCGTTTTGCAGTTTCGTAGTACGTGACACCACTTTCTGAGCACCAAGTGTGCAGAATTTTCTTTCGTGTTTCCAGATCAATTCGACTCATCATGAAACGATAAACCGTACCGAAACCAATCGATTGCGCAGCTGTTATTGACATGTAAACAAACAAAGCACGCTGCAAAAAAAAAAGGCATTTCAGAGTAATAACTGTTTGAATGTTGCTAACTACTTATCGATACACCCTTAACTATCTTTACATTTCGCCTTAGACTCGTCAGTGCAGAGCAGTTCAAATTGAACAGTAAGCAGCAAACTTAAACAGTTCAATTTGAACCGCTAAGCAGACGTAAAGTTATCGCTATTTGAAACACACTTGTAATAAGCACAGAAAAGTCTTTCCTGACGTGCCGAACGAAAACAAAGTTTCGACTAATACTGGCCGATTCAGATGGTCATTTAGGAATATAGAGCGTATATCGTTCGCAAGTCGTGCATGTTCTTCGTAAGCATCAACAAGAATTGGATGGGACTCAGAAGAACTCTTTTTTTTTTTCAAAACAAAATTATGAATAAGCACTTCCCGCAAATATGCTCTATTTGGCAAGTATTTCGACATAGTCATTTCACTAAATGTATATGACGCTAACATGAAATTGACACAACAGCAATGGTTTTTTGGAATGTGATGTTACATCCAAAACCTGTTTTAGGCCACCTAGTGGTGTAATGACGCCTTTCTCATATCACTCCTATTCTCATATATAATATTGTGGTATTCTTCGAAATAATTTTCTTTGATTCTTGAAAGAAAACCAAAAAGTTTGTGTCCAGTATAAACTACAAAATGAACAATTCTCAAATCGATTAGGTCATCTCTAAGAAAAACGAAGTGAGTTCGACTATTGCAGGTAATTCCGAAACCGCACGGAAAACCCTCGAGTCAAAAAATTACGATCTCGCAATTTTTGATTTTTGCAGTTGTTGTTTTAACTAATCATTAGTGGATTCAACCAATTTCCTATTTGATTTGCACATATTGAAGTAGTTGAAAAATATGTTGTTTTTAATGCTGTCTGAAATTGCTGTTGAAATTCAAACGCGTTTCTTAAACATTTTCATGCAAACGAAATTCGCTTATTATACGTTTGTAAAACTCGTGAAGAGTAACTTTTGAATGATAGTAAATTAATGTATATCATAACACTAGTTGTCAGAATATTAATGTGATGATAAATTATCTACATCTTTACTGCTCTGGTGTTACAAGAAGAAACGATTGATATAAAGTAGTGCTTTGCACAGAATTGATAGCCGTTAGAGATATTGCAATTAACAAAACGTGTTTAAGCAAAACTAGAACCCAGTGATTTGTATACGTTTGAATTTTGGTCTTAAAATCAACTTGATTCTCCATCGTGAAATGCATGTTAATGAATGAGCATGATGTTATCTTCAAGTCATGTACAAAAATTGTATGAACAAAGTGTTGCAATGGCTCAAAAAATAAAAATCAGTGCATTCGGTTCGAGTTTTTGTTCGTAAGTAATATAGTGGTCACAATTAGAAAGTTTCGTTGACACCAGCGCTACTAAAAGACAGTATATTATTAATATAAAATATTACATATTTTTTATATATCTTAACATACCGAATTTTCATTTAAAAATCAGAACGTATATCAATAAGGAATATTTTATTGTCATTCAAAATCAAAAATTTTGCTTAAGTTGAAATAACTAATAGCAATATCTAAAACAACTAAAACCGATTTGTTTTTCAGCTCACATAACTGTTAAATCAGAAACAAGGTCGGTTGTTGTAACTAAAATCTTTATTAAAATTGAAAGGTGTGTGTGTGTGTCTTTTTTCAACCAAAAATTTTGTTATTTCAACCATCGTTTCTGTTGATCGAAAAACAAAAATGACAGTTTAGAAAAAACAACAATCGATTAGTTGTACCAAATTTTAACCAATAAATTTCAGGAAAAAAACTAATATTTTGTTTGTTGCACGATCGCGAGGGGTTCCGTGCGGCATCCGGGAACCGGTATGAACGAAGTAGGTTTGTACGGCCATCAACTATCAGGAATCAGACCTAATTGGCTAAAGTGGCACGTTTCCCTAGTTACTTGGAGATTTGTGCCATGCCGTGGCTTCTCATCATTTTCCTGACCTCCAACCCCCGAGAGAATTTAAAGATTTTACAAAAGTAACACCATTCTGCTTTCCTGGAAGAATGCAGAACAATTCGCAGTATGTACGAGCAGAAGTAAATTCGGTACCCCCTAAAGAATGCCAAACAATCTGCTAGAACTATTTAAGGTAGAAACAGAAGAGATTCATTCACTTCAGGAAAAATAATGAACTCCTCTGACTATTGCTCCAAACCATATTGGGTGAGAAATATCCTTCAGTTTTAGCTCACCATACACAGATTCAACCATGTATGGAGAACCAAAAGCTCGGATACTTAGTTGCGTTAACGCGGGACAGTTACATAGCAAGTGCTATAAAGTACACAATCACACTTACACAAATCACAAAAATAATACTCAGGACGCTAAATAGTAGTCATGTGACGGTTGAGTTTGCAATGTCCAGTTAGAGCTCTGACCAGAATCCTGCAATGATGCTTGGAAAAATGCAATAGACATTTTAACATTTTCGGATTTAAATCTGGTAAAAATGTTGTTGTCTGAGTACAAGTTTGCAAGCTGTGCCAGTAGCTGGCATGTTTGGATGCAGCCTTGGAACGAATCCTGTGTCTTATCCAACAAGTTGACAGTTATAAAGCTGGATCTTCTATTCGTGGTACCAACTCTAGCCAACTCACCCGAGATAGTTGATGGGTGACAATTCTCAGCGGGTGAAATCCCAACTGTATCATCCATATTATGAGGTCCTGTCTCGTAAGATGAAGATGCAATAGTTGCATCATCCCGCATTTGGAACTCTTGCGAGCTCACGTTTAGTGGTCGTTTACGACATGGAACAGGAAACCAGTAGATCAATTCTTGGTTAAAATAATACCGCCGGATGCCACACGACTTAACTGTTTGGTGGACTTATACCATCGGGGCAGGTGGGCCTTCGTGTTATTCTTAGCCAATTGAAAACCGCTACCCACATTACACGGCTATCTAGGCAGCTCAAAACGAGAAGTTGACATTGAAGATCAATTTCCATTGGTGGCCGAACATTTGGAAAAGGCACGCCTCTACTGACTCACAAACGCTACTAGGTTCAAGTCAAATTTAGAAGATTTTATATGATATTTTTTAGCCATCGTACTTTAAGGTTCGAAATTTTATCCACTTATCATCGTGTAGTTCTGGAGACTAAAGGCGACTCCATACAAAATTCAGGAATTTTGTGTGGAATCATAAGACCTTTCATTTGAACTCAAGTTTGTGAAAATCGATCGAGCCATCTCTGAGAAAAGTGAGTAAGTTCAATTTTGGAGTATATGACTACTGTATTCGGTGCTTCCGGATTCTTGTTTGTTCGTCTACTGACAATAACTACCGATTGAAATAGTGTTGAACCCAGTTTAGAAAATGTTTTACGTGTTTTGCATCGCCGCCTTAAGTTACTCCGCAGCCTTTTAACACTCGATCGGATCCGGATGAAATTCTGGAAATCCGTTTGCGATTATCGGTTCTGCCATCTCTGAGAAAACCTAGTAAGGCATTGCCGAGAAAACATTGCTCAATTCGACGAACTGAGTCGAATGTTTTACGACACTCCGCCCACCGGGCAAAAGTAATAGTGATTACACAACCGGTGAACTAATCCTTGTTTGCCGAGACTTCTCTTGAAAAAAAAACCTTTCTTGTCAATCTATGAAGTTCAATCGAGGGAGTACTCTTTCTGAATTAATCACGAAGAAAAGATTTTATCTGTTTTTTAAATCATTTGGCATTCGGCGAAATGACCCTTACCCCACCCGTTCGTATATAAAGCAACTATCATTTCTAAGCTGAGCTCTCTTATTCTTGGTCAGAAATAGCAAATCCGACTGTAGGTAAATACTACTAGGTTCAAAGTTTCGACTCCAGAGTTACGGGTTGTTCAGTGTGAACAATTTCCAACAGCAATACAGACTAATTAAGTACCACATTGCGAAATTCATTCCCTCTCTAATGAGTTTACTGCATGACCCATCACTGTTGCTGACATTTAATTAAAAGCTAAACCTATGCAAGATAGCTTTTGCTATAAACCTTTGAATAATATGTGAGGTTTAGTTTTAGCTCATGGAATTCCGGTCTCAGTAGATCTGTTCAGCTTGTTTCCCGATTTCAACCCTATTATCATTTTCCGGATGGTAGTGTTCCATAACCCACCGCAAGCATCTTTTATTCAACATGCCAATATCATCGAACTAATTCAAATGCAGCATATTTTACAATCGGATTCTACGGCCACTCTGTTTTATTCAATTAACTTAAGAGATCAACAGCGAACTTCTGGTTACAGCAGTAACTGAACTGCCTCCTCACCTCACACCTAAAAACATGTCCAATCGGGTTAGTGTGTGTCGATTGGAAGGCCACTTCCTAACAATGGTACGTATCGAAAGGCAATGGTACACAATTTTAATTAAATTTCCCCGGTTCGAATTCATTGCAGGAAATTAACAATGAAAATCAATTAATTTCCCCTCCATGTGGATCAGAATGGCATCCGATTCGCTGTTGACTGAAGTGTGGAACATTTCTCAGGATCAGACTTACTTACATGCAGGTGAGTTCAGGTGTTTTTAATTAAAACTGACAAAATATGCTTCATGCAGACATTTGTCTGTTAAAACATTGTTATGTCGATGACAAAGGTCATAGACATCGTATAGTATCAATTCCTTCGATTCACAGTTTGAGCATGGAGCAGGTCATACAGCAGGTTAACTAAAAATAATAAGAGCGGTTTCAATCGTTTCAATGCCTTTATGAAGTCTAAATATAATATGTCCAATTTTAAAACAAATGCACGACTTTTCAGTTCACCACTTTCCACTTTCACCACAGTGGAGCACCTTGATCGTTCCGCTTGTGGGCATGCTCTTAAAGTCATAATCTAAAATTACACTCGTAGCTACAATAATAATAATAAAGGATGCCGTATAATTCGACCTATCTTACCGTCAGCAATTTCCCACCAATTTAGATTTCCTTCCGAAATGCCACAGCAATTTAGCATGTCTACCTGGTGATGGTGAGAAATGCGCGAAAAATGTTCTCACTTCGGTAGCGAAGAAGACCCCTATAAAGCTTTCCCCGGAGGTGCTCAGTATCGGCTTTCACCGGAGATCCATTATTAGCCCTCTCTACCGGATGGCAAACCCGGAGCGGAAAAAAAACAAACAAAACTCCCAATCGCGTGCCCACCGGTCACTAAAAGGCCGGACCAACAGTGGAATTCCGTGTAATGACCGACCCACGTTTCCAGCCAACGCCAGGTGAAAATTTATACCTGCACTAAAACGTTGGCAAAATGGTGCATATTTTGCTGTGCCTTGTTCTTATGCCGCCATAGCTAAATGGCAAAATTGCTACATTTTTCACTCTTTGTTTTGACACCTTAGTTGCTGCGACAGAACCGTTGTTGCGTGCCAAGATAGCTTCGAAACCGACGAACGGAAAATGACCTTTCTACCTACGACCATTGCGATCTAGCCTGGTGACGATGGCGATTACGCTAGAGCGTAGAACAGAGATTCAAATGACAAATATTATGCCGGTAATAGACACTTACAGTTCACTATCATGACACTGGTGTGGCGCCGGAACATGGCAGACGGTCGGGGCTGGTAAATCGATTTGTTGTTTCCCATGAAGACGATCCGGATTCACGGCTAGACAACTGCCCTTGACATGCAACTTAGCACTCGGCTATTACTCTAAATTCATATAGAGATACACACAACACACCAAAATCGCTGTTCGAATAATACTTCGAGCGAAATCTGTATTTTTCCTTATGTTCTGTTGTTCAGACATTCTACTGAAACGATTATTTCATGGATTGCTCCCATCTCACTCTCGGCACGGTGGTCTAAAACGTCAATTCTTTGTCAATTGCAGATTTCAAGAGTCATTTCAGGCAAAGAAAAAGGAGACAAGCGTGTTTACGTTTTAGTAATGGAATAACAAATGAAAAAAGAAACTGTCCTCTTAGGGCATATTCAGTAGTGTTCTAGTTCTAGATGCAAAATTTATGCCAGTTACGAAATTTAAATCTGAATTTTATAACAAGAAAAACTGGCAGCCCCAGCAGTGTTTTACTCGTGTTTCAAATATACAAAAAAATAGAACGGCATCGTAGACCAGATTTAAATTTGACAGAAGAACTGGTCGAATAAATAAAACTAGAACGGCTTGCTGGGGATACGTTTGTTCCAGTTTCTGCTCTATTATAGATCTTCCATATAGAACTTCTAGCTGCTGAATTTGCTCTTATGATACCGACCGATAATTGACAAAATATTGAAGTCATGCAATCAAATTCCCTTTGTGGAATTTTGCCTTTCTGTTGCAACGGACTTCGCAGCCTTTTTCTAGGGTACAGAATCATTAAATGGCTAGTACTACGATCCTTCTTACACCAAGAATCCTTCCAAGTCGGGACTCGAACATAAGACAACTGGCTTGTAAGACCAGCGGATATTTTAGGTCATCGGAAATTTAGCAATAATTTTGGTCTTCGGCTGATATCGTTTTTGCTATCCTATATAGTGAGATTATATGTTTCCTCACTTCTTATTAAAAAGATTTAAACCTTGTGGTCATTCGGCTTTCGGACCGGACATTGTGTGGGATTAGGAATCGAACCCAGACAGGCTAAAGAAAAGGCATCGAATGGACCATTATGCTCAGAAAGGATATAACATTACTGGGAATATTAGTTTCAATTCACCTAATGGTGCTATAATGTCTTTCTCATATAACTATTGTTTTCACTAATATTACTTAGGGATTCTTTAAGAAATTTTTCTTTGAATATTGAATAGGAACAAAAAAGTTTGTTTGGGCATACATTATCAGAGCCTTTTTAATTCTAAACAGTTTTAACCCAAGTTAATAGGAATTCTTCGTTTCTTTTGCATTATCGCTCTGAATGACGGTTAAAAATTTCAAACACATCTCACCTTGTTGTTCCGGAACCAGAAGTGAGATCCGAACAAAGATCAAAAGTCTATTTCTATACGTTGACCCTTTTTTTTGAGTCTAAGTTTGTGAATTATTATACTTATCAGCCTGTAACTCCGGAACCGGAAAAAAAAATTATTAATTTTTAGTTTGTTTGACGGAAAGCCGCCATAACTAAGTTCAGTTTTTTTGCAATGACTGGAAGTGGAAGAGTGGAAACATATATTGGAGAAGTCAAATGAATGAAAAACTAACAGAAAAGGTGATTTATTGGAAAAAGTTACGCTCAGAGACAGGACTCGAACCTGCGTTCTTATGTATTCCGTGCATACGCGCTACCATTTCGCCACTGTGAACCTCGTTATTAGACACTCTTACACGCAGTCAGACATGCGTACATCGAACATGGTCTACATTCTGGCCGTCACCCGACCGATACCATACATCCAAACATCTTCTCTGTCCATCAAACATTAGTCTTCTCACTTTATACCTATTCTTCCGCTCAAGTACTGAGTAGACGAGTGTATTTATAATCGCTTGTCACCTTCTTTACTGGTCCAGTATGTAGACAAGGATGTAGACCATGTTCGATATACGTTCTACCATGTCTGACTGCGTGTTAGAGTGTCTAATAACAACGTTCAGAGTGGCGAAATGGATGCGCGTATGCACGGAATGCATTATAACGCTGGTTCGAGTCCTGTTTTTGAGCGTATCTTTTTCCAATAAATCATCTTTTCTATTAGTTTTTCATTCATTATACTTCTCCAATATACGTTTCCACTCAGTCATTGCAAAAAACGGAAAAAAGATACTTGGTAGTGTTATATGGCGTTGTAAGACCTTTCACTTGAACGTAAGCTTGTGAAAATTGGATGAGCGGTTTCTGAGGAAATCGGTTGGGCTCGAATGCATTTTTGCCTTTCTAAAAAAAAGATATTAGAATTGGTGGAAAAGCCGACTATCGAACGGATCCTCTGAGGCCCATAGTGTTATATACCAATCGACTTAGCTCGACGAGATCGGAAAATGTCTGTGTGTAACCTAGTGCGAACCTTGATCTAGTGCGAAGATTAAATGGCAACGACTTCTGGTTCCGGAGATATGATAGTATAAGTGACGTAACCGACAAAACGCATTACTTTTTTTCCGCGCAAGCTTCTCGGAGATGACTGAACCGATTTTAACAAACCTAGACCCGTTTGAAAGCTATTGTTGGGCCATTGATCCAGTTCAACGATCAAATAGCTGAGACTTTTGGTTCCGGAGATATGATGATATAAGTGACAACCGACAAATCGCGTTGTTTTTTTTTTGAACCGCGCAAGTTTCTCGAAGATTGCTAAACCGATTTTAACAAACTTAGGCTCGTTCGAAAGCTACTATTAGGCCGATGATCAATTTTGAAAATCAAATGACTGTGACTGGTGGTTCCGGAGATATGATGGTATAAGTGATGTAACCAACAAAACACATCGTTTTTTTACCGTTCTAATGCATATAAGGGTGATAATATTTTGGGATCACCTCTAATTTCCTAAAACGGTAGTGCTCAAAAGTTTAAGCACCTCGAAAAACGTCCCCATGCAAAATTTAAGCTAAATCGGATATGGGTATGGCGGTGCTACCCGGCGGTTAAGGTTTGAAAATTGTCGAACTTGAAAAATCACCAGAGGGAAGTATAGCCGGAATCGGCTTATTTAGTTGCCTAGTGATAATGGCTATCGATTTGTGTAGTTTTCAGACCAGTTTAGAAATTTTTTTACGTTTTTTGTTTCGCTGGCTTAAGAGACGATGTACAAAGTGTGAAAATAGGATGAGCTGTTTCAGAGAAAATCGATTGAACGTTTTTAGGTCATTTTGCACATTTTACCCCGTAACTCCCGAACCGGAAGTCGGATCCAGATGAAATTCAATAGCAACCACACACTCACTCACACACATACACACATATATATATATATATATATATATATATATATATATATATATATATATATATATATATATATATATATATATATATATATATATATATATATATATATATATATATATACGCGCGCGCGCGCACGGACATTTGCTCAGTTCGTCGAGCTGAATCGATCGATCTAAAGTTTGAGCGGATTCTATACCTATTTTTAAAATTTATTAAAAAAAGGTATCAGGTGTACAACTTTGCTTCCGCCGTTTTCCGATAGGTGGCTGTACCGGCTGAGGCTGGTCAAAATACTTAGATGATAATGCCGTTAAAGTGAGTGTGTACAGTGCCTAACGAATTGTCATCGCCGTTTCAGTGACGGTTGTTCTTGTTTTCCTATTATTCACGCTCGAAAATGTCTGTTTATGTGCCCAATTCTCGCCATTTGCGGGAAGTTTTACTTTTCTGTTACAATTCGCAAAAAAATGCTGCTGAAGCGCATCTAATGCTCTCAGAAACTTACGGTGATGCTGCTCTGAGAAAAAATACGTGTCGGGAGTGGTTTCAACGCTTTAAAAATGGTGATTTCGATGTCGAAGGCAAACATGGTGGTGGAAGAGAAAAAACCTTCAAAGATGAACAACTAGAAGCATTGCTTGATGAAGATTCGTGCCAAACCAAAGAGGAGTTTGCCGAATCGTTATGTGTGAGTCAGCAAGCCATTTCAAAACGTATCAAGGCCCTGGGCATGATTCAGAAAGAAGGAAACTGGGTGCCGTACGAGTCGAAACCTAGGGACATCGAGCGCCGTCTATTTGTATGTGAGCAACTGCTTCAAAGACAAAAACGTAAGGGTTTTTACATCGAGTCGTAACCGGTGATGAAAAGTGGGTTCGATACGATAATCCTAAACGCAGAAAATCATGGGAAAAGCCCGGGCATGCTACTCGAAGGCAAAATCGAATATTCACGGCGCCAAGGATATGATTTGTAATTGGTGGGATCAGCTCGGTGTGATTTACTAAGAGCTCTTAAAACCGGGTGAAAGCATCGCTACCGAACGCAACTGATGCGCCTTAGTCGCGCGCTAAAAGAAAAGTGGCCACAATATCAAGCGACATGACAAAGTCATCCTCTAACACGACAATGCTCGGCATCACGTCGCAAAAGTGGTCAAAAAGTACCTGGAAACGCTGAAATGGGAAGTCTTGCCCCACCCGCCGTATTCCCCAGATGTCGCCTCTTCTGACTTCCACTTATTCCGTTCGATGGCACACGGCCTGACAGATCAACATTTTCAATCCTTCGAAGAGTTGGAAAAATGGTTTGCTTCATGGATAGCGTCAAAAGAGTACTCCTTTTTTTCGAGCCGGGATCCGAAAATTGTCGGAAAGATGTGGGACAGTTGTCGCTAGCGACGGACAATACTTTGAATAATACATCTGTTCTGTCCTCTTCTTTCATCAACAAGCACTTTTTCGCAATAAAGCTTTTAATTTTGGAAAAAAACGGCGGAAGCAAAGTTGTACACCTGATAAAAAGTTGGTTTTCACAGTGATTAAATTACCTTTCTATATGACAAAGACAAGAAATTTTAAATATAACCACCGGTAATCTCGACACAGAATACTTTTTATCTTCACCATGGATAAACGAAAGACCAGAAAAAAAACAGAAAGAATCTCACTACATCGTTTGTTTTTCTCAGCATTCTGATCAAGAATACTCGGTCTGGCATCATTCCATTCTTCTCAAAGTCCAAGTGTTTCAGTTTGCGTAACAAAAAAAAACTACTGAAAACCGAATTTTGATTATAAATGCTTTATGCCTCTCTTTTTGCGAGTTTTTCTTTCGTTTTCTAGAAAAAAAATTCTTTAGTTCATTTGCGGGGGTTTGTTTGGGCAATATTTTATCTGTTCTGATTGCCAGCGAATGTTAGTCAAATAGTTATTTCACACTTTCGCCCACAATATGTACAAGGTGCACCAATTCAGATTAATTTATTGACTGTGGCAGTAAAACATGGTGACATTTTTACCGCCTTACGAATTCGTTCCACTGACTGGGGTCCAGCACAGCAGCTGCCACGAAACCGGTGTAAATCGGTTTAATGGCTCTGCGCCATCAAGTACAAATGGAGACGAGAGCAGTCAAGTGGAAGAATAGCACAACAAACGGAAAAATGTAGGAAAATTCAGATCATTGGACCGGTGATGGCAAACACAAGCAAAAAAATAAGATGTTCTGTTCAATGATGACCATGCCGTCAAACTCACGGTTTCATTCACTTGTTCATTCATGAAATGTTTGCCTCATTTTCGTTTGTTTCTCACGAACGGAATAACGGAGCGTTCAGGATACTACGAACGAAGGTAAATGATGTCGAAAGGTACTGTTTGCTTTGGTACAACAAACGGAAATTTTAGTTTTTTTTTCATGCCAGGCACTGGAGACACTTGAAAGTAGAGAATAAATGATAATGAAGCGAAAATTCAAATTCCATCATGAAACGGAGGTGGATTTAATGACGGTATACTTATTTCTTATGAATTATTTGCTTCAGAATCAAGTTTCACAAAAGTCGACATTGAGTTACCGCAGGAAATATGCAGCATTACTAAAGCCATCATCTTAGATGAGTGAGCATTTTCCTCCTTCCTCCTTTGGATATCAGTTTGGTCCTAACAATGTTCAATCTTGATACTTGTGCCATTAACATAGAGTCCTCACTATAAAGGTGGAGTCGACCTTGCGGGTGCCGGCAAATTGATTCGTTTTTGATTTGCTATTGACCATTCGCTTATTGCTATGAACAAGGAACTTCTGGAATTTACAACCAAATTGTATCAACTGAGAGAAAGAATCAAAAATACAGTCAATTCCACAAGAGAAGAGGCGCGAGTATTATGAAACGAGAGTATTTGTTCCAATGATTATTCACAAAGCAATTTTTGCCTCAATCAGCTCAAACAATGTAGTTACAATAAGCGAACGAAAATTTCAGCGTAGCTTACTAGAAGGAAAAGCCAAATCTTTCGAAATATCCGTGCGAAGCCCGAACGATAGGATTCGTTTTGAAGATTGAGAGTCCAAGCTGGTGATGTCACTTTCTTTTTGTCTAGAGTCTTGTGTTAACTGCTTCGTTCAGAGAAGCACCTCCAAACATTCACGTTTGCTCGATGTTCCACAATGCACTGATGTAAATTGCTACGGTTTTCCAACCAGGCACGCTAAATTAAAAACCACACCAAAAAGTGGTATCATCCGAAGAATCGTTTCAGGTTGATTGCAATTGGTGTGTCCGCGTATGTAAGTAGATTTATTTAAATAATCAAAGAATTTCGCTTAAAATATTTGCTGAGAATCCAAGAACAACCTGCTTAAACCGGTATATGAGACCACATTCACGTCTTCCAACTGCTTTTAATCAATGGCCTCGTTGCGGTGCTTTTCTCTCTAAATCTCAGTTGGTTCACGGAAAGACCGAAATCGGCATTTTGGCGAAAAAAATAGTTGATTTTCTGATTTTAGTTAGTTAATTTTTGAGACAACTAAGAAAATCTTACTTTTGCTGATTAAGATTTTTTAATTCTCATTCCCTTAATAATAATAAAGTATTTGTTGAAATGGTTATTTTTGAGTTGAATTCACCAATTAATCGTGCTGTCATTTCTTAGCTAAGGCACACTTCATTTCCATTTAACTAATTTTTTAGTTGAATTAGAGAAATAAAACGTTATTTTCAACCAACATAAATGGTTGAATTGGCTTCTACAATTTGCAGCTATATGGCGCCATTTTCACCAAAGAAACGTTAACACCGTAATGAGTACTAGCCACTAGATGGCATACTACTACCAAAAAATTTTAGGTCGCGGTTGTCTTTTCTAAATTGGCAGGCTATGAATACGATGTTGTATTGGAGAAAAAAACAGAACCGAAACATAAACTTCTTTTTGAAAAGTTTTCTTCTAAGTCGCTGTTTTCTTCATTCGACTTCACGAAATCGACTCTCTCACTGAAAATTTTTGAGCACTCGGTAAACAAAAACCGAATACAAGTAGTTCACCGGACGGCGTAGCCCGGAATCGCTTCCAGTGCGCACAAATTCTGAATAAATACACTTTCCACTAAGAGTTTACGTCATTTTTACATATCGGTTTAGAAATTTATATATGGATATATCGTAAAACATGCGAAATACAGCAAAACAATTTACAAGCAGTTTCAACAAGACTCTCCTTATTAGCTCTTTAATGAATTGTTTTGCTTTGACACTTCTCATGAGTTTTTGGATAATAAACTTGTTAATAAAACGAATTTCATTTTTTTAAAGATATTTTTATTCAGGTTTGCGTACAAGCTTTACGTGACCGAATAACCCGATTTTTTAAATAAAGAATTTTTTGAAGTGGATCTCGTTGACACTCTTTTTCCTAAAAGGAGAAGTGCTTCCATTTCCCTCCTGCGAGGGTTGAGGGGCACTTTGTTCGTGGCTCGTCTCGTCATCCATTGCCCCATCGGTTGTATTGTTGTTTGTGTCCGTCTTCGTTTCGTTTTCCTTGTTGTTCGTAGTCTTGAGCTCGTTGCTAGTTGCTTTAGATGCGCCTTGTTGTACATTGGTTGCAGTTGCTGGTTGGTTTGATGGTGAAACATGAGTACTGCGCTCACTAGTTTTCGTTGTTGAACGGTTGACCTTGTCTTTGGTTGAAGATGTCTTTTTCGCAGTTTCAGTGCAAGGTTTACCGTAGTGTGCAGGTTGTTCACAAAACTGACATGTAACCAGTTGATTTTCATAGGTAATCAACGTTTTACACGGACGTGTCCCACCTTGACCTTGTAAGATGGAATTGCTTTACGTAGTTGTATACGCACAACTCGCACGCCATTCCGGATGCCAGGGAAAAATTCCGCCATACTTCCCTTTCGATGAAAAGGATTTCACCGTACTGCGACATATTCTCCCGAACGAACTTATCGGTGGCCTGCGGGGGGAGGTCATGCACGCGTACTTCTATGGCATTGTCCACCATGTGCACAGGGATTTTGTATTTAATGTTAACCGAAGCGAATGAAACTGCATCGCTTTCACGTTTAAACATAATGTACACACAGTTAGACGCCTTGTTGAATTGAATCTCACTTACATTGTTAGCGTCTAGATACATTCGTTCTTTAAGTAAGATTTCAATTTCATTTGCTGCTGGTCTAACTTTGCAACGCTTGAAATCTATACAAATTGAATTCGGTCTTGTAGACCAAGTTTCAGGCTTTGTTAAATCGTATTAAACCATTCCGTACACTCTATTGTTCACTGGCGTATTGTCTTTGTTTCTGTTGTTTCGACCGTAAACGATTTTCGACTGTGTCGGGTAAGATGCGAGCACGAACTGACTTCCATTTTTGTTTTCTTTGTGCTGTTCTCCAGTAATGATGCTGATAGATAAATAGAAACAAATTTTCTGATTTTAATAACAAAATTTGTTGTCAATGAGAATTTCGTGTTGGATTGAAATATTGTTTGTTTGTGTCCAGGATATTCGCCAACTAAACACATTCTTTAAAAATAAGAGTTTTTTTCAGAAAAGTAAATTCTCAATTTTAACAAATTGCAAAGTTATTTTGGAAATTTTGTTATTAAAATCAACTAATTCAAAAACAGTAAAACGAATTAGGCGCAGATATAATTTCGGTCGTTCCGTGAGTACGAAAAAAAACTATTTATAATACATTTTCTAATTAATTTTTAAGTTATCATATCTCAGATCTCTGGTGAACGCAGTGAATGCCTTATGTAAATTTTTATGTGCACAATTGTTCTGATTTATGATACACCTGCGTTTGTTTGATATTCCGATAGCTATCGCAAATTACCACCTATTAATTTCCAACTATTCCACTGTTTCCGAACATGCAATATCATGATGAGTAGTAGAATTTAATTACGTTCCATATCGAATGGCCAACAGATAATAGTATGTCCTCTGTATACAACCTAGAAACGAGCTATGATTATTCATAAAAAAAACTCAAATATTTGAGCAATGTATCGATTATCGGTATTACAGTGCAATAATTCATGCGAGCTCAATTAATCTATCAATTGAACGAGGGTAACAATAGAGTTTCAATATCCGATCCGATACCGATTCGTTCTTTGATTATTCATTGATTGAACTCATTCAAAACAAGGATAAAATTCATTGCCAGGCTCAATAAATTCATCCATTTCAACGAAACCGTTACGAGCTTAGCGATACAAAAAAGCACTTACTTCGTTCAATCTTCGTCATGCTCATGCCACGACCGGTTTTTCGCCACTGCCGGCACCAGCCCTTCGAGGTGAACAGCTTCAGCAGACTGCCACTATGCGGTGTAATTTCACCACCGCGTTCAATCTCCGACGACCGGCAGGAAGACGAATCCTCGATGCTTGAACCGCGCCGGGTACGCTGGAAGCAACCGCAGCTCCGTAACATCGCAGTCATTTTCCACTTTATTCCCAAGCCGCAGCTCTGAAATTTTTCTCTTACTGTAGAATCACTACCTACCACCACCACCACCTGCCTAGAGCCAGGAAGCTGTTTCCTCTTATATCAACATCTGAGACCGGAACTTTCTCAGAAACAGCAGCTTTTTCTTAGTACGCTAAATCTTCTAATTGTGTTTTCTCCGATTTCATCATTTTTGACATCATTTTTCCTGGAATTCCGAAATTTTGACTGCTCACAACCATTCGCCAGACCGCTGGATTGTCATTCGTTCGATAACGCCAAAGTACAGGAACACTTTTTCTTATTTCCCCGTCGACGGCTGACGGTGATTTAGTATGAAACGTAATTTAGGAAACTTTTTAATTTGTTTCTTCACCATTCACCGCCATCCTGCGAATAGTCAAATCCGTGACGGAATGTATTGTATAGAGAAGAATAGTATTCCGGGGGAGGAACACCGGAATCTTCAATTATCTCACAATATTCTGCACTTCGTCGAGGGGAGCCCAATCGGTTTACTCATCCACGAGAATCATCGTACTATCGAAGATAGTTGAACTAATTGGCTTCGGTTTATGGGCAGTATCTGAAAAAAAAAAGAAAATACGTTGAGGCAACAATACTTGAGTGTTCTGCAACGAAGGTAGTATTAATTGAAACATGAAGAAAGGTTCCGTAGCGATGAAAATCGAGCAGCAATCCAAACTTTCCACCATATAGTAGTATTGTAGATTCAAAATTTTCCTGTAACAATGAGGTTATACAAACTTTTTTAATTCAAGATTAATCTCGCGAGTCTTATGAACTTCATAACATTCTATTTCTGTTTTGTGATAGAACAAGCAGATGGACGAAAATCACACTAAGACAATTGGCAGATGATGGCGTGGTTTCAGTTACTGGACCCAAAGCTGTTGATTTGCAAAAACCATTGCAAGATACCTTAGATAATTTGTCCGTTTGGGCTGTTCATCTGGGTATCGAATTCTCTGCGGAGAAAACAGAGCTGGTCGTCTTTTCAAGAAAGCATGATCCCGCGCAGCTTCAGCTTCATATGATGGGAAGAATGATCCAACAGCTTTTGACTTTCAGATACTTGGGGTGTGGTTTGATTCCAAATGCACGTGGGGAGGACACATTAGGTTTCTGATAACAAAATGCCAACAAAGAGTAAATTTTCTTCGAACAATAACAGGATCTTGGTGGGGTGCTCATCCGGAAGATCTAATAAAATTGTATCAGACAACGATACTTTCAGTGATGGAATATAGATGCGTTTGCTTTCGTTCCACTGCAAACTCTCATATTATCAAACTTGAGCGAATTTAGTATCGTTGTTTGCGAATTGCTTTAGGCTGCATGCTTTCGACACATACAATGAGTCTTGAAGTTCTGACGGGAGTTCTTCCATTGAAAGATCGTTTTTGGGAGCTTTCATCGCGACTGATAATAAGATGTGAGGTACTGAATCCCCTGGTTATTAATAACTTCGAAAGGCTAGTTGAGCTTCAATCTCAAACAAGATTCATGATAGTATATTTTAACCATATGTCGCAGGAAATCTACCCTTCAAGATATATTCCTATCCGTGTCAGCCTACTAAATGTCCATGACTCAACTTTATTTTCCGACATATCCATGCAATGCGAAGTGCGTGGAATCCCGGATCACCTACGCTCTATGGAAATCCCAAAAATATTTTCAAGTAAGTTCAAGCATATTGACTCTGAGAAAATGTTTTTCACGGACGGATCACGAATTGAAGAGGCTACTGGGTTTGGTATATTCAATAATAATGTTTCGGCTTTATTTAGGCTTCAAGAACCTGCATCTGTTTATATAGCAGAGTTTGAGTGTAATCGTCACATTATCTCCAAATCATTATTTCCTCCTCACAGATAGTCTGAGCGCATTTGAAACCATTCGCTCAAACGCTGCTGCCAAAAATGAACCGTTTTTCTTGGACAAAAAAACAGTGCCTGAATGACATATTGAATAATAATTATCAAATCACAATAGTTTGGGTCCCGGCTCATTGTTCCATTCCAGACAATGAAAGAGCCGATAGTTTAGCCAAACGCGGTGGTATTGAGGGTGGTATTTATGAGCGACTGATTGCTTTCAACGAATTCTATAGCTCGTCTCGCCAAAGAGCACTTGCCAGCTTGCAAGCTTCTTGGGATAAAGATGATCTGGGTCGGTGGATGCACTTAATTATTCCGAAAATATTGACAAAGGCATGGTTCAGGGGACTGGATGTGAGTAGGGATTTTATTCGTGTGATGCCCAGACTCATGTCCAATCACTACACGTTAGACGCACATCTCCTTCGAATTGTGCTCCCCGAGACTAATCATTGTGCTTGTGGCGAAGGTTATCGAGATATTGATCATGTCGTTTGGACATGCGTGAAGTATCGTGCTGTCAGATCTCAACTAATAAATTCTTTGCGTACCCAAGGTAGACTATCCAATGCTCCAGTACGAGACATTCTTGCTTGTCGTGAAACTTTTTTATCATTTCATAAAGACAATTGGAGTTTCAATTTAATGAATGACCCTTTTAAGACTTAGTTCTGATTCCAGCTGCGTCCATGAGTTCAACCAATAGCTAAATTAGAATAGAAATTATGTAATGATACAACCAAGCTCGAAATAATTTATGAAATTATCAACAAAATGTCTGAAAAAAAACCGCTTATTTTATAATTTATGGAAGTTAATCGTTTTGTTCAAATAATAATATAGATTTCAAAATTAATGACGAAATGCATAATATGATATTCAAATAATGAGAGGAATATGTTTAAATGAAATTAACTATTTTAGGATTATATTAGGATAAGAATTTTAAGTAAAAATGATGCTACGGCAAAGAAAAACTTATGTAAACTGCCTTAAGAAATAAACGTATTTATGAAAAAAAAAGTTGAGAAACCAAAATCGTACGTACGAAAAGGTGAAACAGAAGTAAAGACTTAAGGAGGGTTCAATGGAGAGTTCAATTGCCGGGGTCAAAAAGGGGGGGTGGGGGGTTAAAGAGGGGTGAGGATTCAAGGGAAAAAGGGGGGTGGGTTTGGTGCGAAAAATTTGAAAGAAAAGTCAAGTTATTTTCACTTTTATATAAAAGTATTCTATTGCTCATGGAACTTAGTGTTGAAAAATCTTCCATGGAAACCCCAAAACAAACTGGCTGAACCGATTTTGACAAACTTAGATTCAAATGAAAGGTCTCATGGTTCCATATGGAATTCCTGAATTTCATTCGGATCCGACTTCCGGTTCCGGAATTATAAGATAAAGTGTGTTCAATATTGTACACCGTCGTTTAAACTGGCGGAACAAAAACCGTAAAAATGTTGTGAACTGGACTCAAAACCGTTATTCCCAATATTAGGATCAAATGAATGGTCTTATGGTCCTACCAAAAATTACTGCAAATTTTCGGATACAACAGAAATTAAAATCGTCGTATAGAGTACCATGGCAGAATCGTATAAAATCTTCAATATTTGAATAAAAACTAATAGAGTTTGTACGTCATGTTAGTTGGTGGCTGGACGAACCGACTTTGATTATACTGGTGCTGGAAGTGCATATAATAGTGAAGCCACTTCGTTTCCTTAAGGATGACCTACGCGAGCAAATCACTGTTTCATTCTGTATGTTATGCACAAAGAATCTCTTGGTTTCTTTCAAAAATCGAAGAGAAAAATTTTGAATAGAATACCACAATATTATACATGAGAACGGCATCATTACACCACTAGGTGGATTAAAACAGGTTTTTTCGGTATTCACTTAATTGCTTTGCAAGGATTTGTGTTGGAAATTCGCAATGTCATCAGGGCAGGACTGAAATTCCAACCCTCGTAACTGTTCTTTCAGTCAATCAACGGTATAATCATATTTGGATTGACAAATGGTTTTGCCTTTCTCATATATAAAAGGTTATGCAATCACTGTAAAAAACGAGTTTTGAACCGAGGCCCGGAAAGCCGAGTGTCATATACCATTCGACTCAGTTCGCCGAGTGCGCCAAATATCTGTGTGTGTATGTACGTATGTGTATATGTAACGTTTTTTTTGCACCAACATTTTTCAGAGATGGCTGAACCGATTTTCACAAACTTTGATTCAACTGAAAGGTCTTGTGGTCCCATACAAAATTCCTGAATATTATTTGGATCCGACATCCGGTTCCGGAATTATGGGGTAAAATGTGCCTAAAATTGTGAAAATAAGTGCACCAACATTTTTCAGAGATGGCTGAACCGATTTTCAAAAATTTAGATTCAAATGAAAGCTCTTCAGGTCCCATACTAAATTCCTGACTTTCATTTAGATCTGAATTCCGGTTCCGGAGTTATGGGGTGAAATGTGCAAAAAAAATGAAAATATGTTTTCTAGCTTTTTTCTTTTCGCGACCGATTTTCACAAACTTAGATTCAAATGAAAGGTCCTGCGGTCCCATACGGAATTCCTGAATTTCATTCGGATCCGTAAATATACGGTAAAATGTGTTAAAAATCTCATACCATCACTGAAAAGGGCGGAAAAGCGTAAAAAAAATGTCTAAATCGACCTCAAATTTTCTCCAATTGATATTTTTTATCAGTAGACGGTCAAACAAACCGATTTCAGTTATTCTTTTAAGAATTCAAGAAAATTATTTTGAAGAATACCACAGTACTAAAGGGTGATTTTTTAAGAGCTTGAGAACTTTTTTAAACAATAAAACGCATAAAATTTGCAAAATCTCATCGGTTCTTTATTTTAAACGTTAGATTGGTACATGACATTTACTTTTTGAAGATAATTTCATTTAAATGTTGACCGCGGCTGCGTCTTAGGTGGTCCATTCGGAAAGTCCAATTTTGGGCAACTTTTTCGAGCATTTCGGCCGGAATAGCCCGAATTTCTTCGGAAATGTTGTCTTCCAAAGCTGGAATAGTTACTGGCTTATTTCTGTAGACTTTAGACTTGACGTAGCCCCACAAAAAATAGTCTAAAGGCGTCAAATCGCATGATCTTGGTGGCCAACTTACCGGTCCATTTCTTGAGATGAATTGTTCTCCGAAGTTTTCCCTCAAAATGGCCATAGAATCGCGAGCTGTGTGGCATGTAGCGCCATCTTGTTGAAACCACATGTCAACCAAGTTCAGTTCTTCCATTTTTGGCAACAAAAAGTTTGTTAGCATCGAACGATAGCGATCGCCATTCACTGTAACGTTGCGTCCAACAGCATCTTTGAAAAAATACGGTCCAATGATTCCACCAGCGTACAAACCACACCAAACAGTGCATTTTTCGGGATGCATGGGCAGTTCTTGAACGGCTTCTGGTTGCTCTTCACTCCAAATGCGGCAATTTTGCTTATTTACGTAGCCATTCAACCAGAAATGAGCCTCATCGCTGAACAAAATTTGTCGATAAAAAAGCGGATTTTCCGAATGGACCACCTAAGACGCAGCCGCGGTCAACATTTAAATGAAATTATCTTCAAAAAGTAAATGTCATGTACCAATCTAACGTTTAAAATAAAGAACCGATGAGATTTTGCAAATTTTATGCGTTTTATTGTTTAAAAAAGTTCTCAAGCTCTTAAAAAATCACCCTTTATTTATGATAGTATGATTGATATGAGAAAGGCATCATTACACCACTAGGTAGATTAAAACAGGTTTTCAAAGTGCATTCGATGTTTCTCTCTCGTTGTATTCGTTTCGACAAACAACATACGGTTCAAACAACTTCGTTATTACACTGCCATACGTTTCCTACAGCGACCAGAACATTCGAGCTTTTTTTCTGTGCTAATCCATCAACTCACTTTTCCCAACGAAAGTCTAGGTCAGTTGTCAATCTAGTTCACTTTAATCAACCATCACTTTGCCGATGGTTGGCTGCAGGATGCAACACTAAATCAACCCGTGTGACACAACACGAACGGAACGAAACGCTATCGGTAATTGATTTCCTACTCCGCTTGCATATATTCTCGTTTCCCAGTTCGCGGTAGTCCATTTGATGACTCCTGTTTGTGTACACTGTTTTCTATGTGTGTCGATAAGAAAATTCAATATCTTGGCAACGTTGATCTTGGGGCGTTTGAACGTAAAATGGGTCACAAGAAAGAAGAATGGACGGTGTGTAGAAGGTAGGTAACAAACACTCTTCGTGACTGTCGTCTGGTAGTGGGGGCAGTCCGGATCCTGATTGTAGTCGGAACGTACTTCTAGCCATCACCGGTTTAACATATATACTATTTTAGGCAGGTATCTAATCAAGTTAACGTAAATTGATATTGTCACTCAACGATCCTTGCTTCACTTCGAGTACATTGACACATAGTGAATGGGGTCACGTTCAGCTATTTACTAAGAAGGAACATTTTATTTTATGTGTGTGTGCTAAGAATTCTCGATAACTGACCTAAAAGTTATTATTTCTTTCATCATTCCTGAATTGTACCTCACACCGAATTTCTTTCGAACCGCTCAAATCGTATTACATTTTGAGAAATTTAGTAAAAAAAAAAGGCTCCAATTACAACCCTCATTACCTTTCGGTGCGTAGGATGATTGAAAGTCACGAGAATGGGTAAGCAAAATCCAATTCCACAGAAACGTGGAAGTTCAAATTGTTGTTCAGTTAACCGGAGAAGGTGGCGAGGACTACAACTGTAAATGTACACGTCATTACAGAAACATTGTTGAATTGAGTTGGGTCTGGCTTCTCTCACTGCTTAAGCAAACTGATGAATGATTTTTTCTCTAGGATTGTTTGACAGAAAGGGTAGCTATTTGAACTGTAGTAGGTTTTTCGAAACTGATTTCAATTTGCGGTTCATTGTAAACCATATTTTGCTAATGGTATTACATTTAACAAAAAAAAATCACGGAATCCCAGCGTTGTATTGTAATGCACTTTTACTGTATCCGAACATCTTCAGCACATTGGATAAGTCCAGGAATCTTATGTTCGAACGTTAAATTGAGTGTCGTTTTGCGCCACCTCTTTCCGGTTCTTCGGGCAAACCACGTTCATCTTACCGTCCAACATCAATAACGATAGCATGAACAGCTAACAACCTACGATAGCAACTGTAAATGCATCTCGCAACATGGCAAAGATTGATTGGAATTTGTCACACAAGGTTTCAACCGCCTCCCTCACATATCATTCATATTTATGGTTTCTCCGACGAGTGCCGTGTGTAACTGATGATGAAGGGTTGGATTGGGCTACTGCTGGTTAGTGATTGCACAGTACTTCAAATCTATCACAATAAAAGGAGAACACGGATGGATGGAAGCAGTAACGTTTATACGATCCGACTATTAATCTTCCAGATATCTGATTGAACGCTTTGCGTGTGCATCAGTTCATTGGGCTTTGGAGAGGATTTAATTGGAGAATGAAGCATTCATTATTCGGAGGATCACGTGAGCCACGTAGATCGAAATTAAGCACTTTGGAACACACCGACCCCTTTGCAATCTTTCCCAGCGAAAAAGTCAAGTGATAGAACAATGACACAACATGTAAAAAGTTTACAGGCTCAAGTTCTTTTTCTAAGGTACAAAACTGATTATTTGCACAATTAAATTCATCTACTTTTTTACCGTTACCGATTTGCAATCATAGAGAAACTGTCAATTTTGAAGGTTGAGTCCAACTGTTTACACTTTCCTCTCTCCATTTGAGAAGTCGTTTGTTCGTTTCCATCAGCGTTTGTGGCAAAATGCGTGGACTTTCAGCAGAACATCGAAATATCGTGTACAAATGTAGCACAGGACCCAAATTGTCACCGAGCACCAAGTCACCGAGATAGCAAAAGTGGAAAGCGTAAATGAGAAAGCCGTGCGAAAAGCGATCAAGAAATTTGCTGAAGACAAACCGAAAACCGACGTGGACGACGAAATCCACGTGAAATTTAATTACAAATTCTAGCCGAGGCAACAAAGTTACACGGGACGCGAAGAGTGTGTTGAATAAAACGAAAACGGGAACAGTTAGGGTAAGGGCTCCCTATTTCTCTCATTTGTAAGGACGTTACCTTAAAAACCTGATTTAACCACCAAAATCACTACATTTTTTTCATATTTCTGCTTAGTTCGCCTTGCTCCACATTGGGAATTGATTCCTATTCCTTGGAAATTAAAATAATAATTAAAAAACCTGTTTTAATCCATCTAGTGGTGCAATGATGCCTTTCTTATGTACATATAATATTGTGGTGTGACATTCAAAATTTTACGCACTCTTAATTACGATTTAAATGTTTTATGCATCCGAAAATATTTAAAAGACGGTGTACAATATTGAACACACTTTACCCTATAACTCCGAAACCGGAAGTCGGATCCGGATGAAATTCAGGATTTCCGCATGGGACCACAAGACCTTTCATTTGAATCTAAGTTTGTGGAAATCGGTCAAACCATCTCTGAGAAAAGTGAGTGAGATCTATTTTGGTATATATGACCACTATTTCCGGTACTTCCGGAACCGGATACCGGGAACCAGGATAGCCGGAATCGGTTTGTTTAGTTGCCTACTGATAATGACTTTCGATTTGTGTGGTTTTGAGACCAATCTAGAAATTTTTTTACGTTTTTTGTTTCGCCGGTTTAAGTGACGGTGTACAATATTGAACACACTTTACCCTATAATTCCGGAGCCGGAAGTCGGATCCGGATAAAATTCAGGAATTCCGTATGGGATCACGAGACCTTTCATTTGAATCTAAGTTTGTCAAAATCGGTTCAGCCATCTCCGAGAAAACCTAGTGAGATTATTTGACACATACACACACACACAGACATTGCTCAGCTCGATGAACTGAGTCGAATGGTATATGATACTTGGCTTTTCACTGGTCGGTTTTTCAAGTGATTGCATAACCTTTCTATATGAGAAAGGCAAAACCATCTAAAATCACTTCTGATATGTTCACTACTGTGCTCCTAATTTCATCTCAAAGGTTTTGTATTCATCCTACCGTTGGTCCTTTATTCATCCCATAAATTAGCAATGGCGACAGCAATCAAAACCAAAATATTGCACTATTACACTCTCAGGTTCAAAATGTCAGAATTTTCCTTGAAAAGGGCCTAATGCCAACTATGACACAACACACGATATTAAAAAAAACAGTTTGGAATCATTTCGACTTTTAAAATTTCTTGGACCGCTTTTATTACCTTTCGTTTCAAATTTAAAATTTTACTCTTCAGTTAATTTGGAGAAATTAAAAAAATACAAAAAAAGAATTGTTACTATTTAGGCACAAAAAAAACAAAAACAAAATGCAGAATCAGAGATGCCATTCATACAGATTTACTGTATTGTATAGATTTTTGCGTTAGCGTTCGTTTTTTCTAAATTTAATACAGATTAAAGATTTTTTAAATTTAATACAGATTTGTAAAGGTTCATAAAAAGTGAGGAGTAAAACGTTAGACTTCTCTCTGAGTATCTATTAGTATTTGATTGCAGTACTTCTTTAAAAGTTTATTAATCAACGGACAAATCACATATTAAAATGGAAATCTTTTGTGCAAATGTTTGATGATGAACACTGATAAATATTTATATTAAAATTTAAAACAAATTTTAATTTAATTTGAATTTGAATTTGATTCATTTTATTAGTGAAAACAGATAGAGCAGATACATATTTTCTATGAAAATATCTGGCATCTCTGTGCACAGCCGATGAAACACATACATTTAACAGTGTTATGGTGACGAATAGCGGAAAGAGACCAGTGCTACTAGATTTGCAAAATGGTTATTTGATTAGTATTTAACACGCTCTATTTGGTAATATTAGAATCCGAAACAGTTTATTTATATATAAATATCAATGATATAATTAAACTAATGTCACGGATACCAAAAAATACTTGTTGATGATAATTTAAAGAAGAAAAAATATTTTTTTTTATTTAACATCATGAGAAAACTTGGCAACCTTGCGATACGAAATTAGATGAAAACAAAGCGCAATCAAGTAAATTAAGTGCAAATTTTCATCTCATATTTTTCATTGCTTTTATTGCTTATCAGGTAATTTCAGAAGTCTTTAATCGTTGAATAAACAAGTGAAAAGTGAACATCACTAACTATAAAGTCATCCAACATTTAATAGTGGTGTAATTATGTGAAATAGTGATCATGTTTTGAGACGAATCGATTAGTAAATATTCAGAAACGTGATGAATTGTAAAACTTCCTAAATCAAAAAGTGAGTTTAGTTTAAATGAAAAAAGCGATCGTTGAAGGTTTTTTAACTATTTTTTTCAATTGGAAAGTGTGGCAAAACCGAAAATAAATGTTTTAAAACGTTCCACACTTTTGTTCAGGTACGTTAAGAGGTGAAGGAATGAGATGGAAATTGGAGCTGAGATGAAATAGGGAGCCCTTACCCTAAATAATATCTTTTCATTTGATTCCCGGAATGTTTGGAGATGATCTGTTGAATGGGTAAATTTGCCGAACATTTTCTTGGGATGCAATTTGAATTCGCACACCCTTGACTAAATGGGTCTCATATTGATTTCTCAAAATTTACTAAACTCACAAACATAAGATCAATTAAAAGGTTTTGCGATCTCATTGCACAGTGGTCCGGATTCACAATTCAAGAGGACAAAACCATTTGTGGCTTAGCCTAATACTTTAGAGTTATGATGCCTTCAAAACAAATAATCAGTGAAAGATAAGCCATATTTTAATGCATATGGTTTTAGGGTGGCTTTTAGTATTAGGGTGATCAGAAAATTATTTTCCGAATGCGTTGAGATAGAGGACTGCATCCTTCGGCAAAATTGTAGAAAAACTTATTTCAAACAGCTTTGCTGAAGACACCATTGTGTTATCTCTAACGGTTTTAGTGTTACAGCTATTATAAGAGAGCAACTTAGGGTCAGAAAAATCAGAGAGTTTGCTAAAACCATTTTTTCGATTTCGATCAATTCAATGGTTAGTTTGGTTTGAATCAAAATTGTGGTCTATTCAAACGGAAAAAAAATATTTGATCCGGTTAATTTTCTTGTTGAAATAAATTAACTATTTATTACATGTCAACCAAAGTTAAGTTGATGTCATCGGTAATGTCTAAGTTGTATTCCATCCTGTTATACCTTTATATCAAGAAAAAAATTGATTAAATCCATCTTCCAAGTTTACTGTTTAATTTAACCATGTTAGTTTTATTTCTTATTAACCAGAGCATTTTTTTATGTACGCGTTCCATAAGTAAAATGTTATCTGCTTCTTTTATTTCCTAGGGTTTTTTCAACAATTCAAGTGTATGTATTGATAACTAATGATTATTTTTGAAAATTGCATTACATTACACAACATTTTCTTTACAAAAAGTATTTTATCTTGACCGGACTGATGCAACACCGAATTATTGGATACCAGGCCCGTACCCAGGATTTCGTTTCGGAGGGGCCCTCAATAAGAAATAATGCATATAACTAATGATTCTTGCGCCTTTAGTATTTTTTGTTTTTTTTTTTTGAAGGGTGAGTTCAAGTAGTTTGCAGTTAGCAATTTAATTAAATATGTACTCACATATTTTGGATTGGACAATAAGGGATTGGAGCAAGAAGTTCTATGTGTCAAAGGAATCAATTTCTTACATTTCATTTATCATTTAGTCCCATAGTTCGGGTTCGACTTCTGGCTGACTTTCTGGCCAGAAAAACTGAGTGATGAGTATTAAAACCTTTAATTTCAAGGGTGTGTTCGTATAAGCCACGATGTAAAAAGGAACAAATATTTTGGTACTATTCAGTAGCCTTTTCTAGTTGGCAAAACTTGATGATTATTTCTCGAACAGATGATCGAGCCGATTTTAGCAAATTTATATTCTAATGAAGTGCCATATAATCCCATACGATCCTATTGAATTTTAATCGAGTCAACTTCCGTATCTGGATCAGAGAAAATATTTAAAATTTTTACTTTGCTTCTCTGGTCTGGACAGTATAAAAATTTAAATTCGTCATTTGGAGTAACGATGCAAAAACAGAAAAATCTTCTTAGTAGCGGTCAAAAACTCCAACATGGAACCCAAATCAATTTCTCATAGATGAATAGGACGATTTGCAGTAGCGGTCAGAACTCCATTATGCTCTTGCGTATCTGTGCATTGTCTCGTAAAATCGATTTTCAATCGCTCCAATAATGTTTCGGAGCACTCGTGCCGATTTCAGTCTGTTCTCTGGTGTATAATAATGGATCTAGACTTCGTCAACAGTAACCAACCGACACCATCATCATCAGCATAGGCAAAAATGTTTCCGAAGTGTGCTCGCATTCATCTTTTTAATCCTGAATATGCAATTGTGGCGTCCAACGGTAAGGCATCTTTTTCATTCGCAGAATCTTGTTAAAACTCATAGTTTCAGACTCCAAGTTTTCTTCAAAGAATGTTTGCTCAGTAGTAATCCTCATGGCACTTTCTGGTCATCCAGTACCATTTCCTTTAATTTTGACATTGATTGTAATCACTGTGAAAACCGACTTTTAAGCTTCGAAAAAAAATTCGATTGCGGAAAGAAGCGGGTTATTAAAAACAGAAGCAGATCTTGTTAGTTGATGGTCAAGAAACTCACTTCTGTTCCTGATTCCGGAGATAGTGTCATAGATGTTTCCAGTCTCAATCAAGAGCTTGATTTTCAAGCTTTGAAAATGTACGATTTAAACAAATAACAAGGGTTTGTTAAAAAAAACTAAATACACCCAAACCTCCATTTAAGTAATAATCGGGACTTCGTAAACCGAGTAATGACGTAAAAAAAGTTTACGTTATTTGGAATTTTCCACATAAAAAAAGTTTTCCCTATGTATGTATATTATTGGATATGTCTAATATAATGGATAACTATGGAACAAAAATTTTTAGTATTTGCAAGAAAAGGATGTTCTAGGTCGCATTAATTTCCAAAATGGCGACTTCCAGTTTATTGATATTCCTTGAAAACCCTTATAATATGGTTATTTTTTGGAACGGGTTTGATGAGTAGATGTCAGAAAACGATGTTTAAGGTGGTTCTGAATTCCAAGATGAAGACTTCCGGTTTATTGATATTCCTTGAAAACCTTGCCAATATGGATATTTTTGGAACGGGTTTGATGAGTAGATGTCGGAACACGATGTTTGAAGTCGTTCTTACAATTTGTGTCGATATTTCTCGAATTACTTGAATACTTTCACAATATGCATATTTTCGAAACGGTTTTCATTAGTAAGAGCTTACATTTTTGGGGCAGTAGCCTCATATCTGCGGGAGATCTAAATTATAGCCGGATTAAGTATAAAAAAGATTAAAATACCAGACAAATCAGTTTCAGATTATCAAGACTGTTGAAACGGATGAACAAGTACCATAATAAAGTGAAATTCTGGATATAAAAGACTAGAGCTGTGAAAGCTATGCCATCTTGGAATTCAGGACCACCTCAAACATCGTTTCCCAACATTCATTCACCAAACCCGTTCTGAAAATACCTATACTGTGAGGGTTTTCAAGGAATATCAATGAACCGGAAGTCGTTATTTTAGAATTCAGAACCACCTCAAAAATTGTTTTCCGACATGTACTTATCAAACCCGTTCCAAAAATACCCATATTATAAGGGTTTCCAAGGAATATCAATGAACCGGAAGTCGCCATCTTGGAATTTAAAACCACCTTAAACATCGTTTTCCGACATCTACTCATCAAACCAGTTCCAAAAATACTTATACCATAAGAGTTTTCAAGGAATATCAATATACCTTATATCGCCATCTTGAAATTCAGAACCACCTCAAACATCGTTCTCTGACATGTACTCATCAAACCCGTTCCAAAAATACCCATATTCTAAGGGTTTTCAAGGAATATCAATGAACCGGAAGTCGCCATCTTGAAATTTAAAACCTCCTCAAACATCGTCTTCTGACATCATCAAACCCGTTCCAAAAATACCCATATTCTAAGGGTTTCCAAGGAATATCAATGAACCGGAAGTCGCCATCTTGGAATTTAAAACCACCTCAAACTTCGTTTTCCGACATCTACTCATCAAACCAGATCCAAAAATACTCATATCATAAGAGTTTTCAAGGAATATCAATATATCTTATATCGCCATCTTGGAATTCAGAACCATCTCAAACATCGTTTTCTGACATATACTCATCAAACCCGTTCCAAAAATACCCATATTCTAAAGGTTTTCAAGGAATATCAATAAACCGGAAGTCGCCATCTTGGAATTCAGAACCACCTCAAACATCGTTTTCTGACATGTACTCATCAAACCCGTTCCAAAAATACCAACATTATAAGGGTTTCCAAGGAATATCAATGAACCGGAAGTCGCCATCTTGGAATTTTGAATCACCTCAAACTTCGTTTTCCGACATCTACTCATCATATTCCAAAAATATCCATATTGTAGTAATTTCCATGGAATATGAATGAGCGGGAAATGATTTTCATTGTATGCAAAAACCACTTTTTACGAAGTAGGTTCGTAAAAAAAGTTTACGTTATTTGGGATTTTGTTCGTAAAAAAGATTACGTTATTTGTGATTTTCTTCTCAAAAATAGTTATGTAAAAAGAGGTAAAAAAAGTATTTATTGTAACCAAAAAGTTTGTTAATTTAAAACGCTACAATAGTTAACTTTATCTAAAGTTCGTTCATTTGAAATTAATTTTTAAATTTACTGTGAAATTGTTTGTCAAGAAATTGGTAGTAACCCACAAGTAGAATATTTGTCATTTTTATCAATATTGAAACAAACGAATTTAGTAGAAAACCCTGTTTTAGTCCACCTAGTGGTGTAATTATACCTTTCTCATATCAATCATAGTACTATTATTTATAATACTGTGGTATTCTTCAAAATAAATTTCTTCGGTTCTTGAAAAAATCGGTCAAACCATTGCTGAGAAAAGTGAGTGAGATCCATTTGGGAAAATATGACCACTATTTCCGGTCCTCCAGAATCGGAAACCGGAAATCATGATAGCCGGAATCAGTTTTTTTGGCCTTCTACTAATAATGACTATCGAATGGAGTAGTTTTGTGGCCAGTTTAGACAATTTTCCAAGTGTTTGTTTCGCTCATTTAAGGTGAAATGTAGCGGAATACGAAAATCGCGTTTTCGATCAATTATTCAAAAACTAGACCGATTTTCGAAAAACCAAAAACACTTAAGTTTTCGAAATCAAATTTATCATAACTAAGTATTCTTAGAATTTTGAAATTTTGCTTTGCCGAGCCGTAATTGGTTTTTGAAATGTATAAACGGTCACTGTTCCGTCCCACGGGGATGATTTTAGAACTGAAAAGTAGTATTTGTAGCAGAATTTCACAAAGAATCTGAAAATGCAACTCAAAATTATAAAATTTTAGCGAAAACAACCGAAAATTGAAAAAGTTTTCATAAACTTTTCTGCATTTTTTTTATTCCCTGCGCGCTGCTGTTTCGTATTGAGGTGGTGTGAGAAATGCACGGTGGGCACGGTGGCATTATATCGTGAGCAAAAAATAGATATAAAATAATGACGCGAATTTATGCAGCATTGGGTTTTGTGTTGAAATAAAAACGACTTGAATACAATAAAATGAGTATTGTAAGAAATCGTTTATTTTCTAAGTAGCTGTCATTTATACAAACAATGTGATAAACATTGAGGGCCAGCTTCGAGCCAGTCAGCATGGAAAACTTATTGGAATTCATTGGTTTTTCAATTATTATGAATACAATGAATCAACGCTTGATTTTGCTTTCAAAATCGATTGAATAATAAGGAACTACGAAATAACTTTATATTCAATTTCGTGCCCCAAATATGTGCTTGAGAAAAGATTCACTAAATAATTTTAACTGCATGGTATGATGAACTATTAGTTATAATTGGAATGTATTCCAATAATGTAATCTAAGAAATTATTAAACTATTGATGATTTCTGGCACCGGAGGCCAGAGGCTGTTTGGTCTTCGGTTCGTTATCGTTGAAACAGACATTTCTAGACTCATCATGCTATACAATTCCGAAAGTCGCTTCCGAAAAAAAGTTAATGGTGAATACTTTTACGTAAATTCTATCTCATCGGCGGGAAGGGTCTGGTGAACGACTGGCAAAGATATCGAAAATACTTGAATGTTCTCTTGTCTTCAACCGTTCTTTTGAAGGAGAATCGATGCTTGCTACTAAAATCAGGCATATACATGGTTAGCAAGTTAGTCAATACATATACATATAACCTCATGTTAATCATTCATAATTACTCATGATTTATAGCTCTAGTGTAAGAGTAATCACTAACAATGATGATTGAATCAGCATATATTCAAAGTGTGAAAAATTCTAAAATCCATTACGTCCCGTCTTTTTTACAAGCCAATATAACGAGAGGTAAACCCACTGCGCTCAATCATTGAAAAAAGTTCTTGTTTCTATGTGGCCGTTTTTTTTGGTACGCTTTGTGCGACGGTTCGTTCAACTGAAGCGGATAAAATTTTGCGCGCATTTTATGACGCTACATTTCACCTTAAGTGGTGGTATAAAATTTTTAACACACTGTACCCTATAATTCCGAAACCGGAAGTCTGATCCAGATGAAATTCAAAAGTTTTGTATATAATCTTTTAACTTCTTTTAATTGAAAACCAAGTTTGTGAAAATCGGTCAAGCCATCTTTGAAAAAAATAGTGCACATATTTTCATATTTTTGCACATTTTACCCCATAACTCCGGAACTGGAAGTCCTATCCAAACGAAATTCAAAGATTTTATATTGGATCTAAGCTTATGAAAACGGTTCAGCTATCTCCGAGAAAATTTTGTGAAAAAAATCGTTACATACACACATACACATATGACATTCGGCCCACCAGGCCTTGGTTGAAAAGTCGGTTTTCACAGTGATTGCATAACCTTTCTATATGAGAAAGGCAAAAAACATGTTGCAATATGATATCAGATTTTATTGTTTTCGCTAATTCAATAAAATAAATCGTTGGGTAATCTAAAATTTGATTATTTTTACAGTTTTTTTCTCTGCGTGCAGATAAATTAGTGTAAAACGTGATTCGTGCGGCAATTGAATCTCCTTGTGATCTACTGTTCAGACCTACGTATTACCTATAGATTTTAATCAACCGCAATTAGTCGTGCTTTCGGAATGGGTAGAAAGTTTAAACAAAAATATGGTTTCTGAAATAAATTGGAGTAAAACGGGTTAAACGGGCTAGTACTGCCATTGGATCACTGAAGTTTTCTACGTAATATGAACCACCTTTGATAGGTCAAATCAGCTTCAGGATTGTAAATCAGAATTAATCTTTAAATTAACTTTGAAGATTGGACTAAAACAGAATACAGTCGAATTTAGTCATCAAAGTAAAGCCAGCAAAAGGAAAATTGGGGCAAAACGGCCATGATAGTGAAATTTGTCAGTATTCTCATTACCATCAATTGATTCTACGGTAATATTTGTAAAGGAATATCCACTTTGAATATATTTACATAGATTTCTATGAAATTGTCGAATACAGTTACTTTTTTGTTGCTGTTTACCTTTAATTGCACGGAAGGGCGTTTTGGAAATTTTCTGAATAATCACCTTTTTGGACGATATACAGTATTTTAACAATACCAAACTGGATTAATTAGTTCACGATGTGTCTTCTTCGGAATGAACTTATTTATTGTGTGCGAGACAACTTTGGTCCAAATTGTGACAGAAGAATTACAGTCCCTTGTAAAAGGGTAAAGAACAAACAACACCAAGCTTACACGGTGGTGTAGTCCTACGTCACGGCTCTCTCTTTTGATATTTTTTTTTCGTTAATAATTGCATCACATTCTTAGTTGAACTAGTTTACTCGTTCAATTCGCTATAGTTGGAATCCGCTATCTAAATCTAAAATATTTGCATACTGAGATCTAATATAGATATGTAAATCTCTAAAATATTCTCATTTATTGTAAAGCCAAGGATGAATCACGAACGAACGGTACTGTAGAGAATATTCATTATCATTAATGTCCTTACATTAGATATGCAAACAGCATATCATCGAACAAAAATTTTCTAAGCAGCAATTCTTCGGTACTAAAAACTGACGACGTTTGTGTTGATTCTGGCCGACACTTGTACTTATTTGGGACTGAGAAAATGAAAAAAAAATTTGTAGTGAATTTTCCGTAAAAGAAATGTACAAGGATAGCTATTCAGCCACCTCCAACCTACTTTGTAACAGTTTAGTTAGAAAGTGTTCATACGAGCTCTTTTCATTTCCCGTAAATTGCACCACGTTTCTTGCATCTGACAACTAGGAAAATTCTCTTAGATTGCAACCGAAACATTATCAAACGAGAATGGTGCTTCCTCCCGGCAGCATATTAATGCTACATTGGAAGTCTCGGTCGAAAACATGCTCTAAAGCGTGCCGGTTTGCTTTGTTTTTGCGCTATGATCAGCATTCGGAATAGTAAAATTCACATTTTATGAGACAACGGAATTCTTTCCCAGAAGCACACACACACCCACACATATGCCACAAGTGTATGACGGTTCACAAGCGCCATTGGTCGGGTAAAGGTTAGGAAGAGGGAGAAACGAGTTTTACGATAATGATGATCACATTTTCGTTTAGTGTCGGTTTTTCTTCCGCTGGCACCATGAATGAATTTGTATTTTTTTCCTTAAAATTATAGATGTGTATTATAAGCAAAAAGTAGCTACGAATAAATGTGATTTAGGATTGAAGCGTGGGTCATAACTAAGAAGCAACTTCACGTCGATTTTGATTTTATGTTTCTGCAGAGCTAGAAATTTAAATTAAGCTTAAACTGATGAACGAACACGGAAAAGAGCTTAAACTGCCGCAAAACTATGCAATGGAAAATTGATTCAATATCCCTGGCCATTGTCCAACCCGCAGTCTTAGCTCGCATTGGAATAGAGCCAATTGCTCGAATCGTCACAATCAAGACACTTCTAGTTTCCATTCCAATTCAGTCGATTTAGACATCGATTCTGTGCGTACTTCCTTCACTTTCTCCGTTCTCCGGTTGCTGTCTTCCGCCCGAGAGAGATGTCTGGAAAATAAGCTTCCGAAGCGATAGAAAATTGTACATTATGTAGAAAACGAGCAATTGAAAGCAACCAGAAAATTCGATGGTGCGGTTCGTAAGGAAGACGAGAAAATTCCATTCCTGCTCGCTTTCACTTTACGGAAAAGTTTTCCGTATTCGAATCAACCCCAGCAGACAGAGTGAGCTCAAGTTGAAGGTTGAACTACATGATGGAAAAGTCAATTGGATATTTTTTTCTCGACTCGAAAGTGCCAGGAACAGCTGTTCAATCGAACACTTCGGAAAGTGTGCCTGTGGAAAGTGGCTTGTGCAGAGCAGCAGGGAGCAGTGTTCTGCTGCGTGGAGGTGACTCAGTGAGTGACGGACAAAAGCAGCAGAAAGCAACAACAACAAACATACATCCGAACAGGTTGTCATGTGTGCTGTAAATTTGGGTAGTGTTACGTATTCACAGCTCGTTTGACGTGCATGAGTTCGGAGAAGAAATGAATAGAGTTGTATTTTTACTTTCATCGTTGATGTCGATAGCAAGATCGGACGTTTGAGTCAACTGAATGAGCACAAATATCCGAAAGGGTACCAAGAAGAGTTTGTTGGCTCACGGATACAATCACTGTTATACAGTGGAATTGTAGAAGTATCATCCCAAAAATAGATCCTTTCAAATTTCTAGTAAATAATCTGAAATGTGACGCATTTGCATTGTGCGAAACTTGGCTAACTTCTGAAATACCCTTAAACTTCCACGATTTCAACATTATTCGTCTGGATCGAGATGATCCCTATGGAGGAGTACTTTTAGGGATCAAAAAGTGCTATTCTTTCTATCGCATTAACCTCCCATCGATACCAGGTATTGAAGTTGTCGCATGTCATGTTACAATCAAAGGCAAGGACCTTTGCATTGCTTCCATATATATTCCACCAAGAGCCTCGGTTGGGCATCAGCGGCTCAGTGATACCATTGAGCTCCTTCCCGCACCGAAGTTGGTTTTAGGAGACTTTAACTCTCATGGTACGGGATGGGGTTGTCTTCACGACGATAACAGATCAGCTATGATCCTTGATATCTGCGACAACTTCAATATGACAATCTTGAATACGGGAGAAATGACACGAATTCCTGCACCACCAGCAAGACCAAGTGCGCTGGATTTATCCCTTTGCTCGACATCGCTACGGTTGGACTGCACGTGGAAGGTGATCCCTGATCCCCACGGTAGCGATCATCTGCCTATCGTGATTTCAATCGCCTATGGATTAAGACCATCGGAGACAATCAATGTTTCGTATGACCTCACACGAAATATTGATTGGAAATGCTACACAAATTCGATATCTGAGAAACTAGAAACAACACAAGAACTTCCTCCGGAGGAAGAGTACACGTTTTTGGCTGGCTTGATTCTCGACACCGCGATTCAAGCTCAGACGAAACGTGTACCCGGCGCGAAAACTAACATCCGTCCTCCCAACCCGTGGTGGGACAAAGAGTGCTCGGAATTAAACGCGGAGAGAACTTCATCATTTATCGAGTTTAGGAAAAACGGAACACCTGATAATTTTAGAAACTACGCGGCATTAGACGCTAAGATGAAAAGCTTGATTAAAGCGAAGAAAAGCGGTTATTGGCGTCGATTCGTAGACGGATTATCGAGAGAAACATCAATGAGTACTCTTTGGAACACAGCCCGACGAATGCGCAACAAAAACACCACGAACGAAAGCGAGGAATATTCTAACCGCTGGATATTCGATTTCGCTAAAATAGTATGTCCTGACTCTGCTCCGGAACAGACGATCATGCGCGTCGCCTCATCTAACAGAAACGAAACACCTTTTTCGATGGTCGAGTTCTCACTTGCGCTTTTATCGTGTAACAATAAAGCTCCGGGGTTAGACAAAATCAAATTCAACTTGTTGAAAAATTTGCCTGACTCTGCCAAAAGGCGCTTATTGAATTTATTCAATAGGCTTCTTGAGGATAATATTGTCCCACATGACTGGAGACAAGTAAGAGTTATCGCCATTCAAAAACCAGGGAAACCAGCCTCCGATCACAATTCGTATCGGCCGATTGCTATGCTTTCCTGTATCCGGAAATTGTTCGAAAAAATGATTCTGTTTCGTCTAGACAATTGGGTCGAGACTAATGGCTTACTTTCAGATACACAATTCGGCTTCCGCAGGGGCAAAGGAACGAACGATTGTCTTGCGTTGCTCTCAACCGAAATTCAAATGGCATTTGCTCGTAAAGAACAAATGGCGTCAGTTTTCCTAGACATCAAGGGGGCTTTTGATTCAGTTTCCATAAACATCCTATCTGAGAAGCTGCATCAGCAAGGTCTTTCACCAATTTTGAATAACTTTTTGTATAATCTGTTGTCCGAGAAATACATGTATTTCGCGCATGGTGATTTGTCGACATTACGATTCAGTTACATGGGTCTTCCTCAGGGCTCATGCTTAAGCCCCCTTTTATACAACTTTTACGTAAACAACATTGATGAATGTATCAACACATCTTGCACGCTAAGACAACTTGCCGACGACAGCGTTGTGTCTATTATAGGACCCAAAGCTGCCGATCTCCAAGGACCATTGCAAGATACCCTCGACAACTTGTCGACATAGGCTCTTCAAATGGGTATCGAGTTCTCTACGGAGAAAACTGAGCTGGTTGTATTTTCAAGGAAGCGAGAACCAGCACAACTACAGCTTCAACTAGGGGGTGAAACCATAGCTCAGGTCTTCACATTTAAATATCTCGGGGTCTGGTTCGATTCCAAAGGCAACTGGGGATGTCACATTAGGTATCTGAAACAAAAATGCCAGCAGAGAATCAATTTTCTTCGCACAATAACCGGAACTTGGTGGGGTGCAAACCCAGGAGACCTGATCAGGCTGTACCAAACAACGATATTGTCCGTAATGGAATATGGATGCTTCTGCTTCCGATCCGCCGCGAACACCCATTTCATTAAACTGGAAAGAATTCAGTATCGTTGTTTGCGTATTGCCTTAGGTTGCATGCAGTCGACTCATACGATGAGTCTCGAAGTGCTCGCGGGCGTATTACCGTTGAAAAATCGATTCTGGGATCTCTCATATCGATTGCTTATCCGATGCGATATCTTGAATCCGATGGTGATTGAAAACTTCGAAAGGCTTGTCGAGCTCAATTCTCAGACCCGTTTTATGTCCTTGTATTTTGATTACATGGCTCAGAATATTAATCCTTCTTCGTTTGTTTCCAACCGTGCTCATTTCTTGGATACTTCTGATTCTACTGTGTTTTTCGACACATCCATGAGAGAAGAAATTCATGGAATTCCGGATCACGTGCGCCCTCAAGTGGCCCCAAATATTTTCTATAATAAATTTAGAACTGTCAACTGTGAAAAGGTGTTTTACACTGACGGATCAAACATCGACAGGTCCACAGGCTTCGGCATCTTCAATCAAAACATCACCGCTTCTTACAAACTCAGTGATCCGGCTTCAGTTTACGTCGCAGAATTAGCTGCTATTCAGTACACCCTCGAGATCATTGAAACCATGCCCAAAGACCATTACTTCATTGTCACGGACAGTCTAAGTTCAATAGAAGCTCTCCGGGCAATGAAGCCAGGAAAGTATCCCCCATATTTCCTGGGGAAAATACGGGAACATTTGAGAACTTTATCTGAACGGTCTTATTTAATATCGTTAGTCTGGGTCCCTTCGCATTGTTCCATTCCGGGCAATGAAAAGGCAGACTCATTGGCTAAAGTGGGCGCATTGGAAGGTGATATTTATGAAAGACCAATCTGCTTCAATGAATTTTTCAGTATCTCTCGTCAGAAAACTCTCGAAAGTTGGCAAACTTCATGGAGCAATGGCGAACTGGGACGATGGCTGCATTCCATTATCCCTACGGTATCGACGAAACCTTGGTTCAGGGGGATGAACGTGAGTCGCGATTTCATTCGTGTTATGTCGCGGCTCATGTCAAATCACTACACCTTCAACGCACATCTCCGGCGTGTTGGGCTTGCGGAGAGCGGTCTCTGCACCTGTGGCGACGGTTATCAGGACATCGAGCATGTCGTGTGGTCGTGCGTAGAGTATCGTGACGCCAGGTCGAAGCTACTGGAATCCCTTAGGGCCCGAGGTAGACCGCCTGAGGTTCCGGTTCGGGATGTGTTGGCGAGTCGGGATAGTTCATATATGCTTCTCATATACCAGTACCTTAAACACATTGATATACAAGTGTAATGTGTTTATCCTCGTTCAGAAAGTATAAACTCCACCTACAGGTTCGACACTAACATCCGCCCGATTCTCTCGATCCCCGTCCCTGTCCACCATCTTCATTGGAACTAACAAGATCTTTTTTTTTGTCACTAACTTTTTCGTTCCCCCTTCCCTGTCTCTTCACCATCTCGATGGCAACTAATTAGATCTCTATCGTTTTCAGACATTTTGTCCCCACATCCCCTGTTTTACCCCGTTTCCACAATATTTATTTTTTTTTTCTTCATCTCTTCCGTAACATCACCATCATCGTCCAGGGAAGACCGCTCCAGTCGAAAACCAGCATGCGGGCCACCCGCCAGGCCTTCGTAGCCTGGGGGTGTTTTCCGCGGACCCACACGGACCGAAGGATGCGGCCAACATGGATATTTGCAAACGCCATATGGAAGACCCATATGCAATATCCAATTCACCGGCATTACATAATGATACTATTCTAGTTTTAATATAGTCGTAATTAAGATTAGTAAATATCCTTGGCATCTTAGAGCTTAAGCAGTGTGCCTTAAAATTATATTATAATATTGAATAAAAAAAAAAAAAAGAAGAGTTTGTTGTGAAAGTAGACTGAAATGTTGAATTTTTCGAACAGTCACATGTTTGCATATGAACGGTTGAATGCAAAACTTCTAAGAGTAAGAATAGTTTCGAATGATGTAGTGCAAGTATTGTTCAGAAAAAAAAACATTGAATGCAAAAACTGAATAAAAAGTTGACTGATTACTCCAGAACAAAAAAATTTTACTAACAAAACTTTTAATATTTATACGTCGGCTACAGTCGCCTAGAACATTATCAGTGCAAAAATCTGCCCGGACTGAAAGTTTTCTCGTGCGATTCTTCCATAAAAGATGATTTCTAGCAACTTTTATACTAAGACAACAGATTTGGTTTTAGCACTCATAGTTTATGTTCGATATCTCAATTCAACAATTTTAGTTTTTTTTAACGTGTTGCCTTCGGTTCATCGGTGCTTTAGCAGTTCCATATTAAACTGCTGGTCCAACCGATGAGTAGAGGACGAAACGTAAAAAAGCGAGACTAGAGCAGTCTCATTCACTAGACGGATACGGTACTGTGTTACAAGCAGAAACCTACGCGATTATGTGTGGTGGAAAATCGATACACTCATACTTCCATATACAAAGTCTACTTAATTCTTTTTACGAACCAAATCCCAAATAACGTAATCTTTTTTTTTACGAACCTATTTCGTAAGAAAAGGTTCTTGCAAAATATGCAAACAAATGCTATGACAATATTCGAATGCTGTATTTTTTAGACTAACATAATATGATAAATAGTTGCAAACAATGTACAGTGAGGAAAAAGGAAAAAAATAGACTTTACTCAATAATTTCATAGAAATGTCTGTAAATATTTTAAAAATATTTTTCTCTTTTGCTAAATTGACCGCAAAATCGATTGATGCTAATTAGAATAACTGCAAAATTCATTACAATTCCCTTTTTGCCCCGAATTTTCTCATATAGAAAGGCTATACAATCACTGCAAAAACCGACTTTCGACCGAGGCCCGGAGGGCTGAATGTCATAAACCATTCGAATCAGCTCGACGAACTGAGCAAATGTCTGTGTTCGTGTGCGTGTGTGACAAATATTGTCACTCATTTTTCGCGGAGATGGCTGAACCGATTTTCACAAACTTAGATTCAAATGAAAGGTCTCATGGTCCCATACAAAGTTCTTGAATTTCGTTAGGATCACAACTTCCGGTTCAGGAATTACAGGGTGATATGCACCAAAAATTTGAAAATAATGTCACTCACTTTTTTCGGAGATGGCTGAACCAATTTTTATAAACTTAGATTCTCATAGTGTCATACAAAATTCCGGGATTTCATTTGGATCCGACTTCCAGTTCCGTAAATACAGGGTGATATGGAACAAAATTGTGGAAATATTGCAACGAAACTGTGCAAAAAAATGTCACTCATTTTCCCAGGAGATGGCTAAAGTTCCTGAATTTCATTTGATTCCGAATTCCGGTTCCAGAGCTACAGGATAATATGCACCAAAATGTAAAATAATGTGACTCACTTTTCTCGAAGAGGGCAGAACCGATTTTCACAAGCTTCGATTTAAATGAAAGGTTCCAAGATACCATAAGAATATTCCAATTTTCATTCGGCTTAAACCCCTACTTCCGGAGGTAGGGTGCTTAGTGTAAAAATGTCAGTATCAAGAATTTTTTTTCCATAAGAATTTTTTTTCCTCTCACATATGATGGAATAGTTTTTCACTCACTTAAATTCAAATGTAGTATATCAATGTAGCAGTATTATGCAATAGAAATCTTCAAAACTATTTTCTAAACTTTTTTCTAAATCTTGTTCTTCCATAAATTTACAGAAAAAAAAGTTCTACTGAGCAGTGTTTGGGCCAATTATGTTAAACCAAGGTAGTTCTATGTTACGCAAATATATCCCAACAAATAAATTGCCAGATAACTTCCATGATCCTCTAAATCGTGCAACATCGTTTTACCCCAAGTTTCTTTCAAACTTAATTTACGTTCAAGTCAGCTTTACAATCCTGAAGCAAAATCAAGGCAACCTATCATAAAGAGACGATAGTGTCATGTACTTCAGTAATCTAAGTACATATAATGGGAATGACAGTACTAGCTCGTTTAGCCCGTGGTAAAACGGAATAACATGAATCATGTGGTCATTGAATCTATTTGTAAGCTACTTTTTAGGGCTTTTCACGTAATTTTAGTTAATTTTAATCAACCGCAATCAGCCTCCTCTGCATTCCAAAAGAAATTTTAACCAAAGATACGACTTATGAATAAAATTGGGGAAAAACGGTATAACATGATTTATGCGGTCGGCTTTCTACGTCTACGTATCAGTCCTTTCGGAATGCGATACAACGTTTAACCAATGGTACGATTTATGAAATAAATTGGGGTATACCGGGTTAAAAGGGCTAGTACTGTCATTCTAATTGTATGTACTTGGAATAATGAAATTTTCTACGCAATATGGATCAATATTAATAGATCGCATTGGATTTGTTTCTGAATTGTAGGTTGAATTTCTACTGAATATAACAACAAAGGAATAATTGGGTAAAACGGTACAACGAATTTTCTGCTGTCATTGAAACTATATGCAAATGATTTGTTAGACTTTCAGATACATTCGATTCGGTTTTCTGAAACTTCTTCGGTTTTAGGTTATATAGTTAAACTTGAATACAATCCAGTACAAAAAAGGAACTTGGAGTCAAATGAACATGATATCGTTTCGTGCGGTCCTTTTGAATACGTGGAATCGATTTTACTGACCATTTTAAACCAAAATAATGCTTCCTGGTCAGCTGTATCATGCTTCCAAAAAAGTCGTAGCGATTTTTATCCATTTTTCCCCACTTTGCAATGTTTTAACTCGATTCAGAAACCAAGATCCGACTTCCGGTTTATTTATATTCCTTGAAATTTCTTATAATATGCATATTTTCGGAATAAGTTCGAAGATACTATAAAGAAATGATCGTAGAAGTGATTATTTTCAGTACATTCGATTTGACGCTGAAGCTTACTTTTGTTATCTACTCGAATCAATCTGAATCTTTGTATCACAAATGAGCCCAAATAAAGGATGAAAAATCACCATTTTCCCGAGTTTTGCCTAGAGCCATCGTTAAAAAAATAAATTCAAATGCTTTGCATAATACAAAGCATCATTTGAACACCATTTCGTACTGTTCTTTAAGTTTCGACTTCGAATCATCAGTGCAGAACAGTTCAATTTTGATCCGCTAAGCAGACGTAAAGTTCACGCTATTTTTGAAACACTTATATTGCGCCGAATTTCACAAACTTAGGTTCAAATGAAAGATCTTGTAGTCCCATACCAAATTCCTGAATATTGTTTGGATTCCACTTCCGGCTCCGGAATTATGGAGTGAATTGTGCAAAAAAATAAAAATATGTGCACTAACTTTTCTCGAAGATGGTTGAACCGATTTTCACCAGATTAGATACAAGTCAAAGGTTAAGCCCTTGGCATCTTAGAGCTTAAGCAGTGTGCCTTAATAAATTATATAATTGAAAAAAAAAAAAAAAAGTCAAAGGTCTTATGGTTCCTTAGAAAATGTTTGAATTTCATCTGGATCAGACTTCCGGTTACAAAATTAAAGAGAGTTGAACATTTCAAATACTTATAGAGAGCAGTGATATAAAACACGCAAAAATGCAGTTGCTGGGGGCTCAAATCACTTCCAATCGATAGGCCTTGTCAGTTGATTGCCGGCTATACCAGTCCTCGGCTCTAAAATGGAACGAGCTCACTTTTCTCAGCTATGGCATGGCCGATTTTTACAAACTTATACAGATAAAAATATTTTGTGAATTTACATCTATTTTCATGCACATATTTGGAGCAGGTAATTAATCATAAAATTACTTTTCAATTCTGTAGGTTTCAATATTATTTAATCGCAAACTAATAATTAATTGAATGATACGGTTATATTCAACGAAAATTCAATGCAATCCGATTTAGTTTTGCATCTATGAAAGTTTTCAATCAAAATTTCGATTCAACCCATGTCTATTCCATGTTACTATTGATTTACATGTCGTATAAGTTCCATTATTTCTTTCTGTGTAGGCTCAAATAAATGGTCTTATGTTTTAATTCATAACTTCTGAATTTCATCCGGATCTAACTTCCGGTTCCGGAATTACAAGATGATGAGTATCCACCGGTACGTACACGCGAGAATAAGGAAGAAGAAAACATAACAACGTCTCTACGAACAAAGCACACTGTGTGTGGTGTTCATTTTCGTACAAGCGATAAAGAAAATCAAAACCAACACCAAAGCTCGATTTTCAAATCACGGCTACCTCATGAGATGTGCGCGCGAAAAAAAAAGAATTTTAAGGGATTTAAAGATATTTGAAAAGAAATTTACATCGGAATTACATGCTTCGCCATATATACGAAAAGTTTACAGTCGGTGAAATTTTTACATTAATTAATTAATTAATTAATTAATTAATTAATTAATCGTACTGGTGGTGTAATGAGGTCAATGAACACTGGAAATAATATTTACATACATGCTGTGACCAAATTGATTAAAATCCAATGACAAAGCAGATTTTACAATTTTTTTTGCTTTGCCATATGCAGTGGTTTCCTTGCAATTTCAGCCTTCAAACGCTCCAATAACGCTATATAATATTCACTGTTAATGATATTTCCTTTCTCAAGATAGTCGGCAAATATTACACTGCACACATCCCAAAATACCTAGGCCATAACCTTTCCAGCCGATTGTTGTGCGCTTTGGACGAGGTTCACCAGTTGCTGTCCACTCAGATGATGATCGTTTTGATTCCGGAGTGAAGTGTTGAATCCATTTTTCATCCATTGTCACATATAGAAATTTAAAATTTCGCCTCGTATTTTTAAATGCTAAAACCGGACACGGACCTTGCAAAGCAAAAATCGTTGGAACAAAAAAAAACTTGAAATGCAAGAGCCGAATAGACATATTTGTTTCATCAAGAAACGGCTTTTTTGCCCGGTTGTAGCAATCAAACCATTTTTAACCTTTAAATTTATTGAATTCGACATCAAAACAGACATAAACTGAAAGGATATACATCACACACGAAACCACAGTATGGTTGGATTCTCGTCATTCGTAATTTATATTTTTTTCTAAGGGAGTGGATGGTTTTGCAAAGGGGAAAAATGAATTGAATGAATTAAAACAGATGTAAATTGATATGGGAACCTTTCATCAACAGTCACGTTTTTTTATGACATATATAGCATTAGAGCTTTTATTTGTTTAATATCACGTTAAACTGTTAGTAGAGCAGTAAATTGTGAAGTTCAGTGTGGATTTCTCCATAGCTTCGTTCATTTTAGCTGTTAATTTTAGTAGTTGAATACGTTACGTTCAATCTCCGGAACTGAACATCAGAACAGAGATGCCATATATTTTCATAGAAAATCTGTATTTCCCTGTACAAAAAAAATTGTATTGACCTATATTCACTAATAAAATAAAGTGATGTTAAAAGATGTCTTCGTAGTTCATAGCCACACCTAACAGAAGATACAATGACGAAATTTTTTTTAAATTGACATTAAATAAATTTTAATTCCATGTACTCATCTAGTTTGAAAATGTTGATTTCACTAAGTAAAATAAAACTACGATGCATAATATGCAATCTCAAGTCTGGTCATACAACTCTCAGTAGGATAATGAAGTCTCTATGATTATATGCTTTCCATAAATATTAAATTGAATTAGTTTTACATTATAATAATATATTCTGCCCAAAAGATTGCCATTTATAATAAGTATAATCAAATACTAAAAGAAAGCTTAGACGGAGAAACTTAATTTTTACTCTCTTTCTTTTTGTGAAATCTGTATAAATTTGTATTAAATTTAGGGAATCTGTATATATGATCTATATTTTTTATTAAATCTGTATACACATGTAAAAATCTGTATAATAGAGGTAAATCTGTATACATGGTAGCTCTGGATCAGAATGATATTCAATAGAAGTATTGTATCAACACGGATAAAAATATTTTGTGAATTTACATCTTTTATCATGCACACATTCGGAGTACAAAAACGAACCGTGACTGCACCGGTCGAACTTTGATTCAAATAGGACTATTGCATCATTCATCTTATTAGTAGATTCACCGTGATATTTTACCGATTATTCAACTTTCAATCAATGAATTGTGATCAAATCGAATAGAATATCTTCGTTTCGGGAATACCGCAGGAAAAGTAGAGACAACAGATCTCATTCTAACTAATGGTTTTCGTATATGAGATGACTAATGGAGCTGTAATGAATAAAGGTTATGTTACCCTCATTGTCTTATTATCCTATTGAATGAGGCTTAATTTTATACGGATCCAACTTCCACGATAAAGAAAGATAAAAATGTCTAACCTTCATATAGTTGACGATACAAAAAAGTACGAAATTTCCGGAGCAGATTATCGGTTCAGCCATCTCTGAGCAAATCGACTACATGTTTTTGTTACATACACACTCATACAGACAGTATATAACAATCGGCTCTCCGAATCTTGGTGTATAAGTCGGGGTTTGAATGATTGCATACCCTTTCCTTATGAGAAAGACAAAAATAGTAACATACATAAGTATGGAGACATATCAAACCACTCTGAAAGACGTAAACTAATTCTTTTTTTATATGGAAGCTTTTGTTTTCCATTGGAAATCCAGTAAGAAATAGGGCAAGATATGGTATGAATGGCTATATCAATATCGAGACAATATACCAACATTGAACTAACGAAAGCTCCATTGAGTCAGCCACACTGTGTCAGATACCTTGTTTCCCCTCCATTATCTGATCAACTGCATGGACTCAGAATGATTTTATCGGGCGAAAATGAGATCATTACTGTACTTAATCTCCCGAAACTGTTACTGCGATAACGGCACTACATTCAACCCCAAGTTGGCAGGACCTTTTCACGGCTATTTGATTATAATCAATGTTTGAACACACAGTGCTCAACCAATGTCATTTCTTACCAAATTCTAAGCTGAACAACGTATCATGTCGGCTCGTTCTACCATCCCCGATGGAAAGAATTTCTTTCCCATCTTAACGGGTTATTTGATGTTTTCGATTCTTCTCGCTATTAGTAGAAAGAGGTCCCTCCACTCAACCCAACCCGAACGGGACCATTTCTCAGCTCGGTGAGCATAAAGGTTTTGGCAGTGTGTTTGGTTATATCCTTCTGGATTGAAAGCATTTTCTAGGTTATCAGTCTAGACAAAGTGGATGAAGGATGTGCCGGAGCAAAAGAAAGAAAATCTGATAAATCAAACACGCTCGAAGCAAGGACTAAACCAGATACGTGTAACGTAACGATGAAAATGTTTGTCTACTAGAAAAATAAACCAATCTGGGATAAGTGTTTAGACCACATAGATCTCGAGCTCATCCAACAGCATGCGATAAATAGGATATCCTCCTCAGGCGATTTGGGAACAAAATATTGGCTTTGTTTCAACCGATAGGAATCCCAGGGTGAGGTTTTGGGTTCATCCGAATGGTGAAAAAGCATTTCATTTCATTGTGCTACTAAAGCTAAACTGACCACAGGCAGAAAAAAAGTACGGATGTGTTATGTCAGACACAACTGGATGTCGTGAATACGAATAAAACTGACACTCTCTCTTTATACTTTTGAACAGAGTTTAAAATTGTCACGCGTTCTCAATGAAAGATTCCAATCCAACAGTCTCATATTTGTTTTTACTGTCTCATTCGTAAATGTCCGCATCTAAAACAAACGAAGAGAGGCGAAGCATTTTCATCTCTCATTGCAAAAGTAAGAGAGTATCAATGTTACCGTCACTCGTTCCTCTATGACAAGACGAAACCAAACTAACGTCGGCAGGGAGAATCAGAAGAATTTCAGTTCTCATTCTTTCATCGATATAATGAAAATCTGTGGTATTTGGCTATAAAGAGTTTAATTTTCGGGATTAATTTCTGGCATTCAGAAGGGCCAAATTATGTAATTCTCTAAGATATTAAACTCTGTTGCGAATTTTGTACTGCGAAAATTGCACAAAGCTAATCAAATTATTCTAGGTTTGCACTACACTGGTGGTTTTAATTACCGATTTGCAAAGAAGCAATCTTTATAGTTCTTCAGATAACATTTGGAACCATTAGAATGGTCGTTTTGCATAATGTTCCCCATTGTTGTCCATTTTTGTTCTATTTTTCTCCAGTGCAAACGACCAGCAGCAGGATGATGCAATCGATCTTCTTTGAAGGTAAACTGGCCACGCTAAAAGTCTGCTCTCATTACTGGCGACCGTGGCTCCCGACGCAACGACCTGAGCGTTTCACGCTTTTTTACTTGGCTTGTTCTTACTGATGTTGGTGGGAAAACCTCACCTCGACATCCAGTTCGTCTGAAGGACTAGAAGAAATGAACGATTTTCAATCAAAGTTTACTTTTTATACTCGTCCAGTAGATAATCGGAACTGATATGTGCTTGACTACCTCAAAATCTCAAACCTTAAAACCAGGTGCGTAACGGGAGGCAAACGTGATGAATTTGTTTCTCAGTGATTTATGCTTATCTCACGCTGTTGAAAATTTAATCGCAAATTCCTGATCATATTTTCGATAGCTTGTAGAAAAAAAATATGTTGTTAGGTTAAGTACATCTTGAGATATTCGCTATAAAGTTCTGCCCATTCTTGTACAGGGTAAATTTTGAAAAGGCGCCCATAGTAAAGAACACAGATAAAAATATTTACGTTTATTTTCATGCGCATATTTGAAGCAGGAAAGTGAATATAAAGTTACAACTCATGTCTTTACTTTTCAATATACTTTAAAAGCAAAACTATTGTATTTTTACACCGATGATGGCTTTTTACATCGATGATGGCTTTCAATTAAATTTTTTATTCAATTGATGTTTTTTTCAAAGTATCATTGAATTACATGTCGTGTAAATTTCATTATTTTTTTCTGTGTATTCACGACAAAAAATCTAGCGAAAAATTCGGACTTGTAAAGATTAGCGCAAAAGGCAAACCGTAGCATCTCAAATAAAAGATGAGTGCCCAAAACAAAATTGAAAAGGTCTAGTCGACTTCTAGTATGAAACACAGACGAATAGAAAAGATTTAGAATTTCCATCTGTGCCTTGTTCCTAGAATGTTTAAGAATAACTTTGGTAGAGGAAAATTGCACGTGAAGATTTCATCCGTATGTTATGAATATATTAAACAAGTTTAAACGGGTTCTCCAAATTAGAGATCAGAAACCATTATGACTGCACAGTGGTCCGAATCTATAATTTTGGGGGACAAAAAAAGTTGTTGCTTCGAACATGTTGGTGTGAAAAAAGTTGTTGCTTCGAACATGTTGGTGATTCGAACAAGTCGAATTTCCAAACATGTTGAAATAGAGGGTTTCTTTCTGAGCTGAGCTGAAGTAGATCGCCCGTAGTTGCACTTCGTGATTGACCGAATGAGTGGAAATGTACAATGAACCAAGAAAATGAAGCTTGGGAGAAGCAAATTATTTTCACTGTACATACCCACTCACTCCTAACTTTTTATTAAATGATCAATAACGACGCTGACTACGACCAAAGGCTGTGCTACTAAGGGAAAGGAAGGAATGTTAGTCCGATACTCGATGTTTCTAGAGACCGCGGGTACCACTGTATCTCCACGAGCACCACGGGATAGGAGATTTGTTAGTAGGGAGGGAAAGAGATCCGGATATGTTTTGGTAAACAATATGATCTCAACTTAACCTGATTTTCGATACTCAGGAGATGTTAAGTAAGAAAAATATAAAATATCTGCAAGGAACGATCTCACCCGTATCCCTTTTCTCCTGCTCGCTCTGCTGTCAGCAACGCGAGATGAAACACGACCACTGAAAGAATAAAATAAAAACACTCGCGAATGGGTCCGCTGCAGACCAACCCTAGACCTTCAGTCTGAATGACACGATCGACTTGTAAACTTTCACACATTCCATATAAATCTGACAACACCGACAATGACATGCAGACGGCGCTTTGATCGGTGAAAAGATTACCATCGTTGAATTTTGGGGCGGCAAATTCACAGTATCCGCCGCTTGAACATCTTTAGCATCAATTGCGGATCAATATTATTCAATAAATAGCACTCTCACTACTAAACACATACTTGTCACACCTACCATCACTCAAAATAACTATTTCAACCAAATTTTTAACTATACGTATCGAACAACACATTGAAATAATACTTTTTCGAGAGTAGCACCAGGACACCACATCGCACTCCCAGTGATGCCAATTCTCCTCAACATGTTGAAATAGAGGTTTTCTTTCTTCGTCAAAATTAAAAAACAACTTTTATCAAACAGTTTTTTTCCCTTCTCTTGTATGATGTCTTTGAATATTTTTTAAAGCTTATTTAAACTTTTTTTCGTGATCAGTGCATTCCGATAGCGCTTTTTGAACTGGAATTACTAGCAAAACTAGTTAAAAAACAGGTCATTTCGAGTTTGTTATGTTTGAAGTTGAGGCAAACGAAAAATATTCTTTTTCTTGCATTTCTTAGAAAAAAAATGGAAAAGCTTTCAGAAATATTTATTTATAAAATGGCGAAGGAGATATTTTTTTTAATTTTTAAATTGCGTTCAAATTTTGTGTTTCTTTAATTGAAAAACGCAACCAATTTTTGCCAAATGGCTGTTCCTGATTCTGTTCAAATGCATATAATTCAAAAATGGCAAACCTGTCATGAGTTGTGCGGGTAAATTTTTAACAAAATTACTAACAGGTTCGAGTGACAATATGTTTAAAAAATCCACACCAAAATAAGTAAACGTATTTGACAAAAATTGGTTGCGTTTTTCAATAAAAAAACGCAAAGTTTGAACACGGTTAAAAAAATTAAACTTAAAAATTTAAATATCTTCTCCTTAATTTTTTTAATAAACATTCTTGAAAGTTTTTTTTTAAATTCAACAAAATAGATTTTTTTCGTTTGCTTCAACTTTTAATATAACAGTTTCAAAATGATATATTCTTAAACTAGTTTTGGCAATTACTTCAGTTCAAAAAGCGCTATCGGAATGCAACAGTAATAAAAAATAAGCTCTAAAAACTATTCAAAGAAACCAAATAATAATATATAATAAGAAGCTCTAAAAATATTTAAAGAGCTCAAACATCAGAAAGGAAAAATAAAAATGTTAGAGCAAAAAGACTGATTTTCTTAGGAACACACTAGGTTGCTTGGTTAAAATAGCTTTACTACTAAAACCGCTAGAGATATGGCATCTTCAGTAAAGCTGGTTGATATAAGTTGTTTTTTAATTTGGTCGACGAAAGAAAACCTTCATCTCATCATGTTTAAAAATAAAATAATTTTCGGATCACTAACTATAAGAGCCACCCTAAAGACTGTCCCATAAAGTATGGATGCAACCAAAAACCGCTGCCATTTCGCAATGGTTCAGAATCAGTCAATTTTTATGACTGCGTCCTGTTGTTTACACTCTTCTCTAACCACTTGTGTAGTTGTTTATTCGTTTTCATTAGTTTGTTTCGAAATGCATGGACTTTCAGCAGAACAACGTCGAAAAATTGTGTACAAGTGGTGCACAGAACGTGGACTGTCACTGAGAAAGATAGCAAAAATGGAAGGAGTAAGTGAAAAAGCCGTGTGAAATGCAATCAGGAAGTTCGGTGAGGATAACACCTTTGAGGATAAACCGAAAACGGGTCGAAAAAAAGGTCCTGCTAACCCTCAGTTGGACAAACGTACACTGAAGGCGTTCGAGCAAAAGAAAGAGGTTTCAGTTGGGGATGTGGCCAAAAAAGTGGGCACTTCGAAGTCAAATGTTCTTCGTGCTAAAGAACGTTTGAATTTTCGAACCTATAAGAAGCAGAAACAATCAAAACGTAGTCCGAACCAAGAAGCAACGAACAGGCCGAGGGTTCGAAACCTGTACAACACGATTCTTGCTGGAAATTTGAACTGCATAATCATGGACGATGAAACCTACGTGAAACTCGATTACAAATCCTTTCCGGGACCACAATATTATACGGTGCGAGAAGGGCAAGTGTTAAACCAGTCCGAGACATCGATTGCAGTCGAAAAATTTGGTAAGAAAGCTATGGTCTGGCAAGCAATTTGTAGCTGCGGTAAGATTTCGAAACCCTTCATCGCCATTGCTTCAATGAACAGCGAAATATACATCAAGGAATGTTTACAAAAACGACTTCTACCAAAGATTCGAAACCACAAGGATCGTGTTGTCTTCTGGCCAGATCTTGCTTCTTGCCACTACTCGAATTCTACAACAGTAGAATGGTATACTACCAAAAATGTCACTTTCGTCCCAAAAGCCATGAATCCACCAAATTGCCCACAACTTCGACCAATTGAGGAATTTTGGGCATTAACGAAGGCACATCTTAGGAAACATGTCTCGGCAGCCGAAACCATTCAACAGTTGGAAAAGGATTGGTAAAAAGTGTCAAAACTTGTCGCCAAGAAGTCTATATGGAATATAATAAAGAACGTTCGCAAAAAGGTGCGCCAGCTAGTCTACAATGGCTAAGTAGCAAATGTTGAAAATAATATTCTGATGTTGTAGTCTAATATTATCAGTATATCGAATAAAATTTGAATATCCAACACTTTTGAATTATTTACAGCGAAATCAAAGTGCGTCCATACTTTCTGGGACAGCCTTTAATACCGTCTATATCCGAATAAGATCCTTTTGACACTGATCATTTATCCTGAAGACATAGCAGCTCATAAGTATAAGGCAAGGCCACAAATATTTTTGTACCCCTAAATTGTGGATCCGGACCGCTGTGGAATGATGCCACCGGTAATGAAATTTTTTTTCAATAATTTAAATTTTTATATTTCCTATTTTTTCCGATACCTATGACTTTTGGTTAACAAGCCTCGAAAAAACAAATGAGCAATCCCACAAAATCAATAACAGAAATGGTGGAAAACTCGGGATCGACTTAATCTATTTTGGATGAAACTTTGTACACGGCTTCAGTTTGGTAAACCATTTACTTTTGTCTATTATCACTCAAAATATAAAATTTTAAGCGAGGCAACTGTTTTTTTTTTCTATCGTTGTCTTTACTAAAGATGGTCGCTTATGTAAATTCTCTTACTGGAACCCTACCCATATCCGATCGGAAATACAAAATCTTTGCCCGTACCCGACCCGAACCCGAAAATAATACTTTTCGAATCCCAAACCCGATCTGTACCCAAAAAAATGATTCGTGTCCGTCGGGTTCATTTTCGAATCGAGTCTCGGGTTTGAATACCCAAAGCCCAACCGACTCTAAGTGCAAAATTCTTAACCCTGAACTCGATCTTCAACCATTTCAAATGAAAAATCGTCACCCGGACCCGACAACTTTTTTATGCAAATACCCGAATCCCGACCATCTCTAGTCCCTACATAAAGAATTGATAACCGTTTTAACAAAATTCGAGTTTCAGCTATATTCACGCTCATTGAATCGCTCGACTCAAGTACAATGGAACTTCACTTAAATCAGTTGCATGAATAAAAAACTGTGCCCCATGAGTGGCTAAACTGAAGCACCATTTTAAGCATAGACTGAACGAGATATTTAATTATTGTAATAAAATTAATAAATTGCACATCAAAGAATGCACAAATAGAATCTCAGTGGTTTATGCACTAAAAGAAAAATTTGTTCTTGCAGCATAAAATTTACCAGTGTGGTGGTGCCCACTACAAAGCTAAAAGGCGTCCACTACAAGGGGACTCCAAATTGAAACTTGTTGGTGTGGGAAGTGTGGTGGGCAATTGAAGAAAATGTTAAAAATAAAAAAACAAGTATTTCCTGTACTTTGGTGACATAAAATTATGTCCCATCCAATAAACCACCTACTGCTACTAATGCATAACGAAGCGAACACAAGACAGAAAAACCCTTCAACGATACTGCCAAAAACAACATCAATAATAACAACAACAGCAGCTGCGATGACGAATCAATGAACGATGGAGAACGAATAGCGAACCAGTATCTCCTCAAGACTCACTAATAGTATAGTAATGAGATTACCTTTTCCTAAGAAAAAGACTATCAAAGAAATTCAGCAGCCGAAAAAATCTCAACGATCACGAGCCGTGTTAAAAATGTACATTGAATGATTTCGTTTCTTGATGCCTTTCTGGACGGATATTTTATATGACAAAAAAGCAGAAACTTAGACTGAAATGAAAGGCATAGTGCCAAATTTTATATGGATCAGACTGCCGGTTCCGAAATTACAGAGTGATGAGTGAAAATAAAAACTGTATATTTAATAGTTTGTTTTTATGGAAGAACATGTACAGAAAAGCTAATTTCTCAACAATAGTGGATAAATCCTTTAAGCTTATAGGTCTTGTAAATTGATGACCATACGAACTCACATCGGATGTATACGCCCCCGGAATCCGATTCCGCAAAAAAAAAACTGGAGATATTGGTCGAAAACCCCAAAATTGAACTCATTCACTTTTCTCTGCCACGGCTCAAACTTAACCAAACTTAGATTCAAATAAAAGGTCTTACGATCTTTTACAGAATACGGAATTTTATCCGTTTCCACATTTACAGGGTGATGGAAAGGGAAAAATTAATCTAAATTGGGCTCAAAACTATTCCAAATTGTGGGTCACGTTAGTTGCTGTATCGACTTCGGTTTCACCGGTCAACGAGATAAAAAACTCCAAAATGAAACTCTCACTTTTCCTAAGAGCAAATTCAGCAGTTAAAAGTTCTAAATGGAAGATCCATAATAGAACAGAAACTGGAACAAACGTGTCCCCAGCCAGACGTTCTAGTTTTAATTATTCGACCAGTTCTTCTGTCAAATTTAAAACTGGTCTACGATGCCGTTCTACTTTTTGTATATTTGAAACACTAATAAAACACTGCTGGGGCTGCCAGTTTTTTTGTTATAAAATCAAGATTAAAATTTTGTAACTGACATAAATTATGCATCTAGAACTAGAACACTCCTGAACATGCCCTAAATGGTTTAACCGATTTTTTCGAACTTAGATTTCATAGAAACAGGACAGTTGGTTCGGGCGTAAACTAGCCAAAATTAAAAGTTTTTCTCCCGCCGAGTCACTCTAAATGACGGTTTGAATTTTTAATCACTTATCACCCTGTAATTTGTGAACCGGAAATCCTATTCGGACAATACTCCAGAATCTCTAATTGACCTCTAATTGGCCTGTCCTGTTTCTATTCAATGAAAAAGTTTTTGATGAATACCATAATAATTTTTTTAGAATATGAGTAATTTAAAAACGGTATCATCACACCAATAAGGAGTGTATCGAAAATAAGCTATCCACATATATTTGTGTTGTACGCATGCATTTGTGATGGTTTTACTTTTTTTATATATATAAAAAATAGGTATAGAATTCGCTCAAACTTTAGAAAATTTTTCCGAGGACCGGAGGGTTGAGTGTCATATACCAATCGATTCAGCTCGACGCACTGAGCAAATGGTCGTGTGTGTGTCTGTATGTGTGTTGTCAACTAAGAGGTCGAGATCTCAGAGATGGCTGGACCGATTTTGATCAAACTAGTCACAAATGAAAGGTCTCCCCGTCACCCTGAACGCTATTGAATGGTTTTGAGATCGGATGTTTACTTTTTGAGTTATACGAAGTTTTATGTCAAAATTTTCAGTTTTTTGACAGTATCTATCTCATTTGACCTTGAAAAAAGAATATGTTTCCAGACTTAGATTTCGCACAGTAATAGCTATCCAACAAGCCATAGATTGTTAAAATCCGTCCATTTTTAACGGAGATATCGATATTTTTGTGTAAGCGATTTTTCCCCTATTCCATCAGTAGGAATTTTGAGCGCTGTATGACAAAGCAATGCTTGGGAGCAACGTAAAACACAATTTTTCATACTGTTACATACAATTGTTTCTAAGTACCAAAAAGACTGTGTTCAGTATCCTTTTTCATGACATTTTGCCTCGGACCGATTTTAGCACGGTTCGTTTTTGGCAACATAATTGTATGAATATGACATATGTGAACCAAATGATGGCAGCATTTTCCAGTTGAAAGCAATTCCATAATTATATTGATTTAAACTACTTATAGCAATAAATGCTGGAAGAACATAACAACCATATACCATTCGGATCAGTTCGTCGAGATCGGCAAATGCGTGTGTGACAAATAATTTCACTCAATTTGTTTCGGAGATGACTCAACCGTTTTCTACAAACTCAGATTCATACGAAAAGTCGTATGCTCCTAAACAAGGTTCCTGGATTATGTTTGGATCTGATTTCTGGTTCCGGAACTACATGTGAAATGTGAAACATCTGATATGTGAAACGAAATGAAAATTGTGGACCCATTTTTCTCGTAGATGGCTGAACCGATCTAAAATTCAAATGAAAAGTTTTAAGATCCTGTAAAACATCTTGCTTTTCAGTCAGATCCAACTTCCGGTTTAGGGTATACAGGATGATTAGTATAAAAATGTCTATTTCACATAAATTAATCAGGTTTATCGGGTTTACAGATTTGGATAGTCGATAACCAAATAAACTTATTTCAGTTTTAGCGGTATTCAGTTTTCGATTCAGAAGGTTCCCAAAAATTTCATTCGCATTACGATTTCTCAAAGATGTCTACAATAATTTTCAAACAGTTTGAATCAAATGTAACTATACAGCTCCTGAGGTGGATTCAACTGACTTCGGCTACACCGATTTTCGAATTCCGGTTTTAGTATCGAATAGTTTCTCAAAGCTCATTCGTTTTCTCAAAGCTCAATCGTTTTCTCAAAAAAAGGCCAAATCGAATTTCAAAAACAAATATTCAAAATAAAGGATTTATGGTTCCATATCAAATTAATGAATCTTATCCGATTCTGGAATGAGGGTGATGAGTTTTTAAAATTCGTTTGGATATAGAATATGAAAATCAAAAAAAGCTTCAAAGTTGGACTCAAAACCATTGCAATGCATTCGTCATATTAATTTATGGCCATACGAATCGTTTTAGGTTATGTTGGTTCCTGAATATCAGCACTAGAAGTACCGCAAATAATGACGAAAAACTCTAAACTGGAACTTACTTCGATATCTCATGGAATGTTCAATCGTTTTGCACACGTTTAGGTTGAAATTCGATCAGATTTGCAGTTTCGACATTACAGGGTAATGAGTAAATAGAACTTTACAATAATGTCATGAGAGCAAAAACACCGAAAACTATTCATGCAAAAAAACACATGCGAATGTTAAAAAAAGGTATCATCTCACTGCTAGGTGAATTAAGCACGTTTTTTATGCTCAAATCACAGCATGCTGTGCGTTTGGCTGCCAACTTTCGTTTGTTTACTTGTTTGTGTGGTTCGAATTCTGCGTTTTCAAAATGTCGCGTATTGAAAAGAAAGTGAAAATTAAGGTTTTGGGCACATGGCTAAGTGAGAAGGGCATCACTATGCGAAGCGGTTTCGAATTCTTCATGCCTATGTTAAAACCATCATTAATAAGTTTGGGGAACACTATTCTTTGGATGAGCTACCAGAAAGAGGCAGAAAACTCCGTTCTTCCAACCCGAAACTGGACCAGGTTATCTCTAATCATGAAGAACAAATTAATGTCAATACGCGATTTTCCAAAAAAGCAGGAACGAGTGTCGGAATGATTCCAGCGTATTAAGAGGCGAAATCACCTGAAGACCTACAAGAAGCAGAACATTTCGAAACAAACTGTAGAACAGAAGAAGCGAGCAGCAACAAGGGCCCGGAAATTGTATTCGCGTCTTTTGCAGTGTCCGGATGCATGCGTTTTGATAGACGATGAGACTTATGTAAAGGAGGACTCAACAAACCCTTCCAGGTCCACAATACTTTACTGTCGTCGTTGGGGAGGATGTGAGCGATGCGGTCAGGTCGATTCAAGTGGAGGAATTCGGTCGAAAGGTACTGGTATGGCAAGCAATATGTTCCTGTGGTTTGAAGTCAATCATTTTTTACTCTACCGGAACTATAAATTGCAGAAATCTTTCGATCTGAGTGTCTCCAGAAAAGATTGCTGCCTTTATATAAGAAGCATAGTACACCTCCACTGTTTTGGCCGGATTTAGCCTCGGCTCACTATTCCAAAACCACTCTGAATTGGCTTGCGGAAAAGAGTATAAATTTCGTTGAGAAAAATATCAATCCACCAAATTGCCCTCAGCTTCGAACCATAGAACGATACTGGAAAATCGTGAAGAGGGTCTTCAAGAACACTGGTAAGGCAGCTAGGAACATGCAGAAGTTCAAAAAAATTTGGGCTCAAGCGTCCAAAAAATGCGATGCAACAGTTATCCGGAACTTGATGAAGAGCGTTCGATTCGAAAATTCGTGAAGGAATAACTTAAATTTGATCCGGTTATCATTATGCTCAAGTTTAACCTCGTACAATAAAGGATCAATTTTTAGTTTGAATAAAATATCGTTTTTTATCATAATTTAAAAGAAAAAATTGTGGATAGCTTATTTTCGATACACTCCTTAGTCGGATTGGAACAGATTTTTTACTGACCTTCCAGTGAAAAGTGAAAGGAAAGCAAGGCGCCCCAGTATGAGTGACCTCTCTAACGATCTTCCATTCCAAGGATATATTCACGAAAATCCAAATAAAGCAAATCCCACACATTGAAAAGTCGGTACAAATGTCACACTTGCCAAGCTTGTGCTTCCATTGCAATAGCGACTGTCCTAGCTTTTCGCCTGTGAATCGAAAATAATCATTTGTAATCTGTGCGACATGTCCAAAGGACACGACGAGATAAGCTGGGAAAGTAGCCTTTCAAAAAGCAATTTGTACGTTGGCGACAGAAAACCTTTGTACTACATTCGTTTATGCCGGGGACGCCGTCGGAATGGTCCCGTGGGAAAAAATCTCACTTTCCTTCACTTTGTTGACACGAGCTCGCCGTTCTCGCCTTACTTTATTGTCCTCGACAATAATGCGGAAACGGCTAAGCTGGGAATTGGAAGCCATCAACGGGAATGGCAGCGAAATAAACACACAGACACGTACGCACGTAATGCAATGAAGTGACTCGGAATCGATGCGAGAATGAGATTCTTGAAGATTACCACTACTTATATAGAGGTTCAACGATAGGATGAGGTATTACACCACGAGTTCGAGAAAGAAAATTGTGGCAACATATTTCTGTGCCACAACACCCCTCAAGCACGGGTACCACAAACAACTTTGTCACAATTTTCCATGGAGCGGTTTTCGCTGCTGATGACAATTTTTCTACAATGAAAGTGATACATTTGGAAATTTTACATTATAAAGAGTGCCGCTGCCGGGGGTTGAAGCAGTGGATTTTTTCTTGCCATTACCGCTTTGTAAATCTAATAAAATATTACATTCTTCAGTTTTTTGATGCTGTAACGTTAATAGAACCCATTTTTCTTCTTTATATAATGTGTGTTATAGGAACATGACATATTTCAGTTGCTGATATCATTCTTGTTCTTCAAGAGCCTTGCTTGGTATCCGTTGAACATCACCAAGCGAAACTCTGATATTTTGATAGAAATCCACTTCACTTTTGCGTTCCATTTCTAGCAAGACCGACAACCTCACGCTTCACTCTGATAATAAAAAGGATTCAATTATTCAAAACCTATGAGATACGAGTTCCCCTCATGTACGGGAAGTTATAAATCTACTCTCGCTTGCCAAATCGAGCGAAGACACGAGGATTGCTTCTTTATATTACTCGTTTACCAACAACACGCGTGGCCTGCTACGCGTGGTTTCTGCTGATGAGAAATGTTTCCATTACTGGATGGGTCGAGACAGCCGCGTTCAAACGAAAGGACGCCTTCCTCAAGAGCCGAAAGAAGATGTGGAAACCACAGTAATTTGTAATCAGATTAGAAACACAACCCAGCCTGACAGCTATTTTGCTGTCGACACCTGACATTTCCGACACGAGAATTAAGTTTCCAACATATTTCTTGGGGGTCTAAAATTAATTGAGTTGTTGCGATAATGTTCTTGTACAGAATAATCAACAAGTGATACACTGGAACCGACGACACAACCAGGCACTCTGAATAAAAATCACAATAAAACGTGTCATTGAGCGATTTACCACCAGTTACTACAAATTCAGAGACCCTTTGTTAATGATTGAAAAATATATTTCCAGCAACACTCTCCTGGTTGCTACACACTCGTTATCAAGAAAGCTCTTCTGCAACAAAAATAAAACAAAACAAACTATTATTTTTTTAGAATAAAAAAGTTTTTGCTTGACATAGCTAGCAATTCGTTGTCCGGTAAAGCAGTGTACCTTCCGTAAATGTTCCGCTTCACCTAAGGACACGAGCGAATGGTCCTTGATCGATGAGAACGGAAGTATTACGTCTGGCCCGGATTGCAATATCCTTCCCGGTAGGGGGTTTTCACGACAGAATGTGTACGATCACTATCCGCCTTAGTACGACCGTAAGGTCCGACACACGCGTACCAGTGGCAAAAGAGATCAACGCATCGGTCGACGTAAAGACTGTCCCAGAAAGTATGGACGCAACCAAAAACCGCTGCCATTTAGCGAAGGTTCAGAATCTGTCAATTTTTATGGCTGCGTCCTGTTGTTTACACTTTTCTCTAACCACATGTTCAGTTGATTATTCGTTTTCATTAGTTTGTTAGAAAAACCCACCTGACAATGTCTTCGAAATTTAGTTGAGAATATTCTGTGAAATTTTCAGAGTTTAGCGGTTGTGTTGTATTTTTTTCTGACTGAAGAACTGCTGAAAATTGGAAAATCGGAAATGCATACCTCTACTTGTTCATCGAATATCTCGGCTTTGAAGGCTTGTATCATAAATCTACTGTGACAAAGTCTAGATAATTTAGTTTAGATGCGATTAGTATGTAAAAACATATATGCTATCGTGATAAAAATAAAGTCTTGTATTTTTCTGTGAAACAAAGTCAGTTTCAATGCATCCGCCATTTATTTTCCTTTGGTTTCCTGATAGCATTCTGAAAAAGGAGAGAGAAATAAAATTGACTCGACAAGGCTGCCAAACACACAGACATTCAATCTTTGTGAAAGTTGAATATTTTTTCATTGTTCGTTGGAACCATGTAATGTCCAACCCATACAATAGATTAATGTGATGAAACTTCTCATCAAAATAATAAAATGTATACTGGCAACCCGGTACAGTTTGCTCATATACGAGAGAGTACAAGAGAAATACGATACGCAAAGGGAATTGAGCGAGCCACGTGGTCGATTTAAAACTCAACACGCGACCCTCTGTCCTCAGACCTTAATGAGGAACGTTCGCAAGAAGGTGCGCCAGCTAGTCTACAATGGCTAAGTAGCAAATGTTGAGAATAATATTCTGTTGTTGTAGTCTTATATTATCAGTATATCGAATAAAATTTGAATATCTAACACTTGTGAATTATTTACAGCGAAATCAAAGTGCGTCCATACTTTCTGGGACAGTCTTTAGTTCATGATATTGAAATTGGAAAACAATCTACCTTGCAATTCTCTGCAATTTTTTTCAATAAATGATTCAATGACAAGTAATACTTTCATTTTGTTTATTTTACTTTCTAGTGATTACTAACCTTTCACACGCATACGTTTAATAATATTCGAAGCCTTTAACTTTCGATCATTATCATCATTTGATTAAAATCGTCATAACTCAGCTAACAACAATAGTTGAAGAAAAGAGGAGCAATCTCTTGCCGCCCCATTGAAAAATTCATTACGAAGTGTCATTTTCGTTAGTCTAAAGATAATCTTAGAGTATATACTGCCAAATATTATAAACGATTATAGATTAGATATATCATTAGCATAAGAAAACCTTTATTTCGTATTGAAGAAACAATTAATAAAATCTTTTTAAAACTATTTTCGAGTTCCACAAGATCAATTTTAGCTTTGCATAATCGTACGTATTAAGTAGGAGGCCTGATAAGTTCGACTACTTGGTCGTAGTTGAAGGTTTCCTCCATGAGCAAAGCCTTGGCTAGAGTTCCTAGTTATCATTAAAAAATCTGCATTTTTCTAGTCTTCCGATGAGATACTCGGTTTCATTCATACCGATGTATATGATCTAAAATGGAGAAAAGATGCTCAGGCACAAAATGATCATTCAGAGCTAATACCTGTGAATATGTCATATTGGTTACTTTTTTCTAATAACTCTGGGTCTCGGTGATAATTCGATCGTATTAAATTTTCTGCCGCCTGACCTCCTTACACCAAGAACAGCTGGTCCGAGAAATAATGGAGCAGTATGCCTGAGTTCGGTAATAATCAACTGTCCGTCTTTTTACCGGTTCACCGAAATCACATTTTGTTTTCGTTTCAAGATTACTTCTTTGATTCAATTAAATAACATACGTAGTCATGGTTTCAATAACTGTTATTTGAAATCAACATTTGTCGACCAGTGTTGCCAGTTCCCATAACTGGAGTTCCCAAAACATTCAATGGGGAGTGGTTGTCTGGTTATTTGGATCAACAACTTGATGAACACATAGTTTGTTATACGGACAGTTCTCTGTTGGATGGTCGTGCTAGTGCTGGTGTCTACTGTCGTGAAATGAGACTAGAGCACTTGTACTGTGTCCCAAACAGAAATCTACGCGATTCTGTGTGGAATACAATCGGCACGTCACCAGATAATCTGTGGTAAACGAATTTATTTTTGTTCCGACAGCCAAGCAGCTTCAAAGACACTCAGTTCGAATGGTTCACGGTCGAATCTAGTGATCGCATGTCGAACGCAAATTGAAGACCTCAGCATTTCAAATGCTGTTTATTTCTTATGGGACCCGGCCATTCTGGTATTACTGGAAAGGAATGGGCTGATGAGTTGGCTAGAGCTGGTGCAACGAATGATTTCGTTGGTCCTGAACCAGCTTTATCTCTGTCAACTAGTTGGGTAAAGCACAAGTTTCGTTTTTGGGCTGCATCCAAACTTGCAAACTTGCGCTCAGCCAAAAGCAGTTTTACCAGATTTTAATCTGAAAATGTCAAATTGTCTACTGCATTTTTTCAAGCATCGTTGCAGTATTCTGGTCAGAGCTCTGACTGGACATTGAAAACTCAACTATCTTTCACATGGCTACTATTCAGCGTGCTGAGTATTATTCGTGTGATTTGTTTGAATACGAGTACGGTACTTCATAACATCTAATATGTAACTGTCCCGCATTAACGCAACTACGTATCCGGCTTTTTGGTTCCCCATACATGGTTGAATCTTTGTATGGGGAGCTAAAATTAAAGGAAATTCTATCGTTTCTCCCCCAATGTGGTAGAGAGCTATAGTCAGAGGGTTTCATCGTTCTGCCTGGAGTGAATGAATCCTTTCTGTTTCTACCTTAAAAAGTTTTAGCAGTTCGTTTGGCATCCCGTATGGGGTGCCGAATTTACTCCTGCTCATACATATTGCGAATCGTTCTGCATTCTTTCGGGAATGCAGAATGATGTCGCTATTGTGCAATCTCTCAATTTTAGCTTCTGCAGATCGTTCAGCATCCTTTCAAGGATGCAGAATGATTTGTTTCTTTTTGTTTTGTGCTGCTTTTCCACCTTCCCCATTTTACAATTCCCTTCCATGTCCCTTTCCATGAGGAAAATGATGACAGGCCACTGCAAGGCACAAATCTCCAAATAACTAGAAAAACGTGCCACTGGAGTCAATTAGCTCTGATTCCTGATTCTTGACGACACATGTTCGTGATACTGCAAGCTATTAATGGACTTATTGCTCATATGTTGATCTTAATAACTGTTTTTAATTAAGTTTTTGAAAGTGGGAGAACATCCCTGGAACCAGGCGCTTAAACAGGAGGGTTTTAGGATTTCACTACCACCCCCTGAACCTCAAAAAATTATTAGGGAAGACCGGACACGGGGTTAAACCAGACAGCTTAAATATCTTCTAAGCCAGCAATTATTTCGATCCATGGATTGACTTTGTAAACGTGTTTGGATGACGTTGAGTCAATTCAGTTTAACGGCAATCGTGTTCATGTCAAAACTTATACGTTTTAACAGATTCTTTTTATTTTCTGATTCTTCGAGTATTTTTGATTTCTGTGCATCGTAAAAACGGTCTGGTTAATGTTTTTAAAAGTATATATCGTACTGAAACCAGTGATTTGTGCACAGCTAATCCGGACACATAGTTTTCGACTTCCGATTCTTAATGGATTCTTGAAACATACCCTAATATTGATACATCTTTTTCTATTATATTTTCTATCACTTATTTAAACTAGATTCACTAAAAATTTAGGTAAAACTTTCATTATTTGTAGCGAAACAATCAAATAGCTTTCAATAAAGACTCTAAAGTCAGCTTCAACATAAATTATTCGGTAAAGTAGGGTGTCAAGTTTCGAGACCGTACCTATACATTTTCGGCGAACTGAATTATGTCTTATGGAAGATTGAACCTAACAGAGAATCCATTCAAACAGGGTTTCATTTTCTTCGCAGTCATTTGATCTTCATTTTTGTGTGAAACTTTGTAGTCCGGTTCAGCTCCATAGGAAGTCCAGTTTAGCTCCGTGGTTCCTAAAATATTGAATACCTAGTTGTAATGGATGTATTTTTATTTCCAAAAAGTAGCCGGTTTAACTCTGGTATCCCCTATATTATTTAAGAAGGTATCATTTCCGGCATTCTTACTTCATATCCAGCCCACTGAAGTCTGCCGTGTTTTAAAATCCCTTCAATGTCCGCATGTTTATATATTTGGTACAGCTCGTGACTCATGTGTCTCTTTTTTACCGCCGAGTATTGAGCGCACAGTTTTTCTCTCAAAGACGCCGAGTACTCGAATATCTGTTTTCTTCAACGACCATACCTCGTGGCCGTTGGTAGTATCAAGTTTTGAGCGTGTCTGCAAGCTACGGAATTTCCTTCAGCAATTATATTACCTTTCTATTGAGAAAGGTTAAACCTTCCAACACTGTATCTAAAAGCATATTTATTTGTACGTTTCAGCTGCCACAGCAGTTAAAAGACTAAAATCAATAATGGTTGTTCTGATAGTCGTAGCCGATTTCGAGACATACAAACATGGAATACTATGAACTCATATTTATATTGAATTGCGCCAATCGTTCTTACTCAGAAACTATTTTTTACATATTTTACACAAAAAAGATCTAAGAAGAAGTTATAGGATATCAATTGGACACTTCTCACAATTTTGAATTTAAATAGAAGGTCTTACTGAGCCATATAATATTTTAGATCTTTATCAGGATTCAATTTCCGGTTCCAGAGTTACTGGGTGATCTGTGCAAAAAGCTAAGAAAAATATACGCTCAATTTTCTATGAGATGATTACAACGATTTCCATGAACTTAGATTCAAATAGGAGAACTTTAGATTCCATTATGAATTCCGGAAACCTGTTATAATTTGAGTGTTTTTTTTTAACGGACCATGTGAAACAAAGCAAATTGGTTGAAAAAATGTTCTAGTTTGTAAAACTTCTTAGTTTCTGATCAGATGAACACAATTCACATATACCAGTGCTCGATTTCCGGTTCCGGAAATACCTAGAATAGTGACCAAACCTCTAGAATTAAATGATCTTTGATCTCACAGAAATAGCAACACCGATTGTCACGAACTTGAATTCAAATGAAAGGTCTTATAGTTCCGTCAAATTTCATTCGTATCTGACTTCTGACTTCTTGACGATGCAGAAATCGTAAAAACTCTACGAAACTATGCTACTGAATATTAATGTAATGCCGCATTTGATAAAACCAGACTTTTGGGTTTGATTTTTAAAAGATTGAGAGATGCTTACAGCTAAATTGGTTTACATCCTTGCAGTTTAATATCAAGTATCATACACCGGCTGTATTTTGGAAGATGGAAACCATTCGTAACCCAAATACATATTTTCCAGGTCAAACGAATTCTGCACCCGCATGTCGTCCCCCGTTTCTATTTTTATGCAAAACAACCGGCTGTCATGTAAATCGCACCATCATCAATATTAATTTAACATGACGCTCTTTCATCAAATGTGTATTCGATACCAGGCGGCTTGAAATGGGTGCCCTTTTTTCCCGAACAGATTGCTCTTCATCGTCATCGAGAAAGGCTTTTTCGTTGGATGCGCAAAGTAGCATACTGTAATCCCGTCCCGTAAATCGAGCCAATGACGGTTTATCCGGGCGTCTTATCAATTCTCCTGAGTGTGCTCCATGCTAAACATCGACAACCAACGGAGAAGCTATCTTTCGGATGAAAATTCAAATTCGTTCACCCACCAGTCCATATTCCTAGCCGTCGACAGAAGTTGTAGCGCCATTGGCATTCGTAAGCATCCGATCCGGGATTATCCTGCAATCAGCGGTACGATTCGGAAAACTCTGAATATCTCGTGGATGAAAAAAAAGCAAACAAATTGACTTATATTTATAGCTGGAATGGAGAAATAATGTTCCGGTGTGGATGCGTTCAAATATTCTATAGCAAACGGGGAAATTAAGTTAGTAAACGAGCAAGAATTCAAAAGATTTTCAGATAAATCGTTACTCTTTTTCATTGCTCAGAACAATGCAAATGCGACCATAGTCAGTTTCTGGCTTTCTGTTTCATTTCATTTGATTTTGATCGATGGTATTTTTCTTGTTAAAGAGGTCTGATTATATAGATCTTACTTCAAATTACGTTCGCTATATTTTACGTAATTATTCTTTTACCCAAAACAGAGCGTTATACGAATGATTGATTGTGAATAGACATAACATTGATTCAGTAAATTGAAGCTATTAATACTACTTTAGAAGCTCAGATGCAGACATCATCGAACCAGAATTTGGTTTCATTCATGGGTTACTTCTACTAGGCTCTAACTAAATAATTAGAACACGATTGGTCGATTGTTTTGATGTTCATAAATACAAGATTGTGCATTCATTATGTTGATCGCAATGAATGAAATATCGCTTCTAAGACCGCAACTAAATATGGCTTGCCAAACTAAGTAATTTCTACAGAAATGTTCCAGCAACGTTGCGCAGTTACAACGAATACTCTGGATCTGGAGTCTGTAAACATTGCAATACGTTTCGTAGTACATCGTTCAGCGGTCGTAATTAATCCGAATAGTGTCACAAAAATTCCATATTCGCAATATGCGTTCTCACTGTACCTATCTACCTTCGAAGTGCCTTTTATTAACTGTTTCAACAGAGCAACGAAGACATTTGATGACATTGACCTATCTTTTTGTGAACATCTGACCAATATATTTTTTCTTTACTTTTCGTCTTCGACCTATCAGTGCACGACAGTTTCAATTCTGCCACTGGCAAAGCTCAGTAGTGAAAATACTTTTTTTTAAAACAAAAAAAAACTATTTCACTTTTTTTTGTTACTACAAACATCGAATCCGGAGCCCCGTAGACTCCTAGCGTAACAAACATCCAATTCTGAGTTTACACGACTTTATTTGACTACGGTTTCTGATTATGGGTCTCAAAAAGTTATAATTATTAGAGATAATTGATGTTTCGCATCACAATGAAAAATAAAACCGTGTTGAAAAACGACGTGTTATTTTAGGAAAACAGTAAAAAATCAGAAATTACAGAAATTGCACGATTTCTTGAAATAACATGAATTATTTTTGCATAATTCATTTAAATAACACGGATTTATTTTGCACGGTTTTATTGTTGTACGTACTGTATCCGCCGTGTACAAAAATAAATAGGGTGTATTAATTGATTCAGCTCGACGAGATTAGAAAAATATTGTGTGTGTGTGTGTGTGTGTGTGTTGAGGTGCAATCAACAAAGAGGACGATATCTCAGAGATAACTAGACCGATTTTGATCAAACTAGTAGCAAATAAAAGGTCTTTCCGTCACCCTGAACGCTTATGAAAAGTCGTATGCTCTCTAACAAGCTTCCTGAAATACGTTTGGATTCGATTTCTGATTCCGGGACTACAACTTGATATGTGAAATGATATTAAAATTTTGTAACTCATTTTTCTCGTAAATGGCCAATCTAAGATTCAAATGAAATCTTGCTTTTAAGTGAGATCCAACTTCCGGTTTAGAGAATACAGAGTGATTAGTATAGAAATGTCTATTTCACATAAATTAATCAGGTTTATCGGGTTTGCAGATTTGGATAGTCGTTAACCAAATAAACTTGTTTGAGTTTTAGCGGTATTCAGTTTTCGATTCTGAAGGTATTCTAAAATTTAATTACCACTACGATTTCTCAAAGATGTCTACACTGATTTTCAAACATTTTGAATCAAATGCAAATTATACAGCGCTTCAGGCGAATTTAACTGACTTTGGCTACACCGATTTTCGAATTCCGATTCCAGTATCAAATCGTTTCTCAAAGCTCACACGTTTTCTCAACAAAGGCCAAATTGAATTTCAAAAACTATAATTCAAATTGAAGAATTCATGGCCCAATTCTAAATTAATGAATTTTATCCAACTCTGACATCCTATTCTATAGTTACATGGTGATAAGTTTTTAAAATTCAAACCGATATAACAGATGGCAATCCAAAAAAGCTGAACTGAAAACTATTGCAATTTGTTCGTCATAATAATTTATGGTCATACGAATCGGCTGGTCATACGAATCTTGCTCTGGAAGTACCGTAAATAATGACGAAAATCTCTAAAGTGGAACGATATCTCATGGAATGTTCAATCGATTGTCACACGTTTTAATTCAAATTCGATCCGATTTGCAGTTTCGACATTACAGGGTAATCGGTGATTAAAATCTCAAACTGTTGCTTAAAACGACGGTCATTAAAATAATGTCATGAGAACTAAAACACCGAAGAATATGAAGAAATGCAAAAAACGCATGCGGATTGATAGAAAAAGGTATCATCTCACTGCTAGGTGGATTAAACACATTTTTTTTTATTCAGTTCAAATTTTGCATGAGTATTGTTCGTGAGACAAATTCTATAAATTCATCATTTTAAATCTAGCTTTACTTTTGGCAAGAGTCAAAGTAAAAATTCCTTGACAGTTTTCAAAACGCTCTGCCCTTTGTTATAACATTCTAAAAAAAATCATTTTTCTTTTGTCTTGATCCATCTTATTTTAAACGAAGTTATTCTAGAATTCTATTTTCAAAATCAAATGAAGCACGATTTTTCACAGAGCGATCTTTCCAAATAGTCCTAAAAATAACCCTTTATATCGTGGACCCTTTTGTAACTACAACAATTCTGCACGTATTAAATTATTTTGTACGCTGAAAATATATCTACACTCTCTTATGAAAAACACATAGTAATATAAGAAAATGATTCACAACTTTGAACAAAACGATAACATAATTGATTGACAACAATCATTATAACATTGAAATTAAGGCAACACAACACGAGTTAGAAACAAAAGTTGATATAATAAATATGGTTGGGTAATGTCAGACACATACAGGGTCCGCCATCTAATATTTTTTTAAACTAGCGGTTATTTCGACATTGGTAACTTTAATGTCACTTCTGATTTGACAGAAACTTAGTTTTATCCTTCCGCTGAACGAAAATGGTTGTGTATACGCTTGAGAAACGCGTGAAAATAGTGCAGTTTTACTTTGAAAATCATGGTAATGTTGCGGAATGTGTGCGAAAATTACGTATGAAAATGGGAAGAAAAGAGGCGCCGTCAGCTCCGTATGTGCGTTTTCTTTTGAAAAGATTGAGAGAAACTGGCACTATTATTGTCAAACCAACGCCTGATAAGCCAAAAACAGTGCGCACAACCGAGAATATCGCTGCTGTTGCCGAGAGTGTGCGTGAGGCGCCAGGAACATCAGTGAAGCGTCGATCTCAACAATTGAACATTTCGGAGACATCTCTGAGATGAATTTTGCATAAAGACCTTGGTATGACACCGTACCAAGTTCAATTGGTTCAGGAGTTGGTTCAGCCACGAGACCTTCCGATGCGTTATCGCTTCGCCAACTGGGCTTGCGATCAGCTTGAAAAAGACGTCGATTTTTGCCAAAAAATCATCTTCTCGGATGAGGCACATTTTCATCTCGGCGGGTATGTTAATAAGCAAAATTGTCGCATATGGGGGACGGAAAACTCGCACGTTATCATGGAGAAGCCGATACATCCTCAGAGAGTGACGGTTTGGTGCGGGTTTTGGTCTTGCGGCATCATTGGGCCATTTTTTTTGGAAAATGAGGCAGGAGCCGCCGCCACGGTCAATGGCGAGCGCTACCGCGCCATGATTAGCGATTGGTTCTTCCCGTTACTCCGTGCCACACAGCCAACTCTAAGATTGATCTTCTGCGCACAGTCTTCGAAGATCGAATTATCAGTCGAAATTCGGATGTCGTTTGGCCGACTTGGAGCTATGATTTGACACCGTTAGACTATTATCTTTGGGGGGCTGTCAAAGATAAGTGTTATGTGGACAAGCCAGAGACAATTCAAGCCTTGAAAAGGACAACATTCGTGCAGCCATACCTGAAATAAAGCTGCATACAATCAAAAATGTACTAAAAAACTGGACCGACCGTATGGCGTACTGCAAGGCAAGCCGAGGCAGCCATTTGAATGAAATTATATTCCACAATTAACCGGAAGGATTGTACTTTAATATGAAAAAATAAATTTTGAAATCGGATGAACCGTTTGTGTTTTATTGCAAGTTTAAAAAAAAAAGTTACATGGCGGACTCTGTAATTGAATTGATGTGAATACAAATAAAACTGAAACTCTTTCTTCCATACCATACATTTACTTCGTATAATGGAAGAAAATATCATAAACAGTTATTTCGGATTATTTCGATGCTCCTCAAAAGGACCGAATTGTTGAACTTTACGAATGTTGAAAGTATCAGCTGAATATTGATGGAAAGAATTGACTTAGGTTATGGGAATGATGCACACGGACCCCTTGTAGTACAAATCAATTAAATATTAGTGCTATATGCGTGAAAGTGTTCAGGTATCCTTGTTTTAATCGAACAAAAGATTATATTCAGATTTTTGGTATCGAATTGTTGATCCTATAATGAACCCAAAAACTAAGCTTCTTCGATAAAAATAATAATCTTGTGTGGGTAAAATGGAGCACAATTTGACAAAAATGGACCACTCGCTGGCCTGTTCGATTATTTTGGAGCCAATTTTCTCACTTCCATGAAAGGGAATATCGAAATCGCTTTTCATCAAACATATTTCGTTCGAATCGAAAAAAAGGAATTAAAATATTATATTCTATTAACAAATGGTAAGCGGATAATGTCAGAGACATAACTGGATGACGTGAATACGAAGAAAACGTGCTTTTTACACACTTCCGAATATCGATAATCGCACGTAATTGTTGATTAATTGTGTAAAGGCTACAGCAGGATAAGCATGTGAAATCTGCCCCCAAAGGGAATTCATATTGTTATACTACATTCGAAAGGTCATAGGCTGGAAACAATTTTCTCAAAGTTTCAACCCTTCAACTGCCATATTGACGGAGCTAGGGTGGTTGTTTTGATTTTTATTTTATTTGATTTTTGAAGAAACCGCTCCTCCGAAAAAATTGAAAAAAAATCAAGTATGTTTAAGGTATTATGGGGAAGGTTTACAATTTTTTTCAAAATTTTTGAAGATGTACTTCTTCCATTAAAAATACTTGAAAATTATGTAACACATTTTTTCCCTCTTCCAATTTTTGCACCATCCCGGATTTTTTAGTGATAAATCAAAATTTTGTGGACATGTTAAAGTGGTATGTTTTCATATTTTTAAAAAATGTGGACGACCACAATATTTGATTTTTTTCGAAAAAATAAATAACAGTCGACCATGCGTCCCCATCAAGTTCTGTTAGAAGGAAACGCATGATGCTTTGTTCTAGGGCAACGGCTCCCTATTTCACCTCATAACTTTGAACATGAATAAAATTTTACAACCTACCGGAAGCAAACTGTGAAATGTTTTAAAGTGATTTGAAAAGCTATTGTCACACTTTCCTATTGAAAGAAATGGTTTTAAATTCTTCGGTGATCGTTTTTTTAATATAAAATAAACTCACTTTTCAATTTAGGACACATTTTCGTCTCAAGATTTACAGTTCGTAATGTTTCTGAACATCTACTAATCGATTCGTCTCAAAACATGATCACTATTTCGCACAATTAAACTACCATTGAATGCTGGATGACTTCATAATTAGTTATGTTCACTTGCCACGTGTTTAGTTAACTATTAAAAACTTCAAAATTTACCCGACAAGCAATAAAAGTCTTCAAAAATATGAGATGAAAGTTTTTCACTTAGTTCACTTGATTGCGCTTTGTTTTCATCTCACTTGGTTTCGCAAAGTTGCCAAGTTATCTCATAATGTTACAAAACAAAAATTGTTTTTCTTCTTCAAAATCTCATCAAAAAGTATGTTTTTTGGTATCCGTGATACTATGTTCACACCTGCAGAAAATAACATGTTTTAACGATAGTAATATAAAGTTAAAACTGCACTGTTCACACTAAGATTTTGTTATACGCATGACATATTATTTGGTATTGAGTTTGTTTATAAACAAACTGCAAAAATGCCTACGTCGCAGGTAGAAAAGAAAAAAAGTGTTTTGGCAACATCCGAAAAATAAGAAATAAGCCAGGTACTTCTCCTAGCTATGAAGTATATTATCGTTTCACGCTTATTTCGTTCCGTATATTTTTGAGCAGCAAATGATCAAAAAAGTCATCTTTTCATTCAAAAACAAATATGGTTGTACCAGTCTGCGTTGCCAGGTCGTTTTTCCAAAAATCTGTATTCGGCGCAAAAATCTATCTGTACCATATCGGTATCAGAGTCTCTTCTATATAAATAGTAGAAAATGTCACCAAGAGGTGAGCAAAAAAAAGGTCCTACGAAACCCTTTTCTCATGTCTATTCAAGCTAAAAACCAAAAACGGTACTTATATGTATGATTCGTGAGATATGGGTATTTCGGGAGTACATATCTGTATTGCGGTATAGACGGCAAAAATTTGTATAAATACCGAGAAATCGGTATACCTGGCAACGTTGGTACCAGTTTCCAGTTTTGTTTTGTTATGATTACATGGCTACTTTGATGGAAAACTGCTGTTGTTGAACAGCTTGTCAATTGACATAGTCGTAAAGTGACGAAAAATGCTAGCAGGGTTGTGCTTTACTGACAATTATATCATGTTATTTCGGGAAAACATGTTTTAATGTGACGTTTCTGAATATGAAATAACGCAAAAGTAAAACATGTTATTTCGCTTAAAACATGAAATCAGAGTTAAAACTTGTTTTAACTCATAGTGTGAACATAGTATGACATTAGTTTAATTATATTATTGATATTAATATTTCAATAAAACTGTTTCTGCTTCGAATATTACCAGAAAGAACGTGTTAAATACTAATGAAATAACCATTGTGGCAAATCTAGTAGCACTGGTTTCATTCCTCTATACGCCAACATAACGCTGTGAAGTGTGTGTGTGTGTTTCATCGACTGTGCACGGAGATGCCAGGTAATTTCATAGAAAATATGTAGGGTAACAGAGGTATTTTGGTCCGCTTTAGGATCGATTTTATTTTGGCCCACTTTGTAAAAATATCCACCAAATGTTTTAATATCTTTGAAAAATCCTTCCGCAATAGGTAATTTAATGTGATTAGCTTCAAACTGATGCAACATGGGTTACCTAAGATCGATTGAATCCATATAGTTTGTTAGGTGGGCCAAAATATATGAAGTGGCCAAAATACCTCTGTTACCCTATTACTTTGCATAGAAAGTCTATATCTGTTCTATCTGTTTTCACTAATAAAATGATGTTAAATGATAGTTCTTTAGATCTCCGTAAGTTATTGCCCCATTAATTAGATAATTCAACGAGTAAATTTTTTACCAATAATAATAATGTGGAAAAATCCTGGTGGGTACGGTTGTATCGTTTGAGTTGTATATCTGGCAGCGGTAAGGCAGTCGGTCACCAGAATGTCTGCAAGCCATATTTTTCCAGCTGGCAGCGTTTAGTCAGCCATCTGGCAGGCATGCTAATGCGGGTGGGAGTGTAATAGTGGAATATTTTGTTTTGATTGCTGTCGCCATTGCTAATTTATAGGATGAATAAAAGATCAACGATAGGATGAATAAAAATCCATTGAGATGAAATTAGGAGCAGAGTAGTGAAAACATCATTAGTGTTTTTAGCTGTTTTGTAAATATTAGTTGAATTTTCAAGAAATGTGAATCAATTTTCAACGTGGAGCAAGGCGAATGAAGCAGTAATATGAAATAGTTACAGTGATTCTAATGGCTAAATCGGGGTTTGAAGGCGACGTTCTTACAAATGAGATGAAATAGGGAGCCCTTATCCTACTACTTTATGCAACTCAAGCGCAGGGCTTAGAAATCAAAGTAACGAAAAAGAGGAAACGAGTTTCAACCTTTGCATAATACATACATGATCATACTTCGGGTACAACCTAGAAAACTACAAACCAAGAACTTAACGGTAGTAATACTTCAAACTGATTTTTATAGTTTATACGCGAAAATTCTACAACAAGGTTGAACAAAATTACAAAAAGGTTGAATAAGTTTTAACCAAGTATTGACATATACCCCGAGAACGCTTCGAAATATTGTCTATTTATATTAAACATAATGGGTTAGTTGTGTTGATCCATCGTGAATATCGACGAAAATATTTTGGCAATACTGCGTCCAACAGCGAAACTTATTTTTTTTAGAGTCCGGATAGTCCGTTCATGGCATTCAAAAGAAATATACCGTTCATTTACAGACCTAGTGAGATAACCAAAGGCGGTCGGGCAATTTGTATTAGCGGAAAAAGACACTACATGACATACAGCGAACGTAACTATAGACTATTTGAAAATGAGACCAAATCGATAATTTTAATAAAAGATTTTATTCTATTGAGAATTGAGAAGAGGATATTAAATTTATTCATCGACTCGATTCAGTTGGTTCTACGTAGTCCTGTAATAAAGTCAACCAAGAGTTACATGGATTTGATATGACGAACATCAATTTTAATCAAATTTGGGGAATTTTAATACCATACCGGTATCTGTTTTCAAACAATGATAATCTCGCTATTATAAAGTGTTGTCATAAAGTCGCAGTTATTTAGGAAGTGTAGATATACAATCTCAAGCGACTTTACTGGCTAAACGATAAGAAAGAAAATGTGTTTTTCTTGTAGAGTGATTAAAATTAACAATTTTACGGGTGGAAATAGTTAGCAGGTTCGATTTCAATCTCTAAGCTGTGTATGGTTTGGCAAATGTTTACTTTCGCAATTACAATCATTTCGATTTTTCAAATCTGTTTTTCGTCGGGTAAAACTACACTGATAACGGCTTCACGCCAGAATCTTTTAATTTTGATGGGCTATACATGAGCGATACATCCTGATTATTTTCTCACCATAGTAACATTGGCCCTGTGACATTTGTGGTAAGGTCCTATTTGTGAACGAGAGTGGTCATTTACATTATTACAAATTTCATATTCTAAGTCGGTTTAGGTTGCACGTATCGTGCATTTGGTTCAACTGTTTTTTTAATGTTTTTTTAATCAATCGAAAGAAACGCGCAAACGGTTAACTAAGCTAATCTACATGTCTTGAGAAATTTTACAAATAATTATAAGACTACGTAGACTTCAGTTAACCCCCACCCCTCCCTCGTACACTAACGTAGACTTTTGTGATACTAGATGAATTTATCAATAAGTTTTACAAAAATTAGCACCACGTTTCGCCATCACTTGTGAAAAAATACTCATGAAATTGAAAATTTTCACTTATCGCGCTGTAATACCGGAACCGGAGGCCTTTTTAAAGAATTTCAAAGCCTTTTATTTGCATCTTAGTTTGTGAAAATCGGTTGAGAAATTGAGTACGCATTTTCGCATAGATTTGCACATATTACCTTATAATTCCGGAACCGGAAGTCGGATCGAGATGAAATTCAATATTCACGAAGTTATGGGACCATAAGACCATACGAGTTTGAATCGACGTTTGTGAAAATCGGTTTAACCATCTCTAAGAAAAGTGAGTAACAATTTTATCCATTTTTTGGAATAAAATTCAATAGCAGTCTATGGGACCATGAGACCTTTCATTTGAATCTGAGTTTTTGAAAATCGGTTTAGCCAACATTTGTGATTTCGACGAACTGAGTCCGTTCACAAGTCAGTTTTCACAGTGATTGCATAGCCTTTCTATATGAGAACAAGTGAAAGATAATTCTACAATACCATTATATTGACAAGGATCGCAGTAGGCGTGCGCGTTGGGAGAGAAAAATTTTCATTCCCATCAAAATGTTTTCGTGGTGAAAAAAATTTAAAAAATTGTAGTTTTGACTATAAACAAGCACACTTCAAAAATCCGAGTACGTCGTCATTTCAAAACTACTTTACCAATTATTTTCCAATTTTGCACACACTTTCTGCATATAGAATACCCAATTACAACATTTTTTCTTTGTCGTGAATACGACTTACTTTACTATGGGGTGCCTTTTCAAAATTTACCCTCTGAGAGAGTGATAAGTTTTTGATCGTGAATATCTCTTATTGTATGTAACGAATCAACATAATTTTTGCTATATGCCATCGGGAATATGATCACAATTTTATGATAAAATATTCAGTTGTATGACATAATCTCAAATAATCAAAAATTAAACTTTTCTGGAATGTTTTGTATAAACGAGTATCAAAGAGATAATTCATAAGGCGCGTTTGCCTTTCTCGTATTGTTAAGGCTCATAGCTCAGTGATCTGTGAAATGATTTATATAATCTAACTACGTTTATAGCAACATTGTTGAAGTATTTCAATAGTACACTATTGAAAAACCTGTCTCATTTGACCCATGTCAACATCAGCTAATCAGAACGCGTTCTGAAAAAGAGAACAAAATATCTGCTGCTGTACAACAAATCGTTCGAGAAAATGTTCCGAACTGTGTTTAATATCGTAGTGAGTTACACAATTTGGTCCTTCTGAAAGGCAGGAATGAATCCCGTACAGTATCCGGATAGTTTCTTTCAATGAAATGCAAATCCGAAATGAAATAATCGAAATTAAAATTCTATATGCTGCTATTTTTATAGCCGTTTGGACCGCCCATTAGTGAAAAAGTTACAAACGAAATCAGGTAAAAACAAACCTCTCAACAAAAATTGGATCAGTTTGGATTCTATCGCCACTACGAGCAGATGTATTTTGTGTCGTTTGCAAAGCTAGTTTCGCCTCCGACAAGAGCGATTACGTCTCAGCTGCCAGTCATTTGCATTGGTGATAAAGCAACGGTGGAGAGCATTACACAAAATCAGCCGTTCTAATGGCTCTAAAAGTTTTCTGAAGAACTATTAGGATTTCTTGCTCGCAAATTGAAGGGAAATATCCTGCAAATTTAGAACTGTTTGATTTGATTTTTGCACTTTTCGCTGTGTGAAATTCACAGTAATCTAGATCAAGTGAAGCCTTCTTTGTTTTTGCGAAAAATGTGGAAAAGGGGAATGCTTCCATATTTCATACAATTCATCAACTAATTGATATTCGGAAGTGTTAAGGAACATGTCAGTTGTTTTCGTATTCACAACATCCAGTTATGTCTCTGACATTTCCCACCCGCCTTTTTTTCGTTTTTTGTGACTTTGAAGAGGTTTTACAGCTTAAATTGGCGGATTTCTTCATGAAAAACCGCAGTTGAGAACTATAAAAAACATCTACTGCAACTATATCACTTGAAAATTTTGCGCTAAGACACCACAAATCAAGAATTCAAAAGTGCGTCCTCGAAGATACTGAACTAAGATCACCGACTTATTTTTCAATATTTTTCCTCGAAAAATTACAAAATTTGTTGGAATGATGTTGTGTATAACTTTCGAATTTATTGTTTTTTTTTAACGATAGCTCGAAAACAATACTTCTCTGTGTTTTTCCCTTCAAATGTGTCGAAAAACGCAACAGCAAATACACAATGCTGGGAACTGGTTTTCGACGGGGGAGATTACCTAAAAGCTCAATTTTGAGGTTCTGTACTAGAAAAGACTTTCGGCTCTAGATAACAGGAAGATAAGTCAAACAGACTTAGAACTGAAAAACTGATGAAGGTTGAAAATAGCACACTGAAATACTGGTATCTGTAGCTGTTACTATCTCGTGACATTAGTGGCGAAATAGTAAAGATCTTCTAAATATAGTGGAACTGAATGGACTTCACCTTTTTTTAATTTGAAGCAATGATAAAACAGCAGTAAAAAATATATAAATTGGCTTCCAAATTTGGTCGAAAAATTTTGATCGCCGTCCACTACAAGCAAGCGATAATATTACACCTACAGATTCAGAACTAAAATTTATTAATTGATCTTATTCTTTATTAAATTGGACGATTTGTGATCGTCATATGAAAGCTTTTATATAAAAGTGTGACAGTCTTGTTCGTAGTCACGCAAATCCGATTATGTCACTGACATTTCCTATCCACTTTTTTTTTCACTTGCTCCCGGATCAAATAAACTTGTCCCAATGAACGATAATTGATTCCACATCAGATTAGCTACATATGTATGAGGCGAGCATCATTGATGTGAATGTTTCAATTCAAATATTTAGTAAAAATTAATATATGTGGAAAAGGATTAAATATGTTCAGATCCTGCTGGATTCAAAATTCCGATAACTTCAAAATCAATTAAATTATTGATTTTTGAAACTCGACATTAAAATTTTAAAAAAATGAATGACTGTTGACTGTTTGACTTATGGAACGATATTATTATTTGAGTTCTTCCGTTCATTTTACTAAACCCGGGTTTACAAACTGGAAAATTCTATGTTTTCAATATTTAAAGCTCTAAGATGCCGAAGACAATTGGAAAATGTTTAATGCGTTTGAATATTTCAAAGTGTTAGACATCGAATTCATCCTTCACATATTCTCGTTTCACGTTTTTTCACGCAATATACAACCAAAGCAATTATTTTCCTGTGAAGGCTCTCACATCACTCCCTACACGTGTGTAAGTTGTGAGGGGACACAGAGTGAATAATGAACCGTATCGAGTCCGTACCCAAGTTTTGCCGAGTAATGGCTTTGCTCAACTTCATGCACCGATAAATTGTGGGGCCATTATGTGCTTGAACGGAACACCCAAAATGTGTAATTCCAATAATTCACCACCATTCCGTTTTCCTCTCTTTTCCGTTCAGCTACGTCGGCGATTCTCACCAACAATATCTCTGTTACTGTTTCAATATTTCAATCTTTACCGTGATTTTCGAGAAAACCATAAACATTATGATTTACCATCAGATCCATCATAGCAGGATGTAAGCTTGGTAGGTTATCAAGCTCAGATTTAAACTCTTCCGTGGGGACGCATGGTGATTTACTTTAGCGGATTCACCCGGACAATCATTCCCCTTTTTTGTTTAATAAGGGGACTAAATAAAGGGCAAACAATCAACTGTTAATTTAATCTACTAACCGAATTAGCTTCAATTATGCGAGTTCACAGTCCAGCCATAGATGATTTCGCTGAACTGACTTTCAACTCTGTTTAATGATTTTGCTCGCAATCTGCCTCCGACAGTCTCGATTGGGGTTTTTGGCACCATTGACGATTTAAAGATAACCACTTTCTTCAAACTAATTTAACTATCCACGGCAGGTTTTTACTTCTGAACAATAAATTGCGCTTCTGCTTTAATTGCAATCTCACAAGGGCTTTGTTTTTCAAACAGATCACATCATCAGAACTTTTCCGATTTATAATGCGGCACTGGAACAACAGGAAAACAATTATTCTAATCCAATCTTCACTATCAAACAGCAGTCAATCCAGCCAGTGAAACTAGCCACTTGCCACCATCGGTCAACACGAACCCGAAATTCTACATTCACCCGCTCGATTCCAGTGCTCACGACTGACTGACTGACTCTGCCTGATGACTAGCGGAACGAACGATAACAAATCCGCAAGGCAGACAAAACGCTTCCGTGGAAAGGAAGCAGTTTTCGTATTTACGCGGGAACCGAACGAGCGATGACAACACGAACACGCATCCCACTACTAGCAGTGAGTATATCGACCGATTACTAGATGCGGCGAAATTCGCAACCAAGCAGTCCAACCGACCGCAACCTACGGCGACCAGCTGATGCTTGATGCGGTGGAGGAACGAAGCAGGAGCGAAAACTCGGAATACGGGCTTTTCGCATCACACGCCAGTAGTCAAAACATTCCCACGACTGTTAGAATTTCTCTCTGTCTCCAGTGCCGATTCTCAGAACATCGGGAAAATTCTCTGATTCGATTTCCGAACGAACGAATGTTTGAGAGAGAAAAGTCGGAGCGCAAATAAACAGAGAGAGAGAGAGGTAAAAACAGCAGACGGGTGAAATGGAACTTCAACATGAGAGTTTAGGAACTGAGACATTCCGAAATAAAACGTGCTTACTGAGGGAAAGACCACGTGATTAAAATTTCTAAACAAACAATGCGGCATAACCTTTGGAAGAATACTACCGGCAACACGATTCCATTCTGAATAACGAATAACGAATAACGAATAACGAATAACGAATAACGAATAACGAATAACGAATAACGAATAACGAATAACGAATAACGAATAACGAATAACGAATAACGAATAACGAATAACGAATAACGAATAACGAATAACGAATAACGAATAACGAATAACGAATAACGAATAACGAATAACGAATAACGAATAACGAATAACGAATAACGAATAACGAATAACGAATAACGAATAACGAATAACGAATAACGAATAACGAATAACGAATAACGAATAACGAATAACGAATAACGAATAACGAATAACGAATAATGAATAACGAATAACGAATAACGAATAATGAATAACGAATAACGAATAACGAATAACGAATAACGAATAACGAATAACGAATAACGAATAACGAATAACGAATAACGAATAACGAATAACGAATAACGAATAACGAATAACGAATAACGAATAACGAATAACGAATAACGAATAACGAATAACGAATAACGAATAACGAATAACGAATAACGAATAACGAATAACGAATAACGAATAACGAATAACGAATAACGAATAACGAATAACGAATAACGAATAACGAATAACGAATAACGAATAACGAATAACGAATAACGAATAACGAATAACGAATAACGAATAACGAATAACGAATAACGAATAACGAATAACGAATAACGAATAACGAATAACGAATAACGAATAACGAATAACGAATAACGAATAACGAATAACGAATAACGAATAACGAATAACGAATAACGAATAACGAATAACGAATAACGAATAACGAATAACGAATAACGAATAACGAATAACGAATAACGAATAACGAATAACGAATAACGAATAACGAATAACGAATAACGAATAACGAATAACGAATAACGAATAACGAATAACGAATAACGAATAACGAATAACGAATAACGAATAACGAATAACGAATAACGAATAACGAATAACGAATAACGAATAACGAACAACGAATAACGAATAACGAATAACGAACAACGAATAACGAATAACGAATAACGAATAACGAATAACGAATAACGAATAACGAATAACGAATAACGAATAACGAATAACGAATAACGAATAACGAATAACGAATAACGAATAACGAATAACGAATAACGAATAACGAATAACGAATAACGAATAACGAATAACGAATAACGAATAATGAATAACGAATATCAAATCATCAATAAATAAATTTCGACTGAATAAACTCGAAACTGAACAGCAACAGAGGAATATATACTGCGATATTTTCGATGCATGTAGAGTGGTCAATAGTGATTATAACGACGAAAGACTTTTTTAATTTCAGCTGGTTGATTACGCTGCACTATTTAGATCATGCCCAATAAAACGGTGTTCAGCATTAATTTGATTTACAGAAGTAACAGGAGTGCAGCATTGTGCATGTCTCAAACACACAGCAAGCGCAGCGTTTTTATTGATCCTATTGATCCACGTATCAACCACCCTACGCACACTAAACATTCTCATAAAGGTTCAGTTTTTGTTCATGGACGAATTTATTCAGCATGTATTCTGCAAAGGTTTGAGATAGAACGGCTATGAAAATTCATTTCCCAAAAATCTTCTGTTCGAGAATCATATTGAATATATTCCAAGTGCGAACTTTTTTCTTAAATACCATCTAGCAGAATGATTGCTAGTGAACTTTTCACAACAGATTTTTTGCCATGTGAAATCAGTTTCAACGAAAATATCGTTTGCAAAAAATCAGTACTGAGCTTTTCTGCAGTGAGTTTTCTGATCGATGATTTTTTTTGTCTGTCTATAAAGCTGTCCGAAAAATTTCTTTGTTGTCAATAAATACATAAGATTTTGTGGTAAATAAACTGTGTCACAATAATTTTGTGTTCATCCATTAATCAGTTTCATTTACTCATACGCTGTTATTTTATTACTGGTTCTCGTTGTTATACTTTTTGTTGGGAAAGCGACGGTTGAAGAGTTGGTCCACTGAATGTCTACTTTTCCATTTTGTTGTATGATGGAAAAATAGACGAACTATTGATGGAAAAAAGGCCAACTATTCTGGCTCACTAAACCATTCTACTAAAACGTTCAACAAACGCATTCCACGCCAAGGCTACAGAGCATCGCTAGGACATGTGCCGAAGACATAAAATATCAGCAGCATTTGTGTTTTATGTTTTTCTATCGTTTAGATACTCAACTGAAATAAGCGTACACAATTGCTGGTATCAAATAAATCACTGTGAGATAAAGAATCACGGATGACATCAAATTAGCCACGTTTTCAAATTGGGTTCCTGACAAAATCTGACATCAAAAACTGATTTCTACAACAATCAACATCAATTTTCTACGCTCCGTGAGACAAACATCAATAAAAAATGTCACGATAAACGAAAAACAAAACAAACAATGACACGGCTTTTCATTTTCCGTGTCTTGTGATGGCTGCACGTGGTACGAACCATCACAGGCTATTCGCGAATGATGGAATGCATAGTGGGTTCGAATCAGATCAACTTCACCCAAATTTATCTATATAATGCAGAAAACAGTGGAGCAATTACAGATATAACCAGCAGAAAAAGTGACAACATTGGAATCGATTTCTTCCGATTTGGATGACACTTTATGCACATCTCCAGTAGGGGATATTGGGGCGAAAATGGCCACGGAGCGAAAAATGCCACTCACAATCATTCGAGCAGTAAATGTCACATCCCATCGTCTAAGCTCTCCCTACGTAAGTCCGAGCATGGACTATAATTGGCTTATGTTCATTTGACATGCCGTCCACTCAGCTGAACCTCAGGAGTCGGTGAGTGCGAAAGTGTCGAAAGTAAAATTTTCTAGATTCAGAACTTTTGGGTTATAGAATACATTCCCAGGAACAAATCATGTTCGGTGAGTGGTTTTAGCTAACAAAGATGCGTTAAATTGAATGGTACTAGTGGTTTTTAAGATAAGATAAATTTTCTTTGCAAAATCGAAACGAAGCGGTGGGGCGAAAATGGCCACTAGACATGATCTGAGCTATGGATTCAGTGTTGCTTTTTACAAAAACTTGCTGATTTTATGAAATTGAAAACTATTTTCGAGTAGGAATCAATAAAATAGTCCAAAAATCCTCATAATCCGGACATAATCGATATTATCGACAACGTGTGTACGTTTCTAATACCGTTTTCGTTTTTTAACCTACACGCGGGTAACTCTGACTCCGAGTGAAACGAACACGTGGTTCGCGTCCTAAACAACAACTCATAAAAAAAGAAAAAATAAACAAAACGCAAACGGTGCGACCCAAGAAAAATTTGAAAGCCAAACTACGCGATTGGAGTCCGTTCTAGAGTTGCTAAAACAAACATCTCAAAAGTTGTTTGGGCATCTCTGGGTCAACTCTCGGGCTGCTCTGATCAATAAACGAAAACGATATGAATGTTTCCAAAGCCCATTCGGCATCGGCAGCAAGAAAGAATGAGCGAAGATTCCAAACCATCGAATGATTTGGACATTTGCTGCGTTTACAGTGACAAATTACACAATAATCAGCGTTACAAAGTTTGCATTGAATGCTTCCACAGGTCTCACCAAGGTTGTGCGCTCAAACGGCACCATTTTCACATGCGTGATTTGCCTCCCTGAAGTGAATTAGATTATGAGTGAAACGTTTTTTATTCATTTAAATTTCGGTCTTAACTCAAAAACATTTCATTTCACTTTTTTTTTCATCATTATTTTTATTTCTTTGACAAAAACTTTCAGATGAAATATTTTTCATGCACACGGAAAGACCGAAATCACCATTTTGGCGAAAAAATTAGTTGATTTTTTGATTTTAGTTAGTTATTTTTTGAGACAACTAAAAAATCTTACTTTTGCTAATTTAGATTTTTTAATTCTCATTCTCTTAATAATAAAAAAAAATTTGTTAAAATGGCTATTTTTTTAGTTGAATTAACCAATTAAACGTGCTGTCATTTTTTAGCTAAGTCACACTTCATTTCCATTCAACTAAATTTTTAGTTAAATTAGAGAAATAAAACGTTGTTTTCAACCAACATAAATGGTTGAATTGGCTTCTGCAATCTGCAGCTATTTGGCGCACTGTCACCGAAAAAACGTTAACACCGTAATGACTACTAGCCACTAGATGGCACATTACTACCGAAAAAAATTATGTCACGGTTGTCTTTTCTATATTGGCAGGTATAAATATGATGTATTGGAGAAAAAGACATAAACGAAACATAAACTTCTTTTTGAAAATTTTTCTTTTAAATCACTGTTTTCTTCATTCGACTTCGCGAAATCGACTCTGAAAACTTTGAGCACTCGGAAAACAAAAACCGAATACAAGTAGTACAAAAGATACAAAAAACATCATTTCACATATACAATTAGAGTGCAACATTCGAAACTCGCTTCACTGTTCCACGTAAAAACATTATTACGCACAATCGCTTCAAATGCGCACAAATTCGAAATAAATACACTTTCCACTAACAGTTTAAGTCATTTTTACATATTGGTTTAGAAATTTATGTATGGAATATCGTAACACATGCGAAAAACATCAAAACAATTTGCAAGGCTGTCCTTTTTAGCTTTTTAATGGATTGTTTTGCTTTGACACTTCTCATGAGTTTTTAGGTAACAAACTTGTTAATAAAACCAATTTCATTTTTGTTTTCTTTGTACTGTCCTTCAGTAATGATGGTGATAGATAAATAGAAACATTTTTTGTCGTGAATACGACTTACTTTACTATGGGATGCCTTTTCAAAATTCACCCTCTGAGAGAGTGATAAGTTTTTGATCGTGAATATCTCTTGTTGTATCTAACGAATCAAGATAATTTTTGCTACATGCCATCGGGAATATGATCACAATTTTATGATAAAATTTTCAGTTGTGTAACATAATCTCAAATAATTCAAAATTAAACTTTTCTGAAATGTTTGGTATAAACTAGTATCAAAGAGGATAATTCAAAAGGCGCGTTTGCTTTTCTCGTAATTTTAAAGCTCATAGCTCAGTGATCTGTGAAGGGATTTATATAATCTAACTACCAATAGAATTTTTCATCTTAAACGTGTATAGCAAAAGCATTGAAGTATTTCAATAGTACACTATTGAAAAACCTGCCTCATTTGACCCATGTCAACACCAGCCAATCAGAACGCGTTCTGAGGAAGAGAACAAAATATATGCTACTGTACAACAAATGTTGAATGAAAAATGTTCCAGAGTTTATTGTCGGAGAGAATTACGCAATTTGACCCTTCTGAATGCTAGAAACGAATTCCTACAGCATATTGATAGTTTCTTTATAAATTATGCAAATCCGAAATGAAATAATCGACATTAAATTTCTGTATGTGGCTCTTTTTATAGCCGTTTGGACCGCCCATTAGTGAAAAAGCTACAAACGAAATCAGGTAGAAACAAGCCTCTCAACAAAAAGTGGAGCCTTCTTTGTTTTTGCGAAAAATGTGCAAAAAGGGAATGCTTGTATAATTCATACAATTGATCAACTAATTGATATTCGGAAGTGTTAAGAAACATGTCAGTTGTTTTCGTATTCACGACATCCAGTTATGTCTCCGACATTACCCACCCGCCTTTTTTTTATTTTAATAACAAAATTAGTTGTCAATGAGAATTTTGTGTTGGAATCAAATATTGCTGGTTTGTGTCCAGGATATTCTCCAACTAAACACATTCTTTAAAAATAAAAGTTTTTTTAGCAAAGTAATTTCTCATTTTTAATTAATTTCATGGTTATTTTGGAAAATTTGTTGTTAATATCAACTAATTCAAAAACAGTAATACGAATTAGGCGCAGAGCTAATTTCGGTCGTTCCGTGTACGAAAACGTTGTGTGATATCAATAATTTATGCATGTGTGAAGCTCAAGGCATTACCAGTGTATGCGGGTAGACTTACAGTAGATCCGAATTTGATTATCAGATAGCTTTCATATAACTGCTGTTAAGAAAGCCACAATTATTTCCTGGATCAAAATGTGACTGGCCATTGTTGCCCCACCCACCCATCCGAACCAGATTACGTCCGTATGAGTGAGGATATGCACCTCAAACCAAATTGCAGCTTTCGAACAGTTAATAACATTCCTAGTGGAAGTATTATTTTCCGCTCTCATCAGTTTACTTTCACATCTCATCCAAGTCAGTCGATGAAACAAAACCGCTTACATTCGGGACGGAAGAAACCAAGTACAGTATTGTGTAGTGAACAATAGAACGATCTCGAAATGAGTGAACCAAACGAACAAAAGCTACCGCCGCCATTACGAAAGAATACAATTATTGTTGACTTTCGGTAGTGCAAAATTCGACCTTCGATACGAGAACTTAAAGGTTTGCTTAAGGAGCAAATGCATCTTGACATTAACCGTGTGCATTTACTTCAATGCAATAAGTCAAATAATGTTGTTTACATCCATTTTTATAAAAAGTTGGATGCAATTCAAATCTCTAAAGACAATAGAAGTGTGCAATAGTGCATGAAAACATTAAGTACAACATACCAGTATATATGGAAGAGAGTGCTATAGAAGTGCGTGTGCATGATCTACCCTCAAGCATCTGTGATCATTATATCCGCAAAACTATGTCCCACTACGGAGACATTCTTTCCATCGAAAAATAAAAGTGTAAGAACTTTTTCCCCGGTATTCTAAATTGCGTACGTTTTTTACGCATGCGCTTGAAGAAGGCTATACCTTCTTATATGATTTTCGGTCAAGATGCAAGGGTTCCGTGCAAATCACTTGTTACCTATGACAATCAGAGCTGTTCACTATGGTAAGCCATGTGAAAAACTGGCCAAGAAGACATCTTCACCAAAGGACAATAGCGTTCCCTCCATACCAAGAACAAAAAAAAAAACAGTACATCGATGACAGCCATCAACAACAATGAAGCATTCTCCTCAACGTAACCATAAGTATATCCTATAGAACAAGGTAAACCAGCTGCCGCTAACAACTTACCCAACGCCTTGGCAAAAAGTAACGATATTTCTCTAACAAAAGTGATGCCGTACCAATGGACGAGAGCGTTAATAGTGAACCACTGTTTCCCCTTTCATTCGCTGGATGGCAATGAAAGCGCCTCTCCTCCAAGGAAAAAAATAACAACAAGGTTCAGAAAAAAATAAACAGGAGCCGAATAAAATAAACTTTATGAAAAAAAAAATATTTTTTGCTCTATTTTTGCACAAGACCAACAGTGGCCATTTTCACCCCGGTCTTCCCTACACAAACCATTATTTTGAATGGATAGACTCTAGACTATAAACACTTCTTCAAATCGTTGTAACTCTGCATCCGATTTTTGTTCGTGAATAGTGTCCAAGAAAAAGTTGCTGAAAATCGACTGGACAATTCTTTCACTAAAAAAAGTTCAATGCTTTCTCAAGGATTGGAAAATTCATCGAAAAAATTATTCTATTAAAAAATCGCATTTTTTTAGTGACATTTATTTATTAAACTTGTTTTTATAACGAACATTTGATATAAACTTGAATAGTGCCTTATTAGTTATGGAATATTCTCTGCTAAAACAATTTAATAAAAATTGGCAAAAGTACAAGCTTTGGATGAAAAAAATCTTATTAGAACACTAAAGTATGATTTCATCGATTAAAAGCAATAAACTTGTTTATAGTTAGTTTTCCCCTAGACGTACGATCTCGAGATAATTAGATACGTAAATTAAAGATTTAAGGTTTCTTTGACTGTGCCAGAAAGTATGAAAGTATGGACGCAACCAAAAACCGCTGTCATTTCGCAATGGTTCAGAATCTGTCAATTTTTATGGCTGCGTCCTGTTATGTACACTCTTCTCTAACCACTTGTGCAGTTGTTTATTCGTTTTCATTAGTTTGTTTCGAAATGCGTGGTCTTTCAGCAGAACAACGTAGAAAAATTGTGTACAAATGCTGCACATACTGCGGACTGTCATTGAAAAAAATAGCAAAAATGGAAGGAGTAAGTGAAAAAGCCGTGCGAAATGCAATCAGAAAGTTCGGTGAGGATAACACCTTTGAGGATAAACCGAAAACGGGTCGAAAAAAAAGGTCCTGCTAACCCTCAGTTGGGTAAACGTATACTGAAGGCGTTCGAACAAAAGAAGGAGGTTTCAGTTCTGGATGTGGCCAAAAAAGTGGGCACTTCGAAGTCAAATGTAAAAACGTAGTCCGAAACAAGAAGCATCGATCAGACCGAGGGTTCGAAAGCTGTACAATACGATTCTTGCTGGAAATTTGAACTGCATAATCATGGACGACGAAACCTACGTGAAACTCGATTACAAATCCTTGCCGGGACCACAATATTATACGGCGCGAGAAGGGCAAGTGTTAAACCAGTCCGAGACATCGATTGAAGTCGAAAAATTTGGTAAGAAAGCTACGGTCTGGCAAGCATTTTGTAGCTGCGGTAAGATTTCGAAACCCTTCCACACCACTGCTTCAATAAACAGCGAAATATACATCAAGGAATGTTTACAAAAGCGTCTTCTGACGAGATCTTGCTTCTTGCCACTACTCGAAATCAACGGTAGAATGGTATACTACCAAAAATGTCACTTTCGTCCCAAAAGACATGAATCCACCAAATTGCCCACAACTTCGACCAGTTGGGGAATTATGGGTATTAACGAAGGCACATCTTAGAAAACATGTCTCGACAGCCAAAATCATTCAACAGGTCGAAAAAGATTAGAAAAAAGTGTCAAAACTTGTCGCCAAGAAGTCTGTACGGAATTTAATGAGGAACGTTCGCAAGCTAGTCTCAATGGCAAATGTTGAGTATAATATTCTGTTTTTGTAGTTTAATCTTATCAGTATATCGAATAAAATTTGAATATCTAACACTTGTGAATTATTTACAGCGAAATCAAAGTGCGTCCATACTTTCTGGGACAGTCTTTATATCATTGGAACCGTAAGTGACAGCCATTTGAACTTCTATTCTGTTTAATAAACCAATAGTCATTTCCAACCGTGCCTACCTTTGTTGAAAACGGTTCAGCAAGCAACGTGAAAATTGAGCGGTAATAAAACAGCGCGTTTTGTCGGTTACGTCACTTATCCTATTGTATTTCCGAAACCGAAACAGGTAGCCATTTGATCTTTGAATTAGACCTAATAGTAGCTTTCAAACGAGTCTTAGGTTTGTTGAATTCAGTTCAGCTATCTTCGAGTAACTCTTTTTTGGACACCAATTGTGTGTAGTTAACAGGTTTTGAGTTACAATAACTGAAAAAAACATGTACTTGCAATAACACTTTAGCTGTTGTTATGATTTGTCATACTGAACATGTGTGCCGAGTTTCATTCAATACAATGCAAGTCGATCCTGATTTCGCCGCTTAAAAAAAGCAAAGTCAGAGTAGGAATGTAGCTATGCGAAACTTTCCCATGCCATGTTTTGGATTGGATTCTTTTCCCATGCTTTGGATTGTGAATTCAAGTGAATCGCGACATTCCTTTTGTGTACATCTATCGAGACATGAATTTACCGGATTATTTCGCAGTGTGTAAATACTGAAAATGAAGGAAATTTGTACAAAACGAACTGGGCAAGGAACTTTGCCATCAATTAATTTTACGAACATTTTAGCTTATGAAACACTTGAGAAAGTCGCATTTTGGATCATTTTTGCCCGTTGTGGAAATCCGTCTACTTCACTAGCTGATGTGACGAGTGCAGCCGGTATCGAGTACATTGGATTACGGAACAGTGCATTTTTTATCAACTCTTCGAGTTTCAGCATTCGATAAAGTTCAGACGGATCAAGCAATTTTCTAATTCCATCACGTTTGCGTTTGCAAAATCCCGAACGCGTTCACAGTCGCTTGTCATTTTTTATCGCTTGGCTTTTTCGGTCAACGAATCCTGGCTGCCTAGATTCAGCTTCAGAAAAAAATGTCTTTGTTCTATTCAATGCAACCATGAAGTTCAACAGTTCGCTATAAGGAATCGCTAGGTAGGTACGCGTTGGTGGGGTTGTTGGGATATTTTCCAGTGAGGATTTTCACACACTTCTCATCAATCAGGAAAAATGTGTCGGACGCTTTCGTTCACCCAGTCTTCAGCAGATAGCGCTGTTGGTGTTTCCGATACCTTTTGAATAGCCAAACGCGTCGGTCGGGCCACAACGATGATGATGCTTACTTCAGAGAAAATGTGATAGGAGTGACAACCTCGTCATTCGTTGCTTAGGCTTCATATTGAAATTGACACGTCGTTTGTTAGTTTCGAACATCAACATTTCCTCTAAACCGACAGTTGCCGTCACTCTCTTTACATTCAATTTTGTTTACTTTATGTTACAGGAAAACAGAATGTGAGATGAAAGAGTTTAGCAAGTTGAGACTTTTACTTTTTCAATAAAATAAAACAAAACACTTGAACTATTTTATTATTTACAGCTGGTGTTAAAATGACAAGCAGATTGGACTTTACCACTAGCATTCGACTATTCACTTGATTTTAGAATCTTCCGGATCCGGACAAAATTCAATAACAGCCTATGGGACCATAAAATATCTTACCAAAGTTTGAGAAAATCGTTTCGCCCATCTCCGAGAAAAGTAAGTGCATATTTTTGGTACATACATACACATAGACATTTTCTGATCTCGACGAACTCGAGTCGAATGGTATATTACACTCGGGTCTCCGGGCCTAGGTTCAAAAGTTTATTTTTACAGTGATCGTACAGCCATTCTTTATGAGATAGGCGAAAAGCTCTCGTAGTGAGAAATTATTCTTCCAGCGCAAATCACAAGAAAATTCACTCACAATGTTATGAGTGATTTGAAAATGACATAACTTGAAATGCAATGAAATATAAATTAATAGAAAAAACAGTATCCACTGGGACCTGAACCGAGAAGTATTAGATCTCAATCTCGTTACAATTCATTTTTAAATATTTTTACTTTAAGTAATCCTGATTCCTGGTTTCTTCTTTTAAAATACCAACTAACCATTTCGTTTTCAATGCGTTCCGTGTTCGACCCGACAATGCAAAACCATTCAAGTTGAACTGATGTTGAAACTTAGTGATTCAACTTTAACGATTCTAAGCAGATGCATAATCAAACGGCTTTATACTACCTATGTCAAAGTAGTATGCTCTAGAAATTCACTTCTCAAAACAGCCCCTCTGAATGTTTTTTACTTCACTTCATAAAGTTCACCCCGGAGCTTTATCCGTTGCACTGTTTTAAGCAGTCCGAATGGATCCTCTGGTTCTTGCATAGTGTAGTGATTCATTTAAAATCGATTAGGTTAGTTACACTTGAACGAGCTTCAATGGCAACAGCGGTGCAGTTTTTCCTTTACCATCATTTGCCTGGCTGCATCGTTAAGGCTAGATCTCCAGGAGGAATGTGAAAGTACTATGAGATCCTGCTTGGCATAATACAACCTTTATCCATGATCCATGATGGAATAAAAAACTCATAACATTTTCAAAATAAGCATTCCTTTGATTCAAGAGAATTTTTGCTCAATAGGGAGCGAGGTTTATGAACAAAGAATTCTTATACTTTTATAGAAGCTTCGAAACCAACTATCATCATGACTGTTCTGAGAACGAACCATGCTCTTATCGCATTCATTTTATTAGTGGAAGTGTACTGCAGAAGATTTATCAAAGTGAATTTACTATGCCGTATCGAATCATCTGGGGATGGAGTACTCTAGCCGGAACCAGAAATATATACAGGGTGTATATTCGATTCGGAACTGTTAGAGCAAATAAAGTCAATGCACAATTTTTAAGGCACTGATTAACGAAGTCGTGTTTTAAATGTTAGGGTTAGATTTTTAAGCTAACCAATAAATTTTATATAAAATATTGCAAAAAAGTATCTTTCTTCACAATAACCAAAATTTTATTTATTTTTCTATAGCTGCCAGAATTAAGTTTCTGGACTATTTGAAACATTTTAGTCAACAATTATATCAAGTATCTCCAAAACCATTACGTTACTACCGTTGTTTGAGGTTGTTTTCAAATGTAAGATTTCGATTTTCAGTTTGCTACTTGAAAACTTTCCTACTTGAAAGTATTTGAAAAGGAATCGTGGGCAAATGATGCTTAAAGTCGTCTACAATTCCAGGATTTTAAGAAATGTCAATATTCTTTGAAATGTAAATAGTTTGCTTTCATACCTTGCCCGAGACAATCGACAAAATAAACCACTTACGGCCAGGGTGACAGAAAAAAAACAGTTTGTGTACTATAAGACGTTTTTGGAATGATAGCCCATAACGAACAATAGAACCCGAACGCAACGCGCGAAGATACCAGATTTTTTGACGAATACAACTCGCTCTAAAATAGATGCATTCGCTTCAGCTGAATAAATCTAGCAGCGAGATCTAAATTCAGTTCTATGAGAAGTGAAAGTAATTGAATTTATTCTTTTGGGAATTGTAAGTTTTTCGGGATACACTTAATGAACCCTATACTTCATTATGGCATTTTCACAAACTGCTTTACTACGGAAACTTTTTGAAAACTCTCAAAAGCTTTAACTCATAAACGGTTTGTTAGATTGATTTAGTGTTTTGACAATGTTCAAGGTAACTATTAAGACTATATGGAGAGAGTACACACTGCACTTTTATTTTAATTTGTAAACAAAACTTAAAAATTAAAAGGTTAAAATAAATTTTTCATTTTGTTTTTATTTTTTGATATGTAGTACCTGACACCCGATGAAGTTGTTTGCACTCTAGCTCAAAATGGAGATAATGAACCAACAAAATTACGGTCTGTTAAATATAACTAATTTTTTGAAAATTGTTCAAACATTTTCCGACATGATTTCTTAAAAGATCGCACAATTTTCATTCGAAATTGTGTAAAAACAACTTTTTGCTAAAATGCTACCGTTCTCAAGAAACTGCGAATTCAGATTAACAGTCAGGAAACAATTATAGTGTTGTTTCTTGTAGAAAGTATTAATTTTGTACTTCATATTTCACTATTTTCTAATTTTCTGGTGTCTTTGCAGCATCAGTATTGTATTTTTTCCAAAATTTAAAGCTTTATTGCGAAAAAGTGCTTACAGATGTATTATTCAAAGTATTGTCCGTCGCTAGCGACAACTTTCTCTCATCTTTCCGGAAATTTTCGGAACCCGGCTCGAAAAAAGGAGTCCTTTTTTGACGCTATCCATGAAGCAATCCATTTTTCCAACTCTTCGAAGGATTGAAAATGTTGATCTGCCAGGCCGTGTGCCATCGAACGGAATAGGTGGAAGTCAGAAGGGGCGACATCTGGGGAATACGGCGGGTGGGACAAGACTTCCCATTTCAGCGTTTCCAGGTACTTTTTGACCACTTTTGCGACGTGAGGCCGAGCATTGTCGTGTTGGAGGATGACTTTGTCATGTCGCTCTTGATACTGTGGCCGCTTTTCTTTTAGCGCGCGACTAAGGCGCATCAGTTGCGTTCGGTAGCGATCTCCTGTGACGGTTTCACCCGGTTTTAAGAGCTCGTAGTAAATTGTTATTCATCTTTGAAGGTTTTTTCTCTTCCACCATCATATTTGTCTTCGACATCGAAATCACCATTTTTAAAACGTTAAAACCACTCCCGACACATTCTTTTACTCAGAGCAGCATCACCGTAAGTTTCTGAGAGCATTCGATGCGCTTCAGCTGCATTTTTTTTTTCGAATTGTAACAGAAAAGTAAAACTTCCCGCAAATCCCGCGAGAATTGGGCACATAAACAGACATTTTCGAGCGTGAATAATACGAAAACAGGAACAACTGTCACTGAAACGGCGATGACAATTCGTTAGGCACTGTACACACTCACTTTAAAGGCATTATCATCTATGTATTTTAACCAGCCTCAGCCGGTACAGCCACCTATCGGAAAACGGCGGAAGCAAAGTTGCTACACCTGATATATCCACATGAGTACTTGGAACAACCATTAGGTACGTTTCTGCCAGACCGCAAACAATAACGTTATTCTTCTATTGCTCAAAAAAAAAACTTTTTTGAGTATTACTTCTCTACATCTAAATTGAAATCATTAGCAATCCGCAAATTGATTGCTATTAATTTATGATGTTATTATTTTATACACTTTTAATAGTTTTGTCCACAGTTTTTGCTTTGCAGAACGTATTACAAGTTATGTTCTACACCTGAAAAGACCCTTTTCCAGTGTTGGTGATTGCCGAAAATTTGACAGAAGCTGCTATGTTGCTATCTATATTGTATACAACATTTTCAATCCGGTAGAAGATGCTACAAGAAATCATGTCTCTCAATGCATGAACCGTGAGAGAATTTTTCTATATTTCTTCGCTCTACTTCATACTCGGAGTATTTCACGCCCTTCAAAAAAATTTACAGTATGATAATGATTGGTGCTGTGTGGAATTTATCAAGAGAGAATCGCAAGTTGACAATTATCGCAGAAAATCGAATCGATGATTCAACTTGATAATTCTCATACTATGTTGCAAAATTTCAAAACCCTTGTGTGGAGCATTCACAGACATTTTCAAATACACAACTTATACAAAGGTTATATGCACATAGCTAGAATAAGCGGCAATAATAAAATGATTCTATCGCAATTATCCACTGCCCATACAGAATCGGATCGCGAAACGAGAATAAGCGACCGTTTGTTGCTTCAGAGAGAATCCCCACAGCAGTGTGCTAACCTTTGATTCTCAGAAATGCCATCGAGAGAAATTCGCTCTCACACTCGTGTCTATTCTATGTTAAATGAATCAGGCTGGGTTTTTGTTGCTGCGATGATATCCGTCTCTCTTTGATGGTACTGATTCAATCGTGTGAAGAGTTGCTACTGAGAGTTCTTTGATACGATAAAAGCCATCCTTGCCGTTTTCAAAAAAAAAATAGAAAAGATGAAGGAGCTTCGTACAAAACATTTTATTTCACACCTAACATCATATACCATTATTATATTACAGAATTGCTGCAAGCATAGACGTAAAAAAAGAACAGAAGTCACAAGGCTCGAGAAATATTAGAAAACGACCGATATTTTTTTGATTTCCATTAATCGTTGATTCAAATTCTTGTAAAAAATAGCATTTAGCAAAATTTTGTCAAACATTATTTCGATTGAAAATTGTGCGTTCTTCCATAAAATTGTGTCGGGAAATATTAAAAAATTATTTAAAAAATTTTCAAAAATTTTGTTCCATTTAAAAGATTATAACTGTTTGATCCGTTATTTCTCCATATTGAGCTATGCTGTAATAAACTACATCAGTTGTCATCTACTACATATCAAACATGTTTAAAAATTTCAAAAATACTTGAGAAAATTTATTTTTTCCCCACGGACGGCCGCTGTAGTCTATGAGATGAATATGGGCCACCCGCCTGGTATTCGTAGCCTGGGGGTGTTCCCCGCAAACCCACACGGACAGAAAAAAGCGGCTAATACCAAGATACTTACCAACGTGTTACATTCAGTACGCCGGCCGGTGCCGATTGCCAGCTGAAGGCGGGATCTGCCAAAGTCATTACATTATCTTAATATACTATCCTAGTTTTAAGTTATTTGTTAATTAAAATTAGAAAAAGCCCTTGGCATCTTAGAGCTTAAGCAGTGTGCCTTAATAAATTATATAATTGAAAAAAAAAAAATTTATTTTTAGTTTTTGTTTTTAGAGCAAAATGAAAACACAACAGTTTTTACAGGCAATACTTTCTCCATAGAGTTTAATAGTCACCTAAAACAATACCGCACCCACCAAATCTATCTTATAAACCGTTCATGAGATAAAGCATTTTGAATATTTTCGCGGAATAGTTGCTTGGGCTCTTATCAACGGAACTATAATCTCCAACCTTGTCTTCGGCATCTTCGAGCTAAAGCAGTGTGCCTTATTAAATACAGTTACTCACTAAATTGATCGTACACACATATGATGCTACATTTTATTGCAGTTTCTTACTGTTGCTAGCTAGTTTTTAATTTATTTTACCGTTACCGTATACCGTTGAAAAAAATCTCCAACCTATGAACAATAAAGTATGCGCGCTTCAACTAAGGAGTGTATCGAAAATAAGCTATTCACATACATTTGTGTTGTACGCATGTATTTGTGATGGTTTTTTATGCTCAGATCACAGTATGCTGTGCGTTTGGCTGTCAGCTTTCGTTTGTTTACTTGTTTGTGCGGTTGAAATTCAGCGTATTCAAAATGTCGAATGTTGAAAAGGAAGTGAAAATTAAGGTTCTGGACACATGGCTAAGTGAGGAGTCACAAGGCTCGAGAAATATTAGAAAACGACCGATATTTTTTTGATTTCCATTAATCGTTGATTCAAATTCTTGTAAAAAATAGCATTTAGCAAAATTTTGTCAAACATTATTTCGATTGAAAATTGTGCGTTCTTCCATAAAATTGTGTCGGGAAATATTAAAAAATTATTTAAAAAATTTTCAAAAATTTTGTTCCATTTAAAAGATTATAACTGTTTGATCCGTTATTTCTCCATATTGAGCTATGCTGTAATAAACTACATCAGTTGTCATCTACTACATATCAAACATGTTTAAAAATTTCAAAAATACTTGAGAAAATTTATTTTTTCCCCACGGACGGCCGCTGTAGTCTATGAGATGAATATGGGCCACCCGCCTGGTATTCGTAGCCTGGGGGTGTTCCCCGCAAACCCACACGGACAGAAAAAAGCGGCTAATACCAAGATACTTACCAACGTGTTACATTCAGTACGCCGGCCGGTGCCGATTGCCAGCTGAAGGCGGGATCTGCCAAAGTCATTACATTATCTTAATATACTATCCTAGTTTTAAGTTATTTGTTAAATAAAATTAGAAAAAGCCCTTGGCATCTTAGAGCTTAAGCAGTGTGCCTTAATAAATTATATAATTGAAAAAAAAAAATTATTTTTAGTTTTTGTCTTTAGAGCAAAATGAAAACACAACAGTTTTTACAGGCAATACTTTCTCCATAGAGTTTAATAGTCACCTAAAACAATACCGCACCCACCAAATCTATCTTATAAACCGTTCATGAGATAAAGCATTTTGAATATTTTCGCGGAATAGTTGCTTGGGCTCTTATCAACGGAACTATAATCTCCAACCTTGTCTTCGGCATCTTCGAGCTAAAGCAGTGTGCCTTATTAAATACAGTTACTCACTAAATTGATCGTACACACATATGATGCTACATTTTATTGCAGTTTCTTACTGTTGCTAGCTAGTTTTTAATTTATTTTACCGTTACCGTATACCGTTGAAAAATATCTCCAACCTATGAACAATAAAGTATGCGCGCTTCAACTAAGGAGTGTATCGAAAATAAGCTATTCACATACATTTGTGTTGTACGCATGTATTTGTGATGGTTTTTTATGCTCAGATCACAGTATGCTGTGCGTTTGGCTGTCAGCTTTCGTTTGTTTACTTGTTTGTGCGGTTGAAATTCAGCGTATTCAAAATGTCGAATGTTGAAAAGGAAGTGAAAATTAAGGTTCTGGACACATGGCTAAGTGAGGAGGGTATTACTATGCGAAAATTGGCAAAGCGGTTTGGAATTTATCATGCCAGTGTTAAAACCATCATTAATAAGTTTGGGGAACACTATTCTTTGGATGAGCTACCAGGAAGAGGCAGAAAATCAGGTTCTTCCGAAACTGGACAAGAAAGTGGTATCTCTAATCATGGAGAACAAATCAATGTCAAAACGTGATTTAGCCAGAAAAGTGTGTCCGAGTGTCGGAATGATCCAGCGTATCAAGAGGCGAAATCACCTGAAGACCTACAAGAAGCAGAAAATCTCGAAACAAAGTGTAGAACAGAAGAAGCGAGCAGCAACAAGGGCCCGGAAATTGTATTCGCGTCTTTTGCAGTGTCCGGATGCATGCGTTTTAATGGACGATGAGACATATGTAAAGGAGGACTCAAAAACCCTTCCAGGTCCACAATACTTTACTGTCGTCGTTGGGGAGGATGTGAGCGATGCGGACAGGTCGATTCAAGTGGAGATATCCGGTCGAAAGGTACTGGTACGGCAAGTAATATGTTCCTGTGGTTTGAAGTCAACCATTTTTTACACTACCGGAACTATAAATGCAGAAATCTATCGATCTGAGTGTCTCCAGAAGAGATTGCTGCCTTTATATAAGAAGCATAGTACTACCCCTTCACTGTTTTGGCCGGATTTAGTGTCGGTTCACTATGCCAAAACCACTGTCAATTGGCTTGCGGAAAAGGGTATAAATTTCGTTGGGAAAAATATCAATCCACCAAATTGCCGTCAGCTTCGACTCATCGAACGTTACTGGGTAATCGAGGCGAGGGTCTTCAAGAAGACTGGTAAGGCAGCTGGGAACATGCAGGAGCTCAAAAAAATTTGGGCTCATGCGTCCAAAAAATGCGATGCAGCACTTGTCCGGAACTTGATGAAGAGCGTTCGATCAAAAGTTCGAAAATTCGTGAAGGAATAACTTAAATTTCATCCGGTTTTCATTATGCTCATGTTTAACCTCGTACAATAGAGGATCAATTTTTAGTTTGAATAAAATATCGTTTTTTATCATAATGTGGAAGAAAACTGTGTGGATAGCTTATTTTCGATACACTCCTTAATGACGAACCCAGTATCGAATCAATGGACGGTAACATGAATAGTGAATCCTATCGGAAACATCTGGGTTCACATCAAGCAGAAGCCCCGTGGGAAGCGTGTTTATAGCTTGAAGCAGCTCTCCCCACAAATTCGACTCATTTGGATGGTGCTTCCCCTCGAATGTGCCAGGGTGGCGGTTCAATACAATGGTGGTTATTGCAATGGTTATGTACGCTATGAATCCGCTACAAAGTCTGTTGAAACCGAATGTTAAATTCCACAAAAGGATTGTTATACAAAGACTATCTCTTCCTCTCGAATACGACGATAATTTAGTCGAAAGCATGCCTCGGAGATGTAAACCAATAATTGATAATGCCGGTGATTGGACTCACTGAACGGAAAGCGCGTTTCTTTAGAATGTATTTGATGAATGTATAAGTCAAAAATTATTATTAAATAAACAATTTGAAATTATGCTGGACAGGCTCTCACTTAACAGACACTGTAGAAGAGACTGGGGCGAGTTGGAACAATTTTTGAATTGAATCATTTGAATAATTTCAACACTATTAGAGTAAGTATCGAAAATTTTAGTAAATATCGTACTTGTTGCATATTATTTTTTTTTTTGTCTCGTGTTGGCGGCAAATATTCACAATTTATTTATTTTCCACAGTGTATGTAATTTTTCGATATCTTAGAATTTTCGTTCTGTTACAAAATACCTAATTTCTTTATGTCATGCCATTTTTGAGAGATGTTGGCACCACTGGGCAGTGGAAATTGGCATGTAGGAAAGCGATATTGATTTAACGTCAGAATGACAACTCGTAGATGGAAAGTGTCAGAATCAATAGTATAGCTCAGCGTACAGCGAGATGCGAAAAGTTTCATAGACTCATTTTAATATAAAGTTTCAATCCAGTTAGTTGCAGACAGTAATAACAGTGCCCCTTGAAGTTATTTGGTAATTGTAATATTATAACTTTAATTAATTTAATTTAATTAATCATATTCATCATATGTACACATGACGGTTTCATTTGATCATTTGAGTGCGGAGAAGTGTTCAGAAATATTATAACAACGAATTCCTACATTTATTCTTTGAATTATCTCGAGTTTCAAGAAGTAAGTTATAAAGTATGAAATGAATTTTAAAACTACAATTTAAACCTAAAAACTATGGTTTGATAAATAATAGTACGGTCTACGAATTGAGGATCACGTGCTAGATAGAAGACGATTTTCTGTAAGATTTCACACTTTTCCCATAAATGATCGTTACTAATAAATATACAAATGTACAGTTTGAGCTGCGCTACAAGAAAACTGCTTCAAAAAATTGGTTTATTTATCGTGGTCCGAACTTAAGATACGAAAGCCAAAGAACTGAATTCCTAATTTATTGTGCAAATTGTTGTGAATTGCGTTTGTGTGGATTGGAATATTTTGTAGGGTTGTATTGGAACGTTCTTGAAATTTTTTACACTCAATTTTATTTGACTCAGTTTACTGACTCTAAACTTATCGAGCAATTGGATAATGCGACCCATCAACAGAAAATCAAACAGGGCTGCAACCCCGAGGCACGTGATTGAAGAGGTCGTGAAGGATGCCATAAGTGGTGTAGGAAGCTGCCAAGAAAACGCGAAAAACGATAACCTTCCGCATGTTATGCGCGAAAAAAATGAAAAACACAACTGAATCCATTTTTAATTAGCCTATTACTTCGCGTAATACCGCTAAGCATTTTTCTATTTTCATATTTCACGACTGTATTGATGTAAAAATTGAAATAATAGAAACAGTTCCATGATAGCGATGACAATGTGCTGTTTTAATCGTTTCTCTTTTTAGGTTAAAGCCGGGTATAAATAAACGATATAAAAAAAATCGTTTCTCTCGTAAAAACTGCACTACAGGATGAAAAATGCAGCCAAAAGAAAAAAATCTCGATGAACGACCTTAACATTGATAAATTCAACTTTGTTTTTTTGAAAATGACCAATATAGTTTTTGTTAATAAACTCAGTTATAATTAAAACACGAACCTAGCTTAAAGTTTCTATCCACATTTGCGTTGGAAAAATTTCTATTTACTTACTTCAACAACTACAGTAATGACAATAATTTATTATTTATTAGTTCCAAAAAAATCACAGTTGTAACTGAAGGTTTGGACATTAAAACAAGGTTTTTTTTCACCACGAAAAATGTTTTCAGTTATGATTTAAAAACTAAAATTATAAGAAAGTTGGCCCCGGTCTCCCCTACAGAACATTGTGACAGTAATTTTTTAACTGAATAGCAGCTTATTCTGAGACGTGAACAGGTCACTAAGTTTGTACAAAGTGGTGACATTCTATTTTATGATGTAGAAGCTTGCGGACCAACTAAGATTTGATACGTCAGAGTAACAGCATTTCATCAATACGCAAGAACATAGAACGGAACCATTGGATTCGCTATAATTTTTTGAATAATTCCCGGTCACAGTCAAAAAGCATGTTTTATAAGCTCAGCACGCGCCATTCTGCCAAAGCTGGGCAGTCTTTCCAATCAATTGTATTCGTAAATGTCTAGCCCCTGGTCTTTATTATTACATGACAAGAACGCAAGAGAGAACTTTACCTTCGGGAAGTGGTTTGTTCGTTCGTTGTTGTTGTCGGGACGCAAAAGATCATCTGTAGTGTAACAGAGTGGACTCTTCTACCGGAGGAAGTTCTTGCGTTGTACCCAATTTCTCAGATATCGAATTATCGCAGCTTTTCCAATCAATACTTCAAGTGATGTCGTATGAAGCATTGATTGTCTTCACAGGTCTTAGACCGTTGATTACTGAAACTACGTTCAATAAACGATCGCTACCGCGGGGATCAGGAATGACCTTTCAACTCGACCGACGCAGCACACTCATACCGCAAAACGACCAACGATTCAGCCGAATTCGTTCTTGAGCTCACAATACTAAATATTCCGAAAAAATAGGATAAAGTTGTAGTTGTAATACAGAGCACCGCAACGCTTGCCAATCGTAATAAACTGGAACGACACGGAAAGCGAAAACGAGTTGAAAGAACCTAGATATAACGTCTTATATTTTTTTATAACATCACTTTTGCTTTTTAGAATGTCAAGCACAGTTTTTTACCATAACCTTCACTAGTAAGCAACCGGAGCAAGAAGCAAACAGCACAGCGAATTAGCATTCACTCCGGCATTTGAAAGGATTCTTTACCATTTCTTTTTTTCTCCCACGCCTTTCCGGATCTATTACGACACTCTGCCGGAGACTAACTAACATACAACGGTACGAAGGGACGCAGATTGCACAACACGGGCCTACCCCTGCTTTTCCAAAACCTTGCTTATGGTCGTTTACTTTGTCCTTGTACCCGGTTTGCATACGTAAACCGTAGGTAGGATTAGTCTGGAGGCTTGTAGATTTTCTTCCCCGCTGGCACGTTGGTCGGAACGAGATTGACTCCGATGTTGAGTGTGTAGTTACGCGTAAATTTTAATTGATTTCTCAATCAATTTTCACCGTGCGGCCACAGAGCATGCGAATCAATATTTATTTTGATCTATAAACCTATATAAACGTTTCATTTATTCTGCAGCATGTTCACCGTACCATCGCAATCGCCCCGAATTACGACAATCAACGATCCTCGTGCCCTATATACGCAAGTAGATCACCATCTATCACTTCCGACGTCGCTTCCGTCATAGTTCCTCTACCATACAAAGATAAAACGAGAACAAGGCTCTGCATTTGCTATCCTATCAGTAATCTTCCGGCCACATCAAATTTGTTGGAACAACATAAAATGAGAAGGTCGCATCGACCTTCAGATTTTCTGTTTTCCTTTTCCGCTAAGACCGAACGCGGAATTTATGCCAAAGAAAAAAAATTCTACGCACTTCGATCAATGCGAAAAATCTTAGCATTCAACGATGAAGCGCAAAGCCATTGGAACTTGGTACAACTAAGTTAGTGAAAAGCTCCATCATTTATTCGCTGTCGGTTTGCCTTTGGCATTTTTTTTTTGTTGCCTTCTTTTTCATCTCGAACACCGACACAATAAATGTTTTGCCACTTTACTTTCGTTCTGTTCTTCCGTCTCTGCTTAGAAGCTACGTAAAAATTCTCCCTGATATTTTACTGCAATGGCGCTTTATACCCACGCAAGTAAAGTTAAACTTATGCATAGTTGATGTTCAGAGACGGTATTAGAATAACGAGCCATTCGTTACGAAAACTGATCTGGACTGGATGGGGTGTTCGCGAAAATTAAATTTGCAGGATTTGCGAAAATCAAACTGAATCAAAACTGCAAATCGTTGTAGCTCAACGGTTTGAAAATATTTAGATCTTGGAATATTTGTATCATTGTACCTTTAGATCGTTGGATTGAAATATGTACATAATTGAAAAATTTCGAATAAGTATATATTTTTATCAAAGAAGATAAACATCGAATATTTTTTTAAAATATTACTTGGTTCAAGTTCCAGTTCCGTTACTCTCGGGATCGCTGCTATTTTACATCCGATGTACGCTTGGAGTTTATCCAAAGATTGCATTCGAACGGCGTAAGATCGGACGAATGCGCTTGCCAGGCAAATCAACCATCTTGGGAAATCAAACGACCAAGGAAGAATGGCCTCCATGTATCCGTCGTGGCAGCAGCAGATGGTAGGGTTTTTCCATATTTGTTAAACAAAACTACATCTCAAATAACATAAAAATTTTTTACGTAGTGAATTCCAATTAATGTAAACTTTTTTTTATGAACTGGGTCGATTTACGAACCCCCACTTTAGTTCGTAAATGGAGGTTTGGGTGTATAATTTCATATTCCATATTTCATCTAGCAGTGAGATGATACCTTTTTTATCAATTCGCATGTGTTTTTGCATGAATATTCTTCGGTATTTCAGTTTTCATGACAAATTTTAAAGAGCGTCGTTTTAAGCGGCAATTTGAGATTTTAATCACTCATTACTCTGTAATGTCGAAACTGCAAATCGGATCGAATTTGAATCTAAAAGTGTGACAATCGATTAAATATTCCATGAGATGCCGAAATAAGTTCCACTTTAGAGTTTACGATTATTTACGATACTTCCAGATCCGGTATTCAGTAACCAGCATAGCCCAAACCAATTGACTTGCCGAATACATTGCAATTTTGAGTCCAACTTTAATGCTTTTAGGGATTGTCATCCTCTATATCCGTTTGAATTTCAAAAAATCATCTTCCTGTAATTCCAGAATCGGAAGTCAGAATTGGATCAAATTAATTAATTTTTTTATGGGACTATAAGTTTATTTTAATTTGAATTTTTGTTCCTTAAATTCGATTTGGCTTTTTTTGAGAAAACGATTGAGTTATGAGAAACGATTCGATACCGGAATTCGAAAATCGGTGTAGCCGAAGTCAGATAAATTCACCTGAGAAGCTGTATAGTTTACATTTATTTCAAAAAGTTTGCCTTCCGAATCGAAAACTGAATACCACTAAAACTGAAATAAGTTTATTTGGTTACACACTTAAAAAACTCTGTGATTTTACATCTTATCAGATGCACATAAATGGAGCGTCGCAGTTCACGTAAGAACGTGGAAGAACATTTAATATTGTGTCTAAAACTCCATAACATGAAATTCATTGAAATAAAAATAAGAATAGTGATAAGCGCAACAGCGACTTGAACCTAGAATCATCGGATCGCAAGTACGTATGTTAATCGACTGAGCCACAGAAGCATGCAATTCATACAGTCGCACCTGCTAGCTGAACGCAAGTTACAGTCGAAACCAGTAAAATTCAAGCTCATACAACATTAAAGTCATACAAACATTAAAGTCATACAAATAAAATTTTCCGCCATTTAACAAATTAAGTCTTTATGAATTACATCGTATGAGTATGATATGTATGATTAAGTCACTTGTAAAATTCAAATTTTTTTGGAGTGTATCTACTTTTCAAATCTGCTAACCCGATAAGCCTCATTAATTTATGTCAAATAGACATTTTTATACTAATCTTCATGTATCCCCGAAACCGGAAGTTATATCTGACTGAAAAACGAAACCGGAAGTTATATCTGACTGAAAATGAACGGATTTTAACAATCTATGGCTTGTTGGATAGCTATGACCATGCGGAATCTAAGTCTAAAAACATATTCTGTTTTCAAGGTCAAGTGTGATAGATACTGTCAAAAATCTGAAAATTTTGACATAAAACTTCGTATAACCTCGGGAAATTTTTCTAAAGTTTGAGCGAATTGTATACCTTATATATATATATATATATATATATATATATATATATATATATATATATATATATATATATATATATATATATATATATATATATATATATATATATATATATATATATATATATATATATATATAAAGGTAAAAATGTAAGTAGAATAATTTTCCTGCAGGACATACGGAGCATTTCAATTTGAATGGAAATTTGATAACAATGATACAATGAATTTGAAATACATTTGAATTGTAATACGACCCTTAAAAACGATGATGATGATGATCATCTTAAACCTTATGCCGATTCGTAAAGTGTACAGGACCTTTGCATGACCAATGATAGGATTCTACAGACACCAAGAAACCTCCCAAGTCAGGATTCGAATATACGACATCTGGCTTGTGCCTTATAATCGGAACCGCCGACTCGGGCAAATAATCTAAATTCAAAGCATTCCGACTGGAAATACCCGGTAAACTTACCGGAATGGAGAACTACTCCATAATCAATTTTCTGTTTAAAAGCCAGTTGTCGTATGTTCGAGTTCCAACCTGGAAGGATTCTTAGTGTCAGTAGGATCGCAGTACTAGCCATGCAATAATTCTGTACACTATGAATCGGCTGCGAAGTCTGTTGAAACAGAAAGACCCTATCCCACAAAATGAATGAACTGCCAAGACTTTTCTTTGCTAATCTTTCAGATTTCAGATTTATTTCCAAACAGCCCAACTTGTTTCTCATCTGTGAAAACCCCTTTTAGAATTGATCTGGTCCTAACTAATCAGAGTCACATTCGCAAAGAACTGATTACTCATGCAGACCCCGAATCAATGGTCTTCCAACGGGATTCAGAATTTCAAGTAAAGTAACAATCAATCCAATTAGTTTTTATCTCAAAGTGAGTTGTTTACAATACAGATCACAAATGGATAATAATGTGAAACATTGAATTGCTCTGAAATATTCTGCTGCTATCAATACAGCAAAAAAACATTTAGTTAATTACGTAATTGAAGCTAGGAACCCAAATCTTCCAATTGATCTTCTCAATCTACCCGATGGATACCAGAAATCTCAACTCTGTGACAACCCAATTGTTTTGGTCACGGGTAGAAATCTTCATGTTATATGCAGTCGTTCTTAAGGATGCTTAAATTATTTCAGAGAATACCCGATATATAAGCATTCAGACCAGCCATAAGTTTATAAACCAGCCTATAATAACAATCACAGGTTTACGGAAGCAAATAAAATTGTAATAACCAAAAACCTGTTTTAATCCACCTAGTGGTGTAATGATGCCTTTCTCATGTACATATAATATTGTGGTATTCTATTCAAAAATTTTCTCTTCGATTTTTGAAAGAAACCAAGTGATTGTTTATGCATAACATACAGAATAAAACAGTGCTTTGATTGCGTAAGCCATCCTTAAGAGAACGAAATGGGTTCACTGTTACATGCACTTCCGGCACCGGAACCCGAGAACTGGTATAATCGAAGTCGGTTCGTACGGCCACCAACTAACATGACACACAAACTCTTCTAGTACGCACCCTATAACTCCGGATTCGAAAGTCGGATCCGGATGAAATTCAGGAATTCCGTATGGGACCGGGAGACCTTTCATTTGAATCTAAGTTTGTGGAAATCGGTCAAACCATCGCTGAGAAAAGTGAGTGAGATCCATTTTGGTATATATGACCACTATTTCTGGTACTTCCGGAACCGGATACCGGGAACCAGGATAGCCGGAATCGGTTTGTTTAGTTACCTACTGATAATGGCTATCGATTTGTGTAGTTCTGAGACCAGTTTAGCAAAATTTTCACGTTTTTTGTTTCGCCGGTTTAAGTGACGGTGTACAATATTGAACACACTTTACCCTATAATTCCGGAACCGGAAGTCGGATCCGGATGAAATTCAGGAATTCCGTATGGGACCGGAAGGCCTTTCATTTGAATCTAAGTTTGTGGAAATCGGTCAAACCATCGCTGAGAAAAGTGAGTGAGATCCATTTTAGTATATATGACCACTATTTCTGGTACTTCCGGAACCGGATACCGGGAACCAGGATAGCCGGAATCGGTTTGTTTAGTTGCCTACTGATAATGACTATCGATTTGTGTAGTTTTGAGACCAGTTTAGCAAAATTTTCACGTTTCTTGTTTCGCCGGTTTAAGTGACGGTGAACAATATTGAACACACTTTACCCTATAATTCCGGAACCGGAAGTCAGATCCGGATGAAATTCAGGAATTCCGTATGGGACCACGAGACCTTTCATTTGAATCCTAGTTTGTCAAAATCGGTTCAGCCATCTCCGAGAAAACCTAGTGAGATTATTTGACACATGCACACACACACACATACATACACACACACACACACACACACACACACACACACACACACACACACACACACACACACACACACACACACACACACACACACACACACACACACACACACACACACACACACACACACACACACACACACACACACACACACACACACACACACACACACACACACACACACACACACACACACACACACACACACACACACACACACACACACACACACACACACACACACACACACACACACACACACACACACACACACACACACACACACACACACACACACACACACACACACACACACACACACACACACACACACACACACACACACACACACACACACACACACACACACACACACACACACACACACACACACACACACACACACACACACACACACACACACACACACACACACACACACACACACACACACACACACACACACACACACACACATACAGACATTGCTCAGCTCGATGAACTGAGTCGAATGGTATATGACACTATGGTAATTTTCACTAGTCGGTTTTTCAAGTGATTGCATAACCTTTCTATATGAGAAAGGCAAAACATGATTATTGTGTCACTTGTGTCTGAACACTCCACCTAAATCTTACCAACGTAACATTGAATAAACTAATTCGAAGATTGTTTTTATCGGTTTGCAATTCTCCAACTGTTGTTTTCGGAAGACTGATAATTGATTCTCAAATCCCTTCAACTTGAATCGCATTCCATCATGCCATGTCATCATTCTGCTAGTCTTTGTTCCCGTGAAGATTCTTCGATTTTTCGTACAATACCCGGTATCCTTCCAACTCAGCACTAATGTGCAAGATAACCCAATTTATGTTATGTGTGTGTGTGTGTGTTGCTGAAAAGTAATGAGCTATCGTCCTCGGGAAGCGAGAAGATACTAGCACGTTCGGATCACATTATCCCTTCGAAAGAACACAGCTAAAATTCAACACTCATCAGTGCTACCCCGTGGGAAACCCCCCTTCTCGATAGTAGAAGGTCTTTTCTGTAGCAGCTTTTTCTCCTGCATAACATTATTACTATCGTCATCTAACATAAGCTGCCAAATTTCTCGCGTGCCGTTGCGGTAGACGCCACTTCGTTCTCGGAGGGATGATTTATTCTAAATATTTTTAAACGCTGCCTAATTGGGGAAGGATTCAGAGCGCTGCCGAAAGAGAACAACCGCAGTCACGCATTTTCACAATAAACTTTCCTAGTTATGTCTTGTGATTCCACTGTCTAGTACAAGTTTCAAGTAAATTCGTTTCAATATTTGGATGTCATAGACAAAGGTTTCATTTTCTGTAATAATTTAAATTGATAGGATAATAATCCGCAATAAAATAGATTCCATCTTTTGTAAGCCAAGTTTGGGAGGTGAGAACTCTTGTTTTCATTACATCAGTGGTGTTTGTTCGTCTTCTTTTGAAAAAAAATCATAAAACTACTTTTTGCCTTCCTCTATATAAAGGTCAAAAAGAAAGGAATTACTGGAAACCCCAACTTTCGACCGAATTCTCGGAGACTCATAGTGTTATATAGTATTTGATTTGCTTCGACGAGATCGGAAAATTTCTGTGTATGTATATGTGTGAGCTTTTCAAAACAAAATTTACTGCTCAATTTTCTCGGAGGTGGCTGAACCGATTTCAATAAACTTACGCTCGTTTGAAAGCTACTATTAGAATGGCTCCGAATATACAGTGGTATAACTGACCTAACCGACAAAAGCGTTGTGTTTCACCGTTCAATTTTATCAGAAATTTTAACATGCCTAGGGTCATTTGAAAGCTACTATTCAATTGTGGATCAAGTTAAAATATTAAATGGCTGTAAGTGACGTAAGCGACAAAACGCGTTATTTTTCTACTGCTTAGTTTTCTCAAAGATGGCTGAGCAGATTTAATCCTCCGTCTGACTGATGGGTCCAGCCAGACCTTTTTCGTTTTTTACCATCAATTTTACATATTTATAGTTTATCTATCGACTTGAGGTAGCTTCCTAAAATTTTGTTGGTTATAACTTACTAACTAATACAGAGAGCGAATCGATCAATTGAAGTTTGCATCGATTTGCTTATAATATTATGTGACATTACATCTAATGGTTCTATATTCTTGAGTCTATGTAACTCATTTGTACTAAACCAGGGAGGACGCTTCAAAATCATTTCCAGAATTTTATTCTGAATTCTTTGTAGCGTTTTCTTCCTGGTGGAACTTGTCCAAATTGGTACTGCATAAAGCATGGCTGGTCTGAAAATTTGTTTATAAATTAATAATTTGTTTTATAGACAAAGCTTAGAATTTCTATTTATAAGAGGATATAAACATTCAATATATTTATTACACTTTGCCTGGATTCCTTCAATGTGATTCTTGAAGGTGAGTTTTTTGTCATACGTTAAACCTAAGTATTTTGCTTGATCAGTCCATGTCAATTTGAGAATGTGATTATTGTTTGGTTTAAGAAAAGAAGCTGTTGGCTTATAAGAAAAAATAATTAATTGCAATTTTGCTGCATTTGGTTTAATTTTCCATTTTGACAGATAATCACTGAAAATATTTAAACTTCTTTGTAGGCGACTGCAGATCACTCTTAGATTTCTACCTGTGGCTAACAGACTTGTCCCCGGTGAACGACCGCAACTAGGTTAAAGCCGGGTATAAATAAACGATATAAAAAAAAACAGACTTGTGTCGTCACAGAATAGCGATTTCTGACAACCAACGGGTAGATTTGGAAGATCAGAATTGAAAATATTATACAAGATTGGAGCTACGCTCGAACCCTGCGGAACATCGGCTCGTACGGGTAGCAATTCAGATTTACAATTCTGATAGCTAGCCTGAAGAGTACGATCAATTAAATAATTTTGAATCATTTTTATCAAATAAATAGGAAACTGGAAATCAGAATTTATTGATATTAAACCTTTGTGCCAAACAAAGTCGAATGCTTTTTCTATGTCTAGAAAAGTACCTCCAGTGGACAACCCAGAAGATTTATTTGATTTTATCATGATCGTTACTCTGACAAGTTGATGAGTAGTTGAATGTTCATGACGAAATCCAAACTGCTCTGGTAAAAAAATTGAATTCTCATTTATATGAGACATAATTCTCAACAAGATAATTTTTTCAAAAAGTTTACTGCTGGGTTTTTATCAGGTTTGAGAATAGGAATTACTTTAGCGTTTTTCCATCTTTTTGGAAAGTAAGCTAATGAAAAACACTTGTTGAAAATTTTAACCAAGAGTCTCAAGGCAACATCGGGAAGATTTTTAATAAGAATATTAAAAATTCCATCATTACCAGGAGCCTTCAAGTTTTTAAGTTTCCTAATAATTGGCTTAATTTAATCAAAATTCGTCTCAATAATGTCATCTTGTAATAACACTTGAGTTGAAATATGATCATATTTCAGTGAGACCTCACTTTCAATAGGACTCACAACGTTCAAATTAAAATTGTGGACACTCTCGAACTGCTGAGCTAGCTTTTGAGCTTTTTCATTATTTGTAAGAAGTATTTGATTTCCTTCCTTGAGAGCAGGAATTGGTTTCTGAGGTTTCTTAAGAACCTTAGAAAGTTTCCAGAAGGGTTTAGAATATGGTTTAATTTGTTCAACTTCTTTAGCGAAATTTTCATTTCGCGAAAGAGTAAATCTATGTTTAATTTCTTTTTGTGAATCCTTAACTATGTTTTTCATAGCAGGATCACGAGAACGTTGATATTGTCGTCGACGAACATTCTTCAACCGAATGAGCAGTTGAAGATTGTCATCGATGATAGGAGAATTTAATTTAGTTTGAGCTTTGGGAACTGGAAGATTTCTAGGCTCGATAATGTAATGATTCAAATGATCAATTGCTGTATCGATGTCCGCAGAATTTTCTAAAATAGTTTCATGATCCACATGATTTTCAATGTGCTTAGCTCTATGATAGTTGAATATAGAACTAATTGGATTAATTATAGCTTCGTTGGAAACTCTGAATGTTACAGAAAGATGATCTGAGTCAAAGTCAGCATGTGTAATCGGTTCACTACAAATGTAACTTTGATCTGTTAGAACCAGATCAATTATAGAGGGATTTTTCACCGAAGAGAAGCAAGTAGGATTACTGGGATGAAGAACTGTGAAGTAACCAGCTGAGAGTTGATTATGAAGTATTTTACCATTACTGATATTCACGTCAAAAGAAAGTATTCAAACAGGGCTTATAACACACGGAAAATTAACGTGGGCTGAACATGTAGCAAGAATACCTACTCAGTGGGCAGTAAAATAATAAGGTATGGTCCTGAAGATGCCTTTTCTCATTTACAGCGGTTTTGTGACAAATACATCTGTTCTTGCATTTGCGGAGTCATTTGCATAATGTAAAGTCATAACCAAAAGAATTATACCCTTCAAATATTCTAGCGGACGATTTATGACTGCTACCTTTACAGTAAAATGCTTCCGCGTTGATATATTGCTACATGTTATGAGTATCATACACTTTATTAACAATATCTGCTGATTTACTGCTACTAGCCAAAAATGGAACCGGTCTTACGGTTCTCAAAGCAATAAACTGCTGCGACAATAGTTAACTTTGACATGAAATACCGGCTCAGGACAAGGACTACTGCGTGTGATTAATGTGATTTATCAGTGATAAGTTAAATGAAACGATATGCTAATATTCCCACGAGCTAAACAGTTGTAACAACAAACACCAACTTGAGCAATTGATCGCAATCATTCATAACAACGTAATTAAGCAAAGCACCGTTCATACCACGCTATCAGATTACAGTGCCATTAAAATGCTAATCAATGATACGCTTTTCGCTTTTACCCTGTCCCTAACGAAATTCAACGAGCTCCATTTACTTTCGAGTGTATCCCTTGAACGGGGATACTTAGTACCGTACTGACTTGATTGCCGTTGGCATGAGGTAAGCAAGAGTAGCAAAAATTAACTATATAATGAAAGCATACATAATCTAACACTCGAAACGAAGGAAACCTCCGGAAGGCTTGGAGAAAAAATCAACGATAAGATTAACGAGAGCTCGTCCCCGAACAATCAGTATTAACGGGTTCGGTGTAAGAAAAAGAAACCCGATACTGCCGCTCTATTTCATGGTGGTGGTGGTGGTGATTGTTCATTTCCGCTGTACCAACGGATGTGAACGCGGAAAGGGCCAAGAGCAATTTTTCTCATCCGGGCAGTAAAACATCTCATCGACCAAGAAAGGTCAATAACAACAGCACAAGTATCAACACAGGAATCAGTGGACAACGAATGAGACTAACGAAAACAGCAATGTAAATTTTTCATCCATGATGAATAGATAATTCTTTCGCAATTATCGCAATTTGTCGGAAACACGTTTTTGTAAAATGCCTATAATAAGAATGATGACTTATCATCCGTAATGTTGGTAAGTGCACTTACTATTCTCAGAGACGGCTGAACCGTTTCTCACAAACTTAGATTCAAATGAAAAGTACAATTGTCCTATACAAAGTTCCTGAATTTTATTTTAATCAGACTTACGGTTCCGGAGTTACAGTGTGATTAGTGAAAAAATTCTTATTTCGATTTACTTCCTCATTTTTCTCAGAGATAACGTGACCGATTTCAACAAACTTAGATTCAAATGGAAGGTCTCATAGTCTCATACAAAACTACCGAGTTTCATCCGGATCCGACTTCCGGTTCCGGAATTATAGGGTGAAGTGTGTTAAAAATTAGATATCGCCACTTGAAGCGGCGAAACAAAACACGTAAAAAAATTTCTTAACTTGCCTCGAAACTATTCCAATCGGTAGCCATTGTCAATAGACAACCAAACAACCCGACTACGACTATGCTGGTTCACGGTTTCTGATTCCGGAAGCACCGGAAATAAAAAGTAAAATAATTTCTAAACTTGCCTCAAAACTATTCCAATCGGTAGTCATTGTCAGTAGTCGGTCAAACATTAATTTGGCTTTCCTTGTTCTTGGGTTTTTGATGAATGGCCGAAGATTTTAGCCATAGACTCAAAAGTGGATCCCAGTTACTTTTCTCGAACCAACTTCCATTATACCGATCTCAGATTCCGGTTTCGGAAGTACCTCTTTTCGTTTCCTCAGAGATGGCCTACCAGACCGAAGTACTGTTTCATTCTATAGGCTATACTAGTTTATGGACAAACCGTTTTCAAGAATACCACACATTTATATATGAGAATATGTAAGATATGTGAAAGGCATCATTACACCACTAGGTGGATTAAAACAGATTTTTGGTTTCAAAATCACTTGCGAAAAATTTCAATTACAGTCGACCAGAGTTAAGCCTTTTACATTAAGACTGATAGCGTGTTTTTGGAAGGACTTGGACCGTTGTCCTTGTCTTTTTCAGTGTAGTGAAGTTTCAGTGCAGAGTTTATCGTAGATAGGCTAGTTGTTCACAGAACTGCATTGTACGCAACTGATTCTCGTAGGTTATCAACGATTTACAACGACGCTCTGACCACAAATTATGTAAGATGGAATTGCCTTACATAGACGCTTCGTACTGCGACATATTTTCTCGAACGTAATGACGCGAGGGATTTTGTATTTAACGTCATCATACTCGATATTGTGTAGCTTGTTGTTAATCGAAATGAATGTAATTGCATCTCATTCACGTTTACGCATGATAAACACTGTGTTACAAGCCTAGTTGAATTGTATTTCAAAAACAATCCTAAGCAATTTTCGACTGTGTCGGATGAAGCATTAGCCGTCTTGAAATAGTTTCAAATTTGATTAGTTTTTACTGAGGAAAACAGATTTAAAAAACTTGTTTTAATGCACCTAGTGGTGTAATGATGCCATTCTCATATCAAACATTCTATCATATATAATACTATGGTATTCTTCAAAATAGAATTCGTCGATTCTTGAAAAATTAACCGCAATCGGTTCGACTGACCGTTTACTGATTGATAATGATTACCAATTGGAGTAGTGTTTTGGCCGATTTCACGTTTTCTGTTTCGCCCGCGTAAAGGTATGAGATTTATAACACACTTTACCCTTTAATTCCGGAACCAGATTTCGTATCCGGATGAAATTCTGGAATTCCGTACAAGACCACAGACCATTTAGACCTAAGTTTGTGAAACTTGGTAAAACCATCACTGACAAAAGTAAGTGAGGTCCATTTGAGAAAATATGAGCACTATTTCCTGTGCCTCCGGAATCGGAAACTGGAAACCAGGACAGCCAGAATCAGTTTGTTTGACCGTCTCCTGATAATAACTATCGAATGAAGTAATTTTGGAGTTAGTTTCGAATTATTTTTCAGTTTTTTGTTTCGCCCCTCTAAGTGATGGTATAAAATTTTTTACAAACTTTACCCTATAATTCCAGAACCGGAAGTCGGATCCGAATGAAATTCAGAAGTATTGTGTGGCACCATAAGATTATTCATTTGAATTCAAGTGTTTTGAAATCGGTTACGCCATCTCTGAGAAAAGCGAGTGAATAAATTTAAATGGGATTTTTTAAGTCGGATACAAACGGAATTCGAAAGTTTGATGAAGGATCAAGAGATCATTCATTTGAATGTAAGTTTGTGGAAATCGATCACGCCATCTCTGAGAAAAATTAGTAAACATATTTTTAATTTTTGCGCATTTTACCCCTTAACTGTGAAACCGGAAGTCAGATCCAAACACAACTCAGGAATATTGTATGGGATCATAAAAGCTTTTATTTGAATATAAATTTGTGAAAATCGGCTTAGCCATCTTCAAGAAAAGTTGGTGCATTTATTTTTACAATTTTTGCACATTTTACCCCATAATATCGGATCCGGAAGTCGGATCCGAAAAATATTCAGGAATTTTGTATAGGACCACAAGACCTTTCCGGTTCAGGAGCTACAGGATGATATGTGCAAAAAAAATGAAAATAAGTGCACTAACTTTTCATAGAGACGGCTGAACCGATTTTCACCAACTTAGATTCAAATGAAAGGCATGAATGTTTCATACAAAGTTCCTGAATTTCATTTTGATCCGACTTCCGGTTCCCGAATTACAGGGTGATTAGTGTAAAAATTATAATTTCAATTTAATTTTAAAACATAATTTTTCTCCTCGTCAATGGATATCTGCTATTTATTATAGAATTTTCAGAGATAACCACAAATAACACTAAATAATCCAGAATCCAAGGCCATATATTTTCTTTTCAAATCCAGAGCCTAAATTTAAAGCTCAGTTCCTCATTCAGTATCCAAGGTTAGAATTCTGGCCATGAAACTAAATTTGAGAACTTGATTTCAGAACCGAAATTTGGAACTGAGATGAGCATCAGATCTTGGCTATGGAACTTTTTTTGTTTGTTTCAATGATAGAGGTTTTAACCTTAAGGTCATTCACCTCTTCGGGTCAGAAAAGCTGTCTGACCCTATGTGCGCGGTTGGAGATCGAACCCAGGTGGGCTGCGTGAAAGGTATCGACTAACCCATCACGCTATACCCGTCCTTTTTATGGAACTTTGAATTTGGTTTCAAAAGTCAGCTCCAAAACACTGATTCAGTGGTCAGATCAGCTAAAAACTGTCCCAGAAAGTATGGAATTTGTCAATTTTTATGGCTGCGTCCTGTTGTTTACACTCGTCTTTAACCACTTGTGCAGTTGTTTATTCGTTTTCATTAGTTTGTTTCGAAATGCGTGGACTTTCAGCAGAACAACGTTGAAAAATTGTGTACAAATGGTGCACAGAACGCGGACTGTCACTGAGAAAGATAGCAAAAATGGAAGGAGTAAGTGAAAAAGCCGTGCGAAATGCAATCAGGAAGTTCGGTGAGGATAACACCTTTGAGGATAAACCAAAAACGGGTCGAAAAAAAGGTCCTGCTAACCCTAAGTTGGATAAACGTATACTGAAGGCGTTCGAGCAAAAGAAGGAGGTTTCAGTTCGGGATGTGGCGAATAAAGTGGACACTTCGAAGTCAAATGTTCTTCGTGCTAAAGAACGTTTGAATTTTCGAACCTATAAGAAGCAGAAACAACCAAAACGGAATCCGAAATAAGAAGCATCGATCAGGCCGAGGGTTCGATAGCTGTACAATACGATTCTTACTGGAAATTTGAACTGCATAATCATGGACGACGAAACCTACGTGAAAATCGATTACAAATCCTTGCCGGGACCACAATATTACACGGTGCGAGAAGGGCAAGTGTTAAACCAGTCCGAGACATCGATTGAAGTCGAAAAATTTGGTAAGAAAGCTATGGTCTGGCAAGCAATTTGTAGCTGCGATAAGATTTCGAAACCCTTCATCACCACTGCTTCAATGAACAGCGAAATATACATCAAGGAATGTTTACAAAAACGACTTCTACCCATGATTCGAAGCCACAAGGATCCTGTTGTATTGTGGCCAATTTTTTCCAACACTGTTCCGTTATTCCGCACAAATTATTCATTCTACAAACTGTTCTTTTATTCCAACCATGTCTTCATCTCTGTAGAATTCCTAGTCCCTTTTTAGTTTCGCTGCACAATCATCGAATTGTTTTTAATCGAGCGATATTGAGGTAATGAGGTTTGGGTCCTCCCGGTTGTCAAAAGATGAGATAAGTAGGTAACCCACAAGTTCTTCTCTCATGCTTCTCCGTGTGTCTATGATGAGATTTGGTCAATAGAACGGCGTCGAGAGGATGCTACGGCCTTCTGAGTTAGTAGCAGAATGAGAGGGTGCAAATTGTTTGTGTGTAATAACTCATTTGAAATGCGAAAATTATTAAAATTCTTTCAAACAGCTGTGAAGTGCTGAGGTGTACAGTCTGTTACATAAGAGCGTGGTCACTGTTATGAGAAAATGAAAAGAGTCAAAACGAAAATACTTTTGAATACTTTGAGCGAGATTTTGCGCGTCTTCTTCTGAAAACGACCTTCAAATTTTGTGATTTCGGCGAACAAGCTGCTTCCAATTGTGTGGTCGGCTCTTCCCAAGCTTCATCTTCATTTGAGCCCAAAAAAGTAAAGTCTTGGCAATACATTTCTCTTGTGGAATTTGCCCTTCCTCTTTCAACAGACTTTTCAGTCAATTCTTAGCGTACAGAATCATTGCATTGCTAGTACTACGATCCTACTGACACTATTAATCCTTCCAGGTCGGGGCTCGATTGGCCGCGGTAGCTTGGGTCATTTTAGGACCTTTGGGGTGTGAGCTCAAAAAAAATGCTTCGAAGCGCGAAACGTACGCGGTACTCATTTTGGAAAATTACTGAGATCGAATTGTAAACAATAGTCAGCTAATTTATTCTCGCATTACATGAAGGACATTACTGCTCTCTGTGGAAAAAAATCACACCATTCCACTTCGCCCACTTCACCGATCGCTAGTAATCGTGACCACGCTCTTTTGTATACGTTAATGTATTTTTTTTATTAAGCAATAATTCACTTTTTGCCAACTTGATTTCATAAAAACCGTCTGCGGCATGCCTTGCAATATTATAGAATATTCATATAGATTAGCATTTTTCGCAACATCCTTAAGGAATTCGACATATAAAACAAAATATGTCTTATGAGTGAGGGTAGCTGTTTGTGTACAACAAATGTTTCTATTGAATTTCGAGTTCTAAGACTAATTTAGGGAGAATACTTCTGATTTCTAAACATAGTTTCAGAACGCTTACCGAATCTGAAATTTTCTAGTGAACAAATACGTAAAACTAAACTAAAATCTATTGAAAACATCTACTTGAGCCATGGCTACATAAAACGTTTATCCGGGAAGCTATCGGTGTTCATCCATGGTACTTCTTTGGAAACTTTTTTCTTAAAATTATATTTCACGTCAATCAACCAACGCATCAAGATCTTTAGTGAAACGCAGATTTTATCTCAATCTCAATCCAAATCATTTTCACTGTACATACCCACTCACTCCTAACTTTTTATTAAATGATCAATAACGACTGAGGGAAAGGAAGGAATGTTAGTCCGATACTCGTTGTTTCTAGAGACCGCGGGTACCATTGTATCTCCACGAGCATCACGGGATAGGAGATTTGTTAGTAGGGAGGGAAAGAGATCCGGATATGTTTTATATGTTTTGGTGAACAATATGATCTCAACAAAACCTGATTTTCGATACTCAGGGGAAATATAATAAGTAAGAAAAATATAAAATATCTCCAAGGAACGATCTCACTAGTATCCCTTTTCTCTTGCTCGCTCTGCTGTCAGCATCGCGAGATGAAACACGACCACTGAAAGGATAACATAAAAACACTCGCGAATGGGTCCACTGCAGACCAGTCTGAATGACACGATCGAATTGTAAACTTTTACACATTCCATAGAAATCCGACAACACCGACAATGACATGCAGACGGCGCTTCGATCGGTTAACAGATTAACATCGTTGAATTTTGGGGCGGCAAATTCACAGTATCTGCCGCTTGAGCATCTTTAGTTTCGAGGATCAATATTATTCAATAAATAGCACTCTCACTACTAAACACATACTTGTCACACCTGAACTATCACTCAAAATAACTATTTCAACCAAATTTTTAACTATACGTATCAAACAACACATTAAAATTATACTTTTTTGAGAGCAGCACCAGGACACCGCATCGCACTCCCAGTGATGCCAACTCTCCAGAACAAAATAAGAAACTTTCTTTGGGTATAAACGAACATAACCTTTTTAATTTGTAAACAGTTGTGCCAAGTTAATAAGAATCTTTCTTTATTTTGCATCGTCGCACTAAATGATTAAACACACTTTACCCTATAGTTCTGGAACCGGAAGTCGGACCCGGATGAATTTAAACAGCAACCTATGAGACTATAAGAACTTTTATTTGAGCCTGTTTGAGGAAATCGCCTTTCTATATGAGAAAGGCAAAAAACGATATTCAATTTTGTAAAGAGTTTTATACAGGATAAGTCGGCATAGAAATAAACAGGAGCTTGATTATTCATTAATAAAAATTAGGTTGAACCAAGAGATAAAGATGAGAACAACCAGCTGCTGCACGAACTCCCGCTTGGCCAGTGTATCGTGAAGCTGGACACGATGCAACGTGCTTCGGCAAGGACAAGTTTGCTATTTTTTAGTTCATCTTCTCCATTAGTCGTATTTCATTTATTAGCGCCATTTATTCGAGAGCAGGAAAAGTTATTCGTACACCGTCTGTCTGTCTGTCTGTCGTTACATTGCAGATGGAAAACTTTTGCTTTTTCGCCGAGAGCGCACACGCCACGTAAGGCAGTAGGGGTAGATGGGGTAAAACACACCCCTTAAGGAAATGTTTCTATATCTTAACTATAGAGAATAACACGGAAGAGTTTCATGCATGACTATCTTCCGTAATCATTATTTCTCAAAATTACGTACAAATACTCGCTGAATGCATTGAAAAATACATGAAATATCTTATTTTTCAAAACCCGTAAAAATTTTCTATTGAAATATATGCGGGGCATGACGCCCGATCGTGGAAAACATGAAAAATATACAATTTAAATTACGCGAAGTGACGATTATCTGCACATAGAGGCAAGATGATCTTGGACAACGGGTAAACATCCATCAAAATAACGGATTAAAGCTCATGACAACCACGGGGCAATATGCACCCTCATAAAGCTTCTACTTCTTCTTTACAGAAAGCTTAAGACTTTTCGTTGACGAAATATTTGCCAGGTGGAAGATTGTTCACTATTATTCATTAAATTGATAACTTATGGATAATTGTTGTAAGCGAATTCTTGAGCATTTTGCCTCACACAATTCGGGTCGTTGTGCCCCCAAAAATATGAGACGATAAATTTGACGGTTTTTCTATAAAATTGCAAATACATCGTCCGCATTAGAACTAATTTTAGAAACCCGAATGATTGGCAAAGAAGTTCACTGGTTACATAATTAAAATCGTCTCCTCACCCTAGAAAATTACTATGGAATGAACATCAAAAATTACTTATAACAGGGACATAATTGATTTTTCCGGATATGATTGAACCATCGCTACCAAAGTTTTATAGTTATCTGTTGTTATGGCGGACTTTCGGTTTTATTAAAATTTCAGTGAAAAAAATTGGTAACTTTTGAGAAAAGGTGCATTATGCCTCGGGGGTGCGTTTTACCCCATCTTTCCTTAATAATCAACATCGTCGTCATCATCCGCGATTCAATTTTGTCGAAAAGTAATATACTGTCATGCATGCATGCAGTGACAGTTGATATTTAAGTTTTGCGAAAAACAAGTTATCAGAATTGATTCAATTTGGAAACATTTTGTAGCCCATTGCAACAGAGGAAACCCTTAAAAAATCGCCATCGCAATCGCCTAGTAAGTTTGAAGTTTGTGTTATTTTTAATCAAACTCAATCAATTTCAATCCTAAATAAACACGATTTGCTAAAATAGTACCAATTTCATGAAGCAGCGGTTTATCAATTAGCTCTAATCAGTGTTTGACCTGCATCGCAAAGTGTATGCATTTAGATTGTATATCCATTTTGTAAAGTGTTACTCAATAGCAGCGTTAATTAACGTAAAATTGCTCGCTGGATAACCGCACAGCAACGGGAAGATATATATTGACTTTTGAAATTGATTTTATTAGCCTCTCTATTTCGTTGAATGGATTTCAAAGTAGTGACGTGTGATGTTTTAGAAGGATGAAAAGTGTCCAAACACGATAAATGCATGTAAACTTTCATGTAAGCTTTCATAACGAGTTGCGATGTGAAAATGGATATTGCCATGTTTCGGCTGCTTGGTTTATAAAAATCGCTTAGGGTCGGATAAAATGAATTTCATTAAAAATCTGGATTTTCTGCTCATTTATTTTTACAGCGTTTCAAATAATCAGATCTTGTGGCAATCTGACAGTAGTTTGACATCAAAAATCAAACGGGACCAAGTTAGTTTCGAAGCCGTTTCAATAATTTCCAGTAACTCGGAGGTGCAAGCTTCACAAATCGCTCTGAAATAAAATGTTTAGTCATCTTCTGTTAGATGCGAAAGAATCGTCCGCACAGGGCTGAAACGTTCATCCTAGCCCTGGTGAAACATGCGATAGGTAACAAGGTTGGAAGAAGTTGAAGACAATTAGAGCAAATCCACGACATCCGGATGACGACATTGCCATGAAAAAACCTACGCCAAACCAGACACTTATTGGCCAAAATATGAACTCTGTAGCTACATTGAAAGATTCTTACAAGATATCCAGAATTTATATAAGATGGATGACGAAACGCACGTAAACTTGACCTCAATGCGGGAATAGCAAAAAAAAAAATAAAATCGTTGTCAACAAAAAAAATCATATACCTATTAAATCAGTTCGTCTAGATCGCAAAATGTCTCTGTGTGTATGTGTGTACGTAATATTTATGTGCATTCACTTTTCTCGGAGATAGCTGGACCGATTTCTAGAAACTTGAGAGGACTTAGGAACACTTTTGAATTTTGTTTAGATCTGAATTCCGGTTCCAGTGACACGTGACAGAGTGGCTGTTTTCATTTCACGATATATGGAGCGGATTCTTCGAACTGGTTGGCAAATGCTTCTCGATTACTTATCTTGCTGATTAATGGCAAACAAAGTCATTTCGCAAAATACCCATTTACAGTTACTGAATTGTCGAAAATAGTGTTTGAAAAATTCCAAAATAACTTTTACTTCGATTCATCGCAGATGGCTAAGCCGATTTCCATGTACTTAGATTTAAATAAAAGGTCTTATAATTCCATGAAATATTCTTCAATATTATTCGAAATCGATTTCCGGTTCCAGAAATAAACGGTGCTAAGTGACCAAAAAAAATTAATTTCATGAATGTTTACATTTTTTTCAAGTGACGCTTGTTAGTTGATGGCAACATGATGAAAAACTTTAAAATATAAATCAGAATGATGAGGGTCAAAACTTTTAAGCCGTCATAAGAAGTACTTCAATTTCGGAGTTTCCGATGTCTAAACGGACTGATTAAATGTCGAATACTCTTCGATGGACCTCGTTCCAGAAATTGTGTAAACATTTGGTATTTTCTCCATATTAAAAGAAAATGTATTGTTACTCTATCTGAAGTAGAGGTATTCTACAGGTATGTAGTGTTTATTTAAAAAACAGTTAGTAACTTCCAAAATTCTCCAGTAAAACTAATCCTTCTCTCTACATTGAAAATGGCTCAACCTGTGGACATGTGTCTGCCGAACTCGTTCAACGAAAAAATGGCGCCCGATTCAATGGTTTGTTTCAAAATCGACAAACGAAAGTCCCGAATCGGCCTCCCGTTGGACGATATATTGGACATTCATCAGATCAACGCACAGTGGTCCTAATCATATCATATTACCTCTTTCGGTTGATTTTCAATTATGTGTGCCATTGCAATGCCAAATTAAATTCCCCAAATTACTCATATTAAAAAAACGATGAAAGGTAAGTACGAAAATTACAGCATGCGATGCTTTGGGAAAACTTTATTCACCACAAGACAAGAGAATGATTAAGAGGTTAGGGGGATCTGCGAAATAGGATGTCGGTGCCGCATAAAACCGCATGTTAACTAGAAATTTTTCATCACAGCTTTGAATATTATGCAAGAAAGTTTGTTGTGAGGCGTCTCGACGTGTTTGTTATATTCATGGAACAAACAAAGAGTATATTATCGAAGCACCGGTTCCTCGCTTACAAACTTCTGCTTCTAACACCCTAGCCGAGGTTTTTACATCTGGTTTCACACAAAATTTTGTCCCACAATGGTGCCTCAAAAAGAACAAATGTTTTCTGGAAAACTTATTGTCACAAATGCTATTGATTAAATTGTACTCACGCAGTAGGTTATGTAATCACTGTGAAACCTGACAGTTGAACCGAGTTCCGAATGGCAAAGTGTTTAATGTCATTCAACAAATGGTAAAAAGTCGGTATGTGTTACATATAGTATTACTCAATTTTCTCCGAATGGCAAAATCGAATTCCAAACAATTTATATTCAAATGAAACCGTTTTGTGGTCCTACACAAAGTTCCTAAATTTCTTCTGGATCCGTTTTCCGGCAGGTTGTTCACAAAACTGACATGTAATCAGCTGATTCTCATAGGTAACCAGCGATTTACAAGGACGCCTTCTGCCCTTACCACAAACTACATAAGGCTTTTGTAAGTCATATTTGCCCACCTCGTATACCCTTTTATTTACTACACTGTATTGTCTTTGTTTCTGTTGTTTCGACAGTAAGCAATTTTCGACTGTGTCGGATGAGATGCGAACGATTATTCAAATTTGACTTCCTGTTCCGGAATTACAGGGTAGAGTGTTCCAAATTTTATACTTTTATACAAGGTGACGACACGAAAAAATGAGAGAGTATAATTGCCAACGTCACTCTTTCCTATTTGACAAGACGAAACCAAACTAACGTCTTCAGGGAGCATCAGTAGAATTTCAATTCTCATTATTTCATCGATGTATTGAAAATCTGTGACGCTTGTCTATAAAAAGTAACTAAATATGACAAATAGAAGTAATTACACCCCACAACTTCTTTGGAAATCAAAACTACTACAAATTCGAGCACCAAGAGTTAAAAATTATTGTGAAACCTTTTTCTGTCATTGTCAATTCTCACAGCTTCGGTTGAATATCAACACTGCATACTATGGGATTTTCACTGAAAACTGCAAATCACTGAAAGAGCAAATGAAAGAAAAAACACAATTTTGAAACTACTGCCCCACTTATGGCATTGACTGGACATGGATTTCGTTCTCATAGTTTGCAACAGAGCTGCTAAATGTCACTATCAACTAGCAACTTTGCACGACGAAGATTGGAAAGTTTATGTCACTGGACTGCTACCAACCAGGCTCTACCAATCATCATATATTGAGTGTCTGAGAACCGATCTGTCCTAACTAAAATTCTTTTGATATTATACTCACCAGGACGCTCATTGATTGCCGATGCGATGGAAATTATCTTCATTTCTCCTGTCACTGCTTGATTACGATGTGACTAAATATTAATCAAGCAGCATAAACATTGAATTAAATTCATGTACACCAATAAACTCCGAAATCCGATGACTTTTTACAAGCAACAATGAAAATTATCAATTTATGTTTATGTTAGTACTCTCATGGATTTGTTTTACTTCAACAGGGAATAGGAGAATGAGAGAGAGAACAAAATGCGTCACCTGTCTTTGCCTGAGTATACATCTACTTGGTCATTGAACTATCGAATATCTCATTTGACAGACACTTTGACCGTACCGATTACAGTTGACGATGATTTTAGTCAGCCTGTCAAAGTCATTTGACATGACTGACAATTTGCAGCTCTGGTTTGCAAGCGAAGCTAAGAGTGACAGTAATTTCTTGTCATTTTCGTCTATTTTTAGTCAATGAAAATGACTTTTAATAACTCTGGTGGCTAGCGACTGCTAGCGACATTATGTCACTTTGTCCAGTGTCGCCAGTATTTTGACAACTGCTTCTTGTGCGCTCCTCACGCTTAGAAAAAGTTACTCAGAGTTTGAGTACTAGTTACTCCTTTTCAAATGATACATGGAAACGTCAAAAATTGAGTAGTTACCATCAATAATAATGAGTAACTCTTACTCTAAATTTGAGTTCAACGCAAAAACTCGTTTTTATGTTACTATTCGCAAGATCAGTCTAAAAGTTGTAATAACCATTTGTAGCACCAGGTTCTATTTTTTGTTAGTGAGATCGCGTATTTCAAGAGTGAGTCGCTTAACACAAACGGTGTTGTGTCTGCAAAAACCACCATTTTTAGACTGTCCTCTTGGTTGTGCCATCGACGCAGTTATTGTGTCCAGAAGGAATCCGTACTGTGCTCCAGAATGGAAACAAATATGTTCAAGTGTGTCATTTATGAGGAACAAGTGTCTGATTGGTGTCTGAGCAGTACTGACATGTGTGTAAAGCTACGATTGTTACACTACTCCAAGCGATTGCCACTTGATATGATATCTCGAAGTTAGAAATCAATTGTAAACGGAATAATAAATAAACACAGTATGATTATTTTATGTATTGCGTGTCAATTACTTAATATTTTAATACAATACAATTAAAAAAGGGAGCAATATTATGCAAATTTGGTATATGTGGAATAAAATTTCATTAAGAATTTAACTAATTACCCTATTTTTGGCACATGGGCAAATAAAGTATTACTCAGTGAATGAGTAGATTTTACCCAAAAATCGTTTCCAGTGGAAGAACTCAAATTTGAGTAACTAAGGAGTTACTCTAAATTAGAGTTGTTCCACTTTTTCTATAGATGAGTGGGATGTTACTTAATTTTGAGTTACTATTTTTAAGCGTGATCCACATCTCCGATCAGCAATGCAATGGCGAAAAGAATATGATGAGAAGTTATGCATTCGCTTCGAATTTTCGGGTAGCTTTTGAAGAAGTAACACATCACTCAATAAGTCGTTTGATTCACACACCGATGGAACTATCATTGTCATTGTTTTGATTTGTTGAATTTAAACGTGGTCGTATAGACACCAATGACGGTGAACGTTTTGGTCGTCCTATTCGGGTGGTTAGGGGTGTACGTGTTATACGCGTTGTGCGCGTTTAATTCATTGTTGGTATTAAAGTACGAGTTGTTAAAAAATAGTTTAGTAAACAGGAGAAAGAAAAAACTTTACTCGCCTCGATGACGGTTAATAACAATCTGTGTTTATTAAATCGTTTTGTTTTAAGCTCACCTAGCTAGCTTATAATTTGTAGTCGATACATGCTGGAGGATACAATAGGAGGAGCCAGTTTGATCTACATAGTTCTATTTTACTTATGGCTTATGTAGCCAGGAGAAAGGAAAAAAAAAACATGTATAGGAGCAATGTGATATAAACAGGTTGGGCAGACCACATGGCATGCTTGCGTTGGTAACCAAAAATTTGTAAATAGTTCGGTATGACGACATACATTAAAAATAAACATGCTTTGATTCAATGCCAACTAGCCCGAACGATGTGACGAAAGCAAGCACGTAGTTTTTAGTTTTACTTGGCTTGCTGAAGCAAAGTCATTTTCACTAACACAAAAAAGTTGTGTTTGCCCACCATTTCAGAAATGACCGTCTTACGTTGCTCCAGCGGCACAGTTGCCACATGACCCGCTTTTCCGAAAAAAGCAGGTTACCATTTGTTTCGAAGTGCTTCGTGCGCGAACAAGTTTTGTTGGATTAGGCTCGTCTTCGAACAACCACACAGTCAATTGCTGTTTTGTTTCCGGCCAATACGTATCTATCCATGATTCGTCACTTGTTACGATTCTATATACGTCTGGTAATTCACCGCGATCGTATTTTTTAACATTTCCTCGCACCAATCGACACGATCCTGATTTTCAGCGATTGTCAAATTGTGCGGGATCCAACGAGAACAAACCTTTTTCACGGCCAGGTGTTTATGCAATATCAAATGCTCGCGCGTGGAACCAATGCCCAAGGATTCCTCTATCTCGCGGTACGTTACATGACGATCTTGCATTATCAGTTCAAGCACAGCATCGGAGGCTTCTGGCAAAATAACTGATTTTGGACGACCTTCACGAAATTCGTCGGCGACCGAACTACGACCACGATTGAATTCACTATACCAGCGATATACAGTGGTTTTTGATGGTGCTTCATCGCCATACAAAGAACTATGTTCATCAACACACTCTTGTCGAGATAATCCAAGTCGAAGGTTGTGAAAAATAATCCATCGAAATCCTTCTCTTGAAATTTCCATTTTTTAGCCAAATTGATTTATTTAACTCACTGTAAACAACACAAATAGCGCTTGTACATCAAAACATTTTTTTTTTTTTTTTTTTTTTTGGGAACATTGTTCAGTTAAGTTTTTGACATACCGTATTTTTGCCGTTTCAAACCGTTTCCGCGTTAGTTAATCACTAAAGTTTTTATCAGTGAATGACTGTATACTGCCTGGATCGAAGTGAGGTGTTATTCTAAACCGCCAAGTGCTAGTCAAGTCGTAATTCACGTTCATCTGTGTCGTGCCTGTGGCTATTCTTCTTGCTGCCGTCGTTGTAGTTTGACAATAAACAATCGACGAACCGTTTGCTGCTGTGATTTACCATCTGCATAGTTAAAGGCGTATTCCTGCACATAGAATGAGTTCGGAGAAAAATTGTGCAAAGTGCAGTCTGATTATTGCAGGCATCGATTCCGTTGTATGCAGAGGCTACTGTGGACGCATGTTTCATATGGCATGCTCTGGAGTTTCTCGCGCTCTATTGGGTTATTTCTCATCTCATCGTAAAAATTTATTTTGGATGTGTGATGATTGCGCCAATTTGTTCGAAAATTCGCATCTCCGCTCCATTACGAAATTGGCAGACGAAAATTCACCTTTGGTGTCGTTGACGGAAGCAATTAATGGTTTACAAAACGAAATCAAAACATTGTCAAAACCTGCTCCTCTGACTCCCACACCGCTCAATATGCGCTGGCCATTCATCGAGGGTCGCCGTCCAGCCAAAAGACCTCGTGGGCCTGACTTGGAACAAAAAGCTTCCGAATGCAAATCTGGATCGAAGCAAATCGGAGAAAACGTTGTTTGTGTTCCAGTTTGTGAACAGCAACCCGACAAATTTTGGCTATATTTGTCTCGTATACGTCCAGACGTCACCAATGATGAGATTGCTGCTATGGTGCGAGCCAATCTTGAAATGAATGAGGATCCAGTAGTTGTTAAACTGGTCGCCAAAGGTACCGATGTTAGCAACATGACCTTTGTATCATTTAAAGTTGGCCTCGATCCTGCACTACAAGCTATCGCCTTGGAACCTTCAACTTGGCCCCAAGGAATCTATTTTCGCCAATTCGAGGAGAAATCATCCCAAAAATTTTGGAAACCAGCTGCTGTGGATCCATCTCCAACGCCTGTTTCAACGCAAGGAGGAATAGTTCAGCAGTGATGCAATGCAGTATACTGGGACGCACCGTAGTTGATATTGTGGAAGCCCCTGACCCCCCTTCCCCAGTCGTGCCACCGCTGCCAGCGTTCATCAGCCGTCCTGGTCCTGCGGGTAGGTGTGGTGAAGGGGTCTTCCAAACTACTCATCTTGGCAAGTATTCGTTAGCTTCCAGATTATCAAGCGCTGATTTGTTTTATCCCGTGTCGCAGAATGACGAACAAGATGACGTTGGTATCTGGGTGTACTACCAGAATGTTCGGGGGTTGAGGACAAAAATCGACGAGATCTTTTTAACGACGAGTGACTGCAACTTTGATGTCATCTTTTTGACCGAGACCGGACTGGATAGCCGAATAAACTCTCAGCAGTTGTTTGGAAATTCCTTCAATGTTTTTCGCTGTGACCGCAGCTCAGCCAATAGTGACAAAGCATCATTTGGTGGAGTTTTGATTGCCATTTCACGAAAACACGTCAGCTCTATCATTGAAACGGTGAATGGTCAGTGTCTTGAACAAGTGTGTGCAAGTGCTACAGTGCGGGGTAGAAAGTTACTGCTATGCGGTGTGTACATTCCCCCTGATAAAAGCCAAAACGTTGATGTGATCGATGCGCACATTTCAACTGTTTCGGAACTGTGCAGTAAAGGTTCTGTGAATGATATTGTTCTTGTGTGTGGTGATTTCAACCAGCCCCGCATTGTGTGGAATCAACGGCATGAAGAAACACAACCCGCTTGTTCTTTGTTGCCATCCGCTGCTGGTACAGCGCTGATCGACGGTATGGATTTTTTAAATCTACATCAAGCAAACCAGTGCAGAAATCATCTTGGGCGATTGCTCGATTTGGTCTTTTGTTCTTCGGAGCATCAATTAATAGTTGATTGTAGTGTTACTCCACTGCTACCTGTCGACCCGCATCATCCGCCTTTAGTTATCTCGTTGGCTGCTGACTGCGAAAACAATTTCCGGAACATGGACTTCACGAATGAATCAAGGCCATTAAATTATAGGAAAATTGATTTTGGTGCTTTACTTGAATTCTTGCAAAACGTTAACTGGAGTGCTTTGCAAGATATCGACAACGCAAATGAAATGGCATATTTTTTCTGTAACAAAATAACTCAGTGGTTAAGTTCAAATTTGCCTTTTGTAAAACGGCCAATAAGTCCTCCTTGGAGCACAGCTTTGCTTCGTAAATTGAAACGAATTCGAAATGCTTGGCAGCGCAAACATCGTCGCTGGAAGAGCTCTGAAATAAAACGAATGTTCAAAAGTTCCAGTGATAACTATCGCAAATTAAACGCGGGGTTGTACAAATCCTACGTTATGCGGGTTCAAACTGATCTTCGTCGGAATCCCAAACATTTCTGGACTTTTGTAAACTCGAAACGTAAATGCTCATCAATTCCTTCAAAAGTTTGTCTCGATGGTGTTGAATCCAGGTCATCCTTGGAGTCATGTGATCTGTTTGCAAAGTTCTTTGCTTCGGTGTTTGCAGAAAAAACAGCCTCCGGTATCGATGCGGAGACCGCCGCGGTGGATGTTCCTGAGAATTTAGTGCACATTGACACATTTTTGGTTACTCCCGATATGATTGTTGCCGCAGCGAAGAAGTTGAAACGATCGTTCTCTGCCGGACCAGATGGAATACCTGCAGCGGTGTACAGTCATTGCGCTTCTGCTTTAGCCGATCCTTTGTGCACTATATTTAACAAATCATTTGAGTAAGGTATTTTTCCGATGACTTGGAAGCAGTCTTTCATGTTTCCTGTATACAAGAGCGGTGATCGTACAAATGTTAGAAATTATCGAGGCATAACCAATTTATCAGCTGCATCTAAACTGTTCGAAATAATTGTGAGCACTGAGGTACTTTTTCGTACTAAAAATTACATCTCTACTGATCAGCATGGATTTATGCCAGGTCGTTCAGTCAGCACGAATCTCTTAGATTTCACTTCCAGTTGTTTTTCGAGTTTGGAGAATAAAGTACAAATTGATGCAGTATACACTGATCTGAAAGCAGCTTTCGACCGAATTGACCACCGAATACTCTTGTGCAAGATGTTGCGGCTGGGCGCCACACAAAAGTTTACTGACTGGCTACGCTCTTACTTATGTGGTAGAGTCCTGCGAATTAAGCTCGGCTCTTGTGTATCATCTTCGTTCTCAAATTTATCAGGAGTTCCTCAAGGCAGCAATATGGGTCCACTTTTGTTTTTGCTGTTCTTCAACGATGCTGTTTCGGTGCTCGGAGTTGGCTGCAGATTAGTATATGCCGATGATTTGAAATTATATCTTGAAGTTCGCTCTATTGACGACTGCATCCGGCTTCAAAAACTTCTAGATACATTTGTCGCCTGGTGTCGTAGAAACTGGTTGATTGTCAGCATTTCAAAATGCCAGGTCATAACGTTTCACCGAATACTGAACCCAATTCGATTCGACTATGCAATTGATGGACAAACGCTCCAGAGAGTTGACCATGTTAATGACCTTGGTGTTTTGTTAGATGCCAAACTTACCTTCAATCTGCATCGTTCATCTGTAATTTCAAAAGCGACCAGGCAACTAGGTTTTATTGCAAAGATCGGGCAGGACTTCAAAGATCCGTATTGTTTGAAGGCGTTATATTGTTCTTTGGTTCGTCCAATACTGGAAAATGCTAGCGTAATTTGGAGTCCTTATCAACTTACATGGAACTTACGGATTGAGCGCGTTCAGAAACGATTTGTTCGTCTTGCTCTAAGAAACCTTCCCTGGCAGAACCCGCTTGATCTTCCACCATACCACGATCGCTGTCGACTGATCGGACTCGACTCATTGGAACGACGCAGGAAAATTCAGCAAACTACTTTCGTGGCAAAACTGATCAACGGGGATATCGACTCATCGAAGATTTTGTCTCAACTCGATTTTCGTGCTTCACAACGATCACTGCGCTCTTCCAGTTTATTTCAGCCGAGATTTCATCGAACGACGTTCGGGTATTACGAACCGATAACATCATGCTTGAGGACATTTGGCACCGTTGAACACCTTTTTGAATTTGATGAACCATCACACAAATTCGTGCAGAAAGTACAGCGATCTACAATTTTATGACTTGACTAAACCAATTCATTAAGACCATTTTATTGTCAGATGAATAAATTTAATAATAAATAAATAAATAAATAAAACGTTCTGAGTACGTAACGTTGTAAAAAAATGTCAAACTCTATTTTGGTGTTGTCAGATTTTAGCTATTGACATTAGTGTGACCAGTTCCCGAAATATAATCATATTTCCGATGGCGTGTAGCAAGAATTATGTTGATTCATTAGGTATAACATGAGATATTCACGATCAAAAACTTATCACTTTCTCTGAGAGTAAATTTTGAAAAGGCGCCCCATAGTAAAGTAAGTCGTATTCATGACAAAAACCTAATAATTTCGCTGATTATATGAATAAAAATCTGTAGAGTCTGTAAAACGCTCACACTTTGGACTAGGTATTCTTCATTAAGCTCTGCACAGTTCACGAAGTGTTTGCCAACAACTGTAGAACCGGCTTGACGTAGTAGGCGGAAGCTAATTTCCCCCAAGAAGAGAGATTCGAAGAGCCTTATGGTATGTTCAGAAGTGTTCTAGTTCTAGATGCATAATTTATGTCAGTTCTAAAATTTAAATCTAGAATTTATAACAAAATAAACTGGCAGCCCCAGCAGCGTTCTATTTGTGTTTCAAATATAGAAAAAATAGAACGGTAGGGTATACCAGTTTTAAATTTGACAGTAGAACTGGTCGAATAAATAAAACTAAAACGGATTGCTGGGGATACGTTTGTTTCAATTTCATTTACATTATAGACCACCCATATGAATCTTGCAGTTGCTGAATTTGCTTTTACGTTTGTTTCAGTTTCTGTTATATTGGATACGTTTGTTTCAGTTTCTGTTATATTATAGACCACCCATGTGAATCTCTCAGCTGCTGAATGTGCTCTAATGCTTTGTGTACAGCGGCACCATTTTTCCTTTTTGGCGTTAATTGTACAGATATAAACCTTTAATCCAAACATTCCCATCGCTCCCTGGTGTTAACGTCATGCGGGTCCTGGTCCACCGATTTTGTATAATACTCATCGTATGTTTCGTCGTCGATCAGGGTGCATTCGTCTTTGTTCTCCGGAATCTGGTTACACAGTTTTCGCGCTTTTGTTTTGGTCCAAGCTTGCAGCACCAGGGATTTTTTCGGCTCCTTCTGTATCTTGTACATTTTTAGGGAGCTCCGAACTTTGATCCGTTGAATTATCCGGATGCTGGTGTTGAAATCCCGTGTCGACGTCAATGGTTTTTTTATTACGTTCTCTACCACAACTGCCCTTTCACTACCAGAAGCAGATTCGAACCCTGCAATTTTGGTGGTACACATTTTCATGTTCTGCGGATGCCAACAGTTATACGTTCTTTAGTGGTTGGCCTTTTTCTGTGTTTAAAACACATAACCGTTGGGAGTTTATTTTTCATTTCTTCTTTCACTCGTCACTGAGCTGCTGAACTGCAACTTTATATATTTTTCGTAGTTTATTTTATTTACGTGACTTTCAATTAATTTCATTCGTCACGTTAAACATTATTCGAATTACGTTGAACGTGCCAAGCGACTCGTCAGTGCATAAATGTTCAATTTAAGCTGATATGCACCGACGAGTCCAATAGGATGCAGCTTTTTTCGTCATTCAGTATTATTCAGTGCTTGCTATATAAAGGGTGATTTTTTAAGAGCTTGAGAACTTTTTTAAACAATAAAACGCATAAAATTTGCAAAATCTCATCGGTTCTTTATTTTAAACGTTAGATTGGTACATGACATTTACTTTTTGAAGATAATTTCATTTAAATGTTGACCGCGGCTGCGTCTTAGGTGGTCCATTCGGAAAGTCCAATTTTGGGCAACTTTTTCGAGCATTTCGGCCGGAATAGCCCGAATTTCTTCGGAAATGTTGTCTTCCAAAGCTGGAATAGTTACTGGCTTATTTCTGTAGACTTTAGACTTGACGTAGCCCCACAAAAAATAGTCTAAAGGCGTCAAATCGCATGATCTTGGTGGCCAACTTACCGGTCCATTTCTTGAGATGAATTGTTCTCCGAAGTTTTCCCTCAAAATGGCCATAGAATCGCGAGCTGTGTGGCATGTAGCGCCATCTTGTTGAAACCACATGCAACCAAGTTCAGTTCTTCCATTTTTGGCAACAAAAAGTTTGTTAGCATCGAACGATAGCGATCGCCATTCACTGTAACGTTGCGTCCAACAGCATCTTTGAAAAAATACGGTCCAATGATTCCACCAGCGTACAAACCACACCAAACAGTGCATTTTTCGGGATGCATGGGCAGTTCTTGAACGGCTTCTGGTTGCTCTTCACTCCAAATGCGGCAATTTTGCTTATTTACGTAGCCATTCAACCAGAAATGAGCCTCATCGCTGAACAAAATTTGTCGATAAAAAAGCGGATTTTCCGAATGGACCACCTAAGACGCAGCCGCGGTCAACATTTAAATGAAATTATCTTCAAAAAGTAAATGTCATGTACCAATCTAACGTTTAAAATAAAGAACCGATGAGATTTTGCAAATTTTATGCGTTTTATTGTTTAAAAAAGTTCTCAAGCTCTTAAAAAATCACCCGTTAAATACTCTCCGTAGCATAACGGATGTGTCTCTAGTATCCCTTAGGCGAGGAGATACGTTCAATGGGTACCAAAATGTCTACTTCAACACCACGGGTGCCTTTGTTAAATTGCATTTATGAAGGGTTTCAAAAATCTCATCAAAATGTTATGTTGTTTATTAAAGAAAAACTTGTTTTTTGACGTAGGACTACGTCTTTCTTTACTAAGCTCATCTGCTTTCAAAATTTCACGACACGAAAGTGTAAAAAAATTACTCAAGATTTGATTTCTTAATAACTGTTTCCCTGATTGAGTATTTTCTCTAATTCTTTCAATAAACAAATGGAAAAAGATGTAAGATTGTTGCTAATACCACGTTTATTACGAAAACATTGTTCAAATAGTGAAAATATAGTTCCAAACACGAAACACCAAAATAAACCGAATCTATAAATAGACCCTGTTGCATATTTGCTAGCTTCAGTCTGTGATTATCCATGAATGGAGTGCAGCTAAAAACAACAACTAGTTCTTCTGTGAGCATATCTGCTGTTGGACTTTTGCAGTGTGAGTTTCGCTTCAAACAAAAGTGATTGCATTGGCGAGAAAGAAAACGAAAAGTGAACAACAATTGAGAAAGTTATACAAAATCAGCCGTTCGCTATGCGAAATTTACTCCAAACGAAGGTTAGCTATCATTTTGCCACATCGCGTTCGATAAAAATGTTCCGAAAAGTGTTTAATATCGGTGAGAATTCTACAGCATTTTGATAGTTCCTTTCACTGAAATATGCAAACCCGAAACCATATAATCGATATCAAAATTCTATTTGTTGCTTTTTTGCGACCGTTGGGACCACCCCTTCGTGAAAAAGCTACAAACGAAATCCACTGTCCTAAGCTGCCACCCTATTTCCTAGAATATAAATGCAATCTTTTAAAACCGAATGGCCCTTAAACGGTCAAACGGTATCAAATCGATTGCTATCTATACACATCTCGAATGCAGTCCTACGTCAACCTCGCGGTTATGTCTCTGACATTACCTACTCCAAGTTGTTTCGTTCCTGATGAAACAATGTGAATATTGTTAATGCAAAACATTCGCTAATTTCCCTGCCTACGAGCGCCTAGCCAACATGAGATGAACCAAACAATCTGAAAACAATTGTAATTTTTACTTTATCTTAATAGATATCGGACGAGATAAAGCAGCTAACGATAAAGTTGCGTTAAAGTACGAAACAGTTTCTTCGTTTCCGTCCCGGTGGTACAATTTATAATTTGGCGACAAACCGGAAATCGAAAATGTCAAATTACCTGAAGAACTTTGACTTGGTCATGGCAAGTCTCGGCTGTCGATGTTACTCTGTGTTAAAAGGCACTATGATATTTTCGAATCCGATCTCCCGCTGCCACTGCCGCAGCAACTCCCACCACGATAAGCTCGGTTATTTTCTACTGCCGGTGTTGGTTCGACGTTAACCAGCGGGGTTCGTTGTAATACCAGAACCACCCACCGTTCAAGTAACCGAGCTAGGCTTTTAGCAGTCTTTAAGATAAACGAAGCCAGCTCGGATTCGAGTAAATACATTAAAGAGTAAAGGCGAATGTTTGCGTTATTTAGTCGCCATTCGTTGTTTGGTAGTTGATTTTGGCGCCTCCGTAGAAATCTATTTGTGTGTTTCCTGGAACAGACATGGCGCCAGCTTTAACCATCCGGCTGGAGATAATAAAATAAATTCATCTAATGCTACTGGTAGACTTGCGAGCGGAAAGATGGGTTGCTAAAAATTCGATGCTGACGAATGAAACCCAAAATAATCTTAAGTCCTTCGATTTACAAACTAACCACAAACATACAGGAAACAAGAGGAAGTTTTTGTATACAATCAAACATACTTCGAAAAATATAACGTTGTTTATATACCATACATTAGCGGAACACATTCAGTAGAAACAGACATTATTTTACGACGCTTAACAATTCAAATTGAACTGCAATTTGAATTGTTAATACGCTTATATGGTTGGAGACAAAGTGTGAAGGAAATTGAGGTAGATAGTAAAATTCCCAAATTATAAAATTACAATTTTGGTAAAATTTGTAACAAAAATAATAATTTATAACAAATTTTTTATTCAAATTTGGAACATTTAGAAAGTTTTTAAACAAGTTTTAGTATAAATCTGAGTAAGTTTAAACATAACGATTCTTGAACCAATTTGATCAATTCTGAAAGAATTTGAAATATCACCATAGGGGTACATGAAATTTCCGAAATCGAAAAAAAAATGTTGATGCCAAAAGGCTTAGAATTGCATGAAACGTCGAGATTTAGTGTCTTCTCGAAAAAATTTTTTTTTTAAATCGACTTTTTGAGACTTAAAGAAAATATTAAAAAGTTCCAGAAAGTTGATTTTTTCAAAAAAAAATTTTTACGAGATGACACTAAATCTCGACGTTTCATGCAGTTTTGAGACTTTTGGCAACAAAAAAAAATTTTCGATTTTGGAAATTTCATGTACTCCCCCCTATGGTGTTTTTTCAAGATCGCAAATTGTCAAACCTTTACCACCGGGCAGCACTCTTTACGCATATCCGATTTAGCTCAAATTTTGCATGAGGGCATTTTTTGAGGTGCTTAAACTTTGGAGCACTAGAGCTTTACGAAAATAGACGTGTTTTGTCGGTTACGTCACATATACCATCATATCTCTGGAACCAAAAGTCCCAGCCATTTGATCTTCGAACTTGATCAATGGTCCGATAGTAGCTTTCAAACGAGCCTAAGTTTGTTAAAATTGATTGAGCCATCTCCGAGAATCTTGTGCGGTGAAAACACAACGCGTTTTGTCAGTTACGTCACTTATACCATCATACCTCCGGAACTAAAAGTCACTGCCATTTGATCTTTGAACTTGATCAATGGCCTAACAATAGCTTTCAAACGGGCCTAGACTTGTTAAAATCGGTTCAGCCATCTCCGAGAAACTTGCGCGGTAAAAAAAACAACACGTTTAGTCGGTTACGTCATTTATACTATCATATCTCCGGAACCAAAAGTCACAGCCATTTGATCTTCGAACTTGATCAATGGCCCGACAGTAGGTTTCAGACGGTTTTTAGTTGATTGTGAAAAAAAATTCGAACTAGTTGTTAAAGCATCTTTAACAAAAATTCGAATATATTCGAGACAGTTCTGGAACAAACTAAAAAAGAATCAATTTTGAAAATTTTCTAAAAGTTTTGAGACAATTTCAGAATAATGTTGAAACAATATTAAAAAATATCAAATTAATTTTGAGACAAATGTTAAATAATTTTGAAACAACTTTGAAACTATTTTGTAATATGTGTGAAACTATTTTGAAACATATGTGAAACCATTTTGAAACGATTTCGAAACAATACTAAGAAAATTCTAGAATAACGTTGCTAAAATTTCAAAACATCTTAAAAAATTGTAACAATTTTAAAGCAATTTTAAAACAATTTTATAATAAATAAGATTTAGGACAACTTTGAGTTTATTGCGAAATAATCTTGAGATAATTTTATAATAATTGTTAGACTATTTGTAATACATTTTTTTTTATTTTTAAACAGCTTTTTGGCAATATTGAAAGAATTTTTAAACAAATTTGAATCGTTTATGAGAAAGTTTCAAGCAATTTGGTTCTGAAAACAACATTTGCGCAACGAATCGGTATTTTATTATCGGTAACTTTATTTGAGACAATTCTGATACGAATTTGAAACAAGCTTAAGGGTAAACTATAAAAAATAAAAATAAGAAAGAATTTTATAATTATGGAGACAATTTGAAAACAACTTCGATGCAATTTTGAGACAGTTTTTGCTGCTAGAAAAACGCAAATTCAGAACAATTCCGTTCCATTTTCGGAACATTTTTGAACAAGTATAAAGATAATTTTGAAACAATGTTGAATCAATTTGTGAAAAGTCGTAAAATAATTTACATCATTCTTTTAAATAACTTTGAGACAACATTTTAAACCATTGTACAACAATCTTGAATCAATTTCGAAGCAGTTTTAGAAATAATAACTATTTTGAGGAAATTCAATTCAATTCAACTTCCAAACAGTTTTGATGTACTTCTGAAACAATTTGGAATCAATTTTGATACAATACTGATTCTATTTGGGAAGATTCCGAAATAATTTTAATACAGTTATGAAGTATTTGTAATCAATTTGGATATAATTTTGGAACGATTTTGCAAGTAAAAATTGTGAAGAAATATCCACTTTTGCGCGGTATATATTCAGATGGCACCTGTACTAGTATTTAAGTACGTAACTATTCGGTATTCGATTTAAGTACGTAATTCTTTTAACGAACTAAATCCCAAATAAAGTAAACTTTTATTACGAGTTTACTTCGTGAAAACAGGTTTTTGCAGAGTATGAAAACCTAATGTCGCATTTTTTAGACTGAAATGATAAATAGAAACCGGAAAACAATGTTGTAACTCGGTTCAGAATCCAAGATGGCTACCTCCGGTTCAATGATATTCTTTGAATACAATTAAAATTTGGGTATTTTCGGTACGGATTTGATGAGTAGATGTCGGCAAACAATGTTTGAGGTAGTTTCGAAAGCTAAGATGGCGACTTCCGGTTTATAGATAATCCTTCAAAACGCTTATAATTTGGGTATTTCGGAACGAGTTTAATTAATAGAAACCATAAAATGATGTTTGAGCCAATTATGAAATTCAAGATAACAATTTCCGGTTTGATAATATTTCTTTGAAACTCTTACCATATGGATATTTATGGAAAGGATTTGATTCCGGCTTATTTTTATTCCCTTAAACCCCTTAAAATATGGGTATTTTCTGAACGGATTTGATGAGTAGATACAAAAAAAACAATGTTTCACATAGTTCCGAAATCCAAAATGACGACTTTCGGTTTATTAAAATTTGTTACAAACCCCCACAATATGGGTATTATTGAAACGTGTTTGAAGAATAGATGCCCGAAAATCATATTTGAGGTGGTTCTTAAATGCGTTTTCTGGTTCAACAATATGTCTTTGAAACCATTTTCAAGCATCTAAGCTTCACATCCGTTTCGAAAATATCTCTATGATTGAGGTTTCCCACATTCATAACATAAAACTTTTTTTACAAAGTAAATCCAAAATACCGGAAACTTTTTCTGCCAAGTAAATTCCAACTGATGTGAACCTTTTTTATGAACTTATTCGAGTTACGAACCCCCGTTTAGTTCGTAAACAGAGGATTCGGTGTAGAGGATTTCCAATGGACCCAGAAAAGAAAAAAAATCTCATTTGAACCACATTAGGAAAGTGTATCCAACACACATGTTTGTTTTCTAAGTAAGGGTTTAAGTTGATAATTTTAAGAAATTAACATGCAGAAAAGTTACCAGGTTTTTAACTCGAACAGTTCATTCAATTTTGTTTCTATCTATAATATGTTTGCGTCTTCTTCACATTTCGCAGTACAAGTATGTAATAAAATATGTCAAAAAAGCTATGCATATTTATTGAGCAGAATATTGCCGACGATTTCCGAATCACCATATAAGTAATAAAATTTCGATTGGCCACTGATAATTTAATCATATATTTTTAAGCGAAACTGCAATCAACCGTCGTGTTTACAAATAACTCAATTTTAAATTGGAAACGGAAATGATTCGATAGGAAAAACCTATCATATCACTCACGTTTGATTGCTTATTGGCTAGCACCTACTGTTCCTAAGAATCGATGAAAAATATACAAAAACAGCATCAACTCTTTACAGTGACAAACATTAATTGTAAAAAATGTCGATTCATAACACGAGCCAACAATTTTAATCATTGGGTGAGTGAATTAATGTCAGTTGTCGGCAGCAAACTACGAAAACAAGCATGTTGACAAAATATTAATAGATCGTGCCTCCGTTCCGTTTGCCTCCGTTCCGTTGTCTCAACAAACTGGCCGTTGAAGTGGTTACTGACCGATGATGGCAGTAAAACTTTTACCATCCTTCCACTGTCTCTTGGTCTGTATGTAGTAAAAACGAATACCGACACGCAATTCTGAAGCAATTTTCATTGGAATACGAAGCGTTTGAAATTGCTTTTATTGATTGATTTCTGAAGACTTTGCGTTCCCAGTAAAGTGAAATGCGGTGGAGTTTCTTGGTTGTTGATGATTCGTTAGTCACATGAAAATAGGTTGTTTGGCGTAGAAAAAACACGGATTCATTTGAGGTGGGCCGCGTAGTGCCGCTATTGGCAAAAGAAAAGAATTCACACGAACACGGCTGCCCTCTTTTGTCTAGCTATGGACTCATATAACACGAAGCCTTACGATGGGGGAACCACGCATCCAATCCAATGTTTCTAATACTTCTGGTATAATATGATGAAGAATAATTCACTAGAAGGAAAACAATTAATCGGTGTTTGGAATCTACTTAGTGATCCTACTACTAGAGATAAGCGTTGGTGGGAGAGCCTCGACATTCAGTTCCGTCTAAAGCACTGGAAGAAATGAACGATTTTCAATCAAAGTTTACCTTTTAAATTCGCTCAGTAGATAATCGGAACTGATATGTGCTTTACTACCTCAAAACCGTCGTCTGTGTGCGAAAAAGCAAGCAAGCGTGATGAATTTTCCTCATTGTTTCCAAAAGTTTTAGAAAACTTTGTTTTTCAGTTATTTATGGTTATCTGACGCTGTTGAAAATTCAATCACAAATTCCTGATTATATTTCCGATAGCTTATAGAATAAATTATGTTGTTGGGTTAAGTACATCAAGAGATATTCGCGATAAAGTTCTGCCCTTTCTTGTACAGGTATATTTTGAAAAGGCGCCTCATAGTAAAGTAAGTCGTATTCACGACAAAATCTGGCACCGCTTGCATTTGTATTTACACTTCAATGACTGTAACTTATATGAAACAAATCCATAGAATAAGTCGAAAACATAGCAACGTTCATTATAACTGCTAAGTAACATGAAAAGCGTGAGTGGCGGAGCTTGTGCGACTTATCGAAGGTTACCAAACATGTTGTCAATAACGAATATTTGATTTGATTTTATATCAGTCTCATGGACAGTAAAACATACGTTTGTGTCATGTTACAATTTGATGATGTTTTTCCATTATGACCAAATATTGGCATACGATAATCAAAACTAAAATAGGGTAACAGAGGTATTTTGGCCCACTTTAAGATTGATTTTATTTTGGCCCACTTTGTAAAAATATCCCCCAAATGTTATAATATCTATGAAAACCCCTTCCGCAATAGGTAATTTAATGTGATTAGCTTCAAATTGATGCAACATGGGTTACTTAACATCGATAAAATCCGATGAAATTGATAAAGTTTGTTAGGTGGGCCAAACTATATGAAGTGGCCAAAATACCTCTGTTACCCTATATAGAATTCAAAATTGTATAAACTCATTATATCTACTCAAAATGTTTGTTTCGCACAAACGCTGGCAAGAATTCTTCAGAAGTCCAGTTGCTCTTCGTATTAGCACAGGCTCAACCAAACAATTTTTTTTAATTGAGGGAGTATTCTCTATTTAATATTATTGTCCGGGAAAATGTACGCAAACTTTTAATCGACACTGTGTTGTGTTTTCTTTGTCGAATCACAATGAATACGGTTACCGATATGAAATCATTACCTAACTTTGTCTTGTATTGTGTGATATTTTCATTGTCAAATTTTGATGCGGTGACCAGTTGGCGACCAAACTGTTAATGCGAACATGTCGTAAGAGTTAGATTACCGAAAGTTACGTTGGAACTTATTGTAACTTTGTATGATAAGAAGTGAAGTGAAGTACAAGTGCTACTTGCAGGCCCGTACCCAGGATTTCGTTTCGGGAGGGGCCCAAAGATAAAAAAAATAATGTTACTGAAGATTGCTTATATACCTAATTCTCGGTGTGCCGTTTACGGGTGTTTTTAACAGACACTTTAAACTTTTCCACTGGAACTGTTATTGTATTACATTTCTTTACGTTCACTGTCTTGTTTTTTCTGCAAACCATGTCTTAGACCTTCTAAATAATTATACAGGGTCCGGCACTCGAAGTGTAACCAATTAAAAAGGCCATAAATTCAGTTTGGAAAATTACTTTTACTTAATTCAAAGTACAAAATGTGTAAAAATAATACAAAATTCAGAATCAATTCACTTTTGCTCGATATGACCACCTTTTGCCTTGACTATGGCCTTGAGACGGTCAAAAAACGAATCGCAAGCTGCCCGAATGTGACTTGCAGGTGTATTTTGGCCCACTCGCGGACAATAACATTTTTCAGCGCCTCGAGACTGGTATATCTTTTAGTTCGGACTTTGCTCTCCAAAATGGCCCAAAGAGAATAATCCATTGGATTCGCATCTGGTGAATTCGAGAGCCATTGTGTGGACGTGATGAAGTTCGGAACGTTGTTTTTCAGCCATTCTTGGTTCACTCGAGCTTTGTGAGAAGGTGCCGAGTCCTGCTGAAACGTCCATGGTCTGCCACCGAAATGTTTGTCTGCCCACGGCTTCAAAGCAACCTCCAGAATACTTTCCCGATAATATGTCGCATTTACCTTGACGCCAGGCTCGAAGGTCTGAAGTTGGTTACACTTCGAGTGCCGGACCCTGTATATCTGTTTTTGATTTCGGGAGGGGACCGGGTCCCTCGGGCCCCCCTCTGGGTACGTGACTGGCTACTTGGGTACTTGTGAAGTATCACACTTGTAAAAAAAAGGCTCAATTAAGTGAGAAAACAGCAAGTCATTTGTAAAATATTTCACGATTATTTAAAATATAATTAATTCACTGTTTGGTATCACTACTTCCCACTGATGGTCAACATCAAGCAACAAGACAATTGTATACAAGCAGATTGGAACCACTTATGACAGTTCAATTGGAATCATAACAATTTTTTTTGTCGTGAATACGACTTACTTTACTATGGGGTGCCTTTTCAAAATTAGCCATATGGAAGAATGGGCAGAACTTAATCGTGAATATCTCGACTTGTATTAATGGTAGCAACATAATTCTTTCACCATTTCATCAAAAATATGATCAGAAATTTAGGATAATATTTTGAACAGTGTGAGATAACCACAAACAACTCAAAAATTAGGTTTTCTCAAAATTTCAAAATAATGCGGAAAACTCTTTACTTTCGCTTGGGTTTTTCGCGCAAGAACGACGATTTTGAGGTAGTCAGACACATATCTTCAACTGAATGCGTATAAAAGGGGAACCGTGGTGAAAATCGATCATTTCTTTTCGTGCGTTCGATGGAAGTATACGTCGTGGGAGTTAAACCTTCAACCAGCAGCGACGGGAAGTGCACCTTCTGCGTGGTCAAAACCTCAAACGCTCAGGTAGCAACTTTCATTCGCTTGCTGGCCATCAAGGCGAGAAGTCTGCCATCGCAGGAGTTAAACCAGCAGCGACGGAGAGAGCACCTTCTGCGTGGATAAAACCTCTAACGCTCAGGTCGCAACTCTCATTCGCTTGCTGGCCAACAAGGCGAGAAGACTGCCATCGCGGGAGTTAAACCATCAACCAGCAGCGACGGAGAGAGCGCCTTCTGAGTGGTTAAAACCTCAAACGCTCAGGTCGCAACTCTCATTCGCTTGCTGGCCATCAAGGCGAGAAGACTGCCATCGCAGGAGTTAAACCAGCAGCGACGGAGAGAGCACCTTCTGCGTGGATAAAACCTCAAACGCTCAGGTCGCAACTCTCATTCGCTTGCTGGCCAACAAGGCGAGAAGACTGCCATCGCGGGAGTTAAACCAGCAGCGACGGAGAGAGCACCTGCCATCATTTGGTTTTCGGTAGTCGTAACGAGAAGTTCAATTTTCAGATTTTAGTTCCGCAATATAGGTTTAGAATTCAGAGCCTGCGTGCTGAAACTGGATTCTGGAACTGTATTCCGGAACTAATTTGAGTTTCGAAATTGCAATTCTAGAATTGCAACTGGATTCTGAGTCTGTTATTGGTTCTAAATTTAGTTCTTGAACTCAGGATCCAGTTCTTTATTCCAGAATCCTTCTATTCGGTTCTTTTTAGAACCATAATAATACTCCTATGAATTATGCGGAAATTTACTTTACTGTACTCTATAAAACCCATTCTGGTAGTCATGGCCAAAAATCGTCAAGTTTTAGAGCTTAGTTCTGGAATATGGGTTTAGAGTTCAGAGTCTGCGTGCTGAACTAACTCAAATCGTCACTCTTCATCACGAACGCTTTCATAAAAATTTCTTTTCAGAGCCACCATTTTTTTTATTATAAAGAACTATACTGCTTATTTCATAATATTTAATTGCGTTTCAGAATGTTTAATGTATCTAATCTGTAATTTAGTCTAGGCGCATCGTTTAAATTTCTAGTAATGAAAGAGAGGAAAGTTGCACAATTCATACAATCGATGAACTACCAATTCGAATTCGGAAGCATAAATAAAACGTGTCATATTCGTATTCACGACATCCAGTTATGTCTCTGACATTACACACCCGTACTTTTTTTATTTAAAAGATATTTCATTCAGGCCTATTTGCGTACAAGCTTTACGTGGCCGATTTAGCTGAGTTTTTAAATAAAAGATTTTTTTTGTATTGGATCTCGTTGTCATCCTTTTTCTAGGGGGAGAAGCGCTTCCATTTTCCTCCTGCGAGGACTGAGGGGCATTTCGTTCGTGGTTCGTCACGTCATTCATTGCCGCATCGGTGGTATTGTTGTTGATTTCGTTGCTAGTTGCTGTAGATGCGCTTTGTTGTACATTGTTTGCAGTTGCTGGTTGGTTGGACGGTAAGCTGTTAACTGCAGCTGGTGTACTTTGTTCTTTAGGGGATACGTTGGATGGTTTCGTTGAAGAGGATGCTTCACTGTTGTTGGTGACTGTCACAGGTGTACTGGGGTTGCTTGGGGTTGATGTGAAGGAAGCACCGTTGTCCTTTGGTATAGTTGTCTCCTTGTCCGGTTTATCACATGGCTTACCGTAGTGAACAGCTTTTTGGCAATATTGACATGTGGCCAGCTGATTGTCATAGGTAACAAGTGATTTGCACGGTATTCTTGTATCCTGACCGAATGTCACATAAGAAGGTATAGGCCTTCTCAAGCGCATGCGTAACAAACGTACGCCATTTAGAATACCGGAGAAAAAATTCTTCCACTTTTCTTTTTCGATAGAGAGAATCTCTCCGTATTGGGACATGGTTTTGCGAATATAAGGATCGATGACGCTTGAGGGAAGATCATGCACACGCACTTCTATAGCACTATCTTCCATATATACTGGAATGTTGTACTTGATGTTTTCATGCTCCACATAGTGCACATTATTATTGTCTTTAGCGAACTGAATTGCACCCAACTCTTTATAGAACTGGATATAAACACCATTATTGGTCTTATTGCATTGAAGTAAATGCACACGTTTAATGTCAAGATGCATTTGCTCCTTAAGCAAACCTTTAAGTTCTCGTATCGAAGGTCGAATTTTGCACTGTCTGAAGTCAACAGAAATTGTATTCTTTCGTACCGACGGTAGCTTTTGTTCGTTTGGTTCACTCATTTTCGAGGTCTATTGTTCACTACACAATACTGTACTTGGTTTCTTCTGTCCCCAACGTAAGCGGTTTTGTTTGTCGACTGACTTGGATGAGATGTAAACCCGAACTCCGGAATCATAACAATGTTCACATTTGTAGGTCACGATAGATGGTATAACAAATTGGGAAAAAAGAATAAAAATTAACAAAGTCTGCATTATAAAAATATACTGATTTAATTGAAACTCACATTAATAGACAGACAAAACTAATACAACCCATAAAGGAAGAAACGGCTATCATCGAAAATATCGCACGATTTTTGCATTGTTTACCGAAAAAGGATCCATAAATGCAGAACCAAGATCTATTTCTCGAGTTGATAACCCGAGACCATTTAATGAATGTAATGAAATGTACTTGTAACGAAAAGCAACGACGTTATTATTGCACCGTATAAATTCAAAGAATTCATCTACACCCTTAAACAAATAACCTTTAGAAACCTTTCTTTTAATCCACCATTCTCTCTCCTCCTTCACCATCATCGTAACTAAATTCACATCTTAAAATTAGATTTCAAGCGAATCTAACCTTGTGAACATCAGTTCAGTCATCTAGAGAAGATCGAGAGAGAAAAAAAGCATCTTGTCGGTTACGTCACTTATACCATTATATTCTCGAAATCGGAAGCGACACCCGTTAAAAAATAAACCATTGATTTTACAGCATGAACAATTGATTCACAATTAGATATATGGGTTACAATAAATTTTATTGTATCTTGACAAGATTTTTTTCATTTCCAACGATCCAATATATTGTTCGTACGATTCTAAAGGGTGATTTTTTAAGAGCTTGAGAACCTTTTTAAACAATAAAACGCATAAAATTTGCAAAATCTCATCGGTTCTTTATTTTAAACGTTAGATTGGTACATGACATTTACTTTTTGAAGATAATTTCATTTAAATGTTGACCGCGGCTGCGTCTTAGGTGGTCCATTCGGAAAGTCCAATTTTGGGCAACTTTTTCGAGCATTTCGGCCGGAATAGCCCGAATTTCTTCGGAAATGTTGTCTTCCAAAGCTGGAATAGTTACTGGCTTATTTCTGTAGACTTTAGACTTGACGTAGCCCCACAAAAAATAGTCTAAAGGCGTCAAATCGCATGATCTTGGTGGCCAACTTACCGGTCCATTTCTTGAGATGAATTGTTCTCCGAAGTTTTCCCTCAAAATGGCCATAGAATCGCGAGCTGTGTGGCATGTAGCGCCATCTTGTTGAAACCACATGTCAACCAAGTTCAGTTCTTCCATTTTTGGCAACAAAAAGTTTGTTAGCATCGAACGATAGCGATCGCCATTCACTGTAACGTTGCGTCCAACAGCATCTTTGAAAAAATACGGTCCAATGATTCCACCAGCGTACAAACCACACCAAACAGTGCATTTTTCGGGATGCATGGGCAGTTCTTGAACGGCTTCTGGTTGCTCTTCACTCCAAATGCGGCAATTTTGCTTATTTACGTAGCCATTCAACCAGAAATGAGCCTCATCGCTGAACAAAATTTGTCGATAAAAAAGCGGATTTTCTGCCAACTTTTCTAGGGCCCATTCACTGAAAATTCGACGTTGTGGCAGATGAAATTATCTTCAAAAAGTAAATGTCATGTACCAATCTAACGTTTAAAATAAAGAACCGATGAGATTTTGCAAATTTTATGCGTTTTATTGTTTAAAAAAGTTCTCAAGCTCTTAAAAAATCACCCTTTACAATTGATTTTATTGTACACGTGGTGTTTCAAACAATATGTAAACTGTACATTTTATTGTTTTCCAAGAAAACATGTATGAGAAAACTTTATGATTTGAATTGTTACGATACCTAACAACCTATACATTCTATTGTAGAAAGCATTTTCACAATTGATTGAATAGTGTATAACAATACGTTAAAATATTTTTCAATGGTCAAAGCAAAATTGTGGCAGGTTCTGTAACAGCAAATCGTATTATTTTTCAACCATATTTTTTATTCGGGCAGGCAATTGTTCTTTTAATCTGATTCAAAGCCCGAGAGTAGGATTCAAACGAGCCTACTTGTTACAATCGGTTCCACCAATTTCCCAGAAGGCGGAACAAATTATTTTTGATTTTAAGAATCTTGAATTACTATCAACGTCCAGCGCATTCAAGAAGTATCTATAATAATATTCATAACAAAATCTTTTTTTGCAATCTTCCGCTTTCGTTCGTAAACAGAGATTTCTGTTTACGATTTTGTTTGATGCCTGTTAAATTGTGTAACGTTCAATTACGGTGAATTGGTGTTTCCGACAAGCCTGAGTAGTATTTCCCGAGTATATTTCAATTCAGTACAGAATGAACTCAAATGACCTCCGAAAAAACTGGCATCCCTGATGCTATGCAATACTGGAAGTACAAAGCCAATCAACCGTTAATTTTCTTACACACATTGAAATCTCTACTTGGATGTTTGTTCTTTGTGGCAGAGCTGCTGAATGTCACTATCAACTAGAAACTTTGCACGACAAAGATTGGAGAGCTTATGTCACTGGACTGCTTCCAACCAGGCTCTACCAATCATCATACATTGAGTGTCTGAGAACCGATCTGTCATAACTTAAATTCTCTTGATATTACACTCACTAGGACGCTCATTGATTGCCGATACGATTGATATTATCTTCATTTCTCCTATCACTGCTTGATTACGATGTGACTAAATATTAATCAAGCAGCATAAACATTGAATTAAATTCATTTACACCAATAAACTCCGAAGTCCGATGACTTTTTGCAAAGAATAATGAACTTTATCAATTTATGTTTATGTTAGTACTCTCATGGATTTTTTTTTTACTTCAACAGGGAATGGGAGAACGAGAGAGAAAACAAAAAAAGTCGTCTGTCTTTGATTGAGCATACTTCTACTTGGTCATAGAACTATCGAGTATCTCATTTGACAGACACTTTGACCGTACCGATTACAGTTGATGATGATTTTAGTCAGTCTGTCAAGGTCATTTGACATGACTGACAATTTGCAGCTCTGTTCTGTGGTAGTATTTTTTTTTGGTAAAGTGATCACCAAGTAGCAATTCGTCTACAGAGGCGCTTCGAACAACTTATACCGTTTTCGTTTATGATTCAGAGCAGCCCGAGAGCTGACCCTGAGTCGCCCAAACAATTTTTGAGATGTTTGTTTTAGCAACCTGGGGTCGCTCTAGATCGGACTCCAATCGCGTAGTTTCGCTCTGAAAATTTTCTCGGGTCGCACTACGCATTCATGCGAGTTTGTTCATTTTTTTCTTTTTTATGAGTTGTTGTTCAGGGCGCGTACCACGTGTTCGTTTTACTCGGAGTCAGAGTCGCCCGCGTCTAGATTCAAAAACGAAAACGGTATTAGTATTCGCTTATGGACTCTTGTGTGGCTACTGTGTCTGAAACTCTATCGTTCACCGATGAACAAAATGCTGTTAAGGTGAAAAATTATTTTTTTAACACGAAAATTTACGAAACTTGTTTTCCTTTGGTTTTTTTTTTTTTTGACAGATTAACTTGCAATCATCATCCTCGCACACGTACACCTCCAGTAGTGATGCCAGAGTTACCAGGTCATTTTTTCAAAAATCTGTATCCGGCGCAAAAAATTATCTGTCAAAATCTCTACTACATATGTACCAAGAAAATGTCACTAGGGTTCTTTTAAATGAGCAAAAAAGGTCCCAATACAAACTTTTCTAATGACAATCCAAGAAAAATCTGAAAATCCGTATTTATCTGTATGGACAGTAAATTATCAGTATTCTAAGAAAACATATCTGTGTTTCAGTATAAAGGTCCAAAACCGGTATGAAATCGGTATACTTGTTAACGTCGAGTGAAACACAACGTTAGTTCGACCAAACTAAAGTTGGTCACAGAAGATGTTATGTGACGTAACAAAAGAACAGGCGGATGTGAGATAGTAAAACGGAAACAACTGACTCATAGACCTGATTCGTTAAATAAAGTTTATTTCCCCCAGCACTAATAAATAACAGCATTCTAACGGGCGCATCAAAATTAGAAATTTCCGGGATGATTTAGTTCTCCTAAACAATTGAGGAAATGAAATTTTTTTATTGAAAGCTAATTTCTTCATATCCGTTTTCGACTTATTGATGTCGAGAATTAAATATTCTCGGGATCATTAACGTCTAGCTTCCTGTATCCCTTCGGGTTGGAAGTAAACTCAATTACGACGAAGATGATGCTCACCAGCAGGATTATGTACTTCCATCGTACAAAACACACACACACTCGTTTACGCTTCGGAAACCGACCGATGAGCAGATGGAAGCCGTCACTGGTGGGAAAGCCCCGCATAACCGGCATGCCAATTTCTCATACTCGGCTCATTCTTTCGTGTTCAACGCTTCAACGGATAATTAGTCCGTGTTGGCCGGTGGGCTGAAAGATTACGAGACAACACATTGCGTAACGCAAAAGGTGTCTAGGACGAGATATACGTTGCTGGATAAACCGTATGTAACCAGGATTAATATCAATTCCTTAAAATACAGTTAGTAACTCTTCGCAGAGAATTACTAGCTGCGTTAGGGTCGGGTCCCATACATTTGTGTAAGTGGGGCAAGGCAATAACATAGCGATTGTTCGCCGGATTATAACACACATAACGATGCTGACATTGACACTATTATTGATGATGGTGTCTGTCTCGAATCAGAACAAGCTGGCTATTTATTCAACTCGGAAAACTGATAAGCTGTTTCATCACAAAAATCTGTGTAGTGAGTATAAGAAACAGTTAAATTTTGGCGAAAGCAGAGAGTGGTCGTAATTCTGATGACTGCATTTTTTTGTAATCATTATTATTCAAACGATTGATTTTTCTTACAATTTGTTTCACTCTTCTTGATCCTCTCTGTTCGTGTTCTTCCCCAAAAAAAAAGTAAAAAGACATCAGCTAGAAAGTCTATCTACCGGAGAAAATTACAAGCCCAAAGGCACACTATCACAGTAGAAAAAGTAATCTTTCTCGTCCATTCCATCGTCGATTGACGACGTCCTTTCGGTTGCTGGTAAAACAATGGACAAGACTTACGAAGACAAATTTACCTACCGGCGAATCAAACTTTAACGATAAAAGTTCGAAAATTTCAGAAGAGCTTCCTTTTAGAATATGCCAAACCGTAACTAACGGCCCTCGACAGGTTTTGAAGGTTGTGTGAAGATTCGATCCATCCAGCTGTTGTATAGACATTGCAATATTTCGAAATAGCATCCGTTTAGGATTTTATTGCCATAGATAGCGGAAGCGAGCATCATGTCCAGTACCGCAAAGATTGACAGAATCACAGTAATTTCGTTACGCAGTCACAATTCTACCGAATCCATTCAACTGAAAAATTGACGCAATCTACCGCTAGACAAATCGGATTTTGCTTTTCCTGGTGCTGCCGAAAAAAAAACGAAAATTGCGTTATATCTGATCTCTTTAGGTTTTTCGCAATTGAGCTGGATAGGCAGCTAAGCGGTGGGGTGGAAGCAGGTGAACGAAAATGGGTCAAATGAGAAAGGCTGTACGTGTAGAGTTTCGTATGAGCAGAGAAAGAAGGGAAATGGTACTCGATAAGGATGATTTATTGTGTAAATGTAGGCTGAATGATGCTACTGTATATCAGTTAGCTGATCGCACTGTTAAAGCGGTAAAGGAAGCTCCTGTGAAGTTAGTCTGGTTACCAATGAAATAGGTTTTATATTTGAATTTTTTGTGGTCTGGTTATTCTTAGAAATCAAGATATTTGTCTAGAGAGCAGAAAGAATATAGAAGACAGTAGATAGGAAACACTAGTCAGAAGACAGAAATCAGAAGCTAAAGGCAAAAAGACAGAAGGTAAGACGCAAGAAACCAGAAGCTAGAAGGCAACTATATGGTTTTAGTTAGAAGCCAGAAATCAAAAGCCAGAAACCAGATGCCACAAATCAGAAACCTGAAAGCAAGAAGCCAGAAGTTCTTCAGAAGTCAGCAATCAAAGACCAGAAGCCAAAAGCCAGAAACCAGATCGCAAGTGGGCAAATGTTAAAAGCCAACTGATGCTCGAATATATCGGTCTGAGAAATTGAAAATTTACAATATTTTTTCGGGGGGTGCAGATGTCAGAAACCACAAACAAGAAGCCAGATGCAAGAAGCCCGAAACCAGGGGCCAGAAGACAGTAGCCAAAATACAGAAGCCAAAATCAGGATGTCAAAAGCCAAATCCAGAAACCAAGAACAAATCAAGAACCAAAATCCAGGAGCCAACTTCCAAAATCCGGAAGCTAAGAGCCATCGCTTGTGTAAAAATACTGATGAATTTGAAAATTTTTCCTAATCGCACTGTAATACCGAAACCAAAAGTCGGATCTGGGTCAACTTTTCGGGGACTTCTTTAAAAAATGTCAAGACCGTTTAGTTGCATCTTAGTTTATAAAAATCGGTTGAGAAATTTCCGAGAAAATTTAATGCGCATTTCTTCATAGATTCGCACATGTTGTTTTGTATTTCTGGAACCGAAAGTCGGTTAAAGATAAAATTCAATAGCGATCTATGGGACTAAAAGAACTTTAATTTGAGCCTGAGTTTGTGAAAATCACTTCAGCCATCTCTGAGAAAATAGAGTGACATACACACACCCACCCACACACACACACATACACACACACACACCCACACACACACACACACACACACACACACACACACACACACACACACACACACACACACACACACACACACACACACACACACACACACACACACACACACACACATACACACACACACACACACACACACACACACACACGCACACACACACACACACACACACACACACACACACACACACACACACACACACACACACACACACACACACACACACACACACACACACACACACACACACACACACACACACACACACACACACACACACACACACACACACACACACACACACACACACACACACACACACACACACACACACACACACACACACACACACACACACACACACACACACACACACACACACACACACACACACAGTTCGTCGAGCATATCGGCACATATATATATTTGAAGTAATTTTGATAAATACTACAATTTAAAAAATGTAATATGCAAAATGTTGACGCAAAACCAAGGGTGCGAAAATTTGACATTTTTTATACTGTTGTCAAGCATAAGACAGTCACTGCCAACGATACGCGCAGCTCCTACGTTCAACAGTAGCCAGAGATGCCAGATATTTCCATAGAAAATCTGTATTGCTTTGAATAAAAATCTGTATTTATCTGTATTCACTAATAAAACGGAATTTCTACAATAAAATTATGTTTGAAGATGTTGCCCAATAGATTGTTGTTATAGAATGGTAGATTCAATTAACATTTCTTCATATATTTGTCCGTAATTGACGCACCCACAACATTTCAACATTACAACGACGGAATTTGATAGTTTTTGTTATCAACCACAATTGAATTGTAACTCCATATACGTTTTGCCTTTCTCATATAGAAAAGTTATGCAATCACTGTGAAAACCAACTTTTGAACCGAGGCCCATGTACCATTCAACTCAGTTCGTCGAGTACGCAAAATGTCTGTGTGTGTATGTGCGTATGTGTATGTAACGTTTTTTGCACTAACTTTTCTCGGAGATGGCTGAACCGATTTTCACAAACTTAGGTTCAAATGAAAGGTCCTGTACTCCCATACGTAATTCCTGAATTTCATCTGGATCCGACCTCCAAATCCGGAAATATAAGGTATAGTGTGTTAAAAATTGTATACCATCACTGAAAAGGGCGAAAACCCGTAAAATGTTTTCTAAATCGACCTCAAATCTTCTCCAATTAATAGTATTTATCAGTAGACGGTCAAACAAACCGATTTCGCTTCGTATCTAGAAATCGAAGAAAATTATTTTGAAGAATACCACAGTATTATATATGATGGTATGATTGATATGAGAAAGGCATCATTACACCACTAGGTGGAAAAAACAGGTTTTTCGTTTGAAAATATCGACTTTAAAATTTAATTCAAGTCAGGTCATACAATTTCAGTCTGTAAAAAAAATTCATGATGCCATGACTTCCTCGAACATCAGTTCAAATTGGTTTAAAATTATAATAAAAATGTATTTCAGTGTTCATCATCAAATAGCTACACGAAAGATTTCCATTTTAATATGTGCAATCAAACACTAATAGATAGCTCAGATGGAAAAGTTTATTTCTTGCTTCTTTTTGTGGTATCTGTACAAATCTGTATTAAATTTGGGAGATCTGTATATGCGCATTTAAAAATCTGTATAATACAGATAAATATCTATAAATGGCATCCCTGCTGGTATCTCTGATTTTTGCAACCCTGCCCGAAGAATCATATGACTTTTGCAACCCTGCCCGAAGAATCATATAATGTTGCCAGCCCGGTGGCAAGGATAGGGCGCTGCAGCAAGTGCTACATCTGGGGCATTTGGTGGGCAATCAGAGCGCTCAGAGTATGGTAAACAAACACTCGAGCATTTCAAATCGAGTAAAATCCCTATCGTAGTGATGATATTCTGATCGATAATTTGCGGGGAAGTGCGGTAAAGGGTACTGAATAAACAAGTAGTTTGTAATATCCAATTTTTTGTTGGTCATTCTTCTTCATTGTTTTGTTTTTTGCAGAATGATGCTGGCCACATTTTCATGACGTCATCGCAGGAGGCTGAATGCTGCAGACACAAGTTCCTGCTAGGCCGCCATGTTTTCGTGACCATCATCTTTTCCGCAAAGACGAAAACAACGAAGAAGTATATAAGTTCGTTGTTGCTAAATATCTGTGATATTTAGCTGTGAAAGTTGATTTTTTATGTTTGATTATAAATGTGATATCGTTATGAAACGTGCGCTGCCAAATTGTAATACTGACTTTCACAATCAATGAAGTGTTGTATTTTACTTCATTTTGTTTACTTTGCTCTCACTGACTTGCTAGCTTTGATGGCCCCGAAAGATTGAGATGTTGGTTACGATAGCACTAGCTGGAGCGCCTTATTGTTTTTGAAAATCGAGTTTTTCGTAGACTTTCGTCAAAATTTGTAGACTTTTGAAATAGACGCGACTTTTTTTTGTTTTGCTCTCTAAGTCAGTTTTGCGTATCATACTTTATAGAGAAATTGCTGCCAGTAAGACCAACTTGCTGACTGCAGATTTTTTTTTGCGGATATACAGACTTTTGCAACCCTATATGAAGATATTTGAAATTTTTACCTGGCATCTCTGTCGCTGATAGTCAATCATTAGATAGAAAAACCGTGTTGTGCAAAGTGCAACATTGTGAAAATGAGGTAAGCATTTTATTATTCCCATAACATACACGCATTGAAACGTTTGAAAGGTCGCCGTCAGTGATGAATTTTTCGTTTATAATTCCACAGAAGAAAACGAGCAGTTCGACGGGGGAAAATCCAACGGGGGAAAGTCAAATGGGGGAAAGCCCGACGGGGGAAAGCCTGACGGAGGAAAGCCCGATAAGGGAAATCCCGACGAGGGGCAAAAATAGCGACGGCTGCCGAACGAGCGGCAGCATCGTGATGGGCAGCAGCAACAACACCGTAATAATTCAGCTGCAAATATTGTAAGTATTATAATTTCAAAGTAATTGGCACGTTTTAACTTTTTTTCTATTCCAGAGGAGAATGGTAAAAAAACTGCAATCGTTGAGAGGCCGGTTTACGTCGTTGGCGCGAGCCATCCGCCAACGTATCGATGTGACCAGTAATTTGCCGGGACAAGGTGAATATAGCACAGACTAACAGACAGGACACTCAAATTAGATTCTTCAATCATTTTAACGGTCATTTTGAATATTCCTTTATTTGGGACAGTACTCACATGTGTCATGATAGCGCCACGTTACCCTATCAAAAACATCCTGTCTGTCATCTAGACTGTGTTAATTTTTTTCATTTACCAACAGAGTTGCCATTCATACAGAATTACCTGTAATGTTTTGATTTGTATACGTCCATGCGAATTTAATGCAGGATACAGATTTAATACATATTGCCAAAACTATATACATAATTTTGCCTACTTCTCATCCTCCAACGCAATACAAAACCGAACCGGCTTTGTTACAATATTTACTTGCTTCTGGTCTGCCGCCACTTAATTTCGGGTGAAAACTACCAACACAATAAAAAATAGTCTAGATGAACAACGTTGAGTCAAATAAATGGTTACCTTCCAACAACGCGAAAAAGTTAAATATATTATCAACATAATCCAATAATTTATTGTGACGATGTATTTTCAAATATTTTGATGAAATCAGGCATCCCTGCAAGCAGCTGATCGGTGTTGACAAACGAGGGGAGATCAACTAGTAAAAAAAACTTTTACATAACACAAGGGGTGTACAGATAGTAAATAGTTCGCGCAGTACAATATAGGTGGAACTAGTGCATCACGAAAAACTATTTTTATAAGAAATTACTCATACTGTCATGTCTGTTAGTCTGTGAATATAGTTTGCATTTCAATTCAAGCATTAATTTATTTTTTTTTAATTTTTCTTTTCAGTAATTATTTAATTATTACATGAATTGGAAGAAGTTGAAAAATGAATAAATGAGAATGAATTTTGTAAAACCTGTTTTAATCCACCTAGTGGTTTAATGATGACTTTCTCATATCAATCATACTATCATATATAATACTATGGTATTCTTTAAAATAATTTTCTTCGATTCTTGAAAACATAAACCGAAATCGGTTTGTTTGACCGTCTACTGACAAAAACTGTCAATAGGAGAAGATTTGAGGTCGATTTAGAAAATGTTTTACGGTTTTTTGCCCTTTTCAGTGATGGAATAAAATCTTTAACGCATTTTACCCCATAACTCCGGAACCGAAAGTCGGATCCAAATTATATTCAGGAATTTTGTAAGGGACCACAAGATCTTCCTTTCGAATTTAAGTTTGTGAAAATCCGTTCAGCCATCTCCGAGAAAAGTTAGTGCAAACAAAGTACGGGTGTGTAATGTCAGAGACATAACTGGATGTCGTGAATACGAATAAAATTGACACGATTTCTTTATACTTTCGTATTCGAATTGATAGCTGATCGATTGTGTGAATTATGAACTTTTTTCGTCGATTGTCTCATTTCGGATTTGCATATTTCATTGAAAGAATCTGATGCTGTACAGGATTCATTTCTGCCTTTTAGAAGGACCAAATTGTGGAATTTTCTACGATATTTAGCACAGTACGGGTTTGAGTTGAAACTAGCTTTGCGTACAAACCGCAAGACATCCGCTCGCAGTGCCAAATGATTCGAATCTGGTTTCTTCCTCTCGCCTTGACGACCGGAAGGTAAATGAGAACTACGACCTGAGCGTTTGAGGTTTATAACCACGCAGAAGATGCGCGCTCCGATGCCGCTGTTTGAATGCATCTTCTCGCCCCGACGTCTGCTTCCAACCAACGCACAAGAAGAAATGATCGATTTTCGACCACGGTTTACCTTTAATAACGTTCAGTTGAAGATATGTGCCTGACTACCTCAAAATCGTCGTCCTTGCGCGAAAAACCCAAGCGAAAGTAAAGAGTTTTCCGCGTTGTTTTCAAATTTTGAGAAAACTTAATTTGTGAGTTGTCTGTGGTTATCTCACACTGTTCAAAATATTATCCTAAATTCCTGATCATATTTTTGATGAAATAGTGAAAGAATTATGTTGCTGCCATTAATACAAGTCGAGATATTCACGATTAAGTTCTGCCCATTCTTCCATATGGCTAATTTTGAAAAGGCGCCCCATAGTAAAGTAAGTCGTATTCACGACAAAACGTTGCATAAACACATATCCACACAGACATTTTGCGTACTCGACGAACTGAGTCGAATGGTATATGACACTCGATCCTCCGGGCCTCGGTTCAAAAGTCGGTTTTTACACTGATTGCATAACCTTTCTATATGCCATTCTCACTGCAGTGGGTAGTATATAACCAAGCATAGTAGCAATGATTCTATCACTATGCCCAAGGTGTTATTTTTCATCATCGATATAACGACTGATGAAAATTTATTATTCACATATGGCGAACTACATACTTTACCTTTTAACGACACAATACGTGCCGTGACGTCCACAAGAGTATTCGGATTAAAAAATTCGACTAGTTATATTAATCAAAAGTTTATTTCAAATTCGATATTTTTCTCTTAAATATTTTAGTCCCTGGATTTTGGTTCCTGACTTGACGCTGTTGGCTGAGTTTTTTTAAACATAGGTGGCGCCTTAGGCACTAAAAATCAGATCTCAAAAAAAAATTTTGGTCCCTGGATTTTGGTTCCTGGCTTGACGCCGGTCATTATAATGGCTTTAAAAACAAGCTGTTCATTATTAATTGAAGTTTCAACCAGTTTTATCTACTCGAATCGATGCATAGAAATATTTTCAAGCACCTGTTAAAAATTGGTAAAGCTGTAGATGTTCAAGACCTGACCAATGTTGGTACGGTTTTATTTCTGTATTTTGAAGCAGCATCCCTACACAGAAAGCAAAGAAGTAGTCCTACATCAAATCCATTCTAAATTCACTTGTCTACTGCTGAAAGCTATTTTGCTCGATTTTATTTTAGTTATTAGGTACTAAGTTTTCATTTTACCACTCAGCAAAGAGATGAAGCGCATCCACGTGTGCAGTTGAATACCAGAAAGTATCAAAGGTGCCATTCCGACATGATCAGATTGCTATTCAGTGAAAGTTTTACTTTACCATCCTTACTTAGGTATTCAGAGAAGTGATACTCATGCATATTTCCTGACTCGAAAAATGCCCATGTCAGAGAAATAGTTCGACTAGTAGAAGAACGTTTGGTATTTGATAGAGACCGATATCAAATAAAGATATGATGGGAGGAATTTCTACGATATGTCACATATGAAAGGTATCCCGTTTGGTTGAATGTTGACAATGACTTTTTTATGCTAGTTGATGGTATGGATATGGCAAAAAAAGCATTCATGAAATTTCATCTTCCCATGTTCATGAGAAATACGACAAGCGAACTAAATCCCATTGGATGCATAAGTATGTAAATAAAAATCCCTGATATTGATTGGAAAATGGTCCTCAATAAATGGAAAATGAAGAATAACTAAATACTCCCATGAATCGCGGAACGGTTGGAAATTGTTCAAAGGTTTTTAAGTAAAAGGAAAGTCCTTTCATCCACGGGCATTTAAAGATTTAATTACCGCTACCGCTAATCAGATCGTCCTGCATGAATCATAATACGTCGGAAGCATGCTGCGAATACATGTCAATGTAAAGCGTCTAGTTGTGTGGTTATGAATCACCCCCTTCCGCTCTGATGGTGGCTTGTCTGGTCGTTGTTTCCAAATAACTTACTGCTACGCAGGTGAATAATGAATTCGTGCCTTCCTGAGGTCTAACCATGTCATCACCTTTCCCCTGGGGAACAGAAAATATGAAATTAATGACATGTATGATACTTCATGGAGTGTAGCGCCTCTGGGTTAAATTTACATTGAATGAACTGACCGATGTGAACAAGTTAAAATGATAATCGTCGAATTTGGAGATCTGCAGAACTATGGAAATTGTAACTAAATGTAAATGGAAAATGGAAAAGACAATCTCTATCAGCAAATTATGTAGCGAAGACCAGTTTGGAACAAAAACTGAGTACTGTTTGTTGCAAGCTAGTCAGTAATAAGTTTCTGTGACATTAAATGTTACAAAGTCAGCATTCAATTGAACCCAAATGATAATATAGACTACACTTCGACAAACTTTCGAAGAAATGATTTGCACTATGCGACACACTGCTACACAGGCAAAATTCCGATTCTGGAAATGAGCTAAACGTGTCATGATTTGGGGGAAATAGCATATTGTTATGTTATGCTAATACACCATGGTTAAAAGTTCCCGGATCATGATCCATTTGGACTGATTTCGCTGAAAGTTAAGCGTAACGGACTTGACGTTGTTGGGTATAGCTCCAGGCGTGTTTCTGCTACGATGGTAATATTTGCAACATAAACTCAGGTGTTATGTTTTAGAATATGAAGATTTCAAATATGAATTAAATGGAATGGTGTGATAAACGTAATTTGCACTCGCTTTTAACTAATGTCTAAAATGATGTAATTTGAATAGCAAAACGTTTAAAAGCACGACGATTTTCTTTTAATCTGAATCATATCAATTAAAATATTATGTTTTTGACAAACGACGATGCCTAAAATAACGGTCGTCAAATGGTGAGATAACTAAGTCCTCACAAGTCCCTATCTCATGCCTCCCCGAGCGTCTTTGATGACATTTGGTCAATAGAACGGCGTCGACTGGGTGCTATCGCCTTCTGCGTTAGTAGCAGAATGAGAGGGTGCGAAATGGCTTGTAGGTCGAAGCCCATCCTAAAGTGCAGTGTTTATCATAGTATATTACAACATATAATTCTGTTGTTTATTACATCATGTATTATTGTTATTATTATTATTATTATTATTATTATTATCGTCTTACACTATTTTATGTTATTATATACTATGTTGTATGGTATTATACTGCATTGCATTATATCATATTATATTGTATTATATTATATTATATTATAGGCTTTATTATGAGTAGTACTACTTGTTTTCCTTATAAGTTTTTAAAGTAAATTTTAACTAAATATCAAGGTCGTTACAAGATGAGCTTGGTCCTCACTGGTTCCTGTTTCATGCCTACACGTGTATCTGTGGTGACAATTGGTCGATGGAATGCGTTGATGGCAGAAAGAGAGGATGAGAAATGACATATAAATGGAAGTAATATAATATCATAGCATATCGCAACATATCATTTTATTCATTCTATTATTTATTATATAATTCGTTGTACTACGTTGTTTTTTATTATTATTTTCATTATTATATTTATTGTTATTATTATTAATTTGTCATCAATAATAATAACATATATTATTTTTATAGATGTGGATATTATTATTGTTATTAGAAGAGAAATATTCTACTTCCTGCAGTATTGCGAAGATAGAAGAGCATAACTGACACTCTACATTAACTGTTATTTTATATATTGATTTATAATATATTATATTGTATGACATTGTATTATATTATATTAAATTAAAATATATTATACTATATTATGTTATATTATATTATTTTGTAGTATTTAAGTAATATTATTATTATTATTATTATTATTATTATTAGTATTATTATTATTAATAATATTATTATTAGTATTTATATTGTTTCTATTAGTATTATTTTTATGATTATTATTATTATTATTATTACTATTGTTACCATTATTATAATCTTTATCATTATCAGCTATATTTTCATTTCCATACTACACATTTCACTTTACACATATATTATTAAATTGTATCATATTATATTACGTCATATTTTGTGGTATTATATAATATTACATTGTACTATATTATACTATATTATGGTACAATGTTTGGTATTGTTTTATATAGTTTTGTAATGCATTTTTTAATACACAATTATAAGTGTATTATATTGCATTGTGATGTATTACATGCATAATAATATTTTATTATATTCAGTGTCGTATAGTGACCAAACTATATTATAATATATTATGGTATATTTTATTATATTATGTCACATAACATTATGATACTATTACATTCATCATAAAATATTATAGTAGACTATAATACACTGTACCATACGATTTTCCACCGTTTTATACTATATTGTATTTTATTGTATTATACTGCCGGAAATTATATTAAAGTGTATTATGTTACATTATATAATACTATGCTCAAGTACATTGTAAGGAAAGAGGGATGGGAGTGCATCAGGGTATCTTACAAGTGAATGACTGGATGAAGGAGTGAAATGTCAACCCGATTCACAGGGGAAAGCTGTGTGTTTTCCCCAGAAGGTCTGAAATGAGTAAGACGCACCCTAACAAACAAACCATCAGGCAGGTTTAAGCTGGTACAGCGAATTCTTTTATTATATGGCCGGATGTTATTGCTGGAAGGCGCCGGGTCCTCAAAACCCATTTTGGCCTTCTTAACAGCAGTAATATGAAAGTTATCTGATAATCAAATTCGGATCTACTGTAAGTCTACCTGCATCCACTGGTAATGCCTTGAACTGATGGTGGCTTCACACATACATACATACATACATACATACATACATACGACGACGCCTAAAATAACGTGTTTACATGAAAAAACACGTGTGAATCAAACCTCTTAAAAAGAAATTCTATGTCGAATTCTTGCAAACATCGTTTGTAAAATCGTCTTATATAAAATATTTAGGTGAATCAATACAGTTTGTGTTAACTTCTTACGTTATATCTATGGAACAAATTAATCAAAGTTTTCTAATTTTCGTTAGTTGGCGTTCTAAAATCACAAGCCGATTTATTTTTCGGTTTACGCTGACTCAATCATTTCAAATATGTAAGAATACATTCAGATATATTCATACAAAATGTAACATTTATTTTTGTGAAATGTAATATTTATGTTTGTGAAATGAAAAAGTGCTTACACGGAAAGAAATCCGTTACTGCTGTTATGATTAAATAATCATGACATTAATCATTCTAACTTGTCATGAAACCATGAGCAATACGTCTTTTCCCATGAACTGTTACTTGAGAAATGTATTTCTTTCAGAGCTCGTAACTGAGACAAAAGATTTAAAGTGATATCCGAGTAGAAAATTGGAGTTACGAGTTTTGAATGAAATACATTCCTCAAGTAACGCATTTCCGGACCATGATTATTTTCATAGGAGAAGTATTATTGCTCATGGTTTCATAAGAAGTTAAAATGATTGGTTTCATGATTTTCTAATCATGACAGCAGTAACGGATTTCTTTCCGTGTCACATGACAGTGTACTTTGATGATTTTCTTTCAAACCGGTAACACTGAAGATCAATTAAATGCCACTGCCAAAGGTCGACACTTTCTTAAAATGTGTTTCTCTAAATACATTTAAAGTTTCTAGACTCACTAGGATATCAAGTATACTTCATTTGTGCTGCAAAAGTTTGACGCATAAATGTAAAGTGTGTCGTCAAATGGCTCAATCATACGGCATTACATTTTTATGTTAAGCGGGGACATGTTGATATCGAATGCTTTGAACATAAGACTAACGTGTGTAGTTTTATGACATAGATAAATATCATAACATGTCAGTTTGAAATGTCACTGTATTGATGTATATATGTGAAAGTGGTTAAATCAGGTTTTCTACCATATATCTTCGAAAGTTTACAAAGTAAGTATGCCCATTGAACTAACCGTGATTTTTCGAAACCAGCAAATGACAGATTCTTTTTATTTTTACGTTTCGTCTTTGACTCATCAGTGCAGAGCAGTTCAAACTGAACTGCTTAGTGCTAAACTCGGCAGTTCAATTTGAACCGCTAAGCAGACGTAAAGTTTCTGCTACTTACAGAACACTTTTTGTTTTGCAACGAAGTGCAATGTCTTTTCTGACGTGCCGAACGAAAACGTGTTTTCGACTATTTCTGGCCGATGCAGGTATGGTCATTTAGGGGTTAGCCAAATTTTGTGCTAGGGCACATAACCGTTTTCATTATTTTTACGTTTCGTCTTTGACTCATCAGTGCAGAGCAGTTCAAACTGAACTGCTTAGTGCTAAACTCGGCAGTTCAATTTGAACCGCTAAGCAGACGTAAAGTTTCTGCTACTTTCGGTTCAAATTGAACTGCCGAGTTTAGCACTAAGCAGTTCAGTTTGAACTGCTCTGCACTGATGAGTCAAAGACGAAACGTAAAAATAATGAAAACGGTTATGTGCCCTAGCACAAAATTTGGCTAACCCCTAAATGACCATACCTGCATCGGCCAGAAATAGTCGAAAACACGTTTTCGTTCGGCACGTCAGAAAAGACATTGCACTTCGTTGCAAAACAAAAAGTGTTCTGTAAGTAGCAGAAACTTTACGTCTGCTTAGCGGTTCAAATTGAACTGCCGAGTTTAGCACTAAGCAGTTCAGTTTGAACTGCTCTGCACTGATGAGTCAAAGACGAAACGTAAAAAGGCGGGTGGGTAATGTGAGAGACATAACTGGATGTCGTGAATACGAAAACAACTGACATGTTCCTTAACACTTCCGAATATCAATTGTATGAATTATGCACGCATTCCCCTTTTTCACATTTTTCGCAAAAACAAAGAAAGCTTCACTTGATCTCGATTACTGTGAATTTCACACAGCGAAAAGTGCACAAATCTAAGTAAACTGTTCTTGATATGTAGTAAACTGAGGATATTTCCCTACGATTTGCAAACAACAAATCCTAATAGTTCTTTAGAAAACTTTTAGAGCCATTAGAACGACTGATATTGTGCAATGCTCTCCACCGTTGTTTTTCCCAATGCTATTGACTGGCAGCTGTGACGTAATCGCTCTTGTCAAAAGCGTGCAGACAACACAAAACACATCTGCTCGCAGTGGCGATACAATCCAAACTGATTCAAGTTTTGTTGAGAGGCTTGTTTCTACCTGATTTCGTTTGTAGCTTTTTCACTAATGGGCGGTCCTAACGGCTATAAAAATAGCCGCATACAGAATTTTAATGTCGAATATTTCATTTCGGATTTGCATATTTTATTGAAAGAAACTATCAATATGCTGTAGGGATTCGTTTCCAGCATTCAGAAGAGTCAAATTGCGTAATTCTCTACGACATTAAACTCTGGAACATTTTTCGCAAAAAAAGGCTTCACTTGATCTCGATTACTGTGAATTTCACACAGCGAAAAGTGCACAAATCGAAGCAAACTGTTCTTGATTTGCCGTAAACTGAGGATATTTCCCTACGATTTGCGAACAACAAATCCTAATAGTTCTTTAGAAAACTTTTAGAGCCATTAGAACGGCTGATATTGTGCAATGCTCTCCATCGTTGTTTTTTTTTCCAATGCTAATGACTGGCAGCTGTGACGTAATCGCTCTTGTCGAAAGCGTGCAGACTAGAGTGCCTATAACCAGAGTGACGACAGCTGTTCGTTTGGAATGACAGCTTTGTTCCAAACGAGCAAACGACCTGTCAAATACAATGGAAATCTAACAAAACTGCCAACATTTCGGATAAAATGTTTTGATTTGTTGCCAACATTACGGATGAGACGTCGTCACTCTGGTTATAGGCACTCTACATAGTGCAGACAACACAAAACACATCTGCTCGCAGTGGCGATACAATTAGGGATGTCGCAATATCGATCGATTAATCGAGTAATCGATTAATAACCCAAATAATCGAGTAATATTAAATCGAGTAGCTTAAAACTAATATTCGATTATTGAGCTAATCGAATAATTTGAAAAATCCCATAGTAATAATCGATTGAATAATCGAGTAATCGATTAATAACCCAGATAATCGAATAAATTTCAATCGATTAGTTTCAAAATTATACTCGATTATTAAATAATCGAGTAATTCGAAAATTACGACATCCCTAGATACAATCCAAACTGATTCAAGTTTTGTTGAGAGGCTTGTTTCTACCTGATTTCGTTTGTAGCTTTTTCACTAATGGGCGGTCCTAACGGCTATAAAAATAGCCGCATACAGAATTTTAATGTCGATTATTTCATTTCGGATTTGCATATTTTATTGAAAGAAACTATCAATATGCTGAAGGGACTCGTTTCTAGCATTCACAAGGACCAAATTGAGGAACTCACTGCGATATTCACCACTTTTCGGAACATTTTTCCCGGACGATTTGTTGTACAGCAGCAGATATTTTGTTCTCTTCCTTAGAACGCGTTCTGATTCTTATCACTCTCAGAGGGTAAATTTTGAAAAGGCACCCCATAGTAAAGTAAGTCGTATTCACGACAAAAATGGGTTGTATAGAGGTACAGTAAAGTAAATTCCGCATAATTCTTTAGGAGTATTATTATGGTTTTAAGAAGAACCGAATAGAAGTCTGGAATAGAGAACTGGACCCTGAGTTCAAGACCTAAATTTAGATCCAATAACAGACTCAGAATCCAGTTTCAGTCGCTGCTGGTTCTCGCTTCGATGGCCAGCAAGCGAATGAGAGATGCGACCTGAGCGTTTGAGGTTTTTATTAACCACGCAGAAGGTGCATTCTCTCTCGCTGCTGGTTAAAGGGCACTCCGCTGGCCTAGCGCATTTGCCTTCTCTACTGGTGTGATTAAAGGTATTCCTTCAGCTGCGTCCTGGGGTGACATCAGAGAAGGAATAGGCTTCGGTTTTTTCTTAAGCACCTTCGTTAAGGACCAGAAGGGCTTTGAATGTGGGAGAATTTCTCGAAGCTTTTGCTGGAAGTTCCTGTTGCGAAGCTCAGATATCCTTTCCTGGATTATCCTAGTTAAGTTGTTATAAGTAGTCTTCCTATCTAGGATGCCAGTTCGTTGATACTGCCTCCGGTAGATATTCCGAAGTCGGATGAGTTTCTTGGTGACACTGTCGATTTGAAGAGAGGAACTCGGCATATGTTGTACTGGAACCGTCCTATCACGAGCGACTGTGATTGAATGCTGGAAGGAAGATAGGGCTGCATCGATTTCCATCGGGGAATCAAGTGGTAAATCGATATTAATAAGTTGGTCGGCGATATGTTGAAATTGGACCCAATCGGTGCGATAATAGTTCCTCCGAGGTTGAATAGGCACTGTTTCTGGTGAAGATCCCAACGTCAATATTACTGGAAAGTGGTCAGAAGAGAGCTCGTTGAAGACAACCGGAGAGCTGTCTATAGCGATGTTGCTGATGAATATATCCAAAATGGAATGAACTCCCGATCTGGAAAGTCGCGTTGGTTGATCCGGAGCGAAGATGTTGTATTGTCCAGCTTCGTAATCTTCGGCAAGTACGAATCCGTTTCGATTCTGTCTTCTGTTTCCCCACAGCTCATGCCGTGCGTTCAGGTCCCCAGCAATGATGAATTTGTTTTGTCGTCGAGTGAGCATAGCCAGATCTCGCTTCAATGATGCACACGTACCATCTCGAAGATTGGTTTGTTTGGGGCAGTACGCTGCAATGATGTTGATGGGTCCCATCGTCGTTGTAATCTCAATTCCGATGGCTTCTATGAGTTGCAATTTAAAGGCTGACAGAAGCCTGTGCTGAATGGATCGTTTAATGGCAATGGCAACTCCCCCTCCTCTGGTAGTTGCCCTGTCGAGCCTGTGAATCCTGTAATTGGAAATAAAAATAGAAATTTCAGGTTTAAGATGAGTTTCAGTTAAAATAGCAATATCGGCATTCTTCTCTTGAAGAAAGTCGGACAATTCAGCAGTTTTGCTCCTGAGTGAGCAAGCATTCCAATTTACTATAACCAACTCATTATATTGCATATTCGATGATGAATTTGCCTAAGGCGTTGATTTGCTCTAACCGCGTTCTGCAGTTTCGTAGTTTTGTTGTCATTGTTTCAAAAATGACGATCAGTTGTTCAGCAGAGAATAAATCACCAGAGTCATCCTTTGCTTGTGGTTGATTATTGCCCCATCCAGGAGGGATTCTTGAGGAAGATTCTTTTTGAGATCCAGCGGCTGAAGTCTTTGGATTGCGGCGAGGAAGTGGCGGCAAATTCGGAATATCCCTCTTCGGTGGGAGCCGTGGGAAATTAACTTCATCCTTCTGTGGAACATTCTTGCGCGTTGATTGTTTGCGGGACGCCTGTTGTCGAATTTTTGTGAACTCAGCACGTTTGGGACACGATTTGCTAGTAGATGGATGGTCGCCATCACAGTTCACACATTTTACAGCGATGTCATCTAGTAGGCAATCGTTGGTATTGTGTGGTTCGGCACACTTCCCGCACCGACTTTTCATGTGGCAATTCCTCGCTCCATGGCCGTAGTTCAAACAGTTCGTGCACTGTGTGACATCCCGATGTACCGGTTTATACTTTTGCCATTCGATGATTATGTGAAATAACGATTTAATCGTTTTCAGTTGACTCATGGTGATGGAGCCCTTCTCCAGATGAATCAGGTACAGTTGATCTCTAAACTTTTTGTCCGTATTATGGCGCTTCATTTTAAATACCATCAAAGGCTTTAGTCCAGCCTCCGACAGTGCCTGCTTTAGTTCGGCTTCCATCATGTCGGGTAGTCCTCGAAGTACAACCTTCATAGGTTTGTTGGCGGCAATATCGTGTGTGAAGTATTCCGCTTTTGTCTGCTTCAGATAGCATTCCACTCCTTTGTAGTGGTTCAAAGCCGGAACAGTTATTTTGTAGCCTTCAGTACATAAACGGATTGTTGCCTGTAGTCCTTTGCTGATCAGTGTGTTGAAATCCGAGCGTAGAGTTGGTGGGAAGCCCTTCAGGTAGAAAGGCGGCATTTTTTCCTTCTTCTGCAGTTCCTCTTCGACATCTACTGGCAGATCAGCATATTGGTTTTTACTCAGCAAACGGTCGTTTACCTGTACATCACTTGGCTTCAGACGCTTAGCATCCTTTGGATCCTTCTCGGATCTATGGCGGTTTTTACCCATAGCTTGGGTAGGTAGACAACTGCGAATAAAAAATAAAACAAAATCGAAATTAGTCGTAGTAGGTTATTCGTCTATCCACATCGAGTGTTAGATGACGAATTGATCGATTTTCGACCACGGTTCCCCTTTTATACGGATTCAGTTGAAGATATGTGCCTGACTATCTCAAAATCGTCGTCCTTGCGCGAAAAACCCAAGCGAAAGTAAAAAGTTTTCCGCGTTGTTTTCAAATTTTAAGAAAACTTAATTTTTGAGTTGTTTGTGGTTATCGCACACTGTTCAAAATATTATCCTGAATTCCTGATCATATTTTTGATGAAATGGTGAAAGAATTATGTTGCTACCATTAATACAAGTCGAGATATTCGCGATTAAGTTCTGCCCATTCTTCCATATGGCTAATTTTGAAAAGGCGCCCCATAGTAAAGTAAGTCGTATTCACGACAAAATAATGAAAACGGTTATGTGCCCTAGCACAAAATTTGGCTAACCCCTAAATGACCATACCTGCATCGGCCAGAAATAGTCGAAAACACGTTTTCGTTCGGCACGTCAGAAAAGACATTGCACTTCGTTGCAAAACAAAACGTGTTCTGTAAGTAGCAGAAACTTTACGTCTGCTTAGCGGTTCAAATTGAACTGCCGAGTTTAGCACTAAGCAGTTCAGTTTGAACTGCTCTGCACTGATGAGTCAAAGACGAAACGTAAAAATAATGAAAACGGTTATGTGCCCTAGCACAAAATTTGGCTAACCCCTAAATGACCATACCTGCATCGGCCAGAAATAGTCGAAAACACGTTTTCGTTCGGCACGTCAGAAAAGACATTGCACTTCGTTGCAAAACAAAAAGTGTTCTGTAAGTAGCAGAAACTTTACGTCTGCTTAGCGGTTCAAATTGAACTGCCGAGTTTAGCACTAAGCAGTTCAGTTTGAACTGCTCTGCACTGATGAGTCAAAGACGAAACGTAAAAATAATGAAAACGGTTATGTGCCCTAGCACAAAATTTGGCTAACCCCTAAATAACCATACCTGCATCGGCCAGAAATAGTCGAAAACACGTTATCGTTCGGCACGTCAGAAAAGACATTGCACTTCGTTGCAAAACAAAAAGTGTTCTGTAAGTAGCAGAAACTTTACGTCTGCTTAGCGGTTCAAATTGAACTGCCGAGTTTAGCACTAAGCAGTTCAGTTTGAACTGCTCTGCACTGATGAGTCAAAGACGAAACGTAAAAATAATGAAAACGGTTATGTGCCCTAGCACAAAATTTGGCTAACCCCTAAATGACCATACCTGCATCGGCCAGAAATAGTCGAAAACACGTTTTCGTTCGGCACGTCAGAAAAGACATTGCACTTCGTTGCAAAACAAAAAGTGTTCTGTAAGTAGCAGAAACTTTACGTCTGCTTAGCGGTTCAAATTGAACTGCCGAGTTTAGCACTAAGCAGTTCAGTTTGAACTGCTCTGCACTGATGAGTCAAAGACGAAACGTAAAAATAATGAAAACGGTTATGTGCCCTAGCACAAAATTTGGCTAACCCCTAAATGAGATTCTTTTTGTTTATTTTGACCTCTTTCACCATGCATGAAACTGAACATGAAAATAAAAACTATCAGTTAGTGCTTGAACTTGAAGGAGAAAAGAAACAAAAAGTAACCGACATTTGCTGAAGCGTCTTTTAAACATGTACCAGAAATTGTTCTATTGTTATTTGCATGACTCATAAATGTTTGTGTTTCCAGCTTAAATGAAATTATGGATTGCTAAACAAAATCGATTGTGTTAGTCGGTGAAAATGAAAATTAGACTTTAAAATTATAAAACTATATAACATAACCTATTATTAAGAACCCAATATCTAAATGATGACATTTTATTTTCAAATTTCTCTGTTCTTCATGAGAGTTAAGGTATAAATCTGGTCAAATCTAAGAATTTTCATCAATTCATATGCACTTGTCTGACAATTGGACTGTAAGTGTCAAGCGAATTGAAAAAGAAGTGTCATATATTTAGAATTTATCTGCTGTTCGGTGGGTGGAATTTAGGTGTATTACCAATAGAGTTCAATAAGATTTCATTTGAATAAGACTTGAAAAGACTTACACTTGCAATTAAAGTGTCGAGTCAAATGCGGCGATATTAGGTGGAAAACACTTCGGCCCAACGTGTCGATTTTTATCAGTGTGGATACACTCAAAAAATATATCCCACTCGTGAGAAACCGTCAGAAGGCTGGGTGCATTCCGGCTGCTGTCGAAATTGTCCAGGCGAAATTGCGTCATTATCTCGCCGTACGTATCTTGTTTATTTTTCTCTTCCTTCTTTTTTTATTCGACTCCATTTGATATTCGTCAATCCCGCATGTGCATACAAAAAAAACGAATCTTGAGACGAAAATGAGATTGAAACATGGGTATGTTTTGTAGTGAGAAAGCAATGTTATTGGCAATAACATTTTATATAATTAGTATATATGAGGGGCAATAACTGATAACTGATAACTTTTTTATTGAAAAAATAAAACCAAGACGCTAAAAATGTAGAACCGATTCAAAACGGTTCTGCCAATCTTGTATGGCAAAAATCCGACAGAAACAGAACCGTTAATAACCGCTAGGCGAAATTCTCTGCCGGAAACGGTTGTTGCATTGTTGCCAGGCTTTTGCATTGTTGCCAGAATTCCGGCAAAAATGTATGATAGACATAGCCAGTCGTCTGGGGAGAAATCTGCCCGAAGCATACCAGTGGGATCGCTTCAGTTTCACGGGATTATTCACGTAAATGCATGATTTAGCAGTATTTTGATACTATGTTTCCTGTATAATAACATATGGGATGCATGCACAAGCTATATGTTTCGTCCATAAAATTTAAGTGATAAAACACATACCTGTATGAAAAAAAATCTGAACCAAAATGGCTGACATTCTGCTAGCTGACTTGGATTTTGTACATTCTTTGTTGGATTTGTTTGACCGTAAGTATACTTTCGAAACACTTGTTATGTTTCCAATGAACAAATTTCTGTTGCAAATTGACATTGTTTAGTTCAAACTTTAAACTCTGTAGGTGACATTCAGGAAAATTTCGAGCAGTCTTGGGCAGTTCTAAAAATAGCATATTTTTTACGGGTAAAATTAACGTGATTTATTTTTCAAGTGTAAATGTTCATTTTCTCAAATTGATGATATTTTTGTATAAAAATGTACGGGTGTGTAATGTCAGAGCCATAACTGGATGTCGTGAATACGAATAAAACTGATACGATTTCTTTATACTTTCGAATTCGATTTGATAGTTGATCGATTGTGTGAATTGCGAAACTTTCCTCCTTTTGTCGTGAATACGACTTACTTTACTATGGTGTGCCTTTTCAAAATTTACCCTCTGAGAGAGTGATAAGTTTTTGATCGTGAATATCTCTTGTTGTATCTAACGAATCAACATAATTTTTGCTACATGCCATCGGAAATATGATCACAATTTTATGATAAAATTTTCAGTTTTGTGACATAATCTCAAATAGTTCAAAATTAAACTTTTCTGAAATGTTTGGTATAAACGAGTATCAAAGAGGATAATTCATAAGGTGCGTTTTCTTTCTCGTATTTATAAAGCTCATGGCTAAGTAAATCTGTTAAAGGATTTATATAATCTAACTACCAATAGAATCAAAATTTCTCAACTTAAACGTGTATAGCAACAGCATTGAAGTATTTCAATAGTACACTATTGAAAAACCTGTCTCATTTGACCCATGTCAACACCAGCCAATCAGAACGCGTTCTGAGGAAGAGAACAAAATATCTGCTGCTATACAACAAATCGTTCGAGGAAAATGCTCCGAAAAGTGTTGAATATCGTAGTGAGTGCCTCAATTTGGTCCTTCTGAATGCTAGAACCGAATCCCTACAGCATATTGATAGTTTCTTTCAATAAATTATGCAAATCCGAAATGAAATAATCGACATTAAAATTCTGTATGCGCCTATTTTTATAGCCGTTAGAACCGCCCATTAGTGAAAAAGCTACAAACGAAATCACGTAAAAAGAAAGCTCCTAACAAAAATTATATCAGTTTGGATTCTATCGCCACTGCGAGCAGATGTATTTTGTGTCGTTCGCAAAGCTAGTTTCGCTTCCGACAAGAGCGATTACGTCACAGCTGTCAGTCAGTTGCATTGGTGAAAAAGCAACGGCGGAGAGCATCACACAAAATCAGCCGTTCTAATGACTCTAAAAATTTTCTAAAGAACTATTGAGATTTGTTGTTCACAAATCGAAGAAAAATATCCTCAGTTTAGTGCAAATCTAGAACAGTTTGGTTAAATTTGTGCACATTTCGCTCTGTGAAATTCACAGTAATCGAGATCAAGTGAAGCCTTCTTTGATTTCGTGAAAAAGGTGGAAAAGGGGAATGCTTGCATAATTCATACAATTGATCAACTAATTGATATTCGGAAGTATTAAGGAACATGTCAGTTGTTTTCGTATTCACGACATCCAGTTATGTCTCTGACATTACCCACCCGCCTTTTTCACTACTAAAATTTTCAACGATTTTCGACGTCGATTATCTCATTTCGGATTTGCATATTTTATTGGAAGAAACTATCAAGGTGCAGTACAGGAATCATTTCTGCCTTTTAGAAGGACCAACTTGTGGAATTCTCTACAATATTTAGCACAGTTCGGAACATTTTTCTCGAACGATTTTCGCACAGCGAAAAGTGCACGAAGATAATCAAATTAATTTGGATTTTCACTGAACTGATGATTTCTACCTTCGATTTGCAAAGACGTAATCTTAATAGTTCTTTAGATAACATTTAGAGCCATTAGAACGGCTTTTTTTATATAATGCTGTCCACTTTTCGTTTCTTCTTTTCTTTCTCTTCAATACAAACCATCAGTAGCTGATGCAATCGTTCTTGCTTGAATTGAAACTAGTTGTTTCATGTCGTATGCTCGAGCCCAGACCTGGAAGGATTTTTAGGCCATGCGATGTTTTTTTTTATTATGAAGGTTTTAACCTTAACCTTCGCCTCTTTGGGCCAGCAAAACTTTCTGACTCTATATGCGGGGTTGGGAATCGAACCCAGGCGGGCATCAACTTACCCATCACGCTATATCCGTCACCGCAATGATTCTGTGCGCTATGAATCGGCTGTGAAATCTGTTTAAACAGAAAGGCCAAATTCCACAAATGGAATGCAATGCCAAGACTTTGGCTTTCAAACATCATTTTCCGGCATCTATCCATCTAATCCGTTTCAAAAATACCCATATTGCAATGAGTTTCAAGGAATATCGATGAACCGGAAGTCGCCATCTTGAATTTCGGAACGACTTCAAACAATATTTGCCAGCAGCTACTCCTCATATCTGTTCTGAAAATATCCATATGATTGGAATTTTCAACATTCATTACACCAAACTGTGGCAATTAGAGTTATTCTATAGCTACCATAAATAAAGTGCGATTAAGTTAGTGTGTAGGAAGTGCGAGATGTTGAGGGACAGTGAGTTTTTGAAGATTTAGTATCGAGTGTTCACAAACGATTAGGCGAATATCACCAAAAGAGATAAGGTAAACGTTTTTTACAAAGCAAATTCCAAGTAACGTAAACTTTTACCAAGAACAGATTTGACTTACGAGGCCCCACTTTTGCTCGTTTAGGTTTAGATATGTACAGAAAAAAATATTTCGTTCACGGCTTCAGTCACCGCCACGAAAATACATCTTGAATTGGGAGCTCCTGTTTTTGTGGACTCTGCACTCATTCAGTTGAATGGACGACTGCAGTCATTCAATTGAATGCCACACTAATCACCCTGTTTGGTGAACTTACACAACCGGGGTGAATAACAAACCATCACTGTAAAAACATGCACCCAGAAATTGTACACGAAGTTCGTGTAAGTGACGTGGATGACGAAACTTACGTCAATGACAATTTCGTCAGCTTTCAAGACATATATAAATATTCTATTGTCAAGTACGATGTTCTGGAGGATTTTCGGAAGAAAAAATTTTCGAAATTAGAAAGGAAGTACCTGATCTGGTAGGCGATTTGCGGATGTGGTGTGATAAGCACACCCTTCATCACTTCCGAAACAACCAACGGTGCGATTTACACGGAAGATTGGCTATCTTGTTATTCATAAAGAAGCACCAAGGATCAACTCCACTTCGGAATTGCGTTTTGCAACAATGGATGTTTTCCTGAGATTATAAATTGCTTCTTAATTCGTAGAAACAATGTTGGAACATTTAACAGAACCGAAGAGAATGACGATAACCGCGAAAGCTGAAAAAAAATAACCGTAGAATTTGTGTTCTTCATCAGTGGGTAAATACAGATCAAATAAATTCGAAAAGTCGGTCATTGTGTTTCCATAAACCAGCACTAATTCGTAAAACAGCAATGGATTTTTTGTTGTTGACATTGATGAGGTTTTATGCAGCCGGTAGAACTAATTCGCAAACAAAAAACAGGTCGTTCGGCTTTGATGTTACCCGTTTTATGCTACACCGGGTTCGCAGGAAATGAAATGTGGCACGTGCGAAATTGGACACTGACAAAAGGTTAGCCCTTACTTTAGTCAGTAGGCTAAAATGCCACTCACGTTTCGGCGTAGTCATTAAAGCTAGTTGATGTCGGCTTCTATTTACACAAACAACTGGTCTTTGGTTTATCGGACGTCTTACGTACTAGGATGATATCGCATTCGGATCAAAGATCAGACGAGGGACGGCTAAGAACAGTTACTCGACTCGGTAAGGTTACAGTCTGGAAAAGCTGTTCGACGAAGAGAGTAAAAAATTGAGGAAATTAGATTTTCACTTCTTTGGACTAGCGGGCAGGTGTACGTAGAAGTTGGAAGGTGCATTCAATAATGGACAGGAACGATGATGGTGGAACTTCGTTTTTGAGCTATCACCTTGCCATTAGTGAGCATCTAGCGGAAACGGCTGATTTGCTGTGGCTTTGCGTGACCTCATCCGATGTTTGGAATCAGTTGGTGGATAATAGAGGCGATGGCACACCCCGCTTCTATACCATGTGTCTTTTTGAGCAAAGGAAAAAAGAAAACTGTTTTTCATCAAAACAGTAAATGAATTTTTGATTCATTTCCAATTTACTTCATTAGAATGGAGCCATTTTGTAGTTACTAACGCACGACTTAAAACATTGAAACAAAACAAATAAGGCAGTATGAGGAAAGTTTGGAATCAGCAAAATTAAGTTTAGCTTAATGTTTCAAAATTTCTGACGAATCGATACAGTAGAAATGTGGATAAGAAACGCGGGCGAATTAAGCTCACCACTTCTTGTTTTGTTCAAAATCTGCTCCAAAAATGTTTCGAAACTGTATCAACAATAAGACAAAAAAAAATTTGCTTCAAATTGGTTACAAAACTTCTAACATAAGTGCAAAAAAAACAATCAATAATTTTTTCACAAATATTTATCAATGAACTAGAATTCGCTAAAATATTTTCTCAAGTTTCGAAATTACAGCAAAATTACATGTTTTTACGATTCGTCTTCGACTCACCTGCGCATTAGAAGTTAATGTCAAACTTTTAATGCTACCTCGTTGTTCAACAGCTATATGCAAGTTCGATCAGAAAGTCGTCACATGTTTTCGTTCGATACAGGCACTGATGAGTCAATGGCGAAATTCGAAAGCAAGTACGTTAGACTTGCCTAGAAGATGTCTAAACATTTTTTTTAATGTATTTCGAGTTTTCTCCAACATTGCTCAACAAAATTTTCAAAATTAACAGAAAATGGTCCACTGTTTTGAAATATTCCTTACCGTATTAAAATTTGTTTCAAAAATGTTTCAAAATCGTTCCAAAACAATCTGCAAGTTGTTTAATTATTTTGATGTGGAACAATTTTTTGTTTTGGGGTGCACATTAGAAATTGATGGTTAAATACAAGTAGAAATGTGGCCAGCTTTTGAACCCTTACAGCTCAGTCAGTTTAATTTCAATCAGTAATATTATTTCACCAATTGATTGGAAATATTTCTACGTATTGATTTGAATGCTCATGTATTTTCAATTATATATCATTTAAATGTTGATTATTAGCTAGCAGTGTCCTATTTGCCTGCTAAAAAACTTCGGCTTATCCGATTTCCCTAACGTGAAGACTGTCCCAGAAAGTATGGACGCACTTTGATTTCGCTGTAAATAATTCAGAAGTGTTAGATATTCAATTTTTATTCGATATACTGATAATATTAGACTACAACAACAGAATATTATTCTCAACATTTGCTACTTAGCCATTGTAGACTAGCTGGCGCACCTTCTTGCGAACGTTCCTCATTAAATTCCGTACAGACTTCTTGGCGACAAGTTTTGACAGTTTTTTTCCAATCTTTTTCGAACTGTTGAATGGTTTCGGCTGCCGAGACATGTTTCCTAAGATTTCCTTCGTTAATGCCAAAAATTCCTCAATTGGTCGAAGTTGTGGGCAATTTGGTGGATCCATGTCTTTTGGGACGAAAGTAACATTTTTGGTAGTATACCATTCTACCGTTGATTTCGAGTAGTGGCAAGATGCAAGATCTGGCCAGAAGACAACAGGATCCTTGTGGCTTCGAATCATGGGTAGAAGTCGTTTTTGTAAACATTCCTTGATGTATATTTCGCTGTTCATTGAAGCAGTGGTGATGAAGGGTTTCGAAATCTTACCGCAGCTACAAAATGCTTGCCAGACCATAGCTTGCTTACCAAATTTTTCGACTTCAATCGATGTCTCGGACTGGTTTAACACTTGCCCTTCTCGCACCGTATAATATTGTGGTCCCGGCAAGGATTTGTAATCGAGTTTCACGTAGGTTTCGTCGTTCATGATTATGCAGTTCAAATTTCCAGCAAGAATCGTATTGTACAGCTTTCGAACCCTCGGCCTGATCGATGCTTCTTGTTTCGGACTACGTTTTGGTTGTTTCTGCTTCTTAGAGGTTCGAAGATTCAAACGTTCTTTAGCACGAAGAACATTTGACTTCGAAGTGCCCACTTTTTTGGCCACATTTCGAACTGAAACCTCCTTCTTTTGCTCGAACGTGCACACTTTTTTGGCCACATCCCGAACTGAAACCTCCTTCTTTTGCTCGAACGCCTTCAGTATACGTTTATCCAACTGAGGGTTAGCAGGACCTTTTTTCGATCCGTTTTCGGCTTATCCTCAAAGGTGTTATCCTCACCGAACTTCCTGATTTCATTTCGCACGGCTTTTTCACTTACTCCTTCCATTTTTGCTATCTTTCTCAGTGACAGTCCGCGTTCTGTGCACCACTTGTACACAATTTTTCGACGTTGTTCTGCTGAAAGTCCACACATTTCGAAACAAACTAATGAAAATGAGTAAACAACTGCACTAGTGGTTAGAGAAGAGTGTGAACAACAGAACGCAGCCATAAAAATTGACAGATTCTGAACCATTGCGAAATGGCAGCGGTTTTTGGTTGCGTCCATATATTCTGGGACAGTCTTTAGACGACGGGTTTGAGGAAGAAAACGATATATCATAAGCATCGCTCTGATTGGTCAATCGATGCAAAAGCGAAGCTGTTGGAGAAATTAGAAATTTGTAACTACCCTAGGGTAAATTTGAGTGCTTCAGATTAATTTCTCATTTATATAAGATGAACTAGATTAATAATGAGAAAAAGTTTACCGCTTCAATCGAAATCGCAGAATGATAGAGAAACTTAACGCTATAAAAATAATTGCGTGCATACCAAACTTGAACAAAAGCTTGGCAACGGGAAGTTTAAATATCGAAGGGGACGATACGCAACCCCGCACATAGGGTCAGAAAGATTTTCTGGTCCGAAGAGGCGAATGACCTAAGATGTTAAAGCCTCTATAATTGAAACAAAAAAAATATCGAAATCCGTATCTCAAGTATGTAGAAAGATATAAATGCATACATTTGGGCTATATTCTTAATTTCATCGACTACCAAACAAATGCAAATCAAAACAAATAGAGTCTATATTCTGGGTTTGCGTGTTCGGTATTGGTTCCTAATAAAGATCAATCTAAGCAGACTCTCGTGCAATTTCGGATTCAAAAGTGTGACGATTGATCGACCTGTTTGATTGAAAATATCGATCATTAGAAATTTCGGTTGCCTTGTTTCACATCAATGGCTCGAGCAACCCCATGAGTTGGATCCTTGTAGTTTGGACTTTCTCATATAGAAAGGCTATGCAATCACTGTGAAAACCGACTTTTTAACCGAGTCATATGCCTGTGTGTGTGTGTGTGTGTGTGTGTGTGTGTGTGTGTGTGTGTGTGTGTGCGCGTGTGTATGTTTGTAACAAAAATATGCACTCAATTTTCTCAGAGACGGCTAAACCGATGTTCACAAACTAAGATTCAAATGAAAGGTTTTATGGTCCCATAGCCTGCTATTGAATTTCATCCCGATTCGACTTCCGGTTCCGGAGATATAGTATGATATGTACCGAAAAAATGTAAACAATATGCACTCACTTTTTTCAGAGAAGGCTTAAGCGATTTTCACAAAATTAGATTCAAATAAAAGGACTAACAGTCCCATAGCCTGCTATTGAATTTTATTTGGATCCACCTTCCGGTTTCGGAGTTACATGCTAATATGTGAACATTAGAGAAGAAGTGTGCACTCATTTTTCACTGAAACGGCTCAACCGATTTTTACAAACTAAGATTCAAATGAAAGGTCTTATAGTTTTCTAAAAAATTTTAGAACGTTTCATCCGAATCCGACTTCCGGTTCCGGAACTAAAGCGTGATAAGTGGAAAATTATTAATTTCATTAGTAGTTTTTCACAAACGATGGTCAAAAACAGGTACAAATCCCATAAAAATGTATGATAAATTACTCTAGTTTGCAGAGCTTGTTTGTTTATGGGCATAAAAACTTAATTCGGTACTACTGCTCTCCCCTTTTCATGTTCCGAAAGCACCGAAAGTGGTGAAGAAAAACTCCAAAAATAGAACTCACCTCGTTTTCCCTGTGATGCTTGAACCGATTTTCACAAATCATGATTTGAATTGAAGCTTATATTAACGTTCGGCTGAAAAGTTCGTATCGTTTAATAGAAACACACATTTTTTGCCAAAATTCGTTTTTATTATTCAACATAATTGCCATCAGAGGCGATACAGCGATTATAGCGATCTTCCAACTTTTCGATACCATTTTTGTAGTACGACTTGTCCTTTGCCTCAAAATAGGCCTCAGTTTCAGCGACTACCTCTTCATTGCTTCTAAATTTTTTACCAGCAAGCATTCTCTCGAGGTCTGAGAACAGGAAAAAGTCACTGGGGGCCAAATCTGGAGAATACGGTGGATGAGGGAGCAATTCGAAGCCCAATTCGTTCAATTTCAGCATGGTTTTCATCGACTTGTGACACGGTGCATTGTCTTGATGAAACAAAACTTTTTTCTTCTTCAAATGAGGCCGTTTTTTTTTTTAAATTTCGTCCTTCAAACGCTCTAATAACGCTATATAATAGTCACTGTTGATGGTTTTTCCTTTTTCAAGGTAGTCGATGAAAATTATACCATGCGAATCCCAAAATACAGACGCCATAACCTTACCGGCCGATTGTTGAGTCTTTCCACGCTTTGGGTTCGGTTCATCGCGTGCAGTCCACTCAGCTGACTGTCGATTGGACTCCGGAGTGAAGTGATGGAGCCATGTTTCGTCCATTGTTATATATCGACGAAAAAAATCGGTTTTATTTCGATATAACAGCTCCAAACACTGCTCAGAATCATCAATTCGTTGTTGTTTTTGATCGATTGTGAGCTCACGCGGCACCCATTTTGCACAAAGCTTTCTCATATCCAAATAATCGTGAATAATATGTCCAACACGTTCCTTTGATATCTTTAGGGTGTCAGCTATCTCGATCGTCTTCACTTTACGGTCATTGAAAATCATTTTGTGGATTTTTTTCACGTTTTCATCGGTAACAGCCTCTATTGGACGTCCACTGCGTTCATCGTCTTCGGTGCTCATATGACCAGTACGAAATTTTGCAAACCACTTACGAATTGTTGCTTCGCCCGGTGCAGAGTCTGGATAACACTCATCAAGCCATTTTTTGGTATCGGCGGCACTTTTTTTCATCAAAAAGTAGTGTTTCATCAACGCACGAAATTCCTTTTTTTCCATTTTTTTCACAATAACAAAAGTAGCTTCACTCAAAATGCAATATCTCACAAACTAATAATCAGACAGCTGTCAAATTTATACACCTATCTTTTGAAGGTTGGTACTAACTGAAAATGGTATGGATTTAATTCTAGTGGCGCCCTCTCATAGAAACGATACGAACTTTTCAGCCGATCTGTAATCTTTACGAATACTGTGAAATTTCATCCGGATCCGACTTCCGGTTCCGCAGTTACAGGCCGATGAGTGTCAAAGTTTTCAAATCGCCATATAGACTGACAATATGTACAACACCGAAAGAAGAAGAAAACAAAACAAACGATGCGGGCTTTGTTCTATTTCTTACACACTATGAAGGAATCGAAACGGTTACGGATGTTTGCTAATGGTGTGTGATATTGGTAAAAGACGGTGCTGCGGTTGATAAAAATTTTAAATATTCTATGATAAGTGCGATTGAAAGAATAAACGAATGTCATTGAATTCAAATTTATTTGAAAAAATATGGAATTCTCACAGCCAATAGAGCAGTAATACCGTGCCAGTGGTGTAATGATGTCGATAATAATAATAAAAGTAATAATCCTACTACATGTTTTATGCTGCTAATTCATGCTGTTTAGCTTGACTTACATATGCAGAAGTAACAGAAACGCAGGTTCGCTTCGTTTGTTAGGTTTTGTCTAATTGGTTTAATCGAAATAAAGCATGAGATAGTAAGTCTAGGTTTAACTAGGTTCAAAACTGTTCCAATTTGTAGGTCATATTTGTCAAAATGTATTCTTTCGATTGAGGCTAGCAGTGACGGTAAAAAACCTAATGCTGAAAATTTATTAGAACAATGTGCCAATCACACATTAACACAATGCGTTGGTGCATTTATCAATATTGACACTTTCGTTATCATACAGCTGCACAGTTCCGACACACAAAGGGCTCAGTTTTGACAAGTAGCTGTTCCATGGGGCACAGCGTGGCACACTTAGACTCACAGTATATCACGTGTTTTTTTTACAGGCGCAATATAGTTTGTGTTAAGCGACTCTCCCCTTGGTTCGCACCTTTTTTCTTACATATAAGTAGGCGAGAGAAATGTCAAATTCGTGCACGCCAAAATAGCAGCACTGCGCACCCATACAATCGACATGATATGTTGAATGTGATGCCGTGCGACGGCGTTGCTTTCGCTCCAAACTGATCTTGGTTATGGTTAATATCTCCAAAATGCGGCTCAACAATTTTTTTTTGAAAATGGCAATCCGAGCTTCACAAACTTAAATTCGAATTAAAGGTCCCGCGCTGTTGCTATTGAATTCTATCCGAATCAGACTTCTGCACGAGTTTTTCTAGAGAGGCACAATTTCAAGCATCTTACCTCTACAATGGACCAAACCACCAATGCGTATTTTTTAGTGACAGTATGCTAAAACTAAACAGAGACGCTGATATGATTGATGGAAGGGTTTCGGATTCGCATGCGCACAGAAGTTACGGATTCATTTCAGAAATCCCCGTCCGAACTCAGTTCTCAGCTTGAACTGAAACGGCTCGGAAGTGTGTTTTTACTGCGGAGTGAAAATTATCAACGTGATTCGGTACCATCAGTGTTGATTCGTAAGGATTTGAGACCATTTCGCGTTCTGGTTGCGCAATGAATAACGATCCCGGAAAGTGTGCCCTTTGCGGAGTGGCATCCAACATGAAGTGCGCCGGCTGCAAACGGATCGCCTACTGCGGCCCGGAACATCAGAAAAAACACTGGAGACAGCAGCACAAGAACGACTGCGCTAAGCCATATGAGGTGAACGCGGCCGACTAGATATCGCAAACGGCTTTTGGATCCGACAAAATGCGCTTCTTCCGATAGAAAAGCTAAAATAGATAGAAATTTTTGGCAGCCGTAATCGTTTTGCTTGAACTGCGTCTTACAAAAATCTATGCACTTTCACCATTTCCATGAACAGCTATTATTAGAACTATATTAGGAAATAAGGTCGCTCTCTTCGGTGTGCATCTGGGAGAGAAGCGTAGATGAGTTGCACTGAAAATGAACCGAATTGCAAGAATCTGAATGAACTTAGTATGCCGGCATGATTTGTGGCATTGTATTGTGCTCGGCGCATTCACTGATCCGTTGGTGTTTAATGGGCAGACAAATTAACACCTGTTGAGATCCCTCGTGTACGATTCAGACGGTCCGACTCCTTCCCTCACCGTCTCCGGAACGTCAAAGTTAATTGAAATTAGTTTAATACTTTCTTTACCGGAACGTTCACACGTGCCGGTCATCAAGACGTTCCGTGATGGTGGCGTTGTGTGTGTATATGTTTCCATAAGAATACATTCAAATAAGTTTGACAGTGACGATGACGGAGGTTGACAGTGGCGGACCGTCTGAATCGTACTTTATGAGGATTTGAATTTACGTCAAGTATGATGGATAAAGGATGTGAGCAGGGTTGCCACATATACAGATTAATCTGCATTTTACAGATTTTTCAGATAAATTTGTGATCAAGATTCTGTATATGCAGATTACAGATTTTTGGCAAAAAATACAGATTTGTACAGATTTTTGATAGCGTGGATTAAAAATTGAATTAAGATCAAGTTAAAATATATTAAATAATGGTATTGATTATTTTTTCAAAGTGAAAACATTATCCTGATTGTGTGTTAATTTTAAAAAGAGGATAAAATTAAATATAAAAGAGTATGTTAAGGACAGTAAACACAAATGTTCTATCTGCTAATACAGATTTGTTTATGCTTAGTTTTATTTACAACTAGTGTAGCTTACGTGTTGCTTACGCTTTCAAAAATTGCTTCTGATAAGATGAAAAGATGATGGCCTCGGCCATAACGTAAGGTAGTAAAGAAGAAAGATTGCCAATTGATCAATCAGATTAAGTTTCACTTTCAGATTGGATTTTGAAAGCTTTTCGTCAAATCATTATTTCGAGAGGCTCCAACGCAAAAACAACTTCCAGCGTATTTTCAACTACAAAATCAGACTAAGACTAAGTTTTGGTTTTTTTTACATTTGGGGTCTAAAGACTTTTTCATTCCGTTGTGCTTCGATTTCTTATCACTTCTATATACAGATTTTCAATACTGGTTTTTGAGCTCCAGATACAGATTTACAGATTTTTCTTCTGAAAAATGCAGATTTATGTGTGGCAACCCTGGATGTGAGTATTTGCGTTTGTAGTGGTGGTGCGGTTGTAAAATATTTGGCATAATTTGAAAAATAAAAAACAGAAAATGCGTCATCAAAAAATTTATATATCCCATGTCGCAAGCGCACTGAAATAAAAGTTTCTAAATTTTAACAATATTTAACAATATCGAATACTGTCAGTTGATTGTAATGCCAGACCGTGTATCTCTCGGAAGAGAGTATGAATGATATAACCACAGACTAACAGACATGACAGTATGAGTAAATTCTAATACAAATTATTTTTCGTGATGCACTAGTTCCACCTATATTGTACTGCGCGAACTATTTACTATCTGTACACCCCTTGTGTTATGTAAAAGTTTTTTTACTAGTTGGTTTCCCCTCGTTTGTCAACACCGATCAGCTGCTTGCAGGGATGCCTGATTTCATCAAAATATTTGAAAATGAATCGTCACAATGATTTATTGGATTACGTTGATAATATATTTAACTTTTTCTTGATGTTGGAGGGTAACCATTTATTCGACTCAAATTTGTTCATCTAGACTATTTTTTATTGTGTTGGTAGTTTTCACCCGAAATTAAGTGGCGGCAGACCAGAAGCAAGTAAATATTGTAACAAAACGGGTTCGATTTTTTATTGAGTTGGAGGATGAGAAGTAGGCGCAATTATGTATATAGTTTAGGCAATATCAAAGATAAACTCAAGATAGAGTAGTCTGCGATTTCTTAGGTATCATTTGAATAGGACCCCTCGATGAGCTCGGTTCACTGTCAATTTGAGTATTTTGAAGCAAAACAACAAGTGTCTGATCACTAGATGCGTCGTAACTATGACAATGATTGTTTATGTTTGGAAAAATATCAAGTTACAGTATGAACGATATTGAGAAATTTCGCTTTATATCAGTGATTCTTAGAATAAGAAAGTGAAAACTACTTAGAACCATTGTCTAGAATTTATTTAGTTTGTTATAGCCTCATCCCATGAAGCATCAGTTGTGGCAAGAAATCATTATATGCTGAATGTAAACATATGTGTGCTTCCTTTCTAACTTGTATTGTTTCCATGGCATTTTGTCGGAACTAGTCGACGCTTGTTAACGGAGGGTCAATAAAATTACATTATTACTGAACCAACTGGTTCACGATTACTGACCCAACATTTTTCAATGAAACGTATGGAACATTGTAATCTTCAGTTTATCTTTGGCAATATGTATTAAATCTGTATCCTGCATGAAATTCGCATGGACGTATACAAAACAATACATTACAGGTAATTCTGTATGAATGGCAACTCTGTTGGTAAATGAAAAAAATAAAGACAGTCTAGATGACAGACATGATGTTTTTGATAGGGTAACGTGGCGCCATCATGACACATGTGAGTACTGTCCCAAATAATGGAATATTCGAAATGACCGTTAAAATGATTGAAGAATCAAATTTGAGTGTCCTGTCTGTTAGTCTGTGATATAACATCATTTCGTTTTTACTTCCCCTGCCACAACCAAAAACTGTTCATGCTTCCAAACTTTATTCAGCATTTCGGGCATTTCGAGCCGTATCGTTTTCGCACGAAAGAAAAGCTAATTCCGCTTCTTAACTAACTGTTAACAATCGTTCTACTTGAATCCAAGTTAGACCATAGATCTGTAGCTGAATTGACTTATAGAACTAAAAATCGGGTTGTCTTCGTGATACTACACCCTTTTGTGGTTTAGTTTTGTTCTAGTTTTGTCTGAGTTGATATATTTCTTTTTCTTTCATTAAGACATAAAATTATCGTAACCATAGTTTCACTTTGCTATCAATTCTCCAAGTTGCTCTTGAAGAAGGGAAACCATTCTTTCTGAAAAAATGTATCACTTCTCACTAATAAATTATGTTATGATGGTAATGTAGTATCCAGCGTCATTAGCCTGCATTACGTTACAGATTTGATATTTTGTCTGATTTTGATTTTTTTCCATGTTGAGAATTGAATGAACGGATAAAAAAACCTGTTTTAATCCACCTAGTGGTGTAATGATGCCTTTCTCATATCTTCATAATAATTTTCTTCGATTCTTAAAAGAATAACCGAAATCGGTTTGTTTGACCGTCTACTGATAAAAACTATCAATTGGAAAAGATTTGAGGTCGATTTAGAAAACTTTTTACGGTTTTTCCTCATTTTCAGTGATGGTATACAATTTTTAACCCACTTTACCCTATGTTTCCGGATCCGGAAGTCGGATCCGCATGAAATTCAGGAATTACGTATGGGACCACAGGACCTTTCATTTGAACCTAAGTTTGTGAAAATCGGTTCAGCCATCTCCGAGAAAAGTTAGTGCAAAAAAACGTTACATACACACACACACACACACACACACACACACACACACACACACACACACACACACACACACACACACACACACACACACACACACACACACATTTTGCAGTAGCAATTTCACGCAAGGTATTTATCCCTACACGTAGAAAAAAATTGTTTAATGGTTTGTTTACATCAAGAGCATGGCAAAATAACGGAAGGTGGAGTGGGAGGGCAGGCGGTTTCTTGGTTGCCATTCGTGGCTCGCTCACAGTCACCTTAAAAGCAATCAAACTGAATCTGAGTGGGCTTAACATAATTTTTTACATATCGTATAATTTGAACATTTTTAAATAATAATTATCAATAAAAAGTTTCGAAAATTCTAAGAATATCTAGAAAAACAATTTCCAGGGAAAATTTACCGACTCATTTTTAGTACACCAGTGAGAGATACACAATTACTTGATTAGCTTGTTTCGAACAAAAAAAAAACTTGCTCAGTACATGAATATATATAAATAAACCTAATCGATTGCAGATTGTGCAACACTCTGAAAAGAACAAGGTATTTTTTTATTTTTGTTTTTATTTGATCGAGATTTCCGTGTATTTTGTTATAGTCTGTTCCTGTCCATGTTCGTTTCGTGTGATGTACAGTATCAACTAGTTGTTGTTAAAACTCGATGTGAACGTCATTATATTCCACTTTAGCTACTAACATGAATGTTGGCTTTTCTTATTCTCGAATTCGTCACGTTTCTAATTCATCTGTTTACTTTCCTTCACCAAACCATGATCAGCTTAATCGCAACGAGGAAGTGGGTCGTTACTATCGAGCAACGGAAAACATTCCGAAGGGGACAACTCTTTTCATCGAAAGCCCACTGGTTATCGGACCCAAATGGAATCTGGCCGAGTACGAGCTGCGATCGACGATCGTTCCGTGTGTAGGCTGTTTTACCGACTGTCAGTTGGGTTTGTACCGATGCGAAAATTGCCACTGGCCAACATGTAAACCTGACTGTCCCGGATTAGAGAATGCCAACCTGCACGTCCTCGAATGCGGTATGTTACGGCTTGGGCCAGGACCCAAGCCACGGGATGATCCGAATGCCATGTTTGACTACTACCGGTATGACTCGTTACTTGCGCTCAAATGTTTGGCTCTACAGATGATCGATAGGAAACGGTTCGAGCAAATGATGCAGCTTGAAAGCCACTACGAAGCACGCATGGGTTCTCAGTTCTACAAGGAAGCTGACGAACGGACTGTAAAGTACTTGTTGAAAAATTTCGTTGAACCGCTAAAGAAATTGGAACAAAAGCAGGGTAAAGTTGTACTGCCGGTTTGCGACACCAAGGCTTTGCATAAGATCTGCGGAATTCTCGAGGTCAATGCAATGATAATTCCGCTGAGTAATGGACGAGAGATCTGTGGGTTATATCCGAACGGTTGTATGTTGGAACACTGTTGCATGCCAAATTGTTACTACACCTTTGACTGCAGTAAGGGAATGAAGCTAAATTTCAAGGCAGGAAAAACTATCAAAAGGGGTGAGTTGTTCACTACTTCTTCATCTAAGAAATTGTTAACGATATGTTGATCATTTGCTAGGTGAGCATCTATGTACAACCTACACACACTCCCTGTGGGGAACCCAGCAGCGACGCGATCACCTAAAAAGTAACAAATACTTTGCCTGTAGCTGCCTTCGTTGCTCGGATCCAACTGAACTTGGAACCTACCTGAGCGCTCTAAGATGTATGGGAGTAGATGATAATGCTTGCAATGGATTTCAGCTTCCGATATACCCACTGGATGATACCAGCAATTGGAAGTGCAATCAATGCGCGATCGACGTTCAGGCCGATCAAGTCAACTTCCTGCTGTCGAAAATAGGCGAGGAAGTTGATTTTGCCATGGACCGCAAATCGTCCATTAAACAGATGGATGACTTGGTATCCAAACTATCAACGTTTCTGCATCCAAATCATTACTTTCTGCTTACGCTTAAACACTCGTTGATTCAAATGTACGGACACCTTAATGGCTACTTAACTAGTCAACTCTCTGATGCCATACTGGCCCGCAAAGTCGAAATTTGTCGGGAAATGATGAAGGTTATTGACATTCTAGATCCGGACTCTTTTCGGCTCAGTTTGTACGCCGCCGTAATCTTCTTCGAGCAACAGTCGGCCCTGATCGAAATCAACGAGCGGAAGCTGCGATCGAATGTTCCAAAAGAGGACTCTTCAGTTCAGAAAAATTATAACGACGCGTTGAACTGTTTAAAACGCGCCAAAGAGGTCCTTGCCTATGAAATGGGCACACGGCAGGGCAAGAAGCTTTCGGAGGAGGTGCAGAAAGCAACGGAGCGGTTAGAAGCAATGATCCTGTGTTGATTCAATGAATAATGATTTTTAATCACTTGGTTTTGCATGAATGTTATAAAGTTTGGAAAATATTCATTATTTTTAAACATAAACACGTTGCGTGCTAAGATGAACTTTTTTTCTCTAATTCCCAATTTTTTACCGACTTTCTACCATGACCTGCAGATATTGTTTGCCGTAATGATCCCCCTTCAATCAGAGATCAGCGGATCAGCGCATAGAAAACAAATGAAATAATATCAGTGTCCGTGCACGGTGCCATGCCGGCTCTGAACCAGATTTTGAAGGGTGTGAACAGTTCTTCAGGATGACTATACTTCTACCAATATCATCCTTTTCATAGTTTCATTTTTCGTACGCAAAGGTCTCTACCGGTAAATGCATTTTGCGACAACATGCCAATCAGCGTTGCCAGGTCATTTTTCCAAAAATCTGTATTCGGCGCAAAAAATTATCTGTACCATATCGGTATTAAAATCTCTTCAATATACACTCAGGCAAATTGAGTAGTGAAAATCATAAGGCAAATCTTATGATGCATCAAAAATCACTAAAATCACCGTTTCAGAAGATTAATATGAAAAATATACCTCTGCAGTATACATCTCATCTATCACTGTTATAGTTTTCATACGAACAACTTATGAATTCCACAGTATATGAGAGAAGTTATGTTTGTCATTGAAATTTCGCACAATGATCCTAAAAATTTCGTATGAATTTCATAAGGCGTTTTATTGGAATTCCAATTTTCGTGACTTCATAAGGCAATCTTATGATTCGCATACAATATTCTTGTGGCTAAAAACCATACGACATCATTATGAAATTCCATATATTTTTTGCCTGAGTGTAGGTACCAGTAAAGTGTCACCAAGGTCCATTAAGGTGACAAAAAAAGGTCCCACGAAAACCTTTTCTCAGTCTATTGCAACTAAAAATCAAAATCAGTATTTATCTGTATGATCCGTGAATTATCGGTATTTTGGGAGTGCATATCTGTATTGCGGTTTAGAGGTCAAATATCTGTATAAATACCGAGAAATCGGTATACCTGGCAACGTTGATGCCAATTGGCCATCTACACGCTTAAAAATGAGTAAGATCACACTCATCAACAGAAAAAGTTAAACAACTCTAATTTAGAGTATCTCCTTAGTTACTCAAATTTGAATTCTTACAATGGAAACGATGTTTGGGTAAAATCTACTCATTTACTAAGTAATACTTTTTTTTGTACATGTACATATTCAAATTTTGAGTGAAATCCTTTTTCACACATTTCAAATTTGCGTAAAAAATTCATCTTTTCTCCTACAGATGAACAGCTGAATAAAAATCCCACTAACAAAAAATGGTGCCTGCTACAATGGCCGTTCAGCCCCTGTAGCACTTCTCCTCTGTAGTGACAGCTTGTCAAACAGGCCAAAACTTGACAGGACCATTGTTAGGATTAATGTAGTGATGGACAAAACCGTTCATTTTGAAAGAACCGTTCAGAACTAGAAAGTTCAATAAAAAGAACTAGTTATTTCATCCGTTCGTTCGTTCATTCTTTGTATGTTTCTGCAAAGACTACACGAAAGCTTAGGTTTAGCGAGCAAAAACCAAAGAAAAAGGTCACGGCTGAGGTTTCGTAATGTCGCACTTTTATTAGAGAAATACCGTTCTTCAACAAAGAACTATTGATCACTCATTTGAACTGTTCGCGAATGGAATCAAACGGCTGTAAAAGGTTATTTTCAATCATAATATTGCATATTATTTAAGTTTGCGCGAGTGTACGGTTCGTCCATAGTGACATTTCATAATGTGCGTGAAAAAACATAAAATTTTCTCACATATTTTAATCGGAACTGAAAATGTTCATTGTATGAAGCAGCATATTGTGTACTGCAAAAATAACAGAGGTAGAAAATGATTTTCCTAACACGAAAATTATATTTCGCATAAACAAATGATGTTGTGATAATTTATAAATGATTTTATAAGTGGAATTTTGTTTTCCCTTGCATTTTGACAAAAAAAACATGCCATCATCATCCTCGCACACGAACACCTCTAGTTGTGAAACACGTCAGATCGTCCATTGATTTATGAAATGATACTTTCAGCAAGAGCTGTCAAATCGGTAGGAAATTTTCTAATTACTCCACCTTTTCAACGATTTCTTATGAAGACGGGAAAATTCATTTGAAAAATCATAGTAGAAGTTGAAGAAAAAGTTTCTACTCTGAGGTGGTAATGTTGATCTTAGTTCATTGTGCGAAATCTACCGTTTATTGAGAATAGAGCATTAAACTTGGTTTGATACCATTTTTCAAATGCTTGGAAATAACAAATAAAGTATCCAAAATAAATAGTACTCGATCGCTATACATTCTAGTACTCGAAAAATCAACATTACACTGGTTTCTGATTAAAAAAATGTTTAATCGTAGTTTACACTAAAAAAAGTAGTAGTAATCACTTTGAAATCGATTTTCTTCTACTACGAATGTACTTTTATTGTTGATATCTATTTGTATTCTTGAATAAACGATAAAAATGTTGCAAATCACTACTGCCGATATGAAAATTTCCGAAAGAATCCTCCTTGTCTTGGTTCCATTTTTCATTGGCAGGTGTCGCTACCGGTAAATCAGCTTTGCGACAATGTGCCAATTGCAAATGCTGTGAATTCTTAAACTGTAGCGCCTAAAATTTAGACAGCAAATTTACCCCGCATACTGATATTAGTATAACAGTCACATGTCGTTCACATCAGGCATGTCAGGTTAAATTTTCAAGCTAATTGGCATATTGTCGCAAAACTGAAATGTAGAGGCGCTGTTTGTTTAGAGATGATACTTTCAGCAAGAGCTGTCAAATCGGTAAGAAAATTTCTAATTACTCCACCTTTTCAAAGATTTCTTATGAAAACGGGTAAATTCATTTTAAAAATCATAGTAGAAGTTGAAGAAAAAGTTTTTGCTCTGAGGTGGTAATGTTGATCTTAGTTCATTGTGCCAAATCTATCGGTTATTCAGAATAGAGCATTAAACTTGGGTTGATAGCATTTTTCAAATGCCTGGAAATAACAAATAAAGTATCCAAAGTAAAATTTACTCGATCGCTATACATTCTAGTACTCGAGAAATCAACATTACACTGGTTTCTGTTTAAAAAAATGTTGATCCGAAAAAACCTAACCTTACCCAATTTCACACATTTCTGAATATTTTCCATGTTTAATCGTAGTTTACATTAAAAAAAAGTAGTAGTAATCACTTTGAAATCGATTTTCTTCTACTCCGAGTGTACTTTTATTGCTGACATCTATCTGTACTCTTGAATAAACGATAAAAATGTTGCAAATCACTACTGCCGATATGAAAATTTTCGAAAGAATCCTCCTTTTCTTGGTTCCATTTTTCATTGGCAGGTGTCGCTGTCGGTAAATCAACTTTGCGACAATGTGCCAATTTTAAGCAGTTTGTGCAATAAAACTGCCTCAATGGCAGTAGAAAAGAAAGTTTTTAGCCAGCACAAATTAAAATCATTTTAAATTTTGGTTAATTTATTATATCGTTTTTTGTTCATTTAACATTTAAAAATAAGTGAAAGTGCGGGTCAATGAATATCTGCAGCGTTCATTGGAACTCTGTTAATTTAGAGATAAATCTGCAAATTCGGGTTCGCTTGGTTTCATATACACTGATGTCTTTTTTTGTGCGGTCTTTTTTTATGCAGTTTTTTTTAAGCGACTTTTTTATGCGAGTTTTCAGAGTTATGCGGTTTTTTTTATGCGAAGTTTCAAAGTTATGCGGTTTTTAATGCGAATTTTCAGAGTTATGCGGTTTCCTTTCTGTGTTTTTTTTATGCGATGTTTCAGAGTTATGCGTTTTTTCTTATGCGAATTTTCAGAGTTATACGGTTTTTTATGTGGTACGTAAATTTGCATAAAAAAGACTACAGTGTATTGAGATTATTTGTATATATGTAGTGAGTGTAACGGACTATGCAAATAACTTTCCCGCAAGATTCTAATCATGTTTAAAATGCGAAATATAATGAAATTATTTTTCGCTTGTCTTTTGTCAGATGAAATTACAACCAACGTTGCCAGGTATACCGATTTATCGGTATTTATACAGATATTCGACCTCTACACCGCAATACAGATATGTACTCCCAAAATACCGATAATTCACGGATCGTACAGATAAATACCGATTTTTGTTGATAGCATGGATAGACAGGAGAAAAGATTGGCAACGAGAACTTTTTTTTGCTCACCAAAATTAGCTTTGGTGACATTTCCATGAACTTATGTTGACGAGATTCTGATACCGATATGATACAGATTTTTGGAAAAATGACCTGGCAACGCTGATTACAACCATCATCGTGCACGAACGACAGATTTAGATTTTCACGACTAGGTAACGCAAGAGTAGCGGATTTCTGAAAAGGTTCTTGTCTCCGCTTGGTGACAAACCAACACCCAGTCAATTTTGTCGAGCCGAATCGGTCGGTCTGGACCTTTTTATTGAGAACTCTGCTCGCTAAGCTTATATCACAGACTAACAAACAGGACACTCAAATTAGATTCATTTAACATTTTAACAGTCATTTGGAATATTTCTTCAGTTAGGGCAGTACTCGCATATGTCTTGATGGCGCCACGTTACTCTATCGAAAACATCCAGTCAATCATCTAGACTGCGTTTTTTTTCATGTACCAACAGAGTTTCAAATTTATCTGTAATGTATTGATTTGTATACGTCCATGCGGATTTTATGCATTATACCGATTTAAGGTCAAACCGCATTCGGCCGACATTTCCATCGCCGATCTTTTTTCGCTCTTCGGTTATGACTGAGCTGCCGGCGTGGGCATGTATAGGTACGCCGGACCCGACATAAAATTCATATCTTTGGCAACGATATTCCTCACCGAGCTTTTCGCACCGTAGCCACTGTGTCGGGTCCGGCGTACCTATACATGCGCACGCCTGTGCTCAGCCATAGCCGAAGAGAGAAAAAGTCAACGTCGGCGAGCTCGGATCGGCCGAATGCGGAGTGCCCTTTAATGCATATTGCCAAAACTAAATACAGAGTTGTGCCTACTTGTTATCCATCATGTGAAAATTACCAACACAATCAAAAATAGTCTGGATGACTACAAGTTCATTTTACATCGAACCCGATAATGAACTTCTTAAACATTCCGTGCGAAGAAACAAACTAAAAAAAAGAAATATTACAGCTATGTATAAATCACAAACCAATAATCGGCTTCACATGACAGTTGTCTTTGTTTATTTGCTCTTTCGACTATACACGATTATAAAGATTTTAATGAATTTTAAAGTGCTGGTCGAAAGTAGAAGTATTCGAAAATCATTTAATCGTAGCGATGTGATCCGGACGCCATCTGGCAAATTTTTGCGCCATATCAAACAATCGTGGTAATCTTAAAAAGAATCGACATTATCAGGTCGATGCCGTCAAAATAGTGAGCTATAGAGCATCGGGTAATCGTCGTGCTTTTTTTACTTCTTTACTTTTTTGCTCTATTGAGATACATTATAAATTGTAAAAAGCAGTCAATTCATTACCGATCAAACGTGTTTTTTACTAGTAGAGAACGTATACGTGTGAAGATGGTGGATGAATTTGAATCTTTTCAAATGCGGGAAGACTTTAAAAAGTATTTAAAAATACGGTTCCGATATTAATGTGCAATAAGTGGAAAATTTTCAATTTCATGAGTATTTTTCCACAAGCGATGACGAAACGAGTTGAAATTTTTTATAAAACTGACTGGTAAATACATCTAGTTGGGAGATCTTGTTAGTAAGTAGATATTTAAATCTACTATGGGACTACTAGCACAGACTAACAGACATGACAGTATGAGTAAATTCTTATAAAAATAATTTTTCGTGATGCACTAGTTCCACCTATATTGTACTGCGCGAACTATTTACTATCGGTACACCCCTTGTGTTACGTAAAAGTTTTTTTACTAGTTGGTTTCCCCTCGTTTGTCAGCACCGATCAGCTGCTTGCAGGGATGCCTGATTTCATCAAAATTTTTGAAAATGAATCGTCACAATAAATTATTGGATTACGTTGATAATATATTTAACTTTTTCGCGATGTTGGAAGGTAACCATTTATTTGACTCAACGTTGTTCATCTAGACTATTTTTTATTGTGTTGGTAGTTTTCATCCGAAATTAAGTGGCGGCAGACCAGAAGCAAGTGAATATGTATTAAATCTGTATCCTGCATGAAATTCGCATGGACGTATACAAATCAATACATTACAGGTAATTCTGCATGAATGGCAACTCTGTTGGTAAATGAAAAAAATAAACACAGTCTAGATGACAGACAGGATGTTTTTGATAGGTTAACGTGGCGCCATCATGACACATGTGAGTACTGTCCCAAATAAAGGAATATTCGAAATGACCGTTAAAATGATTGAAGAATCTAATTTGAGTGTCCTGTCTGTTAGTCTGTGCTACTAGCCCCGGTTTTCGCTTCCGAAAGCACCGATAATAGTTAAGAGAAGCTCCAAAAACGGAACTCACTTCGATTCCTCAGCAACGATTAAATTGATTTTCACAATTCATGATTCAAATTAGGTGGAGAAGGCGCAAAATTTGAAAGAAAAGTGCGTCATCCCCAATATTGACACTGTTTACAAGTTCTTAGAACGAAGTATGAATTGTCAAGTTATTTGCACTTTTATATAATAAGTACTCTATTGTTCATGGAACTTAATGTTGACAAATCTTCCATGGAGGGGCACAGGCCTGTGTCAACTCTGCATTACAATGTTTATACAACTTGATATTATATTTACCGTGTAATCAATTAAACTAGATCGCCGTTATAGTCATAGTCAACTATTCGATAAAAAAATAACTACCGAAATGTAAAATATCAACCAAAAGCTAAAATAATTTGCGAAATGGTTCACAGTGTAAATACGAATTACAGCTCAAAACATGTATGTTTTGGTCACTTTTATCATTGAAATGTCATAGGGAATGTCGCGATAAAAATGAAGTGAATGTTATTTTTGTGAAGGTAAGTCGATTTCTATAGACGCACCATTTTTTCTGCTCTTGTTACCTGGTAACGTAACGAAACAAGAGAGACAAAAAATCGGCTCAGCAAGGCTACCAAACAAGCGGTAGCTTTATTGGATTTTATGTGATGTAGTCAAACCGAAAATATCAAAACTTTCTTAGCCACCCGGCCACATCGACAGTCATTTTGGACATTTGCGAGAGAGCATGGAAGCATGGAGGGAAATGCAATACGCAGAGCGAGCCACGTGGTTATACGCGACCTACTGGCCTCAGTCGTTAAACCATCAGTTCTGTTACAGACTTAAGTTGTAATCAAAAATATTTGATATCATTTGTTATTTGACTTGTTTATTCGCAGATTTTGTGATAAGTATACCCATATAATATTTGAAAATCTAAATTTTTATTTCTATATTTTTCAATCCTTTCCATTAATTCGAGTCATGTTTATCAATGATGATTTGTATGGATCGAAGAACAACGTTGAAAAAAATTGCCTCCCGAGTATGGCAAACTGCGCACAAACAAATAAAAAATTCACTTGTTGGTTTAATTTAGTGCCGATTTTTATTTTTCAATGGAAATCAATGTCACAGTCAGTTCTTTGGGATAAATTTGCTAGCTTTGAAATGACACGAATTGTTAGATCTTCTTGATGTTTCACAACGGGTGGCATTCATCTCGAATGAGAAAGATCCGTTAAATAATTTTGTGTATAGTTTCATTCACTTTACGATTATGGCATTTCACAGAGCTTTCGAATGCTAGTTCCATTTTGGAAATTTTACCCACCGGTACTACGAATATCCACTATGAATAGCAATCAATTGTCAAAAAATATTGCCTTATTTAGTTCAACTCACAAGAAGAAAATTAAGAACACAGTTTAATCTTTTTTACTCGTTCAGTTGAACGAGACTGATATGTCGCTCACTAAGTCACGACCATCTAATTCTACTGAAAATGTTAGCATAGATTTTTTATGTTGTAACGTTATGCGCAACAGGAGATGTCTACATTCATAAACTTACCACTTTTCCAGAAAGCAATTTATCTTTGACTCTACGAATACCCCAATTATATTCCTTCAAATAATAATTACAACATACATGAATTGATTTAATTGATGAATACTACTGTTCATTCTATGAATTCTTTAAACTATACAAACTAAGTTACTTTTAATTTTGGTGTTTAATTTTGACACAATATCAGCACGAATTTTATTAAAAAATTATCCTCTCCGACCAATTTTGGTAGTTTATTTCAGTGGCTTAAAATTTACCTAACGGACAATAATTTATAAAGCCACTTCTCAAAAAATCAAATCACTACTAAAAGTGATAACTAAATTGCTATCACCTCCATTTTGACATGAAGGTGATTAAATCGTGGTGACTATCACCTTACGTAATGCCAACATTTGATAGTGATGTTAGCCTTTCAGCAGTGGTGACAGAACTTGGTGATTATCACCTTACATGATTCCAAATTTTCAAAAGTGATAATCACCTTACATGATTCCACCCCAGTAGTATATGCAAATAATATGTTCATACTTTTGATAGTCTACATAGTCTTATTACATTGGTAAAATAATACATTGAATATTGAATATAAAATAAAGCATGTATTTTTTATAAAGTACCTAACCTAATCCATATGGTAAAATTTAATGTGAAAAACTTGGAACCGCGCATATATTTGAAGGCTCACCAGAAAAAAAACTTTATCATTATCATTTGATTGCAAATCACCTTCACATTCTAAAGGAAGATTGTTGTAAATCGGTAAAACTGTTTTTAATATATTCGTATGGATGATTCGCAACATTGGACTGACGAATTTAAACCACTGCATTTCGGCTATTCGTCTGTAAACACGAAAGACTTTTCATTCGTACGAATGATGTTCGAATTCACGTATTGTTCGAAACTAAACTGGCAGACATTCTAGCGTTTTACATATGGGTAATCCAGGGAATTTGAGTGATCTCATCATGGCTTAGCATTTATTCGAAAAAGTTTACTGTTATTTAAAAATCACGTGACAAAAGAGTCGCGTTAACATTCATTCGAGTAAAAACAAGAATAATTTATTCGTATTCGTTCGAAAGTATCCGTTTGTCGTATGGTCGATACGGACATAAACAAGAATGAGGGTGATATAAAGCTACCACTTGAGTAGATTTAAAGCTTTATTACTGCGTAGCTCTTCAATTTGAACTTTATATTATTTAACTACTTGGTAGTGCAATTTAACCAAGAATGTATATCCCAAAATAATGTTGACTTGTTTGATTTTTCTTACCGACGACCATGAATTACCACCGAGTCAACGTGCGCCTGCAATCCTCATCAGCATTTTTTTCTATTTTTCACTCGGCACTCGTAGTGAAACCTAATGCCCCGTTTACATTTCTGCTGGCTGCCAGCATGCTGGTGTCAGTGTACTGCCCTCTTAGGAACAAAACGTTCAACGGTGGTCCTTCGTTGGTCTAATACTTTGGATCATTGGACCACAGTTGAACGTTTTTTCCTAAGAGGGCAGTACACTGACACCAGCATGCTGGCAGCCAGCAGAAGTGTAAACGGGGCATAAACGAAATTTATAACTATTATGAAAAAAGTGGCTCCTAATGGTTGCCAAACCGAAAACAAAACCCAAAATTTTTCACCTCCTTTTGTTTGGATATAACCCAACGTTTCTAGGCTGCTAGGACAGGGACAGTTTCTTTGAACTTGTGCGTGACCAAGCCTCTCCAGAACAGAATGATCGGACTCGACTTAAGAAATAAATATCGTGACTTAATTTTTACAATCTTAGTTTTTATTTCAACTAACTCCATAGTGTTTCCATGAAATTCCATGAACCGCTAAAAGCACGGTACACGAAGGGTTAATAGATAAAAATGTTTTCAAACAGACGAGAGAAAAAAAAACACTTGCTACTACACAAATTGAGAGAGAAATCTATTACATTCATCAAGTTGCTAAAAAAAACTCAATTTAGTGCGTGTGTGATTAATTCAATAGATTTGTATCTGTAATCAATCGACACGATTGAGAGAGAAAACGCAAAGAGAAAATATTTTCCAGACTGTTTAGCGTTTATTTGTTGAAAAAATATTTGTTTACTTGTCACTGCGATTAACTTCTCCATTTCCTAAGCAATTTTAACGCTTTGTTTTGTGTATTTTGTTGTGAGTACACACTTACGTCTTACGATTTTTCAGCTAAGATTACATTTTTTGTTTTTTTTTCTTCATACACATTTAATTAACTTAAAAGTATGCTTTTTGTTTTTTTTTCGAGTTTTAAAATTTTTCTTATTTCTCCTGCGTTAATATTACATGGCCTTCCTTAAAAAAATAAAGGGGATGTATGTATCTTCATGTGAAATGTATTACAAGAAAACAAACGTCGGGAGATGCTGCCTATTTTTTGTTATTCAATTTCAGTTATTTTTGAGCCAGACGATATCACCATTTCGAAAGCATTCCGAAAGTCTGATGATCGTGTTTCATCTGCTTTTTGTATGAATTTGAATTGTGCTGATCTAGATTATGTACCTGATGAGAATTTTGTATCTGATGACTCAGTTTTAGTCCGATCCTGCTGCTGCTGTTCTTGAGAAGTAAGGCCCCGAACATGTATACAATAAATTAAAAATAATCGTTTTTTTTTACGTTTTTTTACTGTTGTCAGTTTTTTTTTTGTTTATTTTACTTTAGGGTGATTAGTTCAGTCGCTTTCTTCGCCGGACTCATCGTCGTCATCATCGGAGTCCTTCTTTTTGCTCTTCTTTGGCGCAGCCTTCTTTGCACCCTTGCTCTTTTTCTTTCCGGCGTCCTTGCTACCACCATTTCGCTCGAACTCCTGAACAAGTTTGTTGTACTCATCCTTCTGCTTAGCGGCCTTGTTCTCCCATTCCTATGCACGGAAAAAAATTAAAATTAAATATTTAGATGACAACCGAATTAAACAAAAAATAAGACAAATTGAGCTTGCGAAGATTTTTCAAAGTTGAAAAAAATTTCATTTGAAACTTCGGTTTAGGCATTGTATTTTGCTGCTATAGCAAAAAATGTTTTGCAAATAGCATTAAATTTACATCGGGCTATATTGAACTGCTGAGTTTTATATATTCCATATTAAACCTGCTAACGCTCTGATCATTCCAAGACGAAATGAAAAATGAAATCGGAAGCGGAAAAGTGTTTCAAATAACTGAAAATAGTACTTACGCTCTTGTCCTTCATTGCTCTCCACAGCTCACCGCCCTTCTTGGCGATCTCCGTCACCTTGATGCCGGGATTCTCCTTCTTGATCTGTTCGCGGGCAGAGTTCAGCCACAACATGTAGGCAGACAGAGGACGCTTTGGTTTTTCGGCCATTGTGCTGTTTGTTAGGTGTTTACACAGAGTTGTCGATACGAAAGTAGGATCTGCAGGAGCAAAACGAAATCGAATACTGAATTAGAATATTGATGAAATTTTCGATGGGAACGCTTTCAAGTTCTATATCTGCGACTAAATAGTTTTCATCTATACCTAACGAGCCCTGGCCCTGGCTTCTGCCGAAGTCAAAAACAGATATATTATTTTTTAGAAGGTCTTAGACATGTGTTACACAAATTACGAGACAGTAAACGTAATGAAATGTAATACAATATCAGTTCCAGTGGAAAAGTTTAGTGTCTGTTAAAACCCCGGGTTGTCATATGTTCGAGCCCCGAACTGGAAGGATTCATAGTGTCAGTAGGATCGTAGTGATAGCCATGTAATGATTCTGTACGCTAAAAATCGGATGCGAAGCCTGTTGAAACAGAAAGGCCAAATTTTACAAAACATTCCTTTTTGTCTGATAAAAACACCCGTAAAAGGCACACCGAGAATTAGGTACATAAGCCATCTTCAGTAACATTATTTTTTAATCTTTGTGCCCCTCCCGAAAAGAAATCCTGGGTACGGGCCTGCTAACGAAGAAAACAGATTGGAAAAAGGCTGACAAATGAAACAACAGATACGTTGATGATTTTGCGAAAAGATAGCGCAGGGGCGTTATTCGAGTACGTATTTTCCTATTTGTGGTAGTCGTTCAACCAATTGAGTAGCGCATTACAGGTTCAATTCATCTGGATACTGATTTTGAAATTTTTTGGTTTGTCTATTTCACTGCCTTTGAAGTACACCAGCTTTTTCAACTACACAATGATCTCAGTAGAAGTGTAGTAGCAGCTTTGACGATTGTAATCTCAACCACAATATTGAAGGACGAAATTATGTTGTCTTGTTTTTCAGTTTGTAAGTTCTTTCGCCACGATCTTGATGTTGAGTTCTTAAAAATTCAACTTCAAGGCCAATACAGTAGACGAAGTTATAAAATGGTCAACAACAGATTGTTACTGATGAACAGATTTTGTAAAAATGAAAATATCAATTTCTGAATGTCAAAACCAAGCATAAAGGTGCTCATAGGTGTCGTAACCAAAGTATGTATGTATTATCACAGTGTGGCTCTACTTCATTTATTTGAAACAAAATAGATCTTGAATTAGCTCTAATTGATGGCCACTTTAAACGAAACAAATTTTTGAGGGATTTCTAGGGTAATTGATGCACTAATATTCCATTCATACTAGTGATGGGTACAACCGTTCATTTTTTAAAAAACCGTTCAGCCATTCTAGTACTTCTCCTATGTAGTGACAGCTTGCCAGACACGCCAAAACATCACAGGACCATTGTAAGGATTGATGTAGTGATGGGCAAAACCGTTCATTTTGAAAGAACCGTTCAGAACTAGAAAGCTCAATCAAAAGAACTAGTTCTTTCGTTCGTTCTTTGTATGTTTTGCAAAGACTACACGAGAGCTTAGGTTTAGCGAGCAAAAAAAACAAAGAAAAAGGCCACTCGAATAAGGTTTCGTAATGTCGCACTTTTATTAGAGAAATACCGTTCTTCAACAAAAAAAAAAAACATTTGATCAATCATTCAAACCGTTCGCAAACGGATTGCTCACTTCTAACTCACACTCTATTCTCAACCAACATCCAAAAAGCAGTAATTTCAAAAATCAAACCACAACCATTAATGTTTCCCACAAATATGAAACTGCTATTTCAGGTTAGACCAAACTTTAAATTCGTTTGAAAAGTATGGTGTTCAACGCAAATAGATTATCGATTTCGCGCCTTATCGTCTAACTGCTGCAATTAAAATCGAGCAGTTCAGAACAAGCCTGATATTGGCATGAACAAACGGGTGTGAATTTAACGGAAAACTGCTAACCAGTATTCTAAATCAAATTATGAAAAATGCGCTTAAACTAACATTAACATTAAAGATGATTTAAGCTCTATTTCTCTCTATAGGCGCGATTATTGCAACTACAGAATCATTCACAATAAATTATTTTTTGGGTTGTTCTGATCTTTTCAACTTCACCAAGAATCGTCACAGAACCAACGCCGGTGCCCTGTGCAGCCCCCGAGAACGTTTTCGGTTCAGAATGAAATAACCCGTCCGAAACGCTAGACATTACAACCATTATATGATTGCTAAACCATAGGGTTGAAAACGAAGAGTTTAAGCTTTATATGGAAACGACAAAAACCGCTCATTGTCATTAGATTCTTGATAATCCCCCTTCCATTTCAGAACATGCCGCTGCAGGCATCACTAGGTGACAAACGCTGTCCGTTACATGATCAATTTTTTATTTTTCCTTCTTCCGTCGTGCAATAACATGCTGACGCGCGTGCTTTCAAGCTTGCTTCTCATAGCCGTTGTTTCATACACAAAATGGACGACCAAATTTGTATGAAGCAAGCGCGCGTTTTCATCCTTTCAATTCAATTCACTGTCTGAAGCAAGAGGGTCACCTCTGATATACGCTCAACGCCTACCACTACCAGTGGCGTTATTATACTCTTCTTTCTTCAACAGCCATATCCGGGAAAAGGACGCTCGATGTACGCCTGCTGCTGAAGGCAAAATCGATTTTTAACGATGTAAAAAATACGGTTTAAATCCGTTCCAATTCCTAACACAATTAGTACAGTACTATCGTGTGTACTTGTTTCAATAGTAAACTCAACAATTGACAAACAGTTGCCGGTTATAAAAACGTAAACACCACCAACACAAACGAATTAAAAACGCACCTTTTTCTACAAACAGTAGAGAAAGCTTCTAACACTAACACCAATTTACCACGGGACTTGTACTATTTTTCTTGTTGGCCGGAAAACCCGAGGAGCAATTATCAAAACACAACCGACTGGATCGACGAATGAAGCTACGACTGAATGCTCAGTGCGAATCGAGTCCACCGGTCGACTGGTAGTTGAATCGCTTAGGTAAATTTTACATCAATTCCTTCTCACACAGCCTTCGGTCGTATGCGGTTTACGTGAAAGCTCTCCCTCCGTCACACACACCAGCACGGTAAGCCGCATGTGTACGGATGAATATCTAGCAAAAGTGGCCGGTTGTGTGACAGTGTGGAATGAATTTTTCGCCAGTATCCCAACCGACCGGAGGCGTCAGTAGCCATTTGAGCGGCGAACTAACGTTGAACTCGTGAGCCCTCCTCGTGTGTGCTTGAGTCGAAGTGCTTGAATTATTATTTGAGAAGCGGGAAATGTTATTTTTTCAAACTAACAACAGAAAATAGGTAGCAATCGTATGAAATATGATTCAGTCAACACAAAAGAAAGCTAAGCTTGGGTTGCTATAGGCTTTTAACGCTAATTAATCTTTAAACGAGAGAAAACCCACATATTCAAGCAAAAATGAAAAACTCAAACTGTGACGATAGAACATTTAAATGAAGGTCGAGATATACTCCATCAGATAGACCACATAGCCAGCCAACTTTTGTAGTACCTACAGCCGATTAGTAATATGTAAAATAAGAAAAAATGTGAAAAATCAATCGCTATCGGGTCTTTTTTCATAACCGCCATTCTGCCAACGCTATCATCATGTAGCGGCAAAATTATACCAGTGCAGCTCAATTCAAAAAGTCGCCACTCCTGCGTACGAACGAGACACAGCCAGATCTTTCGGCTGGTTGGTAGCCTCATTCAAAAGTGCTTTTCAACTTTTCTCGATGGGTTTGGACCGCTTCTCCGGGTAGTCAGAGGAGAAGCATCGACCGAGAAGCGATTTTCTTCATGCATTTTGTACGTATAGTAAAATGCGACGATGCGAAAGGCATCCAAGCGCGCTTTTCTCGCACCGTGATGCTTCTGAATTTACAATCAGGATATCAACTTGGTGAATGATGGGATGAATGTTAGAGTTCATTTAGTTCATAAATCGATGGATTGTACAATATGAAACTTTTTTGATCCATTTCAACGTTATTCGTATTTTTAATGTACTAACCAACGGTCTTAAGTGTTCTAAAAATATAGGTACAAAAACTGTCATTAAGCATCAGTATCAGTTTAAATTTCATACTTGATTGTCTCTGTTTGTTTAGTTTATGAAAAGGAAAGCTGAAATCCAAGCAAAAATATCTTTTCGATAAAATACAAATGATGTTATATTTGAAAACCAGTTGCATTTTTTTTTAAATAGAACTATACAGCATCATAAACTTTTCAGTCAGCGGATCTGTTAAGGCTATTCAACCGTGCTTCCTGAAAATTCAAATCAGACGCTCTAAGTAGAAACAAAAAAGTTGAATCGCAGTAGACAACATATTCAATTGTTCCAATTCAGATCTTATAAGACAATGCAGTATTTTATTGATACACGCAGAGAAATTGATCTTGTTTAAAATAACAAAGCAGTCAGTAAATTTTTCAATATGATTTCTGTTAATTTCAAGCTGGAATATGATTGTTTTGAAGCAATTTCTCCCTTCTACATCAACAATTACATCTGTTTGATTTGAAGCAAAATGCTGATCCTGGCTAATGAAAAAATGATTTGTTTCGGCTGATTTTATTGTTGAAATAAATTTACTCTTTTTTTAAATGTCAACAAAACTTGACTTGATGTTATTGGTAATGTATTTGTTGGTTCAATCATGTTTTACATTTATAACAAGAATAAAAATCGAAATGAAATTAGTTTCATGGATGACCTTGAACATTAGTTTGATAGAAATCTTTTAAATATCTTACAGACAAACAAAAATGTATGATTTTACCAAACAAAAACTTATGTTGAAATACTAATCACTTCAGGTTTATATCTTATCATTTATTTTAACTAAAAAGTTTAGAAGTTTTTGAGAAAAATCAAATATCTAGTTTTGTAGATTCAAGCAACATTTGCTACATCAAACAAATTTGCTTTTGTCACTATTTCAAAATAGATCATTGCGTAAATTCAAATTTTTGTTACTTCTACAATATGTTTCTCTTTCATAATATGGAGAAGATCATGAAGCAACATTACAGTAAAAATAGCATTAAAATGCACAAAAATCGTAAATCATATAGTCTAGTATTCTCAAGCCAACGCATTGAACTTATGCTTTTCTCACTTGGACTAATGGATTCAGGACGCGTGGGATAAATCAAGCGGCTTCTACTACGGACATGTGTACCGTTACTCTATCAGTATGTCAATCAATTGGTTGTTCCAGTATAACCGGAGAACATGTGTCAGGTCCTTTGCGCTACCCCGTATATAATTTCAAGATTCCAAACCAAAACACAAGCAGACATTTATTTATGCGTGGAGGTAGCAAGAAATCGCTTGTAAAAAAAACAGACAAGTCGTTTATTATAAACTTAAATCGATCCGTTGTTCCAAGCACAAGCGCCATTCCAACCGAAAACAGCTAACATAAAATGAACACCCCAAAATCTCTTGAACATCATCCATTCATTTCGCATTCGTGAATGTGCGACGACGGGTTTCCTGTTGTTGAATATGTGCTTGCGATATCAGACGACCCACCCCACGCATACAGTCAGAGTTCCCTTCATCGGTGAACTCGTGATGTAAGAGCCAGGTCCTTTATGTGTGAGCGTGCACACGTAATGAATGAAATTCGGTTGCCACCATACTCATCGGTCGCGTACAAGGAGACCGCTGACTGCTTCGAACAAAATTTTTTACTATATGGCTACCGAAGAACAGTATTCATCTTTTTGCGAAGGAAATTTATTTTGGCGCGAAATGGGTCAAACTCCGAAAATTTCCTCCGGAGACCCTGGAACAATGGTACCAATCGATAGGGCTCGAAAAATTAGGACGATCGTGGAATACGGTTCTCGAATCCAAGCTAGTTGGTTGAAGAAATTTATTTTTTAAATTTCACCCCTTGTAATTTGTTCGATGGCTAGTACTAGAGTGGCAGACATTTGTTCGCAGGTCGAGCCATTTTGCTTTTAGGTGATTTTTTTTGTTCGGCCGAAAATAGAAGTGGCTCTCGAATAGTATCCCAGCTCGTAGTAGAGGGTTATTAAAACGCCCTGGTCAAGTTCCCAAATCGGTTGAACCGTATTTCCATCAAAAAAATACATTTTCCGAGTGCGGCTCGGCTGCGAACAAATCTCTATGGCGGCCATAGAAGAAATTTGTTCGGGGACCCACGCTAACAAACCACTCGGAAATGGCCATTTTACCCTTGAAAATCGTGCCAGATTTTTGGAACTAGCGCAGAAAAAACCCTTTGAAAGATGTGGCCGCAGGACCTAGAATGTGAAAATCGACTTACCGGAGCAAGTTCCTAGAGAATTTCACTGTTCAAAACTCACTAATTTATGATCACTTTTTTCCTATGGAGGAACACTTCGAACAGAACTGCTTACTCAGGCTAGTATGAACAGAAGAGAAGCTCGAACGAGGCAATGGAATTGGATTGGCCTGGCTTGTACTGGGCAGGTTATTCGACTCGTTACGGCCCTCACACGCACACATTCGAAACCGATAAGCTTTTTGTGCGTGGCGCGTTTGTTTTCCCTTGCTTCATGCCGGGGAGGTTCATCGTTCAGAAATATTTCCGTATATGTATTGAACCAGTCAATGAACATATCAGAGTGTATATTCCATATGTTGATGTGTAAGTGCTCGATTGAATGAATGTGATATATTGAAGCGTCAAGAAATTGACAGCTGCTGTCAGAGAAGCGCGCCGTGTTGATGCTTTTCATTCAAATGCGAGGGATATTATTGTTTATGGGAATATAGTCCAGATGTAATATATTGCACCAACTCGATCTAATTTCAAACGAGAATCCTCCAGACTCTTTCCAGAGTTGTAAATAAACAGCATCATAGTTCTTTTCAGGTATATTTCCTCCTGGAGCTAGAATGAGAATTGTTTCGGCAAGCATTTCGATACTAATAGTTTTAACGGCAAAAGTAAACGAAAATAATTTATGTGCATTAATTGAATTGGATTGATCTGTTATGCATGTTTTCGTTAGTTGCTTTTTGTGGTTAAAACATCTAATAGTATTCAATAAAACGAAAACAATATCAACCCAACACGGAAGTTTGCTTAGGATGCCATTTCGTGTTTGGCTTTTACACCGAGATTTAGATCTACATATATTGATATTCATATATTTCATATCGTAATATTCGCACAATTTTCAGCAGAACTATAAACATATGACACTTTGTACAAAATTCGACCCTTCAACATTTTTGCATTTGCATTTTGAATCGAAACACGCCGACCCGCCGTACTTTTTTATTTGGCTCAAATATTGCATATAGGCATACTTCATAATCAAACAGGGAAATATGCATAATTACAAGGATGCAAAAAAGCTGTTGAAATTCATAATAAATACTTATGATATTGCGCTACAAGTTTCGCATATGGAAATCATATCTTATGATCTTCAGAAAAAATTGTCATCGACTTACCTATGGATTTCATAAATCATACCTACGAAGTTTGTGAGGTAGACTTTTGATTAATGTAGAAGTGTAGATATGAATGTAATAAGTTATTTACATATTTCATAACCCCTATTTATGAGATTCCTTACTACTTTCTAATGATTTTAATGACGATTGCTACTGATTTCTATATATATATATATATATATATATATATATATATATATATATATATATATATATATATATATATATATATATATATATATATATATATATATATATATATATATATATATATATATATATATATATATATATATATATATATATATATATATATACATAACTAAAAAACTTTATTTTATAGTACAGAATTTATTCTTTACATTGTTTATTAGTTAAAACGTGCTTAATCCACCTAGCAGTGAGATGATACCTTTTTTTTATCAATCCGCATGTGTTTTTTGCATGAATATTCTTCGGTGTTTCAGTTTTCATGACATTATTCTAATGTCCGTCGTTTTAAGTGGCAATTTGACATTTTAATCACACTTTACTCTGTAATGTCGAAACTGCAAATCGGATCGAATTTGAATCTAAAAGTGTTCGATTAAACATTCCATGATATGTCGAAGTAATTTCCATTTTAGAGTTTTGGATAATTTAAGGTACTTCCAGAGCCGGTATTCAGGAACCAGTATAACCCAAACCGATTCGTATGGCCATATGACGAATAAATTGCAATATTTTTGAGTCCAACTTTAAAGCTTTTCGGGATTGTCATCTTCTATATCGCTTTGAATTTTAAAAATTCATCATCCTACAATTCCAGAATCGGAAATAAGAATTGGATAAAATTGGATTTATTTTAATTTGAACTTTTGTTTCTGAAATTCGATTTGGCTTTTTTTTGAAAAGACGATTGAGCTTTGAGAAACGATTCAATACTGGAACCGGAATTAGAAATTTGGTGTAGCCGAAGTCAGACAAATTCACCTGAGTATAGTTTACATTTGTTTCAAAATGTTTGAAAATCAATGTAGACATCTTTGAGGAATCGTAGTGCGAATTATATTTTTGGGTGCCTTCCGAAACGAAAACTGAATACAATAAAAAATGAAATAAGTTTATTTAGTTATCCACTATCCAAATCTACTAACCCGATTAATTTATGTGAAATAGACATTTTTATACTAATCACCCTGTATCTCCGAAACCGGAAGTTGGATCTGACTGAAAAACATAATGTTTTATAGAATACTTTTCATCTGAATCTTAGATGATGGTTATATTTCATTTGAATCTTAGAACGGTTTAGCCATCTACTTGAAAAACGAGTTACATAGTTTTAATTTCGTTTCACATAACATCCTGTAGTTCCGGAACCAGAGGTCGGAACCAAACATAATTCAGGAACCTTGTTTGGGAGTATACGACTTTTCATATGAATCTGAGTTTGTAGAAAACGGTTGAGTCACACACGCATTTGCTGATCTCGACGAACTGATTCGAATGGTATATGGGTGTTATGTTCTTCCAGCATTTATAGGTGTAAGTAGTTTAAATCAATATAATAATGGAATTGCTTTCAACTCTAAAATTCTGTCATCATCTGGTTTACATTTGGCATATTCGAACGATTATGTTGCCAAAAACGAACAGTGCTAAAATCGGTCCGGGGCAAAATATCATGCTGTACACAGTCTTTTGGGTACTTAGAAACAAATGTATGTGACAGTCTAAAAAAACGTGTTTTATGTTGCTCCCAAGCATTTCTTTGCCAGACAGCGCTCAAAACTTCTACTGCTGGAGTAGGGGAAAAAGTCGCTTACACAAAAATTTCGATATCTCCGTTAAAAATGAACGGATTTTAACAATCTATGGCTTGTTGGATAGGTATTACCGTGCGGAATCTAAGTCTGAAAATATATTCTGTTTTCAAGGTCAATTGTGACAGATACTGTCAAAAAACTGAAAATTTTGACATAAAACTTTGTATAACTTAGAAAGTAAACATCCGATCTCAAAACCATTCAATAGCGTTCAGGGTGACGGGGAGACCTTTCATTTGCGACTAGTTTGATCAAAATCGGTCTAGCCATCTCTGAGATCTCGACCTCTTAGTTGACAACACACATACAGGCACACACACACACATACACACACGGACATTTGCTTAGTTCGTCGAGATGAATCGATTGGTATATAACATTCGGAAAATTTTTCTAAAGTTTGAGCGAATTCAATACCTATTTTTTATAGTTATAAAAAAAGGTAAAAAGCACCTACCTACTACAAAAAATTTTCATTTGGTCTGAATAGATAACGATTTCCTATTTCTACATACACTGAAGTCTTTTTTATGCGAGTTTAGGTACCGCATAAAAAAAACCGCAAAACTCTGAAAATTCGCATGAAAACCGCATAACTGTGAAACTTCGCATAAAAAAACCCGCATTACTCTGAAATTTTACATAAGAAAACCGCATAACTCTGAATATTCACATAAAAAATCGCATAACTCTAAAACTTCGCATAAAAAAAAAAACCGCATAAATCTGAAAATTCGCATAAAAAACCGCATTAAAAATACCTTAGTGTATTTCATACAATGCGTGCATTTTATAGAAAACTATCCAGTTCCAAAGGATATAATCATGTGAAAACGAGTCCGGATTAACAAGAGCTTCCGATCAAATTATTTGTATTTGCTGTAACTATCATGAAATAAAATAATGAATAAAGACCTATATACTGAGGTCTTTTCTTATGCGGTATTTTTTTATGCGGTTTTTTACGCGACTTTTTTTATGCGAATTTTCAGAGTTATGCGTTTTTTTTTTATGCGAAGTTTCAGAGTTATGCGGTTTTTTTTATGCGAATTTTCAGAGTTATGCGGTTTACCCTTCTGCGGTCTTTTTTTATGCGAAGTTTCAGAGTTATGCGGTTTTTTTTATGCGAAGTTTCAGAGTTATGCGATTTTTTTTATGCGAATTTTCAGAGTTATGCGGTTTTTTATGCGGTACGTAAATTCGCATAAAAAAAGACTTCAGTGTATGTCTTTTCCTCCAATCCGCAATCTAATTCCAAAAAAATCCTGAAAGAACAGAATATTTTGAAACCAACAAATTTATTTCTTCATTTCCACAGGCGATCAATTCTATCAATTATAATTGAGAATTTTGAAAAAGTGTTTTGCACGCTCCATATGATGTGCTTTGCATAAAGTTTTGAAGTAAAATTTGCTCATTTAAAAGAACGGAGTCTTCGTTTTCCTTTTTTATGGTTCGACTGTTTTTATAAGGAATAATTATATGACATTTTCACAAGGTAGACTGTTATAAAAATCATAAATTGTGTTTTAAGGAATGCACATGTCATTGATATGAACTTCATAAGTCATGCTTATGAAGTTCATATGAACTGCTGAAAGCAAAAATCGGATAAGTGCAACTTAGTTTGGAAAACTTGTATTTTTGAATGCAAAAATCGGATAAAAATATTGAGAGCAAAAACCGGACCTGGATTTTGCAATGCAAGTATCGTTTAAAAACATATTTTCTGCAAGAACCGGACAAAATAATTTTGAATGCAAAAACCGGACAAAAACTTAACCGGTTCTTCCAAAACAAAGAACTTCGAATGCAAAAACCGGATAAATACATTTGTTTTGGAAGAACAGGGCTAAGTTTTTGTCCGGTTTTTGCATTCAAAGTTATTTTGTCCGGTTCTTGCAGAAAAGATATTTTCAAACGATTCTTGCATTGCAAAATCCATGTCCGGTTTTTGCTCTCAATGTTTTTATCCGATTTTAGCATTCAAAAATACTTAAACGGATTTTCCAAACTCAGTTGCACTTAACCGATTTTTGCTTTCAGCCGTTCATATGTGTGCTTACTGAATGCATAAGTCTTCAATGAAATCGAAATTGTGCTGATTCATAAGTCACAACTTATGGAATTATAAATTATTTTTTCGATGATATAGTTCAAAATTTTGATTCTAGTCTTACTTTTGAGAAGGACCTAAGCAAATCTAAAGCAAAGATGTATTAAAATATCATGAAACGTCGAGATCTGGCGTTTTTTCGAAAAATTTTGTTTTGAAAAGAAACGATTCTTTTTTTTATGCCAGATGTTATAGAAATGATTGAAACGTCAAGATCTGGTGTTATCACGAAAGAAAATTTTTGAAACTCTCAAAGAGTCGACTAAAACCGATTTTTGCCTTTCTCTATAGAAAGGTATTAGAATTGATGGAAAAACCGACTTTCGAACGGAGCCTAAAAGACCCATAGCGTTATATACCATTCGACTCAGTTCGACGAGATCGGAAAATGTCTTTGTGTGTGTGGATGTGTGTGCACTTTTCAAAAATATTTTTTCCGTTCAATTTTCTAAGAGATGGCTGAACCGATTTTGACAAACTTAGCTACTGTTCGAAAGCTACTGCCAGGTCATTGGTCAAGTTCAAAGATCAAATGACTGTGACTTCTGGTTCCGGAGATATGATATTATATGTGACGTAACCAACAAAACGTAAAAATTACAGTGTTGTCAACATTTCCCATATAAATAGTCTACTGTTGCGTACACTGTATGTTATGTTGTGTTAGCTTAATGAAAAAAAAAATTTTCTAGTTCTCCATTTCCGGTAACCGATCCTCCAGTTATGACAATGAACGGTTCAAAGACCAGCCGAAACATTTCATTTGTGCTTGAACAGGATTATGACTGTGGTCTGCGATCTGCCACTGGCTAGTGCTCCCAAAAATTAAGACAAAACGACGTATTGTCTCGCTGTTGGGCGCCGTACTGTCACGATATTTTCGACGAATGGTTAACACAACTGACCGACTATGTTTAATAACTCTTTCGGAGTGTTTTTGGGGTGTATGTCAATACTTGGTTGAAATTTAACTGGATAAATTGTTTTTCACCCGTAATAATGAAATTCTGTATGGACACTAAAAATCATTTTGGCTATAATGAAAACACTTTGCATTCATTCATAGAACAAATTGCTCTTCGAACTGGCAATGCCGATGGTTTCACTATCCTTCAATGAACATTGCACCTGCACTCCCGTTTTCTGCATTCTTACCAAAGACATCTTTTGACAAATAGTACATGTCCGAATGACAACCCCTATTCTGTATTTCGATCGAATGTTAAAATTTGCATTCTGTATTTCGATTGAGTGATGACATTGTATTAAAAATTCGAACTCGATCGAGATACAGAATGCAATATTCCGATTCGATCGATATTCAGAATGGAAGTGAACGTATATCGATGTCCTTTGACGTATAGCTTGCCTTCAACGATTCATTTCCTTGGTTACTGTAAGTATCTCATCATCTTCAGCGCGGACTTTATGGAACGGATCATCTCGATCGTGGATTTCTTAAAATTCATTGACTGATCGCACCCATAAGATTTCTTACTGATTGTATACAATCCGGAAACTAGATCAATTTATTTATCTATTAGATCTTTTGCAATCTGAGTCAGACCAGAGCGAATTTTCGCCTTGGTACAAGCAGATTTCTTGAATTCAACCTCTGCATAAAGGTAGCATTTTCCAAGAAACTTAACGATCGAACTTTGTCGACAACTGGCTCACCATGTCAAGTCAAGTAAGTGCATCTGCATTTTTCAATTGTGGACCTAGTTCATCAAAATTACGAAAATTATCCGACAGTAACGACCTAGACCTAGAGTACCCGATAGAAGAATCAGGTTTGAAATTGACTTAAATTTCATATCATTAACGTTGAAAATAGGTTCGAAGCTGGCTTCTAACAAACGGTTCGGTTCGAAAGCAGTTAGGGTGAAAAATGGGTTAAGCTTGGTATAAAGTGAAAACGACATAAGAATTATCATTAGGACCACATTGTGTCTGTTGATTGATTGTAAAACACATTAATACATCCTGAGTTCAATTAAAAACTAAACGAACGGTCTCGGTATGGTCTGACTAAGTTCAACCTCTTCCGAAACCCATGGAATTTATTTCTGCATCTACATTCTAAAACAAAATGCGGGAACTGGAACTGAATACTCAACTTGGACCTGTATAGACTTAAATTGTGTGCTTATAGTGCACGGGTTGAATCGTACTGCCAACTGCACAGGCTAGAATAAATGAAACGTATCAAATTTTTACTTTGTATAGCTAGCTTGTAGATGAAACACTACATCAAAACCGTCGTCCGAGCCTAAGAAGTAGTAAAGTAAGACATGATATATACACGAAACATCCATGACGAATCGTATCGAAAAATTAAACACAAACACTTGAAAAATGAGACTTTCGAAGTTGAAAACAATTAAACAATGTTGGATTCTTGTACAAATTAATCTGTTTGCTTCATAACCTTAGAGGTAATAATAAAACAAATAGGTTTGCCAATACTAGTTAGTTTGTAGTTCGAGGGAACTTTCGCTGCTCAAAAATAAATCGTACAACGTGAGAATAGGAAGTTCGGTTGGGTTTTTAGTTGGTTGATGACACCGAGAAGACGCTACAATAGATCGAATAAAACACATAGATGCTACATTCACTTCCTTTAGTCGCTGGCCGCTTCATCCTCATCTTCTTCTTCCTCTTCGCCTGAATCACTAGCCGAAGCCTCTGATGCTGGTTCCGAGTCGGACTTTGTAGATTTCTGTTGAACGAAGATAGAGTGTTGATAAAATTTTGCACTTTTTTTCAGAATCCAAACTTACCTTTTCTTTCTTTTTGTCGTCTTTCTTGTCATTCTTCTTATCTTCTTTTGTGTCTGATTTATTCACATCTGATCCCGACGCGGATTTTTTCGCCTTTTTAGCGTCTTTCTTGTCACCGTCGCCGCTACTGCTCGAATCGTCTCCGGAAATGTACTCCTTGCTCTTAAAACCACTTCCCTTCATCGCAGCAGCCGAAACGGGTTTCTTAGGAGAAATCGATTCTTTCTTGCGTTTCTTGCCTGATTTGCCGCCCTCGTCGTCGGTTCCACCACCTCCTGCCTCCTTATAGGCTTTCAACGCTTCCGCGTACTCTTCTTTTGCCTTGGCTGCTTTTTGCTCCCATTCCTGTTTGTCTTTCAATTCTTTCCATAACTCACCACCCTTTTTGGCAATTTCTGTGATGGAAATACCAGGATTATCTTTCTTGATTTTATCCCGACTTGCGTTAAGCCACATCATAAAGGCCGTTGCCGGTCGCTTCGGTCCACCTGATTTTGCCTTTTTCGATCTCTTTTCCTTGCGTTCTTTGCGCACCCTTTTCTCCTTTTTCTCTTTCTTTTCCTTCTTCTTTTTCTTGCTACTATCATCCGAACCTCCGCCACTGCCAGCTCCTTCCGAGTCATCGTCGGACGTAGATTCTACATTCGAGTCGAACTCGTCCGCTACATCCGACTCCGCCTGGTTCGGATTGAAATCCTCATCGGTCGATTCCTCCGAGTCATCATCATCGTCGTCGTCACGTTCCTTGGCCTCGGCCTTTACCCTTGCAAGATAAGCATCCGGTTCTCCCTCGTTATCCGAATCATCAAAGTCTTCCTTGTAGTTGTTCTTGCCATCTTTTCCAGTGTTTTTCACGTGTAATTTTTTCGATGAAATGAAATCGAACAGTTTTCCGTACTCTTCTTTTTCGATGCTACTGAACGTGTAGATGGTTCCAGTTTTGAGTTCAATTTCAAAATCAAAGCTCCGAGTTGATCCACCGCTGCGAGCAAAATTCACCGAAGCGATTTCCTCGAAGCGAATATGAACCGGAGGCTTATGCACATAAATAAATCCTCTTTCCAACGGATAAATAACGCCAGCGGCTGCTTTGTACGAACATTGGATTGCAGGAGTTCCTGAGTGACTGGAAATGGAAGAGCATATTTCAGTTTTTTATATCGATAGACATTCAACAACAAAAAAGTGCCATAGATAAAAACTGTAACTCACCCAATGAAAGTTCCCGGTCCCGTCAGTTTCCGATTGATGATAACCTTCATAATCTTTCCGAGTACCTCGTAGACTGGTCCAGAGACCTCCTTGGTCAGTTTGTCCTCATACTTTTCCTTAAGCTCCTCTTCGGTGAAGGGTAATTCAATATTGGTTTCTTCGTCCATCTGAAACATTAGCACCAGAAAGTGGTACCGAGTTTGGCCCTGCTTGATCGGTGGATCCAAGGAAATAACGAAAAACATTTGTCGGTTATCCTGGTGTGGTAAAAGGAACAATCGCAGTACAGACGACGTTGGAATTTTAAAGTCGTAAGTCTTTCCGTGCAACTGGAAGAAACTCTGGAACACCTTGATATCGTAGCGACCGCGTGGTGTGAGGCAATGAATCTCTCGGAATATAGCGATTGCATCGCCGGAAGCGGAAATCACGGATGCTTGCTTCATTACCTGTTCCTGGAATGCCTCGACAGGATCAATTTCTGCAGATTCCGTCGTTGGAATGTGGAATCGCATTTCCATCAAACTAACTGGTGCTTCATCGTTGCGGTGGAATTCGACCGTCACCTCATTTTTGCCCGAGTTGCACTGAGAAACATGATTCAGCGGAATCTCGAAACTAGTTTTGCCTTCCACGTCAAATGAAAGAACACTACCTTTGAAGTGAACTGTTCCCCAATTCCAACCTCGCGTCGACAATTCTTTCTCCAGTACATCCATCTTATAGTTCTTTTTGACGAAATCGGCAATCTTCTGTTCATCCCCGGTAAACCCCAAAAATCTGGAATATAACCCAATTGTAAAAAAAAACTCGAATCATATTCCGCCATCATATTACCTATGTAATGAGCCATTTTTCATAAAGACTCGCAAACCGAAACTTCCAACGCAACGTTGATAATTCAACAGATCGATATCACCCGAGTTTATCTGTTCCACCTTACCGGTTTTATCGTTTTTGAAAACGATAGCAGATTCTGTCATCTTAAGCTTACCGGGACACTGCAAATTCAAGTAGAAACATGTATTTCCCGAATGTAAAAGTTAGTACCGGTACATACCATAGCACCCCGAACCTCTGAGCTAATAGAGGAATATTCAAGAAAATCTTTCGCCATTTTCGTATCGAATATCTCGATGTGGGAGTGTATGAAAACACCCGCAGATTTACGCGTCTATCAAGCTGCAAAATGTTTAATATATTTTGTAAGAATAGCAAAATGCGGATCACGCCAACTCAAAACCAGCTGCAGACATAACAGGACGCGCACAAAATTGTGATGCTTTGTTTCCAATATGACAGCCTGATGACAACACCCGGTGTGAAATAAATACGGAAACTTCATTTGTAGGCAGAGATGCCATTTATACAGAATTATCTGTATTATACAGACTTTTCCTAGAGTGCCTATAACCAGAGTGACGACATCTCATCCGTAATTTTGGCAACAATTCAAAACATTCCATTAGCTTTACATTAAATTGACAGGTCGTTTGCTCGTTTGGAACTGGGAGCTGTCATTCCAAACGAACAGCTGTCGCCACTCTGATTATAGTCACTCTACTTTTACCAAATACAAAGTATATCATTTCTCATTTAGGTTTTAAACAAAATTGTTCATGAATTGTTGAACATTTATTATCGTGATGAATTGAAAGAAAATCGAAAGCAAATAATACACTGAATAATCGGAACATTTAATTTTCAGCACAGTCTTTGATTGGTTCTGAAAACGTAGACGGTAGAACCGACGACACGACCAGACACTCCGAAAGTAAATCCGACGACACGACCAGACACTCCGAAGAAAAATCGGAATAAAAAGTGTTCGTGAGCGATTTACCACCAGTTACCATAAATATAGCGACCCCTTGAAAATGACAAAAACTAACTATTCGAGCAACACTGTTTAAGTTGCTATGCTCTAGTTACCAAGGAGCAACACAATAAATAAACAAACAGTTTGAAATAGTAATTCCACCGTTTTGAATTTTTGTGTCTTCTCCTCTAATTAAGTGAACTCCGGAGAGATATTAAATAATGTGGATCATCATCAATGAAAATTATGATAAAGTTGAGTGCAGGTGAGTGCTTGAATTTTATTATTAAATATTATTTTTCTATTATTTGCAGTTAACACTCTTTCGCCGCCTTCGAAAATGCTTCTGAAGAAGGAGATACAACATCTTTCTAATCGTTTCCTAAGAACAGTTATTTGTAAATTTAAACCAGATGGTAGATAAATAGTTTAGATATACATAATTTAGGTTACCAATGCACGGCCACGGCCTCACTGCCCGCCGGTCTTCGTTTCATCGGACCTTCCGGCAGCCGCCTCACCATCAACAGAACGATGTTATCGTCCCGCGAGCACCCGCGGCTCTTCACCAACAACCACAGCACTGACAGCCACAATCGCCCGAGATTCAGCGCATCACTGTGTGCCATCCGCGGGGGAGGACCCCCCAGGATGTTGACCACGGCACCACCCTCCAACAATACAGCCTCGCCAACCGGAACCCGGCGACCGATCTACACCCATCCGATACAGGACACCACCCTTACGAACCATCCGTCAGCTGATGTCCTACTGGAATGCCGACCAGGACCTCCCCGCGGCCGAAGCGGAAACCGACCAGGACCGAACTACAAGAATACCCCTCATGAAATGTATACAAAATTGTAAATTGTAATGTACCACTGTAAACACCCTACTCCCCCCAACATAACCAGCATTTGCACCCCCCCTCCCCCCTAAACCTACCCCCCCCCCCTTCCCAAACTCGATACAAACCCGGTGAACGACCGTAACTAGGTTAAAACCGAGTATGATTAAACCGACGACACGACCTGCTACTCGTCTATTAAAACTGTATCGCAAATTTAACTACCCCTCAGTAACTCGTAATGTCAAAACGAAATCGCTTGGAGAAATATTCAAACTGGCAACATAAGTTGATATTTTATTGATTTTGAATAACAGTTACCATAACCTTGGTTACTGTATATTGAAGACTTATGAAATGTAAACAAATGAAACTGCAAAACGGGTATATTTTTACGAAAAAATTAGAATGGATTCATCGGTTCAAGTGGAAGATCCGTTTTATGCAGTTACTGTTAGAGCAGTGGATCAATTAGTCGGTCTTGGTGTAGTAATTTTAGCCACATTTGTGGTTTGAAATTAGCCTTTGGATAGGACTACGAAGTACTACTGTATTTGAAAAGAATACACGGATTCGGCATTCAAAATAATTATGCCATGGTACTAACGATAAATAATGATACCTGAAATAAAATCTACTTGAAGGAAACGGACATACCAAAAACTAAGCTGATCTTAAAATGATCGAATGTTTTGCAGAAGCTTGGACTCACTAGGGAAAATCTTTTTGTTTTTATTCGTCATTTTGTTGTCATTCTCCTCAGATAGTTTAATGTACGTAATAGTATGAAATAAAAATAGTGAATGATTTTTAAGCGAATCCTTCAATTCTCATTTATTCATTGTATTGGCAAAATTTTATCAGACAAATGAACTTTGGCAAATGTTTTTCTAGGGAAAATCGCCCTTTTCTAGTATATCGCCCTTGTGCCGTACATGTCCAACTCTAAGATCATTTCCGAATACGATGAGCTGCAAAGAGTAAAATCTGTGTTAGCTGAATGAAAATGATGTAATATCAAAATACCTTTTGGAACGTAATCATGGTATGTTTATATACCACAACATACCTATATTGAAAGCTCACAAATAAAATTTCAAGCACTCACTTTTATTACCGCTTGCACTCATGATGGCTGTAACATTTGCACGTTCTACTTTCTTAAGTTGCTCTTATAAAGTGGTAATGAGGGACCAAAAGTTAAATAATTTTAACTGTTCCTCAACTTAGTTTTGTTTATTTATTCGGGGTTCCTAGGTAACTAGTTCGTAGCAACTTAAACAGTGTTGCTCGAGAAGAATATTTTTATCATTATCAAGGGGTCGCTATATTTGTGGTAACTGGTGGTGAATCGCTAACAGACACGTTTTATTTCGATTTTTCTTCGGAGTGCCTGGTCGTGTCGTCGATTAAACGATATAATAATAATAAAATACATAATTTAGTTAATTTCAGATTAATTCAATTCTTTTTTGTGCGATCACTGAAGCTCATACCAAACGGATTTGTTCACCTCATTTCTGCCGGAATTACTTTAGGGATCCATTAAACACTTCTAAAGGGTGAGAAACTGGAAAATCTTAAAACAAATCATACACTCTTGCTCATGTGCATTATTAAATAAAACAGTTAGCATTAACTGTATCATCCGAACGGAAAATACGATCGCTCCGTTTATTGTGTAGAATTTAATAAGCTATCACATTTAACCTTTATATACTCAATTTCATGTAATACATTCAACCGGTTGCGCAGTTGATTATATCGGTTAAATCGTAGTCTACAGTAAAAGATTTATTCAATACTTATATTTTAATTTTTTTTTCAACTGAATTATTACAGTCATCATATTTTATAATTATGATGGAATAATTAAAGTCGAAAATTGTACTTGACCATTTTTTCTGTCATCTATTTATTCATAAACTTTATTCACACATTCGATAAACTGTTCAATCTGTTGAATATGTATATGAAAATTATGTGTTAAAATATTACATGCAAAGTATAACACCATCAATCTTCATAAACAGCCACGCGCCACCTTCATTTTGAGTACTGCAGAGGCACCAAACAGCTTTGAATGATTGCCAATATCTAGGTCAATGTCATTTTCTGTTTTAATGTATATAACAAACTGTCCTTTATCACATCCAAATACAGATGACACCAACAAGTTAATCAGTGGGTGCTTCTTTTTCACAGTTGATTACAAACCTTATGGAAAAAACTAGAAACGAAGAAAACAAATTAAATCAAAATTGTGCAAAAATGACTCAAAACTCTGAAAGAATAAATTTAATACCTGCCAGCGGGCCAACTACATTCAGTGGTTTGGTTTTAAGTGAGAATCTTTTGTTTTTGTTTACATTCCATATGTAGTTACCAAGGCTACTGGTAACTGTTTTTCAAAATCAATAATTTTCCAACTTGTGTTGCCAGTTCCAACATTTTTTCAAGCGATTTCGTTTTGACATTACCAGTTACTGAGGGGTAGTTAGATTTGCGATACAGTTTTGATAGTCGAGTGGCAGTTCGTGTCGTCGGTAAATCGGTATTAAAACTGTCTGTTAATGAATTACCATCAGTTATCGAATATCGAAAGACCCCTTGCTCATGATAAAAATAATCTTTTCGAGCAACACTGTTCTGGTTTCTATGAACAGGTTACCAAGGAACCTCTATAATATGATCAAACAAAACATTACCGATCAGAGGGAGCGTAAAAAGCGTAAGTGCTTTTTCCGAAAACAGGAACCGTTTGTCCAAACGATTTGAATTAAGTTGTTAAATATTATTAATATTTCGATAATCATGGATTAAAATATTGACTTTTCCAGTTCCGTGACAAGCAGAAAGATTTTGTAAGGGATTAGTATGGCTACAACTTTAATCCATTCAGTTGGTTTGGATGGTATTCTAACGAAGGTTTCGATTGAGCACTGGACAAAAACACGGTGTTGTAGAAATTGTGTGCAAACTGTTGAATTTGAGAAAATAATTCCGAGGCAGATCTTTAAAATACTAGTTGCCTGAAAGACAAATACAAGGAATGTGTGGTTCTGAATATTATGGAGTATCAATATAAACTGCATACCCAAGTAACCACGACGCATTATAACTTTACATTAATTCGGCTTCAAAAATTCGCGTAAAATTTGAATAAAAGCAGCGGAGTTACACATGTTTTTACAATGCTATTATAAAGCTGAAAAGGGCGATTATTAGACTCTTAGAGGATTATTACTCTTATAGTTATTATTAAAGTATCGTTGCTCCAAAATATAGCATCGAATGTCGATATACAACACGGCAGAAGGTTGTTGTAAAATAATGCTCAGTTACATTTTGAATGCAAATTTAATGCACATTGCTTTAAAGTATGTAGGATTAGTGTAACTATACATTAATAATGTAAAAATAGAGTTGTAAATGTGCAGTGATATAATGCATATGGTTACTTGGGTAGATATCAGTTATAAATGCTAATTAATAAAGTAATTTCGAAAAGGACGCATTATAAATATACAATCAGCATGATCATACCTTCATATTTCACGACATATTCATGTTATGTTTCACTGGGAAATAGCAAAGAATAACTCGGAAAGGTTAGAAGTAAGGAAAACAGAAAAATATGTACTTAAAATTGATAATTTGGAACAAAATGGAAAAAAAGAAATAAAAATAAAATTTGGTTTAATTATGTTATTACCTAAACATAACATGTAATGAATATGTATTTTACATGTTTATTTGTTCCTTTCACATTTTAATTTAGAAATTGTGCACAAAAACTGAATCGGAGACAGTCGCAAAATTTTTTAGAGGCTGGTATTAATTTTTCTGCGATCACCTGTGATTCATTCAGTTTGATGTTAGATGGTAATGTTTCCCGAAACATGCCGGGGATATTTTTTTCTTGTGAAAATTCTGCTATCTGGATAAATCGTTAATTTATAAACCTTCGAATTCTTTCGATGGAACATTCTGCTTTTACAAAGAGCATACTAGCATTTTTCCGATTCACACAAATTACATTTTTATTCCTTTTTAATTGTTTATATTTTTCAATTTGATAACATTGGTAACTAAGGTAACCGTTATTCGGAATAAATAATTTTCGGTATTTGTTGCCAGTTTCAATAAATTTCCAAGCTATGTCGTTTTGACATTATCAGTTACTGAGGGGTAGTTAGATTTACGATACAATTTTGGTAGACGAGTGGCAGGTCGTGTCGTCGGTAGAACCAAATACAAATGTCAAATTTATATTTGGTAGAACTGTCTTCCGTTTCACCGGTATCAAATTGGAAAAACTTTCTTTCAGGCTTCTCGGACACTACTCGCTAGTAATCAAAATTTCAATCATATATAATTGAAAATACGTGGCCACATTTCCACATGTATTTACTCATGAATTTCTAATTTACACCCCTATACCGAAAACAAAGATGTATTCTGCACTCGGCGTCTTTGAGCTAATGCAGTGTGCCTTATTAAATATATAATTAAATTAAAAAAAGATGTGTCCCCTACCAAAAACTAGCGAAATTCATTATGGTTTTTAGTTACAAGGAATTGGTAAGCTTTTCATTGATTTGTTTTAAGAATTTAACAGAATTATATTTTATCATATCTTTTTCATAAAATAGCATTATGAAATTTCACAAATAACCTAATAATTTTCAATAAATCGAATTTATGCAAATCAACATTAAATTATACAAATTGTATCATTTCTCATTTAGATTTTGAGCAAAATTCCGTATGAATTGTTGAATATTTGTTCTCATGAATAGTCGGAATCAAATGAAACATGAAATAATCGGGATGTTAAATATTCATTGATTTAGAAAACGTAGATCTGTGGATCACCGGTACCGCATTGGAAAAGCTCGGCAACAACTTATTAAATAAATCCAGCGATCTAGAGAAATATCAGTAATAATGTGCAAAATTAGTTTTGAATTTTAATATTATTCCGTTCGCGCCAATTTTTCACCAAGAGGTAATAATTTTTTGTTATTATAACATTATATAACATTATTATATAACGTTTATATTTTACTAGTCTTAAAAGCAGATATTAGCTTTTGAAACACCCAGGTAGAGTGCAACAACTTATCTGAGTAATCTTCTCAGCATTACGCACAAGTTCGTCAAGTAAAACGCTAAGTAAAACATATTTTATATTACTAGAAAATTTGCCTTTTTTTATACACTAGTGACCGATATAACAATCATAAGGCGATTCAGTGGAATTTATACGCATGTCCAATCCCGTAAAAAAATAAACCATTGATTTTACAGCATAAACAATTGATTCACAATTAGATATATGGGTTACAATAAATTTTATTGTATCTTGACAAGATTTTTTTCATTTCCAACGATTCAATATATTGTTCCTACGATTCTACAATTGAATTTATTGTACACGTGGTGTTTCAAACAATATGCAAACTGTACATTTTATTGTTTTCCAAGAAAACATGTATGAGAAAACTTTATGATTTGAATTGTTACGATACTTAACAACCTATACATTCTATTGTAAAAAGCATTGATTATTAATAAAATATTTTTAAAATTGATTATTAATAAAATATTTTTAAAATTAAAATATTTTTCAATGGTTTAAAGCAAAATTGTGGCAGGTTTTGTAACAGCAAATCGTATTGTTTTTCAACAATATTTTTTATTCGGGATCTACTCTAAATTTTGGTTATGGAAATCATACAAGTGGAATGAAATTTAAATGGTTCTCATGGAAACGTGTTCCCGATTGATTTTTCATTAGGGCGTATAAGCAAATGACAGTGTAAGTCGAAAGTTTCGGGTATCATTTTATGCAAAAAGTTGACTGTCATTTGCTTATACGCCCTAATGAAAAATCAACAGAGAACTGTCAATTTATCCACGTCAACTTTATCCGCGTAGAAAAACAAGTTGCTGCATGAACTTGAAATTTGTCTTTGTTTTGATTCTCTCTTTCAAAATAGAAATGATTGATTCAATTAGAGAGCGTTGCCAAATATGTTAATCCGCTGATAATCGATCCACTCGTTTTATTTTACAACCAGTTTAGCAACTGGTGGTGTGGAATCTTATTATAACTAGAGTGTCTATAACCAGAGTGACGATAGCTGTTTGTTTGAAATGACAGCTTTGTTCCAAACGAGCATACGACCTGTCAACTACAATGTAAAGCTAACGAAACTACCAACATTTCGGATTAAATGTTTTAAATTGATAACTACATTACGGAAGAGATGTCGTCACTCTGGTTCCCGCTTGTGAGCAATTCTGGCAACCGTCAGAAGGCTGGCAGCATTCCAGCTGCTGTCAAAATTGTCCAGGCGAAATTGCGTCATTATCTCGCCGTACGTGCCTTGTTTATTTCCCTCCTTCTTTTTTTTTTAATTCGACTTCATTTGATATTCGTCAATCCCGCGTACAAACAAAAAACGAATCTTGAGCCGAGGTAAACGAGATTGAAATATTGGTATGCTTGGTAGTGAGAATGCAATGTTATTGGCAATAACATTTCCCATGATCAATATATATGAAGGCCAATAACTTGTTGCCTTTCATATGTACTTTTTATTGAAAAAATAAAACCAAGACGCTTAAAATGTAGAACCGATTCAAAACGGTTCTGCCAATCTTGTATAACAAGACTCCGACAGCAAAAACCGTTAATAACCGCTAGGCGAAATTCTCTGCCGGAAACGGTTGTTGCATTGTTGCCAGACTTTTGCCGGAATTCTGGCAGAATTGCGGCAAAAGTGGCTGCGAGACATAGCCAACCGTCTGGGGGAAAATCTGCCCGCCGCGTGCTAGTGGGTTATATCTCTCCTTTTTTTTCAATTCGTTAATCCCACAGACTAACAGACAGGACACTCAAATTAGATTCTTCACATGTGTCAAGATGGCGCAACGTTACCCTATCAAAAACATCCTGTCTGTCATCTCCCACTTAGAAAAAAACGTTCAACAGTGGTCCTTCATTGGTCCAATACGTTGAATCATTGGTTCAATGAAAGTCCAATCAATCGTTCAACGGGAGGCCAACGCGAGACCTTCGTTTGCCGATTTTGAAACAGACCGTTGAACCGAACGCCATTTTTTTCGTTCAACAAACCCGGCAGACACCCATTGTTGAGCCATTTTTAATATGAGGAGTTGGAGCCCCGTTGGACTAGTTTTACTGCAGAATTTCTGAAGTTTTTTCCACTTATTTGTTCAAACTAACAATACATACCTGCACAATACTTCTACCTAGAGTGCCTATAACCAGAGTGACGACATCTCATCCGTAATGCTGGCAACAATTAAAAACATTCCATTAGCTTTACATTGAATTGACAGGTCGTCTGCTCGTTTGGAACTGGTAGCTGTCATTCCAAACGAACAGCTGTCGCCACTCTGATTATAGTCACTCTACTTCTACCAAATACAAATAATAATACCCCTAAGTCCCATATAAAAGAATCGCAAATGTTTGGTTCACAGCCTGAACAAGTAAGCCTAGCAAATATCTCCCTTTCGTTGCGATAGTGTGAAAATGTGAAAGGAGCTCGTTTCTGGCAACGCTTTATGCTAGTTGCTATGGTGCAAAACAAACTTGTTTGTTTATCGTTGCTGTATTAAACTATTAAATGTTATAGGCACTCTAGTTATTAGGCTCTCTGACAGCTCACTTACAACCACAAATGCAAATGAGATTGGTTTGTTTTCATCAGGAAACGCATGCATTAAACACGATTCAGACGATCAATCAACTTCGGTCGACGTCCAGATTAATTTATTAATTATTTTAGCCGAATATTGCTCACGTATCCGACGTTAAAATGTTCCGTGAACTTAACGTAGTGTCGTTTCAGATTAATCGCATACTATTAATGTTGTTGTTCCGTAATCGTTCCATGCAGGTGATAGTCGCTTGATGCTGCGTGTGAATCGCTTTTACATATTGTTTTGTTTTCATCAGGAAACGTGTTGGCCACCCATTTTTCAGTAGGGCCGCCATTCATTTTTCACCGGGCATAGAAACCCCAATAGGCACTCTAGATCAGCGCTGCCAACTATACCGATTTCTCGGTATTTGTACCGATTTTTGGACACGATACAGGAATACAGATATGCTCTCTCAAAATACCGATATTTCAATTTTCATACAGACAAATACCGATTTTCAGTTTTTGTGTTGGATTCCATAGGGGTAAACCAGGACGAGCGACCTTTTTTTTTGGTCGCAAAATCAGTTTCCGCACTAAATCGATGTTTGATTTTTTGAGAAAGATGTTGTACAGATAGATTTTTCCGCCGTATACAGTTTTTTGGAAAAAACAGTTGGCTGCACTGGTTTTGACCCAAAATTAGGTAACAACTGGTAAGAGTGTATCCTTTGGTTACCAAGGTGTTTTCAGTAAATTTAATTTTATACAAAATTGTCGAAGCTTTACTACAGATCTCGCAAAAATTTCTTGTTGGTAATTTAAATTACAAGTTCGTAATCGAAAAGTGCTTCGCGTTCTAGAGTAAAATGGTTCAAGCAACGCAAAAGAATCATGGAGACGCTTCATTTTATGAAAAATACAAAGCCGCCGTGGCATCATACCAAAATTTTATGGAAGGACTGCAATTGGTTTTGTCTCATAAAGGTTTTTCTTTGATGTCATGCAATCATTCCTCAAACTGTAGTTGTTATAAATTCCAGAACATATGATGAAGGAAATAAGTAAAAGACGGTTGCTTCCTTTGTGGTTCCAAGAACTATCGAACGGGCAAATCGAAGCCATGAATTTACTTTTAGGAGCTATACAGGACGATTTGGACGAGAACACAGTATTCCGTTGCCGAAAATTAATTCGACGTCTAGGTGTTTATCCAATTTGTCCTGAAGTAAAGTTTAGAGAAGCTCTAATAATGTCTCGAGGGAACGATCTTTCGTTTCTCTGGTTTCTGCTTGAGTTGTTCTACTCGAAGCAACGGAAGGATTACAGCAATAATGAGCGTTTGTTAATGTCCGCCATATGCCACCTTGATATGATGACCACACTTCGAGGATTAGAAGCGGTTCTTCCTCCTGCTTCTGTAAAAACGAGGTGTTGCTTTAGAACCAAATGTGAATTATCGGACTGTTCGAGTAATGCACGTTGTTCTCCGTATTTGGAACGCCAGAAGGTTATTTGTCGGGAATTGAAATGTTCCCAATTCTGTACATTTACACCATCAGCCCCGTTTTGTGTTTCACGTTATGAAAATTACAGTGATCCGAATTACATAATTCCGAATGAGGCAACCCGTTGGTTTGCCCGCCAAGCACGTGGAAATCAGACCTCATTCGATGAACCGGAAGAGCAAACTATGCGAAAAATTCCTCAATCCAATGCATGCGACAGTGCGGAACTCATTGTGAAGGAATTGCTGAACGACCAGATCGGCCTTATGGTTGGTCAGGTGAATGAGCATGAACATCTCTGTCGGAAGCACAGAGACATGGATCAGAGGCGGAAAAAGTTGATGGGACTGCTGACGAAACGTAATGTAATAAGGTAAGAATTTGTAATTAATACTTTTCTCCCCATTAAGATGATTAGAAAATACGACAGAAACAAAAGTTTAAATTAGTTCATAATTCGAAGTGAACATTTCTAATGGACCTAATCTGCTGTTCTAGGCGAAATTATCCCTATTTTCGATTTGTAGATTATGCTAACTTACGACCGAACAAGCTTTCCTGTTACATAAATGATTATCCCGCAAAGGATTATAAATCATGAAAACTATCTGTCACGGTGCGAGTGACCCTTCCTTAACGTCTACCTTACTTGCGTTAGAAATTCAGTTTGCCAAAGTCACAAATTTAACTTGCCACATCCAAAAAGTTCGATCTAAAACAAACGATTTCCAAATTTCTCTATTTCGGCACCTCTTCGATCTTGGCACCCTAGGCGGCCGCCAATTTTGCCTACGACTTTACCCAGGTCTGTGTTTCAGAAAAAAAAATATATTTAATATCAACACTCTTACCAGCCGCTACCTAATTTTGGGTCAAACCCTACACAAAATCAACTAAAGTGCATTTCCCCAATTTTGGGTAACGAGTGATGACCTCAAAATTTAGGTAAATGTAAGTTTAGTACAAGTTTTATGCCACAACAAAGCACGCTACCCATTTTTACCGATCAACTCAAAATTTGAGCAGATAACGACCTAATTTTGGGTAGTTTATAGAATGAGTGATTTCACCTAAAAAAAATAGGTAGATGTGTGTATGTGTAAATTATTATTTATTAATTATTTGTTGTGTGTTTTATACAATGTTTGTTTTACATTTTAAGTGATTTGGCCTTTTGGCCCTACATCTTCGATGAAATTAAGTATATGTAATATATGGTGTTTGTAGTTTTGTCTGTTCGTGAAAATTAAGGTTTGTGTCTTAACACATTGTTATTGGAAGATTATTTAAATTGAAATTTCTTACCTACTTATATCTAACCTAAACCTAAAACATTCAATTTTTGAATGATTTGCATTTCTGAGGTTGAGCACCTCTCTCCAAATTTTATAGTTTGATGTTCGAAACGTTGTTCTACGGTTTCCAGGGAAGCCAGCTCATGCACTTCACTGGTTCTCGCCCAAGGGGCCAGATTCAGGATCACTTTCAGGATTTTATTTTGAACTCGCTGGAGCTTTAGCTTGTGTGCTCGTGCACAACCCCGCCAAACGGGGACTGCGTATTCGATTGCTAAAAAATAGGTAGAAATGATTTTCTGTGAAGCTACACTACTACCGACGATATTGACAACACTTTTATACCACCGTTCAGTAACTGGCTGGCACGATGGATACAGCTGTTTGTCAGGTTCAGTGCGGTAAAATTTCATTTTCAATCGAATGATATAAGATAAAAATGAAATTTATGGCCGCTTACCGTCAGCATATCCCTATTAATTCATTTGACTTTTGCAGCCATTTTCAAGTGAAGCTCCCGGAATTCATCGTCAGTTGAATAATCGTACCTAGTCATTTGAAGTTTTGCTTGCTCAGTTTCAGGTGCCAAGTAGTCTAGCTGCTTCATTGTCTTCGCTCTTGGTAGTAAGCAATTTCGAACGAATAGAATTATAAATGGAGTAAAGTGTTAAAAATGAAAACTTAAGGAGGAAACAATTAATTTATGTGTATTCTCCGATTGATATTTCAGCCATCTGATTAGTTTTTCATCTATTATCCTGAACCAATTCGAATGTTCACATGAACCTCATTTGAAGACCGCTCTCACACTATTGAATGAGATATTTTGTTACTTCAAGAGATCAACTGACGGTGGTTAAACTGAGCCTCGATTGAAGTGAAACGAGTGATGAACTGAATGCTGCTCGTTCGGGCCATCAGCAAACATTGTGTGTGTCAGAGAGTGAAGTTTACTGCAGTGGAGAGATCGTCAATGTGTTCCACATTCAATTTAAATTGAATTGAATGAACTTTTACTGCACTGGTCAGGTTCTGTTTTTGTCGTAGTACCACTGGTTTAGCATTCAACAAATGCTTTTATCATTTTCGTTCGTTTATTCGTGCTTTGGAGCTGAATTGCACCAAAGTAGTGCAATTTGAAAACAAAACAAAAATGCCGCATCATAATCATTTCATTTTCCTGTTTCAAACGTATCATGTACCAGCATGTCACTCAGCGGTCGGTTTACGTAAAAACGTCAAAATAAATCACACGAACACAAGTGTACTAATTTTATGAATGAAATCGCGTTCCATTTGTTGTTTGTTTGATTTGGAATGATCCTAAATATAACGCGGTCTCGTTTTCAAGGTGAATCTGTTATCACAGATTTATCGTGCGTCCGGATATTTTATCTCATTAACCATCGTGCGTGCATAGAAGCTGCAGTTACAGTCCGAGTGTTTTGTCCGAAGAAAATGCCATGAGAAGATGTTCCCAGCAAAGACTAGTTTGTTGAATTTTCTTACCTACTGCTGGTTACTGGTGACTTTGATCGACAGTCAGTCCTGTACGGAGAAACCTTGGGAAGTGGTGCACAGACGATTAGCCACCAAAACCCCATACCGACATGTTCTACGAGAGCCTGCTTCGAAACCGATCGAAATCGATGGTTGTCGCATTACGAAAACATGGGGCTTGTTCAGGCATGGGACCCGAAATCCATCACGGAAGGTTATAGAAGGAATGAATAGTGACTTGGTAAGCATTCGAGACGAAATTTTGCAGCACCGAAAATTGTGCAAGAAGGAATTAGAGTTGTTTGAGCGGTGGCAACCCGCGTTGGAACCCGATCAAGAAAAGCTTCTGGTGACGGAAGGAGCGGACGAAATGTTTCAAATCGGACGACGGTTCAGACAACGCTATGCCGGAGCACTTCCGGCTCACTATCATGTAAACGATTTTTATTTCAAGTTTACTAAAACGGAACGAGCCGAAAATAGCGCTCGTAACTTTAGTTATGGATTATTTGACCGGATCGAGAACATCTTCTTTCCGGAACCGTTGGCCAAAGATCCAATTCTAAGATTTTACAAGTTGTGTGAACGTTGGAGACAGAACATAAAACATAATCCGGAAACTCTGCGAGAAGTAGATCTGTTTTACAACAGCAAGCTTATGAAGGAAGTAATTGGAAAAATATCCAAAAAAGTTGGAACGTACGTTGATGCGGAAAGTATTCATTTGATGTACCAGACTTGTGCCTTCGAGACAGCTTGGACCAAAGAGTACATTTCACCTTGGTGTCTGCTGTTCGATAAATCATCCGTTAAGATTTTGGAATTCGGAGAGGATTTAGAATACTATTGGATTGATGGGTACGGTTACGACCTGACGTACCAACAGGCGTGTGCAGCTTTTGCAGATCTGTTTCGACGATTCGACGAAGATCTTGAACCGTACACATTCTATTTCACCCATTCTGGAACGCTTTTGAAAGCTGTGGCTTTTCTCGGGCTGTATCGTGACGATTATCCGCTGACGCATAGAGATTTTGAACGAAGCCGAAAGTGGAGAGTCAGCGAAATTGATGCCTTTGCTACGAATTTAGTGTTTACTAAATTAGAGTAAGCGCGAAATGCTTCAATTTTCAGATGGGAAACCTGTGATCAGTTTTTCTCTTTATTATAGATGCTCCAACGGTACCCAAGTGATGCTAATGCACCAAGAACGTCCCGTAACTATACCGGGTTGTCCCCAGAATCAGACGTTATGCGATTATCGTACACTCAAACGAATATTCAACGACAAAATAGAAAACTGTGCTTTCGAGCCGATGTGCTCGCTTAATGTGCCTCGTAGGGATGAGTTATGACTAGGCGAGCAGCAAAGTCGCACAAGTATATAATCAGTAAGATTTTAAGAGCCTTTACCATGTGGTATAAAACAACATTTGATGTTGGATTTAGACAAAAGTTAACCATTATAATTGATATATTCGCTGGTTGTTAGTCGTTAGGGCCAGGTCTGATCAGCCGAATATGATTCATTACTGCGAGAATTATATATGCTATAATTAAAACTGCTTTGTTAGGTTTTGCTTTATGAAATATACTGCCTTCAGAGGAATGAAATTTTTCATTGTTTCAGGTAATCACTAAAAATATTTTAGCTTCTTTGGAGCCTACTGCATATCTCACAAATATTTCCACCTGTGACCAGAAGACTCACATCAACACAAAATAGAGATTTCTGACGACCGGTGGGAATTTGGGAGAACAGAAATATACTGGATAGGGTAACGGTACCCCTATTCATCTTAGCTCCAGTAGTCTTATATACGAAAACCATTAGTAATAGTGAGATCTGCTGTCTCTAATCGATAGATTGATTTTAAGAGGAAGATGAAACGCAGAGTGTTCGCTTCGACATCAGAATTGCACAATTTTCGAACTATTTTTTCGGTGGTATTGCATTTTAGAGCCAGCCGCAAAGATATTGTATTCGATTTTATCACAATTCGTTGATTGAAAGTCGAATAAACGGCAAAATAACATGGCGACTCTACAAATGAGATGACTAATGGTACAATAGTGTATATGAAATGTACAGGATAATAGTAATATACAGGATTGGAGCTATGCTCGAACCTTGAGCTCGTAGTGATTCAGGTTTACAACATGGGGAGTACGATCAGTTATATAATTTTTAATCATTTTAATCGAATAAATAGGAAACTTAAAGTCGGACATTTTTGTTACTGAACCTTTGTGTAAAACGCAAAGGTTCATTCCTTATAGTTTCCTTATAAGGAAACTATAAGGAATGAACCTTTGTGTGAAACGCGGTCGAATATTTTTCCTATGCATAGAAAAGAAATTTTACCTTTTGCTTTTATCGTGTCTTGTTATCTTAACAAATTGATGAGTAGTTGAAAAGGCGAAATCCAAACTGCTCTGGTAAAAACTCATTCTTACTAAGATATGTTTTTCATTCATCGTTCTTACTAAGATAAGATTTTCGACTAATGATAACTAATTTAGCATTTTCATCATCTCCTAGGGCAGTAACAGGCAGTATTATACACTAGATACTGATTGAAAACTCTAATCAAGAGCCTCAAGACAACGTCAGGAAGATTTGAATAAGAATATTCAAAACTCCACCATTACACAGGAGCCTTCATGTTTTTAAGTTATCTAATTATTGACTTATTTTCATTAAAATTCGTGTCAATAATTTCATCTTGTTACAATACTTGTGTTGAAATATGACACTATAAAACTGCTGAGTGAGTTTTTGAGCTTTTCCATCATTTGTAAGAAATATTTGATTTACTTCTTTGAGAGCTGAATTTTGTTTAGAAAGATTTCAGAAAGGTTTAGGAATTTGTATTATTTGAAATTCTGAATGTAACTGGAATATGATCTGAGTAAAAGTCTGCTTGAGTAATCATTTCACTAGAAAATTCATTTCATGTGTATGAAAAAAGTGTGTCGAAAATAAGTTAGACCAGACAACATAAGTTGTGTTGCTTTTCAATTTGACATTTGGTTTTAGAAATGTTTCGATCACATGAGCAATATGAATTTTGCGAAAGTTAAAAAATAAATCATCTTCACTGGATTTCAAGGATCGAACATTCCAGTTTAGAATATTCAAATGATTATTTAACACCATTGTTGAATTTTAAGATAATTATTGTGTTGTTGCTGCAAAAATGAACGAAACCAAGCTCCGATCATAATTTAAAATAATTTTTCTTGCAGTAAAATACGTTTACTTTCCGTTATGTTACTCAAATCAACGCCGTTGAGAGAAGCGATTGACATGATAGGAGTGTTAGTTTCAGGTCTAATTCTATTTGTGATAGTAGCACACGTGACACCAGATGAAGAAGATTATTTGACAGGAATACCTGTTGATTGTTTATTTGTATTGGAAGGTGAAGTGATAGATGTAGCTACTGTTTGATTGTACGCATCAGAAGAAATAGGTGTCTTAGAAGAACCAGGCTGGGTAGAATGATGTTTTTGCTAAATTTCAGCTTTATTCTGCAGTTTGAATGAAGTTGAATTGGCTCGTTGTTGTCTCAGCGAAGGAGCATTAAATTTATTAATTGATTTTATGTCCTACGAATAAAACTTATAAATCTTCACACATACTGACGAAGGTGTTTGAAATCTTTGATTGCATCCACAAAGACTCTATTCTCCTCTTCGTCCGAAGACTACATTCTCCTCTTCGTCCGGTTTGATAGGAGACTTTCACTTCAGGATGTAACGAAAAAAACTTCGTGCAAAATGCTTCTAAATCAGAGATCTTCACAGTTACTGGAGGCATATATTGTTGTTTTCTGCAGAGTGACATGCCTAAAATTTAGGAATTTGAGAGGAATTTTATTCTATTGTTGTGTCCAAAAAGAAAGTCGTTCCGCAGAATGCCATTCAAACGCGTCAAATCAAGAACACCGATTTTTTTAATGAAAGGCGTCTTGTTGAAGCGAGTAAAACCATGCTTTCTGACAATCAATACAGGCTAAAACGCATCATTACGGACGATGAAACTTAGACCGAAAAACTCGTGCCAAAACTGCCAAAAATTCTACAAATATCCTCAGTTCGCATTCACATCTCATCCAAGTCAGTCGATAAAACAAAACCGCTTACGTTCGGGACAGAAGAAACCAAGTACAGTATTGTGTAGTGAACAATAGAACGACCTCGAAATGAGTGAACCAAACGAACAAAAGCTACCGCCGACACGAAAGAATACAATTGTTGTTGACTTCAGACAGTGCTAAATTCGACCTTCGATACGAGAACTTGAAAGTTTGCTTAAGGAGCCAATGCATCTTGACATTAAACGTGTGCATTTACTTCAATGCAATAAGGCAAATAATGTTATTTACATCCAGTTTTATAAAGAGTTGGATGCAATTCAATTCGCTAAAGACAATAATAATTTGCGCTATGTGTAGCATGAAAATATCAAGTACAACATTCCAGTATATATGGAAGATAGTGCTATAGAAGTGCGTGTGCATGATCTTCCCTCAAGCGTCATCGATTTTTATATTCGTAAAACTATGTCCCAATACGGAGAGATTCTCTCTATCGAAAAAGGAAAGTGGAAGAATTTTTTCCCCGGTATTCTAAATGGCGTACGTTTGTTACGCATGCGCTTGAGGAGGCCTATACCTTCTTATGTGACATTCGGTCAGGATACAAGAATCCCGTGCAAATCACTTGTTACCTATGACAATCAGATGGCCACATGTCAATATTGCCAAAAAGCTGTTTACTACGGTAAGCCATGTGATAAACTGGACAAGGAGACAACTACACCAAAGGACAACGGTGCTTCCTTCACATCAACCCCAAGCAACCCCAGTACACCTGTGACAGTCACCAACAACAGTGAAGCATCCCCTTCAACGAAACCATCCAACGTATCCCCTATAGAACAAAGTACACCAGCTGCAGTTAATAGCTTACCATCCAACCAACCAGAAACTGCAAACAATGTACAACGCATCTACAACAACGAAATCAACAACAATACCACCGGTGCGGCAATGGATGATGAGGCGAACCGCGAACAAACTGCCCCTCAATCCTCGCAGGAGGGAAATGGAAGCTCCTCTCCCCCTAGAAAAAGGGTGACAACGAGATCCCATACAAAAAAAAATATCCTTAAAACTCAGCTAAATCGGCCACGTAAAGCTTGTACGCAAATAGGCATGAATAAAATATCTTTTAAATGAATAAAAAAAAAATCCTTTTACAACTCCGTGTTATTTCGTTGTTTTCTAAACTCAAAAGGCTTAAAGGTGAATTTAAGAAGGAGCTTAAGGTCTAACCGAAGAAGGACTGAAAAAATGTTGGCATAAGTGCTTTTTCTTCGCATTTGAGGAAGACGCATGTTGACCATAATCATGGAGTCCTGGATGATCGTGTTCAGCATCTTTCATCATCAACAGACTAAACGGTATGTTTCAGGGCATTCAAAATTTTTGTCGGGACAGTAAACAGACTCTAACTATGGATGATTTTAAACCATGAGTATTTTCAATTGACTAATATTCATAACAATACACTACAACTTCATGAGTCGACCAATCCGATCAATTTTGATTTTGATATTCCTATGATTTCCAAGTTTCAAAATTCGAACAGCCAAAACCAAGCAGATTCTTCGAATTTATGTTTTATTGAATCCCTGAAAATCCAAAAATATTTGGTTTCATTTGATTTTTGCCTTTCTCATATAGAAAGGTTATGCAATCACTTGAAAAACCGACTAGTGAAAATTGGCCCGGAGGGCCAAGTGTCATATACCATTCGACTCAGTTCATCGAGCAGAACAATGTCTGTGTGTGTGTGTATGTATGTATGTGTGTGTGTGTGTGTGTGTGTGTGTGTGTGTGTGTGTGTGTGTGTGTGTGTGTGTGTGTGTGTGTGTGTGTGTGTGTGTGTGTGTGTGTGTGTGTATGTATGTGTGTGTGTATGTGTCAAATAATCTCACTAGGTTTTCTCGGAGATGGCCGAACCGATTTTGACAAACTAGGATTCAAATGAAAGGTCTCGTGGTCCCATACGGAATTCCTGAATTTCATCCGGATCCGACTTCCGGTTCCGGAATTATAGGGTAAAGTGTGTTCAATATTGTACACCGTCACTTAAACCGGCGAAACAAAAAACGTGAAAATTTTTCTAAACTGGTCTCAAAACTACACAAATCGATAGTCATTATCAGTAGGCAACTAAACAAACCGATTCCGGCTAACCTGGTTCCCGGTATCCGGTTCCGGAAGTACCAGAAATAGTGGTCATATATACCAAAATGGATCTCACTCACTTTTCTCAGCGATGGTTTGACCGATTTCACAAACTTAGATTCAAATAAAAGGTCTTCCGGTCCCATACGGAATTCCTGAATTTCATCCAGATCCGACTTCCGGTTCCGGAATTATAGGGTAAAGTGTGTTCAATAGTGTACACCGTCACTTAAACCGGCGAAACAAAAAACGTAAAAAAATTTCTAAACTGGTCTCAAAATCACACAAATCGAAAGTCATTATCAGTAGGCAACTAAACAAACCGATTCCGGCTATCCTGGTTCCCGCTATCCGGTTCCGGAAGTACCGGAATTAGTGGTCATATATACCAAAATGGATCTCACTCACTTTTCTCAGCGATGGTTTGACCGATTTCCACAAACTTAGATTCGAATAAAAGGTCTTCCGGTCCCATACGGAATTCCTGAATTTCATCCAGATCCGACTTCCGGTTCCGGAATTATAGGGTAAAGTGTGTTCAATATTGTACACCGTCACTTAAACCGGCGAAACAAAAAACGTGAAAATTTTTCTAAACTGGTCTCAAAACTACACAAATCGATAGTCATTATCAGTAGGCAACTACACAAACCGATTCCGGCTAACCTGGTTCCCGGTATCCGGTTCCGGAAGTACCGGAAATAGTGGTCATATATACCAAAATGGATCTCACTCACTTTTCTCAGCGATGGTTTGACCGATTTCCACAAATTTAGATTCAAATGAAAGGTCTCGTGATCCCATACGGAATCCCTGAATTTCATCCGGATCCGACTTCCGGTTCCGGAATTATAGGGTAAAGTGTGTTCAATATTGTACACCGTCACTTAAACCGGCGAAACAAAAAACGTGAAAATTTTTCTAAACTGGTCTCAAAACTACACAAATCGATAGTCATTATTAGTAGGCAACTAAACAAACCGATTCCGGCTGTCCTGGTTCCCGGTATCCGGTTCCGGAAGTACCGGAAATAGTGGTCATATATACCAAAATGGATCTCACTCACTTTTCTCAGCGATGGTTTGACCGATTTCCACAAATTTAGATTCAAATGAAAGGTCTCGTGGTCACATACGGAATCCTTGAATTTCATCCGGATCCGACTTCCGGTTCCGGAATTATAGGGTGCGTATTAGAAGAGTTTGTGTGTCATGTTAGTTGGTGGCCGTACGAACCGACTTCGATTATACCGGTTCTCGGGTTCCGGTGCCGGAAGTGCATATAATAGTGAACCCATTTCGTTCTCTTAAGGATGGCTTACGCAATCAAAGCACTGATTTATTTTGTATGTTATGCATAAACAATCACTTGGTTTCTTTCAAAAATCGAAGACAAAATTTTTGAATAGAATACCACAATATTATATGTACATGAGAAAGGCATCATTACACCACTAGGTGGATTAAAACAGGTAAAGGTATACGTCGGTCGTCGCCATCGCTTTAACTGTAGTATCATGAGAAATTTTCTTGGGAAGGTTGGACATTCGTCTATTATGTTTGTTTACCTTTTTTCGCTCAAACTAAGGAACAATTTTCCGAAGCGTGGAAATGTATGCCAATTTCATTCGTATTCACGTCATTCAGTTAAAGTTTTTAAGGAACACACAAAAAAAACTACTGCCTAAATATTTAAAATAAATTTTAGCTGAGATTTTGACGATAAATGTGAAGTCTTACGTCAACAAAGCGACCTTTGGACTGTTCCTGGTAGTTTTTGTCTATTGATGAATATCATTCAGATCTGATTAGCGGATTCACTTATCAAAGCTTGATTATTAAATTGATGAGTTTAGTATTTAGATCATTTTTGCGATGATGGTTTACAAGTTTAAGAATTCTACCTCTTTTTCGCAAGTTGCACTTTCGCGGCTTCACTAATCGATCGTTTTATCGTGTCATATGCCAATCGATTCAGCTCGACGAACTGAGCAAATGTCCGTGTGTGTGTATGTGTGTGTGTCTGTATGTGTGTTGTCAACAAAGAGGTCGAGATCTCAGAGATGGCTAGACCGATTTTGATCAAACTTGTCGCAAATAAAAGGTCTTTCCGTCACCCTGAACGCTATTGAATGGTTTTGAGATCAGATTTTACTTTTTGAGGTATACGGAGTTTTATGTCAAAATTTTCAGTTTTTTGACAGTATCTGTCACAATTGACCTTGAAAACAGAATATGTTTTCAGACTTAGATTCCGCACGGTAATACCTACCCAACAAGCCATAGATTGTTAAAATGCGTCCATTTTTAACAGAGATTTCGAAATTTTTTTGTAAGCGACTTTTTCCCCTATTCCAGCAGTGGGAGTTTTGTGCATTGTAGGAAAAAGCAATGCTTGGGAGCAACGTAAAACACGATTTTTTATACTGTTACATATTCATGCAAAAAACACATGCGGATTGATAAAAAAAGGTATCATCTCACTGCTAGGTGGATTAAGCACGTTTTTAATATATTTCTCATTGGGTTGGTAGTTTAGAAGATGAACTTTTCCCTGTGACACAAAGTTGAACAAAATTGTTCTAAATCTTCGATATTTGAGCTACTTAAGATTTGCTACAACAGAGACCATATAAAATTTGCCCTGAAGATCGGAAATCACTGCTGATATACACCCTCATTCTTCTTTACGTCCGTATCGACCATTCGACGAATACACACTTTCGAACAAATATGAATAAGCCATTTTTGTTTTCACTCGAATGTATTCGAACGCGACTCGTTTGCCACAAAATATTGAAATATCAGTAAACTTCTTCAAATAAATGCTAAGCCATGATGAAATCACTCAAATTCCGTTGATTAACCATATGTGAAACGCTAGAATTTCTGCCAGTTTATTCTCGAACAATACCAGTGGTGTCTCGTTCTTATGTTCACCTTGTGCACTGCACAACCGGTCAAATTTCCATCCCCATCAGCATCCTATTATTTTTAGATTCTTTATTTATACGATGAAATCAGGTCGGATTGTACCGAAAAGAAACTAATGAACGATTTTGTTCACAGCACAATATGCACAAATTCACTGTAAGCTATTTGCACGTGGCGCTCTGAATTCAATCACTTTGCTTTGTACATCGAAATTGCCTGTATTTACACACATCTCATATACATCCAACTTCAAGTTTCAAGTATCTCTTGTCGCAGTGTTAGTGTCTTTTCCGTGCACGACAGTTACTGCACAGATTCAAGAAGAAAGGGAATTACTTAGCTCAGCTCAGAAATTTGTTGTTCTGTCTGTCACGTTTGGCTCAGTAATAACTTGTATGCACATCTTCAGGAGAGGCTTTAATGGCTCATGCTTATGGTAAATAAAAACAAATTGCTGTCTCCAGAGATACCAGGTTCACAGATTTATCTGAGTTCCACAGATTCTAAATATGCTGCACAGATTTAAAAAATGGCACAGATTTCTGAAATCAATCTGACAATGAACCCCTAAAAGTCATCAAATTGCTAGGAAAAACAAAGTGTCCTAAAGAGCGTTTAAAGTGTCGGGTCCTTTTTTTGCTTAGACTGATTTCTGGTTCGAACTCAGAATTTGCTCGAAGTGCAACACGCGGTTTTTTCTATTGTATCGATGATATGAAATAAGTTTAATAAAAATATCCTATCTAAAAGTATATCGATATTTTATTATATTGAAAAACACAAGCGAATATCAATTCTTCAATCTTTAGTTTTCGTTTACAACGAACTGTTACATCTGTTATAATCAGTGCACAACCCTTAAATTTTGCCACGAGACGCCACTGAACAATACGTGTATTCGTACGAATGAAAAGTCTCTTTCTCGTGTACAGACGAATAGCCGAAATGCAGTGGTTTGGATTCGTCAGTCCAATGTTGCGAATTAACCGTTCGAATACATTGAAAACAGTTTAACCGATTTACAACAATCTTCCTTTAGAATGTGAAGGTGATTTGCAATCAAATGATTTTTTTTAATAAAACATTTAGAAAGCATAGCAGACATAGTGGAAGGCTTTTTTTCTGACGCGCATTCGAATATATGCGCGGTTCCAAGTTTTTACGCATCAAACTGTACTATATCTATTGGGTACTTAGAGTTGGATTGGTGTTGTTCTTATGTATGTACGATGTTTGAAAGTGCGATTGACTCGAACGTAAATAGTAATACGAATTTGACATACTTTCAAACGTATCGCATACGGCCGTAAACAAGAATGAGGGTGATTATTCTATTACGAGAAAGGCATCATTACACCACTAGGTGGGTCAAAAAAAGTTTTTTTTCCATTGGAGAAAAATCTGGAAGAATCACACAGTCTAGCAATTACAGTTTCTACAGCATCCACTATTTGCAGAACGAAGATTAACGACGATGTCACCCGGACTCGGGAAGAAATGCGTCACTCCAAACAGATTGCGCATGACAATCATATGATCAAACTGCTGCTGCGAAAGATCATCGATGATTCGATCGTAACCGCTATGCTAACTCCTCGGAGCAACTGTCCCGAGTGTTGGACATCATTCGAACGGCAACGGATGCTACAGCAGGGAACCCGTTGCTCGTGTGATTCGGCTCGTGGTGTTTTCTGCCTTCGTAGTATGCTGGCGATCAATCAGACACCGGCCCAAAAGTTGTTCCGAATGTGCCGTGGAACTGTCCCGTACGAGTTCGATTATCACAGGATTCTAGAAGATGATGTGGGCCGTAAAGTTCGTTGTCCAGTCAAGAAGGCTATTCGAGTGGCACTCGGGATGGAAGAAAGAGACTGCGACGAGGGACAGGCAATCGGTCGGTGTTTGAAGGACATGTGGCTTTGTGAGTTGAAACTGTGGAACGAACGGTTTTTGAAAGGACAGGAAGAAGCTAGACAGCAAAAGATGGAAGGTGACATTTTGGACTTTGAAAGTATTGATTCCAAAGATCCTTTGTTTTTGGAACTACTTCTAAAGGTAACTAAACAAAAGAAACAGATTTTCGCCGGTGATACGAACTGAACTGTTTTGCAGAGAGCTCTTTTGAAACTTTGCGAGGATCCGAAATATGTCTTGGCGACATTTCCAGAAGCATTCAAAATTCCTTTTCTAAATGCGTGGATTCAAAATCGCTATGGCGTTCGTGCTTCCAGGAAAGAGAAAGATAAATTACTTCACGAGAGTAAGATTTTCTGGGATTGGCTCATACCGAAAGTAACGGCTTTGCGCTGGCCAGGTTGTAAAGATATCGGCATGCAAGGGCGAACCAACTGGAATTACAAGCGGAGATTGGAGATGACAGTAGGTTTTATCGTTTCTAGTTTTTTTTTTGGTTGTGATCACTGTACTGCTTTCCCACTTAGGTTAAAAAACAACTATCTAAATTTTATCGCAAGTTCAAGAATGTTCAAATTCAAGAAGGTCGCCTTTTCTGGTCTACAATGGATGCCTACAACACAAATGTTGATCGATTCCGACAGATTTATCTAGATTACTTACCCAACTGTGAACCGTTGATAGGACCATTGGTAAGGCCATGGCATCCGTTCGAGCATCGTTTGAGTGCAGCTGTAGTTCCGGGAAGCGAGAGTAAAACGCGTTGTTAGTTGCACTCATGAATATTTATTCTAATATAATTCTATATACTAAATTTTTGTATTTTGCTACAATATAGTGTATTTGTAGGGCTTTTCAGGAATAAATTCCACTCATTCAATTACTAATAATATATTTCTTTAACAAATATTTGTGTACTCCAGTATTTTAGTCCCTAACATGTAATATCACAATAGTTTTTCTACTCTGTGGTCATATTAGGAATGAAATGTCCTCTTGTATCCTGAAGAGGTGTATTTGTAACGAACTTTTCCGTTTGCCGCCCCTCGGTAAAATTCAGCAATATACCAGCTATTCTTACTTGAACTGTAATTTAAACTATTCTTTAGGCGGGCTCATTAAGCGATAATGGCATATTTGTTGGTTGGTGTGTGAGAAAACACATTTTAAACAATGCTTTATTCAACACATTTTTTTCTCGACTGGGCAAATGGCAGGATATTGAAAATAAGAATGTAATTTCCTATTATTTAACAATCTTCAGAGGTTCTCCCTCTTCTATCTCGGCAGCATCCAACGACGCTTTGGTAGGTTTTTGGTTTCTTGTGATCCACAGCCAGTTTCTCCGCTGAAAGTAGTCTTCAATGTCGTGCAGTGTCCGACCCTTGGTTTCCGGTAGCATCAGGTACAGCAACAGGGACGCTCCGAACGAAGCGATTCCAAAAATTAGAAAAAGTCCTTGTGTTTTGAATGCTTCCTTCACATACGGAAAGCCTTTGGCTACGCCAAAAAGCATCAAGTTGAAGATTGTAAACAAATAGCCCGCTATTCGTCCACGGATTTTCGCCGGCAGCAGTTCACCGATCATGATTCCGGGCATGGTCATGAAACCAGTGTTAGTTCCGATGTAGATTAGAATGAACGTTGCCGCCAGGTAGGTGTCGACCGGTGTTTTTACCGCATCCAATCGGACATACATGAGAACCGAAATCGCAAGGCAACTAAATCCGGAGCCAATTCCACTGCCGATGACCATCATTCGTCGTGGCATCACCAGTAAAAGGAAGCAATAGACGAACGTAAAAACTAGCCTCACAACGGCCGTCAGAACTGCTGCCTGCATAGTGTTGATATCGCTTCCACCCATGTCAGAAATGATGTCCACCGCGTAGAAAACTACCAAATACGTCCCGGATAGAATTTGTAGAATATGAAATCCATTGATAATTATTAGCGGTTTGATCAGTGAAACTCTTGTCAGCGATTTCCAAATGCCTGTGTTCTTGTCCTCCCGAGTTTCGATCTGAAAACGCTCGATCAATTGCAACAGTTCCGACTTGGCCTGGATCGGACATCCACGCAACCACGACAGCGCTTTGGCTGCCTTCTCCAGTTTGTTGTTTCGCGCTAGATAAACCGGTGTTTCCGGAGTCAACGTGATCGCTATGAAGGACAGCAGCGGAAGAAAGGTTGCGCTCCATGCCACCTTTCGCCAGTGCATATGGCTGCCCATGGCGTAAACCAGCAAGATTCCCATCGAGTAGGAAACGAAAGGGGCACCGATTAGCAAACCTCGGAGACGCGGCTCGGCGATCTCCGCCAGGAGAACCTGCAAAGAGACGAGAAAAGTAAATGAACTTTCATTAACCGCAATCAGCCAGTGTGATGACCGTGAGTTTTTTCTTCTCGTGTTCGTAGGAAACATCGCTCTCTGCAGCCAAAGACATCATATTAACAAGATATCCAGCTCTCACATTTCCCGAACAGTTCATTGGCAACATCCATTTTTGCGAGTATTGCGCCCTCAGGCGAGTCCGCATCGAATCTCGTACTCAGAAGTAGGGGATAGAAATGTCAAATTCTTGCGCGCCAAAATAGCAGCGCTGCACACCCATACAATTGGCTTGATATGTTGAATGTGATGCCATGTGATGGCGTTGTTGAACTGAAGATTAATCTCGGTCCAAGCTGACAGGGTCTGCTGCAGCCGAACCGGAAAGCAACGCTTTGGCATGATTCGAAGAATAACATTTTAAGTACCGGCGTTTTCACTCGGTACTGTCGAAATGTTAGAAATGATGACCTTGGCCTGATTTCGGTTTACGTTAGCTTTTCGGGGTGTCACATTTTGAAGCATTGATATAAATAGTTTTTATATTTGTCTAAATATGACCAGTTATTGTATGAAGATTCTGTTGGCAGAGTTGCGCTTATTATTCAATTTGAGAACTTTCGCAGTTTCGAAGTTGATTTATATTCCAATAAGCGGTGTTTCGAAATCAGTTAATGCTTTTGAAGGTCTGCTGAATAAGCAATTCCCCTCAAATAATAGGGACAAATTGGAATCGGAACATCCGCTGCAATTGAATTTAAATACTCTGTAATTGTGGATCCGGAAGTCGGTTATTGTATAACATTTCTTTATGTGAAAGGCAGAACGTATTTATTTCATCTAACAGTAAAAACAAACCTTTTTCAACACTATTTGTGTGATTTTCCGAATCAATATTCAATAATATTGGAAGCATTGAAATAAATCTACATGGAATTTTACATATCAATATAATATAGGAAACTAAAAATCTTAAATTTCTCATAGTTTGACTTTCAGTTGCCATTTCCTCACAATCGAATTCAGAAAATAAGAACTTCCCACAAATGATGTTTTGCTGGGACAAAATTCGTCACATTCAAAGTAATAAAACAATATTTCTATACACGCAAAAAAAATCACTATCTTTTTTTTTTTGTTTCTATTATAGAGGCTTTAACATTAATGTCATTCACCTCTTCGGAACAGAAAAACTTTCTGACCCTATGTGCGGGGTTGGGAATCGAACCCAGGCGGACTGCGTGAAAGGCATCGACGTATCCATCACGCTATACCCGTCCCCTAAAATCACTATCGTATTCATACTAAGCCAGCTGATATTGTGATATTGATCTGAAGTTGAATACAAAAAAGTTGACGCATTTGTTTGCTCACACCGTCCTCTAGTTTAAATCCCTCCAAATTTACTACTAGACCCAATAGTTAAAGTTTTGTTAGTTAGTTTCTTTTTATAGTCCAAAGGACTACACAATCGCCCGTTATGGTATTATATCTATTGGGTATCGCACGTGAGAAACTTATTTTCGCTTCTACGAAAAACTCCAAACTTCTCCGCTAGAGTGGTGAAAAGAGCCGCAACGCGTATGTATTACTAACTAGGAATTTGGAAGATCAATAGTGTTTTTCCAGTTTCGTGGATTTGGAATTCAACCCCCTTGACATATAGAGTAATCATAACCTTTTAATCAAACCCGAGTAGGATGTTATACCAAACCTTAATCCCGAGGAATTCACATACAATTTCACACAAAATAGAGTTGCACCTTATGGAGTGTGAAATCATGTTCGATTTATGCGTTTCTAGAAAAGAAACATATTTTGTTATGAAATTTTTAGCAGTTTTTATTGAAGAATGAATTCATGTTCTCCCATAGAACAGTAAACAGAGTCTTCGAAGACGATTCTTAAAATGAACAAAAAAAAACACGCCCAGCTTGCAGCTAATGAGTCTAAAATGTTTGACAAATCCGCAAAAATCAATTGTACAGTTTATAATAATTGGAAAAATAAACAATGCAATTCATGACAAATGCGTAGCAAGTAGTTTTCTGTTTTTTCATGGGAATCTGGTAAATAAGGTTTTCGTGTTTGTCACGTTCAAATACAACTTGTGATCTATGTAAAATTTCATCACAAAATTGAAATCATAACTCAAGTTGGGGAAGGTTAACGTGTCAGAGTCCTGTAATTTCTCATCTCATTTTCTACAGTTTTCCAATCTATCCCGCTATAATTATGTTTTTTTGTGATTACGATCAATAAGCCACTTCACTTTGAAGAGGAACTGTTGATGTTTTGACCATTATACCAATTGTAGGAGTCAATCACTTTAAACTAAGTCTGACCTCAAACAAAATCGAGTGGAGTTTGAAGAGTTTAGGCAGGATTGCGCGGGATTAGGTGAACTTTAGATTAGTGATTCCCCCCTTGTATAAATCGTATATTGCCCGACTTAGTTTTTGTGATATTCGACAGCGTTTTCTAGGCCCTATACTTCCGGATGAGATATGTGCAGTTGGCAGCCCTAAATACAGTGCTAGGCGTTGAAAAAAAAATTCCTTATCCTATTAGGATTGGCACAAACATGACATAACCTCACACAAAAAGTTAAATGGACGTTATATGACAGCTATAAACCGTTTTTGTTTACTCTTCTAGTTACACTCATTTATATTGAACATGTAAACGAACAGCTGTCACACATGAACTTCATTAGTCACGAGCTAATTTTTGCAATACATTGCATTCATTGAAATCGTCTTCTCTTCGTCGATTATTGACGGTCAAGAACGAGGTTCATGGTCATACGCTCTACAGAGATAATCTATTCTGTTCCCATACGATGACTGAAAAGACAGTTCACTGGACATGCAAATTGAATAAAGCTTGTCAAACGGTTTTTGCATTTCCCAGCACATTACTCCGGGTGATGCTTTTCAACCGCATATGCCATCATAAATATTATAGCATAAGCTAGAGATGATCGTGGATCGTCGAAAATTTACGAATGCCACATTGTGATTAGGTTTCATGTGACTTTCTAATGATTCAATTTTCAATCATGTATTCCAAACGCTTTGGTTTGATTTGATATGTCAAAACTACGTCAAATTATAAGGAAAAAAAATCAATCATCTCTAGTACAATAATTCCAGGCGCATTCACAGTCCACTCAAGCGGTTATCCTAAGTTTGGATGCCGTACGCAAATGAATTATGATTTGTGCGAACAAACCAGTTCCTGGTTGGACGAGGCGTCAGGACCGTGGAAGTTGTTTTGTGCTTCCACTTACGCTTCGGAAGCAGTAGATGAGCGGAATTGTGCGATCTGACATATGTCAGAGCAATAAATTTAATCCAGAGTATTTTTGTAATTTTACTAGAGAAATTGAAGTTCACGGACCTACTTGTCAGCTTCAAGTGACTAACGAAGAAATTGTTGTGCGTAAAAGCATGCCTTTCTCTGCCATACCGCGAACTAGATAGTCAGACAGTATTTTTTCATCTTGAACAATCTCGAACTTATGTAAATTTTGTCGCGAGCCGATTCATCGTCCAGAGTCGGATAACTATTTGACAAGGTCGTTCGTTGGCACTTCGTTGTGTGATGGCGCAGCGGAACGACTCTGTCGCATATACGATGCCACTTTATATTTATGGAGATTCAACGGAAACTTCCCAGTGTCCAAATTGGTCCGTACGACGTTACAAATCAAAACAATACATTTTTATAATCGTATACATATATTAATATACCTGTGCGGGGGCTGCGATCAGTCCAACGGAAATACCAGTAATGATACGGCCGACCAGGATGAGGAAGTGCGATGATGCCATAGCGAGGCAAATCCAACCGCAGAAGAGGGGCACGATGGCCATCAGAAGTGCAGGTTTGCGACCCCAGCGATCCATAATGGGTCCGGAAGCGAAGGAACCAACCGGTGTAGCGAGGCTGTGTACACTGGCTTAGGAAGGGAATAGAAAAATAAGACCGATGAAATTAGTTAAAAAATACATTGTTTTATCTAAGCACGAAACAAAATTTGAAGAGAGAAATGCGGAAATATCGAACATAGGCTGGTTGTAAAAAAGGCATTTTCCCATTCACACGAATTCGTCTAAAGTTGAACTCTGATACATACAATAGATATATCCAATATTAATCATCTTGTCGACTAAAATGCGTGAACTTCGAAAACCACAGAAATTTAAAAATAATTGGTAACATTTAGATAGATATAAGAATATCAGGGGTTTCTGTCGGTTTTGTTAAAAAAAGCTTGTAGAACAATTTTGTTTATACATTCGTTCAGATTTTTTATCGTTTGAACGGGTTCTAAGGCTGTGAACCATTTCGCGGTTAATTTTAAGGGACGGGTAGGGTCTAAAACTTTTGAAAAATCATTTATTTTTTTCTTTGTATATTTTTATAATAAAACATTTCAAGAATATTCTGTGAAATTTTCAAGTCTACCGGAACAAAACTCTGGAAGTTATGGATATTTACTTTTACTTATCTCATACTGCGAAGGAGTAAGAGCTCGGCACACAGGCCCAAGATTTCTGCTTCGATTGACTTAAAAACTAGATAAAACATTCTTGAAATGTTTCATTATAACAAATTATAATAGAAAAAATATAAAATAATGATGTTTTTTCCATTCATTTTATGGACAAAAAACTTTAAACGCGTTTTTCTAGAAAGAAGGTTTTGAAAGTCCGTGTCCATCGTCATTCAAAAACTAATGCACCAATTTTGTTCAAATTTTGCACACACTTTCTACATATAAAAAAAACATACCCTAACGTTTTCATTTTCGTTGTTTGTTACTTTGGAGAGGTTTTACAGCTACAAAATGACGAATTTTTTCGTGAAAATCGTAGTTTTCACTTTGATCAACCACCAAAAATTCAAACAATTAATAAAACAGAAACGTTGGGGTCCATAAAAACTTCTCCTCTAACTATGCTGGTTTGATTTGTTCACTTCTGATTAATCTGCGCTTAGATACAGCGGACACCGCAAATCATGATTTTTAAGAAGTTTTCTCAAAAATACCTCTTCACCGACTTATTTCTCTATATTTTTCTACAAAAAAAAAATCACAAAGTGTTGTTTGAATGATGCTTTGAACTTGAGCGGTTATTTTGTGTCGAGTAGTTAAATTTAACTAAAACTGCGGCCTACTTCAAAGTTATTTGAGTTTATTTTCCACTGGAAATAATTTCAACTAAAGAAATAATATTAGAATTTTCATTGCAAGATTTTTTTCAGTTTCGGAAAATAACCATCGATCTGTCAATAATAATCATGCTTTCGAGCAGGGTTATTTTTGATAACATCAAATTAACCGCTCGAGTGTCAGATTTTAACTAAAAGTTAAAATTAACAGCGAAATGGTTAACAGTTTTCCCGAATGTTGGTGTTGTTGTTAGTTGACGCGTTTTGTTACACATTAGTTTTAGTGGATGCTAGTGATTCATTTTTCTGGATTCGGATCGGAGTTCCGTTGTTGTGTCATTGAGCGCATGGACAACACATGAACATAGATGAATAGTATTCCTTCGTACTGTGGAATGGCTGCTCCTCAATAGCGGTTGAAGAAAGCTCATGCACACGCATTTTATGACATGATCTTTCAAGTACATTGTTATGTAGTATTTAGCGTTTTCATTTTCAAGTTAATGTTGCTATCAGTGAAAAAATCAAAATTTCGAAAATCGCAACTGAATTTGTTTGCAAGTGATTTCAGACAAAAAAATCATCGATCAGAAAATTCACTGATCTGACACGGAGGAAAACCAGTAGTGAAAAGTTCACTAGTGAACATACTTCTCGAAGATATTTAAGAAAAAGGTTCGCACATTGAATAAATCTGATGCGATTCTCGAACAGAAGATTTTTGGGAAATGAATTTTCATAGCCGTCATATCTCAACATTTTGCAGAATATATGATGAATAAATTCACCGATGAACAAAAACTAACCTTTATGAAAATGTTCAGTGCGCGTAGAGTGGTTGAAATGAAAACCAAAATGTTAAATTTTGTAGCTCTTGCAGTTTGATGCTTTGTTGATAAAAGGATCAATAGTAAAGATGTATTCGATTTTTTTTCGGCAATACCATTGCGGTGGAGAAATATCATCAATAAAAGCTGCTGTGATCAATAATAGTTATATTATAATAAAATCATTGATTAAAAATATTGCCCAATTTAGCTTGATATCATACTCAGAAGTAACAGGGGCGCAAGGTTATTGCTACGCCAATTCAAATGCGTCATTCAAACGCTGCGCCAAGACATGAAAAATGCTGCGCTCCTGTTACTTCTATAAATCAAATTCATGCCAAATAGCGTTTTATTGAGCTTGATCTAAATAGTGCTGTGTAATCAATCAGCTGGAATTAAAATTGGAATGCGGAAAATATATTGATGTTCATATTGACCACCTTACGTGCATCGAAAATACAGCAGTCATTTTTTCTCAGTTGCGAGTTTTTTCAGGGGAGATTTTTTTAATAATAAAAATATAGTAATTGAATCTTGCACGAATTACTTCGGTGTCGAACTGCAACGTAGTGGAAATTCAGCATCGAAATATCATCGGAGACTCTTCTCCCTTTCGATTAGCTCTTTAGCGATATTCCTGTGGGTGAAAATTCGTCATCAAGTTTCGCTGACCCAAAAAATCACTTGTGAACTTCGAGATTCATAGTTTTGTGGACTCTTGTTTCATGCATGAAATACTCGGAAGTGATTTTTTCAGTAACAGAGTTTTTTTTAGAAAATTTCTTGGATTGATTTTTCCACGAGTGATAATGAAAACAATTTTTTTTTATCATGGTTTTCCCAACACTGGTTGTTATTATCACTTGCGAATTCAACGGCCTCGCACTCTAAGGAGAAATCATCGTACATTGCAATGCTGTTTTTGTTCATTTGAATCTCACGCATCTTCTCCAGATTTCAACTGGAATAATTTTTTTTAAATATCATAAAATTCGCTCAAACTAAAGACAAATTTTCTGAAGTGTGGAAAAGCATGTCAGTTTTATTCGTATTTACGTCATTCAGCGATGTCTGTGACATTACCCATCCGTCTTTTTTACTGTTAGTTTTTTCGGAATATATCACAAAGTAATGTAATTGAATACAATTTTCATTTGGGGTCCTAGAAGGTGTAGTGGGGGTTGATTTTTTTTGGAAAAGCTCATTGAATCAGGACAATTTTTGCTTTAAAATGGTTTACGCAAAAAGAAATAAACTCCGGGCAATTCTAATGAATATTTCTGTTGGAATAGTGACAGTATAATTCTGCTGTGATACGGAAAATGTTTTTATGAAGCAATTAATATTTCTTTGGACAATCAAACTCTAGTTTGAATCAAGCATATTTTGTTTGTATGTACGATATCGTTATTCGAAACACCACATTGCGATTAAAAACAACTTCACCGTGTGCAAAACGAAATTATACCTAAGTAACTGCTTATAACTTTAGCACTAAATTCAGAGATGATATAGAAATATAACAATAGACTTTAATTCCCAAGATGGAATTAATCAGCAAAATGTACATGTATATTTTTACTTCGTTTGCAGCATGGCTTACTGGAAGAGCATTTCTAATTCCGTTTTCATGAATGTTACTGATACAAGTACCATCGCTTTACATTAGCAACAATTTTTAAACACTACGCGTTTCCAAATTCCAAATTGTCTGAGGTTAACAAGTTAACCCATAGGTTTTACTCCTTCAGATCAGTCAGTTTTACCTCCAATAGTAATACTATTGCACCAAGTGATTGAAAACATTTCTAAGCACTGTCATATTTTTCATTCAAGAGGAACAGTTTATATTGAACAGCCACACCGTCCAGCATTGCAGCATAAACCGCTAAGAAGACGTAGACTGAACTCTACTTATGAGGGGGTAGGCTCTAAATGATGGAAAAAATTATAATTTTTGCGAATTTTTTTCAGAACTATAGCTCAACAAAATAAAATCAAATGTTTTGCATGATAAAAAGCATCATTCGAACAACATTTTGTAATTTTTTCGTGGGATAATATTGAGAAATAAGTTGGTGAAGAGGTATTTTCGAGAACGCTTCTTAAAAATCATGATTTGCGGTGTTCACTGTATTTCAGCGCAGGCTAATCAGAAGTAAACAAATCAAAGCAACATAGTTAGAGTAGAAGTTTTTCTAGATTCCAACGTTTCTGTTTGTTTTTTTTTTACTTTTATTGAATTTTTGGTGGTTGTTAAAAGTGAAAACTACGATTTTTCACGAAAAAAGCGCCATTTTGTAGCTGTAAAACCTCCGCAAAGTAACAAACAGCAAAAAGGAAAACGTTGGGGTCTGGTTTTTATATGTAGAAAGAGTGTGCAAAATTTGAAAACAATTGGTGCAGTAGTTTTTGAATGACGATGGACACGGAATTTCAAAATCTGTTTTCGAGAAAAACGCTTTTAAAGTTTTTTGTCTATAAAATCAATGGAAAAAATTTTTTTATTGAAGGAAGCCCATAGGGTCTAACGTTTTTAAAAAATCATATTGTTTCTTCTTCAATTTGTTATAATGAAACATTTCAAGAATGTTTTGTCAAGTTTTTAAGTCAACAAAAGCAGAAATCTTGGGCCTGTGTGCCGAGCTCTCACTTCTTCGCAGTCTGAGTTAAGTAAAGATAAAGGCCCATAACTTCCAGAGTTTTGTTCCGATAGACTTGAAAATTTCACAGAATATTCTTGAAATGTTTTACTATAAGAAACAGAGAGAAAATAATAAATGATTTTTCAAAAGTGTTAGACCCTACCCGTCCCTTAAGGTGAAATGTAGCGTCATAAAATGCGCGCAAAATTTTATCCGCTTCAGTTGAACGAACCGTCGCACAAAGCATAACAAGAAAAACCGACACATAGAAACCAGAACTTTTTTCAGTGATCGAGCGCAGTGAGCTTACCTCTCGTTATGTTGGCTTGTAAAAAAGATTGGACGTAATGGATGTTTGAATCCTTCACACTTTGAATATAATAATTCAATCGTTATTGTTAGTGATTACTCTTACACTAGAGCTATGAATCATGAGTATTGTCTAATGAATGACTAACATGAGGTTACATGTATAAGTATTGACTAACTTGCTAACCATGTATATGCCTGAGTTTAGTAGCAAGCATGGATTCTTCTTCAATAGAACGATTGAAGACAAGAGAACATTCAAGTATTTTCGATATCTTTGCCAGTAGTTACCCAGGCCGCATTGTTTGTATCACAGGTTATATAAAAGTTTTATTTTCAAATATTTTACATAAACGATAATACTTGGCTTGTATTCATTTCATTCAGTAGCCTGTCAAGGTTGACAGTAGCCTGTCATTTCATCACAAAACCCAATGCTGCATAAACTCGTTTCATTTGATATGTAATTTTTGCTCACGATATAATGCCACTATGCCCACCGTGCATTTCTCACACCATCTCAATACGAAACAGCAGCGCGCAAGCAATAAAAAAATGCGGAAAATTTTATGTAAACTTTTTCAAATTTCGATTGTTTTGGCTAAAGTTTTATAATTTTTAGTTGCATTTTCAGATTCTTTGTGAAATTCTGCTCCAAGCACTACTTTTCAGTTCTAAAACCATCCCCGTGGAACGGAACAGTAACCGTTTATACATTTCAAAAACCAATTACGGATCGGCAAAGCAAAATTTCAAAATTCTAAGAATGCTTAGTTGTGATAAATTTGATTTCGAAAACTTAAGTGTTTTTGGTTTTTCGAAAATCGGTCTAGTTTTTGAATAATTGATCAAAAACGCGATTCGCGCATTCCGCTACATTTCACCTTAAGGTCTGAGGACAGAGGGTCGCGTGTTGAGTTTTAAATCGACCACGTGGCTCGCTCAATTCCCTTTGCGCTTCGTATTTCTCTTGTACTCTCTTGTATATGAGCAAACTGTACCGGGTTGTCAGCATACATTTTATTATTTTGATGAGAAGTTTTATCACATTAATCTGTCGTATGGATTCCAATGAACAATGAAAAAATATTCCACTTTCACAAAGATTGAATGTCTGGCTTTGGAAACCAAAGCGAAAAAAAATGGCGGATGCATTGAAACTGACTTTGTATCACAGAACAAAAACAAGACTTTATTTTTATCGCGATAACATATATGTTTTTATGTACTAATCGCATCTGAATTAAATTATCTAGACTTTGTCACGGTAGATTTATGATACAAGCCTTCAAAGCCGAGATATTCGATGAACAAGTAGAGGTATGCATTTCCGAGCGTTCCAATTTTCAGCAGTTCTTCAGTCAGAAAAAAATACAAACGACCGCTAAACTCAATGAATCATTCTGAAAATTTCACAGAATATTCTCAACTAAATTTCGAAGACATTGTCAGGTGGGTTTTTCTATATTCTGCACCGTTTTCAAGAAAATTTAATTTGAAACGGAAAAGTAGCAAAAAACCTACCACTTTACGGTACGGTCCTCAGCCCTTAAGAGATACTTCAAGTTATACCATAGCACAGTGTCTTCACTGATGACGTCCCGAACGTGTATAAATTTACGACATACTGGTCGGTTTGAGTTTGTTGACATCTAGGGGTATTGATTACAAGTCACCTGTTTATGCTAAACGCACCTAACTAATCTAGATTTCGTCTTCATTTCGTCTTCGACTTATCAGTGCATAACAGTGTATGTTGTTCTGGAATGTGGCCAAATATACGGCGTAAGCAGATCTAAATTGGGTTTGTGTCAAAATTGTATCAATGAAGAAAGATATGTTCGAATGATGAAGGAAAGACATTATCACACATCACTAGGTGGATTAGGAAGAGGTTGTTTTGTATAAAACCACCGTCTCATTTTTAGTGGTATAAACGGGGTCTCTAGACTCGAAATCTATTCGTCATTTATTCCTAACAAAGCGCTTAGTTCCAGGTCACGATAGTTGAGAACTCCCTTCATCAATTCACTTTCAAAGTCAGTTTTTGTACAGCATCATGATTTACTACTCATGAGTATCGTGCATTTGCTTCAATGAACAATTTCAAATTTTCTATCAATCACGGAAATAAAAGAAGTGATCAACTAAGCTAAAGGCTAAACACGAAACTGGATTTACTTTCTGGTTACATCATACGTCATTTCTTCGTTGTGTTGCTGTTGTTTTTTTTTGTACATTGAAACAAGTACTTCTCTCGTTTTGAATATATTTGCCAGATTGCTGAAAAATTTGTGCAACCTCATCGAAATCACTTCTCAACGAATTTGATTCTCTTAACAGGAATAACAAGTCATCATTACTTTGCACCCATCCAACCTGTTAGAAACTTTCTGCTCTCGCGCATTGGGACCAGGTTTTTCTGATTTGAGAGACAAATAAATAATCACAAGGTTGTAGCCCCTATAATCGAAAAAATAACACCACTTTTGCCGTAGTTCTAGGAATCAATTGAGCGGCGGCTTATGGACTACTGACAGCGTTAACTGTCGCATATTTGCGAGACAGGGGGAAAGGAAGGAACCGCATCGATAAGTGGTGTCTGTTTAGTTAGATTGTTGTTATTGACCCTGGACCTATCTTGATGGCACTGAAAAGACCCGCCCTATGATCAACATCCACCATCTGCCCTGCCTCCGCGGCAACTACATTCAATCAGTCCGATGATGTCTCTACAACCGTGTCTACATAAATCCCTGTCAAGGCTTATGATGAAGCCGAATGAAAAGAATGATCATTTAATTTTCGAAATTTTTGGAGCATCACACACAGTAACGCGACAATTCTGAACACGCATAAGCTAAGGGTTCGGGTTTAGATCCTGAAGTGAAGTTGAAAATTTGTTACTACTCATGCTCAATGAATTCGTCTTTGTCGGTAGTTGCCGAATCTTCGTTCGGCAAAGTGAATTTTCCGCAAAAGTTGAAGTGTTGGATCAAATTTTTTTCGTGTACAGTAACCTCTCTAAGAAAATTTCTAGCTGAAATACGACACACTAGCAGAGATTCTCCCTTACAGCATTGATCGTTTACTGCCTTTCACATATTTGTATATGTAGATTCGTACAAGAATGAATGCTGGTGTTTTATCAAGTAGTGGCATTTGACCTACTTTTTTCGCGGTAGTCACCACAATGAAATTAATAATATTTTTATTCCACCCATCCATTCATTCATTCATTGGAATAAACAACTCGGGGTCGAACCTTGCCCAAGCTCCAGAACGTTACGCTGGGTGAATCGTCTTCCCAAATGATAGTTATCATTTACATACCGTGTCCCGATGGGACGGAACACCTTGCAGGAACCTTCTAGGGTACTTCGTCACGTTTAGCATCCCATACAAACAAACGCATACATAGGTGTACTTACCGATCCACGAGCCCATTTCGATGTCGATGGAAAGCGGCTCGCTCGCGTTGTACAACTGAGGTAGCAGGACGGCCGAGTATCCGATGGGCATCCCGCATGCTGCCGCCAGCAGCAGCACCGCACATGTCACCATAATCTGTGTGGAGAAGTGACGAAACGGTTAGTGGCGATTCGATTACATATCGGGCAATTGAATGAGTCAGTTAGATTGGAATTGTTGCTGCAACGGTTCGATTATTCAATGGAATGGAAATGATTGTTCCAATTGGGATCGGGATGATGTTGTAACTATTTGAAAAAATGATGTTTTAATAGAAACAATTTCATTTTGATTTCAAGCAAAGCAAAATATACTGCCCATACTCGTATATGTGTGTGTTATAGATGTTCGTCATTTTTGAGTCAACTTGACTAATGAAGCCTATCCTTAGTAAACTTTACGGAAATGCAATAATAAATGCAGGTTTATTCAGTGAAATATGAAAAAATATAAACTCGTTTCTGTCCCATATGAAAACTCCCCACATTCAAATATTCATGCAATAGTACCAAGATTTAGCGTTTTGTAGCACAATAAATTAAAAACGTATTTTTCTTAACATGTCGATTTTCCATATGGGACTGATGTGCGAGTATGGGCAGTATCTGAAAGATGCAATTAGTTCTGTTTTTCTCCTACATGGGATATTTTAGTCCTTCACATTTTATAAGAAGTATTAAGATTTGTCAGTCATATTTTATCATGTGTTCGATTTAATCGATTCTAAATTGCCCCATTCAAATACATTAGCAGTTGGTGACTTGCGATTTCCAGTGGAAATCTTTGCAGTGACGTATTTGTACGGCTGTGTTTTAATTGCATCTCGGTAGACTGGATACTGTTATGGCTGTTTACTTGTTCGTTAGTCATCAATGGGAAATGCACAGATTTATCCTCATAAACAATTCAATGTCATGACAATATTTTTTTCTATTCATTATGCAGACTAATGTGTAGATCTGCTTTTGTGAAAAATCTCATGCGATTCATAAGTTGAAAGGAGCTAGAAAGCTCCAGTTCCTTTCCTTTAGAAAACTCCAATTGACTTAATGGATATTTTGTCACTTCAAAAAAGGTCGATGACTTCTTTGTTCATGAGAAAACCAGGGCGCGTTTTCAGTTCGTGTTCACACTTCATTCGAAATAGTCGAAAATCGCTTAAGGTCGAGACGACAAAAACAAAGACAATACAGTCTAGTGAACAATAGTGTATTTAAAATGAGAAAACATGATATACAAATGCCTGAAACTTGACAAATACAAAATCCCTGTGTACGTGATAGACGGTGCAACAGAAGTGCGTGTACATTACCTTCCCCCGCAAATCAATGAACATTACGTTCGAGAAAATATATCGCAGTACGGAAAAATTCTTTCCATCGAAAAAATCTTTCGTGATTCAGGGACAGGGCGGGTGACATCCTTGTAAATCGCTGGTAACTTACGAGAATCAGCTGACTACATGTCAGTTTTATGAACAACCTGCGGTGAATTTTGCACTGAAACTGCGAAAAATACAGCTTCAACCAAAGACAAGGTAACTAGTGAACCCAGCACTCTATGTTCCAGAAATTATTATTATTATTATTGTATCGTTTATTTGTTCCAGAAATACTTTCATCATCGAACTGTCATCAATGCAACCGCCATCAATGCACAACAAGGCACAAACTATGGAACTGGTAATGACCCCGAGACTGCAAACAACAATAAAAAGGGAAAGAAAATAAAAACCACTCACAACAGTACGTTTGACAACAGCAACTACAATACCGACGATGAACCAATGGAGGATAAGACGAGCCGCGAACAAAGTGCCCCACAATCCTCGCTGAATGGAAATAAAAGCTCCTTTTCCTCAATAGTAAGGGTGACAACGAGATACAAGACCAAAAAAATATTTTTAACTAACAAAAAAGGGCTTATTCGGTCACGTAAAGTTAAAAAAAACAGCACGTTCTAAAAAACGATAGTGTACTTAAACTTGATAGAAAGTTATAGATTTCAAATACGACAAATCTTGATGAAATCGGTTCAGCCATCTGCAAGCAAATCGAGTGGAGAGAAAAAAGTGCATTTTGTTGGTTACGTCACTTACACCATTATATCTCCGGAATCGGAAGTGAAGCCTTTTGATATTTGAACAAGTTCAATGAGCTTTAAAATGGTTCAATGAGCTTTAAAATAAAGAGACTGTGCTTATTGAAATCGATACTATTATATCTCCGGAACCAGAAACGACTTCTATTTGATCTTCGAATTTGATCAATGAACCATTTATCCACGCAAAGACCGAAATCAGCTTTTTGGCGAAAAAATTAGTTGATTTGCTGATTTTAGTTAGTTATTTTTTAGGACAACTAAAAAATTCTTATATTTGCTAATTCTGACTTGTTATTTTTGAACCCCTTAATAATGCTAAAAAGTTGGTTGAATTTGCTCATTTTTCAGTTGATTTTGCAACATTTACATGCTGTCATTTCTTAGCAAAGACACGCTCCACTTTCATTCAACTAATATTTTTAGCAAAATCAGCAAAACTATGGTTGATTTTAACAAATAATTATTGTTGATTTCAGTAAAAAATGTTGTAGAATTAAGAGATATTGTTGTTAATTTCAATGAAAATTGACAGTTAATAATAACAATAAACCTTCTTGAGTTAAGTAAAATATATACTGATTCCAACTAATACGAACTGTTAATTTTAGCTACAGCCAAAACGAGTCCAATTAATTAATTTATTTTAATTGGAATTGTCAGTTGATTTGATCAATAAACTTCTTGAGTTTAATAAATTTATTTATGTTTATAATGTGAATAATTGATTTTGCACTATAAACTAATAGCTGCTTTCCTAAATTTGTAAAAGGCCTCTTAACAAAAGAAACAATACATATGGGTACGGTCCTGATTATAACTCATTTTATCTAATTTGTTAAATTTTTATGCACTGTAAAAATGATTTGCTTCTCCAAAGCAACATTTTGTTTGTTCATTGTAAACTCTCACTTACAATCACGAAGCGTAATTACAAACGATCTGCTTTGGTTAGGCACGGAATGTAATGAATGGCCAATGAAAATGTCTTACCATTTCGGATAGTAGCTCTTTGATTCATGTGTCCTACTCTATTGTTGTAGACTCTTCTTGTAACATCACGGTAAATTTTCCAAATGACCGTACAGGGAAGTGTCAGTTTCGATTTGTTTACTTTCTTTTCTGATTATTGAGCGACTAAACGAGTATATTTTCGTTTATTTATATACATGTACTAAGCGGAAACCATAGCATTCAGATGTCGTCTCATACAAAAAGTTCAGAGATAGAAGTCGGAAAGCAAGCATAGAATATGCAATAAACATGTACTTTCTGCACTGGTCACAGAAAAGATTGTTAGTTAATCTTTTTTTTTTTTTTTTTTCATAAATACGTTTATTTCATAGGCAATATACATAAGTTTTTCTTCGCCGTGGCATCCACAATACATAGTAGGTTAAACCTAATACATTTCGAATATCATATTAGTATGTTGGTACTCATTAGTTAATCTAAACACTGTTTTTATCAAGCGAGTTGCTATTTTAAATTACATTAAATAAAATACATTTATTTTGTACATGATCTTATAACTATTTCAGGATTGTTTGTATCAGTTCACCACTTATATTCAATATCCTATAGTTGGCTATTGGTTGAACTCATGGAAGAGAAAACAGTTTAACATAAAATAAAATTTAAATTGGAACTCCAATGGATTTAATGAAATGATAAAGAAGTTTCATGTATGGAAGGTCACGACAAGCAAGAATGTCGCGAACTGGGACATTGGATAGTCTACCTTGGGTACGCAAGGAATTTATTAGTTGAGATCTGACATCACGAAACTCCACGCATGTCCAAACAACATGGTCAATATCGCGGTAACCTTCGCCGCAAGCACAATGATTAGTCTCGGAAAGTCCAATTCGAAGGAGATGTGCATCTAACGTGTAGTGATTGGACATGAGTCTGGACATCACACGAATGAAATCTCTACTCACATCCAGTCCCCTGAACCATGCCTTTGTCGATATTTTAGGAATAATTGAGTGCATCCACCGACCCAGATCATCTTTATCCCAAGAAGCTTGCCAGCTGGCAAGTGTTCTTTGGCGAGACGCGCTATAGAATTCGTTGAAAGCAATCGGTCTCTCATAAATTTCACCCTCAATAGCACCACGTTTGGCTAAAATATCGGCTCTTTCATTGCCTGGAATGGAGCAATGAGCCGGAACCCAAACTATTGTGATTAGATAATTATTATTCAATATGTCGTTCAGACACTGTTTTATTTTACCCAAGAAAAACGGTTCATTTTTGCCAGCAGCGTTTGAGCGAATGGCTTCAATTGCACTCAGACTATCTGTGAAGAGGAAATAATGGTTTGGAGATAATGTGACGATTACATTCAAGCTATAATGAACTGCTGCTAACTCTGCTATATAAACAGATGCAGGTTCTTGAAGCTTGAATGAGGCCGAAACATTATTGTTGAACATACCAAACCCTGTCGCTTCTTCCATTCGCGATCCGTCCGTGTAAAACATTTTCTCAGAGTTAATATGCCTGAACTTACTTGAAAATATTTTTGGGATTTCCATAGAGCGTAGGTGGTCCGGGATTCCACGCACTTCGCGCTGCATGGATGTGTCGAAAAATAAAGTTGAGTCAGGTACATTTAGGAGGCTGACACGGATAGGAATATATCTTGAAGGGTTGATTTCCTGTGACATATGGTTAAAATATACTGTCATGAATTTTGTTTGAGATCGAAGCTCGACTAGTCGTTCGAAATTATTAATTACCATGGGATTCAGCACATCACATCTTATTAGCAGGCGTGATGAAAGCTCCCAAAATCGATCTTTTAATGGAAGAACTCCCGCCAGAACTTCAAGACTCATTGTATGTGTCGAATGCATGCAGCCTAAAGCAATTCGCAAACAACGGTACTGAATTCGCTCAAGTTTGATAATATGAGAATTTGCAGCGGAACGAAAACAAACGCATCCATATTCCATCACTGAAAGTATCGTTGTCTGATACAATTTTATTAGATCTTGCGGATGAGCACCCCACCAAGACCCTGTTATTGTTCGAAGAAAATTTACTCTTTGTTGGCATTTCGTTATCAGATACCTAATGTGTCCTCCCCACGTGCATTTGGAATCAAACCACACCCCGAGGTATTTGAAAGTCAAAACCTGTTCGATTATTCTTCCCATCATATGAAGCTGAAGTTGCGCGGGATCATGCTTTTTTGAAAAGACGACCAGCTCTGTTTTCTCCGCAGAGAATTCGATACCAAGATGAACAGCCCAAACGGACAATTTATCTAAGGTATCTTGCAATGGTTTTTGCAGATCAATAGCTTTGGATCCAGTAACTGAAACCACGCCATCATCTGCCAATTGTCTTAGTGTACATGGGGTTACTAGACAGCTGTCAATGTCATTCACGTAAAAATTATAGAGGAGCGGACTGAGGCATGAGCCTTGCGGGAGACCCATGTAGCTAATTCTGATTGTTGCCAAATCGCCATGTGAAAAATGCATGCGTTTCTCTGACAAAAGGTTGTGCAAATAATTATTTATAACCGCTGGGAGTCCATGTTGGTGGAGCTTGTCTGAAAGAACATCAATGGAAACTGAATCAAATGCTCCTTTAATGTCTAAAAATACAGATGCCATTTGTTGCTTTTGAGCGAAGGCAATTTGGATGTCAGACGAAAGTAATGCAAGGCAATCATTCGTCCCTTTATTTCTACGGAAGCCAAACTGAGTATCTGACAACAAACCGTTCGTCTCGACCCAAGTGTCGAGACGTCGTAGAATAATTTTTTCGAACAATTTTCTGATGCAGGACAACATCGCAATGGGTCTATATGAGTTGTGATTGGAAGCTGGTTTCCCCGGCTTTTGAATGGCGATAACTTTCACTTGTCTCCAGTCAGGTGGAACAATATTTTGCTCAAGAAACTTGTTGAACAATTCCAACAAACGTCTTTTTGCGAGGTCGGGCAGATTCTTCACCAAGTTGAATTTAATTCTGTCCAATCCAGGAGCGTTATTGTTACAAGACATGAGTGCTATGGAAAATTCCATCATTGAAAAGGGGCTATCAATGGAATCATCATTTGAAGAAGACTCCCTAACAATGCTATGCGTAGGAACGGAATCTGGACAAACTTTCCTCGCAAAATCAAATATCCATCGATTCGAGTACTCCTCACTCTCATTTCCTACGTTACGATTCCTCATTCGTCTGGCCGTATTCCAAAGAGTGCTCATTGAGGTTTCTCTTGACAAACCTTCCACAAAATGTCTCCAATAGCTGCATTTCTTAACCCGAAGTATGTTCTTGTACTTGGTTTCTAAAACCAAGAATTTTTCAAAATTCTGAGGAGTTCCTCCTCCTCGTTTTAAAAATGTCTTGAAAGCATTTTGTTTCGCGTGTTTAGCATCTGAGCACTCTTTGTCCCACCAAGGATTTGGAGGTCTTCTGTTAGACGATGGACCAAGAAATCGTTTGGTTTGGGCTTGTTCTGCGGCCTCCAGAATCGAACAAACGAGGAAGTCATATTCTTCAAGTGGGGGAAGCTCTTCCATTGAAGTTAAGACACTTGAAATATTACTTTGGTATTTAATCCAGTCAATATTTTTTGTCAAATCATATGGAATATTAACTGAATTAGCAATGCCTTTGTTACTGCTAATTGAGATGATGATTGGTAAATGATCGCTACCATGTAAATCAGGAAATACTTTCCAGGTGCAATCTAGTCGAATTGAAGTCGAACAAAGAGATAAATCTAATGCACTTGGACGTGCAGGAGGTCTTGGGATCCGTGTCATGCTACCCATATTTAGTACCGTCATGCTAAAATTGTCGCAAATATTATATATTAGAGATGATCTGCTATCATTGTAAACGGAACCCCACATCATTCCGTGCGAATTGAAATCTCCTAAAATCAAACGTGGAGCAGGAAGGGCTTCGACAATTTCATTAAGCTGTCGTTGTCCAACTTGAGCTCTTGGAGGAATATATACCGAAGCAATGCAAATGTCCTTTCCTTTAATGTTTATTTGACAAGCAACAACTTCTATACTAGAAGTCGAAGGAATGTTTAATCTATAAAAGGAATAACATTTCTTAATTCCTAAAAGCACTCCACCATACGGGGAGTCTCTGTCGAGACGTATAATGTTAAAGTCATTAAAATTTAAGGCTATGTTTGATGTAAGCCATGTTTCGCACAAAGCAAATACATCACATTTTTGACTATGCAACAAAACTTTAAATGAATCAAGTTTTGGCATGATGCTTCGACAATTCCACTGCAGGACAGTGATTGAATCATTTGCGGCGGATGATAAATTATCCATCAAATGATACAAAACCTGTAAGAGCTGGCCATTGAGCTGATAACTGTTTCAAAAAAGTTCTAGCTATTGGAAGGAATGCTGTTATGATGGTCTTTAGAGGTTCAGAAATATTGAATGCAGCGAAAATCCATTCTACAATTTCCGAAAATTTCAGTAATCCTGTTGGTGAATGTGAAATGGAGCCCACTGGATTATTGTCTTTTCTTGAGCTAGTTCCTGGATTGGTTTGTGAATTTGACAAACCAGGAGGCACAGTTTTTGGTTTTAAATTTGGCTTTTTAGCTTTAACACGGGGATCTTTTTTTGAAGGTATAATTTTAGGTGTCTTTTTTGGTATTTTGTGGTTTGTTAATCTCCTCTTAACAGACCCTTGAGGAGTGACAAACGAGGTATCTTCACTATTTCCGTCAGAGTCAGATTCCTCTGGCTCCGCAAGATTTGAAAAACCGTTTTCGGTTTCCAAAGGGGAGACATGTATGACCGTTTTGAGCATTTCTGCATATGTGCGCTTAGACCGTGCTTTTAAAGAAAGCTTCATTTTGTCTTTACGCAGCTTAAATGCAGCGCACACTGAAAGATCATCATGAGGGCTTTCCCCACAATAAACACATTTTTCAACATCTTTATCGCAAAGATTATCCTTATGAGGCCCTTGACATTTGATACATTTGGACTTATTACTACAGTAAGTAGCTGTATGTCCGAATTTTTTACAGTTCGTGCAATTCATAACATGCGGTACGAAAAGCCGAACAGGAAGACGAATTTTATCGATATAGACATGGCTAGGCAATGCAGATCCGGCAAATGTTACGCGAAACGAATCTGAGGGACGATAAGACTTTTTTCCATCGACAATAGATGCTGAGTACAATTGTTTGCACTCGAGTATCTTAACTCCCTCAAGCATGGAGTTTTTAAAACGGCCAACTCCATTTTTAAGTAAATCATCTGCTGTCAGACTTGCTTCAGTCACAACACCGTCAATTTCTACCTCCTTCGATGGAATGTAAACTCGATATTCAATAGCAAATAATTTACAGGTTACAATATCGTTTGCCTGTTTCAAGTCGTTAACTACAACTCGAATTTTATCTCTATTAACCTTACAGATTTCTTTAACTTCAGAGAAATGTGATGTCAAATCCTTTGTAATTTGCATCAAGTTTAAAATCTTTTCTTTTTTTCGAAGATAGACTATCCATGGCCCAGTGGTACCCTGTGGATAATGTTTAGCCCTCGGAGTATTTAAACTTTTACTAGTATCCGGAATCGGATTCGGATGATCTTCCATGAGATCATCCATTACATTAAATTTTTTTTGTAAATTAATAATACCAAAATAAAAACTTATGTTTAGTAAAATTTCAGATATAAGAAATAAAAAATAAATTAAATTAAATCTACCTTGTAGCTGATGTCTCTGTTCCTTTATCGTGAAGAACGACGTGAAGCTCTTCCAACGATTTCCAATTGGCAGTCTTTTGCTGTTTCCAATTGGCAGTCTTCTGTCGTTTACTGCTATCTCAGTTGCTCTGCCGTCGTTGTGAACACCACTGCACTTGCTGTACCTGACCCCAGGTACAGTGCTTTTGCTCTTGGTGGCGATCAAATGCGATGCTTGCAGTGTAGCACCTCGCGATATATGCCGTCTCTTTTGATCCTACGCAGCGTACAAATTCTGGTACCTGGTAGATCAGCACTGGGTTGCTTTAGCACCTCTGTGCCTTTGCACCCCTTCGTCTTCGCACCTTTATGCGATGGCACCTCTGTGACTCGTCACTTCTATGCTCTCGCACCTCTGTGTCTCTACACCTCTGTGCGTATGAACGGGATGGCCTTCGTTGCTAGCTTTCCAGTCGGGAAACGCCCCGAATATTGCGTTTGCTATGGGCAGTTTAACTACCTGAAGCTTAGAATTGTCTCGGTAGCAGCCGTTAACTCACGAGCCAGTACAATCGAAACACAACCTCTTCGCTTGAATGGTTTTTACTGAATGTTAGTTAATCTTTTAATAATTCACTGATAGCTGAAAGCACTCCACAAATAAACTTAAACCAAGCAACTTTACAGCAGTTTTACATATCGGTCAGTTAGAAATTTCAAAATCTATATATAAAATATATCAAAACAATTTCAACAAGACTATCCTGTTTTGTTTTTCAACGAATTGTGTTGCTTTGACACTTCTTATGAGTTTTTGACTTGTTAATAAAACCAATTGCATTCTTGTTTTCTTTGTGCTGTCTTTCTGCAGTGATGATGACAGCCAAAAAGCGTCAAACTATTTGATTTTAACAACAAAATTAGTTGACAACGAGAATTTCGTGTGGGATTCAAATGTTGCTGGTTTGTGTCCAGGATTTTCGCCATCTAAATTTATTCGCTAAAAAAACTTTTTTCAGCAAATTAAATTCTGAATATTAACCAATTTATTAGTTATTTTGGCAGTTTTGATGTTAAAATCAACTAATTCAAAAACAGTAATACGAATTAGGCGCAAAGCTAATTTCGGTCGTTCCGTGTCCAAACTTGTTGCAATTGGTTCAACCATCACGGAGAGAATCGAGCGGAAGGAAAAATCTTTGTAAGATTTTTACACACATTTACACACACAAACTCACACAGACATTTTCCGATCTCGTATAGCTGAGTTGAAGAGTATAACACTAGGAATCTCCGGGGCTTCGATCATAAGTTGGTTCTTTTAGCCATTAGGTTCTGCACGACCACAGTCATCAGGCTCGCTTTCACATGGTTTTGTTAACTCCTGGTTGTACAACTCCCGGGTATGGCATTTTGCGACCATTTTTTGTTTCTCGTCACGGTTTGGGGACAGCTGAACATTAACAGTTCGATAAACAGTCATACGTTCTTTGAATCGTTTTATGATAACAGACAACGTGAAAATCGTGATTCCCAGCTTTTTCCGATAGTGCGATGTGATGCAAAACTTTTTCGCACACGCACTGTTCTTTCGTCGCCATTATAAAAACTTTTGCGCACTTGATGAGTGTAAACAATACACAATAAGCTGTGCAGATTAATTTTTAATTGTTCTCAATGGATCAAAAGTTTAATTAATTAAATTTAATTAATTTTTCTCAATGGATCAAAAGTTAGAGCAATTTGGAGTGTGTGCGGGTTTTAAACAGTACACCCTGTAGAGATGTCGACTGATCAACAATGATTTTTTTTTCTGACGAAACAACTTTGTAGACGTAAATTCAAGTTAAGCATGCCTGGTTGAGAAACAGTACCGAATAAAGGGCATCACGGCTTCTGTAGCGGCAATTTGGATACGCAGAATTTTTATATAGCAAAAAGGCTGCAGATTTACAAACCTAGCCTTATGAAATTGGCCAAGGAGATGCTTGGACTTAATCACAGAATTTGGGCCATCAAGACGCATAATTTGTGACAGATATAAATTATGAGCCTTGGTAACCCAAGCAGGGTTTTACTCGAGTTTCAAACATTTAAAAAAAATCGAGGTTATGTACGAGACACGACCGATCACGGTGACATTAAACTTAAAAAGCCTTGGTATTACATTCCTTTTGAGAAATTTAACCTCTACAGACTTCGTTTCAACCGACTTCGCAGTCGAATCATAGTATAATACAGAACCATTTAATGGTTGGTGCTATGATTCTACTGACACTTGTAAGGCCAGTGCCTTATGCATTTAACCCGTAATCTGGACATTGAATATGCAATTTTCAAATTCACTCATAAATGCAGTCAAATTTGAAAAAACCAAACAACAAATCGTGATTCAAGGATCCTAAAATTAAAGGATTTAATATGACATTCATTTTGAAACCTGTTTGCCAAACTTGTTCATAAAATACAAACAATACCGAAAGCCGCCATCTTGAATTTAAAGAAGTTTTCAACCATACATTATTAAAATATACACGTCAAGTAAGTTTGAAAAGTATCTATGATAATATCGGTAGTAACAGTACCGACTTCTGAAGGAGGGAAAACAGTTGCGTGGAGCTTTTCACACAGAATCTGAATTCAGCGAAAATTCTCGAAATTCACAAACGTAGCCTTATTAATTCGACCGAGGAAATTGACGTCAACACCATGGCTATCCCAATCTCTCGACGCAAACCCAATCGAAAATGGGTTCACACAAAAAGAGGAATTTTTCAGGAAAATCCGTTCCAAATTTAAATCTGCTGCCTCGGCAAATTCGAATGATTTGGCTTTTTATTTCAACAAACTACGTCAAACAATTCTCAATGATGGTGGTGACTACACTTTTCTAACGTATGTGTAATAAACGTACGCCGTTCAGGATACTGGGGAATACATTCCTGTGATTTTTATCATAATCAGTTGCTTTGTCCTTCTTATGAAATTGAACGTAAATAATATTATAAATTTTGTTTTATTGAAGCAAATGTACATGCTTTAGATTGATGTGCATTTGATCCTGAAGTAAAGTTTCAAGTTCGTGTATCGAAGATACAGTTTTACACTACTTTAAAGTCATCATGATTAAATACTTTCTCTACTGACTAATACTCATGTCTCTTTTCTTGTAGAACAGATTGTACATCTGAGCTCCGACGAATATTTTAGAAGAATTAACACAACAGTAACACCAACTTTTCGATCCCAAAATTAAATTAACAGCCAAATCTAACAGAATCTGTAAAATGTAACCTCAATGCAAAAAGTACTCGTTACTTTGACTTTGATAAGCTTCGTTCCGCCGTTTTTGATATTCAAAATGCACTTGACCGTCGAAGGTTTTTGTAGTTCAAATTAAATTATCTCGCATCTGAAATAGTGTACAAAGCTTATTACCTGTATGTGAGATATTTGTTCTATCTTGGGATTGTTTCGAAAATGGTAGTTGAGATACAAAAAAAAATTAGCGCTCTTTTGCAAAGTCATCTATAGTCATATTCGGTCTTGTTGTTGATGGAATAACGAACTTTTCGTGAAATTTCTCGCGTAAGCTGACGTCTCTGAAGCATTATTCTTGTCTTTTTTCAAATACCAGTTTCTGATGAAATCCACCATTTTGCCACGGCTTAACTGAAGTGTCTATCGACTATAGTGTGACAATTAGCCAAATCTAGTCTAAACTTAACAGGGCCTTTCGTAATTGGAAGAGTGCGCTTTAGGTCCCCTTTTCCATATAAAACTGCGAGTTTATAAACTCATTTCAAGCATAAATTTGAGCATTTTGTCCGCAGAAGTAAATCGTTTGCCAAATCAAGAATTGTCTATCCAATATATCGGGATATTTGTTCGTTGGATTTGTAAGAATCGTATGAGAGTAGATTTGCTCGAATCGTCTTCAATACGTTACAGTACAGTTGCTGATCGTAACTTCAACTACGACGCTTACTTTGATCTTTTAAAACAATGGTTCAATGCTTACGACAATATATTGAAGAGGACGTGGTGGATTTGGCCAAATTCAAATTTAGTTGAATTTTCAGCAATGTTGTCGAAATTCATTTCCTTTTTCGATTTCCATCTTTCTCGAGTTTTTTGAATATCCTTCCGTAAAGAGAACGCTGTTAGAAAATAAGTAGTTAGTATATAAAGTCTTATGCCTGCACATAGTGGACTTGACAAGATCGGTAAAAGGCTGTGTATGCATTGTTTTACGCTATTTCTATCTACTTCATTTTTTCGGGGATGAAAGAACCCATTCTAACAATTATAAGCTCGTTTAGAAGCTACTATTGGGTCATGGATCTAGTTCGAAAAACAATTGAAATTGAAAAATTTGGATTGGGTAATGTAAAAGAAATAACTGCAAGATTGACGTAGTCCAACTAAATAAAAATACTGTGCCTTAATACTACCCATCTTCTAGCTGCTGGTATTGGCAATTTCCTGAATAAATTCGTGAGATTTTTGGGGTTCTGAAGAAAAAAAACTATTTGAGACACTGAACTTAGATACGTTAGATGCACACCTCCATCGAATTGGATTTTCTAAGACTAATCTTTGTGCTTGTGGCGGAGGTTATCGCGATATTGATCATATCGTTTGGACATACGTGGAGTATCGTGATGTCAGATCTCAACTAATAAATTCCTTGTGTACTCAAGGTAGACCATCCAATGTCCCAGTTCGCGACATTTTTGCTTGTCGTGACCTTTCTTTGTAGTTCCAATTTAAATTTAATTTTATGTTAGACTCTTTTCTCTTCCATGAGTTCAACCAATAGCCAGCTATATTATATTGAATAAAAGTGATGAACTGATACAAACGAACCTTAAATAGTTATAAGGTCATGTACAAAATAAATGTGTTTTATTTAATGTAATTTATAATAGCAAATCGCTTGATAAAAACAGTGTTCAGATTAACTAATGAATACTAACATATTTATATGATATTCGAAATGTATCAGGTTTAAAGTACACGGCGAAGAAAAACTTATGTACTGAATTTAGAAGCGCCGAACTGTAAAATTTTCTCCGATATTAAACATTGTTCGGTGCATATTTCTTTCAACAAAAAAGCAGTTGAATGTTGGTTTTATTTGCACTTGTTTGATGCATTGAGAACGGTGCACTAAATTGATAACTTCGATATGGATATCCACTGAACTGACTTTTATTTCTAATTTGCATATTTAAATGGAAGAATTTTTCTTATAGCTCTTCGAACCATTGAATTTTGTGGAGTATTTTTCGCTAATGCAAAGAACCAGCAGCTGAATGTTTGCAAAATTAACGGTACACTAAACCGAACCGCGGTGGCCCGATTTGTTAATGTCGTTTTCGCTTGATGCCAAACCTAGCCCAGTTTCCACTCCAACTGTTGCTAAACCGTTAGTTTGAAGCCAGTTTTAAACCTAGTTTCAACGTTGTTGAACTGAAAAACGAGTCTGTTTCGAACCTGGTTTTTTTCATCAAGTTTGTTCAAACCCCCGCTGCTACACAGTTTCGTGTTGTGTTTGATGAAACTACCCTGGGTCAGTTTCAGTTTTCTCAAGCGAAAACGACATTAGTGTTGTCGTTCACTCTATTGATGTAGATGGCGGTCTGCGCACTCGAAGGGTATCCGTTTATGGATTTACCAAAGACATCATATTAACAAGATATCCAGCTCTCACATTTCCCGAACAAATAATTGGCAACATCCTTTTTTGTGAGCATGTCGCCCTCAGGTGAGTCCGCATCGAATCTCATACATAGAAGTAGGGGAGAGAAATGTCAAATTCTTATGCGCCAAAATAGCAGGGCTGCGCACCCATACAATTGACATGACATGTTGAATGAGACGCCGTGCGATGGCGTTGCTGAACTGAAGATTGAGATCGCTCCAAGCTGACAGGGTCTGGATTTACTTAGATTGAAGCTGTCAAACGTGCAACAGGGTGTATTTATAGATTTCACCGATTTTAATGTTTTGTGTTTGGGCCTATTTGTGTACTATTTAAACAACGTTCACTTAATAAATGTGATTTGCAAAGTGTGTGCCGCGTTTACTAATAGCTGATCACAAATAAGTTACCGTTACGATGGTTAAGTTTCATGAATTGACATTCGAATTCGCCTGATATTGTTCCCAGAGTTAAAAACCAGCAACCCCCCCCCCCCTGCGCTCGGGCCTGGTACGAATAATGATAAGATTATTATTACTTCTTCTAGGTCTCACAATGCAAACTATTCTCATTAGTTTGATTGCTAATCTGCGTTCGAATCTAAACAAATAAAACACTGTATTTATCACTTATAATTTGAAAATGATTCCATCACTCGTGCTGGATTCATTGACGCGCGTCACAAAACTCGTTTACTCATCAGTAGTCATTCCTTGCTTCGGTACCAACGAGTGTCAGTATTGTTTATTTACACATTTTACCGTAAACCGCGGCAAAGTCCGTGATTAGTGGGCTGCGGATATGGAAAATGTATTCCCATTGAATATATAGGGATGGAAAATTCCGTCCGCACAACTTATCCGGGGAGGATGACCGTACAATTAATCCAGTGAGATTGATCGATTCATTGGCAAGTTTAATCAAATCTCACAGTATGTCGATGTATCAGATGAACTGGAAACAATGTAGAACATTCCACGGATGAACTGAGCTGCAATGATTAGTTTCTGATTAATTTTATTCGTCTGTAGGGTTCTGGTTGAAGAATTTTATCCTCAACAACAGTTTCGCGTTGAAATACAACCTGAATATCCCAGACGATATTCCAAACATTCATAGCAGCATAACAATAAAAAGTTACCCCAAACAATAGTGAAACTTCTTTGTTTTTTACAAATTGCTTCATTTACGAAAAGCCCGATCATAAAAATCGACCATTGTAACTTAATCTATAGGTGAAGTCCAAGCAATTGAATTGACGACACTTTCAACGAATGTTTAATTGCATATCAATTAATTCTAAAGGATCTGGGGACAGCAAATTATTTCGGTTGCGAGCTTTTCCGTCAATTATGACTGAAGAATTGACTTTGCTACAACAAGCTTAGTTGTTTGATGGATCTCAACATGCTTACCATTAGCTTTAAGAAAAGGTTTTCACACACCTGTGGACGCCGGCCCTGCATAGTTGTGAAGTTAAAATAATGGCTTCTGCGTTCCCGCACTAACCTGTTCTGATGACTCGATAGACGCTTCACCTATCTAACAACAACCAGTTTGTGCCTAAGCTTGCATTCAATGAGTTGATACCTTTTTACTTTTCTCGCGTAGAAAAGTCGTCAATATCGAATGGCGGATTGAGTGTCATATACCACTCGAATCAGTTCGTCAAGATCGTATAATTGGTGTATAATCGAAATGTGCGATTGGTTTTCTCGGAGATCACTTCATTGATTTTTTAAAATGAAAAGTAGTTCAGCCCTATAAAACGATTTTGAATTTCTGTTTTAACAGACTTCGCATCCGATTCTTATCGTACAGAATCATTGTATGGCTAGGACTACCATCCTACTTCCACTAAGAATCCTTCAAGGGACAATTGACTTGTAAGACCAGCGAAAGCTTAAAAAATAGAGCTATCGAAGGATTCTCATCAATATTTCAGATAGGATCGGACCGATTTTCACAAAGTTAGAAACACAACCCCGATTGAGAATCCAAGATAAAAATCCAGAATCCCAGAGTTCAGGTCTAGAATACCGTTACAGAATGCATGTTAAAATTCAGGAACAAAAACGGTTAGGTCATATTTTATTATTTATATCAACATCGTATGAATATTTTATTTCAAACTCGTTATTGAAACCAACAACGCGAGTAGTATCTTTTTAAAACTCGAGAAGTTACAGCTCAAATAATTTACACACCTTTGCGACATTTCAATTCCTTGTTGAAAAATAATCTCTAAAGCCCTAGAATATGATTCTAAGGATCACAAGTAATAAATTTGTTCGTAGAATCCGCAAAATATCTATGCTCGTAGGTGACAAAAATAATCAGCAATAATAATAACGTGTTTTGTCGGTTACCTCACTTATACAATTATATCTTCGGAACCAGAAGTCACAGTCATATGATCTTCGAACTCGATCAATGACCCAATAGTAGTGTCGAACTACATTTGTTGAAATCGTTATCGTCGAGAAAATGGAGCTGTAAAAACTTCCGTTGGAGGGTAAAGCCAAGTCTTGGCATAACATTCCTTTTGTGAAATTTGGCCTATCTGTTTCAACAGAGTTCGTAGCCGGTTTTTAGTGTACAGAATCATTGCATGGCTAGCACACTACGATCCTACTGACACCAAGAATCCTTCCAGGTCAGGGCTCGAAACACGACAACTGACTTGTGAGACCAGCGTCCTATGCATTGAACCGACAATCCGTTCGTTGGAAGGTGCGCATACAAATTTACATTAAGGTCTGAGGACAGAGGGCCACGTGTTGAGTTTTAAATCGACCACGTGGCTCGTTCAATTTCCTTTGCGCATTGTATTTCTTTTGTACTCTCTTGTATATGAGCAAACTGTACCGGGTTGCCAGTATATATTTTATTATTTTGATAATAAGTTTTATCACATTAATCTATCGTATGGGTTGGACATTACATGGATTCCAATGAACAATGAAAAAATATTCAACTTTCACAAAGATTGAATGTCTGTGTGTTTGGCAGCCTTGTCGAGTCAATTTTATTCCTCTCTCCTTTTTCAGAATGCTATCAGGAAACCAGAGCGAAAAAAATGGTGGATGCATTGAAACTGACTTTGTTTCACAGAAAAATACAAGACTTTATTTTTATCGCGATAACATATATGTTTTTATGTACTAATCGCATCCAAACTAAATTATCTAGACTTTGTCACGGTAGAATTATGATACAAGCCTTCAAAGCCGAGATATTCGATGAAGAAGTAGAGGTATGCATTTCCGAGCGTTCCAATTTTCAGCAGTTCTTCAGTCAGAAAAAAATACAACACGACCGCTAAACTCAATGAATCATTCTGAAAATTTCACAGAATATTCTCAACTAAATTTCGAAGACATTGTCAGGTGGGTTTTTCTATATTCTGCACTGTTTCCAAGAAAATTTAATATGAAACGGGTAAATAGCAAAAAACCTACCATTTTACGGTACTGTCCTCAGCCCTTAATTTTCCGATATGAGTCGAAAGTCGGGTTTTCCAGCAATTCTAGTACCTTTCTATAGAGAAAGGCAAATCCTTCAACGTTAAAAGTATGGTAATTTCTCAAAATTCTTTCGGTTTAGGTTGTTTACAAAACCGATAGTCTTGTTAATTGATGACAACAAAAAACTCACTGCGGCTATGCTGAATTTCGGATCCGAAGGTAGCGGTCCAAAAACTCCTAAATCGTACATCATTGATTTCTAAAAGATGGTTGAACTAAGACAGTACAGTGTAGTGAACAATAGGGTAAAAATGAGCAAATACGATTTAAAAAAAACATTTCAATTGGTATTGATTAAGTGGTTGTAAGCTAGTCCAGTGTAGACGGTATCTAGTGAGTCCAGTATTTACTCCTGTTCCAAAAATGCTTTCACCAACGAACCAACTAGCAACTGCAATCAATGTACTGCAACTTGCAACGACCCCAAAACTGCGAACAACAATCAAAACGAAAAGAATCTCGACAACAACAACAACAACGACGATAAAGCAATGGATACTAAGATGAGCCGCGTACAAAATGTCAGTTAATCCTCGTTGTATGAGCTTCTCTCCAGTAAGAAAAAGGATGACAATGAGATACAATAAAAATTTGTTTAAATAACAAAAAAATGACTAAGTCAGCCACATAAATCTTGTACGCAAAGGAGCTTGAATGAAAATGTTTTATTCAATTAAAATGTTAAATGATTTTCAAGCAAATTTTCTTGTTTTCATTCAATAGTCAATAGTCAATTTTGTTTTCGAAAATCTCATAGTAGAACATACGCTTATTAGAAAATTATCAGTAAGTGGACCATTTGCGGATTTTTTTTTGTTTCGATTATAGAGGTTTTACCCTTAAGGTCATTCGCCTCTTCGGGCCACAAAAACTTTCTGACCCTATGTGCGGGGTTGGGGATCGAACCCAGGTGGGCTGCGTGAAAGGCGTCAACTAACCCATCACGCTATACCCGTTCCGGATTTGTGGAATTATTTTGTGCGCCATTCGCACTTCGCGTTCAAGGAAAATGCTGAACGACATTATTAATTGAATGTTGGCTGATCTTGATCAGTAACTTTCATCACCAACACTATAAATGTTCAATTACAGGACACCAACAATATTCAAAGTGTCATATTCGTAAGAACTTTTTGCATACATACGAATAACTATATGAGGGAACACAAAAATAACTGCCTGAATATTAAAAAAACCTTTTTTAATACACCTAGCCTTTCTCATATTACTTATATTTTCAAAAATATCACTAGAAGATTCTTTGAAGAATTTTTTTTTTTCAATCTTGAATAAAATAAGAAACTTTCTTTTGGTATAAACTAACATAACTTTTTCAATTTGTAAACAGTTATGTCAAGTTAATAAGTCGCACTAAAGATCAAACATTCTTTACCCTATAGTTCTGTAACCGGATGAAATCAAACAGCAACCTATGAGACTATAGGAACTTTTATTTGAGCCTGTTTGTGGAAAACGATCAAACCATCTCTGCGAAAATTGAGTGTGTCTCGTTTTAAACTTTTTGACTACTATTTCCGGAACTTCTGGAACCGGGAACTGGAAACCAGTATAGCCGAAGTCGGTTGGCTTAGTAAGTAACTAATAAAGTCTACAAATTGAATCAGTTTTAAGCCAAATATAGAAAAAATTTACCCTTTTTTGCAACGTCGCTCTAATAGACAGTGTGAAATTCAATAGCAAAGTATGGTACTACGAGAATTTTTATTTTATGAGTGACATTTGACACATACTCACATACATACACGAACGGACACATACATTGCTCAGCTCGATTTTTCAAGTGATTGCATAAACTTTCTATATGACAAAGGCAATAACTGTACTCTGGGAATTACAAGGAAATATGTGCAAATTTATTTGAAGACCTTTTATTTGCATGTTATAATTAAATCGTAGAACATACGGCAAATATAACCTATGCGTGCAAAAGTGGAGGCGATATACATACAATTTCGGAAAATCTAAAGCTAGATGCGATGTAATAAAGCATTCAGTTTATGTTTCACTGTATCAGTATCAGTGATTTTCTTTTGCAATGTATGCGATCATAAGCATATTTAACTGAGAGTTTATTCAAGTGCCTATGCGATTCTAACCATACATCCTCCTAATAAGCAAAAAATAAGGACGAGCTTTTACGAATCAAGGCTCGAATCTGAAACTTCTGGATCGTTTACCGAGGAGTTTTTCTACTCTCAGCCATATCTTAGCTGTTGTTAAACCCGATTTCAGACGAATACATTCTTCTTGTATCGTAGAGATGATTGAGACATATCGCATTTCTAAGCAAATACAAGATCTTACAGCGCAACATAATTTATTATGTTGTGTGATGTATACTATCATTCACATTCACACACATGTGTTCACAGTATATCACAGAAAAGAAGGCTTATAGAATTTCGAATTGAGAAGCCAAAGGATTTATGATCTTGTGCGAGGTGTTTTACATACAATGTGATTTTGTGCTCTTCGTCGCAGTAAGTTTTTGCGATAACATCATATAAGAAAAAATATAGAGTTCAGTCATATGAATGTTTTTGTAAACATTCCTTGATGTATATTTCGCTGTTCATTGAAGCAGTGGTGATGAAGGGTTTCGAAATCTTACCGCAGCTACAAATTGCTTGCCAGATCATAGCTTTCCTACCATATTTTTCGACTTCAATCGATGTCTCGGACTGGTTTCACACTTGCCCCTCTCGCACCGTATAATATTGTGGCCCCTGCAAGAATTTGTATTAGAGTTTCACGTAGGTTTTGTCGTCCATGATAATGCAGTTCAAATTTCCAGCAAGAATCGTATTGTACAGCTTTCGAACCCTCGACCTGATCGATGCTTCTTGTTTCGGACTACGTTTTTGTTGTTTCTGCTTCTTATAGGTTCGAAGATTCAAAGATTCTTTAGCACGAAGCACATTTGACTTCGAAGTGCCCACTTTTTTGGCCACATCCCAAACTGAAACCTCCTTCTTTTGATCGAACGCCTTCAGTATACGTTTATCCAAGGGTTAGCAGGACCTTTTTTTCGACCCGTTTTCGGTTTATCCTCAAAGGTGTTATCCTCACCGAACTTCCTGATTGCATTTCGCACGGCTTTTTCACTTACTCCTTCCATTTTTGCTATCTTTCTCAGTGACAGTCCGCGTTTTGTGCGCCATCTGTACACAATTTTTCGACGTTGTTCTGCTGAAAGTTCACGCATTTCGAAACAAACTAATGAAAACGAATAAACAACTGCACAAGTGGATAGAGAAGAGTGTGAACGACAGGACGCAGCCATAAAAATTGACAGATTTTGAACCATTGCAAAATGGCAGCGGTTTTTAGTTGCGTCCATACTTAATTATGTGACATTATTTGTCACATACACACATACATACACACACAGACATTTTGTGATTCCGACGAACTGAGTCGGGCCTCGGTTGTGAAGTCGGTTTTCACAGCGATTACATAGCCTTTCTATATGAGATGCAAAAACTATAATTTAGATAGTAACCGTGTAGTTCTACTCCACTTTAATTTCACTATTTTTGAACAAGCATTCAACTGCCCATATGGTTTTCCATACTGAAGACGTGTACAAAGTTTCATCTTAACTCGGCGAACGACCAAAATTTGTTGGAAGCCGGGTATAAATAAACGATATAAAAACACTTTACTTCAATTTACCATCACAATAATGATTGTTACCAGTTTTTCACAAAAGAACTTCAAATTTCAGAATAAAGTCATTGGAAGATTATTGAGTTAGATTAGATTTGAATTCATCGGGTAAATGCTTCAATCAGACAATGGAGTCAGGTTTTATATATTGATATCAGGTGATGACACTACTCACCTGATGAAATACTCCCAACGCCGTGGAATGTATTCCGGGGGTCCTACGACGGCTTGTTTCGGTAACCTGAGACGATCTCCGCCTTTCCTGGGGATCAATTTTTGTTTCTTTTTCACTCCCAAGGTATGGGTTCAATAGCACAGCCATTTCTGGTTTCCGCTCCCTAACTATATCTGGTTCATCATTTGGCAAAATGTCCGATGGATCTTCTCCGATGGCCAACCGTGTTTGATCTTTGTTGTTCTGATCATTTTTGTCGTTTGTACAATTGCTGGCATCGGTTCGTGTCGGGTATTCCAACTGCCGCCTGGTTGATGGGATGCAGCTATTGTGAACGGTGTCAGACGATTGACTGCTGTCATTAGGAAAATTGATATGCATTTATCAGAAACTGTAGGTAATTAACAATCCCTCTGTCAACACGATTGTCTGATTGATTCGTGCTTTGAATATACTGAGAACTACTCTGCACGCTTGAATGAGTTAAAATCGTAGGTTTATTTGTTTGAATAATAACGGCACTATTTATTAACTTATAAACAAGAACAGGAATCAGGTTATATATGACTCAAACGAAGATTGCCACTAGAAAAAACTCGTTTCACTAAGAAATCACTCCATGGAAGTTTTATAAATCTTCTAGAATACTTACTTCTTAGAATTTATCCAAATATTTCAATCCTATCCTACTACCATTTTAGTTTCAAGGACCCTGACTCTCGAATTGACCGTCATTGTTGCTCGATAAAAAAGAATTCTACTTCGCATGCACTTGATAGTAAAAAACTGTGTCATTGCCACTGTTAATCATGTTATCCACAATACTTATTTACGCCGACTTCCATGAAGGCGTGAGTATGCTGGATAATAGCTTGTACACCATCATCACTTAAAATTCATCAAATATCGTATATTCGTTCGTTTAGTCCTGCTTCTCACATAACCTCCTTCCCGCGAAGAGATCCTGTTCAATGACCCTGCGCTACGCTGATACACAAACACACTCTTCCGATGCTGAGGTTAAAGTTGATAGATAAATTTGGTGTTTCTTACACATTAGTGAGCTCAGTTTCACATTTCTAGTAAACGAAAATAATTACCTTTCTCCGTACTTCATGTTTATCTCATTTATTGCCCGCCGTTTTACTTAGTAAGCAACAGAATTGTTGCTCTCATTATTCAATAGATTTTCTTAAGAACTCAACACCAGATTTCTAGTTGCACCTTGAAAGCACTTGTTTTTTTTCTTCTTCAAATCACCCTTTCCAATAACCAATCTGTCGAACACAATCGCAATCGATCACACACGATAACAACGATGATTCTCACTTTCCACTGGCAGTTTGAAACATGTATATCAGCAATATAACATTCGCGAACGCTTGTTAGCTCGGTGACTGCTGCTAAACGAATGCCTGCTGTCGCTGGGATCGATTTCGTATATATATTATTTACTCAGGAACTTCTTCGCGAACGCCTCTGATATCCACGTAGGTACATCAAAATACTCTTATACGAATGCTTCAGGCAACTAATATCAAAACCTGTCCCGTCTAGATGCCGCGCGCGCTCTTGTTGGATGTATTTTGTGACGTTGCAAGCAACGGTCCGTGCGGTTAGCACGCACCGACGAAACCAGAAAGCGGATAATCATGACGTAGCTAAACAAACAAGAATTTACCAAGAGAAAACCGTGCAAAAATGAGTGAGCGCAATTGAAACAGAGAGAGAGAGAGAGAAGCCGCGTGTTGTGCTCGCACACGGCTCTCTGTTGACAGTGCGGTAACCGTGGGCAACCGACCGAAGTGTTAGCAATCACTAAATACCGGCTGATTATTGGAGATGTAGTTGTGTAAGCAACGCACAAACCCTTTGAATCCCACCGAATAAACTATATCGCTAGAGCCCTCCCGAAACGTCGAACAATTCTGGAATGCTTGTTTTAAAAAGCATGCCTTCAAAAAGTTGGGTCAAGTAGAAAGTTCATTTAATTATTGGAAAGCTTGCTAACAATATTCCATATCTTACACGCAAGAAAGAGCTAAATGGAATATACAATTACCCAGTCACGTACCCAGAGGGGGGGCCCGAGGGGCCCTGGCCCCTCCCGAAATCAAAAACATATAATCATTTAGAATGTCTCAGACATGTGAGACCGAGAAGTAGGTGCATACCCAAGTAACATTTTTAATATTAATAAATACTTGTAGCTATCTTCAATGCTACATAATAAATCTTGCATTAAAACTTTAAACTCCACGAAAGCCTACTGAAAACCTCTATAAGAGCATGTTCCTGCCAAGTGGACCATTCTTCATAAGGTTTATAAAGCAAAGTGAAGAATCATCATAAAGCTGCGTTAAAACTTCAAATTCAAGAAAATTTTGAAACCAGCTTTACGATCAACATTAAATTTATTTGGATGGAATAAATTCCACTATGAATAAACTGTCGTTTTGGTAATATTTTTCTGGATTATATTTGTGTCATATCTGCTTTGAATGCAATCATTAACAATTTATTTGATTGTATTTACAAGTTCGAGGCTTTTACCGAACGTAAAAACTTCATGCGCTTTTATTTTTATCGTGAATGTATGGATAAAAATAAGAATTATAACTAATCGCCTTGAAATAAATACGGTTTTTGCGAAAGTCCCCATAATTCATGAAAATTATTTTCTGTGATTTATCGTCTTTTTTGTATAAAACTATTTCATGGCAATAAAACTTGTGCATACGTTTTGAAAATAAATCATAAAAGTCCATCATACTTCTTCGTTTTTGTATTTCGAAGTTTATTTGATGTCAATAAAGGCTACGGCAAAGAACATTATAATGGCGGCCATGAAATTTTCTTTAATACAAATTACACTTAATCTAAGAAGCAATAAATCAAATAGCCCACAACAGGAATGTCATAAATGTACTTTAGAACTCTCAAATTTGCTCTGAGTGAAACTGTCATTCAATGAACGCGCACACACACAAATCTAGATTTATGAAAGAATTTTACTGACAATAATGTTTTAGAGAAAATTTTCTAAAGCAATATTAAGAGCGTTTGCATGGTTTTATTCTAGTACAAATTGATTTATTTTTAGTCCAGTTGTTAGTCTAGGTAAAAGGTTTTATAGAAGCTTTAAAAACTATGATATTACTTGTCAAAAGCGACACATATTATAGTTGTTATAAAACAAGTAGTGATTGAACAATCAATTACAAAACTCCTATAAATTATAATCAAAACCAAAAGGCATTCGAATTGTTACTTGGGTAAGCAATCTGCAGTAACATTATTTTTTAGTCTTTGGGCCCCTCCCGAAATGAAATCCTGGGTACGGGCCTGCAATTACCTATAACTTATAGAACCTTAGCAATTCAACAAATATTGGAGTAGTTTAGATTCGATGTCTAAACATCTAAACCATGAGAAATCTCGAATCATTAGTCATAATGTCATTATCTGCGACAATCAAGTGATTTCTAGGTAATAGTAGGGAAAAGTGTTCGGTTGCCGGCAGTATTCGGTTGTCGGCACCCCCCACCGTAACTTTTGACAGAAAGCAGATAGCGTCATTCCGACAAATGTCATGTGTGTGTGTGTGTAATAGCAGCACATTGTTTTTGTGCCGAATACCGAAGCAAACAGACGCTTGAACTTTTTGCTGCGCTCAAAACAAATTTTAACTGCGTGAAAATCAACACAAACGTTTTTTTCTGATTTTTTTATAGTATCATAAATTGAAAAGCATCAATCGAAAAGCTGAGTGGATTGAATATTTATGAGATGAAATCTCGTGATTTAATACCGCATGTTATCAAAATTTTCACAACCAAACATTTGTTTTGTCATTTTAAAAATCTCTACCGATTTCGGTTACCGGCATCCCAAGGTGTTCGGTTACCGGCATCCCATTTTTTTCGACAAATCATGAAAAATTGTTAGTGATATGCAGGCTGCTGTCGAGACAAAGCAAGCCAAAGTTTTGGCCAAACATCTAGCTGCTCATACATCAGATGCTCTGGCTGTATGAGCAGCTAGATGTTTGGCGTGGAAGACCGGCCAAATCATCGACCAAGAGAGCCAAGGCAAAGTCACCATTAGGCAATGAAGAATGTCCAAAACGCTTCAAAAAAGAAAAAAAATTGTTTTTCCGTTGAATAACTGCAGTCTGTACCTATATTTTTCCATTTTTAGTGAAATTTCTTGGGGTGCCGGTAACCGAATACCTTTTTTGAAATGATCAAAATTTATCGCTTTACTAAATTGATATTTTTTCCAATCAAATGAAGCAACTTAGTTTCTTAATCAGTTGTTAGCTAGGGACTTTAGCTTTCCATTGATGTAGAGATGTCCGCATAATGTGAACTAAGTCGGAGGTTATGAGCTTAAAATAAAAGGATGCCGGTAACCAAGCACTCTCCCCTATGTTCACATTAGCGCTGATATAACTTAATATACCGAGATGATATGCATATTACGTCGAAGTATTTGCATATGAACGATATGATATCGTTTGACAATTAAGTTGTCATTTTGATTATCCTCATTAAAAATAAGGTCAGTAAAATTACCTTTCTCTATTAAAATTCATTATTCGAACGCCAATATTCGTTGATAAAATCAAAATTATAATTATTGTTTATTGTCACTGTCAAAGTGACATTCATAAATGAGTGCGCTGAATACCATTATCCGGGTTGCTAGTCGCAACTTTCGACAATTCGACATGATATCATTCATGAAATTACCGGATATCATGCAAAAATAATGATATGCGTTGAAATCAAATTGTATAAGATATCAATATGGATATGGAACATGATATCATCGTATATCAATTATATCCGCATATCACTTGATATCAGCGCTAATGGGAACATACTATAACTCGTGTTTTAAAAAATTACATAAGTTTTCCAACACTTTTGCGTAAAATCTAAAGGTAAATCTCTTTAAAATTGTTATGTGTGAATATTATTTACACTCTAAAATAAGTTTGCCTGAAGAGTGGTTCTCTTGACTCATGGGCGGGTCTGCAGCGGACCCATTCGCGAGTGTTTTTATTTTATTCTTTCAGTGGTCATGTTTCATCTCGTGTTGTTGACAGCAGAGCGAGTGGGAGAAAAGGGATACTGGTGAGATCGTTCCTTGGAGATATTTTATATTTTTCTTACTTATTATATTTCTCCTTAGTATCTCTACTAACAAATCTTCTATCCCGTGATGTTCGTGGAGATACAGTGGTACCCGCGGTCTCTAGAAACAACGAGTATCGGACTAACATTCCTCCCTTTCCCTCAGTAGCACAGCCTTTGATCGTAGCCAGCGTCGTTATTGATCATTTAATGAAAAGTTAGGACTGTGTATGTACAGTGAAAATAATTTGCTCCTCCCAAGCTTCATTTTCTTGGTTCATTGTACATTTTACATTCATTCGGTCTATCACGAAGTGCAACTACTCGGCTATACAAGCTCAGCTCGGCTATATTTTGCATTGAAAACTTATGTCTTTGAACGTTTTACACGAATATTTGTTCAAGCTGTATCACGATTTATCAAAATGAAAAAATTCAATATTTTTAATAATCCTTATAACTTTTATTGAAACTCGAACTTTCAGATTCGGCTTGCTCTAATACGTGGCATTAGTCTACTAGTTTAAGCTTTATGTCTCCAATTTCGAAAAACTCCGATTTTCCGGTGAGTTATCAGTCTGAATCAAAGTGTGGTTCGAAATTAAAATCAAAGTGGGGTCACTTGCCGCTACTAAATTGGAAATTATTCTAGCTGAAAATTTTCGATTTTTATGAAGGCACTTTTAATTGTAATTTAATTTACGACGAGTTCCTGAATTTTATTTGGTTCCGACTTCCGGTTCCGGAATTACAGGGTGATAAGTGCAAAATTCCAATTTCAATTCTTTTCCTCAATTTTCTCAGAGATGGCATGACCGATTTCAACAAACTTAGGTTCAAATGAAAGGTCGCATGGTCTCATACAAAACTCCCGAGTTCCGGTGCCGAAATTACAGGATGAAGAGTGTTGAACATTTAAAACAGTTATACAGAGTGGTGATGCAAAACACGAAAGTATATTTCAATCGATATGCCTTGTCAGTTGACGGTCAGTCCCCAGGTTCCGGAAACACCGGAAATATTGTTCACAAACTCTAAAATCGAACTAACTTTTCCAGGCGATGGCTTGACCTATTATCGCAAAATTAGTTTCAAATGAAAGGCCAAAAAATTCAAACCTTTCTATATAGCGCACCGTTACGTATATGTGCTGATACGGAAGAAGAAAATACTACACCGCCTCTTCGGATGAAGCACACAGCGTGCTGCGTTCGAATTCATACACGTTTCGGATGCGTTACAGTAGATTGAAGTTTATTTGAAAAGACATGCGTCGGATTTATAATTAAAATTATAATAATAAAAATCCAATCACAAAGCATATTATATATTGCAGGTTCAAAAGTATTACCATATGTAGCATTAATTTCATATACAAAAGTAACACGAGCGCAGGATTTCGCTCGTTTAATTTGTTTAATCGAAAGAGTGCATGAGATGTCAATCAACCAACTTGAGTTAAAACAAGGTCATTGTCTCTATAATCAATATTCAGAATGGAATATTTTGCATTTTTCATATAAAAAGTTTATGCAATGACTTGAAAGATCGACTAGTAGAAATTGTGCCCTATACCATTCGATTCACTTCGTCGAGCTGAGTAATGTCTGTGTGTAATCGGTGTCTTGAAGCGGTATAGCAAGAAACGTAAAAAAGATTAAACTTGCCTCCAAACTACTCCGATTGGTAGTCATTATCAGTAGACGTCCAAACAAACTAGTTTCGGCTTTCCTGGTTCTCGGTTTTCAATTAACGGCCGGAGATTGTAGTTTTCCCAAGTAGCAATTAAAACATGTTAAAATTGGTATGTTTTACGATTGCTACAGAACGGTTATTTTTGTTGGATAAGTTAGAAAAGTGTTTTTGTAACAAATGTGAAAATCATTCATATTACTGCTTGTGAAACCAACCAAAAAACCTGAAAAAATATGTTTCAACTCGGTTTTAATAACTGGCTGTACACTATGTTCATTTGAACAGTTTCATCTTCGGCTTTCTCATAATAAATATTACTCCTGTGAAACATATCAAACAAGGAACTTGTTGCACATCATACAAGCAAACTGCGCTTTTTCAATCGTACAATCGTTGCGAGAAGAGTAAAGAAATACTCAAAAAGGGAACTCATCCACTGTTCTCGATCCGAATTCGAGTATACCGATTCCCGGATTCCGATTTCGAAAGTAATTTTGTGTTTTTCAAGAATCAAAGAAAATTATTTGACGAATGTAATATGTTTATATATGAGAGTATGAGAGATATGAATAAGGATTCATTACACCACTAGGTGGATTGTAACAGGTTTTTTTTTACAGTGTAGAGTTTTTGTTAGTTGATGGGCAAAGAACTCACTTTGGCTAAACCGGTTTCGAACGAATCTGTACTTTTGTTGATTGTATCTAGAGATAACTTTTTTGTTCTTTTGTTACTTGGGAAACATTTATAAGCTATTTCTGTACCAACTAACTTGAATGTTACAACCTACTAGACGAAAAATATTTCTAGTCGTTATGAATAAAACCTTTGGCACAGAATTGCAACTTGTGAAAACATTTGTGTCTAATTTATGTGTGTAAATTCATGGTTGCCCTGAAGATGATGAAAAAAACATTCGAAACGTCCATTGACATGAAATCCATTTTTAAGGGAACAATGACTTAAAAAGCTATATTCCAAAACATTAGCGATCAAAAGTCTCCGAAATGAAACTGAAATTGATTTGTCCAAGATGGGTTAACCCACTTTCACAAATTTATGTTCAAATAAAAGATGCTCTTGTTCTTTCATTTGTTTTCCGATTGCAAAACTACAAGGTACTGAATGCAAACGATTTCAAACGTTTCTACTGTAAGAAGAATTAATTAACAATAAGCTTTACATAGTCTAGCCATCAGAAGAGTACTGATCGATTGAGGTCAAATGTTGTTTGTATGGTGATCATGGTCGAAGTATTATTTTTTTGTTCAATATAATCAAACTTTGATAGGGTTGTAAGTTACTTTGTTTACATATTCGTTTAGCTAGTTCATGGGAAAAAAAACTCTGAATTTTTCTTCCAGCTTTAGACTGTGGAAGCAAAAACCCAAAATTATTAAAATATTTCTTCCTTCTTCCTCACGTATTCTTATTATGTAGAAATCAAATAAACATAAATTTCAATGAAGAATTAAATCCGATTACGCGGGTGAAATGTAATCGAGGAACTTGATCGTATATTTTCGAGATATGGTAACCTCCACTATTGGTGTGGATGTGATAAGCACAGCATCGGTTTATGTTCCTCGAGATAATACTGAGTCACTTCCGCATTCAAATCGGAATGACGCCGAGTACAAGCGCACTCGCAGTACAAGTGCACTCGCAACTCTTTCTATTGAGGTCATAGGGTTGATATGGGTATTTGCTATGAAATAGTATGCAACAAATTCTGACTGATTCATGAAAGTACGTTGTTCTAATTAATTGTCGGGTTTGCAGACAATGTAGAAAGACAGACGCTCTGGCTACCAAAAAAGACTATTTTTCCAGAATTTGTTTTTTCAAATGATATAAACAAATAGTGCTTTCTGACGCGCCAATATACAGTCCCACGATCTGTATATTAGTTCCAATATGTCAATATACAGCAATCTTTCCTGTGCCTGATAAAACCCGCGAATCGAGTTCAACAATAGTGTAGGCCAGGTTCGAGGAGGGTTAATGAAGGCGAAAGTGATCTAAACGCCAGAACACGTTTTCTACTCGACAGTAAATAATTTACATTATCTACTTCGCCACAGAGCAGTTTAACTTAAACCATTTTAAGGTTTACGTGTACTCAACGGTTTAAATTGTACTGCTAGGTGACATAGCAGCTCAATTTAAACTGTAAAGCATAAAAAAAACTGAAGACGAAACGTAAAGAGAACACAAAAATGACAAAAAAAATACTAATAGCGCCACTTAGATACATCAATCTACGATGCTGAGCACCGTTTGCGTTAAGCTCGAACGTCACTTTTGCCACCATTTCTGCTGTAGTAAAATGTAGCAAAGAAAAAAATAAGCTGATTAGACGAGGAACACTTGATTCCGCAACGGACAGTTATTCAATCATTAACAGGCAGTCCAAGCAAGCAGGAGGAGGACCCTCGTATGTTCAGTGTGATGCTCAGATTGTTTTTGCCTGCCGATCAATTAGCTGACTGAAGTGTACTGTTCTTAGTTTTTTGTTTTAAATTAAAAGTTTTCATTTTTGCCGTATAGCGTTAGAGAATCTTAAGTTTTTTGCAAACACGATGAACGATCCTACGAAAACTAGTGACAGTAGCAGTTCAGAATTGAGCCCTTGTGGGACACCTGGTGTTGTGAGCAATGGGATAGAAAGGAGAGGTAAATCAGTTCATTGCAACAGATGCGTGATTCCTAACTTGAAAAAATTCTCCTTCCCGAAACTTTTTGTTTTTAGTTAGTTTTTATCCTTGGATCCTTTTTATCCTCGAATGTGTGAATATATGTAATTTAAATCACCGGACACAATTTAGTGCTGATGTTTATGTATGATTAGAGAGGTTGACCGCAAGAAATAGTGCGACAATAGACGAAAGAACAAACTGTTTCGAGCAGCATACGATCGAGTATTTATGTTTTATTGGCAAGACGTGCGGAACAATCGATTCCGTCTGAATATAATCATTACTTATGAACCACTTAACCATATTCAAGTAGTCCTTCAGGAGTTATCCCATGTTTGTACTTAGGGCACATAACCGTATTCACTTTTCTTTACGCTTAGTCTTAGTCTTAGTAAAGTCAATGCTTTTCTGAAACACTTGTTTTGCACCGAAGTGCAACGTCTTTATTAACGTGTCGAACGAAACCTTTGATTTCGGTTGTTCTTGCCGATTCAGATAGTGGCCCTTGAATAAACAAACTTGAATAAAATCAAAAACTTTCTTTGGAATAAACTACCATCACCTTTTCAATTTGTAAACAGTTATGTCAGATTAATATAGATTTAAATGTGACAACCCTGCACACTATACAAAATTGAACTAAGCACGTTGTGTGCTAGGCGGTGGCGTTTTCTTCTGCCGTGTCAGCGTACATTATATCGATTTTGCATCATTTTGTATGACGGTTTGAAAGCTGTGATACTCATCGCCCTATAATTTTGGAACCGGAAGTCGGATGTGGATGAAATCGCACAGTATCTTTTAAGACACTGAGAGCTTTAATTTGAATCATGATTTGTGAAAATTGGTTTAACCGTTTGCAGAGAAAAAAGTCATTTAGGGGTTAGCCAAATTTTGTGCTAGGGCACATAACCGTTTTTATTATTTTTTACATTTCGCCTTTGACTCATCAGTGCAGAGCAGTTCAAATTGAACTGCATAGTGCTAAACTCGGCAGTTCAATTTGAACCGCTAAGCAGACGTAAAGTTTCTGCTACATACAGAACACTCTATGTTTTGATACGAAGTGCACTGTCTTTTTTGACGTGCCGAACGAAGACGTGTTTTCGACTATTTCTGACCGATGGAGGTTTGGTCATTTAGGGATTAGTCAAATTTTGTGCTAGGGCACATAATCGTTTTTATTAGCAAAAAGAATTGAGTTCCGTTTGTGGAGCGTTTCTTCACTATCACCGGTGCGTTCGGAAGCGAAAACCGGGGACTAGTAGTCCCAAAGTAGATTTACATATCCATTAGCTTGTAATTCCGGAACCGGAAGTCGAATAAAAATAAAATTCAATAACGAACTATGGTAGACCTTTCGTTTGAATCTAAGTTTGTGAAAATCGGTCGCTGAGAAAAGTCAGTGGCAATTTTTTTGGTGCATATCACCCTGTCATTCCGGAACCGGAAGTCATATCGGGATAAAATTCAATAGCGATGGGATGGGATCATAAGACCTTTCATTTGAATCTGAATTTGTGAAAATCGGTACAGCCATCTCTGAGGAAATCGAGTGACATTATTTGTCACATACACACATACATACATACACACATACATACACACATACACACAGACATTTGCTCAGTTCGAACTGAGTCGAATGGTATATGACATTCGGTCCTCTGGACCTCTGTTCAAAAGTCGGTTTTCACAGTGATTCTATAGCCTTTCTATATGAAAAAGGCTAGGCAAAAATTGAATGGAAATTTATTATGAATAAGCTTCTACTAACTGCTCTCTTTATAAATTAGTGATATTACGAGTTATCAATTCCGATAGAAAAACCCTAGATATTGTTATACTGAACTTATCTTAAAGTTTCCGTTTTCTTTTTAATTTATTTTAAATACTGATCTATATCGAACGTTCTTTAGAGCAAAATGTAATAAGAGAACAAGATCAAAAGCAGAAAGACAGTGGAATAACTCACAACAAAAAAAATATTGCTCCAATTCAACTTGTGTTCCTGATAGAACCAGGTGATCAAACTGGCTGACGTTTTTCTGACAGATGATAATTATTCCCCGGTGACCTTTGATATGCCGTTATCGAAGCAAATTCAAAGCAGCTACTTGTGAAATGCAACATTGTAGTAGCAATCTAAACGGCATAATGGCAAGAAAAAGCGATAGGGGAATGTATTATAAAGCGCCTCTGCTGGCCAAAATGTCCCCTGCCTTCCTTTTAAAGTATTCAACACTTTTCTAAACAAAAGTTTTTCACCAACACTTTTTTCGTAAGAAAATATGAACAAACTGAGAGTATCATTAGGCAGCTTTTCGATGTAAGATTTTGCTTCGAATAAACAAGCATTTTGCTACTTAGTAATGAAATTTTAGCATTTACAGTATAAAAATCGATAGAAACAAAGCCATTTCTTTGATATACGAATTTACTCATAACAGTCACTCTATGGACATTATGCCCCACCTTCGAAAAAACAGTATGCTTCGAGTTCAAATATTGTTTTAAAGATTTGTAACGGTTATTAAAATAAAATGGATCAAAAATGTTGGTTCCCAATTGCAATTAATTGATTATGCAATTGATTTCTGATGCAAAGAATATCATCTTTATCTGTTTTTCTTCTATATCGACATTTCAATTGCATCATTGTTGTGGGACGCAATGCAGAGCACAACACTGATTTGTTGTGAGGCATATTATACGGTTGCTGGGGCATTATGCCTACGGCATGCGAAAAAACAGAGAATGTGGTCGTTTTGGAAAATGTGTTTGTATCGACCAATTCTCATCACTTCTACCGAAATCGTTGGAAATTATGTTCCTCAGGTGTAGTGCAATGAAATACCCACATTCTCGAAGACAATTTATCAGTACATTTAGAAAGATCTCCATGTTTTCTCAAGGAGGGCATATTATAACACTTTACCCTAGATGCGATGAACCTGAACAGAAGCAATACTCATTTGTTTCGCTTCGAGTGAAGATAACTGAACATTTTTGAGTTATGTTTACTGCGCGATCTTCGGTAGTGGTTTCGCAAATCATGTTATTGTAAACAGTGTAAAATAGTGAAATAATTTGATTGCCAATTTCTAAGATTCCAAAACATCACACAGGGGAGAGGTGGCGATTAGTGCCAATAACCCTTAATGAACAATTACAATTATTACGTTTCTTACGAGTATGAAAGCCACAAAATAGTCATGTTTTGTTCCTAATAGTGCGCTAGAGTAAGGTAATAGTGTGAAGTGGTACATAATAATGCGCACAATGAATTTTCCGTAATTCTCGAGTCTTCGTTGAAGGAAAAAAACTTTTTCGACCCATATCGTAGGATGGACACAAATCAACCCTTGGACACGTTACATGTACATATTTTTTTGGAGAAGTTTACTAAATTCGGCGAGCAATTTGCAATTTACTAATCATACCAATGTTCTAACCCGGGTTGGTGGTTCAATGCATAGGACGCTGGTCTTACAAGCCAGTTGTCGTATGTTCGAGCCCCGACCTGGAAGGATTCTTAGTGTCAGTAGGATCCATAGTACTAGCCATGCAATGATTCTGTACGCTAAGAATTGGCTGAGAAGTCTGTTGAAACAGGAAAGCCAAATTCCACAGAAGGAATGTAATGCCAAGACTTTGCTTTTTACCAATGCTATATTTACAAAAAAGGAAAAATTATATATTATAATTTGCATTTTAAACATACGATAACGTTCCGATTGACGTTTATGCCCACACACGCCATTTAAACATTCGCTCATTACAACAATAATTTTCGGTCGCCATTTTACACGCATCGAAAAAGCATTGTGAAATTGACTAAACTTGGGCTTGTCACAACGATTTATTTTATTGAAATAGTGACAACAGAATCTGGCTCGATACTGTAAATATTGTTTTTCAAAACAACAAAACAAGATATTTGTTATTTCCTAATGGGTTAGTTAGTTAGATGTCAATTTGCATCATTATCAGTTCAGGGGCTAGGTAATATTATTGCATTGCGTTCTTCAGAAAGCCGCAAGCGGACTGGTTGGAAATTAGATTTGTGCGCCTCTTGTACCGAGTTAATGGCAAGTATATTCATCGACATTCAGCTACAAAAGCTCCTCTTTTGAAAACAAGCCACTCATCATTATTTGACATCGACGGAATAAAGAACGAACGGTTCTTTTTGGAACCAATGGATTGATTTTTGAAAATTGGATAAATCTCCATTGAACGATGAAGTCTACCTGTTATTATTGTATTGACGTAAATCCGGTTATGATTACATGACAGCTATTTAGGTGGTGCTACTTTTGCCATTTTCAAAATAATGGATACAAAACAATTTCGTGTGTTAATTTATCATTGCTTCTTGACGAAAAACAAATAAGCTCAGGTGAACGTACCGATGATGGTGAACCTACTACCAAAGATATCATATTAACAAGATATCCAGCTCTCACATTTTCCGAACAAATCTTAGGCAACATCCTTTTTTGCGAGCATGGCGCCCTCAGGCGAGTCCGTATCGAATCACGTACATAGAAGTAAGGGGAGAGAAATGTCAAATTCGTACGCGCCAAAATAGCAGCACTGCGCACCCATACAATTGACATGACATGTTGAATGAGACGCCGTGCGATGGCGTTGCTGAACTGAAGATTGCGATCGCTCCAAGCTGACAGGGTCTGCTACTACTCAACACGGGTTTATGCCGAAGCGTTCAACAGCTACCAACTTCGTTATCTATACAAATCTCTCTTCTGCTTTCGATAAAATCAATTATGACATCACAATTGCAAAATTAAATCGACTCGGCTTTGGTGCAAACGTCATTCAATGGATACAATCATATCTCAGCAATCGACGTCTTACTATCAGAATTGATGATTGTGTTTCCGAAGAATTTGTTGAAACGTCTGGAATTCCACAGGGGAGTCATCTTGGCCCTTTGATTTTCTTACTGTGCTTCAATGATGTAAATATTTGTCTGGATGGACCACGAGTTTCTTTCGCTGATGACCTCAAGATCTATCATACCATCTGCAGCTCAGAAGATGCGGCATTCCTTCTATGGCAATTGTAAATCTTATCTTTGCGAATTGGTGCAAAATCAATCATATGATAGTGAATCCCGAAAAGTGCTTAATCATTACGTTCACAAGGAAAAAGTTACCGTTCAAGTTCGAATATTATCATGAAGGATTCATGACTAGTAGATCGACATGCGTCAAAGATCTTGGTGTCTTTCTCGATAAGCAGTTATCGTTCAAACAGCACATTAACTTCATTGTTGCGAAAGCTTCTCGCTGTTTGGGATTCATATTTAGAATGGCTAAGCACTTCAATGATATTTATTGCCTGAAGACTCTATACTGTACACTCGTTCGTTCTACTTTGGAATATTGTTCAGTAGTCTGAAACCCTCTTCACCTGAATGGAGCTCATAGAATAGAATCTATACAACGGAGATTCGTACGTTTTGTTCTTCGACGATTACCTTAGAATAATCCACATCAACTGCCGAGCTATGAAAGTCGCGGATTGCTGATTAGTCTTGACACACTACAAGTACGACGAGTGCTGTCGCGTGCTTTGATGATAGCTAATATTTTGAATGATAGTATTGACGGTGCTGTTATAGGCTTGCAAAGATCGTTCAATCGTGTATCATCTGGATTTGACTTCAACCTTCCACGCAAAACAATTCAAGCCAATTTTTTACTTAGTATTAGAAAGTATCATTAGGACTACAATGTGTCTGTTGATTTTACAATAATAAACAAGACAAAAACTTCGCTAGCGGCAAGTCTTCCAGAATCTTTCTTCAAAGTGCAACTCGACAGATGGATCCGTTTTTAGAAAAAAAAAATCGCGAGGTTTAATTATTTCCCGTAGATATCTGGAGAAATAATGCAAAATCCGTAGATTTCAAGAGGTTCATCCATAGATCCGTAGAAAAGGCAGAAATGCGTAGATCTACGGATAAATCCGTAGGGTTGGCATCACTGCCTATAACACACGTAGCCCGCCTGGGTTCGATTCCCAACCTCGCACATAGAGTCAGAAAGTTTTTCTAGTCCGAAGAGTCGAATATACTTAAGATTAAAACCTCTACAATCAATACAAAGCATGGCCTATCATAAACCATTCGCGCTATGCATTCAAAAAAAAAAGAAGTATTTTATTTACGGTAACAATCAATGTATCTAGTCACCATATGTGATTCGACGAAGGAACCACGCATCGTCATTGGACTTTTTCTAAAGTCTTAACTTAATACAAATTTCAGCTCAACATGAGTATAAGAAGGAGGTCGTGAAGGACATGGCAATCGACAAAATGCGAGAAAAGATGGATGTAAGTTTTTTTTAAGTAAAAAATCAGACCAACTACCTTTTTCGTTTTTTTTCTTCCATATTTTAGACCATCGTCCAAAACATGGAGAAAAACGTCAAACACCAACTTGACTTGCTGGTTGATGATCTAGTCAATGAAGTGAAAATTTTCAACTTGAGAAACTACGAATTACGGAAACTTTTTCGGGATGCAAGTCCTTCTTCGCCTGTGTCGTCGGCAATGGCAGTACAAAGCACCTCACATCCATCCGATCGTCGACGTAGAAGAGTCGATGGAAAACTACCGGAAAAGGAATTCTTAGCAAGGAACTCTCTACTAACCGATCTTTTTGAGGTTAAACACATTAAAACAATCTATCACATATTCATTGTGATACTAATTATCATGTTTCTGAATACTGCAGTGCATGATTTTGTCGACCGTGGAAAGTAAGTTATTTTCTTCCATAAACCTAGAACAGTCTGATAGTTGACCTGCTTACTTTTTACAGTATAAATTTAGGTCTTCGTCCTATCATTACTGGATTCGGTAAATTTCATATCGGCTTACTTCTTTGGGGATGCATGCAACTGTCTGCGTTCAGTATCTATCCATGCTATACTGCTTGGGCTTATATTCATCGGATCAACAAAAGTAGTATGATCCTAAAGAATATTCCAGCTATTACCTATTCTAATCTTTCAATTCAATTGCAGGCGAATTTAGAAAAATCGGTGATGTAGGTTTCACTTTAGGTTTTATTGTGTACCAATGTCTGTTTATTACTCTCGTGATCAGAGCCGTCCTACACTACAACTTACCACCGGCAACATCCATAGCCGTTCTAATGGAGATGACTCGTTTTGCGATGAAAATCCACGCCTTCGTCCGAAGTAACGTTGCCCGTAGCTCAACGTCATCAGGCAAAGCGTCATCGGAGGATAAACCAGCGTACGCTAGGACCGTACCGGCCTTTTCGAAGTTTGCTTATTTTCTGTTTGCACCAACACTTGTGTACCGAGATGAATATCCGCGTTCCAAACGCATACGCTGGTCGGTAGTGTTTCGGCACGCTCTGGAAGTTCTGGGTGTTATTTTTTACATCAGTTTTATCTTCGAACGATTTCTGTCACCACTGTTCAATCACTTCGGGCATGAACAAATCACAACCGGAAACTTTGTTCTAACATTGTTCAGTTGCATTCTGCCGGGTTCACTTTCTTTCCTGTGTGGATTCTACTGTCTTTTGCACGCCTGGATGAATGGTGCGGCAGAAATGTTTCGGTTCGCCGATCGGATGTTCTATCGCGATTGGTGGAACGCTTCATCTTTTCCGGAATACATGCGTTCCTGGAATGTCGTAGTTCACGACTGGCTTTACACCTATGTCTACAAGGATTCCGTTGAACACCTGTTCAAGAACTGCCGCCCGCTTGCAACCGTTCTGGTATTCACCGTTTCGGCCGTGTTCCACGAAGTTATTCTAGGGTTTGCATTCCGATTTTTTTATCCTGTAATGTTCGTGCAGTTCGAGTTTATGGGCCTGCTGCTGATGTTCGTAATGCGTAACGTCAGCAAAGATGTGGGAAATATTTTAATTTGGTTGACTCTGTGTGTTGGCAACGGCATCCATTTGAGCTTGTACAACATGGAGTACTACGCAAGGAGGAACTGCCCGATCAGCGGTGCCTCGATCACAGACTATATGATCCCGGTGTCGTGGTCGTGTAATGGAATCTCACATAATCCAAACTGGACGATTACTGCCCCGTGGAACATGGGATCATAGCTGATGGTAGTGGATCAGTGTAAAATAATTTGTGATTGCAAACGATATAATATATCAGTAAGACTATGTGAAACATAATCAATCGTTTTAATTACATTGTATATGCGGAATTAAACAATACTGTTTCAACAGAGTTCGCAGCCGATTCTTAGCGTATATAACCATTGCAGGTCTAGTGGTACGATGCTTTTGACATTAGGAAACATTCGAAAACTGGTTTGTAAGACCTGCGCCCTATGTATTGAACCGTTAATCCCAAGATACCTGTTGCTGTTATGATTCAAATTCAAGAACATGAACTTTTCTGTTTAGCAACTGTCATGGTTGATCTTATTAACAATAATCCATATTTTTTATGAGAGTTTTTTTTTGTTTAGATTATAGAGGTTTTAACCTTAAGGCGTCTCCAACAATAAGCCCCTCCCATTGGTTGGTGGGCTTAACGGTATTGCAAACATCATCACATACAATCAATTAGCGTTACAATTTGATAAATATACGCGTTACAGCTTTTAGTTTCATAATTGAATTAAATGAATAAGTTATGAAACGAATTAAATGAATAAGATGTTGATTGCATTATCCCTCCCTTTGGTTGGTGGGCTTGACGGTATTGCAAACATCATCACATACAATCAATTAGCGTTACAATTTGATAAAGATATGCGTTACAGTTTTTAGTTTCATAATTGAATTAAATGAATAATATATGGAACGACTTGAATAAGATGTTGATTGCATTACGCTCCAACATCCGGGGTTGGAGAGGCCGGTAGGGCTCAACTGAGCTCTTTTTTATGTTTTATTTTCATACTACCGGCCCTTATTACCAGTGTGAAGTGAAAATTAAGTAGAGTAAACGTATCCCAATTGGGTTTCACACGATGACAATAAATGAACGGTAAATCGAATCCATCTTTGACGTTTATTGGTGGTTTGTGTACCATGGAATACTGTGGAATGAAATAGAATATTGTAGAATATAATAAAATAATAATGACCGAACCAATGAGCAAACCACTGATAGCTGTCAAACGATGTTCATCCAGTTTATATTGTGAGGATGTATCGTTTGGGATATGATGAAGATCTGTTATCTCTGTTTGATAGATTAATTTCAAGAATAACATGAAATCTGGAGCATTTTTTTTTTGTTCGTTAAAACAGCAGTATTGAATCATTTCTGAACTACTTTTATGTGCCATTGCTTCTTACAGACGAGGCAAAGATTTTGTATTCGATTTTATCTCAATAAATTTATTGAAAGTCGAGTAATCGGTAAAATAACATGGTGACACTACTAATGAGATGACTATTGGCACACAAATTTTAGTTAGAATCTATTAGAATAGAAATAGTAACTCAATGTTGTGATGCTTGCTTGTGGAATACATGTAGGTATGTATGCATGTGTGTATGCGTATGTGCCTGTGTGTATGTATGTGTTTTTGTGTGTACAACATACATTATACCGTTCCCTCGGGTGTGTTCTATAAAATTGGTTGTGACACATTTCGATTGCGAGTCAGTGTACCAAATGTTCAAAAGTGCCTGAGCGGATGGTAATATACTGTCAAGAATCAACCGAAGATAACGAAATGTGAACATGCTGTAGCAATACTATTAAACCCAAGTGTTATTATCATTTAAATAAAAACGCATGTCCTCAGTTCTTATCCGTCAAACCATGATGAGCTGCTCTACAAAGATCAATGAAACACTAATTTTTTTTTTATTTTTTTTTTGGAAACGGATGACTGGATGAGGAACAAGAAATACGAAAATGCTGAAAGAATTAGAAAGGAATATTGGTAAGAATATAAACACCATTGCATACAACTAACTTTTACATTTAAGGAAGCAACATAACATGCCAGCAAAAGTACGGAGTGAAAAATGACAACAAAAGACACGAATCACAGCTGAATAGAACACTGGAATTAAGGTAAAACAGAATACAAACTATGAACAAAGGTAAGAAAACCAACATGAAGAAATAATAGAAACTGCTGGGTAACAATGTAATTTCTTCATATTGAAAGAGGCGTTTATATGGCGCGCATGCGCTAATTCGGCCTGATACAAATTAACGGGGAGGGCAATACATTTTGGACAGGGCTGTAAAAAGCTGATTGGAACCCTTTCCCCACCAAAATGTAATATAAGGAAACTATAAGGAAGATGTTGATTGCATTACGCTCCAACATCCGGGGTTGGAGAGGCCGGTAGGGCTTATCTGAGCTCTTTTTATGTTTTATTTTCATACTACCGGTCCTTATTACCAGTGTGAAGTGGAAATAAAGTGGAGTGAACGTATCTCAATTGGGTTTCACACGATGACAACAAATGAACGGCAAATCGAGTTCATATTTGACGTTTATTGGTGGTTTGTGTACAATGGATTACTGTGGAATGAGATAGAATATTGTAGAATAGAACGAAATAATAATGACTTAACCAATGAGCAAACCACTGATAGCTGTCAAACGATGTTCATCCAGTTTGTATTGTGAGGATGCATCGTTTGGGACCTGATGGGTGAGATGATGTGTGAGTGATATGTAAGAGTAAGTGCATGCAAAAATGGTAATAAAGGCCACCGTTTCAGCTCAGGACTAACGATCGACCATTAGAAGAGATAGAAATTGGGTAACGGTACCCCCATTCATCTCAAATCTATTAGTCATTTCATATACGAGAACCATTACTTATAGTGAGATAGATTAATTTCAGAAGTAACATGAAATTTGGAGCATTTTACTTCGTCAAAACAGCAGTATTGAACCACTTCCGAACTACTGCTATGCGTTATTGCTTCTTAGAGAAGAGGCAAAGACTTTGTATTCGATTTTATCACAATTCATTTATTGAAAGTCGAATGATTGCTAAAATAACATGGTGACTCTACTAATGAGATGACTATTGGCACACTAGTTTTAGTTAGGATCTATTAGAGTAGAAATAGTAACTCAATGTTGTAATACTGGCGTGTGGAATACATGTAGGTATGTATGCATGTGTGTATATGTGTGTGCATGTGTGTATGTATGTATGTATGTGTTTTTGTGTGTATGTACAATATACATTTTACCGTGCCTTTGGGTTCGTTGTATCAAATTGGTAGTGATGCATTTCGATTGTGAGTCAGTGTACACCAGATGCCCAAAAGTGCCTGAGCGGATGGTAACACTGTCAAGGATCAACCGAAGATAACGAAATGTGAACATGCTGTAGTAATACTTATGGGACCCAAGTTTCAATATAATTTAAATAAAAACGCATGTCCTCAGTTCTTTTCCGTCAAACCATCATGACCGGCCTTACAAAGATGTACACACGAATCCTTTTTTTCGGAAATGGATAACTGAGAATGAATAAGAAAGCTGAAAAATTGGAAAATAATTTAATTAACACTCTTAGGAAATCTTAGATACAAAATGGAACATGGGTAAGAATAAAAACACATACAACTAACTTTTACATTTAAGGAAATAAAATAACATATCAGCAAAAGTACGGAATGGAAATAAAATACAATGACAACAAAAGACACATCACATTCGAATACAACCGGAATAGAAAAATGAACCTACGATTTTAACCTACATCAAAACATAAATTAGACATTATGGGATTGCAGTTCGTCACGCTCTACATTCAGAATGTTACACACAGTTCTTATGCGAGCCTGTCTATCTGTTCTCTCTGCTTATTAAGTATTCTACCGTCACTGCTAACCGCAATTTATTTGTAAATTCAGCAGTAGTTTATATGTTCGGAAGGCAATTTGGTTTAACATAAGACAGCCATAAGGGAAAGTCCATGCAGACAGTACTGCTTAACTTTCAAAAATGATCGTTCATTTTTGAGATCACAATAAAAAAAAACCTAATACCCATCCAAATGAACATGACTTAGCGACTGATGTTCTGCGCACTTAGAAAAAGTAGTTTGAAAAAGAATTAGATCCTACTAATTTTCAAAAGAAGTGAAACGTCCTCGGCGTTTTGACCATCTTGGCAGCCATGAGTACCAGACGGCTGCCATGACCATGATTCAAATACGGCTGTCAAAGCCAAAACGACATAAAACATTCGTCCGTCGTCTAGTATCCTGTACATTTCCACTGATTATTTGCTGCCAATGATGGTTAGGACAACGCATCTTATTTTTCGCAGGATACAGGTTAGTTGAACAAAAATAAAGATGGATACAGATGTATCGTGTGAGGTGTATGTCTGGCAGCGGTGAGGCAGCCGGACACTAGAATGGCTTCCAGCCATATTTTGCCCGCTGGCAGCCATCTGAGTTTTTTGTACGTGCCACTACGGATCACATATTCGCGATAAGACGAGTACTCCAGAAGTGTATTGAATACAACGTACTGACGGGATTTTGTCGAAACAACGATGGATAGAGTGATGTGCTACGTCCGAGTATCTGGGACGTTCCTTCGAATCTCGGAGCTACGGCAAGATGATGGACTCTCTTGTACCGTGTTTAACATTGCGTTGGGAGATGTGATTCGAAGAGCAAGGATCGACACGAGTGGTACAATCTTCCGATAGTCTGTACAGCTTTTCGGCTTCGCTGATGACGTTGATATTGTGACACGTAACTCCAGGAAGATAATGGAATCACACATCAAACCAAGAGTCGAAGCTAGGCCCATCGGACGGGCTATAAATTCGTCGGAAACAAAAAAAACGAGAGGAAGAGGCACTCAAAAAATGATAGATGACGACGATATCGAGGTGGTTTACGAGTTCGTATATTCAGGCTCACTGGTGACCGCCGATAATGATACCAGCAGAGAAATACAGAGGCATATTTTAGCAGAAAATCGTGCGTACTTTGGACTCTGCAAAAACCTTCGATCGAGTAAAGTACGCCACCGCACGAAATTGACCATCTATAAAACGCTCATTACACCGGTTTTTCTCTATGACCACAAAACCTGGACTAAGTTGGCAGAGAATCAACGCGCCCTTAGCGTTTTCGAAAGAAAACTGTTGTGGACCAGCTATGGTGGAATGCAGATGGTAAATGGAACATGAAGACGGCGTATGTTGTAGGAATTGCAACAGGTGATTGAAGAATCACCTATCGTACGTACATCAAAAGGTAGATTACTGCGATGGGTTGGGCATGACGTCAAGAAAATAGCGATTAAATCTGATCCGTTAAGCACAAAAAAAAGAGGGTCACAGTGAGCAAGGTTAACGAAGTATACGTACCTTGATTGATAAGCTAAAAGCGACCATGGATCGAGCAACATTCTTGATACAGCAAAGAACACCACATCACTAGACTGATGGGTAAGATAAGTAAGATGACGATATCAGCAAAGAAATTCAGAGAAATTTCGGAATTCACAGAATGCTTCGATTCTGGACAAGCCTTGTGATCAACAATGAATTGCAGCAGTGCTTGGGAGGACCATTCAAATTCACAAATTATTCCCTTATTCAGATTTTCAAACTCGTGTATGTAATTTACAATTTCTTTAATAACATATCTTTCACACAATAATAAGAAACCTTATCACCAGCCGGATCCACCGGTTATTGCTTGTCTAACAGTAGTGCCGATTGCTGCCGGTTGTAGTCCACCGGTGTTGTTTTCCGCACTTTTCTCGTTGATTTCGGGGCAGATGGTACTGAGATTGAAGTTCGTTAGTGAACTTCCGGCCGTCACAGTATTATTACCTCCCGCGTGCATCGGATAGGGCCCGGTTCCGGACCCGAACGAGTAATTAGGTACCGCCGCATTCTGGTACGGTTGTGTGTAACAGCTGGCACTTTTCGCCGTCACCGAGGGGTTGAAATTGAAGTTATTGTAGCAATGTGTATCATCCTGTAGGTTTGGTGGAGGTGGCGGCGGTGGTAGGATACCCGCAGGAAAATAGCTGCTGGTGGTTGTCGTTGTTGGATGCGAGCTGTGGTCGGTATTCGTCTGTGGTTGCTTGGAATACTTCTTCGATTTAGAAGAAGTCGCTCGTTTTTCACTGGATGGCACGTAGTATGGAATTTCCGCAGAAGGAGCTACTTGATACGATGAAGTCTGATAGTAGCTGCTGGTTTGTTTTTTCTCCGATGAATATCCGTAGCTGCTGTAGTTGGTGCTGCTCGTGGAGGACGTGGCGACAGCCGGAAGCGTTGGTAAACCGTAGCTGTTGTCCATGAAAGATGTCATATAGTTTTGCTGGCAGTTGTAGTTGTAATTTTTGTTGTAATCCGTTGAGTAGTCGAAGTTGAACGAGAGTCCAGTTGTAGCGTTCGTATCGGCATTGTATGTGCCGTAGCTATTGTAGCTTGTTTCGTGCAACAATTTATCTTTCTTGGATGCGCTGTTACTAGGAGCAGCGATTAGTGCCTCAGCAGAATAATTGTTTTGCAGAGGTTTCTGATTATTGGGATAACTGGTGCAATTGAAGTAGTTTTTATTGGTACTTTTTCTAGGCTGATCAACTAGCTGTTGCACCGACAAAAAGCTACTGCCTGTGTCGTTGACTTTTCGAGTTTGACCAGAGAATTTGGTCGTGGTGACCGGTGGACAATTGTTGATAATGCTGTTCAACGCAAGATCGCCGTTGAGGTTCGGCAAACTGACCGTAGTTGGCGGATAGTAGGAGGATGTTGTGTCATTCAAAATGTTGGTGAGTTTGTTCGGTGACCAAGCGACGAGATTTTCTTCCCCGGTAGAAGGATGAGCGAAGAAGATGTCCGATTTGCGGCTCAGATCAATGTTGGCCGTTTGGAACGAGTGTGATGACGTTGGGTTGATGTCGAGTCCGGGAAGCAATTGAGCACACTCCTGATTGGTGTTTGGTTTCGGATCTTGCGACGCCATCCAGTTGACGTCGTATTTGGATTGTTGGCAACTCGATGGTTGTGATTGATATGTGATGTGGGAGCTCGTTGCAGTGGGATAAGTTTGAAGGAGTTTTTGTTTGGGAGGGTTTTTGTATGGATGTGTTGTCGATTTGGCTATTTTGTACAGACAATCTTCTACTTTCGAGTATGAAGAAGAAATACTTGTGACGGCGTTTTGCATTACACATGCAGTCGACGGTGTCGCTATGGATGATTGCGTATACTTCGGCAAGGTTTTAGTTGTTGACGTCAGGGAAAATGTGAAACTGGTTGCAGGTTTTTCTGCTTCTAGGAAATCGTACTTTTTGGGAGTTTTCATATCGGGCTTTGGCGTCTCCGGTATGTAGTTTGCAGTATAACTTGCTGCTTTGTTTGCGATTTTAGATTGATAGTCATATGTACTGTACGATGGGGTTGTCATGGTAGAGGAATGAATGCTACTATTTGTGTATTGTGACTGCATAGTTTTGGGAGCACTTGAGGTTGTGCTGGTTAATGAAAACGTGAACTCACTTACTATTGCCGGTTTCAGCAGTCCATACTCATCGATAGGTTTGGTGGTCGTTACGGTAGTAGGGTAGTAATAGTTTGACGTCGAGGAATGTCTATAGTCGAATGAAGATTGCGTTGTAACGGTTGAGCTAGTAGGTGTCAAAGTGAAGGTAAATGAAGTTGCATTGTACCTGCAGTCGGAAGTATTTTTTGTACATGATGTCTTGTGTTCCAACATGCTGTCAATGGATTGGTAGATTGTAGAGAAGTTCGTAGAAGTAACGGCCGCAGTCGTCACTGGTTCTGAAACAACGGGAACCACACCATCTAATCCTCCGTATACACTCGAGCTGAAGTAAGACGAAAAGTTGTCCAAGAGCAAATTATTGTCATTGGTTTGCAATGGTGTGACCTTTTTGTCATTTTCCACAACATCCGAAATTTCACCGTCACCAGGTGCGAACGTTTGATTACCGGCTATCTTTCCCCCACTGGCAACCAACGGGAAATTCATCAGGTAAGCTGCCGTAGGTGAAAGTGATCCCTGATTTTCACCCGAATCGGCATCTGGGACTTGAAGATTTGCAAACAGATCATTCGATAAATCTGTTTGGTCTAGATTCATATCCAGTGAGTTGGCTCCCTCTTCAATTGTCGTTTCCGAGGCCGTTAGTTGTGCTGCTGTTTGCAACCTCACATTTTCCGAAATACTTGTTACAATTGGTTGTGATTCTTCTGTTACTTCCTGTTGAGTACAATTCGCAACTTTCTCCTCCTTTGTTTGCGTTCCAGATTCAAGTTTCATCTTTTTATCATTTAGTTCCTCTCTTTCCTTTGTATCCGTGATTTTTCGCTTTCGTCGTTTCTTCCGTGGTTCTTTCCTCAGTTTCACCAAAGTTCGGCAAGCTCGCTTCAAAGGTGGTATCGGAATTTTGCCATTTATAATTCGACCGGGAATCACGTCAATGGATTTTATACTAAACTTTGAGTTTTGCAGGTGTTTGGCCTTTGATTGGGACTTGGCGGAATCCGATTTCTTTTTCAAGCATATCTTGAATCGCACATCTTCATTGCTTACAATCAGCAGGGATGATTGGGGAGGAACAAGTGGCATCTGCAGTACGCTCCCGTTGTTCGATATCAGAACACCCGTAGCCATTATCGGTGTAGAGAGGAGAGTCGGAGTGACGTTAACTGAAATGAATGAAGAAGTTAATGAGATCAAATATAGTGTTTTGTCTTTCACATATAGAAAGATTATGCAATCACTGTAAAAACCGACTCGTCTGGATCACAAAATGTAAGTACGTGCAAAAAATTATGCCCTTGATTGAATCTTAAATTCATATGAAAGATCTTATGATCCCATAGAACGCTATAGAGTTTTATTCGGGTCGTACTTCGGGTTCCGGAATTATAGAATGATGTACGAAAAATTGCCACAATATGTTATATGCACTCAATTTTCTCGTAGATTGTTGAGCCCATTTTCACAAGTCCAAGTTTATAAAAAAAGCAATACTTCTTTTAAATTTCTCACGAAACTTCAATAATTTAGTTTTCTCAAATTTATGGAAACAATGAGAAAAACTCTTTATGTTTGCTTGCCTTTCTCGCGCTTGGACGACTGTTTTGAGGTAGTTTCTGTCCCGATGTTCAGCTGGAGTATAAAAGGTAAACCATGGTCGAAAATCGAACATATCTCCTTGTGCGCTAGACGGGACTGGACGTCGTGGCGAGGAAATACCACCAACAGCAACAACAACAACAGACCTACTGCGTGATATCATACCTCAAATGCTTAAGTCGTGCTCTCATTCGCTTCTCGGTCGTCGTGGCGAACAACCAGCAGCAGCAAAAACAGGATCGCTTGGATTGGATTCTGGGACTGATCTTGAGCTTGAGCGACCACCCCTGGTTGCTACTCCGTTACTGATCGGGATTAGCTGAAATTGTACAGGGAGTTTCTAGATGATCCGACCTGGGACTGGTAAATCATCCTTCAATGTACATCTTCTGGTAATCCCAGAAATCAATGATCAGTACCGGCGCTGGCCAGGCCCGAACGTAGATCGTCTAAGGAATGGGAAGGGATGTTAATCCAACACTTGTTGTTACTAGAGGCCGTATATACTACTGCGCACTCCACAAGTGTCACGGGAGAAGGATATTTGTTAGTAAAAAATTCAGTATTGATAATATTCGCGCGCGACTCATTATGTTCCGGTTTCAAGATGCTCGGATGCACAACTAAACTCACTGACTTCCCGAGTGAACGTTTCAACAACATCCTATATTGAAGTCCCGAGAAGTCTTGATTCACAGCTCTTATTGGAGGAAACTAAAGAAAAATTTGCAATACTACCGCGTAAAGAATAAAAACTTCCCTATTTTTACCTTTTTTATATATATAAAAAATAGGTATAGAATTCGCTCAAACTTTCGAAAAATTTTCCGAGGCCCGGAGGGCCGAATGTCATATACCAATCGATTCAGCTCGACGAACTGAGCAAATGTCTGTCTGTGTGTGTGTGTGTGTGTGTGTGTGTGTGTGTGTGTGTGTGTGTGTGTGTGTGTGTGTGTGTGTGTGTGTGTGTGTGTGTGTGTGTGTGTGTGTGTGTGTGTGTGTGTGTGTGTGTCTGTATGTGTGTTGTCAACTAAGAGGTCGAGATCTCAGAGATGGCTGGACCGATTTTGATCAAACTAGTCGCAAATGAAAGGTCTCCCCGTCACCCAAAACGGTATTGAATGGTTTTGAGATAGGATGTTTACTTTTTGAGTTATACGGAGTTTTATGTCAAAATTTTCAATTTTTTGACAGTATCTGTCACAATTGACCTTGAAAACAGAATATGTTTTTAGACTTAGATTCCGCACGGTAATAGCTATCCAACAAGCCATAGTTTGTTAAAATCCGTCCATTTTTAACGGAGATATCAATATTTTTTGTGTAAACGACTTTTCCCCTTATTCCAGCAGTAGAAGTTTTGAGCACTGTATGACAAAGAAATGCTTGGGAGCAACGGAAAATACGATTTTTATACTGTGACATACAATTGTTTCTAAGTGCCCAAAAGACTGTGTGCAGCATCCTTTTTCATGACAATTTGCCTTGGACCGATTTTAGCACGGTTCGTTTTTGGCAACATAATCGTTCGAATATGGCATTTATAAACCAGATGATATCAGCATTTTCGAGTTGAAAGTAATTCCATAATTATATTGATTTATACTACTTACAGCAATAAAAGCTGGAAGAACATAACTTCCATATACCATACGACTCAGTTCGTCGAGATCAGCAAATGCGTGTGTGACAAATAATTTCGCTCAATTTTTTCGGAGATGGCTAAACCGTTTTCTACAAACTCAGATTCATATGAAAACTAGTATACTTCCAAATTTGGATCCGACTTCTGATTTCGGAACCACAGGATGACATGTGAAACGAAATTAAAATAATGCAATTCATTTTTCTCGTAGATGGCTGAACCGATCTAAGATTCAAATGAAATCTAAGAATCATCTATGATTCAAATGAGAGGTCTTAAAATCCTATGAAAATTAGTCAGATCCGATTTCTGGTTTAGGAGATACAGGGTGATTAGTATAAAAATGTCCATTTCACATAAATTAATCAGGTTTATCGGGTTTGCTAATTTGGATAGTCGATTACCAAATAAATTTATTTCAGTTTAAGCGGTATTCTTTTTTGGATTCGGAATGTACCCCCAAATTTTAATTCGCACTACAATTTCTCAAAGATGTCTACACACTCCTCAGGTGAATTTATCTGATTTCGGCTACACCGATCTTAGAACTCCGGATCCAGTTTCGAATCGTTTCTCTAAGTTTAATCATTTTTTCAAAAAGGCCAAATCGAACTTCAAAAACAAAAATTCAAATTAAAGGACTTAAGGTCCCATACAAAATTGGTGAATTTTATCCGATTTTGGAATTACAGATGATGAATTTTCAAAATTCATACCGATAAAGAAGATGTAAATTGTTTGGCGTATTAATTTATGGCCATTCGAATCATTTTGGGTTTTGCTAGTTCCTGAATACCAGCTCTGGAAGTACCATAAATAATGACGAAAAACTCTAAAGTGGAATGTTCAATCGAATGTCACACGTTAAGATTGAAATTCGATACGATACGCAGATTCGAAATTACAGGGTAATGAGTGATTAAAATCTCAATTTGCCGTTTGAAACGACGATAATTAAAATAATGTCATGAGAACTAAAACACCTAAGAATATCCATGCAAAAAACACATGCGGATTGATAAAAAAAGATATCATCTCACTGCTAGGTGGATTAATCACGTTTTTTATAAATGAAATTACTAGTACAAAATAAACGAGTGAATAGGATTGAGACAAAATAGTTGATTCATTGCATTGACATATTCTAAACAGATGTTTAAAATCATTTAAATCACCAAATAAAGGTCAACAGATTTCACACGCGTCTTGATTCTTTATTATTTCCGATTTATTATTTTAATTATTTATTAAAATTATTAATTGGTTATATTGGTTGATCTGGGCAGCCGGCTACCGAGAAAAATAAAAATTTCTTGTTGGAAATTTTAATATCAAGTGTTTTTCTACTATGTATTCAATATACCGATTTATGTTATCTCTGTTGTTAACTTTGTAATATCAACGGATTTGCGCAATAGTTGATTTTTATCATTCAATTTATAATCCTGAAAGACAATCAATAACATGGAAGTAGAAAACATTCTAAATAAAACTAGAAGCTAGACGGAAATTAATTGGTTGAATGAAGAGATAATTTAGTAAATTAGAGTAATCCGAAGTGAAACGTTGAAAATATCTGATAACTGAAACTCCTGCAATTGTCGCCTTTTACGACATGGAAGCAGGAACCCAATGGATCTATTCTTGGTTCATTTTTTCCCGCCGGATTCCACACGGCATCTAGGCTGGTACTGTCCGGAGAGAGCTGATAGGTACTATCAATCTCCTAGTGGACCCCAGCCCCTGCTTGGATTGGATTCTGGGACTGAAACCCAAAACTAAATTTTGGAACTGAATTCAGAACCTGAATTCGGGTATACCTGAATTCTGAACTTAATATATAGTTTAGAACTTAGCTTCAGAATTTTGTTCCATAATACAAGTTGGAAAGTAAAAATTAACTTGAATCCTAAATCTAGATTTTGGAACTAAATTATTGAAAATGGCTTCTTAACAAGATTTTGGAACAGATTTAGTATCATAATTCAAATTTTAATTAGGGCATTCAACTTCAGAACTTTAAGATATAAATTATAGATCTGTATTATGGAACAAAATCTTAGATCGGAACTCCGAACCTGACTTTGCAACTGCACGCCAGTCCCACGTTCCGAATTTAGCTCTCTAATTCAGTTCCAGTTCCTGAATGTCCAAAATTCAGGTTCTGGAGCTTCTTTAGGCATTCTTCCTGGTATATTTCTTTGGTTATCGCTTCGGTAGTAATGAAGCTTTGACTTTTTCGTCATGAAATGCTACTCTACGCCGGTGCATGGAAGTATAGAAAGACATTTCGGGAAGCTGTTCAAAGTCTTCCAGCACATACGTTTCATAGTTCATTTTCACACAAGGAGCCCGGGTTTCAGCTGTCAAATTCTGTTTACAATTACGGTTCGGCACAGTTTTCACCTTGAACAACTTCACACCTTACCGGTGTTTGAAAATATGCATTAAAGTTGAAGGCATTTTTATTCTTGTGCAATATATGCTTCACCTTCACGTCCTTCTGGTGCTACCTGAGATCCATTTTTGTTTCGCTCCCAGCCTTCCTGGCTGTTGTCAATCGTGTATCGAAAGATTTAGGAACGTTATAGACAGTGCTTGCAGGAAAATCAAGCTATTTTGCAAGTTTTCATACTGACAGATTTGGGTTTTGATTACTATTCGCACTTGCCCTTCTTCCGACGCCATCATTGATCTAAAAATTTGTAGTATCACCAACAATTGATTTTTCACACACAGACATACGTTTATCAGTCATATTTCAGGAATCAGGAATCAGAACAAATTGGCTCGTATTCAGGGATGTACATCCTTCAGTTATGTTTGTGACATTACCAACCTGTTTTTTTATTTATGCAAACATAGATTGTTTTTTTTCTGGTTATCTCCAGGTTGAACCATCGAAGTCGTGCGCGTAATATCGACAGAACATATGAGCGTTGCATATTGCTTTGCAAATGTTTGTCTGACGACATTCATGGGACCATGTTCAACTAGAAGGTACGTAAATATCGTTTGAACCACGAGGAATATCCATACGATATTCAATGATTTTGGTTAGGAATTTGATATGGATATGAATGCGTATCGTGGAACGCGGTTTTTGTGTGATTAATAGTTCGATCAAATGATGTCTTGCTAGTTACGGTTGTCCATTAAAAATACAGAACGCGAAATTTTAAATGTATGAAAGAGTATGTCCGGAGTTTTACGAATATCGGAAAGTAATCGTTTCATACATCGTATCTTAGTAGGAAATACATAATAACAAAAAACATGATAAAATTTCAACGCATTCTCAGTAGCCCAGAGCAATAAACACATGATAATATTATTCAAATATTTACTAACAAGCACCTCTCTTTATGATTCATGGGAAAATTTAGAGAATTTCTCGGTTTGTAGTAGCAACATACATCGAATCAACAATTTCTCTCTTCCCAAGTTGATCTGCATTTGCACGTGATCGGCGTCGGTATAAGGGAATCAATACAGTTTGCACAATAAGACACAATATGTTATTTCCAAGTATATTGTTTTAAAACAACCATTTTGCATTTTCATTTTTTTCTGATCAATGGCCTTTATTAAATTTGATATGATTTATCATGTGCTATATCATGGCAACTTGACTCTCAATTTCTTGCAATCAAAATTGAACACTTACTTGTTATTTGAAAGGCAAAAACAACCAAAGTTGGTTATGTGCACTAAGCATAAAGGTAGTTTTCAACCACTCAAATTAGCGCAATTTGTACGTGTTTGTTAAGTGTTTTGCAAATAGCATTAACTTTCCGTCTCCTTAGCGGTTCATATTGAGCTGTCTAGTCTTGCTAGCAGTTCAATCTTAAGTGCTGACGAGTCTAAGACGAAACTAAAAAAACAACTACACTCTTACTGTTTCGAAAACGTACCTCCATTAGTTTGTTTCAATGTGCCAACAATTTGGTTGTTGGCCATCACAAAACACGTGCTGGGTATGCAGGTTGACATCGTGACCGTTGTCGCAATTTTTGCTTCGTTGTTACTATCATGTTTCCGGGTATCCAGTACACTGGATGTTACACTAGAATCGCTAGTTTCGGGTGATCCAGATGTAACCGCGTCAGTAGTAGACGCACTTGTTCCGTCACTAATAGTTGCTTGTTGCTCTATCACAGAATTTATCGGAGGAACTATTGGCTCCGATTGTTGATCAATCTTTTTCTCCTTATCCTTTTTTTTCGGCGAAGTTTTTTTGTTAGGTTTGCTAGACTTTTTAGCGATTTCCGGAACATCTATTGACGTATCTTGGGATCCGTCTTTGATTCCAGTCGAACCGTGCTTACAAGGCGGAACAGTAATATTTGCCTTTTTCAGTAGAGCAGCTAAATCCTCGTTTCTAGCTATCAAAGCCTGCAGTCGTTCTTCAAGCTCGTCGACGTGCTCTAAAATTGAAAATTAATTGATTAGAAGCAATGTTCGTATTATTTAAATTTTATATAGGTACTTTTTAAAAAAACATCCCGCTCCTCCAAGAAAGCTTTAATCTTGTTTTGTAATTTCTCCACATACTCGATCGTCCTCTGGAGGATTTCGATTTTGCTGAGCTGAGTGGCCGGCTCATAATCCGGAAGTAGCTTGGAAAGTCCGTCGAAAGTTTGATTTAGCCGATCACGTCGTTCCTTTTCCCAGATACGATTTTGTCTAAGCGAAAAACGATTTTCATATGTATGTGTGCTGCTATTGCACTTCATTATAAAAGAAAACAATACTTACGGAGATGGTTTCTTTTTAGTCATTCTAACTATTCAACCCGCCAGGTTGACGAGATAACATTTTTAGAGAGTTTTCGACCATAGAAGTAATGTTGTTTGTCGTATTTAAAAATCCAATCACTAGCCTACCAATATTGCTCACGAACTGTTTTTGTTTATCTTTGCTTTGACATTTCAACAAAGAAGGTAGTTGATGCAGAAACGGTAGGTAGTCTCCAGCGGTAAACACAAAATGAAACAGTAAAGGTGATCACCTAAGCTATGTCTGAATGCGTTGGTATGGCACTTGGCAGGCAGTAACAACGTTATCGTAAATCTCGGTTGATTTTTCATTAGGGCGTATAAGCAAGTGACAGTTTCTCTTTGTTTACTTTCTTTTCTATTAATTACCAAGCGGTTTCCACGTTTATCACTCAACTCTTGGCAAATGATACCCGGAACTTTCGACATTCAAACAGTGTAGTGAAATCAAAGAAAATCTTTTTAATCACATCACAATAATCGGAAGAGAGAGTGATTAAAGAGAAACTGTTACTTGCTTATACGCCCTAATGAAAAATCAACCGAGAAATGTCTAATTTATTCACATTACTTCACTGATAAAAATTTGATTTTCATGACCTTACATTTCTAGTTGTTTCAACTGTATGCTGAAATAGTGCGTTGTTCATGTGATTGATATTATCCATATTGTTCCATTTTATGTTTGTTACAACAATAACCGATATTTTACAACAAGAAAGTTCGATTAACTACTAGAAGTTGAGTGAATGTACTTTTGAATGAAAAAAAAATGATTCATTTTATCCTTATTCATTTTACTAACACATGGAAAATTGGGTCAATGGAATGAACTTAATTATGATCGCGTAATCGAAACTAACTTTTTGTTCTTGTAGGAGCATAATGTGAAACGAATCCCTGTTAATCAGAATAATATCTTATAGTAATTTCTGCAAATCTTCATTAAATGAAGTACAGCTTGAAAAGTTTCCAGAATTTTAACCAGAATTATAGCAATCTTTGAAAGAGTATTAATTACTATTACTGGATTGAATGATCATTAGAGCTGGTTGGGTAACGAGTATTTGTTCCCCGAAACCCGGTCCGAACTCATGCCCGACGTGTTCTAGTCGGGTAAGGGTAATGATTTTTATTATTTAATCGGGTTCGTGTTGGGTACGAGTAAATATTTTTAATATGAAATCGGGCAGGACTCGGGTATAAGAATTTGCACCCGACTATCTCTACGTAACATATTGTACTTATCACTGAATATTAGCAAAGACTGCGATGTGACAGTGTCTACGCAAAGAAAGCGAAATTTTAGTTTTCTTCATTTTCAAAAAATAAAAATACGAATATTAGTCAACCAAGCTAAAATAATGTTTCATCAGCTAAGTTTTACCTGAGGAAAGACGGATTCGAAGAATGTAAATGTCTAGCATTGCGGATGTGCAAATTTGCGAAAAACACACCTTAGAGGCAGAACTAGAGATTTTCTAGTAAAATTGTTCTTTTGGATCTCTTTTCGACGAAAATCCATTTTGTTTCCTATTCTTCATATCGTAAAAACAATTATGAACGGTCCCTAAACGAAAGGTTTATGAACGGTCCTTAAATGAAAGTGTTGGGTTTTCGATTAATTAGAATCAAAATAATCAAAAATGGAAAATGTGTGCCATTTGTAACAAGTTTTTCATACAGCATTGGCGGAAAATTGATAAAATTTAATGTTTTTACCAAAATGTCATTCTTTTCAATTGTTTGGAAATAAATTATTGGAAAAATAGAATGTTTAATGTGTAACGCAACTTTGATAAACTGGTTGCACCTAACTGAATTTAAAATTCGTCAGAGTTAGTATGTGCACCGCCAAATGCATCACATGAGTGTTAGTGTCCCATGTTGAAATGGAAAACCACCACTAAAGTTATCAGCTGGTTACTGCACCTTTATTATATAAAGTATTCTGAACGCTTTTCTTTAGCTGTAAGATTATACATGAATCCGTTCGATTATATTTATTACAATAACGGAAACTTTAGGGATAGAGTGAATTGCATATGGTGTAAAACGAAAAAGATTTTTAATTATTTACGAAGCAGAAAGGACAGATTTTTTTCTGGAAATAAAATGATATTTGTTTGCATGAAACTTTGCGTCAAAGGTAATACGTATAACATATATTTTAGTAGAAGTATTACAATAACATACTGAAAAATCAAATTATTGAATTCTGCTAAGAGATAATCCATTTTTTTTGTCCAGAATGAGTTCTATGGCAATTGTTACATACTATATAGCCTTTACCTACGACACGTCCAAATTAACTAAAATTGTGGCCATTGATATAAATACTACTAATTGTAAATTAAAAATTTCATGCTATTTGCAATTTTGGGGTATTGGGAATAGGTCTACGGTATACATACTGAATAAAACGTACGTAGTACACAAACTATTAACACCAGTAAACTTGGCTTACATTTGATCCTCAACAGGTGCATTAGAAGAAAACGCACTAGTTCTAAGAAAAACTGCCGGCGTGGCAGCAGAATTGTTTAGCTGAAATTCAAGTATATTTCACTAATGCAATAATCGTCTTTATCAAAGCGAACGAGCATTAAGAAATGTTGTGTCATTGCCAGTAATTTGACTTATTGTTATCACAACAATTAGAACGTAAACATTTGTATGTGATTTCGTTAATTAGATAGACGTCTTCAGAATTCGAACTACCACGATTCAAGTAGCGAACATCTAATATGACAATTTTTCGTTCCACATCCGAAACTCTGGAAACGAAGGCCTTGTTAGGTTCGGAATGTCATTATGCCGATTAAAATGTTTTCATATAATGTTCTCGTGGAACAATGTGATTATTAATCGCTTTGAAAAAAGTTTGACGTACTAAACTTCTGTTTTCAAGAAATATTGCAGATAAATCACACGTTATTACATCGAAACAACGTATTGAGTTCATTACATCAGCTTGACTGAATACTTAGATGATTCTGATAGTAAATTATGCATCTTTCCGTGTAATATTACAATCTTTAGAACGACACCAACATATTTGTGATATTACATCAAAATTGCTGCACATCACTTCTCACTACTGATATGTTGCTTTTGAATTTCACCAGAACTTCCGGTTTGGGAGTAACGAGGTAAAATGTGCCAAAAAATAGGAAAAAGTTCACTCGATTATTTCAGAGACCGCTCAACTTGGATTCAAATAAAGGCCCCTTACATGCTCAGGTTCAACCCCATATTACCAGACCTAATTTTATCCGGATATGACTTTCGTTTCCGGAATTACAGGTTGATAAATATGAAAATTTCATTTTCAGGTGCGCGTTTTAATACATGACGCTCAAGAATCAAGCCAAATACATTCAATTAGCCGAATAATTCTTCAGTTAGGCAGGAAGGGCTTCAAATTCTAGGATTACCATTACTTATATTTTCATAAATATCACTAGAGAATTCCATTAAAAAAGTGTTACTGCAATTTGAATAAAATTTAGAATTTTTTTTTGGGTATAAACTAACGTAACCTTTTGAATTTGTAAACATCCCGCTCAATGCAGTTTCGCTCTAAGTGACGGTTTGGAATTCCAAACACACTCCACTCTCTAGTTCCGGTACCGGAAGTCAGGTTCGGATCAAAATCAATGGCAATCTCTTGCGCTATAAGACCGTTCAGTTGAGTCTAAGTTTGTGAAAATCGGTTCAGTCATCTCTGAACAAAATGAGTGAGTTCCGTTAGGAAGTTTTTGACCATTTTTTCCAGTTCCGGAACCGGGAACTGATAACCGGTATAGCTGCAGTTGATTCGTTCAGCAAGCAGCTAATGTAGCTCACAAATTGAAACAGGTTTGAGACAAATTTAGAAAATTTTGCTTTCCTCTTATAGAAAGGCTATGTAATCACTGTGGAAATCGACTGTTGGACGGAAGGCCGATTTCATATATTATTCTACTCAGTTCGTCGAGTACGCAAAATGTCTCTGTGTGTATGTAATCAAAATGTGCATTCGATTTTCTCGGAGATAGCTGGGTCGATTTTCACAAACTTAGATTCATATGAAAGGTCTTTTAATAACATTTAACATTTAATATGGATCAGGGTCATTTCTCCGAAAGCCATTTCACCGAAAGCCGTTTCGCCAAAAGCCGTTTCGCCGAAAGCTATTTCGCCGAAAGGGTTATTTCGCAGAATGACATTTCGCCGAATGGGTCACTTCGCCGAATGCCATTTCGCCGGAAGGGTCATTTCGCCGAATCCTGAAAACGTCTTGAAATCGTATTTAGAATTGATTTAAATCAAAGACAAACGAAAAATGATAGCGTTAACGCCCGTTTTGTTGATCTACTATTGTACTTCTTGAATAATGATTGATTTTTGTATTTGAATTCTTGAATAAAGATTAATTCACGAACCTCAGAAAGTAGTTCCCAAGAAAACTTGTTGACTATTAACTACTAAGCATCAAAGCAATTGCATAGGTGTATCTACCAGGCAAATGAAGGTGGTATTTTCCGTTTATTAAGTGAAAACGAAAAATATCTGATGCGGCTACGCCACATAGTTTTGGTTCATGTGCTACCGCTCGTTCGGACCTAACTAAAGCAAAGAAACCTAGCTTTGAGTAGACCGGGCAAACGAGGCGGTTACAGGTTTGTATGCAAAAAGGCCGCCGCTTCCGACGGCGGGTCAGCGGCCGACTCAGCTGGCGTCGGCTCGGCCATCTTGGCTTCGGTTATGTGGCTGCGCCACATCAGTTATACAGGAGACATAACATGTAGGAGATATGACCCCTATGGAGATTATTTAGCCGAGATTCAGCAAAAAAAAAGTGTGTAACAAGCTGATGCGTAGTTGAATATACAAAACGTAATCAACACTGCTCTGGCAATTAAAAAAATCTCATATTGATGAGACTTCATTTTTACTAAGATATTTTTTTCAAAACAGTTTACTAACAGAAGAAGGTAAACTAATTGGTCGATGAATGTTTCTGCTGGGTTTTAATCGGGTTTGAGGATAGGAGTTACTTTAGTATTTTTCCATCGTTAGGGAAGTAAACTAATGAAAAACACTTGCTGAAAACTTTAACCATGAGGCTCAAGGCAACATCGGGAATATTTTTAAATAGAATGTTAAAAATATCATCATTACCTGGAGCCTTCATTTTTTCAAGTTTCCTAATGATTGACTTAATTTCATCAAAATTTATCTCAGTAATGACATCTTGTAACAATACTCGAACTGAAATATTATTATGTTTCAGGAAAACATCGTTTTCAATAGGACTCACAACGTTCAAATAAAAATTGTGTGCACTCTTTCCATCTCAGTACTACTATTATGTATTTCAACTAAGCATTTTTTTTTTTTTTTCATAAATACGTTTATTTCATAGGCAATATACATAAGTTTTTCTTCGCCGTGGCATCCACAATACATAGTAGTTTAAACCTAATACATTTCGAATATCATATTAGTATGTTGGTACTCATTAGTTAATCTAAACACTGTTTTTATCAAGCGAGTTGCTATTTTAAATTACATTAAATAAAATACATTTATTTTGTACATGATCTTATAACTATTTCAGGATTGTTTGTATCAGTTCACCACTTATATTCAATATCCTATAGTTGGCTATTGGTTGAACTCATGGAAGAGAAAACAGTTTAACATAAAATAAAATTTAAATTGGAACTCCAATGGATTTAATGAAATGATAAAGAAGTTTCATGTATGGAAGGTCACGACAAGCAAGAATGTCGCGAACTGGGACATTGGATAGTCTACCTTGGGTACGCAAGGAATTTATTAGTTGAGATCTGACATCACGAAACTCCACGCATGTCCAAACAACATGGTCAATATCGCGGTAACCTTCGCCGCAAGCACAATGATTAGTCTCGGAAAGTCCAATTCGAAGGAGATGTGCATCTAACGTGTAGTGATTGGACATGAGTCTGGACATCACACGAATGAAATCTCTACTCACATCCAGTCCCCTGAACCATGCCTTTGTCGATATTTTAGGAATAATTGAGTGCATCCACCGACCCAGATCATCTTTATCCCAAGAAGCTTGCCAGCTGGCAAGTGTTCTTTGGCGAGACGCGCTATAGAATTCGTTGAAAGCAATCGGTCTCTCATAAATTTCACCCTCAATAGCACCACGTTTGGCTAAAATATCGGCTCTTTCATTGCCTGGAATGGAGCAATGAGCCGGAACCCAAACTATTGTGATTAGATAATTATTATTCAATATGTCGTTCAGACACTGTTTTATTTTACCCAAGAAAAACGGTTCATTTTTGCCAGCAGCGTTTGAGCGAATGGCTTCAATTGCACTCAGACTATCTGTGAAGAGGAAATAATGGTTTGGAGATAATGTGACGATTACATTCAAGCTATAATGAACTGCTGCTAACTCTGCTATATAAACAGATGCAGGTTCTTGAAGCTTGAATGAGGCCGAAACATTATTGTTGAACATACCAAACCCTGTCGCTTCTTCCATTCGCGATCCGTCCGTGTAAAACATTTTCTCAGAGTTAATATGCCTGAACTTACTTGAAAATATTTTTGGGATTTCCATAGAGCGTAGGTGGTCCGGGATTCCACGCACTTCGCGCTGCATGGATGTGTCGAAAAATAAAGTTGAGTCAGGTACATTTAGGAGGCTGACACGGATAGGAATATATCTTGAAGGGTTGATTTCCTGTGACATATGGTTAAAATATACTGTCATGAATTTTGTTTGAGATCGAAGCTCGACTAGTCGTTCGAAATTATTAATTACCATGGGATTCAGCACATCACATCTTATTAGCAGGCGTGATGAAAGCTCCCAAAATCGATCTTTTAATGGAAGAACTCCCGCCAGAACTTCAAGACTCATTGTATGTGTCGAATGCATGCAGCCTAAAGCAATTCGCAAACAACGGTACTGAATTCGCTCAAGTTTGATAATATGAGAATTTGCAGCGGAACGAAAACAAACGCATCCATATTCCATCACTGAAAGTATCGTTGTCTGATACAATTTTATTAGATCTTGCGGATGAGCACCCCACCAAGACCCTGTTATTGTTCGAAGAAAATTTACTCTTTGTTGGCATTTCGTTATCAGATACCTAATGTGTCCTCCCCACGTGCATTTGGAATCAAACCACACCCCGAGGTATTTGAAAGTCAAAACCTGTTCGATTATTCTTCCCATCATATGAAGCTGAAGTTGCGCGGGATCATGCTTTTTTGAAAAGACGACCAGCTCTGTTTTCTCCGCAGAGAATTCGATACCAAGATGAACAGCCCAAACGGACAATTTATCTAAGGTATCTTGCAATGGTTTTTGCAGATCAATAGCTTTGGATCCAGTAACTGAAACCACGCCATCATCTGCCAATTGTCTTAGTGTACATGGGGTTACTAGACAGCTGTCAATGTCATTCACGTAAAAATTATAGAGGAGCGGACTGAGGCATGAGCCTTGCGGGAGACCCATGTAGCTAATTCTGATTGTTGCCAAATCGCCATGTGAAAAATGCATGCGTTTCTCTGACAAAAGGTTGTGCAAATAATTATTTATAACCGCTGGGAGTCCATGTTGGTGGAGCTTGTCTGAAAGAACATCAATGGAAACTGAATCAAATGCTCCTTTAATGTCTAAAAATACAGATGCCATTTGTTGCTTTTGAGCGAAGGCAATTTGGATGTCAGACGAAAGTAATGCAAGGCAATCATTCGTCCCTTTATTTCTACGGAAGCCAAACTGAGTATCTGACAACAAACCGTTCGTCTCGACCCAAGTGTCGAGACGTCGTAGAATAATTTTTTCGAACAATTTTCTGATGCAGGACAACATCGCAATGGGTCTATATGAGTTGTGATTGGAAGCTGGTTTCCCCGGCTTTTGAATGGCGATAACTTTCACTTGTCTCCAGTCAGGTGGAACAATATTTTGCTCAAGAAACTTGTTGAACAATTCCAACAAACGTCTTTTTGCGAGGTCGGGCAGATTCTTCACCAAGTTGAATTTAATTCTGTCCAATCCAGGAGCGTTATTGTTACAAGACATGAGTGCTATGGAAAATTCCATCATTGAAAAGGGGCTATCAATGGAATCATCATTTGAAGAAGACTCCCTAACAATGCTATGCGTAGGAACGGAATCTGGACAAACTTTCCTCGCAAAATCAAATATCCATCGATTCGAGTACTCCTCACTCTCATTTCCTACGTTACGATTCCTCATTCGTCTGGCCGTATTCCAAAGAGTGCTCATTGAGGTTTCTCTTGACAAACCTTCCACAAAATGTCTCCAATAGCTGCATTTCTTAACCCGAAGTATGTTCTTGTACTTGGTTTCTAAAACCAAGAATTTTTCAAAATTCTGAGGAGTTCCTCCTCCTCGTTTTAAAAACGTCTTGAAAGCATTTTGTTTCGCGTGTTTAGCATCTGAGCACTCTTTGTCCCACCAAGGATTTGGAGGTCTTCTGTTAGACGATGGACCAAGAAATCGTTTGGTTTGGGCTTGTTCTGCGGCCTCCAGAATCGAACAAACGAGGAAGTCATATTCTTCAAGTGGGGGAAGCTCTTCCATTGAAGTTAAGACACTTGAAATATTACTTTGGTATTTAATCCAGTCAATATTTTTTGTCAAATCATATGGAATATTAACTGAATTAGCAATGCCTTTGTTACTGCTAATTGAGATGATGATTGGTAAATGATCGCTACCATGTAAATCAGGAAATACTTTCCAGGTGCAATCTAGTCGAATTGAAGTCGAACAAAGAGATAAATCTAATGCACTTGGACGTGCCGGAGGTCTTGGGATCCGTGTCATGCTACCCATATTTAGTACCGTCATGCTAAAATTGTCGCAAATATTATATATTAGAGATGATCTGCTATCATTGTAAACGGAACCCCACATCATTCCGTGCGAATTGAAATCTCCTAAAATCAAACGTGGAGCAGGAAGGGCTTCGACAATTTCATTAAGCTGTCGTTGTCCAACTTGAGCTCTTGGAGGAATATATACCGAAGCAATGCAAATGTCCTTTCCTTTAATGTTTATTTGACAAGCAACAACTTCTATACTAGAAGTCGAAGGAATGTTTAATCTATAAAAGGAATAACATTTCTTAATTCCTAAAAGCACTCCACCATACGGGGAGTCTCTGTCGAGACGTATAATGTTAAAGTCATTAAAATTTAAGGCTATGTTTGATGTAAGCCATGTTTCGCACAAAGCAAATACATCACATTTTTGACTATGCAACAAAACTTTAAATGAATCAAGTTTTGGCATGATGCTTCGACAATTCCACTGCAGGACAGTGATTGAATCATTTGCGGCGGATGATAAATTATCCATCAAATGATACAAAACCTGAAAGAGCTGGCCATTGAGCTGATAACTGTTTCAAAAAAGTTCTAGCTATTGGAAGGAATGCTGTTATGATGGTCTTTAGAGGTTCAGAAATATTGAATGCAGCGAAAATCCATTCTACAATTTCCGAAAATTTCAGTAATCCTGTTGGTGAATGTGAAATGGAGCCCACTGGATTATTGTCTTTTCTTGAGCTAGTTCCTGGATTGGTTTGTGAATTTGACAAACCAGGAGGCACAGTTTTTGGTTTTAAATTTGGCTTTTTAGCTTTAACACGGGGATCTTTTTTTGAAGGTATAATTTTAGGTGTCTTTTTTGGTATTTTGTGGTTTGTTAATCTCCTCTTAACAGACCCTTGAGGAGTGACAAACGAGGTATCTTCACTATTTCCGTCAGAGTCAGATTCCTCTGGCTCCGCAAGATTTGAAAAACCGTTTTCGGTTTCCAAAGGGGAGACATGTATGACCGTTTTGAGCATTTCTGCATATGTGCGCTTAGACCGTGCTTTTAAAGAAAGCTTCATTTTGTCTTTACGCAGCTTAAATGCAGCGCACACTGAAAGATCATCATGAGGGCTTTCCCCACAATAAACACATTTTTCAACATCTTTATCGCAAAGATTATCCTTATGAGGCCCTTGACATTTGATACATTTGGACTTATTACTACAGTAAGTAGCTGTATGTCCGAATTTTTTACAGTTCGTGCAATTCATAACATGCGGTACGAAAAGCCGAACAGGAAGACGAATTTTATCGATATAGACATGGCTAGGCAATGCAGATCCGGCAAATGTTACGCGAAACGAATCTGAGGGACGATAAGACTTTTTTCCATCGACAATAGATGCTGAGTACAATTGTTTGCACTCGAGTATCTTAACTCCCTCAAGCATGGAGTTTTTAAAACGGCCAACTCCATTTTTAAGTAAATCATCTGCTGTCAGACTTGCTTCAGTCACAACACCGTCAATTTCTACCTCCTTCGATGGAATGTAAACTCGATATTCAATAGCAAATAATTTACAGGTTACAATATCGTTTGCCTGTTTCAAGTCGTTAACTACAACTCGAATTTTATCTCTATTAACCTTACAGATTTCTTTAACTTCAGAGAAATGTGATGTCAAATCCTTTGTAATTTGCATCAAGTTTAAAATCTTTTCTTTTTTTCGAAGATAGACTATCCATGGCCCAGTGGTACCCTGTGGATAATGTTTAGCCCTCGGAGTATTTAAACTTTTACTAGTATCCGGAATCGGATTCGGGATCAACTAAGCATTGTTCTCAGTAATTAATTGTTTATTTTCAGTTCTAAATTCACGTTTTCTTCAAAAACGAATTCTAATAATCGAAGGAATTTATGCTTTGAGTCAATGTATCTTAATCTTAAATTAATTTCACATTAACTCTTCGCCCGGTGAAAGTTCAGACCAAAATAAAAATTATTTGCGTATGTGTACCAGTATGGCACTACAAATAACAAGGACAGTTTTCCGAAAACTTCAATAATTTCACACCCACTTCAATTTTCAGTTCCAATTAATTGACGAGTCAAACTAGAAGCATGACTTCATCATCGTACGGTGCAGTGAATTTTCCACCGAATGGCGACACACACCTCCTTATCTGTCATCAACTTTTCGATACAATAACAGCAAATGTGCGTGAGTGAATGCATGTTCACTGCGAGCACCGCAAATATCCTTTTCTCGACAAAATGCCAAATTGAAAAGTAAAATTTTGCACGTGGAATCAGGTATAACCATAAATCAAGTGATAATTCAAATTATCCTTTAGCTATATTCTGCACCAAGCTCGCAGTGGTTACGTCATTCTCTGTTTGTCCTCACCGGCATCGACGACAACGGTGGAAACTTGCATACTTACGGTTATTAGACTTTAATACCTAGGTGAAACCTCCCATTGTCGTGTCCTACCTCGAGTTCTTCCACTCAACGCCGAGCGTGTCACGCATCGCTGAGTCCTGGCCGCGGAAACAACGGAATCCAACACGCGATCGGAGGGAAATTGTTTTACGCGTGAATGGAAACCCATCCCATCTGCATCAGCGTTTGGGTGAAACAAACCTTGCCGCCGTGCCGGTGCAAATGTTGGAGTGTCATGAAGGTACGAAAATACGTGAATTTCTTGTACGTACGACAATTGGGATGCCCAATATTTCCGGGAAAGGATATAAAACCAAAAACAATAAAAACCTAGGCACTGATAGTAATGTAGAATTTTTTTTGGATAAATATCATTTTTCAATGTTGTTGGGAGTTGTTTTAAGCTCAACAATAATTCTTAAGGTATCCTAAAAACATATTACTTTCAACGACTGAAAAATTCACTAGCACATTTCAAAGATATATTCAATTCAGTCATTTTACACAACTCTTTCATTGCGGTCTGCATCAACACTGTCAATAGCCAAACGTTTATGAGTCTCGATAATTAGTTTGTTAGTTAATGAGTCTCGATAATTAGTTAATTCGACGTAGTCAATATGCACCGAACGCACGACAATGATTCCGACTAACTATGAAACTATCGGAATTCTCAGTATTTTCAATTTGGCAGAGAATTTGCATTTACCAAGGCTTTCGGCAGACAAATGATCGACATTATCGTTATTCACGTATATGAGTTTTTGCTTTGATTTTCAGTCATTAAAATCCGTGAGGAAATTCGTGAGCCAGCAATTATTGTGACTTATGACGAAAAGTATGACTCGCGGCATGGTTTATTCATACGCGCCGGAAGTTGCAAAGCGCGAATTTGTCAACACTCATAAAAGTTTCCAATGCACATTGACAAGCTCTGGTCCTAAACTTTGCTTTGTTTTGCTGTGAATTTTGAAAACTTTGTCTCTAATACCTGCTCCTGTTTTCGAATAGAATGTGTCACCCGCAAGCTAAAACTTAGAAAGTTTGATAACACATGGATGTCACTTTTCTCAGTTAACTGTTGTATGACATCCCTAGTCCTCTATTAATAAAGACCACACAATCAACGCGGAGAATTCAACATACCACATGTTGTGCCAATATGTACTTAACCTCGTTTAAACTTGAAAACAAATTTATTTACATAAATAATGTCGATTGTTTCGACCTGACTGCGGCTGATGTATACTTGATTTATATGGGTTTTATCTAGGCATTGTATATAGATGTTAGCATGTATAGGAAAGCAATTTTTCGTTGAAAAATATTGAGTAATAAATCGGTAAAGAGGTATTTTTTAGAACGCTACTTAAAAATCATGATTGGCGGTGTCCACTTTATCTCAGCGTAGACTAATCAGAAGTGAACAAATGAATGCAGCATAGTTAGAGTAGAAGTTTTTCTAGACCCCAACGTTTCTGTTTGATTTTTTTTTATTTTTTAAGTTTTTGGTGGTTGTTCAAAGCGAAAACTACGATTTTTCACGAAAAAATTCGCCATTTTGTAGCTGTTAAACCTCCCTAAAGTAACAAAGAACGAAAAGGAAAACGTTGGGGTCTGGTTTTTTAAATGTAGAAAGAGTGTGCAAAATTTGAAAAAATTGGTGCAGTAGTTTTTGCATGACGATAGACACAGACTTTCAAAACCTGCTTTCGAGAAAATCGCGTTCAAAATTTTTTGTCTATTAAATGAATGGAGACAATTAATTATGTGTATGAGATAAGTAAAGATAAAGGTCCATAACTTCCAGGGTTTCGTTACAATAGGCTTGAAAATTTCACAGAAAATTCTTCAAATGTTTTACTATGAGAAAATATAAACAAATAATAAATGATTTAGACCCACCCGCCCCTTAAGAAAACATAAAAATTAAGCAAAAATAATTCCAAGGAAAGATGGAACCATTTGTAATTTTTACCATCTTTGCTATTCCCTTTTATTCAATTTGTACCCACTTGTTAGCATTATCACAAAATCATGATAATGATTCTGTTCTATAAAAGTATACTTATTGGTTTTCTCATACAGAAAGTTTATACAACAACTTGTAAAATTGACTAGTGAAAATTGGTCCGGAGGGCTGAGCAATGTCTCTGTGTGTATGTGCGTAAGTATGTGTCAAATAATGTCTCTCATTTTTCTCAGAGATGGCTTGATTGATTTTCACGAACTTAGGATCAAATAAAAAATCTCATAGTCCCATAGGTTGCTGTTGAATTTCATCCGGGTCCGACTATCGATTTCGGAACTATGAGGTGAAGTGTGTTTAAAATTTCAAATCGTCATTGTGCGACGATGCAAAATAAAGAAGAATTCTTATTAATTTGGCATAGTTGTTTACAAATTGATACGGTTTTGTTAGTTTATACCCGAAGAAAGTCGTTAGTTTTCATTCAGGGATTTGTCACATTTTGTTCTAGGGCACATAACCGTTTTCAATATGTTTCGTCTTCGACTCATCAGTGCCTAACAGTTCAAATTGAACTGCTTATTGCACGGCAGTTCGCTAAGCAGACGTAAAGTTTCTGCTATTTGCAGAACACTCTTTTGTTTTGCATCGAAGTACAATGTCTATAATGACGTGTGTTTTTGACTTTTTCTGGCCGACGTGCATGACCTGCCGAGTTTTGCCTTTTTTAATTTGAGCTGTTATGCACTGATGAGTCAAAGACGATCAAAGATAATCTCTAATTTTATTTAAGTTTGGAAAATAAAATTTCTTCTTGTGGTATTTTTGAAAATATGAGTAAAGTGAGAAAGGCATCATTACACCACTAGGAAGATCAAATAAGGTTTTTTTTAATTATACAGTCTTGTTAATTGAAAACGTAATGAATTTCAATTTAATCATTCCAAATTAATCATGGTTTTAAATAAGATCTTCGATTCTGTTGATGTCTATGTAATAGTACAATTGATTTACATTTTTTTTCTAATAAAAATCTAAATATAGATCAATTGTTGAGCTCTTCTTGTGTGCATTTTTAAGAGATCATGCAGGAAAATCCTTTCTAATGGAATACAGAACTAGATACTTATTGTATATAATACTGCAAATGACTTCATAAATTTTGGTTATGTCGCTCTATGTCCATACTGACGGGCAGAGGTTATTTACGAAGGGTACTTACCGCATGCCGAAAAACTCGGGAACGTAACCAAACATACAACGAGTCAAATGACCCAGTCTCCCGGACGCCACCAGCGTTCCACCATAACTGACTGACTTTACGTGGTAATCCGATAAGTAGTAAGACCACTGCATATTGAGGTGTTTTCCGCTTTCCCGGCAGTGCTTTGGTGAACAGTTTTTCTTCCGTTTCCTCCCCCAAACTGTCATACACTAGCTGCCGAGGGGATACCGATTCGAAGAACTGCTTTGGGCTAGCAAGAAATAGTTCCAAAACAGTCATACCCCTCGATTTAGAAGTGACGCTAGTCACAGTAATATTCACAGGGTCCGCTTTTGGAAGATCGAATTCCGGTATATGCTACTGCATTCTTATATCGACCTGCTGCTGCGACGTCCCTTCATGTGGGTAAATTTTTAAGCAGTACAGTTGCGTAATCAGGTATGGATTCGTCATAGTGAGTAAGAATTTGAAATTTGGATGAATTAGGTTTTTATGTTGCTTATGAAATCTTGCAAAAAACCACCTGCATCCGACATATTTCCTCCCCATGTGTTTTCGCGAATTGATATCTTCAGTGTAGAACTGGGATTTCGAACGAGCGCCCTTCCGGACTGCAACGCCTCTGGTTACTCGCTCAGCAATACTATCCATAGAAATGGGGACAGCATGACTGAGTGCGAGGGAGGTTCAGGCACTTCAAAAGTGGCTCCGTGTGCTTGCAAGTATTTACCATCGTCGCCACCGCAAGGATTTATTTATTTAGCATTGGAATATATAGCATGATGCATGATATAATTTTACAATTTTTGTTGGTCATTTGTGGGCCGCTCAACGTCGCGTCATACTGAATCTGGAGTGCAGAAAACTGTGCTTTTCCGTTGGTTTGAGAAATAGGCTTATCGCGGTTGCTTTATTGCATGGTTTGGGAAAATGCTTTATTGGGGCAGATAAGGACCCAAACAAGACCGATGCATTGTTTCTATTTTCTATAGATATGCCTTTGCAAAGATTCAGTGCCATTTTTTTGGAAGTCGCATTCTCAGACAAAATCATTTTGATGTTAAATATTAATTCCATTAGCGGTCAATTAGTCACCATAAAGTTTATAATCGAAATACCGGCCGTACATTCTGTTGAATTTCAAACATTAATTATATTAATTGAGCGCTTGTGGCGCATAAATTTTCATATCCCAGCCTTCTGCTTCGAAAAGTTTTTTTTGTTTTTGTTTACCAAGATGGTGAGATGGATAGCTACAGCAGTCCTGGGCGAGAGTGCTGGATGATTGAACCGAAAGTCTCACATTACATCGCGTGAGGCACACATACTGTTTTAATGGGAACGCGCCACGCGAATTCACACGTGAATTCACCTGTAATATGACATGGTTTTACGCATCAAAGCTTGCTAGTTTCAACTAGTGGTGAAGCATATTCAGGAAAATGTCGTGCACGGCCGCTATGTTCATGGTACTATGTGTAAAATTTATCCAAAGGGATACGATTTTCAGAAGGCATGGCATAATTGAATCCGGAATTTGATCGTAGGTATGCAAATTAACAGCTACAGTTAATATTGTTTGAATTGTTAAAATCGAAAAAAGGGCAAAAATGCATAATTCTTTTGTCAATTTTTTACAAAATTGAATAATGTAAGGATTCAACTTGTGCTGACTGTGTCAGGTAATGGCCATTACGGAGGTAACCAATTATTGTGCTTAGGGCACATGACCGTATTGTACATCGGTGTTCTGCAAATAGAATAAACTTTCCGTCTGCTTAGCGGTTTATGTTGAACTGCTAGGTGGTATAACAGTTCAACATAAACTGTTAGGTACACACGAGTCGAAGAGGAAACGTGAAGAAAAATAAATACGAAATGAAACAAACGATAAAGATATTGTCTTTTTTTCTGAAAATTATTCATTTATTATACAAAATGCTGCTCAAGGATATTATTGGACTAATTCTCAAGCAACAATACATCCATTTGAAATTTACTATAAGAAAAACAATAAACTTGCAAATGTAAGCTTTATTCTCATATCACAAGTAATGACTCACACACTAATACAATTGCAGTTCAGTTATTCGTGGCCGAAACATTCTTAAAACCGAATAACAAATTGAAAGGAAACCAACTTATGCAGTTTAACGATTTGGTATAGGTTTACTGGAACGTCAACGTTAAATTAAACATCGCACATTACCTTCTGCCAACATCAAAGTCATTGATAACTTGAAATCGAAATAGAAATCAGTCATAGAATCATTCTTATTGCAACAGTGAATTTAACATTTAAATGCGCTGTTCAGAAAATAAATTCCTTTATTCGGTTTGAAAAAAAAATTCTTTAGGCGATTTGCAAAAAAACCTGTTTTAATCCACCTAGTGGTGTAATGATGCCTTTCCCATATTTCTTATATTTCCACAAATATCACTAGAAGAATCTGTGAAGAATTTTTTTTTTTCAATCTTGAATAAAATAAGAAACTTTTCTTTGGGTATTAACTAACATAACCTTTTCAATTTGTAAACAGTTATATCAAGTCAATAAGAATTTTTCTTTATTTTAGATCGTTGCACTAAATGATTAAACACACTTTACCCTATAGTACTGGAACCGGAAGTCGGACCCGGATGAAATAAAACAGCAGCCTATGAGACTATAGGAACTCTTGTTTGAGTCTGTTTGTGGAAATCGATCAAATCATCTCTGAGAAAATTGTGTGAGTCTCGTTTCAAACTTTTTGACCACTATTTCTGGTACTTCTGGAACCGGAAACTTGGAACCAGTATAGTCGAAGTCGGTTCGTTTAGTAAGTAACTAATGTAGCCTACAAATTGAATCAGTTTTAAGCCAAATCTAGAATAATTTTACCCATTTTGCATCGTCGCTCTAAATGACGGTGTGAAATTCAATAGCAACCTGTGGAACTATAAGATTTTTTATTTTATGAGTGACAATATTTGACACATACTCACACACAGACACATACTTTGCTCAGCTCGATGAACTGTGTCAAATAATACAGAACACTTAGTCCTTTGGGCCAATTTTCACTAGTCAATTATTCAATTGATTGCATAAACTTTCTATATGACTACAAACTGAATAAAAGAATTAAGAATTTACTCATTTTTCACCTGAAAAATATAAATTTTAATGTGGCAACCCTGCACGCTATACGAAATTGAACAAAGCACCCTGCGAACGGAGCAAAGCCGCACGTACCATCGTGTACTAGTTTTGTATCGTCGCACAGTGGTCCAAAACTGGAAAAAGGCAGTCAAAAGTCTGTACTGACTTTCACTGATTTTTAAGAGCTAACGTGTCTTCGAAGAAGTTTTAGAAGATTATATTGCGCTTCTTTCGAAAGTGGCACCTTTATTTTTTGTTAAGGGGGTAGTACCAATTTCGAAAAAAATATATAGTGAACCTGGCATCCCTGCTTACCAGTGCGGTGAACTGGTGAGCTGCGGTTCTTTTAAAAAGCGCTGTGAGCTATCAGCTCACTTTAAAGATTCGATTCACTGGAATAACTCAGGAGCGAATTGCACATCTTTACGGTCACTGCAAAAGTGAGTTACAGAAATAGCAGACGCGTGACGCCCTCCGTTTCTTAACCATTCAGCATGGCTATAGTGAAAATGAGTCAGACGAATAGTATTCAGGATATTCTCATTGGAAAATAAATTTTATTAGGAATATATTTTCCTATAAGTATTGTAAAAGTTTGCTGCATTAAGATGCATATTTCGCTTCAGCACAAGGTTTCCTAGGTAAAAATAGGTAAATTGATGTATAACTTTTCCAGAAAAGAATAAACCTATGTATTACCTTCTACAAAATTATGGGATTTTATATTTTCTACAATTATTCCAAATAAAGTATGTATAAAAAACTAACTTGAAACAAGTTATAATTAGAAAACTAGTTTTAAGGGGGTTGTCATAATTCAATAACTAAAACTAACTTTGAAAAGACTTAAAAAAAGTTCCATCGAGTTCCACTTAAATTTTTTTTATAGCATATCTTTTCCTATAAACTTTGTAAAAATCAGCTGCATAAAGTTGCATATTTTGCTTCGGTGTAAGGTTTTATCATAGGTAAAAACCTGTTTTAATCCACCTAGTGGTGTAATGATGCCTTTCTCATATCAATCAAAATATCATATATAATACTGTGGTATTCTTCAAAATTATTTTTCTTCGATTCCTTAAAGAATAATCGAAACAGATTTGTTTGACCGTCTACTGATAAAAACTATCAAATGGAAAAGATTTGAGGTCCATTTAGAAAACTTTTTACGGTTTTTCGCTCTTTTCAGTGATGGTATAAAATTTTTAGCACACTTTACCCTATATTTCCGGATCCGGAAGTCGGATCCTGATGAAATCCAGGAATTACGTATGGGACCACAGGACCTTTCATGTGAAAATCGGTCAAGCCATCTATGAGAAAAGTTAGAACACATATTTTCATTTTTTTGCACATTTTACCCCATAAAGTTAGGGCAAAAAACGTTACATACACACATACGCACATACACACACACACAAACACACACTCACAGACATTTTGCGTACTCGACGAACTGAGTCGAATGGTATATGACACTCCCCCTTCGGGCCTCGGTTCGAAAGTCGGTTTTCACAGTGATTGCATAACCTTTCTATATGAGAAAGGCAAAAAGGCGAAAAAAAAATTTTTCTTCGATTCTTAAAAGAATAACCGAAATCGGTTTGTTTGACCGTCTACTGATAAAAACCATCAAATTGGAAAAGATTTGAGGTCGATTTAGAAATTTTTTTAAGGTTTTTCCCCATTTTCAGTGATGGTGTACAATTTTTAACACACTTTACCTTATATTTTCGGATCCGGAAGTCGGATCCGCATGAAATTCAGGAATAACGCATCGGACCACAGGACTTTTCATTTGAACCTAAGTTTGTGAAAATCGGTCGCGCCATCTATGAGAAAAGTTAAAACACATATTTTCTGTTTTTTTGCACATTTTACCCCATAACTCTCGAACCGGAAGTCGGATCCAAATAATATTCAGGAATTTTGTATGGGACCACAAGACCTTTCATTTGAATCTAAGTTTGTTAAAATCGGTTCAGCCATCTCCGAGAAAAGTTAGTGCAAAAAAACGTTACATACACACATACGCACATACACACACACACATATACACACACACACACATACACACAGACATTTTGCGTACTCGACGAACTGAGTCGAATGATATATGACACTCGGCCCTCCGGGCCTCGGTTCAAAAGTCGGTTTTCACAGTGATTGCATAACCTTTCTATATGAGAAAGGCAAAAAGGTAAAATGATGTATAACTTTGCCAGGAAACAACAAATCTATGCACTACCTTCAACAAAATATGGGATTTTCTATTGTCTTCAATTATTCCAAACAAAGTATGCAAGAAAAAATAACTCGAAACAAGTTATGAATAGAAAACTGATTTTAGAGGGGTTGCCATGAAAACGCTTTGTATATCCGAAACGGTGCGACCTTGACTTTTGGTACATTTGACAAAATAAATTATTTGCAATGATTCTAAAACTTTGTAGAAGTAGTGTAGAATCAAATTACGCGGTATATATTTGTAAAAAATTTCTTAAAAGCAACTATATGCATTAAAAGAACGGTTTAGCAGCTACTGATTTATGTCCACGTTTTTATTGATTCGAACCACTGTGCGTCGTTTTGAATGACGATTTGAATGTTTTGACACTCATCGCCCTATAACTTCGGAACCGGAAGTCGAATCAGGATGAAATTGCACAGTATATTTAAAGACAATGAGAGCTTCAATTTGAATTATGATTCGTAAAAATCGGCTTAATCGTTGCTGAGAAATCGAGATGAGTTCCGTTTTTGGAGATTTTCTTCACTATTATCGGTCCTTTCGGAAGCGGAAATGGGAGACTAGTAGTCCAAAAGTAGTTTTATATATTCACTTACTAACAAGATCTGTCAACTAGATGAATTTAGCAGTAAGTTTTATAAAAATGTGCACCTCGTTTCGCTGTCGCTTGTGAAAAAATAATCATGAAATTGTAAATTTTCACTAATTGCACTTTAATACCGGAACCGTAAGTCGAATCTGGATCAACTTTTCGGGGACTTTTTCAAGAATTTTAAAACCTTTTATTTGCTTCCTAGTTTTTGAAAATCGGTTAAGAAATTTCCGAAAAAAATCGAATGCGCATTTTGTAATAAATTTGCACATATTTCCTTATAATTCCGCTGAGGACAGTACCATAAAGTGGTAGGTTTTTTTACTATTTTCCCGTTTCAATTAAAATTTTCTTGGAAACGGTGCAGAATATAGAAAAACCTACCTGACAATGTCTTCGAAATTTAATTGAGAATATTCTGTGAAATTTTCAGAATGATTCATTGAGTCGTGTTGTATTTTTTTCTGACTGAAGAACTGCTGAAAATTAGAACGCTCGGAAATACATACCTCTACTTGTTCATCGAATATCTCGGCTTTTAAGGCTTGTATCATAAATCTATCACGACAAAGTCTAGATAATTTAGTTTAGATGCGATTAGTAAATAAAAACATGTATGTTATCGCGATAAAAAAAGTCTTGTATTTTTTTGTGAAACAAAGTCAGTTTCAATGCATCCGCCATTTTTTGTGCTTTGGTTTCTTGATAGCATTCTGAAAAAGGAGAGAGAAATCAAATTGGCTCGACAAGGTTGCCAAACACACAGACATTCAATCTTTGTGAAAGTTGAATATTTTCTCATTGTTCATTGGGATCATGTAATGTCCAACCCATACGATAGATTAACGTGATAAAACTTCTCATCAAAATAATAAAATGTATGCTGGCAACCCGGTACAGTTTGCTCATATACGAGAGAGTACAAGAGAAATACGATGCGCAAAGGGAATTGAGCGAGCCACGTGGTCGATTTAAAACTCAACACGCGACCCTCTGCCCTCAGACCTTAAGACCTTTCATTTGAATCTTAGTTTGTGAAAATCGGTTCAGTCATCTCTGGGAAAATTGAGTGACATTATTTATCACACACACGCACACGCACACACACACACACACACACACACACATACACACACACATCACAGAAATTGCATAGCCTTTCTATATGAGAAAGGCAAAAACAACTTACTAGATATCCTTTAAAATTGATTCCTTTTCAGAGACGAAATTTTCCATTAAATCGATTCGATGTTATAGAATTAGTTTTCGAGTCCCTTTCATCCTTTTGCGACAAAACTTTAAATCAAAAATACACTTTCCCTGAAAAGTGTCTCGGATTTCGGCTCTGGTTTATCGGAGTCCAGGGACGGAATAAACAATGGCTGTTGCTGGTCGGCCAGAGCATTCCTGGTACCCGGGGGAAATTTTGGCTTCGGAATAAAAATTATTGCACCATCAACATGCGGCGTTATGTAACGGAATTATGCAATCGAAATCAGTAGGAAGCGATGAGGGTTTGAGACGGTTTGGTTTAATATTCAATTTAGTTCACTTTCGGTGCCGAACACCGGTTGATACAGTAGTTATTATTTTTTTGTTTGAACGTCTTCTGAGTTCGAGAAAATCTTCCTTTTACCGTTATATGTGCTATTTCTACACTCAAAATAATAATCATGTTATAGTTACGTGAAAAGTTATGTGAATATTTTCCACCCTATTTTTTACGAAGGTTTTAATGGACTGGCATTTAAAAGCTGTTTAATGCATAATCCAGTAAAAGTTACGTTTTTCATAGGTAAAATGTAATGTATTGTTCATATCACATTTACCTATCATTTCATATCAAATTTAGATACCAGAGAATTACTATTTTATATATTGGTTGAAGTCAAAAGGGAGATATCAGATTTTTATATAAATCTATGAAATGAAAAATTCCATGAAAAATAAAACATTTATTTCAGAAAATTAGCATATAATTTCAATAGCTTAAAAAGCAACTAATAACGTCGTGGTATCTCAAATCGACAAGCCTCCAGAAATCGTTTTTGTTGTCACTGCCATCCAACCGAAGCCGTAGTCGAGATTCGAGAACTCTCTCAACACTACCGATTTGAAGTCGCATTACATGGTTCCAGTGTCTCTAGCTTTATACCGATTTGAGTTGTTCGGTGGACCACCGGCCTGTTTCGGTAGGAGCGGTCTCACGCAGGCACTCGGTCCAGTTGAACACATGGAAACTTTCATACTGGAATGGTCCGGACGATGTAGTCAAAAATTGTAACTAATTAACATTTCTCGCAAATATTTACACTACTTACACTTTGAGGGTCACTGTTCGCCATTTTCAAATCGAGTTTTTCACACTGGAAATTCACGTAGATTGTTTGCCGTTTGGTCAATTCACGTAAACTTTATGTGATGACTCTATTCATTTTAGGGGATGTTCGTATAACATTCATTTTCGTCACGCAAAATATTCAATTTGACATTTGAAACCATTTTACGTGATTTTTCAAGTAAATCGAACGTGAATTTTTAATTGAGTGTATACAAAAATCATTTCTCTTCTAAAAAAAAACACTTGGTTTTTGAGTATTGAATAATGTCTACTACTATCATACGATAGACTCCGTTTGCAACCGACGTCACTTGGCATAGTACTCGTTTGGCAATGGTTTCACTCTTTCTACATTTTATATTTGTTATTGAACCGGAAAGTCCTAGCGTAGTAAACGCCTTTGAGTAGACAATCATCGCCCAAAAAAAATTGCGACGGCGTCTACGGCACAGTTGCTGAAAATTGTGACAAGAGGGCACCCATCCTTTTGGAATACAATGACAGGGAAAAAAATCTAATCTAACAACAAATGTGAAATGAAAAGCAATAAATCGCTCCTTGTACTGATAGTCAAAGGTTATGCTAGGCAAAAAATAAAGGGAATGGGGCACAGCAATTGAACTTCGCTAGGCATTCTAAACAGTTCAAACTCTGTTTTTCTGAGTAGAGAAAACGATTCCAGAATTGCGAATCAAAATTGGCACAATTATCATAGCAGAAGGAAGCGTTACATTTTTTTTAGCAAGAGCTAGCTAGAGCTCATTTTGCCGTTTTTTCATATTTCGAAAAACAGTAGCGTAGCCAAGTCAAAATTATTATAGGCTGGCTCCAATATTAAAACCTTTTTTAACGTGAAAAATTTTCTTATTCCTTGTGAAACTTACACACAGAAAAATGTGATCACCATAGTTAGTTACAATATCGTGATTTCAACCAATTTTTTTCTAGTTATAACCAATCATCAAATTGGTTTTGTTTTCTGCACGAAACATATGACACTTGTCTTTCTCTAGCGATTTACCGCTGCTTATAGAGCGCTCTGCTCTACTTACGCTCCTGGTGGTGATTCTCGCGAAAATGCATTTCGTTGAAAAATAGTCCCGACTCAATTTGTTGCTCCAATTGACAGGCAACAGCCTGATATTTTTTTTTTGTATTTTCCTTCCGGTGTGTCTTCGATCGCGCCGTTTGAAAGTGACATACGGAAAGGAAAAGTGATGACACGTTTTTTACCTTTGTTTGTTCGCCGTAGAAGGGTTGTTTTCATTGTTCGATTATTTATCGACTGTTAGGCGGAGTGTTTCCTTTATTCAATCATTTTGAAACGGGCGTTGCTTCCTATCATGTGCTGTAATGATGTCAAATGCCTTACTATGTTGGCTATGCTAGTATCGCTACAAGCAAAAAAAATATATCGAATTGAAATTGTTTGCTTTCATGTGAACTTATCATATTTTTAAGCACTATTTGTATCTAACAAAATAATGAACAAGTGAAGTGTGTCGTGATCGATTGCTTTCCGTAAAAATTAGATCACATATTGGTAGACCAAATCATTCTGCTTTCTTTTTGTATATAAAATTGAAAAAAAAATCCTTATTTGTTATTAAATCACCAGAGAACTGGTGGAACCGCTATGGAGGTTTCTTAGTTATCTATCTAGACACTGGACAACTTTGTATAATAAAAAAATAGTTCGGTAAAAATGAAAGCGGTAAAAATGTAGAAAGTGGATTTGCGTAGATCTTAATTTATACAGACGCAAATCTCATCAGGATTTACCCTTTTATGTTCATCGCGTCAAATAACATTTTCTTTAATAACTTTTTATTGGAATATGAGTTAAAATAAATTATTAAGATTTAAATTGGGTGTTCAGCAGTGGTAACTGTTCAGCCCTATTATATACATGATTTGGTTATTACCATGAGGACATCATTTGCTTCCGCAATTCATAGATTTTTGTGTAGGGAAAATTCTAAACCTACTTATATTGTGTAATGGGGAAAAAGAACTTATATACTAACTTAGTAACTAATACAGAGAGCGAATCGATTCAATTGAAGATTGTATCGATTTTTGTCGGAATTTACTTATAATATTATGTGACATTACATCTAATGGTTCTATATTTGTGAGTCTGTGTAACTCATTTGTACTAAACCAGGGAGGACGCTTTAAAATCATTTTCAGAATTTTATTCTGAATCCTTTGAAGCGTTTTCTTCCTGGTGGAACAACAACTTGACCAAATTGGTGCTGCATAAAGCATGGCTGGTCTGAAAATTTGTTTATAAATTAACAATTTGTTTTTTAGGCAGAGCTTAGAATTTCTGTTTATAAGAGGATATAAACATTTAATATATTTATTACACTTTGCCTGGATTCCTTCAATGTGATCCTTGAAAGTGAGTTTTTTGTCATACGTTAAACCTAAGTATTTAGCTTGATCAGACCATGTCAATTCCAAGCCATTCAATTTGAGAATGTGATTATTGTTTGGTTTAAGAAAAGAAGCTCTTGGCTTATGAGGAAAGATAATTAATTTCGTTTTTACTGCATTTGGTTAAATTTTCCATTTTGACAGATAATCACTGAAAATATTTAAACTTCTTTGTAGGCGACCGTAGATCACTCTTAGATTTCTACCTGTGGCTAACAGACTTGTGTCGTCACAGAATAGCGATTTCTGACAACCAACGGGTAGATTTGGAAGATCAGAAGTGAAAATATTATACAAGATTGGAGCTACGCTCGAACCCTGCGGAACACCTCATCGTACGGGTAGCAATTAAGATTTACAATTCTGATAGCTAACCTGAAGAGTACGATCAATTAAATAATTTTAAATCATTTTGATCAAATAAATAGGAAACTGGAAATCAGACATTTTTGCTATTAAACCTTTGTGCCAAATACTGTCGAATGCTTTTTCTATGTCTAGAAGAGCAACTCCAGTGGATAACCCAGAAGATTTATTTGCTTTTATCATGTTCGTTACTCTGACAAGTTGATGAGTAGTTGAATGTTCATGACGAAATCCGAACTGCTCTGGTAACAAAAATTGAATTCTCATTTATATGAGACATCATTCTCAACAAGATAATTTTTTCAAAAAGTTTACTGATAGAAGAAAGTAAGCTAATTGGTCGATAACTTGATGTTTCTGCTGGGTTTTTATCAGGTTTGAGGATAGAAATTACTTTAACGTTTTTCCATCTTTTTGGGAAGTAAGCTAATGAAAAACACTTGTTGAAATTTTTAACCAGGAGTCTCAAGGCAACATCGGGAAAAATTTTAATAAGAATATTAAAGATTCCATCATTACCAGCCTTCATGTTTTTAAGTTTCCCAATGATTGACTTCATTTTATCAAAATTCGTCTCGATAATGTCATTTGGTAATAACACTTGAGTTGAAATACGATCATATTTCAGTGAGACTTCATTTTCAATAGGACTCACAACGTTCAAATTAAAATTGTGGGCACTCTCGAACTACTAAGTTTTTGAGCTTTTTCGCCATTTGTAAGAAGTATTTGATTTCCTTCCTTGAGAGCAGGAATTGGTTTCTGAGGTTTCTTAAGAACCTTAGAAAGTTTCCAGAAAGGTTTAGAATATGGTTTAATTTGTTCAACTTCTTTAGCGAAATTTTTATTTCGCAAAAGAGTAAATCAATGTTTAATTTCTTTTCGTATATCCTTAACTATGTTTTGCATAGCAAGATCACGAGAACGTCGATATTGTCGTCGACGAACGTTCTTCAACCGAATGAGCAGTTGAAGATTGTCATCGATGATAGGAGATTTTAATTTAGTTTGAGCTTTGGGAACTGAAAGATTTCTAGCTTCGATAATGTAATGATTCAAATTATCAATTGCTGTGTCGATGTCCGCAGAATTTTCTAAAATAGTTTCATGATCCACATGATTTTCAATGTGAGATCTGTAATCCAACCAATTTGCTTCAAGATAGTTGAATATAGAACCAATTGGATTAATTATAGCTTCGTTGGAGAGTCTGAATGATACAGGAAGATGATCTGAGTCAAAGTCAGCATGTGTAATCGGTTCACTACAAATGTGACTTTGATCTGTTAGAACCAGATCAATTGTAGAGGGATTTTTCACCGAATAGAAGCAAGTCGGATTACTAGGATAAAGAACTGTGAAGTAACCAGCTGAGAGTTGATTTTTACCATTACTGTTATTTTGCCTACAATTCCACTGGACATGCTTAGCATTGAGGTCCCCTATTACGAAAAATTTCGATCGATTTCTTATTAGTTTTTGCAAATCGCCTTTAAAGAAATTTAATTGTTCGCCGGTGAATTGGAATGGTAAATATGCTCCAGTGATGAAATAAATTCCATGAATGGTTTCAACTTCGATTCCCAAGCTTGCAATAACTTTAGTTTTGAAAGAAGGTAAAATTCGATGTTTAATTTGCCGTTGGACAAAAATGGCAACTCCACCACCCATTCCAGTAAACCTATCAAATATATGAACCACATAATGTGGATAGCTTTTCAATTTGACATTAGGTTTAAGAAAAGTTTCTGTCACAATGGCAATATGAATTTTGTGAACTTTGAGAAAATTATAAAATTCATCTTCACTCGATTTCAAAGATCGAGAATTTTAATTAAAAATATTCAAATAATTATTTAACATCACTGTTAAATTGTAAATTCATTATAATATTATTTGCAAATTGCCATCCGATTTGAAATTTAAAAAAGTGATGAAGTTGAATTCATTCGGATGATCATTTGAAAAAGTTGATCTTGTAGATAGATCATTTTATTTTTCGTTATATCGCCTAAATCGACTTCGTTTAAAGAAGCGAATGGCATTGAAGGAATATTGGTAGGTAGATGTCTACTTGTTACACCAGTGTAACTGCCATTAGAAGAAGATGACTTGGACGATCTACCTGTATGTATGTATGTATGTATATGTGAAGCCACCATCAGTTCAAGGCATTACCAATGTATGCGGGTAGACTTACAGTAGATCCGAATTTAATTATCAGATAGCTTTCATATTATTACTGTTAAGAAGGCCAAAATGGGTTATTTGGACCCGGCGCCTTCCAGCAATAACATCCAGCCATATAATAAAGATTTTCGCTGTACCAGCTTAAACCCGCCTGATGGTTTGTTTGTTAGAAGGGCGCGTCTTACTCATTTCAGACCTTCAGGGAGAAACACGAAGTTTCTCCCATGTGACTCAGGTTGGCAATCCACTCCATCATCCAGTCATTCACTTGTAAGATACCCTGATGCACTCCCTGCCCCTCACCATTGTAATAAAATAATATAATATTTGTGACGAAGTACAATATAGTAAAATAATAAGACATAATATAATATCATTTAATATAATACAATACAACAAATCGTCATACAATATAACATAATAAAATATAACATAGAGCAATATAATATCACATAATATAACATATATACTACAATATATTATCCTATAGAAGGGTTCCGTCATCATCCATCATCTCCGTTCCGCTATCCACTCATGTTCGAAAACTGACAATTATAGTAAAATCTGCTATCTCTTATCGATATGTTGACTATAGTGTTTGTCCGAAGAAAAGATGCCTACATTCCGTATCTCCTCGAAGTAATGACAGCAACATTATTATATAAGTAAAATCAAATAATATAACTCATTATAATATAATATAATATAATACAATATTATATAATATAATACAATACATATAGTATAACATAATACAATATAATACAATATAATATAATATAACATAATATAATATAACATAGTATAATATAATATAATATAATACAATATACCATACTATAGAAGGGTTTCCGTTATCATCCTTCATCTCCCTCCGCTAGTCAACTCATGCGCTAAAACTGACAATTATAGTGACATAAGCTATCTCTTATCAATATGTTGACTATAGTGGTTGGACGAACAAAGATGCCTACATTCCGTACCTCCGCGATGTTATAACAGCAGCAGTATTATATAATTAAAATCAAATAATATAACTCATTATAATATAATAAAATATAATACTATATTATATACTATAATACAATACATATAGTATAATATAATACAACATAACATAATATAATACAATACATATAGTATAACATAATACAATATAATATAATATAATACAATATACTATACTATAGCAGGGTTTACGTTATCATCCTTCATCTCCCTCCGCTAGACAACTCAAGTGCGAAAACTGACAATTGTGAAATATGCTACCTCTTGCTATTGTCAATTGAACAGAATATGAAAAAATGTTTAAGGAACGATCTCACCAGTATCCTGAATCCTGTATTTAACGTATTTTCAGTAATGTGTCTTGGTCGATCGCTTTACCACCTAAATTACGTGCGGTAGACACTAAATCATGCGGCCAAGATGACGCGCCAGTAGCAAAAACGTTGAACATTCGCGATTTCGATGATAGCCATCACTATAATGATCGTCCGAGTAAAACGCAGCAAATGAATTTGAGCGATCTTACGCGACGAGTGCTCCACACGAATCACTACAAATACATCGTCCGATTGATAAATCATACATGAAAAATAAAACCTTGCGACCGAACGTAGTTTCAGCCATTTGTCGTGGAGAGCACACTAAAATGAAAAATCTGTTCTCTACAGCAACTTCTGCTACTTGTCGCAAGATGACACATCACTTTTTAAAATGTTCAGGTACTCGTGTTAACTATTTCTATTTTGGTGGTGAAATACACGATAGCGACTTGCGTGTTGCAATAATGAAATGATATCAATATTACGAAATAAAATTTGGGATTCCGCACTTTTGATTTCAGGGCATTTTCAAATTTTCACATCACTGCATCATCAATAAAATGACTTCTTTAGCATATAAAACCATGCGAATCCGGGAGGCGGAAACGGAATACGAAAAGACCGACCGGTACAGCCCGAGCGAAACACAATTAACACTGAGAAAGCAGAAAATATGATCTTATGCGATGAGGGCTCTAAACCTGGTTCCTGTCGTTTTCTGCATGCGAAAACTCCACAGTCAGAACACACTAACACTTGCACTTTCATGAATCCGGGTGGCAGAAACCCAGCACACATAGCAGTCCGGATGGCGCAACCCGAGCGACATTCAACGAAAGAGCACAGAGCGAAAGAAAAACACGACCGTGCGCGATGGATGTTATACACGAACTGTGATGACTTGGACGATCTACCTATTAATAAATTGATTTCGTTAGAAGATGAACTGGAAGGCGTTCCTGTGTTTTGATGATTTACATTAGAAGAATTAAGAGGTAGTTGTCTACCTGTTACCAAAGCGTAACTGTCACTAGAAGAAGATGATGACGAGGTCGATCTACCTGTCAATAAATTGTTTTCGTTAGAAGACGAATTGGAAGGCGTACCTTTTTTTTTGTTTTAAATTCGAAGAAATAAGTGCCTTAGAAGAATTAGGCGTGGCATTTGTAACGGTTTTTTTATTTTCAGGTATGTTCTGTAAATTTAAGGTCGTTGATTTGACTTTTTGTCTAAGCGAACGAGCGTTTAAAATTTTTTTCCCTGACAGGACATTTCAAATAATTGGATTTATGATTTCCATCGCAATTTGAACATGAAAATTTATCAGTGGTTTCATTCATTGGACAAACGTCTTTCGAATGCGACGATTTTGAAGCACAGTTTCTTTCACATTTTCGATGTTATCGTCGTAAACAAAGGTGGGCGGGCGTACAGCAAGAGGCAAATTTTCTACAATCTCATGAGCCTCACTGAAAGCTTTATACCACTCAAATACTTGCGCTCTCTGCAATGTAGATTCCCTAAAACACTAAAACACGTAATATTATATTCTTATTATTATTATTCATTTATTATTACTACCATTCTTTTAAATTTAAATCCTCATTATAAATATAGATCACGGTTGAATTAATTCTAAATTATTTTGTTAAATATTCACTTTAAATTATTATTATTTTTTTTTGTTTCGATTATAGAGGTTTTAACCTTAAGGTCATTCGCCTCTTCGGGCCAGAAAAATTTTCTGACCCTATGTGCGGGGGTTGGGAATCGAACCCAGGTGGGCTGCGTGAAAGGGCATCGACTTACCCATCACGCTATACCCGTCCCCCACTTTAAATTATTCTTTAATATTCAACTTTACATCCTTGTCCATATACGGTGTCAGATTTCCCCTAAACAAATAAACACAAATGAATTGCAATTCTATACATAATTTAATGTGAAACCGACACCCTGTTATATTCTCAAAAATTGGAATTTTGGAGTTTTTTTTAATGTTAAATTATTGCTTCCGTTTCGATATTCTTTTAATTTTTTTTTAATTAAATGCAAGGAAAGTAAGTTCGCATTCTACCGGGTAAAATTGACCCGCGCAGAGCAGGTTAGAGAAAAAGGTAAGAAAGTGAAGCATAATCTAACCTAAATAAAATAATCAAAAGTGACACGCGTTGCGCAAAAAAAGTTACACAGTCCAGGAAAAAAATGATCGATTGGGACCAGTCCGTGTCAATTTTGATCAGAAAGTATTTAGAACGAAATCTTTTATCTCTATTCAAGGTATTGACTCAAAGGATATAGTGAAGATGGGTTTAGAGAACGGCAAGACTAAAACCATAGGTAAACAAAATGTATTGCATCAAGCAGAACTATAACTTTTGTTGCTCTATTGTTTAACAATCAGTTAATGAGAGGAAAGTCATGTATGTATACAGACTTGCGGAATAACATGGTTACTGCTACGATTCTACTGACACGAGAAATCCCTTCAGGGTAGTTTCATCAAACAATTGCTTTTCTCGAAACTGTTTTGGTTTTGCACTTAGCAACGGAGGTTTGAGCAAACCAGGCATAATAGTCAGGTTCGAAACTGACTTGGATTTTAGTTCAATGACGTTTAAACTAGGTTCGATACTGGCTTCAAACAAACGGTTTGGCTGCAGTTATGGTGGAAACTGGGTTTGGTATAAAGTGTCCCGGTGGACAGTAAAAAGGATCTTAGAACAAGAAAAGAAAGGATAACTATCCGCAAAGGTGACAACATGCCGTCCGAGGTCAGCGAGTGTTATCGCTGCCGTCGAAAGGAAGATTCGGGTGTATAGATATAGAAATGAGTTCCGCGACGGAATACTTTATAGAAATGAGTTCGCTTTGAGGCTGCCTTTATGAGCACTCACCAAAAAAAAAAAGCAGTATTGACGTATTTTGCGCCAACTAGAATTATTGAAATTTGAAACTCGAAATCTCCGCTTAGCGCAACTCATATGAAACATAGCTTACTGATCGCGATTGGTCGAAAACAATTTTCTCGGATGAAGCATCTTTTCGGAATAGATTTTAGTGACCTTTGGTGCAGCCGTGAAGAGACCTTTGGTGCAGCCGTGAAGAGACCTTTGGTGCAATCGTGAAGAGACCTTTGGTGCAATCGTGAAGTTCATAGATAGCTACCGGAGCATAGTCATTTGACGGTCCAAACATAAACTAGGGCTATGACGATTCCGCATCTGCTAACATTCTCAGCTGGTACAATAAACAGTTCGTGACAGCGTAAAGATGACGGTAATGGTAATCAGTACATTGAAATTACCATTACTGGAGCCCGTTGAGGATGTTTGCATAAACCCAGCGCTCCGCCTCAAAACAACAGGGATACAGTCAGACCCGTTGGCGGTCGATTGGTATCTTCGTTAGCAACAAGTTCGACATGATAATCGAGTAAATATCAGCCGTACTTTGTTCGGGTGCGTGCAGTAGACAGGCGTGGTTGATGCGTTAGAGAATCGTGATAAAGATCTTCAACAGAAGTTAGCTTCAACACTCCCCGAGCAGTCGGTGGTTGTCAGAGGGCGAGGATTGCGTGCAAAAGGTAATGAATGATTTGCTGATGGCATAACAGTATCATATTTCATTAATACACTAGTCGTTTGTCGAAGACAGCTTCTGGAAAGCAAAAAGAATGCATCCAACTCGGGCTGAGCATTTCAGTTTTGTAGAAAACATTTCGGTAGCACTATGCAAGCACATTTCTTCATAATGCCATTAGTCTGCGGATGCATTCCAGAGCACCCGTAAAACTGTCAACAGAGTGAGACTGGAGATGAAATATTTTGTATGCACGAGATGGTATGCTTTATAACTTATCTACTCGGAATACTTCTACTCTACCGCAGTGAACCTGACTAAATCCGAGGCATCTACTGAGATTTATCGAAGCTACAAGTTTTTACTGAGTTTTCTTTTGGCGTTGAGTATCGCATGGTTTTCGTGATAGTAGTTCAATAAATTGTTGATAATGTACACACTTTGAAAAAAATTAGCCGAATTCGGAAATTTTTCACCGAATTTTCAACAGCGGAACGTTTGGTTATCAGTTCGTTATTTGAATTGATTACAGAACGTTCGGTAATATAATGTTGATGATTTGTCCAACAATGCCGAGCTCTTCGGTAAGTTCAATGATGTAAGGTAACGAAACCAAAAACTAATCATAAAATTTATTTCAGATTAACAATAGATTTTCGGTTTTTTCAAACAATGCACTTATTTTTATGGTTAAAAATTTGTTCATGCATTTATTCGTTGATAAAACCAAAATGTTGAGCGCTTGGAAAAAAATAATATGTTGAAAACTGAGAAATGTGTCCAGGGACATGCTCTCGTTAAATTATTTTTTAGAAACATAAAACATCTGAAAATTAAAAGTTTTTCGTTTAAAAAAATTAAAAGTTTTTCGTTTTAGACTCATCAGTACATTAGCAGTTTATGATGAAATACTACTGATTCCACCTCGTGGTTCAACATGAACAAATAAGCAGACGTGAACTTTATTTTTGCTGTTTACAAACTACTTGTTATTCGTACCGAAGCGCAGAGTCTTTTCGGATATGTTGAAGGAACGGAACCACTACTATCTGGTTGCAGCATGTAGTAGTCATTTAGGGGTTTTGGTATCTTCAGGGTAGCCGGTTTGTGCAACACGAACCGCGATGAGGTATTATCAGTGTTTGGACAAAAACTGCTAGTGCACTGATGAGTTTGACACGGAACGTAATAATTACTAAAATGAACTTTTTACAAACCGACTGTCCTTAAGGTACCAAAACCTCTAAATGACGATTTATACATTACAACTGAAAATTTCAATGATGCACACAAAAAAAATTTGAATTTCACAGACGAATTAATTCCTCATACGCTGTAATTCATAAAGAAATAATTTGTCAAATGACAGGAAATTTCATTTATAATGACTTGATGTTGGGTTAGCATGGATTTTACTAGTTTCGACTGTAAGGAACATTCGGCTAGCGGGTCAGTCTGTATGAATTTAATTGCACCTTTTACCAGCCAAGCAGATGTGGGCTTCTGTGGTTCAGTCGATCAACGGACGTACTTTGTGATCTGATGATTCTCGGTTTTATAAGTCACTGCGGGTCGGGACACAATATTGAATGTTCTTGTACGTAAATTTACGTGAACTGCGACGCTCCATTTATTTGCATCTGATGAAACGTAAACTCACAGGATTTTGGCGAAGTGTGTGCGCTTACCTTTTCCTAGAGCCATGTTTTGTTACGCTAGCTTATTTAAGACTAATCTTAGTCACCATCGACATTATAAACATTGAATGAATCCATAATACTGTTCTATCAACAATAAAAACGCAGTATAGTACTTAAAATTACAAAATTACTACAAGGTACAAAAGGCCACAACGATTTTAAAGCTGTCGAGTGAAATTCTATTTTAATTTACTGTTTTTTTATGCACCTTCAATCACAATCTGTTTATGAAGATATGAAAAATAAACGAGGAAATAACTGTATTCAGAATGCTTGAAATTAATCCAAGTAGAGTGATTTCTCATCATTTTTAATTTATGTATCATGAGAATTACAGGGTTGTTCCGGTCACGCGGATTTCACGGTTGTCCGAGCAGATTTTGATGCGATGGCGCGGATTTCGCGCGAATAGCAAGAAACATTATTTCAGATTTGAGAATCATTTGTTCGAGAAAAAAAAGTTCGTTTATGAAACCCCCAAAAATTAAAGATGGGGAACGTTTCAGCAATCGAGCCAGCAGGTCGAGCCGACCGAAATGGTGAATTTCCACCTTGATAAAACCAAAGTTTACGAGGATGCGGCTCTAGCAAATATTTTCTTCAGTGAACAACACTTCGATTTTATACTCTCCAATCTCGAGTTGTACATATCGCTATTTAAGCATAGCTGTTACCAGGAATTACAAAAACTTTCCGATATATGTGCTTGCGTTGTCCCATTCTAATGCGGAAATCGAAAGCAGATTTTTGCACTCGAAGATATTGATGTCTGATGGAAGATATCGTCTCAGTGAAAACACATTCAATAATGCAAAGAACTTAATTAATGGGATGCTATAATTCGATAATATTAACATAAATTTTGTTTGTGATAAAAATCTCATTCTCAAAGCAAAATTTGCACGACAGGCTTACGAAACGAAGTTGGACAAGAAAAGAAGCGGAGAAGAAAAGTTAAAACGTAAATCTAGTGCTGGACCCGTCAGGATTCCATCCGTGGTGATTAGAAATTGTTCTAAAAGTTTGTTGGGTTCACTATCCAACATTTTCAATTGCTCTTTGCGTTCTGGCTTTTTTCCTGAAATATGGAAGAAATCCTATGTGTTTCCGGTTTACAAAAGTTGGTGGGTAATGTCAGAAACATAACTGGATGACGTGGATATGAAATGATATGGTGTTTCTTCACACTTCTTGATATCTGAAACGGAAGATGATATATTGTGTGAATTTTGCATACTTCCATTTCTTAATTTCCTGAGCAAGAATTTCAATGGAAAAGTATCAAAAAGTGCTTTACTAAATAAATCATTAATTTACTGAGAGGTACCACGAGAATGAAATGTTCTTCACTGCATCAAAACCGTCGTCCGAACACGAGTAAGACAAACAAGCCTCATGAGTTTTTCTCTTTGATACTCGTTGATACCATATGGCTTCGATCATATCTAACTGGTCGTGAAATGATAGTGAAAATTAGAGATTGTACAACATCACCATTTACTGTAATCTCTGGAGTTCCTCAAGGAAGTCACATTGGACCTTTTATATTTTTACTGTATCTCAACGAATTAAATTTTTCGATCAAGTGCATGAAACTATCGTTCGTCGATGACCTTCAAATATTTCATATAATCAAATCTGTAGCTGACTCAGAGTACCTACAATAACAGTTAGATAATTTAACTAATTGGTGTAAAATCAACAAAATGATTTTAAATGCCTCTAAATGCTGCGTCATCTCTTTTAGTCGCATCGTCTGTAAGGGACCTGGGTGTTCTGGATTCCAAGTTAAATTTCAAGGAGCTCGTAGATTTTACTATTTTCAAAGACTCTAAGCTGTTAGGATTTATTTTCCACAAAATTGTAAGCAATTTAATTTTCACTGTTAGTTCTGCGATGCTTACCGCAAAAATAGTGGAGTAAACGCTTCGCTCAAATATCGCGCGTTTTAGTTTTCAACTTCGCGCGGATTTCGCGCGTTTTGATTTTGAAATTTTTTGTAACAACCCTAGAATTATAATTTTATCATAATCGATGTTCAATCCCAATATTGTTTTCTTCGTGTTTATGATAGTGCATAGAACAAAAATGACTATTCCGTCTTGCATTATTTTGACCAAAAATAGTTTTTTTAAAAAAAGTAATATTCTGGTTTTATTTATGTTTCATACACTTCTTACAACTCCATAGTGTGTTCGCCATATTGAAACCAACAAAAGTTTTTTGGGTTGCATTTTCGTTATCATTACGTTGGACAAACTTACCGATAGCTATCTGAATCAATGCCAAAAATTGTAATCTTGTAACATCTATTTTATTGCTATATTAATTCACAGATTTATATTCACTAAGCGTGTTTATAATGGTTTCGCAACAGAAAATTAATCCTTTTTGCCTTTCTCTATAGAAAGGTATTAGAATTGCTGGAAAAACCGACTTTCGAACGGAGCCTCGGAGACCCATAGTGTTATATACCATTCGACTCAGTTCGACGAGATCGGAAAATGTCTGTGTGTATGTGTGTGTGTGTATGTGTGTGTGCACTTTTAGAAGATATTTGAACGCGCTCAATTTTCTCAGAGATGGCTGAACCGATTTTAACAAACTTGGGCTCGTTTGAAAGCTACTGTCGGGCCATTGATCAAGTTCGAAGATCAAATGGCTTTAAGTTTTGGTTTCGGAGATATGATTGTATAAGTGACGTAACCGACAAAAAGCGTTGTATTTGAGCGCGTTCAATTTTCTCAGAGATAACTGAACCGATTTTAACAAACTTGGGCTCATTTGAAAGCTACTGTCGGGCCATTGATCAAGTTCGAAGATCAAATGGTTGTGACTTTTGGTTCCAGATATATGATGGTATAAGTGACGTAACCGACAAAACACATTGATTTTTACCGCTCTTATATATATATATATATATATATATATATATATATATATATATATATATATATATATATATATATATATATATATATATATATATATATATATATATATATATATATATATATATATATATATATATATATATATATATATATATATATAAGGGTGCCAAAATTTTAGGATCACCTCTATTTTCGTTAAGTTGTAGTGCTCAAAAGTTTAAGCACCTCGAAAAAAGCCTTCATGCAAAATTTGAGCTAAATCGGACATGCGTAAGGGGTGCTGCCCGGTGGTAAAGGTTTGACAATTTTCGACCTTGAAAAAGCACCATAGGGGGGAGTACATGAAATTTCCAAAATCGAAACTTTTTTTGATGCCGAAACCCTTAAAACTGCATGAAACATCGAAATTTAGTGTTATCTCAAAAAAATTTTTTTTTGAAAAAATCAACTTTCTGGGACTTTGAAAAATTTTCATATTTTTTCGAAGTCCCAAAAAGTCGACTTTTTCAAAAAATTTTTTTTTCAAGATGACACTAAATTTCGACGTTTCATGCAATTCTAAGCCTTTTGGCATCAAAAATTTTTTTTCGATTTCGAAAATTTCATGTAGTCCCCCCTATGGTGATTTTTCAAGATATATGAAAATTCCACTAAGTGGGCTAAGAACGCTTTTTTAAGATTAGCATCACTGATTACAAATAGGCAACGCAAATGTCAAGCACTAGTTTGGAAAAATGATGCTGACTGTGTGACATAAACACTGAAGAATGCTTTTGTGAACTATTCTAATCAATCTGAATCAATTGGTGTCAAAATTAGTATCCAAAATTATTTAATAAAAGTATGAAACATATTTTCATGAGACTGTTATGAAAGAAGAGAAAGTCATTATCACACCACTAGGTGGATTAAGAAGGGTTTTTAATCTTACACATGATAATTAGTTCAATGTTTATTTGGTAAAGAAACACTGCTGTCGCCTTGTTTTAACCATGTTCGTGCTCGTGTTGCAACATAGTTGCGTTAAGTTAATACACGTTCGAGGACAAAATGCTCGCCCTTTGACATTAAATTTTTCTTGGTTGTCAAATTCAGCTAAGCTCGACGATAAAAAGTTTATTTTACTATTTCCTCGGTATGTTATTTACAGAATTTCTGTAAAATATTTTTGTGAAACTTATCGTTCGGTAATAATATACAAAATTTCAGTAAAATAAATTACCGAAAAAGCAGTGTAGAGTGAACTTTTCGCGGAATATACCGTTTTTATATTCCGGATCATTGTTCTATTCCAGGCCTTGAAAAAACTGTTGAATTAACCAAATTTGCTGCATTACATGAAAGACCTGTTGTATTCAATGGATTTCTCAAAGATAGAAATAGGAGAGAAAAAATGTTCATAAATTTAAATTTTTAACTTGGAATTTCACAGGCACGTATGGGATTATGAGACCTAATGTATGGAAATCGGTTTAGCCATCTCGGAGAGATCGATGAGGGTTTCAGTTTGTGATTTTTGATAACTATTTCCGACACGTATGGAACCAGAGACTGGGGATCCTATTTTCTAAAGCCGACTTATGTTCATTTGATGTGCTGTTCACTCAGTTGAGCCTCAGTACATCAAATCAAATCAAACACGGTGAGTGCGAAAGTGTTGATTTTTTCGTCAAAAGTAAAATTTTCTAGTTCGAAATTATTTGGGTTATAGAACATATTTCCAGCAACAAATCATATTCGGTGAGTGTCTTTATCTAATTAAAATGCGCTGAGTTGAATGGTACTAGTGATCAGGGATGGCTTTTATCGTATCAAAGAATGCTCACCAGCAACTTTCCACACGATTGAATCAGTGCCATCAAAGAGAAACGGATATCATCTCAGCAACAAAAAAAAAACCGGCATGTTTCATTTAACATAGAATAGACACCAGTGCGAGACTGAATTTCTCTCGATGACATTTCTGAGAATCAAAGGTTATCACGAAGCTGTGGGGATTCTCTCTGAAGCAACAAACGGTCGCTTATTCTCGTTTCGCGATCCGATTCTATACAGGCAGTTGATAATTGCGATAGAATCATTTTACTATTGCCGCTCATTCTAACTATGTGCATATAATCTTTGTATATACACAAGGGTTTTGCATTGCAACCTAGTATGAAAATCATCAAGTTGAATCATCGATTCGATTTTCTGCGATAATTGTCAACTTGCGATTCTCTCTTGGGAAATTCCACACAGCAACGATCATTATCAGACTGTACATTTTTTAAGGGCCATGAAACACTCGTAGTATGAAGTGCAGCGAAGAAATGTAGAAAAATTCTCTCGCGGTTCATGCATTGAGAGACTCGAGTTCTTGTAGCATCTTCTACCGGATTGAAAATTTTGTATACAATATAGATAGCAATATAGCAGCTTCTGTCAAATTTTCGGTAATCACCAACACTGCTAGTGATAGTTATGAAAACAAAATCAAAAAGAAGTGGTGGGGCGAAAATGGTCACTTTTTGATTGAAATTTATTGTTGTTTTATCACAAAAACTTACTAATTTTCTGAAGCTCAACATTATTTTCCAGTACGCACCAACAAAATAGTCAAAATATCCCCAAAGCCCTTAATTTTAAAAGGACTATAAATTACCGAGATCTTCGTCGCTTTTGGAAAGAAATTACCGAAGTTATCGGTGTTCGTGCATGCGAGTTATTGTCGAGATTTTAAGCAATTAATTAAAATGAACTTTAAAATAAAACATTTAAACATTCCAATTATTTCCAATAGGGAACACAATTTTATTCTCCGCCGATCATATTTCTGCTACAACGAAAGTAATGGCTCAATAAAACATTGAACATTTAAGAGAATATATCATACCGGAATCCAATCAATTTCATTGCATTAGCATTGCGAGGATCTTTATCCAGTAAGAATGCTCTGGAGGATTTCTTGTCACGAATAATCGTTGAACATTAAACAAATTTGTTTTTAATATCACGAAACATATCGCTATATTCGGATTCAATTTTTAGTTGCAACTGATCTCACATATGAACACTTGCACTTATTTATATCGCTTAGTTTTGCACTGAATAAAAATGATTACTTTGATGAATCACCGAATTTCGGTTGTCTAAATGCTGTTTACTGAGATGCCGGTAAGTTGATATCATTAATTTGCTGATTTCAGTAAAACGAACATTTGCTGGTAGACACGGTACTTTACATAACCGAATATCAGTTTAACATTTTGAATTGCCAAGAAATCGGAAATAATGAACCGAGTAATTTGGAAAAAGCTATCCTAGCCGAGATTTCAGTAAAATATCGCCTCGCCGTTCGTTTTCGGCATTTTTTTTGCCGAGATCAAAAGTTAAGATAAAGATTAAGTTGTAAGTGTGAATTGTATTGTCTAAAGTATGTGCTTTCAGAAAATGCAACAAAAATTCCTGTTGACCCGCAACAAACAACTCCATCTACCTGTTTAATTTGGGCAATAGTTCAATCCTTCCCACAAAAGAAGAAAAAAATAATAAAAAACAACATAAAAAGTGCATTTTCAAAATAATTATCAACGAACGTAATTGGTCACAAATTGAGGTCGAAATACGTGATTGTTCCGGTACATTTCCAGTAACGCACATTGTTTTGCTAGCCAAAAAAAAGTGTTTGAAATAATCCGGGCGAACGGAATTTACTGATTCAGTATCTAGCTTTGTCCGACATCAAATTGACCAGCTGATTGCTCGGTCGAGTAATTGAAAGGAATTTTACACAATTCTCCGTCCCACTGACTTTTCCACAGTTTTTCGATTCCAATCCACATTCGACAAGTGAAAAGCAAAAGCAAACTATTTCTATAAAACCAAGCTTGTTTCGCGTGGTAATGGAAAATGTATGCTCTGCCGCAGCTCAAAGCCTTCCCGAGAGGTACAGACAACGCCCACCAACGGGCAGTGAAATCGTTCTGGTATAAAACGGTGAATCTTTTGCTAGTGAAGAGGGAGGTTATAAATAAAAAAATAAAAAAAATTCATAATTATTTTTTGTTTTGTATTCGATTATTTATCCCCCAAAACTGTTTTGCCGAATGCTTTATTTACTGTCATGTTTGAAAGGTGTGTAATCGGCAAAATAACATGCACACTAGCGATGGTCGGGTATAGAAATAGAACCCGACCCGTACCCGAGTGATCAGCAAAAAAGTTTACTCGTACCCGACCCCTACCCGAGTGAGCAGTATTTTTTTTTAACCGTACCCGATTGAAAATAAAAATATTTACTATTTTTCACCTGGAGCTGTTAGCGGAATTTATTCAACAGTTGCACTGTTTATGTACCATTTAATTCCACTATTTCACTGTCACGTTATTACACTTTCACAAAGTCACTATACTTTAATGAAGCATAACAAACGTTACAATACAGATACGCGTATTTCGGAATGTTATTTACATCCTTCTTCAGTGTATCGGTTTTATAAGTTTGTTTTATGTCAATGAAAACAAACTTATAAAACCGATACACTGAAGAAGGATGTAAATAACATTCCGAAATACGCGTATCTGTATTGTAACGTTTGTTATGCTTCATTAAAGTATAGTGACTTTGTGAAAGTGTAATAACGTGACAGTGAAATAGTGCAATTAAATGGTACATAAATAGTGCAACTGTTGAAAAATATTTACCCATACCCGACCAAAAACCCGACGGGTACGGGTACGGGTCGGGTTTCGGGTAAAATACCCGAGACCCGACCATCTCTAATGCACACCAACATAATTTGAATTTTTCAGGTGACTTAATCTCTCATATGATGTAATTCATGAATAGCTAATTTGTCAAATGACGGAAAATATCATTTGTTATGACTTAATGTTAGATTAGTACCAATTTGACTGATTTCGATTGTAACTTGCATTATACTAGCAGGTGTTTTTTTATTTCCAAGAATTTCATGCCATGTAGTTTAGACGCAATATTGAATTTTCTTCCATGTAAATTTACGTGAGCTGCGACGCTCCATTTATGTGCATCTAATGAGATGTTAAATCACAGGGTTTTTTCGAAGTATGTGGCGATTCTACTAATGAGATGACTAGCATGCATTATAATTGTATTTAATTGTTTTTGTCGTGAATACTTACTTGTTAACTTACTTTACTATGGGGCACCTTGCAAAATTTACCCTATACAAGAATGGGTAGAACTTAATCGTGAGTATCCTTTGTTGTACTTAACCCAACAACATATTTTTTCTCAATGCTATCGAAAATATGATCAACAATTTATGATAGAATTTTCAGTAGTATGATATAATAATATCTTTCTCGGGCTCGGACGATTGCTTTGATGTAGAGATCGACATTGCATTCTCACGTTACCAACTGGGTAGGAATAAAATGTAAAAATTGACTCGTATCAATTAATATTTTCTCCCATTTATATGATTGTAATTCGTACCGTGTGTACTTCTGCAGGCGAATAATTTTGTACTCCCTTTAGCCCTGTCTTATTCATTTGTGTGTTAGAATAAGTGTGTCGTGGATTCGTCGTACTTTAGTGTAGGTGCACCGTTACAATTCTGGCTGTGAATAAATGAAACCTTGCACAATTCACAAAATATATCAACTTGTAAGAACGATTTTAGATATTCAGAAGTGTGAAGTAACGTGTTAGTTTTATTCGTATTTACGTCATCCAGTTACCCAATTTAGTTGATTTATTGGGGGTGTTAAGACACTAAAGCTGTCTTGAACTAAGCTAAGCTTTTCACCTCTGTCAAACGAGAACAGACTGAGATTGAGGAAATAGCAAAAAAATGATAATTTTGCGAAAAAGTATCACCCAGAGGAAGCACTTGAAACTACAACTTTCTGTAATTGAAGTCATTATTTACCGCTATTTGTTGCATATCCTAAATTTCTTCTATTTTGTTTCTTCTCATTTTCCTTATGGACATTTTGGCAATTATTTATGTACCATACAAAAGAATCTTAAAAACAGTTAAATATTCATCTCTTGCATTTTTTGTAATAAGATGTTTACATTTTGAGTAGACTTTTCGTCTGTACGTTCTTGAAGTAAATGAAATAGTGCAATTTATTTTGACAACGGTTTGAAAAAAAAATGAAATTAAAAAACATCTTTTTGATTTTTTTCAATAATTTTATTATTAATTTAAACTTTAACCAACGTTTAACGCTGTGATAGTAGTTTTAAAAATAAGGAAGTTACAACTAAACCATTCTGCGAGCATTCAAAAACTGCCTGTAGATTGTTTAAGCGGCAACTTTTTAAAAAGGCACTTATCGCCTTAAGGGCTGAGGCCAGTAGGTGGAGTATAACCACGTGTCTCGCATATGTACAAAACGACTCTCGATGGACCGGGTGACCAGAAAAGTGTCTGTATCCAATAAAGCTACCGCTTGTTTGGCAGCCTTGCTGAGCCGTTTTTATTTCTTTTTCATTTTTCGTTCCGTACCAGAAAACTGGAGCAGAAACAATGGTGCGTACATAAACACCGACTTACCTTCACAAAACTAACATTCACTTAATTTTTATCGCGACAACATATATGTTTTTATGCACTAATCGCATCTAAATTAAATTATCTAGACATTGTCTGGATAGATTTTTGATCCATGATTTTGAAGGCGAGATATTCAATAAACAAGTTGGAAGTTGCCGTTTTCAGCTATGCAATTCTTGCTTCAGAAAAAAGACTTTCCCGACCGTTAAAGTCAATGAATCATTCCGAAATTTTCACTGAATAATCTAAACTAATTGATTGTCAGTTGGGTTTTTTATATTCGTCACCATTTCTGAGAAAATCAGATTTGAAGCGTGAAAATAGCCCTCTAAGAAACGCTCGCTCTAAAACACACTGGCCTCAGCCCTTAATATCAAGTATTAGTTTTAATATCAAATTATGTAGAAAAAAGGTAAAAAAGTTTTTTGGGCATGAAAACTTAAATTGGCAAAACTTTGAACCGTGTTTTCTCGATATCATATTTTGATAGTCCGTTCACACATTTAAAAACAAACTATTGAATCAATTAACATGAATCTATTGAGAATAGATGTCACATTTGACCTTGAAAACAGAATATGTTTCCAGACTTAGATTCCGCACGGTAAAACCTATCCAACAAGCCATAGATTGTTAAAATCCGTCATTTTTAACGGTGATATCGATATTTTTGTGTAAACGATTTTTCGCCTTATTCCAGTAGTAGAAGTTTCACGCGTGTGATGACAAAGCGCCGTTTTGGAACCAAATTTAACACGATTTTTTATACTGTTACATACATTTCATGACATTTTGCCTCGGACCGATTTTAGCACGGTTCGTTTTTGGCAACATAATCGTTCGAATATGACATATGTAAACCAGATGATGGCAGAATTTTCGAGTTGAAAGCAATTCCATAATTATATTGATTTGAACTACTTACAGCAATAAATGCTGGAAGAACATAACTTCCATATACCATACGTCCAGTTCGTCGAGATCAGCAAATGTGTGCGTGTCAAATAATTTCACTCAATTTTCTCGGAGATGACTCAACCGTTTTCTACAAACTCTGATTCATATGAAAAATCGTATGCTCCTACACAAGGTTCCTGAATTAAGTTTGGATCCGACTTTTGATTGCGGAACCACAGGATGATATGTGAAACGAAATTAAAATAATGCAACTCATTTTTTTCGTAGCTGAACCGATCTAAGATTCAAATGAAATCTAAGAACTATATATGATTCAAATGAGAGGTCTTAAAATCCTATGAAACATCTTACTTTATAGTCAGATCTGACTTCCGGTTTATGAGATACAGGGTGATTAGTATAAAAATGTCCGATTCACATAAAATAATCAGGTTTATCGAGTTGGCAGATTTTGATAGTCGATTACCAAATAAATTTATTTCAGTTTAAGCGGTATTCAGTTTTCGATTCGGAAGGTACCCAAAAATTTAATTCGTACTACAATTTCTCAAAGATGTCTACATACTCCTCAGGTGAATTTTACTGAATTCGGCTACACCGATTTTAGAATTCCGGTTCCAGTATCGAATTGTTTTCGAAAGCTCAATAATTTTTTAAAAAAGTCCAAATCAAACTTCAAAAACAAAAATTCGAATTAAAGGAGTTATGGTCCCATACAATATTGGTGAATTTTATCCGATTCTGGAATTAAAGGATGATGAGTTTTTAAAATTCATACCGATATAGAATATGTGAATTGTTTGGCGTATTAATTTATGGCCATTCGAATCATTTTGGGTTATACTAGTTCCTGAATACCGGCTCTGGAAGTACCATAAATAACGACGAAAAACTCTAAAGTGGAACTTACTTCGACATCTTATGGAATGTTCAATCGATTGTCACACGTTAAGATTGAAATTCGATTCGATTTGCAGTTTCGACATAACAGGGTAATGAGTGATTAAAATCTCAATTTGCCGTTTAAAACGACGATAATTAAAATAATGTCATGAGAACTAAAACACCGAAGAAAACACATGCGGATTGATAAAAAAGGTATCATAACACTGCTAGGTGGATTAATCACGTTTTATAACTTAGAACTCGTACAGTTTTCATGGTTCACACTCTTGAGACGAGTCTCTCTGGTCAATTTTCTCGAAGATGGCTGCATCGATTGTAACAAGCTTGAACTCGTTTAAAGGCCAATTCTGGTTTGTGAATCAAGTTGGCTGTCATTTTTTTGGTTTTAGAGATATAATTGTATAAGTGACATAACCGACCAAACTCAATTTTCCCGGAGATGGCCGAACCGATTCCAACAAGCTAAGGCTCTTTCGGGATCAATATTGGATTATGGATCAAGTTCGGTAGATATAATCGTAGAAGTGACGGAACGGACAATACGCATTTTTTCCTATACGCACATTATTTCAGAAACTGTCCAATGACCAAGTTCAATTGTATTATTGCTGATACTTTTTGTTTCGAGAATGTTGTCGAATATGCGACCTAAGTGCTGAATGACGATTTTGTGAACTAACCGAATTAATCTGAATGAATTTGTGTAGAAATCAGCCTTAATTCGTGATAGAAATTGTCCTGATAAAAAAAAGTTTTCAGGGAGTTTGAATGAAAAAAGAAAGGCACTATCACACCATTTGGTGAATTACGAAGAGTTTTTTTCTAGTTCATCTACACATTTTGTAACGGTATTTTGTCTAGCATTTCAAAGTTTTTTCTCCCTGGTCAGTTTACGAGTTAAAACGATTTCAAGAAAGTGCTCACCATATTTCATTCGCCAATTTCCAAAATTTGTCTTTAGTTTTCATTCATTTTGCTATGACGAATATCCATGCAAAGTGTCGTCCAAATCGAAACAACTCGATCCAGTTCGCACTATCTTTTCTATTAGGTTTTGCACGATGACGACACAAATGAACTGCCGATGAATCAAGTTCATCTTTGACAGTTGCCGTGTACTTGTTTTGTTTTGCGACTGCAAGTTAAAAATTGAAAAAATGACGAAAAAGTGCCTGTTAAAAACGTATTCCACAGTGAAAATAACTAAAAAGATTGCCCTGTATGTGATTCCAGCATCAAGGAGCGATATATGTATAAATCTGTTGAGTGTGAGGCGACTTGCAATTTTTACATTCGAACGATGAACTTCTGATGAACTTTTAAACTGTAAACAAGTACACGTCGACTGTCAAAAAAAGTTCATTCTGTTCATTTTTGTGAGGTTATGTCATGTTCGTGCAAAACCTAATTTTCAATTTCTGGAATTACTCAACAGTGAACACGAAGTGATTGACGAAAGCATAATCTGTGAACCAATTCCTTTTGAATCAGTTCGGGTTTACATCTAATCCAAGTCAGTCGATAAAACAAAACCGCTTACGTTGGGGACAGAAGAAACCAAGTACAGTATTGTGTAGTGAACAATAGACCTCGAAAATGAGTGAACCAAACGAACAAAAGCTACCGTCGGTACGAAAGAATACTATTGTTGTTGACTTCAGACAGTGCAAAATTCGACCTTCGATACGAGAACTTGAAGGTTTGCTTAAGGAGCAAATGCATCTTGACAATGCAGACCAATAATGTTGTTTATATCCAGTTCTATAAAGAGTTGGATGCAATTCAATTCGCTGAAGACAATAATAATGTGCACTATGTGGAGCATGAAAGTATCAAGTACAACATTCCAGTATATATGGAAGATAGTGCTATAGAAGTGCGTGTGCATGATCTTCCCTCAAGCGTCATCGATCCTTATATTCGGAAAACTATGTCTCAATACGGAGAGATTCTCTCTATCGAAAAAGAAAAGTGGAAGAATTTTTTCCCCGGTATTCTAAATGGCGTACGTTTGTTACGCATGCGCTTGAGAAAGCCTATACCTTCTTATATGACATTCGGTCAGGATACAAGAATTCCGTGCAAATCTTTTGTTACCAATGACAATCAGATGGCCACATGTCAATATTGCCAAAAAGCTGTTCACTACGGTAAGCCATGTGATAAACCGGACAAGGAGACAATCACACCAAAGGACAACGGTGCTTCCTTCACATCAACCCCAAGCAACCCCAGTACACCTGTGACAGTCACCAACAACAGGGAAGTATCCCCTTCAACGAAACCTTCCAACGTATCTCCTATAGAACAAAGTACACCAGCTGCAGTTAACAGCTTACCATCCAACCAATCAGCAACTGCAAACAATGTACAACAAGGCGCATCTACAGCAACTAGCAACGAAATCAACAACAATACCACGGCAATGGATGACGAGACGAACCACGAACAAACTGCCCGTCAATCCTCGCAGGAGGAAAATGGAAGCTCCTCTCCCCCTAGAAAAAGGGTGACAACGAGATCCAATATAAAAAAATTTTTATCTAAAAACTCAGCTAAATCGGCCACGTAAAGCTTGTACGCAAATAGGCCTGATTTAAATATCTTTAAAATAAAAAATAAATTTCTTTTGAATCTTTGTTGAATCGTACTGATTGCCCAAGAAAAAAATGATGAAATTGTTAACAAGTTCCATAACTTCTTTGTGCCATCTATTTTTCAACGAATTAACTTTGTATTGACATCTCTAACTAATCTGCTGTTACCACTTTAAGGTTCCATTAAAAACCGTTAAGAAGACGCAAAGTCGACTCTACTTGAATACTGATTTTATGATAATTTAACCGAAGCACAATGTCGCATCTGATGTTCTGTTTTTGATTCTAAACCGACCGATTGTAGATATGTCAAAAACGAAAAATGAAAAAAATTAAATGAAAAAAAAAACAAATACATTTTCGGCTACGATTGTAATCAACACTACAAAATATGCGAATCTGTATTGTTGGGAAATATTTGAACTTCACAAAAAAAACAATTAATTTAATTTCAGATCCACCCCAATCATTAAGCCGCGTGTGAGCCCTGCAGCAGCTCACTTTATACAGTAGCAAACATTTACTGCCGTTTCTAGATTAAATTTACTCTTTGCTTCTTATTAAGTTTGTGCAAGCCGTTCAAGCTAACAAGCAACCGAAGAAAGTGAACGTAAATGTTTTCACTCTATCAAATTACATGCGAAGGCAACACAATTTTAGGAAGGGTTTCAAGATGGTTGAATTTTTAAAGAAAAAAAAAAAGAGAAAAAACTAGGGCCATTATTCTAGTAATTTAGACAAAATAAACGAATATTGCAAATCTGTATGGCATTGTATTGTGCACAGAGAGTGTTTGTTTGGATGTTCCGATCGACAACCCGACAATGGCTGGTTTTGACAGAGAAATGCCACCTTGGGAAAATGTGAACGGGAACTCGTAGCGCTCTGACCTCTTCCCGTACTTAAAAATATCTCGTCCAAGATTTATTTGCTGACTCGGTGGAACCCTGCGGACAAAATTACTCACCCAGATGACAACGGAACGAAACCAGCGCAATTCTCTGCAGAAACGAGAGGTGGGGAACGCTCGCCGCTTCAAACGAGAGGTTTGTCAACCGGTGTGCGATCGGCCGCCGGAACTTCTATCGGTCACGTTGGTCTCGAGCTACAAAAATACAATCCAAGATCAACGAGGGCAGCAGCAGTAGCCGCAGAACTGTCAGACGCTCCACCCGAGCTGACCACATGCCAGGTCGACCAAAACAGTGCAAAGTGTGAAATTTGTCTTCATAAATTTGAGCGCACAAATAGGACTGTGGTCGCATTAGTGTCCACCAGATGCAAACGATGGGACTGAAAATTTATTGTTTTCGAAAGCCAACGCCTAATGGTGTTGAATGAAGGCATGTACTTGAAAAAGAAGCTAATCGAAGGGAATTGAAATTTTAGATGAAAACAGTTTGAATACTTTTATTTATTTAGTACTTCAAGTATTGCGCGTAAAAGCTGTGCAACTACAAAATCGCACTGTTGCTTTTATAAACTATATCTCTACTTGTAGTGTAATGGACAAATTCGCCAAGGTGATTTGCAGGCGCAGCAACTTAGGGGGGGAGGATTAGTATTAATGAATAAATAAATTAATTTTAGCAATCAAAAAAAGCATTAAGGCTCTTGGCCAGAGCTTAAAGCTGTTACGTATTTTTAATGAATGAATATAATCCAAAAGCATCATCTTCGTTGTTTACTGTTTCATTCGTATATGATCACATTCAAAACAAACGAAGAGAGAGGAAGCATTTTCGTCTTTCACTTAAACAAAAGAGAGTATCGATGCTAACGTCACTTGTTTTCTAAGACAAGACGAAATAAAAACTTTATTTGCATGGAAATTCAGTCGGATTTCAATTCTCATAGTTTCTTCGATATTCGATTTCGTTTATTTTGAGTCAATGAAAAGGACTTTTATTAGCTCTGTTCCCGGCTATGATGAATCAGTACGGATTTCGTCTTGAGCACTACTGATCAACTTTTTAGAGTAACTAACAGGATAAAAGTAAATAAATCTCCTGGTTTATTTATTGGGGTTGGCTCCGCTTAAAATAGAATAAGTATTAGAAAATCGTTTGGCACAAATGTTTAATAGTAAAAATGTCCTACATTCAGTTTCCAATTTATTTAATTAAAATGATTGAAAATTATTTAACTGATCATACGCTCCAGGTTAGCTATCAGAACTGTTAGAAGCGACCCAGCGAACGACTATGATTAGTTTAAAGCCGGGTCTAAATAAACGATATAAACAAAAACTGTAAATCTGAATGGCTTCCCATAGGAGCATGAGTTTCTCAAGGTTCGATCGAAGTTTTTTTTCGTATGCAATATTTATATTTTGAAAGTTGCTCATGAGAAATCTCTATTCTGTGACGATAACAATCTTTTAGTTCCTCGGTGAACGACCAAAAGGTTAAAGCCGGGCTAAAATAAATGATATTAATAATAATAATAATCTTTTAGTTACAGCTAATAATCTTCGAGTGATTTGCGGTCGCCTTCAAAGGAGATCGAATTATTACAGTGATTATCTGACAAAATAGAAAATTTCACCAAATATCACAAAACATATTATCTTTCCTCATAATTCCAGACCTTCTTTCGTTTAGCCAAACATTAATTATGTTTGGATTTGACATGATCTGATCAAGCAAAATATTTAGGTCTCACGTACGATAAAAATCTCACTTTCAAGGATCACATAGAAGTAAGTCAAACGAATGGTTATAAATAAATATATTAAATTTATTAAATGTTTACATCCTCTTATTAACAGATATTCTAAGCTTCGTCTTATAAAAATATACAGACCTTCCAGGTTTTATTCAGTGCCAATTTGGTCAGGTTATTGTTTCACCAGAAAGAAAATGCTTCACATAATTCAGAATGGTGGTAGCTAAATCATGCAAATAGTAGGCCTCAAAAAAGCACCAATTTTGACTAAAGAGTAAAGACCCAACTTGAATCTTAACAATGTCAAATTAAATCATACTCCATTTTTAATATGGTGAAGTAAAAATGAATTCTCATGTACTTGTTCTTGAAAGTGATTCGGAGTACCATTCTGCTAAATAGATACACTATCCATATTTCCACTGGGGCATGAAGCAGAACAACAGGCCACGGTATAACCTCTATAATCCGAAACCGTTCGGAATCATTCAATCTATTATTGTACCCAGGTCAAAACACGCAATTCTTGGTGCGGACTTGGAGGGAAGCCGGACAACGATGCGCTACGCATTAGGGGTTTGAAAACAAAACAATGATTTCCCGGCAGTGGATGAGGTTTGAAGCGTGTGTCAACAATAAAACGATAAACTATAATGTATTGGCGTCAGCTGGTAGACACTAGAATCAAAAAGCTTTGGTTCTAATTTTTACTCGATTGAACCACCACTAGAAAAAGTGCTGCAAATGGTGGATCATTCTTTTTTTTCTGAGCTCGTTTGTGAGTTGAAGTACACTCTAATCTTCAGTAATGACTTTTATAAATAGCTAAAACGATTGTTCTGTCCATGAGTTGTCTATTCAATCACGTCCTTTCTTTGCGCAGGACACATTCCGATCGCAGAGTGAAGTCAGTCACGTGGCACCGCCTGAATCCAAAATGGAACCTTACTAATATCAACATCACTCGAGATAACTCTTCTACAAATAGGAAGAGAGAAAGAGAAAGCGGTACACGAGGTTGCAGCATCCAATGACGAGACAGCGTACAACTCGATTGTTAAACTAGGGGTAAACTGTAACAGCTCACCATTGCGAAGTGCTATTTCAAATTATAATTAGGGCATGCGCATCGATTAGCACAGCATCTTGCTTTGATTTGCGTTTGCCAATCACCGGCATGTGAACCGAGTTAACCGTAAATTGTTGCCCGAAGGCTGCTGATGTACGAAACAAACATGTCCTACGTTATCACCCAGTATAGGGTATTTATTTTGTCCAACCGAGCTGACCCTTCCGACCTCTGTTGTGCGATTGATGCGGTCGAATAGCAACGGATTTGATTCGAACTAGCGATTTTCTTCCCAAGCTCGGATCCGTTGCATTTCAAACAGAACAGCTTGTCGACGGCACTCCGGAATCGCAAGCCTCGGCAAGACAGTACCGATCGGTTGAAGCGCGTGTTGATAACCTATAGTCCCCCGATGAAGGTCGAAATGTGATTAGTAGTTTACTTAGGACGGGTAAAACCGAATGGAGTTCCGAGTGCACGATGCTACCAGAATCCACCGTGGCCCGGTTACTGGTAACATGGAAACGTCATCTGTTGCACAACTGTTTACTGATTACGGCTGAAGCCGTAGATGTACCGAGTATGTATCTCCGGGTAAACAGCAAATTGATGTCACAACAATTAAAGGCATTTAATTCAATTTTGGATGTTGTTTCAATGAGTGATATTTCAACAAGTATTCATTATTCTTACTATGAATTTACTTCCAATCTTAATTAAAACTATCAAGGCTCAGTACTACACGTTGGTCAAGTTCAACATAATCCGTGTGTGCACTTTTTTGTAGTTTGAAGATCAAATAGCTGTAACTTCCGGAGATACTATATTCCATCCGATAAATTTTCTCTGAGATGGCTGAACAGATTTTCACAAGCTTAGGCTCTTGAGATAGATATTGGTTTCAGAGATATAATGGCTCAATTTTCTCGGAGTCGAAAGCTACTACTGAATCATTGATCAAGTTCAAAGATCAAATTGCGGATACTTTCGGTTCCCAAAGATAAATTCGTATAATTAACGTAACTGACAAATCGCTTTTTTTTTAATAGCACATTTTTACCTTTTTTTATATATATAAAAAATAGGTATAGAATTCGCTCAAACTTTAGAAAATTTTTCCGAGGCCCGAAGGGCCGAATGACATATACCAATCGATTCATCTCGACGAACTGAGCAAATGTCCGTGTGTGTATGTGTGTGTGTGTGTCTGTATGTGTGTTGTCAACTAAGAGGTCGAGATCTCAGAGATGGCTGGATCGATTTTGGTCAAACTAGTCGCAAATGAAAGGTCACCTCGTCACCCAAAACGCTATTGAATGGTTTTGGGATCGGATGTTTACTTTTTGAGTTATACGAAGTATTATGTGGAAATTTTCAGTTTTTTGACAGTATCTGTCACAATTGACCTTGAAAACAGAATATGTTTCCAGACTTAGATTCCGCACGGTAATACCTATCCAAGAAGCCATAGATTGTTAAAATCCGTCCATTTTTAACGAAGATATCGAAATTTTTGTGTAAACGACTTTTCCCCTTATTCCAGCAGTAGAAGTTTTGAGCGCTGTATGACAAAAAAATGCTTGGGAGCAACGGAAAACACGATTTTTTATAATGTTACATACAATTGTTACTAAGTACCAAAAAGACTGTGTACAGCATCCTTTTTCATGACATTTTCTCTCGGACCGATTTTAGCACGGTTCGTTTTTGGCAACATAATCGTTCGAATATGACATATGTCATATTCGAACCAGATGATGGCAGAATTTTTTTTAATTATATTGTTTTAAACTACTTACAGCAATAAATGCTGGAAGAACATAACATTCATATACCATTCGAATCAGTTAGTCGAGATCAGCAAATGCGTGTGTGACAAATAATTTCACTCAATTTTCTCGGAAAATTTCTTTTCTACAAATTCAGATTCATACGAAAAGTCGTATGCTCCCAAACAAAGTTCCTGAATAATGTTTGGTTCCGACCTCTGGTTCCGGAACTACAGGATGATATGTGAAACGAAATCAAAATTGTTTAACTCATTCTTCTCGTAGATGGCTGAACCGATCTAAGATTCAAATGAAATCTAAGACTCATCTAAGATTCAAATGAAAAGTTTCAAGATTCTATAAAACATCTTGCTCTTCAGTCAGATCTAACTTCCGGTTTCGGGGATACAGGGTGATTGGTATAAAAATGTATATTCCACATCAATTATTCAGGTTTATCGGGTTAGCAGATTTGGATAGTCGATAAAAAAATTAACTTTTTCAGTTTTAGTGGTATTCAGTTGTCGATTCAGAAGGCACCCAAAAATTTAATTCGTGCTATGATTTCTCAAAGATGTCTTCACTGATTTTCAAATATTTTGAAACAAATATAAACTATACAGCTACTCAGGTGAATTTATCTGACTTCGGCCATACCGATTTTAGAATTCCGGTTCCAGTATAAAATCGTTTCTCAAAGCTCAATTGTTTTCTCAAAAAAAGCCTAATCAAATTTCAGAAACAAAAATTCAAATTAAAATAAACTTATATACAAAATTATTTAATTTTATCCAATTATGACTTCCGGTTCTCGAATTACATGATGATGAATTTTCAAAATTCAAACCGATATAGAAGATGACAATCCCGAAAAGCTTCAAAGTTGGACTCAAAACTGTTGTAATTTATTCGTCATATGGCCATATGAATCGGTTTGGGTTATGCTGGTACCTGAATACCGGCTCTGGAAGTACCTTAAATTACCGTAAACTCTAAAGTGGAACTTACATATCATGGCATGTTTAATCGATCATATCACACTTCTAGATTCAAATTCGATCCGATTTGCAGTTTCGACATTACAGAGTAATGAGTGATTAAAATCTCAAATTGTCGCTTAAAACGACGGTCATTAAAATAATGTCATGAAAACTTAAACACCGAAGAATATTCATGCAAAAAACACATGCGGATTGATAAAAAAGGTATCATCTCACCGCTAGGTGGATTAAGCACTTTTTTTTCGGAATGATTGAACCATGACAACTTTTGGTAAGAAAATAATGCTTTAACTAAACTCAGATTGTGATTTCCCAGATGGAATTGACCAGCAAAATGTTCACAGGCCATTAGACAATGTTTACTTCACTTGCAAATTGGATTGCTGGAAGCGCATAATTTCGTTTTCTAGTATGTTGTAGATGAAGCCAATGCGTTAATAATTTTTAATCTCATTGACATGAGCTATCCGAAAATATAGTACATGCAGATAAAATGAAAGTATTTATATTGCAGATAAAATTGGATTAAACACGTTTTTCCAGAAATGATCAACTTCCAATGTATTGTTGCTGATACTTCCGGGTTCGAGAATATTGTCGCATATGCGACCTAAGTGCTGATGTCCACTTTTATGAATTAACCGAATTAACTCTTTCAGGTATATCACAAATCAACCCAAATTGGTGTCATATATTATCTTAATGAAAACATATGTTCTCATGAGGATACCTTATGATAAAAAATGAACCGGAATTTTCATTTTAAAATTCCCGCGCTTGTCCAATCGGTAAACTTTTATTCTCTCAACGTTGACAACACTTCTATACACATTATGTCAAATTTTGACGCATATCGTACGATTAGTTTTTGTTTGGCGTCTATACAAAGAAGTAGAAAAAATTTCGTGAGGCGATTTTTATAATGGATGAAAATTTAGAACAACGAGCGTGCATCAAATTTTGTGTTGCAAATGGATTTAAGTGTTCCGAAACGTTGAAAATGTTAGAAAAGGCCTTTAGTGAATCGTGTTTAGGAAAAACACAGGCATACGAGTGGTATAAACAAGTTTTTGTGTGGGTGTTCTTTCGGGGAATGGAAACAATTTTTGATTTGCTTTTTGTTTTAAATTTTATTGAATGTAGTCGATGTACAAAAACAAAAGTCGAACCGTAGCGTGATGTATACCATAAACGATTGAATTTTATGTCTCGAGCTAAACACAACTGGCTACTGAACCGAATGCGTTTTCCAGCATACGAGAACATGTCTTGAGAATTGGATTGAAATGGCATCGAGGGGGAATACACTGAGGTCTCTTTTTACGCGGGGGATACGTACCGCGCAAAAACAAACCACGTAACTTTGGAAATCCGCGTAACTTCGGAAATCCCCTTTAAAATAACCGCGTAACTTCGGAAATCCGCGTAAAAAACCTCCAAACTAAAGAAAAAAAATTGGTTGATTCCTAATATCTTAGAAATGCATGAAACGTCCAGATCTAGTGTAATCTCAAAATTTTTTTTTGTGAAAATTGACTTTGGAACATAGAAAATTTTTGAGACTTCCAAAATCGAAAATTTACTTTTGATGCCGTAAAAAAACGGCGTAATTTTGAAAATCCGCGTAAAAAAACGCGTAACTTCGGAAATCCACGTAAAAAGAAACCGCGTTAAAAAAAGGAGAAAAAAGAGACCCCAGTGTACTAGCGAGACAGTGTCAGAAGAATCTGAATCAATGTGTTAATATACAAACCAGAGGTGAAAATAAGCCCATTTTGCGCACGAAAATGTGAATCAAGATTGCGAATCAAAAAACCGAACATCGTGAATTAAAAAATTGCGATTATTTTTTAAAATGTGGGAACTGTATATTCCACAGAGTAGCAGCAGACCTTATGCATACGCGCTCTTTTTATTGCGCTCAGACAAATTTGTTCTCATTCTCAGAAGACAACCATTCGCAGGCGAAGAGTTTTAGTTGCTCTCACAAAAACTCGTTTGCGCATTTTTGTACCGCGGCAGAAAGGAATGTACAGCGCTTCGTACGTTCTCAGCGCATTTAGCCAAAAACGAGGTTCGAGTGGTCCAGATTAATAACATTTATGAAATTTTATAAGAATATTAAACCCTACATTTTTCGGCAGTTGTGTTTTCTGAGATTCTGAGATTACTTTCCTTGGCGTACGGCACAAAATTGCTAATAATTAGGTTTTCAGAAGCAAGAAAAAGTATTCAATCATTCGAAAGTTTTCTTTTATCTATTTCTTGAAAATCTTGATGCGATCTTGCTCAACATCACCTTAAAATTTATTTAAAATTGTTTGCGTGGTCATACATAAAAAACCCATTCAATTTATGATCTAGAATAAAGAGAGAGTAATCACGTTAGTAATTTTAGTTATATTAAACTACTTTTTAAATCTGATAATATCGATAGTTGGAGTAATTTTTTACACTTTAACCACCCGGTGAATGACAATTAATGGTTAAATCCGGGGTGAATTAGAATAACAATGTAATAATAATAATAACAATAATTCACTTTAATGAATTATGATTCCGAAAAATATTTCAATAGACATATATTATCGAATAAGATCAAAATAAAAATATCTGATCTCTATACAATAAGATTAAAAAAAAAGGTTCGTCATCAATATCCCGTATTCAAAAATCGTGGAAAGTTTCCATGTAAAAATCAACACATTTGTTCTGAAAGTACCGGCTAAGTTTTTTTTTTTTTTTTTTTTTTCATAAATACGTTTATTTCATAGGCAATATACATAAGTTTTTCTTCGCCGTGGCATCCACAATACATAGTAGTTTAAACCTAATACATTTCGAATATCATATTAGTATGTTGGTACTCATTAGTTAATCTAAACACTGTTTTTATCAAGCGAGTTGCTATTTTAAATTACATTAAATAAAATACATTTATTTTGTACATGATCTTATAACTATTTCAGGATTGTTTGTATCAGTTCACCACTTATATTCAATATCCTATAGTTGGCTATTGGTTGAACTCATGGAAGAGAAAACAGTTTAACATAAAATAAAATTTAAATTGGAACTCCAATGGATTTAATGAAATGATAAAGAAGTTTCATGTATGGAAGGTCACGACAAGCAAGAATGTCGCGAACTGGGACATTGGATAGTCTACCTTGGGTACGCAAGGAATTTATTAGTTGAGATCTGACATCACGAAACTCCACGCATGTCCAAACAACATGGTCAATATCGCGGTAACCTTCGCCGCAAGCACAATGATTAGTCTCGGAAAGTCCAATTCGAAGGAGATGTGCATCTAACGTGTAGTGATTGGACATGAGTCTGGACATCACACGAATGAAATCTCTACTCACATCCAGTCCCCTGAACCATGCCTTTGTCGATATTTTAGGAATAATTGAGTGCATCCACCGACCCAGATCATCTTTATCCCAAGAAGCTTGCCAGCTGGCAAGTGTTCTTTGGCGAGACGCGCTATAGAATTCGTTGAAAGCAATCGGTCTCTCATAAATTTCACCCTCAATAGCACCACGTTTGGCTAAAATATCGGCTCTTTCATTGCCTGGAATGGAGCAATGAGCCGGAACCCAAACTATTGTGATTAGATAATTATTATTCAATATGTCGTTCAGACACTGTTTTATTTTACCCAAGAAAAACGGTTCATTTTTGCCAGCAGCGTTTGAGCGAATGGCTTCAATTGCACTCAGACTATCTGTGAAGAGGAAATAATGGTTTGGAGATAATGTGACGATTACATTCAAGCTATAATGAACTGCTGCTAACTCTGCTATATAAACAGATGCAGGTTCTTGAAGCTTGAATGAGGCCGAAACATTATTGTTGAACATACCAAACCCTGTCGCTTCTTCCATTCGCGATCCGTCCGTGTAAAACATTTTCTCAGAGTTAATATGCCTGAACTTACTTGAAAATATTTTTGGGATTTCCATAGAGCGTAGGTGGTCCGGGATTCCACGCACTTCGCGCTGCATGGATGTGTCGAAAAATAAAGTTGAGTCAGGTACATTTAGGAGGCTGACACGGATAGGAATATATCTTGAAGGGTTGATTTCCTGTGACATATGGTTAAAATATACTGTCATGAATTTTGTTTGAGATCGAAGCTCGACTAGTCGTTCGAAATTATTAATTACCATGGGATTCAGCACATCACATCTTATTAGCAGGCGTGATGAAAGCTCCCAAAATCGATCTTTTAATGGAAGAACTCCCGCCAGAACTTCAAGACTCATTGTATGTGTCGAATGCATGCAGCCTAAAGCAATTCGCAAACAACGGTACTGAATTCGCTCAAGTTTGATAATATGAGAATTTGCAGCGGAACGAAAACAAACGCATCCATATTCCATCACTGAAAGTATCGTTGTCTGATACAATTTTATTAGATCTTGCGGATGAGCACCCCACCAAGACCCTGTTATTGTTCGAAGAAAATTTACTCTTTGTTGGCATTTCGTTATCAGATACCTAATGTGTCCTCCCCACGTGCATTTGGAATCAAACCACACCCCGAGGTATTTGAAAGTCAAAACCTGTTCGATTATTCTTCCCATCATATGAAGCTGAAGTTGCGCGGGATCATGCTTTTTTGAAAAGACGACCAGCTCTGTTTTCTCCGCAGAGAATTCGATACCAAGATGAACAGCCCAAACGGACAATTTATCTAAGGTATCTTGCAATGGTTTTTGCAGATCAATAGCTTTGGATCCAGTAACTGAAACCACGCCATCATCTGCCAATTGTCTTAGTGTACATGGGGTTACTAGACAGCTGTCAATGTCATTCACGTAAAAATTATAGAGGAGCGGACTGAGGCATGAGCCTTGCGGGAGACCCATGTAGCTAATTCTGATTGTTGCCAAATCGCCATGTGAAAAATGCATGCGTTTCTCTGACAAAAGGTTGTGCAAATAATTATTTATAACCGCTGGGAGTCCATGTTGGTGGAGCTTGTCTGAAAGAACATCAATGGAAACTGAATCAAATGCTCCTTTAATGTCTAAAAATACAGATGCCATTTGTTGCTTTTGAGCGAAGGCAATTTGGATGTCAGACGAAAGTAATGCAAGGCAATCATTCGTCCCTTTATTTCTACGGAAGCCAAACTGAGTATCTGACAACAAACCGTTCGTCTCGACCCAAGTGTCGAGACGTCGTAGAATAATTTTTTCGAACAATTTTCTGATGCAGGACAACATCGCAATGGGTCTATATGAGTTGTGATTGGAAGCTGGTTTCCCCGGCTTTTGAATGGCGATAACTTTCACTTGTCTCCAGTCAGGTGGAACAATATTTTGCTCAAGAAACTTGTTGAACAATTCCAACAAACGTCTTTTTGCGAGGTCGGGCAGATTCTTCACCAAGTTGAATTTAATTCTGTCCAATCCAGGAGCGTTATTGTTACAAGACATGAGTGCTATGGAAAATTCCATCATTGAAAAGGGGCTATCAATGGAATCATCATTTGAAGAAGACTCCCTAACAATGCTATGCGTAGGAACGGAATCTGGACAAACTTTCCTCGCAAAATCAAATATCCATCGATTCGAGTACTCCTCACTCTCATTTCCTACGTTACGATTCCTCATTCGTCTGGCCGTATTCCAAAGAGTGCTCATTGAGGTTTCTCTTGACAAACCTTCCACAAAATGTCTCCAATAGCTGCATTTCTTAACCCGAAGTATGTTCTTGTACTTGGTTTCTAAAACCAAGAATTTTTCAAAATTCTGAGGAGTTCCTCCTCCTCGTTTTAAAAACGTCTTGAAAGCATTTTGTTTCGCGTGTTTAGCATCTGAGCACTCTTTGTCCCACCAAGGATTTGGAGGTCTTCTGTTAGACGATGGACCAAGAAATCGTTTGGTTTGGGCTTGTTCTGCGGCCTCCAGAATCGAACAAACGAGGAAGTCATATTCTTCAAGTGGGGGAAGCTCTTCCATTGAAGTTAAGACACTTGAAATATTACTTTGGTATTTAATCCAGTCAATATTTTTTGTCAAATCATATGGAATATTAACTGAATTAGCAATGCCTTTGTTACTGCTAATTGAGATGATGATTGGTAAATGATCGCTACCATGTAAATCAGGAAATACTTTCCAGGTGCAATCTAGTCGAATTGAAGTCGAACAAAGAGATAAATCTAATGCACTTGGACGTGCAGGAGGTCTTGGGATCCGTGTCATGCTACCCATATTTAGTACCGTCATGCTAAAATTGTCGCAAATATTATATATTAGAGATGATCTGCTATCATTGTAAACGGAACCCCACATCATTCCGTGCGAATTGAAATCTCCTAAAATCAAACGTGGAGCAGGAAGGGCTTCGACAATTTCATTAAGCTGTCGTTGTCCAACTTGAGCTCTTGGAGGAATATATACCGAAGCAATGCAAATGTCCTTTCCTTTAATGTTTATTTGACAAGCAACAACTTCTATACTAGAAGTCGAAGGAATGTTTAATCTATAAAAGGAATAACATTTCTTAATTCCTAAAAGCACTCCACCATACGGAGAGTCTCTATCGAGACGTATAATGTTAAAGTCATTAAAATTTAAGGCTATGTTTGATGTAAGCCATGTTTCGCACAAAGCAAATACATCACATTTTTGACTATGCAACAAAACTTTAAATGAATCAAGTTTTGGCATGATGCTTCGACAATTCCACTGCAGGACAGTGATTGAATCATTTGCGGCGGATGATAAATTATCCATCAAATGATACAAAACCTGTAAGAGCTGGCCATTGAGCTGATAACTGTTTCAAAAAAGTTCTAGCTATTGGAAGGAATGCTGTTATGATGGTCTTTAGAGGTTCAGAAATATTGAATGCAGCGAAAATCCATTCTACAATTTCCGAAAATTTCAGTAATCCTGTTGGTGAATGTGAAATGGAGCCCACTGGATTATTGTCTTTTCTTGAGCTAGTTCCTGGATTGGTTTGTGAATTTGACAAACCAGGAGGCACAGTTTTTGGTTTTAAATTTGGCTTTTTAGCTTTAACACGGGGATCTTTTTTTGAAGGTATAATTTTAGGTGTCTTTTTTGGTATTTTGTGGTTTGTTAATCTCCTCTTAACAGACCCTTGAGGAGTGACAAACGAGGTATCTTCACTGTTTCCGTCAGAGTCAGATTCCTCTGGCTCCGCAAGATTTGAAAAACCGTTTTCGGTTTCCAAAGGGGAGACATGTATGACCGTTTTGAGCATTTCTGCATATGTGCGCTTAGACCGTGCTTTTAAAGAAAGCTTCATTTTGTCTTTACGCAGCTTAAATGCAGCGCACACTGAAAGATCATCATGAGGGCTTTCCCCACAATAAACACATTTTTCAACATCTTTATCGCAAAGATTATCCTTATGAGGCCCTTGACATTTGATACATTTGGACTTATTACTACAGTAAGTAGCTGTATGTCCGAATTTTTTACAGTTCGTGCAATTCATAACATGCGGTACGAAAAGCCGAACAGGAAGACGAATTTTATCGATATAGACATGGCTAGGCAATGCAGATCCGGCAAATGTTACGCGAAACGAATCTGAGGGACGATAAGACTTTTTTCCATCGACAATAGATGCTGAGTACAATTGTTTGCACTCGAGTATCTTAACTCCCTCAAGCATGGAGTTTTTAAAACGGCCAACTCCATTTTTAAGTAAATCATCTGCTGTCAGACTTGCTTCAGTCACAACACCGTCAATTTCTACCTCCTTCGATGGAATGTAAACTCGATATTCAATAGCAAATAATTTACAGGTTACAATATCGTTTGCCTGTTTCAAGTCGTTAACTACAACTCGAATTTTATCTCTATTAACCTTACAGATTTCTTTAACTTCAGAGAAATGTGATGTCAAATCCTTTGTAATTTGCATCAAGTTTAAAATCTTTTCTTTTTTTCGAAGATAGACTATCCATGGCCCAGTAGTACCCTGTGGATAATGTTTAGCCCTCGGAGTATTTAAACTTTTACTAGTATCCGGAATCGGATTCGGATGATCTTCCATGAGATCATCCATTACATTAATTTTTTTTTGTAAATTAATAATACCAAAATAAAAACTTATGTTTAGTAAAATTTCAGATATAAGAAATAAAAATAAATTAAATTAAATCTACCTTGTAGCTGATGTCTCTGTTCCTTTATCGTGAAGAACGACGTGAAGCTCTTCCAACGATTTCCAATTGGCAGTCTTTTGCTGTTTCCAATTGGCAGTCTTCTGTCGTTTACTGCTATCTCAGTTGCTCTGCCGTCGTTGTGAACACCACTGCACTTGCTGTACCTGACCCCAGGTACAGTGCTTTTGCTCTTGGTGGCGATCAAATGCGATGCTTGCAGTGTAGCACCTCGCGATATATGCCGTCTCTTTTGATCCTACGCAGCGTACAAATTCTGGTACCTGGTAGATCAGCACTGGGTTGCTTTAGCACCTCTGTGCCTTTGCACCCCTTCGTCTTCGCACCTTTATGCGATGGCACCTCTGTGACTCGTCACTTCTATGCTCTCGCACCTCTGTGTCTCTACACCTCTGTGCGTATGAACGGGATGGCCTTCGTTGCTAGCTTTCCAGTCGGGAAACGCCCCGAATATTGCGTTTGCTATGGGCAGTTTAACTACCTGAAGCTTAGAATTGTCTCGGTAGCAGCCGTTAACTCACGAGCCAGTACAATCGAAACACAACCTCTTCGCTTGAATGGTTTTTACTGAATGACGGCTAAGTTTTTATCCGGTTATCCTATTCAAAGCTTTTTGCCCGGTTCTTGCACTAAAAAATTCTCTAAACGTTTTCTGCTCTGGAAAGTTCAAGTCCGATTTTGGCATATAAAGTATTAATTCTGTTTTCGTATTCAAAACTAATTAAAGGGAGTTTCAACGATAAGTTGCACTTATCAGACGTTCATATAACGCTCAATCACTCAAGCTTTGGAAATTTATGTTTCATTCATGTTAACTTGAATATGTGGTATTGGGCCGCAGATTTTTTTTTAGACTCAAAACAAAGCTATTATGAATTGAATTTTATTCAGATTCAACTTCCGATTCTGCAATTTCTGAATTATGAGGCTTTTAACCTCATGGTTATTCAACTCAACGGATCAGAAAAACTCCACAAAATATAAATAAAACTGGCATATAATTCCACACAAAAAGGGTATAAATCTTCTAAACTGGTCTCACACATACATTTCAAATTACCTTTTATGTCGAACGAATAAACAGAATCAGGAATTTATTCAAAGAAAATTACGAGTTTGATTTTTATGCTGATTTGATAGAACGTTTTGCTGAGAATCTACGAATAGTTAGGGCATCATTTTTTTTATCTAATTAGAAAGCCATACCCATATGTAAAAGATCCTGCAGTTGAATTCTTGAACTTAACAGACAGTGAAACTGTTAACTTCGAAGATACTCTTGAATCAGGTCAGGAAAAATCAATATCAAAAAATCATAAAATCATAATCACTAGCGAAGATGATCGCTTGTGATCTTCACCAATAAAGATCACTACTGAACTAACCCTTTTAAGATCAGTTGATCAGTGATCTTTGAATCACATCGATCTTCCGTCACACAACCTGGTAGGATTCTTAGTGTCAGTAGGATCGTAACTCTAGCAATGCAATGATTTTGTACGCTATGAATCGGCTGCGAAGTCTGTTGAAACAGAAAGACTAAATTCCACGAAAGGAATGTAATGCCAGGACTTTGATTTTCGACCATCTTTGAGCATTGGGGAAGAAAATCACATATGAGCAAGATCAGAAATGAGTGCCGATTGCTTTACTTCTAAAATCGTTGATCACGATGAGAGGTCCTACAGGAATTTTTAACTATGGATGACGCGTATCAATGAGACTTTAAAAAAATTGCCAATTTTGTACCTTTGGGAAGTTTAGTGATGGGTGATAAGGAATATTAAAAGAGCATGTACATCAATGTTTTTCGTCAGTTCATATGCTTGAGGATGCTCAAATTGGGGAAAATTGTCAATTTTTAACTTTTCGGAATGCTCCTTCAGCAGTCCTTATCACCAGAGCTGGGAAAAATACCGGTTTCATGGTTTGTCCATGCACTAATTAGGTTAAACTTAATAAAACGCTATTTGACATGAATTTGATTATTATAGAAGTAACAAGAGCGCAGCATTTGACGCAGCGTTTGAATAATGCGTTTGAATTGGCGTAGCAAAATCCTGCACTTCTGTTACTTCTATGTATGATATTCAAGCATCAAGCACTTTGTGATTGGACATGTTTTTCTTATCATTATAATTATTATTCATTGCAGCATGTAGGGTAATATTATTAGCTGCTTTTATTGATAGTATTACTCCATTACGACGGTATCACTAAGTAAATTTCAAATACATCACGAAACATGGAATTTCGATGCGACCGACGAAATAAACTCACCTAACGAGCCTAAAATTATTAATATCGGATTATCCATATCCGAGAAAACTGAGCGGTAATCAGTTTTGACGTTTTTGTCATTTATACCATTATATCACCGGAACCGTAAGTGACAGCCCTTTGAAGTTCAAACCTGTTTAAGGAACACAGAGTAGCATTAATACGAGCCTAACTTTTTTGAATGTTGATTCCGGTTATCAGACAATGATACTGATAACGATGAAGACATTTTTAAACTCTAAGTGAAACCAAAATTTATTTTATCAAAAATCATTCGTTTCAAAATCCATTATAATATCCACAATATATATGTGATACGAAAAAATTATACTGACTATTTTTATTTACTGTGAATCAAAAAAATTTCTTATTTCCACCCCTGGTACAAACAACGTTGATGACACAGCTCACAAATCGTCTCTCAGTGGGTTCTAATATTTGATGTGCACACAGTGCTTATCTGCTGATTGCTTGACTCTACGATGTTGAGACGATGTTTTCTCTACACAAATGGTTACCCAGTTACTCAACTCGCTCAGCGATGCTTCTGAAACCGATTTGCAGGTGAGCTGAACTCGGTGATGATGTAGTACGGAGTTGACTATTGCCAGCCCTGGACATAGGTTGATATTTTTTCACATTTTACTGAACAAACCCTCAACTTTTATTGCAATTTCTGAGAGTATATTGAGGATAGATTTCATTCCTCAAGATAATTAAAAATTGGCGAAAATCGATATGGGACTGATATGCGAGTATGGGCAGTATGGGACTATGAGAATTTTTATTTTATGAGTGACACAGTCACATACATTTCTTAGCTCGATCAACTGTGTCGAATGATATAGAACACTTAGGCCCTCTGGGCCAATTTTCACTAGTCAATTTTTCAAGTGATTGCATAAACTTTCTATATGAGAAAGGCAATATGTGTACTTTTATAGAAAAGCACATAATTTTTACCTGAAAAATATGGATTTAAATGTGGCAACCCTGCACGCTATACGAAATTGAACAAAGCACGCTGCGAACGGAGCAAAGCCGCACGTATCGACACGTACCAGTTTTGCATCGTCATTTTGAATGATTTGAATTTAAATATTTTGACACTCATAATTTCAGACCGGGTCTGGATGAAATTGTATAGTGTATTTAAATACAATGAGAGCTTTAATTTGAATCAGGATTCGTGAAAATCGGTTTAACCGTGGCTAAGGAATCGATATGAGTTCCGTTTTCAGAGCTTTCCTTCACTATTATCAGTGCTATCGAAAGCGGAAACCGAGGACTAGCAGTCCAAAAGTAGTTTTATATTTTCACTAACTAACAAGATCTGCCAACAAGATGAATTTAGCAGTAAGTTTTATAAAAATGTGCACCTCGTGTCGCCATCGCTTGTGAAAAAATTCCCATGAAATTGAAAATTTTCAACTTTTCGGAGACTTTTTCAAGAATTTTATGATCTTTTATTTGATTGTTAGTTTGTGAAAATAAATTTGCACATATTTCCTTGTAATTCCGGAACCGGAAGTCGGATCCAAATGGAATTCAAGAAAACTGTATAAGGCTATAAGACCTTTCATTTGAATCCAAGTTTGTGAAAATCGGCTTAGCCATCACTGAGAAACGTGTGTGACTATTGTTTCCTTCTTTTGATACCTATCACCCTGTAATTCCGGAACCGGAAGTCGAATCGAGATAATATTTAATAGCAATCTATGGGATCATAATACCTTTCATTTGAGTTTGAGTTTGTGAACATCGGTTCAGTGATCTCTGAGTAAATTGAGTGACATACAAACATACATATACACACATACACACACAGACATTTTGTGTTCTCGACGAACTGAGTCTGAATGGTATATGACACTCGGCCCTCCGGGCCTTGGTTTTAAAGTCGGTATTCACAGTGATTGCATAGCCATTCTATATGAGAAAGGCAAAACTATTATATCAAAGATATGGCTAGCCAAAAGTTAGTGATGAAACTTTTGAAAAAGGAAGGGGGCGTGTTAGCCAGTAGGGAGGCTTTCAAATACTTTCCCCTATGCCAGACAAAAGCTGGAGGAACGAAGAAATACAAATGTCCAAAATTTACAAACAGGAACCCTTAGGATAACTTTTAAGTTAGTTTACGTTCATGGCTAACAACCTGTCGTCCTACCAATTTTGTGGAACCAGGACATATCTGAAAAATTCAGGGGGAGGACTTAGCCCAGAGAGGCAAGCTAGGATCACTCTTCCCTAATTTTTTTATTGTGTCTCGAGCGGATGATGGCTTCCCACTTACCACCATATTTGCATGCATTCGTACAAACACGATTACAGATTCTAGGAGTCCACCCAGTCAGTTTCACATATTTAATTCCGATTGACTGTGTTGGATGAAAACAAAAAAAAGCAAAACAGAACAATAAATCAAACTAAATCGAATGCAGCATCCCAGCGTCAAAAAACGTATTCAAAGTCTGACAAAGTCATTATTCATGGCTGCACTGGGAAAGTGGAATATCGGAATGAAACTGGGTTAATTTCGAATCGCTACCGAATTCGAAATACCCCTGCCTGCACCCAGCCCACAATTACTCCGCTGGACGTGTTAAAATCCAGGTGTCGAAACGATGATTTGTGTTTTCAGAAAGCCACAACTTGACAAACTTGAATCCGAACTATGCTCGGTTCCAATGGGGCACGATGGACTGTTTCAAAACTGACAACAAAGAAAATGTCGCATGGATTTGAAACACGATACTCTGGGCATACCAGGACCGTCAACTGTTTGTTCTATTCGGTCCCGTCGTCGTTTGTGTGATTTGCTCGGTTTGCCCCGATTTTGTAAGGCTTCCTCGCCGAGGGAAGTGGAAAATTTAGCATCTGAGCCTACGATTTCCATACGGACGGAGGAATTTCTTCGGGTATTTGCCACTTTGGTACAATCACTGATCGCATTGTAGTTCTTCCTTTATTTTCGAACGAACGAGGGGCAAGGCAGGCCATATGACTTATTCATAGTTTAAAGTCGCTTTTGCTGGTCTGTACCGGGCGAAGGAAGCATTGGAAGAGGTACGACCAAAGCCAGAATCAATAATCGATTACATTCAGCTGAACTTTCTGGCGCTGGAAAATTTGAAAATCAAAGTACCTACCCATCCGTTGCGTTTGGCGATGGTATGCTGCTACAAACTTCCCCGCCGACTACATTTGGCCCGGCCCGACCGTTCGTTTGGTAAACTGTACATTACTACATTGAAATGTGACCTAAAATTTGACTTTGTCTATGCGGCTTTGCCGGTTACGTGAAACGGTCTGGTCGAAGGACTAGGGCCCCGGCTGAAACAGCGGAAGGACGCCAGCAGCGAAAATGAATTTATTTATAACTTTGTTGATGACCCCGGCTGACCCGGAATATCTTTGCATTTTGTCAACGCAAGCAACACGGCTGTATGGTCGTCGTTCGATAGTTGTTAATATTTGTAGCACTTTTATTCCAACCCGTGCATATTGGTTAAGATCGAACTGGTCTACAATGCTGTCGATGTGAGAGGGATGGAAAGGGTCGTTCGAAGTTTTCGTCCGAAGCGGGACCCGGAAATTGGAAATCGTTTGTTCGAGTGGTCTGCCGGATGTTTGAGGAATTTCTAATGTGTTTCATATAATATAATATGTTCTTCAATGTTAAACGGAAACAGTTGAAACATATCGACCCAAACTTGTCACAGAATATTTAATTCGAATACGATCGGTATAACATTAAGAACTTGGTTGAAAGCTAACTCGATCCAAGAGTCAAATTTAGCATAAAATAAAATTACTTTCCCAAATGGTGTCGAGACTGACTTTAGGTTCAGAGTTGAAAACATTATCAGCTGATTACATCTTCTAGGGTCTGGAATCCAAAGAGATAAATGAGATTTTTTTCTTTTTCTGTTTGGTTTGTTTGCATGTACCGCACCGAATCAGCCGAGAATGGGAGAATTGTGGACGGAGTTGGTTTTGTGCTACTGTGATAAGAACAGTCGTTTTATGTTGACTGAGCCTTGGTCACACCACACTGTGATAGAAGAAATGAAACGAAAAAAAAAAAATGGAGATAAGCGAGATGTGTCACTTCGAAAGCCATGCATGGTAAATAGGTCTGATGATCAAACGGATGAAGGATTAGTCGCTTTACCGATCGACGACAGACACAGTGAGAATGCCGATTATCACTATCTCGGTTTCCCTAGAGACAAGATAGTATAATCAACGGTCCATTCTAAGAACACCATCGAAATCATTTATCTCCAGTGTTGTTATTTCTCGAAACAATCTTTCACAGCACCTCACCGAGTAACTGTGCCGTGCGGTTGAACGTTTGAACGACACGACGAAATCAATCAACAGCTTCAGTCACATCATCCAGTCGCACGCGATAGAGCGGGATAGGAACAGAGAGTCGTTTTCTATTTCCGGATCGGCTGTGCGGTTCTAAATAGGATTGATGTCTGTCGGTAACAAAGGTCGACTGCTTCAACTGCCACAAATCAAACTATTCTTACTTCACCGACTCGCTCACTGATTCAGAGTCGGAATTAGAACTTCTTACGATTTTCTTCCATTATCCAACATTGTCGCGAATGAAGCGACATTGTTAAGGAAACTGAGCCTTTAGGTTTAATCACCCTAAATCGAATCAGGTTGTCAGTATTTCGGTATTAAAATGCCATACTCTTCACTATACGGAGCAGGCTGTCAATTAAAAAATACAAAACTAGTCGTGTATAACTTTTTCTGTCACCATTTTGAACGATAATAACTCAGTCATTTGTTGATGAATTGATATAATTTAATAACCAATCGATTCGAAAATATTCAACTTAAACATGTATGGCAACGTCGTTTAAGTATTTCAATAGCATACCATTGAAAAATTGGTTAGAATCGTCCGATGTTTTGATCGATGCTTAACACCTCGCATTTCGCTCAGTAGCAGTTCTGCTTTGATCGGCATAAAGACTGTCCCAGAAAGTATGGACGCAACCAAAAACCGCTGCCATTTCGCAATGGCTCAGAATCTGTCAATTTTTATGGCCGCGTCCAGTTGTTTACACTCTTCTCTAACCACTTGTGCAGTTGTTTATTCATTTTCATTAGTTTGTTTCGAAATGCGTGGACTTTCAGCAGAACAGCGTCGAAAAATTGTATACAAATGGTGCACAGAACGCGGACTGTCACTGAGAAAGATAGCAAAAATAGAAGGAGTAAGTGAAAACGCCGTGCGAAATGCAATCAGGAAGTTCGGTGAAGGTGTTATATCTTCGAGGATAAACCGAAAACGGGTCGAAAAAAACCCTCCTGCTAACCTTCAGTTGGATAAACGTATACTGAAGGCGTTCGAGCAAAAAAAAGGAGGTTTCAGTTCGGGATGTGGCCAAAAAAGTGGGCACTTCGAAGTCAAATGTTCTTCGTGCTAAAGAACGTTTGAATCTTCGAACCTATAAGAAGCAGAAACAACCAAAACGTAACCAAACGGATATTTGAACCGCATAATCATGGACGACGAAACCTACGTGAAACTCGATTACAAATCCTTGCCGGGACCACAATATTATACGGTGCGAGAAGGGGCAAGTGTGAAACTTCGACCAATTGATGAATTTTGGGAATTAACGAAGGTACATCTTGGAAAACATGACTCGGCAGCCGAAACCATTCAACATTTCGAAAAAGATTGGAAAAAAAGTGTCAAAGCTTGTCGCCAAGAAGTCTGTACGGAATTTAATGAGGAACGTTCGCAAGAAGGTGCGCCAGCTAGTCTACAATGGCTAAGTAGCAAATGTTGAGAATAATATTCTGTTGTTGTAGTCTAATATTATCAGTATATCGAATAAAATTTGAATATCTAACACTTGTAAATTATTTACAGCGAAATGTCTGTTCATACTGGGACAGTCTTTGGGGAGGTTTCGTATCATTTCGATTTCATCACCCCAATCAGAACTCGTAATGGGTGTCTGACATTATCTTCTCTCGAGCCTCTGCCTTTCATGTACTTTGTCTTTGACACATTGATGTCTAGTCCGATCCGATTGGCCGAATTTTTTTAGCCCGATGTACGTATCTTTCATCTTCTCAAAGTTGCATACTATAATGTAAATATTATCAGCGCAATCAAGTAGCTGGACGGATTTTCTGAAAATCGTGCCACTCGTGTCTATCCTCGCTCTTCTTATCACATCCTCCAAAGCAATGTTGAAAAGCAGACACGAAAGGCCATCACCATACCGTAGCCCTCTGCGAGTTTCGAAGGGATTCGAGTTTATCCCCGATACTCGAACAACGCACCTCACTCGATCCATCGAAGCCTTGACCGATCGTATCAGTTTGCCCGGGAATCCGTAGTCGTGCATGATTTTCCATAGCTGATTTCGATCGATTGTGTCGTAGGCTGATTTGAAATCGATGAATAAGTGATGTGTGGGCACATTGTATTCGCGGCATTTTCGCAACACCTGGCGGATGGCGAACACTTGGTCCGTGGTAGCGCGTTCGCCCATAAATCCTGCCTGATATTGTCCCACGAATTCGTTTGCAATCGGTGAAAGTCGACGGCATAAAATTTGGGAGAGTACCTTGTAGGTGGCGTTCAGCAGACTTATCGGGCGGGAATTGCAGCAATCCAGCTTGTCGCCCTTTTTGTAGATGGGACACACGATTCTCCGGTAAAACTTCGTCCTCCCAGATCTTGGTAACGACCCAGTGCAGTGATTCCACCAGTGCATTACCACCGTGTTTTAGTAGCTCGCTTGGTAGTTAGTCAACGCCAGCGGCCTTATTATTTTTCAACCGGCTTAACTCCTCCTCGACTTCTTGGAGGTCTGGGACCGGCAGTCTATCGTCCTCCGCACGCGTTCCCAAGTTCGTTACCGCGCCGCCACTTTCGTATTCCGCCACATCGCCATTGAGGTGCTCGTCGAAATACTGCCGCCACCTCTCGATCACCTCACAGTCGTTCGTGAGAAGATCCCCATTGGTGTCCTTGCACATATTGGCCTGTGGCACATGGCCTCTGCGCGAACGGTTCACCTTCTCGTAAAACTTCCTTGTGTCATTAGCACGGAACAGCTGTTCCATCGCTTCGCGATCTCGGTCTTCCTGTTGGCGCTTTTTTAGTCTGTTCCGCGCCTGTCTGTATCGCTCCTCGTTTGCTCTCGTCCGGTATTGCAGCTTGCTCGCCCAAGCTGCATTCTTCTCGGCCACTAACTGTTCACATTCGTCGTCGAACCAGTCGTTCCTCACGTTCGGAGCCGCCGTACCTAGCATTGCTGATGCAGTGCTACCTATGGCAGAACGGATGTCTCTCCAGCCATCTTCAAGAGTAGCTGCACCAAGCTGCTCTTTCGTTGGTAGTGCCACTGCCAACTGCTGCGCGTAATCTTGTTTCGGTTTCGACGTTTGGTAGCCACCGTCGAAAGTTTTGAGCGCATGCATACAGCAACCAAGTAGTGGTCCGAATCTATATTCGTGCTGCGGTAGGTGCGAACATTGTTGACGTCCGAGAAAAATTTTCCATCGATCAAAACGTGGTCGATTTGGTTTTCGGTCTGTTGGTCAGGTGATCTCCAGGTAGCTTTGTGTATATCCTTGCGGGGAAAGAAGGTGCTTCTGACTACCATTCCTCGGGATGCCGCAAAGTTGACACAACGTTGGCCGTTGTTCGGCCCGATTACCGGTCGGTACATTGCCTCCCTTCCTACCTAGGTATTCATGTCTCCGATGATAATTTTTACATCTCTGCAAGTAGTACGCTTCTTTCTAGTCATCGGGTCTCCCTTCGTGTGGGCAGTGCACGTTAATGATGCTGTAATTGAAAAAACGGCCTTTATTTCTCAACTCAACACATCCTAGCGTTGATCAGCTGCCACCCAATTACTCGTTGACGCATCTTGTCCAGCACTATAAAGCCTGTTCCCAGCTCGTTCGTTGTGTCACAGCTTTGGTAGAAGGTAGCCGCTCGATGTCCGCTCTTCCACACCTTCTTCCCGTCCAACAAAGCTCCTTCAGCGCTACGACGCCGAAGTTGCGAGGATTTAGTTCGTCGTATATTATCCTGTCGCAGCCTGCGAAACCTAGCGACTTGTTACCCGGGGAGCAGAGAGGTAGGGATAGGAGTTACTGGACAAGAGGCTAAGAGCCACACTGGGGCCTGAATTACGCATTGTCCAGTCGTTTACCAACCAAACATATGCACTCTTCTGTTGAATCGATTCACTGTATATAAAATAATAAGTTTGTACGTTCTCGAACATTTTTATTATAATATTAAATCGTTTCATTTGTCCAGGTATTTATCTTGATATTGATCTTTTAAGTAACGTTGAAATCATCATCATTTACTTCCAGTTAAAGGATGTATTTCAAAAACTTTACAATATAAAAAATGGGAAGGGTTAAAAAAACAATTATTATAAAAGAATTCAATGGTCAATTTTATCATTCGCAAATAATCTTAGTGCCAAATTAAGTTTATATTTGGTCACTTGGATAAGTTTTTAGTTTAGTGCATCCACCATTATCTTTATTTTTTTATTTATTACCTATGAATTATTTCATTTTTAATGTAATTGTGCTCGGTCGTGTCTTGCATACAACCCGGTAATCTTTTCTTTTCGAATTCGCATAAGAAAAAAGTATTTTGACTTGCAATTGCAGAGAAAGAAATCGACCCTTCAGCAACGGAAAGTGAAAAAGATGCATCGAGTATTGAGTTTTTATCATTAGAACACCGAGGGAGACTTTTTAAATAAGTGTTTGCTACTTTCAACATTAAATGCGATCGTTCAGCAGTGGCAACCGTGACCAAAATTGATGTAGTCTGTCTTCGGAAAAGGGCCGAACATTTTTGTCATTTTTTTTTTCAAATGGTTATAGTCTAAAAATGACAATTTCTCCAAAATGGTTTTGTATTAGCGATTTTAACAAAATAGACACATTTTAAAAAGAAATACAAAAGAAGATCGATTCACCCAAAAAATTGTTGACGATATACAAAAACACACCATTATTGATTTTGATGAACTCAACATCAACTCCGAATACGAGAAATTTGTCTTTAAACAACTTTTTTTTCAATTTTAGAGGTTTTATCCTTTAGGTCATTCGCTTCTTCGAGCCAGAAAAACTTTCTGACCCTATGTGCGGGATTGAGAATCGAACTCAGGTGGGCTGTTTGAAAGGCATCGACTTACCCATTACGCTATATCCGTTCCCCAAAAAACTTTTGATTTAATTTTATTCTGTTTATTTCAAAAATACCTAAACTTACAAAAATATTAACTAATAACTTAAAAAAACCTAATTCCACAAAAGGAATGTAATGCCAAGACTTTGTGTTATATATTAATACAAAACACAATAAAATTTCAACGTATTCTCGGTAACCGCCTATCCAGACAATAAACACATGATAATTTTCACCTTTCTTTATAGAAAAGTATTAGAATTGCTGGAAAACCCGGCTTTCGAACGGAGCCTCGCAGACCCATAGTGTTATATACCATTCGACTCAGTTCGACGAGATCTGAAAATGTCTCTGTGTGTATGTGCACTTTTCGAAGATATTTTTACCGCTCAATTTTCTCAGAGATGGCTGAACCGATTTTAACAAACTTAGGCTCGTTTGAAAGCTACTGTCGGCCCATTGATCAAGTTCGAAGATCAAATAGCTGTGACTTCTGGTTCCGGAGATATAATGGAATAAGTGATGTAACCAGCGAAATGTATTTTTAGATTAGCATCACTCTTCTCATTCAAATAGGCAACGCAACTGTCAAGCACTAGTTTGGAAAAATGATGCTAACTGTGTGACATAAACACCGAATCATGCTTTTGTGAACTACTCGAATCAATTTGAATCAATTGGTGTCAAAATTAGTATTCGAAATTATTTAATAAAAGTATGAGATATATTTTCATGAAAAAAAGTCATTATCACACCACTAGGTGGATTAAGAAGGGGTTTTTTTTTCCATAATTACGTTTATTTCATAAGGCAATCAGTATATATTAGTTTTTCTTCGCCGTAACTTCCACCATATATAGTACTATAAATCTAATATATTTCGCATACAGTCACAACGATAATTATTTAATAAAACATATTAGTGCTAGTTTCTTTAAATATCATATTAGTATTTCGGTATTCATTCGATAATATACTCAAAAACACTATTGGTATCAAACTATTAGCTGCTGTAAATTACATTAAAGAAAAAAATAGCACACTTTCCCGAACGAACCCATCGCTGCGTCTGCGGGGAAGGTCATGTACTTCTATGACATTGTCCACCATGTACACAGGGATTTTATATTTAACATTGTCAAAACTTTAGCACACAACGGTACACATGAGGTACCAAACCCCTGAATGAATATCATTTTTATTCAAATGAAGATTGTTTGCTATTGGTTGAACTCATGAAGAGGAAGGAGGCAAGCCTAAAAATAAAAATTAAATTGAAATTCCAATGGTCTTAATGAAATGGTAAAGAGGTTTCATGTATGGAAAGCCACGACAAGCAAACAACATGGTCAATATCGCGATAACCTTCGTCATAAGTACAGTGATTAGTTTCAGAAGGTTCGACACGAATACGTCTAGCATGTAATGGTTGGACATGAGTCTAGACATGACACTAATAAAATCCCTACTCACATCCAGCCCCCTGAACCATGCCTTTGTCGATATTTTAGGAATAGTTGAGCACATCCACCGATCCAGATCATCTTTATCCTAAGAAGCTTGCAGACTGGAAAGTGTTCTTTGGTGAGACGCGCTATAATATTCGTTGACGGCAATCGGTCGCTCATAAATTTCACCCTCACGAGCCTTCATTACCTGGAATGAAACAATGAGCTGGGACCCAGACGATAGTGATTTGAAAATTATCATTCAATATGTCGTTCAGGCACTGTATTATTTTGCTCAAGAAAAACGGTTCATTCTTGCCACCCATATTTGAGCGAACGGCTTCGTTTGCACTCAGACTATATTTTCTTCCTGTAATACATGTGGAAATGCAGAGGATTCCTCGGTTTCTAGTAGCAACATGCATTGGCGTCGGTATTGATCAGCATGTAGTAACAATCAGCATGTAGGAATCAATAAAGTTCACACATTATGAAACTACGTACTATTCCCAAGCACTTTTTTCAGGAAAATATTTTGCAAGCTTAATTGGTTCTGGTTAATAATGGAGTAGCGAATATGATAAACTTATTTATAAATATTCTAAACTTATTTGAATTGAGCTGAAATCCTCCTAATTTGTACTTTCTTAAGTGCTAAAAACGTAGTTTGAATTCACTCATAACATTTTAACTTTCAGAATTAAAATAATCTTATTATATTTTATTTTATATCAGAATTAAAATAATTTATATTATATTTTATATTTTTATTTTATTATTTCTGAAAATGATATTCTGCTAAAATTCGCTAAATGATTCTTTGTTAAAATACGCTGTCCTACGAAAATTCTCTGAAATTTTCCAGCGAATGCTTTTTCTAAATTTCGTTCGAGATTAATCGGAGATCTTTGAAAGATCGGATTTTTCACAAACTTAAGATAAAATATAAGGTCACTTTTTGAGTCTCATCATCCTGACATTTCGGAACCGGAATTCGGATCCGGATAAAATTACACAGCAGTCTATAAGACTATTAATTTAAATCTAACTTTGTGAAAATCGGTTCAACCATCGAAGTAAGTTCCATTTTGGAGTTTTTTTGTCATTACTTCCAGTGCTTCCGGAATGGGAAACCGGAAGAATTTATCAGGCAGTTTTCTGGAACTTTCACTTCTATCAACGACACTTGTAAAAAAATGCCCAATGAAATCAAAAATTATCCAATTGTCTTTTTGGAACTAGACGGCGGATTTTGATTTATTTAATGAATTTATCATGGACCTAGAAAACTTTCTATTTAAATTTAATTTTGTGAAAATCGATCAAATCATTTCTGGGAAAATGGGGTGCATATTTTTGTACATATTACACTCTAACTCTGGATCTAACGGAAGGATCTCAGTAAAATCAACAGCAACGATCATGAGATCTTTTATTTGGTATGGGAGAAGTAGACCTATTAAATATTTAGTGTGATACAATTAGTGTCTGAAACCACATTGATAATATTTTTTTCCAATAAAAGGCTTTAGATTCGAATCTATCAAGATCATTTTCAACATACATCATGTTTCGACCTTATTTGGTCATGAAGATTATTTTTGTCTTTGTTTTTTTTTGTATCTATGAAGAGCTAGAATCAATTCTTGATCACAGGTCAGACCAACACTGTATCGACAAGTTGACTTTAAAGCTGTTTTTTGTTTGTCGAAGAAATGAGCATCCACCAAACGTGAAAGGTTAGTTTGAGGAGTGAACGTCGTCGTGTTCAACAAAATCCGTTCTTACAGTCAATGAACAAGAAAATGCAATGGAAAAACCCTTCGCGAGAAAACTACAATGGGGAAAAGCGCACCGTTCAAAGATAGCAACGAAGTAGGAAATCGCTGTCATTTCAATTTATTTTCCTCATTACTTCTGCCTCGCCTCACCCGTGTTTTTTCGTTACCAAAATTGTTTGCTCTGTCTGCCAGTCTGTCTTTCTTTCTTTCTGTCCCCATTGCAATGGATCCCTTCGAGCGTCGACGATCCACTTTCGTCTGAGGAAAGCATTCAATGGCCATCATTTATTCCACTTAGTAGCCAACGCAACGCTTTCCACTTAGAATGTGTGGCGTTGTGTATTTGCTACTCTATGTGACACAAATCGACCATCGTGCCGAACATTTACATACATACGTACAATGAGCAACGGAGGGACGGTGCAAGGTAAACGACAAAGGGGAGAATGATTTTGAATTCACCCAATAGTGATACACACAATTGCTTTAGTTGATTGTTTGAAGTGTTTAATATGATAATACAAAGTAGGTTGGAAATTGATTGTCCGGTGACAATCGGTAACATTTACAGAGATTGCTTCGTTATAAATGACAAACATAATTAAATGTAATTGTACAGGTTATTGATTGGACAAATTGTTATGAATGTATGCTGATACCCAAAATTTATCAACTTGATTACGATTCGACTACACACTAAAAACAAACTCTCAATCTATTCACAACAAAGTGTCGAAACTGAGAAAAAAAATCTTTATTTACTTATTGAGCGCTGCTCGTTCCCAGATAGAGGCATTGGTGACAAAATAGTATTTGTATTTTAGATAAGCTAAGGATTATTGAAACAAAACTCCGAAACTATGCATTGGTGGGCAATGTTGAAGCTAAATCTATTTTTGTGTTCAATTACTGCTGACTCGATAATTCACGATTCAATTATGATCACTTTCGCGAAATTCAATTGGACGAATATAAAAGATAAAACATCGTCTGAAATCGATCATTTCTTCTTGTGCTTCACTCGGATCTGGACATCGTGGTGAGAACCTTTCACCAACCGAAGCAGACCTTCTACATGGTATAAAGCCACAAACGTTCAGGTCGCGCTCTCATTCGCTTTTCGGATGTCGTGGCCTTCTCAAACGGCAATAGTAACAACAGATTATCAGTAATCGCAATCAGCTTCTCAATTTTGTTTTCAGAAGTAAAATTCAAAAACTGAATTTCTGCACTGAATTTTGAACTTGATTTCAAATTTAGAATTCAAGAATTAATTTCAAGTTTCAGAACTAAGTTTCAGGCTCAGAAATTGAAACCATGACTCTCGAACTGAATTCTAATTCAGAATTCTGGGTTTCTTTACTAGATTTTGGAACTGAATTTAGTTCCTTTACTCATGCCCGGAATACAAGTTCAGAATTCAGTTTTAGAACTTCTGGATTTTGAAAATGAGTTCAGTTTCATAATTCATGAGCTGAATTCTTGATCTGAATTCCGAATCAGAATTTTGCAACTGAGCTCAGAGTCTGTTCTATAATTTGAATTTAGTTCTTGAATTCTGTTTCAATTCCTTAATCTTGATCCAGAATTTTGGTTCCGGTGTAGATGAATAAATGATGGAAAAACGTACTCATGTGAACATCGGATAAATTCCGCAAATTTATTCTTTTTAGAATTTGTTTAGTGTATTTTTTACTCTCATTTGTTCCGTATTATTTATTGTATGTTAAAATATGTTTGTCTATATTATCTATATTCGGAAGTGTAGAAGAATCAAACGGAAGTTTAGAAGAAGCATTATTCGTATTCACGTTCATTCAGTTATGTCTGTACCCACCCTTATATACGAAAAAATGAATTAGTACATTCCACCAAACGGGTCGAATAATCGATAATCAATCCAAATTGGTTATCGATTAAATGACCCTTTTGGTGGAATGGCCTGTTCAACGAGACGGTATTAGGTGAAATAACGCTTTCGGTGAAGGAAAGAGTAATTTATGCAACAAAACGAGAGAAGAAAAAAGCAAGTAAAAAAAATACTCATAGCCTTTCATGACGTGCCAAACGAAAGCTTGTGACGGCTTCTGGACGTATTCAGGCATGAACTTGGGTTCTGATTAGCGATTTTTATCGAACCGAGTGGTTGAAGATAAACTGCCATTGCAATGATGAGTCGAAGACGAAACTAGAAATAGTTTTTTTTAAACTTGCTAAATAACTGTTCGAATTTGCTGATCTTTCAAGTTGATGGTCACACTATCTCACTTCGACCATATTGAAGCCCAATTTCCTATTCCGGAAGTAGTATTCGAAATTCTCGGGGCAAAATTGAACCGTTTCCTCACTGATGCCTAGACATATTTTTGTAAACTTTGATTTAAATAAAAGGTCTCATGGTTTCATGGGTTGCCATTGAATATAATCCGGACCTAACTTCCAATAACCCATTGACACTGTCTTATTAAAAAAAATTTTCGATCATATGATGTGAAATGATGTGAAATTATCAATCCTAATAGTAGCTCTCAAACGAGCCTTTACTTGTTGGAATCATTTAACCATCTCCAAAAAAGGTGAAGGAGGCAAACATTGCATTTCTCGGTTACGTTACTTATGCCATTCACAGAAAAAAATAATGAAATTTACACGACATGTAAATCAATAGTGCTATTAAATAAGGAGTGTATCGAAAAGTAGTTAGCAACATTGATTATTGAATAAAAAAGCGAAAAAAAACATATTTTGACATCAGTTTTCGATATATTGTAGAAAAATTACATTTTTATGCATTTCACTGATTATATTGAAGAAAATCCTAGTTTCTGTGAAACGCTCGCAATTTGGACTTGACATTCTTCATTAAATTCTGCACAGTTACTTTTGTGACTTTCCTTGTGGCAGCTGTCCAGTTTTTTTAAACTCCTGCATGTTTTGGGACACTGTACCTTCCTTCCGAAAGTGCCGCTTGACAATTGCCCAATACCATTTCAATTGGCCGAAGATCCGGGCAGTTCGGTGGGTTGATGTCCTTTTCCACGAAATGTACATTATTTTTTGACAACCACTGTAGAACGGAGTTGGCGTAGTGGGCTGAAGCCAAATCCGGCCAGAAGAGAGGAGGAGCCTTACGTTTTCTGTACAGTGGCAGCATTCTCTTTTTCAAACATTCTTCCTCGTACACCTTGGCATTAATTGTGCAAACCACAGGTGCAACTCGGGTGCTTGCCAGACCAACACCTTCTGCTCAAACTTTTCCATCGTCAGCGTCGTCCAGGTCCTGGTACACCGATTTCGTATAATATTGCGGTCCGAGCAGCGCTCGAAAGTCTTCCTTGGCGTTTTTTATGGTTAATATGTTCAGAAAGATTTTTAAATATATTGAAATCGGTTGTGCAACTTATCACTGTCAAGTTTTACAATACTAGCGAAAAAATCACTAAAGAACAGTTTTAAGTACATCTGAAACAATTCTGCAGCAAATCACCAACATGTCCAGGTTGCACTAGCAGTTATAGAGATTCTGCAAAAGTTTTCACATTTTCATGTAAAAACGAAGTAACTAAAACAATTGTTCAACTTATCAAAAACTGTCCAAATGGCTGTCATAATTGTATCGGGCACAATATATGCCGAAATGGCTGTATATCTCTTGTGAAGCAAAAAAAAAAAGGAAATTATGCTCTCCGCAAGGCGAAAAATGATAAGCCGAATTGAAAACCTCGCAGTAAAAAATGTTTTGCTACCGAGTCCGCATAGTCTTGGTTGCCTAATGAAATTTTAGGTCAGTGTGTGCAGTTTTCTTCATTTTTAGACAAAAAATTCGAAACTTGCAAATAAGTTGTACTAGATTTATCTGATTGAAATATACGAAAAACTTATTGACATAAGAATATTATCATAAAAGTTTTAGAAATACAGCATTAGATACGCAATGAAAACAAAAATCAATCAGATAATTTGTAATCAATATTCATCTCGCGGAAAAAATGAGCAGACCTGACATCACTTTTTATAGATATTGAATGAAATGTTAAATTCATCATAGTTACTATCATAGTTATATATTACCGCTTGAGCAACTTGTTTTTGCAACTAAAGCACATGTGCTCACCAAAATAATACCTACAGTGCGTATCACAAATATCGGGTTCACTTAGATAAATGACTAAACTGTATTGTTGTTTAAGTCAACTAGTTTGATAAATTTAAAAACAATAAGTTTGATAAAAAAATCTTTTTTCAACATTTACATGTTTATATTTCCTTTTATTTAGATAAAATAAATCATTACGTCGGGTGAACTATTTTCTTTTCACACTGTTACTATCGATGCCATATTGGAAAATATTGAAGAAAAATTCATTTTTCAGATTAATTGAAACATCAATATGATTAAAATCGTCTGAAAAGGTGTATGAATGTTTGATAGCTTTCTTATACATATTTTGAACACTATCCCGATCTTACTCATTGAAAAGAATAGGTTGTTATTTTCATAGAAATTGATGTGCAATCATCAAAACACGTATATTCAAAGGCGCTTAGAAATTTCAGGCGTACGAAGAAATGTTTCACCATAAAAATGCAGTTCGTTGTCGATTTTCTATTTACTAAAACACAAAAAATCAATTCTACAATATAAAGTATTACCATTTATTTATGTTCAGAATATTTTTAAAGTTCCAGGTTTGTGTTATGAGCAGTTGTTTTGAAAATCAAATGTAAAGCTTATTCATTAGAGATTATGTTTGCTATTTTTTGTAAACATCAATTCAATTCTTGTTTACATTACGTAGTAATTTCCATGAGTTTCACAATTGTTTTTTCGTTGATTGAATTGCTGCATCTGTAATGGGATCGATGCATGAGTATTTGTATCAGTTTCACAATAATTGTGAATAAATGTTCGTGACAACGGAAGAACTTAAAGATATGTTGCACAACACAGAAAAATTGCGCTTTTTCATAACACAACAGTTACTAGAATAGTAATATAAACTAATTTGATAAATTGCACAATCAGTAGAAAAATACATGACGGCAACTTAACGTGCTACTTGGGTCTGTTTCTTGTACGTTTCCGAACTTTCAACCGTTGAATCATCCCGATGCTGGTGTTGAACTGCTTGGCCAAATCCCGCGTCGACGCCGATGGGTTTTTCCTGATGTACTCAACCACTTCTAAGTCCCGGCCGGGCTGGCTGGGACCCGTTTTCCTACCGGATCGGGGCAAATCCTTCATGGAAAGGGTCTTACCGAACTTCTCGATAATATTTTTGACACTGGTGTGGTGCACTTTCACCCGTTTTGCAATTTCGTTGTACGTGACACCATCTTCTGAGCACCAAGTGTGCAGAATTTTCTTTCGCGTTTCCGGATCCATTCGACTCATCATTGAAACGATAAACCGTACCGAAACCAATCAATTGCGCATTTATTATTGACATGTAAACAAACATGTCACCGCAAAACACGCTGCAAAAAATTAAGCCATTTAAGAGTAATAACTGTTCGAATGTTGCTAACTATTTATCGATACACTCCTTAGACATCAGTTGAATCGAGAATCTGATTTAAAATCATGATTAATGTAAAATTGAATAGGAATGCATTGATTTATCAATAAACAATACTGTATGGTTCAAAAATTGGCTAGTTTTACTTCTTAAGTACATTGAAAAATGAAGAAATGTGAAGTAACTTTCCATTCAATTGCCTGCTCCAAATATGTGCATGAAAATTGATGTAAATTCACAAAATATTTTTATCTGTGTTGTATCTACGGAATCGGAAGTGACGACCGTTTGATCTTCGAACTTGATTACTTGCTACTTCCTGCTCTTTATAAAAATTGTTATGAAATCATTAATTGCTCAAAATTTTCCATCTGATAATGATTATTTTACAACGAAAGGCTGTTTAACATCATAACTACATTCGTACTATAGAATAACTTTTTTATATCATTTATTTTACCACGGCTTTAATTATTTTGGTCGTTCACCGGGGAGGAAAACCTATGAAATAACGATTCAGTTAATACAAATGTTGTTGTAATCTTATTTCAATCACCTTAAGTCGACAGTTTTCTCAATTTACATAATAAAATGCACATTGATTTTATGATTTCGTCAATTCAGATCAATGTTGAGAATACTTATTCCCCCTCCCTCTTGTGAATATTTTTGTGAACCTCACTGAGTTGCTAGATATATACTGTACTCTTAAAGAAGTACCAATTTTTCGTAAACCCGATCAATTTTCCCTCACACTTCTCATAGTCGGGGCAATTACTCCACTCTCTCAACCTCAAAATAACCTTATAATCTATTTTTAATTATCTTCCTTTTTGTCAGTGAACTTACTGCAGATCTCCTCCACGATTACCCTAAGTAGTGTAGAAAGTATCTGTGCTTGTCAAAAATATCGATTCCCACCTTTGGTACATGTGCCAAACTTAATGGTGATTCGTTTAGTTGTTTCGTAGCTATGCTGAGACTTAAATACACTCGCATTCATAGGCAGATACAGATTATTTTCCCGTAGTTCTTGGAATTTCCCGGCAAAATGGAACCAGATCCTTTGAAAATGTTTAAAGAAAATTGCGTTGCATTCAAATTAACAACAGCAATACTATGTACTACGATTTTGAAATTCTTGCCACTCTTTTGTTTAAAAAAAAAATGAAAGATGAAAATTTATTTAAAAAAAAATCCCTCCTTCTAGTCTAAATGCCGATTCTCTTTAAATTATATAAATTTCTTCCTTGATCCTCTTCTCCCATGTTAAGGACACCTGCTACACACTTTCCCCCCTGAAAATGTCCTAATGATCATCTCTGAAGAGCAAGAAGGATCTGTGCCAAATTTGATAGCAATTCTGCCGTTACATCCCCCTTTTTAAAGGCACTTGCTACATCCATCCCCTATTAAATTATATCTGCGGTATGCAAAATGTTTCCAAGATCCATTACATTATCCATTGTCGTCAAGTTATATGTACTTTTTCATGACCCCTCGTTGTTAATGACACTTGCTACGCTCCCTCCTCCCATAAAAATACGCCTATGACCATCTCTGAAGAGTAAAAAGTACATGTGCCAAGTTTGATAGCAATTCGTTCAGTAATTCCAGAGTTTTGTCATTACAAACATTACTCCCGTCTTTTTGAATTCACTTGCTACATTCAACCTCCCTATAATTATATCTAATACATGCAAAATGTTTCTACGGTCTTAAAAAAGTATCGATTCTCGTCAAATTAGACAAATTTTTTCATGACTAACCCACCTCCCCCCCCCCCCCCCCCCTCTTAAGAACACTTATTACGCTTCCTCCCCTATTCAAATACCCTTATGAAATTTTCAAAAGAGCAAGAAGTATCTGTGCCAAGTTTGGTGGCAATCCGTTCAGTAGTTTCGGAATTATGCCGTTTTAAACATTACACCCCCCTATTTGAAAGCACTTGCTACATCCACCCCCCATGTAGTCATATCTAAGGTATGCAAAATGGTTCTACGGTCTTGAAAACGTATCGATTCTTGTCAAGTTATATGAATTTTTCCATGACCCCTCCTTGTTTATGACACTTGCCATGCTCCCTCCCATAACCATCTCTGAAATACAAGAAGTACCTGTGCCAAGTTTGGTGGCAATCCGTTCAGTAGTTCCGAAGTTATCGCGTTACAAACATACAAACTTACATCCATTTTTATACAGGGTCCGGCACTCGAAGTGTAACCAACTTCAGACCGCTCGCGCAGCTGACGCACGGGCATCAGCTCTCTAGAAATTTGCTAAATGACAGTTCGGAGTTGTATTGTTTACAAGCGCAAGAAAGCATTTTGCCAAAAGTGAACGCGAAAAAAAAATCTTGACTTGAGAGAGCGAAGGAGTTGCTTCGTTTGGCCGAAAGCGGTCAATTTCTGAACATTGTATTTTCTGACGAGAAAATTTTTCCAATTGAGCAATTCGTAAACTCTCAAAACGATAGGGTTTACTTGACCGACCGTTCATACGAGAATTTGAGTCATCGATTGGCCACCAGGAGGCAGCACCCGCAACAGATAATGGTTTGGGCCGCTGTAACCGCAGATGGGTGCTCTCCAATCGTTTTCATCGAGCCTGGCGTCAAGGTAAATGCGACATATTATCGGGAAAGTATTCTGGAGGTTGCTTTGAAGACGTGGGCAGACAAACATTTCGGTGGCAGACCATGGACGTTTCAGCAGGACTCGGCACCGTCTCACAAAGCTCGAGTGAACCAAGAATGGCTGAAAAACAACGTTCCGAACTTCATCACGTCCACACAATGGCTCTCGAATTCACCAGATGCGAATCCAATGAATTATTCTCTTTGGGCCATTTTGGAGAGCAAAGTCCGAACTGAAAGATACACCAGTCTCGAGGCGCTGAAAAAAGTTATTGTCCGCGAGTGGGCCTAAATACCTGCAAGTCACATTCGGGCAGCTTGCGATTCGTTTTTTGACCGTCTCAAGGCCATAGTCAAGGCAAAAGGTGGTCATATCGAGCAAAAGTGAATTGATTCTGAATTTTGTATTATTTTTACACATTTTGTACTTTGAATTAAGTAAAAGTAATTTTCCAAACTGAATTTATGGCCTTTTTAATTGGTTACACTTCGAGTGCCGGACCCTGTATATATAGATAGATTATTTCTTTGGAGCCGGAAGTGATTGCAATTTGATCGCGCTTTGACTCAATAGTAGCTTTTCAACGAGCCTGATGTTGCAATCGGTTCAGTCATCTTCTAGAAAACTGGAACGGATGGAAAAATCTTTGAAAGATGAACACATTCATTTTCCGATCTCGTCGAGTTGAGTCGATAAAAGAGGCAAAAAGGTCAAACCTTTAAAAACGGCAGCTCTATATCAAAAACTCTCGCACGCACACCGACTCAGATTGATTATTGTAGTACAACCATACATATTTGTACCAATAATTTTCAATGTTACACCCTACTCGATGCAAAATATTGTCATTATGGCCTGAAGTTGAAGATCTTTGAAACGTAAACTAAGGAAAAAATGACCATTTTTAAGAGTCTAATTTTGACACATAACTGTTGACAAATTGAAAAGATTATGTTAGTTTATTCCCAAAAAAACTTTTTACTCTTTTCAAAGTTTCATATTATTTTTTTGTTGAGGGAGTCCTTTAGTAATATTTATGAAAATATGAGTAATACGAGTAAAGGCATCGTTACATCATTCAAATCAAACTGGAAAACGTTACATCATTCAAATCGAACTGGAAAACCAAGGATTTTTTTCAAATAACTAAGTCGACACCCTGTACACTATTCAAAACCGATGCGTGATAGGTTTTCCTCGAAAACCGCAGGGGAAATGGTGGTTATAAGCAAAGATTAATGGAATTATTTTCACAATGATTGCAAAGCTTTCCCTACTAATAGTTGATAAATGAAATCTGGGCAACTGAGTGATGATAGTGGTTTTATCGAACATTCACACGAGCTGGTTGAAGATTCTCTAAGGTGAAATTACAAATGCGGTTGAAGAACTCAAGTGTCAAAAATTTCAACTAGATAGTGGGTTCATTTTTTTATTGTGTTCTCTGTCGTTGTGCACTTCTGTTAAGTCGGTGAAATATCTCATAGGATCTTTGTTCTGCCTATAAGATATAGAGTAAACAACTGGCAAGAATATTTTAAATTCAAATTAATATGATTTTTAATTTGTTCAAAAAACTTTTATTGGGCAATCAATAGAAAAAATGATTTAGCATTTACAACGAAAATCATGTGCGTTTATAGTTGCAAATGTGTCAGAATAAAAAACAATGGTTACCTGTGATGTACAAAAACCATCTTGTAACAGAGAGAAGTTTGCGTTTGCAGCAATTCATACAAAGTTGTGCATTTCCGCGGGAAAACAAAACGCAGTCGTCGACAAAAGGGTGAAATTTGACGCAACCATCACATTCTTTACCCTAGCATCGCTATTTCCCGATTTCTCGAAACGAGACACCATATAGCTCCGTTGAGGGCACGGCGCGAGAGTTCAAGGAATGCGTCGCTATTTTCGTCGTAATCAAATCCGTCGCCGCGTTAGCCTATCTTGGGATCTCGAATCGAAACCGAATGGTGTTTCAGTTGTTCTACGCGCCATTCGTTTGTTTGTGTGTGTTCACGAAAGAGAGAAAGTATCTTTAACACATTGGGGAGTAATTTATGGGTTCGGGTAACTTCTGTCGACTACAATAATAATATTCTGTCAAATTTAGAGGCTAATCTTCACCTAATTTGTTTCGCGCTACAATTTGATGTCCGGTCGTAATTGCTACTGAGGCGCTGACAGATTATTGTTCACAAGAATTAACACCAGCAGGCGGCGCATATTGTGAAACAAGTCCTCTAACAGCTTGTCAATCCGTAATTGACGGACCATTACGATCGACCGATGGTCGTAAAGTTTTTATCTCCTCATCGTTTTGCTAACATAAACTGTTAGCTGATATGTAAATACATACCTAACTATAAATGTTTGCCGGATTCAATAAGTGGCGCATATGCGCCTTAACTGTTTTTGTTTCTGAGTGCCATGATATTTATTGACCGAACGACCTGATGATGTTGATTCTTACTCTGCTAAACACTGGCAAAGCAATTCGTTCTAGTTCTATTGACTGTATTGAGGATGATAATGATGATGTTTGCTTTCTGTTTTAATTATATTTATTTATTACCGGCTCAAGTTAGTTGTTCGCAAATGTCCAAACGCTAGTCTACGTTTACTACCGTGTTTCTCATTTAGATTGTGATTGATTGATTTGCGGTTATTTGAACTGTCGGGTTATCAAACATGTGAACTTTACGCTAGGATTTCGTATCTGGTTAGACACGAATTTGTCAATGTTGTCTCACAACACTGCAAGCTAAACCCTGAAAACCATGTTTGTTTATTAATGCTGTTTTTCATTGAGAACACACGTGGAGTGTTTGCTCGATTCGTGCACTTTTCGTGCTGTCGGGCAATCAAAACAGGTGCACTGTGTTTCATTGATTTGCACCGCACGAAAAAAATGCACTTTCGGGACAATTCGCGGGCAACTATTTTGCACCAGTTTCCTTTTCCTAGCAGCAAGTGTACAAACCAAACTTTACAAAACCGTTTCATTAATCGGCTGTCACTGGCACCGAGCGAGTGGAATCAATGAAAAACGACATCAGTTTTGAAAATATAACTTTATTTTTTAAATATAGAAACGATATTTGTTAAATGTTTTAACATAACAATCGAGAGCGAAAATTCATTTTTAATGAGTTGTAAAGATCAAGGGTTCGCATTAACGTTCTACTTACAATGCAGAGTGGTCCGAAACGAGAAATTAATTAGACAACAATATGTTCTTTATTACAAGTTTGCCGATTACAAATGTTCTTTGTAATCAAATGGCGCTTCTTTTGATGTAAAAGGTCATTGGGGTGATTCACGTTTGAATTGAAATCTGGAATCTAACTTGCATAGTTGAATTTAAAAACGATTACACTTCACTTCGTTTAAGAAACCACTCTTCTAGCTTTTCATTTGATCGAGTTACATAAATTTTTCGGAGTAGAAATAGAGTGTCTCTTAAAAATTACTTCTTTTGTTTTAACTTTTTTAAGGCAATTATACGAGGCAGTCATCTTCGGAAGTGTTGTCAAGATGAATAATTTTGCAGAACTAAGCTTCTTAATATAATCTACCTAAAAAAAAGTTAAACTAGTCAACCTTCAAATACCAATACTCTATAGAAGCCAAATCGATAAAAATAGTTCCTATGCGATTTCTGAAACGTCAATTTAATAGAAAATTTTGAGGAGAAATCTTAAAGGGTGTTATTTCTGTAACTCATTTAAATTAGGGACTTACGGCCCTATACAAAATTGGTGAATTATATCCCATTCTGGAAGAACAGGATGATGAGTTTTTGAAATTCATACAGATAAAGAAGATATAAATTGTTTGGCGTATTAATTTATGGTCATACGAATCATTTTGGGTTATGCTAGTTCCTGAATACCGGCTCTGGAAGTACCATAAATAATAACGACATACTCTAAAGTGGAACTTACTTCGACATCTCAATTTTCCGTGATTAAAATCTCAATTTGCCGTTTAAAACGACGATTATTAAAATAATGTCATGAGAACTAAAACACCGAAGAATATCCATGCAAAAAACAAATGCAGATTGATAAAAAAAAGTATCATCTCACTGCTAGGTGGATTAATCACGTTTTTTTATCATAACTTGAAGTTCGAAGACGATGTTTCATGTGCAGAGGTCGACGGAAACTATCCATTTGAATTTCGTCAAGATACTTATATCAACGAATATAAAAATAATAACAAAATTTACCAATCACATATGGAAGTTCATATGTCATTTCGTTATCTTTCAAAAAATCTGAAAATTCGATGTATCTGTGACCAACTTTGAAAGATCCCCTCCTTCTTAAGGGGTTATATATTTTCCGATCGATCGATAAAAATAGTTCCTATGCGATTTCTGAAGCGTCAATTTAATAGAAAATTTTGAAGAGATATCTTAAAGGGTGTTATTTCTGTAACTCATTTAAATTTGTATTGAAAATGCCTTAAAATGGCCTGATATTTGAAGGTCTCTAGTGCTATCTTATAATAAAAAATTAAAGCGTTAGTTTTCGTACTAAGTCGCGCAGAAGTGACCAACCGAAAATCCAATATTTCTGTATTCGGGGAGCTAAACCAGACTTGTCATGGGACACATTAGACTATAACGTTTGACACATAAAAATTAAGAACGAATACAATGGGGTGTCGAATCTCAAGATACCTTAATTTCAACATTCCCCAATCCCTCAAATCTTTTTCGCATGCCATATATTAATCGAGAGATCTTCTCTCGCATCGGAAAATATATAACCCCTTAAGAAGGAGGGGATCTTTCAAAGTTGGTCACAGATACATCGAATTTTCAGATTTTTTAAAAGATAACGAAATGACATATGAACTTCCATATGTGATTGGTAAATTTTGTTATTATTTTTATATTCGTTGATATAAGTATCTTGACGAAATTCAAATGGATAGTTTCCGTCGACCTCTGCACATGAAACATCGTCTTCGAACTTCAAGTTATGATAAAAAAACGTGATTAATCCACCTAGCAGTGAGATGATACTTTTTTTTATCAATCTGCATTTGTTTTTTGCATGGATATTCTTCGGTGTTTTAGTTCTCATGACATTATTTTAATAATCGTCGTTTTAAACGGCAAATTGAGATTTTAATCACGGAAAATTGAGATGTCGAAGTAAGTTCCACTTTAGAGTATGTCGTTATTATTTATGGTACTTCCAGAGCCGGTATTCAGGAACTAAAATGATTCGTATGGCCATAAATTAATACGCCCAACAATTTATATCTTCTTTATCTGTATGAATTTTAAAAACTCATCATCCTGTTCTTCCAGAATGGGATATAATTCACCAATTTTGTATAGGGCCGTAAATCCTTTTATTTGAATTTTTGTTTTTGAAGTTCGATTTGGCCTTTTTGAGAAAATGATTGAGCTTTGAGAAACGATTCGATATTGGAGCCAGAATTCTAAAATCAGTGTAGCCGAAATCAGTTAAATTCACCTGAGTGTGTAGACATCTATAAGAAATTGTAGTGGGAATTAAATTGTTGAGTACCTTCCGAATCGAAAACTGAATACCGCTTAAACTGAAATAAATTTATTTGGTAATCGACTCTCCAAATCTTCCAACCCGATATACCTGATTAAATTATGTGAAATTGACATTTTTATACTAATCACCCTGTATCTTCTAAACCGGAAATCGGATCTGACTAAAAAGTAAGATGATGTATAGGATTTTCAGACTCATTTGAACCATAGATGGTTCTTAGATTTCATTTGAATGTTAGATCGGTTCAGCCATCTACGAGAAAAATGAGTTGCATTATTTTAATTTCGTTTCACATATCATTCTGTGGTTGCGCAATAAGAAGTCGGATCCAAACGTAATTCAAGAACCTTGTTTGGGAGTATATTACTTTTCATATGAATCTTGTTTGTTAAAAAGGTTTAGCCATTTCCGAGAAAATTGAGTGAAATTATTTGTCACACACGCATTTGCTGATCTCGACGAACTGAGTCGAATGGTATATGGGAGTTATGTTCTTCCATCATTTATTACTGTTAGTAGTTCAAATCAAAATAATTATGGAATTACTTTCAAATGCTGCCATCATCTAGTTTACATGTCATACTCGAACGATTATGTTGCCAAAAACGCACCGTGCTAAAATCGTTCCGAGCAAAATGCCATGAAAAAAGAAACAATTGTATGTAACAGTATATAAAATCGTGTTTCATTTGTCTCCGAGCCAGCGCTTCGTCATCAAACACGTAAATTCCTACTGCTGGAATAAGGCGAAAAGTCGTTTACACAAAATTATCGATATCTCTGTTATAAATGGACGGATTTTGACAATCTATGGCTTGTTGGATAGCTATTACCGTGCGGAATCTAAGTCTAAAATAATATTTTGTTTTCAAGATCAATTGTGACAGATATTGTCAAAAAACTGAAAATTTTGACATAAAACTTCGTATAACTCAAAAAGTTAACACCCGATCTCAAAACCATTCAATGGGGTTATGGGTGACGGGGAGACCTTTCATGTGCGACTAGTATGATCAAAATCGGTCCAGCCATCTCGATCTCGATCTCTTAGTTGACAACACACATACAGACACACCTCGATCTCTTAGTTGATACATACAGACAATCTCGATCTCTTAGTTGACAACACACATACAGACACACACACGGACATTTGCTCAGTTCGTCGAGCTGAATCAATTGGTATACGTCATTCGGCCCTTCGGGCCTCGGAAAATTTTTCTAAAGTTTGAGCGAGTTCTATTTTTTATATTTATTAGAAAAGGTAAAACATTGCAAAAAAGTCTTTCTTTTTACTTTTTGTCTTTCTCTATAGAAATGTTATAGAATTTCTGGTAAAACTTTGAGTCGGACCCCCTGAGACCCTCAGTGTTATATACCATTCGACTCAGCTTGACGACATCAGAAAATGCCGTGTGAATTTTTAGAGATTTTTCTCGCTTTATTTTCTCGGAGATGTGTAAATCGATTTCAACAAGCTCAGGCTACTATTGGACTGAGATCGAAAACTTAGTGACGAAACCGGTGATATACCGTATTTTTTATTTTATATTCTCAATGATCAAATTCAAATGTATTACTGCTGATACTTTCGGTTCCGTGAATGTTACCGATTGAGCGTTGAAGTACGCTTTTCCGAATTACTCGAATCATTCTTAGACCCGAATGAATTAATACACTTAGAAACTTCTGTTTTTATCCACCAAGTGATGCGATGATGCCTTCTTCATGAGTAATAAAATATTATAGAAAATCGGAATAGTTTTGATCCAAAATTAGAGGATTTTTTCCCGTTTTTTGCAGCGTCGGCCCAAATGTCGGAACCACAAGAAAAAACTGAACATAAAGCTGTAGCATTGTATACATACTCAATTTTCGTGCATTTGTATCGTTTTATAAATTTTCATCAAAATAATCTGTTAGGGTAGGGAAATCCCATTCAGACTTCCCATGGTTTCGTAGCTCTCGTGCTACCACGAACTTAATCGATGGAGCTTTCGAAACCGCTCTCCACTTCCAAAACATCAACATCGGACGCAGATTTTTAAAGAATCACAGAAAAAATAACAAAAACAAGACAGAATAAAAGCGGAACCATACAAACGAAGAAACACTTGAGAAAAAGCGTAACATGAAGTAGAAGCTCAAAAAAATATGAGAAACGAAAGAAGTAACAAAATAAATAACAGAGAGATAAACAAGAGAAACGATAACATTAATCATCTAAAACCATCCCGTCCTTCTGCAGTTTTCAGTTACGTAGAGGCGTAACAGTGTTATTAAATAAGTTACTCAAAGTACAAATGAAGTTCAAACTATAGATGTTTATTTCTTTTCACATGAAGAATGCAATTATTTACTTGTTTTACTTTGAAATAGTAGAGAGTCGGAAGCATTCACATGTGTTCCTAACCTTCCCCTATTGTCTCTATTTTGTTCATTGATTATATGAAAGAAACAAAACTGTATGCTGAACAACAACTGATCAGTTCGTGCTCGCATCTCATCCGACACAGTCAAAAATTTCGTACGGTCGAGACGACAGAAACAAAGGCAATACAGTGCAGTAAACAATAGAGTGTACGAAATGGGCAAATACGATTTAACATAGCCTGAAACTTGGCCTACAAGACCAAATTCAATTTGTATTGATTTCAAGCGCTGCAAAGTTAGACCAGCAGCAACCGAAATTGAAATCTTGTTTAAGGAACGAATGCATCTAAACGTTAAAGATGTAAGTGAGATTCAATTCAACAAGGCTTCTAACTGTGTGTACATTATGTTCAAACGTGAAAGAGATGCAATTGCATTTGCTTCGGTTAATAACAAGGTGCACAGTGCTAATCATGAAAATGTGAAATATAAAATCCCTGTGTATATGGTGGACAATGCCATAGAAGCCCGCAGACCAGCGATCAGTTCGTTCGGGAAAGTATGTCGCAGTACGGTGAAATTCTTTCCATCGAAAGGGAAGTATGGCGGCATTTTTTTCCGGATATCCGGGCGTGGCGTGCGAGTGGTACGTATGCAACTACGTAAAGCAATTCCATCTTACATCATTTGTGATCAAGACGGGATACATCCGTGTAAAATGCTGATTACGTATGAAAATCAACTGGTTACATGGCCAGTTTTGTGAACAACCTGCACACTACTGCAAACCTTGTACTGAAACTGCGAAAACAAACAAAACAAACAAAAACAAGGACAACCGCTCAACAACGGAAACTAGTGAATGCAGTGCTCCTGTTTCAAAAACACCTTCACCATCTAACCAACTATCAACTGCAATCAATGTACAAAACGCATCTACAGCAACTACCAATGAACCCAAGACTGCGATCAATAATGGAAACAAAGAAACGGAAACCACTCACAACTTCAACGATGTAGCAATGGTTGATATGAGCCACGGACAAAGTGACCTCCAATATTCGCTAGAAGGAATTGGAAGCTCCTCTCCCCCTAGAAGAGAGGGTGACAACGAGATCCAACAATAAAAAAATAATATTGTGTAACGAAAACACGGGTCGATCGGTCACGTAAAGCTTGTGTATACGCAAATAGGCCTGAATAAAAATTGTTATAAAAAAACAACAACAATTGAAGTGTAATGGCTTCTAATCCCTTGACAATTGAAAATTACCGAAGAAGCTGTAATCGTACACTTACCGTATGCGTGATAATGTTTGCACTATCGAACAATCAAGGTTCCTATTGTACTTTCCGCTACCTATTGTACTTTCCGGAATCTTGCTGAGCCCGTACTTGTTGTAAACAGAAGCTGATCGATGATTGACGTACTTTAAGACTGAGAAACAGCAAACCCTTGCCCCCCTTTTCCACAATTTGAATAAATGGAAAAATCGAAACCGAAATCTACAAAATTTTGAAATTGGTGCAAACATTATCACAATCATTTTACGACTGATTATAGATGACTTTCAACTGCTTAGAATACATTTTCCACGCATTGTTGGTTCAATTTCGATTCATGATATGATTTAATACCGATTCCTCAAGTCACAAAAAAAGTGTATACGTATAACGCAATTATTACCAACTTATAGTTTTTTTTCAACTTCCTGCTAACGAAAAAGACAAACTTTTCGATAACATTAGAGTGAAAACAATTCCTAGCACCTCATTCCAAATATTTTTAAACATTGTAGCTAATCACAATCCCGCCAATTTCAACAACAGTCGAGCATCTAAATTTAGGAGAGGTTCTGATTAGGAATTCTGTCAACTAATAAACGAACAATTATAATCCTTTGGCCATAGCTCTGACCCCCGATCGGCGCGTGATAGGAGATCATCTTTCGCGCAGCTGAAATGTAGCAGAACACGGTCGCATTGTTAAAAGTAATAAATTGATGTAATACGAAGCAGAAAAATTCACCCCGAGGTTTCGTCCCGTCGCATCGTCTGTCGCCGACCATCCTCTGTGCCCTCCCAACTGGTGTCCGCGTTGGCCCCGTGTGTCTGTCGCACTTTGCTGAAGTACACACATATCGCCGAGTTCTGCGGTGTGTTGGGTCCCATTCCCATTGCCATTGCCATTCCCGGTCGCCCCGAATGTATTACCTCGCGGTGGAAAGTCTGTGCGGGGACCAATACAGCACATGAATTCCTAACATCGGGAAAGAAAACCAACAAAACAGTCAAACTTTGGCTGGTGGATTGATGAACATATGTTTTATTTGAATATTTTTCAACTTTTTTTTTGTTTTCTTCATTCCACTCTTGCTGTTGCTATTGGTTTACCGTGTGTGCTACTGTTTCCCATAGTTCATACATGTGGAAGAGAGAGGATGGGGTAAAAATTCTCCTTGGCAAACTAGGAAGTTTATTTACAAATGTAGGACTAGAATGTCATTGTATGGAACTATTCTGTTAACTGCACCACTCTGAAGTATGCGATGAAACTCATCTCTGCAAACAACCTGATTGAATGGAACACCGTACATGTGTACTTTGCATAGTCGGTGGGATATCGTCTTTCCCTGAAGACGCATTAAAGCTGAATCGACATAATATCGACATTCGTCAAAAAAAGCATGTGGTACAATTTCCCGTGTTGGTTAGTCACTTTACCCCGCCTTGCCCACCTTACAAAGTCGCTTCATCTAATATCCCACGAAAAAAAAACATCACTGATTGTTGATGAAGGAGGAAAAGAAACGGTAGCCACGGTATGTTGCTCAGTTGTAAAGACGTGGTGGAAAAGCAGCGAAAAATCGAAAGCGAGCCAGAAAAAAATAAATACGTAAAACAGTTTCTGTTCCGCTACATTAGATACGTAAGTTCTGAACAACTGAGCCGAATGGGTGATGAAAAAATTAGAACCCGTACAATGAATGCTGAACATCACCACACACTCACTAGCATCGCTGGACGGTGGCGGACCGGGCGAAGAGTCGTCAGCGCATTGCCACCAAAGCGATGGACGATGCCCTGAAGCAGTTCCTTTGCCTGTTTCTATGATGTTTGAGTTGGCGGTTGGTGGTTGGAAGATGAGGGAAACTTCAAATTTTTGTCACTTTTCCGAGCGACCGCAATTTACACAAAATATTTGAGTAAGTGTCTCTGCAAACGGGAAAGCAAACGTGAGTTCGGGCATGAAAGGGGAATATTTTGTCGGTTCCAAGGCGGAAGAGTTCTTCATTTTTTTCGGCCGTCCTGACTGGTGTGACTGCGTGTCAGTCGGTGTCTCGTTTAGTGTTCTGCTTCTGCTGCTCATATCTTCATATTGCGATGAAGAGTTTTCCTGGTGACGATGATGATGATTTGATGAAATAATTATAGTTGAAAGGGAAAATTGGTTAATTATTAGGTGGTTTTGTAAGTGCGAGACGCTACATTTGTGTGTGTGAAAAAATTATCGATAACCGAATGTTATTATTATAATTACTTTTTAACATTACCAGGGGAATTGTGAACAAGGTAGTCTACTGGTCAACTTTTCTTATGTTTGAAGTTTTTCACATTGAGTAATCGCTTGAAGCCGAAACTTACCCAGTTCCGGTCCTAACTGCTGTCAAATATATGGATCCATACAGTCAGCATCGACATCAAGCGAAAAACGTCACAAAATTGTAATACTATCTTGATGAAAAAGTTACGCGGAATTTATTCAGAAAATAAAAAAAAAACAAGATTATTAATCAAATTCGATATTGTCCCTTTCAAAATAAAACTACAAGGATCAGCCCCATGCACAGTGGTTTGAATCGACAAAAACGTGAACTTAATTCTCTAGCTGCTGGGGAACTCATTCACAGAAATATACCTCGTGATTTGATCACAATAAAAAATGTGAAAAGCCTACTACGATAAAAGTTCGTTTCAACAACTTTTTTCCCTTAAGAGATAGAGAAACAATGTCTTTTACAAAGTTTTAGAGCTTCTAACGTGAAAAAACTTTGCCGAAGAAGCTAAAGGCCTAACGCATATAGTTTCGGATATATGAAGCATTTTCGTTTGAAACCACTTAAAATCAATATTTTGTACATAACTTTTTTCGCAATTATTTTAAGTGTCTACTATGTTCAAGACAATTGCTTAAACCGTAAAATTACACATTTTTGTTTAAGACTGCGCACGGTTTAGAGTTTTCCTTAGAAAGGTATTTAACATTTAAACTTTTATATACACTAACTTTAACTACTAATAGGAAGCAGGGTCGCAGACAAAAAGGTACATACATATACTTTTTACAAAGCTTAAATCAAATAATATAAAGATACGAAGTGAGTAACGTGGCCTTTCTAAATTGTTTAAATAAGGCAACGAAATATAGAGTGCTTTTTTGACCATTTTCTTAGCAAAAACATTTAGAGCTTTGTAGGAAATGTTCAAAAATTGGAATCGGTCGTTAGTGTAGCTTTGGTGCAATGGTGTAATGATTGAATATATTTTGATTTTAAGTCTTCTGAGATTAATTTTTATGTGTTGCAATGTGTAAGTGTAGCCTGCTTGAAAGGCTGAATCCTTTTTGTAAAATCATATCATTCTACGAAATACGTTCTTATGAATTAAGACATACACTGAAAAAAATAATGAAATTCACACGAACTCGAGTATAAAAACGTGCAAAGACTAAGAACAAGGAATAATAATTAACAAAAAAAGTTTGTTCGGTTTTAGGAAATTTGTAACTAATCGGTTGCCTTACAGCAATTCTATTACATTTTCTACTGAAGTCGGTCATATCTCGCGATTTTTTTGTGATAACGGTCAATAAGACACCTATCAACATTCACTTTGAAGAGGAATTCGAAAGACTCGGTACTCGCTGAGAGTAAGTCATAAAAATTGATATTAAAAATTATTTAAAAAAAAACTACAAGGATCAGTCCCATGGGGTTGTTCGAGCCATTGATGTGGAACAAGGCAACCAAAATTTCTAATGATCTACAATCAAACAGTTGAATCCACAATTGCACGATAGTCTGCTTAGGTTGATCTTTATTAGGAACCAACACCGAACATTGTTTGTTTTGATTTGTATTTGTTTTACAGCCGACGAAATTACACCAATATCCCAAATGTATGCAATTATATCCTTGTACATACTTGCGATATGGATTTCAATATTTAAGCTTCTCTTCGCTAAGCTTGTGCTCACGTTTTGTATGCAAGCAGTTATTTTTATAGCGTTGTTTTTCTCTACCATTCTGCGATTTCGATTGGAGCGATAAACTTTCTCTCATTATCAAACGAGTTGATCTTATATAAATTAGAAATTAATTTTAAGCACTCAAAATTTATCCTGAAGGTAGTTGTCAGTTTCTCAGGCGAAACGACATAACATGAAATTTCATCCGAACTCGCATGACACAAGATCGGAGAATACCAATTAAGGGCTGAGGCCAGTGTGTTTTAGGGTGATTTAAAGGGCTATTTTCACGCTTCAAATCTGATTTTCTCAGAAACGGTGACGAATATCATAAAACCCAACTGACAATCTCTTTGAAAATTAGTTTAGATTATTCTGTAAAAATTTCAGAATGATTCATTGACATTTGCGGTCGGGAAAGTCTTTTTCCTGAAGGAAGAATTGCATAACTGAAAACGCCGTCTTTCAACTTGTTCATTAAATATCTCGCCCTCAAAAGCATGGATAAAAAATCTATGCTGACAATGTATAGATAATTTAGTTTAGATGCGATTAGTACATAAAAAGACATATGTTGTCGCGATAAAAATTAAGTTGATGTTATTTTTGTAAAGGTAAGTCCATTTCTATGGTGGCACCATTTTTGTCAGCTCTTGTATTCTGGTAACGTAACGAAACATGAGAGAGAAATATAGTCGGCTCAAAAAGGCTGCCAAACAAGCGGCAGCTTTCTTGGATTTTATGTGATGTAGTAACTTGTAACCGAAAATATCAAAACTTTCTTGTCCACTCGGCCACATCGAGAGTTATTTTGCACATTTGCGAGAGAGCATTGAGGGAAACGTAATACTCAGAGCGAGCTACGTGGTTTTACGTGACCTAGTGGCCTCAACCATTAAAGCTTCAAATCGTTTTATGGCACTTTTTGTAATGCTGTCTACCTACCTGTATGCTACGCGTAAGACTGAAACGTTAGCTATAATTCCGCTTCTATTTATAGATTCGCGTGCTTCCAACAGCTTGGCTTTTGCATCGGTTGACCAATCAGAGCGATGCTTTCCCTTTGATATATCGCTTACTCCTTCAAAACCGTCGTCTATGGCAGGGAAATCCGGTATGCCGGAGATTTTTAGCAGACAAAATAGGACACTGCTTGCTACTAATCAAAATTTCAATCATTTATAATTGAAAATACGTCGCTTGATCAGTGTAGTAAAACTTCATTCAATTCAATTGAAACTGAATGTGGATCACACTGACTATGTCTCTACTACAATAAACTTCACACTCTGACACACACAACGTTCGCTGACGTACCGAACGGGCAGCATTCAGTTCATCACTCGTTTCTCTTCAATCGAGGCTCTGTTTCACCACCGTCAGTTGATCTCTTGAAGTAACCAAATATCTCTTTCAATAGTGTAAAAAGGGGCCTTCAAATGAGGTTCATGTAAACATTCTAATTGGCTCAAGAAAATAGATGAAAGACATACCAGATAGCTGAAATATCAATCACAGAATACACATAAATTAATTTTCATTTTTAATACTTTACTCCATTTATAATTCTATTCGTTCGAACTTGCTTACTAACAAGAGCGAAGGCAATGAAGCAGGTAGACTACTTGGCACTTGAAACTGAGCAAGCAAAACTTCAAATGACTAGGTACGATTAATCAACTGACGATGCATCCTGGGAGCTTCACTTGAAAATGGCTGCAAAAGTCAAATGAATTAGTAGGGATATGCTGACGGTCGGCAGCCATAAATTTCATTTTCATCTTATAATATTCGATTGAAAATGAAATTTTACCGCACTGGGCTTGATACATTTGCACCCCTATATAGAAAATAAAGATGTGTTCCACATCAAAGAATCTAATCGTGTGACGGCGAGCCCACACGGTTGTCATTCCGGGAACTCCTTGATCAAGGTAGTACAGATTATTGAGGAAAATATGACTAACTTGACTATGAGGGACTGCCCTGTACTAGAACACGTAGAACCTAATTCGTAAACAGACAACAGGCATCCCACCGTTGGTAATCAACGAGACTGATGATAATGATTAGACTCAAGTGATTTGATAATGTACCTTATTATAATTCGTACATAAAAATTCTCGGGTAATTTTTCAAAAGGGCGTATAAGCAACAGTTTCTCTTTGTTTACTTTCTCTTCTATTAATTACCCAGCGGTTTCCACGTTTATCACTCAACTCTTTGCATGAAATGATACCCGAAACTTTCGACTTTCAAACAGAAAAGTGATATCAAAGAAAATCTTTTTAATCACCTCACAATAATCGAAGGAGAGAGTGATTAAAGAGAAACTGTCACTTGCTTATACGCCCTTTTGAAAAATTACCCGAGAATTATTTATACGTCATATTTTAGTTACCCTTGAAAAATGCCACCAAAAACGATCGAAGTGTCGGGCAATTTCATAAACCGTTTGTCTATTTCCATTCGACTAAGAGAGCCGTATATCTTCCGATAAAACTCTAAGTCAGTCGTTATACACAAGAGATAATATTTTCAATAGTGTAAGATAACCATAAATCACTCAGGGCTCAAGATTTTTCGCATTACTTACAATATAGGTAAGAAAAATAAAAGTTTGGGATGCTTCATTTGCATTAGTTTGTGCAGTTTACTGAGTAGAACATTTTATTCCGTGCACGAGAAGCACCTCTTATGCGATCTTGGCCCAGCATTCAGTTCCTGGTTCAGAACTCAGTTATAGAATCCAGGGCTCGCAAAAGCAAAATCCTGGTTCAGAATTTTAGTTGGAAAATCCAGATTTAGAATTCAGTTCCAGGTCCATAATTTATCTCTAGAATATACATTTAGAATTCAGTTCTTGGTCAGTTATATAGAATCCTGATTCATAGTTCAGCTCCAGAATTCAGGTGCAGAACTGAGCTATAGAACTCAGTTTCAGAATCGAGGTCCAGAACTCAGTTCCAGATTCCAGATCCAGTACTCGGCTCGAGAATTCAAGTTAATATGTCAGTTCTTGGTTAAGAAATCAGACCCAGGTAAAAATTTCATTTCCTAAATCCAGGTTCAGAGATCTGTGACTTGTCCGGAACTCAGTTATGAAATCCTGGTCTAGAATACAGTTCGAGAATCCAGGTCCCGAAATTTGTTTCCGGACAAGAATTTAATTCAGGAACCCAGGTTTATAATTCAGTTCAGGGTAATTCAGTTTCAGAACCAAAATTCATCCCCAGATTTCAACTCCAGGTTTTCCAGAATTCAGGTTTAGAATTCAGTTCCAGAGTTCAGAATCTATGTCCAGAAACTAGATTCAGAATTCTGCTCCATGATCTTGGTGCAGAATCGAGGAGTGTACTTTCACGGAAAATTTCATCAATACTGTGAAACATCGAAGAGTTTTTAACTAATCCGTTTTTTGTAGAACCAGTAAATTTATTCCTATACAGCTAACTGCGATATTTTCTTCCATTGAAGTAGACAAATCAGTATTTTTTCGATTTGTCTATCAGCATTTTTCATCATTCGGCTGATCCTCCGCAATCGAGGAAATGCATTCAACATTAGCTAATCGCTATTTCAGAGCCCGATGCTTAGAAAACTATGTAATGTTTTCTTCCATTAAAATCTTTGATTTTTTTTTGGTTATTGCAATCTGCTAGTTTACTTTTACTAAAACTGTGCTTAGACTAATAGATTGGATGAGCATTCATTTTCGCAATTGTAAGACATTTAATGTAAGTGTCATCGTTATCGTAAATAGGTTAATTTTATTATGTCAGTTTTTGAATGTTCATACCTAGAAGGATTCTTAGGCTGTGAACCATTTCGCGGTTAATTTTAACTTTTGGTTGAAAAAGAGTAGAGTTGTTCGATTACAGAAGTACATGCGAATTAGAATAATTTGAATGGAAGAAAATATCAAACAGTTCTAAAATAATAAACTTACTGATATTAAAAGTCATCCGCGCAGGCCAGAAACAATGAACCGTGTTTTATACTTACCCAGTTCGCAGCTTCAGCTTCATATGATGGGAAGAACGATCCAACAGGTTTTGACTTTCAAATAGCTCGGGGTGTGGTTTGATTCCAAATGCACGTGGGAAGGACACATTAGGTATCTAATAACAAAATGCCAACAAACAGTAAATTTTCTTCGAACAATAACAGGATCTTGGTGGGGTGCTCATCCGGAAGATCTAATAAAATTGTATCAGACAACGATACTTTCAGTGATGGAATATGGATGCGTTTGCTTTCGTTCATATTATCAAACTTGAGCGAATTCAGTATCGTTGTTTGCGAATTGCCTTAGGCTGCATGCATTCGACACATACTATGAGTCTTGAAGTTCTGGCGGAAGTTCTTCCATTGAAAGATCGCTTTTTGGGAGCTTTCATCACGGCTGCTAACAATATGTGAGGTACTCAATCCCCTGGTTTTTAGTAACTTCATAAGACTTGTAGAGCTTCAATCTCAAACAAGATTCATGACATTATATTTTAACCATATGTCACACGAAATCAACACTTCAAGATATATCCTAGTTCGCGACATTCTTGCTTGTCGTGTCATTCCTTTCATGAAACTTCTTTATTATTTCATTAAGTCCATTGGACTTCTTTATTATTTCATTAAGTTCCAATTTAAATTTTATTTTATGTTAGACTGTTTTCTCTTCCATGAGTTCAACCAATAGCCAGCTATCTTATATTGAATAAAAGTGATAAACTGATACAAACAAACCTGAAATATTTATAAGATCATGTACAAAATAAATGTTTATTTTAATATAAATTATAATAGCGAATCGCTTGATAAAAACTGTGTTTAGATTAACTAATGAATACCAGCATACTAATATGATATTCGAAATGTATTAGGTTTAAAGTACTATGTATTGTGGATGCCACGGCAAAGAAAAACTTATGTACGAATAATTTGATACGATAATTCGAAACAAGGGGTTCCAATTTAAATTTTATTTTATGTTAGACTGTTTTCTCTTCCATGAGTTCAACCAATAGCCAGCTATCTTATATTGAATAAAAGTGATAAACTGATACAAACAAACCTGAAATATTTATAAGATCATGTACAAAATAAATGTTTATTTTAATATAAATTATAATAGCGAATCGCTTGATAAAAACTGTGTTTAGATTAACTAATGAATACCAGCATACTAATATGATATTCGAAATGTATTAGGTTTAAAGTACTATGTATTGTGGATGCCACGGCAAAGAAAAACTTATGTACGAATAATTTGATACGATAATTCGAAACAAGGGTTTCCAAAAATTTAACGGATTTATTTTCTTTTTACATTTTTTTGCTAAATATTTCCTGCAATTGTGTTACGTATAATTTTAACAGTTCAGTTCATATAATATTTCCACTTACGTTTAATGTCAATTACAGTACTTCGTTCTATCCGTGTATGTATTTAATTGTGCTGTGTAAACTATTGAACTATTGTTTAAACCATTAGTTTGTAAGGAATATTACTTATCACGGTATCAACAATATTTCGACAATTATTTCTAACCTCAACACAATACCAATCCATCGATCCTAAATATTAAATACAATAATTCGCTTATTAAATATTTTGAATATCACTTCAAGCACAATATTTACCAATCCTAAGAATTCAGTTCAGGTTCAAACAATAAGTTTAATTTTTAATATAAGAATAAGGTAAATTTTAAGAAACTAGCAATCTTCACACGTTTTCTTCGTTGCTCACTGATGATTTGCTTTGTTGTCTAATATCACCTACGCTGTCCCAAATACATCAATCCTTTCACTGGCTCTGGGTGTGACTGAGACATAGCGAGCGTCTCAGCGGAGTTTTTAGCAAAGGGCGTAGCCTTGCCGTATTTATGGAAAAAACCATCTTTACATTGAAAAAAAAAATTACCCAATTGCGAGAATGCAATGTCGTATCAAAGCCGTCTCCCGGGCACGCGTCATGAATTTTTTTCTTTAATACTTGTTGATATCAAAGATTTTAGAAAACTGTAATTTTGAGTTATTTGTAGTTATTTAATACTACTAAAAATTTTATTATAAATTGTTGATCAAATTTCCGATAGCATGGAGAAAAAATTATGCTGTTGGGTTAAGTACAACAAGAGATATTCACGATTAAGTTCTACCCGTTTCTTGTACATGATAAATTTTGAAAAGGCGCTTCATAGTAAAGTAAGTCGTATTCACGACAAAAATTGGTTCGGAGAGCTGCAGTCTTAAATTTACAGTTTACCAAAAAATAGGAAAAAATTACGTTTCGGGAAAAGGCCATAACAAGATTGTTTTGATATGTAATTACCAAATATTATTACCAATGATAGAGAGGAGATTACCCTACAAAATGAAAATGATTACATGTATGTGTGTGGCAATTTAACACCCATGGTGAAATAATTGCTGAAAATTGACCGTTTTGCTCCAGTCACCCCATTTGGAAGATTATTTGGTGTATATAAAAGATGCATGCATTTATTATGGGAATGCCATTTTTGCTTTCTCATAAAGAAAGATTATGCAATCACTGTTAAAACCGATTTTTCTCGACTGGACCGATTTTCACAAACTTAGATTCAAATGAAAGGTCTTGTGATCCCATACAAAGTTCCTGAATATTATTTTGATCCGACTTGACTTGAAGATGGCTAAAACGATTTTCACAAACTTTTATTCAAATGAAAGTTCTTATGGTCCCATACAAAATTCCTGAGTTTTGTTTGAATCTGACTTCCGGTTTCGGAGCTGTGGGGTAAAATGTAAAAAAAATCAAAATATGTATTCTATTTTTTTTTCAAAGATGGCGTGACCGATTTTCAAAAACTTAGATTCAAATGAATGGTCTCATGGTCCTTCACAAAACTTCCGAATTTCATTTGTATCTGACTTCCGGTTTCGGAATTATAAGGTGAATAATGTAAAAATTCCAATTTAAATTTACTTACTCGCTTTTCTCAGAGATGGCGTGACCGATTTCAACAAACTTTGATTCAAGTGAATGGTCTTATGGTTCTTCACAAAATTTCTGAATTCCATTTCGTTTTCAAACTAACCCCAAAACTACTTCATCCGATAGTCATTATCAGTAGAGGACCAAACAAAATGATTTCGGCTATCCTGGTTCCCAGTTTCCGATTTCGGAGGCACAGGAAACAGTGGTCATATTTTCTCAAATGGATCTCACTTACTTTTCTCAGTGATGGTTTGACCAATTTTCACAAACGTAGGTTTTAATGGAAAGTCCTGTGGTCTTGTATGGAATTCCATAATTTCATCCGGATTCGAAATCTGGTTCCGGAATTATAGGGTAAAATGTGTTAAAAATTTTATACCTTCACGCGGGCGAAGCAGAAAACGAGAAAAAATTCTAATTCGGCCAAAAAACTACTTCAATTGGTAGTCATTATCAGTAAACTTTCAACTAAACCGGTTAATCTTTCAAGAATCGAATTTTTAAGAATACCACAGTATTATATGTTATATGATAGTATGTTTGATATGAGAAAGGCATCATTACCACCACTAGGTGGATTAAAACAGGGGTTTCTAGAGTTTGTTTGAGTTTTCTCAAATATTCGTAAACGAATACTCTATACGCAATATTTTAATGCTTGAAATGATTAACATTAACTGAATTTATATTGATCACCAGAAGAAGTTCTGTCTTGTATTCACTCACACTCCCAGAACGTGATAAAAATCAATTGTTCATAAAAATTGTATTAAATAATTATACAATTTTCATAATTTTCCTACAATAAATTTAAGATTATTTTATTATCTGTGGTCACAGCTTCATTCAAATATTATAACAAATACAAAAAGGATTTTTTTAAGTATGGTTTTGTTGAAGAAGTGAAAAAATAATTCGTTATTATTTCGTTTATAGAAATTCATCGTTAGAATGTTTTTCTCGGCAGATCATTTTAATGCTCGAATGGAATCAAATTGTTATCATTTGAACAAACCTATTTAAATAACCCAGCATCAAAATTTTGCCTTTTTATGCAGAGTATTACAGGTTTAAAAATCACCCCTAAATTTGTAAGCAAAGCCTTGGTATTACATTCCTGTTGTGGAATTTGACCTTCTGTTTTAACAGACTTCGCAACCGATTCTACGAATCCTTCCAAGTCGGGGCTCGAACATACGCCAACTGGTTTATAAGACCAGTGCCCGAAATAGTTTTGAAGATCTCTGCTGCATAATACTGTAACATTGAGATACTACATTTGAGTTTAAGTAAGTAAAAATTTATTCAATGATATGTTAGAAAGAGAAGTGAGCTATATTTTATTCCATTTGATTACTATTGTTGGTACTTCCGCAACCTAAAGCTGGATATCGGCATAGTGACATTCGGTTCATTCAACCATACACTAATATGACCTACAAATTTATTTATACTATTCTATATGAAGATTTGAATTTTGGAAAAAAATGTACCGGTAGTCGGACTTCAGCAGATCTTTTATTTGGTTACAGACTCTCATGGTCTGCAAACTAGAGCAATCAACTAGTAAATATAAAGAGGTAGCTTATGAAACAAAATATTCTTGAAACTGACATTTTTACACTAAGCACCCTACCTCCGCAAGCAGGGGTTTGAGCCGAATGAGAATTAGAATATTCGTATGTTATCTTAAGACCTTTCATTTGAATCTAAGTTTGTGAAAATCGGCTCAGCCATCTACGAGAAAAGTGAGCGACATTATTTCACATTTTTGGTGCATATCATCCTGTAGTTCCGGAACCGGAAGTCGGATTCAATTGAAATTTAGAAACTTTGTATGAGACCGTAAAGCCTTTGAATTTGAGTTTGTGAAAATCGAGTCAGCCATCTCCTGGGAAAGTGAGTGACATTATTTTCACAGTTTCGGTGCATTTTTCCCACATTTTTGGTGCATACCACCCTGTGAATCCGGAACCGGAAGTTGGATCCAAATGAACTTTGTATGGGACCATGAGACATTTAATTTGAATCTAAGTTTATGAAACTCTTTGAGAAAATTGAGTGACATTAATTTCACATTTTTGGTGCATATCATCCTGTAGTTCCGGAACCGGAAGTCGGATCAAAATGAAATTCAGGAACTTTGTATGGGACCATGAGACCATTCATTTGAATTTTAACACACACACACACACATTCTCTCAGCTCGGTTCAAAAGTCGGTTTTTGCAGTGATTGTACAGTCTTTCTATATTAGAAAGGCAAAAACAAATTCCATTTTCCAATAAACTGGATTCCGGTCTTACGCTCAAAGAGTTGTAAGAGCATGAACAATACATGCGGTTTCTTTTCATGAGGTTTTTTATGCGGTTTCTTTGTTCGCGACTTTTTTACGCGGATTCTCAAAGTTACGCGGATTTTCCTGGCATAAAAAAAAATTGCCGATTTTGGAAATTTTTTTGAGATTACACCAGATTCATGACGTTTCATGCATTTCTAAGATATTTAGCATCGAAAAAAAATTTTTCTTTAGTTTGGAGTTTTTTTTACGCGGATTTCCGAGGTTGCGCGGTTTTTTTACGCGGATTTCCGAAGTTACGCGGTTTTTTTACGAGGATTTCCGAAGTTACACGGCTTTTTTGCGTGGTTATATTTTACGCGGTACGTATCCCCCGCGTAAAAAGAGACCTCAGTGTAAAATTTTGACTCTGTTGAGTTCTGAAAGTCCCTAGTCGGCGGTTTAATGTGTAAGGCGTCGATCTAACAAGCCAATTATCGTTTATTTGAGTCTCGGCCCGGAAGGATTCTTGGTATCAGGGGGATGGTAGCACTAGTCATTGCAAACTTGTTAAATGGCTGTGAGATCTGTTGAAACAGACAGTTAAATTTTGTTAACCGTTAAATTAATTGGTACCCGACATGAAATGATACACGGAAATTTAAAATTGTTAACTAAATGAATATTTATATCAAAGTTTCAAACTCAACATCCACTCTCAGCATGTATTTAAAAAAAAACCATAGTAGAGGCTCAACTCAATCATGCACTTAAACCCAAGGATAATTTTTCTCAAAACTGCGATAAGACCGAGTACTTTTTCTAAATGAATTACAAATGTGATGTGATAATGTCTTTCTCTTATCATTCAAACAGTTTCATTGTAACATTGATCTCATAATATCCAGATTAATCCTGTTACAAAATCGTGCTTTAACGCCTATGTCGCTTAACATAACATATAACATTTCCGATACCGGAAGTATCAGCAATAATACGTTTGAACTTGATAGTTGACCTCTTTGAAACTTACCAAGCAGTCCAAATATGTCGAAATCGATAGATCCATTTTCGAGAAAATTATGCGAATAGAAATGGATTCGTTTCCGATGTTTGTGTCGCTTACTCGATTTGTTAATTTTGTAAGTTTCAAATCGAAATCGGTTGTTGCATCATATTCGCTATTAGTTTGGAATAAGTTCCGAATCAAAATTCGAACAATTTGGTGAATAGTTTTCGTATTATTTTGTTGTATTGGTTAATACTAGTGCATCCGAAAATAATTTAAAAAATTTCACCTGTCATCTCTAACTTTGGACTTGAATTGTCGAAAAAGTAAATAATACATCGACGTGAAGATATCAAATAGGTTTTAAAGCCAATAGCAGACACTCTTCTGTTAATGATTCATATATTTTCACGTTTACTTTGGTGTCTTTTTTAAATATTTGTTAAAATGTCACCAAAAATATTCTTTTGGCTGTCATTATTAGATTGTTAACGAGCAATTGTATAATAACGCAGCAAAAATCGAAATAGAATGTAAACAAAGAAAACCTGTCATTACATTTTTGGCTCATTTGAAAAGTTCACGTCGAATTAGTTTACGAAATCACGCTAAAATTCTTTATTCGATCTTTTCTAATGTACAAAATGATACACAAAAAAAAACTCATTTTTATCAATCAATTCGAAATTTTTTTTGTTCGGTGCATTGGCTTAAAGGAAAATAGATGTAATCGTTTCGAACTTTTGTGTCAATATAACAGAAACATTCCATATTTTTCTTATAATTTTTTCTGTAATATAGTATCATGAAAACGAAGCGAATATACGAATTCCGAATATAGTCCAAACCGTTGATTGAAGGCAGAGTAATAAGCAAAATAATGCGTTGATACGACTAATGAGATAGATATTGGTATAACTTTCTTAGTAGATTAAACATCAAACATTTCTAACTTGTATCATATAACATACATAGTTCATAGTATAGAATTGAATATTTTAATGGATGGAATAACTAATATATGTAACGTCGAATGAATTGCTCAAATTAATGTCATAAAACTCTCCCGCTCCTTTATCGTTACTAAACAACTACCCATCAACACTAATCGTAATAAAATACAAAACCGCATAAAGGCCAGGTTCCTCCAATCATTATTCAAAAAATCGAAAAACTATTTTCCGTTAATTGTTAGAAAATACTCTTAGAAACGATATAGAATTAGTACCTGGGGTACACGCGACCGAGAAATTGGTAGAAAAAAGAGGGGACGGTGCGCGCCTAGGCACGATTAGTCGCTTGATCAGTTTTTCGTTTGAAACCATGTTTTTTCAACTGGATAGCAATCGTATTCCAAAACTATTGCACGTATCAACATGAATCTAACGGCATTTTATTCGCTTAGCTTTTTGATTACCGATGATTTAGTGTTAAGGTGTATACAAAGTATAGAAGTATACGATGGTTTTGACAGTGTAGAATAAAGTAAAAATTATTATAAAGAGTGATTTTTTGCTGCTATCTTTTTGGCAAATCATGTCTTGTGTCATTGTCAACCTTGTTCAATTTGGTCTATAATTTAATCATGAATCGTCGTTTGATCTATAATTTAATAATGAATGAACACTGACAAAGTTGGAGGAAGATCCACTTTTTTCGAAAAATTGTATTCAGCGATGAAGTTCGTTTCTGGTTGAATGGATACGTCAACGAGCAAAATTTCCACATCTGGAGTGAAGATCAGTCAGAAGCATTGCAAAAGGTACCAATACATCCCAAAAAAGTCGCTGTTTGGTGTGGATTATGGGCCGGTGTCATTATTCGTGAAATACCGGCCGATATGTTGGAGAGAGTGTGCCAAAATTGGACCTTGCGCATGGGCGCCCGGGTTTGGCGGTTCAATGCATAGGGCACTGGTCTTACACCTGGTCTTTAACCTCCTAAAAAATCACCCTTTATTATCGAAATATCATAACATACATTTATGTTTCAAGTGTATATTTTTTCGATGTAAAATTCATGGGAAAAGAAAAAACTGTTCCTAATCTACATAATTTTCTATACTCTATACTCTGGTATTCTTAACATAGCACAACACTACTAGGTGTATTTATTAATGAGTTAGATTACAGAGGTACAATTACTTCAACAAATGTGCACTGAACAAATTTTTCTACTATTATCAACGGTCACAGCCACCGCATTGCATGTCGAATGAAATGTTGCTAAGTAGCAAAGCAATTAAACTTTAACTGTTATGCACTGACAAGTCGACTAGAATAAGTAATGATAAAATATATTTTGTTTCATAATTATGTTTACGTGCAATTAGTGCTTGAGTGCTTGATCCATCACAATTATAAAAAAAATCAGAAGGAAATTAGCTGATACATGTTTAGTTGCTTTTTTGCAAGAAATTAAATAATAGTAAAATCAGTCATGTTACTAAATTCAACATTTGTTGTTTTGCGTCTTTAACAACTCAAACGATTATGACTACATTATGACTATGAACTATTTACACCTGCATCAATTTTTAGCAGTAGATTTCTTTTTGTAACTCGATAAATGAAATTATAACTAAACAGTAGTGTAGATTAGAACTATCAATGGAAACACGTTTTCTGCGCTTGAAAAAGCTAGTTCGTTTATTATACGATTGTACGCTCAACTATAACAAATTGAAGTGAACATATGTGTTACAATGAAGAGAGCTAAAAAATTAAATCCTTGTTCAAAAGTTATGACATGCAAATACAAGAAACAGTTTCAATAACGTTCAACGTTTGGTAATTGAGAGTTAATTTGATGATCGATGATGTAAAGCATTAAGAGAGTGATTGGAATGCTCATAACACAATTCTATTTTACAACGTAAAATTCAATTAATGCCAAATAAATCCCTTCCGGTTATTCAATCCTCAGGAGTTATTAATCTTGTTGGAAATTTCTCTGAAGGTATGCGTCTTCTTGCGATACCACACGTAACTGCAAGTACAATCAACCGCATGTTTTCTTTATTTTGTTATATAGTTTTTGAGTGGTACAATTGAAGCAGCCAGGATTTGAAAGCTACATATCCATTTTCGTTTTTCACAACTTTTATCGTTACATTACGTACGAATCCTACAATTTCTCCGTTCGTTCGTTCGTGTCATAAATGGTAAAATTTCTCGTCAATGACCATTTGCTCATTTATTCATCGCGTACGGCCTCACGGATGTGTATCGCTTTCAGTAACGAATTTTCTCTGCCGTCCTCACGAAACGCGCTCCCGGACCGCAAAACTCACGCGGCGCGCAAGAAGAAGCCAAACAAAAATCATATCAATTTAACCAATTATGCTTCTCACTGAATGTAGTTTTTTTTTATTTTCTGCTCTGTGCTGCTAGTTGTGTGCCAGAGTATTACAGGTTTAAAAATCACCCCTAAATTTGTAAGCAAAGCCTTGGTATTACATTCCTGTTGTGGAATTTGACCTTCTGTTTTAACAGACTTCGCAACCGATTCTACGAATCCTTCCAAGTCGGGGCTCGAACATACGCCAACTGGTTTATAAGACCAGTGCCCGAAATAGTTTTGAAGATCTCTGCTGCATAATACTGTAACATTGAGATACTACATTTGAGTTTAAGTAAGTAAAAATTTATTCAATGATATGTTAGAAAGAGAAGTGAGCTATATTTTATTCCATTTGATTACTATTGTTGGTACTTCCGCAACCTAAAGCTGGATATCGGCATAGTGACATTCGGTTCATTCAACCATACACTAATATGACCTACAAATTTATTTATACTATTCTATATGAAGATTTGAATTTTGGAAAAAAATGTACCGGTAGTCGGACTTCAGCAGATCTTTTATTTGGTTACAGACTCTCATGGTCTGCAAACTAGAGCAATCAACTAGTAAATATAAAGAGGTAGCTTATGAAACAAAATATTCTTGAAACTGACATTTTTACACTAAGCACCCTACCTCCGCAAGCAGGGGTTTGAGCCGAATGAGAATTAGAATATTCGTATGTTATCTTAAGACCTTTCATTTGAATCTAAGTTTGTGAAAATCGGCTCAGCCATCTACGAGAAAAGTGAGCGACATTATTTCACATTTTTGGTGCATATCATCCTGTAGTTCCGGAACCGGAAGTCGGATTCAATTGAAATTTAGAAACTTTGTATGAGACCGTAAAGCCTTTGAATTTGAGTTTGTGAAAATCGAGTCAGCCATCTCCTGGGAAAGTGAGTGACATTATTTTCACAGTTTCGGTGCATTTTTCCCACATTTTTGGTGCATACCACCCTGTGAATCCGGAACCGGAAGTTGGATCCAAATGAACTTTGTATGGGACCATGAGACATTTAATTTGAATCTAAGTTTATGAAACTCTTTGAGAAAATTGAGTGACATTAATTTCACATTTTTGGTGCATATCATCCTGTAGTTCCGGAACCGGAAGTCGGATCAAAATGAAATTCAGGAACTTTGTATGGGACCATGAGACCATTCATTTGAATTTTAACACACACACACACACATTCTCTCAGCTCGGTTCAAAAGTCGGTTTTTGCAGTGATTGTACAGTCTTTCTATATTAGAAAGGCAAAAACAAATTCCATTTTCCAATAAACTGGATTCCGGTCTTACGCTCAAAGAGTTGTAAGAGCATGAACAATACATGCGGTTTCTTTTCATGAGGTTTTTTATGCGGTTTCTTTGTTCGCGACTTTTTTACGCGGATTCTCAAAGTTACGCGGATTTTCCTGGCATAAAAAAAAATTGCCGATTTTGGAAATTTTTTTGAGATTACACCAGATTCATGACGTTTCATGCATTTCTAAGATATTTAGCATCGAAAAAAAATTTTTCTTTAGTTTGGAGTTTTTTTTACGCGGATTTCCGAGGTTGCGCGGTTTTTTTACGCGGATTTCCGAAGTTACGCGGTTTTTTTACGAGGATTTCCGAAGTTACACGGCTTTTTTGCGTGGTTATATTTTACGCGGTACGTATCCCCCGCGTAAAAAGAGACCTCAGTGTAAAATTTTGACTCTGTTGAGTTCTGAAAGTCCCTAGTCGGCGGTTTAATGTGTAAGGCGTCGATCTAACAAGCCAATTATCGTTTATTTGAGTCTCGGCCCGGAAGGATTCTTGGTATCAGGGGGATGGTAGCACTAGTCATTGCAAACTTGTTAAATGGCTGTGAGATCTGTTGAAACAGACAGTTAAATTTTGTTAACCGTTAAATTAATTGGTACCCGACATGAAATGATACACGGAAATTTAAAATTGTTAACTAAATGAATATTTATATCAAAGTTTCAAACTCAACATCCACTCTCAGCATGTATTTAAAAAAAAACCATAGTAGAGGCTCAACTCAATCATGCACTTAAACCCAAGGATAATTTTTCTCAAAACTGCGATAAGACCGAGTACTTTTTCTAAATGAATTACAAATGTGATGTGATAATGTCTTTCTCTTATCATTCAAACAGTTTCATTGTAACATTGATCTCATAATATCCAGATTAATCCTGTTACAAAATCGTGCTTTAACGCCTATGTCGCTTAACATAACATATAACATTTCCGATACCGGAAGTATCAGCAATAATACGTTTGAACTTGATAGTTGACCTCTTTGAAACTTACCAAGCAGTCCAAATATGTCGAAATCGATAGATCCATTTTCGAGAAAATTATGCGAATAGAAATGGATTCGTTTCCGATGTTTGTGTCGCTTACTCGATTTGTTAATTTTGTAAGTTTCAAATCGAAATCGGTTGTTGCATCATATTCGCTATTAGTTTGGAATAAGTTCCGAATCAAAATTCGAACAATTTGGTGAATAGTTTTCGTATTATTTTGTTGTATTGGTTAATACTAGTGCATCCGAAAATAATTTAAAAAATTTCACCTGTCATCTCTAACTTTGGACTTGAATTGTCGAAAAAGTAAATAATACATCGACGTGAAGATATCAAATAGGTTTTAAAGCCAATAGCAGACACTCTTCTGTTAATGATTCATATATTTTCACGTTTACTTTGGTGTCTTTTTTAAATATTTGTTAAAATGTCACCAAAAATATTCTTTTGGCTGTCATTATTAGATTGTTAACGAGCAATTGTATAATAACGCAGCAAAAATCGAAATAGAATGTAAACAAAGAAAACCTGTCATTACATTTTTGGCTCATTTGAAAAGTTCACGTCGAATTAGTTTACGAAATCACGCTAAAATTCTTTATTCGATCTTTTCTAATGTACAAAATGATACACAAAAAAAAACTCATTTTTATCAATCAATTCGAAATTTTTTTTGTTCGGTGCATTGGCTTAAAGGAAAATAGATGTAATCGTTTCGAACTTTTGTGTCAATATAACAGAAACATTCCATATTTTTCTTATAATTTTTTCTGTAATATAGTATCATGAAAACGAAGCGAATATACGAATTCCGAATATAGTCCAAACCGTTGATTGAAGGCAGAGTAATAAGCAAAATAATGCGTTGATACGACTAATGAGATAGATATTGGTATAACTTTCTTAGTAGATTAAACATCAAACATTTCTAACTTGTATCATATAACATACATAGTTCATAGTATAGAATTGAATATTTTAATGGATGGAATAACTAATATATGTAACGTCGAATGAATTGCTCAAATTAATGTCATAAAACTCTCCCGCTCCTTTATCGTTACTAAACAACTACCCATCAACACTAATCGTAATAAAATACAAAACCGCATAAAGGCCAGGTTCCTCCAATCATTATTCAAAAAATCGAAAAACTATTTTCCGTTAATTGTTAGAAAATACTCTTAGAAACGATATAGAATTAGTACCTGGGGTACACGCGACCGAGAAATTGGTAGAAAAAAGAGGGGACGGTGCGCGCCTAGGCACGATTAGTCGCTTGATCAGTTTTTCGTTTGAAACCATGTTTTTTCAACTGGATAGCAATCGTATTCCAAAACTATTGCACGTATCAACATGAATCTAACGGCATTTTATTCGCTTAGCTTTTTGATTACCGATGATTTAGTGTTAAGGTGTATACAAAGTATAGAAGTATACGATGGTTTTGACAGTGTAGAATAAAGTAAAAATTATTATAAAGAGTGATTTTTTGCTGCTATCTTTTTGGCAAATCATGTCTTGTGTCATTGTCAACCTTGTTCAATTTGGTCTATAATTTAATCATGAATCGTCGTTTGATCTATAATTTAATAATGAATGAACACTGACAAAGTTGGAGGAAGATCCACTTTTTTCGAAAAATTGTATTCAGCGATGAAGTTCGTTTCTGGTTGAATGGATACGTCAACGAGCAAAATTTCCACATCTGGAGTGAAGATCAGTCAGAAGCATTGCAAAAGGTACCAATACATCCCAAAAAAGTCGCTGTTTGGTGTGGATTATGGGCCGGTGTCATTATTCGTGAAATACCGGCCGATATGTTGGAGAGAGTGTGCCAAAATTGGACCTTGCGCATGGGCGCCCGGGTTTGGCGGTTCAATGCATAGGGCACTGGTCTTACACCTGGTCTTTAACCTCCTAAAAAATCACCCTTTATTATCGAAATATCATAACATACATTTATGTTTCAAGTGTATATTTTTTCGATGTAAAATTCATGGGAAAAGAAAAAACTGTTCCTAATCTACATAATTTTCTATACTCTATACTCTGGTATTCTTAACATAGCACAACACTACTAGGTGTATTTATTAATGAGTTAGATTACAGAGGTACAATTACTTCAACAAATGTGCACTGAACAAATTTTTCTACTATTATCAACGGTCACAGCCACCGCATTGCATGTCGAATGAAATGTTGCTAAGTAGCAAAGCAATTAAACTTTAACTGTTATGCACTGACAAGTCGACTAGAATAAGTAATGATAAAATATATTTTGTTTCATAATTATGTTTACGTGCAATTAGTGCTTGAGTGCTTGATCCATCACAATTATAAAAAAAATCAGAAGGAAATTAGCTGATACATGTTTAGTTGCTTTTTTGCAAGAAATTAAATAATAGTAAAATCAGTCATGTTACTAAATTCAACATTTGTTGTTTTGCGTCTTTAACAACTCAAACGATTATGACTACATTATGACTATGAACTATTTACACCTGCATCAATTTTTAGCAGTAGATTTCTTTTTGTAACTCGATAAATGAAATTATAACTAAACAGTAGTGTAGATTAGAACTATCAATGGAAACACGTTTTCTGCGCTTGAAAAAGCTAGTTCGTTTATTATACGATTGTACGCTCAACTATAACAAATTGAAGTGAACATATGTGTTACAATGAAGAGAGCTAAAAAATTAAATCCTTGTTCAAAAGTTATGACATGCAAATACAAGAAACAGTTTCAATAACGTTCAACGTTTGGTAATTGAGAGTTAATTTGATGATCGATGATGTAAAGCATTAAGAGAGTGATTGGAATGCTCATAACACAATTCTATTTTACAACGTAAAATTCAATTAATGCCAAATAAATCCCTTCCGGTTATTCAATCCTCAGGAGTTATTAATCTTGTTGGAAATTTCTCTGAAGGTATGCGTCTTCTTGCGATACCACACGTAACTGCAAGTACAATCAACCGCATGTTTTCTTTATTTTGTTATATAGTTTTTGAGTGGTACAATTGAAGCAGCCAGGATTTGAAAGCTACATATCCATTTTCGTTTTTCACAACTTTTATCGTTACATTACGTACGAATCCTACAATTTCTCCGTTCGTTCGTTCGTGTCATAAATGGTAAAATTTCTCGTCAATGACCATTTGCTCATTTATTCATCGCGTACGGCCTCACGGATGTGTATCGCTTTCAGTAACGAATTTTCTCTGCCGTCCTCACGAAACGCGCTCCCGGACCGCAAAACTCACGCGGCGCGCAAGAAGAAGCCAAACAAAAATCATATCAATTTAACCAATTATGCTTCTCACTGAATGTAGTTTTTTTTTATTTTCTGCTCTGTGCTGCTAGTTGTGTGCCGTTTCGCTGCTGCGCCCTCCATTTCTCCGCGCATATGTTTGCCCCCTGCCTAGTTCATAACTTGGGATGTTGTGTCCCTCTCACACACGCCACTGAAGCGGACCCATCGGTACAGAACCGAACAGGGAAACATCGTAGTATCTGCCCGTCCGGGAGTACCAGAACAAACCACACACAGGAAGTGTTTCATAAATTAGCACAACCGCAATATTGCGCTGGGAAAGCAGCGCTAGGAAATTCCTTTTCTTATCACTAAGCCAAGCGGTCACCACCGCGGTCCTTCGGTCTACCGTGTTCACTCAAAACTGTTCGGGCAAGTCAAAATTCATATCACATATCACTTATCACAAGCACAACGATTGATCCCGGAACACACGTCCGACGAGAGGCGACCGTCATTCGGTTGCGGATGAGACCTTCCATACTCCCGATGATTTTGAAGGCTTCGGGCTCGGACGACATCTTTACCTGACAGTATTAGAAGTATTCAAAAAATATCTAATGCTGCCCGGTAAGATGTGAACAGACACCCTACTTCCGACAGCAAACAGAGATCCTCCACGGAGATCCAAGTCCTGCGATTCCAGTGTTGCATAATTGAGTATTCTCCTACACCAGCGACAGTTTTCCGGTTGAAGTAACCAGTGGAGTGTGGGTCCATTTCAAAGCACACACAATTCAGTTCAGAACTCCGAAGTGTTGCGACAGCGGAACGCGAAAGACACGATGCGCGCGCGAGCGACTTAAAATAAGACTGATGTCTAACTACGGTGACTGGTGAGCTGCAAAGGAAAAATGTGCTTCTTCAAAAATTCAAATTATCTCCGGGACCGTTCAGCACTCGGTCGGTAGGGAGGGGGACAGAGAAAGAACTACAAATAAAACAGAGCGATAAGGGAAAACTGAGTCGGAGAGAAAGTGAGAGTAAGCGAGATCGAAAAGACCTCTCGGGCAGTTAAAATACTCGTCTCACTCTGTTGAACGAAGTTGAAAAGAGAACTACGACTATAGCGAGAGTTAACGATAAGCGGGTTACTTAAGCGAACTGAGTAAGTTCGATGGAAAGCAGCTAAGTCAAACACGTGTTCATGTACAGACCGTCCGTTGTCTCATTCCAACCAATTCGACTGTACCCGTCGTTGGACTACGACCGCGTTCGAAAGTGACCGCTACGTTCCAGTGGTCCTCGTTGATCGGGAACCAACCTAATGCAATTTAATTGATGTGTGTAAATAAACAGCGCGAAAATTGACCGTTATCCAGGGCGCCGCCACGCGTCCACTGTACATACCATTTCTCAGTCAGATATCTTTAAAATATCACTATCACTCTGGCAATGTTGGTCGGAACTGATATGACGCATGCGCATGACAGGCACATTTTTGACACTTTGTAACATCGGTATTTCGAATGGGCATTATCGAACATACAACTCTTCATTCGTATATATGTGGGGTGCATGTGTTCCGGTGTCAGTTTGGCGAGATTTGTCCAAAATGCGATTTCACAATTTTCTCCGGCTACCGTGATGCCATCTTTTCTTCTCTATAACGACTGTCAATCATTCTATAATTAAGCGATTTCACGGGCTTCTAGAAACAGCGTCAGAGGACGGCCTGCGCCACGCATCTCTACGTTCACGCAATTCTGAGTTGCTGAGTGACAGCGAGGCGCGCATGTGTGTTTTCCGTTGGTTGTTTTGTGTCACCACAGGCGACCACGCACTGCCAAATGATCTCTTTTGTTCTTCAGTAACCTTTCTATTTGGAAACATTCCGCTCTATAGTTTCAATTGCTGCTGTAAACCCGAACAGATGTTTACAAAGAAGTTTAATCTACAAACCAAACCAAAGTAATAATTTAATTTTCATACTTTTAGAGTTATTTACCTATGAATTTCATCGTTAAAAAAAAATTAATAAATAGGGTAAGGGCTCCCTATTTCATCTCATTTGTAAGGACGTCACCTTCAAACCCCGATTTAGCCACTAAAATCACTATAACTATTTCATATTACTGCTTCATTCGCCTTGCTCCACGTTGAGAATTGATTCACATTTCTTGAAAATTTAACTAACATTCATAAAACAGCTAAAAACACTTATGATGTATTCACTACTCTGCTTCTAATTCCATCTCAATGGATTTTTATCCATCCTATCGTTGATCCTTTATATTTATATCCTTTGTATATATATATATATATATATATATATATATATATATATATATATATATATATATATATATATATATATATATATATATATATATATATATATATATATATATATATATATATATATATATATATATATATATATATATATATATATATATATATATATATATATATATATATATATATATATATATATATATATATATATATATATATATATATATATATATATATATATATATATATATATATATATATATATATATATATATATATATATATATATATATATATATATATATATATATATATATATATATATATATATATATATATATATATATATATATATATATATATATATATATATATATATATATATATATATATATATATATATATATTGTTATTGTATATATTATCGTTGAATATTCTCGTGAGCGGGGCAATGACTTACGGAGATATAAAGAACTATCTGTTAACATCATTTCATTAGTGAAAACAGATAGAGCAGATATCGACTTTCTATGCAACGGAATACATATTTTCTATGAAAATATCTGGCATCTCTGTGCACAGCCGATGAAACACACACACTTTACAGCGTTATGTTGACGTATAGCGGAAAGAAACCAGTGCTACTAGATGTGCCACAATGGTTCTTTCATTAGTATTTAACACGCTCTTTCTGGTAATATTCGAAGCAAAAACAGTTTTATTGAAGTATTAATATCAATAATATAATTAAACTAATGTCACGGATACCAAAAACATACTTTTTGGTAATAATTTGAAGAAGATAAACAATTTATTTTTTGTAACATTTTGAGATAACTTGGCAACTTTGCGAAACAAAATGAGATGAAAACAAAGCGCAATCAAGTGAACTAAGTGAAAAACTTTCATCTCATATTTTTAAAGACTTTTATTGTTTGTCGGGTAGTTTTTGAAGTTTTAAATCGTTAATTAAACAAGTGGCAAGTGAACATTACTAATTATGAAGACATCCAGCATTCAATGGTAGTGCAATTGTGCGAAAAAGTGATCATGTTTTGAGACGAATCGATTAGAAGATAATCAGAAACATGACGAACTGTAAATCTTGAGACGAAAATGTGTCCTAAATTGAAAAGTGAGTTTATTTTCAATGAAAAAAACGATAAACGAAGAACTTAAAACTAATTCTTTCGATAGGAAAGTGTGACAATAACTTTTATAAACATTTCACAGTTTGGTTCAGGTAGGTTGTAAAATATTATTCATGTTCAAAGTAATGAGGTGAAGGGATGAGATGGAAATAGGAGCTCAGATGAAACAAAGAGCCGTTACCCTAAATAATGTAATGTAGATGCATAAATGGTTATACTTTAATTTTAATTTAATTACATTCACTTAGTGGAATAGTTACAATGATTGAAATTCACCTAAATTTGTTTCCATTGGATTCAACTACACTTTTTCGTTCACTATCACTTGTTCACTTCACTAGATTCAAATATACTTGTGACAGTATACGTATAAAAGCTATGTATTCCGATCGTCAATACAAGGCCTTCATCAGTGTCACGATTTATCTGTAAAGAAAACAATGAACAACGACTTAGTCTTTTGAAATAGTGACAGAGAAAAATTTATGTTTGTTCAGTAATATATGTTGTAAAACAACTACAAAAAATACTACATTGTTTTTTTTCCCTACCAGATTCGATCGTTCTGTTAAATATTTCGATTAAAACTACTAATGTATATGAAATAAACGAACTTTGAATAGTGTTTCAACAAACCCGATGTTGGAAATGAAAGATATAATTTGAATATAAATTTTTGTTGTTCCAGTATCTGTCTTGTCTTACCTCTCTAATATAGTCACAGAGAAAAACCGATTTTTGTACCGAGATCCGGAGAGTTAGGTTTCATATTCACAAATTCAGATTCATATTCACAAATATTAGATTATCCGATATTTGTGATTTTCACACAGATCTCGAAATTACATGGTGACACGCAGTGTCATCTGAATTCGAAATCCGATTACGGAATTATTGATTTTCACACAGATCCCGAAATTAAATGGTGAAACGCAGTGTCATCTGAATCCGAAATGTGCAAAAATGAGAAACTTATGCACTTAACTATCTTAGAGGTAGCTTTCAGTTTTCATAAACTTAGTAGAAAGAAAGGACCAACGATCTCAAAGAATGCCCAAAATTCCTCAATTGGTCGAAGTTACTGGGCAATTTGGTGGATTCATGGCTTTTGGGACGAAAGTGATATTTTGGTAGTATACCATTCTACCGTTGATTTCGAGTAGTGGCAAGAAGCAAGATCTGGCCAGAAGACTACAGGATCCTTGTGACTTCGAACCATGGGTAGAAGTCGTTTTTGTAAACATTCCTTGATGTATATTTCGCTGTTCATTGAAGCAGTGGTGATGAAGGGTTTCGAAATCTTACCGCAGCTACAAATCGCTTTCCAGACCATAGCTATCTCACCAAATTTTTCGACTTCAATCGATGTCTCGGACTGGTTTAACACTTGCCCTTCTCGCACCGTATAATATTGTGGTCCCGGCAAAGATTTGTAATCGAGTTTCACGTAGGTTTCGTCGTCCATGATTATGCAGTTCAAATTTCCAGCAAGAGTCGTATTGTACAGCTTTCGAACCCTCGGCCTGGTCGATGCTTCTTGTTTCGGACTACGTTTTGGTTGTTTCTGCTTCTTATAGGTTCGAAGATTCAAACGTTCTTTAGCACGAAGAGCATTTGACTTCGATGTTCCTCACTTTTTTGGCCACATCACGAACTGAATCCTCCTTCTTTTGCTCGAACGCCTTCAGTATATGTTTATCCAACTGAGGATTAGCAGGACCTTTTTTTTGACCCGTTTTCGGTTTATCCTCAAAGGTGTTATCCTCACCTCCTGATTGCATTTCACACGGCTTTTTCACTTACTCCTTCCATTTTTGCTATCTTTCTCAGTGACAGTCCGCGTTCTGTGCACCATTTGTACACAATTTTTCGATGTTGTTCTGCTGAAAGTCCACGCATTTCAAAACAAACGAATGAAAACGAATAAACAACTGCACAACACAACAGGACGCAGCCATAAAAATTGACAGATTCTGAACCATTGCGAAATGGCAGCGGTTTTTGGTTGCGTCCATACTTTCTGGGACAGTCTTTAATTCTCAGTTGCTCAAACTCAATTGAAGTAGTTATTTTGGTAATAAATTAATTAATGTTGTTCTGCAATCTATTTTCGGCTGTAGTTTTTGAGTGTCTCATTTCTCGAATGGACAGTGTATGGAACACTGTTAATTTGATACTATTATTTTGCTAAAGGAAGTATGTTGATACGTTAAGGCGTTTAAGAGTTATGCAATGTTTTTGAGAATGTCGAAGGTATTTTTAAGACTTATTTAAATAAGTTCCAATTTTCTCTTAAATTTTTAATTATAAAATGGCCTTTCAGAAACCGCATAGGATACATGTTGATCGATCTGGCATCTAATGTTAGTTGAAGCTTGACCATTTTTTGATGAAAAAATAATCATAACTTTTTACTGGATGCTCATATGAAAAAGCATGAATTAGCAAAATTGTGCGCAATAATTAGTTCAACAACTTTTCTGAAGACAGCTTATCCATATAACGTTTCACAAAAAAGTAAGAACAAAGAAAGTGATTGTTTTGGAGCCACCCTACTTTTACTCGGGAAAATTGATGTAACTCGATCAAATGAAAAGGTAGAGAGGTGCTCTTTTCAGCAAAGTTGTTCAAAATAAAATTTTCTACAACCTCGTTGTACAATAAAATCATTCTCGAGTTCAATTGAGAAAGTTAGTTTTCAAATTTCAATCTAAATAAGGACCACCCTTGTAACTTTTTTCATCAAAGAGAGCGCCATTCGATTACAAACAACTTTTGTGAAGATGCCAACTTAAAAAAAACTAATATTTAATAGTGAAAATATTTTTGTCAAGCTAATTTCCCAGTTCGGACCACTGTGCATTGGTTGCTATAGAGTTTTATCTGGACTAGGCTGCCGGTACCGAAGTATGAGGTTGATGAATGATTAAAATTTCAAACCATCACTAAAAGTGCTGACGTTATGTTCAAAACTCCAATTTGCTGATCTTGTTGGTTAATTATTATTATTAATAATGTTATTTTATTACACCCCGGTTCTAACCATTAATGGTCTTGCACCGGGGGGCATTGGTTAATAGTCTACCAATTTGTTTTCATCCAAGGGCCAAGCGAAAGATTTCATTGATTCCTAGAATTATGAGAGGTTTTTTTATGTTGCAGTTCATGCAGTTAGAAAAAAAATTGAGTACACTCATATTACTACTTGTGTTATAGAGCTTGGAATATCATCTAGCATCAGAATTACACCAATCATACGTAAATTTGAGTCACAGTCCCAGTTTCTTAATAACATTCCAACTGTCAAATAAATTTGGCGCTTCCCACTGATGCGTAGTCGTATTAGAAGCAGACAGCAGAATGGACCAACCATCAGTCTCGTCGGTTGGTCAGGATGACAAAAATAAAGTGTTTTGCTTTTAGACAAATGTACGCACTATTTTTAAATTGTCACACCCGTTGTCTGACTAACTATGTCTTACTCTGATTGCCATTTTCTGGTGAATCGAATCGCTCTCTTTCTCCTGATCATTCTAGCGTGAACAATTAGGAGCTTCTTTATTGCTATACATGCCTATATAAAGTGACAAAACTATTCCTACCGCACCGTGATTGCACTTTTAGCTGGTTAGTGCATTTTGTTCGTCTGTTTGGTTTGGTTGTGGATATCTTTTTTCCTTTCCGTGGGTTTTCTAATTGATAGTGTCTACTACATCACACTTACGCATTTGCCTTCAAATGTCTTGGAATACTGTTTGTCGTTTTTCAACGAACAGCATGCGGCATGCGGTTTTCTGTTTTGGCGACAAAGGTTTTCAGTCGTCTCTTGTTTCTCTCATTCTAGGCATTTGGGTGTACACGAAGTACTGTTCTCGATAAGGCAAAAAAGAAAGTAAAAAAACCGTACTGAGACGTCGTGACATTTATGTGTCATTCAGCAGCCCCGGTCGGTTACGTCAGAGGGCGTCAGGCCACTGGCGATAGGAAAAAATGTGACTGAGTTGAGCATGACTTGACGGGAACGCTCGGCAGTAGCATGATTTATTGCGGTGGCTTATCAGTACTGGGACCTTAAAATGGTGTCAGAATCCGGTTGTTCGCACAAATCGAATCGTGTGTCATTCCAGCTTATAACTGTTTAAACACGATCTGATCAGAGTATCCAATTAACAGTCGGTTTCATAATTATTTCATTAGAAACATATCGCTTTCCTGCCGGTAGTCTCCCTCTAATGACTTTACCGTTTTGCTTCTATCAGTGTTTCTACTAGCTTCTATTTGTGTTTTCTGATAGTCCCCGATGAGAGGTTATCGCTAAGGTTTTTTTTTTCAATGCAATAAAATATAAATGCAGTGAAGATTAAAAGTTTACCCGGTTTACTGATGTTTCTTTTCGGTGTGTTACACTGATTCCGAAGCCAGTTTTTACGTTGAGTGCCACAGATTAAACGGAACGAGCAGAGGGCTGGAATTGTTCCAACCGATCAAACATTGAACCTCCATCGGGTTTTTGAATTATATTTTAACTGTCTGTAGCATCATGATTAATTTCATTTGAACTAACAGTTAAGGCATGCATTTGTTCAGTCTATGATTGAATAGCAAACAACCGTCCACTTCTGATAAGAATAAAGCTATTTTCATCTTAACTGAACGAGTGGAGAACAGATTTTTCAAGGAATTCTTGCATTGAATAGACTGATTGGAATAAACCAGGCGCGTTTCTAAAAAACTCATTTATTATTTTGATGATTCGGCTTACCGAACAGATCCAAGAAAGCTTCTGATCAAACAAGTTTAAGCCTATCTTGCGGGTTTTAGTACTTTTCTGCCAACAAAAATCTTAATCAAGTGGTACCTTTTTTGTTACCTTATCTCGCTCGCGCCTGTTATACACATGAGATTGCGGGAAAGTGTATTTATCAGTGCTACTGGGACGGGAATAAACCCTGTTCACGCGATATCTTATCATACTAACCGCCCTTGCAATCTCGGAACATTTCAACAAACACTTGCCTGTAGCATGTGACGATTCGATTTCACTGGCTAGCTGTAGTAGGACAGAAGCGGTCAATTCGCTGAATCATTTTGGTTTGTCATTGACATTGTGAAAGAAAGTAAAGAATACTACTATACTGCGAAATTGATAAATAAGGTGCTATCATTCGATGAAAACGGATTGACGTCTTCGACAACGACAACAACGGAACAACAGTCACTACAACCACGGCGACATTATGTTGACCGGTGATTGTTGTCAGTATTTGGCATTATGTCAACAGCACAATCTGTGTAAATTGATTGATAGATGAAAAATTGTCTGTAGACGCTTACATTTGTTTGGCTCAGGACTTTCCATTTCTTTCCTATTCCTGACCTGGGTGTCGTTTCAGTTCCATACATCGGAAACGTTACAGAACGAATCCAGAGTTGATTTCTCAAAAACTTCGCCCACTTTTTTCGATTTTTTGCTATAGTTGTTTAACTAATCAAAAGAAAAATATTATAGAATATTGAAAAAATAGATCTTAACACAAAATTAAAAAAATCAATCGACTCTATAAATCTCTTGTGCGTTTGCTGGCTCAAAACAAGTGGTGTGTTCAATAAAAAAAAGTTAATATTATTCGCAGTGTTTTGATTACACGTGTCTTGCTTCATAGTTATTCATACAGTAGTTCCAGACATGTCGTCGAAACCTGAAACTGTCCATGAAAAAATTGTGCACACTTAAAATCAAAATGCGGAGGAGTCCCAACGATGGATCGCTAAAAAGTTTGAAAATGCCAATACAACTGTGTCTCTGGTAATAAGGACCTGCAAGGAGCGTTCAAGTGTTCAAACGAAGTGTTGTAAAAGTGGTCCAATGGACAGTAAACGGGCCAGGAAAGAGGTGCCATAATTGAAGAACCGTACAAACATATTAATTCGAGATGTCGCTAAAAAGTATAAGATGTCAGTCTGTTTTGTGCAAAAACCATGGGTTACATGTTTAGAACGTGTGAAAAATACCAAATCGGAATGATAAAAAAAACATCGCTGTGTATCACTATTGTTCATCTAAATCGTGTTGCATCGTGAAGGTTGACGAATGTTACGACGACAGCCATCAAGTTCCTGTGCCAATATATTTCTTTTCCGAGCCTAAGTTTGACATTCCGAACAATTGAAGAAGTCTCTTGACATTTATAAGAAAGCACAGCTGAATCAACTTTGTTTTTGCTTGATCTAGCATCCGGCCACTACGCTCGAAACGTGTTGAAGTGGTACCGAGCCAACGGAGTGATTTTTTTGCCAGAAGATATGAACCCACCAAATTGACCGGAACTTCGTTCAATTGAAAAAAAATCAGGGCAATTATGAGAACGGAATTGTGAATTTCCCAAAACAATTAAGAAAGAGCCATAGTTCAAATAAATTTTCATGAAAACAACAAAAACACTTGAAAAATAAGTGATAAAAAATTTGACTGGTGGAGTGAAAAGGAAGATGCCTACATTCCAGATGAAGGACGAAATTGAATAAAACAAATTATGAGAACCATAACTCAATGGTAGTTTTCCATTCCCTGAATATTTTAATAAAATCCGACAATCGATTTAATTTTGGGGACTACATACGTGTGCCATTTTTATCGAATACACTTCTTTAAAGACTGTCCCAGAAAGTATGGACGCAACCAAAACCCGCTGTCATTTCGCAATGGTTCAGAATCTGTCAATTTTTATGGCTGCGTCCTGTTGTTTACACTCTTCTCTAACCACTTGTGCAGTTGTTTATTCGTTTTCATTCGTTTGTTTTGAAATGCGTGGACTTTCAGCAGAACAACACCGAAAAATTGTGTACAAATGGTGCACAGAACGCGGACTGTCACTGAGAAAGATAGCAAAAATGGGAGGAGTAAGTGAAAAAGCCGTGTGAAATGCAATCAGAAAGTTCGGTGAGGATAACACCTTTGAGGATAAACCGAATACGGGTCGAAAAAAAGGTCCTGCCAACCCTCAGTTGGATGAACGTATACGAGGTCTGTTCAAAAAGTACCCGGAATTCTCATTTTTCTAAAAAAATATTTATTTATTCGTCTACATCTATATGGTCCCCTTCAAAGTAATCCCCCCTAGATATAATACACTTATGCCAGCGTTTTTTCTAGTCTTCGAAACTCCCCTGATAGTCACTTTCTGTAATGCTCTGTAGCACTCTCAGCGATTCTGCCTTTATCTCTTCAAGCGATGAAAAACGCTGTCCTTTCATGGGTCTCTTCAACTTTGGGAACAGGAAAAAATAACACGGAGCGATATCTGGTGAATAAGGAGGTTAGGGCATGATTAAAGTCTTGTTTTTAGCCAAAAAATCACGAATAAGCAACGATGAATGAGCAGGTGCGTTATCGTGGTGCAAAACCCATGAATTGTTTTTTCCATAAATCGGGGCGTTTTTTTAATTGCTTCACGCAAACGTCGCATTACTTCAAGGTAATACTCCTTATTGACGGTTTGACCTTTTGGCAAGAATTCTTTATGCACTATGCCATTATAATCGAAGAAAACAGTAAGCAAAACCTTGACATTTGATCGAACTTGACGTGCTTTTTTCACTCTTGGTGACGTTGGGTGCTTCCACGTGGACGATTGTGCTTTTGTTTCGACATCATAACCGTACACCCATGTTTCATCACCAGTTATGACCCTTTTAAGTAAATTTGGATTGTCGTTGACGTCGTTTAACAGCTCCTGAGCGATGGTAATGCGTTTGTTTTTTTGATCAAAATTCAGCAGTTTTGGAACGAATTTTGCTGCCACTCGTTTCATGCCCAAAACATTTGAAAAAATATGATGGCATGAGCCAACTGATATGCCAACTTCATCAGCAACTTCTCTAATAGTGATTCGGCGATCATCCATAATCATTTTTTCCACTTTTCCCACATTTTCATCGATCATTGACGTGCTGGGTCGACCGGAGCGTTCGTCGTCTTCAACGTCTTCGCGGCCATCTTAGAAACGCTTATACCACTCGTAAACACTTGTTTTTTTCATAGCAGACTTACCGTAGGCTCTCTGTAACATTTCGCACACTTGGTTACACTTTATTTCATTTTTCACGCAAAATTTAATACAAATTCTTTGACTCTTCAATTCTTCCATTGTTTAAACTAACAAAAATCTCCGAGCTCAAAAAAACACGTCTACACCAGCCGCTACAAGACAGAATGTAAACAATGAATACAGCTGAAAACTTCACCATACATTAGGGACATATGTACCAACACAATAAAAAAAAATTTTGACCACATGACTCTCCAGACGCGCGCAATTAAAAAATTCCGGGAACTTTTTGAACAGACCTCGTACTGAAGGCGTTCGATCAAAAGAAGGAGGTTTTAGTTCGGGATGTGGCCAAAAAAGTGGACACTTCGAAGTCAAATGTTCTTCGTGCTAAAGAACGTTTGAAACTTCGAACCTATAAGAAGCAGAAACAATCAAAACGTAGTCCGAAACAAGAAGCACCGATCAGGCCGAGGGTTCGAAAGCTGTACAATACGATGCTTGCTGGAAATTTGAACTGCATAATCATGGACGACGGAACCTACGTGAAAATCGATTACAAATCCTTGCCGGGACCACAATATTATACGGTGCGAGAAGGGTAAGTGTTAAACCAGTCCGAGACATCGATTGAAGTCGAAAAATTGGGTAAGAAAGCTATGGTCTGGCAAGCGATTTGTAGCTGCGGTATGATTTCGAAACCCTTCATCACCACTGCTTCAATTAACAGCGAAATATACATCAAGGAATGTTTACAAAAACGACTTCTACCCATGATTCGAAGTCACAAGGATCCTGTTGTCTTCTGGCTAGATCTTGTTTCTTGCCACTACTCGAAATCAACGGTAGAATGGTATACTACCAAAAATGTCACTTTCGTCCCAAAAGACACGAATCCTCCAAATTGCTCACAACTTCGACCAATTGAGGAATTTTGGGTATTAAAGAAGGCACATTTTAGGAAACATGTCTCGGCAGCCGAAACCATTCAACATTTCGAAAAAGATTGGAAAAAAGTGTCAAAACTTGTCGCCAAGAAGTCTGTACGGAATTTAATGAGGAACATTCGCAAGAAGGTGCGCCAGCAAGTCTACAATGGCTAAGTAGCAAATGTTGAGAATAATATTCTGTTGTTGTAGTCTAATATTATCAGTATATCGAATAAAATTTGAATATCTAACACTTGTGAATTATTTACAGCGAAATCAAAGTGCGTTCATACTTTCTGGGACAGTTTTTATATTACTTGAAGTTCGAATCAATGCGATTATGTATTAACACGAAATAAAAGAATGGCTATCAGAAGATAACAATGAAATCCAATCTAAACAATGTCGAACTGCATCTAAGATCTATTCAATTTGTCTAAGGTTAGTTGACTGTACGTGAAATTTCCCTAAGTGTATGAATAGAATCAATTGTATTCTACTTTGGAGTAGTACATCATAATTCGAGTTCCTAACATGACTTGTAATTTGCAATTATCAATAGCCGTGTGAAAACGGAAGAAAACGAATATTAGTTAAACACTTGTTGCTACTCTAGTGTTCAGAGAAAGAAATGGTGTTATGGCGAATCGACTCAGTGCGATAAATTTTCGAATGAAATTATTTTGATGAAAATGAAATGTCTGGCCTTTCACTGTCAATATATTGGAATTCATTGAATTGGCTTTGGTGGTCATATTCTAGTGAATAACTATGAGTAGTCATTTGAAGTAAAGCTTGTTCTGTTCCAAGCGCCAATAAATCTACTTGTTTCACTGTCTCATTCACCTTCAGTGCTTCGAATGAATAGGCATAAACATCAGTTCGAAGACAGAAAATTATTCCTACCGGAAGAATACACAAAAGGTGGCGGTTCCCATTTTAGTTGACAATTATCGCCAGCCAGTGTGAACAGATAATTTTTTAGTATGCACTGAAATATGTTCCGAAGTATTCAAAATGAAGATTTGAAGTTAAAGCAATATATTTATGTACATTCTGTGATTGCCATTTATTATCTTTAACAAACTGAAGCTCATTCCATAGACGTCCTCTAAGTCAATTTACAACAGATGAAGAGCTGAGTGCTGTCCTTTTTGTGCGTCAGTAATTGCGTATGTGTTGAATATAAAGTATGACACAGTCAACTGATCAGTTGGATATAGTCGATTTCATTTGAAGGAAATTTTGCGGCATTGATGGCGATTAGTAAAGTAAATAATATAATCTAACTAGAGTGTGTGAGAAAGGGACTTTCCAGATATTCATAACAATATTGGTCTAAGTGAACCTTTCAGTCGAGATGACAGAAAGGAAGACAACACAGTTTACTGTATAAAAGGATACTACCGAAATGGGAAAATCCGATGAACAAAAGTCGGAGTCATTGTCTGTGTTACTAAATTCGTTTTTGCCTTGATTTCAATCACTGTAAAATTGACGTGCCACTACACAAGGTACGCTTTAACACACTTCACCCTGTAGATCCGAAAACGGAAGTCGGATCCGGAAGAAATTCAATAGCAACAAATGGGATTTTAAGACCTTTCATTTGATTCTATGTTTGTGAAAACATTTGTTTTTAACATATCTGAGAAAATCAAGTGAGTTCTGGAGTCTGAGTTTTTGATCACAAGCCGGTATAGCCGAAGTTGGTTTGTGTAGGAAGCAACTAACATAACTTGCAAATTGAAATAGTGTTGAGCCAAATTCCGAAGATTTCTTCACTATTTTGCAACGCTGCTCTTATTCACGGCTTAATTTTAAGCACAATTCACCCTGTAGTTCCTGAACTGGAAGTCAGATCAGGATCAAATTTAATAGCAACCGATTGAAGTTTGTAAGAATCGGTTTTGTCGTCTCTGAGTTTTTAACCACAATTTCCGATGTTCTAAATTTGGAAGTTCAAAAAACGGGAACTGGAAACAAATATAGCCAAAATCGGTTCGTGTGGCCAGTCGAGAGTTGGAGAAATTTTCCTTATTTTGCACCGTCGAGTTTGGAAGAATTTTTCCCTATTTTGCACCGTTGCCCTAAATAACAGTTCGAAATATTTAACACACTTCACTCTTTTTTTTACATAGTTTATTTATCCCCGGTTTTACCCTAATTATGGTCTTTCACCGGGTCACTTCACTCTGTAATTCTGGAACCGGATATCGGATACAAATAAAATTCAATAGCAGTCTATGGGGCCTTAAGTCCTTTCATTTTAACCTGAGTTTGTTGAAAGTCGGTTTTGTTATCTCTGATAAAATCAAGTGAGTTTCATTTTGGAGTTTTTGAGTTTTTGACCACTATTTTCGGTACTTTGGGAATATATACTTTACTCTCGCTCTAAACAACGGTTCGAAATACAGGGTTGCGCAAAGGAACCTGATGTTTGTTACACTGGAACCAAACAAGGGAGGGAAAAACCGAGCACGGCATCGGAAAGTAGAAGAATGAAGGTTTTTTTTCGTCCGGTAGTTTTCCATTATAGAGCACTGGAATGTCGCTCACCGTGTTTTTATGTATAACTTGTTCGTACGTTACAATTCACTTTGTAACTCTGAAACTGGAAGATGAATCCAGATGAAATTCGATAGCAACCTATGGGACCATAAGACCTTTTATTTGAGCATAAATTTATGAAAATCGGTGCATCCTTCTCTGAGAAAAATGAGTGACATTTGTTTGTGTCAAAAACACTCATACACATACCATACACACAGACATTGTTCAACTCGATGAATTGATTTTGATAGGAGTCTCTGGACCAATTTTTACTATTCGATTTATCAAGTGATTCCTTAATCTTTTTGTATGAGGAATGCAAAAACGCAAAAAACGTTGTTAAGGTGTTATTTCGAAAAATTATTTTTTGAAAACAATCGACTCGCAGACTCGGGTTTAAAAATAGTCTAAGACAGAGAAAGTCGGTATTTTTGATAAATTTGCGTTCAAAAATATATCAGATCTCCAAGTTTCGTGCATTTAATAGACATCTGGCATCGAAAAACATTTCAAATTCAATTTCAATAACAAACAAACAATCAAGCTCCGGTCTAATCCATACAAAAAAATCCTAAGGCCTAGAGCCGGTTTTTACAAAGGTTCTTCCTACGAGACATGCATCTCTAATACAATTGACAGCAAAAAAGAAAACTTTTAATAAACTCGCATAAAAACCGCTTTACTTTGAATTTTACGCATTCAAAACTGCTCAATAACAAAAAGACTTCAGTATAGATGATTCAGTTCTCATCTTCCAATGAATGATACTTTTCTAGGATTTATCAAAATTGAATACGTTTGTTGCTGATGACAGCCGCAAGAAGAAAATTAATTTTTGGTTGAAAAATGTTGCGTTGTTGTCAAAATCAAACGTTGGGAAATGGTTGAATTTTCCTAAGGTCGCTACTAGAGTGCTTGTGAAATGCAGAGCGTTCGAAAGCAGTTCGGAGCGATGCTCTGTTAATGCGTCGCGTTCACTCTGACATGCTTGATTTGATCAAGTGTCACTGGAAGTGAATTTTTTTTCGTAAATATGCGTCGTAGTTGAACTTCCGATCGACAATTGCATTGAGAACAATACCCAGTATACCCTGAATGGTAACAGAACTGAATTACCAAAACACGAGAGGATTTAACGAGGTTGCGAACTGCTGGACGAAGAAATGTATGTTAAGATAAATTACAGTCAGTTTCTCGGTCAAAGTTTGATACAACTACGACTCGAAAGATGACATCAACATACATAGATTCATTTTTTACTGAAAACTGAAAAAAAATAATTTGGCAAGCGATTTGCAGGTAAAGAGAGGAAAATTCATGTTTACGTTAGAAATAAATCAATGAGCTTACTGTTCTACTACAAAAAGTTCCAGAAAAATACGCGTTCTGACATTCACTTTCATGAATGGTTAAAAAGGGCCTGTAAAGTTTAGGTTTGATTTAGTTCGTTACCACTGAAACTGAGAGACTGACCGTAATTTCATCCATTGTTATTTGTATCCATGCTTTTTTCGGTTTTTTAACGATATCAAACTAACTAGAGATTACAAGAGGAGAAAGAATATGCAATCATAGAGCCATAGTACTCAAGGAAGAGCAAGGATGTGAAGAATAAAGTGCGGAAAAGTGAGACGTGACAAGGGTCATTTAAGTAAGCAGAAGGCTTCTCGTATCTAAACTTTTACCTTCTACCAGAGGAGTCGAACTTAGGCATCTTAGCGATACGAGTCATCCAAGTCTCTGATATGTCAGAAAGTAAATGCAAAGGTCGTTTGCCATTTACTGTCCGAACCGGCAAAAGTAAAGTTACGAGAAGTAAATACGTCGAAAATACGCTATCCACATACATTCGTGTTGTACGCATGTATTTGTGATGGTTTTTTTATGGTCAGATCACAGCATGCTGTGCGTTTGGCTGTCAGCTTTCGTTTGTTTACATGTTAGTGCGGTTGAAATTCTGCGTTCTCAAAATGTCGCGTATTGAAAAGGAAGTGAAAATTAAGGTTCTGGACACATGGCTAAGTGAGAAGAGTATTACTATGCGAAAATTGGCGAAGCGGTTCGGAATTCATCATGCCAGTGTTGAAACAATCATTAATAAGTTTGGGGAACACTATTCTTTGGATGAGGTACCAGGAAAAGGCAGAAAACCCGGTTCTTCCAAGCCGAAACTGGACCAGAAAGTGGTATCTCTAATCCTGAAGAACAAATCAATGTCAATACGTAGTTTGGCAAAAAAGGAGGAACGAGTGTCGGAATGATCCAGCGTATCAAGAGGCGAAATCGCCTGAAGACCTACAAGAAGCAGAAAATCTCGAAACAAAGTGTAAAACAGAAGAAGCGAGCAGCAACAAGGGCCCGGAAATTGTATTCGCGTCTTTTGCAGTGTCCAGATGCATGCGTGTTAATAGACGATGAGTAAAAGAGGACTCAAAAACCCTTCCAGGACCACAATACTTTACTGTCGTCGTTGGCGAGGATGTGAGCGATGCGGACAGGTCGATTCAAGAGAAGAAATTCGGTCGAAAGGTACTGGTATGGCAAGCAATATGTTCCTGTGGTTTGAAGTCAACCATTTTTTACACTGCCGGAACTATAAATGCAGAAATCTATCGATCTGAGTGCCTCCAGAAGAGATGTCAGCCTTTATATAAGAAGCATAGTACACCTTCACTGTTTTGGCCGGATTTAACGTCGGCTCACTATGCCAAAACCATTCTAAATTGGCTTGCGGAAAAGAGTATAAATTTCGTTGAGAAAAATATCAATCCACCAAATTGCCCTCAGCTTCGACCCATCGAACGTTACGGGTCAATCGTGAAGAGGGTCTTCAAGAAGACCGGTAAGGCAGCTGGGAACATGCAGGAGTTCAAAAAAATTTGGGCTCAAGCGCCCAAAAAATGCGATGCAACGCTTGTCCGGAACTTGATGAAGAGCGTTCGATCAAAAGTTCGAAAATTCATGAAGGAATAACTTAAATTTCATCCGGTTTTCATTATGTTCAAGTTTAACTTCGTACAATAAAGGATTAGTTTTTAGTTTGAATGAAATATTGTTTTTTATCATAATTTGAAAGAAAAAGTTTTGGATAGCTTATTTTCGATACACTTCTTATTTTTAAAAAAATTTTAATCATTCCTTCCACTTCCACTTAACTAGTATCTATTTGATACTAGAATCAGTTTTATGCTTGAAACTTGAAAATTTCTAATAATATGATATAAATGTTTTGTTATTTTATCTTATTGTTGAATTTGAGAGTTATTTTTAAGAGCTGTATCTGATTCATCTTACGAAATATCAAGCAACACGAAATCACGGTGAAGTAATCAGATACTGAACATATCAGCTATAAAACCAAACCAATCGATCTCGAACCTGTTCAAGGTAGCAAACGTGAATATAATGAAAACAAAATTTCTGTCAATTATGCTTACTAACTCTTGATTACAAAGGTCTGTATTCGTAAAAAAAACTTTAACCAAGGTTATTCATAGCTCTTCAAAAATGCATCAATATTTGATTTATCAATTTGTATTGAATGAATGGTTTGTAAATAAATTGCGATAATTATTCACCTCACAGTAAACAGTAGTTATTACTTAGCGCATACCTTCTTCCGAACGAACGCGTTAAGCGTGTTGAATGACTTAATGTCATACCGAGAGCCTCACCAAGTAGCGTACAAACGGAATACTGCATCGCAAGTGCATAACAAACTGAAATGTTATGACTCGAACCCTTTAAACTACTCAAGCCAGCTCCCATCGATTGGTTATTTAGCGATTAGCCTCACTTACTGTTCTGCTTCTTCAGTACTCAACAAACAGCAATGCAGGCAACTGTTAAAGTCTATATCTACACACACCCCGAGGATGGGTGCCGGACTTGACAAATCGATCCTGTAGTGGCGAAGATTTCTTCAAGACTTAACTACTGTTTCCGTGGCGATCGTTAGTCCATCAGTTATATTCTAAGTAAATAGAATTAAATACAGTCGAGTTTTCACGATTTCTTCTGCTTTGAATTCGAAGTAATTAAAAGTTTTTTCATTGAGTCGTATTCCAAAAGTTAAAAGATTTAGTCAAAGTTTTTATTTTAAATTGTGAGTTATGGAAATTAGAGATTTGCAAACTTCCTCTGGAGCGGCACTTCCAATCTAAACATTAGAATAAATTTTTGGTCAGTACAAAATAGTAGAGGGCAACCAAAATCGGGTCACTACTGTACCACGATTGCACTTCAAAAATTAACACGTCTTCCTCCGCACTGCAGAAGATAGAAGCTAGGAACTGAAGAGGTCCGAAACCGTACCAAACATTGAAGGGTAAACGTGGTGATACCGAAACGGAGAGCCTATTCATTTGGTTTCGCTTTCATGTCCGGTAAAGACGTGATAAATGGATGGAAAAAATGTTAATTGCTTCTATTTTCGATTTATCTGCTACCGTTTTTACTTTTCCACAGTCAATTTATTTTCAAATGTGTAAGTTTGATTGCGAAGGCTATTTGCTGGATGGTATCTTGAGGTATAGACAAAAAACCAAGATCACCGAACATTTTTGAATTTTAAACATTTTAAAAGACCAATACATGTCAATTCACCACTTGAATCGAGATACCTTATCGAATCATCAAGTAACTCCTAGGTCACCTAGGCGTCGATTCTATACATTTATAAGTATTGTTAAACTTACGTTTCCGCATAAACATTAATCCTTCTGGAGAATATTTCTTCAAACCAGAAGTATATTTTACAATCTAATCCTGCCCGGAAGCCCCGAGTTCAACTCTCCTTTCAATTAGTGTTTACTGCCTTGAACCTCTTCACTACCTACCTACTTTTTACTTCTTTCATCGAACGAGGGGGCAAGAAAATCATCCCATAATTTACGCCTTCCTCCGATGCTTCAGTTAATGAGCCTGTCAAATTTTAATGATGCGACCACCTCAGCAGCAGTAGCGGGCGTTCGTTCATTATGACCGCTAGTAATGGCGTTCGTCAGTCGTAATCGATTGGGTTGTTGCTGTTGATTGACCGAACATTTTCTGGTTTTATTCAAATGAATGGGAATGTGTTGAACTGTACACATACAGAATGCTGTTGGCAACACGAGGTCATCTATTTAATGTTCATCTTTTTGCTTGATGCCAAACTAAAAGATGACAAAAGATGCATTGATGTCAAACTAAATTATCAACATTACAGAATCTATTCAGGTTGTTTACTTTGATGGTATTTTAACGTTGAATTTAGTCGTTATTAAATGCCGTATAAACATGCGCACTAGACTGGATGAAAAAACATTTTTATTTGTATATCCTTCGTCTCATTAGGGTTACCACCTAAGATGCATCCCTCTACCGGTTGCAATGTTCACAAGTAGAGAGGGTTGTTTTCATAACTAGTTTAAATAAAAATATTGCGAAAAAAGATCGGTGCGAGTTTTTTTTAAATTTAGTTTATTCTTTTATATTTCCTATTCCTGAAAAATTATCCAACTTTTTAGAGTATACTTTATTTTTTCATAAATACGTTTATTTATTATTTAGTTTCCTACAATTTCTTCTTGAATAGCAATTCTGCGCAGTATACACATAGTTTTTTGAGTTCTAACGATTCAAGAAAACAGTTTTATTGATTACGAGTGGCTGCTTATATTTCCGCCCAACCCTTTTGGTTCGCTTTTCGGTAACAGCTACAGTAAGAAGGAGAATGGATGAGTCATGTCGGGGCTACAGTAAGTCTACTCACATCTACTGGCAAGTCATTGAACTGATTGTGGCTTCGCTTCACTTCACTCCACATCATTTCACATCACATACGAAACATAGTAAAGATTGTCCCAGTAAGTATGGACGCAACTAAAAACCGCTGCCATTTTGCAATGGTTCAGAATCTGTCAATTTTTATGGCTGCGTCCTGTTGTTTACACTCTTCTCTAACCACTTGTGCAGTTGTTTATTCGTTTTCATTAGTTTCGAAATGCGTGGACTTTCAGCAGAACAACGTCGAAAAATTGTGTACAAATGGTACACAGAACGCGGAAAAGCCGTGCGAAATGCAATCAGGAAGTTTGGTGAGGACAACACCTTTGAGGATAAACCGAAAACGGATCGAAAAAAAGGTCCTGCTAACCCTCAGTTGGATAAACGTATACTGAAGGTGTTCGAGCAAAAGAAGGAGGTTTCAGTTCGGGATGTAGCCAAAAAAGTGGGCACTTTGAAGTCAAATGTTCTTCGTGCTAATCGATCAAGCCGAGGGTTCGAAAGCTGTACAATACGATTCTTGCTGGAAATTTGAACTGCATAATCATGGGCGACGAAACCTACGTGAAACTCGATTACAAATCCTTGTCGGGACCTCTATATTATACGGTGCGAGAAGGGCAAGTGTTAAACCAATCCGAGACATCGATTGAAGTCGAAAAATTAGGTAAGAAAGCTATGGTCAGGCAAGCAATTTGTAGCTGTGGTAAGATATCGAAACCCTCCATCACCACTGCTTCAATGAACAGCAAAATATACATCAAGGAATGTTTATAAAAACGACTTCTATCCATGATTCGAAGCCACAAGGATCCTGTTGTCTTCTGGCCAGATCTTGCTTCTTGCCACTACTCGAAATCAACGGTAGAATGGTATACTACCAAAAATGTCACTTTCGTCCCTAAAGACATGAATCCACCAAATTGCCCACAACTTCGAACAATTGTGGAATTTTGGGCAATAACGAAGGCACATCTTAGGAAACATGTCTCGGCAGCCGAAACCATTCAACATTTCGAAAAAGATTGAAAAAAAGTGTCAAAACTTGTCGCCAAGAAGTCTGTACGGAATTTAATGAGGAACGTTCGCAAGAAGGTGCGCTAGCTAGTCTACAATGGCTAAATAGCAAATGTTGAGAATAATATTCTGTTGTTGTAGTCTAATATTATCAGTATATCGAATGAAATTTTAATATCTAGCACTTGTGAATTATTTACAGTGAAATCAAAGTGCGTCCATACTTTCTGGGGCAGTCTTTATCATTCATAAAAAAAAGTTCTTTTTTATACATGCCCAAATACTTCGAGAATTTGAAATTTGCAAATGCTTGTGAATAGTGTCAGCTGAAACGTCCGTGTATAGCGAAAAAAAATTATTTGCTATTCTTCGAATTAAGAAAATATATGAAACTTATTTTTCAGTGTATTATATTTTGAGTGTGCCCAATTGATTACCTTTTTGTACAAGTACAAGAAACGATATAAAGATACTGCACTCGCCCTGTCTAAATATTCGTTTATTCGTGAAAACTAGTTTGGTATGCTGAATACGCGCACATAGTTTTATCCAAATCGGAGAAATCCTGGATTTTGATGTAGCCACCTTTTCAGTCGTTAATTTTTGGAATTGCTCATAAAACTTACCATATCCCATATCAAAGTGCTAAAATAAAAATTAATTTTATCTTTCAGGAAAATTTGCTTTTCAGTTAACGAGTTTCGAAAAATATTTGAAAGTGACCAAAAGTTGAATATTTTCAGTGAATTCTATTTAAAAAATTGAAAAAAGTATTATTTTGCGAAATTTTATGGTACGTCTGTTTTACTATACTTTTTTGGTTTTTATTTTCTCTATAGAAAGGTAATAGAATAGCTGGGAAATTTTTCGATCGAAGCTTCGCAGAGCCCTAGTGTTATATCAGAGGTGGAAATAAGCAAAGTTTTTGATTCACTGTAAATAAAAATATTCAGTATTATCAATTCATATCACATTTTATTGTAGATATTATAATGAATTTTGAAACCAATGATTTTTGATAATTTTCTCGGATATGGATTATCCACTATTTATAATTTTAGGCTCTTTAGGTGAGTTTATTTCGTCGGTTGCATCGAAATTCCATGTTTTGTGATGTATTTGAGATTCATTCAGTAATACCGTCGTGAAGGAGTAATATCATCAATAAAAACAGCTAATGATATTAACATACATGCTGCGATGAATTATAATTATAATGATAAGAGAGATATTTCCAATCACAAAGTGTACTACGCAGCTGATTAATATTACCCTATTAAGCTTGAATATCATACACAGAAGTAACAGGAGTGCAGGATTTTGCTACGCTAATTCAAACGCACCATTCAACCACTGCGCCAAATGCAGCGCTCCTGTTACTTCTATAAATCGAGTTCCTGTCAAATAGCGTTTTATTGGGTGTAATCTAAATAGTGCATGAACATCATCATCAACATCAACCAGCTGGAAGTAAAAGAAAGTGATTATTTTCCTAAACCCTTCCTCTAACATTCATTTCCCTTTATCTAGTATGCATTTTATTGCGAATTAAACAACAGACTGCATTGTCTTAAAAAATACTATGCAATTTCATCCAGATCCGGCTTCCGGTTCCGAAATTACAGGACGATGAATGGCAAAACTTTCAAAATAATGCAAAACCGGTACTCATCGGTAGGTGCTGCTACGAAATAAAGAAAACACCACCGCCAAACAGGGTGCGTGCAGGGTTTCCACATTTTAATGTATTGTATTGACAATTGTTTACAAATTGAAGAGGTTATGGTAGTTTATGCAAAAAGAAAGTTTTTGATTTTATTAGTATGAAAGAAAAAATCTTAAGAGAATCTTCTAGTAATGTTTTGGAAAATATAAGTAATAGGAGAAAGGCGTTATTTATTAATATAACGAGTTGGAGCCCCGTTGGACTAGTTTTACTGGAGTTTTTGCACTTATTTTTTTAAACTAACTCTACTTACCTGTACAATACTTTTACTTCATGTAGAATAACAACAAATTTTCTTCCTATTTGAAGGAAATCCCTAGTTTTCACACTTTTGTTTTGCAAGAGAAAAAACAACAACAAACCGATCCAACAAACTGAACGAATATTTCGTGCAGTATGTCGTTCAACAAACGCTCAACGACCAACTAAATATGATCGCTTGCTGAGTGGGTATTCCTATGAGACTGGAGCACTCGAACCTCGCTCTAGGCTAAATGCGCTAGAAAGTGTTGTACATTCATTTCAGGAGCGGTACATACATAAATGCGCGATGGAGTTTTAGTGAGAGTAGCTAAAGCTCTTCACCTGCGCATGATTGTCTTCTGAGAATGAGAACAAATTTCTCTCAGCGCAATAAAAAGAGCGTGTAGGTATATGGTCTGCTGCTACTCTGTGTAATATAGAGTTCCTACAATTTAAAAAAATAATCGCAATTTTAGTTTTGTTATCCAATTTTTTAATTCACGGTGTTCGGTTTTTTTTATTCACAATCGGAAATCTTGATTCACATTTCCGTGCGCAAAATGGGCTTATTTCCTCCTCTGTGTCATATATCATTCGACTAAGCTCGACGAGATGGGAAAATGTCTGTGTGTGTGCATCTTTCGTCGATTTATTCTACACGCTCAATCAACAAGCTCAGGTGCATTCGAAAACTCTTGATGGATTGTGGATCTAGTTCCACGATCAAGTGGCCGACACTTCCGGTTCCGGAGATCTAACCGTAATCGACCACACAATCGACCATCCGCACTTTTTATGCTTTATATGCTTAATGGCTGAGGCCAGTGTGTTTTAGGGCGTTTTAGAGGGCTATTTTCACGCTTCAAAGTTGATTTTCTCAGAAACGGTGACGAATATCAAAAACCACAACTGACAATCTCTTAGAAAATTAATTTAGATTATTCTGTGAAAATTTCAGAGCGATTCATTGACTTTAACGGTCCGGAAAGTCTTTTTTCTGAAGGAAGAATTGCATAGCTGAAAACGCCGTCTTCCAATTTGTTCAATGAATATCTCGCCTTCAAAAGCATGGATCAAAAATCTATCCTGAAAATGTCTAGATAATTTAATTTAGATGCGATTAGTGCATAAAAACATATATGTTGTCGCGTTAAAAATGAAGTGAAAGTTATTTTTGTTAAGGTAAGTTGATTTCTAGGGCGGCACCATTTTAGTTCCCTGGTAACGTAACGAAACATGAGAGAGAAATAAAATAGGCTCAAAAAGGCTGCCAAACAAACGGTAGCTTTCTTGGATTTTATGTGATGTCAAACTTGTAACCGAAAATATCAAAACTTTCTTGGCAACCCGGCCACATCGAGAGTCATTTTGCACATTTGCGAGAGAGCATGGGGAGAAATGTAATACGCACAGCGAGTCACGTGGTTTTACGCGACCTACTGGCCTCAGCCCTTAATTTTTTCGAAAATGGCTGAACCGATCTCAACAAGCTCGTTCGAAAGCTACCATTGAGTTGTGAATCTAGTTCGAAGATCAAGTGACTGTCACTTCCGGTTCCAGAGATGTAATGATATATGTGGCGCAACCGACATAATGCGTTTTTTCTATCCGTACATTTTTTCAGGGAGTAACCAATGATTTCAAATGTATTATTGCTGGTACTTTTGATTTCAAGCATGTTTTCGATTACAAAGGCGCCGGCCAGGGCCGAACGTAGTCCGACTAAGCCCAACACTTGTTACCGTATATACGTTTGCGCACTCCAAAAGTGATACGGGAGATGGATATTTGTGAGTATAAACTACAGTTAAGGTAGTATTTACGGGCAACTTAGTATGTTCCGGTTTCAAGATGCTCGAATGCACCATAACTAACTAACTAATGAACTATCCGAGTGAACTTTTCAACAATATCCGCTATTGATGCCCCGGAAAGTGTTGATTCACAGTTCTTTGTCGTGAATACTGAATTCACACTTACCAAATGTAGACTAGAAGTAAAATTTTTAGTGCTTTCTCGGAACGACTAAAGACTGTCTCAGTTAGATATTCAAATTTCATTCGACATACTCATAATATTAGACTACAACATAATATTATTCTCAACATTTGCTACTTAGCAATTGTTGACTAGATGGCGCACCTTCTTGCGAACGTTCCTCATTAAATTCCGTACAGACTTCTTGGCGACAAGTTTTGACACTTTTTTCCAATCTTTTTCGAACTGTTGGATGGTTTTGGCTGCCGAGACATGTATCCTAAGATGTGCTTTCGTTAATGCCCAAAATTCCTCAATTGGTCGAAGCTGTGGGCAATTTGGTGGATTCATGTCTTTTTGGACGAAAGTGATATTTTTGGTAGTATACCATGCTACCGTTGATTTCGAGTAGTGGCAAGAAGCAAGATCTGGCCAGAAGACAACAGGATCCTTGTGGCTTCGAATCATGGGTAGAAGTCGTTTTTGTAAACATTCCTTGATGTATATTTCGCTGTTCATTGAAGCAGTGGTGATGAAGGGTTTCGAAATCTTACCGCAGCTACAAATTGCTTGCCAGACCATACCTTTCTTACCAAATTTTTCGACTTCAATCGATGTCTCCGACTGGTTTAACACTTGCCCTTCTCGCACCGTATAATATTGTGGTCCCGGCAAGGATTTGTAATCGAGTTTCACGTAGGTTTCGTCGTCCATGATTATGCAGTTCAAATTTCCAGCAAGAATCGTATTGTACAGCTTTCGGCTCGGCCTGATCGATGCTTCTTGTTTCGGACTACGTTTTGGTTGTTTCTGCTTCTTATAGGTTCAAAGATTCAAACGTTCTTTAGCACGAAGAACATTTGACTTCGAAGTGTCCACTTTTTTGGCCACATCCCAAACTGAAATCTCCTTCTTTTGCTCGAACGCCTTCAGTATACGTTTATCCAACTGAGGGTTAGCAGGACCTTTTTTTCGACCCGTTTTCGGTTTATCCTCAAAGGTATTATCCTCACCGAACTTCCTGATTGCATTTCGCACGGCTTTTTCACTTACTCCTTCCATTTTTGCTATCTTTCTCAGTGACAGTCCGAGTTCTGTGCACCATTTGTACACAATTTTTCGACGTTGTTCTGCTGAAAGTCCACGAATTTCGAAACAAACTAATGAAAACGAATGAACAACTGCACAAGTGGTCAGAGAAGAGTGTAAACAACAGGAGGCAGCCATAAAAATTGACAGATTCTGAACCATTGCGAAATGGCAGCGGTTTTTGGTTGCGTCCATACTTTTTCGGACAGTCTTTAGGAAATTTCCTAAACTTCTTCTAAATGAAATTGACTTCTACAGTAGAAACGAGTAAATCGAATTTATGCAAAACTGTTGATTCATTATAGTGACATTGAAATCTTCATTTGAGAGCTCTGTTAAACCGTACAAGCCGAAAAATGAAGGTTTTTTGAATTAACAAAACAGTGGGTAAATTCTTACATTCGATTCATGTTAATTTCAAACTAGAGTATAATTGTTTCAAACAACAACATATATCTCTATTCAATGTGAATCAAAATTGTTGTCTAGCCTAACGAACGAAATATTCGTTCCAGCTGATTTTAGTGCTGAAATAGAAAACCAATTTATTGAATATCAACAAAAGTAGAGTTGATTTTGTTGACAATATTAATAAAAATTCCATTCTGCTTTATTTATTGATTAATGTTATTTATGATCTTATTTATGTAATTATACAACAAAGGATATTGTTCAATTGAACCGTATCAGTTTTATTTCTTCGCCCGTGAATAAAAAGAAAAGTTTGTACACGTTTCATAAGTAAGATTTTATCTGCTTATGTCTTTTTCTTGAGGCTTTTCCAAGCGTAATGATTGATAATTGATAATATTATAAACTGCATAACATTAATTAACACGTTTTTTTACAAAAAATTTTTTCTTGCAGGATATCTCTATCTTGACCGAACTGAAAAGGCATCGAATCATTGGATACTACAAAAAGTATTATAGACGGGCTTGATTGTGGTAAGTAAATAATTAGAATTTTATAAATGTGAGTAATTGGAATTGCTGAAAAATACATAAACCAAAAAGAATTCATCAAAAACAACCTTCGAAATTATTTTGAAAGAAACCAAAACAAAATGTATGATTTTCAAAAACAAAACCGTAAGTTGAATTTTGAGTTAATATTTTATTTTCATTATTTTCATTATTATTTTACTAAAATTATAATACTAACGGATTTCCGCAATGGATGATTTTTGTCATTCAATTTATAATCTTGAAAGACAAGAAATTACATGGAAGAAAAAAAAATACAAAATTAAACTTTTCTCATAAACTAGATATAAATAGATAAGAAATAATTTTGCCGTAAATATTTTTGAAAGAACTGTTAGTTGAACGACGAGATACTTTAGTGAAACAGAACAACCAGATGTGGAACGTTGAAAATTCTGATAACTGAAAGAAGGGAAAGAGAAACTTCTGCAATTGTCACCTTTTTACGACATGGATGCAAGAAACCCAGTGAATCTATTCTTGGTTAAGTATATTGTACCGTCGGATTCTTTACGTCAACTAGACTGATCCTGTCCGGAGACAAATATTAGGTTTCTATCAATCGCCTACAGGGCCTGCAAATTGAAGCAACGAATATTAACAAAAGAGTTTCACCATCAGTGCTATTCACAAACATTCGTATGTCGAGTCACAGCGCAACCCAAGCAGGGAGAGCTGCTTCGTTCGTGCATTAGTTCATGAATTTGTGCGTCATCTGATGACTATGCTTCATGAGGTTAACATTTGATGCATGGTTTTCATATTGGAGATGAATATGAGAAAACTAGATTCATAACTTTCAGTTACGATAAATATTATTAATTTATAGAGCATTGCTTTTAGTGTTTCTAGGATATATACACAGTGTAAACTTCCAAGAAACAAATTGATCGTTTTGAAAATGGGCTCAAATGCAAAATTTATACAATGTTTGAAATATTTTCGAAATGTGATCAAATTCGGTGTTAGAGTGCAAACATTAGTTTCAAAAATGAATTTCTGTAAACCTACACTGAAAAAAAATCACCATAAACATTACCTGTATGACCTTGCTTCGCTTCTTGTAGCACGCCGTGAAGCAAAGTTCTTCATTCTCGTACAGTACTAACGAGAGCGAACCCATTGCCATGAATTGCTTAGTTCATGTGTTAACTGAGACTGAGAGCACAGGCAATTTACGAAGCAAGGGAACTTGTTTCTACCCTCACGCATCTAGTTTCTCTCTAATACAGGTCTTTCATTCAGCAATGTCAAGCAAAGTGTTCAAAGCCCTGATTTTACACCCCCTTCCTCCTTTTCTACTAACATTTTCACTCATAGATATTCTTTCAGTTTGGCTTCTTGTTGAGTACTGATAAAAATAAAAACTTATCCGAAACCGACTCACATGTGTTAATACCAACATAAATTAATTGTATATACATCAGTTTCTGTAACGCAATGCAACTTGCAACAGGTCATTTAGAGGTTTCGGTACCTCATGGGTACCCGGTTTGTGCAAAGTGTACATGACTTTTTACTCTAAGACGAAACGAAAAAAATAAATGCAACAAGTGTTTCCCATTACTCAAAAAGTGCGCCCCGCACAAATTTAGGTGATTAATTTACCGCATAATTCATGTTCGCTTCTTTAGACAAACGTGCTGCCCCGTTCAGAATGTCCACCATTGATGTTTTCCGAATACTATTAGTAACGCCGACAGTCAGTGGAACAAATCCTCCACTAAGCTATGGCCACTAGCCGTTATTTTGATACATACTGGAGCTATCATGGATAGATTTTGAACCGAGTTACAAACTATCATTAGAAACTATTTTTGACACACCCTTCTAAGCACTTACCTCGGTTGTGGTAAATGGTTATCTGTCACTACTCTATGAAATAGATCTGAAAATGAATTAAAACAGACAGTTTAATTAGTCTCCACCGGCGAAAAGTATGTGTCTAGGTTAAAAAGGAGAAAAAATTCGTGTGACAAACTGCTAATAATTAGTTTGAATATACATTCTATTGGAATTCTGATTTTATTCTAATTGCATCATTCGGTTGGCTTGAGTTAGAAGGAAAAATTTGATGAAATATTTTCTTTTTGTTTCTATCAAAAACATAATTTCTTCCACAGTACTGTCCTCGACCTTCGTGTTTTATGTCACTATTACCAGCCCGACCAGGCACACATATCTAATGAGTTTTATCTATTTTTTTTTCCACCGTATCAAATATAATTCATCAATTTCACCGAAAAACCTTTAACGTGCATTTATTTAATTACAGGCCCCTTCACTGCACCTCACTCACCCGTTTTGGCTACGGCAGAAGCAGGAGCATACCAGGAGCTCTTCGGCCAGTGGTCAACAGGTATGTGAATAACTTTCACCTGATCATCATCGGAAGCGAACGACTTTTTGGTCGTTCCTGCGCGGCACTAACACAACACTGGCCGCAGCATACTCGTTGATGGTTGGTGTTGGAGTTCGGTTAGCACCCAGCCCACGATCCACGGTGGTCACGTTTGTTTTCAGAGAGAATGTTATTCTTGTGCCTCGCGCCTTCGAGGAATTGTTGTTTTTATTTATTTTTTTTCGGACCAGTATTATATCTTGTTTGTCCATTTGTCGTGGTTTTTCGCATTTCGTTTCGGACAAGCTGAGAACAAACGAACGAACGAATGGAGAGCAAACAAGTAATTTATGTGATGGCATGAATGTGTAGGAAGAAATTCCACCTCGCCGTGTGTAAAAAGGGCGCGTGCCCATTCACCTGAACCACCTGCGATTATGTTACGAAAGGCATAAGACCGAACAAGGTCATCGTAGTCGGTTTGCCTAGTTGGCGAGCGTTTCTGTAGGAAGTGGTCTGGAATAGACCTTGACCTACAGCGTTACTGGCAGAAATGTAGTCTAATATACACCGTAAGTTTCAAATGTACAATTTTGTAACGGCTGATTGTGAGTGAATGAACTTGCGAAGACAAAAGCAAAGCCATGACATTACATTTCTTTTGTGGAATTTGGCCTTTCTGTTTCAACAGACTTTGCAACCGACTCTTAGCGTACAGAATCATACTATTCTACTGACACCAAGAATCCTTCCAGGTCGGGGTTCGAACATATGACAACATCTGGGTTGTAAGACCAGCGCCCGATGCATTGAACCACCAACCTGGAAGACATTATCAAAAGTAAAGCTTGAGCCATTTGATATCTGGACACTAAAAATCTGGTTTATCTTATAACCATGCTAATGAGATCACAATACTGAGTACTCAAAATAAAGGTCATTTTTGAACTTCAAAGGAAAAAATAGCGATTATTCCGATTTGGTTTTGATAAAATCTTCATATTCATACTTTGGCTATTTTGTTCCACCATATCTGATGAGTCATCTTTTCACTCTTTTTCAACCTCTGTGCAGAAAATGCAAAAAAACAACAGTTTGTCGAATACGCAAAACCTACACGGAAACCCTGAGTGTGAAAAGGAATCAAAAAGCGTGAAAGACTCTGGTTTTGAAAAAACACCAGGACTGCACTTTGATCGAATACGAACCATATGTCAAACTCGGCAGGTTTAGATTTTAAATAAGTTTCCGGTCAAAATTTTTATCTCACGTCTGTATGGGGAGACGTGTTGGGAATGTTCGCGAAGAAAGTCATGATTTGATAAGCGATTTGCAGTTGTGGACTTAAAACGAAACCATTCGTCACATTCCCGGCGATTTTTTTTATTTAAAAGGTATTTTTATTCAGGCCTATTTCCGTACAAGCTTTACGTGGCCGATAGAGCCGATTTTTTAAATATTTTTTTTTGAGTTGGATCTCATTGTCAGAGGAGCTTCCATTTCCCTCCTGCGAGGATTGAGGGCAGAGATGGCATTTCACCAGAGTTATACACGCTAGGGTCAGATTTTTGCCACACCGAGGATGAAAAAAACGAAGCACCGCACAAAGGGGAAAGCGCACTTCTTCTCAGTGTCGAATAGACAGCATTTGAGTGTGTGCTTGTGGTTAAAGCAGCTGGCGCGAGTGAAACACATTCTCTTCGCATGAATCGCTCACACGCGCTCTCGTCTAAATACACCCAAGTGACCACTGGCGCGTGATGCTGAGCAAACACTTCTGTGAACTTTAATTATTAGAGAGTAGATCTGGCCTTGCTATGAAAAATTTGCAAGGAAAACCGAAAATTTTACGATAAATGGTTTTATTTTGCTGATTTTGCGTGTCCACGCTTCATCTACGAAAACCATACAGCAGAGTGCTCACCGGCGTGTACACCTCTGTGAAAGTATCTGCATCCACCTCAGAGAATTTATTAGCTAATGCTCTAGCACTTTGGTGCGATTCGGTGGAAGAGGTAAAAGGAAATAAACAAACGCACTCATGATGCGTGCACACTTACACAACAGTGGTGTATAAATGTGAAAGAGAAGAGCTCTCGTTGAAGTTGTCAGTGCGAGGGGAGAAATTTTGCTTGCTCTTCGTCACACAGAGGAGATAGACATCTCTGATTGAGGGGCACTTCGTTCGTGGTTCGTCTCGTCATCCATTGCCGCATCGATGGTGTTGTTGTCGATTTCCGTCTTCTTTTCGTTGCTAGTTGCTGTAGATGCACCTTGTTGTACATTGGTTGCAATTGCTGGTTGGTGGGAGAGTAAGTTATTAACTGCAGCTGGTGTACTTTACTCTATAGTTGATGATGATGGATTCGTTGAAGGGGATGCTTAATTGTTGTTGGTGGTTGTCACAGGTGTACTGGGGTTGCTTGGGGTTGGTGTGAAGGAAGCACCGTTGTCCTTTGGTGTAGTTGTCTCCTTGTCCAGTTTATCACATGGCTTACCGTAGTGAAAAGCTTTTTGGCAATATTGACATGTGGCCATCTGATTGTCATAGGTAATAAGTGATTTGCACGGAATTCTTGTATCTTGACCGAAAGTCACATAAGAATGTATAGGCCTCTTCAAGCGCATGCGTAACAAACGTACGCCATTTAGAATACCGGGGGAAAAATTCTTCCACTTTTCTTTTTCGATAGAGAGAATCTCTCCGTATTGGGACATGGTTTTGCGAATATATGAATCGGTGACGCTTGAGGGAAGATCATGCACACGCACTTCTATAGCACTATCTTCCATATATACTGGAATGTTGTACTTAATGTTCTCGTTCTCCACATAGTGCACATTGTTAATGTCTTTTGCGAATTGAATTGCATTCAGCTCTTTATAAAACTGGATGTAAACAACATTATTTGTCTTATTGCATTGTAGTAAATGCACACGTTTAATGTCAAGATGCATTTGGTCCTTTAGCAAACCTTCAAGTTCTCGTATCGAAGGTCGAATTTTGCACTGCCTGAAGTCAACAACAATTGTATTCTTTCGTGTCGGCGGTAGCTTTTGTTCGCTTGGTTCACTTATTTCGAGGTCGTTCTATTGTTCACTACACAATACTGTACTTGGTTTCTTCTGTCTCGAACGTAAGCGGTTTCGTTTTATCGACTGACTTGGATGAGATGTGAAAGCGAACTCATCCCCGGCGATGACATCCCAAGTTCATATCGAAAAATTGCCGTCCATCCGCAAGCATATAGGAAAACTCACCTTGAGGGCACGATTTGACCCACTGCCACTACGCCAAGGTGGTTATGGAGTGCTTCAAACAAGATTGATTTTGTCCCCAAGCTTCTCTGAAATCCTTCTAATTACCTGGATTTTCGGCCAATCGAAAAATACTTACTATACTTTAAAAGCAACGATTTCGATGAGCGGCGCGATCCAACTATAGGCCATCCAGCAAAGGAAATGCGCTGATTCCGTGTCGGTTTCCACTGTGCTTGCCAAATAAAATCAAGTCTTTACAATTATGAGCATTGAAGTTTTAAGTAAAATGTATCATTTGGATGATTGTGAACTTGGAGCTTTTCTGTCTGTTGGAGAGCAAGTTTGACAGAAACTATCTCCACCGTGCTTTTCTCTGCTAAAAAAATAAATAAATAAAAATAACATAAGAATAAAGAATACGCTTTGTACATTTGAGATTCCACAGTTTTGATCGTCACGAAAACCTGGATTTTAAGTCCATAGCTTCAAATATCTTGTCAGATCATCAGCTATCTTGCGGTTTCATCGGTAAATCTGAACTTGCTAGGAAAAGTATCTCGATCGATGGCTTCCCTTTGTCCGGGAAGCTTTCCCAATGTTGCACGAATATCAAAAATGCAACGTACGCCAATGATCATCGTTCGCTTCCCTTCGCCTTTGTTCGATAATCGCTCTGATATACGGACGTATATTCGGGTGCGAACGAAGCCGACGTTTCTTCTTTGCTCGCATGAAGATCTATTCATTGCAGTTGTTATTCGCATTGAACGTATCCACGAATGACTTAACGCGAATGTGGAACGAATATTCATGCAACAACCATCGTCAAAATCTAATTCGCGATGATCGTTCGTGTTGTCTTTGAAACAACCAAATTAAGGCGTTTTCCTCTGTATTAGTACCATAGCCTTATGTGTGTGTGTGATGAAACATATCCCATCACTCCTCCAATGCTGCTACCTCACGAGATATGATGAATTTATTAGGTGAAGAATGCTTCGCTAAAAATGGAATCCAACGATCATGACGCTATTTGAACCAATTGGAAGAGTGAAGTAAATGAACGAATAATGTATAAGTAGATTCGGGTTCTCTACGACTATTGTTTATTCATTTCCACCCTTCTCTCTTTCGTGCAGTGAATAGTTCGACGTTATTCGAGACGGGCAGACGAGTATAGACAGGATATTCGCAGCGAGGATGGGTGAATGAATTAGTTACACAAAGAATACGTGCAACTTTGAGGCGCCCATAATCCAACTTCACGATTTAGTCAATTGGAATGCGGTGTCCAGAATTAATGTACGGTTTGTGGCTATCGTTAAACATAACATAATAAATCGTGGCGGAGTTATCAGCACTGGAAGTCGCAACACTTCAAAACAAACTACAGTCAAAACCCCCCAAAAAAAACATTCCAGTCGACTCCCCAAAAGCAACGAATGAAACAAACAAATAACCTTAAATTAGTATCTGACGGCAGAAGCGGAGGATGAATTAGACTTGGAATGTGACTTGTGGACTGATTGCTGGTAGGTAGATTAGAAATATGAATATAATTGAACAGAGGTATTTTTTTCGCAATTTTTCATTTTTTCGGGGAAAGCTGTATTTGTCAGTCTTTTTTTAAAGCTGCTCTTACCTTTAGATACTAATGAAAACCTATTCTGAAACCGAAGCCTATGAGCGATAGAGTAGAATAAACGGTTTGCCCAGATATTAAATGATACAAACTTTAAGCCTCCACAAAAACTAGAAATGCGTTATAAAGACTTTCCCAGAAAGTCAAAAATTACTCCCATTTTGCATAAATTGAAATTCTGTCAATTTTTCAGTTACACATACACATACACATACCAGAATTTTTATTTCAAACTAAACATACAATTATCAGATCTGATAAAATCATGATTAAAAATTCGTCAAATCGCGATCACTGCCCAAAATGATCATCATATTTTCCAATCAAAATCTCTTGAACTTTAATTACGATTATTCTGGATATGTGTAAAATCAATCATTGAACTGTTTTGAGCATTGTGGTAAAATTAAACAGGAGAGATTTGATCTTAAAGTTTTTGTCGATTCCGACGATCGTTTCCAACCGTATCTGTGGGTGAAAGATCTGTTATTTCTCGGAACATTCAGTAAGTGATTTTTTATTTATAATGAAATTATTCGTCGGTGCTGACAAATGTGTACAAACCAAAAACCACTAAATGTTCAAATTCTGCGGTGGCCAGTAGTCGGTCGTCGCACGTTTTCGCCCGATACGTCAGATATCCTTATGTGAAATATCCTTATAGGGACACATAAACTGTGTGAACTTAGCGTCTGCTTATCGGTTCAAATTGAACTGTTAGGCGGAGATGGCGGTTCAATTTGAAATGCTTTAAACACTAATGAGCCGAAGGCGAAATGCGAAGAATTCGAAACGAAAAACTTTTTTTACATACCAAAAACCTCTAAATGTTCGAGGAAATAGTCGCTGGAGGCTAAATCTGAGGAATATGTAGGATGCTGTAGCAATCGTAAGGATTGACTTGAGACACGATGTTTTATTTTAATGAAAAATCACTTTTTTTTCTTTTCATTCCGGGCCATTTCATCTCGGTTTTGACTTTCCAATGATCGAGTAATAATGTGTAACGTTCACTTTTTACCGTTTTGCGCTTTTCAAAGTATTCAATGGAAAAAAAATCATTTGCATCCCTAAATACGGAACCTTACCTGGGGACAGATAAAGTGACCTTTAGGTTAAAATATCTATAATTGAAATAAAAAAAAATCTTACATGCCGATGTTTCAGTCTTCGAACGCTTTGGTCAGATTATTTGATGCGGGTGCGACCAATTCGATAGTCCCACGACAAAAGGGCCTAACTGCAAATGAGAGCCTCTCATTGTTTACTTTCTCTTTTGATTATAACGGAGCCATTATTGCAAATTCTCTAAAGTTTCCAATTTAAATCGAAAGCTTGTAGTTTTACCTTGAAAGTTTTGTGAAGAGTTAAGCGTCAAATATAAAATCAGTTCGGTAAATCGTGAAAGAAAAAGTAAACAAAGAGAAACTGTCATTTGCAGTTAGGCCCTTCTGTCGTGGGACGGTCGAATTAATGTTGCTTCAAATCAATTAATTGCTTTTTGGTCAATTGGTTTCTCGTCAAAAAAATTATTTCTCGTTAGCGGCCAACATTTCGAAAGTTAACCTTCATCTTCAAGGCAACTATAATTTTATGCATTTGTTAGTCATTGAAATTTTCACAATATACAATGGTTTAACCAAATGTACTCACAACTACTACAAATATAATAGCGAGTATGGAAGACAGTAGAGCAAAAGTTAGAGTGTAACAGATGAATAGTGATAGACTGCGAAAACGTAGGAGCAGCGGCATGAAAATCACACATTACACACACACACACACTTCAGTGTAATTCTTCGAATTTCTTATTGAACGCATTACAATGGTTTTCAGTGCATCAAAGAGTTCACTATTTAACAATGATGTTCATTTTCAAATTTAGATATTCTGCAGCATAGCCACTGTATTTGAGTAATCTGATTAAAAGAAAAAGTTCAAGAACACCAAACACATTTTGGAAATTGAAAATGTTAGAAAAGGCCTTTGGTGAATCGTGTCTAGGAAAAACACAGGCATACGAGTGGTATAAACGCTTTAAAGGTGGTCGTACAAGCTTGGATCATGATGAGATCCCTGGCCGCCCAACAAGATCTGTTACTGAAGAAAACATTGAATCGGCGAAGCAAATCGTGTTGCAAAATCGTTCTGTACCGATTAGAGAGATTGTTGTGTTGTTGGGCATCTCTTATATCCATAAGATCACATTTTAACACATTTTAACTGATGTTTTGGGTTTGAAACGCGTCGCTTCTCGGCTGGTGCCAAAAAAGCTGAATTTCATTCAAAAACAGCGTTGGTTGTGTTGCAGTTTTTTGGCAAAAAACTCAACCAATATCATCAACCAAGCACCGTACTCTCCAGATATGGCCCTGTGTGACTTTTTCCTGTTCCACAGATTCAAATTGCCATAGCGGGGAACGCGTTTTGAGTCCATAGAGATCATAGAAGAGAATTCGCTGCGTGAACTAAAGGCCATACCTTTGGCGGCCTATAAAACTTGTATGGAAAATTGGATCAAGCGTTGGCATGCATGTATTGCCGCAGGAGGAGAGTACTTTGAAGAAATTTATTAAAAATTGAAATTTTGCGTTTTTTAATAAAATTCCGGTTCTTTTTTTGTCATAAGGTATGAAAAACTCGATTGATAATGAAAAAAAGATTATCGCTTCAACCGAAATCGTAGAATGGTAGAGAAAAACAACGCTATAAATATAACTGCTTGCATACAAAACTTGAACACAAGCTTAGCAAGCTTGAATATTGAAATATAATTGCATACATTTGGGATATTGGTGTAATTTCGTCGGTTGTAAAACAAATTAAATCAAGACAAACAATGTTCGGTGTTGGTTCCTAATAAAGATCAATCTAAGCAGACTCTCGTGCAATTGCGGATTCAAAAGTAAATTTGATTTAACTGTTTGATTGTGGATCATTAGAAACTTTGGTCGCCTTGTTCCACATCAATGGCTCGAACAACCCCATAGGGCTAATCCTTGTAGTTTTTAATTGGACGCGAAACTATTTCCATTTGTAAGTCATGTTATATGATGATCATACTATCCGGTATTGGAATCCACGATCGCTATAGCCAGTTCCGGAACTCACTTCGTTTTCTCAGAGATGGCTTAATCTATCTGAGAACTATTTCAATTTGTTGCTTATGTTATATTTGATGCCCAAGAAAACTGTTCTGTTTTCTTTCAAGAGCCTAAAACGATGTTACGGATGACTACAGTATTATGTGTGAGAACATGAATGGTATGAGATTTAACCATAAAGGTTCTAAGTTCAACACGCGCAAAAATACCATTTCTTAATTGAAACTTATGTTGAAAATGCCGTAGATCGCCCACTTGCTAGCAACAACAATCCAAGAATTTTTCATTTGGGTCTACATATCGAGCGCTACAAGACCGGTTTTTGTAACGGAGTTCGTTGAAAAATTATCTCAAATTTTCGAGGTCTGCTCGGAGTCCGAAAAAATGTAAGTTCTTTTTTAACCAGCCAATGTAAACTAATGACCAGCACACCTTTCCCGTTGACCGGTTTTTTTGGACAACACAGCGCTTCATGCAGTGCTTATTTTTAAAATCATCGCCGTCGTCGTTGTTGTTGTTGTTGTTGCGTTACTTCTCCTCAAGAATCGCTTCTCCGAATCAGGCTGACAATTCGAAACAAGTTCTACCGGTCGGATCTTCAGCACATTTTATTCCTTCTATAGGCTACCGCGCAGGTCCACACCCTGCGCGTTCAAAACCTACGCCAAAGCAAGGGATGTGCATTTGAATAAAATCAGTACCGCCAATAGGAGCCAAGGAAGAACCTTGCACAGTTTTGGTTATCCCTTGATCAATTGAGAACGCCAGGGTAAGCGGATTTTTTTTCCTGGAATATGAATTACACAAACGAAACGATTTCGTGGAACCGATCAGTAAGACGAAACACTCGAGACAGATTCAACAGAACCGCTGTTGTTTTAGATTGATCGTCTTACCCGCAGTTCCTCCAGAGTATCCACAATTCAGTGATCATCACCGTTGTCATTTGGACGATCTTCGGAGCCGGTTGATTCACCTGTGAGGCAAATGATTCTCTGTCTCTATCTCTCTCTACTACTCATTTTTGGCAAACCCGTTTTTCGGCGAAAAATGCATAATTTGGCGAAAGTTCAACGAACCAATTTCATCGTGAATAATCATTTTCGACTACACTGGCGCGGCCTTGAGGCTGTAGGAAACGACGAGCATCGAACAAATGGGGACACGATACCGTCTGTTTGAGGCACATGTGTCAATAGTCAACTCCACGCGACGATGGAACAGTTTACACAAAAGTCGACAGAAAACGGTCTGCTAAAATCCAATTCCTTACATAATGGAGACTTGTCATCATTAGAGGATGGAGGAATACAGCAGTTACGACATATTGGGGATACGACGGGAGAAATAAACAGACAAAATTGAAATCGATCGTAAAACACAGAAACCAGTAGAGAGCTGGACAAATTTACGCATATATATATTTTTGTGTTCTTGCTACTGTGCCATAGACGGTCCGCGTTGTGACGATATTTCCCCGTTCCGCACTGACCGTTCTCTGCATTGTATTAGTTTCGTGTTTTACGAGAGACCCACCCTTGCGCCAATAAATGGCGGGGGAGAAGCAGGCGGACTGCACAATAATGTATGTACATCTGTGTGTGGATGTGGCATGGGGCAAACTCAGGAACTGACTATACCGGTAGACCGATGTCATCGATCTAGGAAACCATAGTACCAATCCAAGGTAGGAGCTATTTAGGTTTTCCCGAATGTGCCAAATGTTCGTTCCTATGGTTCGTATTCATTCAACCGTGAAATTGATTCACTTCTTCGAAATAATCCACATTATCTAAAGCTTGTTACAGGGGTTGAAATGATTGTTGAATTGATGATGCATGAATAAGGAGAACCTAGCATCACAGTTCCAACGCAATCATTTTTTTAAATCCTCAAACTAGTTCTCAAAGCTATCGTTGATCGTTTGGTCGAAGCAATTGTATAAAAACTACAATGATTAGAATTACGTACATTTTGCACAAAATCATCTTGGGAACAACTACTTTCTTGAATAAAGATTACTACAAGTAAATTTATTGCTCTTGAACAATAAAATCATTTTCTTACTTCCTTAATACTTGTATTGTGTTGCTCAGCCAGTGCGTGTCCCATCGATGAATAGATGTGACAATCAGAAGACGCCTGATCTGATGAATAATGGGGGGGTGGAAGAACTTCTAAACCAAATGTATAAATTGGTGTCTTTCTAAAACAAACTTTTTCAATGTCAAGCCTCAACAATTTTTTTTCTATACAGAGGTGCACCAAAACTTTTAAGAAAAGATACCGAAAGTGGGCATGTTTTGATTGTTTTAAATTCAGGCATGTCTCAAAGAATGCTATTCAATAAGTAACCGGGTTTCAATACGCCAAACTTCACGTTTTAAATAAAATACGTATGAAAAGTAAATTATTGACCCGCACTAGGCCGATTTGACCGACCCAACCGATTTCAGGAAAACGTAAAATTATTGGTTTCATAACTTTTTAATCATGTCAACAGTAAAGGTTGGCTCGAACTAGCCTGTTCCGACCGCTGCGACCTATTCGGCACCGATTTTTTTTTCTGCTTCGGCTATGGCTTAGCTGCACAGGCACACAGTTGCAAGTGTAGCTCAGCCATAGCCGAAGCAGAAAAAAGTCGGTACCGGATAGGTCGGAACGGTCTAGTGTGGGCCAACCTTTACTGTTGTTATGATTAAAAAATCATGCAACCAACCATTTTACGTTTTCCTGAAATCTTGATAATTGTTATGATTTTATGATCCATAGGATCCCAATCAAAAGCAATAAGTCTTCTCCCATGAACATTGATGAATATAAATTGAAATAAAAGTAGTATAAGAAATTACCATGCGAATTAGTTTGAAAAACAATAATTTTATTCTTAATACAACAAAAATGTTTGATTATAAAAAACAAAAGCGTTAGTTGAAATACCTAAATTTGAGTTCATTCATTCCAACTAAAAAGTTTGTAAATTTCAAGCGCTACTAGAGTTTATTCATTTAAAACAAATTTTTCAAACTCACATTACTGTGAAATCGTTTGTCAAGTAATTAACAGGAACGCACAAGTAGAATATTTGTTATTTTTATCAAAATATTGATTGAAACAAACAAATCCACAGATACATATTTATTATCATGTTTTGTAGTTTCAAGTAGCAATTTTTGCTATATCAAATCAGATTTTCTTTTGTCACTATTTCAATAAAAGCCTGTTTTAATCCACCTAGTGGTGTAATGATGCCTTTCTCATGTAAAATATAGAAACCAAGGGAACTCCAGAACCGGAAGTCGGATCAGGATGAAATTCAGGAAATCCGTATCAGGATGAAATTCAGGAAATATGTATGGGAGACCTTTCATTAGAATCTAAGTTTGTGGAAATTGGTCAAACCATCGCTGAGAAAAGTGAGTGAGATCCATTTTGGTATATATGACCACTATTTCCGGTGCCTCCGGAACCGGATACCGGGAACCAGGATAGCCAGAATCGTTTTGTTTAGTTGCCTACTGATAATGACTATCGATTTATGTAGTTTTGAGACCAGTTTAGAAATTTTTTACCGTTTTTTGTTTCGCCGGTTGAGGTGAGGTGAAATTCAGGAATTCCGTATGGGACCATAAGATCAAATGAAAGGTCTTCTAAGTTTGTCAAAATGTATTCAGCCATCTCTGAAAAAGCCTAGTAAGATTATTTGACACACACACATACATACACACAAACACACACGCACACACTCAGACATTGCTCAGTTCGATGAACTGAGTCGAATGGTATATAACACTTGGTCGGTTTTTCAAGTGATTGCATAAACTTTCTATATGAGAAAAACAAAAATCTAAAAAATAGTTTTTTTTACAATTTTTTTTCTCTGCCTGTACCCGTATGTCACTTTAAATCTCCATAGTCAAAAGAAAAACTGGGACTCCTTATAATGTTTGCTTGATTCAGAGAATAATTCAATAATTACAAATTAAGAGTGCTTTTATCCGTTGGATGGCAGAGAATTGAAATCATAAAAGATAATGAACGAACTAAAAACGGCTACGTCATCCATTTGGCAAACAAAATTATGCTTAGTATGTATTCGTATATGTTTAATTTTGTTATTGTTGAAATAGCGAGCTAGCATAAACCAAAAAATAAATTCGATAATAAATAACACTACCATATGAAAGTAGTCATAAATATTATCTTATTTGGCTACGTTTTTAATTTGGTTCATGGATATGAAAACACAAGCTGTATTGATTCACCAAAATATTTCAAATAAGACGATTTTTTACGTGAAAAATAAAGTGTCAGCATTTCGCGGTTGATTACACGCTTTTTTACACAATTCGTATGTGCCCGGAACAATGAACTGCTTACATAACAAGTTATTTTAAGCGTCGTTCTTCGAGGACACAATTGTTTTATAACACATTAAAAGGATTCAGATTCATTGGATCGAAATTAATTTTTAAAATAAACTTTTTATGTGTTTTTCACTATTTTGCTATTCAAATGCATCATCATCATGAGCTGTAGTAAAAGAAATAAAAAATGATGAAATCGCGTGAAAATATAAATTCTACACACCATTTAATTTCATTCATTTTTAATATCTCATTTATTTTCAAACAAAACGCCTGATTTTATGCTGCAAAGAAGCAGAAACACGCTAGAATCAGTGTAAGGAGCGTTACGCTTAAATTTCAGTGAAATTAGTCCAAATGAAAATTTACTCTTTTCCCTAAACCATGACATATTTTGTTCATTTGTAGTACCGGAATTTTGTCCGTGTTACCACAGTCACAATATTAGGATGCTGCTCTTTGATTGGTCATTCAAAGCTAGTGCGAAACAGTAAAAATACACGAACTTATAAATACAAGCGACATTCTTGCTATCCGATGTAAAATATCCATTTCAAAATGCTGTCGTAATGCATAAAAAACGCATAGTTTGAAAAATGAACAAAAAATTTTTCATTATTATTAATATCTGCATAAAACAAAACACATAACCTTCCAAATTGATATAACATTCGAAATACTGTGTCAATGCCAAAGATAACATGACACACATGACGAATGGAGCCATGAATTTCAGCATTTTTAAACAAAGACAATTCGAATGTCGGCATGAGGATCGTTGTTTCGCGTGGACATAATAAAAAAAAACATGAAAATTCGAACGATCGCACATACTACTGAATCGTATTAAGATGAGCAAACTCGAACGAATACGTGATCAAACAATCGGAAAATAAAATTGAGTGTAAGAACCGGACAAAATATTTAATTTCAGTAAAACCGGTTAAATTTTTATCCAGTTTTTGCTTTTTAAAATACATAAACGGGTTTTCCAAACTAAGTCTCACTTATCCGATTTTGCATTCAGCCGTTCAATTATTCTTCTTCTTCTTCTTCTTCACTTCTGGGTGGCGTCACCTCACTTGAGATGACACCGTTTAATGGTACAACTTAGGCTATATTGCCAGCAAGGATGGCTTTTATCGTATCAAAGAACGTTCACTGGCAACTCTTCAACGATTGAATCAGTGCCATCAAAGAGAGACGGAAATCATCGAAACAACAAAAACCCGGCATGGCTCATTTAACATAGAATCGACACCAGTGCGAGAGCGAATTTCTCTCGATGACATTTCTGAGAATCAAAGGTTAGCACGCTGCTGTGGGGATCTTCTCTGAAGCAACAAACGGTCGCTTACTCCCGTTTCGCGATCCGATACTATACAGGCAGTTGATAATTGGGATAGAATCATTTTACTATTGCCGCTTATTCTAACTATGTGCATATAACCTTTGTATGAGTTGTGTCTACGAAAATGTCTGTGAATGCTCCACACAAGGGTTTCGAAATATTGCAACCTAGTATGAGAATCATCAAGTTGAATCATCGACTCGATTTTCTGCGGTAATTGTCAACTTGCGATTCTCTCTTGGGAAATTCCACACAGCAACGATCATTATCAGACTGTAAATTTTGTTAAGGGCGTGAAATACTCTGTGTATGAAATGGAGCGAAGAAATGTAGCAAAATTCTCTAACGGTTCATGCATTGAGAGACTCGAGTTCTTGTAGCATCTTCTACCGGATTGAAAATGTTGTATACAATATAGATAGCAATATAGCAGCTTCTGTCAAATTTTCGGCAATCACCAACACTGATTGCCAGTTAGTTTTCTTTTATACTCCAATGGAATTTCTTTTCACTGGACTACAATTGAAAACCTTGCTGCTTGACAACGTGGAGTCACCAAAGTACGGATGAAAATTCTTTTTTTCTCGCGAAATACTCAAATTTGTTCGCATACAACGTGTTCTCACGTTGAGAGTTTCACCGGAAGTGTCAATTATTCTTCTATAGTTGAATATTCCGGGAGTAAACAAATATATGCACATACACAAATGGCAACACTGCCAGACGATCCAACGTAAACTGACGGATGGTTGGTGATCGGACCAACACATTTCTAACAAAAAACTTCTCATATCAATGCCAGTTAAAAAAAATTGATTGAATATAGATTCAACACCTCACTCCGGTCCTGGAACAATGAATATCGCTTTCTTCCTGTGTTTAACTGGATTCTTCATCGCCTTTCGTTATGTGGTCGAAGAATTACTTTTTTGCTCGCACACCTCGTCTTCAAATAGATACCGGTTCCAAACGATCGAAAAAATATGTTTTAATTTATATTATTACGTCCAGCAACAATTACAGGTCCGTTTTTTTCCTTGCACCCAGCATCCACGAACGGGTTTTGTGAGGATGGAACATGGAGGAAAAATTAATTGAAATCGATAGACGACATCGAAGGTGGAATAGGAACAAACCGGTTCCGGTGGGATGGTACGGCCAGACTGCAGGTTTTCCCTTTTTCGCTCGGAGCGGTATCAAATGCTGCTGGCTTGACATGAAGACTAAAAGCTTTTATCGGTGATTATGTGTGTAGCTTCACTTCTCGGACAGTAGCGTCATCATTCAGACCACGATCGAACTGATTCAAATGATATCTGGTTACTTTGTAGCGAATTCCAGGCGAAGTCACCGGAGTCTTCTTTGCTGTATATTGCTTATTTCCTTCCAGTAAAGGTGATCGAATTTGAAATACTGTAAAACTGTTCAGCATTGAATACAGATAACGATCGCAGTGAATTGGCATTGGTGGCAGCTGCTATCGTATAAATTCCATCTTACCATTAAGTATGTGACCTTCCTTGCTATGCCGTAAAGTACGCAACGTCTTACGCAATTTTGGTAGATTTTAATAAGGCACATTGACTTCTAGGTATTTCGTTTTCATTTGCTTTTCTCAATGTGACAGTTTACAGTGTGAAGTGGATGATGAATACCCCAAGGCTGATATTGTTGATAGGTCACTATTTACTTGCAATGCAAAATGATAAGGTATTTTGGAAGCGGGATCGTAATTTCCCGAAATTTTCGGAACCCTCTTCGATCAGTTTCAACCACATAACTTTTGTTCTGGGAAATTAAACGAAACATAATACGAAAGCGTTTGACCAGTTCGGTTCAACACCGGAAGTCCTGTCAATATACGATGCGATCGTGAAACAAGGGTCGAAAAACGGCAGATAAAAGGTGTGAAGATTTCTAACGATATTCAAATAAGCCAAGCAACCCCTTTTTGTTGTTGACAGCATTTTCGCGTGGACCTTGTTTATTCACCGGCTGCTCAGCCCGATGATTATAGACAGGGTGCCGATGCGGAATTTGCTGGTGCATGCAATCATTCGTCCTGGACACAGTAGCAAATTGGCGCATGTGCTGTTCGGACAGCGGCGGTCAGTGGGTCTACTCTACACATATTTTAGAACTGCCTCGCGGGACACTGAAACTATCAACCGTGGAATAGGAGCCGTTTGTTGACCAGTGTGCCAATGAACCACCGATTTCACAAAATATTTGCTCATATGTCTCTCCACCTTTTTGCTTTCCGCCGACTGCTATATGCCAACGTTTTCAGTCGTATTGTGTCCAAAAAACTCGACCTTCTGAGGTGCATTATGCATACTAACAGGCTGCAGTAGCAATCAATTTTGAACACGCATGCAAAAAAGGAACGTCTCGGCCACCGGCAAGGCATACGGACCTCGGTTCACTGTTGACATTGGTCACATTAATTCTTCAGACTGTGATCAAATATTTACAGGACTAAGCGCTATACAGCACGAAACAAAGTTTAGCCAAGTCATTCCTTCTTGATTGATGTTACGACGGGCAGCAGGTTGAGCATTTTGAATGGATCCGTTGCAAACAGTATGCGATTTATCATGCGAGTGAATGCAATATACGTGCATATTCGCAATGCAGTGTGATTCATGTGGGTTACTTTCGACGTAAAAAGTTATTGTATAACCAATATGTTCTTGTTGTGGATCATGTTCTCTGTTACCGATCGCTTTTGGATCCAGGCGATTTCCGTTATGTGAATTGTTGTTTCTCTAACCAATTAAAAGAACGGAAAACGAAACCGATTGAACAATGAAATGTTAACTCGAAAAATAATAATATTAATAAACACATAATTGTAAATGTAGAGAAAATAGTTACGATGTGAATACTTTCAAACAATTTCCGATCGTTGAGAAATTCTTTTACCCATTGAAAACTAAACTAAACGAAATCAAACACTTTCAACATTCAGTTTTATATCCTTCTATACCGGGCTACTCTGGGCAAGGGTTGGGGCTTCCGGGTTACGTGCATTTCATAGCGAACGAACCAGGTGTACTTGCCCATATGAACACCGGTCGCGAAGAATCGAGGCCTTCGCCGAAATGATAGGTTCTTTGTGAGGAATATTTTTGTTCCGGACACTAAAGAGTGTACGGTATGAAATGACACCACTTTACAAAGGCTGTAGCTCTTCACCCATTGGGTATTTTAAGTTAAATTTTTGAGGTGAAACTAGTTCAATGTGTATTGTGTTTAAATTGTGGAAGTGACAGTAGTAGTTATGCAATCATTGCGAAGGTAGAGTTGGAAGAATAACAGCGGCGTAATATAATTTTATGCTTGGAAATCCGAATCTCTCTCATTGTGTCATCGGCAGAAAATTGGGAATTCCTGCGGGTATAACGGATAGAAAAAATACTATTTAGAGCTATCGATAAAAAAAATTCCAATGATTTTGTATAATGCAAAGCATTATTTGAACAACATTTTGTAATTTTCTCGTGGAAAAATATTGAGAAATTAGCCGGTGAAGGAGTTTTTTTAGGACACTTCTTAGAAATCATAATTAGCGGTGTCTACTGTATCTCAGGGTAGACTTATCAGAAGTCAACAAATCAAAGAAGAATAGTTAAAGTAAATGTTTTTCCAATCCGCTACGTTTTTGTTTTATTTATTTTTTTTATATTTAAGTTTTTTAAGTTTCGGTGGTTGTTTGAAGTCAAAACTATGATTTTTCTCGATAAAATTCGCCATTTTGTAAGTGTAAAACTTCCCAAAGTAACAAAAAATGTAAACAGTGTGGTCTGATGTTTTACATGTAGAAAAAATGTGCAAATTTTAAAATAATTGGTGAAATAGTTTTCGAATCACGATGGACACGGACTTTCAAAACCTGCTTTCGAGAAAATCGCGTTTAAGGTTTACTGTCTATAAAATTAATCAACAATTAATTTTGCTAGGGGCGTGTAGGGTCTAACACTTCCAAAAAGCCATATTTGTTTTAATAAAACATTTAAAAAATGTTTTGCCAAATTTTCAAGTCCATCGAAACAGAACTCTTGGGCCTGTGCGACAAGCTCTTGACTCTCCGCAGTATGAGACGCAGTATGAAAAGTATTAGACCTTGACCGCCCCTTAAACTTGGAGCGCGAGTACCATCCGAAAAATATAGGGGAAGATCGGGTAAAACGCACCCCCGAGGCATAATGCACCTTTTGCTTTTCTGAAAAGTTACCAATATTTTACACTGAAATTTTAATGAAACTGAAAGTCCGCCATAACAACAGATTACTATAAAATTTTGGTTGCGATGGTTCAATCATATCTGAAAAAATTTAAAAAAAAAACAATTATGTCCCTGTTATAAGTAATTTTTGATGTTCATTCATTCATTCATTCCATAGTAATTTTCTAGGGTGAGGAAGACGATTTTAATTATGTAACCAGTGAACTTCTTTGCCAATTATTCTGGTTTCTAAAATTGGTTCTAAACAGACGATGTTTCTTCAATTTTTCAGAAAAATCGTCAAATATTTTTGGGGGCACAACGACCCGAATTGTGTGAGGCAAAATGCTCAAGAATTCGCTTACTACAATTATCCATAAGTTATCAATTTAATGAATAATAGTGAACAATCTTCCACCTGGCAAATATTTCGTCAACGAAAAGTCTAAAGCTTTCTTTAAAGAAGAAGTAGAGGTTTTATGAGGGTGCATATTGCCCCGTGGTTGTCATGAGTTTCGCATAACTTAAAATGTATATTTTTCATGTTTACCACGATCGGGCGTCATGTCCCGCATTTATTTCAATAGACAATTTTTAAGGGTTTCAGAAAATATTTCATGTATTTTTCAATGCATTCAGCGAGTATTGGTACGTAATTTTGAGAAATAATGATTACGGAAGATAGTCATGCATGAAACTATTCCGTGTTATTCTCTATAGTTAAGATATAGCTACATTTCCTAAGGGGCTGCGTTTTACCCCATCTACCCCTACGAATATCTTAACAAATTTGTCCCCTTGACTTGTGAGTTCGATTCTGCACGCGTTCGTCTGTTCTAAGTGTGCGTCTGTTTCGAAATGGACAAAGTCTTTATTCTATTCTCATATTAAAAACTGCACAATTCAACAAAAATCTGAATAATTTGAATTTCATATCTAAATCTAAGAGAAAGTTCACTATGAGCAAATGACTGTTTTTCATAATTAAAACCTGAGTTTTTACGAATACCTCCAAAATGTTTAGCTGTAGCATTTATTTTCGAAAGATACCGAATTCAAGCCAAATTTTCGTTAAATGTTGGTTTAAAGAATTCGGTGATAATAAAAATATTGCGAAAAAAAAACAGAAATGTGTTTGTTTAAAGTTTAGAAATGTGTTTTGGTTAACTATGTTAATTGTTTGACAATAGTTTCTTTTTTTATATCTAAAAATAAGCGATGCAAAATAAAGCTTTTTTTCATAGTGCAGTGCCTATTTGATTTTCTTCTTCTTTATTTAAAAATTAAAAATTTATGAGATACAACTATTTAAAGAAAAACGGCACAATTCAACAAAAGGCTGAGTTCTTTGAATTACGGCGTCGGTTAGAAAAAAAGGTCACTTCGAATCACTATATTTCTTTTCATTAGTAAAAAGCATATTCTTAGAGCCTTGGTGCAATATCGTTGCAATATAAACGCGTTTTACTCGAAAGCAGGTTTGGAAAGTCCGTATCCATCGTCATTCAAAAACTACTGAACCAATTTTTTTTTAATTTCACATACACTTTCTACATAAAGAAAACCAGACCCCAACGTTTTCCTTTTCGTTGTTTGTTACTTTGGGGAGGTTTTACAGCTATAACATGGCGGATTTTTTCGTGAAAAATCGTAGTTTTCACTTTGAACAACCACCAAAAACTAGTCCACCATCTTCATTGGAACTAACAAGATCCTTTTTTGTCACTAACTTTTCGTTTCCCCTTTCCCCGTCTTTTCACCATCTCGATTGCAACTAATTAAATCTCTGTAGTTTTCAGACATTTTGTTTCCATACCCCTATTTACCTCGGTTTCCACAATATTTACTTTTTTTTCATTCTCTTCGTAACATCACCATCACCGCCTACGGTCCTACGCTCCAGTCGATGACCAGCATGCGGGCCACCCGACGGGCCTTCGTAGCCTGGGGGTGTTTCTCGCGAACCCACACGAACCGAAAGGAAGCGGCCATAGATAGCGCCATCTGGAAGTCATGCAATATTCAATTCACCGACCACTGCCGAACGCCAGGATTTTCGAAAATTCGAGACGACATAATCTAATGATACTATTCTAGTTTTAAGTTAGTCCTTAATTAAGATTAGAAAATTCCCTTGGCATCTTAGAGCTTAAGCAGTGTGCCTAAAAATATATTATACTATTGAATAAAAAAAAACCACCAAAAATTAAAAAAAAATCGAACGTTTCCGGGTCTAGAAAAACTTCTACTCTATCTATGCTGCTTTGATTTGTTCACTTCTGATTAGTCTGCGCTGAGATACAGTGGACATCGCAAATCATGATTTTTAAGAAGCGTTCTCAAAAATACCTCTTCGCCTACTTATTTCTCAATATTTTTCAACGAAAAAATTACAAAATGTTGTTCGAATGATGCTTTTCATCATGCAAAATATTTGAATATAATTTGTTGCACAATAATTCTGAAAAAAATTCTAAAAAATGATGATTTTTACATCATTTACATAGCACCAATCATGTGAGATTTGATTAGCATATTTCAGTAGGCAGTATCGGCTCTGTCATAATCATTGCATTGTGTTGAGGACTATGAGCAGTTTTCTAGTCCTTTGAGAAATATATTTTGATTATTTCAATAATCGTTGTTCCGTGCAGAGAATAATAAAGTTAGAGTAAGAAAAAAAAGGTATTGTGGAAAGGGAAACTACAAAGTATTCTACAATAGAAAACATTGCTGTCTGTAACAAGAATTACATATATTTCGTATAGAAATACTAGGTGTTATTGTATGAAATGGTCCACGTGAACCGTACAATTCTAGAAACACACTTCTCACACTTTCAGTTAGAAGGTAAAATCTGTGTCAAAGTTGGAGAAATTCAAACCTTCCTCAATCTGAGAATATATTTACACCTGTCCGAATCAGTTTTGTCGTTATTGAAATGTGTCAATGTGCACTGAATCCATCATCAGTTCAATGACTGAAGTCCAGTGGAAACGGGTAAAATTATTGTAGCCCCGATTCGATTCATCTATTCACCTTATTACTGTGATTGTTTCCGAAGAGCGAACAAAGGGGTCGGTCAGACCTGGACACAGAGACATTTACACGCAGTCCGTGGGCAAAATATGCTGTTCCTACCATAATATCCAATTTATGAATAAAGCATCTCGCTATACATACTTGAACCCGTCCGATGTTTGTTTCAGAAGGGCGCGTCAGACTCGTCTCAAACCTTGACTTGGGCTGACTATCCAAAATCCATCGTCCAGTCATCAATTTGTATGATGCCCGGATGCTCCCATTCCCATATTTTCAATCATTTAGTCATTTGAGACATGATAAAATGTTATTATAATAAAAAAAACAATGTAATACAATATAGCTTGATATAATACTACACAACATAACATAATATAATATATAATGTAATGTAATATGGCATATAACGCACATAATATAATACAATATTATAATAATACGATATAATGAAGGAAACTACATGATAAGTTACGATATATTAAAATAAATATTCATGTGTAAGATGGGCTGGAATCTCTACGTCACCTTGAACGCTATTCAATGGTTTTGAGATATGATGTTTACTTTTTGAGTTTTATGTCAAAATTTAAGGCTTGTTTGAAAATATCTGTCTCCATTGACCCTGAAAACAGAATATGTTAGAGTTCACACGGTAACAGCTGTCCAACAAGCCATAGATTGTTAAAATCCGTCCATTTTTAACGGAAATATCAATAGATTTGTGTAAGCGACTTTTCGCCTTATTCTAGTAAGGAGTGTATCGAAAATAAGCTATCCACATACATTCGTGTTGTACGCATGTATTTGTGATGATTTTTTATGTTCAGATCACAGCATGCTGTGTGTTTGGCTGTTAGCTTTCGTATGTTTACTTGTTTGTGCGGTTGAAATTCGCGTATCGAAAAGGAAGTGAAAATTAAGGTTCTGGACACATGGCTAAGTGAGAAGGGTATTACTATGCGAAAATTGGCAAAGCGGTTTGGAATTCATCATGCCAGTGTTAAAACCATCATTAATAAGTTTGGAGAACACTATTCGTTGAATGAGCTACCAGGAAGAGGCAGAAAACCCGGTTCTTCCAACCCGAAAATAGTCCAGAAAGTGGTATTTCTAGTCTTGAAGAACAAATCAATGTCAATACGTGATTTGGACAAAAAAGCCGCAACGAGTTTCGGAATGATCCAGCATATCAAGAGGCAAAACCACCTGAAGACCTACAAGAAGCAGAAAATCTCGAAACAAAGTGTAGAACAGAAGAAGCGAGCAGCAACAAGGGCCCGGAAATTGTATTCGCGTCTTTTGCAGTTTCCGGATGCATGCGTTTTGATGGACGATGGGACTTATGTAAAGGAGGACTCAAAAATACTTTCAGGTCCACAATGCTTAACTGTCATTGTTGGGGAGGATGTGAGCGATGCGGACAGGTCGATTCAAGTAGATAAACTCGGTCGAAAGATACTGGTATGGCAAGCAATATGTTCCTGTGGTTTGAAGTCAACCATTTTTTACACTACCGGAGCTATAAATGCAGAAATCTATCGATCTGAGTGTCTCCAGGAGAGATTGCTGCCTTTATATAAGAAGCATAGTACACCTCCGTTGTTTTGGCAGGATTTAGCGTCGGTTCACTATGCCAAAACCACTCTCAATTGGCTTGCGGAAAAGGGTATAAATTTCGTTGAAAAAAATATCAATCCACCAAATTTCCCTCAGCTTCGACCCATCGAACGTTACTTAATAATCGTGAAGAGGGTCTTTAAGAAGACTGGTAAGGCAGCTGGGAACATGCAGGAGTTCAAAAAAATTTGGGCCCAAGCGTCCAAAAAATGCGATGCAACACTTGTCCGGAACTTGATGAAGTGCGTTCGATCAAAAGTTCGAAAATTCTTGAAGAAATAACTTAAATTTCATTCGGTTTTTGTTATACTCAAGTTAAACCTCGTTATGCCTCGGATAAATTTTTAGTTTGAATAAAATATCGTTTTTTATTATAATTTGAAAGAAAAATTTGTGGATAGCTTATTTTCGATACACTCCTTAGTACGAGTTTTACGCTCTTGATGATAAAGCGATGTTTCGGAGCTAAGTGAAAAACGATTTTCAATACTGTTTTATGCAATTGTTTCCCTTTTTCATGACGTTTCGATTTTAGTCCGGTTCGTTTTTGGCAACATAATCGTTCGAACATGACATATGCTTTCTAATACATTGGCAGTATTTTCAAATTCAAAACAGTTTCATACTTATATTAATTTATACCGCTTGCAATAATAATTGCTACTTCTTATACCCATATACCATTCGAAGAAGTTAATCAAGATTAGCAAATTTGTGTGTGAAAAATAATTTCATTAATTTTTCTCGGAGATGGTTCAACTGATTTCTACAAACTCAGACTCATATGAACAGTCTTATGTTCTCATATAAGGTTTCTGAATTGGATCCGACTTCTGGTTCCGGAACTATAGGATGATATATGTAATAAAATTAAAACAATGTCACTCATTTTGCTAGTAGATGGCTGAACCGATTTCGTCTATCTAACATTCCAAAGAAAGATCTTGAGTTCCCATAAAAACTGGTTCAGGAGATACAGGGTGATTGGTGTAAAAATTTCACATAAACTTACGGGTTTATCGAGTTTACAGATTTTGAGAGTCGATGACCAAATAAACTTATTTTTGTTTTAACGGTATTCGGTTTTCGATTTTTGAAGGTACCCAAAAATTGTGTCAGTTCTACCACTACGATTTCCTTAAGATGGCTACACTGATTTTCAAAAATTTCGAATCTAATGAAATGGTTAACAATCCATTAGGAGAATTTAACCGGCCTCGGTTACACCGGTTTCCGAATTCCGTTTCCGAAAGTATCGGGAATAGAGAAGCTAAAAGAAGGCCAAAACCATAATTTAATAAACACAAATTCAAATTAAAGTGAATATATGGTTCAATACAAAATTGGTGAATTTGATCCGGTTCTCACTTCCAATTTCGCCATAGAAGATAACGATACTAAAAAATCTTCAAAGTTGGGCTCAAAACTATTTCAATTTATTCGTCATACTAATTCATGGACATAAGAACTATTTTGTGTTATGCTGGTCTCTGAATACCGTTTCTGGAAGTATCATAAATAATGAAAAAAACTTTAAAGAGGAACCTACTTCTACAACTCATGGAATGTTTAATCGATTGTCACACGTTTAGATAGAAAGGAATAATTTTAAGGTTCATACAATTTCTTTCTTCGATTCGTGTTGCAGCTCCATAATTTTAATTGCAATTCATTTAAAACGACGGTTATTAAAATAATTTCATGAAAACTAAACACAACGAGGAATATTCACGCGAAAAAAAAACACATGCTGATTTATAAAAAAAAGTGGATTAAGCACGTTTTTCAGTTAAAGATAGAGATGCCAGGTAAAATATTTCACATATCTGCAGACAGGATTTCAAAAGTCTGTAAAAATCTGCAGTCAGCAAGCATATCTTGCTGGCTGCAATTTCTCAATAAAGTATGACACGCAAAACTGACTTGGCGAGCAAAAAAAAAAGGTCGCGGCAATTTCAAAAGTCGATTGGACGAAAGTCTGCAAAAAACTCGATTTTCAAAAGTCGGCAAAAGTCTGCACTGCAAAAAATGTCTGCAGCACTATACCCGAAATCTGCAGTTTACAGACAAATCCGCAGATCTGGCACCTCTGGTTAAAGATGAATTATTCCCTCATTTTCAGTTAGTTATCGAAGCTACTGTTTATTGTGGGATATGATTCCTGTCATCTGTGTCGTCACAAAGCAGACACACCTGGTCAGGTATTTTCGGCAGCATACAAACACTAATATCAAAGTGGCACAAATTCAGCAAAACGGTAAAAAAATTAAAAACAAATGAAAGATGAGCTACTTGCGCAAACGACTTGAAGCTGATATCTGTCAATGCGAGGCAAGCAAATTCTTCTTTAAAAAAATAACTAACAATGAATGAAATTTTAATGGTTTCTTGGCGACAATGCGGTTTTCAGCGCCGCTTGATATTCTGCTGCTGTAATCAAAGACAAATGTAAATTCTACAGTCGTACTCACTTACTGCTGCACTTAGATTTTTTCTCTGTAATTTATGACCAGAAAAATGACAGTTTCAGCGGTCAGCACTTACGACTCGCCTCCTATTACAGTTCTTTTAAATTACGAACTACATTCTACCACCTGTTCGCTGACTGACATATCATAACGCAACATGCGAGCAAGAAACCATACCCGACCGAGTGACCGACCGTGCTCCCTAACGCGCTCCACAATAATTACACGGTTTTTTTTACATTAGTCCAACCTGGCCTCGGGGGGCTCGAACTGATGGCTATGGCAGAATGTGGTGAAATATAGTTCTCTCGCCGAAAAAAAAAGTCTCATTAGCGTTTTATATGACGTGCAATTCGAAGGCCATTTGTTAGTTGATGGGTTGGTCGGTCATCGACTACAGACGGGGGATCCTGTTTTTTACACTGTTTAGCTAGATCTAGAACACGAGATTAGGTAGCAGGTCCCTTTCGCATTGTTGATGCTTTCATGTACGGGGAGCAGTTTTTGTTTCCTTTGGAATAATGCGGATCGCTACTAGTAATACGCGGTGTTTGACACACCCTTTTCAATCGAAAGTGGAATACTAATTCAAGAGAAAATGTGAAAGCTATTTTATTCACTTTCACTTGAATATCGCTCAGAGTTGATTGTTTCGAATTCATCGGGTATTGGCAAACCTTCTTAAGTTTTTCAACGAAAGCTTAAGATCATATGATAAAATATTTCGTTATAAAATATATTATATTATATTATATATAATATTATATTGTATTAAATTATATTTTTTTCTTTTTATGCGATAGATTAGACCAGAGACCATTTTTGTAGAAACAGAAAATGAAAATTATAGAATGATAGTACTCAAGAGAGAGCAAGGATGTGAATATATAGAACGGAAAAGGAGATACGTGACAGAGGGTAGAAGACCTTTATCACTACTTTCCGACATACCAGAGACTTGGGCGATTCGCATTGTTCAGATGCCTAAGCCCGACTCCTCTGGTAGAAGGTAAAAGTTAAATTACTAAAAGATTTATACTTGCCTAAATGACCCTCTGTCACGTCTTTCCTTTTCGATTGTATATATTCACATCCTTGCTCTCTCTTGAGTACTATCATTCTATAATTTTCATTTTCTGTTTCTACAAAAATGGTCTCTGGTTAGGTGAATATCGCATAAAAAGAACAAGGAAATATTGACTTAGTCGTCAAAAAGAAAGATTATATTATATTATATTATCACTGAGGTCTTTTTTTATGCGAATTTTCAGAGTTGTGCGGTTTTATGATGGTACGTAAACTCGCATAAAAAAAGGCTTCAGTGTATTATATCATATTATATTATATTATATTATATTATATTATATTATATTATATTATATTATATTATATTATATTATATTATATTATATTATATTATATTATATTATATTATATTATATTATATTATATTATATTATATTATATTATATTATATTATATTATATTATATTATATTATATTATATTATATTATATTATATATTATATTATATTTTATATTTATATTATATTTTATTCGTGCCGTTTTTCAGCAAATGTCTTAACTCGATTTTTTATAACAGTGTTTCTAATTATGGGTTGGAAAGTAACTGTCATACAGTTTCAGATTCAATATGTGTCATTTAGCTGAAATGTAAACAAAAATATTTGTTCAATATGAAAGGGCGAATAAAGTGTTTTTTGCAGGGAGCGTTTTTGTTTGAAGAACATTATTTCAATACGAAGAAAACAACCGCCGAAAGTCATCGTATTTTTATGCATGTGATGAGCATATGGTTTGCATGGTTCTGAAGTGGCAATTTCTTTTTGGACGACGAAGAACATTCCGGAGCACCACCAAAGTTCGAAGATGAGAAATTCGAGGAATTGCTCGACCAAGACCCGTCGTAAACGCGAACAGAATTTGCAAAATCACACTGAATTTCTTAGCCAACTATTTGCAACATTCAAAAGCAATGGTAATGATCCGAAAGGTAAGCAAATCGGGTGCCGTGTGAGTTGAAGCGAAGGGACGCCGAACACCGTTTCTTCATTACTACAATGGTACAAAAGAAATGGTTTCTTGCATCAAATTGAAACTGGTGATGAAAAGTGGGTCTATTACGATGTCTATATGGCCTGAGAGGTTTGCTTTGGATATGGTGGAACCAGCTGGATGTAGTGTACAACCGTGTGAAAGCATCACGGGGACTTGAACCTCTTACTACTCCTATCCGGGGAAATTAAATAGTCATCTACTTGCGTGGCTGTATCTTCCAACAAAGCAAGCCTGGTATCGCAGCTCAACTCATCAAGATGGGTCCAGAAAAGTTGGCCACCTTTTCGCACAGGTTAATAGTCAGGATCTGGGACGCCAAACAGCTACCGGAGAAGTGGACACTTTCACAAGAAAGACAACCATTTGGAATGCTCATACAAAGATCATTTTTCTGTCATCTATCGCCTAAATCGAATGAGTTCGAGAAAGGTTAACAAGCCGGTTTCATCGACGGAGATCGACAGCGGACCAGATTTTTACCGTGTGACAAATTTTCCAGAAATGCCTTGAATAACCAGATCTCAACGCATCACCTGTTCATCGACATCAATGCAGCATACGACTGTATCCTGGCAATCTGACTAGAACGATCAAAGCAATGATGGACGATGTGCAAAGCTGCGTAAGGGCTTCGGGTGAACTATCAAATTCAGTCGGATCTCACCGGGGTCTGCGACAAGATGACGGACTCTCATGACTCTATTCAACATCGCCAAGGAAGGTGTAACGCGACGAGCCGAACTCAACAACCGGGGTACGATTTTTAAGAAATCCATTCAATTTGTGTGCTTTGAAGACGACATGGACATTATCGCCAGAAACTTTAAACGGTTGCAGAGCTGTACACTCGCCTTCAACGAGAAGCAGCAAAGGCCGGACTGCCGGTGACAAGTAGACGGAACAGAGCGAGACAGGATTCGTCTAGGAAACAGAGTTGCAAATTGTCAGTCATGTCAAAAGACTTTGACAGACTGACTAAAATCATCGTCAACTGTAATCGGTACGGTCAAAGTGTCTGTCAAATGAGATACTCGATAGTTCAATGGCCAAGTAGAAGTATACTCAGTCAAAGACAGACTACTTTTTTGTTTTCTCTCTCATTCTCCTATTCCCTGTTGAATTAAAAAAAATCCACGGGAGTACTAACATAAACATAAATTAATAAAGTTCATTGTTCTTTGCAAAAAGTCATCGGACTACCGAGTTTATTGGTGTAAATGAAATAATTTAATGTTTATGCTGCTTGATTAATATTTAGTCATATCATAATCAAGCAGTGACAGGAGAAATGAAGATAATTTCAATCGCATCGGCAATCAATGAGCGTCCTGGTGAGTGTAATTTCAAGAAAATTCAAGTTATGACTGATCGGCTCTCAGACACTCAATATATGATGAGTAGAGCCTTGGTGGCAGCAGTCCAGTGACATAAGCTTTCCAATCTTCGTCGTGCAAACTTGCTAATGGAGGTATTCATCAACCATGGATCCTTACTAACGACTGACAACTCTACGGCGAACCCAAAAAGTGGCCAAAGTCGAAAGAATACGTTGGGCAGGCCATGTTGCCGGACAACTCAGCAAAATTGGTGTTTTCCGCAGATTCGGTTGGAACAAGAAGGTGTGGAGGCTATAGAGCCCAGTATTGTGGCGTACTCTTGTTGATTATGTGTTGTCTTAATTATGATGTATTCCAAATAAAAGTATCTATGTATGTGGCTGTTTCTTTATGTGTTTTATGCGTAAGGTAGGTGCTGATGAAAAAGAATTCAAAATCATTATGACACTTTGAGAATTCAAATGAAATGAACCAATAGAACGTATGTAGAAAACGGGTAACCGACTACATTCATTGCTTTCAGTAGTACTTGTTGGTCATGTTTCTCTTTTCTTCTACTCAAATTCTTTTTTTTCTGCAGATTAGTTGAAGTGTGCATTTATTTTATCACTACTTTGCCTTTCACTTTCGAACCGAGGCCCGGAGGGCCGAGTTTCATATACCATTCGACTCAGTTCGGCGAGTACGCAAAATGTCTGTGTGTGTGAGTGTATGTAACAAAAATATGCACTCGAGATGGCTGGACCGATGTTCGTAAGCTTAGATTCAAGTGAAAGTACATAGGTCCCATTACGGATCGGATTTCCGTGCAAAAAATGCAGAAAAAATGCACTCGATTTTATTAGAGATCGCTCAACCGATTTTCTTCAACTTAGATTTGGTTCTGGAATTACAAGCGGATAAGTAAACATTCATTTTCAGGAGCGTGTTTTATTCATGACACAGAAGATCAAACCAAATACATTCAAATAGCCGTATAATTTTACAATTAGGTTGATGGTTAGTTGATGACCACACGAAGAACCCACAGATCACAAAATTACAATATTGCAATTGTTGTTTCACGCCCTGGTTGTTTCAACTAAAATGTTGTTGATATAACTACATATCTGTTGATTTTGTCATAACCATCCAGGTAACCGAAATTGTTGTATTCAAATGCTCTCACTTGGCGAAGAACGAAGACAGCAAAATGCAGAACAAAAAACCTCTTCATTTCACCAGAAACGTTTCATATTGAAAATTTTCAATGGTAAATGATTGTCATTTATGTTAGTTACGTAGTGGTCGTTTTATGTAAGTGAAAGTATGTAGAAGAATATAACAGTTAATTGTAAAACAAGTTTTTCGTGTGTCAAATAGATATTCCTACAGTATAAATGTTTTAATTTCATCTGAGAGTAATGTATTCTAGGACAGTTCATGTCAATGTTATTAAAACCGCTTAAGGCTTAAAAATTTGCTGCTAAAGTGAAGTGGTTCTATTTGTATTTTCTTGAAAGTGTATCTGTAGCATTAGGTTTACCAGCGAGCCATTCTGCAAGTTAAGGAACAATTTACTAATTCCCTGTGACCATTTTTCTGGTGAGTTCCCTTTTGAGAATTGTAATATTTTGGTGCATTTCTATATCCTTTGTGAGTTTAGTGATAAAGATATAAGCAGTTAATTATGTAAAACTTCGTTGTTTAAGCAGTGAACGATTAGCTGCCCCCCGAAGAGGCTAATAATAAAAAGTATTTATTGCAATTGGCGACTTAAGTTCAAATAACTGAATAATTGGTTGAAACAACTGAGACATTTTTTGGCTTTCATGCATACAAGTAACTTTGCTGCGATTGTGTCTTTGCTCAATTGCGCGAGTCACACCTCTTTGAAACGTTTCATTGTTCGCTCAGGGTGTTTGGCATTGCTCAACTGAAACGTTTCAATACTTGTTTGTGGTGCGTGTCTTTGTTGGGTGTCGTTGCTAAGCTGCCAGCACGATAAATCAAAAATGACAGTGTTATGGCGTTTTCGTTTTTAATTTGCACTACACCGGTGTAGTGCTGCACTGAGGCATGAATAAACGAACAAAAATGACGAAAACATAAACAGTAACTATTGACAACAATAAACGATTCCATTGCACAGAGCTACACCAAACTTTTGATGAGTGCTACACCAGAGGTATAGGTGCAGAAAAAGTGTAGCACTGGTGTAGTGAAATTGGTAAAAACGAACGGTTTAGGTGCAGCTTTCGCTACACCAGTGTAGTGCAACTTAAAAACGAAAACGACATTAGTTAAAACAACAGTCGATTAGTTGTACCAAATTTTAACCAATCAAAATCAGAAAAACAACTAATATTTTAGTTGTTTTGCGATCGCTGGGTTATCCGTGAGGGTATAGATTTCGTTGAGAAAAATATCAATCCACCAAATTGCCCTCAGCTTCGACCCATCGAACGTTACTGGGCAATCGTGAAGAGGGTCTTCAAGAAGACTGGTAAGGCAGCTGGGAACATGCGAGAAAAAAATTAGGCTCAAGCGTCCAAAAAATGTGATGCAACACTTGTCCGGAACTTGATGAAGAGCGTTCGATCAAAAGTTCGAAAATTCGTGAAGGAATAACTTAAATTTCATACGGTTTTCATTATTCTCAAGCTTAACCTCGTACAAAAAGGATCAATTTTTAGTTTGAATAAAATATCGGTTTTTACCCTAATTTGAAAGAAAAATTTGTGGATAGCTTATTTTCGATACACTCCTTACTGGTAAACAAAACAAAATGCCCATTTCAATATCTGTTGAATTTCCCTCGTTGATTTGATTCAAATAAAAGTAGTTATTTTCGGAAACACGTTTTTAAAATCATTGTAAAGTTTCATTAATTGGAATGTTTAAACAATATTTCACTTGAAGAAAACCATTTCAATTTATATAAAAAAAAAGTTTTAATCCACCTATTTGTGCTATTTCTTTTTCATATAACTTTCATATAACTCATATTTCTGATTTATCGTGCTGGCAGCTTAGCAACGACACCCAACAAAGACACGCACCACAAACAAGCAATGAAACGTTTCAGTTGAGCAATGCCAAACAGCCTGAGCGAACAATGAAACGTTTCAATGAGGTGTGACTCGTGCAATTGAGCAAAGACACAATCCCAGCAAAGTAACTTGTATGCATGAACCAATTATTCAGTTATTTGAACTTAAGACGCCAATTGCAATAAATATTTTTTACTATTAGCCTCTTCCGGGGGTAGCTAATCGTTCACTGCTTGAACAACGAAATTTTACATAATTAACTGCTAAACTCACAAAGGATATAGAAAACCACCAAAAGATTACAATTCTCAAAAGGGAACTCACCAGAAAAATGGTCATTTGCAGAATGGCTCGCTAGTAAACCTAATGCTACAGAAACACTTTCAAGAAAATACAAATAGTACCACTTCACTTTAGCAGCAAATTTTTAAGCGTTAAGCGGTTTTAAAAGCATTGACATACTGTAGGAATATCTATTTGACACATGGAAAACTTGTTTTATAATTAACTAGTTATATTCTTCTGCATACTTTCACTTACATAAAACGACCACTACGTAACTAACATAAATGACGATAATTTACCATTGAACATTTTCAATATGAAACATTTCTGGTGAAATGAAGAGGTTTTTTGTTCTGCGTTTTGCTGTCTTCGTTCTTCGCCAAGTGACAGCATTTGAATACAACAATTTCGGTTACCTAAATGGTTATGACAAAATCAACAGATATGTTAGTTAAATCAACAACATTTTAGTTGAAACAACTTTTTGAAACAACTGCGGGTTCTCCGTGCTTTTCCGCAAGCCAATTGGGAGTGGTTTTTGCATAGTGAGCCGACGCTAAAACAGACGCCAAAACAGTGGAGGTGTACTATGCTTCTTATGTAAAGGCAAACATCTCTTCTAGAGACACTCAGATCGATAGATATCTGCATTTATAGTTCTGGTAGTGTAAAAATGGTTGACTTCAAACCACAGGAACATATTGCTTTCCATACCAGTACCTTTCGACCGAATTTCTCCATTTGAATCGACCTGTCCGCATCGTTTACATCCTCCCCAACGGCGACAGTAAAGTATTGTGGACCTGGAAGGGTTTTTGAGTCCTGCTTTACATAAGTTTCATCGTCCATCAAAACGTATGCATCCGGACACTGCAAAAGACGCGAATACAATTTCCGGGCCCTTTTGCTGCTCGCTTCTTATGTTCTACATTTTGTTTCGAGATTTTCTGCTTCTTGTAGGTCTTCAGGTGATTTCGCCTCTTGATACGCTGGATCATTCCGACACTCGTTCCTGCTTTTTTGGCCAAATCACATATTGACATTGATTTGTTCTTCATGATTAGAGATACCACTTTCTGGTCCAGTTTCGGGTTTGAAGAGCTGGGTTTTCTGCCTCTTCCTGGTAGCTCATCCAAAGAATAGTGTTCCTCAAACTTATTAATGATGGTTTTAACACTGGCATGATGAATTCCAAACCGCTTATCCAATTTTTGCATAGCAATACCCTTCTTACTTAGCCATGTGTCCAGAACCTAAATTTTCCCTTCTTTTTCTATACGCTACATTTTGAAAACACAGAATTTCAACAGCAGAAACATGTAAACAAACGAAAGCTGACAGCCATACGCACATCATGCTGTGATCTGAGTATGAAAAATCATCACAAATGCATGCGTACAACACGAATGTATGTGGATAGCTTATTTTCGATACACTCCTTATACATTCTTCGACTATTAGGGAATATGGAAGTTAATTAAATTAAAAAACCAAGTGTTTTCTCTGAAACGAAAATCTAACGGAAATCTTTGTATGAAACAAATTTCACGTAACTAGTCGAAATCGGAGAACCAAACCCATTCACCACAGTGCACGGTTTACGGCAAAGTAGTGCCCCAATCATTCATCCTAACCAACGAGGGGGGGTTACAATTAGGCGAAAGTATACTTGAACATTGCTTGGGAGCTGATACCGACGCTGAGGAGTTGTAAATATTATGCCATCCACAACAGCGCCGATGAGGATACCCTCCGACTGTGAGAGAGAACTCAGTGAGACGTGGTTCGCTGAGCTAATAAACTTGTTAATCAAAAACCAATTAATTAAATGGAATTGTGTTTCTTTCGTACGCACGATTCGGTGCGGACCATCATCCCGAAACAGGCAGCTTTCATGCTTTGACCTACAGGGGATTGGCTGTTGCAGGACCGGTCGTGGATTCCATGCTCTACACTGGAAGGAATGAAATTATTTTGAGCAAGAGAAATGTTTGCTCTGCAAATGGAATTTCAAATGCGAATTGATTCAAAATCAGGCGATGAAGGGATAAAAAAAATTGGGCGATCCAGAATATAATCTGGGAAGTAGTTGCGAGTACTGAAAAACATATCGCTTAAAGCATAGCAGTTTTTCTTCCGTTAGATATTGTACAATTTCTAACACTAGTTGTATTACGGTTCGAGGCCAGTAAATGAAACAAATGGTGGCATGTACAAGCGGAACAAGAATGGATACAATTCCAATCGAAAGTTTCATTATTGAATGATAAGCGAATGTCCAAAAAAGGAATTTTAAACAGTATGTCGGAGGAAAACGCTATCGACGCTAAACAAACATGTAGAGAAACTTCACTGCAAGCGGATTTCAAGTGAATAGAAATTTGTTGAGCCATATGTTGCGAGGCGCGGCCAACACATGTGCCGGCCCCGATCACCAACAACCGAAAGTGCCTACTCGTACTTCGAAAACTCATCGAAGCGCATCTGCAACAATACGTGCACCGATCTGGACAAGCGTTACTGTATCTTGCTGTTCAAACGATCACCACTGTATTGTTATTTCTTTGTTTACAAGATTACACAGTAACGACATCTGGGGTGGTGGGGGTAGGGGTCAATAGTTGCTAGGACATCGATTCATCGATTTTCTGCTTCGTGGATCAATACAAGCTAAAGACTTGAGATGGAAATATTGCTTCGAAATAAAATAGTTTCGCATAAACGCTTGTTTGATGATAAGAAAACTGGTTCCGGAGCGAGCTAACCGAAAAACCGGTACCACATCCCGGCTTCGGAGGCGCTTGCCCGGCCAGATCGCGCACTTCAATTTGCATACTAATGTTCACCTGGCGGAGTGGAAGGCAAGACAGGAATAACATCAGCAACAACAGGCAATGATATAATTTACATCATGAACTCGCAGCTCCCGGGGTCTGAGCAACAAAAAATTAACTTACTGCTGAGTCGGGGACATTGCATGACTTGCAGGCAGATAGAATATAGAGAAAAAAAAGTCATATCCATTAGAGTGGAACTTTTCCGATATTGGTACAGTGACGGATGTAGATCTTGCACCCGTCGTGTAGTGCGTGAGCTGCGGATGATCTTTGCGGCGCCGGATCGTCGGATAGTGTAAAAACGAAACATCGTCGGTGTGAGAAGGACAACGTGTTTTTATGATTGTTCAATTACTAACGAACCGTACTTAAGCTACGCTCAGCCGGTGCAGAACCGACAGAAATCGATCGATTTATTATCCACGTGCGCGAGAGAGAACAGGTGCCACCTGGGACCGCTACCTAACGTGACGTGATCAGGTAGCAGTTGGACATTTCGCATCCACAGTATGCATATGAAATGATTAATAATACATCGATACGGGTTTATTTTGCTAATCAACGGCTCAGCTGGGTTGATTAAGAATAAATGTAAAACTTACGCAGCTTTACCTGATGGATTTAACTTCAGTTGCAGTCTGTGAATCAAGAACAGGTGTGGATGCATCAAACGCATCTGGTTGCGTCGAGTTAATCTAGTCAAACTACATCTGGAACTTCCTGTCAAGTATGTTTACTTGAGTGCGTTTATACAATACGATTTATCAAAAAATATTATTAATGATTGATGAATCACAACACCCTCCTTAACAACAGCAAGAATAGTAATAATAATAATAACTTCAACGCCGCCTGCTGCGGTACTAAGGATCACAATTGTCTTATTTCGAAAGAATTTTTAGGTTTTTCTCAAACATTATTTCGCTGCAAATGCCAGAGCTTTCTTCGTCTGTCTGAATCGCAGAACACCCACCATCGAGAATGGCCAGGGCGTGATAATTGATTTTCCTGTCTCCTTGCTCCATTCGGTACCCGACAACTTTCACTGTCAATTGGTTTCACTACGGCTTCACTTGATAGATTCGGATCCGTATATAGGCCCAGTGATATGCAATTATGTTAGTTGTAGACATGCATCAGAGTGTTGATAGGACTGTTTGAAGCGCGCACTTCGGTTTGACTGGCCTTAGTCCTCTTTAATCTGACAATTGACAAACCCGGATGACGAGGGGAACTGTGGGTGGTCGGGATATTTGGTTTCTTGTTTTCGTTTGTTTCTTGTTAACGACCAACTACCAGCTGGAATCCAGTGTCGTAAACATGTACTTAGTGTCAAATGGATTATTTCTTTCAGTTTTGCAATTGCAGCTATCTGTTTCAAGAGAACGTCATTTTTTATGAGCAACTAACTTGTCCACTTGATCCTACTTTTTCTATGCTAGTAATAGATGTTAACGTGTTAACTAATCTATTATTTTGTAGAGTGTAAAAAGAGATTTTTTTTACAAATTGGTAATCCTGTGATTTTAAATCAATTTGAATATGACGGAGAGACCGGTGTATGGTGAGTCGATACCTTTTGAACAGATCATCTGGGTTTGATTCCCAATCCCGCATATATAGTCAGAAATCTTTTCCCGAGCCCCGAGAGGCAAATGACGCCAAGTTTAAAATCTTGTAATCGAAAACAGGTACATAACGTTGTTTAATTCCCGCTTGGTACTCGAAATATGTGCATGAAAATATTATTCAAAATATTTTGAACTATTTGAAGTATTTGAATACATACTTTTTATTAGATATGCTGTTATTATTAGTGCTAGACTAAGAACCGATTGGTATTCTCTAAATTTGCTAACTGGCGATTGTGAGCTAAATAGCGGCGCAACATGGACTTCTTGGACTTCTTGGAAAAAAGTTTCGACACTTTTATTCCAACCTATTTTCAAACTATTGAATGGGTTCGACTGCCGAGACATGTTTCCCAAAATATGCCTATGTCAATGCCCAAAATTCATCAACTGGTCTTTTTTTGGTATACCATTCCACTGTTAATTTCGCGTAATAGTAAGACGCAAGATCTGACCAGAATACAATAGGATCCTTGTGGATTCGAATTATGGGTAGAAATCGATTTTGTAAACATCCTTTGATGTATATGTCTCGCTGTTCATCGAAGCAGTTCGGATGTAGCGTTACGAAATCTTACCGCAGACACAAATAGCTTTCCAGACCCTAGCTTTCTTACCAAAATTTTTGGACTTAAATCGATATCTTAGACTGGTTCAATAATTGCCCTTCTCGCACCGTATAACTTTGTAGCCACACCGAAGATTTGTAATCGAATTTCACGATAAATGATTCCATGATAAAACAATTCGAATTCCAAGCGAATATTGCGTCGTACAACTTTCGTGCTCAGAGTCTTTGAGTTTTGAACTGCATTTTGACTGCTTCTGCTTCTTGTATGTGCGAAGGTTAAAGCGTTATCATGAAGAAAATTCAGCCTTGAAGTGCCAACTTTTCTAACCACATTTCGTCTTGAAACCTCCATCTTCTACTCGAACACCTTCAGTATACGTTTATCAAAAATAGGATGACCAAGACCCATTTTCAGTTTATCCTCAAAGTGTTATCTTCACTGAACTTCCTCATCGCTCTTCGAACGACTCTCGCGCTCACTCTTTCTGTATTTGCTACCTTCCTTAGTGACAATCTGGGTTCTGTGTATTACTTATGCACAATGTTTCGACATTGTTCTTCTAAAAAAAACGGCATCGGTTTTCGACTGCGTCCATACTTTCTGAGGCAGTCTTTGAAACGGACATGTGATGTTAATACTATTAATGACTAAAACAATTTACTTATATTCGTAAAATTTCGTAATTCTTTTTTCCTGGGTAGCTTTAGAGTACTCGATCGATTTCTTATTACTTTTACTTTTTTGAAAGATTTACAGTTACCGAGTGATAACGATTTATAAGACGAATCGAAACAATTCAACAAAAAACTTTTGGATTTCATGTCTCAATATCTAAAGAACGGATACGTCTAGGAGAAAGGTGACTATGAACAAATGTATTGCTTTTGATTTGCTGAATCATATTAAATTCTTCGTAAGGGCTAACTACTTGTGAAATCAGATCCGTAAAAATTCATATTATAAGAGTTTTCAAAGCATCTATATATTGCCATCTTTGATTTTAAAACAACTTCAACAAAATGTATTTCCCTATCTAATCGTCAAATCTGTTCCGAAAATACCTGCATTGATGAAGTTTTCTAAGAATATCGATAAACTGAAAGCAGCCATTCTGGATTGTTGTTCACTGTATCAAACTTTTAACATTTCTTTTTAACAAAACAAAAGTTTGACAGTATAACAGGGATACATTATCAATTATCGAATTATTCGGAATTCCTCTTTGAATTCGAGTGTAGAAAAAAGTGCACAGAAAATGTGACATATAAGAAGAAATTAACAAACGAGAAAAAGTCTGCGAAAGTGCCAATAAATCTGCTATATTCTCTCTGGCAACTCTGTTGGATAAACATAAAATCGCCTGCGTAACTCACTACAGTATGCTCAAGCTCAGCACTCATTTTTTTCTAAACTCAGTGAGGAAGCTATATATGGTGAAATCTAAACTGAGAACTATCACAACTTAGTGCCAGCGATGATCATCTAAGAGATTTTGTTCGTATTGATCAGTGATGAGTTCCATCTCTACGTTTTAAAGATGGCATCTGCAATCTTGAGGTGAGTGGATCGATTAGGAAAAAGCAAGTCTCGCGATTGATTTTGTACCCCCCTAGATCAGTAAATTGTTTTAGTCGGAACTTCATGCGTTTTTGAGATATCTGCCCAGTAAGCCTCCTGTCACCATCCACTTCGGAATGGAATAGCTGGTGAGCTATGCTTAATGGAGGGAGAATACAATAGAGCTCTACACCAGAAGAAAGAGAAAAGTTATTTTTTGCTTACTGTTATCACTAATTCTCAGTGAGCACTGCATTCTTCTGATTTTTTTTTTAAATTGATTGTTGACACTTATTCGAAAATCTTCGAAGTCCCCCTCGGGCGCATGACCAGTGGGGTTAAAACCGGGCTTCAATCTTGAGGTGAGCTGATCTATTAGAAAAAAAAATAAGTCTCGTGATTGAGTTCTAATCTAATCTAACCCTCGGAGTGTTTTCCAGTAACGTAAAAAAAATAGTTTATTGCGTAGCGCAAGACTAAAAAGCCTTCTTTTATTGAACAATGACTTCGATGATGGCGGCACGCAGCATGGCTCATAACATGGCAATACAATATTACTAGACATCAGTGGGGCGCCAATTTCTTTATCGACCACCCTGTCGGAGCTACACACCCAGCGCTTGGCCTACGTATAATGCTATTCCTGCCAACGGTCTTGCCCACGATATCACACACGATTATAATTTAGGCAATGTCAGTATCCGATGCCAACCGTGCCAGACATGTAGGCAATGTTTTTTGAGAATGCTTTCATTTTCTAAGAGCTACATTTAATTACATTATTGGATGTGAAAAAAAAGAAACTTGGCCCTAACACGTAAAAAAGAAAAAGATCTTTATCGGTAAGAGGATAGACTTTGGTGGATTGTAGCTTTAAATGAGATTGAAAATATTTCGTCGCTCGTAGGTTCGATCCTGTAGAAGATACGAGAAATGCTTTTGTTCTACCTATGAGCTTTATCGCCCCCAGATCATTCTCATAATTAAAAGGGCAACGATGAGTTTGAGTAAAGTTTTAGAGCATGGTTTTGAACTGTTGCAATTAATTGTTTTTTTTTCATTTTCCTAGATCTTTGAATAAAAACATAATGAAACAGTATTGAGATCAATTATGAAAATTCCATTTGATTTACTGCATCGTCGCTGGGAAACGTTAGCAATCTAGATCCCATACTGGTTGGAGTGGAAATTAATCCCCTGGGGAGTAAAAAATGTTTCTGTAGTTCTATTCGATGTAGCCCATTTTGGTCAATTCACTTATTCCAACGATTTTCCAACTTTTCGATTCCGCCCGAAAACAGTTATTTTCCAGAAGGTCTGCTAAATATGATATTCAGCGGTTATTTGATTTATTATTTTATTGTTGAGCTATCTTTTAAAATTTCGGAACAGATAAAGCATGCTTCATTTAGAATTGGAACAAACTCTTGCTCATATTGTGGACGGATTTAGAAGTTCTTGGTGCCCACGTGTCGGGAATTTTGTCAGCTTCACGTATGATTTTTGACATCCCGCAAATCGACTGTACTTTGTAAACAGTCAACATGGAAGCCGAAAGAAGGAAAAAAATTGTGCACAGTTAATTGGAAAATCCATTGTGGTCTGCATCTAGGCTAGCTGAACAGCTGAAATTGCCCAGAAATACCGTATGGCGCGTTATCAAACAGTATAAGGAAACATTGACGACGATTCGGAAACCTCAAGCCAATCGTCGGAGTGGAACTGTCGACCGGAAACTGCGTGGTAAGATTTTGAGGAATCCTAATCTGTCGGACCGTGATTTGGCCAGAAAATTCGGTGCTGCCCATAGTACCGTGAGGAGAACTCGACTCCGGGAAGGAATCAAGTCTTATCGAGCTAGCAAACAGCCAAATCAGACCATAAAACAGAATAGTGTGGTCAAAATTCGTGCTCGGAAACTATATGATCAGGTGCTGACCAAGTCCGACGGGTGTCTTCTGATAGACGATGAAACCTATGTCAAGGCTGACTTCGGGCAAATCCCAGGTCAAAAATTTTACTTGGCAACGGCTCGTGAGGATGTTCCAGCCAAATATAAATTTGTTTTTGCCGACAAATTTTCAAGAAAATTTATGATTTGGCAGGGCATTTGCAGCTGTGGCAAAAAAAATGAAAATTTTCGTTACAAATAAGACGATCCCACGACCATCCCGTAATGTTTTGGCCAGATTTGGCAAGCTGTCATTACAGCAAAGTCGTTCAAGAATGGTATGCAGAAAAAACGGTTCAGTTTGTTCCGAAAAATCTTAACCCACCCAACTGCCCCCAGTTCCGACCTATTGAGAAATACTGGGCAATCATGGAGAGGAGACTCAAGGCAAAAGGAAAGGTTGTCAAAGACATGAATCAGATGTCGACCTAGTGGAATAAGATAGCTAAAACGATGGACGAAGAAAGTGTGCGCCACCTAATGAGCCGTGTTACAGGAAAAATTCGAGAATTCCTTCGAAACCGTGACGAATAATTTTATCCGTATTTTTTCTTAAAAGTATAAAGAAAACGCTACATTTGTATAAAAAACGTGATTAATCCACCTAGCAGTGAGATGATACCTTTTTTTATCAATCCGCATGTGTTTTTTGCATAGATTTTCTTAGGTGTTTTAGTTCTCATGACATTATTTTAATTATCGTCGTTTTAAACGGCAAATTGAGATTTTAATCACTCATTACTCATCACTCTGTAATGTCTAAACTGCAAATCGTATCAAATTTCAATCCTAACGTGTGACAATCGATTGAACATTCCATGAGATGTCGAAGTAAGTTCCACTTTAGAGTTTTTCGTCATCATTTATGGTACTTCCAGAGCTGGTATTCAGGAACTAGCATAACCCAAAATTATTCGAATGGCCATAAATTAATACGCCAAACAATTTACATCTTTTTTTTTTTATTTAAAAGATATTTTTTCAGGCCTATTTGCGTACAAGCTTAACGTGGCCGATTTAGCTGAGTTTTTAGATACAATTTTTTTTTGTATTGGATCTCGTTGTCACTATTTTTCTAGGGGGAGCTTCCATTTTCCTCCTGCGAGGATTGAGGGGCAGTTTGTTCGTGGTTCGTCTCGTCATCCATTGCCGTGGTATTGTTGTTGATTTCGTTGCTAGTTGCTGTAGATGCGTCTTGTTGTACATTGTTTGCAGTTGCTGGTTGGTTGGATGGTAAGCTGTTAACTGCAGCTGGTGTACTTTGTTCTATAGGGGTTACGCTGGATGGTTTCGTTGAAGGGATGCTTCACTGTTGTTGGTGACTGTCACAGGTGTACTGGCGTTGCTTGGGGTTGGTGTGAAGGAAGCACCGTATGTAGTCCAGTTGTCCTTTGTCTCTTTGTCCAGTTTATCACATGGCTTACCGTAGTGAACAGCTTTTTGGCAATATTGACATGTGGCCATCTGATTGTCATAGGTAACAAGTGATTTCCAAGGGATTCTTGTATCCTAGCCGAATGTCACATAAGAAGGTATAGGTCTCCTCAAGCGCATGCATAACAAACGTACGCCATTTAGAATACCGGGGAAAAAATTCTTCCACTTTTCTTTTTCGATAGAGAGAATCTCTCCGTTTTGGAACATAGTTTTGCAAATATAAGGATCGATGACGCTTGAGGGAAGATCATGCACACGCACTTCTATAGCACTATCTTCCATATATACTGGAATGTTGTACTTGATATTTTCATGCTCCACATAGTGCACATTATTATTGTCTTTAGCGAATTGAATTGCATCCAACTCTTTATAGAACTGGATATAAACAACATTATTGGTCTTATTGCATTGAAGTAAATGCACACGTTTAATGTCAAGATTCATTTGCTCCTTAAGCAAACCTTCAAGTTCTCGTATCGAAGGTCGAATTTTGCCCTGTCTGAAGTCAACAATAATTGTATTCTTTCGTACCGACGGTAGCTTTTGTTCGTTTTGTTCACTCATTTTCGAGGTCTATTGTTCACTACATAATACTGTACTTGGTTTCTTCTGTCCCCAACGTAAGCGGTTTTGTTTTATCGACTGACTTGGATGAGATGTAAACCCGAACTGAAATTTTGTAATTTCAGAATCGGATAAAATTCGCTAATTTTGTATGGGACCTTAAGTCCTTTAATTTGAATTTTGGTTTTCAAGCTCGATTTGGAGAAAATGATTGAGCTTTGAGAACGATTCGATACTGGAACTGGAATTCTAAAATCCGTGTAGCCGAAATCAGTAAAATCCACCCCATGAGCTGAATAGTTTACATTTGTTTCAAACTGTTTGAAAATCAGTTGACATCTTTGAGAAATTGTAGTGCGAATTAAAATTTGGGAGTACATTCCGAATTTATTTGGTAATCGACTATCCAAATCTGCAAACCCGATATACCTGAATAATTTATGTGAAATTGACATTTTTATACTAATCACCTTGTATCTCCTAACCCAGAAGTCGGATCTGACTATAAAGTAAGATGTTTTATAGGATTTTAAAACCTCTCATTTGAATCATAGATGATTCTTAGATTTCGTTTGAATCTTAGATCGATTCAGCCATCTACGAGAAAAATGAATTGCATTATTTTAATTTCGTTTCACATATCATCCTGTAGTTCCGGAGCCAGAGGTCGAAACCAAACATAATTCAGGAACCTTGTTTGAGAATATACTACTTTTCATATGAATCTGAGTTTGTAGAAAACGGTTTAGCCATCTCCGAGAAAATTGAGTGAAATTATTTGTCACACACGCATTTGCTGATCTCGACGAACTGAGTCGTATGGTATATGGTATGGAAGTTATGTTCTTCCAGCATTTATTGCTGTAAGTAGTTTAAATCAATATAATTATGGAATTACTTTCAACTCGAAAATGCTGATATCATCTGGTTTACATATGCCATATTCGAACGATTATGTTGCCAAAAACGAACCGTGCTAAAATCGGTCCAAGGCAAATTGTCATGAAAAAGGATGCTGTACACAGTCTTTTGGTACTTAGAAACGATTGTATGTCACATTATAAAAAATCGTGTTTTCCGTTGCTCCCAAGCATTTCTTTGTCATACAGCGCTCAAAACTTCTACTGCTGGAATAAGGGGAAAAGTCGTTTACACAAAAATTTCGATATCTCCGTTATAAATGGACGGATTTTGACAATCTATGGCTTGTTGGATAGCTATTACCGTGTGGAATCTAAGTATAGAAACATATTCTGTTTTCAAGGTCAAGTGTGACAGATACTGTCAAAAAACTAAAAAAATTGACATAAAATTTCGTATAACTCAAAAAGTAAACACATCCTAAAAGTAAACACATCCTATCACAAAACCATTCAATTGCGTTCTGGGTGACGAGGAGACCTTTCATTTGCGACTAGTTTGATCAAAATCGGTCCAGCCATCTCTGAGATCTCGACCTCTTAGTTGACAACACACATACAGACAGACACACATACACACACGGACATTTGTTCAGTTCGTCGAGCTGAATCGATTGGTATATAACATTTGGCCCTCCGGGCCTCGGAAATTTTTTCTAAAGTTTGAGCGAATTCTATACCTATTTTTTATATATATAAAAAAAAGGTAAAAAGATCTTGAATTCAATAATAAATAACTGAAATACAGTTTGTCTTTGTTCCAATTCTATCTGAAGCAATCTTTAACAGTCGCATCAGGGTGGGCCGTTTCGCAGCGATCTCAGCTTTGAATGAAGCATGTAAACAAATCTAGACTGTCAAAAATGATAGACTCGCGAAAAGATAGAGATGAACTAAGACTATAGAGAGATTCATTTATATCTAAAATTGTAAAAAATATTCCAGCCATCTTTGAATTAGGATAGTTCTGACCATAACTTTCAGTTAATACGGAAGCGAGAAACAGTATAGTCAATATGACTTTGTTTGACCACCAACTAGCAATGTCGGAAGAGTTTACTATAAAGATTTTAAAGCATTCTCTTCGACGCATCTTTTGTTTTTATCCACTTTTTGCTTTTTCATATAGAAAAGCTATGCAATCGCTGTGAAAACTGACTTTTCAACCGAGGCCCGGAGGGCCGAGTGTCATATACCATTCGATTCAATTCGTCGAGATAACAAAATGTCTGTATGTGTGTGTATGTATGTATGTATGTGACAAATTTCTCAACCGATTTTCACAAACTAAGAACAAATGGAAAGTTTTGAAATTCTTTAAAAAGTCTCCAAGAAGTTGATCCAGATTCGACTTCCGGTTCCGGTTATACAGAGCGATTAGTGAAAATTTTCAATTTCATGACTATTTTCTCACAAGCGATGGCGAAACGAGGTGCACATTCCCAAGTAGCAAACGTGTTCTTGTATTGTATTTCTTAACTCTTCTCGCAGCGATTGTGAAATTGGAAAAACACACGAAGAAGACCTTTTATTTGCACGGGAAGACCTTTTATTTGCGACTAGTTTGATCGAAATCGGTCCAATCATCTCTGAGATCTCGACCTCTTTGTTGACAACCCACATACAGACCCACACACATACACACGTTTTCTTAGTTCGTCAAGCTGAATCGATTGGTATATGAAACCTGGCGACTGGCAGAAGGACGTCAAGCTGCTTAGGTGACTTGTAGTCCAGTGAAAAAAAGGCTATTGGACTATAAACGAAAATTAACTAGCAATATAGCCTAAGTTGCAGTGACATGACGTAAATTTGCGTGAACTGCGACGCTCCATTCATGTGCATCTAATGCAGTCTATTACATAAGAGCGGGTTTACTGTTGTGAGAAAATGAATAGACTTAAATGCAAATATATTAAAAGCAGGTCCAATCCCCTTCAGCGTTAAAAATGACTTGACACCTTCGAGGCATACTTTGAGCGAGATTTTGGGCGTATTCTTCTGAAAACGACCTCTGAATTTTATGAATTCGGCGAACAAGCTGGTTCAAATTGTGTGGTCGGTTCTTCCCAAGCTTCATCTTCATTTGAGCCCAAACGTTCGGGATTTAATTTAATTGGCATCGGGTCGTTTTGAGCTTGGGTTATTTTGGGACTTTTCGGATGCGGGCTCAAAGAAAACTGCTTCGAAGCTACTCATTTTGGAAAAAATGCTGAGATCGAATTGTAAACAATAGTCAGCTTATTTCGCATTGCATGAAGGACACTTCTGCCCTCTGTGTTAAAAAAATCACACCATTCCAGTTTACCTATCCCGAGTAATCGTGACCACACTCTTATGTAACAGACTGTAAGATGTAAAATCACAGGGTTTTTTTTTCGAAGCTTGTACAGAACAATTGCATAGCTGGTGCTACGATCCTACTGACACTAAGAATCCTTCCAGGTCAAGCTCGAACATACGACAACTGACTTGCTCTATACATTGAAATTGAAATTGAAAAAAATTGACATAGTGCCACACCAAATTGGCAGAGGACTTAAACCTATCGGATCGAAGTCTCCTCCGTCATCCTGAAAAATGAATTCCAGACCAAGCCTTATAAGATTCAGAAGATTTAAGACCTTTTGTGGAGTCGAAACAATAAACTCTTCACCTCTTCAGTATTAGTTCGGACACTGCTTTTGGTCCCAGAAGATCAACCAAAATACATATCGGAAACTAATTTAGGTAGATATCAGACAATCAAACCGAAATGAAAGCTCAATTTCGTTGATTTTTCAACTTCAATTAAACAAACGAACTGATTCGAATGTTATTTAAAAGTCGGCCCTCTTGGTACAAAGAAGAAAAAACTGAAAGACTATCATTCATTAGTTAATTTCCTTAGATTCTCTAAGGTAGTATGAAATTTGTTTCACTGAATTTAGTCATTTCCGTTCATTTACAACTATTGTTCAGCACCAAAAAAAGCTTGCTCATAGTTCTAAAACAGCCCCTTTGTCATTCATTTGCCAGTTGATATGAAACGACGAAAGAGGTGGGGAACGATAAATTATTTTTGTAGCGATAGAGACTTATACCAGTCATTATATGATGCCAATTTATCCTACCCTCTCATGTCCTAATGCAATCGTAGCGTATTCTAGCAACTCAAAACTTCCCGGCTCGAAACTAGTCGAATAGCTGCGCATAACTTTTTATAGCAAATCAAATCGCCTAAAGTTATGCAATTTCATCTTACTTTGCGAAATCTATTTTTAGATTTGCACGGTAAAGCTTTTCCCTTCAGAAAATGGGTGATAACAGATAAAAAGTCGTACTAATATTGTAACAAAGTTAGATATAATATTGATATTTACATATCAAGGTTAGTAACAATTTTGTTATCACCTAGGTCGAATTGAGTTATGATTTCAGTTATTTTAACTATTAACGATACTAAAATAATGACTAATTTAGATAGAAAAAACGAAACAACCTCAGATACAATTTTGTTCTCCCTTGTTGATCGGGTCGTGGTTAAGCTCGAGTAAGCAAGAATTTGAGATAAGATTTTCTTTTGATCAATTTATTGAAAAATTGAATTTGAATGTAAAACTTCTATTGCCGGATTCTGTATAGCAAAACAAAAAAATACTGTGAACTCCTCCAGCGTTTTACTTATGGTTGAAATATGTAAAAAAAAAACAGATATACCAGATATATGATATATGTAATAGACCAGATACCAGTTCTAATTAGAAATGTTCGAATAAATAAAACTAAGTCTTTTGTATTTAAGAAAAACTAAATCGATTGCAGGGGATGCGTCTGTTCCAATTTGTTCTATTATCTATCTCCCATACAGAATTTTGTGCTGCTGAGATAGTGTCTTAAGCCATGTTTAGTATAGATAAATTTTTCATCTTATCTGTAGCATTAAGAAGCGGATCAAGGGAAGCTGTGTGAAAGTCAATCGTCTGCTACCATCACAGTTTATGTCACAGTAAAATGTAGCAAATAAATAAAAAATATAACTATTTTACCATCATGAAAAACTTGTAAACAAAATCTATAAAAATAACAACAATCCGCAATACTCGCTGAATTCGTCACTGCAAAATTGCATTGGCCGAAACCAGCAGTGTTCATACCAAATGGTAATGTCTTACTTACCATCATGAACGCTGAACATTCCATTAGGTGTGATACGGACCCGCAAGTGACCCTCATAAATTCATTCCATCAACCGCGCAATCCAACCCTATTCCGCCAAATTGGTATGAAGTAACCACACGCGTGTGATAACCGAAGCGCACTCGGCGAAACTTTTCAATCTTGCCGGCACAATTTGCTTCTCTCTTCGACCGCCTTTCTTCCGTTAATCGTAACATCGTTCGCGCGGATCGTGTGATTTAAATTCGTTTCATCGTTGATTTTTTTTTCTTCTTTCTATCATTTCAGCGGCCTTCACCAGAAACTGCTTCGAGGTTCGTAGTTTAATTCGCTGTTTGTTCGTTTTTTGATTCAAATCTGTCCTGGCGCGGCGCACACGTTTCGATGATTGTGATGCCCGGTGACAATCGCTTCGGACCGACGAAGAACCACGCACATAGTCAGCGGGATTCTCCTCGAAACTTCCCACCCGACCCGGCGCGATTACTCTTGGATGGGAATGTCATCTAGGAAAGACGACTGATTTTGGTGTTATTTTTAGATGTCACATAGTTTCTTGACGGTGTACAGAAAATCCCGAAGCCGAAGCCGTGAACTGAACGAGGGTCTTGGACCTGTGGCTTGGGACAATCATCCGCTTTCACTCGCGTCATGTTCTTCATTCTTGCAGGCTTGCAGGCACGCGGTTCTTGTCACAAAGTTATTTTTGGATTTACATTCTTCCATACCGTGATGGAGAGAGAAAAAGAGTTCGAAGTCACGCGCGCTAGGGAGCACAACTGTTTGGAGCTCGGGAATTCCCAATACTTCTTCTACTGTGTGCTTCCTCGCCAGACTGCAGTTCCAAACTAAACTGATTTGATGTTGTCACAAAACTAATTTCATTTTTCAAACTTTTATTCGGCTCTGGTCGTCGTTTGTTTCATGTTTTTTCGTTGTTGCTGTAAGTTTTTTTTTATCAAACACGTTCTTCGTCGCGTTCTGACTCTGCCTGCTTGGCGGTGCCGTTCGCCCAGCCAATTCGCCTCAATCTATTCACGAGAACCAGTATATCGGCGTTGGACTTCTTGCGCGCCCAGTATTGGCGATGAGTCTCTCTATTCAACGACTTCGAACCACGTTTCCAGTGCTAGTGGTCTCTTTCTACGAATATTTACCCCCCTGGAGCAACCGCAGTGATGTTTATGCAGAGTATGGTGGTCTCATTTCTACACTCCACGACGTCTGTGATATCGTCTCTTTTCTCCAAATAGCTGAGTACGATATAGTTTCCCACCGAGAGGCTTTTCCACTTTTGCCTTCGAACGCATGGAGTGCGAAATATATTTTGGAGCTCGTTGATGCGTTGGCTGGGGGACAATAGCATGTTATGGTGAAGGTGAAAACAGAACTGGGAAAACTGAAAAACGATAAACGTGGCTATTCTAGTGCAGCACACCGTGAAAAATAAAACCGTAGGGTGGTTCTAATATTATACTTTTGTGATTGTGTTTTGGGTTTATTGCAGATTTTACAGTGTTTCACTAAGATTAGTATACGATTTTGCTTTACTTTTGTATGAAAAAGTTATCACAAAAGCTAAAGTTGAATAAAATGCAGTGTTTCATTAATAATTCTTTTCATTACATTCCTTCTGTGGAATTTAACCTTTCTATTTCAACAGACATCACAGCCGATTCATAGCGTACAGAATCATTGCATGGCTACACGGAAAGACCAAAATCACCAACATGCTGTTGGCGAAAAAATTAGTTGATTTGCTGATTTTAGTTAGCTATTTTTTGAGACAACTAAAAAAATCTTACTTTTGCTATTTTAGTTTTTTAATTCTAATTTCCTTAATAATAATAAAATATTTGTTGAAATGGCTATTTTTTCAGTTGAATTCACCAATTAAACGTGCTGTCATGTTTTAGCTAAGGCACACTACTATTTCCATTCAAATTATTTTCTAGTTGAATTAGAGAAATAAAACGTTGTTTTCAACCAACATAAATGGTTGAATTGGCTTCTGCAATTTGCAGCTATATGGCGCACCGAAAAAACGTTATCACCGTTATGACTACTAGCCACTAGATGGCACACCACTACCGAAAAAAATTTCTGTCGCGATTGTTTTTTCTATATTGGCAGGTATAAATACGATGTTGTATTGGAGTAAAAGACATAAACGAAACATAAACTTGTTTTTGAAATTTTTTCTTCTATATCGCTGTTTTCTTTATTCGACTTCGCGAAATCGACTCTCTCACTGAAAACACTTGAGCACTCGGAAAACGAAAATCGAATACAAGTAGTACACCGAACGACGCAGCCAATTACAATTAAAGTGCAACATTCTAAACTCACTACACTGTTCCGCGTAAAAACATTATTACGTACAATCGCTTCAAATGCGCACAAATTCTGAATAAATTCCACTAAGAGTTTACGCCATTTTTACATATCGGTTTAGAAATTTATCAATGGATATATCGTAACACATGCGAAAAACATCAAAACAATTTTCAAGCAGTTTCAACAAGACTGCCCTTTTTAGTTTTTTAAAGGATTATTTTGCTTTGACATTTCTCATGAGTTTTTGGCTAATAAACTTGTTAATGAAACCAATTTCATTTTTGTTTTATTTGTGCTGTCCTTCAGCAATGATGGTGATAGATAAGGAGTGTATCGAAAATAAGTTATCCACACATTTTTCTTTCAAATTATAATAAAAAACGATATTCTATTCAAACTAAAAATTGCTCCTTTATTGTACGAGGTTAAACTTGAGCATAATGAAAACCGGATTAAATTTAAGTTATTCCTTCACGAATTTTCAAACTTTTGATCGAACGCTCTTCATCAAGTTCCGGACAAGTGATGCATTGCATGTTTTGGACACTTGAGCCCAATTTTTTTTTGAACTCCTGCATGTTTCCAGCTGCCTTACCAGTCTTCTTACGATTGCCCAGTAACGTTGGATGAGTCGATGCTGAGGGCAATTCGGTGGATTGATATTTTTCTCAACGAAATTTATACCCTTTTCCGCAAGCCAATTGAGAGTGGTTTTGGCATAGTGAGCCGACTCTAAATCCATCCAAAACAGTGGAGGTGTACTATGCTTCCTATATAAAGGCAGCAATCTCTTCTGAAGACACTCAGATCGATAGATTTCTGCATTTATAGTTCCGATAGTGTAAAAAATGGTTGACTTCAAACCACAGAAACATATTGCTTGCCATACCAGTAGCTTTCGACCGAATTTTTCCACTTGAATCGACCTGTCCGCATCGCTCACATCCTCCCCAACAACGATAGTAAAGTATTGTGGACCTGGAAGGGTTTTTGAGTCCTCCTTTAAATAAGTTTCATTGTCCATCAAAACGGATGTATCCGGACACTGCAAAAGACGCGAATACAATTTCCGGGCCCGTGTTGATGCTCGCTTCTTCTGTTCTACATTTTGTTTCAAGATTTTCTGCTTCTTGTAGGTCTTCAGGTGATTTCGCTTCTCGATACGCTGGATCATTCCGACGCGTTCCTGCTTTTTTTGGCCAAATCACATATTGACATTGATTTGTTCTTCATGATTAGAGATACCACTTTCTGGTCCAGTATTGGGTTGGAAGAACCGGGTTTTCTGCCTCTTCCTGGTAGCTCATCCAAAGAATAGTGTTCCCTAAACTTATTAATGATGGTTTTAACACTGGCATGATGAGTTCCAAACCGTTTCGCCAATTTTCGCATAGTAATACCCTTCTCACTTAGCCATGTGTCCAGAACCTTACATTTCACTTCCTTTTCAATACGCGACATTTTGAAAACGCAGAATTTCAACTGCACAAACAAGTAAACAAACGAAAGTTGAGAGCCAAACGCACAGCAGGCTGTGATCTGAGCATAAAAAACCATCACACATACATGAGTACAACACAAATGTATGTGGATAGCTTATTTTCGATACACTCCTTAAATAGAAATAAATTTTCTGATTTTAATAACAAAATTAGTTGTCAATGAGAATTTCGTGTTGGATTGAAATATTTCTGGTTTATGTTCAGGATATTCGGCAACTAAACACATTCTCTAAAAATAAGAGTTTTTTTCAGCATAGTAAATTCTCAATTTTAACTGATTTCATAGTTATTTTGTTGTTAAAATTAACTAATTCTAAAACAGTAATACGAATTATGCGCAGAGCTAATTTCGGTCGTTCCGTGTAGTACTACTGACGCTCGAACATACGACAACTGGCTTGTAAACCAGCGCCCTTTACATCGATCTACTAACCCGGGCTTGTTTCATTAATGCTAACTTCAATTAAAAAATAACCCCGAAAAAAACATCACGGATAAAAATATTTGTTTCTAGTGCTCCTTAACGGCTCTATCTGGATCTGGATGCCCTATTTGATTATATCAGACTTGTGGTGGTGAGCTCATTTTATCCACGCCTCTTATTGACTTTTCCGCATAGGAACCGCCCATACACCTGGAAGACCGGAATTTAGCACTTTTGAACTGATCAGTCTTTATCAAGACAACCACTAAATAAAAACCTGTTTTAATCCACCTAGTGGTGTAATGATGCATTTCTCATATATAATACTGCGAAATTCTATTCAAAATGTTTCTCTTCGATTTTTTAAGAAACCAAAGGATTGTTTGTGCATTAACTAGTATAACATAGAGGATGAAACAGTTATCTGATCGATTAGGCCATTCATTATAAAACGAAGTGGGTTCACTATTATATGCACTTCCAGCACCGGTATAATCGAAGTCAGTTCGTACGGCCACCAATTAATATGACGTACAAATTCTGCTAGTTTTTTTTTAAACTACGTTAAACGTTACGTTCAATTTTTGTTGCATCCGAAAATATGCAGTATTTTTTGGTAGGACTATAAGAACTGTCATTTGACCCTAAGATTGGGAATAACGGTTATGAGTCCAGTTTAGAAAATTGTTTACGGTTTTTGTTTCGCCGGTTTAAGTGACGGTGTACAATATTGAACACAGTTTACCGTATAACTCCGGAACCGGAAGTCGGATCCGGATGAAATTAAGGAATTCCGTATGAGACCGTGAGAACTTTCATTTGAATCTAAGTTTGTGGAAATCGGTCTAACAGTCGCACAGTGGTCCCAATCATGTTAAAACACGCGTTTTTCTATTTGTTCTTCAGGGGTTGATTTTCGATCGTTTATGTCTTCAGAAGAATTTCGGTTTAATATAGTCCGCTTCTTTTAGTATACTCAAAATTGTCATTAATCCACCTACAAGTGAGTTAAAAAAATTTATTTTGCACACAATACGAAATAGAGCATTTATGTCTTCAGAAAAGTGGTAGATTATGTTTAAAAACGAAAACATGTCGAAGACATGAACAATTTAAAAGGCATTGGTGTCGAGATATGATGCATTGTTTTTTAGAGACCCCCAAAATCAAGTTTTTCCATCATAACTTTTTTCAATGAATTTTTAGAATTTTCAAATGTTCTACAATTATATTTAAATTGTCAAAATAGGTACTTTTGTCAAAGGTTACACATTTTTAAGTTTACAAACTAAAAAGTTTTTGCACAATTTCACTTCAAAATACTACACATTTAAGTATCAATATCTCGAAAATGTGGAAATATGTGGAACCAATTTCAACAAAATTTGAAAGCATGAACTTTTAGAAAAATTATTAGTCAAATTCAATATTAATCAAAGTCAGTGGGAAAATAGTAGAAGACGAAAACAAAATAAACATTTTTACACAAAGTACTGAAACATAAAAAAAACGGAGAGTTCTCCTAATACAATGTTCCCTCCAATGAAAAATGAAATACAAACTGCTTAACAGATTAACAAAATTTAATTGAAGAAAACATTGAAAACTTCGTATATCTTTAGGAAATTCTTTTTAGTTCTGTCTGAAATGTTCAACTGCTCCTATTTTCTCGTTTACTTTGATTAACATTGAATTTAGGGTGCAAGGTTAATGAATATTGCATGTCAGGGTGCTAAATATATATTGGAGAATGTTAGAACCTGCTTTTTTTTTAAAGTGTGTTCCATATAAATTTAAGCGAATTTAAGTTGTGACTAATAATTTTTCTATTAGTATTTTGATCATACTTTCAAATTTTGTTGAAATTAGTTCCACATATTTCCACATTTTCGAGATATTGATACTTAAAAATGTAGTATTTTGAAGTTAAATTGTTCAAAAACTTTTTAGTTTGTAAACTTAAAAATATGTAACCTTTGACAAAAATATGTATTTTGATAATTTAAATATAACTGTAGAACATTTGAAAATTCTAAAAATTCATTGAAAAAAGTTATGATGGAAAAACTTTATTTTGGGGGTCTCTAATAAACAAAGCATCATATCTCGATACCAATTCATTTTAAAGTGTTCATGTCTTCGACATGTTTTCTTGTTAAAATATCGTCTACTACTTTTTCAAAGGAGTAAATTCTGTATCTCGTATTGTATGCAAAATATTTCTTTTAACTCACTTGTAGGTGGATTAATGTCAACTTTGATTATACTAAAAGAAGCGGACTATATCAAATAGAAATTTTTCTGAAGACATGAAAGATCCAAAATCAACCCCTGAAGCAAAAATCAAAAAACGCGTGTTTTGACATGACATGATATGCGTCGCTGAGAAATGGAGAGAGATCCATTTTGGAATATGTCGATTTGTGGAGTTTAGAGACCAATTTTGAATTTTTTTTCTACGTTTTTTGTTTCGCCGGTTTAAGTGACGGTGTACAATACTGAACACACCTTACCCTATAACTCCGGAACCGGAAGTCGGATCCGGATGAAATTCAAGAATTCCGTAAGGCCTTTCATCTGAATCTATGTTTGTCAAAATCGGTTCTGCCATCTCCGAGAAACCTAGTGAGAGAGAGAGATTGCTCAAACGCATTATTTATTTTTATGACCGTCGTTTTAGGCGCGATTTTAATCACTCATTACCCTGTAATATCGGAACTGTAAATCGGATCGAATTTGAATTTAAAGTGTGACAATTGATTGAATATTTCATGAGATGTCGAAGTAGGTTCCACTTTAGAGTTTTTCGTCATTATTTACGGTACTTCCAGAAACGGTATTTGGGAGCCAGCATAACCCAAAACGATAAATATGACCATAAATTAATATTATGAATAAATTGTTCTGAGTCCAGCTTTGCGGATTTTTGGGATTGCCATCTTCTATATCGGTTTGAATTTTGAAAACTCATCACCCTGTAATTCCAGAATTTGAAGTCCGAATCGGATAAAATTCACCAATTTTGTATGGGACCATAAACCCTTTAATTTGAATTTAGTTAATTTAATTTTTGTTTTTGAAATTCGATTTGGCCTTTTTGAGAAAACGATTGAACTTTGAGAAACGGTTTGATACCGGAATTCGAAAATCGGTGTAGCCGAAGCCACTTAAATTCACCTAAGGAGCTATATAGTTTACATTTGATTCAAAAATTTTAAAAATTATTATAGACATCTTTGAGAAATCATCATGCGAATTAAATTTTTGGATACCTTCCGAATCGAAAACTGAATACCGCTAAAACGGAAATAAGTTTATTTGGTTATCGGCTATCCAAATCTGCAAACCCGATATACCTGATTAATTTATGTGAAATGGACATTTATGTACTGGTCACCTTGTATCTCCTACCGAAAATCGAATCCAACTAAAAAGAAAAATGATTTATAGACTGCTAAGACCTTTTATTTGAATCTTAGATCGGTTCAGTCATCAACGAGAAAAATAAGTTACATTATTTTAATTTCGTTTCACATATCATCATGTAGTTCCGGAACCAGAAGTCGGATCCAAATGTAATTCAGGAACCTTGTTTGGGAGTATACGACGTTTCATATGAATCTGAATTTGTAGAAAACGATTGAGCCATCTCCGAGAAAAATTAGTGAAATTAATTGTCACACACGCATTTGCTGATCTCGACGAACTGATTAGAATGGTATATGGGTGTTATGCTCTTTCAGTATTTATTGCTGTTAGTAGGTTAAAGCAATAAAATTATGGTATTACTTTCAACTCGAAAATGCTGCCATCATCTGATTTATATATATCGTATTCGAACAATCAAGTTGCCAAAAATGTCATGAAAAAGGATGTTGTACATTCCAAAAATTAAAGTATCATATCAAATCGGATGAAGAAAGAAATGTCGAGCCTTGATAGAAGGATGTTTGAAAAGCTTTTCAAATATGTTCATATAAAGGGGCAGGGGTCCACTAGGCGATTGATAGTCCTTATTATCTTTCTCCGGACTGAACCAGCCAAGAGGCCGTGTAAAACAACGTTGTGAGGTATACCGAGTTGTCAGTATTCATACCGATTTTCGACCTCTTTACAGTAATACAGATACACTCTCCTGAAATAACGATATTTCATAATTAATACAGAAAAATACTGATTTTCGATTGGAAAGATGCAAGGTCGTAATGTGACCTTTTTTTGCTCACAAAAATGAAACCTTGTCACAATTCCTTTATTCAAATAAAGACTGTACCAGAAAGTATGGACGCAACCAGAAAACGCTGCCATTTCGCAATGATTCAGAATCTGTCAATTTTTATGGCTGCGTCCTGTTGTTTACACTCTTTTCTAACCACTTGTGCAGTTGTTTATTCGTTTTCATTAGTTTGTTTCGAAATGCGTGAACTTTCAGTAGAAGAACGTCTAAAAATTGTGTTAAAATGGTGCACAGAACGCGGACTGTCACTGAGAAAGATAGCAAAAATGGAAGGAGTAAGTAAAAAAGCCGTGCGAAATGCAATCAGGAAATTCGGTGAGGATAACACCTTTGAGGATAAACTGAAAACGGGTCGAAAAAAAGGTTCTGCTAACCCTCAGTTGGATAAACGTATACTGAAGGCGTTCGAGCAAAAGAAGGAGGTTTCAGTTCAGGATGTGGCCAAAAAAGTGGACACTTCGAAGTCAAATGTTCTTCGTGCTAAAGAACGTTTGAATCTTCGAACCTATAAGAAGCAGAAACAACCAAACGTAGTCCGAAACAAGAAGCATCGATTTGAACTGGATAATCATGGACGACGAAACCTACGTGAAACTCGATTACAAATCCTTGCCGGGACCACAATATTATACGGTACGAAAAGGGCAAGTGTTAAACCAGTCCAAGACATCGATTGAAATCGAAAAATTTGGTAAGAAAACTATGGTCTGGCAAGCAATTTGTAGCTACGGTAAGATTTCGAAACTCTTCATCACCACTGCTTCAATGAACAGCGAAGTATACATCATGGAATGTTTACAAAAACGACTTCTACCCATGATTCGAAGCCACAAGGATCCTGTTGTCTTCTGGCTAGATCTTGCTTCTTGCCACTACTCGAAATCAACGGTAGAATGGTATACTACCAAAAATGTCACTTTCGTCCCAAAAGACATGATTCCACCAAATTGCCCACAACTTCGACCAATTGAGGAATTTTGGGCATTAACGAAGGCACATCTTAGGAAACATGTCACGGCAGCCGAAACCATTCAACAGTTCGAAAAAGGTTGGAAAAAAGCGTCAAAACTTGTCGCCAAGAAGTCTGTACGTAATTTAATGAGGAACGTTCGCAAGAAGGTGCGCCAGCTAGTCTACAATGGCTAAGTAGCAAATGTTGAGAATAATATTCTGTTGTTCTAGTCTAATATTATCATATTATCGAATAAAATTTGAATATTTAACACTTGTGAATGTGGGCTACGAAATGGTGAGTTGACATCTGGGAAGGGGCGTCCAACATAGCTCTGGTCCTCACAAGTTCCAATTCTCACGCTTCCACGGGTCTTCCGATGTCAATTGACCGCCAGTTAAGGATTTCGTACTTAACTGGTAGTGTAGCCTGGGCACTGTTGTCCTTCTGACATCAGCTAGAGTGAGGGGGTGCGACCTACGGGGCCTGTCTAGGATGTGGTGGGGTTTGGCAGTGGGCTCTGTTAAACCTCTATAAAAAGCTGCATGTGTCCGCAAGCAGGCCTCAAGAATGGAACCGTGTGATGCTCGAAACGCATTAGCCCAGTCCTGATGTGGTGTGGGACTCTAAACAAATCTGACACCACTGACCGAGCGTCTGTTCATCAAGGAGGTGCGGCTCAAACAGCGTCTGTCCTGGCATCCAGTGGCTGAATAAGAAATGCTTTTCCCCGGAAGCTATACCTAAGATGGCAGCCCCGTCCCGGAGGATAGGGAACCTTGGGCCAACAACCTACTGTTCCCGAAACTTAAACTTTGTTCGAGAAACCAATAATGAAAGATTACGGACTGATTTAACGCAACGACATTTAGCATGAAACAACGGACACGAATTGGAACATGGAACGTTTTAACCCTAGCCCAGCAGGGTAAACTAGCACAACTTGTCAATGAGGCGCGTCGAATGAAACTTGAGATCCTAGGACTCAGTGAAGTCCGTCAGCCGAACTTTGGAGAACACAGAATACCATCGGGACAAATTCTGCTATACTCTGGCCTATGAGGGGAACACGCTCCCCGGCATCGTGGAGTTGGCTTCCTACTGAGCGCCCAGGCACACTTTGCGCTTATGAAGTGGGAGCCTATAAATGAAAGGATAATCGTTGCCAGGTTCAGAACAAGGGTTCGAAACCTCACTATAATGCAAACTTACGCGCCAACCGATGCTGCCGACCTGCAAGACAAAGAGAACTTCTACAGTCAACTCAATGCAACCGTAGATAGAATTCCGAAGGGCGACATCATCTGTATGGGCGATTTCAACGCGAAGATCGGATCCGATAACTCGAACTATGAGCGCATTATGGGGCGCCATGGTCTCGGAGAAATGAATGAAAACGGAGAGCTGTTTGCAGAATTCTGTGGCAATAACGACATGGTGATCGGGGGATCGCTCTTCCCCCAGCGACCGGTTCACAAGGTTATGTAGGTTTCCCGTGACGGCTTTACCGAAAATCAAATTGACCACATCTGCATCAGCCGAAAGTGGAAACGGAGCCTTCTTGAAGTTAGGAATAAACGTAGTGCCGATATCGCGTCTGACCACTACCTCATCATCGGTGAAATACGCCTGCGTGTTGCGCGTATTCGTCGACAAGAGGAGAGAGTTGGACGGCGGTTTAACACACGCCGACTGGATGATACCACAGTGAAAAGGTCCTTCACTGTGGAACTGCAGACTCGTGCTGCAGACATTCCGGAAGGTGGCAGCGTGGAAGACCAATGGACTGCCATCAAGAATGCCTTCATCGTCACCAGCGAGAAATAGAGGAACGAAGAGGTGCCAAAGCCGCAATACAGCGATCCAAAACCCGAGGTGCCATATATTCGGCCCGTCAACGATACTCGGCTCTGGAGAAGGAAGTAAAACGCTCATGTAGACGGGACAAGCGAGCGTGGGCGGACTCCCTCGCCGACGAAGGAGAGAAGGCCGCTGCAACCGAGGACATTCGTCTCCTCAACGATATCTCACAACGCCTAAGTGGGGCGAAGATGAATGCGACAATGCCTGTGAAAGACGTGATTGGTCAACTGCTAACCGACCCAACTGATCAACTTAAACGCTGGTTCGAGCACTTCGAACAACTTTTCCAAGTGCCAGCCAGGCCACCATCACCTCGGCACGACCCGCCTAGGGTCAGGCGTATCACACGCGTGAATACCGAAGCTCCGTCATTGCTGGAGAGACAAAAGGTCATTCAAAGCATGAAATCGAACAAAGCCCCAGGGGTCGATCGCATATCAGCCGAGATGCTCAAAACAGACCCCATGACATCCGCTCAACTGCTGCACAATTTATTTCGTAATATCTGGGACACATATTGTCTCGCTCCGTATCATCCTGGAGCAAGTCAATGAATTCCAAGAGACCCTTTATTTGGTTTTCATTGACTACGAAAAAGCTTTCGACCGTCTCAATCACGAAAATATGTGGCACGCCCTGAGACGCAAGGGAGTTCTTGAGAAAATCATCGCCCTCATCGAAGCGCAGTACGAAGCCTTCTCATGCAGAGTTCTGCACAACGGGGTCTTGTCTGAACCCATCCGGGTCGTAACTGGCGTGAGGCAAGGATGTATTCTATCACCGCTACTGTTCCTCATCGTAATCGACAAGATCCTGGTAGGTGCGATTGACCGTGAACCAAACCGTGGGCTGCTATGGCATCCCATAACTATGGAGCACCTGAACGACCTCGAATTGGCTGATGACGTTGCACTCCTAGCTCAACGGCGCTCTGACATGCAGAGTAAGCTTGACGACCTTGCCGAACGCTCCTCATCGACAGGCTTAGCAATCAATGTCAACAAAACCAAATCGTTGGATGTGAACACGGTGACCCCTTCCACCTTTACAGTAGCAGGGCAATCAGTGGAGAATGTTGAAGGCTTCCAATATCTTGGCAGCCAAATGGCGCCAGATGGCGGTACCAAGATTGACATAGGTGCAAGGATCAAGAAGGCAAGGGCTGCCTTTGCGAGTTTAAGAAACATCTGGAAAACAGGTAGATAAGTGAACGCACCAAAATCCGAATATTTAACTCTAATGTGAAATCTGTGCTGCTATACGCTAGTGAAACATGGTGTGTATCAGTGGAGAACACTCAACGGCTGCAGGTGTTCATCAATAGGTCCCTGTGGAACATAATTCGAGCCTGGTGGCCCCATAACTGGATCTCAAACACCGAGCTCCATCGCCGGTGCCATCAGAAGCCGATAGCAACTGAAATTCGGGAACGAAAGTGGGGCTGGGTCGGCCACACCTTACGTAGTAGCGGAAACGAAATCTGCAGACAAGCATTAGACTGGAACCCAGCAGGACATCGCAGCAGAGGCAGACCCAGAGGCTCATGGCGGCGTAGCCTCTATAAAGAAATAAAAGAAGTCGACCGAAATCTAACAACAGGTTGAGGCGATGGCGGGTAATCGCCCAGGATGGAGATTTTTCAAGTCGGCCCTTTGCACCACTCGGGGTGCGCAGAAGCCTTAAGTAAGTAAGTAAGTAAGTAGTGTGAAGTATTTACAGCGAAATCAAAGTGAGTCCATACTTTCTGGGACAGTCTTTAGTATAAGTAGCAACTCTCGTACTACACATTCCAAACATTACATAAAATCTATCGAAATTATGAATGGTTGAATAATTCACACTTAAAACCAGTTCATTTTCGATGTACTTTTATCTTTTACACATTAAATTGAAACCTTATTTCATTCAACTATGAAACCAGCGTTAAAAATTAGAACCCAGTCTTATTTTCGAAGCATGTTGGAGTACTACAAGAAGTGTTTCCTTTCTGTATTTCTACATCATTTTTGTCGCACAAGTAACAGTAACTGATCCTCCCTGTTTCCGGACGTAATCTGTCGCTGCTGTGCTTTTCTGAGAATTACATGTTTTCACTTGATTGACGACAGCTATTGGAAAATTTTCCAATCCCAATGACACCATTATCGCCAACAATCATCATCCGCCTCTACTTACCCGAGTCGACTGTGATAACCTTCCGCTTCGAACATGTCAGTTACAACATCGCTCGCACACTTGAAACTCGAAGATGCTGCATCAGTCAACAACATTCTTATCACGAACTCAACCGCACGGATGGCGACGAAAATATCTCATCCTACGAACTAAGTGGCAACACACCGACAGTCAGTCAGTTAAATGCGGCCGCCGGTACTGGTAACTGATTAGGAAAATGTGAGAAAATCTTTTCTTGGTTTTAGGGCATCCTTGGAAGTAGGCTCTAGGGGAGATTTCACACTCAAACACTGAGTCAAACTCACAACTTGATCATAATATATAATTTTATTAAGATTTTTTCTTCTCTGTATGCAGTTCTCTTTTCGTAATGTGGTAATAATATAATATTTTGCTTTCTTTCTCCACTTTGTTCTCACGCTTATAATAATCTTCTATACATCATGCCGTCTCTTACTCTGCTATCTATAACCGTCTTGTTTGCAATAGATTTTGTTTTTTCATAATATATGTAAATGAATCGGTGCGATTCGACAAGGAGAAAGAAAAGTGTTTCTGTTTTGTTATGTACTATGCGGTTTCTGTATGTACTTTCTTTTGTGAAAGTTTCATGTAAGAAACAATATCTATTTTTATTTTATTTTTGTTTTCTCTCGGTTTTGTTTACATGTTTGTTTTGTTTTGTTTCCTGACTGTTTTGTTGCTGTTTACTCTCTGGTTTTGTGTTTTTTTAAGTTATCATTATTTTGTAGTAGCATTTATTTCCATATAAAAATAAGACTTTTCTGTTTTCATTATTTTAACGGTTTTTATTATTCTTTTTTCGTTTTTGTCTGAGTTCTTTCCCGCGTGTGTTTGTTGTTCATGATTAATCTGAGTCAATATTTGGAATTTGTTTGAACTTTTTTTGTATCCGATTACGTGGTTTGCTCGGCCGCTCATCTATTCTCGCTCCGTTGACTTACTGCTATATGGTTGATTTCTATTTCCATATACTTTATATCTTAATGTGACCTTATATGTACAGGTAGGTCTGTGCTTTTGTTTCCTTCTGTTCTTAGGAGGGTAGTACCGATAATAGATTTTAAAGAGAAAGTTTTACAATTTTTACTTTTTGCATTAAAGTTTATATAGGTCTTTATAAAAATGAACAACTAAACATTCTAGTAACAAGTTTTTTATGTTTGTCCTGTGAGGATTTGTTTACTGCTACTGCAAATTTTTTCATTTGCTATTTTGTTCGGTTTGTTTTGTATCATTGTTCATAATCTGATTTGCCTCATCCGGGTTTTGTCGGTTTCACGTATCTGTTGAGATATTTTTTGTATCGACTTATTGCACATAGATTCATGTAGTTTTACCCTCTTTTTGTATAACTAAGTATAATACTGTAGCTACTAGTTAGATTATAATTTGCCAACAATATCAGAAAAATTTGAAGTGGTTCTGCGTGCATTATTCCATTCTTTAACGATAAGAAATATTCTCTGATGGCATTTCTTAATTAGTTACGTTCAGTCAACTTTGTGTGTTTGAAAATACCTCACTAATTATGTTCATAAATCAAAATTTCCAATAGCATTGCTAGAAACAACAGAGGTAGTAAACTGGAAACGATCTTGAAAATTCTAATTTGGTTGAAACACAAAGCAACCGAAATGCTATTTTTCTACAAATTCAACAAATTGAGTGTAAATTTTAGGCTTTTGATAATAGCAGAACCGTATCTAAATAAGTCGACACGTCGCGCCAAAATTAACCGTTAAAATAACAGAAGAATGCCAATTTATGATTATGATTTTCTATCAAAATACTAATAATTAATGACTATATTAATTTTGTTTCTACGTTTATGGATAAATTTAACCATCTACTAATTATCCGTTGGTTTACCTTTTTCTCAAAAAACTGTTCTTAAATGAAGAGCACCGCGATCAGTCATTTAATTTATTTGATTTTTTCTCTCTTGTTGTCACTTAACAAATAAGTGCATAATTTGTTCATGTTATTTTGTTCAATGATGGTAAACTAGAGCAAAATGAAAAGTTCAAATTTCTTTTCGCCTTTGATAAATTTCCCAAATGTTTTCAAGTCTTTTGTTTTATATTGTGCCAATTTTACTCGTTTCGTTACTTCTTTTTCTTTATGCTAACTTCACTTATATGGAAACTGAATGAAACTAAATCTAAACGGAACACACTATACGAACGGTGCCCATTTGCAATCGATAATGGTAGTGGGATGATAAACTTTCACTTCGGTACGCGCTGAAGAACGACGCAATGTGAAAACTTCAACCCGCTCCAAAACCTGCCAGTCTCAAATTCAAAATCTCCTATCATTTTCTTATACTTCTAAATGGTTTTAGCAATGAAACATCCAAGTTATTCACTCTCATATTAGATATTAAATAAACGACTAAAATGCTGTGCACAAATGCTTACCTCTAAGAAAACCAACTATCTGTTTTAGTCCCTTTCCGTAGATGGCATCACTGTCCGGATTGACAGGCTGCTGTTTCATGGTATAGTCGCGCATGCAGGTTTGAACTCTAGACACTTAGACACAAAAATGCTGGTCATTTATTTATCCACATTGACTGTTTGTTGGTGAGAATTCATCTTGAGGTTAGCTGGACGTTGCTGTTCGTCAAAACTGTCACTTTTGACATTCAACCACGTGCCACGCAAATGTGCGTGCTTATGTCAAAGAGCATTTCTGATCGTATTTATTAGTTTTATAAAAATCTCTACAAGCACTTATCAAAAGTTATGTGGTAAAACGTGTTCAGCTAAAACTGGCAGTTTGATTCTTATCTTATCTATTCCGTTGCTATGGATATCGACATCTACTGCTGTGATTAATTTGGAGTTTAGTGGGATTTTTGATCGAGCTGCTGTTGTCTATGGTGCGGGACAAAATTAGAGTTTGAGAAAACACCGAGCAATTATTTTTGGTTTGTAAATACTCCTAGGTTCTAATTCATGAATCCAAATTTTTAAAAATGTTTCTTAACCTTGGCAGTGTCTTTTGTGTTTATTATTAGAATCTTACCGTTAGTCTTAAAACTATTTACTATTTTGCAATGGTAATTTTTACACAATGTTCGATCAGCAGTATTTAATCAGCATGTATGTTAAGCCTATAAATCGAGATCAGAAAGATTTGTGCGATTAATGTGATTTTTCTCTAAAACGTTTTTGTTTCCGCGACCATCAAAAGTGACATTTCTAACGTTTCACAACCAATCTAACCTCAAATTATTGCTCATTTATTTGAGCTTCGTTTGTGGCAATTTTTTTTTCTTGTTTGGTTGTTTATTTTCGTTTCTTGTTTTACATTTTAGTATTTTTTGACAGAATTGGTGACCAGAGTGCTGATGATTATCATGACATTAAGTTCTTTTTGAAATGTCTTAAATTTACGCATTTAGTTCTAGTTCACTTTTGGAGGACTAATGATTCATGTCTAATGAGATTACAAGATTTGATCTTAATATCTGACGATTATTGAATATGTTCAAATTACGGTATGTAGCTTTTTCTAATATAAGATATTTGAAAATCTTACGATACCTTATAACTGAACTCTTCTGAGTACTTGTGAAGATCGTAATGCAGTTGGATTTCTGTTCGTTATTCTCTCTGTTATTTGTAATTTACACTTAATGCCTATGGGATTATTTCTGTCCCTCTTTTTAATGGTATTCTACGTATCAAATGGATGTCTGTGTAGCTGTACTAGCATCACTATTTAGTAGTATATTCGGCAGTGACTAATGACAAAACAAGTCAAATTTCGGCTCCGTTCTGGATCTTCTCTCAGTTATGCCCAAATATTCCAAACGCGACTTTCTTTACCGGTTACACTAATCGTCCACCTCCGTAGTTTTCCATTATTTGCAAAATAAGAATCTCCAACCAAACTCAGAAATAATAATGTCCGTACCGGATGATAATGAATAAGTTTTCACGCGAACTTGCGGTATAACAGTTTAACCAGATATTTCCGTTCGGCATTGGCACCTTGTCCAACTCAGTCCACTTGCTTATGACCGAGAAAACTGAATAAAAAACAACAACGTTGTGAAAACTAAGACACTTTTGAGATGAGCTAAACTAACAGATAAAATCGACGGTCACCGGCGATCAAGATCAATTATTATTGATTTTAAAACATTCCGCATTTGCTTTTCGTTACAAGAAACAGAAATTAAGCTGAAGAAAGTATTTGAGATTAAACTAAATAAAGGTGATAGTGCGATCTATGCAATAGAAGTGCATAATCTTTCTAAACGCAAAGGACTGCGATCGCAAAACACCTAAATTGTTTAGCTGTTTTCCGGAATTTGATCGGTTAAAATTTGCTACAACTAATCGTTTATTATTTTTTCTAAAGTTTCATTTTTGATTTATCATGCTGGCAGCTTAGCAATGACATCCAGCAATGGCACACAACATATTTGGTGTCATTTGTACAACATTGTCAGTAAAATTACCATAGAAAGTTGCATGAAAGCAAAACGTGTCTAAGTTGCTACGGACAATTATTCAGTTGTTTGAACTGAAATATTTTTTTACTGTAAGTCTCTTCAAAATATGTGCAATGTAATATAACAATTTTCATTTGGGAGACTAGAAATTTAGGTTAAGATTGATTTTTAACTTTTTTTATAAATATAAAAAATAGGTATAGAATTCGCTCAAACTTTAGAAAAATTTTGCGAGGCCCGGAGGGCCGAATGTCATATACCAATCGATTCAGCCCGACGAACTGAGCAAATGTCCGTGTGTGTGTATGTGTGTTGTCAACTAAGAGGTCGAGATCTCAGAGATGACTGGACCGATTTTGATCAAACTAGTCGCAAATGAAAGGGCTCCCCGTCACCCTGAACGCTATTGAATGGAGATCGGATGTTTACTTTTTGAGTTATACGAAGTTTTTTATCAAAATTTTCAGTTTTTTGGCAGTATCTGTCACAATTGACCTTGAAAACAGAAGATATTTTCAGACTTAGATTCCGCACGGTAATACCTATCCAACAAGCCATAGATTGTTAAAATCCGTCCAGTTTTAACGGAGATATCGAAATTTTTGTGTAAGTGACTTTTTCCCCTATTCCAGCAGCAGAAGTTTTGCCTGTCTGGCGAAGCAACATAAAACACGATTTTTTATATTGTTACATACATTTGTTTCTAAGTACCCAAAAGACTGTGTACAGCATGACATTTTGCCTCGGACCAATTTTAGCACGATTGGTTTTTGGCAACATGAACGTTCGAATACGACATCTGTAAACCAGATGATGGCAGAATTTTCAAGTTGAAAGCAATTCCATAATTATATTGATTTGAACTACTTACAGCAATAAATGCTGGAAGAACATAACAGCCATGAACCATCCGACTTAGGTCGTCGAGATCAGCAAATATGTGTGTGACAAATAATTTCACTCAATTTTTTTCGGAGATGACTCAACCGTTTTCTACAAACTCATGTCGTTTTTCATTCATTCCACTCGCTCGGTGCCAGTGTTTTGCCTTGACAGTTGATCAATGAAACGGTTCTGTAAAGTTTGGTTTGCACGCTTGCTGCTCTGAAAAGAAAACGGGTGCAAAATAGTTGCGAGAATTGCCCCGAAAGTGCATTTTTTTCGTGCGGTGCAAATCAATGAAACACAGTGCACCTGTTTTGATTGCCCGACTGCACGAAAAGTGCACGAATCGAGCAAAACACTCCACGAGTGTTCTCAATGAAAAACGACATCAGATTCATATGAAAAGTCGTATACTCCCAAACAAGGTTCCTGAATTATGTTTGGTTCCGACCTCTGGTTCCGGAACTACAGGATGATATGTGAATCGAAATTAAAACTGTTTAACTCATTTTTCTCGTAGATTGCTGAACCGATCTAAGATTCAAATGAATAGTTTTAAGATTATATAAAACATTGTGTTTTTCAGTCAGATCCAACTTCCGGTTTCGGAGATACAGGGTGATTAGTATAAAAATGTCTATTTCACATAAATTAATCAGGTTTATCGGGTTAGCAGATTCGGATAGTCGATAATCAAATAAACTTATTTCATTTTTGGTTGTATTCAGTTTTTGTTTCGGAAGGCACCCAAAAATTCAATTCGCGCTACGATTCCTCAAAGATGTCTACATTGATTTTCAAACATTTTGAAACAAATGTAAACTATACAGCTACTCAGGTGAATTTGTCTGACTTCGGCTACACCGAATTTCGAATTCCGGTTCCAGTATCGAATCGTTTTCTCAAAAAAGCCAAATCGAATTTCAGAAACAAAAGTTCAAATTAAAATAAATTCAATTTTATCCAATTCTGACTTCCAATTCTGGAATTGTAGGATGATGAATTTTTAAAATTCAAACCGATATAAAAGATGACAATCCCGGAAAGCTTTGAAGTTGGACTCAAAACCATTGCAATTTATCCGTCATATGGCCATACGAATCGGTTTGGGTTATGCTGGTTCCTGAATACCGGTTCTGGAAGTACCTTACATTACCCTGAACTCTAAAGTGGAATTTACTTCGACATATCATGGAATGTTTAATCGATTGTTACACTTTTAGATTCAAATTCGATCCGATTTGCAGTTTCGACATTACAGAGTAATGAGTGATTAAAATTTCAAATTGCCACTTAAAACGACGGACATTACAATAAGGTCATGAAAACTGAAACACCGAAGAATATTCATGCAAAAAACACATGCGAATTGATAAAAAAGGTATCATCTCACCGCTAGGTGGATTAAGCACTTTTTTTTCGGAATGATTGAACCATGACAACTTTTGGTAAGAAAATAATGCTTTAACTAAACTCAGATTGTGATTTCCCAGATGGAATTGACCAGCAAAATGTTCACAGGCCATTAGACAATGTTTACTTCACTTGCAAATTGGATTGCTGGAAGCGCATAATTTCGTTTTCTAGTATGTTGTAGATGAAGCCAATGCGTTAATAATTTTTAATCTCATTGACATGAGCTATCCGAAAATATAGTACATGCAGATAAAATGAAAGTATTTATATTGCAGAAATATCTATTCGGCAAAATGAATCCTTATTTTACAATTAATTCGTATGTTGTTTTGTATACTGTCACTTACTTGCAATGACAAGTACGAAACTGATATAAATGGCGTTCAATTGTCATTTAAATATTTCAATATGGAATGTTTCTGGTGAAATATGTTTTTAACAGATCGGCTGAAAAGTTCGTATCGTTTCTATGAGAGGGCGTCACTAGAATTAAATCCATACCATTTTCAGTTAGTACCAACCTTCAAAAGATACGTGTATAAATTTGACAGCTGTCTGATTATTAGTTTGTGAGATTTTGCATTTTGAGTGAAGCTACTTTTGTTATTGTGAAAAAAAATGGAAAAAAAGGAATTTCGTGTGTTGATGAAACACTACTTTTTGATGAAAAAAAGTGCCGCCGATACCAAAAAATGGCTTGATGAGTGTTATCCAGACTCTGCACCGGGCGAAGCAACAATTCGTAAGTGGTTTGCAAAATTTCGTACTGGTCATATAAGCACCGAAGACGATGAACGCAGTGGACGTCCAAAAGAGGCTGTTACTGATGAAAACGTGAAAAAAATCCACAAAATGATTTTCAATGACCGTAAAGTGAAGTTGATCGAGATAGCTGACACCCTAAAGATATCAAAGGAACGTGTTGGACATATTATTCACAAATATTTGGATATGAGAAAGCTTTGTGTAAAATGGGTGCCGCGTGAGCTCACAATCGATCAAAAACAACAACGAATTGATAATTCTGAGCAGTGTTTGGAGCTGTTATATCGAAATAAAACCGATTTGTTTCGTCGATATATAACAATGGACGAAACATGGCTCCATCACTTCACTCCGGAGTCCAATCGACAGTCAGCTGAGTGGACTGCACGCGATGAACCGAACCCAAAGCGTGGAAAGACTCAACAATCGGCCGGTGAGGTTATGGCGTCTGTATTTTGGGATTCGCATGGTATAATTTTCATCGACTACCTTGAAAAGAGAAAAATCATCAACAGTGACTATTATATAGCGTTATTAGAGCGTTTGAAGGACGAAATTTAAAAAAAAAACGGCCTCATTTGAAGAAGAAAAAAGTTTTGTTTCATCAAGACAATGCACCGTGTCACAAGTCGATGAAAACCATGCTGAAATTGAACGAATTGGGCTTCGAATTGCTCCCTCATCCACCGTATTCTCCAGATTTAGCCCCCAGTGACTTTTTCCTCAAGAGAATGCTCGCTGGTAAAAAATTTAGAAGCAATGAAGAGGTAATCGCTGAAACTGAGGCCTATTTCGAGGCAAAGGACAAATCGTACTACAAAAATGGTATCGAAAAGTTGGAAGATCGCTATAATCTCTGTATCGCCTCTGATGGCAATTATGTTGAATAATAAAAACGAATTTTGGCAAAAAATGTGTGTTTCTTTTAAACGATACGAACTTTTCAGCCGAACTGTTAAGTATTTCATATTTCAACATGAAACGTTACAGGTTTTTGGTTTGCATTTTTCTGTCTTCATTCTCAGCCAACTGACAGCATTCGAAAGTAACAATTTTGTTTATGGCAGATAGGTTAGTCAAATCAATAACATTTCGGTTGAAACAAAAAGGGTATGAAACAACAATTGCAATATTGTAACTTTGTGATCTAGGGATTCTCCGTGTACAGACGCTACCGACGATTTTGTTCGAAGCGGAATGTCTCTGTACCGGGAGGTTCTCTCAATCGAAAGAGAAGTGTTCGCGGCATCCTGAATGAAGTATATATGTGTGTGTGTTGCACATGTACTCGTCCATTCGGTTCCTTCCCATGTGATTTTGTTCTCACACACCGAATATCTGTGTAAATCGCTGGTCAGTTACGACAATCAGACGGCTGCATGTCAGTATTGTCAGAATTCTGCCCATTAGGGCATATTCAGTAGAGTTCTAGTTCTAGATGCATAATTTGTGTCAGTATTAAAATTTGAATCTAGAAAATATAACAAAAAATACTGGCAGCTCAGCAGCGTTTTATCTGTGTTTCAAATATAGAAAAAATATAACGGCAGCGTATACCGGTTTTAAATTTGACAGTAGAACTGTTCGAATAAATAAAACTAAAACGGCTTGCTGTGAATACGTTTGTTTCAGTTTCAGTTATAAAGGGTGATTTTTTAAGAGCTTGAGAACTTTTTTAAACAATAAAACGCATAAAATTTGCAAAATCTCATCGGTTCTTTATTTTAAACGTTAGATTGGTACATGACATTTACTTTTTGAAGATAATTTCATTTAAATGTTGACCGCGGCTGCGTCTTAGGTGGTCCATTCGGAAAATCCGCTTTTTTATCGACAAATTTTGTTCAGCGATGAGGCTCATTTCTGGTTGAATGGCTACGTAAATAAGCAAAATTGCCGCATTTGGAGTGAAGAGCAACCAGAAGCCGTTCAAGAACTGCCCATGCATCCCGAAAAATGCACTGTTTGGTGTGGTTTGTACGCTTGTGGAATCATTGGACCGTATTTTTTCAAAGATGCTGTAGGACGCAACGTTACAGTGAATGGCGATCGCTATCGTTCGATGCTAACAAACTTTTTGTTGCCAAAAATGGAAGAACTGAACTTGGTTGACATGTGGTTTCAACAAGATGGCGCTACATGCCACACAGCTCGCGATTCTATGGCCATTTTGAGGGAAAACTTCGGAGAACAATTCATCTCAAGAAATGGACCGGTAAGTTGGCCACCAAGATCATGCGATTTGGCGCCTTTAGACTATTTTTTGTGGGGCTACGTCAAGTCTAAAGTCTACAGAAATAAGCCAGTAACTATTCCAGCTTTGGAAGACAACATTTCCGAAGAAATTCGGGCTATTCCGGCCGAAATGCTCGAAAAAGTTGCCCAAAATTGGACTTTCCGAATGGACCACCTAAGACGCAGCCGCGGTCAACATTTAAATGAAATTATCTTCAAAAAGTAAATGTCATGTACCAATCTAACGTTTAAAATAAAGAACCGATGAGATTTTGCAAATTTTATGCGTTTTATTGTTTAAAAAAGTTCTCAAGCTCTTAAAAAATCACCCTTTATTATAGGCCACCCATATGAATCTTGTAGCTGCTGAATTTGCTCTTACTGTTTGAATGACGAATCTTGTGAGATACTTTAGACAAGAGGACAACTCCATCTAAGGGCAATGCAACTTCACCTACATCAGCCCAAAGCAGTACTACTAAGACAGAAAGTAGTAGCAAAACAACATCTGGTTCCAGTTTGTAAGGTATTTGTTACCAAATTACAAACGTAAATTACAGTAGACGATGAAATAAACATTTATAAAACAATAGAAAAAGCTTAAAAGCGATGCTTTCAACAACTACGAAAACAACAACGTCATTCGTTCGCTTTCACATCTCATCCAAGTCAGTCGATATAACAAAACCGTTACCGTTCGAGACGGAAGAAACCAAGTACAGTATTGTGTAGTGAACAATAGAACGACCTCGAAATGAGTGAACCAAACGAACAAAAGCTACCGCCGACACGAAAGAATACAATTGTTGTTGACTTCAGGCAGTGCAAAATTCGACCTTCGATACGAGAACTTGAAGGTTTGCTTAAGGAGCAAATGCATCTCGACATTAAACGTGTGCATTTACTTCAATGCAATAAGACGAATAATGTGGTTTACATTCAGTTTTATAAAGAGTTGGATGTAATTCAATTCGCAAAAGACAATAACAATGTGCACTATGTGGAGCACGAGAACATTGAGTACAACATTCCAGTATATATGGAAGATAGTGCTATAGAAGTGCGTGTGCATGAGCTTCCCTCAAGCGTCACCGATTCTTATACTCGCAAAACTATGTCCCAATACGGAGAGATTTTCTCTATCGAAAAAGAAAAATGGAAGAACTTTTTCCCCGGTATTCTAAATGGCGTACGTTTGTTACGCATGCGCTTGAGGAGGCCTATACCTTCTTATGTGACTTTCGGTCAAGATACAAGAATTCCGTGCAAATCACTTGTTACCTATGACATTCAGATGGCCACATGTCAATATTGCCAAAAAGCTGTTCACTACGGTAAGCCATGTGATAAACTGGACAAGGAGACAACCACACCAAAGGACAACGGTGCTTCCTTCACATCAACCCCAAGCAACCCCAGTACATCTGTGACAGTCACCAACAACAATGAAGCATCCCCTTCAACGAATCCATCATCATCCTTTATAGAACAAAGTACACCAGCTGCAGTTAACAACTTACCCTCCAACCAACCAGCAGCTGCAACCAATGTACAACAAGGCGCATCTACAGCAACTCTCAACGAGCCCAAGACTACGATCAACAAGGAAAACGAAAAGAAAACGGAAATTACACACAACACCGACGATGAAGCAATGGATGATGAGATAAGCGGCAGACGAAGTGACCCCCGATCCTCGTTGGATGGAAATGGAAACTCATCTCCTCCTAGAGAAAGGGTGACAACGAGATCCAATAGCAAAAACAATTGTGAAGTAACAAAAATGTAAGCCAATCGGCCACGTAAAGCTTTTACGCGAAAAGGCCAGAATAAAAATTTTATTACAAAAAAAACAACGTCATTACTACATTCCGAATGAAACTGTATTGGACGATCCCTCGTCGTTTTGTTTACCTTATGTAGAGGCTGTCAGTTGATGCATATGTTATTTTTGTAATCGTGTATGTGTGTCTGTATGTGTGTTGTCAACTAAGAGGTCGAGATCTCAGAGATGGCTGGACCGATTTTGATCAAACTAGTCGCAAATGAAAGGTCTCCCCGTCACCCTGAACGCTATTGAATGGTTTTGAGATCGGATGTTTACTTTTTTAGTTATACGAAGTTTTATGTCAAATTTTCAGTTTTTTTACAGTATTGTCACAATTGACCTTGAAAACAGAATATATTTTAAGACTTAGATTCCGCTCGGTAATACCTATCCAAGAATTATGTTTGGTTCCGACCTCTGGTTCCGAAACAACAGGATGATATTTGAAATGAAATTAAAACTGTGTAACTCATTTTTCTCGTAGATGGCTGAATCGATACAAGATTCAAATGAAATCTAAGAATCATCTAAGATTCAAATGAAAGGTTTTAAGATTCTATAAAACATCTTGTTTTTCAGTCAGATCCAACTTCCGGTTTCGGAGATACAGGGTGATTAGTATAAAAATGTCTATTTCACATAAATTAATCAGGTTTATCGAGTTAGCAGATTTGGATAGTCGATAACCAAATAAACTTATTTTATTTTTGAATGTATTGGCACCCAAAAAATCAATTCTCACTACGATTCCTCAAAGATGTCTACATTGATTTTCAAACATTTTGAAACAAATGTAAACTAAATACGCAGGTGAATTTGTCTGACTTCGGCTACACCGAATTTCGAATTCCGGTTCCAGTATCGAATCGTTTCTCAAACCTCAATCATTTTCTCAAAAAAAAGCCAAATCGAATTTCAGCGATATAGAAGATGACAATCCCGAAAAGCTTTAAAGTTGGACTCAAAAATATTGCAATTTATTCGTCATATAGCCATACGAATCGGTTTGGGTTATGCTGGTTCCTGAATACCGGCTCTGAAAGTACCTTAAATAACTGTAGACTCTAAAGTGGAACTTACTTCGACATATCATGGAATGTTTAATCGATTGTTACACTTTTAGATTTAAATTCGATCCGATTTGCAGTTTCGATATTACAGAGTAATGAGTGATTAAAATCTCAAATTTTAAATTTTTCATATCATTTTAGAATAATGTCATTAAAACTGAAACACCGAAGAATATTCATGCAAAAAACACATGCGGATTGATAAAAAAGGTATCATCTCACTGCTAGGTGGATTAAGCACGTTTTTATGAAAAAAGCAAACATAAAGATTCGAGATCCTCCTGTGAATCTTATACAGCGGAGATAAGATGCCTGGTATTTGTGGTGAAAAAAAGTTCATTTTGATTTTCGAACTCGTTGACGGGATCGAGCTGCCAAAAATTGATTGACGTTCAATGAATCTATTTCAAAAATAGGGTATACATATAATACCATTCAGCCTCTTGTTTCACAGCTCATTGGATCAACGAAGCACACCCGTTGGACATTGTTTTCTTACAGGGGTGCTACATTCTACAGAAATAATCGCCTAAAATTAGACTATGTAGCAATCGAACTTTCATACAATATCAACTTGTGTTGCGATTAGGTAAATAATGTTACTAATATTGATCCAGTCGGTGTTTTTTTTTATGTCGTAGTTGATGTAAGGCAATACAAAAAAAACAAGTGTTTAAGAAAAAAAAATACATCGAATGGTTATCTGAACAAAACAACCTGATTGTGTAAATAGCAAGCTTGGTTCCTTTTATTATTTAAGTCCTTCGAGGGGTCAATGCAATGTTCAAAATTTGGTATAGAGCGGACAGATGAAAAAAAAAACTTAAAATAACTTTACACTGCATTAAAACTAAAACACAACCTCCAAATTGTTAAAAAATATTTTATTACAAAAATAAAATAAAATAATATAGCAATAATAATATTAACTAATACAAATATTAATAGGTTTTGAGAAATTCCTTATTTTGCACATATCCCAGTTCTTTCTTAGTATCAAATATTCACTCCCTGCGTTACTCTTCGCATTTAAACTCTCGTCACCTTTCGATAGGTAGAAGGGGTCGGGTGTGAAAATAATCACCCCAACTATTCCCTTCTCAAATACCGTTTCCATCATTTCTCCAAATAGTTGTCTGATTTTGCTTTCACTTGCGCTTTCAATCGTCGTTGCACTTTTTTGACGATTCATTTCATATCATTTCTGCTTATTATCTGTGTGTTTGTTTATGCATGATTTTGGTTTTTCTGTTCCTTATTAGTTTTGATTTATTTTCGTTTTTTTTTCACTGAATCAGTCGTTTGCATCCGTTCTGGTTTACTTGTACACTTAATCGGATAGATTTTCCGTTTACTAGGTTTACTTTTACTGGTTCTGGGATTTACTACTCTTGTTTTCGTCTGTATTTCTGCTTTATCACTTTAACCTAACAACTGCACTTTTTCTGTCTTTTCAAGTGTTCATTTTTTATAAAAGTCAGTACTCTGTGTTGGGTTATTCCTTTTTTACACGCAACGCCACCTGCTTTTTTGCTCATCCCTTCTTTTTTTTGTTTATCTGTATGTTTGTTTGTTTGTTTTTTTTTAACTCTTTACTAAAGGCACCTCCGTTTCCGAAACTTATACTTCTGCATCAAAAACTGATTTTCTTTCCGTTTCGTGTCGTTTATGTTTGTTTGTTATTTTGTTTAATTCTTCGACTGTTTTTTTTCTTGTTTGAAGAGAAGTAAATCCTACTGATGAAACTGATCCCGTTATTGCTGGTTTTCATTGTTTTTTCTATGGTTCTATTGATTTCTGTTACTCTGTGAACTGTGGAAGTATAGTTTTTTCGACTGAAACAAGCGAATAATTGACTAATTCATTTGCTGTTTACGTGTGCTTCACGGCTGGCGTCAAAACAAATTCAAATGAGGTTCGCTAAAAATTTGACTAAAAAAAATTTTGATACGTGTTTGTTATCGATTTACGTTCTTTTCACTGACAAAAAAAAAGTAACAAAGGCCATACATTTGCGGTGGAATTCGTTCTAAAAATGCTTACGGTCCCGATTTAAAATTAATTTGATAAACAACAGAGGCTCGTAAACACACAGATCTGTCGTTCTTTCGCTCTTTCTCAGGAGCACAACTTTCCACAATTATCACGTTAGTGCAGCTTTCATACCTCTTCCTGCTTTGATTTTCTTTTCTGTTCCTAATATATAATCATCTTCTTATATGATTGTGAAACTGTGGCAGTATATGCGCTCGTTTGATTCACTCTCCTTTGTCTAAATTGAATTTCTCTTTTTTTTATTATTCAAAAATATACGTTATTGCTTACTTCGTCCACTCATGCATTTGCTTCCGCTTTCTTACTTGATCTCAACCACACGAACTCGTACACACAACCGCATACTAACACTCACACACAAGCGGTAATTTGTTATTACATTTTTTCTTTTCTAAAAAGAAAAAACATTAGCATCAATTAGATCATTTTTATCCAGTTTGTTTAGATAAACTTTACTAAAAAAGAAAACAAATGAAGGAGCTTTATTTTAACTTATTTTACACTTCGGTTCTGCTTGCATTTTCAAGTGATTTATCCGGTGCGGGAAAACAGAGCCAGACGCTGTATCAAATGGTAAACGGAACTGCGTGACTGTCACAGCTTATAAACACCAGAAAATGTGATTTCCGAGGTATAATTTCTTCAGCAAAATTGCTGGGAATGATGGAGGCCATGTTTTAAAAATTTGATGTATAATAATTAGTATGCTTTACCTACTTTTCGGAAGAATACCAACTCATCATTTTTTTTTCCATATGTGTCGCGAAGTTGAATATTTGAAAAAGTATAAGGTCTATGATCCGCTCTAAACTAGCGATACGATCATGGATTCATAAGATGAAACCAAGAATAAAAAGTTGGGTTTCGCCATCAATTAGTTTTCACAAAAATGAGAAGCAATTCCCCGTAAAAAGTGTAGGAAAGTCGTGCACAAATGGTGCCCTATTCCCAACGTTTCGTAGCTTTTTTTAAGAAGATTACTTTTCAGGACAAGGGAAAATCTGAACGTACATCGGGCCCTGTGAAGCAAAACCGGGAACATAAATTCGTACAAGCTTCCACCGTAAAAAGCGTACTTTCGTACGAGATGTAATCAAACATTACTGTCCATTTTTTCAAAAAAATCAGTAAAAAGTTTTGAAAAGGCAATTTGTGAGTGTGGAAATTTTTCGATTCCATTTATAGCAACAGGTATGATGACGGCGTTATTTTCGTTTGGGAATGTTTGCCACGGCACCTGAAGCAGTCTTGGCATTACACATTCCTCTGTGGAATTCGGCCTTCTTGTTCCTCTTTGCAGCCGATTCATAGCGTATAGAATCATTTCAAAGGCTAGGGTACTACGATCCTACTGACACTAATAATCATTCCAGGTCGGGGCTCGAACATACGACAACTGGCTTGTAAGGTCATTACCCTATGCATTAAACCGTCAACCCGGTCACAGTACCTCCATGATTCAAAAACATCATAATCCAGCACTGTTTTGGGAGGATTTGGCATTAGTGCATTACGCGAAGAACATGGTAGCCTGGTAAAAAACCCAAAAAGATAAATCCTCCAAACTGTCAGACCCAGGCCTTACTGATTGAAACTTTTCAGTCCATGACTAAGCTCGTATTGTTATTATCAGATAGTTCTTAGACTTGCTGGGTCACCCCATAAGCACAATTTAAAGTCGTTGAAAATGTGTGAAGATATACATATCAACATTATATAATTCATAATATTTAATTTTATAAGCTTAGATATGCAAGAAAATTGTGTATTGTAACAATCACCATTATAACAAATATACATTGAAATCTGATGTGCAGAAAAATACACTTTATCATTGACGCAATTCAAACCAAATCGTATTCGGAGTTAGTCACACCCTCTTAGAGTTTAACTTCCTGGACATGAAGGCTTCGTAGCAAAAAGTTAGTTTGCCATACATCGTTTTTTTTTCAAAATTGATCTACATTGTCTTTTGAAACTATTCATAGTCACACATACAAAAATAAATATTCTACTGACACAGCGCAACTTCACCCATCAATGAAATTTCGTTATTGTGATCGTAGCAATTGTTGTGCAGTACCAAACATGTCGATGTTTGTATCTGAAAAATCTATTTTGCAAGAGGTGTCATTAACACGAAGAAACGGAAAATGAACGTATTTTGGTTAAAGTATACAGTGAACATGCTATGACTGAGTAAACATGTGGAAAGTGGTTAGCGCGGTTCAAAAAGATCAATTTTTAATTGGAAGAGCAGGAATGCCCGTAAAAGTTCGACAATGGAGTTTTGGTAACGTAGTTCGATTAAAATCCGTGCAAAACACTTATGGGAGATTTTGTTTCACTTGCCATATTCACCGCACATTGTCCCATCCGATTACCATTTGTTTCGCTCCATGACTTGTCAGAGTAGAACTTCCAAAACTACGAAATGATCACAAATTGGACTTTTAATAACGGTACTGTGATGATACTATCATAATAAATCACGAAACTTCGCAAAACAAAAAAAAAACGCAACGAATTAGTTCCAACATCCGATATCTCACTTTTAGAGAGAATAATCACACGAATCAAAATCCATCATTCTCAGAAACTTTACCGAAAATACTAAGAAAATCACATTCTATGCGTAAAATTGGGCTTTTAAACCACTTAAAGTTCTGTAGTTGATGGAAGCACTGAACTGTCGTTTCCAATAGAATTGCTTCTTGTAGAGGGAAAATTCCCTACAACATGGGACAAATATGACATTTTGAATGAATAAAATAATCCTTGTCTAATGATTCGCATCGAATTTAAAGTATAAAAAATAATTTGTGAAATGTTCCTAGATAAATTATTAATTTTTATGAAATTCTTACGATCGATATGATATGCTTTCAAAAATACTACTATTGAGATTCTATCAAATGTTCAATTCCTAGCTCAAAATTAACACAACGTCATTAGTTTAAAAGTGATGATGATGATGACGATGATGAGCTGACTTTGTTAATAAATCAGCGTTACAATGTTATTCAACCTTCCATCAAAGACAGTACGAAACCTGGCTGCCAAAAATTTACACGCCAATCAGTGTCGGTTGTAGCTGACGAATGATACTTATTCAGTGTATTGCGCTTATAGCATAGACTGATTCGTAGCACGACTTAGATCATTTTAAATCTAACCCGTTCGCATCCGACCTAATTTTGCAAAAAAAAAATTTTTTTGACACAAAACCTTCACAACGCGACGTCAGCATGCACTTTGCAAGCGTCGATCTCTGTTATCCCTTCCGAATACAAAACCATCTATCAATGCGCCGCGACTTTTGTCGGAAGTTCCTAGCAAATCAGCCCCAGTTTCGTTCACTCCCGTTGCTTGAATAACGCAACGGTTCGAAACTGTCTGCCCTGTCTGGGTGCTCTAAAAACTGTCTTGGAAACAACAAGAAACAGAACCGCGTCGTCTCAACTCATTCGCAATACAAGAACCGCACACATCTACGCCAAGGGTGCATTTGCTTCTTTATCATTATCTTCTTCCTTTTCATAATGCAACTAAATAACTTACAGCTTTCATTTTCTTGTTCTGTCTGTACTGTAGCTTAAGCCTAAAACATAGAAAAAATGTACATCCTATTGTATTCATTACTCATCCGCCGTCCACTGATTTATTTCCGTTCGGATTCCGAAACGTCTAAGCGTTCTAAACTTGTTTGCTTACTAGTTTCTTTCTACACATTCTTTCATTTTGTTTGTTTGTCGTGTACTCGAGTGGTTTGATTTGATTTTTTTTCTTTCTATTTTCATTAACTTCTGTTTGTTTCATTATTTGTATGTGTGTTCTCTTCTAAACTAATATAGTATCATCTTAAAAATATTAACAAGTCACAGCCAAACGATACGAAAGAGGTCGGGTTGGCCGCTCTGTTTGTTTTTGCGTTAAGTGGATTTGGCGTTCTCCGTCTCTCTTCCTTTCCCCTGTCCAACCCGATAACATATTTCAGCGTTAATCGTTTCCAATCACTTGAAACTGAGCAAGCAAGGGACCCATGGAACAGGAGATGGAAAGCGCCTTTCGGTAGTAGTGGCTAGTCTTCTTCTTGTGGTGCACCCATTCGGATTGTAATAAATGGGTAATAGTTTTGTTCGTTTTGCGGGAGAAGAGGGATTGGCAGCATTAGTTTTCCTCTCATTTGATTTTCCGAGCACGACCAGCGAGCCCCTGCACACCTACTGTTTTCGTTTTGTTTTCAGACTTCAAACCACGATCCTCTTTCATCTCTTTTCCTTACCAGCTACATTGTTGTAAAGTTACACCTCTAAACGCGTGTAATATTTAGTTTTTGTGTGTTCTGTCTACTTTTTTTTCTTCTGTCCTTTCGATAGTCACACGACGTTCATGCAGCCCGCCAGGTTTTGGGTTTTTTTCTTAATATGAGTCATATTTAGTATAAACATGACAGTTTAATTTTCTTGTTTGCTGCTGTGTAGTAAATTTTGCGAGTTTTCGTATCATAAGCTTCTGGCGAGTCCACTCTTGTCTGGAATACTTTCTCGAAAGAGTCAAATCAAAATGTTTCGGGAACAAAAAGTTCAGTCACTTGCCTTCGGGCGACGAACAGCCGCCACATCCCCGTCTTGGATTGTCACCAAAACAGGCAAGTAGCACGGTTATAAGAAAAAACAAGTTTGTAAAATAAATAAAAGCGATATAAAAACGGAAAATCGGCTTAACTCTCTACGATAAATAAGATTTCGTCCTCGGGGAAGGAAACAATGGATTGGGCATCGGTCGCGAGAGACTCGGTTTCGCTGGCCAGCAGTGGAATGGAAACCGGCCCGGAAACCGTGTCCTACACTAGCTATACCTGATCGAGCAAACTAAGTGCGGAGATGCCTGCGCTATTGTTACTAGTACCATTGCCACTACTACCACTACTTCCACCGTTGGCGTGAACTTGTTGCTGTAACTGACTGTGCTGCTGCTGCTGATTTGGCGTTAATTGCGGATGCTGCCCGTGTAAACTACTACTACTACTACTGCTGCTGCTGCTACTACTACTACTATTGGTACCGGAGGCAGATAACTGGGAAGAGGTTGACTGATGCTGCTGTTGCTGGATCTGGGCCTGCATCGAGGGCGGTATGTCCTGGACGTCCCAGATCTCTTCTAGGAACCGCGGCAGTTTGCGATTCTTCAGCTTCAGCGAGAAACACATCTCTGAGTTCTGATTACCGAGCGTTCGCAACTCGGTCAGTATCGATAGCAGTTTGGCGAATATCACACTACACTTCGGATCACCTCCGTGCCTGTTCAGGATGTAGATCCGGAGCGTGTCGATGTAGTAGCTCTGTATGTGCTCCACCAGTTCCGCCTGTTCCAGTCCCGGCCGATCGGAGAAGATGACTATCGCCGTCAGCAGAGCGTATTCCACGTTGTCCACCGTGAGCGAGTACATCTGCCGACAGAAGTGCAGCAGGTCCTCTATCGTGTCCGCCATGCCGGCCATCCGGTAGGAGTCCCGCGTGTACGATCGGTTGTTGGCGAACAGGATGGAATCGGTGGCGGCGTCATAGCGACGGGCCATCCGCAGCATCATCACCTCGCTTGAGCAGGCCTGTGGGGGAGGTGAATAAATAAAACGAAACATTAGAACGAAAATCATTGGCAGTTATTTAAATTAGCACAGCTGATAGAAAGAATTCTTCAAAATTATTATTAAAAAGTAAAGTTCTGCTTACTGGCTGCGCACGGTCAAGAATGGATATAGAACGAAAAAACTTAAAATTTCGAGCTATTGATGTGGAACACCTCGAAGATGTGAACCAAGACACTTTTCGCCTTAATTTGTATTTGTCTTGTAGCTTACGAAATAATATCAGAAGCCGAAATATATGCAATTATATTTATAGTACTTGTTAAAACGCTCAGGAATTTGATATTTAATCACTTAACGTCAAATTTATGTTTAGATTTTGCTTGCTTGCAATTATTTTCTTAACGCGTTTTCTCATTATAAGATGAGTTCAAATTTTAGGTATCAACTATTTTTAGATTTTTTTATGAATATAGAGAATAGGTATAGGATTTACTCAAACTTTGGAAAACTTTTCCAAGCCCAGAAGGACCGAGTGTCATACTAATCAATTCAATTCGACGAAACAAGCAAATGTATGTAAAACTTGCGTCAGATAGAATAGGAACAAAGACAATTGCCTGTATTTCAGTTATTTATTATTGAATTTAAGATCTTTTTTTATACAAATGTAGCGTTTTCTTCATACTTTATCGTGTATCGAAAATAAGCTATCCACAAATTTTACTTTCAAATTATGATGAAAAACGATATTTTATTCAAACTAAAAATTGATCCTGTATTGTACGAGGTTGAGCTTGAGCATAATGAAATGAAATTTAAGTTATTCCTTCACGAATCTTCGAACTTTTGATCGAACGCTCTTCATCAAGTTCCGGACAAGTGTTGCATCGCATTTTTTGGACGCTTGAGCCCAAATTTTTTTGAGCTTCTGCATGTTCCCAGCTGCCTTACCAGTCTTCTTGTAGACTCTCTTAAAGATTGCCCAGTGACGTTCAATGGGTCGAAGCTGAGGGCAAATTGGTGGATTGATATTTTGCTCCACGAAATTTATACCCTTTTCCGCAAGCCAATTGAGAGTGGTTTTGGAAAAGTGAGCCGACGCTAAATCCGGCCAAAAAAGTAGAGGTGTACTATGCTTATTATATAAAGGCAGCAATCTCTTCTGGAGACACTCAGATCGATAGATTTCTGCATTTATAGTTCCGGTAGTGTGAAAAATGGTTGACTTCAAACCGCAGGAACATATTGCTTGCCATACCAGTACCTTTCGACCGAATTTCTCCACTTGAATCGACCTGTCCGCATCACTCACATCCTCCCCAACGACGACAGTAATGTATTGTGGACCTGGAAGGGGTTTTGAGTCCTCCTTTACATAAGTCTCATCGTTCATCGAAACGCATGCATCCGAACACTGCAAAAGACGCGAATACAATTTCCGGGCCCGTGTTGATGCTCGCTTCTTCTGTTCTACATTTTGTTTCAAGATTTTCTGCTTTTTGTAGGTCTTCAGGTGATTTCGCTTCTCGATACGCTGGATCATTCCGACTCGTTTCTGCTTTTTTGGCCAAATCACGTATTGACATTGATTTGTTCTTCATGATTAGAGATACCACTTTCAGGTCCAGTTTTGGGTTGGAAGAACCGGGTTTTCTGCCTCTTCCTGGTAGCTCATCCAAAGAATAGTGTTCCCCAAACTTATTTATGATGGTTTTAACACTGGTATGATGAATTCCAAACCGCTGGAACATCTTCCCGAGCCGTTGCCAAGTAGAATTTTTGACCTGGGATTTGCCCGAAGTCAGCCTTGACATAGGTTTCATCGTCTATCAGAAGACACCCGTCGAACTTAGTCAGCACCTGGTCATATAGTTTCCGAGCACGAATTTTGACCACACTATTCTGTTTTATGGTCCGATTTGGCTGTTTGCTAGCTCGATACGACTTGATTCCTCACGGTACTATGGGCAGCACCGTATTTTCTGGCCAAATCACGGTCCGACAGATTAGGATTCCTCTTAATCGTCTTCAAAATCTTACCACGCAGTTTCCGGTCGACAGTTCCACTTCGGCGATTGGCTTGAGGCTTCCGAATCGTGTTTCCTTATACCGTTTGATAACGCGCCGTACGGAATTTCTGGTCAATTTTAGCTGTTTAGCTAGCCTAGATGTAGACCACAATGGATTTTCCAAATAACTGTGCACAATTTTTTCCCTTCTTTCGGCTTCCATGATGATTGTTTACAAAGTACAGTCGATTTGGGGAATGTCAAAAATCATACGTGAAGCTGACAAAATTCCCGACACGTGAGCGCCAAGTACTCCTAAATCCGTCAACCAGGAGCGTCACAATATGGGCAAAAATTTGTTCCAATTCTAAATGAAGCAAGCTTTATGTGTGTTCAAAATAAACAGGTGTGGATTTCAGAGACCAATTTTGACCAAACTATTTGCAAATGGAAGGTCTTCCTGGAAGTAGGGTAACCAACTCGGATGCATCTCTCACCGGGCAGTAAATTTATTTGAGGAAAAAAGATCCTGAATTTGTAGAGAGTTATACACATAACTTTCCGGCTTATCAAATCACGCATTACTTGCGTTTGTATAGCTGATGCTGAAGATGTAACTGAGTACTAATTCTACCGTATTACCGCTTTTTTTTTGGAGTGCAGGCAACTAACAATGGATCTTATTACTAGAATCTCAACGATGCGTGCAAAATGCGCATGTTTTCATCTAAGTGAGCTGATCTTTTGATTACCAACAATGCTTCAGCCAAGGAGCAATCTGCCTATTATTGAAAAGTTATGGCTCTCGAATTGTAGGATCTGATACCCCATTGGGGTGTATGCATGACTTGATAATATCAGCATCAGCTGTTCAATAACTCTGGAAGCACATCGAAGCCGTAGGTTGCGCAGAGTCATTATTCTGTTGCTTATATTATAAGATGGCTGCCCAACTTCATTCACGTATACTTCAATCCATATGTGACGAGAGGACAAGTAAAACTGCCAACAAGTATGTTATATTTTGTTTCAATCGATCAACTCGAAAACAATAATCCTTATTTCAACATGTCTATGTAAATCATAACGTCTTGATTGAAATTAAATTTTGTCAAAACCATGTAATATTCAGAATAAATCTCGTTTTCTAGTCTTTCAACATGAATTATCATTAAATGTTTCCAGACTGCTAAAAAAATCTTGAAAAAAAACTCATGTCGTTTTCGGATGAGAAAACCAAAACTGACCCAGGGTAGTTTCACCAAATAAACACTTCCAACGAAACTGTGATGGTTTCGCACTTAGCAACGGGGGCTTGAGCAAACCTGATATAAAAACCAGGTTCAAAACTGACTCGATTTTCAGTTCAACAACGTCAAAACTAGGTTCGAAACTGGCTTCAAACGAACGGTTTGACAGCAGTTAGAGTGGAAACTGGGTTAGGTTTGGCATCAGTAAATCTTCGTCTCTTTCTTAAAGAGAAGTAGTAAATCTTTTTTTGAATAGGCTACTCTCAAAATGTATTCGCCATTTCATCGCTTCTGTCTGATAAAATTTTATTGTCGATTTCCGCTGTGGTTGTCATGTTTCCAAACTTCTTGAGACAGCAATAATGGAGTTGGAGTGTTTATGCAACTCAGTAGCGTTTTTTCTTCAGCTGTTTTATTTTTATGCTTGGCGCAAATTTTAAAGCTCATGATCAAAGGCTAACGGAAATTCTTCCTTGATTCATATCCTACAATTTCACCAGCTGTCAATGATATTGCCACGAAATCGCTAAACAAGAATCTCGGCATAGTTTATTACCAAATTATAGCAGTTAGAAAGAGCTCCGACATTGACATGACATAAAACCACGACGAATTTGCTTTGCTTTTGCAGGATACAAAGATGGAGAAAATAATTTTATTGAAATTTAAATAAGATGCAACATTTCTGTACATGAGCTTTAAATCAAAAGTAGGGATTGTATTATTTTAAAACCAAATTAGAGCGATGCTTCCCAACTGGTATGTCGCGAACTGCTTTCAAACTACCATCTTCAGACTTTTAGCAGACAAAATAAAACATGGCTCGCTATTAATTAAATTGAAATTAATTGAAAATACTCTCAAATCGATGCGTAAGAATACTCCGTCATTCCGGAACCGGAAGTTGGATCCGGAAAAAATTCAGGAACTTTTTATGGAACCACAAGACCTCTCATTTGAATCTATGTTCGTTGAAATCGCCGCAGCCAATCTAACAAAGGTGAGTGCACAAAAATGTTACATACATACACACAGTCATTTTGCGAATTGATTCGAATGGTATATGACACTCGGCCGTCGGTTCAGAAATCGGTTTTCACAGTGGTTGTAATGTCTTTCTATCTGAAGGAAGTCAAAAACACATTGGAAGCACAAATTACCATTTTTCTCTCAAATGTCTGCGCAGTAACAAGTAAATACTCAGAAATAAATTATAAATTTAACATGTGCAGGAATTCTAAAAACGGAACATTTCATAACTATTTAACTTGTCAAATGATTCAATATTCCATTCGTACAGAATATTACAGGTTTAGAATGTAATCTGCACTCAGCTACCAAGTATTTCTGTCGCTCAGTCGGTTAACTGACGTGCTTTGTGATCTAATGCTTCTCGGTTCAAGTCGCGCTGTTGCTATCTATCTTTTGTTTTTTTATTTAATTCATTTTGAGGCCATGTAACTTTCAAATTACAAAATTCTACATTTCTTGAATATAAATTTGTGTGAAAAACAGCACTCCATTTAAGTGCATCTAATAAGATGTAAAATCACAAGATTTTGTCGAACTTTGTAAATAAAAAATTTAAAATAATTAAAACAATGAAATTTAAAATAAGTATTATTTCCTGCTTGGTCCACACTGCTGGTTTAATCTTATGGTTAAGTAAATTTGAAATAGTATTTAAAACGAAGGGCTTCAAACCAGTCAGAAATGAGTCTTAGTACCATTAGTTATTCAGTTAAAACATTCATTTAACTTCAGGGAGTAACAAATAGAATGGGAGCTGGATAGAATGGCAGACGAAGCAAAATATCTTTTAAAATTTTAAAAATAAATATAAGATCTAGGAACAATTGGATTTACGATTTCAATCTCAATATATTTTGTGTGGTTCCTTTCACGTAATGCCTCGTACGTAATGCCATCATAACATTTATATATTTGTTTTATGTAAGTGAAACATGCATTGTACTTTTTCTAATATTTTTCAATTGTTCATTTCATTTCGATTGAAGTGTATCATATAAAATTGTTGAATGATTGCAGCACGTGGCTTATAAATGACATTCTTTTTTTTCAAACCAGGGAGATCTTATGTATGCTTCAAAAATGCGGTACATGAGATATTTTTTATAACCATGTTTAGAAAAGGCTTTCACAAAGACTGTTGCCTTTAGAAATACCATTAAAATCAAAGCAATTTTCGGCAGCTAAAATGTTCAAAACGTTTCGTTTGCAGTACGAACAGCTATTCAATTCGGCCTGACGTCTTCACCATTGATTATTCAGCCAATATAATGACTATCTATTCATTATATTGGCTGGTGAACAATAGTAATAATTTATACCCGCATGACAATTTATCAACATGACAACGAGCATGTGAACTTTACAGCTTGAAACAGATCGATTATTATTTAAATGCAGACCATTTCTAAAATATGCTATTTTTAATGAATAATTCAGCATTTAATTTCCTAGATACGCCAAATACAGAACGAGTTTCCCAAGTCGTAAACATCATGCATCACGTTGGCTTCAAAAACAGAAGGGTATCTACGCCCTACTTACTGCTCAGCAACTGATGCTGTCAGTTGAGCTAATGAATTGCCTACATGTAGGCAATTTCCTCATCGGGATTAAAACGATTCAGTATGAAACCTACCTTCAGCAGCGTGATCTGGTCCTCCTGTGGAATCTTGGTAAATGCTGGCAGTCCTTTGGCGAACTCCACGATTAGTTGTACTGTTAAGATTGTGATTTCCGTTATGTGCCGGAAGTGCACGTCATGTTGATCTTCCTCCTCGTTGGGTGAACCCTGTTAAGTAAAATTTAACATATAATACCGACCTATCGTTGGCTATCATAGGCTTTTAAAAATTGGCCACTTACGATCATTATCCTTTTGAGATCTTCTTCCGACGGTTGCTCGTAACCGTCCTGGTACCAGATGAGCTTGTAAATGACGGCCATCTGGTTCGCCGTCAGTAGAGGTATGTTTCTTAGCCTATTTTCATTCAGAAGTTTTTCTGGTAGTAGCTGTAGGACAAACAAAACAAACAATATTAGGAAAAGCTCTCAAAATCGTTCCAACCGTGCTTACAGGTATTGCTGCGTGCGGCGGTGGATCACATTTCATCAAGACCGGCAATATTTCCGACTTGTAGGCGCTGTTCGTTGTACTAACGGTTGCATTCGTCTGCAGCTTATCCTTTTCCTTTTGCGCCTTCTTCTCCTTCCGCTTGATGGCGCACTGGTTTTCGGGCACAACGCACTCGGGCCTCATGCCAACGGCGAGACACTTTTTAAGCCGGCACTCTTGGCACTTCCGTCGCATGTACATGTCCATCTCACACGCATGCCCAAATTTGCAGCAGTAAACGGCATTTTTGGTCACACTCCGTCGGAAGAAACCTACGGGAGAGAAAAACAAAAAACAAAAAACAAATCCAGAGCCTTTCAGTTCGCTACCGTGTTCAAAAGAAACCCAAACAGTATACTTACCTTTACAACCTTCGCAGGTGAGAGCATTGTAGTGATAACCGGATGCCCGATCCCCGCAAACCAGACACAGTTCTTCCTGTTGCCGCGGGGTAGGTCCTTTTTTCTGCTTCTTGGCATCGTTGCCGTCACCGGAGTAGCCGTTGAGACTGCTGGAGGGTGACAGATCTTCGCGACCTGAAATCGAGCAGCAAAAAAAAAACGGAAACGATTTGTTAGATTGTGTGTTAAAAACCTGTCGAAATTAGCATTGAATGGAAATTGGCTGACGATGCTTATTAGCCGTCGCGTTTTTATTCAATTGGATTGTAGCTTTTTTTCGGTTATTGTTGAACAAGGAAGTCAAACAGTGCATAATTAGCTATAGCAAGATTGGTTTTGCAACCTTGCTGTCTCGAGCAATAAGTGGTTGATGATCACAGGAAAGTGTTTTCATTTCCTTTTCTTGCATTTATTCAAACTTCGTGTCACGGTTAAGGTGATCTTTTTTTCGTGTTTTTGAATAGGTCTACTGGTCCATATCCAACGATAATTTTTGACATGTTTCAAAATAACACAACAATTAGTAGCCCATCGAACCACAATGTGATTCAAAACAAGTCAGATATCGTAGATTAAAACATAATATGTTTGTTTTTAAGCTAAGTCTAGCATGACGGTAATCCTAGTTATTCCAAACGAATGTTAATGGTCAAAAAACATCGGTTGTTTAAAATCAGTATTGTTGTCACTATGGGCCTACGTTGTGTTTTACTACTAGAGGCGTTGTACCAATACTCGTCTAATTAGTCGAGTAAACATTTTTTTCTTGTTACTTGGCTTACAATGAATGGATTGCGTTTGCTTCGGTTCTAAGAAAGCAATATCAATGGAAAAATTGAAAGAAAATGCGTCACTATTATTATAGTGACGCGAAGGTTAGATGCGATTGCACCTATTATCATCTTATCTTTTGAGCCAATGTACGGAACAGAGATGACCTAGCTCTCTCTAACGAAGGAATTTCCTATATGAGATAAATGACGGAGCTGAGATGATTAAGGGAGCAGTTACTCAACAACAACAAATTCTAAGAAATTCCCGAAATAAATGGACGGAGAATGGTCGACGCAAGACAACAATCTGACATGACCAAATATTGTTAAAACGAAGAAAATACATTTCACTTATAATTAATATCGCTGCTTGGTTTAGGAAAACAATGGACGCATATGCAAATGTTGTCGCTCGTGCGCACACAATCTTGATGAGCTCTGCGAGAGCAATCAATGCAAACTTTGTAGTGCTGATTATTTAGTAATTCGTCCTAGCGACACACCGAAAGAACAGCTGGTTTCAATTTTTCTTTCTCAAGTTGTGTTTTTTGTGCTTGTAAGTGCGAACGATTTTGATGAAAACAAATCAATTCATCTAGCATTCACATTGAATTTAACACTTTAGAAACGTCTAGAAACGTACACACGTCGTCGGTAATATCGTATTTGTAATTATCAATAATGCCCGACATTGTAAGGCACAAATCTCTAAATCAAAAAGAAAAGTCTTGGCATTACATTCCTTTTGTGGAATTTGACCTTTCTGTTTCAACAGACTTTGCAGCCGATTCTTAGCGTACAGAATCATTGCCTACTGACACTAAGAATCCTTCCAGGTCGGGACTTGAACATACGACAACTGACTTGTAAAACCAGATCTCTGAATCTCTAGTTCTGATTCCCTGGTACGTACCCCAAGCTAATGTAGAGCTTCATAAAATCAACAATTATTTGTAAAAAAATCAATTTGTAAATTTGCGACTCAGACCGAATCTAGTGGACTTTTTTTGTCTCACCATGTCTTTTCGATTAGCTCGGCTTGGCGGTTTAATGCATAGGGCGCTGGTCTTACAAGCCAGTTAACGTATGTTCAAGTCACGATCTGGAAGGATTCTTAGTGTAAATAGCATCATAGTACTCTAGCTATGCAATTGAAGTTGCTGAAAAAAAGAGACCAAATTCCACAAAAGGAATGTAATGTCATGACTTTGCTTTGCGTCTTTTCGATGTTGTGAAGTAATAGCACAAAGTCATGATCATGAAAACCACTAATACCATTCCATTCAGCGCCTCTTCATTAGCCTAAAACATTCGCCGAATATAATTTGTTATTCGGAATATAGTCTACAATCCAAAAAAATTAATATAAGGATAATTAACTTTTTATGAAAAAATTGACTATGGAGAGATATGGGAACGAAAATGGAAGAATATTCTAATCATTGATGAAGAATTTAAATTAACCCTTAAATGCATACTGTTGCCTTTTGGCAACATATCGAAAATAGTATAGTAGCAAAATCGTAATTCTAAATGCGGTAGAACAGGAAAGAAAAGTCACTGTATAAACTCACAACTGAACTTTTTATAATTGTCATAAAATAAACAAAAATTAAAGGGGTTGTACAAGTTTGCAAAGTCATCTAAAGCTTTGTAACAAATTTAACGTAGTCATCAATAGTGTTCATGAAAATTACAATCCGATATTTTTTACGTTTCTTTATTGCATTATTACTAAATGCTCGAAAGCTGAATCTAAGTATCAAAATAAATCAAACCGTTTCCGCAGAGTATCTTTAGTATCTTTACGAAACAATGTCTTCCTGGTATTTTCGAAAACAAAAAAGCGAAACACAAAAGCACGAATAAACTTGCAAAGTTATGTTAAACTTGCATCACAAATTCGAAGCTATTTGCGTAAATTCGCCACAGTGAAATGAAAACAAATCTCGCGTACATTCCCACGGAAATCAAAAGTTTCAAATTTGATTAACAAATCTTTCAAGGTTAACTTAAATCAATATGCTGCGCGAAAAAAAAAGTCGTTCGATTACAGTGTTGGCGTTCTCATTTTATCATCATTGCTTAGCTACTTTACAACAGCTACAAAAAATCAGTTTCGGAAATGTGCGTGAGAAATACGCATGTTTTGGCGGTCAATGATCATTCGTCAATCGGCGGCCAATGGTTATCATTCGCCATTCGTCAGTTCTCTAACCCGCCTAGCTCATGTGTCCCTTGAGCACTTGTGACCTCTCACATGCCACCCAGAAGTCACCGAACGGATTCAAGGCATGTTTTTAGAACAGCCATGAATTAGCATCACAAACGAGTGTTCAACCAAATCGATGTTGATTTCAAAATGTATGACTTTTGATGAGACAACCGACGACTCTAACGAGAAATTGCGATCCTGGCCCGGCGGCAGAAATTTCATTTGCCCATCATATTAGCTGTTGTGTATTATCTCTGCTGGATGGTTCCCGACCGATTGTAGGTGCACGAGTCCACGTCATCCTCGGTTGTTGCATTTGCAACGTGGGTCAGAAAACTTTTTTTTTGCATAAATACCTGTTTATTAATCTTATTTTTGTGTATTACATCAACGTTTTACAGTACAAGTGTTTGGACCCTTTGGCCTTTCATCTTTGTTGTTCATACGATTCGTTATTAATGCTAGGTGTTTTAGTTACTCTTGTTTTACATACTAATGTTTCATCATAATATTTATTTTAATTATTAATAAAATATCTACCTACTTATAACTATCCCTAACCTAATACGTACAAATTTTGAATTATTTGTATTACAGAGGTTGAGCACCACTCTTCAAATTTCGTGCAGTATTGTTCGAATTTTTGTTCTAGTATATCCAGGGAGACCATCTCATGTACTTCACTAGTCCTTGTCCAAGGGGATAGATTTAGAATCATCTTTAAGATCTTACTTTGAATGCGCTGAAGCCTAAGTTTGTGCGTTCGTGCACAGCCTCGGCCAAACACTGCGTAGACTGCGTATTCAATTGGGGGTAGATGATTCGTTTATAGACAGCCATCTGATTCTTCAGGCACGGTTTAGATGTTCTACAAATCAGCGGATACAGAGACCTAGTGAGTACGCTGCATTTTTGAACGATTTCGTCAACATGTGACCTGAATATCAGATGTCTGTCAAAGGTGAGTCCTAGATAGATAACTTCGTCGGTCCATTGGATGACCTCATTACCGAATCGTATTCCGCATTCGTCTGATGGAACAAGTTTTGGGGAACCTTCGCCAATTTTCACATAGTAATACCCTTTTCACTTAGCCATGTGTCCAGAACCTTAATTTTCACTTCCTTTTCAATACGCGACATTTTGAAAACGCAGAATTTCTTACGCACAAACAAGTAAACAAACGAAAGCTGACAATCAAACACACAGCATGCTATGATCTGAGTATAAAAATCACAAAGACATGCGTACAGCACAAATGTATGTGGATAGCTTATTTTCGATACAGTCCATACTGTCAAGTAATCGTTCGTTCAATCGTTCAATAAAATAAATTCAAATATTTTGTATAATAAAAAGCATCAATCGAACAACATTTTGTAATTTTTCCATGGAAAAATATTGAGAAATAAGTCGGTGAAAAGGCATTGTTGAGGACGCTTCTTAAAAATCATTATTTGCGGTGTCCACTGTATCTCAGCGCAGACTAATCAGAAGTGAACAAATCAAAGCGGTATCATTAGAGCAGAAGTTTTTCTAGACCCCAACGTTTCTGTTTGATTTTTTTTAAATTTTTTGACCACGATTTTTCACGAAATCACGATTTTTCACGAAAAAATCCGCCATTTTGTAGCTGTAAAACCCCATAGTAACAAACAACGAAAAGGAAAACGTTGGGGTCTGGTTTTTTATATGTAGAAAGTGTGTGCAAAATTTGAAAAAAATTGGTGCAGTAGTTTTTGAATGAATTTCGAGAAAAACGCGTTTAAAGTTTATTGTCTTTAAAATTGAAGGAAACAATTTATTACTCAAGGGAGCACGTAGGCTCTAACATTCTCAAAAATCCATATTTTTTCTTTTGTATTTTATTATAATGAAACATTTCGAGAATGTTTTGTCAAGTCAATAATTTGAAGTCAATCGAAGCAGAAATCTTGGGCCTGTGTAACACATGGATCAATAAGTCCCGAGACTAACAATGGAAACAACATATTTTTTGCAAATTTGTTTTATTCATCAACATAATCACCTTTTAGGGTGATACAATGGTTCCAACGTTTTTCCAATTTTTCAATACCATGTTTATAAAAAAATTATCTTTCGCTTCAAAATAAGCTTCAGTTTCAGCGATGACCTCCTCATTTGACCCAAATCTTTTTCCCTGGAGCATTTTTTTAAGATCAGCAAAGAGCCAGTAGTCACTGGGGGCTAAATCTGGCGAGTATGGGGGGTGGGGAAGCAGCTCAAAGCCCAATTCGTTCAATTTCGCCATTGTTTTCATCGACTTGTAAAATTGTGGTGCATTGTCTTGATGAAAAGGGATTTTTTTTCTCTGCATGTGCAGTCGTTTTTTTTTGCGATTTCCTCCTTCAAACGCACCAGTAAGTCAATATAATAATCACTGTTGATCGATTTACCTTTTTCGAGGTAGTCAATGAAAATCTCGCCATGCGTATCCCAAAAAAACTGACGCCATGACTTTGCCAGCTGACTGCTGCGTTTTCGGACGCTTCAGACGGCTTTCGCCAGCTATGCGCCACTCAGATGACTACCGCTTCGACTCTGGAGTGTAGTGATGTATCCATGTTTCGTCCATGGTCACGTAACGACGCAAGAAATCTTTTTTGTTGCGAGTAAATAGCTATAAACTGCTTTCTGAATCATCGACTCGTTGCTGTTTTTGTTCCATCGAAAGCAATCGCGGCACCCACTTGGAAAAAACCTTTTTTCATGCTCAATTTTCCATGAAGGATAGTAAATACACTTCCATATGATATCTGTGTCATCTCAGCAATCTCACGGAGTTTCACTTTACGATCTTTCATTATAATTTTTGTCACTTCACTCACATTTTCCGGTGTAACGGCTTCCACAGTTCTACCCGAGCGTTCCGCGTCATTTGTGTCGGTACGACCACTTTTAAACTCGGCGAACCACCGACAAATCGTTGCTTTTGATGGACAAGAGTCCGGATAACATTTTTCAATCCATTGTTTTGCTTGCACGGTGTTTTTACCCATTAAAAAACAATGTTTTATCAAAACACGAAACTCGGTTTTTTCCATTTTTTAAACAAACTACAAAACGACTTTACTCCAACCTCGATAACTCAGCTGTTTCTGGTCGGATCGATTTAAAATTTTGACCCGTTTCAAGCAAAGGTTAGTACTCTAGAAAGACGTTGTTACTGGTTTACTACGAGCGCCATCTCTGCTTTAGTCTCGGTACTTATTGATCCATGTGTTACGCAGCTCTTATTTCTTCATAGTATGAAATCGGCAAAGATAAAGGCCCTTAACTTTCTGAGTTTTGTTCCGATAGGCTTCAAAATTTCACAGAATATTCTTGAAATGTTTTACTATCAGAAAATAGAAAGATAATAATTATTGATTTTTCAAAAGTGTTAGACCCTACTTTTGGTGCTTTTCTCGTATCAATCATATTCTCATATATAATACTGTGGTATACTTCGATTCTTAAAATGAACCAAGAGATTGTTTGTGCATTAACTAATATAACCTACAGAATGAAACACTTCTCTGATATCCATGAAAAAAACAAAGTGAATTCTACTATTGTAGGCATTTCGGACACTGGAACTCGAGAACCGGTATAATCGAAGTTGGTACGTATGGCCATCAACTAACATGACCTACAAACTCTACTAGTTTTTATTCAAACTTTGAAGATTTTATACGATTTTGACATCGTACTCTTAGCGACAATTTTAATTGTATCCGAAAAATATGCTTAATTTTCGGTAGGAGCATAAGATCTTTCATTTAAACCTAAGATTAGGAACACCGGACTGCCTCTGATCTCTGAGAAAAGTAAGTGAGATACTTTTTTTAGTATATGACTTTTCTTATCTGCCGTCGTTATTCGAAAACCGGGAACCAGGATAGCCGGAATCGGTTTTTTTGGCTGCCTACTGATAGTGGCTACCGATTGGAATACACTAAGGTCTCTTTTTACACGGTTTTTTTCGAACGGTTTTTTTATACACGGCTTTTTTTACACGGATTCCGGAATTAACACGGTTTTTATTTACACGGTTTTCGCAATTAACACGGTTTCTGATGGGAGTTTAAAATGCACTGTCATTTGTTTTTTGAGAAAACTTCAAAAAGAGAGGACAAGTTGTCTGTAAGAAAACGATTATAAGAGTTAATTCAAAATTTGAAAGTTACTTAAAATCATCCGTTCAACAATTCACGGGAGTAGAATGATTAATCAGTCTTCAGATCTTGAATCTTTGTCGCCAATTACATGACAACGTCTCTTTCGCTCAGTTGTGGTGTATGATGTCAGCATCGTCATTGATATCATCGAGAATTTCGTAGCGTTGAAGAACTAGTCGAATTTACTAATCTCTTCAACTCTTCATCATATCGACCAGTACAGTATTTTATACCCATTTAAATGATATAGCTCTAATAGTATTATGATTTTGACACATTGTTATACCTTTTCTTATTTGATCCATATTCATCTCTATAAATTCTTCCCCTTTGATTCTGTCGCTGCGTGCTTAGATCTTCATCCAATATCCATGTCTTCCCACTCAGTTTAGTTAAGAAAGACTGTTAAGATCGTTAGTGTTTATTACACATCGCAACTTCGGAATTGAAAAGAACTTATTTTCAAGTTTTTTTTGTAGTGAAAGTATTTATGGGTTCTAATTGTACGTATTATCGTTCTTTTGAAAACTGAATGCATTATACAGAAGGCATGAGCCATTTAGAATAATTTGCTTATCGTACATTGCGTTTCCTAAGTGTTCTAATTTTAATTTGTCATCCAATGTGTTTAATCAAGTATGACTGGACCCTTCTCGTAACCTCAGGCTGTTTTTTAGATTTCCGTTTCTATTGTGAAATAGCAGTTACATTTTCACAATTATGTGCATCTTGCATAAATTTGGGGGTTAAAAAATGGCCTTTTTTCCTCTTCAAATTATCAAAAGTTACATTTTATCCAAAACAAAACAAACAAATAATCAAATCTACGGTTTCTGGAATTATTACATCAAATTTTCCACGTGTTTTTTTTTGCACGGTTTCCGCAATTAACACGGTTTTCTTTTACACGGATTTTTTTAACACGGTACGTAACTCCCGTGTAAAAAGAGACCTTAGTGTACTTTCGAGACCAATGTAGAAAACTCTACTTTTTTCATTTCGACTCTTTAAGTGACCGTACATAATTTTTAACACACTTTACCCTATCATTCCGGAACCGAAAGTCGAATCCGGATGAAATTCAGGAATTCCGTGTAGAACCATGAGACCTTTCATTTTAATCTAAGTTGATCAACATCGATTAAGTCATTTTCGAGAAACACACACACAGACATTGCTCAGCTCGACGAACTGAGTGGAATGGTATATGACACTTGGTCAATTTTTGATTTTCAAGTGATTGTATAACCTATCTATATGAGAAAGGCAAAACAGTTCAGCGATTCAATAAAATTATTATTGTTGTTAATTTTGTGACTCGTTATTTCAATATACGTCGAGCTGGCTACCCGTGATTTTGCTAGCATTTTTACGATTGCAATTTATTTCCTTCCTTAATTCTAAGAATATGGACCATGCTGCAAATTATTTGAACTTTAAGTTAGAATTTGACAGTCGAGCAGTTATTTTTTATCGAGCAGTTAAATTTATCTAAAACTGCGGCCCATTTCAAAGTTATTATCTATTTTGCTCTGAAAATAAAGTAATAGCAAGTGAGGTGATAATTGCAATTGAATTTCGAGATAAACTTACTTCATTTAACAAAGTATTTAAACTTTTTATTGGGGTATTTTTTTTGAGTGAAAGTATTAAAAACACACAAACGCAAAAGCAATTTTTACTAAAGGTCTGAAATAAGAACTTTGTTGCAAAATTTTTTTCAGTCCGGTCGGTTGAAAAATCATTTAATGTGCTGTGAATATGGTGATAACAGAGTATTTTTGAAAGAATATGATCAATATTATACACAAATCCAACTGTAATGGCAGAAAATGACGTGGCCGTATTTAGATACAGAACGAACAATTCGACTTAAAACTTAATAGCCAATCGATGTTGAACAATCGTTCGCACCGCAAGCGAATAGTTTCTGGCTCTGGAAAAAAATACTCTGCGAAAATACGCTGGAAGTATTTTCAAACTCAGATTACAACGATTTTGTTTTAGACTTTGTTAAGACGTAAAGCCGCCTTGAGCTAGTTTTAATATGATCAGTATCTAACGGAGAAACAGATTGGAAAACCGACATGCGAACACAATGATGTAATGAAAACCGCGAAAATGTTACCGCAGAGACGGGACTCGAACCCGTAGCTAACTCCTAACCGGGGAAATTGTTTTACCAATTAAACTACCCTGCATATGAAAACACATGAAGAGAAAGTCCAATTGATTGGACGAAACTAAGCATGCTTCGCTCTACTTAGCCACTACGGTATTCACTTACAGTCCCGTATCGACGGAAACAAATTCAACAGAAACACATACAATGATCACGAGTCTATTTCTACCCATCTGTTTTTGCCGCACGATACTGATTTGAGACTTTTGTTTTTGTCTATTTCGCTATCTACGGGATAACACACGATAGTTTCATCCATCGATTTAATGGATCTCCACTAGTGTGTGGTAGCAGCAGATTACAAGTTATGCTATGGTAGAATTATTTTTTCCACTCGCCGCCTCGTGCGCTGTCGTCCCCGGGCCACTAAACCACGTCTTCGCACACGGTCCCTATAGGGACCGTGCACGATAACAAGTAGCGCCATTAGTGGCGAATAGGCGAAAAAGCTCTACCATAGCTTTACACTGTTACCATATGTTCACGCTGAATAAAATAGTCAATTTTAATACAACCTAGTGGTGTAATGTAGTATAACCAACAGAATGAAACAGTTCTCCGACATCCATGAGAAAACGAAGTGAGTTCCACTATTTTAGGTATTCCGGGCACTGGAACCCGAGAACCAGTATAATCGAAGTTGGCTCGTATGGCTAACATGACCTACAAACAGTACTTGTTTTTATTCAAATTTTGAAGATTTTATACGATTTTGACATCCTACTCTAAACGACGAATTTAATTGCATCCGAAAAATATGCACAATTTTCGGTAGGAGCATAAGATCTTTCATTTGAACCTAAGATTAGGAATACCGGACTGCTATCTCTGAGAAAAGTAAGTGAGATCCTTTCTTGAGTATATGACTATTATTTGCCGTCGTTGTTCAAGAACCGGGAACTAGGATAGCCGGAATCGATTTGGTTGGCTGTCTACTGATAATGGCTACCGATTGGAATACATTCAAGACCAATTTAGAAAATTTTTACTTGTTTAGTTTCGACTCTTTAAGTGACAGTATACAATTTTTAACATACTTTATCCTATAATTCCGGAACCGAAAGTCGAATCCGGATGAAATTCAGGAACTCCATGAAAAACCACGAGACCTTTTATTTGAATCTAAGTTGGTCAACATCGATTAAGTTTTTTTTTAGAAACACACACAGACATTGCCCAACTCGACGAACTGAGTGGAATAGCATATGACACTTGGTCAATTTTTACTAGTCGATTTTCAAGTGATTGTATAACCTTTCTATATGAGAAAGGCAAAACAGTTCAGCGTTTCAATAAAATGATTATTTGTTGTTAGCTTCGTGACTCGTATTTTCAATATACGTCAAACTGGCTATTGCTGAGATTGCTAGCATTTTTACGATTACAATTTATTTTCTTGCTATGGACCATCCTGTGAATTATTTGAACTTTTAGCTAAAATTTGACGGTCGGGCAGTTATTTTTTATCGAGTAGCTAAATTTATCTAAAACTGTGGCCCATTTCAAAGTTTGACGGATGGAAAATTATTTGGGTCTATTTTGCTCTGAAAATAAAGTAATAGCAAGTGGTGTAATGATTGCAATTCAGCGAAAGTAAGAACAACTTCGAGATAAACGTACTTCATTTAAAAAAATATTTAAACTTTTTATTGGGGTATTTTCTTTGAGTGAAAGTATAAAAAGAAATTACACAGAAGCAATTTTTACTAATGGTCTGAAATTAGAATGTTTTAGCAAGATATTTTTCAGTGTTTCCGGTCAAGTCGATTGAAAAATCATTTAATGTGCTGAGAATATCGTTCGAGTGTTTGAATTTGAGTGAATATGACAAATATTAGACACAAATCCAACTGCAATGACAGAAAATGACGTGGCCGTATTTAGATACAGAATGAATAATTCGATTCAAAATTTAATAGTCAGTCGATGTTGCACAATCGTTCGCACCACACGCGAATAATTCCATAGGGTTCGGAAAAAAAATCCCCAGAGAAAATACGCTAGAAAGTATTTTCAAACTCAGTTTACAAGTTTTGCTATGGTCGCATTATTTTATCCACTCGCCGCCTCGTGCGCTGTCGTCGCCGGCCACTAAACCACGCCCTCGTGCACGGTCCCTATAGGGTCCCTATAAAATAATGCTACCATAGCAAAACTTGTAAACTGAGTTTGAAAATACTTTCTAGCGTATTTTCTCTGCGAATTTTTTTCCGAACCCTATGGAATTATTCGCGTGTGGTGCGAACGATTGTTCAACATCGACTGACTATTAAATTTTGAATCGAATTATTCATTCTGTATCTAAATACGGCCACGTCATTTTCTGTCATTGCAGTTGGATTTGTGTCTAATATTTGTCATATTCACTCAAATTCAAACACTCAAACGATATTCTCAGCACATTAAATGATTTTTTAATCGACTTGACCGGAAACACTGAAAAATATCTTGCTAAAACATTCTAATTTCAGACCTTTAGTAAAAATTGCTTCTGTGTAATTTCTTTTTATACTTTCACTCAAAGAAAACACCCAAAGAAAAAGTTTAAATATTTTTTTAATGAAGTAAGTTTTTCTCGAAGTTATTCTTACTTTCGCTGAATTGCAATTATTATTTATTTTCAGAGCAAAATAGACCCAAATAACTTTCCATCCGTCAAACTTTGAAATGGGCCACAGTTTTAGATAAATTTAGCTAGTCGATAAAAAATAACTGCCCGACTGTCAAATTTTAACTAAAAGTTCAAATAATTCACAGGATGGTCCATACTCTTAGAATGGAGGAAGAAAATAAATTGTAATCGTAAAAATGCTAGCAATCTCACGAGTAGCCAGTTTGACGTATATTGAAAATACGAGTCACGAAGCTAGCAACAAATATTCTTTTTATTGAAACGCTGAACTGTTTTGCCTTTCTCAGAAAGGTTATACAATAACTTGAAAATCGACTAGTAAAAATTGGCCAAGTGTCATATGCCATTCCACTCAGTTCGTCGAGCTGAGCAATCTATCTTTGTGTGTGTGTTTCTCTAAAATGACTTAATCGATGTAGACCAACTTAGATTCAAATGAAAGGTCTCATGGTTCTACACGGAATTCTTGAATTTCATCCGGATCCGACTTTCGGTTCCGGAATGATAGGACAAAGTGTGTTAAAAATTGTGTACCGTCACTTGAAGAGTCGAAACGAAAAAAGTAAAAAGTTGTCTAATTTGGTCTCGAAAGTATTCCCGGTTTTCGAATAACGACGGCAGATAATAGTCATACACTCAAAAAAGGATCTCACTTACTTTTATACTTAGTCCGATATTCCTAATCTTAGGTTCAAATGAAAGATCTTATGCTCCTACCGAAAATTGAGCATATTTTTCGGTTGCAATTAAAATCATGTTAGTTGATGGCCATACGAACCAACTTCGATTATACGTTCTCGGGTTCTAGTGCCCGAAATACCTACAATAGTGGAACTTCCTTCGTTTTCTCATCGATGTCAGAGAACTGTTTCATTCTGTAGGTTATACTAGTTAATGCACAAACAATCTCTTTGGTTTATTTTAAGAATCGGAGAGAAATATTTTTAATAGTATACCACAGTATTATATATGAGGATATGATTGATATGAGAAAAGGATCATTACACCACTATGTTGTATTAAAACAGGTTTTTGACTATTTTATTCAGCGTGAACATATGGTAACAGTGTAAAGCTATGGTAGAGTTTTTTCACCTATTCGCCACTAATGGCGCTACTTGTTACCGTGCACGGTCCCTATAACGTGAACTACAAAATTCCTGTGTACGCGGTAGACGGTGCAATAGAAGTGCGTGTACATGACCTTATCCCGCAGGTCACTGAACATTACGTTCTTTCAATCGAAAGAGAAGTGTGGCGGAATTTTTCACCCCGGTATCCGAAATGGTGTGTGAGTGTTACGTATGCGACTAAGTGAGACGATTCCATTTTACGTGATTTTTGGACAGGGCGGGAGACATCCTTGTAAATCGCCAGGAGCTTACGAGAATCGGCTAATTACATGTCAGTTTTGTGAACAGTGATTCTCTGTTTAAATGGAAAATTTCACTAAATGCAGCAAAACCGCTATTATTTATCTTTCCTTATCAACCCAGAGCTTAACAAAAAGAGGCAAAGTGTAATAAATAAATTAAATGTTTATACGCTCCTAAAAACAAAAATTCTGAGCTCTGTCTTAAGAACAAATTATTATTTTATAAACAAATTTTAAGACCAGCCATGCTTTATGCAGTACCAATTTGGTCAAGTTGTTGTTCTACCAGGAAGAAAACGCTCCAAATGATTCAGAATCAAATCCTGAGAATAATTTTGAAGCGTCCTCTCTGGTATAGAAGAAATGAGTTACATAGACTCACAAATACAAAACCATTAGATGTAGTTATTACACTTATCACAACACGATGAAAAGCAAATAATATCGGTATCACTTCACGGATAAAATCAAATGAAGTGAATGTAGGTCCTTATTAGGGAAGTCACTTCAGAGAAAAACGTAGTTACTTAGATGAGCTTGATTATACTGATGATTATACTGATAGTGGATAAAGTTAAGTGAAGTAAAAGTGAAAGTAGTATTAGTCTGTATTAGTTAGTAAGTTAGTACATAATTTCCTTTTCCCCATTACAAATTACAAGTAGGTTTACAATTTTCCCTACAAACAAACAGCATTGCGAAATGATTTCTCAATGCTGTTAACCAAATCATGTATAATGGGGCTGAAAAGTTACCACTTATGACAGAATATCCAACTTAAATCTTGATTTAAATTTAACCTATATTGCAATAAATAATACATTAAAAATAAATATTCTAAAGATAGAAATTTTTTGCTGAATAGCGCCAATCGAATATGGTATTATTTAATAAATGCATGAGAATTTGCAGTAAAATAACTGTGTTGCAATAATTTCGTGTTCAACTTTTACGTCAAATCGATGACAAATTTCTGCCGAAAATTTACCGAATGCTTTGCAAAAACCTCCGTTGGTACGTTATCAATTCATGACCAGAAATCGTAAATAATGGCCCACGGTGCATTGATGCGAAACATTTCCTCAAAGATGGTGGTAGTTGATAAGGAACATTCGTTATCAACTGTTCCCGATTCAAGTATGCACAAGAATTGAGGTCAGTTCTGTTAGCAATTCATTAAAAACTAAACAAAAGGCCGATGTATCGATTGCAAACAGTTATTGCAATAGAATCGAACCAATACCACCGAAATTCGCGCGTTGGCAGTGGGGCGGGGAAATGACCCCTTGAATCGCGATCCTGGACACGAGGCCACGATGTTTCTTTGTTCTACAGTGACGCATGTTTTTTTTTCCTCCAACTTAGTGCGAATTTCAAACTTCTTCGGCAAGATTTATTTGGCGTCACGCAGGACCAGTACAAAGTAGAACACACGGAAATGCTTTATCCCGGACCGCAGAAACAAGGAAAATTTGGATCATAAAACATTTTAATTATCGGACTTTTGTGCAGAACCTCGAATCACGTAAAAACCGACACGAGTTTTCAAATCGTTCTGTTTTGTGTGAGTCGCAGTCCTCCGGTTGTGCCAGTTCTCCAAAATGAACGAAGTGCATTACTTCGCTGTCAGGAGGAAGTAGGAAGTAAGCTGGTTTGAGCTCGATTCTCAGAAAGTGCAGCATGAGTACGAGCGAGTTGGCTTGACATAGACCTTGATTTCCGACTAATTTGATACTCGCTTTCGACGACAACTTTCCGCTCGTACTTAAGTTAATGTCCACGAGCAAACATATTTTGTATGCTCGGATATCGTTCAAGGCCTACGGAAAAGTGTTGCATTCTACTGAAAACACATCTGAATCCAATTACGGAGGGTAGGATTCTAGTACAAGGCGATCGCAGATGTGATGAACAATGATCTTTATAAGCCCTTTACCCGATTGGAATTTGAAATCATAACAAAAATCAACCTCCATCGCAATCTTCTTGACCTTATTGGGTGGATTAGTGTACGTATCTACACCGTCAAAAAGCATATGATTGACGGAGTTTTCTTCGCAAAAGTATAACCCCACAGAACATGTATCACTGGAAGGAAAAATAATACCGACAGCGTGACACGAACTGCATCCCATTAATTATAAACAAAAATCTGCTCACTCGCTGCTGACACGTAAAGGTCATTCGTCGACGGAGACAGCAGATGATGCTGTTCGGGGAGACGCCATTCGTGCATATATAAGTTTGCGACTTGCTGCACCAATTCCGATTTTCACAGTAAGAGAGAAAATGTGTCACTTCACAGGCATTGTATGGGACTCTTAAGACCATTATTTGAAGAGACAACTTATGGGACTCTTAAGACCTTTATATGAATCTAAGTTGAAGAAAATCGGTGACGGGAACGTTTCATTTGAGCCAATTAGTTCTGAAAGTTCAATAGAAACCTATTGGACCAAGAGACCTTTCATTTGATTTCTGGACCAGAAGAATTCCTCAGCATAACAACGATTCGAATAAAATTTTCTATTTTTCTCGACTAGAGTGATAAAGCTTTGGTAGGAGCGTTTTACATGAATCGAAACAAGTGATAGTCGGATGACCTCAGGTCTAGACTACAAGGCAAGAGAGGTTAAATTTTCTATCCATTATTTTTTGAATAGTTGTTTGTCACCGAAACCGCAGCCTGAATCATCTAGTCGCTTTGCTAATAACATTAAACGATGTGCCATTAAGTTTTCACGTTGTTTTACAATTTTTGTTGTTCATGTTATTTATTTATTTTTACATTTAGCCGTTTCAAGATTCGAATTATTGTATTCGTTTTGTTCTTGAAATTGTTTTAAAAGATGATGGTTTTTACACCCGTATAAGAATTATAAACAAGATCCATCTCAAATGGACTTTTTCCACCTTGCTTGTTCACTTAGATTCGTTTACCCGATGGACATAACTCAAATGACGTAAATCTTAAGTCTGAAAAGACACCAATAGCCAAGTCTAACATTACAAAAGACCCAAGTCTCAAGTCTTAAAATTCTCCCATCTCTTCAGGTGCAAAAGATAAAAGTATTAAGATCCAAAAGACACAAGTCTCTTGTCACAAAAGACGCAAGTCTAAATATTCAAACGACCCTAGCTTCAATTCCCTTAAGATCGAAATCTTAAGTCCAAAAGACCTAAGACTCAGGTTACCTGTTTTTTTCCTACAAGTTAATCAAGTCTCAAAACACGAAATTCTTAAAACGTAAGTTCCAAAAGGTACAAGTCTAGAGTTCAAACTCCAAACGGTTAAATAAGCAAAGTCTTGGCATTACATTCTTTTTGTGGATACATTGAATCACCACCAACCCGGGCAAGCTCCAAACGGTACATGTCTCAAATCCGAAGAAAAAAAAACAAATTTCAAGCTCTATAATCCTCAAGTCTCTAGCTACACAATGACACATGTCTCAAGTTCAAAATGTTAGACACAGGTGTCAAGGGCAAAAGCCAAAAGTTTTAAGTTCCAAAAGACAAAAATTTCACATCACAAAGGAACCAATTCACGATTTTCAAAACACTCAAATCACAAAAGCTTTATCAAGTCTAAAAAAATACAACTTTCAATTCGTCAAATTCAGGGTATAGCCTTTCTGTTACAACAGACTTCGCAATCGATTCTTAGCGTACAGAATCATTGCATGGCTATTACAACGATCCTACTGACACTACACTAAGAATCTTTCTAGGTCGGGGCTCGAACATACGACAACTGGTCGTAAGACTAGCGCCAAATACCCGAGTCCCAATTTTAATTTACAATTAACAATAATCCCATTCCCCAAATCTCAACAGAAACAAGTCTCTGGTCACAACAGATGCAAATTTCAAGACACAAAACATTCAAATTTAAAGTCCTAGAAGACACATGTTTCCAGTCATGAAAGACGAAAGTTTGAAATCACAAATGACCAAACTCAAGTCTTATGTTTCAAAATCGCATGTTTCAATTCCCAAAGGTACCAAATCTCAAATTATCATTGATCGAGATGTAAGCTTTTTACTTTTTTGTAAGCTTTAGGAGTTGAATGTGTTACTCTTTTTCATGTTACAGGCGTTACGAAATGTTACATTTTTGTGAATTATATACGTTACGAAGCAGTACATGCGTTATGTTTTGTATTTGATTGGTGTTAATAAGCGTAACATGTGTTACATGCGTTCCATCATTAAGTTTTAGACGTTATTACCATTTAGGCGTTAGGGAGTGATCCGTTCTAATAAGTTTTAAACGTTTTGAAGCGTTACATGCGTTACTTTTTTGCTACTTTCAAGCGTTGCGTGTGTTACTGCTTTTGTAAGTTTGATGCGTTACAATGAACTACTTTTGAGTAAGTTTTAGGTGCTACAAAATATTACATGCGTAATTTTTTGTTAGTCATAGGAGTTGCGAAATATTACATGTGTTACATTTTTTTATAAATTTTAAGCGTTACAAAGCGTATCATGCGTTACTTTTTTGTAAGTTGTATGCGTAACGAAGCGTTACACGCGTTACTTTTTGGCAATCTATGAACGTTACGAAGCGTTACATGTGTTATCTTATTAAGTTTTGGACGCTACGTAGTGTTACATGCGTTACTTTTTTTGTAAGGTTTAGTCGGTTACATGCGTTACTCTTTTTTAATTTATAGATGTTACAAATTGTTACACTTTTGTAAATTATATGGAGTACGAAGCATTACATGCGTTATGTTTTTGTACTAAATTATTCTTATTAATATGTAACATGTGTTACATGCGTTTCATTGTTTCGTTTTAGATGTTAAGAAGCGTTACATGCGTTACTTTTTTGCTAGTTTTAGGTGTTACAAAGCGTTTCGTTATTCATTGTTTTTGTAAATTTGAGACGTTGAGAAGTGTAACACTTCGTAACACCTCAAATTTGAGTAAGTTTTAGGCGTTATAAAGTGTTACATGCGTTACTTTTTGTTAGTCATAGGCGTTTCGAAGCGTTACATGCGTTACTTCTTTATAAGTTTTTCATAGTTCTGGTAGTAAGTTTTTTGTAAGTTTTAGACGTTACGAAGCGTTCTGAAGTGATACAGTGTTGGACGTTACAAAATGTTACATGCCTTTCTTTTTAAGTCTGCGTTAATTTTAAATCTTAAAGGACAATATAAAAATGATCAAGGTCAAGTTTTATATTCCAGAAACTGAAATTTCGAATTCTAAAATTCCCAAGTCCCAAACTCTCATAACTCGAGTAGTAAATTTTAGGTGATACGAAGCGTTACATGCGTTATTTTTTGTAAGTTTAAGGCTTTACGAAACGATACATACGTAACTTTTTCGTGAGTTAAAGGCGCTTGAAATAAATAAAAAAAAATATAAATGAATGTGGCCAAGTGTTGTCGTGATGAAAATCGAATATGCCGAAAACAAAAAATTCAACCATGGTCAGTATACGAAAATCGTAAAAAAATTACACAGTTGGAGAAAATGGAACATTAAAAAACTATGAAAGCGTTTTCTGCAGAAAGATATGTTCCATAAAAAATATCCAAAAGAAAACTGCTCCGATGCTTTAAATAAATGATGAGATTTACTGAGTGCCTCCAAACACGATTTTTACTTTTTTTTAGAGGCAGCACGATAGAAATCCATTGTTTTGTATCAATGTGATATCATGCCAATACTCTAAAGCCAGGCAGAAATGATAAGCAGCTAATTATGTGGTGTTTTGACTCATTTGAGAGTTTTTTGGGCCATAATGAACCTCGAAAGACGAAAAAAAAAAAACAAGATGAGAAATAGGAAAGAACTAAGAAAATGTTCCGGAAAGTACTGTACAGGCTCTGATGGGGGCCGTCAATCGCTAATGTTAAGCATGGGTATGTGAGCTGAAATAAATACATACACAAAGTTACTATAGAAAATTAGAAAGTTCGAAAAATATAGATTCGATTCACCAATCAGCCTGAGATGTCGAAATAATTATCGATAACCCTTAATGCATAAGAAAACTGTTCATGTCGTAAACTCAATCTGTCGGAATGGTTAAAGATTGAAGCAGTGAAATTTATCATATTATGTTTAAACTAATTCAGGCAAAAAGGCAATATTTAGTTTCACATCTTTTATGCATCTTTGAAAAATAAATAAAAAAAGTTGACAGATGGAATATGACTGTGAATTGTCACTTGTCCTTCAAAAACAATCGTTTACGTCTAGATTTTAAAATCATTGCTGTAACAACTCCAGTCATGTATCTTTTTGTCGTTTTTCATATGAAAGGATTATGCAAAGGACTTTCACTCAATTCAGTTTATCGAGGTAGGTTACCCGAGTAGAGTGTGAGATTAAAAAGAAAACTCAATTTGATGTTGTGCTGTTCGTATATATCGATTACTTAATTTGCTATCGTTTTGGTCGTTTTAACGGTTAAAAGATCAAAATTGAAGGCAAAAAAATGCTGTGTGACATCAAACTGGCAACTAGTTTTGCTCTCAGTGAAAGCACATTGAAAACTTAATATGATGTGGATTTTCTCGAAATGAAACGTCACGAGCATAATCTAAAAAAAGAACAGCCGAAAAAGGTCCGGGATAGTATACATTTAGGCGATATTACTCGCAAGCAAGAAAAAAGATTTTATGCAATCTCCATATTAGTCGCAAGCAAGAAAAAAGATTTCTTACAATCTCCATACTACCGCGGAGAGAATCCGGTTTCGAACGTAGGTGTTTTGGAATGTGAATTTTTGGCGATTGCTATGGACTGTAAGCCTAAGACTGATTATATGACAAGCAGTGTTGTTTCACAAAGTTGTATGCAGGTAGTTTCTGTCAGTGCACACTCGTTGCGTCGCTTCCATCCCGCATCCACCGTGAATAGCAGTGTGGCTATTTGAGTACAGTATAAAAATGTTCTCTTTGTCCATCTCATATCCAAAACTGTAGCATTCAAACATTATAACATCAAATTGAGTTATCTACTTGATCGCATATAACTCGCACATGTAATCACTTTGAAATACGAATTTAGAGGCTCTGAAGACCGAACGATTTACAGTGAAGTCTTTTACAACACAGGGAACGTGAATTAGGAATCCGGCAATAAGGTATCCCAGATCATTTGTTTTTTCGGCTAATTGGGACAATGAACGATTATCTCGCTTCTGACACAGATAGAACCAGAATCTCTTCAGTTCTTGTGTAGACTTATAATTTACGATCGTTTGATGCAGAATTAGTCATGTGACTCAAAATTATGAAGATTTAGTTAGTCGGGTTCTTTAGAAAAGTATATTAAAGTTTCAAGATCTATTAGATGATTGATAAAATACTTCTCATAGCATCTAGCGTTAGTGAGAATATGAAGTTCTAAGCATTTATAAGAATTGTTTTGAAGAGGTTCTTCGACACAGTTTGTGGACTACTTAGGAATATACAAATTAAACATACATTTTCTTGGTGGCTCCTCTAAGCCACTAAAGTTTCATTAAGAATTAGCTCTAGGTTCTGAAATCTTAGACATTCATTGTTCGATGTTCGAACTTCGCCATCCAGGTCCCCAATTTTTGGATGCATTGAAAATAATGGTCTAACAACTTTGGGATGAACTTCGCGACGTCGTATGATTACAAATATTGAAACATTTTTTTAAAACTGAACGCAAAAATTTTTACAGGACCGGATACTTAATGTATCTAGAAGGAAATCGATGACGTCAAATATATTTCTCATATCAAATTCTGAAATAAGCTCCTTCTACGGCAGACGATCAGCGAGATGGGAATGCCAAAGCCACTATTCAGATTGACCTGCTTCAGACAAACGTGGTACCGATGATCGCCAATTTATCTAATACCTCACAGACGTGTGGTTTGACACCAATATTCTCGTGGTTAAAAAAAGAGCATTACTTGCGTAAAAGTTGAAAAAATGTTGAAAAAAATCGTTTCTTCGCGGTTATGGTTGCGGGCAACTGCAGGATCTCGGCAGGATGTCAAAGCATTTTTGTAAAAGGCAACAAAGGATTGAAGGAATAATTCTTCCATTAAAACTTAACTTTGTATTTGTGTGTTGCCATTTGAAATTTGCTCAATTTCAATGGATTCACTAAGTTGTTGATATTTTCATTTTTGAGTTTCACAAAACTTTTGCCTTTAAACAGCAAAATGATAGCACAATGTGATATTATTTGAAAATTTCATGAATCGATATCATATTAGGATTTCAATCTGATGTTGCTATCATAATCAAATATCAATTTGTTCTAATTTTGATGTTAGACTTTACTCGGGTAATTTCTCTCTCGGAAAATATGTACTGTACTAGCAATGTAGCAATGTACTGTTTGCATACTAATAATAATTCTAGTTTCGCCGCTTGCACGAAATATAATTAGTGTCAATATCATGACTTCAACCACATGAAACAGGACTATAGAAAATATAATGGTGGGAATGTGGTACATATGGGTTTTAGCAAGGGCTGGAAATTTAATTGAATGAATTGATTTTACACAGACTCTACGCACTGCACAAATATTTAATATCTCACTCCAATTGAGGCTTTGAAATGGGCGGTATGAGTTTGAATACGTTTATAATTGGTGAAAGAAGATTTCTACCAACTAAATAATTTTATTCCCCAGTAGAACTAAACATTATTAACCTACAATCAAAAGTGCGAGACGGGCCCCATTGCCATATTGACCGAGTGAGATAGCATTATTTGGTTGACGGAAAAATATGTCAAAACGGCTGCCAGACGACATCAATTACTAATGGTGAGAGTTCTCCGCGCAGGCATGGCAGGAAGAACCTTGGACATGGCCGAAATTAATTAAATCTGAAAAGTTAGAGGTGTGACGTCCCAGACCAGTATCTGAATCATCGCGGCGACAGATTAAACCGTTCGCATACTTCGGATCTTACGGTGGGGAAAGCTCGTCGTGATGTGGATATTTATGACACAGCGTGGCCGACCAAACGTTGTGTTTCTGCGCAGGATGAATGTGTCTGCGATTGCATCGTTGTTTTTTTTTTGTTCTACGTAGTTGCAAATTCTTCACTTGGGTTAGGAAGAGTGCTCTAATACAAATTCTCCACGCTAGAGTTTCGTTTAGCAACATCAGATTCAATAATGAATCATTGCAAGTTTTACCGTCACAGTGATTGAACTTTTCATACCGAATTAAGAATGTTAAGGTCAAAATTGTTCAAACTGGAATGTGTTTGTAAATCGGTCAAACTTCCGGACTTTTCTTCCAAAATTCAATTCATAACTTTTTTGTTATGCCTAATTCAAAAACCATAATTAAAAAAATCAATTAATTAAGGTAACTCTCCTCGTCACAAAATGTCAGGCAAACCTTGAAGAACTTTTAAATAAGCCGGGATTATTACCTAATCGCTGGTGGAGATACGTAGAATATATATTGTGCATCATCAAACGCAACGATTTATCAGCCTCCTTAGAAATAATTAATGATTTACATAAAAATATTAAATTCACCTAAGAGGAAGAGAAGGACAACAGTTTACCTTTCTTGGATATTCTAATTGTCCGGGAGAAAAAATCTTTAACTTTCGAAATATATAGGAAGCCAACCAATACGGACCGTGTCATTCCAAATACTTCTAATCATTCCCATCAACACAAAATGCTATCCTTGCCCCTTAGAAAAGATGCTGCGATAAAAAAGAAAAACCCTTCTGAAAATTTTAAAAGAATATCGGTGGACTTCAATCGAAATATTTCACTTAAAATCAAAACTAAAAAAATTTGGCTTAGATTTAGTGTTCAGCAATCTTTCCTTTTCAATTTTTTGTTCCTTTTGTGGTTTACCTACTTACGTTTTTACCTACTTACGTTTGTATAAAAGGAACTTCACTGCAGCATTCTTTCAATCAACTTATAAAACCGATACACTGAAAAAGAATGTAAATAACATTCCGAAATGCGTATCTGTATTATAACTAAAGCTCGTAATTTTTTTGACAAAAAACAGTACATTTGGTGTAAAAATGAAAAAAACACAGTACATCGACTTTGAAAAAACAGTACTTTTACAGTACGCATTTTTCTAAAAATAGTGAATAACAATCAAAAGCGAATAAATTTGATTAACATCTTACGAGGTTAATCGATTGAAAAAATGACATGCGAATACAAATATGTAATGAAAACCACGAAAAAGCCACCGCATGGACGGGACTCGAACACGTAGTTAGCTCCTATACGGTTAAATCGTTTTGCCAATTAAACTATCCTGCATGTGAAAAACACGACGAAACAGTCTATTTGAACCGAGCATGTTCAGCTGTGTTCGGGCAGCACGGCGTTCATTTGTAGTCATTTGTCTATAGCAACCCCTCCGTCAGTTGTTTCAGTCCTCAATTAATTTGTTTTTTTTTGTGTGATTCACATGCAGGGTAGCTTAATTGGCAAAACGATTTCTCCGGATAGGAGCTTGCTACGGGCTCGAGTCCCGTCTCTGCGGTAGATTTTTTGCGGTTTTCATCACACTGTTGTATTTGCATATCATTTTCCAAATCTGTTTGAAAGTTATCAAATGATTTATTTTCATGATCTAATTTATTTATTTCCTTTTTTGGGGCATTTTAAGTTCGACAAAAACTGAAAAATGCTTGAATTATTCATCAAACATTTTTTGAGTAGCGCACGATTCTTCTTGATTGAGATATTTAACTTTTTTTATCATCAAAATTTCGCTAAATTATTGTGACGCGCTCTGAATAAGAATGAATAATGAAACAATTGTTGTTTGCATGTACCTACATACTCATTCACATTCGCTATGTGTCATCACTGTACTTTCTGATGTTTTGTTCTACCACAAATCGAAATTCGATGCGTTGAAGATTTAAAAATTTGTATTAATTTTCAGAGTGGAAAATACAGTTTATTTCAGTGTAAAAATACAGTACAAATTAGAATACAGTACATTTGAGGGTAAAAAACAGTACACAGTGTTTGGGTCGAAAATACAGTACAATACTGTAATATACAGTACGGATACGAGCGTTAATTATAACGTTTGATACACTTTTGTGAAAATAGTGACTGTGAAAATAGTGACTGTGAAAATAGTGACTTTGTGAGAGTGTAATGACGTGATATAGTAGAATTAAACGGTACAACAACAGTACTATTAGTGAGAATATTCTACTAACAGCTCAAACAGAAATTTAGTGGTCACTATAGTAAGCCATGTAAAAAACTGGACAAGCAGACATCTGCACCAAACGATAATAGCGCTCCGTCCACTCCAACTCCTAAAAAAACCCAGTACATCAGAGATAGCCATCAACAACAATGAAGATTGCTCCTCAACACAAACCTGTTGTATCCTATGTAGGACAAGGTGCGCCAACTGCAGTTAAAAACGCACCCAACCCTTGGACAAATGTAAGCAATAACGATGATTCCGCCAACAACAGTGACACCGAACCGATGGACGGGAACATGAAAAGCGAACCACTGGTTTCCTTTCATTCGCAGGATAGCAAAAAGGCCAACAATGGCTAATAATGACATCTACAAAAAAAAAGGTTTCAATGAAGTGATTTTCATACAACGTAATACTACAAACCGGATCTGTTTAGCTCTTCGGATCTTGAGCCGTGGATGTATGTCGATAAGACCAAGCAAATAGATTTAAAAATTAGTGTTTAAAAGCCGAGTTCATATTACTCATTCGGAAATGTCTAAAACTTTGAATGTTTGTATTGAAAAACACTCAAAACTTTGAAAATTTGCTTAAAATAATCCGCATAAATGAAAATTCGCATAAAGGAAACAGCTTAACCCCTTAACGCTCAAGGGAAATATGTTTCCATTCTGTAAAAATCGTTATAGATTGTTCAATTACTATTAAATCGATGTTTTTTTACTGAATGTTAAAGAAAACTTATTTCCAAGGCGACAAATGTGTTTCTGAATGAATAAGTGAAAAGAACTATCAATCTTTATTGCACTAAAAAAGTTAGTGCAAAATGACGTATAGAAAATAGAACACATAATAAATGTGTTATGTGCAACGTCCATTAGTACATGACATCGTTTCGTAGAATGCCATAACTAACTATTTATTTTACTACTCAGATAATTAAAGCAATAAATTAAATTACGATATAATAAACTCAATTCTTCTTTTATTTATTTCTAAAAATCACAGGGAAAAGTATTTCCCATGAAATTATAGGAAACTTATGCACCCTGCTATGTTTTTCTGGTGATATTCTCTTAATTTACACCCCCAATAGCTAAAATATTGCCTTGTACTGACATATTTCGTCCTGCACATCTTATGGTCGTGAAAGGGTTCAGAAGAGACTTAAGTGTACTGAAATACCGATATGACGTAAAGTACAATAAAACTTAAACGAACTAATGAAAAAAAGTAACGCGACCACTCGTTCATGTCCGTTTTCGATAACCTTTTTTGATATCGAAAATTCAACGTTGTACAATTGCAAATTAACCAAGTAATATAATCTCAACTGATTAGTTTCCACATCACATTTATTTCGTTATGACTATTTGTTGTGACGTATTTGTATATTGTTCCGGGTTTGCGGTTCAATGCAAATCTATGTAAACACTTTCGTTTTGCCCCAAATCCCTCTTTTTTCATACCTTACTTTGAAAAACTGACTGTAAAACTCTGTTAAGGATCAAGAGTAAACTAAGTTAACTTGTGTTGGTAATTTGTGTATTACGTACATTTTGTTTGGTACGTATGTCATAGATCTATGTATTCATATATGCAGTGCAGTTTATCGAAGTGGCTTGCACGATTGAGTTTCAAACAATCTTTTTGAACGATAATTTATTCTCAAATGAATGTTAAGCCTGACATTTTGGATGAAATATTAGTTTTGATCAATTTTTCACCAACGTTTGCTGGAAAATTGCTTACATTTTATGATTGTAGATTTTAATTCTTTAATAAAAAAGTTAGCAACACTGCTTCAATGCATTTGTATTAGATTGCGCTACACAAAATAAGCAAAACTAAATATTTTCTGTTACAAAAGCAGTTTTCTGAAAAAATAAATAGTTTTACGGCAACTTTCCATATCCATTGCCTTTCGCGTGTTAAATTAAAGGTTTCTATTTTGCGGGTTTACTTATAGAAGGTACGTAAATCTTTATATAGCAATAATTTCTGCAAGAGGAAATCCATATAGGAATGTTGAATTGTTGCTAATCAAATGTGTCAGTGGAAGTAAGCTGAAACTGAAATTATTTTTCTCGAGCAGTTTTAATGAAAACGGAAGAGTTTTAGACTAAGATTTTCACTTTTCTTGAATTGCAATTTTAAGGCAGTATGAACCGATTGGTTTATTTTTCAACCTTATGGAAGATTTATTGAATAAAATCAGGAAAAAAAGCGCCGGAATTTGTTTTTACGCACACATTGTTGATATTACTCATACGCATGCAAAGAGTCTTGCTCCTTAAAAATTAATACGACTAATCAAAAGGTACTCCTGACATTTTAATACGTTCTATAAATGGATTGCGGTTAATCAGAATGACCGCAAAGAATTGTATTCTGTTTTACCCCAAATCTTTTTCTTCCATAAACTTAAAATTCTGCTGATCGGTGTTTGAGCCAATTATGGTAAACCAAGACAGTTGTTTGTTACGCATACGACCGTACAAAATAATTACCAGATAGTTTTGAATCGTGGAACATCGTTTTACCTCGATTTTCCCTCAAACTTAATTTTAAGTTTAATTCTGCTTTACGATCCTGAAACAGAATCAATACGACCTATCAATAGTGGTCCATGTTACGTAGAAAACTTTAGTTATCCAAGTACATACAATGGGAATGACAGTACTAGCTCGTTTAACCCGTTTTACCCCAATTAATTTCATAAATCGTATGATTGTTTAAACATTCTTTCGCATTCCGAACGAAGGCTGATTGCGGTTGATTAAAATCGACTGATATTACGTAGAAATCCATAAAAAGTAGATAAGAAATAAATTCAATGACCGCACGAATCATGTTATACCGTTTTACCATATTTTTTTTCAGAAGTCGAATCTCTGGTTAAACTTTCTTTTACAGTCCGAAAGGAGGCTGATTTCGGTTGATATTACCCAGAAAGCCCAAAAGAGTAGATTAGAAATAGATTCAATGACCGTACCAGTCAGGGCTTTAGGGCTTTCTACATAATATCCATCGATTTTAATTAGCCACAATCATCCTCCTTTCGGAATGCAAAAGAAAGTTTAACAAAAGATACGACTCATAACACAATTTGGGGTAAAACAGTATAACGTGATTTGTGCGGTCCTTGAATCTATTTGTAATGTCCTAGATTCAACCTCTACCACCACCGACCACCAGAGCACTGTTTCACTACTATCCGAGGCACGACTCCGCCACCGCGAGAGGCTGGCCTCCCGGAACACCTATCACTGGACCCCACTCCCATCGGACCTCCACCTGCAACCATCACCCGAATACAGGACCGAGACCAGGAGCCTGGTCCCGACCTCCAGAAAGCAATCCGCCACAGACCCAGCACCTAAGCGGCCATCCGCCGGGGGCGCTGCCCTCGGGGATGTTACCCGCGGCCCGAAGCTGTAACATCAATCCCAGTCCAGCACAGAAAAATAGTCTTTAACGTAGTCTTAAGCTTATCCTTATCTTCTCTCTTTCTCTATCTCTATCCCCTCACAATCTAAGACATATGAACCGATACCATGAATTGTAACCATTATTACTGACTCTATGTAAAAAACTCCCCCCCCCCTTTCCCCGAAATGCCCCACCTTATATCTCCCAGCCACCCCCAAACCCCTACCCCAATCTGATACATACCCGGTGAACGACCATTATTAGGTTAAAACCGGGGGTAAATAAACGATATAATAATAATAATATTTGTAATGTACTGTTTAGGGCTTTCTAGGTAATACCAGTCGATTTCAATCAACTGCAATCAGCCTCCTTTCGGAAAGTGATGGAAAGTTTAACCAATGATACGATTCACGAAATATATTGGGGTAAAACGAAATACATTGGAGTAAAACGGGTAAAAGGGCTAGTACTGCCATTCTCACTGTATGTACTTGGATTGCTGAAGATTTTTACGTAATATGGACCAATATAGGTAGATCGTATTGGATTTGCTTCTGGATTGTAGATTGAATTTCAACTGAATATTACAACCAGAAAAAAGGGGAAAACCGGCACAACAAGTTTCCTGCTGTCATCAAAATTATATGCAAACGATGCTTTCAAAAAAGTCGTCACTTTTTTCTGTTAAAACAGAAGGTCATATTACACAAAATGTAATGTAATACCAAGACTTTGTTTTGTTTTGATATCTGTACATTGTTGCTACTTTTAGTGAAGCAATGACATAGTGGTAGAGGAATTAAATAAAAAAATCATTGTGGTAAATAGTATTAACACGTTGGAAAACTTCTTTGGATAAGTATTTTTCAAGATACGCATTCTGCATGTTACGAATTAAAGCTATCGTGATTAATGATCATGAGAAAACAATTATGACCAATTACAAGATCATGAATCAAGACATGACTTCATGATCATACTAGAAAGTCACTAACCCATTTTAATTTATCCATGCACAATTAGGAGTATAATGCTGGGGGAGCAACCGATCGTTCGCAAAATTTCACGATATTTGGAAATAGAAAAAACTAACGAAACACACTCGTATATGGTTCTGCTACCAATTTAAGACCTGAACAAGACGATAAATCCATAAATTTTACAATACTTTTAAAAAACCAGATGTCCTTTCTGTTGAAGAATTAGTTCTCTGTACGAACGAGTTTCACTGGAACCAGAAGGTCGTCAAATTACCACAACCACATTCCAACATAAACCAACATCTCGTCGTACTGAGAAACCACCAGAACATTGCCCTACCCATTATCCACAGCCACGGGAGTTGATATTTATAATTGCTTCGCGTTAACAATTACCGGGCTGCATTTGGAATCGTCTGTCGGCAGTTTCCCTGCAAGCGCAAATCGCACGTCACGTTTCAGCTCGTGTTTCCGCTGCTGACCAGAAGTTGTGCTTTGAAGGTGACGGCCGAGAGTTGAATTTCTCGTTTTCATCCGAACCCAGCCTAGCCATACTGTGGCGGTTGGACACTTTTTAGGACATTCGTTGGTCGAGTCCGTTGCTAGTTCCATTACCGCTCGAATGGTAATGATGATGGCTGATTAATTTCCAGCTGACGGACGGGTATTTGTCAATTTACTAAGATATGTCCTTCGCATTACTTGCATAGACACAACGAAACCCGCTGGCGTCGTCGTATGGCGACATCTGACTACCTACAACCTTCGACGAGTGTTGATTACCGGTTTTGTACGTTGGTTCTTGAAGGTTTTCTCCGGAATAGCAAAGAGCAAACACAAAAAGGATGCAGTTGGCATCGTTGAAAGATCATAGCTGTCATTCGAGGTTTATTACGATTGACGAGATACTTAATGACCGATGGAGAATCCGAAGATGTTCAGCAGTCGTCGTTAATCTTTAAAACACGGTTATGATTGTGATGACAATGTTGCCTCGATCGTAATTTATTGAAATTGTCCTATCATGGCTAATGACTGAAACTGATGCCAATCTGTTTATACTGAGCATTATTTAATCACATAACTTGATTTTGAAACGCCTTCGAACATTCATTCACTTAAATCAGCACAAAACACACAGCAAATAACCTGATATAGTTGAACCAAGAATGGCCTCCCACAACGTAAATCAGAACCAATGGAATGATAGCAAAAAATGATCTCACGGATTCAATTAGCCGAAAAAAATTGGACACTGCTGGGTAAAGTAACAAAAAAAAACACTGACCGTAACATATTCCAGGCTTAAGGAACAAATAAGAGCATGACGAAAGAATGATAACCCGAGCCTGACTGGAATACAATTACATATCTGCAAACGAACAATGATACGTGAGCCATGGAAACGGCGACGGATCTCCGGTTATATGGTTAATGAGTCCTGTCGTGGTTCGCCAATAAAATAATTCGCAATTAAAAGCAAAAGCTTCCCACTGTCATAAGAAACGTGTTTTCGTTTTCTCTTAATTTTGCTGTTGCTGTTTTCAGTTCGAGTGTACGATTAGTAACCGGAAAACAGAAACAGAGAATTGTAGATCATTGTCCCACGACAATGCGGCTTGGTAGATTGGTGACCAGAAGTGAGATTAAGCTGAAAGCAGGTGGAAGGGGGCAGCCGGTCGCGGATCATATGGATGGTTTCCGCGAGTCCATAAATTAGGCGGTAATTAAGTCGAATTCACGCGATAAAAATCCGGGAATTCGCGGGCAACCAAGGGGAACCGACCGAGCCGTCCAAAAACTATGATGAATTCAGTTTTTCGCTGAGCTTTCCCGTCTTCTCCGGGACCGGCAACCTGAGTCACAAAACCGGTCGAGTTACTGACGACTAATCCGAAACACTTTCGAGACTCCACTGGCAACGAGTACGTCAGCGATGGCCGGCGATGAAATGAATTTCAAGCAAATTTTTGTTTCACTTTTTTCACTGTGATATATCAAAACTTCGCTTTTATAGTTTTTGGCAGTCGAATTCTATTCAACAACTACCCATATGGGGGATGGCTTTTCAAGAATAACATACAAACTTTTCAAAAACCTATATAAATTGTGGTTGAATATCCAATATTCAAGACTACTATATCAGCTCGTAAACTAGAATGTGTTTCTCCAGTAGTTATTGTAATTAAAAACTGTCAATTCCAATTTAACAAACATCACACTGTTGCCAGACAATTATAAATACAGGATGGACCGTGGAGATTATTGAATATTTTTTTAGGACTGCAAAATTTAATTTTTTCATGCACACCCTGGAAGAAATCCGCTATAGTTGTCATGATTGAAAAAATAACGAAATCAATCATTTCTTCTTCTCATGAAATCATGACAACATCATTAACATTAACATCATAAAAGATCATTAACGGACTGAACTTCTTTCATTTGGCCAAAGTAATGTTTTGCATGAAAAAAGCTTCGGTCAGTAAGATCCGTCACTAACTACTTTTGGAAAATTTGTAACATCATTACGAAACAAAGTTTGTTTTGTAATGAAAGAAATACATGCTCAGAAATGGCTTGAAATAAAATAATACGTTTCAAGCAAATCAATCGTTACTGACTGGTATGTTGAATTTTAACGTGGTCGTTCAAACACCGATAATGCATCACGCTCCAAATGAGTCCTTTGTTTAGGAACTCATCGTAAATATATCAAAAGTAAGTGTATTCACAATTTTGCATGAGAACTTTAATATGAGAAAAAATTGTTTGCAAAGTTGGTGCCGTGTTTTCTAACAGCTGATCAAAAACAATCTCGTTACGATGTCATGAATTGAAATTCAAATTGCTCTCGTATCCACCTTATTTGCCAGATTCGGTCCCCAGCGATTATTTTCTGCTCTCAGATTTAAAAAAGAGGCTGCCCGGAAAGAGATTTGCACCGAAAGATGATGTCATCGCTAAGAATGAAGCGGTTTCCATTAGAGATGGGCAAAGCAGTTAATTTCAAAGAATCGTTCAGTGTGGCAGAGTTCTATTAAAAGAACTAGTTCTCGAGAGCCGTTCGTTCGTTCTCTTGTTTCGTGAATGACAATAACCAAGACACCGTTCGCTTCGGAGTCTCGAAAAAGGTTGAGAGAGCAAAAAAAAAATTACGTCTTTGAACTAAAGAACTACCGTTCCCAAAAATAGAACTATTGGTCATTCATTCTTTCAAAAGAACTAGTTCTTTTGAGCCGTTCGCGAACGAATTGCCCATCTCTAGTTTCCATGCTAAGGAGAAATCGCAGTATGAAAGTGGTGTATAAATGTTGGATCGCCGTTGAAACAATTGCATTATTCTATTAAGGACAGGTTCCTCAAAACAAAATCGGAAACTTTTTGCCATGAATTGCTTGAAAATACATTAAAAATGATATAAGATATAAAAGTCTCGAAAGTACGCGCGACTGAGAAGAGAAAATTAAGCGATAAGAAAACAACCCATTTTGTCGGTTACGTCACTAATTCCATAATAGCTCCGGAACCAAAAGTGACAGTCATTTGACCTTCGAACTTGGTTAATGCTTTTAAAATAGCTTTCAAACGTACCAGTTTGTTAAAAACGGTTCGGTTTTCCGAGGCTCCGTTCGAAAGTCGGGTTTTCCAACAGTTTTATTACCTTTCTATAAGGAAAGGTAAAATGGTTAATTTTGACATATTTTTTAATCAATAAACAGGATTGAAAAGAAAAACATTCTTTGGAGAAACCTGGCCTTAAAGCAGAATATGTTGATGAAAAAATCAAAATTTAGAAGAAGAAAAAAGTTTCGTTTTTTTTTGTCATTTTGTCCGACGTGTTACATCAGAATCCAAATTGCCAAGACTTTGATCAAACAACTTCTAATTATTGATCCAACGTATGTAATGTAATATGAAAATTTGGCTTTCATCCGATAAATACATAAGATTGCAGAGTAAAAAAGCTGTGCTGCAAAAAATTTGTGTTCACCCTTTAGCAGCATCCAATAGAGCCGTAGTTTGGAAGATGCTGTGAGGTCAGTGAATTTTCAGAGATTTATGTTTTGTTTTCAACAAACCGGAGCACACAAAAATTAACCAGTAATTCACAAACATCAAATGGTGAATGGATTGAAAAATCAAAGCCAAGCAAAGAGAAAAGAATAGAAGACTAAACCAGAACGTAGCAATCGGGTTTGCACGATGAAGAAAGAAATGAATCAAAAGTAGAAGAAAACCGAAAGCAAATCAGGTGAAACTGAGCAATTAAAGAACCAGTTTCTAAATGTTAAGGCTGAATCGATCTTACACGGGCAGTTTGTCGCTTCCTGTCGGATTGCTTAGTGTGTAGGGAAATTTGGGGAAGAGTCATAGAAGGATGGAAAGACTGCTTCGTACTGAATATTCTTCGGACTACTTGCCGATGGTATCAACCAATGAATCATCCAAACGGGAAAATATTATTAGAAATTGAAGCACATTTTACAGTTTTCATCACGAAACCAAAGGACTCTAGTGCTCATGTATCACCACAAAATATCCACTCAAGAACAAGAAAATTGTGTGATTTGAAATGAAATAAAAGACAAAAAACGGAGGCAACTGCAACTTGAATCGAGAATCATTAGATCACAAAGTACGTCCATTAACCGACTGTGCCACAGACGCTCATATCTACTTGACATAGGAAGCACATATCTGCTTGACAGAAAAATGGAGCAAGTAAATTACAAGGTCCACAATGTGGGTTACGAATGATGAAACAAACGTCCCTCCCTTCAGTGACAATGCACTAAGGATGGTTCGGTTTACATTATTCATTACAGATTCGTTCAAAATCAAATGCAACAGAGTTAAGAAATCTGAAATTTCAAAGTTTCATTTTCATTACGAAATCGAAACGTGAGTGGAATCGTTGAACGTGGTGCAAAAAAAAGAAACGCTCAGAATCAAAATAGAAATTCTAATTCACCACGAAATTTGAATTAGGCAACGCAATACATACATAAACAGTGCAACAACAACTCCCAGGTGGAATAATGGAATAATTATATCATTTCTTTTTGGGCCGTTTCTTCCTGTTTGTTTGTTTTTTTTTTTCATGCAGAAACCAGCGGTGTTGAAACTGAACACGACCTTTTGATGAAACTACACTACAATGTTGCAACTCTTATGTTGAAGTGTTGAAGAAGCATACTGACGGGAGGTACAGTGTGCCTCCAGTAAATGAATCACAAGAAAATAGCCGATGCCATCATGACACAAAATCGGTATCATTCTTTCGCCGATACAGATTGCAAGTATTCAATTGCTGTTTCATGTTCATTTCAAATAATAAAATTTATATCAAATTTTAAAAAATGATTCATAATTGAATCATCGAAAATGAAAACTGTGGAATAACATCCTCCAGAGGCGGGCTCGGGTTTGGGAAATTTATCCAATACATGGAACGGCTGTCCCAGGTAATCAATAAGCACATACTAATGCTAATGCCGCATTATGAGAGCAAATAATCGCTCCTGAGACAGAATTAGGGCCGACTTAGGGAAAATATACGTTTAGTCTTAGATGATGCTTATTTCTAACAAGTGTGCATTCTGAAAGATGAATTCTGATTGATTTACAACTGATGAGCTTTCAGATTTAAGGTATAGAGCTATAAGAATTTTGATATTCATAAAAGGCTACTTTACTGCCATTATTAGTGCTTATTGGTTTCCTGGGATGCTTCATGCTAACCTTAGGAAAACACCGTACAAACAATCCGAGAGTTTAGAGTAACCGTGCTACGTAACCGTAACCTGCCTGTACATTATTTGAAGAAATTCTGCAATACAATGGAACACGAATATTTTTCATTTGTTAACAGAGAAATTGATGAAGCTTTATCTTGGCAAATCTATACATCATCACGTGATAGGATAGTCAGAACAGCGATTCGTTTGTTTTGTGACTGTTATTTTTTTTCCTGAGCGGTTACTCAAATTTTTGTCATCTGCAGACAATTATTTTTATTTTTAACTTAGCAAAACAAATTAATTTTACATGTGGTATAATTTTACTTTTGACTTTTGATTATTCAAATCTGCGATAAACACACCCAGTTTTTAATACAGAGACTTAATTTAATTCAGACTGCTGAGTTGGCATCACTGGGAGTGCGATGCGGTGTCCTGGTGCTGCTCTCAAAAAAGTATAATTTCAATGTGTTGTTTGATGCGTATAGTAAAAAATTGGGTTGAAATAGTTATTTTGAGTGATAGTGCAGGTGTAGCAAGTGTGTGTTTAGTAGTGAGAGTGCTTTTTATTGAATAATATTGATCCTCGAAACTAAAGATGGTCAAGCGGCTGAAACGGCCCGAAAACTCAACGATGTTAACCTGTTAACCGATCGAAGCGCCGTCTGCATGTCATTGTCGGTGTTGTCGGATTTCTATGGAATATGTGAAAGTTTACAAGTCGATCGTGTCATTCAGACTGAATGCCTAGAGTTGGTCTGCAGCGGACCCATTCGCGAGTGTTTTTATTTTATTCTTTCAGTGGTCATGTTTCATCTCGCGTTGTTGACAGCAGAGCGAGTGGGAGAAAAGGGCTACTGGTGAGATCGTTCCTTGGAGATATTTTATATTTTTCTTACTTATTATATTTCTCCTTAGTATCAAAAATCAGGTTTTGTTGAGATCATGTTGTTTACCAAAACATATCCGGATCTTTTTCTCTCTCTACTAACAAATCTTCTATCCCGTGATGTTCGTGGAGATACAGTGGTACCCGCGGTCTCTAGAAACAACGAGTATCGGACTAACATTCCTTCCTTTCCCTCAGTAGCACAGCCTTTGGTCGTAGCCAGCGTCGTTATTGATTATTTAATAAAAAGTTAGGAGTGAGTGGGTATGTACAGTGAAAATGATTTGCTTCTCCCAAGCTTCATTTCTTGGTTCATTGTACATTTCCACTCATTCGTTCAATCACGAAGTGCAACTACGGGCGATCTACTTCAGCTCACCTCAGCTCAGCTCAAAGACTTAATTTAATTCAGACTATAATTTCAGCACTTTAAAATGTATCAGAATGCATGAGATATGAATTAATTTGGTGATCGAGCATGTCTGGTTTAGAAGGTCCAAATTGAAACGATTTTTTTTCTCTTCCATGAGTTCAACCAATAGCCAACTATATGATATTGAATAAAAGTGATGAACTGACAATAACAAGCCTGAAATAGTTATAAGATCATGTACAAAATAAATGTATTTTATTTAATGTAATTTATAATAGCAACTCGCTTGATAAAAACAGTGTTTAGATTAACTAATGAATACCAACATACTAATATGATATTCGAAATGTATTAGGTTTAAAGTACTATGTATTGTGGATGCCACGGCGAAGAAAAGTTTACGTATATTGCCTATGAAATAAACGAAATTTATGGAAAAAAAATCCGATTGTGTCTGATTTTTCCCAAATAGGGTAAGGGCTCCCTATTTCATCTCATTTGTAAGGACGTTACCTTAAAAACCTGATTTAGCCACCAAGAACACTACGATTTTTGCATATTTCTGCTTGATTCGCCTTGCTCCACATTGGGAATTGATTCACATTCCTTGGAAATTAAAATAATAATTAAAAAATCAGCTAAAAACACTTTTGATATGTTCACTACCGTGCTCTTAATTTCATCTCAAAGGTTTTATATTCATCCTATCGTTGGTCCTTTATTCATCCTATAAATTAGCAATGGCGACAATCAAAACCAAACTATTGCACTATTACACTCTCAGGTTCAATATGTCAGGATTTTCCTTAAAAAGGGCCTAATGCCAACTATGACACAACACACGATATTAAAAAAAAACAGTTTGGAATCATTTCGACGGTTAAAATTTGTTGGATCGTTTTTACTACCTTCCGTTTCAAATTTAAAATTTTACTCTGCAGTTAATTTGGAGAAATTAGAAAAAAACAAAAGAAGAATTGTTCCTATTTAGGCATTAGTCCTTCTAAAAACAAAATGCAGAACCAGAGATGCCATTCATACAAATTTATCTGTATTGTATAGATTTTTGCGTTCGCGTTCGTTAAGTCAGATTACAGATTTTTTAAATTTAATACAGATTTGTAAAGGTTCATAAAAAGTGAGAAGTAAACCGTTAGACTTTTCTCTCTGAGTATCTATTAGTATTTGATAGCCGTACTTCTTTAAAAGTTTATTAATCAACGGACAAATCACATGTTAAAATGGAAATCTTTTGTGCAAATGTTTGATGATGAACACTGATAAACATTTATATTAAAATTTAAAATCAATTTGAATTTGATTTGAATTTGAATTTGATTCATTTTATTAGTGAAAACAGATAGAGCAGATACATATTTTCTATGAAAATATCTGGCATCTCTGTGCACAGCCGATGAAACACACACATTTAACAGTGTTATGGTGACGTATAGAGGAAAGAAACCAGTGCTACTAGATTTGCCACAATGGTTATTTGATTAGTATTTAACACGTTCTATTTGGTAATATTAGAATCCGAAACAGTTTTATTTATATATAAATATCAATGATATAATTAAACTAATGTCACGGACACCAAAAAATACTTGTTGATGATAATTTAAAGAAGCAAAAATAATTTTTTTTATTTAACATTATGAGAAAACTTGGCAACCTTGCGAAACGAAATGAGATGAAAACAAAGCGCAATCAAGTGAATTAAGTGCAAATTTTCATCTCATATTTTTCATTGCTTTTATTGCTTATCAGGTAATTTCAGAAGTCTTTAATTGTTGAATAAACAAGTGGAAAGTAAACATTACTAACTATAAAGTCATCCAACATTGAATAGTGGTGTAATTATGTGAAATAGTGATGATGTTTTGAGACGAATCGATTAGTAAATATTCAGAAACATGATGAATTGTAAAACTTCAGACGAAAGTGATTCCTAAATCAAAAAGTGTGTTTATTTTAATTGAAAAAAGCGATCGTTGAAGGTTTTTTAACTAATTTTTTCAATTGGAAAGTGTGGAAAAACTTAGAATAAATGTTTTAAAACGTTCCACAGTTTTGTTCAGGTACGTTTAAAGACATGATTAATGTTCAAAGTTATGAGGTGAAGGAATGAGATGAAATAGGGAGCCCTTACCCTACTTAAGGTTACTGAAGAGTTAACTGCTAATGTGCTCTACATGTTTGCAATTGCAGTCATTTTCCCGCGGATTCGGCCAACATAGATATTTACCAACGCCATCTGGAAGACTGGATTTTCGAGGATCCGCGACCCCGATACGACATTACCTAATGGTACTATTCTAGTCTCAAGTTAGTCGTTAATTAAGATTAGAAAATACCCTTGGCATCTTAGAGCATAAGCTGTGTGCCTTAAAATTATTTTATATTATAGAATTAAAAAAAATTGCAGTCATTAAAATCAAAATTAAACGTCGAGCAATTTTAGTTTTAAAGTTCTGCTATGTTAGTTTCAAAATTCTGCGATATATTAGGTTTGAAACGCAAAAAATTCAATCCAGAAGATTATTGATTCCGTTTTCATCCAGAAACAATTGTCAGTATTCGAAAACATTTTTTACAGAATCCTTGCAAGGCTAGTATACTACGATGCTACTGACACTAAGAATCCTTCCAGGTCGGGGCTCGAACATACAACAACTGGCTTGTAAGTTTAGCACCATATGCGTGGAACCGTCAACCCGGGCTGGCTATACATAGTTAACCAACACTCGACTTTACGTCACAACAAATTTTTCAGGAGTCGTTGGTCGTGCCGTAGCCCGCCCGGTGACATTGCCGGGTATGGTTCATACTGGTAAAAAGGTATTGATTTCGACAATTTTGTTTTGTTCTAGCACACGTATATGTTGCTTCGAAATATATACTTGATTCATTAAGTGTTAACGAAAAAAAAAACCATTGCTCCCGTGTTAAGATAAAAACAATTCCGGTTGGTTGCACTGCACAAACTTAGCTGGTTCATGAACAAGAATCTGTGATTTCGACTGCTTCGTTCAGAATCTATCGTGATGAAACTATACGAATAAAAAAAGAAAAATAGTTCTACACAGATCTGATTGTCAGTGCTGAGAGATGACGATAGTTTACGATTCTTTTTTTTCGTTTTCTATTGTGTGGTATTTCCATCAGAATAAATTGGTTCCACTTCCTGCCTTCGCCATGGTGAAGTTTCGTTTCGCTGTTGAGCCTAAAATAACAGTCTTAAGACGTCGAGCACCTGTATGCCTACCTGTCGTTTCGCATACTCTCGTCCGGGCTAGGAGAAGCTTGAAATGCTTTTTGGCCATAATAGAAAATAAGCATGACTTCCCATTTTTTGGTTTTCTGTGTTGCGTAAGAAATTGGGGGAGATATTGGCCTCGTTGTACGACTATTGGCAGGTTGTTCAACATGTTCTAGTTCATTTTATGTATGATACGACATGCAAAATAGACGAAAGATGTGAAGGGAATCATCATGCCTCGATGTAGTTTATCAAAATATTTGTTAACACGATGATATTTATAAAAATGATTATTTCGATTGTTTGGCACCACTTCGCTATCAACAACAGGCAAGCAAGTCTAGAGCGAAGCTCATTGAACTACTAGTCACGTTCATAGATAAACTGCATGGCACAGACACAACCCAACATATGGCATCTATATTGCAACTGACCCTCGGAAAAAATGTGTTGGGTGAAAAAAAAACTAACACAACTAGAAAAAACCACTACCAATAAGTAAACACGTGTGCGGGAATCTTTTGCAGAGAAATGGATGTGACACAGCTACAGAACGCCACGAACCGGTTATTGTCCACTATAATTCTAGACTTATTTTTAGCAGTACATAAGTCTACGCCACAACTAGGTATCAACTCGCCATGGTTATTCGGTTGCAGCAGCAGCAGCCGTGTTGGTGCATGAGTAGTTGCAGTTTATAGTTATGATTCTCAACAAGCAAGCAAACACTGTACTTGCCTACTAGATCTAACAGCAAGTCGCGGACTATCGCCTACAACGCCCTCGCCCGACAGTTAGTTCGAGTCGCTGCACTTGCTTTTTGCTTATTTCATGTCACTGCGGGTGTATGGTGGTAGGTGTACTAAACAAATCAAAACAGTCGACTTTAATGAATGGCTTGCGGCTTGGTTTTTTTTTAGTTGTTCGCACACCCTCCTTCCTAGAATTAATTGTGAACTAAGACCGGGTTGATGTACTGAATGACTGTCGAATTGATAATGAACTCATCACACACCGGCACGAAAGTTCTTCTTCACTCTCGATTCCTGTATTTGTGAATAGTTGGATAATGAAGCAATGTGCGTGGCAGATTTTACTGCAGGCGTGAAAATGATCAAGAGCAATATTTACGACATCACCAAGCAAGCAACCGAGAGTGAGATTCGATCGGGAGTTTTATTGGTAATAATAACAACACTTATTGAGAATCTATGAATGAGAATACAGTTGACTAGAGTCTTTTCTGGAATCCAACCTTTCACTGCTGGATGGATGGTATACCAGAGCGATTCCATTCTGCATTTTATTCGGATCCGACTTCTGGTTCTGGAATTACAGGGTGATATGTGCAAAAAAGGAAAATAAATGCATTTACTTTTCTAAGAGACGGCTGAACCGATTCTTACAAACTTGAATTCAGATGAAAGGTACAACTGTCCTATACAAAGTTAGTGAATTTAATTTTGATCCGACTTCCGGTTCCGGAGATACAGGGTGATTAATGAAAAATATCTTATTTTAATTTACTTTTCTCAGAGATGGCGTACCGATTTCAACAAACTTAGATTCAAACGAAAGGTATCATAGTCTCATAGAAAACTGCTAAATTTCATCCCGATCCGGAATTATATGGTGAAGTGTGTTGAAAATTTGATACCGTCACTTGAAGCGACGAAACAAAGCACGTAAAAAAATTTCTTAACTTGCCTCGAAACTATTCCAATCGGTAGCCATTGTCAATAGACAACTAAATAACCCGATTACTATGCTAGCTCTCGGTTTCTGATTCCGGAAGCACCGGAAATAGAAAGTAAAATAATTTCTACTTGCCTCAAAACTATTCCAATCGGTAGTCTTTTTCAGGAGACGGTCAAACATTAATTTGGCTTTCTTGTTTGTTCTTGGGTTTTTGATGAATGACCGAAGATTGTAGCCATAGACTCAAGAATGGATCCCAGTCACTTTTCTCGAACCAACTTCTATTATACCGGTTCCCAGATTCCGGTTCCGGAAGTACCTCTTTTTGTTCCTCAGAGATGGCCTAACCGACCTGAGTACTGTTTCAGTCTGTAGGTTATACTAGTTTATGGACAAACCTTTTTGATTTTTAGAATCAAAGAAAATTATTTTGAAGAATACCACACATTTAACACATGGATCAATAAGTCCCGAGACTAACAATGGAAACAACATTTTTTTTGCAAAATTTTTTTTTATTCATCAACATAATCACCTTTTAGGGTGATACAATGGTTCCAACGTTTTTCCAATTTTTCAATACCATGTTTATAAAAAAATTTATCTTTCGCTTCAAAATAAGCTTCAGTTTCAGCGATGACCTCCTCATTTGAGCCAAATCTTTTTCCCTGGAGCATTATTCTAAGATCAGCAAAGAGCCAGTAGTCACTGGGGGCTAGATCTGGCGAGTATGGGGGGTGGGAAAGCAGATCAAAGCCCAATTCGTTCAATTTCGCCATTGCTTTCATCGACTTGTGGCAGGGTGACTCGTTGCTGTTTTTGTTCCATCGAAAGCAATCGCGGCACCCACTTGGAAAAAACCTTTTTCATGCTCAATTTTTCATGAAGGATAGTAAATACGCTTCCATATGATATCTGTGTCATCTCAGCAATCTCACGGAGCTTCACTTTACGATCTTTCATTATAATTTTTGTCACTTCACTCACATTTTCCGGTGTAACGGCTTCCACGTGGCTCGCTGTGCGTATTACATTTCTCTCCATGCTCTCTCGCAAATGTGCAAAATGACTCTCGATGTGGCCAAGAAAGTTTTGATATTTTCGGTTACAAGTTTGACAACATCACATAAAATCCAAGAAATCTGCCGCTTGTTTGGCAGCCTTTTTGAGCCGATTTTATTTCTCTCTCACGTTTCGTTACGTTAAATTGGAACTAAAATGGCGCCGACATAAAAATCGACTTATCTCCACAAAAATAACTTTCACTTAATTTTCATCGCGACAACATATATGTTTTTATGCACTTATCGCATCTAAATTAAATTATCTAGACATTGTCAGGATAGATTTTTGATCCATGCTTTTGAAGGGGAGATATTCAATGAACAAGTTGAAAGTTGCCGTTTTCAGCTATGCAATTCTTCCTTCAGAAAAAAGACTTTCCCGACCGCTAAAGTCAATGAATCATTCCGAAATTTTCACAGAATAATCTAAACTAATTTTCTAAGAGATTGTCAGTTGGGTTTTTTGATATTCGTCACCGTTTCTGAGAAAATCAGATTTGAAGCGTGAAAAAAGTTCTCTAAAACGCCCTAAAACACACTGGCCTCAGCCCTTGAGGTATTACGCTTCATCTGGTCTGAAAAACTTTCTCATACTATAAAGTACGTTCGTTAATCGCCTAAACCACAGAAGCACACAAATTCATCAATTCATAAATTCATTCAATAGCACTTGCTAAAAGAATTCATGTTAATCCAACATTAAGTCATTACAAGTGAAATTTTCCATCATTTGACAAATTAGGTCTTTAAAAATTGCATCGTATGAGGTTACCTATAAAATTAATTTTTGTTGTGTATCCGTAACACAATGATCAATACGAGCTCCGATTTAGTTCAGGTTATGCCCAAACTTGCATATCAATCCCATATGGAAAATCGGTATGTTGGGAAAACACGATTCAAATTTTATTTCCGATTTTTTAGATTTTCTGTGCTATGATATATGGCACGGAATACTGGCAATACATCATCGCCATATTCCAATGCAATTTGCACTAAATGGTACTTTGGTAAATGGTACAGACAAGAGTTGATTTTTTTTTCATATTTTACCGAACAAACTCATAATTTTTATTGGAATATTCCAGAATATTAAGAATAGATTTAATCCATCGGCGAAAATTGATATGGGACTGTTATGCGAGTATCGGCAGTATACTCACAGAAGGACATTTCCTCTTTAGGCCGAAACGCATCCTTACCTGAAAGAAAAGGAGAAAATAGGTTAGTGAATTGTGTTTCTGCGTGTATTAGTTATATACATGTACTAGAAAAAAGGATTATTAATCAATAATGTTTCGATGAAACGAACAAGAAAAGTGTTATGCTCTTGGTTAATTCTCATAGAAGAGCATACCGAATTCTTCCCGTTATAAGAATGATCGCAGTTGAATCGGAACCTATTAGATGCTATAAAACTGCTATATTTATAATACGTTGAGTATTCTAAAGGAACAAAAATCTACTCCGTCAAACCAGGACTGTTGCCATCATACGAAAGCAAGTGTAATGCAAATACATGGCGATAGTACGAGCATATGCGCTGCACATGCATGTAGTAGTCGTTCGGATCTACTCCAGTCGATGGAGAACTGGGTGGCAACGGCAGGGTGCCTCGATAACAGCGAAAAAAGAAGAAAAAAAGCAACTGAAGAAGCAGAGTAATCTATTGCATGAGTCAAGGACGCACAGTGCCCTCTACTGCGAGTATCTTGGTTTATTTATTCGCTCACAGTTTTTTTTTCGTATAGCTTTCTTAGGGGTACCGCCAGCATTAAATAGCATAAGGTAGCTAAAAAGTATCGTTGGTCACGACAACATAACAATAATGATGATGATGATGATGATGATGATGATGATCATGATGCTAATGACGGCAATGCTGCTCTTGAATTGTACATGGAGGTACGTTGCAGCAACGTCCTTTGCCTTCCGCTGTCGCTTGCACTTGATTCGACTAGAGCGAACACGACCTGGTGCAAGAGAGTACTCCTTAGGGTCTTTACTGTGTCCATTCGGTTCGCGTGACTGGATGTAGATAAAACCACCGAACAATAGCTCGGTCATGTGACTTGGTTCGTTTCGTGTGCCGCGATTCTTTTCTAATTCATTCTCCGAGTTTGATAATACGTGACAGAAAATTATGAAAAAAAAATATTAAGATAATCTATCAAACACATCTGTTCAAATTTTAGCCGTTTTGGTTCGAAAAACAAAAATATGTCGGTACTACTTTCTGCATTCTCAAAATGTGCCCTTATGCAGTGACCAACCAAAGAGAACCGAGAGAAAAGTGTCGAGAGAAAGCAAGTTATGCACGGGGAAAGTAGATCGATTTTTTCCCTTCGTTTTTCCACTGGACGAGTTTGAGCTCTCTTTCTCTTCGGATGTTCTCTTCGATTATCTCTCGTCGTGGAGCAGACGGTGACGGTTGGTTGGTGGTGATTGCAGCGGTGGAGCGGGGGTGCAACTTCGACACTGGCGCATACATGACCTATACCAGTGCTTTCTCATGTTGCGTTGCCCTGGGTCTGGTTTGGTTTGGTCTTGTCTGGCACGGCCGTGATGATTCTTTCCCGTTTCCAATGCGCGTGCCCTCTCTATCTTCCCACCCGCCGCCATCTCAACCCAAAGGGGATCGGTATCGGTTGGTTCTCCTTGACTCTGACTCACAATTGCACCAATTGCTTGGTCGGTCCATCCCTCTCCACCACTGTCCCTGTTGCATCCGTCCGTTCGATGTGAAACGAGCCAAGGGGACATATAGGGCGCCGAACACATTGTTCATGAGTCGACTTCCGTCGCACCTCATCCCTGTGTATGGACCCATTTCATTCCCGGACCCCTGGTCTGCGTTCAAGTGAGTGAATGAAAGAGAAATAAAAATGTAACTATGCAAAGTTGCGCCTTCAAGTGCACCTCTGGGTGATTTTTTTTTATGTAGTGTGTATCGTTTTCTCTGTGTTATATATTTTTCGAAATGTTCAAGAGAGAGAAATGTTGGTATAGCTGAATGATTTTTGCATATGCTTTTGATTGCTGAAAATAAATCTGTTTGTAACTGAGTCTGTCTGCTGGCGCTTCATAGTTTTCTACTCCGGACGGTACTTTGAAAGAGATCACTGCTCTTGCTGCAATAAACAACGCAAGCTTATTGATTCCTGATGTTCGTTACGAGATGTTTATTGCAATCAATTATATCCGTAATTTTGAAACCAAAACCTCTTTAGGTATTTTTTAACATGTCATTTCAACAATTCAATAAAGCTACATCATATTCCTATGAGTGTCTAAACATGTACATTTTTGGCTGAGATTGAATCCATTTCCATTAGGGATAATACTGGAGGTTAGTTTTTTCCGTGTTGGAATATCGCAAAGGCAACAATAGGTTCTGTCACCCTTATAGTCAAATATAGCAGCGATACTATTGAAAACACGCTGTAGTCCTAAGATGATACTACTGCGGTCTTTGTTGATTCCTCAGAATGGTGTCAGTAAGCAACATTTCACCAGAAAAGTTCGGGTGCAACCATCTAAATCCTTGTGTTCAAAAATTCTACAATAGTCTGTTGAAGTTAAGGCCATCGTCCAAGTATCAAGCGCGCGGGTGGTTTCAGGAAAATTTCGATGGAAATTTTGAAAAATTCCATTGAAATAACATCACTCATGAAATAATCATTCAAGATAGAATCCGTTCTGTGTTTATTATATTTTTACCCACGTATGTTCCGCCTTTATTGGTAACAGTGTACAGTGACTTTACTCCCCTCCCACTGTTAAATCAATTTTCTGCGTCATTACTTCTCTTGACCGCCCTTGACGATGACCAGCTTGCAGGCCACTCGCTGGGTTTTCGTGGCCCGAGAGTGTTTCCCGCGGACCCACACGGACAGGATGCGGCCACCTTCGATATGTGCCAGCGTCACCGACTACCATCTAGAGGCACGATACCTCAGAGTAAATCACCGTTATCCCAATGCGACAACACCACAATGGTTGAAATTATACTAGTTTTGGGTAAAAAGATGTTTAAAATTAGAAAATGCCCTCGGCATTTTATAGTTTAATTAATGTGCCTTATTAAATAAAAAAAAGTGTACAGTGTGAACCGATTTGCACTGTGTGTCAATTTGATAGGAACAGTACCGGGTTGGCGGCTCAAATAGATCATACAAGTTAGTTGTCGTATGTTCGAGCACCGACCTGGAAGGATTTTTTTTCGTTGTGTTACAGTACAAAAACAGCAAAAGACAGTATAATTTGTTTTTAAATATCTGCAGATAAAAGTTTGAACGAAAAAAAATAGGCTGACGTATTGAGCTTCTTCTGAGGCAGATTCTTCACCCCGAGTTCAGCACTAAGCAGTTCAATTTGAACTGCTTTGCACTGATGAGTCAAAGACGAAACGTAAAAATAATAAAAACGGTTATGTGCCCTAGCACAAAATTTGGCTAACCCCTAAATGACCTAACCTGTATCGGCCAGAAATAGTCGAGAACACGTTTTCGTTCGGCACGTGAGAAAAGACATTGCACTCAGTTGCAAAACAAAAAGTGTTCTGTAAGTAGCAGAAACTTTACGTCTGCTTAGCGGTTCAAATTGAACTGCCGAGTTCAGCACATAAGAAGGTTCTTCACGTTTAAACGATGTCGTCCGAGGTTGAACTTCGATGCATACAAATGATTTATCAAATCTCCCAGGAGAATTGTTTCGAGTGCGTGAAATTCAAAAATTATACAAATTTTCAAATCCTTTCAATTAATCGGTTCTTTTAAGAACCAGCAAACCGAATTCAAAGAACTTATCTCTTATCTAATGAATACTTGTGATAATTGTGAGAGCTACACTTACATTTAGTATCTGTTTTCGTTCAATAAATGTTCATAATTTTCTACTTGAAACTACTAACGGATTGTTTAAACATGCCTGAATATATACATCTATATTTTAATTCTACTTCTTTTCACTTATTAAAATTAGATTTACCATAAATCAAATCAAAATGTTCATTATAATTATGTAGCGAAGCAATCAAATTGGTTTCAAGAAAGACTCGTAAAGTCATTTTCAACATCAATAATTTGGTACTGCAGGGCGTGTAGTTTTGAGCGTTAGCGAGTCTCACGCAATGTTGCAACCAACATACAATCCATTCAAGCATGATTTCATTTCTATTGCGCGCATTAAGTTATCTTAGGTTTTGGCACCCCACCGTATTCGATGTTCATTTTTGTTTGAGCTTGAGCTTGAGCTTGAGCGACCACCCCTGCTTGCTACTCCGTTACTGATCGGGATTAACTGAAATTGTACAGGGAATTTCTAGATGAGCCGACCTGGGACTGGTAAATCATCCTTCAATGTACATCTTCTGGTATTCCCAGAATTCAATGACCAGTACCGCCGCCGGCCAGGCCCGAACGTAGATCGTCTAAGGAATGGGAAGGGATGTTAGTCCAACACTTGTTGTTACTAGAGGCCGTATATACTAGTGCGCACTCCACAAGTGTCACGGAAGAAGGATATTAGTAAAAATTTCAGTATTTGTATTATTCCCGCGCGACTCAGTATGTTCCGGTTTCAAGATGCTCGGATGCACCACTAAACTCACTGACTCCCTTTCAACAATATCCTATATTGAAGTCCCGAGAAGTCTTGATTCCCATCTCTTATTCGAGGAAACTGAAGAAAAATTTGCAATACTACCGCTAAAAGAATAAAAACTTTCATATTTTTTATAAATGAAATTACGTGATACAAAATAAACGAGTGAATAGAATTAAGACAAAATAGTTCAGTCATTGCATTGACATATTCTAAACAGTTGTTATAAAATCATTTTAAATCACCAAATAGAGGTCAACAGATTTCACACGCGTCTTGATTCTTTATTATTCCCGATTTATTATTTTAATTATTTATTAAAATTATTAATTGATTATATTGGTTGATCTGGGCAGCCGGATACCGAGAAAAATATAAATTTATTGTTTGAAATATTACTATCAAGTACACTGAGGTCTTTTTTATGCGACTTTTTAGGCGAATTTTCAGAACGGTTTTTTCTATGCGAATTTTCAGAGTTATGCGGTTTCCTTTCTGCGGCTTTTTTTTTATGCGAAGTTTCAGAGTTATGCGGTTTTTTATGCGATGTTTCAGAGTTATGCGGTTTTTCTTATGCGAATTTTATGCGGTACGTAAACTCGCATAAAAAAACGTCAGTGTGTTTCTTTTCTATGCATTCAATATACCGATATATGTTATCTCTGTTATTAACTATGTAATATCAACGGATTTGCGCAATAGTTGTTTTTTATCATTCAATTTATAATCCTGAAAGACAATCAATAACATGGAAGAAGAAAACATTCCAAATGAAACTTTTCTCCGAATCTAGTAGGAAATTAATAGGTTGAATGAAGAGATAATTTAGTAAAATAGAGTAATCAGAAGTGAAACGTTTAAAAGGAAAAAGAAACTCCTGCAATTGTCGCCTTTTACGACATGGAAGCAGGAACCCAGTGGATCTATTCTTGGTTCATTTTTTTTCCACCGGATTCCACACGGCATCTAGGCTGGTACTGTCCGGAGAGAGCTAATAGGTACTATCAATCTCCTAGTGGACCCCAGCCCCACGTATTCGTTCTTCATTTTTGTGTGAATCTTTAAAGTCCGGTTTAGCCCCAATTGGGTTTCATTTCATGAAGTCACCATAAAAAAAAACTAATGCTTGTGTTTCCAAGTCATAAATTGTGAATTGTAGCTAAAAGTTGAAGCTGCTGTATAGATAAATGAGTAAAAATCGAAGTGTAATGGGTGTTCCTTTTTTTAATTTCCAAGAAATGTCCGGTTTCGTCCCATTGAGTGTCCGGTTTAACCCCGCAGCTTCTGGAGTTTTTAATTTTAGGTTAGTCACTTCATCGCTACTTTGTGCGAAACTAATACATATTTGTCCATAGCACAAATTGGGAATTGTAGCTGAAGTTAGAAGCTAAACAAAGATATAGAAAACTTGGGTAAAAACTTAGTTGTAATGGGTGATGTTTTTCAATTTCCAAAAAGCGTCCGGCTTAACCCCGGTCTCCCCTATGTATAAGGCTCGGTTGACCTTATTCAGTTGGATCTCCTGTACTTTCTTTACATCAAAATGCATGCGCTTATTTAGCAAAACTCAATAATGTCAGATGCTGTGTCATCTTGTATATTGTTTTATGAATTGTTAGTTAATGTGTTTCAATTATTCGCTCGATTCCTCCGTTACGTGAGAACTAGTGATAATGTTGAAAATTAGAAAACTAACAAGTTGTCAAATCAGAGTAACAAAGTAGCAAAGCTTAACGAAAAAAATAAGACAGAAGATATTAAAGATATTTAGCCAAAAAAGTGGGTTTTTATTGTACTAAACAAAAAAGGTAAAACATTATTATCAGGTGTACAACTTTGCTTCCGCCATTTTTTTTCCAAAATGGAAAGCTTTATTGCGAAAAAATGCTTACAGATGTGTTATTCAAAGTATTGTCCGTCGCTAGCGACAACTTTCTTCCATCTTTCCGGCAATTTTCGGATCCCGGCTCGAAAAAAGGAGTCCTCTTTTGACGCTATCAATAAAGCAATCCATTTTTCCAACTCTTCGAAGGATTGAAAATGTTGATCTGCCAGGCCGTGTGCCATCGAACGGAACAGGTGGAAGTCAGAAGGGGCGACATCTGGGGAATACGACGTGTGGGGCAAGACTTTCCATTTCAGCCCTTCCAGGTACTTTTTGACCAAGTTTGCGGCGTGAGGCCGAGCATTGTCGTGTTGGAGGATGACTTTGTCATGTCGCTCTTGATATTGTGGCCGCTTTTCTTTTAACGCGCGACTAAGGCGCATCAGTTGCGTTCGGTAGCGATCTCCTGTGATGGTTTCACCCGGTTTTAAGAGCTCGTATTAAATCACACCGAGCTGATACCATCAAATACAAATCATAACCTTGGCGCCGTGAATATTCGGTTTTGCCTTCGACGAAGTAGCATGCCCGGGCTTCCCCCATGATTTTCTGCGTTTAGGATTATCGTAACGAACCCACTTTTCATCACCGGTTACGATTCGATGTAAAAACTCCTTACGATTTTGTCTTTGAAGCAGTTGTTCACATACAAATAGACGGCGCTCAATGTCCCTCGGTTTCAACTCGTACGGCACCCAGTTTCCTTCTTTCTGAATCATGCCCAGGGCCTCGAGACGTTTTGAAATGGCTTGCTGACTCACTCCCAACTCTTCTTGGGTTTGGCACGAATCTTCATCAAGCAATGCGTCTAGTTGTTCATCTTTGAAGGTTTACTGCGGTTCGTCCAGTTGTACTCACGGATCCCATATATTCCCTGTCAGATAAACTGGGCTACGTTACCCACTTGAATACTGGTAACATAGAACCGAGGTCGTTTTATCTGGGCCTTATTGTGACAAACTTAATATTTTACTACAAGTTAAATTTCATGAAACATTAAGAAATAATTACATTTATCATGCGCTTTAACTACTAGATTTTTTTTGTAAAAAATGACCTAATAGATTCAAAATTTAAGCACCCGTTTTGAATCTAATGTATGCCGAATAACACATTCAATAGTGGCTTGTATGATATGTATCCTACTATATTATGAAAAGTTAGAAATCCCCAGATATTTTAGATTCGGAATACCTGACTACAGGTTAACACGTTATATCTCTCTAGATCCTACATTTTCTAAGCTCTGATTAAGTTTGCTCGGTTCGAAACTGAGTTCTTGGTTAATATAAAGTACAGGTATGATAATTGTACAGAAATATGTTATACATAACAAACCCGGATCAATAACTGGAGTTATTAAATTGTGGACAACGACAAAAACCAAAATCATATTGTGGAGAATCAACATGAAAAATGACAGATTTTCAGGTCAATAAGCAATACGAGCATATGAATGTCACCGAAAGATGAGATAATTAAGTGCTCAAGCTCCTATCGGATGGCAGCCAGACAGAGGGGCACAGGTAAAAAACAAAATTTATGTTTTTGGCTGAAAAATCAAATAGATTAGTAATGATTTGAGATTTTTCGATCTTCTCCATCGTGCTCTACAATGATCGAGAAATATATCGTCTTTGATATTTCAAGCAGAGCCACCGAAGTGATTGATCGAAGAAACAAAGGTTTTACAATATTCGGCCGGAATCAATTTCAATCTCCGGAATGTTCTGCTTTAAATTGGTCCTCACGTCGTGGCGTTCACAAGTTCCGAAATATTTGAAAAAAACAGTTCCCCGAATGAAGCGAAAATAATGCGATGATTCAACATGGCTGGGCATTCACAATTGGTATTCCAAAAGCGGATTAGCTATTGGTCCAAAAATAACATCTTGTCCTGTTGCAAGCAGCGGTGGCAGCAATATAACAAGAAGAACCGAGAGCTCCCGGGACGAAAACTCCGAAACGGGAGAAACTCAGCGCATCACCGCGTCAAAACTCAAAGAAACCCGTGAAATTAATTCAAAGCGATCAAAATTATAGCAACACTGAGCGAAGATTCGTTCCTTCGGTGAACACGAAAACAAACAAAACAAGGAAATAAATACGTTGCGAATTCGCATTCTGGAGTCGCAAAAAAAAATGCATTGACAGATTTATGCCCGTCGGTTGCGAGCCGAATTTTATCGCTTAAAAAAAATTCTCGACAATTCTCATCAGGAGTGCATTCAGTGCAGTGCTTAGTTTTGTGTTATAGTAGGTTAGAGCATTATACAACCTAGGGTTCATAATTCGAACGTAATCGAAATTGTCCAACATTGTGAAATCTCAATCTGAAACACAATTACCGGGCCCCAGGCAGAATACATCCCGTCGACCACTCTCGACGGAATTATTTATTATTGTTGAGTGCAAAATTAAAATGCATTTTAAAACGTCGCCGTCTTCGTCATTGTTGTCCGCATTAGCTGATTTAACGCACAAATTATAGAGGACAAGGACAGCCGGGCTGTGGTGAGTTTTCGCATATTTTTTTTTGCGTGCGGAAAGAGCGCACGGAGGTGTGGGATAAACAGAACATCAGTCCCTACTTGGTTGGCAGTTGTCGCTGCTAAAGTCAACAGCATTCTAAAATGCAGAAAAGAGCAAAAGATAAAAAAGTCATATAAATTTCACTCTTCTTCAAAGTCTACAGTTGTACGAAAATGTTGGGGGCCGACGACTACGTTAAATCTGGTTCGATTCAAGATTTTTCGTTGTTTTTTTTCTTCTTCTGTTAGCTGAAGCATTTTTTTTTATTTAGATCGAAATCATTTAAGCTTTCATATGGGTTGAGTCAACAAGAGCTTGGCAGTGAGCATCGCATGCCATTCAACTCGTTTTGTTTTCGATTTGAGAAATCAAAGTCGTTGCACTTTCAGTAGAAACTATTGGCGCTGGTGCCGGTGATATCAATTTGTGTTATTAGAATACAGCTCATTAGCGACCAGTAATATCAAGTCGCAGAGAAAAATCTTCACGCGAGACGGGTCGTCTAAAAATAGATGCGCTTAAAAACGAAGAAGCGTCGAACTAGCCTGGGCATCCGGAACAAAATGAAGAAAAAAATGTCGACAGCGATTAGCTAGAGAGAGACCGAGCGGATAAAGATCAAAACACAGAATCAAAATCCCGTCCCTTTTTGATGATCGGAGGACGACTCGCGGGGTCGCAGAGGCAAAGTGGTATTTAGTTCACGGTCAACGAAATCAAAACAAGCATTTTGGGAACGAACGCGAGAATGTCCGTCCGCGCTGGTGGTTGTGTGTAGAGCGTGGTGTTCAGGATTAGGTGCTGTAGAACCAAGGCGGAGACCGACAGTCGTTAATAATCTGTTTCTTAGACCGAAGTATGTTTGCTTTGGTATCTAGTGTCAACAGTTTGGTGAATTGGGTCAGGTGCGGTATGTCAGAACTGTTTTGAAGTTGTTATGAATATTATCATGACGTTGATTTGATGTATCTCGAAAATTTGACAACCAATGTATCTAGCAGTTCCAGATTGACGTCCTGTATCGGATCCAGTGCGGTAAAATTTCATATTCAATCGAATAATATAAGATGAAAATGAAATTTATGGCCGCCGACCGTCAGCATATCCGTACTAATTCATTTAACTTTTGCTGCCATTTCCAAGTGACGTTCCCAGGATTCATTGTCAGTTGAATAATCGTACCTAGTCATTTGAAGTTTTGCTTGCTCAGTTTCAAATGGCCAAGTACTCTACCTGCTGCATTACCTTCGCTCTTGGTAGTAAGCAAGTTCGAACGAATAGAATTATAAATGAAGTAAAGTATTATAAATGAAAACTGAAGGAGGAAACAATTAATTTATGTGTATTCTGTGATTGATATTTCAGCTATCTGGTTTGTCTTTCATTTATTTTCTTGAACCAATTGGAATGTTGAACCTGTTGAACCTCATTTGAAGGCCGCTCTCACACTATTGAAAGAGATATTTTGTTACTTCAAGAGATCAACTGACGGTGGTTAAACTGAGCCTCGAATAAAGAGTGATGAACCGAATGCTGCCCGTTCGGGCCGTCAGCAAACATTGTGTGTGCCAGAGAGTGAAGTTTACTGCAGTAGAGAGATCGTCAATGTGTTTCACATTCAGTTTCAATTGAATTGAATGAAGTTTTACGGAACTGATCGAATCAATACATAAGGACATCACTAGTGACGATAAATATGCCGTTTGTTCATTAACGATCGATAAAGGGCTATTTTTAAACCACGTAAACTCTCTGCTGGGCAGGGAGAAAGTTTTTACAAAGCCTACGTATCTTATATTTTTTGTTGTTCCTAACATATTTTGAATTCAAACATACTCGAAATTGTGAAATAATTCTTCTTCGAAGATGAAGGCTTTCTGTACATTTTTGAAAGTGATTTGTGGCACTCGGATTTGTGTATAATCGCTCAAATCTCAGTTTAATTTTTTGCCAACCCTAACGAGAAACACACTAGAAATGACTAATCGATTCTCTAGATGTGATACAACACAACACAACACTGAAGACAATCCTGTTGAATATAACTTTAGTATCACCCCTATCGTCTCATTCAGCACGAAAATTTCAAAATACCGTCTTTATCACCAAACAGATCACAGGTTTTAGAGGGCTATATTATCATCAAATGAAAGGAAATGGTATGATTGTAAAAGTTTTTGATAACTATTTTCGGTACTTTTGGAATCGGAATCCGGAAAGTTTTAACCCCAAAGTTGTTTTTTACGTACGTATTTTGACATCGTTGCCTTAAATGGCAGTTTGAAGTTTTAAACAATCATCCTCCGGTAACTCCGGAAACGGAGGTCGGATCCAAAACAAATTCAGAATATATTTTATCATGTTTTCTAAAACTAAACTATCTAAGTAGACTTATTTCCAAGGGGACGGGTGAATTTGAAAAATTCTGCGAAAGAGAACTAGTTTATACTCAATAATTTCTTGATGTCTAATTTGACCTATTGCGTATTGCAACGATTCCATCGTGCTGATTACAAACATAATGAATATAACATCCGAATGATAGTGAACGGAATGTCCCCTTCACCTCGAACAAATGTTGACATTTGTTAGATTTTAATAAAACTTTCTGGACATGTAGACTTTCTCATGAAATACTGTGCTATATCGACACTTCTTGAATCTAAAATGACAAAAAACATTTCCCAATGATTGTTACCTGTTGGTGCTCGTATATATGGTAATTTTGGTTTACCAAGGGGCGCTTTACTTAGATTTGTCATATATTAGACACTCTTACAGCTAAATTAAACAGATTTTCATTCAATCGAAGAAAAATTTGAGAATTGAAATTCGATTGATTCTCCCTGCAGCGGATATTTTGGTTTCGTCTTGTCGTAGGGTAACGAGTGACGTTGGCATTGATACTCTCTTTTGTTGCAGTGAGAAACGAAAATGCTTTGTCTCTCTTCGTTTGTTCTGGATGCGAGCTTGAACGAATGAGACAGAACAAAACTTTCATTGAAGATACGTGACAATTCTAGGCTCTGCTATTGAACGTTAGGGGCATTGTTAATTAGTGACTACATTTGTCTGTCAGACCGGGGGCTTATTGACGATGTGTTATTGACACCTAGATCTAGACGTCTAGGTATACAAATATAAATAGTTTAAAAATTATTGATGGATTCGAATAATTTTTTCTTGTTATATGTTTTTTTCATTTAAAAAGATTGTATAAAGGTAATCCAAATTTTCGAATGAATGATGTGACTAAATCAAACGGAAGCCTATATTACGCCAGCCAAATTGACAAAACGCTTTACACAAAAAGGAAAATTCCATGAGTTCAACCAATAGCCAGCTATCTTATATTAAATAAAAGTGATGAACTGATACAAACAAACCTGAAATAGTTATAAGATCATGTAGAAAATAAATGTATTTCATTTAATGTAATTTATAATAGCAACTCGCTTGATAAAAACAGTGTTTAGATTAACTAATGAATACCAACATATTAATATGATATTAGAAATGTATTAGGTTTAAAGTACTATGTATTGTGGATGCCACGGCGAAGAAAAACTTATGTATATTGCCTATGAAATAAACGTATTTATGAACAAAAAGGAAAATTCATTTAAAAAAAGCTGTCATGTACAATGAAACGAACCTCAGAATACATAAACGATAAAAAATGGGGTAAAAATGCAAAATTTTGGAGAAGGTTTACCATTCTCAATTCATAATTTTGACCTTATTCGAGTTTTCTTACATATCATGAATAATTCACTAAAATACTTTAAATTAATCGAAATTCAATACATGCATAAATTTTTGTTATCAAAATAACAAAATAGTGATTCGTCTTTGATTCGTCCGCTAAAGAGACATACCGTTTAGGCTTAAACCGCCAAGCAAACATAAAGTTTAGACTTAATGCCGCTAAGCAGATTTATGTATGATTAATGCTGAGGTGGTAAATTTGTATGCACTGACGAGACGAAGACGAAATATAAAAACGGTTATGTGTCCTACGTTACTTTATTATTCTCAAGTATTCTTGCAAAATTTTTAGAGCCATTATAAAAAACTAAATAAGCAATGAGAGCAAAATGTACTATTGTTATGATATCGATTAGTTCTTCTCTTCTACTCGGGCCGCAGTCAGTTGGAATATGTTTTTCTTGATGCGCAGCAGCATCTGGAGCTTGGTTCACCCCCACGACGACAAGTATTTGGCAAGTGCTGTAACAATTTGAACAACGGAATGAGATCACACCACATTCGTAAACCGACAACTTTACTATCGTCAGACCCTGTCAGCTTGGGGCGAAATCAAATTCAACATATCATGTCAATTGTATGGGTGCGCAGCCCTGCTATTTTGGCGCGCAACGAATTTGACATTTCTCTCCCCTACTTCTATGTATGAGATTCGATGCGGACTCACCTGAGGGCGACATGCTCGCAAAAAAGGATGTTGCCAATGATTTGTTCGGGAAATGTGAGAGCTGGATATCTTGTTAATATTATGTCTTTGCAAACGTTCAATCACTTTCGGAGGCATAATTCACATTAACTTTGCATTGCGGAATGCTGTCTAATGGCCGCGCAACTAACCCTCTGTTACATTTCACCTACAAGACAGTTCAGATCAGCTCGGCATTAGTGTTTCGCTCATGCCCGACACAACCAAACCCAAATGAGATCACAATTCACCTACTGGAAGTTATTTTGTTTTGAAATATATAGGACTTGTTGGAATTTTCAATAGTTTGAACCAATCATCAAAGAAGCATTTTTTGAATTGCTTAATTTAAAATTCATTCTAGTAAAAGTAATGAAAATTTCGCACGAGCTGTTGAAATGCATTTACCGTTGCAGCAAATCACGGACCGAGCCGGTTCGAACTCGTTCGTGACAGTCACCGATGCGTTTGTGTGGTGCGGAGTGAGTGGACGCGTGCGGAACGAGAAAAAAAGCAAGATAAACTCATTGCCGCCAGATCGTCGTCAGTTTTCAATGTCAAATTGTTTGTGAAGTGTGTTTTTGTGGTAAATAGTAGGTGCGAGAAGTGAAACGAAACCGGCAGTAGGAAAAATAATGGGTAAGATAATTTTAGAAATAATTCAGATCGGCTCTGTTCTATGTTCTGGTGCCTTCCGGGGAGAAGACTAGCGGTACCAGGATTCGAGGGGTAAAACCATCAGATTAAACCGGTTTCGCTGGGGTATTTCGTTTGTTTTTAATCGCGTTCGTCTGTGAAGTTATTGATCTGCGATTCGTATTCGATTAAGTTAAGAACTAAGCATGACTCTTGACTATATGATGAATACACTGAAGTATGTACAGAAACAGGCGGTACTAAAACCGCCTCCGATAAATGAAGCCGCCCAAAACAAAAACTTATGTTGAGACAAGAAAATCACATAACGTTCAGATTTTCTCGAGTGCTAATCTTTTTATAAAGTAACATATGTCCAGTCGGTGTTGAACAGTCGTTCGCACCGCACGCGTATAGCTCTTGGCTCCTGGAATTTTTTTCTGGCTACCTAGAGTTTCATTGATTCAAGGCTTCAGTCTTTTTCAAGGCTACCTGAATCACTAACTAAGTGATTAAGTGATACAAAGAGTGATATTAGAGTGACTAAGTGATATTAGAGTGACTAAGAAATTAATCAGCCTTTTTTAAGGCTAGCTAGGAGTCTAATCGAAGACTAATTTAGCCTAGTTAATTTAATTTAAAATTTCATTAATTTCAAAAATGCCTGCGTCCAACCGGAAAGGCAACAAGCCTAAGGTTAAAAATAATTCAATACGGAATAAATCACAATCCGTTATTCAACATTTTTCTAATAACATTCACGATCTTATAGAATCTGAATGTAAAAATAAAAGACAACGGACGGATTTCCCTTCCGTTGATCCTATGCCGTCTAACAATATTTACGAGATTCTTCCTGAATCCGATTGTAGTGACATAGAAGAAAATTCTTCAAAAATTCCCAAAATGGACGCTTGTCGTTCTGGGAAGAAACATCAATCTATGCCACCAGTGACGGTGATGATTTCCGACTTCAAAGCATTCCGTACTGAGCTTTCTACTTTTCTCCCGGAAGTAAAAGTCTCATTTCAAATCGGACGAAGAGGAGAATGTCGAGTCTTGGTGGATGGATTGGAAGATTACGAACGTCTTATTCGATATTTGTCCGAAAAACTTCATAAATTTTATTCATATGATATAAAATCAGACAGACCCTTCAAGGCTGTCTTGAAAGGATTATCAAATGATCAAAGTATTGATGAAATTAAAAACGAACTAAAAGAATTGCTTGGTTTTGCCCCTTCCCAAGTAATACTTATGAAAAAAAGAGCGAATGGTACTTCTAAACCACGCTCTGGAATTTCCCATGAACTTTACCTAATACACTTCAATCGAAGTGATGTAAACAATTTGAAAACTTTAGAAAAAGTACGTTTCATTTCCCACATTAAAATTCATTGGGAACATTATAAACGGCATAATCGTATTGCTAACTTAACGCAATGTCGTCGTTGCCAAGGCTTCGGTCATGGAACCAAAAATTGTCATATGAATATACGGTGTTTGAATTGTGGTGAATCGCATTCGAAAGACGTTTGTCCAATGAATGAAACCACTGATAAATTTTCATGTTCAAATTGCAATGGAAATCATAAATCCAATTATTTGAAATGTCCTGTCAGGGAAAAAATTTTAAACGCTCGTTCGCTTAGACAACAAGTCAAATCAACGACCTTAAATTTACAGAATATACCTGAAAATTCTTCTAAGGCACCTGCCAATTCGTCTTCTAACGAAAACAATTTATTGACAGGTAGATCGACCTCGTCATCATCTTCTTCTAATGTCAGTTATGCTGGTATATTAGGTAGAAATCTATCTCCTATTTCTTCTAATGCAAATAATCAAAACACAGGACCGCCTTGCAGTTCTTCTTCTAACGAAAACAATTTATTAATAGGTAGACCGGCCAAATCATCTTCTTCTAATGGCAGTCTACCTACAAATATTCCTTCAATGCCATTCGCTTCTTTAAATGAAGTCGATTTAGGCGATATAACTGAAAATAAAATGATCTACCTACAAGATCAACTTTTTCAAATGATCATCCAAATGAATTCGACTTCATCACTTTTTGAAGCATTTCAAATCGGATGGAAATTTGCAAATAATATTATAATGAATTTAAAATTTAACAGTGATGTTAAATAATTATTTGAATATTTTAAATTGGAATGCTCGATCTTTGAAATCGAGTGAAGATGAATTTTATAATTTTCTCAAAGTTCACAAAATTCATATTGCCATTGTGACAGAAACTTTTCTTAAACCAAATGTAAAATTGAAAAGTAATCCACATTATGTGGTTCATCGATTTGACAGGTTTACTGGAATTGGTGGTGGAGTTGCCATTTTTGTCCAACGGCAAATTAAACATCGAATTTTACCTTCTTTCAATACTAAAGTTATTGAAAGCTTGGGAATCGAAGTTGAAACCATTCATGGAATTTATTTCATCGCTGGAGCATATTTGCCATTCCAATGCACCGGCGAACAATTAAATTTCTTTAAAGGCGATTTGCAAAAACTTACAAGATATCGATCGAAATTTTTCGTAATAGGGGACTTAAATGCTAAGCATGTCCAGTGGAATTGTAGGCAAAATAACAGTAATGGTAAAATACTTCATAATCAACTCTCAGCTGGTTACTTCACAGTTCTTCATCCCAGTAATCCTACTTGTTTCTCTTCCGTGAAAAACCCGTCTACAATTGATCTGGTTCTAACAGATCAAAGTCACATTTGTAGTGAACCGATTACTCATGCTGACTTTGACTCAGATCATCTTCCTGTAACATTCAGACTTTCCAACGAAGCTATAATTAATCCAATTAGTTCTATTTTCAACTATCATAGAGCTAATTGGTTGGATTACAGATCTCACATTGAAAATCACGTGGATCATGAAACTATTTTAGAAAATTCTGCGGACATCGACACAGCAATTGATAATTTGAATCATTATATTATCGAAGCTAGAAATCTTTCAGTTCCCAAAGCTCAAACTAAATTAAATTCTCCTATCATCGATGACAATCTTCAACTGCTCATTCGGTTGAAGAATGTTCGTCGACGACAATATCAACGTTCTCGTGATCCTGCTATGAAAAACATAGTTAAGGATTTACAAAAAGAAATTAAACATAGATTTACTCTTTTGCGAAATGAAAATTTCGCTAAAGAAGTTGAACAAATTAAACCATATTCTAAACCTTTCTGGAAACTTTCTAAGGTTCTTAAGAAACCTCAGAAACCAATTCCTGCTCTCAAGGAAGGAAATCAAATACTTCTTACAAATGGTGAAAAAGCTCAAAAACTAGCTCAGCAGTTCGAGAGTGTCCACAATTTTAATTTAAACTATTGAAAATGAAGTCTCACTGAAGTATGATCATATTTCAACCCAAGTGTTATCACACGATGACATTATTGAGACGAATTTTGATGAAATTAAATCAATTATTAGGAAACTCAAAAACATGAAGGCTCCTGGTAATGATGGAATTTTTAATATTCTTATTAAAAATCTTCCCGATGTTGCCTTGAGACTCCTGGTTAAAATTTTCAACAAGTGTTTTTCATTAGCTTACTTCCCAAAAAGATGGAAAAACGCTAAAGTAATTCCTATCCTAAAACCTGATAAAAACCCAGCAGAAACATCAAGTTATCGCCCAATTAGCTTACTTTCTTCTATCAGTAAACTTTTTGAAAAAACTATCTTGTTAAGAATGATGACTCATATTAATGAGAATTCAATTTTTTTACCAGAGCAGTTTGGATTTCGTCATGAACATTCAACTACTCATCAACTTGTCAGAGTAACGAACATGATAAAATCAAATAAATCTTCTGGGTTATCCACTGGAGTTGCTCTTCTAGACATAGAAAAAGCATTCGACAGTGTTTGGCACAAAGGTTTAATAGCAAAAATGTCTGATTTCCAGTTTCCTATTTATTTGATCAAAATGATTCAAAATTATTTAACTGATCGTACTCTTCAGGTTAGCTATCAGAATTGTAAATCTGAATTGCTACCCGTACGAGCCGGTGTTCCGCAGGGTTCGAGTGTAGCTCCAATCTTGTATAATATTTTCACTTCTGATCTTCCAAATCTACCCGTTGGTTGTCAGAAATCGCTATTCTGTGACGACACAAGTCTGTTAGCCACAGGTAGAAATCTAAGAGTGATCTGCAGTCGCCTACAAAGAAGTTTAAATATTTTCAGTGATTATCTGTCAAAATGGAAAATTAAACCAAATGCAGCAAAAACGCAATTAATTATCTTTCCTCACAAGCCAAGAGCTTCTTTTCTAAAACCAAACAATAATCACATTCTCAAATTGAATGGCTTGGAATTGACATGGTCTGATCAAGCTAAATACTTAGGTTTAACGTATGACAAAAAACTCACTTTCAAGGATCACATTGAAGGAATCCAGGCAAAGTGTAATAAATATATTAAATGTTTATATCCTCTTATAAACAGAAATTCTAAGCTCTGTCTAAAAAACAAATTGTTAATTTATAAACAAATTTTCAGACCAGCCATGCTTTATGCGGTACCAATTTGGTCAAGCTGTTGTTCCACCAGGAAGAAAACGCTTCAAAGGATTCAGAATAAAATTCTGAAAATGATTCTGAAGCGTCCTCCCTGGTTTAGTACAAATGAGTTACACAGACTCACAAATATAGAACCATTAGATGTAATGTCACATAATATTATAAGCAAATTCCGACAAAAATCGATGCAATCTTCAATTGAATCGATTCGCTCTCTGTATTAGTTAGTAAGTTAGTATATAAGTTCCTTTTCCCCATTACACAATACAAGTAGGTTTAGAATTTTCCCTACACAAAAATCTCAGAATTGCGGAAGCAAATGATGTCTTCATGGTAATAACCAAATCATATATATATATAACAGGGCTGAAAAGTCACCACTTGTGGCTGAACACCCAATTTAAATCTTAATAATTTAATTTTAACTCATATTCCAATAAATAGTTATTAAAAAAAAAAAAAAAAAAAAAAAAAAAAAAAAAAAAAAAAAAAATAAAAAAAAAAAAAAAAAAAAAAAAAAAAAAAGTAACATATGTTGAAGAATGAATGAAGAATGAAAGTTTGTCTTCTGAAAGTTATCCACTAACTTAAAATCAATTCGTTCAGCGACCAAAAGTTACAGAGTAAATTCAACCAAAATTCTAAAATCGAACTAATTGCTCTCGATTGCTGCATTTGTGCATCTGGAATCAAGTCAGAAAGATTTTCTCGGTATAATCCATAAGATTAGACCGAGCTCCGACCGCTGACAGTTGTTTTCCTATATCAAAACCTACAAAACAAAGTAAGCAGTTGCCGACGTAAACAGGTTTGCGATCTCTATCTAAGAATTAATATTCTATAAATAGGTGGTACAATTTTTCTTGAAAATAAAAACATAGATGAGAGATCGATTATCCGGACTTCACGAGTTTTAATAGCTAGACTTTCTAGAGTATCAACTTGAACTAGTTCTGTTAACGTTTGGAAATTGGGCCTGCTCGACTACCGAGGGAAACCTCCCTTTCCGAGCTGTCTAGACAGTCGTGTAGTGTCGGTAGCGGTTCCTAGTTGACTAAGAATAATACTACGACCCATCTGTTCCGGTGGAATAAGTCTACCAAACAAGAAAAGCCGTGTGGCAGCCGGCAGAATTACTTCAACCTAGAATTGATCAACATATTTCCTGTTCCAAGTCGTAAAAGGCCATTCCACAAAATCCATCCATGGTTAGCTATAGGCGTTTAAAAATAGAGAAATGCTGGAGATGAAGTGTACATTACTCGGATTGATAACAGTTAGAGTAGCACAAATAGATCTCCAACAAAAACGTACAGCAACTATGAATGGTTGTATCATACTGTTGCAAAAGTAGTGATCTCCCACTTATAAGCACAGCAGTACTACAAATGTCCACCAAACCATTTGTGGCAGAACGGAAATGAGGCAGACTGATGGAGTCTGTGAGCAGTTCAAATCTGTAATAGTCAATGCAAGTAATCGTCATTGACATTTTTTATTAGTTTGTAAGTTCTTGTGCTAAGAATGACGCTACTTTTGTTATTTTCAGAACAATAGATCAAAAACAATTTTGTGTTTTAATTTTACACTGCTTCTTGATGGGGAAAAATACCGTTCAAGCGAAGCAATGGCTTGAAAAGTGTTATGGAGACTCCGTTCCATCAGAAACAATAATAAAACGTTGGTTTACTGACTTCAAACGTGGTCGTAGAGACACCAATTATGCAGCTCGCAGTGGACGTCCAAATGAGGCGGTAACACCAGAAAACATTAAAAAATCGTTTTGAATGATCGAAAAATGAGTTAGCTGACATCATAAAAATATCACAAGAACGTGTCGGCGCTATACTGCATGAACATTTGACTATGAGAAAGCTCTGTTAAAAATGAATGCCGCGTTTGCTCACTTTTGACCAAAAACGAGAACGCGTTGATGATTCCGAGCAGTGTTTGTCCATGTTTAAACGTAACAAACCGGAATTTTTGCGTCGATATGTGACAATGGACGAAACATGCATTTATCACTTTATTACGGAATCAAAACGATCGTCATCTGAGTGGACAGCAACTGGTTAACCTCGTCCAAAGCTCCCGAAAGCACAACAATCGCCTTTCCAGCCGATGGTCTCGGTATTTTGGGATGAGCGTAGGCTAATATTTATCTACTATCCTGAGAAACGAAATACCATTGACAATTAATATCATATAGCGTTATTGGAACGTTTAAAGGCTGAAATTGCAAAGAAACGACCGCATATGTAAAGAAAAAAATTCGTTTTATCAAGACAACGCACCATGTCGTAAGGAGTGTATCGAAAATAAGCTACCCCCAAATTTTTATTGAAATTGTGATACAAAACGATATTTTTTTCAAACTAAAAATTAATCCTTTATTGTACGAGGTTAAACTTGAGCATAATGAAAACCGGATGAAATTTAAGTTATTCCTTCACGAAAACTTTTGATCGAACGCTCTTCATCAAGTTCCGGACTAGTGTTGCGTCGCATTTTTTTGACGCTTGAGCCCATTCTGCATGTTCCCAGCTGCCTTACCAGTCTGCTTGAAGACCCTCTTCACGATTGTCCAGTAACGTTCGATGGGTCGAAGCTGAGGGCAATTTGGTGGATTGAAATTTTTCTCAACGAAATTTATACCCTTTCCCGCAAGCCAATTGACAGTGGTTTTGGCATAGTGAGCCGACGCTAAATCCTGCCAAAACAGTGGAGGTGTACTATGTTTCTTATACAAAATCAGCAATTTCTTCTGGAGACACTCAGATCGATAGATTTCTGCATTTATAGTTCCGGTAGTATAAAAAATGGATGACTTCAAACCACAGGAACATATTGCTTGCCATACCAGTATCTTTCGACCGAATTTCTCCACTTGAATCGACCTATCCGCATCGCTCACACCCTCCCCAACGACGACAGTAAAGTATTGTGAACCTGGAAGGGTTTTCGAGTCCTCCTTTACATAAGTCATCGTCCATCAAAACGCATGCATCCGGACACTGCAAAAGACGCGAATACAATTTCCGGGCACTTGTTGCTGCTCGCTTATCCTGTTCTACACTTTGTTTCGAGATTTTCTGCTTCTTGTAGGTCTTCAGGTGATTTCGCCTCTTGATATGCTGGATCATTCCGACACTCGTTCCTGCTTTTTTGGCCAAATCACGTATTGTCATTGAATTGTTCTTCATGGTTAGAGATACCACTTTCTGGGCCAGTTTCCGGTTGGATGAACCGGGTTTTCTATCTCTTCCTGGTAACTCATCCAAAGAATAGTGTTCCCTAAACTTATTAATGATGGTTTTAACACTGGCATGATGAGTTCCAAACCGTTTCGCCAATTTTCGCATAGTAATACCCTTCTCACTTAGCCATGTGTCCAGAACCTTAAATTTCTCTTCCTTTTCAATACGCGACATTTTGAAAACGCAGAATTTCAACCGCACAAACAAGTAAACAAACGAAAGCTGAGAGCCAAATGCACAGCATGCTGTGATCTGAGCATAAAAAACCATCACACATACATGAGTACAACACAAATGTATGTGGATAGCTTATTTTTAATACACTCCTTAAGTTAATCAAAACATTGGCGAAACTGCATGAAGTGATCTTCGAATTGCACCCACATCCATCGCATTCATCAGGTTTGGCTATCAGCGACTGTTGGCTGTTCGCAGACCTAAGCAAAATGCTCGCCGGTAAAAAATTTCGAAGTTATCGCTAAGGTAAGAAAGAGATTATGAGGCCTGTTTTGAGGCAAAAGATAAATCGTTCTAAAACAGTGGTATTGAAATGTAAGAGCGGCGCTGGAATGATGGCGCTGCTCTTGATTAAGATTACGTTGACGAATAAAGTTAATTTTAAACCAAAAAATCGTGTTCTCTTTGGTATATCTGGGACTTTTCAGCCCATGTGTTACGTTCAAGTTCGCCAGGAATTTTTCACTGTTTGGCCGGTTGCACCGACCTTCCGACCAAACGCACGCAACGATGGCTACTTTTCTCTTGGAGCTTCTTGTCGCTTGTCCTTTGGAGCTTTTTGTCGCTCAGGATAGTCGGCCGTCCGGAACCGGGTTTTCTTTCGATGCTCTGATTGTTGTCTAATAGTGCCTAAGTGTGGTAGATGCCGGAACGGGCGTATACGGCGTTCACAAAGGGCCGCACGCTGTCAGTTTTCCGACGCGGCTAGGTGCCGTTCTTTGAACGCATACTCTTATGAACAGAGTTGCTTCACTGTTTTTGCCATCACGGTTAGAGTTCGTGGTAAACCCATGAAAAATCGACATTTTTGTCCATATTTATTTCAAATGCAATTGTTTTAACTATCTTAAGTTATTAAGAAATTCTATGAGAAGGTGAACCGCTCACGTAGAGGCTACACGCCACAGGCCGAAATGTACAGAGATACTATTGGTAACCTTCTCACGAACGAACGTGAGGTGATCGACAGGTGGAAGCAGTACTATGACAAGCATCTGAATGGCGAAGCACAGGATACAGAGAACGACACAGGAATCAATCTAGGGATTTACTGGAGCCCGCGCCATTACGGATCACATATTCGCGATAAGACAAGTACTCCAGAAGTGTCGTGAATACAACGTACCCTAGCATCACCTATTCATTGACTTCAAAGCGGCATACGACACAATCGATCGAGAACAGCTATGGCAGATAATGCACGAATACGGTTTCCCGGATAAACTGACGCGATTGGTCAAAGCAACGATGGATAGAGTGATGTGCTACGTCCGAGTATCTGTGACGCTCTCGAGTCCCTTCGAATCTCGGAGAGGGCTACGTCAAGGTGATGGGCTTTCTTGTATCTTGTTCAATATTGGCCTGGAAGGTGTGATTCGAAGAGCGAGGATCGACACGAGTGGCACGATCTTCCGAAAGTCCGTATAACTTTTTGACTTCGCTGACGATATTGATATTGTGACACGTAACCTTGAGAAGATGACGGAAACTTACATCGGACTGAAAGCTGAAGCTAGGCGTATCGGACTGGCCATAAATGCATCGAAAACAAAATACATGAGAGGAAGAGGCTCCAGAGAAGAAGCACTACGCCTCCCACCACGAATATTGATAGACGGTGACGATATCGAGGTGGTTGACGAGTTCGTGTATTTGGGCTCACTGGTGACCGCCGATAATGACACCAGCAGAGAAATTCATAGACGTATTTTGGCAGGGAATCGTGTGTACTTTGGACTCAGAAAAACCCTCCGATCGAGAAAAGTACGCCACCGCACGAAATTGACCATCTACAAAACGCTCATTATACCGGTTGTTCTCTATGGCCACGAGACCTGGACTATGTTGGCAGAGGACCAACGCGCCCTCAGTGTTTTCGAAAGAAAGGTACTGAGGACCATCTATGGCGGAGTGCAGATGGAAGACGGAACGTGGAGACGGCGTATGAATCACGAATTGCAACAGCTGCTAGGAGAACCACCTATCGTACGGACAGCTTAAATCGGACGTCTACGATGGGCTGGGCATGTCATAAGGATGTCGGACGATAGCCCAGTGAAAATGGTTCTTGAATCTAATCCGACTGGTACAAGAAGAAGAGGAGCGCAGCGAGCAAGGTGGATCGATCAAGTGGAGGGTGATCTCAGAAGCATCCGTGCCTTGAGTGGCTGGCGACGCGCAGCCATGGACCGAGTTATGTGGAGACGTATGCTTGATACAGCAAAGGACACCCCAGGCCTATAGCTGTTAGGTAAGGTAAGGTAAGTAAGTTATTAAATGTTGCATGTTGTCACTTCATTCGCAAGTTTCAGAGTGATGGCCGAGAAGAAAACGCAAGTTTCGAGTTCTGTATGAAATACATTTGGCCAATAACGTGACCATGACAAATGTTCGCGAAAGAAAAGTTATTGAGTTATTCCTGAGAACACTAAAGAATTTGTTCCGTGAATTTTGAGATAAGGATTTTTTTTCTAAAACAACAACACGACAACGAAATGGGGGACTACCAAAAGCTTTTGTATTCAAAATTCATTTAAGAAGTTGTTAAAGGACTCTACTATTGCTAAGAAAGATAGGCGGTATATATTTTCAGAACAATTCAAGAACAAATTAATCACAGACAGTCCAGTCACGTACCCAGAGGGGGGGCCCAAGAGGCCCGGGCCCCTCCCGAAATCAAAAACAGATATATAATTATTTAGAAGGTCTCAGACAAGTTCCAGTGGAAAAGTTTGAAGTGTCTGTTAAAAACACTCGTAAAAGGCACAGCGAGAATGAGCTACATAAGCAATCTTCAAGTAACATTATTTTTTTTATCTTTGGGCCTTTCCCGACACGAAATCCGGGGTACGGGCCTGACAGACACCAATTTATAAACCCACAGTACGTAACAATTGTAAATGTATTGATGAAACTGAACATTCTATTAAAATTTTATGATAGACGTCAAAAGCGACGTCTTCCAATAATCTTTAAATGTCAATCGGGAACTGGGCAGTCAGATTTGACAGGAAATCGAAAACGAACCGTCGTCAACGTCGCCCATTTCGCGAGTGCTCTGCTCACCCAGCGGGCCACTCTAGAAAAGGGCGGAAATCGTTAATAAATTAGGTTTCTCGATTAGCATCGATATTGAAAACGAAATGTGTGATTTGATGGGTTTGTAGCAGAAGAACCCGGGGAGAACGAGGTGGCATCCTTTGACACATACATACTCACACACACACACACACACACACACACACACACACACACATAATGATCACCGGCGATCGCGCGCGATGAATGATTGCGAAAATGTTCATTAAGATATTGCGCGGTTGATGGCATTGAAAAGTAGGAACCGGTTCCGCCATTCTGTAGTACTGAGAGAGAGAGGCTCTTAGGGTTGTGGATTGAAATTTCCAAACGGGGTTGATACTTCGTTCGAGTCTAACAAACGTGCAAAAACCTGTCGATCTAGAAACTGTGAATGGCAGCAACAACGACACGTCGTCGAATGACGGAAATTGAGTCGTTTTAGAGTGCCTCGCTATGTGCCGCTATTACCAGTAGAACAAGAATTCCTGCGTTATTCTCACTCTCACTGCTGCTAGAACTTGTTTACAGTGCACGCGTGGAGTCGGTGTATGCACTGCATTGCTGACATGATATACAAATCGAATCAACAGAAACGTAGTACACAAAATTATCATTATTCTAGGATGGCGACGGATAGAAGCATTTGTTGTGAATATTTTGTACAATGTTCTAAATTTAACTCAATATTGATCGAATGGCGCATTGGAAACGAACCTAACGACTTATTAAAGAAGTTGTGTGAATCTTTGCACAAAACATAATCAGAAAGTGCATTGCAAACAAACAGATGCAAACTGTTCATTATGTCTCCGCGGAATCACTTGTACTGCATTCAATCCCACTAAACGAATTTCAACAACGAAATGACACGAATTAAGATATTCAGATCAGTCAGATCTTTTCATCGTCAAACGAGCGAACATGAAAATGGGGAGCACACCGCACCGCACAGCTCCGTCGACGATCTTCTTTGATGGTGTGGATCTTCTACCACTGCCCTCGAGAACGCATGAATTATGAGCTGACTCATTTCAAGGTTACCAGGCAGTGAGATAAAAACACTCCCCACCTCTGGCGGATTTGACGCTAGGGAGATCTTGTAAGGCCCTCAACTTACTACTAGTAAATATTAGTAGCAGGGACCGATGCGTGGGTAGGTGGTGGATGGCAGCAGATCGTTGCTGGAGCGTTTACATACCGACTGCTTTATGATCCCGCACCGAACAAAACACGCCTTTGTAAGGCGGATTGGATTCGCGCTCGAGTCAGTCGAACGCAGTATCCTCCATGTATCCGCGTCACCCACACCCGCGCATCGGATAAAGTTCAAAGCAAAATGATGCACTGAAACACTGAGTACTTGGAGGGATGTAACAGAAACTGTGATAGTATCGTATTTTTTTTCGTTCGTCTCGCGTGTTGGGACAATGTGATGCATTCTTGATGCTTGCTTCGTTTGTGGGCGGATCTCACCGCAGCAGCTGTATATAAATATGATAGTGTAAATATGAAAAAAAAAAAAAACAAATCACACATGCTTCAATTGGATGTAGTTTTGCTTACCCATGTCTTCACTTTCTCGGTTTCGCACGAAAAAAGTCATGTTTGCAGTTGCAATCATGCCGTGTAAACTAAGATGAAATCTGAATCAGTCGCGTTTTGAGGCGGGGGAAATCCGTTTGCTAGCATGATTCATGGAGAAACGCATCGGAAGCAGGCTGAGGATTTTAATTCGAAATGAAGAAGACTGAGCAGTTTGCTTGGCTGTGGGCCATTGCTAAGTGTTCGTATTGTTTTGCACAGAATTGTATCAAAAAATTTTTTTCTGCTATACCGGAATATCGAAATAGCAGACGGCATCAGATTAATAAAATATGACAAATTACTGTTGTATGAAAACGTAGCAAGAATGCAAGGATTCGACTCCTGTCTCGGTAGTTATTCTTTGCAATTTTTCATCCTGTTTATTTTTTCGATTGTTCATTCAGACGGTACTGATAAAAGTTAAAGTAAGTTCAGGAGGACTGATATGTCTCAACAATCAAAATAAATACGTCATTTCGCTAAGAAACACTTTAAAATTTGCGCTTCGACCCTTTCATAACAACACCAAGACACTTTTCAAAAATAATCTGGGTACTGCAAATAAGAAGAAATTGTATTCAATTCGACATCTATGAGTTGAAAATACAGGGTTCTATTCGTTTGTTCAATGTATTGTTTATCGTATTGGGAGCACGAGATATTTTATATTTCGGATTTTTTCAAATTATCTGTATAATCTTTTGCAGATTCTAGCATAACTTTTAATTGATAGTTCTTACCGCGAAATACTGAATGTAAGGTTGGCATTCTATGATACATGTGGTGAAGGCTGCCATTTCATGCTGATGGGTATGATTAGAAGTATAAGACATGATTCTTTCTGGATTGGTTGACTTCCTATATATTTCAAAAGAAAGGTTTTCTGCCTCCCTCACGATAAGAATATCCAAGAAAGGTAAACTGTTATTAATTTCCTCTTAACATGTGAGTTCAACGTTTTTGTTAAGGTTGTCAACAGTTTACAAAAAAAACTTCCTAGAGCAACAAATTCGATGATGCCGAAGATATCATCAACATTTCTCCACCTGCCATTAGGTAGTCACCCTCATTCTTGTTTACGTCCGTTTCGACCATACGACGAACGGGTACTTTCGAACGAATGAGAATAAACCATTCTTGTATCAACTCGAATGAATTCGAACGCGACTCGTTTGCCACAAAATATTCAAATATCAGTAAACTTCTTCAACATCATTCGTACGAACGAAAAGTCCTATTCTCGTTTAAGGACGAATAGACGAAATGCCGTGGTTTCGATTCGTCAGTTTAATGTTGCGAATCAACCGTTCGAACACATTGAAAAAAGTTTAACCGATTTCCAACAAATTTATTTTCGAATCTGAATGTGATTTGCAATCAAATCATAAATTTGTGTTTTGCATAAAACATTTAGAAAGCATAGCAGTCATAGTAAAATGCTGTTTTCTTTCAGGCGACCCTTCGAATGAGGAGTGTATCGATAAGTAGTTAGCAACATTCAAACAGTTATTACTCTGAAATGGCAATTTGTACCTGTGGTTTGCGGTCGTCGATTTTCTTCACGAAGGGCACAATTAACGCCAAGGTGTACGAGAAAGAATGTTTGAAGAAGAGAATGCTGCCACTGTACAGAAAGCATAAGGCTCCTCCTCTCTTCTGGCCGGATTTGGCTTCATCCCACTACGCCAACTCCGTTCTACAGTGATTTTCAAAAAATAATGTACAATTCGTGGAAAAGGACATCAACCCACCGAATTGCCCGGATCTTCGGCCAATTGAAAAGTATTGAGCAATTGTCAAGCGGCACTTTCGGAAGGAAGGTACAGTGTCCCAAAACATGCAGGAGTTCAAAAAAAAATGGACAGCTGTCACCAGGAAAGTCATAAAAGTAACTGTGCAAAATTTAATGAAGAATGTCAAGTCCAAAGTGCGATCGTTTCACAAAAACTAGGATGTTGTTAACTATTTTTCGAAACACTCCTTATATGCGCGGTTCCAAGTTTTTACGCATCAAATTCTACATCTATTAGGTGCTTTATGGAAAATATGTCATCGGTAAACATGCTTTATTTTATATGAAATGCATGATTTTACCAATAAAATAAATATGTTGACTATCGAAAACATGACAAAATTGCAAGAAAAATGCAACATATTTTTCGCAGATACTACTGATCGGACTGCTATTTTAAATACCTTTTTTACTGTGCACGAAGTTTAATTTGAAATTTTATTTATCGACTTGAATAAAATTGGTCCTGAGTACGATATGTATTTATTATGTAGCATTCGTCACTTCCTTGATGCTTGGAATCTTCCTAAAAAAACTACCACAGGAATGCGTTCGTACATATTCGAGTGAAAACAAGAATGGCTTGTTCGCATTCGTTCGAAAGTATGTGTTCGTCGTATAGTCGATACGGACGTAAGCAAGCATGATGATACAAAATCAGTTAAAAAACAAGTCAAATAACAAATGACATCCAAGGATTTTCAATTACAACTCAATTTTTCTATATTTCTTCGGTCCACTTCATACTCTGACTATTTCACAGCCCTTAACAAAATATATACAGTCCGGCTATGATCGGTGCTGTGTGGAATTTACCAAGAGAGAATCGCAAGTTGACAATTATCGCAGATTCGACTTGATGAGTCTCATACTAGGTTGCAATATTTCAAAACCCTTGTGTGGAGCATTCACAGACATTTTCATAGACACAACTTATACAAAGGTTATATGCACATAGTTAGAATAAGCGCCAATAGTAAAATGATTCTATCGCAATTATCAACTGCCTGTATAGAATCGGATCGCGAAACAAGAATAAGCGACCGTTTGTTGCTTCAGAGAGGATCCCCACAGCAGCGTGCTACCCTTTAATTCTCAGAAATGTCATCGAGAGAAATTCGCTCTCGCACTGATGTCGATTCTATGTTAAATGAGCCATGCCGGGTTTTTGTTGTTGCGATGATATCCGTCTTTCTTTGATGGCACTGATTCAATCGTGTGAAAAGTTGCCAGTGAGCGTTCTTTGATACGATAAAAGTCATCCTTGGTTGCAATATTTCAAAACCCTTGTGTGGAGCAATCTCATACATTTTCATAGACACAACTTATACAAAAGTCACATACAAGTCTCGCACTGGTGTATATTCTATGTTAAATGAACCATGCTGGTTTCTTGTTTCTGCGATGATATCCATCTCTCTTTGATAGCACTGATTGAATCGTGTGAAGAGTCGGTGAAGAGCGTTCTTTGATACGATAAAAGCCATCCTTGGTTCTGGTATCATGAATTTTTGAAAAGAAAAGATTACAGTTATTCAGACCTGCGTTCTATGATTTTACGTCTACAATAATTTGTCCAATGTTTTATTTAGAAGGAAAGCAAAGTCAAGTAAAGTCTAGGCATTACATTCCTATTGTGAAATTTGGCCTTTCTGTTCCAACAGACTTCGCCGCCGATTCTTAGTGTGCAGAATCATTGCATGGATAGTACTATGGATCCTACTGACACTAAGAATCTATTTAGAAGGAATCGCAAGATTTAACCCATGGTTAAGTAGCTTTGTTCGTTCTTTTGTAGAATTTTGGGATGAACGATTGATTGACCGGGCTTACACTCTTTCGCAATTTGCTACATAGGAAAGTAGTGAAACCGAGTGGATATTGTTTTGCTCATTTTAAATGAATAATCTAGCATTCTAAAGTTTTCACGTCTAGAATGCTATATATTTCCTTTTTCTCCTATTTGATTTCATTTGAAATATTTTGGGATGAAGATTTCCCCACCCTTACGTTACATTCACAGCATGTGGGAATAAGTTCAAATTTACTGCATTTTTTAAATGCAATATTTTAAGATATTCCTGCAATATTATTCTTATCCATAATTTTTGCTTAGACAAACGTTTGACATATTTTCTTTTATAAGAAAGGTGAGAACCTGTACAAAATTAGCTCATTAATTTATAATTTCAGCACAACCTTAGAGGCATAATAATCATTGATAGTAAGATGAACTATTGCTATGCGATGCAATTAAATTTCCGTCTTGTCGGGATGCTAACAAACCTCGTTGTGTTTTAACCAAGGTATAACATTTTGCTTTGCAGAAACTGGTAATACGAGTATACCTAGATAGATGCTCGACTCTCGTCAGAAAGTCATTGAATCAAACTCTAATTGGCCAAGCAAATTGCTGCCAATAAACTTCGCACGCCGTGGTATCTTAGTTCCACCAAGTTCAATCGGAGCTGAAGATCGGTATAATTGAAAGCAAATAACCAGCGAGATTCCCATCGAGAGGAACATGATTTCTACACAATAAATCCCCGTACTGTACTGTTACGATGATAAGTTCCCAACTCTTCATTGGTCATAACAGTCGAAACTTTGACAAAGCGCCGGCTGTAGAAAAAAGACGCATTTTTACCTATAATCCAAGAACAAGATAAAACGATAGAATGCCCGCTAGTTATTAGTAGAACAAAAGTAGTTAAGCGAGTGATGGCGTCAGGCAGTGGTATACCTTGCTTGTGTTTGTAGAAAGAAGGTGAAAAAGCACTCCACTTCGTTAAAGAACCGGCATTCCGTATCTAACTTCTTCCAGCCCCTAAATCCTCACCACCATCATCATCGGTGTGATCATCGTGAAACCATCGCCACATGAACAGCAGCCCTCGAGTGGAAACCTCCATCGTCCTCATTCCTCTGTTCTAGCCATATCCATTCGCGTGCTAGTCTTGCCTATTATTATGGCTTTACACACTATTACATTTAATAGTGGTCGGTTGGGTTCCCCCTCTTTCCAACAATGACACGTTTTCCGATGTTCGTTCTCTCATCCCCATAAGTTAAGTGCGCCTGCTGTCACTTCCTTATTTGAAAACACTGCTGCGCCGGCCGGCTCTCAGTTCGGTTTTGGGCCGGACAGATGAGGGGTGGTGGTGACCTTCAAGTGTCGATCACCCACCACCAAAGGCTATAAGTTGTGACGTTCATGTTCTGAATAGTCACACAGTTGGGAACCGTTTCGGCGCAGGCAAACGACGATCGTATCGATCTAGCACTCTAACAAGACCGCGTCGAATGCATCCCGATCGTGATGATTCATCCCATAAATGCTATTGTTGCTATTTGCTGGTAGTAAAATTTAACATCGACTGAAATCACGTTCTCTGCGATGGCATCGGTGTAGCATTTCTCGACTATGGTGGACCTTCGCAGTGCATCTACTGACTGTAAACAATTGACTGGAATCATACTCGGTTGTGGAATGTTCGGCAAAAAAAAACACACACACTCGGCTCTTGGCAGAGACTGCAATTGAACCATTTTCTTGCAATCGTCGCGGTCCGAAGCTCGACCGTGCCTCTCCGGACGCTGCTGACTGATCATGAACAGACCCGGGTTTCGATTCTAACAAACCGGAAAGAAAACGTCATTTTCAGTCTGTGGAAAAGCCGAGGAATCTGTTTCTATATGTAGGCTTCCAATTACAATCCTCTCTAACTTTATGAGTTGTAAATGGTTCAGAGATGCTAGTTGAATATTCAACCAATGCTCCATAAAAAGTGGACAACAACATTATCAAAAACAACAATAGCAGTGGTGATGAAGTAATGGATAATACAATCTGCAAACTAATTGCCTTTCAATGTTTACTAAGTAGAAACTGAATCCTACTCTCGACCACGAAAAATAGAGACAACGAAATCCACATATAAAAGAAATAATCGATAAATTTATCAAAATAAAATTATATTGTCACATTTGTTCCCATAAAACATACGAAATTAACGTAAATCAAAATGCTTTTGAGTTGATTAAATTATTGGACTAGGCAAAATATATCTCCTGCTATATTTAATCGGGTCGCATTCGAAAGGTTTCATCGCATATCAAACGAAATTCAATTGACAGAATATTTCAGCGAATTTGAAAAAAAAACTCTTCATGATTCACGTAGTGGTAACATTCGCCAAACCAAAAGTATCATCAATAAAACTTTTGAATTTTGTCATTGAGAGGTCAGAATGCGGACGGAAAAAGTGAGACTTGTCGGTTACGTCACTTATATGATTATGTTTCCCGAAATGCTGGTCATAACCCTTCCGAATTTGATCAATAACACAATGATAGCTCTTAAATAAGCCGAAGTGACACGACAATCTTTGAACAACCTACGAGAAAATAATGCCGATAGTAAAAAAGTGTGGTTTGTCGGTTAGGTCACTTGACTTGACCAATGAACCAATAGTAGCATCCAAACCAACCAAAGCCTGTTGAAAGCGATATAGCCATCTCCGATCAAATTGAACGGAGAGAACAACGGTTGAAATGTGCACTGACATACATACACACCCACATACTTTCTCCGATGTCGTCGAGCTAAGTTGAATGACATACAACACTAGTGGGTCCTCCGGGGCTTCGATCAAAAGTCGGTTTTTCCTACAATTCTTATCCTTTCTATAGAGAAAGATGAAACCGGGCTCAAACTCAACCTCTGGGATATACTCGCTATTAACTATTTACGGACAATTTTCATCAAACTGCATTTCGTCTTGTATTGTCAAATCATTAAATGAGGATATAACGGTTTTATCGTAATAACGATAAAATAAATTTTTCAACGATTTTATTTTTCAGTTGGTTTGTTACGACGTAGGAAGTCGCCATGAACTTAAACCAAGTTTTTACTAGTATCTAAGGAAAAACATACGGGTAAAGGAGTCAGCAATGAAATCGCATAAATAAAAATTTGCGAAGAAACGCGGTCCTGTTTCATAGCATTCACAGTCGAATCTGAGTCTCGTTTTTGAGTTATCATGTTTTGTTCTGCTATTTTATTCATCATTAATTTTCGAGAATAATTTTAGATAGTAGGAACAACTTGATTATTCCATTTATCCGGAGCGTACTTAAATTTCTCCATGCTCTGTACTATTCAATCCCAAAACGATTGTGAAACTTTAACACACACTTTTCGCATTGAATGACTTTCATTAGAACAAAATTGCACGAAAAAATAGTTTTTAGCAAAAACTGCTCATTTTGTTAAGGATTAAATAGAGCAAATACGGTTCAAGGTTCTTGTGTTTACGACAGAATCAAGCATCAAGGAAAGGCACAACTGTAAATAAAATTAAAAGATCACTTCCACGAACAGATTTCAATGCATGAGTCTATAAAAATGTAAAACCACAAAAATGCTAAAAAACAGCCTTTCCGTACATTCTGCTGATCCAAAATAATCCCGAACGATTCCCGTTTTCCGACCGCAAACGTAATCTAGACTGAGGTACCGTCTGAGGCCACATGCAATAAACAAATGGGGATTGAAACGTGGTAGAGATTATTAATTTGTTGCACGCGTCGCAGCATCAGCCGTAGTGACAAGTAACAACCGCCACCACGGGAAGGCCCCCAACGCCAACGTTCCCGACCGGTCGCGGTAGCAGACTTTGAAATGGAAATAAATAAAATGCATTATTTTCGCGCATTGGACCACTCGCCACTTCTTACACCGCACAGTGATTCCATTTCCGTATCTACAAAAATTGGCAACAATTCAAAACATGTTTGTGAAACTTTTTATTGTAATATTTTACATAATTTCATTTGCATTGTAATCTGATTCGAAAAATATTTGTCACTCGTGACCCTTTCGTTACTATATATTACGCACCAAATCGCCCGCGAACTCGGTACAAGGAAAATAAAAACGAAGATAAAAAATTGGCGTCCCAAGATATTTGAACTCGTCCGCAATCTCTGCACCTTCACCTATCAGTCACCATGTAGGGGAGACCGGGGCTAGTTGGCCGAGTTTCGCTTTCGGAATTTCTGTACGCTTTCTGGTTAGACATTTTGATAAACGCTTTGCTCTGTCATGAAGATACACCTTTTGAGCACATGTGTGATTTTTTTCATTCTTGTATGGAAATCAGGAAAATAGTTATCAACAATCAAATGCGGAGAAAAAAATCGGCCAACCAAACCCAAAGCCGGGGTAGGTTGGCCGAGTTTTAATATGTGAAAACACATCAATTGTATCAATGAACGTTTGCATTAGTTAAAAAAAGTCTGTATGCATCATTTCTATTATGTAAGTACGTGAAAATACTCCCCTTTTTGGTTTTTGAGTCTTTTTAACTATTCTGGAATTAGTTTCGGCCGCATTAGTGACCTTTTCCATTTTCCTTTCTACCGTTTTTCAACGAGTATCAAAAAAGAAAACTCATGACGCCTATCTCATACCTGGGTTAACACTTAATATATTTCGTTTATTCTCGCCTGTGCAGTGGACTGATCAGAAAGTAAAGTAAGTACATCATTCCAGTTGGTTCATGTCCAGGGCTCAATTCCAGTTCCAGTATAAAGAAAGTTCAGTATTGAATCAATCTGTACTGGAAGCAGTTCTGCTGCGGGACGTTCGCAGTGCAAGGTTCGCTTCAAACAAAAGCTATTACATCATCATTCTGCCGAACGTTTGCATTGGAGAAAAATACAACGAAAAGTGTACAACGATGGGAAACATTATATGAACTTTTTGAATGGCTTCAAATGTAATCCAAAGAACTATGAAAATTACTTCTTCGCAAATCGGTTCGGAAAAAATCATCAGTGTAATGCGAATCTAGAAGAATTTGCTTTGTACACTTTTCGCAGTACAAAATTTGAACAAAACGAGTGCAAATTACGCCAGCATTTGGCTGCTTCGCGTTCGAGAAAAATGCTCCCAACAGTGTTTAGTATCGTAGAAAATTCCCTTCTGAAAACCAGAAATAAATCCCGTACTGCATTTTGATAGTTTTGACGTTAACTCGTCTTACTTTACTATGGGGCGCCTTTTCAAAATTCGCTCTGTGGAAGAATGGGTAAAACTTAATCGTGAATATCTCGAGTTGTATTCAACACAACAGCATAATTATTTATCCATGCTATAAGAAGTATGATCAGTTATATATGATATGATATAGCAAATATGATTCAACAGCGTGAGATTATCATGAATAACTCAAATAATAAGTTTTCTCAAATGTTTGGACACAATGAGGAAAACTCATCACGCTTGAATTTTCTTTACGTTTCGTCAGTGCAGTCAGTTCAAATTGAACTGCTTAATGCAAAACTCGGTAGTTCAATTTGGACCTGCTAAAGCAGAACACCTTTTAATTAGTATCGAAGTGCCACGTCTTTTCTAATGAGCCGAACGAAAACGTTTGTTTTCGACCTATACTGGCCGATTCATGTATGGTCATTTAGGGGTTATCCTGTTTGTGCTTAGGCCACATAACCGTTCTGAATTTCAAATTTCTGAAATTTTCAAACTTGGGGGTTATTTTCTACCCCTCAAACAACCATATTCTGTACAGCCAGGCCAGCATGCCGAAACTTGTTTCGTCCAAGACGTTACACACCTAGAAAAAAATCGTGTAAATTTACGTCTTCTGAGACCGACATAAGCGAGCGTCAAAAAGAACTCAGATTAACAGTAGATCAAACACATATTTAATGAATTCTGATAGAGTACTGAAACATGTAAATTTACACGTCCGCTTGGAAGGCGGGGTATGTTTAACATATATTGCAATCAATCCGTAAAATTCAGTCATTTTACGAAATATGTTCTTACGAATTGTTTCATATGTGAATTTGCGTCATCTGTAAATTTCACTTTTTTTTGCTGTGTAGTTTAGACATGGCACTTCAGTGCAATAGTGAAAAGTGTTTTCCAAATAGTACTACCTACACGTCTTCTTAGCTGAGTCTTGTTAGTAGTTTCATACAAACTGCTAACGCACTGAAGAAACGTAAAAAATAATAAATAAAAATGCTCGAACGTAAAATTTTCATAAAACTGAAAATACAACTATACATCAAGACGGCAAATATTTGGTTGGATTGCTCTCGTCGCGGCATCACTGTGCATCGGGAGGATCTACAATGTTCGGAGTAGCCACCGTGACTAAAAATGCGGCAAGAAACTGCATGGAATTTGACTGTTTTATTACCCTACTCGGATGGACTTTAGTTTTATTTTTTTTTTTGCTTTTTTTTTGGATTCCTGCTGGCGTCCAGAACACATATCTGAAATCACTGACCAAAGTTTACCAAACGTTACGAGCCGCTGGGTGCCCTTCGATGCCCCTTTTGCGTCGTTTGACGAGTTTTGTGCGGTTCTGGGAGGCGATCTCGAACGACTTACCTGGAAGGAGAAAGAAGGAAAAAAAGATGGCTTTAATAAATTGCTTTATTTGAGTAGTAGCGATGTAGCGAAATTCGACGATTTGTAATGTTTTGTGCGATGACTTCTTGGAGTTGCAAGAAAATTGATTGAAGTTTATGCTTATATGGAAGTAGAAGGTTGTACAGCAGTGGTTCGGGGAAGGATTTAGGATAAGTATGATTCAGAATGTTCACTGTTAATTTCACTGGAAACAGGGCCGTCGGTCTTTTGTTAATTACTATGACCAACGTTTCGAAGGTTTATTCCTTCATCTTCAGAGCGTCTAGAGATTTACAAAACTAATTTAACCTTCAACTAAAAAACCATCAAAACTTTGACCACTAGCGTCGAATTATTATTTTAAAAAAGCAACACATAACCAAACAAGAAGACATTTTTTAACACAAACTTTATGTTGTAACTTTGTTGAGGACATAAATTCTCTAATCCAAATATCAGTTTCCAGTTAGTTCCTAGCCACCTGTTCGCTTATTGTAAATTGTTCAATAAAATCCAATTGTACAACTAACAATTTTTCAACCTATCCTAAACTGCTTCGGTGAACTCTTTCACTGGCACGACCTACCTTGCTACCGACAAAACCTCACATCATTCTCATAATAATAATGTGGACAAACGGCTCTTCATTTACCAACCGACTAGCGAAGAATAGCGCAGCATGTTTAACCTAGCCTAGCTACTACAAACAGAACAAGTTTCGCATAGTTTAACAAAATAATTAGTGCGTTTCCTGTGTCGTTTTTTCAGTCTCTCGCTGCCGTGACAGTGAATCTTCGTTCCGTAGTTCACACCGACCGACATACTGGCAGTTCACCCGTCCGCTGTAATGCAGCAGCAGCAACTCCGGAAGGCTGGCGGCAGTAGTTAGTTTTTTTCTTGTTTTTTTTTGCGCTGTCATCTAGTCATAGTTCGTTGGTCATGTTGGCGACTGTTTTACATAAGTTCCAACCGACCCCTTGAACCACAACGGGATGTCCCTCGAACCGCGTTCCTGAATTTGTTGTTCTTGGCCGAGGAAATGGGTTGCGGCGAGGGCACCCATCCGAGCTCCCGGAACGAACAACAATAGGCCATTGTCGCCGAGCAGTTGCAATCGTTGCAGTTACCCGATGCATCCGAGGCAAACTATGAATAGATTGCTCTGTTGTTGAGCAGTGCAACGGTCGGCTGTCAACGTCACGATGGGCATCGCCGATGAATGGTGTTTGTAGAAACGAACTAGGGCCTTGACAGTGAAAAAAACTATCACATGCCAATACTGTCACGTTGAAGACCCAGAGGGAGGAGGACATCAGTATCTCGTTACATCGATCAGTTAATTCAGTTTGCAGTTAATGAACTTGACTACATAATCGGATGAATATGGTGGTGCTGCGATGTGGTTTCGCTATCCCTCAAGGGGAATCCGGAGGATGTTGAAAAAATAATTCTCATCAATTTGAATTTGAAAAAAAAAAACAAGAAGCAGCGAAGTTACAAAAAATATTTAACGACAGAATCTGTTCGGTTTACTTGACGACTAGCACATGGTGAATTTATAGCACTAGCAGAATTAAATGGATTTTGGGTTAGACGACGTTTCAAGGTCAAGTAGTGGAATCATTTTAAATATAATTGAAATTTTATTTCAAGACAACCTTAAACTATCTTTTTGCATTTCTTATATGGAAAGGCTATGTAATCACTGTGAAAACCAAATTTTCAACCGAGGCCCGGAGGGACGAATGTCATATGCCATTTAATTCAGCTCCACGATGTGTCAGTGTGGGTGCGTGTATGTGACAAATATTGTCATTAAATTTTCTCGAAGATGACTGAACCGATTTTCACAACCTTCACAATACAAATTTCCGAATTTCATTGGGATCCGACTTCCTATTTCGGAATTACAGAGTGATATGCACCAAAAAAGTGAAATTAACGTCACTCAATTTTCTCGGAGACGGCGGAACCGATTTGCACAAACTTTGATTGAAATGAAAGGTCTAACGGTCTCATACAAAGTTCCGGTTCCGAAAATACAGGGTTATATGCACCAAAAATGAAAGTAATGTCAGAAGTTTTTTTCGAAGATGGAAGATGACTCAACCAGTTTTTACCATCTTATATTCAACTGAGAAGTCTTCAGATAGTAGAGGAATATCCCTATTTTTATTTACATTCAACTTTCGGTTCCGGAGATTGGGTTCTTAGATTAAAAATATCATTTAAGAGATTTTTCATAAGTAACTATGTGAAGGATAGGGAATTCCTTGAATTGGCTAATAAATTTCTCTAGTTTGCAGATCAAGATAGTCTAGGGCCAACTCAAATTAACAGTCCGATAGTCTTATTAAAAGTCCGGTTCTAACATAAAAATGTGACAAGTTTTCAAAATTTTAAACCGCCACCATTTTTTTTTAATTGAGCTTAATACAGTTTCAGTTTGCAGTTCATATTATCTGATGTTAATGATTCGAATTTCACTACATCGGTATCCAGTTTTAGGTTCTGTAAATATCGGGTTGGCGGTTCAATGCATAGGACGCTGGTCTTACAAGCCAGTTGTCGTATGTTCGAGCCCCGACCTGGAAGGATTCTTAGTGTCAGTAGAATCCATAGTACTAGCCATGCAATGATTCTGTACACTAAGAATCAGCTGCGAAGTCTGTTGAAACAGAAAGGCCAAATTCCACAAAAGGAATGTAATGCCAAAACTTTGACTTTAAATACCGGAAATAATGGTCAAAATCTTAAAAATGGAGCTCACTTTATTTTCTCAGATATGGTTGAATCGATTTTCACTAATTTAAATTCAAATGTAGTATTATTATGCCAATGCTCGGGTTGGTGATTCAATGCGTAGGGCGCTGTTCTTACAAGCCAGTGGTCGTATGTTCGAGTCCCGACCTGGAAGGATTCTTACTGTCAGTAGGATCGTAGTACTAGCCATGCAATGATCCTGTACGCTATAAATCGGATGCGAAGTCTGTTGAAACAGAGAGGACAAATTCCACAAAGGAATGTAATGCCAAGACTTTGACTTTCTTAGTATGATGCAAAGGATGTTTTCTAAATCGGGGTCTAATTTTTTTTTAATTTGGAGGACAGGATACTGAATAACACGAGAAAGGTATCATTACACCACTAGGAGGATTGAAACAGTTTTTTCGAGTACTATTTAATCAGTCATTATGAAATCTGATTTTAATCAGTGTTTGTGAAGGCGTAATCGAACTAGAATTTTATGCAAAGACTAATTCCGACTACTAAGAGTTAGCCATCTCGAACCGTTAATTTTCTTTTTGAATCTCAACAACGCACAGTGGTTCGAATCAACAAAAACGTGGACAAAATTCAGCAGCTTCCAAACCGTTCTTTCAATGGATATAGTTGGCTTTAAGAAATTATTTACTAATATATACCGCGTAATTTGATTCAGTGTTCATGGGCTACATTGGCAAAAAATATAACCATAACTTTTTTTCTCAAGAGATAGATAATTATTTTCTTCTATAAAGTTTTAGAACTATTGAAAATAATTTACTATGGAAAATATGCCAAAAATCTAGGTCGCACCGTTTCAGATAGACAAACCGTTTTTATGGCAACCCCCTTAAAATCAGTTTTTTATTCATAACTTGTTCCGAGTTATTTTGTTATGCATACTTTGTTTGGAAAATAAAAAATCCCATATTTTTGTTGAAGGTAGTGCATAGGTTTGTGCTTTCCTGGCAAAGTTGTACAACATTTTATCTTTTTTTACCTATGATGAAACCTTGCACCGAAGCAAAATATGCAACTTTATGCAGCTGATTTTTACAGAATTTATAGGAAAAGATATGCCCAATACTATGAAAAAAAAATCCAAGTGGAACTTAATGGAACTTTTTTTAGGCCTTTTCAAAGTTAGTTTTAGTTATTGAATTATGGCAACCCCCTTAAAACCAGTTTTTAATCATAACCTGTTTCGAGTTATTTTTTCATGCATACTTTGTTTGGAATACTTGTATAAAAAATAAAATTCCATAATTTTGTAGAAGGTAATGCATAGGTTTAATCTTTTCTGGAAAAGTTTTACATCATTTTACCTTTTTTTACCTAGGAAACCTTCACACCTAGAAATTATCGTGTAAATTTACGTCTTCTAAAACCGACACATACGAGCGTCAAAAATGACTCATTTTTACATTAGATCTAACACACCTTTAATGCATTCTGGCATATTTTCAAGTGTTGAAGCATGTAAATTTACTCGTCTGCTGTAAAAGTGATGTATGTTCGACACATATGTAAAATATTCTTGTAAAATTCAGTCATTTTACGAATTACGTGCTTTTGATTTGAGTCATATGCGGATTTACGTCACCGGCAAATTTCATTATTTTTTGCTGTGTTGTATCGAAGCGAAATATGCAACTTAATGCAGCAAACTTCAACAATACTTATAGGAAAATATATTCCTAATCCAATTTATCCAATGAGATTATCTCGAGTACTATTCGTGTGACTTATTTTCACTATGGTCATGCTGAAACCATGAAGGCGTCTGCTATTTCTGTAACTCACTTTTGCAGTGAGCGTCGCACAGTCAACATCTCGTCTGTTGTTTCGCGATAACTCAATTTATTTACACATTTACACATGAAATCTCTTTGTAAAGGTTTGTACTTTTACAATACTTTATCATGATTTGTTTAGAAAACATTTTTCCATTTTTTAAATATGTAAAATTAAAACTAACTTTTCGTTCCCCTTCCCTGTCTCTTCACCATCTCAATGGCAACTAATTAGATCTCTGTCGTTTTCAGACATTTTGTTCCCACATCCCCTTTTTACCCCGTTTCCACAATATTTACTTTTTTTCATTCACTTCCGTAACATTACCATCATCGCCCACGGAAGACCGCTCCAGTGGAAAACCAGCATGCGGGCCACCCGTCGGCCCTTCGTAGCCTGGGGGTGTTTCCCGCGGACTCACACGGACCGAAGGATGCGGCCAGCATAGATATTTACCAACGCCATCTAGAAGACCACTGCCGATAGCCAGCTGAAAGCTGGTTTTTCGAGAACCCGAGATGACATAGTCTAATGATACTATTCTAGTTTTAAGTTAGTCGTTAATTCAGATTAGAAAATACCCTCGGCATCTTAGAGCAGTGTGCCTAAAATTATATTACATTATTGAATAAAAAAAATTAAACTAACCTTGAAAAGGCCTAAAAAATTCCATCGAGTTCCACTTAGATTTTTTCTAATATTGTTAATTGTCAAAAAGTAAATAAAATGAAAATCGCAACAATTTGCTTAAGTTGCGCGTGCAAGCATGAGTTTGTTTATGCGTGTTTACGCGCGTTTAGACTGGTCGGATAGAAATATCTTTCATATATTTGCATACATGCATAGCATGTATAGTAATAATCTATATATATTATTATCTTGTTATACACTATATTAATTTGAAAGCTGGAAAAGAATTGTCACTTGAACCATCTGATATGCTGGAACTTACAACAGAACAAGAAAATACAGAGCAAGAAATTAGTAAGAAAACAGAAAACTCGAACGATAGCGTGACTGATACTGATTGATCGAATGCAATGCGACTAACTGACAATTGTAATGGTTTATTCGGTAACATTGATTACCTAATTGATTAGGGTGTGAAAAGTATTTTTCCTTTTTTTTCTCATTTAAATGTATCCATATCAGCGAATATATCTCAAAAAATATTTTTTTTACATTATTTGTTTCTCTAGCAAAAATACTTCAAATGTTTTTTTCTTCAAAACGAGATAGAAAAAATTTTTTTTTGTGAAAAGAATAAATTTTATTCGAAATTGGTACTACCCCCTTAACAAAAATTATGGTGCTATTTTCAAAAGAAGCGTTATATAATCTTGTAAAACTTCTTCGAAGACACGTTAGCTCTTAAAAATCCGTCAAAGTCAGTACAGACATTTGACCGTCTTTTTCCAGTTTTGGACCACTGTGCGACGTCAACTTTTCTCTAAGAGATCCTAGCCTACCATTCGCAGATGAGGTCAAGATCTGTTGTAATATCAGAAATCCGGGTGATGTAGCTTTGCTCCAACGGCAGTCGGTAAGTTCTTCCGTATATGAGTGAACCATATTAAATTGAACCCCGACAAAAACTAGACCTTTAAGTTCACGGGGAAACAAGAACCATTTCTTTTCTAATAGTTCCTAACCGGATTCATGGTAGGCAGATCAACGTGTATTAAAGATCTTGGTGTTTATCACTACGAGCAACTGACATTCTAGTAGCACATCAGCTACATTGTTGCTGAAGTTTCTCGTAGCTTGGAATTCGTAATATGATGGATAAACAATTTACAGACGCATACTGCTTGAAATCCCTTTACTGTTCTGTTCAACCCTTGAAGCCCTCGCTATGGTTAGAACTATCAAGCTATCAAAGTCGCGGGTTACTAATCAGTCACGGCACACTACAACTGCGACTTTACGTGACACGTGTTTGAACAATAGCCAATGCTTTGATTGGTAAGACTAACCACTTTGCTTTGCGACGATAGTACCGATGTCCGACCCCGTTCTCTCCACAACTGTAGCCTTTTTCGACTATCTTTACCTATTTCTGTCTACTAACGGTAATTTTCGTCATGGCTGATTGTATTTTACATGTTTCTCGCATAATTTTCACTATATGCTACTGTATGAATTTCAAGCAGGTATATGTTTCTGTGACTCAGTAAATACACGGGCGCTTTTTGTAATCTAATGATTCTCGGTTCAAGTCCCAGACTTTAATTTTTTAATCGTACATGACATTCTGTTACTTATGCCAGATGCCGTGTGGAATCCGGCCAAAAAAAAACTTAACCTAGAATAGATTTTCTGGGTTCCGCCTTCCATGTCGTTACACGACAATTACAGGAGTTTTGCTCACGTTCGAAACGGAAGAAACCAAGTACAGCATTGTGTAGTGAACAATAGAACGAGCTCGAAATGAGTGAACCAAACGAACAAAAGCTACCGCCGATACGAAAGAATACAATTATTATTGACTTCAGGCAGTGCAAAATTCGACCTTCGATACGAGAACTTGAAGGTTTGCTTAAAGAGCAAATGCATCTTGATATTGAACGTGTGCATTTACTTCAATGCAATAAGACAAATACTGTTGTTTACATCCAGTTTTATAAAGAGTTGGATGCAATTCAATTCGCAAAAGACAATAACAATGTGCACTATGTGGAGCACGAAAACATTAAGTACAACATTCCAGTATATATGGAAGATAGTGCTATAGAAGTGCGTGTGCATGTTCTTCCCTCAAGCGTCATCGATCCTTATATTCGTAAAACTATGTCCCAATACGGAGAGATTCTCTCTATCGAAAAAGAAAAGTGGAAGAACTTTTTCCCCGGTATTCTAAATGGCGTACGTTTGTTACGCATGCACTTGAAGAGGCCTATACCTTCTTATGTGATTTTCGGTCAAGATACAAGAATTCCGTGCAAATCACTTGTTACCTATGGCAATCAGATGGCCACATGTCAATATTGCCAAAAAGCTGTTCACTACGGTAAGCCATGTGATCATTCCTCCAAGGAAAAAAATTCAAGATCTAGCAAAAAAAAATTTTTTTATTGTAAAACGGCCGCGTTAATCTTAAGTACAGGAGTTTCGTATTTCCTCCAGTTATTCGATTTTTTTAACGTTTCACATCCGGTTACACTATTTTACTAAATTATCTCTGCATTCAATAAACAGTTTTTTGAAAAAATTTTATCTCAACAATTTATGACAACATCTCTTATACATCTTGCTTCTGAGGAAAGTTTCGTTTGGAATTTTTCTTCATGTTATTGTTTGTCCTTTAAGATTATCAATTGAATGATAAAAATCAACTATTGCGAAGATCATATTGCAATGTTAACATCAGAGATAACATAGATCGGTATTTTTAATAAATAATAGAGAAATGCTTGGTTGTTTAATCACATACAAATGTTTGATAATCTAGCTCCGATAGATAGCAAATAAATTAAAAATTTTATCGGTAACCGGCTGCCCAGATTAACCAATATGACCAATGAATTATTTTTCGCGGTAAATAATATGGCGAAAATAATAAACGATCGAGGCCGGTGTGAAGTCTGTTGAACTTTTAAAATGATTTCAAATAATTTATAGAACAATTAATACACGTACTTTATCTGTAAAATAAAGCTTTCGGATGATGTTCATATGTGACATCAACATCATAAGTCAACTATTTAGTCTAAATCCTATTCACTAGTTTATGTTGCAACAGGAAATTTCATTGAGAAAAAAATTAGGGAATTTGTTTTCGGTCCGCGATAGCATTTAAAATTTTCCTTTACATTCCACGAATAATAACTGTGAATCATGATTTTCCGGAACTTCAGTATCGGATATTGTTGAAACTTCTACTCGGGAAGTCCGTGAGATTTGTGGTGCATCACAGCATCTCGAAACCGGAACATACTAAATTGTGCACGAATACTACGATTACTGGAAATTATGTTCACGAATATCCTTGACACTTGTGTAGTGCACCGTGGTATATAACATACTATACGGCCTCTAGCAACAACAAGCGTTGGACTAACATCCCTCTCTGGGGTTACCAGAAAATGTACATTGAAGAATGAATGGTCAGACCCAGGTCTGATCATCTTGAAATTACCTGTACAATTTCAGCAAAAAAATCTGTTACATTTGTTACAGCTGATTCAATGTAATTTCACAGATAGTGACATCCTTCAGATGTCATTTGTCAAAATTTCAGACCTGGCTTTTTTGATCGAGGAGATATTTGTGTATATTATCATTAGCATCATATCTTACTTGTTGATTGTACAAAATAAATAGATGAATAAATAAATGTTGTCGCAAATTTTCACTGCTACAGGGTCGACTCGGTTCGATTTCGATGAAACTTTGCATACATTTTAGGTATGGCGAATTTTAAAAGAAAGCGAATGTATGTTGTGGTGCTCTTTATTCAAATAGTAGAAGCTCGGAAACTCTTAATTATATAAAAATGGTGTCAAAAAGTGGAATTGAATCAATATTCTAAAACAGACGTGCACCAAAAAAATCTGAATGTTTAAAGAAAGAACTGAAATACATACATAAAAACCTGAATCAAAGTATTTCATCTAACATCTAATTTTTTTCTTCACTACTGTTGGTGCTTACAGAACAGGAAAAGGAAAGACCAGTAGTTTTTTTTTTTTCATAAATACGTTTATTTCATAGGCAATATACATAAGTTTTTCTTCGCCGTGGCATCCACAATACATAGTAGTTTAAACCTAATACATTTCGAATATCATATTAGTATGTTGGTACTCATTAGTTAATCTAAACACTGTTTTTATCAAGCGAGTTGCTATTTTAATTACATTAAATAAAATACATTTATTTTGTACATGATCTTATAACTATTTCAGGATTGTTTGTATCAGTTCACCACTTATATTCAATATCCTATAGTTGGCTATTGGTTGAACTCATGGAAGAGAAAACAGTTTAACATAAAATAAAATTTAAATTGGAACTCCAATGGATTTAATGAAATGATAAAGAAGTTTCATGTATGGAAGGTCACGACAAGCAAGAATGTCGCGAACTGGGACATTGGATAGTCTACCTTGGGTACGCAAGGAATTTATTAGTTGAGATCTGACATCACGAAACTCCACGCATGTCCAAACAACATGGTCAATATCGCGGTAACCTTCGCCGCAAGCACAATGATTAGTCTCGGAAAGTCCAATTCGAAGGAGATGTGCATCTAACGTGTAGTGATTGGACATGAGTCTGGACATCACACGAATGAAATCTCTACTCACATCCAGTCCCCTGAACCATGCCTTTGTCGATATTTTAGGAATAATTGAGTGCATCCACCGACCCAGATCATCTTTATCCCAAGAAGCTTGCCAGCTGGCAAGTGTTCTTTGGCGAGACGCGCTATAGAATTCGTTGAAAGCAATCGGTCTCTCATAAATTTCACCCTCAATAGCACCACGTTTGGCTAAAATATCGGCTCTTTCATTGCCTGGAATGGAGCAATGAGCCGGAACCCAAACTATTGTGATTAGATAATTATTATTCAATATGTCGTTCAGACACTGTTTTATTTTACCCAAGAAAAACGGTTCATTTTTGCCAGCAGCGTTTGAGCGAATGGCTTCAATTGCACTCAGACTATCTGTGAAGAGGAAATAATGGTTTGGAGATAATGTGACGATTACATTCAAGCTATAATGAACTGCTGCTAACTCTGCTATATAAACAGATGCAGGTTCTTGAAGCTTGAATGAGGCCGAAACATTATTGTTGAACATACCAAACCCTGTCGCTTCTTCCATTCGCGATCCGTCCGTGTAAAACATTTTCTCAGAGTTAATATGCCTGAACTTACTTGAAAATATTTTTGGGATTTCCATAGAGCGTAGGTGGTCCGGGATTCCACGCACTTCGCGCTGCATGGATGTGTCGAAAAATAAAGTTGAGTCAGGTACATTTAGGAGGCTGACACGGATAGGAATATATCTTGAAGGGTTGATTTCCTGTGACATATGGTTAAAATATACTGTCATGAATTTTGTTTGAGATCGAAGCTCGACTAGTCGTTCGAAATTATTAATTACCATGGGATTCAGCACATCACATCTTATTAGCAGGCGTGATGAAAGCTCCCAAAATCGATCTTTTAATGGAAGAACTCCCGCCAGAACTTCAAGACTCATTGTATGTGTCGAATGCATGCAGCCTAAAGCAATTCGCAAACAACGGTACTGAATTCGCTCAAGTTTGATAATATGAGAATTTGCAGCGGAACGAAAACAAACGCATCCATATTCCATCACTGAAAGTATCGTTGTCTGATACAATTTTATTAGATCTTGCGGATGAGCACCCCACCAAGACCCTGTTATTGTTCGAAGAAAATTTACTCTTTGTTGGCATTTCGTTATCAGATACCTAATGTGTCCTCCCCACGTGCATTTGGAATCAAACCACACCCCGAGGTATTTGAAAGTCAAAACCTGTTCGATTATTCTTCCCATCATATGAAGCTGAAGTTGCGCGGGATCATGCTTTTTTGAAAAGACGACCAGCTCTGTTTTCTCCGCAGAGAATTCGATACCAAGATGAACAGCCCAAACGGACAATTTATCTAAGGTATCTTGCAATGGTTTTTGCAGATCAATAGCTTTGGATCCAGTAACTGAAACCACGCCATCATCTGCCAATTGTCTTAGTGTACATGGGGTTACTAGACAGCTGTCAATGTCATTCACGTAAAAATTATAGAGGAGCGGACTGAGGCATGAGCCTTGCGGGAGACCCATGTAGCTAATTCTGATTGTTGCCAAATCGCCATGTGAAAAATGCATGCGTTTCTCTGACAAAAGGTTGTGCAAATAATTATTTATAACCGCTGGGAGTCCATGTTGGTGGAGCTTGTCTGAAAGAACATCAATGGAAACTGAATCAAATGCTCCTTTAATGTCTAAAAATACAGATGCCATTTGTTGCTTTTGAGCGAAGGCAATTTGGATGTCAGACGAAAGTAATGCAAGGCAGTCATTCGTCCCTTTATTTCTACGGAAGCCAAACTGAGTATCTGACAACAAACCGTTCGTCTCGACCCAAGTGTCGAGACGTCGTAGAATAATTTTTTCGAACAATTTTCTGATGCAGGACAACATCGCAATGGGTCTATATGAGTTGTGATTGGAAGCTGGTTTCCCCGGCTTTTGAATGGCGATAACTTTCACTTGTCTCCAGTCAGGTGGAACAATATTTTGCTCAAGAAACTTGTTGAACAATTCCAACAAACGTCTTTTTGCGAGGTCGGGCAGATTCTTCACCAAGTTGAATTTAATTCTGTCCAATCCAGGAGCGTTATTGTTACAAGACATGAGTGCTATGGAAAATTCCATCATTGAAAAGGGGCTATCAATGGAATCATCATTTGAAGAAGACTCCCTAACAATGCTATGCGTAGGAACGGAATCTGGACAAACTTTCCTCGCAAAATCAAATATCCATCGATTCGAGTACTCCTCACTCTCATTTCCTACGTTACGATTCCTCATTCGTCTGGCCGTATTCCAAAGAGTGCTCATTGAGGTTTCTCTTGACAAACCTTCCACAAAATGTCTCCAATAGCTGCATTTCTTAACCCGAAGTATGTTCTTGTACTTGGTTTCTAAAACCAAGAATTTTTCAAAATTCTGAGGAGTTCCTCCTCCTCGTTTTAAAAACGTCTTGAAAGCATTTTGTTTCGCGTGTTTAGCATCTGAGCACTCTTTGTCCCACCAAGGATTTGGAGGTCTTCTGTTAGACGATGGACCAAGAAATCGTTTGGTTTGGGCTTGTTCTGCGGCCTCCAGAATCGAACAAACGAGGAAGTCATATTCTTCAAGTGGGGGAAGCTCTTCCATTGAAGTTAAGACACTTGAAATATTACTTTGGTATTTAATCCAGTCAATATTTTTTGTCAAATCATATGGAATATTAACTGAATTAGCAATGCCTTTGTTACTGCTAATTGAGATGATGATTGGTAAATGATCGCTACCATGTAAATCAGGAAATACTTTCCAGGTGCAATCTAGTCGAATTGAAGTCGAACAAAGAGATAAATCTAATGCACTTGGACGTGCAGGAGGTCTTGGGATCCGTGTCATGCTACCCATATTTAGTACCGTCATGCTAAAATTGTCGCAAATATTATATATTAGAGATGATCTGCTATCATTGTAAACGGAACCCCACATCATTCCGTGCGAATTGAAATCTCCTAAAATCAAACGTGGAGCAGGAAGGGCTTCGACAATTTCATTAAGCTGTCGTTGTCCAACTTGAGCTCTTGGAGGAATATATACCGAAGCAATGCAAATGTCCTTTCCTTTAATGTTTATTTGACAAGCAACAACTTCTATACTAGAAGTCGAAGGAATGTTTAATCTATAAAAGGAATAACATTTCTTAATTCCTAAAAGCACTCCACCATACGGGGAGTCTCTGTCGAGACGTATAATGTTAAAGTCATTAAAATTTAAGGCTATGTTTGATGTAAGCCATGTTTCGCACAAAGCAAATACATCACATTTTTGACTATGCAACAAAACTTTAAATGAATCAAGTTTTGGCATGATGCTTCGACAATTCCACTGCAGGACAGTGATTGAATCATTTGCGGCGGATGATAAATTATCCATCAAATGATACAAAACCTGAAAGAGCTGGCCATTGAGCTGATAACTGTTTCAAAAAAGTTCTAGCTATTGGAAGGAATGCTGTTATGATGGTCTTTAGAGGTTCAGAAATATTGAATGCAGCGAAAATCCATTCTACAATTTCCGAAAATTTCAGTAATCCTGTTGGTGAATGTGAAATGGAGCCCACTGGATTATTGTCTTTTCTTGAGCTAGTTCCTGGATTGGTTTGTGAATTTGACAAACCAGGAGGCACAGTTTTTGGTTTTAAATTTGGCTTTTTAGCTTTAACACGGGGATCTTTTTTTGAAGGTATAATTTTAGGTGTCTTTTTTGGTATTTTGTGGTTTGTTAATCTCCTCTTAACAGACCCTTGAGGAGTGACAAACGAGGTATCTTCACTATTTCCGTCAGAGTCAGATTCCTCTGGCTCCGCAAGATTTGAAAAACCGTTTTCGGTTTCCAAAGGGGAGACATGTATGACCGTTTTGAGCATTTCTGCATATGTGCGCTTAGACCGTGCTTTTAAAGAAAGCTTCATTTTGTCTTTACGCAGCTTAAATGCAGCGCACACTGAAAGATCATCATGAGGGCTTTCTCCACAATAAACACATTTTTCAACATCTTTATCGCAAAGATTATCCTTATGAGGCCCTTGACATTTGATACATTTGGACTTATTACTACAGTAAGTAGCTGTATGTCCGAATTTTTTACAGTTCGTGCAATTCATAACATGCGGTACGAAAAGCCGAACAGGAAGACGAATTTTATCGATATAGACATGGCTAGGCAATGCAGATCCGGAAAAGACCAGTAGTGCCGAGTTAAATTTATATGCCCACAAAAGAACAAGTTCTGGAGACTATAATAATTTATCCGGCAGAATTATGGGATTTTTACCTGTTTTGGAGCATCGTTCGTGAAAAAATACTCATGGAATTGGTAATTATCCACATATCACTTTTTAGTTCTGGAACCGGAAGTCGGATCCGGATAAAATGTTCTAGAAATTTGTAGGAAATTAAAAATCGTTTAACTCTATCGGGAAGTCACAGTTATTTATTTTTATTTCGGTTTCGAACATGTGACAATTTGTGTGTAAGACCGATGACAGTCAATAAAGTTGCAATTCTATACCAATCGAAAAGTTTCAGTTTACAATACAATTTATCCGTTTTTACGTCAATTTAATTGACTGTGAAAAAATTGTAAAAATGATTTGTGTGTGTGTGTGATTTTTTTTTGTCTTTTTGTCTTACTCATATAGGAATACAATCACTGCAAAAACCGACTTTTGAACCGAGGCCCGGAAGGCCGAATGTCATATACCATTCGACTCAGCTCGACAAACTGAGCAAATGTTCGTGTGTGACAAATATCAGGTGTACAACTTTGCTTCCGCCGTTTTCCGATAGGTGGCTGTACCGGCTGAGGCTGGTCAAAATACATAGATGAGAATGCCTTTAAAGAGAGTGTGTACAGTGCCTAACGAATTGTCATCGCCGTTTCAGTAACAGTTGTTCTTGTTTTCGTATTATTCACGCTCGAAAATGTCTGTTTATGTGCCAAATTCTCGCCATTTGCGGGAAGTTTTACTTTTCTGTTACAATTCGAAAAAAATGCAGCTGAATCGCATCGATTGCACTCAGAAACTTACGGTGATGCTGCTCTGAGTAAAAGAACGTGTCGGGAGTGGTTTCAACGTTTAAAAAATTGCGATTTCGATGTCGAAGACAAACATGGTGGTGGAAGAGAAAAAACCTTCAAAGATGAACAACTAGAAGCATTGCTTGATGAAGATTCGTGCCAAACCCAAGAAGAGCTTGCCGAATCGTTAGGAGTGAGTCAGCAAGCCATTTCAAAACGCCTCAAGGCCCTGGGCATGAATCAGAAAGAAGGAAACTGGGTGCCGTACGAGTTGAAACCGAGGGACATCGAGCGCCGTCTATTTGTATGTGAGCAACTGCTTCAAAGACAAAATTGTAAGGAATTTTTACATCAAATCGTAACCGGTGATGAAAAGTGGGTTCGGTATGATAATCCTAAATGCAGAAAATCACGGGGAAAGCCCGGGCATGCTACTTCGTCGAAGGCAAAACCGAATATTCACGGCGCCAAGGTTATGATTTGTATTTGGTGGGATCAGCTAGGTGTGATTTACTACGATCTCTTAAAACCGGGTGAAACCATCACAGGAGATCGCTACCGAACGCAACTGATGCGCCTTAGTCGCGCGCTAAAAGAAAAGCGTCCACAATATCAAGAGTGACATGACAAAGTCATCCTCCAACACGACAATGCTCGGCCTCACGTCGCAAAAGTGATCAAAAAGTACCTGGAAACGCTGGAATGGGAAGTCTTGCCCCACCCGCCGTATTCCCCAGATGTCGCCCCTTCTGACTTCCACCTATTCCGTTCGATGGCACACGGCCTGGCAGATCAACATTTTCAATCCTTCGAAGAGTTGGAAATATGGATTGCTTCATGGATAGCGTCAAAAGAGGAAGATGGGAGAAAGTTGTCGCTAGCGACGGACAATACTTTGAATAATTCATCTGTAAGCACTTTTTCGCAATAAAGCTTTTAATTTTGGAAAAAACGGCGGAAGCAAAGTTGTACACCTGATATTGTCACTCACTTTTCTCGGAGGTGGCTGAACTGATTTTCACAAACTTAGATTTAAATGAAAGGTCTTATGGTCTCATACAAAGTTCCTGAATTCAATTTCGGAGGGTGATATGCACTAAAAATGTGATAATAATGAAATTCACTTTTCTTGGAGATGACTGAACCGATTTTCAACCCCTGGTTCCAGATGTAGGGTGCTTAGCGTAAAAAATGTCAATTTCAAGAATTTTTTTTTCATAAGCTACCTCTTTATATTGGCTAGTGAATTTATCTAGTTTGCAGATCATTAGAGTTTGTAATAAAACGAACCGTTGATAGTTCCATAAATGATTTGCTGAATTTTATGCAAGTCTGACGACATACATTTCTTTTCAAAATTCAAATCGTCATAGATAATCGTAAAAAAATTGGAGGTCATATTAGTTTACGGTTGAATGAACCGAATGTCACTATACCGATATTCGGCTTCGGTTCCAGAAGTACCGACAATAGTAATCAAATGTGATAAAATGAGGCCCACTTCACATTCTCACATATGATTGAACAGATTTTCACTAATTTAAATTGAAATGTAGTTTATCAATGTAGTAGTGTTATGCAACATAAATCTTTAAAACTCTTCTCTAAACTTTTTTTATATTGTAGTATTTCGATAAATTTCTGCTGTAATATATAGGAGAAAATGAATAATATGAGAAAGGCATCATTACACCACTAGATGGATTAAAACAGGTTTTATCATTGTCAATATTTCGCACAAAACCGCACGGCTTTTATTAATCACAGTCACCGTCGTCGAGTCGGTGATGACGACGCGGAGAAAGTTTCTCGCCAGTGAATGAAAGTAAAACTTGTAGCTTCGATTACTTGATGTTGGCGTTTCGAGCGTTGCTGCTTTCACGCCACCGTCCGCAATTTTTTACTTCAACATCGACGCCTATTTCATTATGGTTACTTTCTTCGTGTGCTTCAGTGCGAATGCTCTAACGCGAGCTAAACTGATGTTTTCTTTTTCTTCATTCTGTCTGTATGTCTGTCTCTCTATTTGGTGTCTAGTCTCTTTTTTCCTAATGAGAGTGTGATTTAATTGAAACACTTTGAAGAAAGTTTGTTTTGTTCAGTTGTGTTACTTTTTTTCTGTTACGGCCGACTGACCAAGATTTCGTTTTCACTTTCATAATCTGGTTTATTTGAGCGATGGTGGTAAAATCGCTTGTGTATTTATCTGGCCGAATAAAGAATCAAATTAGAAAAAAAAAGTTCGGATTATCTGCGCTACCAGAAACAGGTCATTGAACTATTTTCTCAACACATCATTTAATCGTTCTTGACTTTTGCGGTGTTGCTTCCCTTACCGCGCAGAAATTACCGCATATTTTTTTCAAACCTCGTCGTATTCTTGATTGCACACTCAACCAGATCCATCGCATGTTCTAGGTTTTCCTGCTGACAGCCGGCTGGCTTGGCAAGTATTCTTTTACCAGCCACACCAACTTTATAGAACAACAACTTCCCTCTTCTTCCATTCACTTGTCTTGAAAGCAATAAAACAGCTCCCATTGCTATATACAGTTCCTTTTCATAGAACCATCCCCGTGGAGAATTATTCGGTGTACATAGTTGAAGATGCCAGTCAGCACTAGTCGGAGGTTCCATCCCGAGCAGAGTGTGAGATCAAATGGAAAACTCAATTTGATGTTGCGATGATCGTATTTATCGATTACTCAATTTTCTATAGTATAGAAAAAAATTCTGATTCAATGTGCGGGATTGGGTATCGAACTAAGGTGGGCAGCGAAAGCGGTACATTGTGACAGGCGACTGTGAGTGGATGGTAGACAGATAGTTTTTGTCGGAGTATGCTTTTTCATCGCATCTATCACGTACGGATAGGGGAGACCGGGGCTGGTTGGTCGAAGGGACAGGTTGACCGAGTGTCTTTTATGAAAAGACTATTATGAGCATCGGCGACATCTATAGAGATTTTTGTGGGGTTTTAGGGCGCCTATGTACCGACGTAATTTCAGGTGTTTATGTGTTTTCGTTTGTACGGGAGCACGTTTTTTTTAGATACTGGTGAGTAAATTTTTATTGTTGTAAAGTGATATGTGTAACGCGAATCAATTTACAGCCCATTTCCAAAAACGTGCTACCGCTGACAAGGGTATTCGAAACCCAACAAAATAGTTTAACGATTGCCGGTGTAACAATACTTTTGTTTGTGTAGAGCAATGTGCATTTTTATATTCTTGAGCACACGTTACTCAAAAGTTGTATCTTTATGACAGCGCATACCGTTTATCAAAAGCTCTAACCAGAATGAGTATAGAAATTCCGAAAGCAATACCCGGGTGACCACCCCTGGTCTCCCTTATGAATAGCAAAAAGGCCTTTTTTAAGTAACGAATGTGTGCTGTTTACCTTTCGAAAAACTATAGTCCTCTGACTAGACTCGAATGTCGATGTAATCACTGTGAAATCTGAAAAATGAGAAATAAAAATCCCTTTTTTCAGTTTTTGACCACTATTTCTGCATCTTTGTTACTCTGGAGCCGGAAGTCGGATTCGGATAAAAATTAATAACAGGCTGCGGGACTAAACGACTTTTCATTTGAATCTAATGCCGTTTTTTATTGTAAAATACTAGTGGCGCGGATTGCTCTGGTTTTGCACTTTCGAGCAGAAATGTAATATTTTGACGATGTTTCATTGCCATTTCTGCTCGAAAGTGCAAAACCAGAGCAATCCACGCCACCAGTGTTTTTTAATGAAAAACGCTATAAGAGTAATACAATCGGTTAAGTCGTCTGTCCTTTTTTTCATTTCTCTCGAACATTTTACCCCGTTACTCCCGATCCGGATAAAATTCAATAGCAGGCTATGGGACCAACAGACCTTTCATTTGAATTAAAGTTTGTGAAAATCTGTTCAGCGATCTCCGAGAAAATTCAGTGGTACATTTTTGGTACTCGACGAACTGATACCGTTTTCGTTTTTGAACCTACATGCGGGCGACTCTGACTCCGAATAAAATGAACACTTGGTACGCGCCCTAAACAACAACTCATAGAAAAACCTGTTTTAATCCACCTAGTGGTGTAATGATGCCTTTCTCATATTACTTATATTTTCAAAAATATCACTAGAAGATTTTGTGAAGAATTTTTTTTTCAATATTGAAGAAAATAAGAATCTTTCTTTGGGTATAAACTAACATAACATTTTCAAATTGTAAACAGTTATGTCAAGTTGATAAGAATTTTTCTTTATTTTGCATCGTCGCACTAAACTCTTTACCCTATGGCTCTGGAACCGGAAATCGGACCCGTATGAAATTTAACCCGTATAAAATCCTACAGAGACTGTTGGAACTTTTATTTGAGCCTGTTTGTGGAAATCAATCAAATCATCTCTGTGAAAATTGAGTGAGTTTCGTTTTAAACTTTTTTACCACTACTTCTGGTACTTCTGAAACCAGGAAGAATTTTACCCTTCGTCGCTCTAAATGACGGTGTGAGAATCAATAGCAACCTACAGGACTACGAAATTTTTTTTATGAGTGACATCATTTGACACATACTCACACACAGCCACATACATTGCTCAACTCGATGAACTGTGTCGAATTATATAGAACATATTGTATAAACTGTCTATATGAGATCGTGCCAGTTTTGCATCGTCATTTTTTTCGATTATAGAGGTTTTAACTTTGTTGTCATTCACCTCTTCGGGCCAGAAAAGTTTTCTGGCCCTATGTGCGGGGTTGGGAATTGAACCCAGCTGGGCAGCAGGAAAAGCATCGACTTGCCCATAACGCTATACCAGTTCCCCTGTATCTTCATTTTGAATTTGAATGTTATGACACTCCTCGCCCTATAACTTCGAAACCGGAAGTCGGATCAGGATGAAATTGCACAGTATGTTTAAAGACAATGAGATCTTTAATTTGAATCATGAATCGTGAAAAACGGCTTAACCGTTACTGAAAAATCGACGGAAGTTCCGTTTTTAAAGATTTTCTTCACTATTCTCGGTGCTTTCGGATGCGGAAACTGGGGACTAGTAGTTCCAAAGTAGTTTTATATATTCACTAAACTAGATTCAACTACATCAATTTAGCAGTAAGTTTTATAAAAATGTGCACCTCGTTTCGCCATCGCTTGTGAAAAAATCCTATGCAAATATCTGCATCTATAAGTTTGAGAGTGAGAATGATATTCATCGTATCATATCAATACGATAGAGAAATTCACACAACATCGTTCGAAGTTGAAGTCTAATACATACAAATGATATGAAAATTAACCAGGAGGCTAGCCTAAAATGCGTGGGTCCCAAACTCAATAAATTTTCCAAATTTGACCCCATATAAACGAGAAAACCTGCTTGCATTTCTCTAGAGAAATTACATAGAAATGCTGAATAAACCGACTATGGATCGGATCCCTAGAGACTCTTAGTGTTTTATGCCATTTGACTCAGCTTGACAAGACCGGAAAATGCCCTTCAAAGATCAACCAATTTCAACAAGCTTAGGCTCGTTTAAAAGCTGCTATTGGAACATTGATCAAGTTTAAACTTTGAATGGCGTTTTCATCCGGTACAGACGGTATAATGGTATAAGGGATGCAATTGTCTCAATTTCTTCGAAGATGGCACAACGAATTCCGATAAAGTTATTCAAAAACTACTATGAAGTTGGAAGAGTTGTGATAAATATATGATTTGGGATAAGTAATCTAAATGATGACATAACCGACACATGGTACTTTTTGAATACACTAAATTTTTACAAAGATGTCTGAGCCGATTTTGAAAAGTTTAGACACGTTTGAAAGTTTTTATTATGTTATTTGTTAGGTTCACAATGCTCAAGGCGAACACATTTTGTTTCAAAGATATAATCGTATAAGGTAGGTTATATTATAGGTTATTTCACATGCTAAAACATGTAATTTTCAATTCTGCACAAGCTTTTGAAATTCATATTTTTCTCCTGATTACCTAAATGTTGCTTCAAACATTAGCTCAACAAAAAAGATGTTTCAATGAGACTATTTGAGTTACAAGAAAAAGGCATTAACCACCCGGTTTTAATGGTTGTTGTTTTTTTTATAAATATGTCGTTAAAATATTTGTTACATTTATTTTTAATAGGATTTGTAGGTAGCGTTAAGTCCAGTGTGCGGGTATTGAAAGGAGGTTGAACCAACTTCGCAAACACATAGCTTATGTGAGTTTATTCATTTCTTTAGAATTTCCGACATAAAATTTATTTCTGGTGCAGAAATTTTTCTATGAAGGTCCTTCTGTGACTGACAATCAGCGAAAAGGGAATGATCAAGCGACGATTCTTTCCTTCGAATTTGACAATGAAAGGCCAAATATATATATAGTAAAAAATGTTTGCCTGAAATTTCAACCTTCATCAAGAAATATCATACGGATGAAAATGTAGTTGTTCGGCAAAGAAGAGTTCGACCATCCGAAGAAGAACGTTGCATCTCCAACCCTTCCAACGCGTTCCATCTCCAATATCTTTTGAAATTTCGCATTGCCATTTGGAATTCGGCAAATTGTTGTGTTTGATATTTTAATTTTTGCGTTTCGGTCTGTTAACTAAATTAGGGTGATACGATCTAATATTTAGTCATCGAGTATTAAAAAATCATGCATCTCTCTTTTTAGAGATGAGTGCACGCACAAAATTCCGATTCCACAAATGAGCACAATAAGTCAGGATTTGGAGGAAAGATATTTATTGTTATGATCATTAATCATGATTAAAAGTTCTTGGATCATGAATCATTTGGAATAATCTTACTGGAATAAAAGTGTAACGCACCTTACACTGCTAATTGTCTATTTTAACGCGTTTCCTTGATTTTTAGGCAATGTTTTCGTTTTCTAATAGCCTCCGAATAGTGAAGAGCACATCATTTTATTAAATTTCAATTCTAATAATGTGAATCTTTTTAATTTAAAATTGAAGTGTTATCTTAGCAGTTTTTTGCTCCGGACTTGTTTTCATATTTGAGAATTTATTCAAACGAACTGCGTGAAAAAAACGAGAGTCGAACCTGATAGCAAAAGGCTTCATATTTAAATTCCGCAAATATTTTTGTAATAAACCCCAGAACGGTATTTTTAATTTGTTCAAAAAAAAATGTTTGAAAAATTGTTTTATTTAAAATATTTATGTGAATCAATACGGCTTGCGTTTTCGTACCTATGGAACCAATTAAACAAAGTAGTTGAACAAGGAAACTTTTATGACTTTCATTATTTGGTGTTTCAAATTTAATATTATAACTATAACAAAATTAAATATATAAGAATAAATTGCGATGTAACCACACAACACATTGCCTTTCTATTCGTTCATTATGTTTTAATCGTCTAGTAAACAATAGCCCTTTTTTAATGTCTGCTTTTCGTCTTCCCAATAATCTATTACAAAATCTATCACATTATCATTTGATGCTGAATTTCCAAAGAGACGCATGTAAAATTTTGCTCGCGCATCTCGAAAATCCGACCTACTCGCACGGCAAGAGTTTGTTAAATCAATCAACTGTCCCCAATCGAAATCAACTGTCCCAAACGTAAGTGTTCGAAGAACTTTTTCTGACAACCAGCAAGATTCGTTTGGAAGAAAATTGAAATTCCAAGGCCACAAAAAGAGTAGCCGGAAGTTTCAAGCTGGACCTCAACCTCTACGGCTGAGATATCGCAATCAAACTGATGATATCTTCTATAACCGTGCATCAAGCTATCTAAGTGACTGAGAAGAAGATGAACACGATCGCGAAAGTTATACTTCATGTAGAACGAAATGCTGAAAGTTAGATGGCAATTCGCAAACAATATTGAAATCATTTGAATGTTTTAAATAGAAATGCTCGATTTTAAATTCGAGTGAAGATTAATTTTTAACTCTCTTGATGTTCACAAAATTTTTATCAACTATTAACAAACTTTTACCTGGAAGACGTTTTTACTTATTATAAACAATGAAATGATAACGTTATGGATATCATTTATAAAATTTCGATCTGATGTTGCTATCTTAATTAGATCTCGATTTGTTCTCATTTTGAAGTTTAGGTTTATTCGGGATAGCAAAACCAATACGAACGGGTGAGCCATTTTAAACTAAACGTAGCTAGCCGTAGCGTAGATTCTTCACGTACGGAAAAATAGCATTTTGTAGTACCGATGATATTGCGATCATTACCGTACAACGCAATCCCAACACACGAACGAATTTTTGGCATATTTATCCAAATGACAGTAAGTATCTGCCGAAGCTGTCAAAAGTTTCAAGTGTAACCTAATTTAGCAACGTTATGGAGCTTAAATAAATATTGTTTCGCAGGGAGAGAAAATTAAGCCGAAAACCTGCTCGGAAACACCCCGCGTCACCACCTGAAGTGTACATCAAGATGCTTTACAGCTATATAATAATAATATCAATTCAGAACTTTGCCTAGTTCTTCGATTGCTCCTTCTAACTCCGTAGAAAAACACCTTCTACTCCATTCGTTACCGTCGCCCGTTCCACCTCTTTCCCGCCTTCTGTTGAAGAGAATAAAGAATGAAGCAGAACAGAAAACCTCTACGAAGACCGACCGACCGGGGTTTTTTCTCGAATCAATATTCAGGTTTTCTGGTGTAGTTGGTTAGTGGAGAACTAGTAGCGAAAAGGAAGCTTCTATTATGGCGACTGTAAGCTGGTTGCTGGAAGCGGAGCGAAAATGCGGTTGGCTAGAATAATAATTAGAATGCTTTTGAAGCAGCAGAAAAATGTGTTACTCCAGACTGTACGAAACCACGGGCGGCGACGGAGCTAGAGCTCCCACTTGACTTGAAGTGTTTACAATTTGTATTAGGACTCAGGCGCGTAGGCTTGGTTTCGACACGATGGTTGCAGAATGTTTTTACAAGAAAAACACATATGGAGAAACCAGAGCCCGTCTAGCAGACTATCTATCTTAGGGTTCGTTCGGAACACCCAGCAACTCGCTCGGGCCTACTTACGACTCGGGCACCAACCAACCAATCAACCTCGCTTCGATCTGATCCGACAATTAGCAACAATTTAGCACCACCTTCTCGCTGGTGTTAGTTCTAATCTGTCATTTCTAATCTCGAATAGCAAGTGCCAAAGCGACAATGGTCTTGACTTCAAACTTGGACTGTATTTTAACGCCAACTTCCGCACCAGTGTACAACGTCTGGTTCATAAATCTATAAGCGTTGGGTGGTGGGGCGACAGTATTTGCACGCTACTTGTGCCCGATCGCATGCATAAGCTTATCGAGTGATTTGCATGCAAGGGAATGTCACAAGGACTAAGTTGTATTCCAGTTCTGAGCCAGGTTAACTCCGTGTTGAGTTTATTTCGAGTGCATTGTATCAACAAGCATTAGGGATACAGTTCTCGTGATACGGCTACAGTTTGCTTACTTCTTATTTTACGAACATTTTTTCACAAAATCAAATTTTGTTCTAGTATTTCCTGGACACACACTAAAATTGAACCAATAAACAGAAGATTTGCACCGCCCTTGCGGATGACAGGTAAAATCGTAAAGCATTCCAAATTTTTGTTTGTCAAAAGATACGGTAACTTAGTGCTGACAAGTTTCTATCTCATGTTTCCTCGTGTGTCTACGATGAATTTGATCGGTAGAACGGCGTCGACTGGGTGCTATCGTCACCTGGGTTAGTAGCAGAATAAGAGGGTGTGAATTGTTTTGTGTATTTGAAATTAACCCGACGAACGACCGTAACTAGGTAAAGCAGGGTATAAATAAACGACATAAATTAAAATTTCTTTTTTTGAAATTGCGAAACAATTGAAAATTCTTCAATTAAAAAAATTATGTTGGCTTGACGTCATTTTGCTGAAGTGTATTGAATCCCCTTTAAATTAGGTTCGAAATTGGCTCTGAGTAAATTACTCAGACTTTCAACTAACTTGTTGATTTGTTTCCTTAAAAAAAACCGTCAGTAACAAATCTTGCATTGTTCATAGATTCATAGTATTATTCATCTCATCCACAAAAAACTACAAGAATCAGTCCAATGGGGTTGCTCGAGCCATTGATGTGGAACAAGGCAACCAAAATTTCTTTTGATCGACATTTTCAATCCAACAATTCAATCAATCGTCATACCTTTGAATCTGGAACACGCGTACCCACAATATAGACTCTATTTGTCTTCATTTGTATTTGTTTTGTAAACGACGTTATTACATCAATATCCCAAATGTATGCAATTATATTTTTGTACATACTTGCGATACGGATTTCGATATTAAGCTTCTCTTTGCCAAGCTTGTGTTGAAGTTTTGTATGCAAGCAGAATTTTTTTATAGAGTTAAGTTTTTCTACCATTCTGCGATTTCGGTTGAAGCGATAAACTTTTTCTCATTATTAATCGAGTTCATCTTATTGAATATAAATTAGGAATTAATCTTAAGCGCTCGAAATTGACCTTGGGGTAGTTATCAATTTCTCAGACGAAACGACATAACATATAATTTCATCCGATCTTGCATGACACAAGATCAGAGCATACCAATTAAAGCTTTTTTTGGCATTTTTTGTCTTGCTGTCTAGCAACAACCTACCTCTGGCATGCTACGCGTAGGACTGAAACATTAGCTATAATTTCGCTTCTATTTATAGATTCGCGTGCTGCCAACAGCTTCGCTTTTGCATCAATTGACCAATCAGAGCGATGCTTTCCCTTTGATATATCGCTTACTCCTTTAAAACCGTCGTCTATGGCAGGGAAATCCGATATGCCGGAGATTTTTAACAGACAAAATAGGATACTACTCGCTACTAATCAAAATTTCAATCATTTATAATTGAAAATACGATGATACATTCAAATCGAATCTTAGAAACATTTCCAATCCAATAATGAAATTAGATTATTAATTGATACAAAATAGACTGAGCTGTAAATGTTTAAAACCTGGCCACGTTTCTACGTGTATTTTTTCTTGAGTTTCTGATTTGCACTCCTATATAGAAAATAACGATGTGTTTCACATCAAAAATCGAGGTATAATACAACAGAATACAACATCAGCCAGACCGGGGGGCTTAGGAAGGGTTTAAACAAACACACACACACACACACACACACACACACACATAACACCCACTATTTCATATAGTCAATTCACAGTAATATATTTTGTTTTAAAATGTCTATCAATCTATATGTTAATTTGATATGGTAAAATGTTATGTTAGCACTAGGAAGGCAAATACCAGCAGTTTTTCTTTAAGTCTAAGATCATGCAGCTAATGAGTCAAAGGCGAAACGCAAAACAGAAAAGCTGCTTTGGTTAAGCATCTAAGTAACCACCTCAATAAGAGAAAATGAAAATAATTTTAAAAGCTTTCATTCTTTTTTCATTGGATAGTCTCGTTGCAACTTTTTTTTCATTGAGTTAATATTTAAGATCTTATTTTTTGGACAGGCACAAATACTGATCGGTTGTGTGTGTGTATGTGTATGTGTGTGTGTACGGTCAAATCGTATATCACACGCTTAGAAAAAGTTACTCATAGTTGGAGTACTAATTACTCATTTTCAAATGATACATGGAAACGTCAAAAATTGAGTAGTTACCATCAATGATAATGAGTAGGGTAACAGAAGTATTTTGGCCCACTTTAGGATTGAATTTAATTTGGCCCACTTTGTAAAAATATCCACCAAATGTTGCAATATCTTTGAAAACCCCTTCCGCATTAGGTAATTTAATGTGATTACCTTCAAATTGATGCAACATGAGTTACTTAACATCGATAAAATCCGATGAAATCGATAAAGTTTGTTAGGTGGGCCAAAATATATGAAGTGGCCAAAATACCTCTGTTACCCTAACTCTTACTCTAAATTTGAGTGTAACGCAAGAACTCGTTTTTGTGACACTATTTGCAAGATCAGTCTAAAAGTTGTAATAAACGTTTTTAGCAACAGGTTCTATTTTTTGTTAGTGAGATCGCGTATTTCAAGGGTGAGTCGCTTAACACAAACGGTGTTGTGTCTGCAAAAACCGGATAAACTGTGCTCTTGATTGTGCAATCGACGCTCGATATTGTGTTTCTGAATGGAAACGAATATGCTTAAATGTCATTTATGAGGAATAAGTTTCTGATTGATGCCTGAGTATTACTAACATGTATGTTAATGTGCGATTTACACACTACTCCAAGCGACCGCCACTTGATGTAACGTTTTCAAGTTAGAAATTAATTGTAAACGGAATAATAAATAAACACAATATGGTTATTCTAAGTATTGCAGAAATTTTTACGAAAATTTGGTATATGTGGAATAAAATTTCACTCAAAATTTGTGTGCAAATTACTCTATTTTTTGGACATGTACAAATGAAGCATTACTCAGTAAATGAGTAGATTTTACCCAAACATCGTTTCCAGTGGAAGAACTCAAATTTGAGTAACTAAGTAGTTACTCTTAATAAGAGTTGTTTCCCTTTTTCTGTAGATGAGTGGGATCTTACTCATTTTTGAGTAACTATTTTTAAGCGTGCAGTATATTTTGACTTTTCAATTTTCATAATTTCAACTTTGTTTACTAACGCAACAAGGCATATTCGAAAAATAAGAACCGTTCACTTGAATTCCAAAATCGTCAATCATGAATGCGTTTAAATTTGTGAAATTCTACTCATAAAACTCGTTCAGATGCTGTTTTGATTCAGCAGTCATTTGCCTGTCTGTGCGCATAGCAAACAATGTCCGCGGTAACCGTTACTTCCGCCAGTTGTGAAGTTCCCACTTTGATATAATTTGTGTGTGCAAAACGATCTCAAACTGTTGATGTTCATCAAGAGTTATGCTTATTTTAAGTATCTACTGTAATGAGTGAAGAAGAAATTGGACTATAGTGTCATGATCTCGACATGTTCATAGCAAAGAGCGGAGTGTTGGGCGCAGTTAGCAAACCGAAGAAATTGTATATCTTCTGGACCGAAAACTGAGTTAATGATTTTTTTTCTCACGTCGGGCCCACTACATCACGTCGGATTTTCTCAATTCATGAACGACATCTAGCTGTAGCTTGTCATGCAGTAAATAAAAAAAAACAAATAAACGTGATTTTTCTAGTCTAAAATTCATTACAAATTACAGCAATGACTGCAAGCTGTGTCCAGTTGATGCATATGGGAGAACATCTAAAATGAAGAAACTTCAGTAAACCTATAGATGAAAATTATTTTGCAATGAAAAGTTTTCAGCTAAACATATAATCGATATTTGTTGAAAATTGATCAGGAATAAGCTAGCGCAACATATTTTGTTAGTTGGGATTTGGAACCAGTTTTCGTAAATGATTTCCTAAGACATCATAGCTTGCCAAATCAGACCAAAACTTTACAGGTTCATTATGAGCTTCAAAGCACGAAAAAATACGTCTTTTCAGGCAATAATACCAGTACATTCATGCGAATACAAAAGTTTGTCCGTAACTGCAAATAACTTTCTAGATCATATCCTTTCTGGTAGTTTTATCGGCACAAATAAATTGTTTTATAAAACATTTGTTAGGGATTCATAATCCATCTTCATGTATGAATTCATTGCTCTTAGTATGCAGCTGAATAAAATTATTGTCGCACTAGCACTACTATTGTATTTCGGTGTGTTATTTGAAACCTTCATCAGTGTAAAGGTTTCTTCGTTAGTGTAGCACATTCTTCGTTAAATCTGCCCTCGACTATGCAGGTATTCGATATCTCTACATACAATATCTTCATGATATCTGGAATAGAAAAGCTCTGCTCAATGGAAGAATTTTCAAGAAACGGACACCGTGATCGCCTCTAGGGTCAGGAAGCAAGATTATAAGGCTTTATTCACGATATGTGGCGATAAATAGCACGAACAAACGTCTGAATAAACAGTTATTTGAAGCTTACCAACAGAAAACACAGGATAATCTAAAAACAACCCGAAAGCTTTTTGGAAATATGTTAACGAACAAAGAAAGGAGAGTGGGCTACCGAAAACTATGGTAAACGGCAATATTGAAGCAAAATCAACTGACAGTATTTGTAGTCTTTTCCGTGATCACTTCAGCAGCGTTTTCTGAGACGAGAAACTCGACATCGATTCCATTGCTGAAGCCGCTAATAATGTACCTTGTTTTCCATCTGTCGGCTCTCCAAACACTATATCGATTGATGATGTGATAGAAACGTGCAAGCGTCTTAAATGCTCTTCGAATCCTGGCCCTGATGGTATCCCGTCAATTGTGTTAAAAAAATGTGCTCCCAGTATCGCAACTCCATTGGCCAACGTTTTCAATAGCTCGCTGTCATCAGGCATATTTCCAGACATCTGGAAAGCTATTATTCCCCGTTCACAAGAAAGGCGATAAACATATAATCTCCAACTATCGTGGTATTGCGTCATTAAGTGCACCTTATAAGTTGTTTGAGCTGATTGTCATGGATTTCTTGCACCGTTGTAGTTCACAGCACATATCTACCGACCAACATGGTTTCGTTCTTAAGCGTTCGACAAACACAAATCTCATTTGTTACACATCGCACATCATTTCTGAGATGGAGAAGGGTCATCAAACTGACTCTATCGATACCGATTTATCTGTTGCTTTCGACAAGATCAATTATGATATCGCTATAGCGAAACTCAACCGCATTAGATTCCATGGTAGATTTTTAGACTGGATAAAGTCCTATCTCGTTGACCGCAAAATGTCGGTAAAAATTGGTGACACTATTTCTAATTCGTTTACTATTACCTCTGGTGTGCCACAAGGTAGTCACCTTGGACATCTTCTGTTCCTGCTTTACATCAACGACGTTAATCTCTCCCTAAAGTGCTTGAAGCTTTCGTACGCAGACGACTTCAAACTGTTTTTAAAAATTGATAGCCAAAGCGATGCTAAATTTCTTCAACAACAACTTGATATTTTCGGAAATTGGTGTCAGGTCAACAGGATTGTACTAGATGCTTCAAAGTGTTCTATAATAACGTTCAGTCGCAAAAGAAAACCAATAATTTTCTACTATTCGCTGAATTAAATAGAGTAAGCTGCATTAAAGATCTAGGAGTCATACTTGATAGCAAATTAACTTTTTGCGACCATGTATCATATATCGTTTCTAAGGCATCCAAACAACTCGGATTCATCTTTCGAATGACGAAATCATTCAGTAACTTAGGTGTAATTTAATTGGACTTGAATTGCTTAGTGATCGACGCAATGTTTCGAAAGCAATGTTTGTTTCCGATTTAATTCTGGGAAACATCGACTGCTCCAGCCTTCTCGGACAACTCGATATAAATATTAGACGCAGAACTCTTCGGAATAACCCATTTCTTGTCCCCCAGTTCGCTAGAACGAATTATGCGAAGAACGGAACTGTATCGAGCATGATTCGTATTTTCAATCGTTGTTATACTATATTAATCTGTCTCGTACTACTCTCAGACGCTCATTTATAGTATTTTTTAAGAACTTGACCTAAGAATGACATTACTTATAATTCGTATGTTTGTATTTATGTTAAGTTTGTGAGTGCAATGTATATTATGTTAGTTTGTAAGTGTACCTTGTATTTAATTATAATTAAATAATGTATCATTTGGATGTGATTATCTGTTGGTACAAAATATGAGGAGGTTTTTTTGCCTACTGGAGAGAGAGACTTAATAAGTATCAACTCCAGTGGGCTTTTCCCTGCTCCAAATAAATAAATAAATAAATTAATAAATATTGAATGACAGAGGGCCCATTTTTTCAATCTATCATTCTACTTTGTTTCCACGAATTTAAACTGGAAAAATGTTTCTAAGAAAATGTACGAGGAAATTACGGTCAACCCCGGTCTTTTCCTACGAGATGTGGTCAGAAAGTACATCACCAACTTTCAAACGTTGGAGAATATATTCTTACCAGGGAAGGATACAAGTTAACCTGTAACAATTCAAACCGGTTCACGAAGCAGAATGTGTCAGGTGTTCAAAAATTAACTTGTTTTGATGAAACACTTGGGCTGCTAATTAAGCGTAAAATTCGATTTTGAAAAACTGTTAAATGTTTTACATCACGACTGGACGTGGGGATGCACCGGGAAGTTTGCCGACAAGCTCGCAAAGAACGCCACGATTTGACAAGCAATTTGCAGTTGTGACCTGCCAACTAGAACCATCCTTGACGATGACATCCAATATTTATAACGAAAGATGCCTTCATCTGCAAATATAGAGCAAAGTCGTTCTGGACTGGTAGTTTGCTGTCTACAATATCGATTTTATCTCCAAACTAATGAATCCTCACAATTGTCCGGAATTTTGACAAATCGAAAAACGCTGGACAGTTTCAAAACAGCACCTTCGATAAAGCGATCATGTACATCCAGCAAATGCGGACTAAATGAGAGAAATGCGTTGGGGCGCTGATGGGCTCCACCAAAAAGAAAGTTCGAGATTTTGTACGAATTAGAGAAATGTAACAATCTAATGCTGTAATTTAAGTTTTAATAGAAGTACTGAGCAACCGTCAAAGATTTTTTTTAGAATCTATTGAATCACGAATTACAGGTGGTTTTGTGCGCACCAATGTAAAGACTGTCCAAGAAAGTATGGTCGCAACCAAAAACCGCTGCCATTTCGCAATGATTCAGAATCTGTCAATTTTTATGGCTGCGTCCTGTTGTTTACACTCTTCTCTAACCACTTGTGCAGTTGTTTATTCGTTTTCATTAGTTTGTTTCGAAATGCGTGGACTTTCAGCAGAACAACGTCGAAAAATTGTGTACAAATGGTGCACAGAACGCGGACTGTCACTGAGAAAAATAGCAGAAATGGAAGGAGGTAAGTGAAAAAGCCGTGCGAAATGCAATCAGGAAGTTCGGCGAGGCCGAAAACGGGTCGAAAAAAGGTCCTGATAACCCTCTGTTGGATAAACGTATACTGAAGGCGTTCGAGCAAAAGAAGGAGGTTTCAGTTCGGGATGTGGCCAAAAAAGTGGGCACTACTCGAAATCACCGGTAGAATGGTATACTACCAAAAATGTCAATTTCGTCCCAAAAGACATGAATCCACCAAATTGTCCACAACTTCGACCAATTGAGGAATTTTGGGTATTAACGAAGGCACATCTTAGGAAACACGTCTCGGCAGCCGAAACCATTAAGCAGTTCGAAAAAGATTGGAAATATGTGTCAAAACTTGTCGCCAAGAAGTCTGTATGGAATTTAATGAGGAACATTCGCAAGAAGGTGCGCCAGCAAGTCTACAATGGCTAAGTAGCAAATGTTGAGAATAATATTCTGTTGTAGTAGTCTAATATTATCAGTATATCGAATAAATTTTGAATATCTAACACTTGTGAATTATTTACAGCGAAATCAAAGTGCGTCCATACTTTCTGGGACAGTCTTTAATATTAACTGCAAATCTCACTTTATCTGACAGTTGGAGTACGGATCCGATGCAATTTGCATTCTGAATTGACCCGATGAGATAATATCGACTCTGTTTTGAACTCATTCGGATGTCAGAAAATTCTATCCCATCCGCCGTTTGAAACATGGAATTCTGATGAGAATTGATCATTGTTTTTCGTCACAATTATTGGTCATGGTCACTGCCACAGTCAACACCACACTGTGAACCGTTGATGATGACAAATGTTTTCATTAGGAATTCATCACACAGGCGAAGCTCTGGCGATCACCGTGCGTTCGCTTGTCAGTAATGGGTGTGGGGAGGCGACGCAAAAAAGCTCCACCCTCGCATTCACACAGAAAAAAAAAGATTTGCTATTCAGTCAGCTTCCTTCAGATTCGTACACTTGGGTTTTGCGACGCAATATTCTTACTGTTAACTGACATATACTTGTCAGATGTAATTTTTGTTCGGTTTATGAAAGCAACTATATGTTTCTGTATCAAAGCAAAATTTTACATTATATATTAAACGTCATCCTTACGATTTTCATGTAACATGTGTCACATAAGACAGTAATTTGTCAAATCGCGAAATGGACAAAGAAGACATATGTTTTATCGGTCAACTATCAATTGGAGTTAGACACGCTCTGCCAAAAAAAAAACCTTTCCCACCCATCGGATCCATGATCACGAAAATCGAATCCAACAAAATTCTGACCGTTCCACGATGCGACCAATGAACTAGGCTTTCCAGCGTGCAGTCAGCAGAATAGTTAACTCAGTCTGACATCCTTCAGCGTTATCGGTTCTCATTTTTTGGAGAGCACTTAATCGGTGGTACTATCGTTCGACACGCCGCTTTCAGCCAATACCACGGTACAAGGTAGGCCTACGACGATAGTTAACATTCCGATAAATAAACTATGACTCATGAACAATGCACGACAACAACTAATTGTACATAACCAGCTTCGAAGGCCGTTGACCTCCAGGCAGCGCGCAATGGAAAGCACCGGCTACCGGTGGAGCCCATCCATTATAGGCCATTGGTCAAGTGAACCCCAGGTACCGCAGGGTTTGAACTAGAAACACACTGTTACGACGCCTGCTTTTCCGAAGTTGACCCAACACCTCTCCCCGGCAACCATGAATAAATGAAAACACTTCGCATTCCGTTCGTGTGCCACGATTTTTATTTTATCAATCAGCATTTCCAGAGGCCTGGGCCAGCACAAGCCTAAAACCGAGCCATTTCGATGTGGTCAATGGGCGGGGGAAACTGGTACCCATAGGCCTGAAAAGCTAGTTCCAGAAGTAGGCCGCGATTCGTTTACCACCGTGTGGTTGCCTGGTAACCTTGCCTGGTAGTTGATGTCCGCACTGTGAATGTGGAATAAAAGCGTAGGCTTTTTTCCGGTCACTTCCGTCTTCTAATGTACCACCTATTTGTGTGTATGTGTGTATGTCCAATACAAAAGAAGAGTGCAGTTGTTTAAACACCGCGGTTTATATGGCCAGACAAGTTCCTGATTTCTGGCTCTAGGATGTCGCAAAAACAATGAAATTTAGACCTTTTGACATATGAATAAAGATATACATATTGACCGGCAAAACGGGAAACCAACCAAAAGGTTGTATAAACCTTTTGTGCTGTAGAACTCGAAACAAATACGAAACAGGTCGTCAGATGGTGAAATAACTAAGTCCTCACAAGTTCCTATCTCATGCCTCCCCGGGTGTCTATTTTTTTCCATAAATACGTTTATTTTATAGGCAATATAGATAAGTTTTTCTTCGCCGTGGCATCCACAATACATAGTACTTTAAACCTAATACATTTCGAATGAACATGATCTTATAACTATTTAGGTTTGTTTGTATCAGTGCATCACTTTTATTTATTATAAGATAACTGGCTATTGGTTGAACTCATGGAAGACAAAGGGGTCTAACATAGAATAAAATTTAAATTGGAACTCCAATGGACTTATTAGAATGATAAAGAAGTTTCATGTATGTAAGGTCACGACAAACAAGAATGTCGCGAACTGGGACATTGGATAGTCTACCTTGAGTACGCAAGGAATTTATTAGTTGAGATCTGACATCACGACACTCCACGCATGTCCAAACGACATGATCAATATCGCGATAACCTTCGCCATAAGCACAATGATTAGTCTCGGAATGTCCAATTCGAAGGAGATGTGCATCTAACGTGTAGTGATTGGACATGAGTCTGGACATCACACGAATGACATCCCTACTCACATCCAGTCCCCTGAGCCAAGCCTTTGTCTATATTTTAGAAACAATTAAGTGCATCCACCGACCCATATCAACTCTATCCCAAGAAGCTTGCCATCTGGCAAGTGTTCTTTGGCGAGACGCGCTATAGAATCCGTTGAAAGCAGTCGGTCTCTCATAAATTTCACCCTCAATAGCACCACGGTTTGGCTAAAATATCGGCTTTTTCATTGCCTGGAATGGAGCAATGAGCCGGGACCCAAACTATTGTGATTCGATAATTATTATTCAATATGTCGCTCAGGCACTGTTTCATTTAGCCCAAGAAAAACGGTTCTTTTTTGCCAGCAGCGTTTGAGCGAATGGCTTCAATTGCACTCAGACTATCTGTGAAAAGAAAATAATGGTTTGGAGATAATGTGACGATTACACTAAAACTATACTGAACTGCTGCTAACTCTGCTATATAAACAGATGCAGATTCTTGAAGCCTAAATGAAGCCGAAATATTATTGTTGAATATACCAAACCCAGTAGCCTCTTCAATTCGTGATCCGTCCGTGTAAAATATTTTCTCAGAGTCAATATGCCTGAACTTACTTGTAAATATTTTTGGGATTTCCATCGAGCGTAGGTGTTCCGGGATTGCACGCACTTTGCGCTACATGGATGTGTCGAAAAATAAAGTTGAGTCAGGGACATTTAGGAGGCTGTCATGGATACGAATATATATTGAAATGTCGATTTCCTGTGACATATGGTTAAAATATACTGTCATGAATCTTGTTTGAGATTGAAGCTCAACTAGTCTTTCGAAATTATTAATAACCAGGGGATTTAGTACCTCACATCTCACATCTGAATTCGCTCAAGTTTGATGATATGTTATGAGAGTTTGCAGCGGAACGAACGTAAACGCTTCCACATTCCATCACTGAAAGTATCGTTGTCTGATACAATTTTATTAGATCTTCCGGATGAGCATCCCACCAAGATCCTGTTATTGTTCGAAGAATATTTACTCTTTGTTGGCATTTTGTTATCAGAAACCTAATGTGTCCTCCCCACGTGCGTTTGATATCAAACCACACCCTGAGGTATTTGAAAGTCAATCATTCTTGGATCATTCTTCCCATCATATGAAGCTGAAGCTGCGCGGCATCATGCTTTCTTGAAAAGACGACCAGCTATGTATTCTCCGTAGAGAATTCGATACTCAGATGACCAGCCCAGACGGACAAGTTATCTAAGGTATCTTGCAATGGTTTTTGCAGATCAATAGCTTTGGGTCCAGTAACTAAAACCACACCATCATCTGCCAATTGTCTAAGTGTGCATGGGGTTACTAGACAGCTGTCAATCTCATTCTTGTAAAAGTTATAGAGGAGCAGACTGAGGCATAAGAGACCCATGTAGCTAATTCTGATTGTTGCCAAATCGCCATGTGAAAAATACATGCACTTCTCTGACAAAAAGTTGTGCAAATAATTATTTATAATCGCTGGAAGTCTATGTTGATGGAGCTTGTCTGAAAGAACATCAATGGAAACTGAATCGAATGCTCCTTTAATGTCTAAAAAAACAGATGCCATTTGTCGTTTTTGAGCGAAGGCAATTTGGATGTCAGACGAAAGTAATGCAAGGCAATCATTCGTCCCTGTATTTCGACGGAAGCCAAACTGAGTATCTGACAACAAACCGTTCGTCTCGACCCAAGTGCCGAGAGGTCGAAGAATAATTTTTTCGAACAATTTTCTGATGCAGGACAACATTGCAATGGGTCTATATGAGTTGTGATTGGAAGCTGGTTTCCCCGGCTTTTGAATGGCGATAACTTTCACTTGCCTCCAGTCAGGTGGAACAATATTTTGCTCAAAAAACTTGTTGAACAATTCCAAAAAACGTATTTTTGCAATGTCGAGCAGATTCTTCACCAAGTTGAATTTAACTCTGTCCAACCCAAGAGCGTTATTGTTACAAGACATGAGTGTTATGGAAAATTCCATCATTGAAAAGGGGCTATCAATGGAACCATTATTTGGAGAAGACTCCCAAATAATGCTCTGCGTAGGAACAGAATCTGGACAATCGTTCCTCGCGAAATCAAATAACCATCGGTTCGAATATTCCTCACTCTCATTTGCTACGTTACGATTCCTCATTCGTCTGGCCGTATTCCAAAAAGTGGTCATTGAGGTTTCTCTTGAGACCCCGTGTGTCTATGATGACATTTGGTCAATAGAACGGCGTCGGCTGGGTGCTATCGCCTTCTGCGTTAGCAGCAGAACGAGAGTGTGCGTAATGAGTTATAAGTCAAAGCCCATCCTAAAGTGCAATATTCATCATAGTATATTGCAACATATAGTTCTGTTGTTTATTACATTATTGATTATATATTGAATTGAATCATATTATTATTATTATTATTATTATTATCATTATTAGTATTACTATTATTAGAGAAAATTAGAGAAATATTATATTTCCTGCAGTACTGCGACGAAAGAAGAGCATAACTTACACTGCGCCATTGACTGTTATATATTGTACCATAGCATGTTATTTCATATATTACCGTCTTATATTATATTATGTTATGTTATATTACGTTGTATGGTATTATACTGCATTTCATTATGTCATATTAACTTGTATTATATTATTGTATTATATATTATTATATTATGACGAAAAGGTGTCGAATATCGTTTTGAAATCCAAGATGGCAACACGAAATTTTTAAAGCCCATACAACATTTTTGGAGGAGGTACGATGAAGAGATGTCGAATATTGATATCTGAAGTCATTTAGAAATCCAAGACGGCGGCTTCCGGTTCGTCAAAATTCTTGAAAACACATGTAGTATGTTTATTTTTGGAACGGGTGTGATAACACGGTGTCGAATAATAATGTCTGGTCATTTTTAAATCCAATATGGTGACTTCCGGTTCGTCATAATTCTCAAACTTCCCCTGTAATATGTGTTTTTTTCATCAAATCATTTTGAAATACAAGATGGTGATTTCCGGTTTGTCTAAATTTCTGGGGGTATTTTAGGAAGAGATACAATGCAAAGGTGTCGAATATCGATGCCTGCACGGAAAGACCGAAATCAGTATTTTAGCGAAAAAATTAGTTGATTTTCTGATTTTAGTTAGTTATATTTTGAGAAAACCAAAAAAATCTTACTTTTGCTAATTTATATTTCTTAATTCATTCCCTTAATAACAATAAAATATTTGTTGCAATGGCTGTTTTTATAGTTGAATTAGAGAAATAAAACGTTGTTTTCAACCAATATAAATGATTGAATTGGCTTCTTCAATTTGCAGCTATATGGCGCACAATCACCGAAAAAAAGTTAACACCGTAATGACTACTAGCCACTAGATGGCACACTACTACCGAAAAAATTTCAGTCGTGGTTGTCTTTTCTATATTGGCAGGTATAAATACGATGATGTATTGGAGAAAAAGACATAAACGAAACATAAACTTCTTTTTGAACATTTCTCTTCTAAATCGCTGTTTTCTTCATACGACTTCGCGAAATCGACGCTCTCACTGAAAACTTTGAGCACTCGGCAAACAAAAACCGAATACATTTACAATTAGAGTGCAACATTCGAAACTCACTTCACTGTTCCGCGTAAAAACATTATTATTACGCACAATCGCTTCAAAGGCGCACAAATTCTAAACAAATACACGTGCTACTAAGAGTTTACGTCATTTTCACATATCGATTTAGAAATTTGTATATGAATATATCGTAACACATGCGAAAACATCAAAACAATTTGCAAGCAGCTTTAACAAGACTGTCATTTTTAGCTTTTTAATGGATTGCTTTGCTTTGACACTTCTCATGTATTTTCGGCCAATAAACTTGTTATAAAACCAATTTCATTTTTGTTTTCTTTGTGCTGTCCTTCAGTAACGAGGGTGATAGATAAATAGAAACAAATTTTCTGATTTTAATAACAAAATTAGTTGTCAATGAGAATTTCGAGTTGGATTGAAATATTGCTGGTTTATGTTCAGGATATTCGGCAACTAAACACATTCTCTAAAAATAAGAGTTTTTTTCAGCAAAGTACATTCTCAATTTTATCTAATTTCCTAATTATTTTGGAAAGTTTGTTGTTGAAAACCACTAACCCAAAAACTGTAATACAAATTAGGCGCAGAGCTATTTTCGGTCGTTCCGTGTGATGTCATTTTAAAAGTGAGTGATTATGCCAACACTGCTCACATTAATAAAGTGTTCATTTTTATAATCCATCCAAACACAGCCCACTGATTTATTTTTATTTATTCGCTGCTTGTTCCTGTCGAAATTAGATCAAACCGCTAGTTTTTTACACGCATTGCCCTTAGATACTGAAGAAAGCCACTACATTGAATAATTTGTCCAAAATGTAGGTGTACAGCCGCGGTAAAAAATAATTTGATAGAACAAAAAAAAACTTCCGATGCGTGTCCGTGGTGTAGTTTCTTATGGTACCTTCGGTTCTGCTGTTGTGTTTATTGTGTTTGTTTCTTGAAGGGTGAAACATTATCACTATTCAGAAAAGATAGTTTATTTAGGTTGGCTAAATAAAGTGCAGGATACAAGTAATGGAATTAAAGTTGACTATTCGAAAGTAAATACGGACTATATTATAGTGATGATTGTGGTTGATAAAAAATAATTTGTTTGTTGTTAACGTTTAACAAATACTAAAAATATTAACAAAATTTCAATATTTTGTTTTTATTCAATCGTATATTTAATAATGCATACAGCTCTAAGATGTCGAGGGCATTCCACGACATGTTGATCAGTGGTATATGAAAGGAACCAAAATAAATATAAAACTCATCGATACCAAACTCATATTCCAATAATTTTATAACTTTGAGCTTCTAATTCGAAAAATTTCCTTATTTGCGTTTCTTTGGAAGAAGTTGCTTGATTATTTTATTATTCGTAATCAATACTAGGACCACGTTTTAATTATACTTTTACGAGATTCGATATGACTAGGAACCATTTGTGTCGTTTCATCCATCCATCAGTGTTCCTTCCGGGAAGTTACACGCACAATCCATAAGCGGGGAAAATAAGACGCAATTTGAGCCACTTCACCGTCTCTTCCCATTCTCCAGTTGCGGTCTGCCTTTAGGCAAAGTTCAAGTACACAAGGAAAGAGGTCAATCTCTCCCCGGGAACACCTTCTCCCTTTGCTGTAACTTTTGTTGTGACTATTTGGTGAGAACGAAAGAAATCAAACAACACGCACTCTACTAGGCCTAATAGTGCCACATACGATGTTTACCAGAGCAATCAGTAATCGCAGTCGAACGGCCTTTAGGAAATAGTATGAGTAATAGCAATAACAATACCAGTGGGTTAGAGATTGGTGGGAAATTATTAATATGGCATTCTCAATGCGTGTGCTTTATGACTGTACCTTTCGCAGTCAACTTTTAATAATAAAAGCCATCTGAGACTAACTAGCCATTACTGATATTTATCAGGTCAAAATTCAAAAAGATATTTTAGGTAGATCTACTACTTGTAGGCTTCTTCAATATGTGAATTAGAATGGATTTTGATTAAGAAGCAAAATGAGACATATTCGAGAAATAAGAACCGATCTCTGATAGATCAAAATCGACAGGTCATTACACACTTAAACATTTGCCTATCCGTGCATACAGTAAACAAAGTCTGCGATATTCGTTGCTCTCGCCAGCTGTGCAGTTAATGCTGCACACGTGTAAATCTTCAACTAGAGTGTTGTATAACTCGATGCATTTCACGTAGCCCACCTGGGTTCGACTCCCAAACCTCCATATTCGAAACAAAAATAAATCTTCAATGTTTATGACGAAGAGCGGAGTGGTAGGCTCAGTATACAAACCGAACCGCTAATAGTTGCTCCTGAAGTACGGAAGCTAATTCAAAACTTATAGAGTTCACAGAGAATAAATATTAGAACTAAAATTTTCACACCCACCCCAAGTTCCACACGTTATTCATCATTAATATGTACCCAATAGAGGGCGCATGAAATACAACGCCGCTTTAATTCTCTTCACTGTTGTTTAATGAGCCTGCGCTAGAAGCGAAATAGTAAAACCGATTCCTTAGGTGGGGAGGGGAGGGAACGTGAATTTAAGCTAGCAAACTGCCTGGAGCATTCCCTATTCCCGCCCGCCGAACGAAGACTTAGCCCAAGCCCCGCGACAGGAACCTCTGACATTGCTATATGCCTGCCCGTTTCCTCGAACCCCGTTCTATTCTAAGCCGATCCGCTCGGTCGGTGTCATAAAGACAATACCCGGCCGTCCACGACAGGTGGGAATTTGTTAAAACAATCGTTATGGGGTGTAATGAAATGTGTTTTTTTCTCACTCACTCACTCGCGACAGAAGCCTGCGGTTGTGGTCTCTAGATTTTGCTTACCTATAAAGAAAGGAAAAGAAAAACAGAATAAGCTTTAGTATTGGTCGATTCGCACTAATGAAGATAGACTTTTAATCACTATAAGCGGATCCCGATCAACAGAGTATAATAATATGTTAGCTCGAATTATATTTGACCGGGATATTTATATATATAATTAAGTTATTAATATGATGCCGAATCAGGCAGCGGAAATTTGGATTGTGTGAATATTTTAGCAAATATTGATATTATATCTAAAGTTGTTATATTTTCAGTGGAAAACATTACTTAAACTAGATACTTTTATTTCACAAAAGTTTGACTATGAAATCAAAATAGATTAATTATATTTTGGAACAGTACAATCGTTTTATTTGATTGCATTCATAATCATCACTTGAAAATAGAATCCTTTTTCAAGGGTAGCTTTCTGATTTCAGTTGAACTTCATTTCTTTCTCGAATACTACTATGAAACATTGCACACGTATACGGTATGACACACCAAGGTTCCCATAACAGAATCCTAAACTTACTGTGTTTCTTTTGAAAGCTTGTTAGAAATTTTTGTTATTTATTGCTTTTAGTCGTGTGATTTAAGGGACTATTTTGCATCAAAAGCTTGAGGTTTTGCAAATAATTGTGAATATTTTTATTTGTTTCAATTATAGAGGTTTCAACACCTTGAGGTCATTCGCCTCTTCGGAGCAGGAAATTTTTTTGACCCTATGTGCGGGGTTTGGAATCGAACTCGAACACCGGGCTGCGTGAAAGACATCGACTATCCCACCACACTATACCCGTCCCCCGAATTGTGAATATTTTTTGCTGTAAATATTTCATTTTCAAAAACAACTGATGATTTTAGTAAGAATAAAATAAAGTTTGTTCGCGACAAAATCTGGTCAGGTTCAATTTGGAATCAAAATCAAGGGTGTAGCCGGGTTTTCATATAAAAACTGCCTCCAAACAGAAAAAAATGATATACGCTATTTGAAAGGGTTTATATTGCAGATGATTTTTCCAAAATTTCAATTCTTTAACTGCCATTGGTCGAGTTAGGGTGGTTTTTCTGATTTTCATTTTATGTAAATTTTTTAAAAACCTCTTTAGCAAAAAATTAAAAAAAAATCAGGAATATTAAAGGAATTATGGGAAACCTTTCTGATTTTTTTTCTGAAATATTCAAAATGTATTTCGTGTGAAAAAAAAAGTTCAAAATTTTCGATTTTTTTTTTCGCACTTACAATTTTGGTACACTTTAGATTTTACACCAAAATTAATTCATTTATGAGTTTATTACGCTGCAATTTTTTCAGATTTTTAAAAAATGTGGACGGGTATAATATCCGACTTTAAAAAAACAATCATTCGGAAAACCATGCGACTCCATAAAATTGTCATCATCCGATGGAGACGAATGATATTTAGTTCTAAAATCATATATCTAAATACCGAAACGCATCGAACTAAATACCATGCGTTTCCATCTACAACTTGAGTTCAAGGCTTGAGTATTGATGTAATTAATAATGATAAAAGAATTATTTTGCCTTATATTTCCAAGCAATGATGCAAAGAATGCATTAGTGAACATGTATGCCAGCGGACGGTTGTAATTCGTTTCTAACTTCAACATCTTGCGGGATAGTCTGGAGGTTTTGAGGTTAGCTATTAGCAGTCCTAAGAAATACTATAAACCAAATAGAAATCAAGTCGAAGCACTTCAGCAAGTCCCGAAGACCCAAAAAGAACGTATTAATTCGCATCGTCGAATTTCTATACGAACAACATGTTATTTAAACTTAATATTCTCAGTTTTTAGCTATTTCCTGAAGAGAACCCCAACAATTTCGGAAAATCGGAATTTTATTGCTTTAATCGAAATATGTATTAACAAAGAATGATTGAAAAACTGAGCTATGTATAAAAAATGAATTTCAAATGCTTTCGCAAATATTGTTCATCGAATTTACTTGCACTTAGTGGTCTTTTACTGGTGTTTCGTGGAGTATTTTTCTCACGTATCAGCTCAAGCCCGTTTATTATAAAAGGTGATTTTTTTGAGGTTAGGATTTTCATGCATTAGTATTTGCTCAGATTTTTTGAGGTTATGATTTTCATGCATTATTATTTGCTCAGTATGCTCTGACATTTCATCATGAATAGACTTACTAACGAGCAACGCTTGCAAATCATTGAATTTTATTACCAAAATCAGTGTTCGGTTCGAAATGTGTTTCGCGCTTTACGCCCGATTTATGGTCTACATAATTCTGGTTGAATGGCTACGTAAATAAGCAAAATTGCCGCATTTGGAGTGAAGAGCAACCAGAAGCCGTTCAAGAACTGCCCATGCATCCCGAAAAATGCACTGTTTGGTGTGGTTTGTACGCTGGTGGAATCATTGGACCGTATTTTTTCAAAGATGCTGTTGGACGCAACGTTACAGTGAATGGCGATCGCTATCGTTCGATGCTAACAAACTTTTTGTTGCCAAAAATGGAAGAACTGAACTTGGTTGACATGTGGTTTCAACAAGATGGCGCTACATGCCACACAGCTCGCGATTCTATGGCCATTTTGAGGGAAAACTTCGGAGAACAATTCATCTCAAGAAATGGACCGGTAAGTTGGCCACCAAGATCATGCGATTTGACGCCTTTAGACTATTTTTTGTGGGGCTACGTCAAGTCTAAAGTCTACAGAAATAAGCCAGTAACTATTCCAGCTTTGGAAGACAACATTTCCGAAGAAATTCGGGCTATTCCGGCCGAAATGCTCGAAAAAGTTGCCCAAAATTGGACTTTCCGAATGGACCACCTAAGACGCAGCCGCGGTCAACATTTAAATGAAATTATCTTCAAAAAGTAAATGTCATGTACCAATCTAACGTTTAAAATAAAGAACCGATGAGATTTTGCAAATTTTATGCGTTTTATTGTTTAAAAAAGTTCTCAAGCTCTTAAAAAATCACCCTGTATATCTAGAAGTCGTCTCCATACAGCTCAGACTATGACCACTCTTTGTCTCCATTTGATCGATCCACTTTGCTCGCAATGCTTATCTTTTTCTTGAGCCTTCCGAATCACATTCAAGAACCATTTTCAAAAGTTTGCCGTCTGTTATCCTGATGACATGCCCTGCCGATCGTGACTGTCCAATTTCAGGTGTACGTATGCTAGGTGGATCTCCAAGCAGTTGTTGAAAACCTACGCCGTCGATTAATTTCTTATGGTGAAGTATTACTTTTCTTGTATTCTTATCCGCGGTCATAAATGAATATTCATTCATTCACAAATTCATGAATCACCACGGTATCGTTGCCACGCACCATTATTCGAGAAGGAAGGTGTGATATTTTAAAGCCTTTCCCTCTCATACATTTTGTTTCGATGGATTTACCGTCAGTCCGATCCCAGTTTGAATAATCCGTCTTTATGGGCTTTTACCTTAAAACTGATAGTTTTTTAGATTTTGCTTGGTTTCGGATTTTCTTGTTTTTGAACTTGGTATCTAGGAATACTTTTTTCTGCAAAAGAACTATAATTTAATTGTCCGCATGGTATTTAGTTCTAAGGGCATGTGATATATGATTTTAGAACTAAATACCATGCGTCTCCATCGGATGATGACAATTTGATGGGGACGCATGGTTTTTCGAAGGATTTATTTTTTCAAAGTCTGGTGTTATACCAGTCTACATTATTTAAAAATCTGAAAAAATTACAGCGTAATTTACTCAAAAATGATTTGTTTTTGACGTAAAATCTAGAGAGTTGTAAGTGTGATTAAAAAAAATTCGAGATTTTTGAACATTTTTTTTACACATTTTGAAAAATTCTGAAAAAAAATCAGAAAGATTTCTCATAATTCCTAAAATATTCCTGATTTTTTTCAATTTTTTTGCTAGAGGTAAAATTTAAATAAAATGAAAATCAGAAGAATCACCCTAACTCCACCTATATGGCAGTTGAAGGGTTAAAATTTTGGGAAAATTATCTCCAATATAAACCCTTTCAAACAGCGTATATTATTTTTTTCTGTTTGGGGGCAGTTTTTATATGCAAACCCGGTTACACCCTTTGCTGTTAGCTCAATCCAAGATGCAATTTTCATTCATTTACTCCTAGCTATTTTAGAGCTAATTACATTTACCTCATTAGGCTGCATGAAAAAACTACGAACTTTTGAGTTTACTTCAGCCGTTGGGGTCTGTGCAGACTTCTCTGTAACCGATTTAGCTGCTTTTGTCCAAGATTCTCGATTTTTTCTATAGTTGTAGCTTGTTGTTTATATTGAGAGAATTCTCTCTTCACGAGAGCACAATACCGCTCGATAGGTCGTAGCTCTAGTCAGAATCCACCGCCTCTTTCAGTACAACATGGACTACATTCACTCTATACCATTCCAAAACATTTTTGGCGCAGTGACAAGATGTCAAATCGTGCCAGAATAACGAGGGAGCGTCATGGTTGTATAGGAATAAAATGCTCCTGTACGCTGATCTGTTGCATAACAGTATAACTATTAGAAAAAAGGCATAACAAAATAACATCATTTTTTTTTTTTTGAAAATCAATCGTCAATAAATGGTTTGCCATACTGAAGATGTTAGCAAAGTTTTTACCACATCGGAGCAAGCAAGTTTTAATATGCTCACTATAGCATTGTGTTGAAAACAGTAAAGCATTTAGAATATTGACATATTTTGAAAAAAAATCTGCTCAGTATTTTTTACTGGAGAGGATAACTTGCTCAATTTCAAACAATGAATCCAATAATAACAATCGATTGAACAGCTCAATAAAATTTGTATTGTAGTGTGTTGATTTAGTAACATATCGTTTTACCTTTTTTATAAGTATAAAAAAATTCATCGTCCACGGAAGATCGCTCCAGTCGAAAGCCAGCATGCGGGCCACCCGCCGGGCCTTCGTAGCCTGGGGGTGTTTCCCACGGACCCACACGGACCGAAGGATGCGGCCAACATGGATATTCGCCAACGCCATATGGAAGATCCTCATGCAATATCCAATTCACCGGCCACTGCCGATCGCCAGCTGAAAGCTGAATTCTCGAGAATCCGCTACCCCGATACTACATTACATAATGATACTATTCTAGTTTTAAGTTAGTCGTAATTAAGATTAGTAAATACTCTTGGCATCTTAGAGCTTAAGCAGTGTGCCTAAAAATAATATTATAATATTGAATAAAAAAAAAGTATAAAAAATAGGTATAGAATTCGCTCAAACTTTTGGTAAATTTTCCGATGCCCGGAGGGTCGAGTGTCATATACCAAACGACTCAGCTCGTCGAACTGAGCAAAGGTGGCAGTATTTTCAAATTCAAAACAATATTCAATATTTATATTGATTTATACTGCTTGCAACAATAATTGCTGGAAGAACACAACTTCTTACACCCTTATACCATTCGAAGAAGTTCGTCGAGATAAGCAAATTTATGTGTGAAAAATAATTTCAATAATTTTTCTCTGAGATGGCTTAACTTCTTTCTACCAACTTAGATTCTTGTAAACAGTCCTATGCTCCCATATAAGGTTTCTGAATTTCATTTGGATCCAACTTCTGGTTCCGGAACTACCCTGTAATGATACATGTAATAAAATTAAAACAATGTCACTCATTTTGCTTGTACATGACCGAACCGATTTCGTCCATCTAACACTCCAATAAAAGATCTTGAGGTCCCATAAAAACTGCTTGTTTTTTAATCAGATTCGACTTCCGGTTCAGGAGGTACAGTATGATTAGTGTAAAAATTTCACATAAATATATCGGGTTTATCGGGTTCACAGATTTCACCGATTTCCGAGTTCCGTTTCCGAAAGTATCGGGAAGAGAGAAGGCCACAACGAATTTAATAAACAAAAATTCAAATTAAAATAAATTTATGGTCCCATACAAAATTGGTGAATTTTATCCGGTTCCGGTTCAATTTTGAAATTACAGGGTTAAGAGTTTTTAAAATTCAAACCGTCATAGAAGATGACGATACTAAACAATTTTCAAAGTTGGACTCAAAACTATTTCAATTTATTCGTTATACTAATTCATGGACATACGAATCATTTTGTGTTATGCTGGTCTCTGAATACCGTTTCTGAAAGTACCATAATTAATGACAAAAACTTTAAAGAGGAACCCACTTCTACAACTCAAGGAATACCGATAGATTGAAAGGAATAATTTTAAGGTTCATACAATTTCTATCTTCAATTTGTGTTGCAGTTCCAAAATTTTTATTACAATTCATTTAAAACGACGGTTATTAAAATAATTTCATGAAAACTAAACACAACGCGAAAAACACATGCTGATTGATAACAAAAAGGTATCATCTCACTGCTAGGTGGTTTGAGCACGTTTTTTTTCAATATGATTAAAACATTATTTTAACAGCATAACTACTACATTATTTCAACAGCTTACCTGTTACAATATTCTGATCGGGATCAGATGAATAGGGCCGATTCAGAAGCAACATATTTGTGAAACAGTTCGTAACAATTAAGGAAGTTTGTTTTCCCAGGTTATTTCTCTAGATGTTGAATTATATCGAGGAAAATTTCCTGGCAAATATTTGAGTAGTTTAATTAATTTGGAATGCAAAACCCGGATAACAACATCAAGTGCAAAAGCCGGACATGGATTTAGCAATGCAAAAATCGTTCAAAAACATCTTTTCCAAGAACCGGGCAAAACACTAGAATGCAAAAAGCCGACAAAGGCGTTTTTCTACCGGCTGAAACGATTAGAAAACAGGGTTTAAGGTTAGCTACTGAGTGGCAATGACAACTTAGTTTGCTAATGCACTAATGTGTTGAAGACGAAATGCTATGAAAAAGTTTTCGGAATAAAGTGAGAATAAATTTAGAGTCTACAAAGTTGAAACTATGACATGCAACCCTACTAAGTTTATCGGATGAATTAATATGCTAAAATAGAGTAAAAGTAGAGCAATTGAGAATTGATGCATCATTCAACGAAATCGAGCGATTCCATTTGGACTCGAATTTCGTTTTATCGCATTCTGTGATTTAGTTCAAATTTGGCATAAGCATTCCTCATAACCAAGAAGGACAATGTGCATCATTAATTGATTATTTTAACTCTAACCTTTTGAGAAGGCCTTCAGCACAAAAATTTTCTGAAAACTTTCTTGAAAATATATTCCAGAAACCGTTTTACTAATTCATTTGTTGTCTTCGGTAATGTTTTATGTAATTATTGCGGCTATATGGAGGAAATATGCAAAGTGAAAAAATGCATTTTTATTTTACATCGAAAATAACAATCAATTCTCAATCAAAGAAAATTCTTATTCACCAATTAAACTGAGTTAGTTAAGTTTTAACTGAATTTTTCTTGGATCATTGGAAAAGTCATGAAGAGAGTGTTCGATAATCAATAGTCGGATTTTCACGAAGTTTTCACTGAATGAAGATCTACTAATAAGTTATGATTTACAAAATTTGTTCTATTCAATTCGTCTCCCAATACGAATGGTCACACCCTCTTTACGCATTAAATTTGAACAACCGATTTCCCCGTTTTTGTTGACTTTACCCAAAGTTTCCTTTCTTTCAGCTCTGTTTGAATAGTTTTGGGATGTTTGCGAAGCTCCGTCTTTATAATAGCCATGACATTTTTAATTGGGTAGAGTTACGATGGATTTGGTGGATTTATAACTTTAGGCACAAAATTGATTCCGTGGGCTCTGTACAACTCCAACGCGTATCAAAAGCACACTTCCGTGTTAATCCCACCGTTGATTGTTACGAACGTGATGGAAAGAGGGCTTATTTCATCACATCTACAAATCGCCTGCCAGATCAGGTACTTTTTTGCAATATCGCACTTAGACATGGAAACGAAATATACTTTCCCAGGAAGTTGACGTAAGTTTTGTCATTTATCACGATGCAAAACGATTTGGTGAGCAACTTCGTGTGAAGTATAGTATGTGTATGAAGGCCTGGATGTTTGTTTTTCATTGCAATTTGGGTTTTTTTTCATGTTGTAAACATGTCAACTAGCACATTCATGGTTTGCTGCACCAAACGAACTGATACTGTGGACTTTTTTCTTGTGTCGGCAACATTACTGTATGAACACAGGTGTAAACAATATACGATAAAAACGAATTACTCTTATTTTCTGGTATTCTACTCAAACGCTTCAAAAGTAACGAAGATTTTTGTCGAATACACCATTTATCATGTAGTACAAATTTTATGACGATAAAGAATATGAAATACATAGAAATAAATCTAATCTGAAGTGTAATTTCAGTTAAGATTCTAATCGAATTTTAATATGGTCGACTTCTAGCGAACAGAAACATTTCATGACTAGTGCTACGATCTTAATGATATTGAAAATCTTTCTAGATCACGATTCTAGCATATGACAGCTAAGCCGTGTTATTTATTCTATCAAACTCTTGTGGCTTGTTCAGTAGCTAGTTTGTATATCATATTTAAACAGCATGAAATAACTGGTAGCGAGTCTCCAATTGAATCAATTGTTCGAATGTCATCCAACCGTTCGGACGAGGTCAAGAACCTGCACCAATTGCTTTTGCCAAAATCGTTTACTTTGTAGCAATCCCAATATCTAAAACTAGGTAAGCAAATGTTCCAACTGCGCTATGCACATCATTCATCAAGACTATTTAAAAGTAGTCGTACTATCGATCTGGTGACCAGTCACGAAGTCTAGTCGCAAATGCAGACTCGACTTTCACTGAGCCGGACTACTAAATTATATCTGGCTAAATTTATCCATCCAATCGTTTGAATATGTTCAAAACTCTTCGTCAAACCTCCGGTGCATCGGTCGCATTGTCCAACCTCACTAGAATGACACGGGACGATGGGACACTCAACTGAAAATAGAATCTCGGTAGTTTTTTGAGTCAGTCAGGCCAGTATTGCGCAGAGTAGAGCACACATGCGTCTGTTGCGAGCCGGCATTCCGACCGAGTTATCTGCGAGTTTGCGCATGATTAGAATGGAATGACTATCAGGAGTAATTCGACGGGGTGGAACCTCCAATAAAGTTCATGTCCTATAGGTGGAGGCAGACACTGCTGAACAGGTGAACACAATCAATCACACAAACAAAGTTGAGTTAGATAGCGCCTGTCGACCGCCTTCTCACAGAAACCAAAAGCACCGCAAGGTCACCAGCGACATGCCAAAAACATTCGGTAGTCGTGTTTTGGCCACTGCCTGGCAAAACAAAGTCTCGCAATCGTGCTCTGATTTGCCGAAAAGAGGTCACTGTTTTCAGGCCATTCACATGTTGCCAGTATTTGTGCGGTGATGATGATACCCCTTGCTGCCTGCTGCTGCTTCTCAGACCGCTCCCGATTGATAACCAAAAATAGCCGCCTCAAGAAATAATTGTTTCAAGGACAGACAGAGTGAAAACATTACGCCGCCCACGGATCTTAGCCACCGTCGATTCGGCGTTAGCCGCTCCTAAATGTGTATTTTTCTTTTTATGTTTCGATCTAGCTTGTCAACTGACGGTAAACATTACACCAAGACAGGCGGAGTGTCGAGGCTTTATCGCTTCGTTTTTTCGTGTTTGCTTGTTTGGTGTGTGAAACTGAAGGTTGTAATCAAATTTTTCAATATTGAGATGTGTGAGTTTATTAAATTGAATGAGAACGAGTGGGATTTAGTGGCGAAGCGGTGCACAAGCGTTGAGATGTTTGTGAACTTGAAAACTTTGACAGATACGCACACAAATTGGAAAAATATTTGACCTTTTGTTGTTGTTATTTGTTATTTATTGCATTTTTTTTTCGTGTTGTAAAAATTATTTGGTATTTCTTATCATCAAAATTGCATTCCGTTATATGATAACAGGTGCTATTGAAAACCAAGGGGATCACTTTTAGAATGCACATTTAATGACAATAAAAAAAATCAATGAATGTTCATTTTCGCATTACCTTTCTATGACAAAACGTTCTTACTAATGCCGTTTTTGTTTTTAGCGCTACACCGGTGTAGTGTAGCAGTGACTATATTCGTTCCAATTTGGGTGTAATCAAGGCATCCTTTTCTTCCTTACACCGGTGTAGTGCCACCGCTAAAAACGAAAATGCCATAAGATTATTTTAAGTCAATCCGATACACCGAAATTTACATTTACGAACTAAACGGGGGTTCGTAAATGGAGGTAGCTCGTGAAAAAAGTTCCTGTTATTTGGGATTTGATTCGCAAAAAAGTTTAGTGTAATGATTGTGGAAACCCCCAATCATATGACCATTTTCGAAACGGATGTGATAACTGGGTGCAAGAAAATGATGTTTGGGGTCGTTTCGAAATGCAAGATGGCGACTTCCGGTTCATTGATAATTCCAAGATGGCGATTTCCAATTCATTGATTTCATTGATAAAACCCTTACAAATTTGATATTTTCGAAACGGATTTGATTAATAGATGCTGAGAATCTAGAAGCGATAAAAAATATGTAGTGATGAGAGTAACAGCACTATTCTAGATTTTATCACGTACACTAAAAAACTGTGATTTGTGTAGCTCTGAAAATAAAAATTTATAAGAACACTTGACACAAATTGACTTGAAACAAATGATTTATGTTTGAGGTCGCTTTTTTTAAAGATATTTTTATTCAGGCCTATTTGCGTACAACCTTTACGTGGCCGAATTAGCCGATTTTTTAAATACTAATTTTTTTGAAGTGGATCACGTTGTCACTCTTTTTCTAGGAGGAGAAGAGCTTCCATTTCCCTCCTGCCTCATCGGTTGTATTGTTGTTGGTGTCCGACTTCGTTTCGTTTTCCTTGTTGTTCGTAGTCTTGAGCTCGTTGCTAGTTGCTTTAGATGCGCCTTGTTGTACATTGGTTGCAGTTGCTGTTTGGTTTGATGGTGAAACAGGAGTACTGCGCTCACTAGTTTTCGTTGTTGAACGGTTGACCTTGTCTTTAGTTGAAGATATCTTTTTCGCAGTTTCAGTGCAAGGTTTACCGTAGTGTGCAGGTTGTTCACAAAACTGGCATGTAACCAGCTGATTTTCATAGGTAATCAACGTTTTACACGGACGTGACCCACCTTGATCACAAATGATGTAAGATGGAATTGCCTTACGTAGTTGCATACGCACAACTCGCACACCGTTCCGGATGCCGGGGAAAAAATTCCGCCATACTTCCCTTTCGATGGACAGAATTTCACCGTACTGCGACATATTCTCCCGAACGAACTGATCGGTGGCCTGCGGGGGGAGGTCATGCACGCGTACTTCTATGGCATTGTCCACCATGTGCACAGGGATTTTGTATTTAATGTTGTCACACTCAACGCTGTGCACCTCGTTGTTAACCGAAGCGAATGCAATCGCATCGCTTTCACGTTTAAACATAATGTACACACAGTTAGACGCCTTGTTGAATTGAATCTCAGTTACTTTACTAGCGTCTAGATGCATTCGTTCATTAAGTAAGATTTCAATTTCATTTGCTGCTGGTCTTACTTTGCAACGCTTGAAATCTATACAAATTGAATTTGGTCTTGCAGGCCAAGTTTCAGGCTTTGTTAAATCGTATTTGACCATTCCGTACACTCTATTGTTCACTGGCGTATTGTCTTTGTTTCTGTTGTTTCGACCGTAAACGATTTTCGACTGCGTCGAGTGAGATGCGAGTACGAACTGAATGAGGTCGCTTTTGAATATTATATTAAGACTTTCAGTTGTTCAGTAAAAGATTGAAATCATACAATACCACTATAACAACAAAAAATTATAATGCGAGACACTCGAACAAGCTTTTTAGACGTCTGCGTTTTATGGTTGTTTCGAAATTATTCATATAGTACACTATTAAAACAATATCGAAGAACTAGCGGTCACCATCTAGTGTAAGAAACGGTTGCAAAAACCGTTTTCTGAAACACATCTACTTCTCAAATAGCATATAATCATATCGTAATGGTCTTCATGGTATATCGACACACCTAAACTCACCATATTGATTTTTGAAACGCGCCTAAACATCATTTTCCGGTACCTAATTGTCAAATCCGATCCAAAAATACCCATATGGTAATAGCATTCAAATATTATAAAGAAACCGGAAGTCACCATCTTTGAGTTTAGAATCACCTCAAACCTCGTTTTCCGACATCTACTCATCAAATCCGGTCCGAAAATACTCATATTGTAAGGGTTCCTCAAGAATTTCAATGAATCGCCAATTCAATGAGATATCGCCATCTTGAAGTCAGAACACTACTTCCAACATCGTTTTCCGGCATCTACTCATCAAACCCGTTCCAAAAATACCCATATTGTGAGGGTTCTCTTGAAGAATAACAATAAACCGGAAGTCGCCATCTTGGATTTTCAAAATACCTCAAACATCATTATCCGGAAAGTACTCTTTGAACCCGTTCCAAAAATACTCATATTGTTGTAGTTTCCATGGAATATAAATAAGCAGGAAATCTTTTTCATCGCATGCAAAACACTCTAAAGGTTCGTAAAAAAAGTCTACGTTATTTGGGTTTTGGTTCGTATAAAAAGATTATGTTATTTAAGATTTAGTTCGTAAAAAGAATTACGTAAAAAGAGGTAAAGTAAAAAAAAGTTCGTAAACGGAGGTTTGGGTGTACACGGGGGCTTATAATAGTAAGAAAGATAACTGTATGTATGTGCACATGTGTTGATTTGTTGAAACGAAAATATTCGCGATTTTCATGTCCAAATATTTTGAGAACAGTTGTTTCTAGAAGAAGGGTAGCAATGAACAAATTCATTGCTATTAAAATTATAAAAAAAAATCATATTTCAGTGTTAAATGTACTATTAGTTTGGTCGTGAACTTTCTTAGTCCCTTCTCGAAAGTAAGGCTAGAATAAAAATGCCATACTTATGATGCAAATGCCATACTTATGATGCAAAATTTGCATATGCAAATTTGAGCCAAACCAGAAAATACAACAAAAAATCGTTCTCGAAAAGCTCAGAAAAAATTGGTTTCAAATCGAAGATCACTTGCCGGAACAGCAAAAAACCATTTTATGAAATGTTGGAAAATCTGTTCTACGTTATTCAAAATCCAGCAAAACTTTTGATATGCTGTGAAAAGTAATTGAGCACTGTCCGTTTGGTTTTCCATTCGACATTAGGCCTAAGATCTTTTCGGAATGCTCCAAAAGATTTCAAAATATAAGAAAATTATATAATATTGTATATTCCTTGGAAACTTCTGAGGTGGAACATATTGGTTAATCGACGGGTCGTGAGGGGTTCCAATAGTTCAAAAGTTGTGACGCACGACCACATATGGCGATTTCAAACAAAATCTATTTGGAAAGAAGTGGCCTATTAGAAACCTATTAGATAAATTTTACTGAATTCCGGACTTGGCACCATCCGACTTCCAGAGCAGAGGAAATTTAATTCTAACAAGGGAATCGTAAATAGGGCTTCAAGACGAGAACATTTTTTTACCAAAATTTCTACGTTGCAAGAAAAACAGAATTCCAACGTTATAAGAATCTATTCGAAATATAGTGAATTGGTTATTTTTGTTTCATCCACCTTACAGTCCGGAATTGCAGTTCTCGATTCTCTTGTATGCATACTTATGATAAAAAAAATCGTTATAAGGCACACACGCATGCTCGCACGCACACACACACACACACACACACACACACACACACACACACACCAACTTACTTAGGAAACCTTTCTATAGAGAAAGGCAAAGCCTCCTTAGGGAACGAGTGAAGGATAAGTCGATGTTTTTCACGCAGCCTATCTGTGTTCGATTTCCAACACCGCACATCGGACCGGTTCCGGAGATATAATTAAATAAGTGACGTAACCGACAAAACGAATTTCAAACCTAGGCCCGGAGGTAAGAGTGGCACATACCATTCGACTCAGTTCATCGAGATTCACCGATTGCAATGTGCTTAGTCTCGTTTGAAAGCTACTACTGGATTATTGATCAAATTCGAAATTCAAATGGCTGTCACTACCGGTTCCGGAGATATAATGAAATAAGTGACGTAACCGACAAAACGAATTTTTTCCCTCAGCTCAATTTTCTCGAAGACGACTGAACCGATTTCAACAAGCTTAGACTCGTTCAAAAGCTACTATTGGTTCATTGACCTAGTTCGAAAATGAAATGGCATGGCATTATTGGTTCCGAATATAAAATGGGATGAGTAACGTAACCGACAAACCCATTTTTTTCTACCCGCAATGAGTATTTTTTCAAAATTATCCTAATGAAAAATTAAATAGGTTGTAACTGTTTGGTAAGAGAAAAGCAATATTGGACCACTAGATTAATTAGGAAGAGTATGTTTTTAGTTTCATCCAGATCCGACTTCCGGCTCCAGAATTAAGGGGTGATATGCGTTAAACAACGAAAATTATGTCACCTATGTTTCTCAGACGTGGCTGGACCGATTTTCCCAACCACAATTCCAGAGCTAATAAAAGTCATTTCCATTGACTAAAAATAGACGAAAATGACAAGAAATTACTGTCACTCTCAGTTTCACTTGTAAAAACTATGAGAACGATGTCATGTCCAGTCAATGACATAAGCAGGACAGTAATTTCAAAATTGTGTTTTTATAGCCAAGCGTCACAGATTTTCAATACATCGATGAAAGAATGAGAATGGAAATTCTACTGATGCTCCCTGAAGACGTAAGTTTGGTTTCGTCTTGTCATAGAGGAAAGAGTGACGTTGGCAATTATACTCTCTCATTTTTTCGATGAGAAACGAAAATGCTTCGCCCCTCTTCGTTTGTTCTGGTGTCGGTCATTTACGAATGAGACAGTAAAACATTGAAAATGAGGCTGTTGGAATGGTTTCTTTCATTGAGAATGCGTGACAATTTTAAGCTCTGCTCAATTCATATGAAAGCTTTTACGGCTCCATAAAAATACGGTGAGGCCTTTTTTACGCGGAGGATACGCCAAATGTCCTAGTCTGAAACGTGATGATCTTCTAGTGATGTTTTTGAGAATATAAGTAATATGAGAAAGGCATCATTACACCACTAGGTGGATTAAAAAACAGTTTGAATCCACCTAGTAGTGTAATGATGCCTTTCCCATATTACTTAAGTTTTTATCACTAGAAGATTGTGTCAAGATTTTCTTTTTCAAACTTAAATTAAATCAAAAAAATTCTTTGGTGTAAACTACCATCACCTTTTCAATTTTTAAACAGTTATGTCAGGTTAATATAGATTTAAATGTGGCAACCCTGCACGCTACACAAGATTGACCAAAGAACGCAAGGTGGGTGCGTTTTCTTCTTCTTCCGTACCAGAACGTACCGATGCGCACCGATTTTGCATCATTTTGTATGACAGTTTGAAAGTTTTGATACTCATTGCCCTGTAATTTCGGATCCGGAAGTCGGATCTAGATGAATTTGCACAGTGTTTTTAAAGACACTGAGAGCTTCAATTAGAATCATGATTTGTGAAAATCGGTTCAACAGTTGCTGACAAATCTAAGTGAGTTCCGTTTCTGGAGCTTTTCTTTATTATTAGCGGTGCGTTCGGAAGCGGAAACCGGGCACTAGTAGTCCCAAAGTATATATCCACCAACCAACAAGATCTGCCAACTAGATGAATTTGGCAGTAAATTTTATAAAAAATACTCACAAAATTGAAAATTGTGAAAAAAATACTCACGAAATTGAAAATTTTTACTAATCGCACTGTAATACCGGAACCGGAAGTCGGATCTGGATTAACTTTTCGGAGACTTTTCAAAGAATTTCTAGACCTTTCATTTGCATCTTAGTTTGTAAAAATCGGTTAAGAAATTTTCGAGAAAATTGAATGCCATTTTCTCATAAATTTGAACATATTGCCTTGTAATTCCGGACCCGGAAGTCGGATCGAGATAAAATACAATAGCGATCTATGGGACCATAAGACCTTTCGTTTGAATCTAATTTTGTGAAAATCGGCCATCTCTGAGAAAAGTGAGTGACATTTTTTCCATTTTTTTGGTGCATATCACTCTGTAATGCCGGAACCGGAAGTCGGATCAGGATAAAATTCAATAGCGATCTCTGGGACCGTAAGACCTTTCATTTGAATCCGAGTTTGTGAAAATCGGTTCCGCAGTCTCTGAGAAAATCGAGTAACATTATTTGTCACATACACACATACATAATACATACATACATACATACATGCACACATACCCACACAGACATTTGCTTAGTTCGTCGAGCTGAGTCGAATGGTATATGAACCTCCGGGCATCGGTTCAAAAGTCGGTTTCTCAGTCAGAGATGGCATTTCACTAGAGTGATACAATTATACACGTAGGTTTCAATTATACACTGCGCATACATTTGCTCCGCTCCACACAAAGAGGAAAGCGCACTTCTTCTCAGTGTCCAGACAGAGTGCGTGCTTGTGTTGAAAGAAGCTGGTGCGTGAGAATAACATTCTCTTCGCACGAATCGCTCTCATGTGCTCTCGCCTAAATACACCCAAGTGATCACTGGCGCGTGATGGTGAGCGAACACTTCTGTGAACTTTAATTAATAGAGAGTAGATCTGGCCTTGCTATGAAAAATTTGCAATGAAAACCGAAAATTTAACGATAAATCGTTTTATTTTGCTGATTTTGCGTGCCCCACGCTTCTTCTATTCAAACCATACACCAGACCGCTCACCAGCGTCTGTGAAAGTATCTGCATCCACCTCAGAGAATTTATTAGCTAATGCTCTAGCACTTTAGTGCGATTCAGTGGAGGAGGTAAAAGGAAATAAACAAACGTACTCATGATGCATGCACACTTTATACAGCAGTGGTGTATATATGTGAAAGAGAAGAGCTCTTTTTGAAGTTGTCAGTGCGAGGGGAGAAATTTTGCCTGCTCTTCGTCACACAGAGGAGATGGACATCTCTGTTCTCAGTGATTGTATAGCCTTTCTGTAAGAGAAAGGCAAAAAAATGCCATACGTTCATTTTTCGTTAAGACATGTTTTTTTTTTGGTTTTCTCGATTTAACGACAAACTGTGAATGGTTTTTTACTTAAATATGAGGACTTATATATAAATTTTTCAAGTAACCGTTCAAAAAATTAAAAAAAAACAATCCTTTCTTATGCTCTGATATTAGGAATTCATCATCAATCTATCTCTTCTTGAGTAACAATACAAAATCTGCCTGGATGAAAAAACCGAACATCTTAAACCAATCGAATGAATGTTCCCAAGAAAAACGGGGTCATGATTCTCTTACTCGAGGGATGAAAGCGCGTAGCCACACACACTCATTCGCCCACTCGGAAAAACCGCGAACGGTTTAGTCTGCATGGTTTGGACGATATGCACACCACCAGTTCGCATGGATCACGCATTTTTTAACATTCTAGTGCACGCGAGAACGATAGGCACGTACTTCGTCGCGATAGCGAAGGGGAACTGCATCGGCTGAAATCCCAGCGGACCGTTAACCAGAGTGAAGAGGAAGAGCATGAGAGAAAAAAAACACTTTTAAACGATTCTCCTAGTCAGAGAATAGCTGTTAATAATTGAATTAGGTCTATAGCAGATATTTTGGCTCACTGACTGGCTGACTGACTGACTGACTGCATATGGGATGGTGTTGGTTGGTTAGCTAGTGGAATTGAGGTCAGACTGAGTGTGTTGGAGAGTGAACACGTCACAATCAGCGACGAAAGGAACATTTTATGATAACAACCGGCGGCTTCCGTGGTTTGCCATTGTGTTGGCGCATAACGAGAAGAAACCTTGCCACCGAACGAACTGTGGAATAATACGCAGGCAATAGGAACCGAACCGAATCGAAAAAAAATATACATAGTCGTTCGCGCACTTTTTTTCCTCCGTTGATAAGCGGGTGTAATATTTTCAAGGTTCGCACCAAATATTGAAGCGACAATGTTAATTAACCTATTTATTTTTTTGGAGGGTAACCAATACCATCGCACTATGATGTGTCATTACTTTGCGATGTTTTGCGGGAGCTGCCGGAGCGCCGGGTGATGATTTGTCACGTGTAATCTTACATCGTGATCGGAAAAACGTGCTAATAGCAGAAAGAACTGGTACCTAACATGACGTTGATGATGGTGAGCTGATAGTGTAACTCGGGCGAGAGTGAGACAAGTGATCGGGCTTGCAGTCATCAATCATTTCGCTTTTTATCCCGTGCCTCGGGGTTCGGTTGGTAGTTGTTTACGCTGCTCGGGAAGCCAGCCGGGAATTGGCTTTCGGGGCTAATCAGATGATCTAATTACAAGATTAAATTAGCACAAGACTTTCGCAACGGGTGCGAAAAAAGCATTGTCAGGAAACCCTATTGTATGTCAGACAACGCGCTGGCGATACCAGCTATGATTTCGACATACTTTTTTTCTCCACGACACGGATCATTGAACTCCGTAAGATGGGTTCATAAGTGTTTGAAAATGTGCACTACCGTTAACTAGCTTTGTTCGTACACGTCAAACGTAATTTTAAATGTGAATTAATACAGCAAACCTGTGATTTGTTTTTATACACGCCACATATAACACTGAAGGGTATATACGATCAAAATGGTTTGTAATATCTGATCAGTATGAATGAGAAACCTGAAAATTGGATTAAATCTTATTCATAGTATATTATTTACATCGGTCAAGTTTCATAGCTATTCATACTTCCATATTCCATCATATTCATAATCCCAGTCGCGTCGTCGAAACAAGAAATTGCCCGTGAAAAAGTTTTGTGCAACTACAATCAAAACCCAGGCGCCCCATTGATGGATCGCTGAAATGTTTGGAATTGTAAATACAACTATGTCTCGTGTGATAAGAACTTTCTAAGAGTATCTGAGTGATCATTAAACTGGTTTCATGAACAGTGAAATGACCAGGAAAGTGGTGCACCATATAAAGAACCGTTTAAATAAGTCAATTCGAGAATCGCTAAAAAATCGGATTTGTGTAGGAAGCCATGAGGTACGCTGAGTTACATGGTGCAGAAAACCCCTAACCGGAATGGAAAGCCGAACATCACTGCGAAATCCCGCGCCCGAGAACTTTACACGAAGTTGCTTACCAAATCGTGTTGCATCGTGATGGGTTACGTCAAGGTCGACTGCCGTCGAATTATGCAAATAGATCTAATCTGGCAGGCGATTTGTGGATGTGGTGAAACAAACGCTCCCTTAATTACTTCCGGAATAATCATAGATGCGATTTACGCGAACTTAACAAAATTTTAAAAAAGTCTCTTGCCATTCTGAAAGAGGCACAAAGAATCAATTCTGTTCTGGTCTGAACTAGCATCCGGCCACTACGCTCGAAACGTTTCTTTTCTGGAATTTGGCCTTTCTGTTTCAACAGACTTTGTAGGCGATTCATAGCACAAAAAATCATTACATGGCTAGTACTACGATCCTACTGACACTAAGAATCCTTCCAAGTCGGGGCTTGAACATACGGCTACTGGCTTGTAAGACCAGCGTCTGATGCATTGAACCGCCAACCCGGGCGTGGTATCGATCCAACGGAGTCAATTTTGCGCCTTAAAATATGAGCCCAGAAAATTCACCGGAACTTCGCCCAATTAAAACTTCTGGGCAATGATGAAGATAAAACTTTGGAAACATCCCAAAACTATAAAAACAAAGCTAAAGTAGAAGATAAATTGATTAAAATAACAGAACCATTGGGAAAATCGATTGCACAAAATTTGATCGATGGAGTGTGATGAGAGACTATATTGTATAACACAAATGTTCTAAATCACAACTCACTAGTAGTTTTTCAAACACGTTGTACCCCTGTACCCAGACTTACATAGCACATTACGGTACGGAGGTCTGTTTGACGTGATTTTCTTAAGAGTTTTTACGCGGATTTCGGAAATTACTCGAAACGTCGAGATCTGGTGTTATCTCAAAATTTTTTTAAGTCAACTTTCTGACAAGATTTTTTTTTCAAAAAAATGATTTCAGAGATCCCGCCAGATCTGAACGTTTCATGCATTTCTAAGAATCCAATTTTTTTTTTCGATTTCGGAAATCTTGACATTCGTCCAAAGTTCGGAAATGTCCCAAAATCGATTTTTTTCATACAAATTGTTTCGAGATAACACCAGATCTCGATGTTTCATGAACTTTCTTATGTGCGGCACGCATCCTCAGCGTAAAAAAGATCGCAGTGTAGTACATCTGAACTTGATCATTGATCACTCTGAGAAAATTGTGTAAATGGGAAAACAAATACGATTTGTCGGTTACGTTACTTATACGATTATATCTGCGGAACCGAATGTATTCGCCATGAAAAATAACCAAACAGTAGTGTGTAAGATTATTTCGAAATCGATCCAGTCAACTCTGCGGATGAAAAAAAAACAGTTTTGTCGATTACGCCATTTATAAGATTTTATCTCTCGAATCGTAAATGTACGCCATGACATTTCCAATCTTTATCATGGAACTTATAGTAACTTTTACACCAAATCAGTCTTAGTGTGTCGAAACATATTGACATTTGAAGATGGCGATTTGTTGGTTACGTTACTTCTACGACTACATATTAGAAGCCGAATGTGTCATCCACTCGCCCTCCGAACTCGATCAATCCTACAGTCACTTTCAAACGAGCCTGAGATTCTTAAAATCTGTAGAGCGATCAAGGAGAAAATTAATAGAATAAGTGCGTTTTGGCCGTTGAGTCACTTCTACGATTTTATCTCCGGAACCCGAGATGTCAACCATTTGATATTCAAACTTGATCAATGATGTAATAGTAGCCGTAGATGACCTTCAAATCGTTGAAGTCAGTTCGCTGAGAAAATTGAGCATATAGAAAAGGTTGGTTTGTCGATGAAATCATTAATTCTATTACATTTCCGGAACCGGAAGCGTCATCCATTTAATCTTCGATCTTGATCAATGGCTTAACAGTAGCTTTCAAATAACTCTAAAGTTGTTGAAATCGGTTTAACTATCTCAGAGATATTTGAGCGGATATAAAAAACGTAAAAAGAATCACATATACACATACATACAGCCATTTCCCGATCTCATCGTGCTGAGTCTAATAGTATTTCAAACTAACACATGGATCAATAAGTCCCGAGACTAAAGCAGAGATGGCGCTCGTAGTAAACCAGTAACCACGTCTTTCTAGAGTACTAACCTTTGCTTGGAACGGGTCAAAATTTTAAGTCGATCCGATCAGAAACAGCTGAGTTATCGAGGTTGGAGTAAAGTCGTTTTGTAGTTTGTTTAAAAAATGGAAAAAACCGAGTTTCGTGTTTTGATAAAACATTGTTTTTTAATGGGTAAAAACACCGTGCAAGCGAAACAATGGATTAAAAAATGTTATCCGGACTCTTGTCCATCAAAAGCAACGATTTGTCGGTGGTTCGCCGAGTTTAAACGTGGTCGTACCGACACAAATGACGTGGAACGCTCGGGTAGACCTGTGGAAGCCGTTATACCGGAAAATGTGAGTGCAGTGACAAAAATTTTAATGAAAGATCGTAAAGTGAAGCTCCGTGAGATTGAAAAATTGAGCATGAAAAAAGTTTTTTCCAAGTGGGTGCCGTGATTGCTTTCGATGGAACAAAATGCACCCTGCCACAACTCGATGAAAACAATGGCGAAATTGAACGAATTGGGCTTTGATCTGCTTCCCCACACCCCATACTCGCCAGATTTAGCCCCCAGTGACTACTGGCTCTTTGCTGATCTTAAAAAAATGGTCCAGGAAAAAAAATTTGGCTCAAATGAGGAGGTCATCGCTGAAACTGAAGCTTATTTTGAAGCAAAAGATAAATTTTTTTATGAACATGGTATTGAAAAATTGTAAAAACGTTGGAACCATTGTATCACCCTAAAAGGTGATTATGTTGATGAATAAAAAAAATTTTGCAAACAAAATGTTGTTTCCATTGTTAGTCTCGGGACTTATTGATCCATGTGTTAGGGGTTGCAGGAGCTTCTGAAAATTGGTTTTCATAGAAATTTTATAGTTTTTCTATAAAGAAAAACAGAAAAACATTATTTTTTATGAAGCAAATCGTCAAAGAAAACCTAAGAAAAGTAGGATAAACGTATTAGGGCTTGTGCTCCTCTAGCTTGCAATGTGAAATCTTTTTTCGATCATTTCATGGAGGCCGAAACTCCATTCTCTGACGCGGTAACATTAGACTATGCCTAAACATACATGAAATAGTGTTAGTGGAAAGTAGAGATTCGCGAGCTATCAGATGCTACACCAAAAACACGAGCGCGATCGCACTGCGGAAGCGTGTTTGGCCATGCTGCGAAACGGAATCCGAGGGAATCTCAACAGGTCAGAATGCTCGTGGTGTTGGAATGCTATCGCTTTTGTAAAATTTCTAAATCCTTTCGGGGATTGGAGTGCATAACGATTTGTTTTTTTTTTGTTTTGTGCTGTTTTCCCACTTCACTCACTATACACTTCCTCTGAAAAATGATGAGAAACCATGGCAAGGTTCAAATCTCCAAATAACCGAGGGAACGCGCCACTTGAGCCAATTTGTTTTGGTTCCTAAAACGCATTTTGCGACCATGATTAATGCTCATGAGTGAAGAATTCAGATCACAAAATCATGAATAATTGCTATGACTATATTTGAAGACATCATTACCATTGAATCACAAAATACTAGAACTATAATATCACATTCATGATAATTCTCGAAAAACTTATTGGTAAAGGTTTTCAAGTGATTTTACTAAATCGTTTTTGTAATTTAGTTGAAACAATTTGTATCCTAACTGTACGGAACCAATCGTTAGCAAATGAGGCTAATGATTAGAACGAGCATCTTTTTCAAGTTCAATTGCTTTCTAGCTGAAGAAACCCATCTGAAATCCACCCGGCCTCTGCCTGCTAAAGCTTGTATCCACTTTCCACCTTTCCTCACAAAATCCATATTACATCCCACATGTGTGCTCTCATTTATTTATTTATCTGTTACTATTCTAGAAACGTTTCTAACAAAGACCTTGTGAAGGAAAAAAGGCAAGCACACCAATGACAACGACGACGAAGATGACACGGATGTCAGTTATCCCTCTAACGGTTTCGATCTGCTCAAGCGCCCTACACAGACAAGGGACGATAGCTAGGCCCGGCACGCACGATTTCAAACATTTCAACCAGTCCGGCTGTCAAGCCACATGTCAAATGTTTATATTCTCGTCTAATTTTTTTGCTATTTACTGCGTTCATTCGCCTACTTCAAAAGTCTTCATTATTCTCCTTCCTACACCTTCGTTCATCAATTTCCACATATTTTGTGTCGTCTCAACGACTCTGGTAGCGGAAGCAGCAGCAGGATCGAAATGAACAGCAGGAGGACACATTTTGACGAACTAAAAATCAACATTTTCCTTGCGCTCACCCTGCGCGCGTCCTTCCTTTCTACCCTACCTATCCCGCGTGTCCGGAAAAGATTCTCTAATTGCGTTAATGTGATGGATTTTCGTTCGGTTTGGATTTTCCTTTCTTCCGGAGATCGAGGCGACTGAGGAAAAATGAGGACACAACTAATGACTTTCCGACTGACTGGCCAGGGGCAGTCGTGGTCGACCCCTGGTGCGAGTGCTGCCACATGCGCATTTTTCCACCTCTCCGGTACTTGGTGTGCCGGTGGTTGGTTGCTCTCGTTTGGTGGTTATTCGACATTTACGGATGCTGGGTCTGTTCAGATTGAGAACACGCGGGACTGATTTAGAGTGATTTAGCAGAGAAAAAATAAATAAATCACCTATGCGACGCGATCTTGCAACTCGCCCATGAGAACTGGTTTCTCAGAACATGCGAAAGTTGTATATCGCTTAGAAACCATGCGCGGTTGGTTAAATCGGTTTGGCTTTGGGGCTAACTCTACAATCTCGTCAACTGCCCCCGGACTACCTTTCGAGCGCAGAACTAGTGATCTTAGTAGCAACAACCACCACCAGTCTAGAAGAATGCACAGATAAAAATATTTTATGAATTTACATCTATTGTTCTGCACAAATTTGGAGCATGAAGTAAAACTTAAAGCTACTTTCTGTATTCTGTACGTTTCAATATAATTCAAACGTAAAATTAAGCGATAATTGAACTATACAGTACTATACATTGGAAAATCATTGCAATCATATTAAATTTTTCATCGATGATGGCTTCAAACAAATTTTCTATTCCATAGTATTGATGATTTAAATGTCGTGTAGATATCATTATTTTTTTCTGTGTGGCTTCAAATCAATCCATGGAACTCCCCTTTCCCATGACCCATTCGAAAACACAATGTTCCGAAAATAACTGATATCATAAAAACACATCTCGGTTAGTATTTATATTCTAGTCCACCGCTTTTTCCTTCCTCAGAAATTTCGTTTGCCTTTGGCTTCGACTTCTCCCCTCTAGATTTCAGTTTCTATGACAATTTCAAAAACACACGCACACATCCACGAACCCAATATTGTGTACAGAGCCTGTCCTGTCAGCTGAGCGACTTTCGAACAAAAGCCGACCGGGTCAGTGCGTTTGCTGACTACATTCATCTACTCCGGTAAATCCGATCCAAGTATGCGCACTGCAGTGGCGCAGTGATTTTTGTATAGTAAAAGTAGGCCACCGTACCAAGATCAGACTAGTGGCTAGTGAGCAAACACACGCACACACTTCAACACACCAGTACACGAATCAACGCGAATGATCACTAGGAGATCTTTCCCGATCCCAATAATCATGATGATCATTGCAGTGACCGTCTCGACGTCCGCTGGCCGGTTGCTAGGCACAACGTAAAAAAAAGAGAAATGCTTCGCGATTACATGCGAACTGGTGGTGGTGGATGACGTGAAATGCGTCACGATCCCGATCGGACGGACAGACGGGCAGCAGAAGCAAAGACAAGCCGTCGACGGCGAAAGGCTGGCAAATCCAAGTCAAGTTCGGAGAAAGTGAACTGGTAGGTGAAAGAGAAATGCTGCACAACGGTGGCGAAATAGTGGTTTGAGAAAACGAAAACCTGTTACCTACTTGTTGACGGCTATGAACCGTAGGCAGCCCCGAGAGACGGCGGAAACAACCGCGGCCGCCACAACTTCAGTAACCGAATGGTGATACTAGGCGCGATACCAGTTCGAAATGAGGGCTCCAGACGATGTCACTTTCATTTCATGTACAGCGTGCCATTGGCGTTGTGACGTCAAAACAACTGGCTATTGGAACAATGGGAAAGAAACTATGCGAATTATCGGTACCGGTCTGGAGGATGGTCGGAAGTCAACAAAGGTGCAGCAGTAGGGTCTGGGGATTAATGAAATAAAGTATGTCGGATACGTTACTTGAAAACAGAAATCCAACTAACTTTAGGCAAAATGAACAATAAGAAACACAAAAACACTAGATGATCCGTTCCAGTGATTTACTAGCAGAATCGCACTATCAAAGTTAAAACTCCTACTGATCACAAAGACTAAAACTAAAGTGCTGAAAATGTGGTTTCCATTCAATTATAGCGTGATATTAAATTAATACAGATCAACAAGTTAACTTAGGTTAACAAGTTAACTTAGGCATAAGCTATCCCCACATTTATGCCATAGTAAATCCGGTAAAACGAGTAACTCGAGACATATGTGGTGGTATTTGCGATTGTTGTTGAATATAAAATTCGTCACACATGGATTTGTATGATCAGTAAAATTTACAATTCTATGGAGTGCGCAAACTTCTAACATAAGGAAGCATCATAGTTTTTTGCCAGTTAGACTCAATCCACTTTTATTGGCTGCGGATGTGGGTTCTCAGTGGGTTTTCTCAGTGCAAAGGCGAAATGTTCGGATTGAAATTAATTTTATGCCGATCAACGGTAATATTGCGAAAGCGCCGATTGAAACAGCAACAGTATTCAAGTGTCGGATGAAGTGTTGTTTTATAAGTTTGTGCATACCAAGAATGCGATATGTTCAAGATTTGTGCCCAACATCAGAAACGGTATACGTGTGCGCATATGCGTTTGATTTAGCATATTCCATCATACGTTGTACTAGATCAAGACAAAGCTTTTAAAACACTTGTAACGTACGTACATTGTGTAGACACATAAAATCTGTCTACAAATAGCTCACTGCGAATAACTCCGTAAGAGAAAGAGTAGAGAATCGTCTACAACCAGAACCAACATTCAACATCAGCAGGAGCTATACTCGATACTTTTGAGTTATGTCGAAATCAACAATAATCATGCGAGAACCAAATTCACAAATCTGATTTATTAACAATTTTCTGTTCCACAATCTTAAAAATAGTAGAAGTATCACGGTGTCCAACAACAAAAAAAGGGATGATGATGTGATCAGCGAACCAATTACCCTCTGACTGTCACTGAATAATAACAAAGTCGATTGCCCAAATCACTTATGTTTAGTATTTTTGTTAAATATTCCTTTGATTCAAGCTTTAAACTGAAATCCCATGTCAAAAAACATTGTAATAGGTCCGCTGGTTGAGGGTTGAATTATTTTTTCGGGTATCTCGAGATATAAATAAGATCGATAAATAAATATTCATTATTACAAGTGTATATAAGAAAAGCAAAAACCCTTCTCTTACCATTTAATTAGTCTCAATACAATATCTGTAACATTAGCTATCCTCACCCATTAGTATTGTGAGCTTATCAAACAACCTAAGGAGTGTATCGAAAATAAGCTATCCCCACATTTTTCTTTCAAATTATGATAAAAAACGATATTTTATTCAAACTAAAAATTGATCCTATATTGTACGAGGTTAAACTTGAGCATAATGAAAACCGGATGAAATTTAAAATATTCCTTCACGAATTTTCAAACTTTTGATCGAACGCTCTTCATCAAGTTCCGGACAAGTGTTGCATTGCATGTTATGGACACTTGAGCCCATATTTTTTTTAACTCCTGCATGTTCCCAGCTGCCTTACCAGTCTTCTTGAAGACCCTCTTTACGATTGCCCAGTAACGTTCGATGGGTCGAAGCTGAGGGCAATTCGGCGGATTGATATTTTTCTCAACGAAATTTATACCCTTTTCCGTAAGCCAATTGAGAGTGGTTTTGGCATAGTGAGCCGACTCTAAATCCAGCCAAAACAGTGGATGTGTACTATGCTTCTTATATAAAGGCAGTAATCTCTTCTGAAGACACTCAGATCGATAGATTTCTGCATTTATAGTTCCGATAGTGTGAAAAAAGGTTGACTTCAAACCACAGGAACATATTGCTTGCCATACCAGTAGTTTTCGACCTAATTTCTCCACTTGAATCGACCTGTCCGCATCGCTCACATCCTCCCCAACGACGATAGTAAAGTATTGTGGACTTGGAAGGGTTTTTGAGTCCTCCTTTAAATAAGTCTCATCGTCCATCAAAACGGATGCAAAAGACGCGAATATAATTTCCGGGTCCTTGTTGCTGCTCGCTTCTTCTGTTCTACACTTTGTTTCGAGATTTTCTGCTTCTTGTATATCTTCAGGTGATTTCGCCTCTCGATACGCTAGATCATTCCGACGCTTTCCTGCTTTTTTGGCCAAATCACGTATTGACATTGATTTGTTCTTCATGATTAGAGATACCACTTTCTGGTTCAGTTTCGGGTTGGAAGAACCGTGTTTTCTGCCTATTCCTGGTAGCTCATCCAAAGAATAGTGTTCCCCAAACTTATTAATGATGGTTTTAACACTGGCATGATGAATTCCAAACCACTTCGCCAATTTTCGCATAGTAATACCCTTCTCGCTTAGCCATGTGTCCAGAATCTTAATTTTCATTTTCTTTCCAATAAGCGACATTTTGAAAACGCAGAATTTCAACCGCACAAACAAGCTGACAGCCAAACGCACAGCATGCTGTGATGTGAGCATAAAAAACCATCACAAATACATGCGTACAACACTAATGTATGTGGATAGCTTATTTTCGATACACTCCTTAATAATAACTTTCAAACGAGTATAAATCTTTCAAAATCGATTCTTTCATCTCCGAGAAATTTTGTTGCATTGAATTATACTGGGATTTGACGGTTAAGTCACACATAACATGACATTGTTAACTTTCAAATAAGCCTGAGTTTATCGAAATTCATTGAGTCATTCTCAAGAAAATTCAGCGGTTAGTCGAGCACGTCACTTGTACTATTATATCTTCAGAACCAGACAATCATTTCATTTTTAAAATTCATCCAAAATTCGGCAGTAGTTTTCAAACGAACCTAGAACCGGCATCAGAAGTCACAGTCGTTTGATCTTCGAACTTGATCCACAACTCAATAGGAGCTTTCAAATGAACCTAGATTTGTTAAAATCGGCTCAGCCATCTCTGAGAATATCGAGTGGTAAAAAAATAACGCGTTTTGTCGGTTACGTCACTTATACCACCATATATCCGGAACCTGAAGTGACAGCCGTATGATCTTTGAACTTGTTCAATTGTCGAATAGAAACTTCCAAACGAGTTTTAGTGACACAGAACCATATCCTTCCAAAATTGTTGACGCTTGTTGCTCTGCAAAACCAACAACAATCTATGCCTGCAATTTCAAAACATTTCATGCTGAGCTTTCTTCGTTTCATCCGGAAGTGAAAGCGGAAATTTCGGTTCGATGGAAAAATTATGAACGGCATGATGGCACTACGAGTCTAACACAATATCGTTATTGCCAGGGCTTCGGCCATGATGTGGTTGTTCGCTTGCAAAAACGTTTTTCCAATGAACGAAACACTCATATGAATATTCGTGCTGTGATGGACACTTTTCAACTGTTCTTTTGCCTAATCAAACCACATTCTAAACCTTTCTAAGGCTCTTTACAAGTCCTTGGAAACCAGTTTCAGCTCTCAATGAAAACATTCTAATACTCCCTGTAAACGGTGGATATAGTCAAAGTCGTTAACTTTTCCAATTCTGTGAGTTCTATTAAACACGTATAACACAAGTATTGTCTCAAGATGACATTACTGGAACAAATTATGATGAAATTTGGGCAACCATTAGCGAACTTAGTAACATGAAAGCTCCAAAAAATGTTTATTAATTATATTAAACATTTCCCGATGTTACCCTGTGGCTTTGTCAACAATTTTAAAAGTGTTTTGTAGATTTATTCCCAAAATTAATAAAAAAAACAACAGAAGCATCCAAATTATCCTTATTTTTCATTACAAGCTTTCATTGTGCTGTTACTGATAACAACTAAGAAAGCTTTGATGCTTTCTGATTAATTTGATACTACTGTTAAACTCTTATAAAATCGTTGGAGCTATTTGCAATGGATTGTTCAATATAGAACCTGTATGGGACAATAAGCTCTTTCAACACATTGACTGAACTTCTTGCTCAAACACAAAATTGGGTATTGCCTCCTACTTTTCGTTTGTTGAATTTAAAAAAAATCATGATGCTAAAATCATGATGCTCATATTTGGGCTTGCCATATTTTTCGCGGATTTCGCTTTGAATTTTTTCCCGGTGTAACTTAATTCTCAATTTTTTCTGGTTCTCCCGATTTTTCTGGTCATTTCTCTTTCAAGATACCATTGATAAAAAAGAGCCGTTTTCGTTGGTCGATTTCTTAGGCATCATCATAAAATTGCCACTCAACTTAGATCCGTTGTTTTGGGTGTAATTTGAATTTCAGAGGAGATTCTACGGAGTTGTAATCATCAAAATCTGGCAACCTTGATTGATAGCTCTCGCCAATCATGGCCACCAAGATCCGGTTAATGACAGGCACGTGTCAGGCAAACTTCGCGTGGATCTGAATTGCCTCCACCATCAACGGAACCGTCCAGTTCACAAACAAACCGCGTTAACAAGACAAATTACGACCGTTCAGATGGATCGTGTCACCCGCCTTCTAAGTCAAACTGCGACGGCTTGACCGAAATCAAAATGTGGTGGCAGCGGTATGTGTGTCATATTTCAACCAAAAATATTAGGATCCAAAAGCATCACCAGAAGTTGCGACAGGTTCGCGTGGTGGGTCTTCTTTTCTTTGCCGCTATACTGCTATTTACTACCATTTTCCCCTCATTCGATGATGAATCTGCGCGTAGGCGTAGGCTAACATCGAAAGGGAAAAAAAATCACGCTAGGATTTGAAGGTGAAATGTTGCTCCACTAAACTAACATAAATCATTTCAAACGGTCCGACGATGAATGTGACAAACATCGGTCATAATTGCCATCTGTGAAAATTTATGAAATTTCCATTAAACCCTAGATACACTCGAACCCCTCCCCATTTGCTCAACAATCGACATATATCACTGTGGACTTCACTCTACTCCTGCAGAGGGCTCTTCGGAAATTTCTTACTTCCGTGCCACTTTCATCGCCATGTTGTCGTCATGTTGGACGACAGTGTGTTACGATGGGTTTTATTTTGGGATATACCAACAAAGTTACAAGCTCACGCAAGTCGTTCGTTGAATAATTGGGTCAACAGATAGGCACTCGCCTAGGGTGTCTGCTTCTACATAATAGGTAGGTATATGTTGGCGGAAAGAAAAGAAGTAGAATACGATATCGTAAGCAAAAACAACATCGGTTGCGAGATGTTGATGCTGTCAGATCTGCCGTAACGTTCATAACCAGGTGCGTAGCCAGGAAAAAAAAATTTCGAGGGGTGTAATATGAAATTTCTCGAAAAAAAATTTAGGTTATAAAGTCGTTTGTTTTCAAGTTCAAGTTTTCATAACATAATAATTTTTTGAGTTTCGGATTGGAACAATGGTTGGACGATGTCAGAAGAATTTTTAATTAATCAATCAATCAATGATGATTTTAACCCATCTCGATAAACATTAGAAAAGGTCCCAAGTGCAAATGACAGTTTCTCTTGGTTTACTTTGTCTTCCAATTATTACGGTAAATTCCAGTAATTTTCAACAAATTCTACAGTGCCTATCGAAAGTTGATGGTTTTGGCTATTATCCTATGTGAAGTGTTAGATTGAAGGATTGCTGATTTAGCCGTAATTCTCGAAAGAGAGAGTAAACAAAGAGAAACTTTCATTTGCACTTAGGACCTTTTCTCGTGTTTGTCTTCCTATTATTATTAACAGCACAGAGAAAAATTCAAATTTCTCCATTTATGGGTTTTGATACCGCGCAGGCTTTTACGGTTTGTGCAAGGTTAACATATAACAGTTCGGCTGAAATGTTCGTATCGTTTAATAGAAACACACATTTTTTTGCCAAAATTCGTTTTTATTATTCAACATAATTGCCATCAGAGGCGATACAACGATTATAGCGATCTTCCAACTTTTCGATACCATTTTTGTAGTACGATTTGTCCTTTGCCTCAAAATAGGCCTCAGTTTCAGCGATTACCTCTTCATTGCTTCTAAATTTTTTACCAGCGAGCATTCTCTTGAGGTCTGAGAACAGGAAAAAGTCACTCATGTACACATTTCTACTCATTTATAACTCGCTCTCCAAGATCCGAAGATTCGTTCAGTTCGTAGCTTTCACCTTACCAGCAGGGATGCCAGGTCATTTTTTCAAAAATATATGACCATCCAAAAACCCTCACTATTTCGTACCACTCTGTGATTTTTGGTGCTGAACTGTGATCAATTTTAAAAATCTATAATCGATTTCAGAATCTGTGTAAATCTGTGCCTATTTTCAGAAATCTCGGAGAATCTGTGCCATTTTTGAAATCCGTGTAAAAGGTTGAAAATCTGTGAAACACAGATTAATCTGTGAGTCTGGCATCCTTGCTTACCAGTGCGGTGAACTGGTGAGCTACGGTTACGCGTTACGCTCTCCGTTTCTTAACCATTCATGGTTTCAGCATGGCCATAGTAAAAATGAGTCACACGAATAGTACTCAGGATATTCTCATTGGAAAATAAATTGGAAAATTTTCCGATAAGTATTTTCTACAATTATTCCAAATAAAGTGTGTATAAAATCTAACTTGAAACAAGTTTTGATTAGAAAACTAGTTTTAAGGGGGTTGTCATAATTCAATAACTAAAACTAACTTTGAAAAGGCCTAAAAAAGTTCCATCGAGTTCCACTTAGATTTTTTTTATAGTACTGAGCATATCTTTTTCTATAAATTTTGTAAAAATCAGCTGCATAAACTTTCATATTTCGCTTCGGTGTAAGGTTTTATCATAGGTAAAAAAGGCTAAAATGATGTATAATTTTGCCAGGAAACAACAAACCTATGCACTACCTTCAACAAAAATATGGGATTTTTTATTTTCACAATTATTCCAAACTAAGTATGCATAAAAAAATTACTCGAAACAAGTTATGAATAAAAAACTGAATTGAAGTTATGAATAAAAAACTGAAATGAAAACGCTTTGTATATCCGAAACGGTGCGACCTAGACTTTTGGTATATTTGACAGAGTAAATTATATTCAATAGTTCTAAAACTTTGTAAGAGAAAAAAAATTCTATCTCTTCAGAAAAAAAAGTTATGGTTATATTTTTTGTCAAAGTAGGCCATGAACAATTAGAGATAGAATCAAATTACGCGGTATATATATTTGTAAAAAAAAAATCTTAAACATGGTTCTATAGCATCTACTCCTTTTATGCATTAAAAGAACGGTTTGGCAGCTACTGATTTATGTCACGTTTTTATTGATTCGAACCACTGTGCGGCGCATACAAAGTATCATGCACGTGTTCAGCACCATTTAAGCAGGTTGCTTACTGGAACGTGCTCACTCATGTACCAGAGTAGCTCAGTTGGCAAAGTGGTACGGAGAGGGTTGTAGGTTCGAGTCCTCGCTCTGGGCGATGCTTTTTCCCATATTTTAGCACTGTGTCTTTCTTCGGCCTGTTTCTCGTTCGTAGTGATGTAATGAAAACAAAGTTCATAAAATATAAATTCTTCATGTCTCGAAATATTTATCAGAGTAACAGGAATAAAATTCCAATTGCATTCTAAGCAGTAAATTCAAGGGCTTGACGTTGTGATGAGTACGAATAAAGGTAAGCTTTGAGTTGCTATTTATTTCAAATATAGCAATTTGGCTTAGCTATTATTGATCGGAACGCACGGAAAAACATTCTTCTAAGAATGATACTAGTCACAAAAACAGTGTCGTCCCTGAATCCAAAATCTTCGACTTCGTTTCATTGTTCTCCTGAAGATCCCTTATAGAATATTATAGTCTTATAGAACTTCAAAAAGCTTCGGTTGTAAATTTCTAGGATTTTTGTTGTATTCGAATTATACGTGAATAGTTTCAAGCAACAAAATTTCCGCTCTGTGAAGAATTTCGAAATATATAATTTACAGAAGGTTAAACAGTATGCTTAACGACAGCGGTACTGTTACTCAACCAGGCATGCTTCACTCAAACCTACAACCAAAAAGTTGCTTTTTCAAAGAAAATCGTGTTTGATTAATCGCAATCCTTATTTATTTCGCATCTTAAGATTTTCCGGATGGATGGCGCTGCACGGGAATTACTAGCGTACGGAAAGGTTTTGCAATGTTTGTCCTTTATCATATATAAAGATTATGCAATCACTGTGACCGACTTTTGAACCGAGGCCCGGTTCGACTCAGTTCGTCGAGTATGCAAAATTTCAGTGTGTGAATGTGTGTCTGCGCGTGTATATATGTGTATGTATTTGTGTGTACATATATGTACACGTACATGTGTATGGAACAAAAGTATGCACTCGATTCTCGGAGATGGACCAATTTTCACAAACTTAGATTAAAATGAAAAATCTATTGAATTTTGCTCGGATCGAACTTCCGGTTCGAGAGTAAAGGGGTAAAATGTGCAAAAAAAAAATGAAGAAAAAACGCACTCGATTTCCTCAGAGACCGCTCAACCGATTTCTTCTTCAACTTAGATTCAAATTGAAGGCCTTATAGTCCCATTACCTGCTATTGAATTACATCTAAATCCGGCAGCTGGTTCCAGAGTTATGGGGTAAAATGTACAAAATGAACTACAAAAATGCACTTCATTTTCTCAAAAACCGTTCATCCAATTTTCACAAGTTTAGGTTCAAATGAAAGGGTCTTATAACTCCATATAACCCTACCGAGTTTCATCCGGATACGGTTCCGGAATTACAGACTGATAGATATAAAAGTACCATCTTCAGGAGCGTGTTTTTGTACAAGACAGGCAAAAATCAAACTAAATATATTCAAATAGCCGTATAATTCTTCAATTATTCAGGTATGGTTAGTTGATGACCAAATACGTTGATTTTGGATATACCGGATCATCGCTTCTGGCTCCTGGAGGTACAAAGTTTTATTCGAACCGGATTCCAAGATGACGGCTTCTGGTTTGAAGCCATTCCTTGAAAATCATTACAATATGAATATTTTTTGAATGGATTCAATGAGTAATCCAAGATGGCGACTTCTAGTTTATCGAAATTCCCTGAAAACATTACAATGTGAGTATTTTCGGAAAGGATTTGATGAGTAGATGTTGTGAAACGATGTTTGATGTCATTTATTTTTAATTCAAAATTGTGACTTCCGCTATTCTTTGAAAACCCATACTATGAATGAATGTTTATTCGCGTTTCAAAATCCAGGATGATAACTTCCGGATCTTCGATATTCCTTGAAATATAGTACAATATGAGTATTTTCGGAACGGGTTTGATGAGTAGATGCCGATGACGACTTCCGGTTCCTCGATATTGCTGAAAACCATTACAATACGAGAATTTTCGAAACGGATTTTATAAGCAGATTTCGGATGTTTGAAGTCGTTTTATAATCCAAAATGGCGACTTCATCGATATTTCTTGAGAACCATTACAATATTTTTGTAAGGAAATTGATAAGCAGATGTCGTGAAACGATGTTTAATTTTGTTTCAAAATCCAAGATGGTGACTTCCGATTTAACAATATTCCTAAGAATGCTCTACAATACAAATATTTTCGATACAGATTTGATGAATAAATACCGGCAAATGACACATGAGATCGAAAATTCAAGATGACAACTTCCGGTCTATCGCTACTATGTTAAAACAATAAAAATGAGAATGTTTCTGGAATGGATTGAACCAGTAGAATTTGAAAAACCATTTTTTGTTACCTAGCCGTCAAATTTGATATGAAAATATACACACTCTGAAGATTTTTGAAAAATATCTATCATCCGGAAGTCACCATTTTAGATTTTGAAACGATCTTAAACATGGTTCTATAGCATATCCGTTCCGAAAATACCATTTTTGTAATGGTTTTTATAAAATGTTGAGGAAACGGAAGACGCCATTTTCGATTTTGAAACGACTTAAACATCTTTTTACGGTATCTTCTCATCAAATTGGTTAAAAAAAGTTATTTTGTGATGGTTTTCAAGGAATATCGATAAGGCAGAAATCGTTAAGTTTGGTTTTGAAACGTCATCAAACATTGATTTACCACATCTAATCATTAAATCCGTCTAGAAAATACTGTAAAATACTGAAAATTAAATTGTAATGGTTTCTAAATAATATCGGAAGTCGCCATTTTGGATTTTATAATGACTTGACACATACTTATCCGGTATCCACTCATCAACTTCGTTTCAACATAATTTTATAGTAGTGGTTGCCAAGAAATATCGATGAACCGGAATTTGAAACGGTATAAAACAGTGTTTTGCGATGTTTTGCTCATCAAATTCGTTCGAAAATACCAGGGGCTGGGGTCCACTAGGAGATTGATAGTACCTATTAGCTCTCTCCGGACAGTACCAGCCTAGATGCCGTGTGGAATCCGGCGGAAAAAAATGAACCAAGAATAGATCCACTGGGTTCCTGCTTCCATGTCGTAAAAGGCGACAATTGCAGGAGTTTCTTTTTCCTTTCAGTTATCAGATATTTTCAAGGTTTCACTTCTGATTACTCTATTTTACTAAATTATCTCTTCATTCAACCTATCAATTTCCGTCTAGCTTCGGAGAAAAGTTTTATTGGGAATGTTTTCTTCTTTCATGTTATTGATTGTCTTTCAGGATTATAAATTGAATGATAAAAATCAACTATTGCGCAAATCCGTTGATATAACAAAGTTAATAACAGAGGTAACATATATCGATATATTGAATACATAGTGAAAAACACTTGATAATAATATTTCAAACAATAAATTAATATTTTTCTCGGTAGCCGGCTGCCCAGATCAACCAATATAACCATTTATTAATTTTAATAAATAATTAAAATAATAGAGCGGAAATAATACAGAATCAAGACGCACGTGAAATCTGTTGACCTTTATTTGGTGATTTAAAATGATTTTATAACAACTGTTTGGAATATGTTAATGCAATGAATCAACTATTTTGTCTAAATCCTATTCTCTCGTTTATTTTGTATCACGTATTTTTTATTCTGTACGCGATAGTATTACAAATTTTTCTTCAGTTTCCTCGAATAAGAGCTGTGAATCAAGACTTCCCGGGACTTCAATATAGGATATTGTTGAAACGTTCGCTCGGGAAGTCAGTGAGTTTTAATCTGGTGCATCCAAGCATCTTGAAACCGGAACATACTGAGTCGTGCGCTAATACTACCAATACTGAAATTTTTACTAACAAATATCCTTCTCCCATGACACCTGTGGAGTGCGCAGTAGTATATACGACCTCTAGTAACAACAAGTGTTGGACTAACATCCCTTCCCATTCCTTAGACGATCTACGTTCGGGCCTGGCCGGCGCCGGTACTGATCAATGAATTCTGGGATTACCAGAAGATGTACATTGAAAGATGATTTGCCAGTCCCAGGTCGGATCATCTAGAAACTCCCTGTACAATTTCAGCTAATCACGATCAGTAACGGAGTAGCAACCAGGGGTGGTCGCTCAAGCTCAAGCTCAAGCTCAAGCTCAAATTCGTTCCGAAAATACCGTTTCCGTAATGGTTTTCAAAGAATATCTATAAAACGGATGTCGCCATCTTGGATTTTAAAACAACATCAAGCATCGTTTAACGACATGAACCCATATTGTAATGATTTTAAAGGAATACCGATTAACCAGAAGTGGCCATCTCGGATTTTGATTCGAGTTCAAGTATTGTTTTTCTCTATTCGTCAAATCTGCTACAAAAACTCCGAATTCGAATGATGCCATAGTATATCGTAGAACCGGAAGCAGCCATCTTGGATTTTGAAACGGCTTGCAACATCGCTTTCCGATATATACTCATCAAACCCGTTCCGAAAATAATTATACAAGGTGAGATGAAAAAACTGCAACAAAGTAAAACGCCATAATTTTTTCATTTTTTTTTTAAATTTTATTGAATGAAAGCAAAAAATGTCGGAAATAACATCAAATTTGAGAATCGGTTTAGATTTGTTCGAATTGGCCACCTTTGGCACGAACTATGGCCTTCAAACGGCCAATGAAACCATCACACGCTGCCCGAAAGTGGCTCTGCGGTATTTTGTCCCATTCTCGGCGAAGCGCTTGCTTGAGATGATCGACACTTTGGTATTTTTTAGTGCCAACCTTGCTTTCCAAAATACCCCAGGCACAATAGTCCAACGGATTGGCATCCGGAGATTTTGGTGGCCATTGTGCGGTGGAAATGAAGCGAGGAACCTCATTTCTTAACCATTCTTGGGTGGCGCGTGCTGAGTGCGATGGTGCTGAGTCCTGTTGGAATGTCCAAGGTCTGCGGCCGAAATGTTTGCGTGCCCAGGGCTTCAGAACTCCCTCCAAAATATTTTCGCGATAGATTTGCGCATTTATTTTGACCCCACGGTCGATGAATACGAGCGGCGAGCGACCATCGGCTGTTATGGCGGCCCACACCATCACCATGGCCGGCTTTTGAGTTCTGGTGGCCAACCGAAGTTGCAAATTTTCAGCTGACCTCTCTGGCAAGTAAACACGATCATTTTGTTTGTTTACAAACTGCTGGATAACGAATGGTTTCTCATCGGAGAAAACCAAATTCGGCAGTTCACCACTTTCGGCCAAGCGAAGCAACTCTTTAGCTTTTTCGAGTCTAACTTTTTTTTGCGCATCAGTAAGATCTTGCATTTTTTGGAACTTCAATGGCTTTAGTCCAAGCTCATTTTTCAATATTTGCCGAATGGCATATTGCGATATGTTCAGCTCACGAGCCATTTTTCGGCCACTGCGACGCGGATTTCGTTCAATTCTCTTCTTCACTTTTCGAACCATTTCTGCCGATGTTGCTGTTTTTTTTCGTCCACTTCCTTGACGTCGGGCTACGCTACCAGTATCACGGTAACGAGCGATGGTACGAGACACAAAAGATTTATTCACTTTTAAATGCTGGAGGGCTCTAACGATAGCCACTTGTGGTTTTCCAGCCAAATGCAAAGCAATCACACTATCACACTTGAATTCCATCACAAATAACTTTTTTTCTGAAAAATTCCCACCAAAATGCTTTTGTGCGCTTGTAAATAATATAATGAGCTGTCACTAGAATAAATCTGACAGCTGTGGGACGAGCGGTTTAGAAATGACAGCAGTCTGAAGTTGGTTGCAGTTTTTTCATCTCACCTTGTATTGTAAGGGATTTTCAAGAAAAATCGATAAACCGGAATCACATCCGCTCCGATATTGATATATTCGAAAACTCCCGCTTTAGTTCGTAAATGGAGGTTTGAGGTGTATTTTGCTAGATACCTAAGTTTAGAAATTTTTTATTTGCATTTGATCTAGTAAAATGCAACGGAATCGATACGGTTTGAAATTTGAAATTTCGTTCATTAGGTATAGCGAAATGAAACTAATTTCAACAGATGCCAGCATGTAAAAATCTATCGAACAGCTTACCCGCCTCCAATGTCAACCAGGTCATTCGCATTTCATCGCCGAAACCGACCGTCGAAATTAGCACATGAAGTTTCGCAACATCAGACCGCGAGCACTATGGCGAAAAAAAAACCCGGTGTTCAAGTTTATTATCACGACCTACATTGGTATTCCGGCCCACAGACGGCACACGGTAGGCCTTCGCCTATTGCCGTCGTTGTTGATGACGGCGTCGAGCGTCCTTGGAAGATATCGCGGTAGATTTCGCGTTACTAAAACATCGCCCCAGCTTGGTTCGTTGAAACAATGAAATCAGCCTGGCTGACGTGACAACCACCAGCCAACAAAGAAGGAATCACCAGATTGCCTGATGTCTGTTTAGGAAGGCTTAGAGAAGCAGAATGAGGTCCCCGTTAAAAGTAGTAATAAGACTATGGCCCAGTTTGCATCCGGAACTCCAGATTGACAGTGTGCTCTGGGTGAGCTAGGGAAAGTGCAACGGTGTCTAGCCGAACAGACAGATCGCGTCTGGCAATCGCAATCGTGTGTGTACGTCATTTAGCACCAAACAACAAAGAGCTGGCCATCGTCGTTGTCGTCGTCGGCGTCCTCGGCGTAGTCGGCGTCATCGTCATCATTGACACAGTTTCGGGGTTTCGCTGAATTGCACCCCTTGTCTTCGTCTTCTGACTGGTGCGCTGTGGTGCGATGCAATTTTCTGCTCATCGAAATAGTGAAAAAAAGGGTTGTGTTTTTTTTTGTTTAACCAGGGAGGATAAGTACCCAAGTAAGGAAAGCTTGAGGTGATACCAGTCTGTCGGTTGGTTGGTTGGTTGGTTATTTGATTGCATGGAAATACTTTACAAGGTGAAAGATGATGATAAAGCACCTTCGGCTTCGGCTCCTTGTGCTAATGAGTTTACTTTAACCGGTCTGAGTTTGTGTTTTTAAATGGGAGGGAATTTTTTTCTATTCGATTCGACAAACGTGAAATATGCATTACAGGCATTTTTTTTTTTACTGGGTCACGAGCTAAAATATACAAACGCTATTGTTGAAGTAATTGGTCACTTTGATGAGATGTTTTTGTTCGATTTATTACCACCAGCGGTATTATAACGGTTTCTTCCTGCTTCGGTGAATCAACTTAGAAGGGACTTGGAGTTTCGAAATCAATTCAATAAAAAATGCCACTCACCTGACGAAATCGAGTTAACCGATTCACTGCGGGGCGTGTTCATGATCGTGTTCTGAATGATCGACGGAAGCGGCGGTATCAGCGTCTGGTTCTGGGTCATCCCACTAATCAAATTACCGACGATGTGCTGGATGTTGTTCCCGTTGGCCTGCACGGCCTGTCCGGCCATGTTCATCATTCCGTTCAGGTTGTTGTTGGCCACGATTCCGTTCATGAGCATATTGCCGGCCGCTCCGCAACCTCCGACGTTGTTGTTTCCGTTCGATAAAACCGAGTGCCCGTTGTAGGCGTTCTCCTCGTAGGCACTCCACAGTTCCAGATCGTTATACTCGGGCGAACCGAGTGAGGTCGGTGACATAGTCATCCCGGGGGACATGACTAGTGCAGCCGAGGACGAAGTTACCTCGGAGCTGCTCTCGTCCAGCATGCGCAGCGACGTGAAGCCGCCATTGTTGGACCATCTTCTTTTCATCATTTTGGAGCTTCGGGTCAATCCACACACGCGGGTAGTTCTTCACTTGTTCAACAGTATAAAAATCTACTCTATCTGCGACAACACTCTTCACTACCAAAGGCCTCACGCTTCCCGCTTCTAGAATCAACCAACCAATCAACAAGTAACAATTGTTAAAACGCTCTCTTCAGCTACCGTATCGCGCAACACTAAATTCTACTTTGATTTGTTTTTTTTTTCTTTTAACAATCGATTCTCCAAACCAAAACAATCCCGTCCCGTTGCGGTTATTATTCCCGTCAAAACATTCCGCTACTAGAATCCTAACAATCACAAATTACACAAGCCTGCAGTGGAAGAACCCATCGTTAAGGCTTGGGAGTAAGCAATGATGGTCCTTCTCCGAATATTTCCGCATTCTGGTGGAGACGTCCCAAATCCGATCCGGCTCGGAGCGCTTGCATGCTGCGTCGTCTGAGGTGTCGTTGTATCTGGCATATAATTCTGTAACTATACTGTGGCGAGAAAAAATATTGGTTAGCCTAAAAGGTTCTATCCAATGCATTCACTAACCTGGAGGGTTCTGCTGAATCGGTTTACGGAAGCGGACTCGGACATGACGACGAATGTGACGACAATTTGTTTCAATGAGTAAGAAGTATACGGTTTTGAGTTTCAGTTATGACAGAAATATTGAAATCTAATAGTTTCGAAAGCATTTAGCAAAACTGAGAACATTCATAATCACAATCAACCAAATTGTGTCGGTTCAACTTATACCGCCAAGCAGACGTAAAGTTAATTCCGTTAGCAATACACTTATCTGCACTGAACTGCAATGTCCTTCGTGCGAATTTCAAAAATCTCGATAGTAGAGAAAAAGATCATTATTCCGAAACAGAAATAAGTACTTTTTGGATATTACTAAACTATACTTGGAGTGAGGTTAATCTTACATTAAGTTGAATTCCCAACATTTGAAATCACTTAGAACTTAGATACTGGAATTCTTATTTAAATAGTTATTGTGTATACTGATGTGAGTGGTGATGCTTAGGTATATTTTAAATAACCGTCAGTCGATTCGATGTAAAACATATTTTTTCTGCAATACCTGAACGGAAAAACAGATTGAAAAGTCAAATGAATGAAAACTCACAAAAAAGATGATTTTTTGGAAAAAGGATACACCCAGAGGCAGGACTCGAACTTGCGTTCTTATGCATTCCGTGCTCACGCGTTTACTATTTCCGCCACCCTGAGCTGTGATAGACAACAGAGTTAATAAAAATGAGTGTACTTATTTGAAATACATTTTACATTCCATTAACAGTTCCAGTTACAATGACTAATAATCATTTTTATCGCCTCAGAATAGACAAAAATGACGAAAAATAAATGTCACTCTCTGCTCCGTTAGCAAATTTTGTCCAGTCAACGACAAAACTCGAATAGTAGTTTCGAAATTTTTGTTTTGTCTTTCGTTTACTCTTTCAGCCTTGTCGTACGGAAACGAGTGACGTTGGTATTGATACTCTCTTTTGTTGAAGTGAAAGACGAAAACGATTCCTCAGTAATAAAACAAAGATTAGACTGTTGGATTGAAATCTTTCATAGAGTTGACAAGTTTAAGCTTCGGTAGACACACCAACACCGACCACGACAACACCAAGTTGGTACAGCGAACATCGAACATGTTCCGATCCCAGTCGCCTCACGACCGGCACCTTCTAACCAATCACCTTCTCTGTTCATCACAAACACACCAGTCTTCTCGCTCTATCCCTATTATCCACTCAAGCACGTCGTAGTAACAACTTGTTTCGCGTTCGAGCAGTCACCAACATTGGTCAAAGAAGGATTCTTTTTGCTGGTCCAATAAAATATAACGCACTTCCATTTGACATACAAAAAAACATCCAGCCGTGCCTTATTCGGAGCTAGACTGAGCATAGTCATTTTAAGTATAGACTGAGCGAGATATTTAATTAATGTAGTTCCTTAATGTATTCCTTGTTTCACAAACTGTGAACAGTAATTCATTCTTGTATAAATTTTTGTTAGTCTGTATCATTGTAGATCTCTTGAAAGGAAATCATTTCCACTGGGATTTTGCTATTTTAATTAATAACAATTAATTGCACATCAGGAAAATACAAACATCTCAGCGCTTTTTGTCGTGAATACGGCTTACTTTACTATGGGGCGCCTTTTCAAAATTAGCTATACGGAAGAATGAGCAGAACTTAATCGTAAATATCTCGACTTGTATTAACGGCAGCCACGTAATTCTTTCATTATTTCATCAAAAATATGATCAGGAATTTAGGATAATATTTTGAACAGTGTGAGATAACCACAAACAACTCGAAAATTAAGTTTTCTCAAAATTTGAAAACAACGCGGAAAACTCTTTACTTTCGCTTGGGTTTTTCGCGCAAGGACGACGATTTTGAGGTAGGTAGGTACATATCTTCAACTGAACGTTATAAAAGGGGAATCGTGGTGGAAAATCGATTATTTCTTCTTGCGTGTTGGATGGAAGCAGACGTCAGGGCGAGAAGACGCATTCAAGCAGCGATATCGGAGAGCGCACCTTCTGCGTGATTGAAAAAATGAAACGCACAGGTCGTAGTTCTCATTTACCTTCCGGTCGTCAAGGCGAGAAGACGCATTAAACCAGTTTGGCATCATTTGACACTGCGAGCCGATGTGTAGCGGTTTATTCGCAAAGCTAGAACAAGCAAGCAAGCAAGAGCGATTGCATCAGACAGCAGAGCTGCTGGTCGTTTGCATTGGAGAGAAAGAAAACGAAAAGTGGACAACATATAAAATCACCCGTTCTAATGGCTCTAAATGTTATCTAAAGAACTATTAAGATGACTTCTTTGCAAATCGAAGGTAAAAATCATCAGTTTAGTGACAATCCAAAATAATTTGATTTGCTTCGTGCACTTTTCGCTGTGCGAAAATCGTTCCGAACTGTGCTAAATATCGTAGAGAATTCCACAATTTGATCATTCTAAAAGGCAGAAATGAATCCTGTACAGCATCATGATAGTTACTTTCAATGAAATATGCAAATCCGAAATGAGATAATCGACGTGAAAAATCGTTTCAAATTCTAGTAGTGAAAAGGGGGAAAATTTCACAATTCACACAATCGATCAATTATCAATTCGAATTCGAAAGTATAAAGAAATCGTATCAGTTTTATTCGTATTCACGACATCCAGTTATGTCTCTGACAGTACACACCCGTTCTTTTTATTATATTTATTGTTATGTTGTGTAGGAGACCGTGATTATTTATCGTGTGTTGTATAGTGTACTGATCTTACAAGCCAGCTATCGTATGTTTGATCCCCGACTTGGAAGGAGTCTTAGTGTCAGCAGAACCGTAGCACCAGCCATGTAGAACCACGCCATGAATGGGCTGCGAAGTCCAGTTGAAACAGAAGATAAAATTCCACGAAAGGAGTGTAATACGAACGCTTGCTTTTTGCCTTCGCTGCTCAGCCAGGTAAAAATTGACAAAGTAGTGGTCCAAATTTTTCATTTGGTTGTAAATAATGCTTATGCAAAATTTGGTAGAAACCGTTAATTACAAAAATAAATTGAAAAAAGAAATTGTGATTCCCGGTGAAACTGCTCAACTAAAGTAAGTTCATGCCGACTTACGTCATAACAGGCAAATAAATGAATTCATGATTTATTTAGTTATTTGTCTGTTATGACGGAAATCTTTAAGAAAAGCAAATACAAAATACTCAAACACAAGGCACATTTGTCTAGTTATACTAATTTTGTCTGGTTCACTCAGAGGGGGTTAATTGTTCATCGGTCTACAAGTAAGTTCCGAGGGATTTAAACCAGATGGCGGTGTGAAGATATAAAAGCGTTAGCTATTTCGTATCCCGCTTCAGATCAGAATAGCATAAGCTGGTCTAAATGTTCGACAATTGTATAAAAATATTATTTTCTAGTTTTGAATATTTCGCGTTTTGTGCCCCAGAAAAGTTTTTTGCCTTCACTTGCAAAAATACCCACTGAAAGCCACCGAATATTGTGCAAGACATGTGGGAAGCATTCTTCATCAGTAGAAACATGCGAATACTGATTTTAAACGTTCAAAAGAGCTAATTTTTGTAACGCAAGATGGAGAGCGCGAATGAAAACCAGAAATCATCATCAGAATCAGATGGTTTATTTGGCAAAACAGTTGCCAAATTAGAAGTGACTCCCAGGCTATTTTAATATGTCCCAAAATCAAATGGTTAACAAACAAAGCTTTTAAACGCCGTACGAATTAATGGAAAGAGCTGTTTAGAGACGTTGTAGATGACATCGTAGTGATACTGAAGATGAAGAAAGAGTCTTGTACGACAATTTTAAACGTATTTCAAAATCATGGGGTAATCGATGATGCTTTGTATTTGGTGGGACCAGCACGGCATTCAAAAAAAAAAGACAAGAGGATTCTACTGTCAGCAATTGAGGCATTTGAGCCAAGAATTTCTGCCAGAAACAACCGGAAACTAGTGAGAGGCAAAATAATGCACAACCACACAATAATGGCATAGTGAACATACTTTTGAACGCCAGTTCGCTTTCACATCTCATCCAAGTCAGTCGATAAAACAAAACCACTTACGTTGGGGACAGAAGAAACCTAGTACAGTATTGTGTAGTGAACAGTAGACCTCGAAAATGAGTGAACCAAACTAACAAAAGCTACCGCCGACACGAAAGAATACAATTATTGTTGACTTCAAGCCGTGCAAAATTCGACCTTCGATACGAGAACTTGAAGGTTTGCTTAAGGAGCAAATGCATCTTGACATTAAACGTGTGCACTTCAATGCAATAAGACCAATAATGTTGTTTATATCCAGTTCTATAAAGAGTTGGATGCAATTCAATTCGCAAAAGACAATAATAATGTGCATTATGGGAAGCATGAAAATATCAAGTACAACATTCCAGTATATATGGAAGATAGTGCTATAGAAGCGCGTGTGCATGATCTTCCCTCAAGTGTCATCGATCCTTATATTCGCAAAACTATGTCCCAATACGGAGAGATTCTTTCTATCGAAAAAGAAAAGTGGAAGAATTTATTCCCCGGTATTCTAAATGGCGTACGTTTGTTACGCATGCGCTTGAGGAGGCCTATACCTTCTCATGTGACATTCGGTCAGGATACAAGAATCCCGTGCAAATCACTTGTTACCTATGACAATCAGATGGCCACATGTCAATATTGCCAAAAAGCTGTTCACTACGGTAAGCCATGTGATAAACTGAACAAGGAGACAACCACACCAAAGGACAACGGTGCTTCCTTCACATCAACCCCAAGCAACCCCAGTACACCTGTGACAGTCACCAACAACAGTGAAGCATCCCCTTCAACGAAACCATCCAAAGTATCCCCTATAGAACAAAGTACACCAGCTGCAGTTGACAACTTAACATCCAACCAACCAGCAACTGCAAACAATGTACAACAAGACGCATCTACAGCAACTAGCAACGAAATCAACAACAATACCACCGATGCGGCAATGGATGACGAGACGAACCGCGAACAAACTGCCCCTCAATCCTCGCAGGAGGGAAACGGAAGCTCCTCTTCCCCTAGAAAAATGGTGACAACGAGATCCAATACAAAAAAAAATTTATCTAAAAACTCAGCTCAATCGGCCACGTAAAGCTTGTACGCAAATAGGCCTGAATAAAATATCTTTCAAATAAAAAATACTTTTGAACGCCAAAATGGAAGGTGTTACCTCATCCACCGTACACCTCAGATGTTGCAACTTCGAATTTCTGTCTGTTTCGATAACTGTTACATGACATAGGCGGTTCATTTTATACACGAAGAACAATTCTCAAAGTTTGACATGAAACCATCTACTTATGAAAAGGGGATCAGGGTATATTTCTTCAAATTGATATCAGTTTTCGACGTTTCATGCATTCCCAAGACATATGTCATAACCAAAAGGCTGATTTCAGAAATTTCATGTAAACCAGAACTGGGGTGTCAAAAAATGATTTCTTTAATTTTCGAAAATTGTAGTTTCAGCACCACAAAAACAATCGCCATGCCAAAATTGGATCTAAATTTGACATGGTTAAGTGATACCATATGGCGGTTAAATTTTGAAAATATTCAATTTAAAACAATCATCATACAAAGGGGTTTCCGGTTCATGCAATTCGAAGCCATTTGGCTTAAAAAAATTCTCTCGATTACGGTAATTTCACGTACTCTACCTTTGGCGATTTTTAGGACTGAAAATTTCCAAACTTTGACCGCCATTTGGCACCACTACCCATGCTCATATTTTGTTCAGAATCGTTTTTCAAGGAGCTGGGTTAATTGTGTACTTTAAAAATTATAGATGATCATTTTCTGCACTTTAGTTTCTATACGCTGGAGTGTGGAACGATTGAACCAACTTTTACAACTACTGCTGCTGAATTTCTTCAGGATCCGAATTGGAATTCATATTCATTTTCAGAAGACGTCGCTTTTCGACGTAATTTTCTAAAATTGCAGTGTAGAACGTAGATAGAGAACACTTTGCGTTTGTTTAGCAAGTAAAGTTGCGCGGTCGAATTTTAACTGCTGTTCACTGATAAGATGAAGATGAAACGCTTACTCCCTTCCTCTCCCCAAACACTTGAACTGGTTACTTCCTCTCCATGAACACTTGAATGTTTTCAAAGGTGGATAAACTGTGTTTAACAAACATAGATTCCAATTTAAGATTCTATTGCTCAATCGATTGATATTGAATTTCATCCGGATCTAGAATCCCGTCTCAGAGTTTCGGGTTGATACATGTAATCGAGTATAAAATAACAACCAATTAAAAAGTTATGAGAGGCAAGTAATTTTTGTTTCAATATGTTAAACAACTATTTCCATCTCTCGAACGTGAAGCAGATTATGTTCTGGAAGGTTGTAAAGAAATTTGTAAAGGTTTGATAATATATTAGAATACAACATATATTAAATAATAACTTAGTACGTTCCTTTGTTACACAAGCTGAACTCATCAAGAGAGGTTCAACACCCCTTGTCGAAGAATTAACCAGCGGTGCAGCTGCAAATTTATGCAAACATTTTAAAGGAGAACCCGAATTCCAAGAAATGTATTCTTTTTCTCAAATGTTCAAAGCAGAATAAATAACGATCCGATAATCGATTCCTTGCTGCCATGTCAAAGCGTACAATCGAAAATGTAAATCAGTATTCGACTGGTAGAAAAAAAAACGGGCTTCAATTTTTTTTTGCAAACTTGGAGAAAGGATCCTACAACCTTCAATATCAAAGCGACATTAATCTGCCGAGACCTGATTTGGTAGAGTGAGAAAAAACCGCATCTCAACGAAGCCATCAACCCGCCATAAATAAGGATCAACGATCAGATATAGGATCGATCTTGCGCCTCACTCGCACGCACGCTCGATCTCTCACACATTCAGCGAGATTCGAATTCCAACGTCAAATCAAAATCACCACTAACTGGAACACGCCGTCGTTGTGTGCTACAGAATTATATTTGGGATCATGATCGAGCCAGACTCCACCGCTGAACCGGTTACCGGTTGTTCATCTTTCTGTTTTGATCACCTCGTCACACTCCAACATCGGTATCGAAGAATTTCACCGAAGGTAAAAATCCTGCGCCGAATCTATCGAGACATAGTCAGATAATAGCGGCGCGATAGGGGGAAGTTTATCATTTATGTTCCTATTGCGGCCAAAGCACGAGAAACTAGGTCACCCGCAGCCATCGATGCAGTAACTCGGTAATCATGGTTCCGCGCGCACCCTCCTTCCTTCCTTCGTTCCTTCCTTCCTTCCATTGGATCGTGGTGTTCTGTCTGATAAGCACGAAAGGCTGTGACGCTAGCGCACATAGAGACAGACCGGAATAAAATAAAACGGAGACGCTCACACACAGACACAGGAAACAACACAGCACAGAACGATCTATTTCAATGAGACAAATGAATTGCTCCGAACCCAGAGTTGAACCCAACGGGTGTGAAGTCAAGGAACCAGCCACGTAATGAACTAGAGATAGCCACGGCTTTCGATGCAGCTCAAGGATATTCTTGGTGGGGTCATCGGAAGTGTGTCAATGAGGTCAATTTTATGCTTGCGATGATTGCTAGTAGTGAAACGGGAAGTGTTTCCTGCAGATATTAGACTGCTGTAAAGAAGTTTACTCTACAGATTCAGCTTCAAAGAAAATTTACCGATCGCTCAATAATTAGCTAGCATTTGTTTCACTTCAACATCACTAAATTTGTGTGCACTTTGACAACTTTTACGTAGGAAGTCGACGGTACCGGATACTCATATCGGTTTCGATTCGTGACTTGCAACACGGAGAAGAGTGAAGCAACTTTTATTGACTCCCAAGGTAACGAAATAAACCACAAAATCTCAAATCAGTGTCTGGATACAGAAGCAGAGTGTGAATTAGAACGGTGATGCGATATGTGGACTGTTCTCTAGAAGGCAGGATGTCGGACGAATTTTGACAATTCATTGATCTGTGTAGACTTTCTCAAGGCTTCTCATGCAAACTCGATTTCCTCGGATAGGGTAAGTTACGGCTTTGAATCCCTTCTACGGTAAATTTTTTTTTTTAAATAACTATTTATTGGAATAAGAGTTAAAATTAAATTATTAAGATTTCAATTGGGTGTTCAGCCACAAGTGGTGACTTTTCAGCCCTATTATATATATGATTTGGTTATTACCATGAGGACATTATTTGCTTCCGCAATTCTGAGATTTTTGTGTAGGGAAAATTCTAAACCTACTTGTATTGTGTAATGGGGAAAAGGAACTTATATACTAACTTACAAACTAATACAGACAGCGAATCGATTCAATTGAAGATTGCATCGATTTTTGTCGGAATTTGCTTATAATATTATGTGACATTACATCTAATGGTTCTATATTTGTGAGTCTGTGTAACTCATTTGTACTAAACCAGGGAGGACGCTTCAAAATCATTTTCAGAATTTTATTCTGAATCCTTTGAAGCGTTTTCTTCCTGGTGGAACAACAGCTTGACCAAATTGGTACCGCATAAAGCATGGCTGGTCTGAAAATTTGTTTATAAATTAACAATTTGTTTTTTAGACAGAGCTTAGAATTTCTGTTTATAAGAGGATATAAACATTTAATATATTTATTACACTTTGCCTGGATTCCTTCAATGTGATCCTTGAAAGTGAGTATTTGCCATACGTTAAACCTAAGTATTCTGCTTGATCAGACCATGTCAACTCCAAACCATTCAATTTGAGAATGTGATTATTGTTTGGTTTAAGAAAAGAAGCTCTTGGCTTATGAGGAAAGATAATTAATTGCGTTTTTGCTGCATTTGGTTTAATTTTCCATTTTGACAGATAATCACTGAAAATATTTAAACTTCTTTGTAGGCGACTTCAGATCACTCTTAGATTTCTACCTGTGGCTAACAGACTTGTGTCGTCACAGAATAGCGATTTCTGACAACCAACGGGTAGATTTGGAAGATCAGAAGTGAAAATATTATACAAGATTGGAGCTACACTCGAACCCTGCGGAACACCGGCTCGTACGGGTAGCAATTCAGATTTACAATTCTGATAGCTAACCTGAAGAGTACGATCAGTTAAATAATTTTGAATCATTTTGATCAAATAAATAGGAAACTGGAAATCAGACATTTTTGCTATTAAACCTTTGTGCCAAACACTGTCGAATGCTTTTTCTATGTCTAGAAGAGCAACTCCAGTGGATAACCCAGAAGATTTATTTGATTTTATCATGTTCGTTACTCTGACAAGTTGATGAGTAGTTGAATGTTCATGACGAAATCCAAACTGCTCTGGTAAAAAAATTGAATTCTCATTTATATGAGTCATCATTCTCAACAAGATAATTTTTTCAAAAAGTTTACTGATAGAAGAAAATAAGCTAATGAAAAACACTTGTTGAAAATTTTAACCAGGAGTCTCAAGGCAACATCGGGAAGATTTTTAATAAGAATATTAAAAATTCCATCATTACCAGGAGCCTTCATGTTTTTAAGTTTTCTAATAATTGATTTAATTTCATCAAAATTCGTCTCAATAATGTCATCGTGTGATAACACTTGGGTTGAAATATGATCATATTTCAGTGAGACTTCATTTTCAATAGGACTCACAACGTTCAAATTAAAATTGTGGACACTCTCGAACTGCTGAGCAAGTTTTTGAGCTTTTTCGCCATTTGTAAGAAGTATTTGATTTCCTTCCTTGAGAGCAGGAATTGGTTTCTGAGGTTTCTTAAGAACCTTAGAAAGTTTCCAGAAAGGTTTAGAGTATGGTTTAATTTGTTCAACTTCTTTAGCGAAATTTTCATTTCGCAAAAGAGTAAATCTATGTTTAATTTCTTTTTGTAAATCCTTAACTATATTTTTCATAGCAGGATCACGAGAACGTTGATATTGTCGTCGACGAACATTCTTCAACCGAATGAGCAGTTGAAGATTGTCATCGATGATAGGAGAATTTAATTTAGTTTGAGCTTTGGGAACTGAAAGATTTCTAGCTTCGATAATATAATGATTCAAATTATCAATTTCTGTGTCGATGTCCGCAGAATTTTCTAAAATAGTTTCATGATCCACATGATTTTCAATGTGAGATCTGTAATTCAACCAATTAGCTCTATGATAGTTGAAAATAGAACTAATTGGATTAATTATAGCTCCGTTGGAAAGTCTGAATGTTACTGGAAGATGATCTGAGTCAAAGTCAGCATGTGTAATCGGTTCACTACAAATGTGACTTTGATCTGTTAGAACCAGATCAATTATAGACGGGTTTTTCACGGAAGAGAAGCAAGTCGGATTACTGGGATGAAGAACTGTGAAGTAACCAGCTGAGAGTTGATTATGAAGTATTTTACCATTACTGTTATTTTGCCTACAATTCCACTGGACATGCTTAGCATTTAAGTCCCCTATTATGAAAAATTTCGATCGATATCTTGTAAGTTTTTGCAAATCGCCTTTAAAGAAATTTAATTGTTCGCCGGTGCATTGGAATGGCAAATATGCTCCAGCGATGAAATAAATTCCATGAATGGTTTCAACTTCGATTCCCAAGCTTTCAATAACTTTACACAGATAAAAATATTTTGTGAATTTACATCTATTTTCATGCACATATTTGGAGCAGGTAATTAAACATAAAATTAGTTTACAATACTGTACGTTTCAATACAATTTAATCGCAAAATAAGCGTTAATTGAAAGATACAGTTATATTCATTAAAAATTCAATGCAATTTAATTTAGTTTTGCATCGATGAAGGTTTTCAATCAAAATTTCGATTCAACCCATGTCTATTCCATGTTACTATTGATTTACATCTCGTGTAAATTTCATTATTTCTTTCTGTGTAGTATTGAAAGAAGGTAAAATTCGATGTTTAATTTGCCGTTGGACAAAAATGGCAACTCCACCACCCATTCCAGTAAACCTGTCAAATCGATGAACCACATAACGTGGATTACTTTTCAATTTGACATTTGGTTTAAGAAAAGTTTCTGTCACAATGGCAATATGGATTTTGTGAACTTCGAGAAAATTATAAAATTCATCTTCACTCGATTTCAAAGATCGAGCATTCCAATTTAAAATATTCAAATATTTATTTAACATCACTGTTAAATTTTAAATTCATTATAATATTATTTGCAAATTGCCATCCGATTTGAAATGCTTCAAAAAGAGATGAAGTCGAATTCATTTGGATGATCATTTGAAAAAGTTGATCTTGTAGGTATATCATTTTATTTTCAGTTATATCGCCTAAATCGACTTCATTTAAAGAAGCGAATGGCATTGAAGGAATATTGGTAGGTAGACTGCCATTAGAAGAAGATGATTTGGCCGGTCTACCTATTAATAAATTGGTTTCGTTAGAATTATTTACATTAGAAGAAATAGGAGGTAGTTTTCTACCTAATATACCAGCATAACTGACATTAGAAGAAGATGATGACGAAGTCGATCTACCTGTCAATAAATTGTTTTCGTTAGAAGACGAATTGGCAGGCGTACCTGTTTTTTGTTTCAAATTCGAAGAAATCAGTGCCTTAGAAGACTTAGGCGTGGCATTTGTAACGGTTTTTTGATTTTCAGGTATGTTCTGTAAATTTAAGGTCGTTGATTTGACTTGTTGTCTAAGCGAACGAGCGTTTAAAATTTTTTCCCTGACAGGACATTTCAAATAATTGGATTTACGATTTCCATTGCAATTTGAACATGAAAATTTATCAGTGGTTTCATTCATTGGACAAACGTCTTTCGAATGTGATTTACCACAATTCAAACACCGTATATCCATATGACAATTTTTGGTTCCATGACCGAAGCCTTGGCAACGACGACATTGCGTTAAGTTTGCAATACGATTATGCCGTTTATAATGTTCCCAATGAATTTTAATGTGGGAAATGAAACGTATTTTTTCTAAAGTTTTCAAATTGTTTACATCACTTCGATTGAAGTGTATTAGGTAAAGTTCATGGGAAATTCCAGAGCGTGGTTTAGAAGTACCATTCGCTCTTTTTTTTTCATAAGTATTACTTGGGAAGGGGCAAAACCAAGCAATTCTTTTAGTTCATTTTTAATTTCATCTATACTTTGATCATTTGATAATCCTTTCAAGACAGCCTTGAAGGGTCTGTCTGATTTTATATCATATGAATAAAATTTATGAAGTTTCTTGGACAAATATCGAATAAGACGTTCGTAATCTTCCAATCCATCCACCAAGACTCGACATTCTCCTCTTCGTCCGATTTGAAATGAGACTTTTACTTCCGGGAGAAAAGTAGAAAGCTCAGTACGGAATGCTTTGAAGTCGGAAATCATCACCGTCACTGGTGGCATAGATTGATGTTTCTTCCCAGAACGACAAGCGTCCATTTTGGGAATTTTTGAAGAATTTTCTTCTATGTCGCTACAATCGGATTCAGGAAGAATCTCGTAAATATTGTTAGACGGCATAGGATCGGCGGAAGGGAAATCCGTGCGTTGTCTTTTATGTTTACATTCAGATTCTATAATATCGTGAATGTTATTAGAAAAATGTTGAATAACGGATTGTGATTTATTCCGTATTGAATTATTTTTAGCCTTAGGCTTGTTGCCTTTCTGGTTGGACGCAGGCATTTTTGAAATGAATGAAATTTTAAATTAAATTAACTAGGCTAAATTAGTCTTCGATTAGACTCCTAGCTAGCCTTAAAAAAGGCTGATTAATTTCTTAGTCACTCTAATATCACTCTTTGTATCACTTAGACACTCTAATATCACTCTTTGTATCACTTAGTCACTTAGTTAGTGATTCAGGTAGTCTTGAAAAAGACTGAAGCCTTGAATCAATGAAACTCTAGGTAGCCAGAAAAAAAAATTCCATAGCCAAGAGCTATACGCGTGCGGTGCGAACGACTGTTCAACACCGACTGACGGTAAATTTTTATTTCGCTGTTGTATTCGTCAATCTTATACCCATCTGTTTTTCTCATTTGATACTGACAAAAACTGTTCTTGTATTTATGTAACTTTATTTACCTACTTTTCAACAACAATAAAAACCCAACATTACAGTTTCCCTCGAAAAAGGCCATCTAAACGGCCGAAACGTCGGGCAATATAAGGCTTAAATCGTTTACCTAGTCAGAAAGTCGTCAATACTGAGAAAGCCGTCAATACTTACAAAAACCTAACGTTACTTGAAATGTGCACAATCAGTCTCCGGAACAGGTTCAAACAATGCAACAGTGTGTAAATGATTAGGAAACAAATCTTCAGTATATAATTTAGGGTGTTACGAGTCGATGGTCATTAATTTTACCTTTCCAACTTTAAAAACACCAAAAAGCACATTATCGAAAAATTTGTTTTCGATACCAGACGTCTTAGAAATACAGGAAACTTCGAGTCTTGAAAAAAATCTCTCGAAAAAAAATGTTAAAAAACAAATATTTTGAAAAAAATTGACTGGGAAAATATAAATATCAAATATTTTCCTTGTATCAGAGTCGATTTTTTCAAACATTTTTTTTTATTAAAACTAAATCTCGACGTTTCATGCGTTCCTAAAACGTCTGGCAATAACAAAAAAAATAAATACAGGGAAGTTCGTGACTTTAGTGATTTTCAACATTAAAATGGAAAATTGGAAACAATCATACTTTACAAAGCGATAGTTTCCAAATGATTTTCGAAAAAGGTCACTGCAAAATTTAAGCCAAATCGGACCATGCAAAGTGGACCCGCCCGTTCAGGTATACTTCCTATGTCCGGTTTGGAACAAATTTTGCAAAGAGACCTTTTTTTGTTGAGATGCTAAAGCTTTCGAGCAACATAGCAGTTCATATGGAAGATAATGAAACAGAAGTGTAGCTAACGATACTTTTATTCGGAAAACTATGCCTCAGACCGAAGAGATTCTTTCTATCGATAAGACAGTGTAGACGAACTTTTTCCCGGTATTCTATACCTTCTTCTGTGACTTTCGATCAAGACACAAAGATCCCTTGTTATCTACTATTTACCACTTATATTTGAATGAAAGGTCTTAAGATGCCACACAAAAATCCTGAATTTTGTTTCGGTACGACTTCTGGTTCCGGAATTACAGGGTGATTAACGCAAAAATTTCGATTTCAAAGGTGTTTTTTCAAAAATGACCATGTGAAAAGAAGCAAAGAGAGCGTTATATTGGTCTCAGTTTTCGATTCCGGAAGTACCGGAAATAGTGGTAAAAATTCTTAAATGCTACTCACTTAATTTCACCGAAGATGGTGAGGCCGATTATCACAAACTTAACTTCAAATGAAAGGGCTTACAGTGCTTTTCAATTACCAACAGTCAATTATCCAACTTTCGGTTCCGGTATTATAAGATGATAAATGTTAAAAATTCATACTGACATTCAAAGTTATGATAGAAATCCCATAACAACACTTGGCGGTGCTAAAAACAACTCCACGTTCGAAGGCCTTGTTGGTTTATGACAAGCAGAGCTTACTTCCGGAACTAAAAGTTGATGATGGTTTAATATTTCAAACTGTCGTTTAGAGAGACGATGCAACAAAACGGTAAAAATCTTCTTATTTGGACTCCAATTTACGAATCATTCTAGATTTTCGACAAGAGAGCCGATCGATTCCCGGATTCCGGTTCCGGAAGCACCAGAAATAATGGTAACACATTCCAAACTGGAACTCACTACCTTTTCCCCAGAGTCGGCTGAATCGATTTTTACACACTTCGAAAAAAAACAATGATTTTACATCTTATTAGATGCACATAAACGGAGCGTCTCAGTTCACGCAAATTTACGTGAAAGAATATTCAATATTGGGTCTTGAATTCCATGACATGAAATTCATTGAAAAAAACAATGGAAACTGATTGATTGCGACCGCCGCGCGACTTGAATCGAGAATCTTTTTATCACAAAGTACGCGTGGTAGTTCAAGCCCCATTAAACGTTCTTGTTTCTATTCAAGATTCAAATAATTTTTTTTAAGAACTATTAGAAAGGCATTATTACACCAGAAAAGCCTTGGTATTACATTCCTTTTGTGGAATTTGACCATCTGTTTCAAAAGATTTCACTACCTAAAGACTGTCCCAGAAAATATGCACGCACTTTGATTTCACTGTAAATAGTTCACAAGTGTTCAAATTTTATTCGATATATTGATAATATTAGACTACAACAACAGAATATTATTCTCAACATTTGCTACTTAGCCATTGTAGACTAGCTGGCGCACCTTCTTGCGAACGTTCCTCATTAAATTCCGTACAGACTTCTTGGCGACAAGTTTTGACACTTTTTTCCAATCTTTTTCGAACTGTTGAATGGTCTCCGCTGCCGAGACATGTTTCCTAAGATGTGCCTTCGTTAATGCCCAAAATTCCTCAATTGGTCGAAGTTGTGGGCAATTTGGTGGATTCATGTCTTTTGGGACGAAAGTGACATTCTACCGTTGATTTCGGGTAGTGGCAAGAAGCAAGATCTGGCCAGAAGACAACAGTTATTAGCACTGAGAGTTAGCAGGACATTATTTTCGACCCGTTTTCGGTTTATCCTCATAGGTGTTATCCTCACCGAACTTCCTGATTGCATTTCGCACGGCTTTTTCACTTACTCCTTCCATTTTTGCTATCTTTCTCAGTGACAGTCCGCGTTCTGTGCACCATTTGTACACAATTTTTCGACGTTGTTCTGCTGAAAGTCCACGCATTTCGAAACAAACTAATGAAAACGAATAAACAAGTACACAAGTGATTAGAGAAGAGTGTAAACAACAAGACGCAGCCATCAAAATTGACAGATTCTGAACCATTGCGAAATGGAAGCGGTTTTTGGTTGCGTCCATACTTTCTGGGACAATCTTTACTCTAGGCTACAGAAACATTTCATATAACAGGTGCTACGATCTTACTGACACTAAGAACCCTTTTAGGTCGGGGATCGAACATACGACAACTGGCCTGTAAGACCAACGCCCTAAATATTTAACCGTAAACCAGAGCAAATCTGTGGACCAACCCACGCTAGACGAAATACGCAAAGCGGTTAGACAGCGACTGTACTACGCACTATACCAAGTGTTTGGAATGATCTGGGAAGGAGAGGAAATGCCTTCGGATTAACTAGATGTTCTGTCTACAAAAAGGGTCACCGACTTAATTGTAAAAACTATATACACCTTGCGACGAATTCTCAATAAGTTTCGGGAGTACAACTTGTGGAATCATCATCTGTTTGTAGATTTCAAAGCAGCGTACGACTCAGTGAAACGTAACGAATTGTGGCCGATCATATAAGAACATAGCTTTCCGACAAAGCTAAGACCGATTCGTGCGACGCTCGATGGATCGAAATCAAGCGTCAAAATAGCTGGTACGACATCCGATGCTTTCGTGACGTTAGATGGATTGAAGCAGAGCGACGCGCTCTCAAATTTGTTGTTCAATATAGCGCTCGAAGGTACAGGGTCCGGCACTGGAAGTGTAACCAACTTCAGACCTTCGAGCCTGGCGTCAAGGTAAATGCGACATATTATCGGGAAAGTATTCTGGAGGTTGCTTTGAAGCCGTGGGCAGACAAACATTTCGGTGGCAGACCATGGACGTTTCAGCAGGACTCGGCACCGTCTCACAAAGCTCGAGTGAACCAAGAATGGCTGAAAAACAACGTTCCGAACTTCATCACGTCCACACAATGGCTCTCGAATTCACCAGATGCGAATCCAATGGATTATTCTCTTTGGGCCATTTTGGAGAGCAAAGTCCGAACTAAAAGATACACCAGTCTCGAGGCGCTGAAAAAAGTTATTGTCCGCGAGTGGGCCAAAATACACCTGCAAGTCACATTCGGGCAGCTTGCGATTCGTTTTTTGACCGTCTCAAGGCCATAGTCAAGGCAAAAGGTGGTCATATCGAGCAAAAGTGAATTGATTCTGAATTTTGTATTATTTTTACACATTTTGTACTTTGAATTAAGTAAAAGTAATTTTCCAAACTGAATTTATGGCCTTTTTAATTGGTTACACTTCGAGTGCCGGACCCTGTACAATACGATAATCCGGCGGGCAGAGAAACGGATCCCTCATCAGTAAGTCTCACATGCTTCTTGGTTTTGCGGACGACATTGATATTATTGGTGTGGATCGTAGAGCTGCGGTAGATGCCTTTGTGCCCTTCAAGAAAGAAGTTGCGAGAATAGGGTTGACGATAAACTCTACTAAGACTAAGTACATGGTGGCTGGTAGAGAACGAGCCAACCCAAATATACAATATATCTTGGAACACTAGTGACATGCGATAATGATACTAGTCGTAAGGTAAAAAAGTGTACTGCATCTGCTAATAGGGCTTCCTACGGGCTCCGTACCCAGCTGAAGTCTCGTAGCTTGCAAACACGTACAAAACTTGCTCTATACAAGTTGTAGATACTACCTTTTGTCCTATACGGTCACGAAGCATGGTCATTGAAGGAAACAGATGTTTGAGTACTCGGCGTCTTTGAGAGAAAAATCCTGCGCTCAATACTCGACGGGAAAGAAGAGAATGGAGAATGGCGCAGACGCATGAATCATGAGCTTTACCAAGTATACAAAGATGCGGACATTGGAAGACTTATAAAACACGGCAGACTACAGTGGGCTGGGCATGTAGCAAGAATGTCGGAAAAGAGTTTGTCGACTGCGGGGCAGGCTTCGCACTCGCTGGCTGTGTTCAATCGAAGAGGATGCAAAGTGTGTGGTGCGAAATTTCCCATTTTCCCCTACTTGTGTGATCCAATTAACGAAGACTGAATGACTAAATGTTAGATAACGAAAATTTAACCGATTTTATTTAAGAGTGCACCAAGATAGAATTCAAATCGGACAAACACTCGCTTACTACCTTTCGCCTATCCAGATCCCGTCCCTACACTTTACCGAATCCATTCCATCAACGAATGTCGGCAAATTTGCATAACTTGGAAACGATTTTATATGTATGCTTTCTTTCCACAGACCTTTGATAGTTGTGAGAAGAAAGTATGTTTCGCCCAACGCAACGCGATAGGCACTCGTTAGACTGATGATTGTGGATTTCTGACACCTTAGAAGGTATTCTTTATCTTCAAATTTGCTTGCGGACAAAAGTGAAAAATTGCGACACATGTTTTAATTCCTTCAAGTTTGGTGTACGGAAATCTCTGTACAATCGTTGACAGAAATTTTTTTGATTTATAACATATCTAGTTTCAACGTAGATAATTCAAATACAGTAAATGTTTTTTTTTATGTTGTCGAACGACCACAAAAACCAGGCAACGAAGCCACTACAAACTGGCCATAGGCGACGCTGCACCACACCATCATTGCATTGATCGGGAGCACGGCGAGCAAAGTTCTTATTTACATAATGATATTGTTGCATTGATTACAGATAGCATGCCGCAGTCGTTGTCGTTGTCGTTGTCGTTGTCGTCGTCGTCGTCGTCGTCGCCGTGGTCACTGGGAACGAGGCATTTCCCGCACTCATGTTATCACCAGTGCAACGCAGTAGTGCAACCAAAACTGATGGGGCAACGGGACAGGGATAGCCCCCCGCTAGAACCGACGAGAATGAATTTCTTTAGGTTGTGAAGAGCTGCACTTTGCATGTATCTGTGCCCGATGCGGCTATCTACGTTCTCTTTTTTTTCCGCGCCGCTGTCTGCCTGCCGACGTCGGTACCGCTTATCAAGGTTGGCTGCAGTTTTTATTTAACTTGGCATCGCATCCCCATAGCCGTTAAGAAGGAACAGAAAGCTGAAAACGAAACGAACGAGAACCCGCGTCTGGCGGCAGTGCACTGGCAGCAATCTGCGAATCTTGATAACTGACTAATGGAAGGACACACGCGGGATGGGTTCAGGGCACTCTTCAAGGTGAGTTGATCAATTTTTTTTCCATCAAGATGAAACGATCTTGGGCCAATTATGGAAATATTGATGCATACGGGATGTGATGCTTCTCTTCGAAACTGAAAAGAGTTTGGACGATCGCCACAATGCATCACTCCAATGAGACTTGACAAATTTTAGATAGCAGCTTTGGGATCAAATCCACCAGGAAACAATCTGTTCTATTAACCGATTTGAAAAGCGACAGCAACCAAACGTACCCAAATCCATGAGAAGTATGTTCCTGTCATTCATTCAACCAGGAACCAGTTTGCGTCTTGATTGAAAAATAAAAGAAACAAAAACGAAGCATAGGGCTAAAAAATATTCAACCTGTTCGCCTTTAGATTTTCCTTTCTTCTCGACCTTTACTATAGAACCTTACAGAACCAAGATCAAGCATCCTTATTTCTTATCTTCTTTTTTTTCGTGTTTGTGTGTGTGTGTGTGCATAATTATTATGTCGAAACTCCCTTCACTTTTTACTCATTACATCGGCCTTCGTATCTTTCCTTTCGCATCGAGCGAGAATGCACATTTCACCTCTACCGATTGTGCTACGATCGACATCGGTAGCAGGATCTCTCTCGATTCGATCCTACCTTGTATAACAGATTTTACGAAAGTTTCGAGTAACTCGTAATTTTGTTCACTCAGAATGTTGAATTTATGTCGAAATAGAATTCAAATGTTGTGCAATTCAGTTAGTCAGTAACATTCACTTCTGGATCGCATATAAATAATTCCAATTCTATTATTCTCATAAAATATTCTCCGTCCAGAGAAAAATTACTTTTGAATGCTTTTCAAGACCGTCAAAAATACTCTTAACAGAACAAACTACGAAATAAACAACACAGACGGTGTGATACACAGGGTATTACAATCCACTGAAGGTTTGTTTTTCATCATGCATTAAAAAAACCTGCGCAGCCCCCATTCTGAAGATGTGTGTGTGTGTACAAACATCACTTACCTACTGTTTGATTTTGAAATTAGCTCTTCAATTTACAATTCAAATTCAAACAAACCATAAGGAGCAACACGTTAAAATTTTGCTCGAGCATCGCGAAAATTCCATCTACTCGCACACCGAATTGGTGAATGTTGAATGCGGCTGGCAGGATTCTTAGCGTCAGTAGGATCCATAGTACTAGCCATGCAATGATTCTGTACGCTATATGAATCGGCTGCGAAGTCTGTTGAAACAGAAAGGCCAAATTCCACAAAAGGAATGTAATGCCAAGACTTTGCTTTGAATGCTTCTACATCTACTGTGTCTAACTATGACTGGAAACAAATACTACCTCTTTTGACATTTTTATTAAAATTAACACAGTTTTCATCCTGTTAAACCAATGCTCTGGAACAAGACAACAATGCGTTGCCACTTTCTATAAATGTGTAACATTTCTACAAACAAGTGGTGGTATCACCAATTTTATAATTGATTCCCATAACTTGAAGCTTGTAATAATCATCAATCTCACTTTCTTCTATTTTAACATCCCCTGCCTTTTTGGTGTTCATAACTACTCATTTGTCGCCCTCTAATTTCAGCTCTATTGTCTACCAGTAGCACTGGCAAAATATTTCAATATTCATCCTGAGGCCATGTACGTGAAAAGTAACACTGTACGTAACACGAGATCTCGACGTTTGGTGCAGTTTGAAGACAAAATAAGAAAACCGCATAACTTTGAAAATTTGCATAAAAAAACCGTATAACTATGGAAATTCGCATAATAAATTGTTTAAAAAACTGTATTTGTTTGTAATATTTTGATTTCAAACTTGTCATAACAACAAACATTCGATAGTTTTAAATTTGATCAGTATCTAACGAGGAAAACAGATTGAAAAAATGACATGCGAATTCAACTATGTAATGAAAATTGCAAAAAAAAAACTACCGCAGAGACGGGACTCGAACCCGTAGCTAGCTCTTATCCGGGGTATTCGTTTTGCCATAGGTAGCAATAGAGACAAAAACAAAACCTCAAATCAGTGTCAGACGGCAAAGCGGAAAATGGAAATAATGCGACGTGTGGTGATTTTTGGCGGAAAAGTTTCCATAGATATATGACTAGAATTAAACGACGTAGCGCCAGAGAACAGCAAAGTATGCTCGGTTCTTCTGTTACGTTAGGCTGTTTCTTCATGTGTGTTTCTAATGCGGGGCTAGTTTAATTGGTAAAGCGATTTCCCTGAACAAGAGCAAGCTACGGATTCAAGTTCCGTTTATGCGATGGCTTTTTCGCGGTTTCCATTACATAGTTGTATTCGTATCTCATTTTTTCAACCTGTTTCCTCGTTAGATAGTTATCAAATTTAAAAATAAGTTTGTTATTATAACAAGTTTGAAATAAAAATATTACAAACAAAATACAATCCAGTCTTTTTATACGTTCTACTTTTTTTTTAAATATGAAAAATAGGTATAGAATTCGCTCAAACTTTAGAAAAATTTTCCGAGGCCTCCCCGTCACCCTGAACGCTATTGAATGGTTTTGAGATCGAATGTTTACTTTTTGAGTTATACGAAGTTTTAAGTCAAAATTTTTAGTTTCTTGACAATATCTGTCACAATTGACCTTGTAAACAGAATATGATTTTAGACTTAGATTCCGCACGGTAATAGCTATCCAACAAGCCATAGATTGTCAAAATCCGTCCATTTTTAACGGAGATATCGATATTTTTGTGTAAACGACTTTTCGCCTTATTCCAGTAGTAGGAGTTTTGTGCATTGTATGACAAAGCTATGCTTGGGAGCACGAATTTTATACACTTACATACAATTGTTTCTAAGTACCAAAAAGACTGTGTACAACATCCTTTTCCATGACATTTTGCCTCGTACCGATTTTAGCACGGTTCGTTTTTGGCAACATAATCATTCGAATATGACATATGTAAATCAAATGATGGGAAAGATGGCAGAATTTTCGAGTTAAAAGCAATTGCATAATTATATTGATTTAAACTACTGACAATAATGCATGCTGGAAGAACATAACACCCATATACCATTCGAATCAGTTCGTCGAGATCAGAAAATGCGTGTGTGGAAAATAATTTCACTCAAATTTTCTTGGAGATGAGTCAACCATTTTTTACAAACTCAGATTCATACAAGTGCTTCCAAACAAAGTTCCTGAATTACGTCTGGATCCGACTTCTGGTTCCTGAGCTACAGGATGACATGTAAAACGAAATTAAAATAGTGTAACTCATTTTTCTCATAGATGGCTGAACCGATCTAAGATTCAAATGAAAGGTCTTAAGGTTCTATAAAACATCTTGCTTTTTAGTGAGTCGGCATTGACTTTCGAACATTTTGAATCGAATGTAAACTATACAACTCCTCAGGTGAATACAACTGACTTCAGCTACACCGATTCTCGAATTCCGACTTATCCGACTCTGATTTCCGATTCTGGAATTACAGGGTGATGAGTTTTCAAAATTCAAGCCGAAATAGAAGAGCTTCAAAGTTGGACTGAGAGCTATTGCAATTTCGTCATATTTATTTTTTGGCCATACGAATCGTTTTGGGTTATGCTGGTTCCTGAATACCGGCTCTGGAAGTACCGTAAATAACCGTAAACTCTAAACTGAAACTATCTTCGACATCTCATGGAATCCGATCCGATTTGCAGCTTCGACATTACAGGGTATTGAGTGATTAAAATCACAAATTGCCGCTTAAAACGACGGCCATTAAAATAATGTCATGAGAAAAAAAAAAGATATCTTCTCACTGCTAGGTGGATTAAGCACGTTTTTATTATACGATTTTCCAGAGTTATATGTTTTTATGTAAATTTTCAAGTTATACGGTATTCTTGTTTTGTCTTAAAAATGCACAATCTGGCAATAAATAACCATTTTACTTAGTTTTGCGTTTTTTAATGCGAATTTGTGCGAATTTTTTATGCGATACGTATCTCCCGCATAGTAAGACTTGAATATATGATTTTTTTTTTATTTTTTCGGATCAATTCACTAATGCTAAAAAAATAATTGCACCTTTTTCCAAAGCATGATTTATTTAAAAAATCCAATCGATTTTCTACAACATTTTCTAGGACTTCATTTGAGTACAAATAACGGTGCTCGAGGTACAACAATTCGAAGAAAGCGCATTCGAATTATTTCTATTCGTGCGAAAGTAATGGTTTGTAATGTTGGAGACGTGTACAAAGTTTCACCCAGATCGATTCTGATAATTAAAAATCTGATAATTGAAATAGAAACACTTTCTTAATCCTCCTAGTGGGGTGATAGTACCTTTTACTTGTCATTTTAACAGTCGAATCGGTATCTCCATCCGTGCAAAAAACAAATGGTTTGCCATACAGAACACGTGTACAAAGCTTCGTCTTAGCCAGAGTACGGAATGTCTGACGAATTGTTACCCGCTTCTGGAAACACTCCATACTATCCCAAACCTTTGAACATAAGTCGTGATCATTAACCGAAGAAGAAAGAGAATTAATTTGTTTTCAATCTTTTTCGCAAATAAGTTGAAGCACATAACTCAAACTTAGAAATTTAAATTAACCGATTTTAGTCTGCTTCTCGTCGCTAGTGCTTGTATCCTACATCGTCGGCAAGCAGGCAAATGACCGTAATGAGAAGTGACTACGATTAGTGCTTCTACGGCCGATTTTTTAAGGATTGGCTAGAAATGATATACCCGCATACGCGACTACCGTATGAATAAAACATGGCGTATGTGTATATGTGTGCGTGTATGCGTTGACGGTGCTCGTTGATTTTTTTTTTTCAGTTCAAACAACAATGTTAACATCCCAGACAAGGTTGAAATAATTCACATCGTTTAAGTTTAGAACACCGCCATTGGAGCATCCCAGATCTAGGCTGGACGAACGTTTGGAACACGTGACTTCTGGTTTCGCTTTCGGCTGATAGCTTGGAACTATTGTTTCCGAAATTTTGCACTATCGGGAAAATTTTCAACACCCCTGACCTTGGTTGATCAAAACCTTTTCACGAAGTTCAGTCAGCACCCGCAAACAGGTTTCAAAAACTGTCCATGCGATTATATCAGCGAGCGAAAATTATGCTAATTTATGCTCTGCGGATGCGGAGCCCGCCCCACTGGCAACTGGTTGGTTAGTTGGTTGGGTAGTTTGTTGCGTTAATTTGATGGTTTGAGCAAGCGATTGTCGAAAGGTTTTATTTCCTGGGACGGAATGAGTTCCACGAAGTACGAAGTAGTATAAAAAAAAACACGCGTTGTCAAATGTCGATGTCATTTTCCTTTGGTACATACGTACGTGAAACATGTTCAAAACCACATCTTCTCAGAATTTTCGGCAACCATGGAGTAATGTACAATGAAAGACATACAACCGGAGTCGCCTACTCAAAGTAGTTTCACTGCTCAAAATTTGCTGACAGTTTTGCGTAGTTTCGCAAATAGCCTAGGGTCATCTCACCGAGAAACAAAGTCAAAATGACAGAAACATTAGCTAATTTGACAGCACTTATTCTTCGATTGATTTGTGAAATCCCACAAAAAAAAGACGGACTGCCCCGCCTCAACCAGAACCAGAAGGAAGTACATTGACATATAGTCCGAATAATTATAAAAATGTTTTTTTTTTTCGCACATTCACGGCCAATGATCGCTAACACATCGAAAATGGCAATCTCTGCCTACTGCCGGCTTTACCGCGCCGGACTGTTTAACCCGGTTGGAAGCGCGCAATCCATTAGAATTTACAATGATTCAATCCGCGCCCGCCGTCCGGGTCCGGTGAGCGATTCGAATTAACATTAACAAGCAATTAAAAATGCTTGAAATAAACGACTCGGCGAACGAAAAGGCCCCCGGTAGAAGAAAAAAAACTGCGTGGCAGTGGCAGTGTGTAGCAGCCCAAAAAAGCTCCGCGCAGTGAACCCCGGAGAACCATCAAATAGAATCATAATAAAAAGGAGGGTCGTGGTGGGGGTACACAATTAAGGCGGATGGAGGAAACGAAACCGAACTAGATCTAGGTGTTTTGCGTGGTGTTCTGTGCCAGCTAGCGTCATGCACGAGAGATCATCCGGGGCTGCTTTTCCATCCCCCCTACAAACTCCGACCATACTTCAGCTCGGTGAAGTTTTGAAACCTCCAAGAGACTACAAAAGGAAGCAATTTCCCATAAATGTGTGTATATTGGCTAGAGAGCGGAGCATGATGTAAAATGGGGCCCCTCTCATCGAAGTAAAAACAGCCCAATCATGGAGTCGCAAGTCGCTGAACTTGTTGAAGGACGCCCTGGTTGCTGTGCGGCCGTCGTGATGGACGATCATCAACAAATATATTCACGCACATACACATCCATAGAGAGAGAGAGGGATGGTTCATAGTCATAGGGCCGCCGGTGCGAAAGGCCGCCGGTTGGTTGGATTTACCTTTTTGTTATCGGCCGATGCACCTGAAGAGTGCAGTTCAGGGTCATAATGCCAGTACGTTCCTGTTCGCGCACGCTTCCACCGCGCAACTATCATCGTACCTAGGTAACTAACTACTAACTGCCGTCATCATCTAGTTGTGCGCTGGCAGAGCATTGAACTGGCCGACCGACCAGCTGCTATTGTTGTTCTATGGTAATTAGGTTTCAGAGGTTCTCACCCTGAACTAGAACTTGAGTGGAGGCGCTGGCGAAGGGACGGCAGCAGGTGAGCCGACTAATTTATCCACCGAACAAACAAATAAACTGCAGGTCGCGAATCTTCGGAAACCATTCCAGATCGTCGTCACGCAAGCCGTCGTCCCGACTGCCAGTAGAGGTAGAGGTAGAGAAACAGACACAGAGATGGTATTGTTTGACTCGGACTGGTTACTTTCCAAACCTGCCTGCTGTTGGATTTCGTCATCATTTGGCATCATCGTGTCCGGTGGTTGCACACGCAGTACGGCCGCAACCGATCCGGGTGTTGAAATATATTGACAGCTGAATCTAATTAGCACCCGCAGCTATTAGGCGTTTCCAGTGGTTGTTGGATTGATCGATACACATTTCGAACTGTGCCGATACAAAGTGCGTAGCAAGGTGATACTTTCGATTTAGCTAGGTGTAACAATCGTGAGTAATAGCAGTGTCCGGACTAGTGACTAAGTGCTAGAATGACAAACGGTAGCTCGAAGATCATTCAGAAAAAATCTTGTCTCAATCGAAAAAAATAAAACTTCTGGCTACTATATAATTGACAATGTCAACATGCATTTCTTTTTCGAGATTTAATTCAGTCAAGAGAATTTACTGAATGGAGAAGGCGACGTTGTACTAGAATGAAATTATAAATTACAACAAGTCTGTAGTAAAACAAAATTTTACTTCATTGATGAATTCAGACCAACGTGGATTATCAACTATGGAAATAAACAATTTATAGGGCTATATTAGTTACTACTTAGTTAGGGCTTCCCGGCCTAGAGAGGTGTTTTCCTGGCTCCAAACATTCTATATCAGATGACCAAGGCTACGTCACCCAAATGAACACCAGTGACGTTTGATTTAGTAACCTTCAGATGGGCAATACTGTTTCAAAACAATATATCAGATTTTTCATTCACGTGTTTAATACAAATTTATATCGATACAAGTGCTGTAATACTTATATTTTCAAAAATATTACCTAGAAGATTCCGCAAGAATTTTTTTTCACACTTGAATAAAATTAGAAACTTTTTTAGGATATACTCTAACATAACCTTTTCAATTTGTAAACAGTTATGTCAAGTTAATAAAAATTTTTCTTTAAATTTCTCACTAAATAACGGTTTGAAATTTTGAACACATTTTACCCTATAGTTCCGGAACCGGAAGTCGGACCCCTATGAAATTCAACTGCAACCTATGAGACCATAAGACCTCTCATTTGAGCCTAAGTTTGTGAAAATAGATCAAATAATTTCTGAGAACATTGAGTGAGTTACGTTTTAGAGTTTTTGACCACTATTTCCAAAACTTCCCGGGAGTCACAGTCGGTTCGTTTAGTATGTAACTAATATAGCCTACAAATTAAATCACTTTTGAGTCAAATATAGAAGAATTTTACTCTTTTTTGTATCGTCGTTCTAGATGATGGTGTGTAATGTTAAACACATTTCACCCTATAATCCCGGAACTGGGAATCGGATCCGGATAAAATTCAATAGCAACCTATGAGCCTATGACACCTTTTGTTTGAGACTAGGTTTGTGAAAATCGGTCAAGCCTAAGTATGGCATTCATCGTATCAAAGAACGCTCTCTACCATCTATTCACACGATTCAATCAGTGCCATCAAAGAGAGATGGATATCATCTCAGCAACAAAAAACCGGCATGGTTCATTTAACATAGAATGGATACCAATGCGAGAGCGAATTTCTCTCGATGACCTATATGAGCATCACGATTTAGCACGCTGCTGTGGGGATTCTCTCTGAAGCAACAAACGGTCGCTTATTCTCATTTCGCGATCCGATTCTATATGGGCAGTTAACAATTGCAATAGAATCTTCTCATTATTGCCGCTTATTCTAACTATGTGCATATAACCTTTGCACAAGTTGTGTCTATGAAAATGTATGTGAATGCTCCACACAAGGGTTTTGAAATATGGCAACCTAGTATGAGAATCATCAAATCGAATCATGGATTCGATTTTCTGCGATAATTGTCAACTTGCGATTCGCTCTCTTGGTAAATTCCACACAGCACCAATCATTACCAGACTGTATTTTTTTAAGGACCGTGCAATACTCAGAGTATGAAGTGGAACGAATAAATGTAGAAAACTTCTCTCACCGTTCATGCATTTAGAGACAGGAGTTCTTGTAGCATCTTCTACCGGATTGAAAATGTTGTATACAATGAAGAGAAATATCGATCAGCTTTTGTCAAATTATCGGCAATCACCAACATTGGCCAAACCAAATGAATGACACTATTTGACCTATACTCACACATATACGTACATACATAGACACACATACATTGTTCAGCTCGATGAACTGTATCGCATGGCATAGTTTCCAAGTGATTGTACAACCTTTCTATAAGAGAAAGGCAAAAAGCATACTTTTATAGAATAGAACCGATATCGACTAACGGAGTAATACTAACAAGTGGGTACGAATTGAATAAAAGAAAATATCAATGATGATAAACACTACAAATGGTCCCATTTGCTTATGACTGTTCATCTATATTAACTTTTCTTGTCATTATTTTAGCGTAGTTCTTTGTTCACTAAAATTTCTTCTGATATGATGGAAGGATGGTGGCCTTAGTCATAATGTAAGATATGATTGCAAATTACATCACAATAAATGCTACCTCTAAAAAAAGTAGCTGTTATTGTCGGATTCGATTTAATGACTTTTCTGTTCCGTTGCACCTTAATTTCTTATCATTTTCATATACAGATTTTCAATACATCATTTTCATATACAGATTTTCAATTTTGAGTATCGGGAACAGTTTTATATTTTTCTTCAGAAAAATATAGATTTAAATGTAACAACTCTGCACGCTATACAAAATTGAACAAAGCAAGCTACGAACGGAGCAAAGGTTGTGGTGTTTTCTTCTTCTTTCGTACAAGCACGTACCGATGCGTACTGGTTTTGTATCGTCATTTTGTATGACGGTTTGAAAGTTTTGACACTCATCGCCATATAATTTTGGAACCGAAAGCAGGATCTGAATGGAATGGCCCAGTATATTTTAAAACAATTAGAGCTTTAAATTTGAATCAAAATTTGTGAAAAATGCGAAATCGAAGTGAGTTCCATTTTTGGAGTTTTTCTTCACTACTATCGGTGCTTTCGGAACCGTAAACCGGGGACTAGAGTCTCAAAATAGGGTTTATATATCCACTAACTAAAATGATCTGCCAACTAGATGAATTTGCTAGTATATTTTAAACACATTTGCACCAATCACAAATTTCGCAATCACTTATGAAAAATACTCATGAAATTTGTAAATTTTCCACTAATCGCATTAAAATTCCGGAACCGGAAGTCGGATCTGGATAGACTTTTCGGGGAATTTTTAAATTTTTTTTTGCATCTTAGTTTGTTTCCAGACATTTCTAAGAAAATTGAGTACGCATTTTCTTATAGATTTTCACATACTACCTTTTAATTCCGGAAAGTGAAACGTTTTTAAAATTTTAAACTAATTCTAAGAACCATTTGTCTAAGTTAGGCTAAAAAGTTTATAGGTACTACTAGTTTATGCCCAAGGTTGGTTATACTAGTTTATACCCGAATCCCGTTTTCGTGTTTTTCTTTCAAATATTTAATGAAATAAGCTTTTAAAAATATCGCAGTAATATTTATGAGAGTATCCTATGTATTGCATCGCCAAACCGGATTGGATGAAGCGTGATTTGAAACTTTTCCAATACACACAATCCAATTTGCAACTGATCCTCGGCCAGAAAATGAGATCTACGTAACAGACATGGACGCAGGCGAATTACATTACATATCAATTTATCCCTTTTCTTGATAAGTATTTTTTCCAATGAGTCTTCTTTTCGTACTCTCTTGTATCTTGTTCAATTTTGCTTTGGAAGGTGTGATTCGAAGAGCGAGAATCGACACGATCTTCCGAAAGTCCGTACAACTTTTTGGTTTCGCTGAAAATATTGATGTTGTGAGACGTAACCTTGAGAAGATGATGGAAATATACATCGGACTGAAAACAAAAAAATATCGGTCAAAAACAAAATACATGAGAGGAAGAGGCTCTAGAGAAGAAACACTCCCATCACGATTATTGATAGACGGTGACGATATCGAGGTGGTTGACAAGTTCGTGTATTTGGGCTCACTGGTGACCGCCGATAATGACATCAGCAGAGAAATTCAGAGAGGTATTTTGGCAGGAAATCGTGCGTTCTTTGGACTTAGAAAAACCCTTCGATCGAGAAAAGTACGCCACCGCACGAAATTGACCATCTACAAAACGCTCATTAGACCGGTTGTTCTCTATGGCCACGAGACCTGGACAATGTTGACAGAGGACCAACGCGCCCTTAGTGTTTTCGAGAGAAAGGTACTGAGGACCACCTATGGCGGAGTGCAGATGGAAGACAGAACGTGGAGACGGCGTATGAATCACGAATTGCAACAACTGCTAGGAGAACCACCTATTGTACGGACAACTAAAATCGGACTTTTACGATTGGCTGGGCATGTCATAAGGATGTCAGACGACAGCCCAGTGAAAATGGTTCTTGAATCTCATCCGACTGGTACAAGAAGAAAAGGGGAGCAACGAGCAAGATGGATCGATCAAGTGGAGGGTGATCTACGAAGCATCCGTGCCTTAAGTGGTTAGCGATGCAGCCATGGACCGAGTTATGTGGAGACGTATGCTTGATATGGTAAAGGACACCCCAGGACTATAGCTGTTAGGTAAGGTAAGGTAAGGTAGGTATGAAGTGAATTCGAATCGGTAACCAATTTCAGGCATAATACGGCTAACTTGGGACCACCTTAAACCGAAACCCAGGGGATCATGGGAATAAACGGTTTCAATACCTTGGGGTTCGGATGAATAAGAAAACTTTGAATTTGTACGTTTAGTCTTCGGCTCGTGAGTGCATTGCGGGTTTTCAACACATACCGAAGTCTCATATTTTTACTGAAGTAACGAAAAAAATAAAAAACATTTATGCGCAATTAGCACAAGTCGGTACCCATGCGGTGCCAAAACCTCTAACCCCCTTATAATGTTAAAGAAGATTAAGACAGGAGGAGGTCACTCTAAGAAACCCAAACAGAAAAATGGCAATAAGTTGCATATGATATGAGGGCAAGAAGTTTTATTTCATACATATGAAAAAAAAAACAAACTGATTTATACAAATGATATCCCAAAACTCTTTCTTATAACTGTTTCTTGTGAAAACAACTTAATAATTCGACTAGTGTTGTGATTATACCTTTCTCTTGTCATTCAGGTATGGATGAATGAATCATTCCATATACGACAAAAAACACCCTTCATTATTACAATTCAAAATGACTTATTGTATTTCGAATAATTACAGATAAGATAAATAGAAGTACTTAATACCTGGTTCGCCCCTTACAATCGTGATTTTCCCGCATCTTCAGAGAAGCTCAAGGGAAGAGCATTTTACGAATCAAAAATGGCATGAGATCAACCTGCAGGCAGTGATACAATATGAACTTGAACCGGTGCGTACAAAGTATCATGTAGGTGCTCAGCTTACTGAAGTGTGGTCACACATATAACAGAGTAGCTTAATTGGTAGAGAACCACAACAGCAAGGAGAAGGTTGTATGTTGAATTGTTCAGCGGCGAATATTTTTGTTTTACCATGGATTAAACAAATTTTTTTTTGGGATGCGAAAACTGAAATATTCAGTTAAACCCACTATTGACGGGAAAGTCGTTGAACAACTCAACATTGAAAAAAATCAGTCGATAGTTCTTCAAATGGGAAAGTTGAAGACTAGAATCCCTCCTGTGAGCGAATCTGTTTCGTAAACTGTTTCATTCATTTGTCTTTTCCTACGATCTGTTTTCCGTTTGCAGTTTCGAGATGTAAAAATAAGAGTGGTGTGGTTATGCCTTTCTCTTGCCATTTAAATAGTCTTTGTAAAATAGTTAAACGACAATCTCATTGATATGAAATAAGCATAATTTCATCGAAATTCATTGAGCCATCTCCGCGATATTTTAAGCCGACATAAAAGATTGCGGATTGAGCCTAAGCCGACATAAAAGATTGTGGTTAGTCGGTTTTGTCACGTATGTCATTATATCTCCGGAATCGGAGCTGTCCGCCATTTTATCTTTGAACTTGATCAATGACTTAATAGCATCTTCAGACCGAGCATGAATTTGTTGAAATTGGTTTAGTCATCTCTGAGAAAAGTGAGCGGAGAAAAAATTGTGTTTTGTTGGTTACGTCACTTATACCATTATATCTTTGAGGCCGAAAGTAGCAGTCATTTAATTTTCGAGCTTTACCAATTACTCAATAGAAGATTCCAAACGAGCTGAAGTTTAGCTGAAGTTGGTTCAGCCCCTTCCGAGAAAAGTGAGCGTAGGGATAATTCTTAGAAAGGACAGAAAATTTCCGATCTCATCGAAATGAGTCGAATAGGATATAACACTAAAGGGCTCCGATCAAAAGTCGGGGTTTCCAGTGTTTCCATATCCTTCCAATAAAGTACCTAAACTTTAAACTCTAAAATATTCCGGGAATAGAGAAATTTGCACTTGTGACAAATAAAGTATCGAGCTTATACAATGTAAACAATTGCTTGTGTGCTTATTCTCAAATATTTCCCAACACCCAAGTGGAAATATAGTTTATCAACTCGAATACGATGGAAACTAAGTCTTTCGGGTAGGCATTGGCAATTAGATCATTGCTGCCGCTACCGAGCGGAACACATTTCACATGATGACGTCATTCCTCAACCATCGCGACATTGCACAGAGTTCTCCGTCGACTGTCAGAAGTCAGTCCTGTAATAATGGCAAATGCCACGGATCAACGACAACGTCGTATAGATGTGTTATCTCGGGTGCTGCTAAAATTGCTCTGCCACAATGAGCTCAAAACCTAAAAAACATGAAACGGGGACATTGATCGGCTTTTGACAGAAGCAATCAAGTGACTGTCGTCGCCACGATACACGGCTTGTGATGGTGTATGTTCGACAGAACACTCGCTGGGACAGGTTGCGTGAACGGAGACAGGGCTCTCGGGGCTGGGGACCGTGCAGAAGGAAGTCCGGTTTCTTTAAGATGCGTAAGTGCACGGACTGACCGTGGCTGTGTCATCCGAGTAAAGACCGGCCATAAATGTGTCCAGCGTTAGCTTTTTCGGTTTTCGGTTCGAAGTGACCGGAATTTCAATCACAATCACCGCGATCGCCTGTTATAGAGCGACAGAGAGAACGAGAAAAAGAGAGAGTGAGCAAAGTGTTCGAAAACGAAATTGATATGGTCTTTGCGTCAATGGAGGTATCGATGGGGTTCCGAGAGACATCTGGCGAACGATTCGAGCGAATGCTCAGGGAAACCCATGGCCACAATAGTTGGCCTATTATTGGACGGCCCCGGGTTCATGATTGCTCGATAATTAGAATTTTCATCGTCAGAAGGAAACGGTAGCAACAACACAGTGCAGGAGATTTTTAACCTTTTCCCGACACGGGTTGATCTTCTTCCGTGCTCATCATTTCCATGCGCACCAGGATGAACCGAAGACTTGAGAAGTGGAAGGCGCAGAAGCAGAACGAATGAAAGACGCTGACCGGCGAAAACACATGACGAGGAAAAACGAGTGAAGATCCAAGCACAGCAATTATGATTGAGAGTGAGATCGGTGATTTTGTTTTTATTTTTTCTCTTCCTTTGCTGTGTTGTTGATCGTGGAATTTTTGTGCTAGGTTTTGGAGTTTTTTTTTCTTCATCTCCTTTTTGGACAATGTTGTGTTCACTTTCAGCCTGTTTCTTCAGGTGTAAGAGAAAGAGAGAGAGAGAGGGTGAACAAAAACAACGACGACTGACGGAGGTAATTTTATATGCGGAAACCTTGAAGAGTTTTGAGTTTATTGGTGTGGTCAAGTGTATGTGTAAGTGTGTTAAGGTTATTAGAATTGACTTTTTTCAGAGCGTAACATAACATTCCTTCTGCTTCTAGCGAAGCAGCACTCGAAAGAATGTCGAGAAAATAACAAAAACGAAGGATCGACTCTGTTATTTTGGAGAAACCGGTTTCGTGTTATTCGAAGATATCGAAAAGGACTACATAGCAGACTGTAGTTTTAGGTATTTAGCTCTTTAAATGTGTCATTATTTGTGATCAAGTCGCTCTGTTCAATATTTAATAGATAAATTAATCATTGGTTCATCGACTTAGAGTATACCTCTAAGCGGTGACGATCATAGGAAGTCAGTCGACAGTGCTAATTTGAATGTTGATACACGAACCGCTTAGACAATTAGCGATCATGGACTGCGGCCACTAATACGTTCTAATCGGCTTCGCTGACGATTCCCTGAGTTCATCACTCCTTTAGGAATCATGAGTCTTTCAAGAGACAAAAACGATAACTTCTTACGCAATGAGCTCAAAGCTCGTTATCTATTACGGACCCTTCGTTTGAATCAATACACATGAGACTATTCCATATCCGTCACCCGATGCACTCAAAGTGCAATTCACAAAGCGTAACAAATTCTCTCACATTCTCGACCATTTCGAAAATGGCACATACTTGTCAAGACGGTGAGCCAAACCAACATATAACGAAAGGGAGAAGGAAAGGTGCATTAGACTAGGCACTGCGATCTATCGTTGCAGCAAATGCACCAAGACATACATAGGCTTATCCTCAAGTCGTCACGTCCACCGTAATGCAGCGATTCAGGAACTCCAGCAGAAACCTCCTGGAATTACCATCCAAACAATCCACCGACAACGCGAGTTCGGGTTTGTTTGGATGCGTCAAGGGTCACGTTTCAGAAACAGTTTCTGTTGATCAAAGCACACTTACACAATGATGCACACCGACAGCGATAAGGATCCTACTTCGTCGTAATTGCACAATAGAATATATCAATATCGTAACCACTGAACTTGAAATACAATCATCTCTTTGGCCGTACAGTGTAGTGTGATTCTCAACTAATGCAGGTCATTGTACCACATGTAAACCAACACTTTTCACTTCTCTGCTTGGAATGCACTTCTTGGATAAGGAACGACGAAAAAAAAACTTTCCTTTGCCACCGGATTTATTCTCTGCCTGCCTGACTGAAGTTACACAATTATTCCTTGCTTCGGTATTGGTTTCTATTAGCCGTTTTGTCGATCCAATCACTCCACTTGGCTCATCCTGGCGGTACCCACCAGGAAGGATGCACACTTTCACCACCACACTTCCACCTTTACTTTCGAACCAAAACACACCGTTGGACGGTACTTGAACCGGCTTTATCATCGACGAACGGCAAATAACTCGAAAGTGCTTCTCGGGAAGCTTGAAGAAAATCCTTCCAGTACCGAACTTGTTCAATCAATGTTGGCGATCATAAACGTGTACACATGACCCATAGTTAATCCAAGCTGGGTAAAGGTCCTCCAATATACTGACAGTATTGTTCGTATCGAAACTATATAAAAAAAACAAACCGAACCAAAAAATAAACAGACCGCTCGGATCCTTTTTTACATCCGCGGCGCACTTTTGCGTCTCAAGCGATAACCCTTTGCCTGGGACCCGAAACCGCACCGGAGCAGTGATAATAGGAGCTGTAGCCGCTTGTCAAACGGTTGCTGGCGTGTCCTCGGTCTTCCGGTTACGGAACACTAACAATAACATACTCTAGTTAGCTATAGTTTAGCGACGCTGGAGCTTGAAATCTCTGGTAGTAGCAGCAGCTCTCACGGCCACCACAATTCTTCAATGTGGAAGATACACAAGCCAAAAACTCTACACCGCATGACGGACAAACATATACTAGAAGCTAGTGGAGAAACACTAGCGACCGAGACCGGGAGAGAGTCACCGCACGGTTTTCCGGTGTGAGTGTGCGCCTGGCGGTGCCATCGCCATGCCGTGACCGTGCTCTGGTGGTCGTGACGTTGTACGGCTGTAGTGGTTCGTGGGAGACGCAATGATTTCGCTTTCCACACCGCCAACCCAACCGATATCACTACACCACACCAAACCAGCACAGCATACCAGTGCATCGAAGCTTGTGTGAATGGTGTTTTGATTGCCAAGCTACGAGCATAAACTATGTGCCATGAATACGCTGCTTCGCACCGGATCGGTTCTCGGCTGAGAGGAAGAGCGATCACGCAGCTTACGTGCGGCTCATGGAGCACGGTCATGTGCGGGGATAACTGAGGAATGGTATATTTCCGCGGTATATGTAAGCCAGACCCGCAGCAGAGCGGACGGCACGCCGAAAAGTGAATTTTGATTACAAATCTTTTGAGATTGCTATTTAAATAAAATAAAGGTAAAATTCAAATGCGTATTCTACGATTATGTTGAAGTCTACGGTTGGATGAAAGGCAATCATTGAATTTCTCAACAGTTATCAAAAATTGCTTCCCTCGCACAACGGTTTATAAATTTTTGCATTAAAACTGACTATACGGAATCGGGTGTCAATAAAAAAAGTCGATTTTTTGTCATAATTTTGAAAGTTTATAGCTCAGTGATCTGTAGATGGATCTAAAATCTAATCATCAATCGATTCGGTAACATTTAACTTGAACATATATATTGCAACGTCGTTTTAGTACTTCAATAGTAAACCTTTGAATAATCGGTTTGGATTTACTAAAAAAAGGCGTCCAATTTCCACAAATTTCAATTCAAATGACACGGTTTATGTTTCTTTGAGTGATGTACGATTTTATCCGGATTTAGTTTTCGGTTCAAGAATTGCAGAGTTAGGTGTGTTTGAAATCGCATCCAATCATTAAGGGTGACGATTCAAAAAACGGAATAAATCTTTTAAATTTGGCTCAAAACAGTTTCAAATTGAAGTTTATGTTATTTGTAGGCTACACACACTGATATCGGTTGACAGTTCCCATATCCGAAAACAGTGGTCAAAAACTCAAAATTTTCTTTAAAAAAGCTTAAGGGGGAGGGAAGAATAGGGTCTAAACAATGAAAAATGTAATCATTTTTGCGAATACAAAATAAATTCAAATGTTTTGCATGATAAAAAGCATCATTCGAACAACATTTTGTAATGTTTTCGTGGAAAAATATTGAGAAATAGGTCGGTGAAGAGGTTTGAGGACGCTTCTTAAAAATCATGATTTGTGGTGTCCTGTTTCTCAGCGCAGACTAATTAGAAGTGAACAAATGAATGCAGCATAGTTAGAGAAGAAGTTTTTCTAGACCCCAACGTTTCTGTTTGATTTTTTAAATTTTTTTATTTTTGCTTTTGTGGTTGTTCAATGTGAAAACTACGATTTTTTAGGAAAAAATCCGCCATTTTGTAGCTGTTAAACTTCCCCAAAGTAGCAAACAACGAAAAGGAAAACGTTGGGGTCTGGTTTTTTATATGTAGAAAGTGTGTGCAAAATTTGAAAAAAATTGTTGCAGTAGTTTTTGAATGACGATGGACACGGACTTTCAAAACCTGCTTTCGTGTAAAACGCGTTTAAAGGTTTTTGTCTATAAAATCAATGGAAACAACTAATTACTCCAGGGAGCCCGTCTTTTATAATTTATTATAACGAAACATTTCAAGAACGTTTTGTCGAGTTTTGAAGTCAATCGAAGTAGAAATCTTGGGCCTGTGCGCCGAGCTCTTGCTTCTTCGTAGAATGGAATAGCCATAGATAGGGGTCCATAACTTCCAGAGTTTCGTTCCAATAGGCTAGAGATGGGCAATTCGCTCCTGAGCTATTCCAGTGAATCGAATCATTGAAGTGAGCTGACAGCTCACAGCTCTTTTCAAAAGAACCGCAGTTCATCAGCTCACTCATTTGCTACCCAGTTCACTGCATTATGACGAAGGGAACACGCTACGAGCTGATCGGATCTTCGGCTCTTTAAGAGATTCAATTTAGTCGACATCAATTAAAGATAAACTAATTCGCATTGCATTCATTGCATCATTGCAAATAAATGATTCAAATTCGATCATGCATACGAAAGAAAACCGGTGCCTAAGAAAAACGGCGCACAAAATGAACCTTAAGTTCAAACTAAAAGAGCTGATGAGCTGATACATCGAATCGATTCACTTTGGTGAGCTGATCGGTTCGGAGCTGTTCACCAAAATGAGCTGGTTTGCACGCCTCTACAATAGGCTTGAGAATTTCACAGAAAATTCTTCAAATGTTTTACTATAAGAAAATATAAAGAAAATATTAAATGATTTATCAAAAGTGTTAGACCCTACCCGCCCCTTAAGCGATTCTCTCAAACTTAAACTCAAACTTAAACTCAAACTAAATGTCTTATGATGCCATAGGCTCTTATTGAATATCATCCGGATCCGACTTCCGGTTCGGGATCAACAGGGCGAAGTGTGTATTTCAAATCGTCAATTAGAGCGACAATGGCAAATAACGGAAAACTTCTTCTGTTTGGCACAAAACTGTTTACAAATTGAAACGGTTATGACAGTTTAGGCCCAAAAAAACCTTCTTGCTCTTATTCATGATTTAAAGAAAAGGGATTACTTACATAGTAATATTTATAAAAATAGGTGAAACAGATTTTTAACAATAAAGTAAATAATTTCCTTGAGTAGAGCAGATTTTACAAATCTATTTAAAATTGTGGAACTTTTTGAACACGAATCAAGCATATTACAGAGTTTTACGAAATAGTAACTACCTTGTAAGACCAGTATTTTATGAATCTAGCGTGTAAATAGTCGAATAAGGTAACATAATTGACGAAATTGCAGCATTTATCATCTTAATTGACAAGAAAAAGATTAAAATAATTAAAAGTTAATACTTATCGATGCTAACCAATTCCTGTCCTTTATTGGTGTAGTGCCTTTTGCATTTAGACAATAAAACAATAAAACTCACCTGGAATGAAACGAAAGAGAAATATATTAGAGAGATATCAGAATTACTTGCCAGATATTTCTAATCGATTATGATGAAATAGGCTCCGCTGAAACTTTGCCAACAATTTTTCATGTATTTTGTATACGTATACTTAAAATTATTCAGAATCCAGCAGAAGCATCCATATTGTCCTTATTTTTCATTATCAGCCATCATTGTGCTGTTATTGATTACAACTAAAAAAGTCTTGATGCTTCTTGATTGATTTAAAGCTGCTATTAAACCCCATAAAAATGGTCGAACGAGACATAGGGTGTTGCCCCAAATTCCAATGGATTGTTCAACATAGAACTTGTATGGGACAAAAAATTGTTCAACACTTTTACTGAACTTCTCGCTCAAACGAAAAATTGGGTATTGCCTTTCACTTGTTCAATAAAAACATCATGAGGCTGAAAATAGTTACTCATATTTGGGCTTGTAATATTTTTCTCGGTTTAGCACTAAAAATTCCCGACATTTTCCCGGTGAAACCAAATTCTCGATTTTTTCTCGGTCGCTTGCCACCCTGGTTTAGTCTACTAATAGAAATTATAACTCAATGATTTAAAAGCTTGATGGTTGACGAATTGAAGTATCGATAGGTTTCACAGATGTATTCATAAGTAAAATAAAATAAACCCAATATGCATTGATCCTGGAGTCGCTTGTATTCTATTGACGTAAACATTGCAGTGAGACGCAGTTGATGGATGGAACACAATTTGCTCTGGATCCAAAATGGGTCATCGGATCTCGATTGAGAATTCATGAATCCCAGTCCTGAAACCACGTTATTTGCATGGTTCGAATACATACGAAAAATATTGATTTAGTTATAAAATATACTACCAATAAAATCAGAGTGGAAAATAAATTCCAAAAATCAATTGTACCCAACAATAAAATAATTTAATCACACATCCCCATCCAGACGTGCCGTCAATCCAGTTTCCTTCGCACAAATCCCCACACAATCAACTCGTCATCGTCGTTGTCGGCGTCGTCGTCGTCTTCGTCGTCGTATTCAATCATTGCCACATAACCTTGCCTGCGATCCTCATTCATCCGCTCACCAACTGTGCCATTTGTACAATCTTCACAATCCGACGTGAATCCAAGGCGTAGTAAGCCCAACTAACACCAAGTGAGGCTACAATATACATGAGTTACACATTTCGCTCCCACCTTTTCTCTCTCTCGGGCCGTTTTGCATCCTCTTTCTCTTTTCCGTACAATCTCAATCCAACGTTCGGGCCACTGCTGAAAGGCTGTGTACTCTCGACGCGGTCGACGTCGTTTTCAATTTCAATATCAAGGTACTGAACCTGCCCCAGGTTCTTACGGAGTACCAACACAAGTTGCCGGCTTCCTGCAAATGTATAGGTACGGGAGAGAGAAAAGCAAATTGCAGCAGCAGCAGCAGCATTTGATATCAAAAAATTGTATAGTAAAATGCGCCAGCGGCGCAATTTTTTCCTATCTATTTACAAATACAAACATCGCACGCATGCAATACAATACATATCGAAGTCGGCGGTGGCGACGGCAACAAAAATGCACTTTTATTTGCTGCTGTGTGATAGAAGTTTCTGACTAACGCGCGCGCTCTCTCTCTTTTCCTTTCTATCCCTCTTCGACCTGACCGTAGGGCGATCGTTGATGTTGATGTTTGCTGAGGTCCCCCATTTATTTCCACTCTCTTCCTTTCACTGTGCTATGATGTAATGCAAACAACACATTCTAATGGAAGGAAGGAAATGTGGAATGGTTTATGTGGATCTTTGGAAACTCGACAGACTTATTTTCAAGCCCATATCGTTGAAAGAAGGGCATTTTCTTGCTCGGATGGAACAACGAACTACTTTTGTTTTTTTTTCTTTGGTCCAACTTTTCCACCACTATTATAATGACAGGATGGCGCTCGGTGGGTGGGTAGATTAGAGAGCTGAAATGTGGAATCAGAAAACTTGCGCTTTGTTGCATTTTTGTTTGTGTGAGTCGTGTGGCGCACATCTCCGCGGATGATGGTTGTGAGAAAATAGTAAAAGTTTTGCCAAAGCGCAATCTATAAATATAAGCCCACCATCCACGAGCAAATATGTAGGTATATATTAGTGGACTTGAATGTGTGCCACTGCCATTGAGGGATGCACGGAGATTCAGTGGCTGTGAGAGAAGAGATGTGCTCAACACTTATGTATGCAAGGGAACTTTACGACGTCGTGTACAAGAGGGGGAAGAATGGGGCCCAGATGGAGATGATGATCGCTGAAGTAGAAACATAGGAAAGATGCAAGACCAGAATAATAATAATAAATAGTGGAAAGGTTAGGGACGAAGCGCCGTGATGCCAGACGACGACGGTGGTTGGGCAGTGCAGCGCCGCAGTGCTGATGAACTGTGGCTGAGACTGTTTTGTATTCGCCGAGAATGACATGATTAGTTGTGGAGACACATAAAAGTCAACTATTCAGTGCTCCCCGTAGCCGATATGTAGCAATGAAAAGGCAAGCCATGTTTGTGTTAGTAGAACAAATGTTCTTGGCGAACGACAGAGATCAGCAATTGGGAAGGAAAAAGTGTCTCATTGAACTGAATAAATACGTGCGGTTTCATTCTCCGCATTTCATTCTAATTACTATAAGTTCGGAACATTCTATCGGTGGCAATTTTGAAACGAGCAACACACATTCAACTAAACTTTGTCGTGATTTCCGTTTCTCAGCGAAGTATAACTTCAACAACCACGACAACGACCGAAGCAGCACATGTGTATGCAATTTTCGAGATGCCTGCCTTGCTGCTGACATGACGGGCTTAGTCCGCCGATGTGCAGTACTGTTGGTGCAAATCTACTGGTATACAAAAAAAACGTCATGCTGAAAGTGAAATATGAGAAACAGAATAGGCGACTTGTTAGAATTGATATTATGGGGGCAATTTGTTGCAATATTTACATGTTTAAATTGGGAATGTGTCAGCATGCCGTTTTTCGAGAGCAAAAACGGATATACTGTCAACATTCGAAGGCGTGAGTAGTATTTCATCAGACTGTAAGCACAGGATGCAATTAGCGTAGCCCACGCACTCAGTGAATCCAATCTAAATGTATTGGATAGGGAGAGTGGAAGTGCAAACACTACGGACAAAGCACATGTTCTTCATAGTGTACCATTTACAATAGATTGTATAAAAGGAAATAATTTGTTCAATTTTTCCTTGACGTTTCCAATTCATGGCCGGGAACGAAGAGAGAATTTTGAGCCATTCATAATCAAGACCTAAAAATTATAAAAATCAAAAAAATTAAAATTGCATACACAGAAAAAAATAATGAAATTTACACGATATGTAATTCAATGATACTTTTTGCTTTTAAAGTATATTGAAAAGTAAAACGTGAGAAGTAACTTTATATTCAATTTCCTGCTCCAAATATGTGCATGAAAATAGATGTAAATATTTTTATCTGTGTAGCTTATTTAGTGTCATCCCGCATAGAAATTTGCACCTCTCGAGCTCTAAAATTAAGCGAAAAAACCCTTCTTAATCCACCTAGTGGTGTGATAATGCCTTTCTCTTCTTTCATAACAGTCTCATGAAAATATGTTTCATACATTTATTAAATAATTTTAGACACCAATTGATTCAGATTGATTCGAGTAGTTCACAAAAGCATGCTTCAGTGTTTATGTCACACATTCAGCATCATTTTTCCAAACTAGTGCTTGACATTTGCGTTGCCTATTTGTATGAGAACAGTGATGCTAATCTAAAAAAAGCCTTCTTAGTCCACTTAGTGAAATTTTCATACAGCTTGAAAAATCACCATAGGGGGGAGTACATGAAATTTTCGAAATCGAAAAAAAATTTTTGATGCCAAAAGGCTTAGAATTGCATGAAACGTCGAGATTTAGTGTCATCTCGAAAAAAAATTTTTTTGAAAAAATCAACTTTTTGGGACTTAAAAAATATGAAAATTTTTCTAAGTCCCAGAAAGTTGATTTTTTCAAAAAAAAAATTTTTTTTGAGATGACACTAAATTTCGATGTTTTATGCAGTTTTATACGTTTTGGCATCAAAAAAAAATTTCGATTTTGGAAATTTCATGTACTCCCCCCTATGGTGCTTTTTCAAGATCGAAAATTGTCAAACCTTTACCACCGGGCAGCACCCCTTAAGCATGTCCGATTTAGGTCAAATTTTGCATGAAGGCTTTTTTCGAGGTGCTTAAACTTTTGAGCACTAGAACTTTACGAAAATAGAGTTGATCCCAAAATTTTGGCACCCTTATATATAAGAGCGGTAAAAATCAACGTGTTTTGTCGGTTACGTCACTTATACCATCATATATCTGGAACCAAAAGTCACAACCATTTGATCTTCGAACCTGATCAACGGCCCGACAGTAGCTTTCAAACGAGCCCAAGTTTGTTAAAATCGGATCAGCCATCTCTGAGAAAATTGAGCGCGTTCAAATACAACGCTTTTTGTCGGTTACGTCACTTATACAATCATATCTTCGGAACCAAAACTCACCAGCCATCTCTGAGAAATTTGAGCGCGTTCAAATACAACGCTTTTTGTCGGTTACGTCACTTATACAATCATATCTCCGGAACCAAAAGTCACAGCCATTTGATCTTTGAACTTGATCAATGGCCCGACAGTACCTTTCAAACGAGCCCAAGTTTGTTAAAATTGGATCAGCCATCTCTGAGAAAATTGAGCGCGTTCAAATACAACGCTTTTTATCGGTTACGTCACTTATACAATCATATCTCCGGAACCAAAAGTCACAGCCATTTGATCTTCGAACTTGATCAATGGCCCGACAGTAGCTTTCAAACGAGCCCAAGTTTGTTCAAATCGGTTCAGCCATCTCTGAGAAAATTGAGCGCGTTCAAATATCTTCGAAAAGTGCACATACATACACACACACACACACACACATACATTTTCCGATCTCGACGAACTGAGTCGAATGGTATATAACACTATGGGTCTCCGAGGCTCCGTTCGAAAGTCGGTTTTTCCAGCAATTCTAATACCTTTCTATAGAGAAAGGCAAAACAATATTCATTTCTTTAACATTTGAAAATATAACTTAAATAGAACCAACAAAGTCAAAGTCTTGGCATTACATTCCTTCTGTGGAATTTGTCCTTTCTGTTTCAACAGACTTCGCAGCCGATTTATAGCGTACAGGATCATTGCATGGCTAGTACTACGATCCTACTGCCACTGAGAATCCTTCCAGGGGCTCGAGCATACGACAACTGACTTGTAAGACCAGCGTCCTATGCATTGAACCGCCAATCCGGGATAACCAACACAATCGTCATAATTAACAACGTTCCAAAATAGCTAATTGGTTCAGAAAGTTTTTCTTTTTATCCGGGAGACGCATGGACGGACATAAAGCAAACAACTCGATGATCGAAATAAAAAAAATCTATTATTTCGACTCTCTCATTTTTACTTTACCCGAGCTTTTGTTCCAGAACATTTTGAAAAGTAAATTCAATTTCAAATATTTTAAAATTATACGGATCGCAAGGTTCTTTACTCATTTCGCTTTATGATCGGGAATATAATACAAGAAGAGACTCCTAGTGTCACCTATCATTCGACTCAGCTCGACGAGGCTGTATTTGTTTTATCCATCTGCTCCAGGCGCGGCAACTATGGGGGGGGCAAAGCACTTTTTGCCCCCCCAATATTTTGGCAACTGGAATAATTATTAGAAAATTTGCTAGGAATATCTTATGATATAAAACTTTTTTCTATTATCCCCGTAGCTCGTCTCCGAAATCCTTCACATTTCTTAACTAAGTAACTAAAAATTTTAAACTAATTTAATATAATGTGAAATGTGCTATACTGTACCACTTTCGAATATTGGTTATTACTGGAATAGTAGGGAAAATGTTTGTGATTTTTACTTGGTTGCTTTTTATTTGCTCTGACCTTTCCGACTCCTTTATAAAAATGCTTTATATTTTGAAAAGTTTAATGATCTGTAGTAATAATTTTTTGTGCCCCCCCAATATTTCATCGAACTTGCCGCCCCTGATCTGCTCAGAGATGGCTGAACCGATTTCAACAAGTCTACTAATGGGTCATTGATCAAATTGGAAGAGCAAATGGCGAACATATCTGGTTTTGACAATCTCAGCTTCATTAAAAAAAAAACAACTTATTTAATGCGGGTGCGACCAGTTAATGTTGTTTAAATAAAGAGATGGCTTTTTGGTCAATTTGTTTCTCTTCAAGAGTAGCCGTTTTTCAACCAACTATTATAAATGTTACACCATACTTGACGAAAAATATTTGTAGTCATTTTGCCCTGAAGATGAGGGTATAACCTTCGAAACGTTGGCCTTTAACGAAAAATAAATGTTTTGGAGAGAAACAAATTGACCAAAAAGCCAAATTAAAAAATTAAAAAACAACTATTGAGTCTTGTAAGTGTCGCGAGCGGCAAACTGCATTTTCTTATATCCTCTCTTGTCGATATGACAGAACCTCTTTAGACAATCTTAGGCTTATTTGGAATCCATAATCGGGTTATTTATCAAGCTCGGAAGACTCATGGCAAACACCTCCGATTCCGGGGATATATTCTTATAAATGGCGTAAACGAGAAACCGCTCTTTCTTTTATTCGCTCAATTCTATCGGAGATTTTTCGAGTGAAACTCAAACTCGGCCAGTTTGTTTGGCCAGTAACTAACCTAATCAACAAATTGGAACAGCTTTGAGCCCAATTTACTAGATTTTTTCCCTTTTTTGCATCGTCGCTCTAAAGTCGATATATTCGAAATCATTTTTTGTTGCCATCAACCGATAAGATGTACACATTGTAAGCATTATAGGGTTAGTTCTTCATTGGTTTTTGAATCGCCATGTAAAGAAAATCGCTCTTGAATTGGTTTGTTTTGCGTATCACCCGGTAATTCCGGAACCAAAAGTCATATCCAATTAAAATTTTCAATTGCGTTTTATGCAAAAGCTTTTATCTGAGCCAAAGTTTGGGAAAATCAGTTCAACCATTTCCGAGACAATTGAGTGACATTATTTGCCACATTCACACACGCACGTCAATTCCAGGAATGAGTGGACGAAAAAGTGACAAAATCAGAATCGACCTTCTCCGATTTGGATGAAACTTTGCACATGGCTTCAGTATGGCAAACCATAAGTTTTGAACCGATTGAGAGATCAATCCGACTCACGACTGATTTTTAAAAAGGACGTATGTATTTTTGCATTTCTCAAAAATTGCCTTTTTTAAATCGTTTTAACTCGGAAACCGTAAATTGTACAAAAAAATGTAGGGAATCGATAGGGCACTCTAAAATAATATACACTGAAAAAAATTTTTTATTTTTTTTCTCAATAATTACAAAAAAATCCGAAAAAGTTAAATAATAAAAAGGATGGTTTTAATTTTTTTTGATAATTTTTATTTTGAAGCTGTTATTAAAACCTACAGATTGATGGGCCATCCATGCCTTTTGAAAAATGAAGAATTTACAGCTAAAACAGTTTACGGATCTCGTTGTATTCGGAAACCGTTCAACGTACAAAAATGGCGTCCAGGAAGAAATGGCAGGGAATCAATAGGACACTCTAAAAAAAATATACACTGAAAAAAAAATTGATTTTTTTTTCTCAATAATTTAAAAATGAACCAAAAAAATTAAATTAAAAAAATTAGGGTTTCGATTTTTTTTGATAATTTTTATTTTAAAGCTCCTATTGAAACCTACAGATTGATGACTATCCCATCCGTGCCTTTTGAAAAAATGAAGAAGTTACAGCTAAAACAATTTACAGGTATATTCGAAATTTCAAGTTCTCGTTGAAAGATAATCAAGAAACAGTAGAATATTATTCTACAGGTTAAAGGCAATAAATTTGTTCATGATATCCTTTCTTCTAAAAGTAGCTGTTCTTGAGATACTTGGATATTTAATTATAACACCATTTTTTTTATATTTCCATTAATTGTTTATTTGCTTGCTATATCTACAATTATTACATGTACATGAATAATTCTTAATTATATTTAAGGTTTTAAGTTTTTGAAAATTGTATGAGTACTACGTGCATCGTCATTCGAATACAGTCATGTGACGATTGTGGTTTCTGAAATCGGAACGAAAGAATGGTATTTCTGTGTGCCTGTAATCATTTTGGTATCCTTATAAACACTACTCTACTCGGTCACACCCCGTTCATATTCTTCTTGTGGCACGTAACAAAAAGACATGGTTGTGAATGCATCTCGACGTCTCTGCTCTGCCCATTCATATAACTGTATTGCAGTTGTGATTGGGTGGTTATGTAGTTTAGCCCTAGTGCATCACATGGTCCTTTACCATGAGAAGTTGCAAAAAAATGTCAATCAGCATCAATGTTATACATTGATTTAAATTTACAGAGACTTGCAAATTTTGTTCTGTTTTTGTACTGCGAGGCAGCTCCGTTAGACATAAACAAAACCTTCAATATAATTAAAAATTATTCACGTACATGTAATTATAGTAGATATAGCAAGCAAATAAACAATTGATGGAAATATAAAAAATGGTGTTATAATTAAATATCCAAGTATCTCAAGAACAGCTACTTTTAGAAGAAAGGATATCATGAACAAATTTATTGCCTTTAATCTGTAGAATAATATTCTACTGTTTAAATGATTATCTTTCAACGAGAACTTGAAATTTCGAATATATCTGTAAATTGTTTTAGCTGTAACTTTTTCATTTTTCAAAAGGCACGGATGGGATAGTCATCAATCTGTAGATTTCAATAGGAGCTTTAAAATAAAAATTATCAAAAAAATCGAAACCCTGATTTTATTTTATTTTAATTTTTTTGGTTCAACTTAAAATTATTGAGAAAAAAAATCAACTTTTTTTTTCAGTGATTATTTTTTTAGAGTGCCCTATTGATTCCCTACAATTTTTTCCTGGACGCCATTTTTGTACGATGAACGGTTTCCGAATACAACGAGACCCATAAAATGTTTTACTGTAACTTCTTCATTTTTAAAAAGGCACGGGTGGGATAGCCATCAATCTGCAGGTTTTAATAACATCTTTAAAAAAAATTATCAAAATAAAAATTAGAACCATGCTTTTTTTTATTTAACTTTTTCGGAATATTTTGTAATTATTGAGAAAAAAAATGAAAATTTTTTTTCAGTGTATATTTTGTTTAGAGTGCCCTATCGATTCCCTACAACTTCTTCCTGAATCCCATTTTTGTACAATTAACGGTTTCCGAATTACAATGATTTGAAAAAGGCAATTTTTGTGAAATGCAAAAATACATACGCCCTTTTTTAAAATCAATCGTGAGTCGGATTGACCTCTCAATCGGTTCAAAACTTATGGTTTGCCATACTGAAGCCATATACAAAGTTTCATCCAAATCGGAGAATGTCGAGTCTGATGATCTGCTAAGCATTTCTGGAATTACCCATCTGTCAAGTTGGGTTTTAATGAATTGGAATGGAAATGAAAATACAAATAATACGAGTCAATTGAATTTCATTTTAATCAAAGTGTGAAATTTTAACAATGTTTTAAAATAGTGCTATTATAAACATTCTCCCTGCTCATATGTATTAGAGTAACTTAAGTGAAATATTGCTAGTCTTGGAAAAAAATATGACAAATGTAAATAAAAAAGACGATTTGACGAGAAAACTTAACATTTGTACATGGTCTTAATGATTGTCTTAACGTTTATTGAAACAAAATAACCATATAATTGAATAATTATGTTGAGGTATTCTAAAACATCACATTAGTATTTTCCTTATATCCCGTGGAAGCTTACAAACGAAAAGACTAACTGCACCTTCGTGATCCGAAGCTAACTTGCTTCAAATCATGCACTTTCGGATTCGCTTATCATTTGCGGTCTCTGTTGATGACTTCAACTTCCCCTCGATCCAATTTCCACCCGCATCGCATCGAGCACGGATGGATTTTGCTATTCATTTTTCGAAATATCTGTTCACAATCTTGTGACTGTGTGGTGATTTTTTATAGCTTTGTTTATTTTAGATTTGCTTAGCACGAAGCTAAATAAAAGAAAGAAAAAAAACTGCATAATTTCTCGTCCCGACCAGACGAGTGCAGTCCAGCGCGACCATGAATTCGATTTTCGCTACACGGGAACATGGAAATCGTCATCGCGGTCAAACAAAAAAAATGAAATAACGTGACAAAATCGTATCTACATACAGAAAAAAAAATCGCGCGATGATGAGCGGTTTGCAGTTTCGGGTGGCAGTCGCCATCGTCGTCGACTTCGCTGTCGTCGTCGTCGTGTGATTTGAAATTTGAAGTCGTTGCACTTTTCGGGCGGTGTGATTTGTTGCTGTGTTTTGTTATTTTCTACCTCATCTTTCACCACGGCCGCCGTCGAAAACCAACCGTCACCGAGTAGTGGAAGAAGTCGAATCGTCGACTTTACGGTTTCCACTAAGCGGAAACATACGGAAGTGGGAGTGGGGAGATCGGTTTAATGTACTTTTTGATACACAATTTACTTGTTCTAGATGTTGATCTAATATGAAATACAATCTGTGCACTTTTTGACCGGGTAAATAAATGTAGCAAATTTTGAGTTTTCATTTCTATCTGGAGCTGGTACGGATCTTGGTCCGTGAAAGCAAATGTGAAAGCAACCAGGATAAGATTTTTTTTTATTATCGAAATATTTGGAACGGTGCAGTTGAATTTAAAATAACAGAAACAATGAAATCTTGCCCAAAGCTACGAAATACGATTAAAGGTTATTTTCCGATCGACAACATCCGACATGACAGCGATCGTGACAGTGACCTCAAGCCACATTACCACTCGTACCGCCCTGCATACTCAGAAGCCAATAATCGTGTCAGGTTTTTGCTGTCATCATCGCCGGCTTCAAGCAATCGGACACCCGCAACAAATACTAGACAGCTCAGTTAGTTCGACTCGTTCAACTGTCTTGACTGCAAGCGAAATGCAATTTCATATCCACAGTACGAGCTGAAGTTGGTGTTGCTCGCCACGACTAGATCTTCGACTCTATGTTGTTATGCTACATTGCATTGTTTTGTGGCACTTTTTACTCCACTCCGGTCTGGTTTGATTATTGTTATTGAAAAGTTTTGAGTTCCATTTCTCTACTCCAGTGACAGTTGATTTGTTGAGAAGAGCCGTGCACTTTTGCCACACTCAGCGTCCCGGCGATTCGACCCAGGGAATTTCTGTTTGCTTGCACAGTTGCATGTTTGTTTACGATTGCTGAGTGTTGTACATTTCAATGAGTGCAGTTTTTGTTTTGCGTTTTCTTTGTACTACTACTTTGTTGATATCATCGTCTCTGATTATTGGCAGGATTGTATAACTCGATGCAATTATTTTTCACATTACAGGATACTAACATTTCCGAATTATGTTCGTGGAAATTGAGAAAATTCTACCGGACTCCCCACAAGATTTGATCACAAACCCACTACCAAGCAGGAATTTTTTTCCGTGTCTTATTTTCAGCTGCCAACAATTCAGTAATCGCCGCTGTTACAGGCCTTTTCTTATCCAGAGGACTAAAAGAAACAAGAACATATTTATGCATACCGTCGGGCACCGTCTGTTGGCAGACGGTAGCAATTTTCGGTTGTTTCGTTACTTCGATTCTATTTCAAAGAAAGGTGCTGACTGATAATAATTGCAGACAGCAAGAGGCAAAGCCGTGCATGCACTAAGCACTGTGGGCTTCGACTGACAGAAACAGTGGCCATAATTGGCGTGAAAAAGGGTTTTGATTTTCGAACCAGCCCTGCACATGGGCCTCCAATCCATCTAAAGACTGTCCCAGAAAGTATGGACGCACTTTGTTTTCGCTGTAAATAATTCACAAGTGTTAGATATTCAAATTATATTCGCTATACTGATAATATTAGACTACAACAACAGAATATTATTCTCAACATTTGCTACTTAGCCATTGTAGACTAGCTGGCGCACCTTCTTGCGAACGTTCCTCATTAAATTCCGTACAGACTTCTTGGCGACAAGTTTTGACACTTTTTTCCAATCTTTTTCGAACTGATGAATGGTTTCGGCTGCCGAGACATGTTTCCTAAGATGTGCCTTCGTTACTGCCCAAAATTCCTCAACTGGTCGACCTTTGTTTCGACCCGTTTTCGGTTTATCCTCAAAGGTGTTATCCTCACCGAACTCCCTAATTGCATTTCGCACGGCTTTTTCACTTACTCCTACCTTTTTTGATATCTTTCTCAGTGACAGTCTACGTTCTGTGCACCATTTGTACACAATTTTACGACGTTGTTCTGCTGAAAGTCCACGCATTTCGAAACAAACTAATGAAAACGAATAAACAACTGCACAAGTGATTAGAGAAGAGTGTAAAGAACAGGGCGCAGCCATAAAAATTGACAGATTCTGAACCATTGCGAAATGGCAGCGATTTTTGGTTGCGTCCATACTTTCTGGAACAGTCTTTATGTGGATGAGACTCCAATCCATGCAAAAGTTTTTGTATTATGATGCCCAAAATTAACAGTCCTTTTTTTCTCAAAACAAACAATTTTGGTTTCGCGTTATGACGCAAAAGTCTCCATAAACTCAGTTATTTTTTTTTAATCACTGCTTACGAGAAACTGACCAACAGAAAATCGTAATGAAAAAGTGAAAAATATGAAATTTTACGAAGAAATATTGACCGGAGTAGAGACTTGAATCTTCTGTTAATCGTGGAGATGATCTACGTCCTTGAGCTAAAGTGGAATGTGCAGAAACATGCTTAAAAAACGATTGAATGGTACTGAAATTGTATTGCAATGATGATAGTGTTCCATCGAAACGGAACTGAACATTTAAAACAACATCATGAGCAGTTTTGTACAGAAATCTGTCATCAACCAAAGCCATTGAATGCTACTCCGTCATTGAAGAACTTATTTGAATATTTTTATGTTTCATAAAACTATTGAGTAATTCCAGAAAATACATACTTTGACTTGGATGAAATTTGGCACACATCTTCAATTCGACAAACCATTATTTTGTACTTCGACTTATTTTCAAAAAGAGCGAATGCTTTTCTGCGCGAACTTTTTTAATTCGCTTTGACTCGAAAACTATTGTAGAGAAATGGTGTACAGTGAGATCTTTGTTAAGCGGTTTTTTTTGACGCAGATTTCCGAAGTTACGCGGATTTGCGAAGTTATGCTATGCGGTTTGTATGCGAATTTTCATAGTCAAGCGGCTTTCTTGTTTTGTTTTTAAGATAGTCGGCTACATATGAGTCCGGATGCCTAACTCTACGAGTGTAAAATATGTGCTTTGGACGAAACGGTGATGACCTTCCGAAAACAGCAGCAACAACAGACCTCAAACGCTCAGGTCGTGCAGTATCCTTTAATCAGCAATAACAGGGAACTGAATTTTAAACTGAATTCTAGAACTTAATTCATAAACTGAATTCAGAACCTGGATTCCAGTCTACTTTCGAAATTTCACTGAATTCGGAATTTTATTTCAGGTTTAGAATTTAGTTTCAGAGTTTAGTTACAGTATACAGGTTCAGAATTAAAAACATTGACCGTGGAACTGAATCATAATTCTGGAACTGGTTTTCCTGACTAGATTTTGGAACTGAATTTAGTTCCTTATTGATGTTTAGGATTCTGGTTTAGGATTTCAACTTAAGAAATCATGGATATGAAATTTAGGTCTGGATTCTGAAACCAAATGTTAGATCTGGATTCCAAACCTAAATTTTGCAACTGAATTCTGTTTTTGCAATGACTGAGCGGAAATATATATATTGGAGTAGCCAAGTGAAAGAAAAACTAACAGAAAAGATGAATTTTTGGAAAAAGATACGCTCAGAGACAGAACTCGAACCTGCGTTCTTATGCATTCCGTGCATACGCGCTACCATTTCGCCACTTTGGTCTTGTTTTAGCCACTATAAAACTCGAAATCATGGCGGCTTTACGTCAAACTAAAAATTAATAAATCGTTAAAAACAATTGCGGTTTGATTTTCCGTAACATCTGCTTCTGGTAGGAAAGGGCAGACAATCAATACAACCTTCATAGGGGTCTGTCGCTGACGATGTCCAGCCAGCGACTGGCACCATTAAAGAAGGTGACAAGCGATTATAAATACACTCTCCTACTTCAATGCTTGATCGGAGAAATAGGTATAAAGCGAGAGGACTAGTGTTTGATGGACAGAGAAGATGTTTGGATTTAAGGTATCGGTCGGATGACGGCCAGGATGTAGACCATGTTCGATGTACGTTGCTACTATGTCTGTTTCGAGTTTTAGAGTGGCTAAAACAAGATCAGAGTGGCGAAATGGTAGCAAGTATGCACGGAATGCATAAGAACGCAGGTTCGAGTCCTGTCTCTGAGCGTATCTTTTTCCAAAAATTCATCTTTTCTGTTAGTTTTTCTTTCACTTGGCTACTCCAATATATATGTTTCCGCTCAGTCATTGCAAAAACTGAACTTAGTCATGGCGGCTTTACGTCAAACTAAAATTTAATAAATCGTTAAAAACTGAACATGTTTCAGATTTCGAATTTAGTTCTCGAATCCTGTTACAGACTTCAGTTCTGCTCCAGAGTTTTAGTTGATGACAAAAAGACTCAATAGTTTGATAAATTCTACAAATCGGTTATTTTTAGAAGCATTAAAATATTTCCAATATTCGAACCAATGATATATTCTAAATATTCCAATGTTCGGCACATCAGGAAGAACTTAACACTTCGGTGCTAATTATAAGTGTATTGCAAATAGCAATAACTTCACGGCTAATTTTTTTTTCGAACAAATTATTGTTGAGATAACACCACATCTCGATGCTTCATGAATTTTTAAAGATGTTTGACAACAACAAAATTTTCACGTGGATTTCCCAAGTTGTGCCTTTCTTTACGCGGATTCCCAAAGTAACGCGTTTTTACGCAGATTTACGAAGTGACACAGTGTTTTTTGTACGGTATGTATCCCCCGCGAACAAAAAAAAAACTTCAGTGTATAACAAAAAATAGTAAACAGGGCTGGAAAAATCATCGAAAATAGAAAATCATTGATGATCGAAAGTCACTGCTGATCTTAAGATCACTGTTCGCGAACGTAAAAAGATCACAACTAAATCCATCACAAGTCAAGCCAAGGAAGAAATCATCGTTACATAATCACAACAGATCTGATCTCAAAGAGATTTTGTTTTTTTTGGATGATCATGAACATATCAAGTCGAGATCAGTAAAGATCTAAATTCTGAAAAAATCATTCGATCAGAAATGATTGATGTAGGAAATCGTTTTTGGTGTGATTAGTAAAAGTACACAGAGCGTAAATTAGCGAAATTTTATTTTTTTGCATAATATTAACTTAATTTGATTTTTCGACTTATACGACTACACCTCCGGAACCGGTTATATAATCTTCGTATTAATCTCGAACAAGTCTGAAATATTTTAAATCGGTGCATCCATATTGGAGAAACTAGAGCAGAAGAAATAGTAAGGTTTGCAGGTTACGTCACATATACCATTATTTCTCCGAATCTTTCAATTCTATGAGCAAATAGTCGCTTTCAAACGAGCCTATGTTTGTTGAAATTGGATCAGCTATATCTGCTAAATTAAGCGAATAGAAAAAATAGTTAATTCTGGCGGTTACGTCGTTTATACATCTCCGGAGTTAGAAGCGACGATCATCTGATCTTCCAACTTAATAGTATGCTTTGTCGGTTACGAGCCTTCAAACGAGCCCCGAATTTGTTAACCATCTAACTCCTAATGCTGTTTTAAGGCAGCTTTTCATAATAGTCATTTTCAGTATAAACTAGAGAGAGTATTTGGATCCGGTTCCGGAATGACAGGGCAATATGCACCAAAAAAATAAAAATAATGCATTAAAAATGTGAAAATAATGTCACTCACTTTTATCGGAGATGGCTAAACCGATTTCCACAAACTTAGATTCAAATGAAAGGTCTTGAGGTCCCATCGGTCCCATACAAAGTTCTTGAATTTCATTTGAATCCGACTTCCGCTTCCCGAATTACAGGGTGATATGCACCAAAAATGTAAAAATAATGTCACTCACTTTTCTCGGAGATTGCTGAACCGATTTTCACAAACTTAGACTCTAATGAAAGGTCTTATGATCCCATACAAAGTTCTTAAATTTCATTTGGATCCGACTTCTGAATCCAGAATTACAGAGTGATATGCACAAACAATATGGCAATAGTGCATTAAAAATCTAAAAATAATGTCACTCACTTTTCTCGGAGATGGCTGAACCGATTTTTACAAACTTGGATTCAAATAAAAGGGCTCACGGTTCCATACAAAGTTCCTGAATTTCATTTGAATCCGACTTCCGGTTCCGGAATTACAGGGTGATATGCACCAAATATGTTAAAATAATCTCACTCACTTTTCTCGGAGATGGCTAAACCGATTTTCACAAACTTAGATTCAAATGAAAGTACTCACGGTCCCATACAAATTTCTTAAATTTCATTTGGATCCGACTTCTGGTTCCGGAACTACAGGGTGATATGCACAAAAAATGGAAATAGTGCATTAAAAATGTGAAAATAATGTCACTCACTTTTCTCGGAGATGGCTGAACCGATTTTCACAAATTTAGATTCATTTAAAAGGTTCTATGGTCCCATACAAAGTTCCGGAATTTTATTTGGATCTAACTTCCGGTTCCGGAATTACAGGGTGATATGCATAAAAAATGTGAAAGTAATGTCACTCACTTTTCTAGGAAATGGAAGTTCTTAAGATTCCAAAAGAATATCCCAATTTTCATTCGGATCAAACCCCTAATTCCGGAGATAAGGTGCTCAGCATGAAAACGTCAATTTCAGGAATAGCTACCTCTTTATATTGGCTATCAATTGGCTATCAATGTAGTAGTATTTTTCAACAGAAATCTTCAAAACTATTTTCTGAATTTTTTCAAATTGTAGTATTTTGAGGAATTTCTGCTTTAATATACAGGAGAAAATGAAAATAAGAAAGGCATCATTACACCACTAAGTGGGTTAAAACATGTTTTTAGAAACTACCATTGGTTCATTAAACAGGTTTGAAGTTCAAAAGGCTATCACTTACGGTTCTGGTGACCTAATGCTAACAGTTCGGCAGAAAAGTTCGTATCGTTTAATAGAAACACACATTTTTTTGCCATAATTCGTTTTTATTATTCAACATAATTGCCATCAGAGGCGATACAGCGATTATAGCGATCTTCCAACTTTTCGATACCATTTTTGTAGTACGATTTGTCCTTTGCCTCAAAATAGGCCTCAGTTTCAGCGATTACCTCTTCATTGCTTCTAAATTTTTTACCAGCGAGCATTCTCTTGAGGTCTGAGAACAGGAAAAAGTCACTGGGGGCCAAATCTGGAGAATACGGTGGATGAGGGAGCAATTCGAAGCCCAATTCGTTCAATTCCAGCATGTTTTTTCGTTGTTGTTTTTGATCGATTGTGAGCTCACGCGGCACCCATTTTGCACAAAGCTTTCTCATATCCAAATATTCGTGAATAATATGTCCAACACGTTCATTTGATATCTTTAGGGTGTCAGCTATCTCGATCAACTTTACTTTACGGTCATTGAAAATCATTTTGTGGATTTTTTTCACGTTTTCATCGGTAACAGCCCCTTTTGGACGTCCACTGCGTTCATCGTCTTCGGTGCTCATATGACCAGTACGAAATTTTGCAAACCACTTACGAATTGTTGCTTCGCCCGGTGCAGAGTCTGGATAACACTCATCAAGCCATTTTTTGGTATCGGCGGCACTTTTTTTTATCAAAAAGTAGTGTTTCATCAACACACGAAATTCCTTTTTTTCCATTTTTTTCACAATAACAAAAGTAGCTTCACTCAAAATGCAATATCTCACAAACTAATAATCAGACAGCTGTCAAATTTATACACGTATCTTTTGAAGGTTGGTACCAACTGAAAATGGTATGGATTAAATTCTAGTGGCGCCCTCTCATAGAAACGATACGAACTTTTCAGCCGATCTGTTATAAGTAACGTAAATATCAGAATTCATTACCGCTCAAATTTCTTGTATATGGATTAACCGATATCACTGATTTTAGGGTCGTTCGAGACTAAAATTGGGCTGTGCTTCGAAGATATAAACAATCGTACACGGGACGTAATCGAAAAAACATTTTTCTCTATCCGTATAATATTCAGATTTAAATTGCATTATTGCTGATACGCTTGGCCTGAGAAATGTTGTCGAATATGTGACAAAGACGCTGAAGCATGCTTTTGTAAATCAATCTGAATAAATTCGTGCTCAAAATGAGCTCAAATTAGTGTCAAAAATTATCTCAATAAAAAGGCAAAGAATATTTTAATGAGACACACCACTAGGTGGATTAAGAATAGGTTTTTTGCGATTATGTTGAACAGCTGAAAATCATCCGCAAACGATAGTTGTAATGCATGTATTTTATAAAGAGATTGAAATCGTTTAAATAAATTAGGTCCGAGATGACTACCCTGCAGGAAACCCGAGCCAACATTGCATGGTGATGCCGAGCAGTCTCCAGTATTCACTATTATGACACGGCCGGTACTTTGAAGTCATACGTTTAGTCCGAGCATTAAATGAGAAACGGGTAAAATTTGGCAATCAGTAAGACAGTGACAAAAACAGCGTAGCTTTCATGTCCGGTCCAAATAGGTATCGTCTCGCTTTAACCAGTTTTTTTCTCCAATAATCCCGTTGTGCCGATTGTGATAAGAGGCATGCACCAGCCGGAGCGAATTGAAATTCAAAACATTCAGGGCCGCTGTACGGCAGCATAAGTTGGTATGAAATTTGACCGATGGTGACATGTGTAAGTGAGACGAATGGGGAAGAAGTGGGGGGGCGTCCGGCAAATTTCGGTCGAAACGATGCAATGACCGTGGCACGCCACCTAAATGTGCATCGGCGCCAAATTCCGAAGAGCGGCACTCTGTTATGTGTCATAACAGCCGAAGGTGCCGGGGAAATGAACATCGGAAACAATTTGAGCTTTGCAAATTGTGTGCGATTCGTTTGCAAATCACGATGCATCCGACGCTTGTCATCCAGTTTCTGATAGACCTCCCCCCATCACACTGCAGTTGGCGGGCGGTAATTTCCTGCGCGCCACGATAAGATTGTGTGTTTGCTTCTGATAATCGCGCTGATTCGTAAAAAGTTGAGTGGGCTAACAAACAAATTTGGGGGAAAAGTGGCTGCATTTTCTGAGGAGAATAAATAAATATACATAATTCTCATAGATTTAGATTCAGTTTTTACATTGAATAAATATACAATGGTTTACAACGAGGAACATACGAATTTTTGCTAGCTGCCTTTTAGGCCGTTTAGTTGCAAAAGCAATTTAAACGTGAATTTTAACTTTTACCTTTCAAGCATTCGTTATTTTAACCAAAATAACAACATATCTGTCTGAGCGATTAAATCTTGGAGTTACGTCAGGAACTTTGACCGCCTTGTTGTTGAAATGAGATCATAACGGACAGAATCAGAACTAGTTCGCGGTCAATTTTCCAACTAATAACAACCGCAGATAGCTGGAAACATAACAAGCAAAGTAATAATGAAACTTTTCCAACGTTACGAAACTCGAACAACCAAAGTCATCCGAAGGAAGGCACGTTCTTCATCGGTGGACTACGATTTCCCCCCTCGGTATCTTTCTCCGACATCAAGATCCGCCAACCGTTTAGACCATCGTCGCACAGAAAAGTATCACCGAGATCGGAATCGAGCCATAGAACGAATTGCTCCCGAGGGTGCAATGAAAAGACGACTTACTTTCCAGATTAAATATGCCAATGGGATGGAGTGTGGGATGAATATGTACGGATAATATGAATGTCATTAGAGTTACACAGAATGTCATTTAACCGTATGACCATTTCGACGAATGAGATGGCGTCGGCCCACTACTCGGAGCGATCGTTGGAGAAGATAGAGCGGATAAATATCGATGTGGTGAGAAATTCGGCGAAATAAGCTTAAATAATTATCTTCCATGGGAAATTTATCAAAAATAATTATCTGCCTTAGTTTTTTTTTGTCACCATTTCTTTGAAAACTGTCCGACGTTTCGACCATCTTTAGTGGCCATTCTCGAGAAATGGGATTTTTCAGCGAAACACTGATAAATTACAGAAGGTTAAAATAAATGGTCCAAAAAGTCAGACAGTCAGGAAATCGAAATGACATTAAAATTCATGTACAACACTTTTTTTTAGCAATGTTCTCATTTTATTCCAAGATTTGACGCTATTTGATTTGTGCTTTTGGAGAAATGAATGTTTTACATACTAAAACAGTTTAAATGCTTTTGCTAAGTCATTTAAACATCAGAGTATGATTTTAGTATGAATTTTAGATGATCAAGGGCAATGAACTTGCTCATAGTCATCTTACTCCTCTAGAGTTTTCGATATATTTTCTCAGAACGATGATTTGTTTTCAATTCCTATCCAAACATGTTGATCAAATCTAGAGCAAAACAGAAACTAAAAATGTAACGAAAGTCATCGTCCATGCCATGTTTTGCCAGAGCAGAAATGATGCTGCTGTTGGTACACAGCTGGATCTGTAAGATTTTGTCTTATTTACATAATTGGTTGGTTAGTTGGTTGTTCGGTTACTAGGATAGACGATTACGGCCAGAACGGAAGAAGCAAAACGAACGCACAGTACAACTGTATACACACTAACAGACTGACTGACTGAAAGGTTGGCTTGCTCTAGCTCTATGGGAACATGCGTTCCGCTACGACCGGCTGAAACGCTCTAGCAGATGGGAGATTTGGAGTCGGCGGTAGAATATTAAAAGATTGTCACCATCGCGCAGCCATACCCTAGGCTAAAGGGAAGCCATGTTGATCTAGGTTAGGAGAAGATAACGGTTTGAATTTGTGTGTGAATGGGAAATGTTTAGTAAAACCTTTCGATGGAATCAACAGGTTCCATTCAGTGGAAGTTTGGATCCATAATCTGAGTCAGTTTGCGATTGTTGGCACCGTTCTGGGGACGATTCTGTTTGATGCAGGCAGTTTTGTCGTTCTATTTCAAGATCGTTAATCGTGATTTCACGAACTTACAGCGAAAATGCTGGTACTCTACATTGTCGTCCCAGTGGTTATTTTCAGACCCTTGCCAGGCAAGCGAATCAGTGATTTAATCACCAGTGAATGAAAATTGACTTTGATACGAACCATTCTGCTTTGCAATCAAGAATTCTAATCTGCAAGCTGCACCCAATCGGTAGAATGGTGGTAACCGCAGTAAAAAAAACGAGGAACTTGAGAAACACCAAACTGAAGTTCGTTTTTCGTTGCTCCTCCTTGGTCCAACAGAATTGCAACAGTTCCTTGAGTTTCGCTGCTGTGTGAGTTTCTTCTATTTTTGTTCTGATTCAGACATCTACAGTGCCGCCGGGGACCGGGACAGACAGCGCACTCCTTTTTCGGGATAATAGCTTAGAATAAAGTGGCAACAGAGGAAGCGTTCGGTTGAGTAGTAAATTTAGTTTTTACTCCACTTGATTGTGTCGATCGAGGCAAGGAAAATTTACATTTTTAAAGTCGTTTTCTTGTGTGGATGAATTTCTCCTTCTTCTTATCCTGTCTTATTGTGCCGATTTGCAGCTGCCTTTATTGATGCGATGGTTTTAGGATTAGACAGCGTCCTCCTGGTGGAAGAAAATTGTGTGGAAAATATGGTGTTTGGCTTTTGTTTCTTCATTTTGGTATTCAAAGAATGATTCATCAATCGGGTTGAAGCCATTAAATTAATCTGAAGTTGAAAGATTTCGATTCCTGGAAAAAATCAAACATCAAAAATGCGAGTCTAACTTCAACGGTTGTCGGTTTAAATTCGATTAAGGGAAGGGTAGGGTTTAACATTGTTGAAAAATCAATCACTTTTTTCTTTCTATTTTCTTATAGTAAAATATTTCAAGAATATTTTGTAAAACTTTCAAGCTATTCGGAACAAAACTCTGGAAGCTAATTTAGGGATGGTACTCGGAAGGCAAAGTATCGATACCTTGGGTATCGGGATACCGAAATTTGTGTATCGATACAAGGTATCAAAAGGCAATTAAGTATCGATACCTGTAAGTATCAATTGATACTTGCGCAGCAATCATTTCAAAATAAAATAAAATTGTCGACTGTGGCGTTATTTTATGATGTACAGATGTTAGCACACAGCAAAAAAGAATTGTAACAATCTCAATTTGATTATCAATCAATGTGAATAAAAATTAGACGTACTGAACATCAAATGCAATAATTTTCTGTTTTCAAGAAATATTGCTGATAAATCACACGATATTACATCAAAACAACGTAGTATGTAGTTTACATCAGCTAAACTAAAAGCCAATTCCTATTGCTATTATTCCATCGTTATTAGGCTCACTGAAAGAAAGTGCAATAAGTGTGCGAAATTGAAATGATAGAATTGTCTGAGAGTATGTGCGTGTTTATTTTATGGTTTTCTCTCATTGCACTCTATTTAAGCGCACCTGTGGGACGAAGCGAGATAGTCGAGAACGAATTTTAACGACGGCTAATCCACGTCATACCAATACATTTCACGCAGCCCATCTGGGTTCGATTCCCAACCCCGCACATAGGGTTAGAAAGTTTTTTGGGCTCGAAGAGGGGAATGACCTTAAGGTTAAAGCCTCTATAATTGAAACAAAAAAATGTTCCGTCGTAATAAGAATTGATTTCAATCTGTTGCGATACTGTAAGTATCGAGACCAAAAGTATCGATACTAACAGTATCGCTCTGATGCGATATCGATACCAAAAATACCCGATATTTGAAAGAAAGTATCGATACCTTAAAGTATCGACTCGGTATCGGACATCCCTAGAAGCTATGGGCCTTTATCTTTGTTTATCTCATACTACGAAGAAATAAGAGCTCGGCACACAGGCCCAAGTGTTCTGATTCGATTGATTTGAAAATTTGACAAAACATTCTTGAAATGATTTATTATGACAAAACACAAAGAAAAAACATGATTTTTCGAAAGTGTTAGGCCCTACGCGTTCCCTAGAAAAATAAATTGTTTCCTTCGATTTTATAGACAATAAACTTTAAACGCGTTATTTCGAAAGCAGGTCTTGAAAGTCTGTGTCCATCGTCATTTGAAAACTATCAGGTGTACAACTTTGCTTCCGCCGTTTTCCGATAGGTGGCTGTACCGGCTGAGGCTGGTCAAAATACATAGATGATAACGCCTTTAAAGTGAGTGTGTACAGAGCCTAACGAATTGTCATCGCCGTTTCAGTGATAGTTGTTCTTGTTTTAGTATTATTCACGCTCGAAAATGTCTGTTTATGTGCCCAATTCTCGCCATTTGCGGAAAGTTTTACTTTTCTGTTACAATTCGAAAAAAATGCAGCTGTAGCGCAACGAATGCTCTCAGAAACTTTCGGTGATGCTGCTCTGAGTAAAAGAACGTGTCGGGAGTGGTTTCAACGTTTTGAAAATGGTGATTTCGATGTCGAAGACAAACATGGTGGTGGAAGAGAAAAAACCTTCAAAGATGAACAACTAGAAGCATTGCTTGATGAAGATTCGTGCCAAACCCAAGAAGAGCTTGCCGAATTGTTGGGAGTGAGTCAGTAAGCCATTTCAAAACGTCTCAAGGCCCTGGGTATGATTCAGAAAGAAGGAAACTGGGTGCCGCACGAGTTGAAACTGAGGGACATCGAGCGCCGTCTATTTGTATGTGAGCAACTGCTTCAAAGACAAAATCGTAAGGGGTTTTTACATCGAACCGTAACCGGTGATTCGATACGATAATCCTAAACGCAGAAAATTATGGGGAAAGCCCGGGCATGCTACTTCGTCGAAGGCAAAACCGAATATTCACGGCATTGGTGTTGATTTGTATTTTGGTGGGATCAGCTCGATGTGATTTACTACGAGCTCTTAAAACCGGGTGAAACCATCACAGGAGATCGCTACCGAACGCAACTGATGCGCCTTAGTCGCGCGCTGAAAGAAAAGCGGCCACAATATCAAGAGCGACATGACAAAGTCATCCTTCAACACTACAATGCTCGGCCTCACGCCGTATTCCCCAGATGTCGCCCCTTCTGACTTCCACCTATTCCGTTCGATGGCACACGGCCTGGCAGATCAATATTTTCAATCCTTCGAAGAGTTGTAAAAATGGATTGCTTCATGGATAGCGTCAAAAGAGGACTCCTTTTTTCGAGCCGGGATCCGAAAATTGCCGGAAAGAAAGTTGTCGCTAGCGACGGACAATACTTTGAATAATAGAAAAGAAAACGCTTGCTGCTCGGAAAAGTTGCCCGCGAATTGCCTCGAAAGTGCATTTTTTTTTGTGCGGTGCAAATCAATGAAACACAGTGCACCTGTTTTGATTGCCCGACTGCACGAAAAGTGCACGAATCGAGCAAAACACTCCACGAGTGTTCTCAATGAAAAACGACATTAGTATTAACTTTTAGCAGTGCTAATGTCTCTATTTACAGAGTAAAAATCCAGAGAAATAAAGCCATTTCTTTGATATACGAATTTTCTTATAACAGTCATTGTGTTTGTATCAATCAATTCTCATCACTTCTACCGAAATCTTCAGGCGTATTACGAAGAAATACGTACATTTTCGAAGAAAATATATCAGTACATTTAGAAATATCTCAATGTTTTCTTAAGAAGGGCATATTCTAACACTTTACCCAACTATAACTATGCTGATTTGATTTCTTGACTTCTGATAAGTCTACGCTGAGATACAGTGGACACCGCAAATCATGATTTCAAAATTACGGAATGTTGTTAGAATGATGCTTTGTATTATGAAAAACATTTCAGTATATTTCGTTGAACGATAGCTCTAAAAAATTCACAAAAATTCATTTCTCAAGTAACGTATTTTCTAACCATGATTAGATATTAATGACAAAAACCCTATTGCTCATGATTTGAATCTTTTTGATCATAAAATCATGAACAATTATCATGACTTCATGAGAAGTTAAAATGATTTTTTAATCATGACTGCAGTAACGGGTTTCTTCCCTTGTACGAGTATGACAGACAAGAATTCTACTGAATTAACGTTATTGCACTCCATTATGAAAGAAAAAAAGGTATTGAATGATCAGAGTTTAATAAAATATAAAAATTTATGAATTCAGAGTTTTATAAAATATATAATATTCGGAGATAATCTAAAGGGACTATAAATTTTTTCAACTACTTAGAGTGTTGTTAAACTCAACCGATTACCACTTGTCCAAACATACTTGGAAATGCTAACTAGTCGAGCACAATACTAATTATTCACAGTTTATCTACCAGTGACAGGTTACTTGAACATGATAACCAATATGGTGACGAACATCACATACCTGTGTAGTACCGACGCAATCCAAACGGAATCGTACTGCTGATTTGTGAAAACTGTACGACAATTGCCGGTATAATAGACTGGTAGTGTGGTATCAAATTATTGCAGTGTCCCTTTTGTTTCCATGGTTGGGGATCCGTTCTGGTTTAATTAAATTGGTTCACTAACTAGTATCTTGTTGTGAATGCTACATATTAGCTTGAAGATGCTTTGTTTCGTTCTAGTCAGCGGGAAAGGGCAAAATTTGAAAATCTATCGATTCCAATTCTTTTCTGATATTAGTAATCGTGGTTACTCAAGAATTGCATTGACAGTATTTAAGAAAGAGAATGATAATGCAGAAGACTGTTGTAGATCTCAGTGTTTAATGATTTTTTTTGTTTGCGCTATACTCTACAATGATAAACTACTCAGTAGAACATCATGCAAAATTTCACTTCCATGTCTTAAATTATGTTATCATCCAGATGTAACGCAAATGATAATTCAATAATCATCAATCGATTCGAAAAATCTGAACATAAAAATACCGGTATCGTACATATTAGAAATTTCTTTATCACTCTGCATTTCTTTGGCGTGGAATATGGTCACCGCTCAACAAAGAATAAAGTCATTCGCTATTCGACGGCCTTTGGAATGAGCGTATGTGAATTTTATGCTGCAAAAACCTCCGACGAACGACCACAAGATTAAACCCGGGATATTATAAATCGAACATAACAGCAAAATTGGAATATGAATGATACGATACTTTTTTCAAGGCTGGATTGTCTGTATGGATACCATCGCCTTCATAATGCAACGCTACTGCAATGCGCAATCCTGCCATACAAAAAGTTAACTTTCTTCAGTGACAACAAACAGGGTCATTTCATCGAAAGCCTTTTTCCCGGATGAGTGATTTCGCAGAAAGAGTCATTTCGCTGAATCAAACATTTATCGTCGGTTCTTTTGCTTAAGTTTATAAAACGAATAGATTCGATCCTAGCACGTTTGAATTCAACTAAATCATGGAAATAAGTTTCCGATAAAACGGGGAAAACGAGTTAACCTAGACCAGTGCGGTAAAATTTTATTTTCAATCAAATAATATAAGATGAAAATGAAAATGAAATTTATGGCCGCCGACCGTCAGCATATCCCTACTAATTCATTTGACTTTTGCTGCCATTTTCAAGTGAAACTCCCAGGATTCATCGTCAGATGAATAATCGTACCTAGTCATTTGAAGTTTTGCTTGCTCAGTTTCAAGTGCCAAGTAGTCTACCTGCTTCCTTGCCTTCGCTCTTGGTAGTAAGCAAGTTCGAACGAATAGAATTATAAATGAAGTAAAGTATCAAAAATAAAAACTGAAGGAGGAAATAATTCATTTATGTGTATTCTGTGATTGATATTTCAGCTATCTGGTTTGTCTTTCATCAATTTTCTTGAACCAATTAGAATGTTTACATGAACCTTATTTGAAGGCCGCTCTCACACTATTGAAAGAGATATTTTGTTACTTCAAGAGATCAACTGACGGTGGTTGAACTGAACCTCGTTTGAAGAGAAACGAGTGATGATCTGAATGCTGCCCGTTCGGGCCGTCAACAAACATTGTGTGTGTCAGAGAGTGAAATTTACTGCAGTAGATTCAATTGAATTGAAAGTTTTACTGCACTGACCTAGACATAAGTGATTCTTGTGAAGGGTGACCAGTTCTGAAACAAGTTATGCAAAGAATATTCCGGTCAATAAAATAATGTTTGTGCTTTGGGCACATAACCGTTTTTACTTAGGATAACCTCTAAATAACCATACCTGAATCGGCCAGTATTAGTCGAAAAAGACGTTTTCGTTTGGCACGTCAAAAAAGACATGGCACTTCGGTGCCAATTGAAAAAGTGTTTTGCAAATAGCATGAACTTTACGTCTGCTTAGCGGTTCAAATTGAACTGTTTCAGTTTGCACTAAGCAGTTCAATTTGAACTGCTCTGCACTGACGAGTCTAAGACGAAACGTAAAGAAACGTAAAAACGGGTATGTGCACAAAGCACAAACTTAGGATAACCCCTAAATGGATATAAAGAGTGATTTTTAGGAGCTTGCTGATTTGAAATTAAAAAAAAAACACATGCCATATTATGAAATGGCTAAAGCTTTTTTTTGTTTGGTTGATAATTTCTGGGCATATAAAATCTATTTTCTTAGTTGAAGCAGAAAAAAGTCTGCTGGAGTTGAGAATTAATTGAACCTCTGCCTCCAGCAGGCATAAAACCTCCTCATTTTTTGTACCAACAGATAGTTTACATCCAAATAATGCACGTGTTATTAATACTAAACATTTCAAAGACTATAAAATAACTTACAAACTAGCATTGATTCTAAAACTAGCATGATAAGTGACTAAGGAACAATAGTTTGATTACATTTCGAGATAAGTGGAAATCGAAGACATTGGACAAGTTATCGAATAAACAGCACATACTAGTAAATGGTTCATTAAATCCATAGTTTGTTCTGGCGGGAGGTAATCTCAAAAAGGGATGGTAACGTAGACTGCGACGATGAATGTCGAAATTAATTAATTGTAAGAGTGCAGGATTCAAATATGGTTTCAAAAAGGTCACTCTGGAGGTCCAATTTTTGGCCATTTTATCAAGTATTTGAAGGCATACTGTAGCAATGACACATTGAATATTGGTTTCCAAAACATCAATCGTTGTTGAACCAATAACTTCGCGTATTCCCACAAAAAAACAATCGGCGTCAAATTACACGACCGCGGAGGTACATTGTCGTTGAAATGTGCTTCGAATTAGTCGATTGTTTCGGCGGCAGTATGACAAGTGGCACCTCCTGTTGAAACCACATTTCGTCCACATCCATATCCTGAAGATTTGCGAACGAAAATTCATTGATCATGGTTCTGTATCGAATTCCATTTTTTCATCGTTTATTTATACCCGGCTCTAACCTAATTCGCCGGGTCGCGAATTCCATTCAAGAAATAAGGACCGATGATTTAACCAGCACATAGACCGCACTCTTCTCATTCTTGTCGATGGATTGCATAAAATTCACGAAGTGCTCTATAAACAGTTTTAATTGAACACTAATTTTAAAGCTTTGATCATTTGCCAAATAATACTGAGTAGAGACGTCACTTTACACTGTCAAAACAACTTTCAGACAGGAGAGTAATCCCTAAAGCTTGCTTCATTTAGAATTGGAACAAACTTTTGCTTATATTGTGGCGCTCCTGGTGGACGGATTTAGAAGTTCTTGGCGCCCAAGTGTCGGGAATTTTGTCAGCTTCACGTATGATTTTTGACATTCCGCAAAACCTCAAGTCAATCGTCGGAGTCGGAAACTACGTGGTAATATTTTGAAGACGATTAAGAGGAATCCTGATCTGTCGGACCGTGATTTGGCCAGAAAATTCGGTGCTCGAGCTAGCAAACAGCCAAATCGGACCATAAAACAGAACAGTGTTGTCAAAATTCGTGCTCGGAAACTATATGACCAGGTGCTGACCAAGTTCGACGGGTGTCTTCTGATGGACGATGAAACCTATGTCAAGGCTGACTTTGGACAAATCCCAGGTCAAAAATTTTACTTGGCAACGGCTCGGGAGGATGTTCCAGCCAAATTTAAATTTGTTTTTGCCGACAAATTTGCAAGAAAATTTATGATTTGGCAGGGAATTTGCAGCTGTGGCAAAAAACGAAAGTTTTCGTTACAAATAAGACAATGACATCGGAACTATACCGAAAAGAGTGTCTCCAAAAACGAATTTTGCCGTTCACTCGATCCCACGACCATCCCGTAATGTATTGGCCAGATTTGGCAAGCTGTCATTACAGCAAAGTCGTTCAAGAATGGTATGCAGAAAAAAGGGTCCAGTTTGTTCTGAAAAACCTTCACCCACCCAACTGCCCCCAGTTCCGCCCTATTGAGAAATACTGGGCAATCATGAAGAGGAGACTCAAGGCAAAGGGAAAGGTTGTCAAAGACATCAACCAGATGACGACCTGGTGGAATAAGATAGCTAAAACGATGGACGAAGAAGGTGTGCGCTGGTGTGTTACAGAAAAAATTCTAGAATTCTTTCGAAACCCTGACGAATAATTTTATCCGTATTTGTTCTGAAAAATATGAAGAAATCGCTACATTTGTATAAAAAAACATCTTGAATTCAATAATAAATAACTGAAATACAGGCAATTGTCTTTGTTCCAATTCTATCTGAAGCAAGCTTTATTGAAAAAATAAACCTCCAAAAATAACACCCGTTACAAAATCCGTCCGTCACAAAACTTGTCCGTCGCGACCATATTCAATTTGTATTGATTTCAAGGGCTGCAAAGTTAGACCAGCAGCAAACAATTGTAATCTTTCTAAAAGAACGGATGCATCTAGACGTAAAAGATGCAATTACATTTGCTTCGGCAAGCAACGAGGAGCACAGTGTTGAGTATGATAACTTGAAACACAAAATCCCTGAGCGGATTTTTTCCCGAATATCCGGAATGACGTACGAGAGTTACGTATGCGACTGCATAAGGCGATTCCATCTTACATGAATTCTAGACAGGGTGGGAGATATCCTTGTAAATCCCTGGTAACTTACGAGAATCAGCTGATTACATGTCAGTTTTGTGAACAACCTGCTCACTACTGTAAACGTTGCGCAGTTTCAGGCATGAAAGACAACTTCAACCACAAACAACCCAGTACCCCTGTTTCAATAATACTTCCATCATAGAACCGTTTGGCAACAGCAACAACACAAGTTCCACTCAATCCTCGCTGGAAGGAAATGGTATCTCATATTTCCCTCAGGAAAAAATGTGATAACGAGATTGAATAGCAAAAAAAAAATATTTTAACTAACAAAAACATGATTCATTCGGCCAGGCAAAGCTTGTGCACGAATAGGCCTGAATAAAAATTTTTATTTAATAATAAAAATATTTTCCAGTGATGCAACCATGCAGATTTTTACACAGTGTGCCTTATTACACATATCGTTAAACAGTTCGCATTCACATCTCATCCAAGTCAGTCGATAAAACAAAACCGCTTACGTTCGGGACAGAAGAGACCAAGTACAGTATTGTGTAGTGAACAATAGAACGACCTCGAAATGAGTGAACCAAACGAATAAAAGCTACCGCCGACACGAAAGAATACAATTGTTGTTGACTTCAGACAGTGCAAAATTCGACCTTCGATACGAGAACTTGAAGATTTGCTTAAGGAGCAAATGCATCTTGAAATTAAACGTGTGCATTTACTTCAATGCAATAAGACCAATAATGTTGTTTATATCCAGTTCTATAAAGAGTTGGATGCAATTCAATTCGCTAAAGACAATAATAATGTGAACTATGTGGAGCATGAAAATATCAAGTACAACATTCCAGTATATATGGAGGATAGTGCTATAGAAGTGCGTGTGCATGATCTTCCCTAAAGCGTCATCGATCCTTATATTCGCAAAACTATGTCCCGATACGGAGAGATTCTCTCTATCGAAAAAAAAGTGGAAGAATTTTTCCCCGGTATTCTAAATGGCGTACGTTTGTTACTCATGCGCTTGAAGAGGCCTATACCTTCTTATGTGACATTCGGTCAGGATACAAGAATCCCGTGCAAATCACTTGTTACCTATGACAATCAGATGGCCACATGTCAATATTGCCAAAAAGCTGTTCACTACGGTAAGCCATGTGATAAACTGGACAAGGAGACAACTAAACCAAAGGACAACGGTGCTTCCTTCACACCAACCCCAAGCAACCCCAGTAACAGATCGGCTGAAAAGTTCGTATCGTTTCTATGAGAGGGCGCCACTAAAATTAAATCCATACCATTTTCAGTTAGTACCAACCATCAAAAGATACGTGTATAAATTTGACAGCTGTCTGATTATTAATTTGTGAGATATTGCATTTTGAGTGAAGCTACTTTTGTTATTGTGAAAAAAATGGAAAAAAAGGAATTTCGTGTGTTGATGAAACACTACTTTTTGATGAAAAAAAGTGCCGCCGATACCAAAAAATGTCTTGATGAGTGTTATCCAGACTCTGCACCGGACGAAGCAACAATTCGTAAGTGGTTTGCAAAATTTCGTACTGGTCATATGAGCACCGAAGACGATGAACGCAGTGGACGTCCAAAAGAGGCTGTTACCGATGATAACGTGAAAAAAATCCACAAAATGATTTTCAATGACCGTAAAGTGAAGTTGATCGAGATAGCTGACACCCTAAAGATATCAAAGGAACGTGTTGGACATATTATTCACGAATAATTGGATATGAGAAAGCTTTGTGCAAAATGGGTGCCGCGTGAGCTCACAATCAAGACAATGCACCGTGTCACAAGTCGAAGAAAACCATGCTGAAATTGAACGAATTAGGCTTCGAATTGCTCCCTCATCCACCGTATTCTCCAGATTTGGCCCCCAGTGACTTTTTCCTGTTCTCAGACCTCAAGAGAATGCTCGCTGGTAAAAAATTTAGAAGCAATGTAGAGGTAATCGCTGAAACTGAGGCCTATTTTGAGGCAAAGGACAAATCCTACTACAAAAATGGTATCGAAAAGTTGGAAGATCGCTATAATCGCTGTATCGCCTCTGATGGCAATTATGTTGAATAATAAAAACGAATTTTGGCAAAAAAATGTGTGTTTCTATTAAACGATACGAACTTTTCAGCCGAACTGTTACACCTGTGACAGTCACCAACAACAGTGAAGCATCCCCTTCAACGAAACCATCCAACGTATCCCCTATAGAACAAAGTACACCAGCTGCAGTTAACAACTTACCATCCAACCAACCAGCAACTGAAAACAATATAGAACAAGACGCATCTACAGCAACTAGCAACGAAATCAACAACAATACCACCGATGCGGCAATGAATGACGAGACGAACCGCGAACAAACGAAAAAGCACTCATCAGAACTACGGAAAAATTATACGTTTTCATCAACCAAAATATTTTTTCAAGTAAAATACACGTATCTACTAAAAAAGCGATATTTAATAACGCTCAGTGAAAAAAAATATAATTTCAAAACTATGCAACTGACAAAAAATGAAATCCGGTGCATTCCACATCTGGACGTAGAATATCAATTATCGGAATATTTTAGAATATTTGGAGAAAAAAAAATTCGTTCCGACTGCGATGAGCTAACGAACTTTTCTTGAAATAACTTGCAATATTTTTGGGCAATCTGTTCGTCTACTTAGGAATCTGTTAGTCTAATATTTTTAGATTGGGCGAAACTTAGAGCAATTTGTCGTTTTAGATTAAATTCAGCCTGTTTTCAGGAGACCATCTCTTTGGACTGTAAACGCAACTAGCGTCAAATTTCACACGATCTTTGTGTGCCGTGAAGAATGATACAATACGTTTCTACATGCACTCTTTCTGACAGAGCATCAAGTTCTTGATGATACATAATGTATCGAAAACTAGAGTTTTTTGTCCGCAGCTGTAAATCGCTTACCAAATCGAAAATTTTCTAGCAACAGTAACGAGTTTGTCATCTTTTGGAGGTATCTATGTGAGCCGTAACCACATAACACTTTTCTCCAAAGACTATTTTTACAAACACTTCGTCGTGCATCAAGATTCATCCTAAACACCTCCATATATATCATATATAGCTCGTGTAACCGATTTTTTGTCACTTTATTATAAAAACACTATCAGTATTTAACTGAATTTTGTTGGAACGAATCCATCAAGAGTGATGAATCCAAAAATTAATTGTTCTAACTAGCAACTGGCCCTAATGATTTCACAAACGAAAACGATTGTCATTTTCACTTGTTTTTTTCAACACTAATTATGAGAACAAATGAACGCATCATTCAAAAAACGAAACAAATGCTCCGTTTAATTGCGATCGCTGCATGTACATAATTGTGTACATTTTCTAGTGAATTTTCTCGCTCTTTGTGCGTCTATAATTGTGGGTTCAATGTTTCACTTTTCCGATTCAGTAGAAATCATTTCCATTCACACCTTCTGACGAAATAAAAAAAAACCGACCCACGGCATACTGATATCGGTGGAAAATCCAGCCTAGCTTCCGCTCCACGAACAATCCCACTCAATCAATTTTCACCGGATTGAAGTTTCATCAGCATGCAGAAATAAAAGGAAACGCTTTCGCTTCAATAGCGAAACACAGCGAAACCTGTAACAACGGATCCGGTTTGTTGTTCGAGATCAAGGAATTTTATTCAGAGTTCTCTATTTATAGGCGTAGGGCGAAAGCGTTACCGCAACCACCGATCAGCAACTCGTAAAAGTTCAAGGTTCCTGGTGGTAATTAATCTTAATGTTGCTTCACTCTTCAGCCTTACGCCTTACGACGAAGAGAACGCAATTAATTACAATTACCATATTACATTCCGGGTGTTTTCTGGCACGCCTGAATCGGGCCCGGTATCGCATCGCATCCCTCTCGAAAGGTTTTGAAACTTTACCTTCGTAGGATAATGGTTCCGATTTGCGGAAGCTTCAATTATACGATTGCTGATAGTGAGACGTAATTGGAAATGATGGGTGGACTGGACTAATTTCGAGCCTATGCGTTGTCATATGGTTTGTAAAATGCTATTGAGTGGAAGTCCAAGGGCTAGCGTTAGTGTCAAATGTCGATTAGATGATCATATTACAATACAATGCCTTGCTCGAATCTAATTATCTTCATTTCAGGATATTACCCTACATTTAAAAGGGTGTCAAAACAATCCTGCGCAAAAAAAAAACAATACTGACCTAATAAACGATGATGTGATGTTTGCAATTATTCATTTTTTTCTTGAACCTGAAGAGAGCAAATGCGAAAGCCTATGGGATCACTGTGTCAGTCGAGGAGCTTGGCTCTGTGAAAGCATAACACCCTTGGTTTTCGGAAGACATTATCTTATGCAAATGGACTACATTCATGCTTTCACTTTTCAGAGCCTTTAAGTAGGGGGAAAGACTGCCAAATGAATGAAAAATTGTGTTGTAATCCTTGGGGTTTACAGCGATGCACGGTAATTCCACTTGTGAGCAAATTCCTGCTTGACTTGCAGTCATTAGACGAGCAATCGCACATGGGTTGAAGAGTTATTGCCATTTTTCTGCAAATTTCGTCAATGCTTTAAGACGTTGTTATTTTCATGTCTATCAGTATCTGAGTAACCAATTTGAACCTTCATTGAAAATCACTACAAAGCATTCCCAATTACTGCTATTTTCGAAAAAGTTCCAATGTGAAAAAAATGAGGATAATATGAGAAATATGGTCGAAACGATGAGTGCATGGCGATCTGAAACTAAATAAAAGGGTTGTGTACCGTGGAATCCTTTCTGCAAATGCATCCTACTATCCACGTTTCGGTTTGGACTCCTTCCATGCCAAGCAGCTTTAATTACAGGACATGTAAATTCAGCAGTTATTACGAGCGATAAGCTTCCAGAACCCAGTGTAACATTGTGCAAGGAAGTTTTGAAGTGAGAGCAGTCTTCCATTTACTAGCTACTGGAAGGAAGACTTTTTTTATTTTGATCGGTACGACGTATGGGACGCCATGAACTTAGTTTTGCTTTTATCAGTGCTTAAAGAGAAAAATAATTAGCAAAATCGAAAATTTGACAAAAATTGAATCTATTTTTTTTTCTTCCCGCCAATCGAGCTACTATGGATGTGATAAAACACAAATCAGGAAGCAACCCAAATGATCCAAACTTCACTCTTTCGGAGTAATTTCCGCCCTGCGACTTTTTCGCAAAACTATATTCGATTCACAATTTGTTTTCAAATTTCTAATTTTTATTAAGATGATCAATTACTGAAATAGAAAGAAAATCGTCAGACTTCACACACTCCGATTTATATAAATATATTATGAAGAAGGAAGATCACTTCGAGCAAATTTGCTAATTTCTATTAGTAGAATCATATTGTTGTGTTTAAATGATTATATTTCATCAAAACCATTATTATACATTATACATTGTTTTTGCTACAACTTCTTCATTAAAACGTGATTAATCCACCTAGCAGTGAGATGATACCTTTTTTTGATCAATTAGTATGTGTTTTTTGCATGGATATTCTTCGGTGTTTTAGTTCTCATGACATTATTTTAATTTCGCATTTCGCCGAAAGGGTCATTTCGCCGAATGTCATTTCGCCGAATGGGCCACTTCGCCGAATGTCATTTCGCCGAAAGGGTCATTTCGCCGATTCCTACAAATGTCTTAAAATCGTAATGGAAATCGATTTAAAATAAAGACAAATTAAAGATAATAACGTGACGCCCGTTTTGTCGACCTACAATTGTACTTCTTGAATAAAGATTGATTCATGAACCTCAGAACGGAGTTCCCAAAGAAACTTGTTGACTACTAATCATCAAAGTAATTCCATAGGTATCTACCAAGCAAATGTATGTGGTATTTTCCGTTTACTAAATAAAAAAATATTTAATGCGGCTTCGCCACATCGATTTGATTCGTGTGCTGTCCGACCTCGCTACCGCTCGTTCGGACCTAACTAAAGCAAAGAAACCTAGCTTTGAGTAGACCGGGCAAACGAGGCGGTTACAGGTTTGTATGCAAGATGCCGCCGCTTCCGACGGCGGGTCGGCGGCCAACTCAGCCGGCGTCGCCTCGGCGGCTTTATGCCGCAGAGCCATCTTGGCTTCGGTTATGTGGCTGCGCCACATCAGTTATACAGGAGGCATAAAAAATAATTATGTATTCGAAATTTCCCTTTCGGCGAAATGACCATTTCGGCGAAATGACCCTTTCGGCGAAACGACTTTCGGCGAAATGGCATTCGGCGAAACGACTTTCGGCGAAATGGCTTTCGGCGCAATGACCCGCTCCCATTTTAATTATCGTCGTTATAATCGGCAATTTGAGATTTCAATCGTAAATCGGATCAAATTTGATTGACTCTAAGCGTGTGACAATCGATTGAACATTCCATGAGATGTTGAAGTAAGTTCCACTTTAGAGTTTTTCGCCATTACTTACGGTTCTCCCAGATCCGGTATTCTGGAACTAGCATAACCAAAAATGATTCGTATGGCCATAAATTAATACGCCAAACAATTTACATCTTCTATATCTGTATAAATTTTAAAAACTCATCATTCCATCATCATCCGGATAAAACTCACCAATTTTGTATGGGACCGTAAGTCCTTTAATTTGAATTTTTGTTTTTGAAGTTCGATTTGGCCTTTTTGAGAAAATGATTGAGCTTTGAGAAATGATTCGATACTGGAACCGGAGTTCTAAAATCGGTGTAGCCGAAATCAGTTAAATTTACCTGAGTGTGTAGACATCTTTGAGAAATTGTAGTGCGAATTAAATTTTTGGGTACCTCCCGAATCGAAAACTGAATACCGCATAAACTGAAAAAAAAAATTATTTAGTAATCCACTATCCAAATCTACCAACCCGATAAACCTGATTAATTTATGTGAAATGGACTTTTTTATACTAATCATCCTGTATTCCCTAAACCGGAAGTTGGAGCTGACTGAAAAGTAAGATGTTTTATAGAATCTTAAGACTCTTCATTTGAATCTTAGATCGGTTCAGCCATCTACGAGAAAAATGAGTTGCATTATTTTAATTTCGTTTCACATATCATCCTGTGGTTCCGCTATCTGAAGTCGGATCCAAACGTAACTCAGGAACCTTATTTGGGTGTGTAAGACTTTTCATATGAATCTGAGTTTGGAGAAAACGGTTGAGTCATCTCCGAAAAAATTGAGTGAAATTATTTGTCACACACGCATTTGCTGATCTCGATGAACTGATTCGAATGGTATATGGCTGTTATGTTCTTCCAGCATTTATTGATGTAAGTAGTTTAAATCAATATAATTATGAAAATGCTTTCAACTCGAAAATTCTGCCATCATCTGGTTTACATATGCCATATTCGAACGATTATGTTGCCAAAAACGAACCGTGCTAAACTCGGTCCGAGGCAAAATGTCATGAAAAAAAAGCTGTATACAGTATGTTTGGTACTTAGAAACAATTGTTTGTAACAGTATAAAAAATCGTGCTTCACGTTGCTCCTAAGCATTGCTTTGTCATACAGCGCTCAAAACTCCTACTGCTGGAATAGGGGGAAAAGTCGCTTACACAAAAGTATCGATATTTGCGTTAAAAATGGATGGATTTTAACAATCTATGGCTTGTTGGATAGTTATTACCGTGCGGAATCTAAGTCTGAAAATATATTCTGTTTTCAAGGTCAGTTGTGACAGATATTGTCAAAAAATTGAAAATTTTGACATAAAACTTCGTATAACTCAAAAAGTAAACATTCGATCTCAAAACTATTTAATTGCGTTCTGGGTGAATGGGAGACCTTTCATTTGCGACTAGTTCGATCAAAATCGGTCCAGCCTTCTCTGAGATCTCGACCTCTTAGTTGACAACACACATACAGACACACACACACATACACACACGGACATTTGTTCAGTTCGTCGAGCTGAATCGATTGGTATATGATACTCGGCCTTCCGGGCCTCGGAAAATTTTTCTAAAGTTTGAGCGAATTCTATACCTATTTTTTATATTTATATAAAAAGGTAAAACTGTACTGATTAACCCTTAAACGCGCAATGTTGTATTAAAACAACATACCAGAAATGCCTCAAACTTCTTGTTTACGCGTTTCAGGTAAAGTTATATCCAATCAAGAAACGAAAAATATCGACCGTGTGCCTTTAAGGGTTAACTTAACATAAAATGATAGATCGAAATAAAATTATTCGAACAAAAAAACCAAAGATGCAATTTACAGTTTTTGAGTTACAGCGGTTGGAAGGGAGAGCGTGAGAAAAATACAAAATACCTTTTGAAATTCAGTCAAATAGCACCCCCGGGTTAGCTGTTCAATGCGTAGGGCACTGGTCGTACAAGCCAAATGTCACATGTTCGAGCCCCGATCTGGAAGGATTGTTAGCGTCGGTAGGATCGTAAAACTAGCCATGCAATGGTTCTGTACGAAATGCATCGGCAGCGAAGTCTGTTGAAACAGATAATCAAATTCCACAAAAGGAATGTAATACGAAGGCTTCGTTTCAATCAAATTTGTCTCTCGGGGACGGGTATAGCGTGACGGATAAATCGATACCTTTAACGCAGCCTGACTGGGTTCGATTCCTAACCCCGCACATAGGGCCAGAAAGTTTTTTCTGGAACAACAATACACGGACACAATTTGTTTGCGACCTTTCAACTCTTTCTAGAATAGAATGTAAACAACGTTATTGGTTTTGTTCAGTTGAAGCAAGTGCACTTGGTTTATATTCAGACGCATTTACTCTTTGAGCAAAGTTTGAAGTTATTGCATCGAAGCTTTTACATTGCTTAGAACCAATAGCGGTTGTATTTTGTCGTGGAATCTAGGAGATGGTACTTTTTGTTCGTTAGTTGTGCTCACTTCGAAATCGTCTTATTATTCAAGATATTAGATTTTTCATAGTAATTTAGTTATCGTTTCTTTAGCCCGGTTTTAACCCTAAAGGTCGTTTATTTCTATCGTCCCGGGTGTATGCAGTTTTTTTCATCGACTGAGTTGAACGAAGGATCTTGGAAGGATCGTTTTGTTAGTCCAAAAAGGTACTAAATAATCAAATTTCTTCAAAGCACAACAACACCAATGGCATTTCCTTTGAATGCGAAAAACCAGCCGATAACCGATGGAAATGCTCCCTCTCTTCTCGGTATCGATTCTTCAGAACAGTAGCATTTATCATTTAATATCATACTCGAGCAATGGAACTAAAAATATGAGCCACGCTTCTTACACTGCTGCAACTCGACACTTTTTTAGAATGTTTTTCTCTCAATACATTTTAATTTTCTTACTCACCAATATATCAAATTCATTTCTTTCGTGTTTCCAAATTTGAATGCATAAATTTGATGTATTTCATCATATGGCTTAATTTAATTTAATAACGTGTTTTAATTGTAATGTAAACCACTTAAGTCCAACGTGTCGATTTTTTTTCAGTGTAGGGTCGTTCGCTTATACACCGAAACCTCCATTTATAAACTAGACGGGAGTTTGTAAATCGAGTTAGTTCATAGAAAAGTTTACGGTACTTTAAATTTGGTTCTTAAAAAAAGTTTGTGCAATGAATATTTATTTAACTAATATGGATGTTTTCGAAATGGAATTGATAGGTAGGAGTCGAGAACAAGGTTTGGGGGTGTTCCGAAATACAAGAAGGTGAGTTTTAATAAATTTGTATCTCTCGAAAGCCCTTATTTTGGGAAAGAATTTGAAATGGAATACGATGACTACCGGTTAATCGATATTCCTTGAATATCCTTACCCATATTATAAGGATTTTCAATAAACCGGAAGTCGCCATTTTGGATTTCGCAACGTCCTTAAACATCGTTTTTCGGCACCTACACATTAAATTCGTTCCAGAAATATCCATATTGTAAGAGTTTTCAAGAAATCGCCCACTCGGATTTCGGAACAACCTCAAACATTGTTTTCCAGGACTTATTACCCATATTGTAAGAGTTTTCGAATAATATCAGTAGACTGATAGTCGCCATCTTGGATTCTAAAAATACCTCGATCATCGTTTTCCGGAATCTACTTTTCATACCTGTTCGAAAAATACCCATATTATTGTAGTTATTCCGATTTGGTTCGTAAAAAGAGTTACGTAAAAGAAGGTAACGTAAAAAAAGTGTACGTAAACGGAGGTTTGGCAGGCAGTGGCGTCTCGTGACAAAATTCACGGGTTGTGCACTGATTTTGTGGTATGATGCCAGATGAAACCAGTTCGTTGTAAGTGAAAACTAAATATTTAGAAACGGATTTCGCGAGCAAAAATAAACACTTTCAAGTGCGCAATATTAATTTCACTGTGTTTTCTCTACCAATTTGAAGATTGTTAGCCAGTCAGTCTGTGATCAATTTCAGGAATCTGTCATATTTAAAATGTATGTAGCACATTGAAAATCTGTGAACCTGGCATTTTGGCAGAGCTAAACGTGACAGAGACATCAACAAATCTCAGAGCTGAACTGAGTATTTCCTTTTCTTCTTGAATCTATGTAGTAACTCATGTGCACGGAAACGAAACTAACACAGTAACTATCTTTTTTTATATTCTGCATCATTCTGCATTCGTCATCATCGAATAAATAGCGAATCTAAAAAAAATGAATACACATGGGGATGCAGATTATTTATTCAATTTGACCGGTTGTGCAGTGCACTAGGTGCTCATGATTATTGCAAAAACTCGACAAGTCGTAACACGCTCAAACTTGTGCATATCTGTACGTGTCGCCTTCATACAGCTGTTTCAGGTGTTATTTTGATTAAGCTGTCGTTTGCCTATCTGTGCGCATAGCAAACAAAGTCTGCGATAATCGTGAATCTGATGCCGTCGGATTTACTAATCTCTTCAACTATTGAATATAACGGTTTCTTTATTTATCTTCAACATACTTCAGATGTTACTTGTTTTTCAAGTAAGTAATTTCGTGAATAATGAACAAACATTTTTATTTTTTTAAACTTTATTTCATTTTTTGCCAGTTATATTGTAAAGCTTTTCAGCCAGAATTGTGAAACTTTTCACCAATAATGGCGAAACAGGTTTTATTAATAGGAGATAATGTGTTAAATTTAATATGAAAATATCACAGCCCTATTCACGGTACGTAGCCCCCGTGTAAAAAAAGTAAACCCCCCTCCCAGCGAATGACCATTAAGGTTAAATTGGAGTAAAATAAATTAACATTGATAAAAAAAAAAGTATACAGAAATAAAAGTTTGATTACTTGTCAATACATGTGATGTAAATTAGTTTTGTGAGTTCCGCAATTTAATCATAAACGTCTTTCGATCAGAATTATCTCACTACGAAGCGGACTGTTTACTGAACTCAAAATCGAAGGTCAGTCGCACATCATAACGAAACAACATTCGAAAGACTTGCAGTGATTCAGACAGCGAACCTTACCACATAACATGACAACGAAACAGCAGTAATTTTGCTTACATTGCCAACACGGCGAAAGGTCCCCTGGGTTCGCGTTCGTCGTATTCAAGGTATTCGACTTACCTGTAACAATTCGGAAATAACTAGCGCACCGAAAGCCCTTCAACGGGATCAAGTTTTTTCTTCTTTCCCGCCGCTGTACCGATCCGTCCCCTCAGTCCGTTTGTAACATTATTTTCAAAAGGTCAACAGCTTCTAAAGTTTCGCTCTCTTCGGTTTCGTTCCCGAACTAGTTTGAAAGATAAATGACCATCAGCAGAACAAACACTCGCCACCATTCCGAGCACGTTCGGAGAGCAGATCACATTCAACGACCGGCTCTTTGCGAATCATTGCTCGTAAATGCAGATCTCCTCCACGGCACACATTCAGCACAGAGATTCTCATGTCGTGGTAGAGTAGAGTGCCGAGTCGCGCCAACTCAATTTTATTATTGGCCTAATTGGGCCAGGGTCAGACCCCCGAAGAGTGACTTTTGCACGAACACCTACCGTACAACACATCGACCCGGGTACCATACTTTCGTATGTATGGCAAGCGGCAAACCAAGTTCGATTACGTGCCCGTCACCTTCATCGGGCCCCAATCCGACTGGTGCCGGTATATAAGATTTGACATTCAATGCTGCTTACTTTGCCCACATTGCCGCTGTTGTTGGTGGTGCTTGTTTGTGGCTAGTCACTAGTCAGCAAACGACGTGATTGAGTTAATGGAGTAGCAGGCAAGATATGTTTCGCCGACCAGTCCGAGTTATTTGGCAGATTTTGATGACGGAGCACGTTGTTTGGCAGCACTGTTGGGTAGCGCGGTCACAAATGTCAAAGCACGCGACATTTCACCTTGCGCTGTCCTAAATTCTTTTGCGCTGGACTGCAAGGCTGTTTGTTTCGTCTGCATGCCCGTTTATGGGAGAATTGGATAACCGAAAAGGTTACCCAGTGCTTTTCGCGCAAATATTCGGGCATTTCTCGTCTTGATCGTGAGGTTTGGTATCTTTCCACTTCTTCGCGTCGTTGTTTTCGTCGAGACGATTGGTGCCCACGTCAACACAGAGTATACTTCAAAGTCATTTTTTATCCGAAAATACTCCGGATAGTTTGTCAGCTTTTTTTTTGAGAGACTCGGTGACGTACTCGGCTTACTGAAAGTAAGCGCTGACCTGAAAAGCCGCCCAAAACGGCATACGGTTCAAAAGGGGTAAAAGACGAAATGGCATAAGATTGACCACCATATGATTGCGGCGATTGGTGTCACGAGTGCCGAGTAGAGAAGGCGGCCTGGAACCGCAACAAGCCTGTTTTGTTGTACATGGGAACGAAAGCGGTGATTGTAGGGCGTCTCATCGGCTGTTTTTTTTGTTCAGATATTTTGATCGGCCTGTCTATCATTTTCAAGGTTTAAATCTGATGGACACTAAGCGAAAAAAATTGCTTATTCATTTCGATCGATTAGCGTGTGTCCCTGAAAGTGACAGACAATTACAACAACAGCGACATTATACATTGTAAAGATTTTTTTTTTTTTTTTTTCAATAGTATAATATATATTTTCAGGCACACTGCTTAAGCTCTAAGATGCCAAGGGTATTTCCTAATCTTAATTAACGACTAACTTAAAACTAGAATAGTATCATTAGATTATGTCGTCTAGAATTTTTGAAAAAAGCTTTTAGCTGGTATTCGGCAGGTGTCGGTGAATTGAATATTGCATGAATTCCAAATGGTGCTATATATGGCCGCTTCCTTTCGGTTCGTGTGGGTCCGCGGGAAACACCCCCAGGCTACGAAGGCCCGGCGGGTGGCCCGCATGCTGGTCATCGTCTGGAGCGTAGGACCGTAGGCGGTGATGGTGATGTTACGAAGAGATGAGAAAATAAAAAAAGTAAATATTGTGAAAACCGAGGTAAATAGGGGGTATGGAAACAAAATGTCTGAAAACTACAGAGATCTAATTAGTTGCCATCGAGATGGTGAAGAGACATGGAAGGGGGGAACGAAAAGTTAGTGACAAAAAAAGATCTTGTTAGTTCCAATGAAGATGGTGGACAGGGACGGTGATCGAGAGAATCGAGCGGATGTTAGTGTCGAACCTGTAGGTGGAGATTATACTTTCTGAGCGAGGTATAACAGATTACACTTGGATATTAATGTGTTTGAGGTACTGGTATATAAGAAGCATATAAGAGATATCCCGACTAGCCAACACATCTCGGACCGGAACTTCAGGTGGTCTACCTCGGGCCCTTAGGGAGTCCTTTAATAAAGACCTGGCGTCACGATACTCCGTACACGTCCATACGACATGCTCGATGTCCTGATAACCGTCACCACAAGCGCAGAGACCGCTCTCCACGATTCCAATACGCCGGAGGTGCGCGTTGAAGGTGTAATGGTTTGACATGAGCCGAGACATCACACGAATGAAGTCACGACTCACGTTCATCCCCCTGAACCAAGGTTTCGTCGATACCCTAGGGATAATGGAATGCAGCCATCGTCCCAGTTCGCCATTGCTCCATGAAGTTTGCCAACTTTCGAGAGTTTTCTGACGAGAGATACTGAAAAATTCATTGAAGCAGATTGGTCTTTCATAAATATCACCTTCTAATGCGCCCACCTTAGCCAATGAGTCTGCCTTTTCATTGCCCGGAATGGAACAATGCGAAGGGACCCAGACTAACGATATTAAATAAGACCGTTCAGATAAAGTTCTCAAATGTTCCCGTATTTTCCCCAGGAAATATGGGGGATACTTTCCTGACTTCATTGCCCGGAGAGCTTCTATTGAGCTTAGACTGTCCGTGACAATGAAGTAATGGTCTTTGGGCAAGGTTTCAATGATCTCGAGGGTGTACTGAATAGCAGCTAATTCTGCGACGTAGACTGAAGCCGGATCACTGAGTTTGTACGAAGCGGTGATGTTCTGATTGAAGATTCCGAAGCCTGTGGACCTGTTGATGTTTGATCCGTCAGTGTAAAACATCTTTTCACAGTTGACTGTTCTAAATTTATTATAAAAAATATTTGGGGCCACTTGAGGGCGCACGTGGTCCGGAATTCCACGAATCTCTTCTCTCATGGATGTGTCGAAAAACACAGTAGAATTAGTAGTATCCAAGAAATGAGCACGGTTGGAAACAAACGAAGAAGGATTAATATTCTGAGCCATGTAATCAAAATACAAGGACATAAAACGGGTCTGAGAATTGAGCTCGACAAGCCTTTCGAAGTTTTCAATCACCATCGGATTTAAGATATCGCATCGGATTAGCAATCGATATGAGAGATCCCAGAATCGGTTTTTCAACGGTAAGACGCCCGCGAGCACTTCGAGACTCATCGTATGAGTCGACTGCATGCAACCTAAGGCAATACGCAAACAACGATACTGAATTCTTTCCAGTTTAATGAAATGGGTGTTCGCGGCAGATCGGAAGCAGAAGCATCCATATTCCATTACGGACAATATCGTTGTTTGGTACAGCCTGATCAGGTCTCCTGGGTTTGCACCCCACCAAGTTCCGGTTATTGTGCGAAGAAAATTGATTCTCTGCTGGCATTTTTGTTTCAGATATCTAATGTGACATCCCCAGGTGCCTTTGGAGTCGAACCAGACCCCGAGATATTTAAATGTGAAGACCTGAGCTATGGTTCCACCCCCTAGTTGAAGCTGTAGTTGTGCTGGTTCTCGCTTTCTTGAAAATACGACCAGCTCAGTTTTCTCCGTAGAGAACTCGATACCCATTTGAAGAGCCCATGTCGACAAGTTGTCGAGGGTATCTTGTAATGGTCCTTGGAGATCGGCAGCTTTGGGTCCTATAATGGACACAACGCTGTCGTCGGCAAGTTGTCTTAGCGTGCAAGATGTGTTGATACATTCATCAATGTTGTTTACGTAAAAGTTGTATAAAAGGGGGCTTAAGCATGAGCCCTGAGGAAGACCCATGTAACTGAATCGTACTGTCGACAAATCACCATGTGCAAAATACATGTGTTTCTCGGACAATAGATTATGTAAAAAGGTATTCAAAACCGGCGAAAGACCATGCTGGTGCAGCTTCTTAGATAGGATATTTATAGAAACTGAATCAAAAGCCCCCTTGATATCTAGAAATACTGATGCCATTTGTTCTTTACGAGCAAATGCCATTTGAATTTCGGTTGAGAGCAACGCAAGACAATCGTTCGTTCCTTTACCCCTGCGGAAGCCGAATTGTGTATCTGAAAGTAAACCATTAGTCTCGACCCAATTGTCTAGACGGAAGAGAATCATTTTTTCGAACAACTTCCGGATACAGGAAAGCATAGCAATCGGCCGATACGAATTGTGATCGGAGGCTGGTTTCCCAGGTTTTTGAATGGCGATAACTCTCACTTGTCTCCAGTCGTGTGGAACAATATTACCCTCGAGGAACTTGTTAAACAAATTCAGCAAGCGCCTTTTGACAGAGTCAGGAAGCTTTTTCAACAAGTTGAATTTAATTCTGTCTAACCCCGGGGCCTTATTGTTACACGACAAGAGCGCAAGTGAGAACTCTACCATCGAAAACGGTGTTTCGTTTGTATTCGAAGTCGCGGCGCGGGATATCTTCTGTTCCGGAACAGAATCAGGACATACTTTTTTAGCGAAATCGAATATCCAGCGGTTAGAATATTCCTCGCTTTCGTTCGTTGTGTTTTGGTTGCGCATTCGTCGGGCTGTGTTCCAAAGAGTGCTCATCGATGTTTCTTTTGTTAATCCGTCAACAAACCGTCGCCAGTAACCTAGTTTCTTTGCTTTAACTAAGTTCTTCATTTGATTATCTAGCGCTGCGTAATTTCTATAATTATCAGGTGTTCCATATTTTCTGAACTTTTTGAATGCTAAAGATCTTTCCGCGTTCAGTGATGAGCACTCTTTGTCCCACCACGGGTTGGGAGGACGAATGTTAGTATTCGCGCCGGGTATACGTTTCGTCTGAGCTTGAATCGCAGTGTCGAGAATCAAGCCAGCCATAAACGTATACTCTTCCTCCGGAGGAAGTTCTTGTGTTGTTTCTAGTTTCTCAGATATCGATATTGCGTAGCATTTCCAATCAATATTTCGTGTGAGGTCATACAAAACATTGATTGTTTCCGATGGTCTTAATCCGCTGGCGATTGAAATTACGATAGGCAGATGATCGCTACCGTGGGGATCAGGGATTACCTTCCACGTGCAATCCAACCGTAGCGATGTCGAGCAGAGGGATAAGTCCAGCGCACTTGGTCTTGCTGGTGGTGCGGGAATTCGTGTCATTTCTCCCGTATTCAAGATTGTCATATTGAAGTTGTCGCAAATATCATGGATCATAGCTGATCTGTTATCATCATGAAGACAACCCCATCCCGCACCGTGAGAGTTAAAGTCTCCTAAAACTAACGTCGGTGCGGGAAGAAGTTGCATGATACTGCTGAGCCAGTGGTACCCAACTGAGGCTCTAGGGGGGATATAGATGGAAGCAATACAAAGGTCCTTGCCTTTAATTGTGACATGACATGCGACAACTTCAATACCTGATATCGAGGGGAGGTTAATTCGAAAGAAGGAATAGCACTTTTTGATCCCCAAAAGTACTCCTCCGTAGGGATTATCTCGATCCAGGCGAATAATGTTAAAATCGTGGAAGTTTAGTGATACATCAGAAGTTAACCAAGTTTCGCACAATGCAAATGCGTCACATTTCAGATTATTTACTAAGTATTTAAAAGGATCTATTTTCGGGATGATACTTCTACAGTTCCACTGTAAAACAGTGATCGAATCCTTGACCTCGTTCGAAAAATTAGCCATCGAAGGAAACGATTGCTGAGAGGAGGGGCCATTTTGCAGTCAGCTGCATCAAAAACATTTTAACTTTTGGCAGGAAAGTCATCAAAATACCTTTTAGGGGGTCAGAAATGTTGAAGACGGAAAATATAAAGTCCACAATGTCACTGAATTTTACAAGTCCAGCACTTGATGTGTTTTCTGGTTCCTTGGGGACTTTCGGGGTTTTGGGTGTCCCCGGAAGTGTTGGATATTCTTTCTCCGATTTCAAGTCTCCGGAACTAGGAGCTTTTGGCTTCTTCTTTTCGTTTTTTTTACCAACACTTCCTTCTGCTGTTACTTTTGGAGGGCCTTCAAGAGATATCTTCGAACCCTTTCTAGGGAGTTTAGGAGATGATATATTTTTCCTCTTCCTAAAACTACGAGGGACAGTTGAAGATGTACCTTCTTGAGGATCGTCAGAGTCGCAATCGTCCGCAGACAAACAGGTGTAGGGGTTCTGTTCAGGTGGTGTGGCGATTTTCAGCATTTCTGCGAACGAGCGGTTTGATCGTTGCTTGAGAGATCGTTTCAAATGATCTCCACGCAATTTATACGCAGAACATGCTGTGAGGTCATGCGGGGCCGCCCCACAGTAAAGACACTTTTCAATGTCTCTGTCGCAAACGCCATCCGCATGACTCTCTCCACACTTCGAGCAGCGGGGCCGATTTCCACAATGGGAAGCTGTGTGTCCTAGTTGTTGACAACTAGTGCAATTCATTACCCGTGGTACGAAAAGTCGTACAGGTAGACGAACCCTGGCCAGGAGAACGAATTTCGGCAAAGCCGAGCCGGAGAAGGTCACCCGATACGAGTCCGAGTGGGGATAAGACTTTGTCCCATCCGCGGCGATCGATACTGAATGCAAACGTTTGCAGTCCAGTATCTTGACATTCTTAAGCAAGGGATCTTTAAAACATCCGACCCCATGTTTGAGAATGTCTTCGCATGTCAGACTTGGATCCGTGATCACTCCGTCTATCTCGACTTCGCGAGCTGGTATATAAACGCGGTAGTCCCGCGTAAAGTGATCGTTTCGAGCGATCTCATTAGCATGTTTCAGACTGGTCAACGAGACCCTGAGCTTATCGGGACGAATTTTTGAAATAAATTTCAATGTTGTATATTTCGACTCCAAGTCTTTAGATATTTTCAAAATATTAAGCGGTTTATTCTTCTCTTTGGTCCGAAAATAAACCACATAAAGGCCGGCCGAGGGTGAAGGCTCTTCGGGATACTGTTTAACCCGGTGAGTCTTACTATTTGGGGCAGATTTAAAATCTGTTTCCATTTTATCTTCGGGGGGCAGGGGAGAATTTAATGGACTTGCCATAGCGCGGTTGAGGTTCCGCGCAAATTATAGGGGGAGTCAAAATATAAGACGATAAAGGGACACGAAGGGAAAAAATATTATACTTAGCTAATGATCCGTAGCAACTCGGCCGCTGAGGCCAAGCGTTAGTTACAACGACCTCCGAGAATAAATATGCACACAGCACCGGTTCACGGCACCACACTAAGCGTCGGTTCACTGTTCTTATTGTTTTAACACAATAGCACCCGGCACTGTCTAACGGTATTTATTGTTTATACTGTATTGATCTACTGCACAAGCTCACGAACAAAAGATCTGATATTAAATGACCTTGAAACGGATTAGAATGGATTAACGCACAGCTGCTCTAATGCAAACTACCATCCGATCGATACGATGGTCACGAAAGGAATGATTGTAAAGATTGAAATGTTTACGAATGTATAATTAGCCCTATAACGATTTTTGATGATCTTGGATTCCGATCCGTGAACAGCACAAAAATTTATTTTCTCATAATAAAGCCTTAAAAACATAAGCAAAAAGCTTTTAGCGTTATTCCCAAAATTAGTGTTTGGCGTTATTCCCAAAATGTGAGGCTTTGTTGTGAAAAACTGGTTACAAATTCATATATCCAAAATATTGTAGTACTATGACTGTTTGTGAATTCAGAACCAATCACATATGTCGTGTTTTCAAACCGAAGACGTTTTTTTATGCGAGAATTTCGCTCCAACTTGAACAAATGTTGCCAGCATCATCTGAGGTTTCATCTAGATCTTCTGTAAATGTGGACTTTATCACTAAAAGCCACTTTGAAGACTTGATCACGGCTTTCTTTTGAAGAGAGTCGGTCACGCTTTCTTTTACTAACATTTTCTACGTTTCGTCTTTGACTCATCAGTGCAGAGTAGTTCAAATTGAGCTGCTTAACGCTAAACTCGTCAGTTCAATTTGAACCGCTAAGCAGACGTAAAGTTTCTGCTATTTGTAGAACACTTATATTGTAAATTAGTTGTAAATTTTTCAATTTTTGAGAACTTAGAACTCAGTTTTGAAAACGAAAAATTTCGAACTTAAAATTTTGAATTCATGATTTAGAGTTCAGAAATTCGAAATCCTCAGAATTCAGTAATTTATACAGATCTAGATATTCGGCAATAAAGGCAATTAAGGAATTGAAATATTAAGAAATTCAGGAATTTAGGATTAAAGAATTAAGAAACCAAGTAATTGAGAGATTAAAAATTAAGGAATCAAGGATATTTGAGATTAAGAAATTGAGGAATTAGGGAAATAAGGAAACAAGGGAACAAAATAACAAGAGAACAAGAAAACAAGAAAACAAGAAAACAAGAAAACAAGAAAACAAGAAAACAAGAAAACAAGAAAACAAGAAAACAAGAAAACAAGAAAACAAGAAAACAAGAAAACAAGAAAACAAGAAAACAAGAAAACAAGAAAACAAGAAAACAAGAAAACAAGAAAACAAGAAAACAAGAAAACAATAAAACAAGAAAACAAGAAAACAAGAAAACAAGAAAACAAGAAAACAAGAAAACAAGAAATAATTTAGAATCTACAGCTTGAAATCGAGAAAATTTTTAATTTTGATTTAGTAGTGGTAGTAGTTTTTTTGTTAGTAGTTTTCGAGCTGGGACGTTTTTTCAAGTAAGAGAGTGAGTTATGGCCATCGTTGAGCACACCTGTTGTCGATAGAAATAAGTGGATATTGAATTCAAATTATGAATGTTAAATGTATTTCATTGCTTCTTCGGGTTATTTCGAACTTAAAATTTTGAATTCATGATTTAGAGTTCAGAAATTCGAAATCCTCAGAATTCAGTAATTTATAGATCTAGATATTCGGCAATAAAGGCAATTAAGGAATTGAAATATTAGGAAATTCAGGAATTTAGGATTAAAGAATTAAGAAACCAAGTAATTGAGAGATTAAAAATTAAGGAATCAAGGATATTTGAGATTAAGAAATTGAGGAATTAGGGAAATAAGGAAACAAGGGAACAAAATAACAAGAGAACAAGAAAACAAGAAAACAAGAAAACAAGAAAACAAGAAAACATGAAAACAAGAAAACAAGAAAACAAGAAAACAAGAAAACAAGAAAACAAGAAAACAAGAAAACAAGAAAACAAGAAAACAAGAAAACAAGAAAACAAGAAAACAAGAAAACAAGAAAACAAGAAAACAAGAAAACAAGAAAACAAGAAAACAAGAAAACAAGAAAACAAGAAAACAAGAAAACAAGAAAACAAGAAAACAAGAAAACAAGAAAACAAGAAAACAAAGGAACAAGGGAATAAGGAAACAAAGGAAACAAGGGAACAAGGGAACAAGGGAACAAGAGAACATGGGAACAAGGGAACATGGGAACAAGGAAACAAGTCAACAAGGGAACAAGGGAACAAGGAAACAAGGGAACAAGGGAACAAGGGAACAAGGGAACAAGGGAGGAACAATGGAACAAGGGAACAAGGGAACAAGGGAACGAGGGAACAACGGGACAAGGGAACAAGGGAACAAGGGAACAAGGGAACAAGGGAACAAGGGAACAAGGGAACAAGGGAACGAGGGAACAACGGGACAAGGGAACAAGGGAACAAGGGAACAAGGAAACAAGGCAAAAAGGAAACAAAGAAACAAGAAAACAAAAAACAAGCAAACAAGAAAACAAGAAAACAAGAAAACAAGAAAACAAGAAAACAAGAAAACAAGAAAACAAGAAAACAAGAAAACAAGAAAACAAGAAAACAAGAAAACAAGAAAACAAGAAAACAAGAAAACAAGAAAACAAGAAAACAAGAAAACAAGAAAACAAGAAAACAAGAACACAAGAAAACAAGAAAACAAGAAAACAAGAAAACAAAAAAACAAGAAAACAAGAAAACAAGAAAACAAGAAAACAAGAAAACAAGAAAACAAGAAAACAAGAAAACAAGAAAACAAGAAAACAAGAAAACAAGAAAACAAGAAAACAAGAAAACAAGAAAACAAGAAAACAAGAAAACAAGAAAACAAGAAAACAAGAAAACAAGAAAACAAGAAAACAAGAAAACAAGAAAACAAGAAAACAAGAAAACAAGAAAACAAGAAAACAAGAAAACAAGAAAACAAGAAAACAAGAAAACAAGAAAACAAGAAAACAAGAAAACAAGAAAACAAGAAAACAAAAAAACAAGAAAACAAGAAAACAAGAAAACAAGAAAACAAGAAAACAAGAAAACAAGAAAACAAGAAAACAAAAAAAAACAAAAAAACAAAAAAAAACAAGAAAACAAGTAAACAAGAAAACAAGAAAACAAGAAAACAAGCAAACAAGAAAACAAGAAAACAAGAAAACAAGAAAACAAGAAAACAAGAAAACAAGAAAACAAGGAAACAAGGAAACAAGGGAACAAGATAACAAGAGAACAAGCAAACAAGAAAACAAGAAAACAAGAAAACAAGAAAACAAGAAAACAAGAAAACAAGAAAACAAGAAAACAAGAAAACAAGAAAACAAGAAAACAAGAAAACAAGAAAATAAGAAAACAAGAAAACAAGAAAACAAGAAAACAAGAAAACAAGAAAACAAGAAAACAAGAAAACAAGAAAACAAGAAAACAAGAAAACAAGAAAACAAGAAAACAAGAAAACAAGAAAACAAGAAAACAAGAAAACAAGAAAACAAGAAAACAAGAAAACAAGAAAACAAGAAAACAAGAAAACAAGAAAACAAGAAAACAAGAAAACAAGAAAACAAGAAAACAAGAAAACAAGAAAACAAGAAAACAAGAAAACAAGAAAACAAGAAAACAAGAAAACAAGAAAACAAGAAAACAAGAAAACAAGAAAACAAGAAAACAAGAAAACAAGAAAACAAGAAAACAAGAAAACAAGAAAACAAGGAAACAAGAAAACAAGAAAACAAAAAACAAGAAAACAAGAAAAAAAGAAATCACGAACAAGGAAATAAGGAAATAAGGAAATAAGGAAATAAGGAAATAAGGAAATAAGGAAATAAGGAAATAAGGAAATAAGGAAATAAGGAAATAAGGAAATAAGGAAATAAGGAAATAAGGAAATAAGGAAATAAGGAAATAAGAAAATAAGGAAATAAGGAAATAATTAAGAACGAATTCAAGAATTAAGATCGTAAAGAATTAAGGGATTAGGCCATTTAGGAATTGAGACATTTTGAGAAATTGAGAAGTTAAACAATTTAGAGATTATTTAATTAAGGATTTAAGGTATTTTAGAAGTAGCAGCCTATAATTTAGAATCTACAGCTTGAAATCGAGAAAATTTTTAATTTTGATTTAGTAGTGGTAGTAGTTTTTTTGTTAGTAGTTTTCGAGCTGGGACGTTTTTTCAAGTAAGAGAGTGAGTTATGGCCATCGTTGAGCACACCTGTTGTCGATAGAAATAAGTGGATATTAAATTCAAATTATGAATGTTAAAATGTATTTCATTGCTTCTTCGGGTTATTTCCGTCCATAATAAAAGAGCCACTTGACTGTACAATCGATGGAAAACAACATCTGCTGGATTCAATTGCATCAAGTGCTAGCAGATTAGATACAACAAGCGATAAATCATGCTCGATACACGACTTAAAAAAGTTCTAATTTCAGTACATTTATTCGCAAAAAAACGAAGCTGATACATAATAAAACAGCAGCTGCTGGTTTTGCTACTCTTAATCGCTCCCGGCATTCGATGAGTTCCGAAAAAAATGCACCTTAGACAGGGTGATGTGGTGTAATCCTGTTTATGTATGTTTAGGCAGAACAAAAAATCGGCCTCACATCGATTAAGAAACACACATTGAAGGAATTCCAGACCGAGTTCGATGGAGCAGCAATTTTTCCGATTTCCAGTTAATGGAGTTATGCGAAGCAAGTTGTTCGTAAGAGTTCTCTTCTAAGAGGAAACTCCTCAGAAAGTGGTCGTTTAAACTAGACATCAACGAACATTTGGGCAACGAAAAAAAAACAGCACAAAGTAGCCTTCAAGCGTCATTGCCGTACATCAGCAGCAGCACTACATCCATGACTCACGGAATTTTTCTGTGTTCGCGAAAAATCTTCCTATAATTCTACTCGAAAGTTGGCGTGTTCTGGCGAGCGAATCGAAAACAAGCTGGAAAAAGAACCAAAAACAAAATTCGAAGATTCAACCATCCGATTGGGCAACATACTTCTAAAACAGACGAAACTAGAGGAGGAACGAGGTAGAAACCTGCATGCAGCCTGCTGTTGCTGCTCAATTTAGCGATCTTTTCGCCGACTTTTGACTCGTTTTTTTTCTTTCTGTGGGTTCTTTTTGTCTAACTAAGAATAGCATCAAGAAGCCGAGTCAATTGCGCTTGAAAATTCCAATTTTGGTCAAGAAAATAAAAAAACAAACCCAAAGAAGAATGCTCTACGGTAGGCACTTAATTTGAGCATCACAGATTCGCGGCACAGGTTTGGCATGGTCGATTGATCGGAGCTGACGAAATGAAGTGACTGTACGCGAACAGTTGTTGGACTGCCAGTCAGGCGTGCAATTTTCAGTTCGATTGATTCCTGACTGGATGCCTGACTAGATTGAAAATGAGCTGAATTGATTGCTGTCAAATTTGTAATCGGTTTTCTTGGCCTTAAAGTCATTGAAAAGAGAATCCAAAATAATTTGGGTGACGGCTGCTGCATGCGCGAATTTACTATTATTTCTTCATTATCGAAGTGAATAGATTTGAACAAAATTATTCATTGAATGAAATTACCAAGATGTGTGAAAAATGAGCGATAACTTCAATGTCGTCGTCCTCTGCTGCAAGTATGAACAATCACGTAGGAATCAGGAAAAAAGCTGAACAAAGGATTGACAATTGAAGTCCGAATGAAGTTAGCTTGATTCAAACGAAAGTTTTTATTGCTGATAAATGACATGTGAAAAAAAGAAAGTTGGAATCAATACAAATTAGGGCCGTACTAAACGCCAAGATTAATTGATAGCTTGCTTTCAAAATTTCAGTAACTCTCAGCAGACCCTGTCAGCTTGGAGCGAAGTCAATCTTCAGTTCAGCAACGCCATCGCACGGCATCACATTCAACATATCATGTCAATTGTATGGGTGCGCAACCCTGCTATTTTGGCGCGCACGAATTTGACATTTTTCTCCCATACTTCTATGCATAAGATTCGATGCGGGCTCGTCTGGGGGCGACATGCTCGCAAAAAAGGATGTTGCCAATGATTTGTTCGGGAAATGTAAGAGCTGGATATCTTGTTAATATGATGTCTTTGCTCTCAGCTAGTATGGATTTCGGTCCGGTTCGGTTGCGATTGAAACGGCAAATACAACAACTTCGCACTATAGCTTCGGTTTAGATCCGATGTCGTCGCAGTAAATCCAGAGACGGGCTATGACCATTTGCGAAACGAGGTACCATTGAAACAACAACCAACAACCAATCATTCATCTAGAACAAATTCTGTTTCTGGGCTAGGATATAGGTGAGCTACGATCAAACCTGTCGCTCGTTACGTTCGGCGATCGTCTTGGGAAAGGTTGGCAGCGTATTGAAGTATGCAAATCAATATGAATCTCCGCACGAGGTGCGCGTGCTCAGCAGCGCTTGTTAGATTGAGATCGTGCCTGAGCACACTAAAAAGTCCAGTGTGTTCTACTAGATGGAATATTCAACATTTTGGAAGTTTCATTAGTATGGAAACATAATAAAGAAAACTTATGAGACGGGTAAAGCGTAATGGGTAAATCGATGCTTATCACGCAGCCCACCTTGGTTTGATTCCCAACCCCCCACATAGGGTCTGAAAATTTTTCTCGCTCGAAGAGGAAAATGATCTTAAGGTTAAGACCTCTATAATCGAAAAAAGAAAAATCAAATCCTTAGGCCCTCGGTGAGTTGAATAACTCGTCAGCTAATATAATATCAATAATTCGGAAAAAATCATTTCTACACAATCGAACAATCGAACCCATATCTTATTTACCGAGGTATTATTCGATTACCAGACTGATCAGTAATCGAAGTCTATGTTAATACTTTTTCACTTAGTAACAGAAACATAGTGAAAGTAGATAGAAAAAGTTGAACTAAAAATTAAAGAAATAGAAATTGAGAGGAAAGATGAATTACTGAAAAATAAACGACTGAAGTTCAATTGCATCAATTTAATGAAAAATCAAATCAATTAATAGATGTAATGAATCAAAACACGCTAATTCAAAAGTACATCCAATTTATTGAAAAAAACATGAATTCAACATGGAAAATTAAAATTTGAAAATTCAAAATATTCGAATAGCAATCTGAGGATTGAGAACTAAAAATTCTTTTAGGGCTCAGTCTTAATTGGTACATCGTTTTCCACTCGTCAGCGATAAAGTTTAAATTGAACTGTTATACAACCTAGAAGTTCAACATAAACCGCTAAGTAATTTCCTGCTATATGCAGAACACTTTTTGGTTTTGCACCGTTCTTACTGACGTGTTTTTTTCGACTATTAATGGTCGACTCAGACTAGGTGGCATATCAATTCATTCAAACATTGTATATTGAGCCTTGAAAATCGAACATAGTATATCGAGCCTTGACAATTGAACATTGGAAATTAATCATGGTCATTGGTCATTGAATAAAATTGAGCGTTGAAAGTACACATAGGAATTGAAAATAAAAAATGGTAAATGAAACATAGAAAACAGAAACCAGAAACTAAGAACTAGAAAATTGGAAATTGAACATTGAAATTTGAAACTTGCAAATTGAAAATTGAAAGTTAAACGATAAAAGGTGACAGTAGAAAGTTGGAAATAAAACATGGCAAATAGAAAACAGAAAATAGAAAATAGAAAACAGAAAACAGAAAACAGAAAATAGAAAATAGAAAATAGAAAATAGAAAATAGAAAACAGAAAATAGAAAATAGAAAATAGAAAATAGAAAATAGAAAATAGAAAATAGAAAATAGAAAATAGAAAATAGAAAATAGAAAATAGAAAATAGAAAATAGAAAATAGAAAATAGAAAATAGAAAATAGAAAATAGAAAATAGAAAATAGAAAATAGAAAATAGAAAATAGAAAATAGAAAATAGAAAATAGAAAATAGAAAATAGAAAATAGAAAATAGAAAATAGAAAATAGAAAATAGAAAATAGAAAATAGAAAATAGAAAATAGAAAATAGAAAATAGAAAATAGAAAATAGAAAATAGAAAATAGAAAATAGAAAATAGAAAATAGAAAATAGAAAATAGAAAATAGAAAATAGAAAATAGAAAATAGAAAATAGAAAATAGAAAATAGAAAATAGAAAATAGAAAATAGAAAATAGAAAATAGAAAATAGAAAATAGAAAATAGAAAATAGAAAATAGAAAATAGAAAATAGAAAATAGAAAATAGAAAATAGAAAATAGAAAATAGAAAATAGAAAATAGAAAATAGAAAATAGAAAATAGAAAATAGAAAATAGAAAATAGAAAATAGAAAATAGAAAATAGAAAATAGAAAATAGAAAATAGAAAATAGAAAATAGAAAATAGAAAATAGAAAATAGAAAATAGAAAATAGAAAATAGAAAATAGAAAATAGAAAATAGAAAATAGAAAATAGAAAATAGAAAATAGAAAATAGAAAATAGAAAATAGAAAATAGAAAATAGAAAATAGAAAATAGAAAATAGAAAATAGAAAATAGAAAATAGAAAATAGAAAATAGAAAATAGAAAATAGAAAATAGAAAATAGAAAATAGAAAATAGAAAATAGAAAATAGAAAATAGAAAATAGAAAATAGAAAATAGAAAATAGAAAATAGAAAATAGAAAATAGAAAATAGAAAATAGAAAATAGAAAATAGAAAATAGAAAATAGAAAATAGAAAATAGAAAATAGAAAATAGAAAATAGAAAATAGAAAATAGAAAATAGAAAATAGAAAATAGAAAATAGAAAATAGAAAATAGAAAATAGAAAATAGAAAATAGAAAATAGAAAATAGAAAATAGAAAATAGAAAATAGAAAATAGAAAATAGAAAATAGAAAATAGAAAATAGAAAATAGAAAATAGAAAATAGAAAATAGAAAATAGAAAATAGAAAATAGAAAATAGAAAATAGAAAATAGAAAATAGAAAATAGAAAATAGAAAATAGAAAATAGAAAATAGAAAATAGAAAATAGAAAATAGAAAATAGAAAATAGAAAATAGAAAATAGAAAATAGAAAATAGAAAATAGAAAATAGAAAATAGAAAATAGAAAATAGAAAATAGAAAATAGAAAATAGAAAATAGAAAATAGAAAATAGAAAATAGAAAATAGAAAATAGAAAATAGAAAATAGAAAATAGAAAATAGAAAATAGAAAATAGAAAATAGAAAATAGAAAATAGAAAATAGAAAATAGAAAATAGAAAATAGAAAATAGAAAATAGAAAATAGAAAATAGAAAATAGAAAATAGAAAATAGAAAATAGAAAATAGAAAATAGAAAATAGAAAATAGAAAATAGAAAATAGAAAATAGAAAATAGAAAATAGAAAATAGAAAATAGAAAATAGAAAATAGAAAATAGAAAATAGAAAATAGAAAATAGAAAATAGAAAATAGAAAATAGAAAATAGAAAATAGAAAATAGAAAATAGAAAATAGAAAATAGAAAATAGAAAATAGAAAATAGAAAATAGAAAATAGAAAATAGAAAATAGAAAATAGAAAATAGAAAATAGAAAATAGAAAATAGAAAATAGAAAATAGAAAATAGAAAATAGAAAATAGAAAATAGAAAATAGAAAATAGAAAATAGAAAATAGAAAATAGAAAATAGAAAATAGAAAATAGAAAATAGAAAATAGAAAATAGAAAATAGAAAATAGAAAATAGAAAATAGAAAATAGAAAATAGAAAATAGAAAATAGAAAATAGAAAATAGAAAATAGAAAATAGAAAATAGAAAATAGAAAATAGAAAATAGAAAATAGAAAATAGAAAATAGAAAATAGAAAATAGAAAATAGAAAATAGAAAATAGAAAATAGAAAATAGAAAATAGAAAATAGAAAATAGAAAATAGAAAATAGAAAATAGAAAATAGAAAATAGAAAATAGAAAATAGAAAATAGAAAATAGAAAATAGAAAATAGAAAATAGAAAATAGAAAATAGAAAATAGAAAATAGAAAATAGAAAATAGAAAATAGAAAATAGAAAATAGAAAATAGAAAATAGAAAATAGAAAATAGAAAATAGAAAATAGAAAATAGAAAATAGAAAATAGAAAATAGAAAATAGAAAATAGAAAATAGAAAATAGAAAATAGAAAATAGAAAATAGAAAATAGAAAATAGAAAATAGAAAATAGAAAATAGAAAATAGAAAATAGAAAATAGAAAATAGAAAATAGAAAATAGAAAATAGAAAATAGAAAATAGAAAATAGAAAATAGAAAATAGAAAATAGAAAATAGAAAATAGAAAATAGAAAATAGAAAATAGAAAATAGAAAATAGAAAATAGAAAATTAAATATAGAAAATAGAAAATAGAAAATAGAAAATAGAAAATAGAAAATAGAAAATAGAAAATAGAAAATAGAAAATAGAAAATAGAAAATAGAAAATAGAAAATAGAAAATAGAAAATAGAAAATAGAAAATAGAAAATAGAAAATAGAAAATAGAAAATAGAAAATAGAAAATAGAAAATAGAAAATAGAAAATAGAAAATAGAAAATAGAAAATAGAAAATAGAAAATAGAAAATAGAAAATAGAAAATAGAAAATAGAAAATAGAAAATAGAAAATAGAAAATAGAAAATAGAAAATAGAAAATAGAAAATAGAAAATAGAAAATAGAAAATAGAAAATAGAAAATAGAAAATAGAAAATAGAAAATAGAAAATAGAAAATAGAAAATAGAAAATAGAAAATAGAAAATAGAAAATAGAAAATAGAAAATAGAAAATAGAAAATAGAAAATAGAAAATAGAAAATAGAAAATAGAAAATAGAGCCCCGGAGACCCTGCCATTTATCGTTCGACTCAGTTCGACAAGAACGGAACATGACTGTGTGTATGTAAGTTTGAGTACTTTTCTTAGATGATGATGACTTTAATACTTTCGGTTTCGGATATGTTCCGCAAAAATGACGAAGGCGTTAGAGAATAATATTGTGATATATCGGATTTAATCCGAATATTATCGAATCTGCCTAAAGGTAGTTCAATGCAGAAATATCATGATGACACTATTTGAATGACAGAAAAACGATATTATTGCACCACTAGATGATCTAAGCATCTATTTTCAGAATAAGCTTTCGATAGAATTAGGACAGATGTTGGTCGCCATTGAATTTTACTAGTAGAATTCAAAACTGACCAATGGAGTGTAATTGTTGTAAATACTGTTAAAAAGAACAATATTTTGTGGAAAATTGACAGTATTTTTCCCACTGTAATCTAATGCAGCACATCTAATCAACGATTTATAAAACATTTAGTTATTTTTAGGTACGTTAGAATTAACACCAAGACGATCGATTTTAGATGCTTCTTAAATCCAATCTTGGAACCATTTATTGTACCATCTTTTTATTCAAATAAACATTTTAAACTATTGGCGAAAGAGTTGCTGATAATTTATCCCGTGCTCTGTTTACAAAACGTCCACGCATTTAACTTGTAGGAACCGCATTTCCAAGAAGCGAATGCGTCTTCGAATAAGTGAGCCAAGCCGCACCATCGTAGGAGCGAAACTTTGCCAAAATTCTATCGTAACAGTCATGGATCGGACCTGAACAAACGACTGTTATCTTCGAATAGCACCAGACCGAAAGACACATACACACACGCATGCATACAAATATTTTGTCGCATGCCAGAGTGAGATCTGGTTTGAGTCGGACTTCTAGTTCATTCCACCGTTTGAGACACCTGAAACGTATGACGGCGTCCTCCATGGACTTGAATATCATTGAAATTTGCCAAGAATTTTCTGGGGATCAGAAAAAAAACAATTAACTCGAATTGAATACGTAGTCCACATGCATGTGTAATGACAAAACTTCAAAAAAGGGTCATAAAATTCTAACTTTATTTGGATGATTTAAAAATGCAAAAAAAATGTTTTTAACATGATTATATGCATTTGAAATTGGTTTAGAATATGATCTGTTAAAGTACAAAAAAAAACAATGATTATTCTTCGTGCTTGGAATTTAATAAAACCTCAACAAAGAAGACATTTGAATGTTTTTGGTTCCGTCTTCGATCTATCGATGCAGAGCAGTTCAACTTTAACGATAAGGGCAACTTTGCTGTTCAATTTGAACTGCTCAGCAGACCCAAAAGTATTTGAGTACGATCTGAATTCTAACAGCTGTCCGTCATCGACAGATAGTCTTCATTTAGGATGTAGAATCGCTGGAAAACCTGAATTTTGATCGGAGCCTTAGATATCCGTAGTGCTAAATACCATTCAGCTCAGCTCGACGCGATTGAAAAATGTCTGTGTGTGTGTAGGTATTCGATCAATGTTCTTCAATATGGCCGAGCCGAAGGTTCGTTTAAAAGTTACTATTGGGTTGTGGATTAAGTTCGAAATTCACATGACTGATATTTCCGGTTCCGAAGACATGATCGTAGAAGTGACGTAACCGACAAACCGCACGTTCAAGACTTATTTTAGCAATCTTAGACTACTTTGGAACCTAGTATTGGTTTATTGATCATGTTCAAAGATTGAATTCCAGTTCCGGATGTATAATGGCATAACAAATTGGTATTATTAATGTCGTTTATTTCTACTCGGCTTCAAACCTTTTTGGTCGCTCGCCGTGTGAAACCGATAAAATATCATCTTTATGACGCACATTTTTTCTCTTCGATTCCCACAAGCTGGTTTGAAAGCTACTATTGGGTCATTGATCGAGTTCCAACTACTAGTTTTTTTTCTATTTTCCGACTTTGATTGTTATACTAGCTTGATGTACAATTTTACGTCTGTTCAATCGTTCTAATTGAACTGCTAAGTAGCACTAGTAGCTCCAGTAAAACTGCTATACACTGAAAAAATGGAGTCAAAACGTGAAAAATGAAGTGAATAATTAGTTATTACTGAACAAAACATGCGGTTCAGTTTGCAGTTATTTACATTTGTCTACACGACAATCAACACCACTATCTAATTTTAAAAGTCGTTCCTCTCTCCGTAAATCATCAGCATGTCAATTCAGGGTATGCTTCGAAAATAAGAATACTCAACTACTTTTTGTTTGCTTTTTCTGCTCATTCAGAACCGGTACTATCCGACTGCGAGAATGGTGCTGATCTTTTTCCAAATATTACCAAATCAAAGAAAAAAACCCAGATGGAGACAAATAAAACCGACAAGCGCCCGCGAATCTGATTCATCAACTTTCGGAGCTCATAACGGTGAAATTTGTTACGCGCTCGGGACACAAAATGACAGGCCGGTAAGGAGTTATTAATTAGCGTGCATGAGGATTTTCAACTGCCACCGAGACCAGGTTCAGGAATTCGACGTTATGACTTGTGTTAATTTTTTTTTGGCTCTGCTACTACACGGGGATTTAATTAGCACTGTGTGTAGTATCCGAAAGTAAATGACAAAGCGAAAACACCAATCTCGTAAACGACTTTCGAGCAGTGCTAACAGGAAACAGAACCGTTAGGTAAATATGAGTCAGAAGTGATTAAATAAGAAGAAACAAGAATTTGTCCAATTGTCCAGGCTCGTCTTTACGGCGGTATGTTGGATGCATGATTTAGTTTTATTTGTTGTGACATGAAACGTGACAAGGTATTGTAGAGTGGTAGACACACTGACAGATCAAGTCGAGATTATGGCTTGGGTCTAGTCTCTACGAGGTACTGTTCAAGGATTCTTTCAACTTCCTCCTGGCTCTCCTAGGCGCAGTTAAAAGTTTTCTTTTGACGCGGTGTACTGTATCGTGATCATATCATCCGGTTTAATTTCTTAACTCAATCCGTTACCACCTCCCGGGCATCTGTTGACTTTTTAACCGAACATACAGTACTTAGCGAGTAAATTAATTGCGGTTCACACGCCAACCGGCACGATTCACCACATCAGGGTTCAGCTATCGATCAATAGTGTGGATCGGCGCCGGCGTCATCAGTTCGAGCCGGGGTAAATACGGAACGGTTCTGCTTTTGCGTTGGGCTAGGGGAAAATCGATGAATGGGAGAGGTTGGGCCATATTAACGGCGGTTTGTGATATTTAATCGGTTTTCAATTGAACAGGAAATCCTACACCAGGTGGTTGGATAAGAAGTCGTGATGATCTGCTTTTCTTCACAACCGAGCGTGCTCTAGTCGATTCCGATTGATCGTTGTTATAGCGTTGAAAATGAACCCCTCTGCTGGGGTAGTGTTCTTAGCGGCGAAGGTGAAGGACGTCCAGGTCCAGCGACTTAGATGATGAATTGCATTTAATAATCCGAACGTCACGAAGAACACGCTTGAATCGAATTAGAAACAATTCTGGTTGTTGATCATCATTCAGACAAATTTTTATACTCTGCGCGTAATTTTTTTATAATTCAATCTAATTGAAATTTGTTTATGTTTCGATTAGGAAAACATAGAAAAATTTCAATTGTTCAATTGGTTTAGGAAAAAGTTAATACTGTTCATCAATAGTAGCACAAATTACATTAGCAAATGTAAAAACTATAGGGGAGAGGTGACGATTAGTGCACACCTAAGCGTTTTAAAATATTACAAATCAGATAACACTGTTTTCTAGACCTTACTTTACAATAACCTCAAATGAACGGTTACAAATATTAGGTTGTTTACGCACCTGAAAACCAAAACATAGTCATGTTTTGTTTCTAATGGAGCGCAAGGGTAACGAAAAAGTACGCAGTGGTACATAATAATGCCCCAATGAGTTTTTTGCAATTCTCGAGTATTTGTAGAAATAAAAAAATTGGTCGACCCAAATCATTGGATAGACACGATCAAACGTTGGACACGTTTTGATTTACCAACCAAAAATATGAAAAATTTGCTGTTTGTACAAAAATCGCTCATGACAACGATAAACTTCGTTTGCCTTTTAACACACCGAGAAAAAAATGTGAAGCTGACTAAACTTGGGATTATCACAACGATTTATTTTAGTGAAATGGTGACAACAGGAAATCTAGTTCGAAACTGTAAACATTGCTTATTGAAACAACAAAAGAATAATTTGTTATGTTCTAATGTGCTAGTTTGTTTCGATCAATTTTTCGATTTTAATTGTTGCACTAACTTCATTTTAAACTGGTCTAATTTTTCGGCGTGTAGCAGATGAAATCGTCGTAGTATGGCTGCACGACGCGCAATACTATCGAACGCCCTAGGGTGCCAATCACCGATGCCAGTTTGTGCGCGCTGAATTTCCGTATTCCATCTAGTATCGGGGTGGTGGTAGAGTAAAAAAACCTGTTTCAATCCACCTAGTGCTGTAAGGATGTCTTTCGCATATCTCACATATTCTCACATATTCTCACATATGAATGTGTGGTGTTCTTCCAAATAATGTTCTTTGATTCTTGAAAAACAAAAACGAATTGTCCAAAAACTAGTATAACCTATAGAGTGAAACAGTACTCAGATCGGTTCAGCCATCTCGAGAAAACCTGAGTCCCACTATTTCAGGCACTTCCGCAACCGGAATCCGGGAACCGGTATAATCGAAGTCGGTTCAAGAAAAGTGACTAGGATCCTTTTTAAGTCATTTAGGGGTTAGCCAATATCCTTTTTTGAGTCTATGACTACAATATTCGGTCAGTAATCGTAGTAGTAGTTTGTAAGTAGTCTCAGTGGCAGCAGTCCCTTGCTTCAGTTCTACACTGGACCCTTGATAAGGTTTGCTTCTATCAGCTTCTATTTTAAGGGGGGGTAGAGTCTAAATGATGAAAAAAATCATCATTTTTGCGATTTTTTATCAGAGTTATCGTTCAACAAAATAAATTCAAATGTTTCGCAGAATAAAAAGCGTAATTCGAACAACATTTTGTATTTTTTTCGTGGAACAATTTTGAGAAATGAGTCGGTGAAGAGGTATTTTCGAGGACGCTTCTTAAAAATCACGATTTGCGGTGTCCACTGTATCTCAGCGCAGACTAATCAGAAGTTAACAATTCAAAGCAGCATAGTTAGAGTAGAAGTTTTTCTAAACCACAACGTTTCTGTTTGATTTTTTTAATTTTTGGTGGTTGTTTAAATTCAGAAGTACGATTTTTCACGAAAAAGTCCGCCATTTTGTAGCTGTAAAACCTCCCCAAAGTAACAAACAACAAAAAGGAAAACGTTGAGGTCTGGTTTTTTATACGTAGAAAGTGTGTGCAAAATTTTATAAAAATTGGTGCAGTAGTTTTTGAATGACGATGGACACGGACTTTCAAAACCTGCTTTCGAAAAAAACGCGTTTAAAGTGTTTTGTTTATAAAATCAATGGAAACAATTGATCACTCCAGGGAGCCCGTAGGGTCTAACATTTTCACAAAATCATATATTTTCTTTTGTATTCTTTTATACTGAAACATTTCAAGCAAAACATTTGTTTTGTCAAGTTTTTAAGTTGATCGAAGCAGAAATCTTGGGCATATGTGCCGAGCTCTTACTTCTTCGCAGTATGAGATCGGCAAAGATAAAGCCCCATAACTTGCTAAGTTTTGTTCAGATAGGCTTGAAAATTTCACAGAATATTCATGAAATGTTTTACTATAATAAAATACAAAGAAAAAAATAAATGATTTTTCAAAAGTGTTAGACCCTACCCGCCCCTTAAATCAACACACAGAAATTCCTAGGCTATGGTGCCCACTTGGTCACTGTTTTTTTGTGCTGATTCAAACAGATTTTATAAAATTGTTGTGTGTTCATGTTTGTGTCTTATGAATTTAGTTGCTGTTTTCGTCATTATCGTGAATTTGTTTGTTTTATTTTTTTAATTTGTATATTATACATACATACATACATACATATATGTACATACATACATACATACATACATATAGATAGATAGATATATACATCCATAGATACATACATACATACATACATACATACATACATACATACACACAGGGCTTTTTGTGGAAGCACGCGAGGACATGCAGTGCCCCTAAAGAAAATTTCGAAAATTTCACCCTGACTCATCTGGATATTTTAAGCTTATCATACTTATCAATTCGTAAATGACTTTGATTATAGACTAGCCAGACCAACAAATCGGTATAATGTTGATATCAATCATGATGATTTCCTCCCTGTTTTTGCGTCATCAACCATACGGAAGTTGGAATTTTCAACATCCAAATTTGGAAGCTGCTTTAAAATTTGATACGTATGTTGTAAACAAAAGTTACTATTTTGTAACAATAAAAACTGATTAGAAGTTCTGCTATTCTATTTTACTAAAATATTAAGGTTTTTAAGGTATGAATGACTCCAATATTTTCTCTAAAACATAATGGAGGAGATACAAAAAATTGTGCATTAGTGTGTCCCTTAGAGAGAAGCGAAAAAAAGCCCTGCATACATGCATACATACACGCGAACATACATATATAAATACATACATACATTCATGCATACATACATACACACATATAAACATCATAACATTGAGTTACTATTTCTATTCTAATAGATTTTAACTAGGGGTAATGTACCAATAGCCATCTCATTATTAGAGTCACCATGTTATTTTACCGATTACTCGACTTTCAATCAATGAATTATGATAAAATCTAAAATCTTTGCTTCGGTTTTGTGAAATTATACCGCAGAAAAAGTAGTTCGAAAATTTTTCAATACTGATATTATAGCGACGCGAAAACTCGAAGCGAATGCTCCTAATTTTATCTCACTCTAGGAGTCAATCTATCAAACAGAAACAACAGATCTCACTCTAACTAATGATTTTCGTATATGGAATGACTAATGGAGGTGAGATAAAGAGGGTACCGTTACTCTACTTTTATCTCTACTATTGGTCGATCGTTAGTCCTGAGCTGAAACGGTGGCTCACACATCATCTCACCCATTAGACATCCTTACAAAATGGATGAACATCGTTTGACAGCTATTAGTTGGTTTGCTCACATGTTCAGTCTGTTTTATTTTATTCTATTTCACAATATTACATCTCATTCCACTATATTCTATGGTACATAAACCACCAATAAACGTCAAAGATGAACTTGATTTACCGTTCATCTGCTGCCATCGTGTGAAACCCAATTGGGATATGTTCATTCCACTTAATTTCCACTTCACACTGGTAATAAGGGCCAGTAGTATGAAAATGAAACATAAAACAGAGTTCAGTTAAGCCATACCGGCCTCTCCAACCCCGGATGTTGGAGCGTAACGCAATCAACATCTTATTCAAGTCTGTCCATATCTTATTCATTTAATTCAATAACGAAGCTAAAAACTGAAACCAACACATATATTTATCAAATTGTAACGCAAATTGATTGTATCTGATGATGTTTGCAATACCGTCAAGCCCATCAACCACGGGAGGGAAAACCGGGAACCAGGAAAGTCGAAATTAATTTGTTTGGCCGTCTACTGACAATGACTACCGATTGGAACAGTTTTGAGGCAAGTTTAGAAAAATTTTTTCATCCTAGCAATCTATTACGAGCCGTCAGGTCGTGCTAGCAGTTTGACATAAGCTAATGAGTCAGACATAAAATCAAATTATTTTAAATTTTTCTACTTCGCCGCATTTAGTGACGGCATGAATATTTTAACAAGTTTCACCCTGCAATTCCGGAACCGGAAGTCGGATCCGGATGAAATTCAGGAATTCAATACGGGACCATAAGACCATTCACCATCAACCTGAGTTTGTGCAAATCGGTCAAGCCATCCCTGAGATCTGAGTGAGTGAGATCCATTTTGGAATATAAAAACACTATTTCCGGTTCTTCCGGAATCGAAAACGGGTAACCAGGATAGACGAAATCGGTTTGTTTGGTTGTCTACTGATAATAGATACCGATTGGAATAATTTGAAGCAGGGGTGGAAATAAGCAAGTTTTTTGATTCACAGTAAATAAAAATAGTCAGTATTATCTTTTCATATCACATATTTTTTGTAGAAATCACAAGAAATTTTGAAACGAATGATTTTTGATAGTATAAATTTTGGTTTTACTAAGAATTTAAAAATGTCTTCATCGTTATTAGTATCACAACAGCATTTCAACAAAGTTAGGATCGTTTTAATGCTACTCTGTGTTCATTGAAGTTCAAATGGATGTCACTTTCGGTTACGGTGATATGATGGTATAAGTGACGTGAACGTCAAAACTGATTACCGCTCAATTTTCTCGGATATGGATTAATCGATATCAATAATTTTATGCTCGTAAGGTGAGCTTATTTCGTCGGTCGCATCGAAATTCTATGCTTCGTGAAGTATTTGAAATTTATTCGGTAATACCGTCGTGGTGGAGTAATATTATAAAAACAGCTAATAGTGTTAACATACATGCTGCAATGAATAATAATTATAATGATAAGAAAAATTCAATCATAAAGCATGCCATGCGACTGATTAATATTACCCTAATTAGCTTGAATACCCTACACAGAAGTAACAGGAGTACAGGATTTAGCTACGGCAATTCAAACGCTGCGCCAAATGCTGCGCTGCTGTTACTTCTATAAATAAAATTCATGTCAAATAGCGTTTTATTCGGTTTAGTCTTAGAAGGTGCATGCGCATCAGTATCAACCAGCTGGAGGTAAAACAAAGTCTTTTGACGCTTTCATCACTATTTGGTGTTGTTTATTATTTACTAATTATACATTATAAAAGTGATTACGATCCCAACTGATTATTTTCATAAAACCTACATCTAGTATTCATTTCCCTTCGTCTAGTATTCATTTTATTACGAATTAAACAACAGGTGGCGAAATCAAACACGGTTTGTATCAAACGAAAACATATGTTGAAACTTCGTCATCGTACCGTAATGAAACCGGTATTTTTCCCAACTCTGGTGAACTGACAGTTTACCCCAATTTGAGCACCCTCATGCATATAAGTTGACAAAAATCATTGATGTACATGCTCCTTTAATATCCCTTATCACCCACTAAACTTCCCAAAGCTACAAAATTACTAATTTTCCACGATTTTAAAAGTTTCATTGACACGCGTTATCCTTATGACAGTTAAAAATTCCTGTAGGATTACTGTTGTCACTAATTTTCACACCCCTCAAGATTTTAGGCGTAAATCAATCGGCATCCATGTCTGATCTTGCTCATATGTGTTTTTTCCACAATGCTCGAAGCTGATCGAATCGTCCATTGATTTGACCTTACAGGAATCAGTGTTAATAGTAACTCAAAATCACTACCGATCTTGTGTGATGGAAGGTCAATATGGATTTTGATAGAAGTGATTCAAAGATAACTGATAAACTGATCAGATCATTAGTGATCTTTATTGGAAAAGATCACAAATGGTCATCTTCGCTAGTGATTACGAATTGATGATATTTGGATCTTGATTTTTCCAGCCCTGATTCAAGAATGTCTTCGAAGTTAACAGTTTCACTGCCTGTGAAATTCAAGAGTTCAACTGCAGGATCTTCTACATATGGGTGTCGCTTTCTAATTAAATGCAAAATTTTGACAACATGATGCCTAAACTATTTGTAAATTCATACCAAAACGTTCTATCAAATGAGCAGAAAAATCAATCTAGCCATATTTTTTAAATGTATTCCTGATTGTGTTTATATATTCGACATAGGAAGTAATTTGAATTGAATGTGTAAGAGCAGTTTTGAAGATTTATAACCTTTTCGTCAGATTTAATTTTTTTGGTGAAGTTTTTCTGATCCGGAGAGATTAATAACCATAAGGTTAAAAGCCTCATATTTCTGGAATTGCAGAATCGGAAGTTGGATCTTAATGAAATTTTATTCATAATAAATTTCTTTTGAATCCGAAAAATAGTAAAAATCGATCGATACCAGTTCCATTTTGGAGTTATAGACCACTATAATTTTGAAGTTTTCTTCGACCGAATTCAAGTTAACATGAATTGACATGAATGAAACATTAATTTCCAAAACTTTTTATCAAAAAATCTCTATGTGTGATACTGTTTGAAAAATAGCAGATTTCAAAAAGTGATTGAGTCGTATATGAACGGCTGATAAGTGCAACTTATCGTTAAAATCCCCTTTAAGTAATTTTGAATACGAAAACCGAATTAATATTCTATGTATGCCAAAACCGGACTTGAACTTTCCAGAGCAGAAATCGTTTAAAGTCATTCTCAGTGTAAAAACCGGGCAAAAAACTTTGAATGGGATAACCGGAAAAAAACTTAGCCTGTACTTTCAGAGCAAATGAGTTGATTTTTGCATGGAAACTTTCTACGTGTTTCCCTTGGCTACGGGATTCATTCAACATATTGAATATTATGTATTTTATCTAACATTCAAAGTCGTTTGCTGTATTAATTGAACATTTGCGCTTCCATCCCACTATTTAACCTTCAAGATTGTTGAATACTGAATAATGATAACGAACCTTTCATTTTAATCTAATTGTATAGAAATCAGATGTTTTTATCTTGACTAAATTAATTCGATAATGTTGTCTATTTAAATATTTTTCGGAATCAATGTTCATAAAAATGTAAAAAATTACTCCGATTATCGATGTTATCAGGTTTTAAAAGTATTTTAATATAAATAAAATTACTAACGTGATTACTACATTTAATTCTAGATGATATTTAAGGGAGGGGGGGAATGTGAGTTTTTTCCAGTATTATCATTCAACAAAATAAATTCAAATGTTTTGCGTGATAAAAAGCATCATTCGAATAACATTTTGTAATTTTTTCATGGAAAAACATAATATTCTGTTTGATTTTTTAAAATTTTTTTAAATTTTTGGTGGTTGTTCAAAGTTAAAACTACGATTTTTCACGAAAAAATCCGTCATTTTATAGCTGTTAAACCTCTCCAAAGTAACAAACAACGAAAAGGAAAGCGTTGGGGTCTGGTTTTGTATATGTAGAAAGTGTGTGCAAAATTTGAAAAAAATAGGTGCAGTAGTTTATGAATGACGATGGACACGGACTTTCAAAACCTGCTTTCGAGGAAAACGTGTTTAAAGGTTTTTGTCTATAAAATCAATGGAAACAATTAATTACTCCAGTGAGCCCGTAGGGTCTAACATTTTGAAAAAATCATATTTTTTCTTTTATAATTTATCATAACGAAACATTTCAAAAATGTTTTGTCAAGTTTTGAAGTGAATCGAAGTAGGAATTTTGGGCCTGTGCACCGAGCTCTTGCTTCTTCGTAGAATGAGATAGCCATAGATAAAGGTCCATAACTTCCAGAGTTTCGTTCCAATAGGCTTGAAAATTTCACAGAAAATTCTTTAAATGTTTTACTATAAGAAAATATAAAGAAAATAATAAATGATTTTTCAAATAAGGACCAGCTCATAGACCGCGTCAAACCGTGCATATATCGGGATGCATCGGTAATTCTAGAACGACGTGTCGATAATCTTTGCTCCAAATACGGCAATCCAATCTAAAAATGCACCTCACCACTGAAATTTGCGCTATAAACAGTTTTAATTGAACACTGATTTTGAAAATAAATTAGCACGATTTGGAAGTGTTATTCTGGAGTTAACCTTTTCATGATGATTTGCCAAACAATACTTGAGTAGAGACGTTAGTTTGCACGGTCAAAAAAACTTTCAGACAATAGAATGATCCCTATTAAATAAACTAAAAAACACTCGTTATTATGAAGTGGAATTTGACCAATGTAGGAATTATCTTCAATAATCGTTTCACATTTAGTTTCTTTCGTTGAAGATCCTGGTGGGGCGAAAATGATTATTTGGGGCAAAATTCAACAACCAATTACCAAATTTTACAGGTGGCTTAACGAGCTTCAAAGTAAGGGGTGTCAAATAGCGCCACAAATAATGTGTTTTTTTAACTCGCTCAGAGTTCTTACCACAGCTCCTCCATTGAACCCTTTCAAACGGAACCAATACTCGCCATTAAATTAAACCAACCCATCGGTCGCAGATCTAACGGCCGTTGATCGATGGATCCCGATAATGATCGGCACGTTGATGAGTCGGTTGGTTAGGTCGTTAAGTCCCGGGATTTTTACTTACTTAATCAGATCCAGCTGAACCGAGGAAAGAATTGGTGGAGTTTAACTTACCTGAAAAAAAAGAAAAGTAAAAATCTATAGTAAACATCAAGTACATTTAATTACTAACTAACAAATTCTAATTAAACAAGAGTAAATGGCTATTGAACCTCAGTCTGTGAGCGGGATTGTTAATCTACCGGAACCGGATAATTAAAACTGGAAGCAGGTTGGTACCAATGTCCTGGCCCAGTTAAATAATGTTAGAGATAAGCTGACAAGAAATGGCATGAAGCGAACAAATTGAAAATTTCGAACAAAATAGCTCATTTTTGCAATCTGAATCGACACTGTGCTATAATTCTATAGTAATTCTGTTCCATGAAGACTGGAGAGTCACTTGGTATGCAGCGCACCGAAATACTCCCCACTCTCGACAGAGGACGATTGTTAGAGATGCATGCCTGCACGGAGAGAAGGGAGTGTCAATCAAGACGTGTCAATAATGATTAATATTTATGCATATTGCTAAAATGTGCAGCCGGTGGAAATATTGGCTGTCGAGTATTGTACCGAGTTTGACTGACGCTACATCAGCTACTAAAACGGTAGAGAAGTTGCATAAAGCTGCGTAAAGGCTTTATATTCAATCAACGCTGTAAGCAAGCTTTTAGCTATTACCTGCCAATGTTATGCATTGTGCGGTCATTTTATTACATATTCAAATCAGACGGAAGAGTGTTGATGTGGCGGCAAATGAGGATGCTTTGATGGACTATTTAGGATGTACGCTGCAGTGTTCGAGTGTTACGCAACGACCTTTGCTTAATTATTGAAACATTCTGATGTGGGAATTTTTCAAAACAATGTGCTTGGGAGACATTCTGCAATTTAAAACCGTACTGCACTCACTTACAAAAATTTCGAAAGAAAAAAAAGGCTGCAGAAGGCTACATCCAAAACGATCTCGTTAATGTAGATGATGAAGATGATGATTAATTTCTTTTTCTGATACACAGAGAGCAGTCCTTGTTTGAAGAAATCAGCAAAAAAAAATTTATGTTCGTATGAAGGAGGACCCAAATTAATCCAAGCTGTTTCTGTGGAATACATGAGGAAGCCGAAGCAATTCGTGAGCAAGTAGCCGAATCTCGAGAAAAAGTTCGGTAATTTCGATAATTTTCCCAATCGCTGCAAGTGCAAGTAAAGTGACGGAAAAGTTACACGCAGTTTAACGAAGAAATCGAATTGAAGCAATTGTTTTTAATTGATAGTGCTTACTACTGAATACTAAATCCAGATCAAAAGTTTTTGTTTTGAGCGATTCAATGGTTGGGTTAAAGTAGTAAGTGACTATTTTTTTCAACATTCGCAATTCTCACTTTTTTTCAGAGAAAATGGGCTCTATTGAATATTGAATTTCCCAAACCGCAAACCTAATAATTTGGACTTTCTAGATCATTTTGGACATTTCAAGGTTTGCCAAGAGAATATGCCGAAAACATTGATAATTGTCAAGTCATAATTGATGCTGTAGGCGATTGGATTTGCTACTAAGGAATTGAACTCAATACTCAATAATTGAGTGATAATTTTACAATAAACGTTACCCGGCGAATGCCCACAATATCTAAAGCTGGGTAACATAAACGATTATAATAACAATCAGTGACAACGCTCTTGTATAACTTATTATAAGTTAAAGCGCAAATTAGAAAAGCAATATGGTCGCGACTTTCGAGAAAATTCATCTAAAATTTTCTTCTATATTTAATTGATATTTTGTATTGGGAGTACAAATTAATTCAATCCGTTTTTTTTTGGGATCAAAAATGCATTTATTTCAAAATAAAAAGAATTTAAAGATTAAACGATTCAAACAAATCATCTTTTGAATTATTCTTTCAATCTTTAGACACATTAATTTCGAATATGGAACCTGAAGTAAAGCTTCATATTTTCGGCGACTTCAACCAACGACATGCGGACTTCATTTCTGACATTGAAAATGAATCAATCTTACTTCCCGTCGTAGGAGAAAACGCAACATTGCTTTACTTGTTCGACAAAATTTCTAATTTTGGCCTGCATCAAGTAAACTCAGTAAAAAATCGACAAAATGCATATTTAGATCTTCTTTACACAAAGGTCGTCAAATGGTGAGATAACTAAGTCCTCACAAGTCCCTATCTCATGCCTCCCCGAGCGTCTATGATGACATTTGGTCAATAGAACGGCGTCGACTGGGTGCTATCGCCTTCTGCGTTAGTAGCAGAATGAGAGGGTGCGAAATGGCTTGTAGGTTGAAGCCCATCCTAAAGTGCAGTGTTTATCATAGTATATTACAACATATAATTGTGTTGTTTATTACATCATGTATTAATATTATTTTTTTTATTATTATTATTATTATTAGAAGAGCGTAACTTACACTGCGACATTACCTGTTATATTGTATCATAGCATATTATTTCATATATTATCGTCTTACACTATTTTATGTTATTATATACTATGTTGTATGGTATTATACTGCATTGCATTATATCATATTATATTGTATTATATTGTATTATATTTTATTATATTATATAATATTATATTATATTGTATTCTATTGTATTATGTTATATTGTATTGCATTATGTTGTATTATATTATATTATATTATAGGGTTTATTATGAGTAGTACTACGTACCTCTGCGCAAAATATGAATTTGTTTTCCTTGTAAGTTATCATTTTTAAAGTAATCTTTTAACTAAATATCAAGGTAGTCACAAGGTGAGCTTGGTCCTCACTGGTTCCTGTTTCATGCCTACACGTGTGTTTGTGGTGACAAATGGTCGATGGAATGCGTTGATGGCAGAATGAGAGGATGAGAAATGACATATAAATTCAAGTAATATAATATCATAGCATATCGCAACATATCATTTTATTCATTCTATTATTTATTATATAATTCATTGTACTATATTATGTTGTTTTTTATTATTATTTTCATTATTATATTTATTGTTATTATTATTAATTTGTCATCAATAATAATAACATATATTATTTTTATAGATGTGGATATTATTTTTATTATTAGAAGAGAAATATTCTACTTCGTGCAGTATTGCGAAGATAGAAGAGCATAACTGACACTACATTAACTGTTATTTTATATCATTGTATTATATTATATTAAATTAAAATATATTATATTATATTATGTTATATTATATTATTTTGTAATCTATTATATCATTTTATGTTATATTAATTTCATTACACTATGTTTCATTGTATTTTCCAATATAAAACATTTTGCACGGGGTCGTAAAGGGTAGGGAGCATCAGGGCATCGGACGAATTGACGACTGGACGAGGGATTGTGGATAGCCAGCCCAAGTCACTTGAAGGAAACTTGTTTCCTTCTGAAGGTTTGAAATGAGTCTGACGCGCCCTTCTCAAACAAACCATCAGGCGGGTTCAAGCATGTATAGCGAAATGCTTCATCCATGCACTGGATATTATGGTTGGAAGAGCATCTTTTATTCCCGCGGAATACGAGTAAGTGACTCTACTTACATATCCGCTCAACCCTTTTTGTTCGCTTTTCGGTAACAGCTATAGTAAGAAGGTGAATGGATGAGTCATATCGGGGCTACTGTAAGTCTACCCGCATCCACTGGCAAGTCCTTGAACTGATGGTGGCTTCACTTCACATCACATCACATCACATCATTTAGATCTTCTTTACACAAATTGCACAGAAGACTTTTGTATGAATGCATCAAACCTGCTATTATGGGAAAAAGAAGCATTTCACACCGCAATTGAATATTCATTATTTTTACACAATGCATCCCTTCCCTACGACTTGGAGTATGAGGAAGTGCCGGAATACAATAAAATTGACTTTGAAGAAGTCAAGCGTAGACCAAGTATAATTAATTGGCGAGATGTATTGAGTATAGAAGGAAATGTCGACGACGAAGCAGACAAATTTTATCAAATTGTAAACAATATATTAGCAGAAATTTACCGAAGAAAAGAAGAAAAAATTATAATAGCAAATTACCTGTATGGTTCAATTCACAACTGAAACATCTGAAAAATAAAAAGCAAAAACGCACACAAAATGTACAAACAAGAAAAAAGTGACACTCATCTCCATAATTACATAGACCTCTGCACAGTTCGTGCTCGCATCTCACACGACACAGTCGAAAATCGTTTACGGTCGAAACAACAGAAACAAAGACAATACAGTGCAGTGAACAATAGAGTGTACGGAATGGTCAAATACGATTTAACAAGCCTGAAATTTGGCCTACAAGACCAAATTCAATTTATATAAATTTCAAGCGTTGCAAAGTTAGACAGCAAATGAAATCGAAATCTTACTTAAAGAACGAATGCATCTAGACGCTAATAAAGTAAGTGAGATTCAATTCAACAAGGCGTCTAACTGTGTGTACATTATGTTCAAACGTGAAAGCGATGCAATTGCATTCGCTTCGGTTAATAACGAGGTGCACAGTGTTGAGTGTGATAATATTGAATACAAAATCCCTGTGCACATGGTGAACAATGCCATAGAAGTACGCGTGCATGACCTTCCCCCGCAGACCAGCGATAAGTTCGTTCGGGAGAATATGTCGCAGTACGGTGAAATCCTTTCCATCGAAAGGGAAATATGGCGGAATTTTTTCCCCAGCATCCGGAATGGCGGGCGAGTGATACGTATGCAACTACGTAACGCAATTCCATCTTACATCATTTGTGTTCAAGGTGGGGGATACATCCGTGTAAAACGTTGATTACCTATGATAATCAGCTGGTTACATGTCAGTTTTGTGAACAACCTGCACACTACGGTAAACCTTGGACTGAAACTGCGAAAAGAACATCTTCAACCAAAGACAAGGTTAACTGTTCAACAACGAAAACTAGTGAGCGCAGTACTCCTGTTTCACCATCAAACCAACCAGCAACTGCAACCAATGTACAACAAGGCGCATCTACAGCAATAGCAACAAGCTCAAGACTGCGAACAACTAGGAAAACGAAAAGAAGACGGAAATCAACAACAAAAGCACCGATGCGGCAATGGATGACAAGACGAGCCACGAACAAAGTGCCCCTAAACCCTCGCAGGAGGGAAATGGAAGCTCTTCACCTCCTAGAACAAGAGCGACAACGAGATCCACTTCAAAAAATTCTTTAGTTAAAAAATAGGCTAATTCGGCCACGTAAACCTTGTACGCAAATAGGCCTGAATAAAAATATCTTTTAAATGCAAATAGACATCTGCAATCAACTCAAAATAGCCACAAATGCAGCACATGAAGAATATAAACGCAAAATTGAAAACGAAATAAAGACTTGTCCTAAGAATTTTTTCAACTACTAAACTAAAATGCAGCAATTTTCCATCTCAAACTTTTTTCAAGAAGTATATACATCGTTTTCAGAAACTGACCGTGACCGTGAATACTTTTCTTTCATACCTGCATTTTCCAACTTCATCTCTGTAATCTATCTATCAGAACATGACATTTCGACTGCACTGACTGACTTAGAAACATAGACGTCTCAAAAGGGCCTAGACCTGACCGTATACCACCAATATTCTTGCTGAAGAACTCACACTACCACTACAACTACTTTTCAACTTATCACTTATTAAATGTACTTTTCCTAAAGCATGGAAATCTTCTTTTCTGGTACCAAAATTTAAATCTGGTTCAAAATCTAGCATTTAGAGCTACCGTGGAATAGCCATTATCTCTTGCATTCCAAAATTATCCAATTTTTCAACAAATGAAGAACGTAATAACTAACATGGCTTTTTCAAAGGCCGCTCAACTACAACAAATCTTCTTGAATTTGTGACATTCACTCTGAACGCAATGGACGCTGGCAACCACGTAGAAACTCTTTAAACCGACTTTAGTAAAGCTTTCGACCGTGCTGACACACCATTACTTCTATACAAACTACAAAAAATATGGCATAGAACAGCTTTCTGGAGTGGCTTGAATCATATTTTACGAATCGTATACAAGTAGTTCGCTTCCAAAACATAAACTCTGAACCAATAAATGTAACATCTGGCGTACCTCAGGGCTCTCACCCAGAGCCTCTTTATTTCATAATCAATATAAACGAACTCATACTCAAAAATCTGAGAGTGCTTATATATGCCGACGACATGAAACTCTTCATGGAAATTAAAAATATCAACAACGCTGTAATATTCAAGAACGAAATCAATCTATTCCACATTTGGTGCTGCAAAAGTCTACTCCAACTCAATAAAAAAAAATGCAACTCAATGACTTTCAGTAGGAAAAACGAAACCCATTCTGTAGAAATATTTCTAGGAAATCAAATAGTAGAAAAAAGTAAAATTGTACGAGATTTAGGTGTAATCTTGGACTCCGAACTAACATTTGTGGAACATTACAACACAATAATCAATAAAGCAAACCGTATCCTTGGCTTTATCAAACGCTTCAGTCATAATTTCCAAGACCCATATACTATAAAATTGCTATATAGTACATATGTCAGACCCATTTTGGAATATTGCATCCTAGTATGGAATCCATATAACATTATTCACGAAGAACGCATTGAATCGATACAAAAACAATTTCTTTTATACATAGAAAGAAAAGATGAAACTTACACGACATGTAAACCAATCGTACTATTAAACAGACATCAGTTGAATCGAAAATCTGATTTAAAACCACGATTGATGTAAAATTACATTGAAATGCATTTACTTTTTCATCGAACAAGGCTGTATATTTACCAATCGCTAAGTTTTGTAATGTAACATTCCGTTCAATTACCTGCTCCAAATATGTGCATGAAAATAAATGTAAATTCACAAAATATTTTTATCTGTGTATGCACTTCGTAAATTAAACTGGACAGCATTTCCTTTACCATTAATGCTTTATTTTATCAGCGACATTATTTCTCAACGCATTCAATCAGCTCCATTATTATCGTAGCCGTCAACTACGTTCCAGGAAATTATTTTTAGAAAAACATACTAGAACAAATTATGCAAAATACAGTCCAGTCAATCGAATAATGCACCATTACAATCAATACTGCGAACGTTTTGACCTTACTATGTCAAAAAATCGAATAAAATCTCAGCTTTGTCGTAGTATATAAGTAAACATTGTAAACAACGTATATGCAGTCCATATTTGCTTGACGAAATAAATAAATAAAAAAAATAATAAAATCAAAATATCGCCCATCGCTAGTTACTACTTTTTCCCACCTCTCAGGCAATTTTTTATTTATTTATTTCGTCAAGCAAATGTAGACTACATATAAATTGTTTACAATGTTCACTTACATACTACGCATTATTTCTACGACAAAGCTGAGATTTGATTTGATTTTTTGACATAGTAAGGTCAAGATGTTCGCAGTATTGATTGTAATGGCGCATTATTCGATTGACTGGACTGTATTTTGCATAATTTGTTCTAGCTTGTTTTTCTAAAAATAATTTCCTGGAACGTAATTGACGGCTAGATATATAAAAATTTAATTGCGATAATAATGGAGCTGATTGAATGCGTTGAGAAATAATGTCGCTGATAAAATAAAGCATTGCAAAGTCGCGGCGTTCTTTAAGTGTTTGTATATTGATGAGCATGCAGCGTGCTTCATATGATGGTAGAGGAAATGCTGTCCAGTTTAATTTACGAAGTGCATATAAAAGAAATTGTTTTTGAATAGATTCGATGCGTTCTTCGTGAATAATATTGTATGGATTCCATACTAGGCTGCAATATTCCAAAATAGGTCTGACATATGTAGTGTATAATAATTTAATTGTGTATGGGTCCTGAAAGTTATGACTGAAGCGTTTAATAAAGCCCAGCATGCTATTAGCTTTATTGATTATGGTATTGTAGTGTTCCACAAAAGTGAGCTTGGAGTCTAAGATTACGCCTAAATCTCTTACAATTTTACATTTTTCTACAAGTTGATTTCCTAGATGTATGTTTATAGGTATTGTTTCATTTTTCCTACTGAAAGTTATTGAGTTACATTTTTTTACATTGAGTTGGAGTAGACTTTTGCAGCACCAAATGTGGAATAGATTGATTTCGTTCTGGAATATTACAGCGTCGTTGATATTTTTAATTTCCATGAAGAGTTTCATGTCGTCTGCATATATAAGCACTTTCAGGTTTTTGAGTATGAAGGAAATGTCGTTTATATGTAAAATGAAAAGGAGAGGCCCTAAGTCAGAACCCTGAGGTACGCCAGAAGTTACATTAATTGGTTCAGACAGAATGTTTTGGAAGCGGACTACCTGTACACGATTCGTTAAATATGATTTGAGCCATTCCAGAAGAGTATGTTTTATGCCATATTTTTGTAGTTTGTGTAGAAGTAATTGTATGTCAATACGGTCAAAGGCTTTGCTAAAGTCAGTGTAAAGAGTTTCTACATAGTTTCCGGCGTCCATTGCATTCAGAGTGAATGTCATAAATTCTAAGAGATTTGTTGTAGTTGAGCGGCCTTTAAAAAAGCCATGTTGTTTGTTTGTTATTACATTTTTAAGTTGATGAAGAAGTTTTTCATTTTCAATTTTTTTCAAATAATTTTGGAATGCATGAGATAATGGCAATTCCACGGTAGTTCCGAATGTTAGATTTTGCACCAGATTTAAATATTGGTACAAGAAAGGAAGATTTCCATGCTTTAGGAAAAGTACATTTATTAAGTGATAGGTTAAAAAGTAGTTGTAGTGGTAGTGTAAGTTCTTCAGTAAGATTTTTTTAAAATATTGGTGGTATACTGTCAGGTCCAGGCCCTTTTGAGGTGTCTAAGTTTTTCAGTGCTGTCGAAATGTCATGTTCTGATAGATAGTTTACAGAGATGGAGTTGGAAAATGCAGGTATGAAAGAGAAGTATTCACGGTCACGGTCAGTTTCTGAATAAGATGTATATACTTGTTGGAAAAAATTTGCAAAGTGATTGCAGATTTCTGTACTATTTTTCCCTACATGTTTGTCGAGGTGCATTTGAGATGGAAAATTGTTGCTTTTTAGTTTGGTTTTTGTGTAGTTAAAAAAGTTCTTAGGGCAAGTCTTTATTTCGTTTTCAATTTTGCGGTTATATTCTTCATGTGCTGTGTTAATGGCTATTTTGAGTTGATTGCACAGATTTAAGTAATTTTGAAGGTGAGCGTCACTTTTTTCTTGTTTGTAAGTTTTGTGTGCTTTTTGTTTCCTATTTTTTTAAATGTTTTAGTTGTGAATTGAACCATACAGGTAATTTGCTGTTATGATTTTTTCTTCTTCTTTTCATAGGCAAAGTTTCGGCTAATATTTTGTTTATAATGTGATAGAATTTGTTTACTTCGACGTCGACATTTCCTTCTGTACTCAGTATGTTCCGCCAATTTATTATACTTAGTCTACACTTGACTACTTCAAAGTCAAAATGCTTCATTTTTCCATAATGGCAGGTTTGATGCATTCACACAAAAGTCTTCTGTGCAATTTCTGAAAAGAAGGTCTAAATATTCGTTTTGTTGATTTTTTACGGAGTTTACTTGATGTAGGCAAAAATTAGAAATTTTGTCGAAAAAGTAGTGCAATGTTTCGTTTTCTCCTACGACTGGAAGTAAGATTGATTCATTTTCAATGTCAGAAATGAAGTCCGCATTACGTTGATTGAAGTCGCCAATAATATGAAGCTTTACTTCAGGTTCCATATTCGAAATAATTGTGTCTAAAGATTGAAAGAATAATTCAAAGGAGAATTTGTTCGCATTTTCGGGTGGGAAGTAGACAGAGCAGTAAATATGTTCTTCTCCCAATATTGAGACTTTGGCCCATACATGCTCAAATTCTTTATATTTAGGAGTAATAATTTCTTCAGAAGTAAAGAAATAGTTTATGGCTATGAGGACTCCACCTCCAGATTTTTTCTGACAGAGAGATAAATTTCGGTCGTGCCGGAATACGTTAAAATTATTTCCTAAAACTTCTTCGCTTCTAACACTTTCATCCCAGCTGCTTTCAGTTCCAAGGATTACGTCGAAAGAGGAGGTTATTAAATTTTGATGAATTTCTTTCATTTTGGCCGGGCTTTTCATGCGGTTGAAATTTTGGCAATAGACCAAAATTTCAGTCACATTTTATCTATGAAGCGAAGAAGTTTTTGAGAATTCTGGAATACTTACATTACTAATTCCTGTTTCTATTCCTTCGTCAAAGGGCGTCGTTATTTCCGAAAATTCGGCCTCGTAAAATTATGTTCGGCTTCCCGGATTAGTTGGAGTCGGCGGATACGTTCACTTGTCAAAAATTTCCCATTTTCGAATTACATCTTGAAATAATATCTCACCTTTTGATGTATTCCAAGGTTGAAACCAATTTTAAATTTCTGCGAAAGAAGTAAACCGATAATTTTTCAGATCGTCGATCAACGTCGGAACAACCAGTAATCAGAAGAAGCAATGTCAGAAGAATACGGCGGATGCGGCAAAATGTTTCACTTGAGCGTTTCTAAACATTATTTCACGACTTTTGTGACATGAGATCAAGCATTGTTATGCAGGAGAATGACTTTATCACGCCTTTGTTTGTCATTCGGTCATTGTTCTGGTTATGCACGGCTCAAACGCATCAATTGCAACCTATACCAATCCCCCGTTATAGTACATATGACCTGGTTGAAGCAGCTCATAGTACAAAACACCCTTTTGGTCCCACCAGATGCACAACATGACCTTCGAACCATGAATATTCGGCTTAGGTGTTGATGTTGAGGTCGATGGCAACAATTGACCCGGCATAGTAGAGATGGGCAAAACAGTTCATTTCAAAGAACCGTTCAGTGATGCAGAGTTCTATTAAAAGAACTAGTTCTCAAGAGCCGTTCGTTCGTTCTTTTCATAATTAGTTTGCCTGTTGAATGACTAACCGAGATCTCAATTCATAGATTCAAAAAGGATTGCGTGAGCGAAAAAAAAGGTCCTCAATCTTGAACTGAAGAACTACCGTTCTCAAAAACAGAACTATTGATCATTCACTCTTTCAAAAGAACCAGTTCTTTTGAACCGTTCGCGAACGAATTGCCCAGCTTTACGGCATAGCATAGTATTTTTGCCTTTCTCTATAGAAAGGTATTAGAATTGCTGGAAAAATCGACTTTCGAACGGAGCTTCGGTGACCCATAGTGTTATATATCATTCGACTCAGTTCGACGAGATCGGAAAATGTCTCTTTCTTTCTTTCTCTCTCTCTCTCTCTCTCTCTCTCTCTCTCTCTCTTTCTTTCTTTCTCTCTCTCTCTCTGTGTGTGTGTGTTTTTTTTTTGAGATCACCTCTAATTTCGTAAAGCGCTAGTGTTCAAATGTTTAAGTACCTCGAAAAATATCCTCATGCAAAATATTAGCTAAATCGGACATGCGTAAGGGGTGCTGCCCGGCGGTAAAGGTTTGAAAATTTTCGATCTTGAAAAAGCACCATAGGGGAGAGTACATGAAATTTCCAAAATCGAAAATTTTTTTTGATGCCAAAAATCTCAATTCAAGATTTAGTGTCATCAAAAAAAAAATTGTTTTTTTAAATCAACTCCCAAATGCGTCCCAAAAAGTCGATTTTTTCAAGAAATTTTTTTTCGAGATGACACTAAATCTCGACGTTTCATACGATTTTAAGCCTTTTGGCATCAAATTTTTTTTTTTATTTCGAAAATTTCGCTTTAGTATTGAAAGAAGGTAAAATGTTTAATTCGCCGTTGGACAAAAATAGCAACCCTACCACCCATTCCAGTAAACCTGTAAAATCGATGAACCACATAATGTGGATTGCTTTTCAATTTGACATTTGGTTTAAGAAATGTTTCGGTCACAATAGCAATATGAATTTTGTGAACTTTGAGAAAATGATAAAACTCATCTTCACTCGATTTTAAAGATCAAGCATTAAAATTTAAATTAAATTTAAAATGTTCAAATAATTGAAAACCTTCTTTTTAGTTAGCTGGTAAATAATGAATATGAAATTTTCTAAGTATGTTATTTCAAAATATGCTTAGCCATGATAATTCGAATCTTTTACGATAAATTGCTTCAAGTAAATATTTAAAAACCAAATATTGTTTACTGTTCAAGAGTTGTGCCCAAAGAGTTACTGCATGGCTTCAGACCAATCGAGATTCTTGTGCTCTTTCGCCCAGCTCAGGAATTTTCCATTTAAGTTGCGCTAAACATACAATTAGAGCTTGTAGAATGATATTGCAGCTAGGCCACTTGTATACGTCGGCCAACCCAAGTAACATTTTTAATATTCATGAATACTTGTAGTAGTCTTCAGTATTACATTATAAATCTAGTATTAATATCAGCAGTCTTCAGTATTATATCGTAAATTTAGTATTAACACATGAACAAAGCATACTTAAAATAACTACAGGGTTGCGCAAAGAAACCTGACAAATTCTATTCTCTGGTTATACTGGAAACATACAAGGGTGTGAGGAACCGAACACGGCATAGAAAAGTAGCAGAATGAAGGTTTATTTCCGTGTAGTAGTTTTCCATCATGGAGCACTGGAGTTTTGCTCACCGCGTTTTTATTTATAACTCGTTTTCGAAGAATCAGTCTACCGTTATCACTACACTGTTTTGTGGACCGCGTACTTGTTTTCTTGTACCATTTCTACCCCCTTGACGTCGACTGTTTTTAATCATTGTTGCTGCCACAGAATACGATATTGTCGGTCCATTTCCATGAACTCATTTCAATGAACTAGTATCGTGAAGCATTTTTTTAATTCTACTATAGCATCCTTCTTGTGGGATAAAATTTCCTGTCGAATCGAATAATAAATTTAAATACATCTCACCCACTAGACAGAAGTTTAAGTAGAATTGCTGCATTCTGAAAAATTTAAGATGAAAAGAAAAAACATCGTGAGGACGAAAGGAAAAATTTTTGGTATCATAGTAACAATAAACAAACTTTAAAATCTGCATGGGATGCTTCCCGAAAATTATTGCAATAAATACATACACAAATCTTTTTTTTAGATTTAAATATGCACAGAAATACTGTGCCACTACTGGATGTTATCCTACATAATTTACATGATAATATCGACAACTGTCACACAGTGCCTTCTATTTTCATATCCACGTCAAATCATATTCTTAAGGATTTCGACCATATTGTTGACAAAAAAAACCATTTATATCGATCATCGAGCGCCATCAAAACAACTTAATTGAATGGAAGCCATTCCTTGGCCCATTCTAGCATCTAACCTAACCACTTGTTTTCGACGAACGCGCTCTTTCTCCTCCGTTGGCGAAAATTTCACACTCACTAGTTCATATGTTTTTGTTTGGGTTTGAGTTGGGGACGATGGGCGATAACGAAAATAAAACAAATTCTCTCTTTCCCTTTCTTTTTCGTTTCCCGGCTGCCTTTCATCAACCCTTAATCAACGCATTATTATCACATACGGCCTACTAACTAACCGAAGACGTGCGAAAGTGTGCGTAATTTGCGAATTGGCGACACGACGGACCTGCAAAAAAAACGCCCATATGTGACTGTGCAGTGAGCTATAACACCACACAGCAGCAAAATAAACGATGAACTTGAACTTGAAATTCATTTTTTTCACCATATTATTATTCTATCTCTGTTACCTCCTCTAGCATACCCTCCTCCGTTCACTCGGGGTTCATCCAACACAACGGAGCTTCCCGTTCTTCTTTTTCCTTATTATTCGCTATTTTCTGTTCAGTGTGCAGCTATCAGTCTTCCTGTTGTTGCTGTCGATGGGAACGTCTCCCGGGGCACCGCACCCCAAATTGGCAGCTGGAGAAAACAGTGTTTCGAAAATTGGCAGTAACAACATATTTTCTGCGTCGAGTACCCCTCCATTTTTCTCGAAGTTTTGAGCTTCTTTTTCCAGTTTTCTTCCTACTCGGTTCGCTTTCCGCTTTCAATGGATCGAAGTGCACGGAAAGAAACCCAACCACGAGTAATTTCTCCCGGTCATTGGGATCTGTTTTCAGCGTTCACACATCACCCACACGGAACCACCCGCGATCCCATTTCAACCAGAATATTAGTTGATTTTCTGAATTCGATTGGTTAAAATTTGCTACAACTAATCGGTTGTTGTTTTAACTAAACTGTAATTTTTGTTTTTCTATTACCAGAAACGATGGTTGAAACAACTAATTTAACTGTTTGAAAAAAATGCTGTCAATTAGTGAGGACACATACCTTTCAATTTCAACAAATATTTTAGTTGAAATAACTGGTGTTGTTATTAGCGGCCCTTACACGATCATTAAAAGTGTCATTACTAAGTAATGACACTTCTGCTCAAACGCTCGTCATTACTGCATTACTGTACATCATTACTTTTTAGCATTACTCGTTCATTATTAATGATGAGTATTTGTAACTATTCCAGCACGGGGCTTGTAATTCTAAAAAAATACTTCTGATTCGATCGGAAATGATTGATGTAGAAACACGTTTTAATCAGCAAAAGTGCCCGGAGGGGCGAGTAAATTAGCGAAATTATTAAGTAAACGCTTTAACCATCGATGTTGTTTTCATTGACATTTTGAAGCGACGCGAACAGATTTCAACTAAAAACGTTGTTGATTTTGCATTGCGATTATTGTTTTGCTTTCAACTGTCTCCGGCATTTGACAGCATTCAAGACAACATATTTTTCAACTACTTGAATATATGCAGATCAAAAACCATATTGGTTGAATCAAAAAGAAATTAGTTAAATCAACTATCGCAAAAATCAAAAACTGCGATATCGTATTTTATGATCGAAGGGTTCTCCGTGCAGAAACCGGCGAAGCAGCAATTAGAGGCCAAGTTCAAACAATTGACTCCCTGGGGGTTCGCGTGCCCAGTTGCATTAGTCAAGTTACGTTTGCCGCATTGGAAATAGTGCATAAAACTGCATACCGACCCTGATGCTGCTCAACTCACATACTCGGTACCGAAGTCGAAATAGGAAATGTCAAACTGTCCTGCCTAACGAAAGTAGAGGCACCTTTCTAGCGTTATTTTTTCTCTCACTTCTAGGTGAATTCACTAACTGATTCCGGTGGCAGAGAACTAATGAAAAGGACCATTCCGACAAGCATTGGACAGAGCCCGGGAACAAAGAGTTGAGAAGTAACGAAGCAAAAATCATATTTGTAAAAATACACCAAAGCGAAGCTTGCGAGTATGGATTGGTATTCTAACCAACGTTTCGAAAATTTGGATGCGCTCAAATGGTTTTCCTTTGTGACAATTGTTTGAACTTCCAGCCTCAATGCATCTTTAATTAACAGCCAGTGAAACAATTTACAGGCCAATAATAATGACAGATAAGTAAAGCTATTGCTATGACTACAGAAATAATACCAGACTGGGAAATTCTGCATACATTTCAAGGTTCCAAAAGATTATACTAGAAATGTAGATCTGTGAATGTTGAGAAATTCGACAATCCGTAGATCCAATGATGATTGAAATTTTGCTGAATGAGTGTATTTATTACGAATACCATAACGGTTAAAGAGCAGTGTATTTCTAGTTCGAATTCTCAGTCGTTGATGCTGCTGTTGTTATTGTCGGAAGCGTCGTTGGGGTCTGTCTACGACAATTCACATAAATAATAGGGTTTTCTACCTATTATTTCTTTAATTTGTCACAGTGAAACGCAAATAAAGTAAAAACAAAGTTTTTTCACGAAGCCGATACGACGGATTCGTATGACGTTCAAAAGCAGATAGTTGATATGACGTTCGATGCATTTGTGATGGTAGATGGATTGAAGTAGGATGATGCACTATCTGAATGGATGTTTGGTTTGTGTTTAATGTCAAAAGATGCTTCTGTACCTTTAATGCGAAAAGTGTTTAGATAATACTAATTTAGTTTAGCTTACCAACACGCCAACTGTTGTACTGTTTGGCTTTCGACGCTTCCGAAAGAAATTCCGGAGAAAATTCAGCATCCAAATCCAAGCCGTATCAAGTATGTAGTCATCGATAGGATAACGAAACACGGCAGATTACAGTGGGCTACACATGTAGCACGAATGTGCTGGAGATTCTCAGAGGAGAATCCGAGAGAGATCGTCGACTACGGGGCAAACCTCGTACTCGCAGAATGTGTGCAATCCAGGAGAATGCTCATATAGTGAAAGTGCAATAATACTACCAACTAATTCGTTTTTGAACCTAGACGCGGGCGGCTCTGACCGAGTAAAACGAACACGTAGTACGCGCCCTGAACAACAACTCATGAAAAAAAGAAAAAATAAACAAACTCGTATGGATGCGTGGTGTGACCCGATAAAATTTTCAGAGCGAAACTACGCGATTGGAGTCCGATATAGAGCGACCTCAGATTGCTAAAACAAACATATTAAACGTTGTTTGGGCGACTCTGGGTCAATTTTCGGGCTGCTCTGATCAATAAACGAAAACGGTATAAGCCGTCTATGATTTGTTATCATGGAAATATATATCGTTCGGTCATTTTTCCGAAGGTAAAATTTGTGTCATTCGAATAATCTTGATTCATATTTGGATCCTGATTTGTTCTCGATTTTATGTCTAGGGATTGTTGGAGTCAGTCGTGCAGTGATTATGTACACTAAGAATCAATACTAAGAATAAATCTGGAAAATACTGGTCGAATTTCGCAAAAATTATTGTAATACCAACACTACGTCGCTTTTCTCTCAGATTAATTTTAATTTCTACTTGAATCAACACTCTAAAAAAAATTGAATTTTACAGGTGACTTAATCCTTCATACGATGTAATTCATACAGACCTAATTTGTCAAATGACGGAAAAATTTATTTGTAATGACTTAATGCTAGATGAGCTTGAATTTTACTGGTTTCGACTGTAACTTGCGTTCTGCTAGCAGGTGCGACTGTATGATTTTAAATGCACCTTTTACCAGCCAAGCAGATACATGCTTCTGTGGCTCAGTCAAATAACAGATGTACTTGCGATCCAATGATTCTCGGTTCAAGTCGTGGCGGTTGCTATCAGTATTCTTTTTTTTTTATTTCAATGAATTTCATGACATGGAGTTTTAGACACAATATTAAATGTTCTTCGACGTAAATTTGCGTGAACTGCGACGCTCCATTTATGTGCATCTAACAAGATGTAAAATCACAGGTTTTTTTTAAGTGTGAACCTTGTGGTGTGATGATATCTTTATCATAAATTTACACTGCCCATAGTTGCATATCAGTCCCATATGGGAAATCGGCATGTCGAGAAGAAGACGATCAAAATTTTATTTCCGAATTTTTTAATTTATTGTGCTACCTAATGCTAAATTTTGGTATTATTATTTGAAATATCGGTAATACACCTTTGCTATTAAAATATTGCAACGGACGAAATTATTGAAATTTGCACTGATAGTATATTAAGAAGTTACACCACTGTAGAAAAAAAAAGAAAAGGACTTTTTTGGGGAATTATTTTGGGATCCAAGAAATGGAGTATTCCGAATTTGATATAAAGCACTTTTTAATATGTATATTTAAATACAAAAAAAAAAATTATCAGTTTTCAAAATTGAAAATCAAATGTAAAACTTCTGTAAAATTTTTGAATCGATTGGTCAAGATTTACTCGACTTATGTTTCCAGCCGTCAAAATGCCGCACTTTCGCGGAAATGTCGCCAAGCCGCCATTTTGTTTTTCAATTTTTAAAGCTGATCATTTTTTTGTACTTAAATATACATATTAAAAAGTGCTTTATACAAAATTCGGATTACTCCATTTTTTTGGATCCCAAAATAATTCCCCAAAAAAAACCTTCTCTTTTTGTTTCTACACGGAAAGAAATCCGTTGCTGCTGTCATGATTGGATAATCATGAAACCAATCATTTTAACTTATCATGAAACCATAAGCAATAACTCCTCTCCCATGACAATCAATCATGGTTCGAAAATGCGTTACTTGAAGAATGCATTTCTTTCAAAGCTCGTAACTCTAATTTTCTACCCGGATATCACTTTGAAGCCTCTGCCTCAAGTGATGTGATAGATTAATAGATTAATGGTAAAGCAAAATGCAGACATTGAAAAGCAAGACCTACTGAAAATGTTTACTTGATCTTGAAGCATGTTCATTCGATAATCGTGTTGTTTGACCCACCGGCTGATAGAGAATTAAACATAACATAAAAATAAATATAATTAACCGAAAATTGACATCATAAAAGACTAAGCACGACTACGCTTTTCATTTGACAAACATCAATGTTACATTTTGTTTGAAAGTATTTTTACATATTTGATGTGACCGTTGTTGCTAGAATAATATTCCAAGAGCTAGCGTAAACCAAAAAATAAATTCGATTGTGAATTCGGAACACCATCTAACGAAAAACAGAAAAATATTTTGTTCAACAACTTTGATTCATTTGTTTCATAGATATAACAACACAAGCTACCTAAATATTATAAATAAGACGATTTTTTTTGCAAGAACTCGACATAGAGTTTCTTTTTAAGAGGTTTGATTCACACGTGTTTTTCATGCAGTTCGTATAAGTATTTAAATTCTGAAACACAAAATCAAAATTGAAGCAATGGACGCAAGTAAACACGTTATTTCAGGCGTCGTCGTCGTTTTTCAAAAACATAATATTTTAATTGTTAATGACTCTGATTAAAAGAAGTTCATCGTGCTTTTCACTAAATTAATATCGTTGCAAAAATCACATATAACGCCTGAGTTTATGTTGCAAAAATTACCATCGTAGCAGAAACACGCCTGAAGTTATACCCACCAACGTCAAGTGCGTTACGTTTAAATTTCAGCGAAATCAGTCCAAATAGATCATGATCCGAGAAGTTTTAATCATGGTGTATTATCATAACATGAAAACATATTATTTTCCCCAAATCATGACTCGTTTTGCTCATTTATAGAATTTTGCTCGTGTTCAGTGGTGTAACCCCTTAAGGATAGATTTAATTCCTCGAGCTAAGTCAAACTTGTCTAAAATCGATATGGGACTGATATGCGAGTATGGGCAGTACATATTACTGAAAAACTTTTCAAGAACACGAAAGAAATACTTAAAATGTATCTGTATTCTAAAATCTCAGATGCTGTGAATGTTTAAGAACAGTCTATTTAACTGTTGCATTTGAGGGAGATTACGTTTGTTAAAATCGATTCACTAAAGACTGTCCCAGAAAGTATGGACGCACTTTGATTTCGATGTAAATAATTCATAAGTGTTAGATATTCAAATTTTATTCGATATACTGATAATATTAGACTACAAAAACAGAATATTATTCTCAACATTTGCTACTTAGCCATTGTAGACTAGCTGGCGCACCTTCTTGCGAACGTTCCTCATTAAATTCCGTACAGACTTCTTGGCGACAAGTTTTGACACTTTTTTTCAAACTTTTTCGAACTGTTGAATGGTTTCAGCTTCCGAGACATGTTTCCTAAGATATGCCTTCGTTAATGCCCAAAATTCCTCAATTGGTCGAAGTTGTGGGCAATTTGGTGGATTCATGTCTTTTGGGACGAAAGTGACATTTTTGGTAGTATACCATTCTACCGTTGATTTCGGGTAGTGGCAAGAAGCAAGATCTTGCCAGAAGACAACAGGATCCGTGTGGCTTCGAATCATGGGTAGAAGTCGTTTTTGTAAACATTCCTTGATGTTTATTTCGCTGTTCATTGAAGCAGTGGTGATGAAGGGTTTCGAAATCTTACCGCAGCCACAAATTGCTTGCCAGACCATAGCTTTTTTACCAAACTTTTCGACTTCAATCGATGTCTCGGACTGGCCATTCTCGCACCGTATAATATTGTGGTCCCGGCAAGGATTTGTAATCGAGTTTCACGTAGGTTTCGTCGTCCATGATTAATGCAGTTCAAATTTCCAGCAAGAATCGTATTGTACAGCTTTCGAACCCTCGGCCTGATCGATGCTTCTTGTTTCGGACTAGGTTTTGGTTGTTTCTGCTTCTTATAGGTTCGAAGATTCAAACGTTCTTTAGCACGAAGAACATTTGACTTCGAAGGGCCCACTTTTTTGGCCACATCCCGAACTGAAACCTCCTTCTTTGCTCGAACGCCTTCAGTATACGTTTATCCAACTGCGGGTTAGCAGGGCCTTTTTTTCGACCCGTTTTCGGTTTATCCTCAAAGGTGTTATCCTCGGTTCCTGATTGTATTTCGCACGGCTTTTTCACTTACTCGTTCCATTTATGGTATCTTTCTCAGTGACAGTCCGCGTTCTGTGCACCATTTGTACACAATTTTTCGACGTTGTTCTGCTGAAAGTCCACGCATTTCGAAACAAACTAATGAAAACGAATAAACAACTGCACAAGTGGTTAGAGAAGAGTGTAAACAACAGGACGCAGCCATAAAAATTGACAGATTCTGAACCATTGCGAAATGGCAGCGGTTTTGGGTTGCGTCCATAGTTTCTAGGACAGTCTTTAATTTTTATGAAGTAGATTTAAGTTTCTTTTCGGATCATTTTGTTCCTGTAAGATGTTAATCCAAGTATCCAGAAACCATGAGACCAAAGTGATTTCTGTTGGTCCCGAATCGTTAAAACAAATAAATCGAAGTACTTTTCTGGTTCCGGTTATAGAAGCTTCAACCTTAATTGAATTGAAAGATGACTTTTTTGGTCACTTGTTGCTTTTAAAATATTTATTTCAATTTTTAAAATTTTAACCGCCTCTTGGGACCAGAAATAATTCGATATCTCTGTTGAAAATGAACGGATTCCTACAATCTATGGCATGTTGGATTAATTTCTATAAATCGAAAAGTAAACATCCGATCTCAAAAACATTCAATAGCGTTCAGTATGTAAATAAAGTTTAGACTGAGGGAGGATCCATTTGGTATTTTTTTATTTTGATTAAAGAGTAGATATCAACATTACTTCGTATCGCGTAAGGCGTTGTTGTTCGTTTAATGATGATCGAGTGATATTTTGCTAGTATTACGGCTGTCTGTTGAAAAAAAAACACAATGAATGAATTGATAGTAGGATTATTACAAAACGCGATATAACTGCAACGTATTCTCGGTAGCCGGCTACCCAGAGCAATAAACACATGATAATAGTATAAGTAGTAAAAAGATCACATTATCTACCAAGATAAAACCATGATCATTTCCTCGCCCTATTAACACCACTCCTTTCCTGTGACACTTGTGATGATGCAGAAAATGCCTCGGTTCCTAGTAGCAATAAGTGTTGAACTAACATTCCTTCCCTTCTCATATTGACCTGCATGGGCGTGGCCATCTACGTTATTGATTAGTCCATGTTCTAAGTCAGTTCAGGTTGCACGTTGAGCATGGTCTACGACTCTCCAAGCACCATGCATTTGGTTCAATATGCAATTTCAACTGGTTTCTGATCAATCACGGAAAATTCACGGGCGGTCAACTAAGCTAAGCTAAGCTATTTCTGTACATTTTGCAATATCCGAGTTGCCATGATTTTAAGAAAGTGCAAACCAAAGTACATCTGCCTTTTATGAGAAAAAAAAATCAATCTTGAGTCGAATCAGAGAATGTGAAATCTAATGAAGTGCAGCCCATTTCCAGAGTATGCAATGTTACATCATATATTCAGTTATCACGATTGGATATTCACTGCCGTGTTGTTCGGTTCCGTCCCTTTTAAGAATGCCCACACTCAGAACCAACTAACGTTATTACGGGCGATTGGCATGTACATGTGCCGTTTATTTAACAATTGTCAATAAAAGATCTTAAGTACTACACACCAACGTTAAATTGAACTTCACAAGTGACTTAATCCCTCAGACGACGCAATTCACAAATACCTAATTGGTCAACTGACGTAAAATCCCATTTTCAATGACTTAATATTGGATGAAACTGAATTTCCAATCACTTGAATCATTGTAATTTGTCAATGCAAAATATGAGGAGGTATAGAGTCTGCTGGAGATAAAGTTAGAAATAACAAGCTCCAAAGTTTTTCTTGTTTCACAATAAACAATAAATAGTACATATTCTATTGTAATAATTTATTCTGTAATTGGCGAGTTTTACACAAGGATTTTCAAACCTGTTATGAATTCATTAAATAATCAGAACTGAAATTTGCATATAAGCGAAATTGACACATGCTTGTTTTTCTAGCAAAACACCTGTTCTGTTTTCACTTTGCCAGTAATTCGCACAGGTTCATGCGTCACGTTATCGGCACTGATTCGGGCAGAACAGAGATATTGAATAAGTTACTTGGAAATTGTTACAGCGCTGAGAACTGTTAGCTAGAGTGACAGGCTCTCGTTCTCACTTTTTTGCCGTATGCTCTGCCATCTTGTTCATGCTTCGTTCCAATTCCGACGATAAGTGCGAAATTTTGAAAACAACCGCAGTTAGCCACCATCTGATGATGTCCACTGTCGAAAAAAAAAATCTCCTGACAAACTGGTCTATCATTAGTGAATTCCTAAGTAAGTGACAATTCTTTCGTTTACTAAATTAGTCAATCCAATTATTTTAATTTTTTCTGACCATTTCTGATCGAGGAGGTGTCAAAAAACTGGCACACTTTCACAACAACAATCGAAGCGTTGCCGAACTTATCGTTACTAGAGTGCTCTCTTTTAAACGCACCGATGAAAATATGCATGTTTCGTAGATGTTACCTAGAAACATATTGAAGAGTCCTGTATGTAATCCACTGCGTACGTCCTACAGTTCAGATTCAGAGGGTCAATTCTGAATTAAGACTTCCTTTTGTATACATTGAAAAACGGTGGACGCGGCACTTTTCAAACGTTATTTTTCACGTCAGTTAGCTTTCAATTTCATGCCGTATCGAAAGACATAATCTACAGTAGTTGGCATAGTGGCGATGACGACACCACCTCGATCCCACTTCGCAAATTCAACGGCTGAATGGCGACGACGACGACGACGACCATCAAGCAATACGATTATCCTCAATTATGTGCAACATGTATGAGTTCCATTCTCTTACTGCAGAGACCGCACTCGATCTGCCAAGAATACTAAACTTGACCATCAGCAAAAACGTCAATTTTTACCATTACGTTGACGCGGACTGCGGTATGCGGTAGTAAAAACCAACGCGCGTAATAGGTAAATTTCAAGATCCCACCAAATTAACGTGTGCAGACCTTCGACTTCGAACGAATCGATATTCGCTCGCTGTCGGAGGCACTCGGTATGTCTCCTCGTCACCGTCTGCGCACAATCGACGATTGACGGCCGATCAGGCTAAGGTCCAATTTAATTTCGGCATCCTCTCACCGATCGCGATCGTGTGCGTTCTCGTAGCGAGCGCTAGTAGCATGACTCACTTACCTACTGCTAATACTGGTCTAGGAGATGCTGAGCAGCAGCCAGATCCGCAGCGATGGAGCGGTGGAAATCAATTACGTTGCATCCAGCCCCATATTTTCCCCCGGCCCCACTTGACGAAGGGTGTAATTTTGAACAACCACGTGTGAGAGAGTGGCGGTTTCGCGAATCGGAACATACCGAAAAAAAACAGAGAGTGATTATACAGTTGCTCTTTGGTTTCCTTTTCCAGCTCCGGTCGTTTTGAACTTGATCAAATCCAGCTTCACTGTGTAATTATAGGTTGCAACGAACTTGAACATTGTCATGTTAGGTTGAAGACCGAAGTGTGATCTCTCTCTTCTCCACCTCCGTCCAGCGGGCCTCGATACCAGACCAAAGGTTCTAGTTTTTCTTCCTAACATTTGAAGCCGGTTACCAGCAGTGATCATTTGAATATCACGAGTGTTTGAACGCTAACTCCCGCATATGCACAAACAACTGATTGACTGGAAATCGGGTTCATTAGTGGCACTGTAACCGTGTAGTGGGTGTACGAAAGGGGTGGCCGTGTCGGAATGCAAGGTCAGCCAACTTGTAACTGGTCTGTTGTGACTTCAGGGTGGAATATTTTGCATCGCGCTGAACGATTCTTTGCTTGCTTTTCTCTGCAATGGAAGTCTATCTAATCCATTATTGGAGGCTGCGGTGAACCCACGAAATGAAATAATGATAACGAGAATGAAGCAAATTATGGATGCGATTTATATTCTTACGATTCCTCCATCAATATTGATCCTGAGCTTGTCATATTGAGTGATACTCAAAGATTCAAGCGTTCGAATGAAAGGAAATAAATTGGCTCAAGTAGTTTGCACAGTTTATGAACATCATTCTAAGCATCCCGTTGTTTTTTGCCTTTCTCATATAGAAAGGTTCATTTGAAAAACGTGAAATATTGTACACCGTCACTTAAACCGGTGAAAACCGGTGAAAAAATTTCTAAACTGGTCTCAAAACTAAAGACTGTCCCAGAAAGTATGGACGCAACCAAAAACCGCTGCCATTTCGCAATAGTTCAGAATATGTCAATTTTTATGGCTGCGTCCTGTTGTTTACACTATTCTCTAACCACTTGTGCAGTTGTTTATTCGTTTTCATTAGCTTGTTTCGAAATGCGTCGACTTTCAGCAGAACAACGTCGAAAAATTGTGTACAAATGGTGCACAGAACGCGGACTGTCACTGAAAAAGATAGCAAAAATGGAAGGAGTAAGTGAAAAAGCCGTGCGAAATGCAATCAGGAAGTTCGGTGAGGATAACACCTTTGAGGATAAACCGAAAACGGGTCGAAAAAAGGTCCTGCTAACCCTCAGTTGGATAAACGTATACTGAAGGCGTTCGAGCAAAAGAAGGGGTTTTGTCAGTTCGGGATGTGGCCAAATAAGTGAGCACTTTGTAATCAAATGTTCTTCGTGCTAACGAACGTTTGAATCTTCAGGCCGAGGGTTCGAAAGCTGTACAATACGATTCTTGCTGGAAATTTGAACTGCATAATCATGGACGACGAAACCTACGTGAAACTCGAATACAAATCCTTGCCGGGACCACAATATTATACGGTGCGAGAAGAGCAAGTGTTAAACCAGTCCGAGACATCGATTGAAGTCGAAAAAATTGGTAAGAAAGCTATGGTCTGGCAAGCAATTTGTAGCTGCGGTAAGATTACGAAACCCTTCATCACCACTGCTTCAATGAACAGCGAAATATACATCAAAGAATGTTTACAAAAACGACTTCTACCCATGATTCAAAGCCACAAGGATCCTGTTGTCTTCTGGCCAGATCTTGTTTCTTGCCACTACTTGAAATCAATGGTAGAATGGTATACTACCAAAAATGTCACTTTCGTCCCAAAAGACATGAATCCACCTAATTGCCCACAACTTCGACCAATTGAGGAATTTTGGGCATTAACGAAGGCACATCTTAGGAAACATGTCTCGACAGCCGAAAACATTCAACAGTTTGAAAAAGATTGAAAAAAAGCGTCAAAAATTGTCGCCTAGAAGTCTGTACGGAATTTAATGAGGAACGTTCGCAAGAAGGTGCGCCAGCTAGTCTACAATGGCTAAGTAGCAAATGTTGAAAATAATACTCTGTTGTTGTAGTCTAATATTATCAGTATATCGAATAAAATTTGAATATCTAAAACTTGTGAATTATTTACAGCAAAATCAAAGTCCGTCCATACTTTCTGGGACAGTCTTCACACAAATTGATAGCCATTATTAGTAGGCAACTAAACAACCCTATTCCGGGCAATCCTGGTTCCACAAACTTAGATTCAAAATGAAAGGTCTCACGGTCCCATACGGAATTCCTGAATATTATTTGATTTGGATCCGACTTCCGAGTCCGGTACTATGGGGTAAAATGTGCAAAAAATTGTGAAAATGAATCCACCAACTTTTCTAAAAGATGGTTAAGCTGATTTTCACAAACTTATATTCAAATTAAAACTCTTATGGTCCCATATAAAATTCCTGAAATTTGTTTGGATCTGACCTCCGGTTTCGGAGTACAAAACCATCAAAATATGTGTACTATTTTTTCTCACAGATGGCGTGACCGATTCTTCCAAACTTGGATTCAAATGAATGGTCTCATGGTCCTTTAGAAAACATCCGAATTTTATTTGTATCCGAATTCCGGCTCCGGAATTATAAATTGATTAGTGTAAAAATTCCAATTTTAATTTACCTACTCGCTTCAGAGATGGCGTGACGGTTTTAAACAAACTTTGATTCAAATGAGACCATTCATTTGAATCAAAGTCTTTGGTCTTACACAAAGCTTCTGAATTTCATTTGGATACTACTTCCGGCGCTGGAATTATAGAGTAAAATTTGTAAAAATGTTTAAGGGCTGTGTATAAAAGACGTCATGCCGCAAGGGGGAGGGGCGTGTTTCACAAATCGTTGTTGGAATGTGACGTCCAATATTTTCAATGAGCATAATTTTGAAATACCTAATTATATTACTGCTTTGCCCTATTTCCTGAAAAAACTCTTCACAATAAACGTTTACATTCTATAGGAAAATATGTATTTGTTGACGTGAAAGCTTCTTCTTGTAAACTGGGAAATGAATGATGCAGGAAATCAAACCCTGTGCTCCTGTTACTTCCATAAATTAAATTCATGCCCAAAAGCGTTTTATTGAGTTTAATCAAAATAGTGCATCATCATAAACATCATCATCAGCATCAACCAGCTGGAAGTAAAACGTCGCTCTAATCACTACTTGGTGTGAAATATTTTTGTAAACTAATTTTGCATGGAGCATTGCTATTGCGTAGAGAATGCTGTCAAATTAACAATATCAATGTGATTACGATCCAAACTTATTATTTTCATGAAACTTTCATCTATCATTTATTTCTTTTAATCTAGTATTTATTTTATTGCGAATGAAACAACGGTTGCGAAATCGAGCCCGGTATGCATCAAACGAGAATATATGTTGAAACTACGTAAACCGTACCGTAACGAAACCGATACTTTCCCGCGTTATCCTTATGTTAGTTATAAATTTCTGTAGGATTGCTGTTGTTACTTATTTTCACACCCCTCAGCGGGGAATCAACGATTTCAGACGTAGTTCATGTCATGTCTTATCTTGATGCTTTTAGCTCAAAATCACTACCGATTTTGTGTGACGGAAGATCAGTACCGATTTTGATCGATGTGATTTAAAGATCAACTGATCTTGAAAAGATTAGATCAGAAGTGATCTTTTTTAGGAAAGATCACAAGCGGTCTTCTTCGGCAGTGATCTCGATTTGATGAGGTATTGATCTTTATTTTCTCAGCCCTGTATTCTACACTAAGGAAATATTATTGCTTAGCTAAAGGAATAATGTATCTGTGTGAATTTTATTTATTTTGATTTCGTGACATGTGACATAGGAGGGGAGGGGGGGTCTTTACTGCTGTGACAATTTGTGACAAAGGGAGGGGTGGGGAGACAAAAATTGCCAAAATAAGCGTGACGTCTTTTATGGACAGCCCCTTATACCTTCACTTAGAGGGGCGAAGCAAAAAACGATGAAAATATTCTAAACTAACCCAAAAACTACTCCATTCGATAGTCTCAAATGTTAAGCTCGGGTCGAAATTGTAAACTGATTATGCACATTGTCCTTTTTGGTCCTTAAGAATGCGTATGCAAAATTTGAGCTAAATTAAGAAAAACAAAAATTAAATTTAATACATAATCGAAATTTTCGCTGGAACCGCCCATTAGTATTTTTCCTACTGTGCGTTGGATCATATGCGGAACCGTACGTGATCACAGTCACAGCAAGTGTATAACAAATTCAAACCGGCAGCATTTCATTCGTAATTCTTGCTGTACCTGCACATTGCATCATTGAGAAATGAAGCAAAAATTTAAATTAACCCATCAAAATCGTCTCCAAAATCATTTCTATCGTCCCACTCACGCGGTGACTCGCCATCCTTACCGTCGAACTTGAATGGTTGAGTGTAAAATGGTAAATGATAAACTGCGCACGGTAGCAATTATGTTACTACTTGGGAATAATTTTTGGTTTGTGCAAAAACAAATCGGCTACATGAATTTGACTACCAGTTGAAACCCCCTGCTGTCCCCTCGACCTGCAGAACCGCTGATGAAACGCACCCGGTCCCGCCCGACCGAATGCCCTCGTGTGAAAAGTGAAATGATGTCATGGTCTAATGAGTTTTGTTTTATTTGATAGGTTTTGTTGAACGATGTGGGTTTTGCTTCAAGCCTCGGTTCATCCAAAGTGGAAGGTAGTGACTGTTCTTTATTTTTTCTTGGTTGGTTATGGATATGGTGGATTAAATTGAATCACCTGGTGTTGATATTGTAGCATTTGGAGAGAAGAAGAAAAAAATATATCGGTAATGTAAGCTCAACAGCTTGGAAGGCACTTTTGTATTGTTGCGGTTTCCAGAGAACAAACTGCTCCAGCCATCACCTCACGAAATGTGGTTTAAATGTTACTTCGGTAACACGATCCTAATGAGGTGATCAAGCAAAAAAAAAAAGGCCGAGAAAATCGAGAGCCTAGTAGGATAATTCCGCGTGGTCGTTTGCAACCACTCAAGACGATGGTAGGAAGCAACCAGCCGAAGATGCCAAAAATGCACTGGTTTGATTAACTGGCCCTGCATCAGACTACAACTACTGAGAGTTCCCACTGCGCCACCAACGTTGGTATAAGCGTATGTGTGCCCGGTTCACTCTTCCAAAATTGGTACCCATAAGATTCAACCAGGTAGATAACGAGAAGAGCCTACAGGTATCGAATTCCACCATCAATTACATCTACACTGGTGCAGTCCACGGTGGTAAAACGTTTCAAGATCATGACTAAGACAAATTGAATCTCCTAGAGTATTGAGTCAGGTTCACGCTATTCTAATTGTTCGATAGTGATCTTTACCGGGGTAACGACGAGTCGTTACTGAAGCCGAGTCGTTGCGCGGAGCGATGCGGAGTCATTGCAAAGATCAAATCACTTGTGCCGGTGAATGTCAATCCGCCAACAGGCAATCAGATCGCTTCTCCGAGACTCTGCCATGCCTGGAGCCGCCCGCTGTGGTGTAAATCTATGATATACGATCCGATCCTAGAGAGTTCATATCCAGTGAGGATATGGTATAAGTATATAGCACTACTTGTTGTGTGTGGATAAATCAATCCCAAGCCCATCAGCAGCAGCTCGAGAGAAAAACTCAATTGCAGCTGAAGATCCGAGATCTTCACGACAATGAAACGTCATTGCAACCAGACTCGTTCCATTTCGTAGCCTATTTCCCTCTTTCGACTGCTTGAATCGTTTGTAAACGTTTGCTCGTTGAATGTTGCAAACAAATTGCTTTGACATTTCCATACCGAGGAGTTTGTCACCTTTCGTCCCCGAGCCAACATTTTACTTCGATCTGGTTGGGATAGAATCTCAAGGTTAATCTGAACGGTTTCACTTCCACACAATGGGAGTTACATTTAGTTTCGTTTACGGAAAATAGTTTAGTAAGACGGGTTAGTAGTACGCGGTTATGGCTTTCACTCAATGTATAGAAGTTACTGAAAGGCGAGTCGATAATTATTGCAATACCTTTTTAATACACGAATTGGTTATTAAACATAGCAGAAACTATTCAAGTTTTTTTGCAACTCATCTTTCAAGTGTATTGTTCAAATCCCCTCAGTTGTAAAGTCGAACAAGCGATTATAGCTGGGACAAGAACTTGAGCGAGAGTGAATGTAACCAGTTTCAAACGGAATCAAACACATATCAACGTGGAAATATATTGGGAGTACAGATCCCGGGTTGGCGGTTCAATGCATAGGACGCTGGTCTTACAAGCCAGTTGTCGTATGTTCGAGCCCTGACCTGGAAGGATTCTTAGTGTCAGTAGGATCAATAGTACTAGCCATGCAATGATTCTGTACACTAAGAATCGGCTGCGAAGTCTGTTGAAACAGAAGGCCAAATTCCACAAAAGGAATGTAATGCCAGGACTTTGCTTTTTTACAGATTAGTTCGGTCCGTTTTTACAAGATGGCTCTGACTGACATGAATATTTAACAGTAAAGACTGTCGCAGAAAGTATGGACGCAACCAAAAACCGCTGCCGTTTCGCAATGGTTCAGAATCTGTCAATTTTTATGGCTGCGTCCTGTTGTTTACACTCGTCTCTAACCACTTGTGCAGTTGTTTATTCATTTTCATTACTTTGTTTCGAAATGCGTGGACTTTCAGCAGAACAACGTCGAAAAATTGTGTACAAATGGTGCACAGAACGCGGACTGCCACTGAGAAAGATAGCAAAAATGAAAAAGCCGTGCGAAATGCAATCAGGAAGTTCGGTGAGGATAACACCTTTGAAGATAAACCGAAAACGGGTCGAAAAAAAGGTCCTGCTAACCCTCAGTTGGATAAACGTATACTAAAGGCGTTCGAGCAAAAGAAGGAGGTTTCAGTTCGGGATGTGGCCAAAATAGTGGGCACTTCGAATTCAAATGTTCTTTGTGCTAAAGAACGTTTGAATCTTCAAACATATAAGAAGCAGAAACAACCAAAACGTAGTCCGAAACAAGAAGCATCGATCAGGCCAAGGGTTCGAAAGCTGTACAATACGATTCTTGCTGGAAATTTGAACTGCATAATCATGGACGATGAAACCTACGTGAAACTCGATTACAAATCCTTGACAGGACCACAATATTATACGGTGCGAGAAGGGAAAGTGTTAAACCAGTCCGAGACATCGATTGAAGTCGAAAAATTTGGTAAGAAAACTATGGTCTGGCAATTTGTAGCTGCGGTAAGATTTCGAAACCCTTCATCACCACTGCTTCAATGAACAGCGAAATATACATCAGAGAATGTTTACAAAAGCGACTTCTACCCATGATTCGAAGCCACAAGGATCCTGTTGTCTTCTGGCCAGATCTTGCTTCTTGCCACTACTTGAAATCAACGGTAGAATGGTATACTACCAAAAATGTCACTTTCGTCCCAAAAGACATGAATCCACCAAATTGCCCACAACTTCGACCAATTGAGGAATTTTGGGCATTAACGAAGGCACATCTTAGGAAACATGTCTCGGCAGCCGAAGCCATTCAACAGTTCGAAAAAGATTGGAAAAAAGTGTCAAAACTTGTCGCCTAGAAGTCTGTACGGAATTTAATGAGGAACGTTCGCAAGAAGGTGCGCCAGCTAGGCTAAGTAGCAAATTTTGAGAATAATATTCTTTTGTTGTAGTCTAATATTATCAGTATATCGAATAAAATTTGAATATATAACACTTGTGAATTATTTACAGCGAAATCAAAGTGCGTCCATACTTTCTGGGACAGTCGATAGTATCAAGAGGTTAGACATCTGTCATTATTATTCAGTTCATATTGTTTCGAATTTAAAAAAAAACTTGTTTTTCACTGTGTTAATTATGAGTAATTTTCTGTTAGCTAAGCATTTGACAGAATTTTTAGTTTTCTGTTTCAATTGTAAAAAAGTGCAGCTGGAGAGCTTCAAATGTTTGTGCATGTTTTGGGAATAATCAGTGATGATATTTCACTAGAGTGATACACGCTGGTGTGAGATTTATTTACGCTGGGGATAAAGCAAGCGAACTCCAGACAAAAAGTAGAGCGCACCTCTTTTCAGTGTCGAATAGACAGACTTTGAGTGTGTGATTGTGTTTAAAGAAGCTTATGCGAGTGAACCACATTCTCTTCGCATGAATCGCTCTCACGTGCTCTAGCCTAAATACACCCAAGTGATCACTTGTGCGTGCTTGTAATAGAACACTTCTGTGATTTGTTTTTTTTTTTATTTATATGAAAATATATGAAAATCTTTTTGACAGCAAGGAAAAGCGAAATTTTAACGATAAATATGCGTAACCCACGCTTCACTTATGCGAACCGTAAACCAGAATGCTCATCGGCATGTACACTTTGGTGAAATTATCTGCATCCACCTCAGAGAATTTGAGAGCTTTGCACTAGCCTTTTGGTGTGATCCAGTGCTAGAGGTGAAAGAAAATAAACACGCGCTCTCATGATGCGTGCATCCTCTATTTAGCAGTGGTGTATATGTGTGAAAGCGAAGAGTTCTCATTGATGTTGTGATGTTGAAATTACACTTGCTCTTGAGGAGATTGACATTCCTGATGATAATGCTCCAACTGATACATCATGTAGGGAATGGTTCCGACGTTTCGAGAACAGAGATTTCAGTGTTGAAGACAGTCCTCGCTCTGGACAACCCAACAAATTTGAAACAAATAGTTGAAGGCATTACTTGATGAAGATCCGAGTCAAAGGAGTCAGGAGGAGCTAGAAGAATAATTGGAAGAGACTCAACAAGCAGTTTCTGTACAATGAATATCCATGGGAATGGTTCAAAAGCAAGGTAGTTGGGTGCATTATGAACTGAAATCGAGAGATATTTTCATTCGCGAGCAGCTGATTCAAAGGCAACAAAAAAGGGTTTTTCATATCGACTTGTTATCGGGGATGAAAAACGGATACTCTATGATAACCCCAAGAAGAAAAATAATATAATACGCTATGTCCGGTCAACTGTTGTCATCGACCTCAACATCAACACTAAAGCCGAATATTCATGGTTCAAAGGTCATTTCTGGCGGGACCAAAAGGGTGTTGCATACTATGAGCTGCTACAACCAGGCGATGCTAACAGATCGGCTGAAAAGTTCGTATCGTTTCTATGAGAGGGCGCCACTAGAATTAAATCCATACCATTTTTAGTTAGTACCAACCTTCAAAAGATACGTGTATAAATTTGACAGCTGTCTGATTATTAGTTTGTGAGATATTGCATTTTGAGTGAAGCTACTTTTGTTATTGTGAAAAAAATGGAAAAAAAGGAATTTCGTGTGTTGATGAAACACTACTTTTTGATGAAAAAAAGTACCGCCGATACCAAAAAATGGCTTGATGAGTGTTATCCAGACTCTGCACCGGGCGAAGCAACAATTCGTAAGTGGTTTGCAAAATTTCGTACTGGTCATATGAGCACCGAAGACGATGAACGCAGTGGACGTCCAAAAGAGGCTGTTACCGATGAAAACGTGAAAAAAATCCACAAAATGATTTTCAATGACCGTAAAGTGAAGTGGATTGAGATAGCTGGCACCCTAAAGATATCAAAGAAACGTGTTGGACATATTATTCACAAATATTTAGATATGAGTAAGCTTTGTGCAAAATGGGTGCCGCGTGAGCTCACAATCGATCAAAAACAATAACGAATTGACGATTCTGAGCAGTGTTTGGAGCTGTTATATCGAAATAAAACCGATTTTTTTCGTCGATATATAACAATGGACGAAACATGGCTCCATCACTTCACTCCGGAGTCCAATCGACAGTCAGCTGAGTGGACTGCACGCGATGAACCGAACCCAAAGCGTGGAAAGACTCAACAATCGGTCGGTAAGGTTATGGCGTCTGTATTTTGGGATTCGCATAGTATAATTTTCATCGACTACCTTGAAAGGGGGAAAACCATCAACAGTGACTTTTATATAGCGTTATTAGAGCGTTTGAAGGACGAAATTTCAAAAAAACGGCCTCATTTGAAGAAGAAAAAAGTTTTGTTTCATCAAGACAATGCACCGTGTCACAAGTCAATGAAAACCATGCTGAAATTGAACGAATTGGACTTCGAATTGCTCCCTCATCCACCGTATTCTCCAGATTTGGCCCCCAGTGAGTTTTTCCTATTTTTTTTATTCAATATTATAGTATAATTTTAAGGCACACTGCTTAAGCTCTAAGATGCCAAGGGTATTTACTAATCTTAATTACGACTAACTTAAAACTAGAAAAGTATCATTATGTAATGTAGCGGTAGCGGATTCTCGAGAAGCTATCGGTAGTGGCCGGTGAATTGAATATCGCATGAGGGTCTTCCATATGCCGTTGGCGAAGATCCATGTTGGCCGCATCCTTCGGTCCGTGTGGGTCCGCGGGAAACACCCCCAGGCTACGAAGGCCCGGCGGGTGGCCCGCATGCCGGTTTTCGACTGGGGCGGCCTTCCGTGGATGATGATGGTGATGTTACGGAAGAGAATGAAAAAAAAAAGTAAATATAGTGGAAACGGGGTAAAAAGGGGATGTGGGAACAAAATGTTTGAAAACGATAAAGATCTAATTAGTTGCCATCGAGATGGTGAAGAGACAGGGAAGGGGTAACGAAAAAGTTAGTGACAAAAAAAGATCTTGTTAGTTCCAATGAAGATGGTGGACAGGGACGGGGATCGAGAGAATCGGGCGGATGTTAGTGTCGAACCTGTAGGTGGAGTTTATACTTTCTGAGCGAGGGATAACACATTACACTTGTATATCAATGTGTTTAAGGTACTGGTATATGAGAAGCATATATAAACTATCCCGACTCGCCAACACATCCCGAACCGGAACCTCAGGCGGTCTACCTCGGGCCCTAAGGGATTCCAGTAGCTTCGACCTGGCGTCACGATACTCTACGCACGACCACACGACATGCTCGATGTCCTGATAACCGTCGCCACAGGTGCAGAGACCGCTCTCCGCAAGCCCAACACGCCGGAGATGTGCGTTGAAGGTGTAGTGATTTGACATGAGCCGCGACATAACACGAATGAAATCGCGACTCACGTTCATCCCCCTGAACCAAGGTTTCGTCGATACCCTAGGGATAATGGAATGTAGCCATCGTCCCAGTTCGCCATTGCTCCATGAAGTTTGCCAACTTTCGAGAGTTTTCTGACGAGAGATACTGAAAAATTCATTGAAGCAGATTGGTCTTTCATAAATATCACCTTCTAATGCGCCCACCTTAGCCAATGAGTCTGCCTTTTCATTGCCTGGAATGGAACAATGCGAAGGGACCCAGACTAACGATATTAAATAAGACCGTTCAGATAAAGTTCGCAAGTGTTCCCGTATTTTCCCCAGGAAATATGGGGGATACTTTCCTGGCTTCATTGCCCGGAGAGCTTCTATTGAGCTTAGACTGTCCGTGACAATGAAGTAATGGTCTTTGGGCAAGGTTTCAATGATCTCAAGGGTGTACTGAATAGCAGCTAATTCTGCGACGTAAACTGAAGCCGGATCATTGAGTTTGTGAGAAGCGGTGATGTTTTGATTGAAGATGCCGAAGCCTGTGGACCTGTTGATGTTTGAACCGTCAGTATAAAACACCTTTTCACAGTTGACTGTTCTAAATTTATTATAAAAAATATTTGGGGCCACTTGAGGGCGCACGTGATCCGGGATTCCACGAATTTCTTCTCTCATGGATGTGTCGAAAAACACAGTAGAATCAGAAGTATCCAAGAAATGAGCACGATTGGAAACAAACGAAGAAGGATTAATATTCTGAGCCATGTAATCAAAATACAAGGACATAAAACGGGTCTGAGAATTGAGCTCGACAAGCCTTTCGAAGTTTTCAATCACCATCGGATTCAAGATGTCGCATCGGATTAGCAATCGATATGAGAGATCCCAGAATCGGTTTTTCAACGGTAAGACGCCCGCGAGCACTTCGAGACTCATCGTATGAGTCGACTGCATGCAACCTAAGGCAATACGCAAACAACGATACTGAATTCTTTCCAGCTTGATGAAATGAGTGTTCGCCGCGGATCGGAAGCAAAAGCATCCGTATTCCATCACGGACAATATCGTTGTTTGGTATAACCTGATCAGGTCTCCTGGGTGGGCACCCCACCATGATCCGGTTATTGTACGAAGAAAATTGATTCTCTGTTGGCATTTTTGTTTCAGATACCTAATGTGACATCCCCAGGTGCCTTTGGAGTCGAACCAGACCCCGAGATATTTAAATGTGAAGACCTGAGCTATGGTTTCACCCCCTAGTTGAAGCTGTAATTGTGCTGGTTCTCGCTTCCTTGAAAATACAACCAGCTCAGTTTTCTCCGTAGAGAACTCGATACCCATTTGAAGAGCCCATGTCGACAAGTTGTCGAGGGTATCTTGCAATGGTCCTTGGAGATCGGCAGCTTTGGGTCCTATAATGGACACAACGCTGTCGTCGGCAAGTTGTCTTAGCGTGCAAGATGTGTTGATACATTCATCAATGTTGTTCACGTAAAAGTTGTATAAAAGGGGGCTTAAGCATGAGCCCTGAGGAAGACCCATATAGCTGAATCGTATTGTCGACAATTCACCATGCGCGAAATACATGTATTTCTCGGACAACAGATTATACAAAAAGTTATTCAAAATTGGTGAAAGACCATGCTGATGCAACTTCTCAGATAGGATGTTTATGGAAACTGAATCAAAAGCCCCCTTGATGTCTAGGAAAACTGACGCCATTTGTTCTTTACGAGCAAATGCCATTTGAATTTCGGTTGAGAGCAACGCAAGACAATCGTTCGTTCCTTTGCCCCTGCGGAAGCCGAATTGTGTATCTGAAAGTAAGCCATTAGTCTCGACCCAATTGTCTAGACGAAACAGAATCATTTTTTCGAACAATTTCCGGATACAGGAAAGCATAGCAATCGGCCGATACGAATTGTGATCGGAGGCTGGTTTCCCTGGTTTTTGAATGGCGATAACTCTTACTTGTCTCCAGTCATGTGGGACAATATTATCCTCAAGAAGCCTATTGAATAAATTCAATAAGCGCCTTTTGGCAGAGTCAGGCAAATTTTTCAACAAGTTGAATTTGATTTTGTCTAACCCCGGAGATTTATTGTTACACGATAAAAGCGCAAGTGAGAACTCGACCATCGAAAAAGGTGTTTCGTTTCTGTTTGATGAAGCGACGCGCATGATTGTCTGTTCCGGAACAGAGTCAGGACATACTTTTTTAGCGAAATCGAATATCCAGCGGTTAGAATATTCCTCGCTTTCGTTTGTGGTGTTTTTGTTGCGCATTCGTCGGGCTGTGTTCCAAAGAGTGCTCATTGATGTTTCTCTCGATAATCCGTCTACGAATCGACGCCAATAACCGCTTTTCTTCGCTTTAATCAAGCTTTTCATTTTAGTCTAATGCCGCGTAGTTTCTGAAATTATCAGGTGTTCCGTTTTTCCTAAACTCGACAAATGATGAAGTTCTCTCCGCGTTTAATTCTGAGCACTCTTTGTCCCACCACGGGTTGGGGGGACGGATGTTAGTTTTCGCGCCGGGTACACGTTTCGTCTGAGCTTGAGTCGCGGTGTCGAGAATCAAGCCAGCCAAAAATGTGTACTCTTCCTCCGGAGGAAGTTCTTGTGTTGTTTCTAGATTCTCAGATATCAAATTTGCGTAGCATTTCCAATCAATGTTTCGTGTGAGGTCATACGAAACATTGATTGTTTCCGATGGTCTTAATCCGCTGGCGATTGAAATTACGATAGGCAGATGATCGCTACCGTGGGGATCAGGGATTACCTTCCACGTGCAACCCAACCGTAGCGATGTCGAGCAAAGGGATAAGTCCAGCGCACTTGGTCTTGCTGGTGGTGCAGGAATTCGTGTCATTTCCCCCGTATTCAAGATTGTCATATTGAAGTTGTCGCAGATATCATGGATCATAGTTGATCTGTTATCGTCGTGAAGACAGCCCCATCCCGTACCGTGTGAGTTAAAGTCTCCTAAAAACAAAGTCGGTGCGGGAAGAAGCTCTATGATATCATTGAGCCGCCGATGCCAAACCGAGGCTCTTGGAGGAATGTAGATGGAAGCAATGCAAAGGTCCTTGCCTTTGATTGTAACATGACATGCGACAACTTCAATACCTGATATCGAGGGGAGGTTAATGCGATAGAAAGAATAGCACTTTTTGATCCCCAAAAGTACTCCTCCATAGGAATCATCTCGATCCAGACGAATAATGTTAAAATCGTGGAAGTTTAAGGGTATTTCAGAAGTTAGCCAAGTTTCGCACAATGCAAATGCGTCACATTTCAGATTATTTACTAGAGTTTTTCCTATTCTCAGACCTCAAGAGAATGCTCGCTGGTAAAAAATTTAGAAGCAATGAAGAGGTAATCGCTGAAACTGAGGCCTATTTTGAGGCAAAGGACAAATCGTACTACAAAAATGGTATCGAAAAGTTGGAAGATCGCTATAATCACTGTATCGCCTCTGATGGCAATTATGTTGAATAATAAAAACGAATTTTGGCAAGAAAATGTGTGTTTCTATTAAACGATACGAACTTTTCAGCCGAACTGTTATAACGTGCGATCGATCCGACAATTCGACCGTGTTCCGTATGACGAAGTTGTTCAAGGAGACCCATATGACCCACCAGCAAGCTGACAGTGGGAAGAAAACGGAAAAATACAACACCGTGAACAAGAAATAGGCAAAACAGTTCATTTCAAAGAACCGTTCAGTGATGAAGAGTTCTATTAAAAGAACTAGTTCTCGAGAGCCGTTCTTTCGTTCTTTTCATAGTTAGTTGGTTTGTTGAATGACTAACCGAGATCCCAATTAGGAGGTTTTGTAGTTTTCTGATTAAACTGCCCACGACTTTGTACTGAAGAACTACCGTTCTCTAAAAAAGAACTAATGGTCATTCTTTCTTTCAAAAGAACTAGTTCTTGTGAACCGTTCGCGAACGATCTCTACCGTGAACTCATAGAAGGTGAGGGATTACTACAAGCGCAATCTGAACCTTTCGAATCGGGACGCGTCCAGGAAGGTCTATTTTGTCCAGTAGACACTGAAGTGGACGGTATCTCAGCCGTGCGAAATACAATCAGGAAGTTCGGTGAGGATAACACCTTTGAGGATAAACCGAAAATGGGTCGAAAAAAAGGTCCTGCTAATCCTCAGTTGGATAAACGGATACTGAAGGCGTTCGAGCAAAAGAAGGAGGTTTCAATTCGGGATGTAGCCAAAAAAGTGTGCACTTCGAAGTCAAATGTTCTTCGTGCTAAAAAACGTTTGAATCTTCGAATCTATAAGAAGCAGAAACAACCAAAACGTAGTCCGAAACAAGAAGCATCGATCAGGCCTAGGGTTCGAAAGCTGTACGATACGATTCTTGCTGGAAATTTGAACTGCATAATCATGGACGACGAAACCTACGTGAAACTCGATTACAAATCCTTGCCGTGACCACAATATTATACGGTGCGAGAAGGGCAAGTGTTAAACCTGTCCGAGACATCGATTGAAGTCGAAAAACTAGTTAAGAAAACTATGGTCTGGCAAGCAATTTGTAGCTGCGGTAAGATTTCGAAACCCTTCATCACCACTGCTTCAATGAACAGCTAAATATACATCAAGGAACGTTTACGAAAACGACTTCTACCCATGAGCCACAAGGATCCTGTTGTCTTCTGGCCAGATCTTGCTTCTTGCCACTACTCGAAATCAACGGTAGAATGGTATACTACCAAAAATGTCCCAAAAGACATGAATCCACCAAATTGCCCACAACTTCGACCAATTGAGGAATTTTGGGCATTAGCGAAGGCACATCTTAGAAAACATGTCTCGGCAGCCGGAACCATTCAACAGCCAAGAAGTCTGTACGGAATTTAATGAGGAACGTTCGCAAGAAGGTGCACCAGCTAGTCTACAATGGCTAAGTAGCAAATGTTGAGAATAATATTATGTTGTTGTAGTCTAATATTATCAGTATATCGAATAAAATTTGAATATCCAACACTTGTGAAGTATTTACTGCAAAAACAAAGTGCGTCCATACTTTCTGGGACAGTCTTTACAAGGTAAGGAAGGCGCCTAACCGATCCGATAAACAGTATATGGTGACCAAGTTCTGCTTTTGCATGTCCCATCTGGATGTTCCGAAAGAAGAATAAATTGTTCAAGAAGTACTTGGTGTAGCAGACGATCTGTGGTTGCGACGCTTTCAGCTGTCTTTCCTCCGGTCCCACGATGGTTACGCTCATTTTTGACAGAGTTTGGCATCGTACCGATACTTGAAACCGGTGATAGAGTGCTATCAAGCCAACGGTGCTGTTTTGTGCCGAATGAAAAAAAGCCTTGCCAGCACTTTGTCCAATAGAAAAAAAAATCTGAATGATTATGAAGGACAAGCTTCGGCAAACAGAGAAAGTCTTCCAAAACGACAAGGATTCGAGGAAAGAGTGGATGAATGTGTGTAAAAGGGTGCAAATGTTACACAGGATTTGTTCAAGGTGCAGGTATTCAGCTTAGAAGATCGAATAAACCAACTTTGCTAAATCATATCTAATCTGTTGCATTTTTTTCGAGTAAAGTCTTTGAAAGCTTCATATCACTTCGATATACATCACCTCAGTTGACAGCGTTGAGTCATTTCGCTTTTCCATCTCATTCGAGACGGTTTACACAGTTCACCGCTTAATGTCCGGGACAACAAAAACAACAAATTATAAAGTGCTGGAAGCAATCCAATCGCTGTTGATTTCAAGTAGTGTAAAATTCGGCTTTCGATACAAGAACGTCAAACTTTGGTTGAAGAGCAAAAATATCTCGACCTAAAACAAGTGCATTTGCTTCAACTGAACAAAACAAGTAATGTTGTATGTTGTTGTGTTCAGTTCAATGAGGGATTGAAAGCAACAATGTAAAATAAAATAACATAAAGTACAATGTACCAGTCTATATGGCCATAAAAGTAAGTATTCATGATGTGCCGTTCCATTTTAGAGATGATTTTGTTCCATCAACTATGTCACAGTAATGACAATCGCAACTAGTTCTGATACGACTAAGTCCAAACTATGTTGCAACAAGAGCACGAACATGTTTTTCTATGTTATATTGGTTAAGGTGACAGCAATGTTTCTTCATATCATAAACAGTAACGAAATAGTTATCTAGGTTTCCAATCACCACATCTCTTTATCGTATTGAATTAATTATAAGTTATAAGCTATCGTTACACAATCCAAACATATCTTTAATCACAACTTTCCTTCAGCTATAAATTGAAAATAGGTTCATTTGACTTCCCATTTGACTATACCACTTAACGCAACTATGTTACAACAAGAGCGCGAACATGTTACACTGGTTAAAACAAGGTGACAGCAGTGTTTCTTTATAACATAAACATTGAACTAACTATCAAGTGTAAGTTATTGTTACGTAATTCTAACATACCTTTAATCACAGCTATACTGTTAGCTACTAGTTAGAAAGAGGTTTATTTTTCGTTGCGAAACCATTATAAACACGTAAGCGTAGATGTTATTCGTTACTGTATCATTGATATAGCAGTAACATTGATATTACAAGATTATAACATACAATTTCTGCATTGATTCAGATAGCTATCTGTTGGTTCTCGCAACGTAATGATAACGAACATTTAACCTAAATAACTTTTGTAGTCTTGAATATGGCGAACACAAAATGGAATCGCAGAATATGTATGCAACGTCAATAAAACCAGAATATTACTTTTTTTTAAAACTACTTTCTGGCGAAAATAATTAAAAGCAGAATAGTCATTTTTGTTCTATGCACCAGCATAAACACGAAGAAAACAATATAGGGATTGAATATAATTTGTGATAATATTATAGTTCTCATGATATATGAATTTAAAATAATAAGAAATCCCTCTACTTGGATTAGTTTTGAGCATTCTGAACATAGGGTTATTTCGTTGTTTATTTTTCATATTTTCATACACAGATTTTGATTGGAGGTGCATAAATTATAGGTAATTAAAATTGAATTCCGCTCGACAGTTTTAAAATCGTTGTGAAATTGGTACTTTGTATCATGTTTGCAATTTCAAGTAATGCTGTTTATTGTTGATAGAAGTATTCTGAATTCATTCAATGTTTATAATGTCGATAGTGACTAAGTTTCAACTAGTTCACTTGAAAACAAGTTATTTTTAAGTTATGGAAAGATAAGTTATTTCAGTATGGGTTACAACGTTACAACTTATTCAGAGCCGACTTAGCAACTAGTAGACACTGCGCTTTTTGAGTCACGCAAGTGGTTAGATGTTAGCATCAATCACTTAAATTTCTGGTTGCAAACTAGTCACAAATAAGCTAGCGTAACAAAAGTTGTTACTTGGGTGGCGTTACATTTCTTTTGTGGAATTTGACCTTCTGTTTCAACAGACTTCGCAGCCGATTTATAGCGTACAGAATCATCGCTCGGCCGGTCCTACGATCCTACTGACACTGGGCAGAGCTCGTGCTTCGAAGGAAAAATCAAAAAAAAAATCAATTTGCGACATCTCCCTGTCAACCTTGTTTTAAAAATATTTGTATTTTATTGATTTGATTTTAGTCTTGTCAAGACGTAGAGCCATCTTGAACTTGAATGAAGTGTTGTTTTTCAATATACAACGATAACAATAACAATTCAATATACAACGATAACGATAACAATGACTAACGAATGATGAAACAGCATAAATGAAAATTTGCGAATAAGTTACTGCTGCGACGTAATGCGAGTGCGTAACCTTTTTTATCCGGGGAAATCTTTTTTCCAATCAAGTATGTGGAACTAACGCAGAAACTGCCTAATTGAACGGAAGAACCGACCGTGTTTAGCTTTGCTCGGATACGACCCGATCATATGCACATAACAAAATCATAACACAAGTATATCAACAGTTGATATTTTGAGATATTTACCAAATGAAAACAGTTGAAAGTTAAAACTTATAATAACAATATAATAACAAAATCAGTTATGATGTTTTATTTTCATTTGCAAGACTCATGATAAAGTTCATTAATTTAAAAAATAATTTCTTCCGTTGCTTCGTATCGAAATATAATTATCAGAATTTCAAAGAACTAAAAGAAGAACCCAGATCATTAAATAAATTATTCATTTAATAAAAAAAATCTTCAACAATTTTGGATTAGAACGATGCTAAAAGTTGGCTGTGTTAAATTTGCTATCTAATTTATTGCAACAATTGTTATAAATTCCTGCTTTCGGACTTCTGTAGTTATATCAAATTCAATAATAATTGTGATACAAACGTTTCAAAATCTGTTACGATTTTGTTCTCGCAAGAGTCTTTTTTGTTATGATTTTTGTTATTTTAACAGCTTACCAGCGAAAAATATTTCAAAATTTGTTACAAAATATTTCTGAAACAAACTACTCCAGTTGTTATAATTCTATAATTATAATTTTTACCATTGGTATCCTCTATTTTCAACTTGAGATGAACTGAAGTTTGAAAAAAATATCACACCGCCAATGTAAAACATGGTTCGAGTTGATAAGAGTTTCATTTGAATATTTTTGTTATAATAAGCCTTGGTATTACATACCTTTTGTGGAATATTACCTTTTGATTTAACAGACTTCGCGGCCGATTCATAGCGTACAGGATTAGTTGCATGACTGGTGCTACGATGACTACTGACACTAAGAATCCTTCCAGATCGGGACTCGAACATACGACAACTTTTTAGCAAAACCAGCGCATCTCAATCAAAAAAATTTCGATGTTTAAGAGTTTCGATTTATTTTAGAAACAAAAAATTCTCGTAACATGCATTTCCAAGACATCAGGCATCAAAAAAATGTTCAATGTCGGAATACTGAGCGCGAGTGGAAAATGACAAGTGCGATTCATTCAGACATAACTTAGGGAAAAACTAGCTTTGAATAGGCCGAGCAGATGAGACGTTCACAGATTTGTATGTGAGTGGCCACCACATCCGAAAGAACAGGTGTTTTTGCCCAACGTTTCGATCAATGGTTTCAATCGTTATCAAAAAAAATTTTCAACGATTCCCGTCTGGAAATCGAATGTATGCGGTCGGTTATTCATATAGTAAAACTGCAGCAGGCTTTCTTATTTCAATGAAAACATTTGGTTTATTCAGCACCTATTTTACCACTGCGCACTACCTAAAGGTACACAAAGATGATCCTTGGAGGCACACAATTTTCGGACGAGAAACGTTGTTATACTTCTTTCATAAGAAACGGAAAATCAGCAATCGTAGCGTCGGGCAGTAAAATAGTTGTTCGTGTTAAAGAAACGTTCTTACAATATTTTTTCAGGTGAATAATCCCTTAGGTAAAATGACTGCTTCGGTGAAACAGCTTTCATCGAATTGACCTATGGTTAAATGGCTATCGGCGAAATGACCTAAAACTAAAAGTTAAAACTAATAATATTGTTATTATAAGTTTTAACTTTAAGTTTCAATTTTCTGTAAACACTTTTTATGTAAGCACTGCTGTTTTGGAAAATGAGCGACGATTTTTGCTTTTGTTACCCTAACATTTACGTGGTATTGAGTTGTGGAGATCAATCTCAAACCGGAAGTCATAATCTTGAACTTCAAAATTTTTCGAAAATTGAAAGTACTACTTATATGCATGACCCAGTTAGCTCAATTAAAAAAATATTTTCTCAGGGTCCGCATCCGCACAGTCACCACGACACTTACCCGTTGGATTTTCTGGAATCAGGAATCAGAACAAATTGGCTCAAATGGCACGTTCCCCTTGATATTTGGAGATTTGTGCCTATTTTGAAAATTTTGTTTGCGGGTTTTCCGGTATATTTTCGTTGAGGGTTTTGTTAACGTTTGAATAACTACGGTTGTAAAAGGTGCAACGATGGCTTTCGCGGTTCCTGAATGGAACTTGCCCAAAATCCCAACGCCTGGTCTGGGCGTTCCGGGATGGGCACAAAAGGCCTCCTTTTAATGTCGAACCGGTTCATTTCTACAGTAAGCCGCAATTATACAAACGTTAACATGTTACAAGCAAGGATGGCTGTTATCGTATCAAAGAACGTTCGCTGGCAACTCTTCAACGATTGAATCAGTGTCATCAAAGAGATTTGGAAATCATCGCAACAACAAAAACCCGGCATGGCTCATTTAACATAGAATCGACAACAGTGCGAGAGCGAATTTCTCTCGATGACATTTCTGAGAATCAAAGGTTGGCACGCCACTGTGGGGATCTTCTCTGAAGCAACAAACGGTCGCTTATTCTCGTTTCGCGATCCGATTCTATACAGGCAGTTGATAATTGCGATAGAATCATTTTACTATTGCCGCTTATTCTAGCTATGTGCATATAATTTTTGTATAAGTTGTGTCTATGAAAATGTATGTGAATGCTCCACACAAGGGTTTTGAAATATTGCAACCTAGTATGAGAATCATCAAGTTGAATCATCGACTCGATTTTCTGCGATAACTGTCAACTTGCGATTCTCTCTTGGAAAATTCCACACAGCAACGATCATTATCAGACTGTAATTTTTTCTAAGGGCCGAGAAATACTCAGAGCAGAGCTAATAAAAGTCATTTTCATCGACTGAAAAATAAACGAAAATGACAAGAAATTATTGTCACTCTCAGTTTCGCTTGCAAACTATGAGAACGAAATCCATGTCCAGTCAATGACATAAACGGGACAGTAGTTTCAAAATTGTGTTTTTTCTTTCATTTGCCCTTTCAGTCATTTGCAGTTTACAGTGAAAATCCTATAGTATTCAGTGTCGATATTCAACCAAAGCTGTGAGAATTGAAAACGACAGAAAAAGGTTTCACAATAAGTTTTAACTATTGGTGCTCGAATTTGTAGTAGTTTTGGTTTCCAAAGAAGTTCTGGGATGTAATTACTTCGATTTGCCATATTTTAGTCACTTTTTATAGCCAAGCGTCACATATTTTCAATACACCGATGCAAGAATGAAAATTTCAATTCTGCTGTTGCTACCTGAAGACGTTAGTTTGGTTTCGTCTTGTCATAGAGGGAAGCGTGACGTTGGCAATTATGGTCTCTCATTTTTTCGATGAGAAACTAAAATGCTTCGTCTCTCTTCGTTTGTTCTGGTGTCGGTCATTTGCCAATGAGACAGTAAAACATTGAAAATGAGACTGCTGAAATGGTTTCTTTCATTGAGAATGTGTGACAATTTTGAGCTCTGACTCAGAGTATGAAGTGGAGCGAAGAAATGTAGAAAAATTCTCTCGCGGTTCATGCATTGAGAGACTCGAGTTCTTGTAGCATCTTCTACCGGATTGAAAATGTTGTATACAATATAGATAGCAATATAGCAGCTTCTGTGAAATTTTCGGCAATCACCAACACTGGTTACAAGATAACGATATTTTTTTCAAATTTGGTTTTATATGATTTATCGAGTTAAGTTTTTAGTGGTTAGTGAATTTATCCTATGTTAAATAACAATTTTACAAAAACAATTTACTAATTATAATTACAATATTATAAGAGCCTTTGAAGTGAACAAAATCTAATAATAATAATTCTAAATATTAAAGAAAAAGATCGCTTTTAGAAATCGCTTTATTGTAGCCGAATTTGAATTTTTCGAATGTCGGTTAACAAAATCTGTCAACAGTCGACAAATCAATGAATGAAGCTTTCGCAAAAAATCGGCAAATGAGTCGCTCGTTAATGTGATAGATTCCAAATGATGATTGCCATTACTACTCAAACTGACTATTTTTGATATTTTGTTTATCCTCGGAAAAAGTTTTGTGTTATAAGTCGGTTCAAAAACAAATATTTGAATGAATAAAAATGTTAATCAGTGCAGTCGATTGTAATGCTGAAAGATTCGTTGTCAAATATTATTTAGTGGATTTCCTCGACACATATAATAAACTGAAACGGAAGAAAGAAGCATAATAACGATTTGAAGAAAAATATATGGAATTAGCTTTACCGTCGGACAGTGCACAAAGTCAGAAAGTTACAGCTTTCAAATGGTCTACCAGTTGCTTATGTGAGACCGACCAGGAACAGTGATCCCAATCAGTTTCTCGTTCGAGTTCTCTCTCTCTCTCTCTCTCTTTCTATCATCACGTTGCCGGGAACCGACGCTGTTTGTTTCGCTTGCCGAATGGCTATTATTATAAAATTTTTGCATTAGAATACAGAAACATTCGCTGATGGGGCTTGGCTTTGAAGTAGAAAAGCCTCCCAGACCGAATATGGATGGGAGAGGAGAGTAGGGACCGAGATCGTAATCGCATTGATGAGGGGTTTTGTGCAGCAACGCAAACCAACAGCCAGAGCCACACAGCCAGAGGGAAGCCAGAGATTGGCCAGCTAACAAAAACGCTGTTTTAGTCTGTCAAATATAACGAAGTATGTATGCATGCAGCTTGCTTACTTTGGAGAGCAGATGGTGCTTCGCTTCGCCACGGATCTGAGCCTTTCACAGGACCGGGGCCTGGAACTGGCCGAAGCAAATGTTCTAACATAAGGCTAAGCCGTGCAGCACCCAAGTCTGGCTAAGCTCAGTATAAACAGGATGTGTTCGACCAGCTAATGTTGACCGATGTGAAACAGACGGCGCGCGGAGGGAGGTGAAGCGAAAAACAACACGTAAAATTAAAACCGGCGGGAAAATCATAAAAGCATTCGCACATGGCTTAGCCGGTGTAATAGACTGCAGAGTGTGAGTGATTAAAAGTTCCAATCTTAAGTAATCCTATACGGTGCTGGCTGAACCGTTCGAAAAATGTTTACAATAATCCGACACAAAATTTGAACGCAGCTAGGATATTTTTCATCATTCGATGGTTGAGAAAGATTTTTCAAAATAAAATTGAGACTATCATAACCATTTCCATTTCATCCAAAACCTGACGAAAAAGGAGTTCAATTTTAATTCCACAATCACTATTTAGATAACCGACGGCATTAATCATCCCTTTCGGTGAGGTGAACTCCAATCCAACCAGCTGCCAATCGTTGCAGATGGAACACTGATGTACTGGCATAATTTATAACACATGCAAGTGCAGATTCTACTTGTCGTGCCGATAGTGCCGATAGAAGACCATTCATCAAATCTTCTGGTTGCCGTTGGATCCAGGACTCATCTGTCGCAACTTCTTCTGAAACCGATGAATTCGCGGAAGACCGATTATTTTTGAAGTTTCGTCACGTACTGCACGGGAAAGTGTGAAAGTAATGGATTCAGATCGTGACCAAACAAATCCTATCGTTGTAATTGAACTGTGAAAATTCCGGCACACGGATGTGCACCATCAGCAAACTGGATAAATGTAAGTATGGTCTGGTGTGGGAGCAGATTTTTATGTCAACATCCGCCTCCGTTTTCTTCCAACGCTGCTGCTGGACGGTTGTGCCCCAGTCGTTTCCGGTCCATTTGACGTGGCAGTGGCGTAAGGATTCGTTTACTTCGCAAATTAGATATCCTGTTTGATCTATATAATAACGTCAATGTGCCAAGTAGAGACCAAGGAAATCGGTCGATGCATCACGCGTCCGTTTGCTCGATTGTCCGAGAAGATGCCTCACACAAATGGAAAATCGATGAGGAAAGCTTCGCTGTAGATGTTTAGCAGCTGTGAGCGGAACGTAAATGGATATGGAGATCTTTGAATAGCATTTGTGTCGAGACACTTTTGACTTACGTGACATGAAAGAGGGCGCACGTGACAACTGTGCAACGTGTTCAATAACCAGATGCTATTTGGAATAAATGCATTTCGGACATAAGTAAATAGTATAGTAGCTGCAGTAGAGTCGGGACTGAAGTTAAAACTGGATCCCATTTAATAATATCTTTGATTGATAATATTTTTCTCCGGACAAAACTAGTTAGAGACCGTGTGGTTTCCAGCGGCTGTGATTTACCCGCCAAGAATTGATACACTGGGTTTCTGTTTCCATGTCGTAAGAGACGAAAAAACAGAAACATCTCTGTCATGTTCCATTGACATATAACGGTTCTGCGTATAACATTTAATTAAACAATTAGTGCCTCTCCGTTGCTAAACTAATTTAAAAAATCGAAACGGTGTAGCATTTAAAGTAAAGTTATTGTCACATTCTGCCTTCGACGGCTTCCTGGACAGAATGGCCATACGTTTCAAATACAGGCACAAAGCTAAATAGTTTAGACTAATCCTTCATTCCGGAATTAAAACTACACAGAAAAAAATATGAATTTCACATGATTCTACAAACGATACAACTCATAACAACTTAACTTGTCAAATGACTAACAGGCTTCGAGTGTGATTTGCACTCGGTTACCAAGTGCCGCTGTAAGGATTCATATGAGCAATTCCAGAAATGCTTAGCAGATCATCAGACTCGACCTTCTCCGATTTGGATGAAACTTTGCACATGGTTTCAGCATGGCAAACCATAAGTGTTGAACCGATGGAGAGGTCAATACGACTCACGATTGATTTTTTAAAAGGGCGTATGTATTTTTGCATTTCACAAAAATTGCCTTTATCAAATCGTTGTAACTCAGAAACTGTTTATTGTACAAAAATGACGTTCAGGAAGAAGTTGTAAAGAATCGATTGGGCACTCTAAAAAATATACACTGAAAAAAATTTTTGATTTTTTTCTCAATAATTACAAAATAATCCGAAAAAGTTAAATTTAAAAAATCAGGGTTTAATTTTTTTTGATAGTTTTTATTTTAAAGCTGTTATTAAAACCTACAGATTGATCACTATCACATCCGTGCCTTTTGAAAAATGAAGAAGTTACAGCTAAAACAATTTACAGTTATATTCGAAATTTCAAGTTCTCGTTGAAAGATAATCATTTAACCAGTAGAACTAACGTAACTACGTGAAAACGAATATACACATGTAGAATCAAAGAGGTGTGCCAGTTGACTAACTACTGTTTACAACCAACGTATGTACCGGCGAATTGCTTACCTAAATTCTACCTGTTTCACATATAAATAGCTATGCATCGTAGAACAGATATCAGTTTATAACAAATATCTTTCGAAACAGTTACTACAATATGGTTTTTCCAAAGTATTGTAAACCTTTTCCTGGTTTTGTGTGTTCTGGAATTTTTTTTCCAATTAACAGAAAGCATGATTGGAAAATTAGAAGCTCAAAAGTGTAAGGTTAAATTGAATATCACGTTAAGCATTTGTGATCGCTGTCGTAGGCGGGATTATAAGGAAAGTCATACGTCGGAAACAAAAGGGCATTCAAAAACGGAACCACATCCATCCACATCGCAATACGATTTAAAGGAAGTACCTTCAGCAGCTTCCATCAACTCAGCATCTTTTGAAGAATCAGTCGCGGCAGAGTATTCAAGAGCATACAACATTGAACTCTTCAACAAGGGCATCGCAGGAATCAACGTGTCTCCGTTATCATCCAAGAAAACCCGGAATATTAATTATCCTCGAGAAAAATATTTGGATATTTAAAGAGGTATAAAAAAGCAAATATTCGGGTTCCCGGCGGATAAAGAAGATCTAGAATTACTCAAAACGAGCAGCAGCAGAGTTGGATGAAGTGATTACTAAGATTAGAGCAGTTTGCTAAGCCTGATTGCACTAGGAATGAAAAAGTTCGACGGAACGCAGCAGGAACGAAACGATAGAAAACGAGGTGCTTCAATATTTCAACAGCGTTGACGTCAGCAGGGTAATGCCAGTATCAAGAGATTGCATCACAGTAAAAATGAATAATAAGTGTGAACGCAAACAAAAACGATTGCTTTATTCATCATTGAAAGAAATTTATTTGGAGAAATTTTCAGATCGAAATATTGGATTCAGTACATTTGCAGCATTAAGACCAAAACACTGCAAGTCGCTTGGAAGTTCGGGTTCACATAACATAATGATGTCATAATTAAATACCCAAGTACCTCAAGAACAGCTATTAGGTGTACAACTTTGCTTCCGCCGTTTTTTTTCCAAAATTTAAAGCTTTATTGCGAAAAAGTGCTTACAGATGTATTATTCAAAGTATTGTCCGTCGCTAGCGACAACTTTCTCCCATCTTTCCGGAAATTATCGGATCCCGGCTCGAAGAAAAGCAGTCCTTTTTTGACGCTATCCATGAAGCAATCCATTTTTCCAACTCTTCGAAGGATTGAAAATGTTGATCTGCCAGGCCGTGTGCCATCGAACGGAATAGGTGGAAGTCAGAAGGGGCGACATCTGGGGAATACGGCGGGTGGGGCAAGACTTCCCATTTCAGTGTTTCATGTCGCTCTTGATACTGTGGCCGCTTTTCTTTTAGCGCGCGAATAAGGCGCATCAGATGCGTTCGGTAGCGATCTCATGTGATGGTTTCACCCAACGTTGACACCACTCCCGGCATGTTCTTTTACTCAGAGTAGCATCACCGTAAGTTTCTGAAAGCGTAACAGAAAAGTAAAACTTCATGCAAATGGCGAGAATTGGGCACATAAACAGACATTTTCGAACATGAATAATACGAAAACAAGAACAACTGTCACTGAAACGGCGATGACAATTCGTTAGGCACTGTACACACTCACTTTAAAGGCATTATCATCTATGAATTTTAACCAGCCTCAGCCGGTACAGCCACCTATCGAAAAATGGCGGAAGCAAAGTTGTACACCTGATACTTTTAGAAGAAAGGATATCATGAACACATTTATTACCTTTAACCTGTAGAATAATATTCTATTGTTTAAATGATTATCTTTCAACGAGAACTTCAAATTTATCTGTATATATCTGTAAATTGTTTTAGCTGTAACCTCTTCATTTTTCAAAAGGCATGAATGGGATAGCCATCAATCTGTAGGTTTTAATAACAGCTTTAAAATAAAAATCATCAAAAAAAATCGAAACCCTGATTTTTTTAAATTTAATTTTTGGGTTCATTTTGAAATTAGTGAGAAAAAAATCAATTTTTTTTCCAGTGTATATTTTTTTTAGAGTGCCCTATTGATTCCCTACAACTTCTTCCTGGACGCCATTTTTGTACGATGAACGGTTTCCGAATTACAACGAGAAGAACTTGACCATTTGCATGCACCCGTAAACTGTTTTAGCTGTAACTTCTTCATTTTTCAAAAGGCACGGATGGGATAGCCATCAATCTGTAGGATTTAATAACAGCTTTAAAATAAAAATTATCAAAAAAAATTAAACCCTAATTTTTTTTTTGTTAAACTTTTTTGGATTATTTTGTAATTATTGAGAAAAAAATGAACATTTTTTTTAGAGTGCCCAATCGATTCCCTACAACTTCTTCCTGAACGCCATTTTTGTACATTTAACGGTTTCAGTTACAAAGATTTGAAAAAAGGCAATTTTTGTGAAATGCAAAAATACATACGCCCTTTTAAAAAATCAGTCGTGAGTCGGATTGACCTCTCCATAGGTTCAAAACTTATGGTTTGCCATGCTGAAGCCATGTGCAAACTTTCATCCAAATCGGAGAAGGTCGATTCTGATTTTGTCACTTTTTCGTCTACTCATTCCTGGAATTGCTCATATGTATCAATTATTCATCAAGCAGATATGTGGTTCAATCGATTAAATGACGTGCTTTGTGATCTAATGTTTCTCGGTTTAAGTCGCGCTGTTGCACTCGATCTGGAAGCTTAGATGCGAGATGACCCTAGTCTCGTCTCACTTTCCGCACTTTGTCTTCTTATCCGTGCCCTTCCGTCATTTTATATGGCGGTTTAAAAGTTCTGACACTCATCGCCTTGTAATTGCGGAGTTGGAAATTCGGATTCGGATGAAGTTTCACAGTAGCTTTTTAGACAATGTGAGCTTCCAATTAAGTCAAGATTTGTGAAAATCGGTTCAAGCATCACTGAGAAATCGAAGTGAGTTCTACTTTTGGAGTTTTTATTCACTACCTTCGGCGCTTCCGGAACAAGAAATGGGGAACTATTAGCGACGATTCAAGTTTATATATCCACAAACTAATAAGTTTTGCAAACTTTAAGAATTTATCAGTCAGTTTTATGGCATTTGTGCTTGTGTTTGCCATCGTTAGTGAAAGAATACTCATGAAATTGAAAATCCTACTTATCGCACTCTAGCTCCGAAACTGGAAATCGAATCCGAATGAAATGTTTAAAAAAAATCTTAAACGAGACCTTTCGTTTGAATCTTAGTTTGAGAAAATCGGACAAGCCATTTCTGAGAAAATTGAGTTCATATTATATACTTAATTTTCACATTATTATAACTCCGGACCTTTCATTTGAAATTGTGAAAATCGGTTGAACCATCTCTGAAAACTGTAAGTGCATGTTTTGTTTTCATTTGTTTTGGTGCATATCACCCTGTATCTCCGAAACCGGAAGTCGGATCGGAATGAAATTCAATAGCATAAGACCTTTCATTTAGATCTAAGTTTGTGAAAATCGATTCAGCCATCTCCGAGAAATGTGAGTTCATATTTTTGTTACATGCACACACATACATACAAACAAACACACAGACATTTGTTCAGTTCGTCGAGCTGAATTGAATAGTATATGACATTCGGCCTTCCTGGCCTCGGTTGAAAAGTTGGTTTGCACAGTGATTGCATAGCCTATTGAATCAAAACAACATCCGAAATAGCAGCATGAGTAGCGCACGTACCTACAGATATGGACAAGTTTAATCGTTTTGTTTTGAAATATGAGCATTGAACAGCCCTTACTTTTCGATCATGCCTCGTATAGAATGTGGATGTACTCCAAAGAATTGATTGCCGGTGGAAATAATGAACGCAAAAGTTGATTTACTTCAAGTCTTCATCTCGATTTTAGCCCTCGAGGTTAAATTCGCCGGAGAAATAAACTATATTTTTTTTCAATGATAGGAACGAAATTTTGGTTTTTCCGTTCCTGAAAAGTTGATGTTCAGAGTTCAATTTGTAAAGCGGAGTTTTTCAACAAAGTACAAGAACGTGTCTAATTATTTGTAAAAGCCGAACGTAAATGTGCTGATTGTTGCAATACAGATCACAGGATCGCTTGATTAAAAGTTATTATTAATATTCGGGTCCACAATTGGCGGCACTCTGTCTTAAACGTGTGTCAGATAATAAATCTTCCGAAATCAACGAGTGAAGTACCGAATGGGGGCATGTACCAGCAGGTAAATGAATATCGCCATAATGGAATCGTATTTTAATGATAAGTTTGGACCGTCGTCTGGTTAACTGAGTTCACAGTACTTAATGGTTGGTTATGAACGGGGCGTGGTTCGTGAAAACTGATTACTGCCAGTAATTAAACCATCCGAGAGGAAACGGCACCCTGGTGTGCACATTGTTTGGGCTGCAGCATGGATAATTAGTACAAGTCAATTTGTAGGCATTGTTAGGGGTAGACCTTTAGAACAGCTACATTATAAAGGACAATACGCTACGTTAGCGCATCTAACAATCAAAATTTCTCTGGTAGATTTTTTCTTCATGATTGACAACACGATTCACACATAGCAACTTGATTCTCGTACGTTACCCAGGTTGTTTGGGTGTGTATTTTGTTATGTTGCAAAATAGAATAAATATAGAAGTTTAACATACAGCTCGTATTCTGTGGAAAGCCTCTCTCGATGTTTTTCAAAAGTATAGCAAATGGCTAAAGCATTCAATAGACATCTTGTTTCTAATACGTCTGATGACAGATCTTGAGGGCACAAGAATTTTTTGCTCTAATTATATTCTCCTCGGTTAGAATGACTAGTTAACAATTTGAAGTGTATTTCACATTCCACAAACACTGCACACTTATTGAACCTCCCGGAACGGACAACGTAGGTATGATTCAATTAGTATTTTTAGCCCTTGATCGTTGCCATTCGTGAAAGAAAGTGAATTTCATTCACACCGTTAGGCCGATAGCGTCGCAGTCTCCCGTCGAGACAATCTCTTTGCCCCCCTTCTTCATCGTTTCCACCGCAAAAAATAACACTAACATGATCTCACTTATGGCGGCATCAGCAAACCCAATCCGCGTTCGAATGAAAAGGCGAGTAGGGCATAGGACAGAAGAAACGAAACGGAGCAAGATCAGAAAATTTTCAAGGACACAATCCGAGAACTGCATCAGGAAACCGGCCCCTGCCAGTTTTATGCACCAAGCACCAGTCCCACACACCGTCAGTTTTGCAAGTTCTCTTGTCGGTCGTAACTCCGTACAGCAGCATCTTAGAGCTGGTTTTGTTCCCTTTTCTGGTTTCCCGTTGGTGGTGCAACTCAAACCGCAGCATCACTGCACTGCACTACCTTTCCCCGCTTCCGATTGGCAACCTCTGATACCAGCGCCGAACCGTGGAAACCTATTTTCGACTTTTACAAAGATCTGCCTTCGGTGCGAGAATGTGTGCACTGTGCCAGTACGAGATTGGCATCATAAACTCGCTTTGCCGTGGTACAATCGCATCGGTGAATGTGTGCGTGTGTAGCTACACTCATTAGCAATGCAAAAAAGTGCATTTTCTAAACAACGGAGTTGGTGGAGGAAAGACGTGTACGGAGCCCGCCGTCAAGTCCACTAACCACCGCACAACTCGTGACTTGGCCCTCCCTGTCTGCTGGTGGGTTTTCAAGTTTCGCTAAGCTATAAACGTTTTCCATTCGAATGCACTTTTAATGCATTTCTGTTTATTTCTTTCATTTTTTTTTCTTCTGCTTCTTCTGTTTAGTTCGTAGCTACGATTCGTCTGTCTCAAACAGGCTGAAATTAATATGAATTTATAGTGTGCACTCCGAACACGGACCCGGTCGCATCCGAAGAGATTGGTCGACGTTGAGGGATCGCATATAAGCTCGGCGAAATGCATGCATAAAACACGTTTGATTTCTTTGTGACTGTGCGTAGTTTGACCGTGCGGTTGAACGCAATCGAAGAGAGTGCCAGTTTGCGTTTCAGGAAGTTAGAATGCAGAGAAGATCTACAATGCATGGAAGAGGGTTGACTAAGAAACACTCGACAGGAAGTGTTTCTTGTAAAAACAGGAAAAACCTTTAATGCTAATGTAGTCGAAAAATAATTGTTTGTCTTCAAATTGATCGAAAAAATACTATAAACTTACCAGAAACAGAAGCTATGATTACAATCGGTAATATATTTTTCGACTTACCTAGAAAAGAAGATAAGAAAAGAATGTTACAATAAAAATAATCAAGGATAATTCTTGGTTGTTGTTTATTATTCAAATGTGGATTCTTTGTAGAGATAGTCGGGAAAGTATTTTTTCAAGCCCGAACCCGACCCGTATCCGATCAAAAATAAAAAACTTGTACCCGAACCTTGTACCCGTACCCGACCCGAACCTGACACGTACCCAATAAAACTATAAAAAATATTACCCGTACCCGACCGGAACATGAAAAAAGTTCCGAAATGCGAAAAAAAACAGAAACCCCACCAAACTTCTTAACTCGTACCCATTGAAAATGGAAAAATCAGCACCCGTACACGACCCGAATCAGACAAACATTGAAATATCATATTGTGGCGCAACTGGTGGACGGATTTGGAAGTTCTTGGCGCCCACGTGTCGGGAATTTTGTCAGCTTCACGTATGATTTTTGACATTCCGCAAATCGACTGTACTTTGTAAACAACCAATATGGAAGCCGGAAGAAGGGAAAAATTGTGCACAGTTATTTGGAAAATCCATTGTGGTCTGCATCTAGGCTAGCTAAACAGCTGAAATTGCCCAGAAATACCGTATGGCGCGTTATCAAACGGTATAAGGAATCATTGATGACGATTCGGAAGCCTCAAGCCAATCGTCGGAGTGGAAGTGTCGACCGGAATCTGCGTGGTAAGATTTTGAAGACGATTAAGAGGAATCCTAATCTGTCGGACCGTGATTTGGCCAGAAAATTCGGTGCTGCCCATAGTACAGGGTGGCAAGTGTATAGCCGATTTCAATTTCGCGGTTTTTTCCCGGTTTTCCCGGTTTTTGGAATAGGCCAAATCGCCCCTGCTTAGTTTTTTTTTATATATTTTTAATTCAAACTTTAAACAGATATCCCATGTCCAAAAAGGACAATTGTAATAGGCCCACTAATTGAGGATTCAAATACTTTCCAGACAATCCCAAAAACGGACGCTTGCCACTCGGAAAAAATAACAACAATCTATGCTTGCAACTTCAAATCGTTTTGTAAAGAGCTCTCTTCGCTCCTTCCAAAAGTGAAAATGCAAATTTCAGTTCGGTGGGAAAATTATAAACGGCATGATGGCCAAGGATGGCTTTTATCGTATCGAAGAACGTTCTCTACCAACTCTTCACACGATTCAATCAGTGCCATCAAAGTGAGACGGATATCATCTCAGCTACAAAACACCGTCATGGTTCATATAACATAGAGTGGATACCAGTGCGACAGCGAATTTCTCTCGATGACCTATATGAGCATCACGAGTTAGCACGCTGCTGTGAGGATTCTCTCTGAAGCAACAAACGGTCGCTTATTCTCGTTTTGCGATCCGATTCTATACGAGCAGTTGATAGTTACGATAGAATCATTTTACTATTACCGCTTATTCTAACTATGTGCATATAACCTTGGTATAATTTGTATCTATGAAAATAACTGTGAATGCTCCAGACCAGGGTTTTGAAATATTGTATATTGTAACGTAGTATAAGAATCATCAAGTCGAATTATCTACGATAATTATCAACTTGCGATGCTCTCTTGGTAAATTCCTCACAGCGTCGATCATTGCCGGACTGTATATATTTTGTTAAGGGCTGTGGAATGCTCAGAGAATGAAGGGGAGCGAAAAAATGTAGAAAAAAATTCTCACGGTTCATGCATTGAGAGACAACGAGTTCTTGTAGCATCTTCTATCGATCCGCTTTCTGCCAAATTATCGGCAATCACCAACACTGATAATGGCACAGCGAATCTAACATAATGTCGTCATTGCCAGGGCTTCAGCCATGGTATATAAATTGTTATATGGACATATACTGTTTAAATTATGTCGCTTGCAAGCACATCTGTTCAATGAACGATACCCTCATATGAATAATCATGCTGTGATTGTGATGAAAACCAATTATGAACAGTTATTTTTTTCGACCATTTTTTCTAATGTATCTGTTAGTCAATAAACAATTTTTACGATTTCAATGCGTTGATGGGCAAATAAATCAAATGATAACTGTTAAAATGCACAATATATCGATCTGTTTTTTTTCAATAAGATTTTAAATGCTCGTATAGTAATAAGAAAAATAATCAGAAAATACGAGTTCTTCATGATGAACTCTCAGCTGGTTTTAAGCCAGTTTTTTATATGTTTTGTGTGCTTAGTATAAATTTGGGGGTAAAAAACTTTTCCACTTCAAACTACCAGTTTTTATTTTGGAAATAGCTTAACTAATTTATCTTCTATGAGAAATCTTTCTACAATTGATCTGATTGTAGCAGACCAATCAATAACATTCAGGTTTTCAAATTAAGCAATTTAGTTCAATTAGTTATACAGGGTGATTTTTTAAGAGCTTGAGAACTTTTTTAAACAATAAAACGCATAAAATTTGCAAAATCTCATCGGTTCTTTATTTTAAACGTTAGATTGGTACATGACATTTACTTTTTGAAGATAATTTCATTTAAATGTTGACCGCGGCTGCGTCTTAGGTGGTCCATTCGGAAAGTCCAATTTTGGGCAACTTTTTCGAGCATTTCGGCCGGAATAGCCCGAATTTCTTCGGAAATGTTGTCTTCCAAAGCTGGAATAGTTACTGGCTTATTTCTGTAGACTTTAGACTTGACGTAGCCCCACAAATAATAGTCTAAAGGCGTCAAATCGCATGATCTTGGTGGCCAACTTACCGGTCCATTTCTTGAGATGAATTGTTCTCCGAAGTTTTCCCTCAAAATGGCCATAGAATCGCGAGCTGTGTGGCATGTAGCGCCATCTTGTTGAAACCACATGTCAACCAAGTTCAGTTCTTCCATTTTTGGCAACAAAAAGTTTGTTAGCATCGAACGATAGCGATCGATCCAACAGCATCTTTGAAAAAATACGGTCCAATGATTCCACCAGCGTACAAACCACACCAAACAGTGCATTTTTCGGGATGCATGGGCAGTTCTTGAACGGCTTCTGGTTGCTCTTCACTCCAAATGCGGCAATTTTGCTTATTTACGTAGCCATTCAACCAGAAATGAGCCTCATCGCTGAACAAAATTTGTCGATAAAAAAGCGGATTTTCTGCCAACTTTTCTAGGGCCCATTCACTGATTTGCAAGCGTTGCTCGTTAGTAAGTCTATTCATGATGAAATGTCAGAGCATACTGAGCAAATAATAATGCATGAAAATCATAACCTCAAAAAATCTGAGCAAATACTAATGCATGAAAATCCTAACCTCAAAAAAATCACCTTTTATATTCTACAAGCTTAGAACTAATAGACTAGAATACTATCGAATGTAAACACTGAAATTGTTTTGGGAAATATAGATATAGCCGTATATAATTTAAACCATTACTTTATTGAAGTTCCAAAAGCTCAAACCAAATTCAATTCACCTTCATCTACATCAATATCAACGTTCTTGTGATCCTACTATGGAATAGTTGAGGACCTTTAAAAGAAAATTAAAAATAGATTCACTGAACAAATCAATCCATTTTCTTAATCTTTCTAAGATTCTATACTGGTCCTCAGAAACCAGTTTCGACTCTCAAAAAAGGAACTCAAATACTTCCTGTAAACGGTGAATAAGGTCAAAGTCGACAACTCTTCCAATTTTGTGTGTCCTTTTGACATCTCACAGCATAACACAAGTATTGTCTCAAGATGACATTACTGAGACAAATTATGAAAAACAAGGGCAATCATTAGCAAACTTAAAAACATGAAGGCTCTTGAAAATGTTCAATAATTTTATTAAAAATATTCCCTATATTACCTTGAGATTTTGTCATAAATTTTGCAGGTGTGTTGAATATTTATTCAAAAATTTATTAAACATCCAACAGAAGCATCCAAATTATCCTTATTTTTCAAAATGAGCTTTCATTATACTGTTATTGATAACAACTAAAAAAACTCTGATGTTTCCTGTTTGATTTAAAACTGCTTTCAAGCCTCTAAAAAATTGTTGGACGAGACATGGGGTGTTGGCCCAATTTCCAATGGACAATAATTTATTTCAACACATGTACTGAACATTTCGCTCAAACGCAAAATTGGGTATTGTCTCCTACTTTTCAATTGTTGAAAAAAAAATCATTATGCTAACAACTGTTACTCATAGGTGAGTTAGTAATATTTTTCCCGGTTTTTCATTAAAATTCCCGACTTTTTCCCGGTTTTTCCTGGTGAAATCAAATTCCCGACTTTTTCCCGGTTTTCCCGATTTTCCCGGCCACTTGCCACCCTGAATAGTACCGTAAGAAGAACTCGACTCCGGGAAGGAATCAAGTCGTATCGAGCTAGCAAACAGCCAAATCGGACCATAAAACAGAATAGTGTGGTCAAAATTCGTGCTCGGAAACTATATGACCAGGTGCTGACCAAGTTCGACGGGTGTCTTCTGATGGACGATGAAGCCCATGTCAAGGCTGACTTCGGGCAAATCCCAGGTCAAAAATTTTACTTGGCAACGGCTCGGGGGGATGTTCCAGCCAAATTTAAATTTGTTCTTGCCGACAAATTTGCAAGAAAATTTATGATTTGGCAGGGCATTTGCAGCAGTGGCAAAAAAACGAAAGTTTTCGTTACAAATAAGACAATGACATCGGAACTATACCAAAAAGAGTGTCTCCAAAAGCGAATTTTGCCGTTCATTCGATCCCACGACCATCCCGTAATGTTTTGGCCAGATTTGGCAAGCCGTCATTACAGCAAAGTCGTTCAAGAATGGTGTGCAGAGAAAAGGGGTCCAGTTTGTTCCGAAAAACCTTAACCCACCCAACTGCCCCCAATTCCGCCCTATTGAGAAATACTGGGCAATCATGAAGAGGAGACTCAAGGCAAAGGGAAAGGTTGTCAAAGACATCAATCAGATGACGACCTGGTGGAATAAGATAGCTAAAACGATGGACGAAGAAGGTGTGCGCCTCCTAATGAGCCGTGTTACAGGAAAAATTCGAGAATTCCTACGAAATCTATATTTTTTCTTGAAAGTATAAAGAAAACGCTACATTCGTATAAAAAAGATCTTGAATTCAATAATAAATTACTGAAATACAGGCAATTGTCTTTGTTCCAATTCTATCTGAAGCAAGCTTTACTGTTCGAAAGCTACAACCTTCAGTTGAAACACGCATTTGGTTTGAGGTGCAATCTGGCTCGGAGTACACCAACCTCCAAATCGAAAATCTAAAAATGGGTGTGACGAAAATGACCATTTTGACATTTTGGCGCTGAAACAAACATGACTAAATATTGTGTGTACATTAAATTTGTTGGGTATATCGATATATTAAAACTGTTTCGTACATGAGAATATCATTTCATTTTAAAATTAAAATTAAGAGAAATGGTAATTTTTTTACTCTTCTGTTGACACCTGCTCGAGAATAGTGTTAAGCTTAATAAATTCAGCAACAATACATTTACGACTCAAACCGAGTCTAGAGGACATTTTCGCCCTACCAAAAAGTGGCCATTTTCACCCCACCGCTTCGTTTCGATTTTGTGAAGTCACAACACAAACCTAAAATTCATTAAAACCACTAGTACCATTTTATTAAGCGCATCATAATTAGCTAAAAACTAACCGATAGTAGGTGAGACCTACTAGGGAATTGAAGAACTATTATACTTGGTTTAAGAAAATTGTTGAATATCCCTTGGAAAAGTACAAACACATTTTCACATTTTTACGGATATAGCGTGGTGATTTAGTCGATGTCTTCCATGCAGCTCACCCGGGTTCGATTCCAATCCCGCTCATAGTGTCCGGAAGTTTTTCAGGCTCGAAGAGGCGAACGACCGTAAGGTTAAAACCTCTTTGACGAAACCAAAACTTTTTAAAACATGTCAATGTTTTTAAACACAAGTAATGCAATGTTACAATAAAAAGCACTAGTTAAAACACTTTCTACACACAATTGAAGATACTTCATGAAAATAATATTCTGGCATTTGGAATCAGAACTAATTGGTTCGAGAGGAACGTTCCACTGGTTATTCGGAGAGTTGTGCCTGGGATTTTGTTGACGAAGAATCTACAATTTGCCAGAAAGACGAAAAAATGTTTAGCTAGCAATGGCCAATACGTTCAGTTTTCCATCTCAAATAAGTATTTGTTATTTTTGTTTATTATTTATCTACCACTTGAAACCTTTATACAGGTAGTAGCATTAGTGAATTTGATTCGAACTTGAGTTTCCAAATTATAATACGACAGAAATCTGAACCTACGGTTCCAAAAGATTTTGCAACGTTTAATAAAAGTATGCGTTACTTCTCAGTTTACAAGAATCGCTGTGGAATAGGTGCGTGCCAAAGTTTTAGTTTTTCGTACATTATGTCCCGAGTTTTGGGAGTCGTAAATCGGGAACAAAAGTGACTAAATAGATTTTCTATAAGTTTAAAACCATTTTGATGAACATTTGTTAAAAGATAATCCTTTTCCCGATTTTATAGTACAATTTTCAAGCCTTTGTGCAAGTTCTGCATTATGGTTTACCAGAGAATTTCAAAGCTGATAAAGTTGCTTTAATTTGAAACTAGGTTTGTGAAAATCAATTCGGTAATCTATATGAAATTGATTTGACTTTCATAGATCATCAATTCTAGTTCACAAATTGATATTACAATTCAATTATCATGAAAGATCTTCCTAACGTTATATAGAAAATACAGTTTTGTCAATTGATCTAAAACAAAAGAAAAGGAAATTTTTTTAACATGTCAATTTTTTGTGAAAATGCCTCAAACTCCATACAGTAGTAGACCAAAAAATGTCAATTTATTAATTGAAAATTGTTGACTATGTGCAAATTTCCCTCCTCGTCGATTACACACGTTCAAAGTCACTTGTCATCGTTTCTCGGTTCGTATTCCCGGCACGCTAACGCTTCGAAGAATGTAACCAAAACCCTCCGACTCAACATATTCGGGGAAGCGCGCAAAACAGGAGCGTGACCGGGAAAGACACGTCCGTCGACTTAGAATAGAACCACAAAAAGGACAAAAAGCTAATTTACAGTGTGTCGATGCAATTGCCTCTCTCTCTCCCTGTACCTCTTTGTTCGTTCCTACAGTTCAACCCAATCCAGTCTCGGGTCCCATCCACCACGAACCAGTTTCGTTCGATGCGTGGCCCTGCACGGGGATCGAATTCACATTACCGTCACCGCCGGTGCCACCGCGAAGGATCCATCTACTCCTCGAATTAGAAAACCTGAAACTTTGTCCGGTCCGGTTCTTAGCTGGACTTGCAGAATTTTGCTCCGATGCAACCAATGCCAACCAAATGCCCAACCAGTCCGACGATCGGTGTCTCCTTTCTTTGTTTGCTCGTCGTGAAAAAAGCACAACAAAAGAATAAGAATGCAACCACGCTACTAAACTGGCGAAAAAAAATGCAACAAGAAGCTATCCCTGTCTTACACTCTCTTCTCCGTCGAACGCATTATGCAATCTGTTGCCGGTTATAGATTCTGAAAGTATATACGAACCCATCGGCAGTAGCGTCCGCTACTGATGCAACCCCAGCCCATCTTGATTTTCCCCACTCGGCGGACAAACCCACAATCAGGGAACCACTGGTCCGGTTTCGTATATGGCGGTTACTGGGACGACGGCTGTTGCTACTGCTTCTGTTGCTGGTGCTATTTTTCATTGTGAAAATTATATCCTTTTTACTGCAGTGCAAGGAGCGAGAACTAAAAAATCCCACGATATCGCGCGTAGATTCCGGGACGTAGACGCAGACACACAAGTAGGGACTTTAATCCTTTCGATTCTACATCCGAGACCGTACGATGGTGATCTTTTGTCTCGAACCGGGATGGACTGGGTCCCGGGACGGAAGGAATGTCTGCACACAAGACGATTGAAAAAGTGCATTTCAAATGAAACGCGCAAAGCAAATGCAGTTTTGATGTTTTGTTATAAGTCCGGCTGGACGAATTTGTTGTTGGTGGCAGAATGAAGTGATTTGTGTAGACCAGTTTCTTGATTGAAATAGTATACCAGTATGTCTGCCGGTGAAATCAACGTGTGTGTGAAAAATATGCATATCTTTTCATCGCAAACAACTGAATACATTTTAAAATCATAATTTTACGTTTCGTATTCCACGTGCATTAGCAGTTTATGTTGAACCGCTAATACCATATCGTTGTTCAACATAAACCGCTAAGTAGACGTAAAGGTAATGCAATTTACAAAACTTCCATTGATGTTCAACATAAACTGCCAACGCACTGATGAATCGAAGACGAAACGTAAAAATATGTTATTAACCATGTGCACTTTGCACAAAGTACAATTCTCCTACAGCTGACAGAAGTGAAAAGATAGAAATATTATCGGTACTGCCTAAGTCTTGGTCAGTAAATAAAATCTTAGGAGAACTCATCGCACTATTGTACACGGTGAGATAGGTAATGGAACTTGTTGGTGAGCAGGGTATCCTTTGCAGCACCAACAAAAGATGGGGTGTGGTATCAAAGACAGTACAAAACAATCAATTAGGAATTTTTATGATGATAATGATATCAGCCGACCTATACCAGGAACAAACGATTCGAAGAACAAGTTCATAAACGGCTTTTAATTGTGTCACTCGTAGAGGCGTATATCCTTTTTATATAGATAGGTACAAAACTATCAATATTGGTTTCACTGTATCCACACATTATTAAGCCTGTTGATGAATTTCTTTCCATACCTTGTTGATATAATTTACAAACTTATAACTCATGATTTTACATGCAGAAAACAGACATCGTTCATAATGAATAAAACAGATTCATTAAAAGAAGATGAAATTCTAGCGATTTGTGATTTTTCTGAAAATTACTTAATTTTTTCACACTAAGATTTAATTCCTTTGTTCGGTAATATTTTTGACGAGATCTTTCGGTAATCTATAGAAATAACCGATATTTCGGTACATGGGTGTTATTTTACAACAATTATGCAAATTTTCACGGAACGAGTTTAACGTAAATTTTCATTACAGAATTCTGTATTAGATATACAATTGATACGGTAATCCTGAATAGTCACCAAATACGGTAAAAATCGTACTGTCCGTTTGGTAAAGTTATCTTCCAATAACCGAACTTCTGTGAAAACTAATTGTCATGAAACTAACTGTTAAACAGTTACCAAAATATTCAGTGAGTGTCTTTTTATTAACCAAACGAAAAAATGTTGAAGGGTTCATCGAATGGATTGAGGTACAGGTGATAAAAGTTTTTAAGGCATTAGAGCCACTAACAGCTTTTTGTTTACTTATAGGCAGAAAATAATTTTGTATTACTTGTCCACTTGCTGCCAACACAAATCGTTCAAGGGTAATTTTTGTTGAGCTCGACGGATTGTGCAGTGTTTTGGAAGGCGCTCATAATTCCGGACAGTCGGAACATCTGACACTTTTTAAGTTTCTCGTGGAATAAAACCATTTTCTCCATTCGTTTTTTGAATATGTGTTGTTTTTTTTACATCCGAAAATCCAGAATTTTAACCAAAGGAATTCAAACAAACAAAAATTACCGAACAATCTGTTAGATCCATTTGGTTTACAGTTTACGGTAGTTGTTTGACAGTTCAGCAATTACCGAACGAACGGTAATCAATTCAATTACCGAACTGATTACCGAACGTTCAGCTGTTGAAAATTCGGTAAAAAATTACCGAATACTGCGAAATTTTCTAAGTGTGTTATTCAAGACGCTGCTCGAGGATATCATTGGAATAATTCTCAAGCAACAATACGTCCATTTTAAGTTTACTATAAGAAAGACAATGAACTGGCAAATGTTACCTTTTTTATCATATCAGAAGTAATGACTCACGATACAATTGCAATTCAGTTGTTCATCAAAAAATGATAAATTTTATGAAACAATTGACAACCCTTTTCTGTTTATATCTGATGGAGCAGCAGTACTATACAAAAATAAAAAAAAAAACAAGTTCGTGTAGATATCAGCAAAGCAAAGCAAAGTGGTCGTCAAATGGTGAGATAACTAAGTCCTCACAAGTTCCTATCTCATGCCTCCCCGAGCGTCTATGATGACATTTGATCCATAGAACGGCGTCGACTGGGTGCTATCACCTTCTGCGTTAGTAGCAGAATGAGAGGGTGCGAAATGGCTTGTAGTTTGAAGTCCATCCTAAAGTGCAATATTTATCATAGTATATTGCAACATGTGGTTCTGTTGTTTGTAGCATTATTTATTAAATATTGAATTGAATTATATTAAATTGTATTATACACTGTTGTTATTATTGTTGTTATAATCATTATTATTATTATTATGATTATTATTATTATAAAAAGAAATATTATATTTTGTTATGTTATATTATGTTGTGTGGTATTAAACTGCACTATATCATATTATATTTTATTATACTATATTATAAGTATATGTATTGTGTTATATTGTATTATGTTAGAATATATTGTATTATATTACATCATGTTATATTATCTTATATTATGTAATGTTATATTATATTGTTTTATGGTGTGTTATATTGTGATATATTATATTTTATTATCTTATATTTTGTTATATCACAGAGAACAGATATCCAACAGACATTTATAAGTGCAAAGTCGTGTGCAACGATGATTTCTATCGGATTTTCACTTGTATGCTTTACACAGCTTTTCAAAAAAGTTTGTACTAAAGCTGTTATATTGAATTATATTATATTATATTGTAGTATACTGTATTGCATTATATTATGCTATATTATATTATATTAATGTTATATTGAATTGTATTATGTTATATTCTGTTATATTGTATTATGTTCATTGAATTATATCATATATATTGTTTTGTAAATAATTATTTATTTTGTAAAATTCAATACATAATATTGTGCTGGTTATTCCTTTCCCTGATTCTTCCTCAGAACTAAACAAGAAAATAAAGAAGTTAGTTGCTGCATTAGACTATATCTTCTCACAAGCTGATTTTTTTTTTGGATTCTGAGATGATTATGACTTTCATTGTTTTAGTTTTCGATAAAAAACTGGAAAAATGCAGTTTGGACAAGAAACAGTTTTTTTTCAAATAACTTTTTGTCTTTCTCATATAGAAAGACTATGCCATCACTGTGGAAACCAACAGGGTCCGGAGGGCCGGGTTGTCATATACCATTTGACTCAGAGTCAAACGAAAGGTTGGTATTGGATTTCATCTTTATCCGACTTTAGGTTCCGGAATTATAAGGTAACAAGTGCAAATCTATGAGAAAATGCGCACTCAGTTTTCTCGGAAATTGCTCAACCGATTTCCACAAACTAAGATACAAATAAAAGGTCTAGAAAATCTTTGAAAAGTTCCAGAAAAGTTGATCAAAATCCGACTTCCGGTTCCGGTATTACAACGCGTTAAGTAAAAAAAATCAATTTCATGAATATTTTTTCACAGATGATGGCGAAGCAAAGCAGAGCCTTGGTATAACATTCCTGTAGTGGAATTTGACCTTCTGTTTCAACAGACTTCGCAGCCGATTCAGAATGTACAAAACTATTGCATGGCTGGTGCTACGATCCTACTGACACTACGAATCCTTCCAGGTCGGGGCTGATGGCGAAACGAGGTGCAAATTTGAATAAAACTTTCTGGTAAATTCATCTAGTTGGCAGGTCTTATTAGTTGGTGGACATATAAATCTACTATGGGACTACTAGTTCCCAGTTTCCGGTTGCAACGATTATAGTACAGAAAAACGGCGCTCACTTTGATATCTCAGCAACGGTTAAATTCATTTTCACAAATCTTGCTTCAAATAGTCTTAAAAGATACTGCGCAATTTTATCCAGCTCCGACTTCCGGTTCCGAAATTATAGGGCGATGAGGGTCAAAACTCTCAAACCGTCATACAAAATGACGATGCAAAACCGGTACGCATCGGTACGTGCTGGTACGGAAGAAAAAAACATCATCGCCTTTGCTCCGTTCGCAGCGTGCTTTGTTCAATTTCGTATATCGTGCAGGATTGCCACATTTGAATCTATATTTCACAGAAGAAAAATCTGCAAATTTGGGACCAAAGTTCTGTATTGAACATTTGTATATGAAAATGTCAAGAAATCAAAGCACAACGAAATGAAAAAGTTATTCAATCGAATCTGATAGTGACAGCCTCTTTTTGTTTAGAGGTAGCGTTAATTGTAATGTAATTTTTCAATCATTTTACTATTATGACCAAGGCCACACTCTTTCCTTTTAATCAGATTTTTTTAGGAATAACACATGGATCAATAAGTCCCGAGACTAAAGCAGAGATGGCGCTCGTAGTAAACCAGTAACCACGTCTTTCTAGAGTACTAATCTTTGCTTGAAACGGGTCAAAATTTTAAGTCGATCCGACCAGAAACAGCTGAGTTATCGAGGTTGGAGTAAAGTCGTTTAGTAGTTTGTTTAAAAAATTGAAAAAACCGAGTTTTGTGTTTTGATAAAACATTGTTTTTAATGGGTAAAAACACCGTGCAAGCGAAACAATGGATTGAAAAATGTTATCCGGACTCTTGTCCATCAAAAGTAACGATTTGTCGGTGGTTCGCCGAGTTTAAACGTGGTCGTACCGACACAAATGACGCGGAACGCTCGGGTAGACCTGTGGAAGCCGTTACACCGGAAAATGTGAGTGAAGTGACAAAAATTATAATGAAAGATCGTAAAGTGAAGCTCCGTGAGATTGCTGAGATGACACAGATATCATATGGAAGTGTATTTACTATCCTTCATGAAAAATTGAGCATGAAAAAGGTTTTTTCCAAGTGGGTGCCGTGATTGCTTTCGATGGAAAAAAATGCACCCTGCCACAAGTCGATGAAAACAATGGTGAAATTGAACGAATTGGGCTTTCATCTGCTTCCCTACCCCCCATACTCGCCAGATTTAGCCCTCAGTGACTACTGACTCTTTGCTGATCTTAAAAAAATGCTCCAGGGAAAAAGATTTGGCTCAAATGAGGAGGTCATCGCTGAAACTGAAGCTTATTTTGAAGCGAAAGATAAATTTTTTTATAAACATGGTATTGAAAAATTGGAAAAACGTTGGAACCATTGTATCACCCTAAAAGGTGATTATGTTGACGAATAAAACAAAATTTTGCAAAAAAAATGTTGTTTCCATTGTTAGTCTCGGGACTTATTGATCCATGTGTTATAGGGAATAACGCTAAAATAATGGAAAGAAAAGTTAATATTGATAAACCGTCATTAGCAGATGGAACCATTTGTAGTATTTACTATCTTTGATAATCACTTTTAATCAATTTGTACCCACTTGTTAGTATTATCATAAAATCCTGATAATGATTATGTTCTATAAAAGAATACTTATTCCCTATTTGCAATGACTTGAAAAATTGACTAGTGAAAATTGACCCGGAGGGCTGTCCTATACTATTAGACACAGTTCGTCGAACTGAACAATATCTGTGTCTGTATGCATATGTCAAATAATGTCACTCATTTTTCTCAGAGATGGCTTGACCGATTTTCACAAATTTAGGCTAAAAAAATCGCATAGTCTCATAGGTTACTATTGAATTTCATCATGCTTTCGTGGGGTAAAGTGTGTTTAAAATTGCACATCGTCATATAGAGCGACGATGAAAAAAACGGATAAAATTCTTCTAGGTTAGGTTCAAAACTGATTTAATTTGTAGACTATATTAGTCACTTACTAAACGAACAGACTTCGGCTATACCGGTTCAAGTAGTAACGGAAGTGGTCAAAAATTCTAAAACGAAACTCACTCAATTTTCGCAGAAATGATTTGATCGATTTTCACGAACTTAGGCTTAAATGTAAGGTTCTATAGTCTCATAGGTTGTTGTTGAATTTCACCCGGGTCCGACTTCCGGTGCCGGAACTATAGGATAAAATGTGTTTAAGATTGAAGGCCGTCATTAAGTGCATTGGTGCAAAATGGAAAAAAAAATCCTATTCATTTGACATAACTGTTTACAAATTGGAAAGGTTATGTTACCTTGCACCCAAAGAAAGCTTTTAATTTATTTCAAATTTGAAAAAAATTGACAAAATCTTTTAATGATATTTTTAAAATATATAAGTAATATTACAAAGGCATCATTACACCACTAGGTGAATAAAACAAGGTTTCTTTTCTTAAATGTACCCAACTTGAACGGTAGATAGGGATCAAATCAAAGATGAAGTGTTTTGTCAATAATTCTATTCAAAAATTTGACTAATTTCGTAAAAATCATTCCTACAATATTTGTAATTTTTAGATTATGGCAATTTGAAAAAAAATGGTAAAAAAAATTTGACCCTTTTCAAAAGACAGATCATGTCTTGAAAAACAAAGTATGCAAAAGAGGCCTTTTGTGACAAAGTCTTTATGCCAAGAAGAGAATATGAATAATAGGAGAAAGACATCATTACAGGACAAGGTGGATTAAAACAGTCTTTTCTTTGATTCTCCATATCTGCTTGAGATTATCTGTTAGGTTTTCAAACTTTAATATTTGTATTTTTTGGTTTAGGTAAGTTTTTAATTTAGTAAGCTCTGAAGAACTCTCATTCGAATCTAAGATACTGAGGCTGGAATCGACTAGTAGTAGTCAATCAATTAATCAATTCCGTAATATCGAGTTTTTTTTAATTGGCTGATTGAACTAACGAGTTAGAGGATTCAATCAGTTATTTTATCAGCTAGAGTTTTTTAGGCAATATTCTTCACGTTGGATCACCAATCGTAATTTCACCCGAAAAGCTATTCCAACAACAAAGAATAAATGTTATTTAATAATTCAGGGAAAATAAAATAAAACGCTTAGCTACTATTGACCAAAGACCAGAAAACTTTTTACACAACACATCGTGTGAGTTCCGAAAAATGATTTTTTTTTTCAACAGTCAACCTGCTCCCATTGAGGGCAGCACAACCAAACGCACACATACGTGAACCTAGCATCTTCCTGTTTAAGTCGTCGCCGCCGGACTGGAGCCACCAAGATCCAAATATGGACTACCCATACCTCATCGGCCAGATTTCTCGTGTGCCTCTCTCTTTTAGACATAGGAACCCAAAAAAAAAGAGCAGACGGCAAGAGGAATCAGCCTCAAGACCTACAAACACTTTTGCTGTTCCTACGTCTGCTCGGTTACAACTTCCACTTTTTAATGGTGTATCTCGCAACTCGCGACCTCTTCACCGCGTTGGGTTCCTTATATGGAGATAACTAAGAGCCCCATTGCAGGAGGTGCAATCACCATCTCCCTCCTTCTGCCAAAACAACCTTGCTTTTAGCGAGAGCTTTCCTAGTTCCCTTGCTTTAACACAACTGTGCGCTACAGCGAGCTCTTGATCTTGGAGCTATGTGCAAAGCCACTTCCCAAGCTTTTCACAGCCCCATTCGTCTCGAATCGGTTCGTGCTTCCACTCGTTTCACCAGCTTATAAATTTCAAGGTTATGCCGTTTAATTGCCCTAGCACTAGCGAGTGTCGTAGTTGTAGCTCAACGAAAGACAAGCCGCGAGCTCGTAGGTAACTATGAAACTTTTAGTTCGTGGTGAGGAAAAAAGACGTGGAGGAGAAACATCGCGAAAAAGATCGCCAAGTGCCAGAAGGATAAAAAGAACGCTGGCAACGAGGCGAAAACAATAATAGCGTGGCAGCTACCAGCCACAGATAGGCAAAAGTATGAAGAGCAAAATAATAAAAGCTTGCTTGACCACTTGCTTTCCCGCCCGCCTGCCTTTCAGCCATCTTGCCACAGTAAAAAAAAAAGCTTCAACTCATCTGGCTCCGTGGGGCGTAGCAAAACAAAAACAAGAAACAGTAACTATCCAAAAGAGCGGCAGTAAGAAGCAAATCCGTGAATAACAATCAGTTCATCAAAGCCCTGGTGCCTCTGGATATGGATGGTTAGATGATGGTGCCTCAAAAAAAACACACTTTTTCAAACTTCACATTCATTTCGATTACTGATCACAGCGCCTATCGATCGTCCGTGCTATGCTCCAAGATTCACTTCACAAGGAACTCAATGCCCCTCTTTCCACATCACGGAATCAAACACAGCGATGATGGCTTAATTGCGAACCTTGATTTTGGCAATTGTTCGACGAACGAAGCCCCAGCCAACTGGGCCCGGGCTCGGCGGCTCTGGTCGATTTAGACCACAGGTTGGAAAGGAAACTGAACGCTCATAAACTGAACGCGATTGAACGCGCAAATTGATTCTAAGTAATTGCACACTCAAACATGGCTTCCGGCCTTCGACGCTCGAATGCCGAATAGCTAGGAAAGTAAAAAAAAAAACGAGACAAGAATTGGTGAAGAGCATGTTCGGCAGTCATCTTCGGAGCGATGGTCAGTTGTCATTATTTTCTTCCTCTTCTTCTGTGGGTGCGCCATGCGTCGTGCAATTCAATGGAATGGTTTTTTGGCGAGGAAAAACAAACGCTTTCAAGTTCAAGTCGCACGGATATGACGCGTAAAATTTAATGCGGTCAAATCTGTCCAAAAACACCTTTTCCGTGAAAAAATGTAACCATGTGCAGCATGCGTTAACAGTGCTGACACATTCGATGCAGAAATAATAACAATGAAATGACACCTAACGACGATAATAAACCTAATTGAGATATTCCGTGATCGCTGGCGAGACAAAAAAAAATAACAAACCTCATTCGGCCAAGAGGGCGTCCGTTGCAGCGAACGTGCAGAAGAAAAACCAGCGTCATTCGAGAGTGCTAATGCAAATATGTAATAATAACGTAGTTGTACGCTACTCGGTTTGACGAAACGAGCGGTTCTGTGGGGCGGGTCCAATTGCAGCTGCAATAAATTCAGCAACAAGCAAACGAACTTGCTGCAATCGTCATCGGTTGCTCTTGACACATGCACGACGCTGCTTCGGTTTGGGGTAGGTCGGTCCCGGAAGGTGACTTGCCTGTTTCGATGGGAGATTGCCATGGGGTGTCGGTGCCGATTGAGATATTTTCTAATAAGAGAGTAGCACTAATTAGGTGTTGATTGTTTTGCTCTGCTGTTGCTAATTTTTGCGGACGAATTTTTAAAGGTGCGAATAAGCTAAGTGAAAGGGTTAAAACATGAACTGTATTAGATTGTAAAATTCTGCATATAGGTTTGACCCGACAAGTAATCGATAGACGAAAACTGTTTTATCTGTAGGTGTGCATTTGTCCAGTTTATCGTAGGAATTACCGTAGTGAACAGATTCGGGCAATGTCGACAGGTAGCCAGCTGATTGTAGTAAGTGACCAGTGATTGACCGGGCTACTTTATCTGCTTAACGAAAATCACACAAGATGGAACAGTTTCCTTTAAATACAGCAAAATTTAAGCCGTTCAGGATATCATACATAATGCTGCACCAGGACTTTTCGAATACATCATTGTTAGTAAATAAAGGAAGCTCATACACACTCACTTCTGTGATATGATCCTCCACGTATATTGGTATCTTGTAATCCGGCCTCCAAATATGGCTTATTGTTTTTTCCTGTAGCGAACATAACTGTCTAGCGATTAAAAGAGAATTCATTGTATATTGCGTTATTAGTTTTGTTCAACTCAACCAACTCTCATATCGAGGTCAGTAATGATTGATCTTGAAATTGCAATATAAACACATTTTTGTCATAGTCTAGAGGTGAATAGGTTTAAATAATGCAAAAATTTTATGACGTCGCAGGAAGTGCATGGAACATAAATATAACATAAAAAAAAAGTTCATTAGCAAAATAAAAGGTTGCTGAATATCCATTTTGCTTCGATGCACTACCATAAAACCGAATTCGGAATTTGAAGAGCCGTTGAAAAATATTTAACCAGAATTGAGCTTCATTCGACAGTTTGAAATCCGTAGTAAATTTTGTGCATCGCATAAATTTGTAATTCCAATTTCTTTTATTTCCATCCATAAAAAACGGCTTTAATGATTTATCTATTGTTTACATTGTTGTAAGCTGTAATAAATCCACTTGATATAAGTTATTTTCTTGTTGCCAAAACATCAGTTGCAATGAAACAACAACTAGTTTTTAACTTTTTTTAAACTAATCTCAAATATGTCGCTAGACTCAAGTCAAAACTGCGCTTTTTGAGTCCCGAAATAGGTGAGATGTAAGTAGCAATCACTCAAATTTTTATTGATAACTGATCACACTTGGGCATTATCAAAGCCCAACATATTCGTGAACGTGAAAAAAAGGCGGGTGGGTAATGTCAGAGACATAACTGGATGTCGTGAATACGTAAACAACTGACATGTTCCTTAACACTTCCGAATATCAATTAGTTGATCAATTGTATGAATTATGCAAGCATTCCCCTTTTCCACATTTTTCGCAAAAACAAAGAAGGCTTCACTTGATCTAGATTACTGTGAATTTTACACAGCGAAAAGTGCAAAAATCAAATCAAACAGTTCTAGATTTGCACTAAACTGAGGATATTTCCCTTCAATTTGCGATGAAGAAATCCCAATAGTTCTTTAGAAAACTTTTAGAGCCATTTGTGTAATGCTCTCCAGCGTTGCTTTTTCACGAATGCAAATAACGCAGCTGTGACGTAATCGCTCTTGTCGTAAGCGAAACTAGCTTTGCAAACGACACAAAATACATCTGCTCGCAGTGGCGGTAGAATCCAAACTGATCCAATTTTTATTGAGAGACTTGTTTTTACCTGATTTCGTTTGTAGCTTTTTCACTAATGGGCGGTCCTAACGGCTATAAAAATAGCTGCATACAGAATTTTAATGTCGATTATTTCATTTCGGATTTGCATAATTTATTGAAAGAAACTATTAATATTCTGTAGGGATTCGTTTCTAGCATTCAGAAGGACCAAATTGAGGAACTCACTACGATATTCAACACTTTTCGGAACATTTTCCTCGAACGATTTGTTGTACAGCAGCAGATATTTTGTTCTCTACCTCAGAACGCGTTCTGATTGGCTGGTATTGACATGGGTCAAATGAGACAGGTTTTTCAATAGTGTACTATTGAAATACTTCAATGCTTTTGCTATACACGTTTAAGTTGAAAAATTTCGATTCTATTGGTAGTTAGATTATATAAATCCTTTCACAGGTCACTGAGCTATGAGCTTTAAAAATACGAGAAAGGCAAATGCGCCTTTTGAATTATTCCCTTTGATACTCGTTTATACTAAACATTTCAGAAAAGTCTAATTTTGAATTATTTGAGATTATGTCACACAACTGAAAATTTTATCATAAAATTGTGATCATATTTCCGATGGGGTGTAGCAAAAATTATGTTGATTCGTTAGATATTCACGATCAAAAACTTTGAAAAGGCACCCCATACTAAAGTAAGTCGTATTCACGACAAAAGATTATGATTTCATACCACATTGGCAATCCATCATAATTCTCCCGAATTAGTCACAAAAATCGAATACTAGATTAAACCGGTGTCCCTCGAAGTTCCAATTTCAGGGACCTGGGTTTTCAGGGAATTACACTCAATAGCACGTAGGACCGTTGAAATCGATATTCCACACTAATTTTCTGCGCAATCTCTATTGATACCTCCTCATCGGCGTGAATAAGTCTTACTTTACTATAGGATGTCATTTCCCAAATTAGCCCTGGGGGAGAGTGATAAGTTTTTGATCGTAAATACCTCTTGTTGCACTAGAAGTAACGATATCATGCTATCGGAGAATTTATTGAAAAAACTACAAGGATCAGCCCTATCCGGTTGTTCGAGCCATTGATGTGGAACAAGGCAACCAACATTTCTAATGATCGACATTTTCAATTAATCGAATCCTTTTGAATCCGCAAATGCACGAGAGTTTGCTTAGATTGATCTTTTTAGAGAAATTAACACCGAACACGCGAACCCAGAATATAGACTCTATTTGTCGTAATTTGTATTTGTTTTGCAGCCGACGAAATTACGTCTATAGCCCAAATGTATGCAGTTATATGTTTGTACATGCTTGCGATACGTATATCGATATTCAATCTTCTCTTCGTTAAGTTTGTATTCAAGTTTTGTATGCAAGCAGTTATTTTTATAGCGTTCGTTATCCATTTCTACCGTTCGGCGATTTCGTTTGAAGCAATAAACTTTTTCTTATTATCAATCGAGTTCATCTTATATAAATTAGAAATTAATTTTATGCACTCAAAATTTACCCTTGGGTAGTTGTCAATTTCTCAGGCGAAACGACATAACATGGAATTTCATACGATCTTGCATGACACAAGATCAGAGCATACCAATTAAAGCTTCAAATCGTTTTATAGCACTTTTCGTCTTGCTGCCTAGCAACAACCTACCTCTAGCATGCTACGCGTAGGACTGAAACGTTAGCTATAATTTTGCTTATATTTATAGCTTCGCGTGCTTCCAACAGTTTCGCTTTTGCATCGATTGACCAATCAGAGCGATGCTTTTCCTTTGATATATCGCTTACTCCTTCAAAACCGTCGACTATGGCAGGGAAATCCGGTATGCTGGAGATTTTTCGCAGACAAAATAGGACACTGCTAGCTATTAATCAACATTTCAATGATATAATATTAATATAATATTATGATATGATATAATATTAATAATTGATACAAAATTGACTGAGCTGTAATTGTTCAAAACCTGACCACATTTCGCGTGTATTTTTCTTGAGTTTCTAATTTGCACCCCTATATAGAAAACAAAAATGTGTTCCACATTAAAAAACCTCATGAATCTTACTAGCCTTTCTCGTGCTCGTTCGATGAAAGATAGAAGAAGTGAAAATTTGATCCGTTTCATTCATTCTCCAGGATCAGGCTAACAATCCAGATGTCGAATTCAGGCCAAGAATTCAGTTTAGGACCGCTATTCAGATTCAGATTACAGATCCAGAATCCAATTCCACGTGCCGAACCCAGGTTCAGAAATCAGTTCAAGAATCCAGATTTAAAACCGAGGTCCAGAATAAAGGCCTAGGCTTAAATTCATATCCAGAATCCAGCTTCATCGTTCAGATCCACAATCCAAAATCCAGGTTAAGGCTCAGAACCCAGGTCCAGATACAGAATCCATGTCCAAAATTCAATTCCTGAATTATGATCTACAATTCCGGGTTCAGCGTCCAGAATAGAATTCACATCCGAAACTCAGATTCAGATGCAGAATCTAGGTCCAGAGTTCGTTAACAACAGATCCAAAATTATGGTCCACAATTCACAGTCCAGGTTCAGGACCGGAATTCAGATCCAAAATCCAAATTCCAGAATTCTAGCCCAGAATTTCATGTCCAGACACCGGTGTCGTGTGCAGAATCCAAGTTTAGAAATCAATTTAAGAACTTAGATCCACTACCCAGGTCCGGAACGTAGCCCTTGTATTAACAATTCAGGTCCAGAATCAGATCTGCAATCCAGGACTAGAATCCAGTTTCATCATTTAGATCCACAATCCAGGTTCAAGATCAGAATCCAAGCTCAGGTGCAGAATCCAGGTGCTGAATTGAATTCCAGAATCGCGATCCAGAATGATGATATACAACTGCAGATCCAGAGTCCAGGATCGGAACTCAGGGTCAATATTTAAATCCAGGTTTCAAATCCGAAACTCCGAGCCCAGAATTCAGGTTCCATGTTCCATTTTAGAATCCAGCTTCAGAATTCAGTTACAGAATCTAGATTCAGAATTCAGTTTCAGAATCCAGATCCAAAATTAAGGTCGAAAATTCACCGGCTGAATCCGGAATCCTGGTCCAGAATTCCAAATCCAGAATCTAGTTCCATATGCAGAATCCAGACTTAGAAATCAGTTCAAGAATCCTAAATAAGATTCAAATCAAGAATCCAAATCCAGAATTCTTGTCCAGAGCTCCAAGTCCAAAATCTAGTTCCATTGGCAGAATCCAAGTTCAGAAATCAGTTTAAAAATCCAGATTCATAACCTAGGTCTAGAATACAGACCCAGGTTTAAAATTCCAATTCACAATCCAGGTTCAGGCCCAGAATCCAAGTCCAAATGCAGAATCTAGGTCCAGAATTACGATCTACAATTCCAGGTCCAGATTCCAGGACCGGAACTCAAGTCAGATTTAGAAGCCAGATCCAGAATATAGGTTCACAATATCGGTCTAAGTCCCATATTTCGATCAAGTTGTTGGATTCAGAATCCAACTCCAGAATTCAGGAAATAAATTCAGTTCCAGAATTCAGTTTCACAATCCTGACCCTTAATCCCAAGTCCAAACTTTAAGTACAGAATTCAGATTCAGAATCCGGATTCAAAATCCAAGTCCAAAATTTATATTCAGGTCCAAAATTTATATTCTGAGACCAGGTTCAGAGTTTTGTTTGTTAAGTGTGCACAATCCAAGTCATGAATTTAGAACCAGAACTTCAGATGCGGAGTACACATTCAAGCTCCAGGTCCAGTCAGAATACCACTTCAGAATCCAGGTCCAGTTGCACAATTCAGTTATAGTTCAGGAATTCAGTTCCTGAACTCAGATGCTTGATCCAGGCCCAGAATTCAGGTTCAAAGTTCAGGTACAGGATCCAATTCTAGAATCGAGACCTGGACCAGCAAGACGACGATCTGGACATGGATCTGTTATTTTCATTCATATTCATGTCATCCGGTTATGTCTGACATTATCAATGTGCCTTTTTTCTTGGAAACACTATGCTGGTTTGTTTGCACAAATTTGGTTCAGATGCATCTTCTCGCCGACCACAGCGCAGAATTCAGGTTCAGACTTCAGGTTCAGAATCCAAGTGCAGAACTTAGATCTAAAATTCCGGTCTGGAACCCTGATTCTGAAATCCAAGTTCAGGCCCGTGTGCAAAACTCAGGTCAATAATTCAGTCTAGAATCCAGGCCGAGAATTCTTCTTATTGCAATAAAAATCATATTTCAAAATATCGACGAATTACTGCACTATGTTCAGTTTTGAAACAACTTGAAATCATAGTATTGGAATTAATAACTCAAAACTGTCAGGCTTTTCCTTTCTTAATTAGCCTGATTCATTACAACCAGGAAAATGAAAATAGCTGACTGTGTCAGGGAAGCCATCTGGGATCGTTCATACATTTATTATATTTAAACAATTGAAATGTTGCATTGCTGTACATGATCCTTTGCAGATAATTTTAAACTTGTTTTTTTTTTCAGAATAAGAATTGATTATCAAATTAAGGCGTTATATGCGTAAAAAAGGATGAACCCCGAAATAATCGGTCAAAAATATTCCACCGAGGAATTTTTCCACTAGGGATGTTTTTTACATCAATTTGTTATAAGCATCTTTTCTTCTGTTTCAATTATAGAGGTTTGAACCACAAGGTCATTCGTCTCTTTGGACAAGAAAAATTTTCAGACCTTATGTGCGGGGTTGGGAATCGAACCCAAGGTTCCAGAAAATAAATCCACCCTAGAAAATATCAAACAAATACTGATTAATCCCATATAACATAGAAAAAAGATCTTATTATTAACATTATTTTCTCAATTTCTTAACTCTTAAAAGTAGCACATTCCACTAGCTGTTCCGGTCCATTCCCCTGTCCGCCCACCAACCGTTGCACAGTGCAAAAGAGAAAATCGCTTCAATGCGAGTGCTGAAGCTACAAGTGAAATGCATCCAAATCCGACCATCCACTTTTGCTGTTTGTTTTCCAAAGTGTTGCTCGGTGTGCTTGTTTAATTCTGCGCGGAAAATCTCGCATTTCTATTTATGTTCAACGATCGCGGCTTTCCGAAAGTCCCATTCCTACACCGTTGTACACATCGATTGATGATAATAATGATGCCGCTCTGATGGTGATGATGATGCTGGTGAAGCACGCTTGTGTTTTGTTACTTGAAAATTGCTATCATCGCAAGTGAATTTTCTACTCTCATTAAAAACTGTAGCATAACTTGCGCATATGTTTCTTGCGCTTTGCGCACACCTGCTACTGCTGCTGCCGCCATCTAGCTGATGTGGGTCTTGGCCAAACCGACTTCGCGATTGCTTCTAACGATGGGAAATCCGGCACGACTGTTTGTGGCTGTGTGTGTGTATGCACGAGAGAAAGATCCACTTCTCACCAAAAGTACCATTTATCGAATCCAGCCAGCTTGGCCAGCACGCGAGCGATTCTGGCACAGATCGAAAAAGAGGCGGACGAATGTGCAAAACCATTTCCTCCATAGCTCTGCTCTCACTCTCTGTTACTTTCGACATCACATTATCAGGCTCATTGAATTCTCGTGTTGTGATAGTTCCGATACTGGAGAAACTAAAATTGCACCCGCTTTCGTTGAAGCGCTGCATTTGCGTAATTGAAAGCGAAGTTTTACATAGCGCAATCACTTCGCGCTTCCGTCGTCGCCCCCTCTCGATACCAGGTTCGGCCCAGTTCGACCATTGGCAGAAAAATATTTCACCTAGAAAACTCGATTTTCTGTATTTTTTTTCAAATCTATAATCAACATATATTCGTGTCCGTTGGATTGGTTGGTGTTGCGCGGGTTGAAAAAGGAAAAGGAAAACAATTGCTGTTAGCTTAGATCACGACCGAAAAACAAAAATGAAAACGAAGTGCTAGTGAAAGAAAAGTGCCATTGTTGAACGGATTTGGTGACCAGAAGACCGGTTCCAGTGCTATTCGACACCTGGGTGTAACTAAAGGCCTTAATTGGCATTTTCACTGCTATATTAGTTACTAGGACATCCGAAGTTTACGCAAATACAAACAATGAAAACAAGAAGGAGAATTGAATTTTAGAAAATCATCCCTTTTACATTTAAGCTAAAATTGTTGCTTACTGAAGTTAGTAAGTTGTAAGTGTATTAACCATCTTGACTTGATTTCTTTTGAACCGTCTGTAACATACCTTGCATTATTCATAAATTAGCATTTTTCATCTCACCCTTCAACCCTACAACATTGTATGAAACAACAAAATACGTCCTATGATTAAGAGTAGTTCCGTGAAACAATCAAAGCCGTGTAAATAGTTCAACTTCTTACCGTTGGCAATCATTGTACTCGACAGAAACGATAAGACTTAAATTCACTTGGAAAAGGCCATCAAAACGTCGGGCAATTTATGAAATAAATCGTTAGCCTAGTGATGTGGGTGGTGTCGTCAATACTTACAAAAATTCATCTTTTAGTCATTAAACCACACACACACACACACACTCACACACACACACACACACACAAACGCGCGCGCACACACGGAACATAGCAATATCTGGCCAAGTGTTACAATATGGAACAACTACAATGCCGTTGCGATATGGTCTCAGATTCTGGTTCGAAAATGTCTCAGAAAATGACACCATGTCGGCACGGGTTCGTAACTTTTCTTTAAGGCATCGCTTGGCCACGTATTGCGGTTCCAGTTAAAAATTAATTGAATTATCAAGAGTTGGAAATCTCCCGGCATCAACTCGAACGGCACCCAATTTCAAAGCTTTTTCGATGAGCCATTGACGAGGATTGCATTTAGGAGCAGGGAAAAGGGCTTTTTGTGTCATCTCATGATTTGTTGTGCTACACTGTTAACACGCCACTAATATCATGATATTTTCACTAAATAAAATTGATATGCGGGATATTTTATTCTCTTGTTTTACTGAGCAAACCAACAATTATGTATGATCCGCTTATCTCTCTATCTTTATCTATCCGCTCAATTTTCTCGGAGATGGCTAAACTGATTTCAACAATCTATTTCTATTTTGAAATCTACTATTGAATTATTGATTACAGTCGAATATCAAATAGCTACAGTTCCGGAGACAGTGTTGGTGATTGCCGAAAATTGGACAGAAGCTGCTCTCGCACTGGTGTCGATTCTATGTTAAATGAGCCATGCCGGGTTTTTGTTGTTGCGATGATATCCGTCTCTCTTTGATGGCACTGATTCAATCGTGTAAAGAGCTGCCAGTGAGCGTTCTTTGATACGATAAAAGCCATCCTTGTCCGGAGATATGATGGAATATGTGAAGTAATCAACAAAAAGCACTTTATAATGTTTATTTTCCATGAGATGATGAACCGATTTCAATAATGTTAAGCGAATACGGAACAAACGTGCAGCATTCTAGCTGCAGTAAAGGAAAAATCCTTCACATTTCAGATACAATCTCTTAATGTTGCGACAAGGTTTTTCGCGCATAATCCAATTCAGGGAAAATCAAGTACTCGCACGTTTAATACACGCACACCGAGATTTTGAATGTAATGTTCGACTGTGTGCACATTATAATTTGCTAACGAACTGTAATGAGCAGGGTGGCAAGTGAATTGCCGATTTCAATTTCCCGGTTTTTTTAGATCAAAATTCCCGGTTTTTGGAATAGGCTCAAATCGCTCCTGTTTAGTTTTTTTTTTAATATTTTTTAATTCAAACTTTAAACAGATATCCCATATCCAAAAAGTATCATTGTAATAGGCCCGCTAACACATGGATCAATAAGTCCCGAGACTAACAATAGAAACAACATTTTTTTTGCAATTTTTTTTTATTCATCAACATAATCACCTTTTAGGTAATACAATGGTTCCAACGTTTTTCCAATTTTTCAATACCATTTTTATAAAAAAAATTATCTTTCGCTTCAAAATAAGCTTCAGTTTCAGCGATGACCTCCTTTTCCCTCTTTTTCCCTGGAGCATTTTTTTTAAGATTAGCAAAGAGCCAGTAGTCACTGGGGGCTGAATCTGGCGAGTATGGGGCGTGGGGAAGCAGATCAAAGCCCAATTCGTTCAATTTCGCCATTGTTTTCATCGACTTGTGGCAGGGTGTTGTTGTTCCATCGAAAGCAATCGCGGCACCCACTTGGAAAAAACCTTTTTCATGCTCAATTTTTCATGAAGGATAGTAAATACACTTCCATATGATATCTGTGTCATCTCAGCAATCTCACGGAGCTTCACTTTACGATCTTTCATTATAATTTTTGTCACTTCACTCACATTTCCCGGTGTAACGGCTTCCACAGGTCTACCCGTGCGTTCCGCGTCATTTGTGTCGGTACGACCACGTTTAAACTCGGCGAACGAACCACCGACAAATCATTGCTTTTGATGGACAAGAGTCCGGATAACATTTTTCAATCCATTGTTTCGCTTGCACGGTGTTTTTACCTATTAAAAAACAATGTTTTATCAAAACACAAAACTCGGTTTTTTCCATTTTTTAAACAAACTACAAAACGACTTTACTCCAACCTCGATAACTCAGCTGTTTCTGGTCGGATCGACTTAAAATTTTGACCCGTTTCAAGCAAAGGTTAGTACACTAGAATGACGTGGTTACTGGTTTACTACGAGCGCCAGCTCTGCTTTAGTCTCGGGACTTATTGATCCATGTGTTAATTGAGGTTTCTCATACTTTCCAGGCATTTCGATGTATAAATAGGAAATATTCATTATAACATATGCATATAAGAAAAGTATAAAGGTTTTTTCAAGTCATTCAGGGGTTTTGGTTACACGTAACCGATTTCTTCCGAGTGCACATGACTGTTTTTATTATTTTTTTGGTATACATATGACTGAAAATAAATCAATAAGGAACAACAATCCCAAAAACGGACGCTTGCCACTCAGAAAAAACAACAACAATCTATGCTTGCAACTTCAAATCATTTTGTAAATTTTTTTTTTCGCTCCTTCCGGAAGTGAAAGTGGAAATCTCAGTTCCATCGTATCAAAGAACGTTCGCTAGCAATTCTTCACACGATTCAATCAGTGCCATCAAAGAGAGACGGATATCATCTCAGCAACAAAACACCGTCATGGTTCATGTAACATGGAATGGACACCAGTACGAAAGCGAATTTCTCTCGATGACCTGTCTGAGAATCAAAGGTTAGCTCGCTGCTGTGGGGATTCTCTCTGAAGCAACAAACGGTCGCTTATTCTCGTTTTGCGATCCGATTCTAATTGCGATAATTGCGGATATAGGATAGAATAGTTTTACTATTGCCGCTTATTCTAACTATGTGCATATAACCTTTGTATAAGTTGTATCTATGAAAATAGATGCGAATGCTCGAGACCAGGGTTTTGAAATATTGTATATTGTGACCTAGTATGAGAATCAAGTCGAATTATCTGCGATAATTATCAACTTGCGATTCTCTCTTGGTAAATTCTCAGAGTATGAAGTGGAGTGAATTCTCTCACAGTTCATGCATTGAGAGACATCGAGTTCTTGAGCCACTTTCTGCCACATTATCGGCAATAACACTGATGATGACACAGCGAATCTAACATAATATCGTCATTGCCAGGGCTTCGCCTATGGTGCAATAAATTGTTATATGGACATATACTGTTTAAAGTATGTCGCTTGCAAGCACATCTGTTCAATGAACGATACACTCAGATGAATTATCATACTGTGATTGTGATGAAACCCATAAAACCAATTATTAACAAAGTCGACAACTCTTCCAATCTTGCGAGTCCTTTTGACATCTAACAGAAATATAAGCATAACACAAGTATTGCCTAAAGATGACATTACTGAGACAAATTATGATGAAACTTAAAAACATGAAGGCTCCTAAAAATGTTCAATAATTTTATCAAAAATTTCCCCTGAGATTTTGCCATAAATTTTACAAGTGTGTTGAATACTTATTCAAATATTTTATAAAAATCCAAAAGAAGCATCTAAATTATCCTTATTTTTCAAAATGAGCTTTCATTATGCTGTTATGATAACAACTAAAAAAAATTCTGATGCTTCCTGCAAGCCTCTAAAAATCGTTGGACGAGACATGGGGTATTGGCCCAATTTCCAATGGACAATAAGTTATTTCAACACTTGTACTGAAAATTTTGCTCAAACGCAAACTTGGGCATTGTCTCCTACTTTTCAATTGTTGAAAAAAATCATTATGCTAACAACTGTTACTCATAGGTGAGCTAGTAATATTTTTCCCGGTTTTTCACTAAAATTCCCAACTTTTTCCCGGTGAAATCAAATTCTCGACTTTTTCCCGGTTTTCCCGATTTTCCCGGTCACTTGCCACCCTGAATGAGTGTACAAAAAACTTCGATTTTCGACAAAAAAAAAATTTTCTGAGCGATTGGTGGAATGAACTAAGTCTTTTCAAAAGAAAATAAATTTCATTTAAGTCCACTACATTAGAAAATTGAAACAGATTTATTACTGATGAATGTTGCAAATAGCACACCTAAATACTAACATCAGTATCTGCTACTATCTCGTGACATTAGGGGCGAAACAGTAAAGATTGTTTAACACAGTGAAATTTAACGGGATTTATTTTCTTTTAAAGCGATTAAAGAGCTATTAAGAATTAATAGAATTTAAAACCACCAACAGAGTCAAATTTACGTACAAGTCGATTTCAAAAATAATTTTTTGCCAGATCTAGACATTTCAATTTTGAAACTTTTATGTACCCTCTCTATCCCCCTTTGGTGATTTTTCAAGATCAAACATCTTCAAAGTTTGACCGCCGGGCGGCACCACCTATCCATGTCCGATTCAACTCAAATTTGGAAACGATTTTTTTTAAGTGTTCAAAGTTTTGAGCACTACCGCTTTACAATGTTAGAGATGACCCCTTTTTAAGGGCACCCTATACACATATACTTTCGTTGTAATGCCAGTATTATTCCAATCAAATCAGCAACGAATGTGGATTTTGAGTTCAAGTTTAAAATAATTTTATTAAAAAAACTATTCTTAAACCACCTAATATAATAATGCATCTCTCTTTCATTGACACAGTCTCATTCAAATATTTTTTACCTTTTCATTGAGATAATTTCTGATACTAATTTTGGCTCTTTGTGACACCAATGTGAATACATTAATTCGGGTAGTTCACAAAAGCATGTTCCAGCGTTTATGTCACATATTCGGCAAAATTTCTCAGACATTTGAATGTGATCATAGCTCACTATCTAAAATAATAAAAGTGCGTTTAGTTGGTTACGTCAGTTATACTTGATCAATCACCCAATAGTAGCTATCAAACAAGTTCAAGTTTGTTGAAATCGGTTCAGTCATTTCCGAGCAAATAGAGTGGTAAGAAATAAAATGCGTTTGGTCGATTACAAGACGCATACCATTATATCTCTAGAACTAAAAGTGACAGTCATTTGACATTCGAACTAGATTAATGACTCAATTCTAGCTTAGAGATGAGTCTGAGTTTGATAAAATCAATTCAGTAATCTTGGTGAAAATTGGGCGGTAAAAACTAACGTGTTTCGTTGATTACGCTACTTTTACCTTTATACAAACTAAGAAAATTTCGCAGAATTCGGTAATTTTTTACCGAATTTTCAACAGCTGAACGATCGGTAATCAGTTCGGTAATTAAATTGATTACCGATCGTTCGGTAATTGCTGAACTGTCAAATAACTACCGTGAACTGTAAACCAAATGGATCTAACTGATTGTTCGGTAATTTTTTGTTTGTTTGTTTTCCTTTGGTTAAAATTCTGGATTTTCGGATTTCGAAAAACAACACAAATTTACAAAAACAAATGAAGAAATTCCAACCTTTTGTGGCTATGATTTTATTCCACAGAAAAAGGGTCAAATGTTCCGGCTGACCGGAATTATGAGCGCCTTCCAAAACACTGCACAATCCGTCGAGTTCACCAGAAATTACCCTCGAACGATTTGTCTAGGCAGCAAGTGGAAAAGTGATTAATTATTTTCTGCCTATAAATAAGTTTTTAGTGGTTCTAATGTTTTAAAAACTTTAGCACCAGTACCTCAATCCATTCGATGTATTCTTTAAGAATTTTTTTGTTTGGTTAATAAAAAGACACTTACTGAAAATTTTAATAACTGTTTGACAGTTAGTTTAACGACAATCAGTTTTCACAGAAGTTCGGTTATTGGAAGATAATTTTACCATACGGACAGTATGGTTTTTACCGTACTCGGCGGCTATTCAGAGTTACCGTATGAATTGTATATCTATTTACACAATTCTGTAACGAAAATTTACGTCAAACTGATCGTCCGGTAAAAAATAGCATAATTTTTGTAAAATATAACTCATGTACCGAAATATGGGTCATTTCTATCGATTACCGAAATTTCTCGTCAAAAATATTACCGAACAAAAGAATTAATTCTTAGTGTGTATATTCAGAACCAGTAGTGATAACCATTTTTTCTTCAAATCCGATTAATAACCCAGTAGTAGCTTTCAAACGAGACTAGGTCTGTTGGAATTGGGTCAGTAATCTCCGAGGAAATTGAGCGGTAAAAGAAAGTGCGTTTTGCCGGTTACATCACTTAAAACATTATACCTCCGAAACGAGAAGTCACAGCCATTTGATCTTCGATCTTGATCAATGGCCCAATAGTAGGTTTCAGACAAACCTAAGTTGTTGGAACCAGTTCAGTTATCTCAGAGAAAATTTAGCGCGTTTTCTTTTGAAAGGTGCATACACATTCATACACAAAGAAACATTTTGCGATCTCGTCGAGCTGAGTCGAATGGTATATAACACTTTGGGTTTCCAAGGCTCCGTTCGAAAGTCGGATTTTCCAGCAATTCTATTACCTTTCTATAGAAACAGGGAAAAATTGAACTGATGTTTTTTAAGTTCTATTTTTCCGGTTAACTCTTTAACTCTTGTAAAAATATTCGCCTATTTGTTCAATGTATATTTTTTAAGATTAACCTAATCGATTTCCTACAACTTTTTCATCACCATTTTTCCACAATAAATTCAAATTGAACTGCCGAGTTTAGCACTAAGCAGTTCAATTTGAACTGCTCTGCACTGATGAGTCAAAGATGAAACATAACTGAAAACTGTTTCAGTAGTAATTATTTATTTAAAAAAAATTAATATCGGAAAAGAAATTTGGGATGATTTTTTTTCATAATTTTATATTTCCCATCAATTTTGAATTCTTTTTCTTTTAGTGATACATTTACCACGTATTTTTCGACCCCATTTTCCTGCCAATAACTGTTTCCGAGTTACAACTATTATGCGAAAATGCATTCCAAAATAAATCAAATGGTTTGTCATACTGAATATGTGTGCAAAACTTCATCCAAATCGAAGAAAATCAATCTTAATTTTGCTACCCTTTCTGCTGTTAATTTCTGGAATTCAGTCTTTATTCAAAGGGATAGTTCCCCTCGAAAAAAAAAAACAAAATAGTTTCAAAAACGTTACAAATCATGATTGTTGAAATATTGTGGTTTGGTCGGGTTGATTGTACAAATGCAATATTCCACAAAACGCGTCCCGCGTGTCGTTGAACAATACAAAAGTTTAAAGCATTAGGAGCTCCAATTATTGTCTGTGTTATTTGAACATGAGTCACGTAAAACTTGTAGTTCTAGTGGAAAGTTGATGAACTCGTTGGATTTGCGTCCTAGAACCATTGTAAAATCTACAAATCTAAATCTACTGACTGCAGTAAGGTTCCATACCTTGAAAATGAACTTAACAATAAAAATCTACCAACAGTTGACAATCTCGGAAAGTGCACTTCCGGCAACCGCGACAACGATATCTGAACTGCGCAGGTGACCGATACGCGACAAGGTTCTTCACTGCACTTCTCGGCAGTAGAATTTATCCGCATACGTGCACAATCGCAAAGCTGTTGGGAAAGTCTTCGGGTCGGGTCGACGACAGGCCGTTCTTATCTGGCACGGAAACCATTGCATAATGACGCACGATGAAGGTTTCGAAAAAAAACAGCACACTTGGGAATCGGTGGCCCACGTGCAGGACAAGTGCCCCGTTCCATCCAGCCGAACAAAGGTTCACACCAGGAGCCCCAGCAGCATGAGTTCAGGGCCGTTCGAGTGACCTCTGGTTCGAGCGTATTTCACTGAACTACCACCACCACCCCACCCGGGAGTGAAAACCAATGGGACCGAGGAGGCAAATCCTTTGTATCGACGTTTATTTAGTTACACTGTTTACACCGGTCGGTACACTGTCCAGAAGGGACGGATCAAGCAGGTGGTGCCGCAAGGGAAGTGATGTGCAGGGGATATGGTTTCATTGAGCTCGCGCGAGATCTGACCAGAGAGAGGAAGAGAGACAAGCGCTGATAATTATAATTATCGCAAGCTTCGAAACGTGACGCTCGAAAGCAAGCAATTGAACATGCAACGAGTGCGCGACCAGAATTGCACGAGATGGATTGGATTGGGTTGGGTTGGGTCTGAGTTTTGGTTCAAATGATGGTGGCACCAAACACCAACGCCAGCGTCGCTATTCTTTTTTTTTTTTGCGCCGACAGTGCAGGCCAGGCACCGTCAGCAGACCCGATAGGAGCACGGTTCGGGGGTACGAGAGGTTGGCAACAACCAAACAGCGGTGATGCTTTTTTGGAGCAGAACATAAGGCTGGTCGTGCAATTTTACCGTATGTTTTGTATGTACATGAAAAACCAGGCAATACTTTTGCATTTGGCTGCTGACTACTGCTGCCGTTGCCATCACGAACAAGGGGGGACTTTGCGCAGCACAATTCGCTCTAGGTTGGCGCAGGTCAGTGTCATCCAAGGGCGTGGGCCCAAACCGACCGAATGTTGGCTCCGTTCCGTGCTCTGGCTGTTGCTGGCTTGTTTCTGGCCGGGATCAGTAATGGTGGCGATGATGATGACGATGATGACGGTGATCATTGAGGTAGATAAGAGCACCATGGAGCCAGGGAAAAAGGGATAGAGGTTGATTCATCCAGCCAGACGAAGCGAATCCGATTGCTGAATTGAGTTAAAATAGCTTGGTGAGAACATTTCTGCCAAGGTGAAGGTGAGTAACCTTTGAAGGTTATTTCATTAGGTGCATGCTTTTTTATGATGGTTGTGAAGGACCGAGTACCGGTAGGTGGCAGTCATCAGGCAGAGGATTGTGTCTCTGGGTAAATATTACTGTACCACATTCAGTTTTTTTTATTATTGGTATCAACGCCAGGGGAGGGAAAAGATAATTTATTGCTCGTGATATAATGCAGTTTGCTTTGCGAAGGTAATGAACTCCAATTGAAGCTGACGCAATTGTTGATTCTATGGTCTGGAACTGTAATTGAGTGAACTGTGCATTTGTACCAGAGAAGTGAAATGAAACAAAACAGGGAACAATTAACATGGTCCGTATTTTGTGGTCGTGTCATAGTATTGAGTTTTTATTTCAAGTTCCACGAACTGATGCTAATTTCCTAAGTAATAATATTAAACGCATAGATTCCTACTACTTCCTTTAGCTACGAATGTTTTAGCAACGGTGTGTTTTTAGAGTGTCACACCTTCCATTCAAAGTCTGATGTTTTTGTTCAGCAATCTTTGACAATTTATCGTGGAAAAGTTTATATCAGAACAACGCTTTCTAATTTTGAAAATTTATTTCGAGAACAGTAGTTTAATTCGTACGGCCCACTGAACGTAGCATTTTTTGCTCAGTGGGTTTGAACAAAATTGCCGTTTTTGGAACAAGAGCATTATTTCTTTAAAAATGACGATGGAGCCAACGTCACGGCGAATGGTAACCGTTTCCGTGCCATGCGCAACGATTATTTCTTCCAAAAACATCGAAGTTATCAATCCCGAGTAATCACCAGGACGGCGCATCATTCCATACTTCGGGCGAATCGATTGATTTATTGAAAGCTGTCTTCGGTAATCACGTCATCTCACGTTTTAGTCCCGTTAATTGACTGCCGAGGGATCGAGCGATCTGAGTTTACCTCATTATTTTTTGTGGGCCAATGTTATCTAGGCAAATAAGCCCAACACTTTGGATGCTTTGTAGAACAATATTGAGCGTATCATCAGTGAATACATCCCGATTTGTGCGAGAAAGTGATCGACAATTGGACCGACCGTATGGCGTTCGTACAGAAGCACCGAGGTGGCCATATGCACGAAATTATATTTAAAAAAAGGTCATGAGCTGTTCTTTCAAATGAAACCAAATTTGAGCCAAGATTTATTTCTGAGTTTTTTTGAAAAACAAATTTGAGACACCCTAAAAAAATCTGTTTTAATCCTCCTAGTGCACAGTGGTTTAAAAACGCAATTTCACGCTCTTAATTGATAACTCATAGGATCGTGGTTTTTGAGGTACAGTATCTTCAGCAAAGTTGCTCAGAATGATAGACGCCATCTTTCGCAAATTTTTTTGTGTGATTAATTCCCCTAAAAGTGAGATAAAAATTTTAGTTTAGCTCAGGGCCAACATAAGGGCTGAGTTACTTCGACAAAGTTGTGCAGAAAGTTATTTCAAACAAGTTTGCTGAAGGCACTATACCCGTAACTTGATTGTAATTCATGATATAATGTATTTTCAGAAAAGGGTGTCCAAAAACCAGTTTTTGTAAGAAAACACGTATATTTTCAATTTATATGAGTTTTTCATGTTATTCAAAGTTTTTCATCTTTAAAAATACACAACTTCCTCAAACATGAAATAGAGCAATTTTTCATGTTTTTTTTAATAAAATTCTAACTTGTCTATTATCAAAAGGTGCAGGAAGGTGCAGATGAGACTACTTACATATTAAACTACTTCAAAAGAGCTTTCATACCGTGGTTGAATTACTCGTCTGCGATCGTCTGCAGGCGAGATATGTTCTTTTCAAATATCCTTGTCCTTGACATTAGCAACGATAAGGTTCGTTGTATATCAGATCAGATTTCAGTATATATTCGTTACCATGGAAACTCACACAATAAAAGGTTTTAATGGACATCGAAGTCTACAAATAGAAAAGTTTAGTAATCATTACAGACGTTTTTCGAAAGAAACTGTCCGACGGTTTTTGAAAGTGAGATAAGAAGCCACGACTTTGAAAAAAGGCAATCATCATGTCGAATTACTTTATGTCATTTTTTGGTAAACTTTTTATATAAAAAAGCTCTGCGGATAGATATCCTCTATTCATCAATTAAAGTGGAAATCGATAAACGCTTGCTATGTTGTACTGTTCCTAATGATTAAGAAGTTTCTTTGATACAGATGTCGAGAGTATTATACACGCGAGCAATACTGATCACTTACGAATCGGGATCGCATGAATTGGTTACTAGTTTCATCGAATCCTTTGATTACAAATATTCGTGAACGTTCAAAACAGTCCAAGAAGAATCTGGCGAACGATGCTAAGAGTCTTTTGGCTGGTTAAGAACATTATCAGCTATCATAAAATAAATACAAATAATTAAAAAATGAGTTTTGATAATACTTTTCTCTACCAGAAGATGACATAACTTAATTCGATTTGATGGCTTTTTTAAAAGTCGTGACAAAACAGTTACTAAACTATTCAATTTATAGACTTCAATGTGCAAAACAAAAATCATATTTTGTGTCAAGTACCATAGTAATGAATATATAATGAAATCTGATCTGAAATACATTGAACCTAATCATTGCAAATGTCAAGGACAAGGATATTTGAAAAGAACATATCTCGCCTGCAAACGATCGCAGACGAGTAACTCAACCACGGTATGAAAGCTCTTTTGAAGTAGTTTAATATGTAAGTAGTCACATCTGCACCTTCCTGCGCTTTTTAATAATAGACAAGTTAGAATTTTATTTAAAAAAGCATGAAAAATTGCTCTAAACTTTGTATAACATGAAAAACTCATAGAATTGAAAATATATGAGTTTTCTTGCAAAAACTCGTTTTTGGACACCCTTTTCTGAAAAAAAAAAATACATTATATCATGAATTACAATCAAGTTACGGGAATAGTACCTTCAGCAAACTTGTTTGAAATAACTTTCTGCACAACTTTGTCGAAGTAACTTAGCCCCTATGTTGGCCCTGAGCTAAACAAAAATTTTTATCTCACTTTGAGGGGAATTAATCACATAAAAAAAAATTGCCAAAAGATGGCGTCTATCATTCTGAGTAACTTTGCTGAAGATACTGTACCTCGAAAACTCCGTTTTTAATAAGCTATCAATTAAAAGCGTGAAATTGCGCTTTTGAACCACTGTGTAGTGGTATAATGATGCCTTCTTCAAATCAATCATATTCTCATATATAATAATTTGGTATTCTAGTCGAAATATTTCTCTTCGATTCTTGAAAAAAAACCAAGGGTTTTTGTGAATTTTTACCAGTCGATTTTTCAAGTGATTACATAACCTTTCTATATGAGAAAAAAACTGTTTTAATCTACCTTGGTGTAACGATGGTTTTCTCATATTATTCATTATATTTTATATAGTAAATTAAGAATAATCAAAATACTACCAATACTACCACATTTGAATACATTTAAATTCAAGATAGTGAACCATATTTGAGCTGAGCTGAGCTGAAGTAGTAGCCCTATTTTTATAAATAAAATTACAAAATAAACGAGTGAATAGGATTTAGATACAAGAGTTGATTCATTGCATTGACATATTCTAAACAGTTGATATAAAGTCATTTTAAATCACCAAATGAAGGTCAACAGATTTCACGCACGCCTTGATTCTTTATTATTTCTACTTTATTATTTAAATTATTTAATAAAATTATTAATTGGTTATATTGGTTGATCTAGGCAGCCGGCTACCGAGAAAAATATTAATTTATTGTTTGAAATATCAATATCAAGTGTATTTTTACTATGTATTCAATATACCGATATATGTTATCTCTGTTATTAACTTTGTTATATCAACGGATTTGCGCAATAGTTGATTTTTATCATTCAATTTATAATCTTGAAAGACAATCAACAACATGCAAAAAGAAAACATTCTAAATGAAACTTTTCTCCGAAACTAGACGGAAATTGATAGGTTGAATGAAGAGATAATTTAGTAAAATAGAGTAATCAGAAGTGAAACATTGAAAATATCTAATAACTGAAAGGAAAAAGAAACTCCTGCAATTGTCGCCTTTTACGACATGGGAACAGGAACCCAGTGGATCTATTATTGGTTCGTTTTTTTCCACCGGATCCCACACGGCATTTAGGCTGGTACTGTCCGGAGAGAGCTAATAGGTATTATCAATCTCCTAGTGGACCCGAGTCATCAGAAAATAAGAACTACACACTGTAACAGTTTTAATCTGAATTCAAAAGAATTTCCAACATTTCTGCACCTTCGATTTGAATGGCGGTTTGAAATAAATGACGGGTCCAGTATAACTAAAAACCGTTCGTATGACTACTAACCAACATGACCTACGAATTGAAACAGTTTCGAGTACAACTTAGAAGATATTTTAAGATTTTCTATGGCGGTTTAAAATTTTGAAAACTTTTCAACTTGTAATGCTTGAACCGAAAGTCGGACTTGTATATTTTTATGGGACTATCAGACCTTTTAATTTAAGGTTTATTTCATGAAAACCCAATATGAGTTTATTTGACCCTAGACTATATTGATCTGCAAACTAGAGGACAATTTGAAGAATATGCTACTCATCACATTGTAACTTATGAAATCGTGAGATTGGCATTATTATTCTAAGAACCCCATTCCCGGAACAGGAAGTTGTATCTGAATAAAAATCGGGAGGTTCTTTTTTTTATTTAAAAAATATTTTATTCAGGCCTATTTGCGTACAAGCTTTACGTGGCCGATTAAGCTGAGTTTTTAGATAATTTTTTTTTGTATTGGATCTCGTTGTCACCCTTTTTCTAGGAGGAGAGGATCTTCCTTTTCCCTCCTGCGAAGATTGAGGGGCAGTTTGTTCGCGGTTCGTCTCGTCATCCATTGCCGCATCGGTGGTATTGTTGTGGATTTCGTTGCTAGTTGCTGTATATGGGCCTTGTTGTACATTGTTTGCTATTACTGGTTGGTTGGATGGTAAGTTATTAACTGCAGCTGGTGTACTTTGTTCTATAGGGGATACGTTGGATGGTTACGTTGAAGTTGTACTAGAGTTGCTTGGGGTTGGTGTGAAGGAAGCACCGTTGTCCTTTGGTGTAGTTGTCTCCTTGTCCAGTTCATCACATGGCTTACCGTAGTGAAAAGCTTCTTGGCAATATTGACAGGTGGCCAACTGATTGTCATAGATAACAAGTGATTTACACGGGATTCTTGTATCCTGACCGAATGTCACATAAGAAGGTAAATGCCTTCTTAAGCGCATGCGTAACAAACGTACGCCATTTAGAATACCGGGGAAAAAATTATTCCACTTTTCTTTTTCGATAGGGAGAATCTCTCCGTATTGAGACATAGTTTTGCGAATATAAGGATCGATGACGCTTCATTTGAATCTAAGTTTGTGAAAATCGGTTCTTTTATCTCCGAGAAAATTGAGTGATAATATTTGACATTTGCTCAGTTCGTCGAACTGAATAGAATAATATACGACCTTCGGCACTTCGAGGCTCGATTGAAATGTCGGGTTTCTCAGTGATTGTATTGCTTTTCTATCGATCTAATTAGCATGTCACCTAAGAACAGTAAGAAGAAGTTTACGGATTTTGGTTCAACTGAAGATATTTGTATACTTGTATTGAATCAGTTGGGCTTCTTTCTATCCAAAGCTTGATCCTGTTCATACAAAGTACGATGGCGTAGGAAATGAGCACTACCTCGGAATTTTTGGATGAACGACAAATTAGCTAATCGGAAGATGGAAAACCAATTAAATACATATTCACAGAATTATAACACATCATAAATCACAGAATAATTTTAAATCTGACTGGCATCTAAAGTATTGGATTCCTCAGATCAGCACTGCCGATACCCGCATATCAGTACCAAATGAAAAATTGATATGTTGAGAAAAGACGATTTGAATTTTGTTCACATTTTTTTTTGATTCGTTGTGTTAGAACATGCTATATTTTATTTTATTGTCGAGCACGATAGAGTTAGTTTCTGTCAAAATTGCTCTCCAACAGGCATACAACCTCCTCTTCTTTCGCATCAACAGATTACAATCATCCAAATGATGCAGTTTACTTAAATCTAGTAGTTAGATAACCCGAGGAACAAATTTTTGACAACATTTCGTGATAAATGAAAATCGATTGTACTGTAACAGCATATTCAAAAACATATGCTAGAAAAAGGCTCGTTATGTCCATAACTAGTTATAGCATAAAGAATCCGAAGAAAAAATAGTTACGAAGATCGTGGCGATGAATATACAATTATAAAAGCAGTAAGAATTGGAAGCAATCGATTCGTGATTGAAGTAGATCCATTCCATAAAAGTAGGCTTACTAGCATCGCGTTCGAAAGACACTGAATCAAGATGATTGCATCGGTCATGGTAACTTGGAAGGCTCAAGGCGTATCTTCAAGAAAGACAACAGAAAGTGAATCGGACAAATTTACGTTAGATTACTTCAATTCGTTGGATATCTTTTTGGTAATAAGGTGACCAAACAACCGAGACATATTCGAGAGGAAATAAAGTGATTTCAACCAATGTAAATCATTCAATAAAACAGATAGTAAACTCAATGTGGATTTGATGATATGAAATAGTTTCAAGTCAATTGATAGTTTCAAATGCTTAATCGTAAAATTTAAATCGTTGAAATAGGGTAAAATATAAATGGTCCAAGGTGACTTCTTTGAGAAGCTCCAGAGGCAACAGCGAATGGTAAGGTCTCTTACTTTCACTTTTATTTCGCGACCAGTAAGATATGATTGAAACCAATTCCGAAATGATCCATTAAAACCCATTCTACTTAACTTAGAGATTGTTATGTGATGATTGATCTTGTCAAAAGCAGTGGAGTAATCGGTGTAAATAGAAACTATTTGTAGTCATGATTGTAACGAGCGTATGAAAAGGAAGTGTAGGATACTAAGTTTTTAGAGTCTCACATGTATAGCCAAAGCAATTCTATGTATCAGTAAAGACTGTCCCAGAAAGTATGGTTGCACTTTGATTTCCCTCTAAATAATTCACAAGTGTTAGATATTCAAATTTTATTCGATATACTGATAATATTAGACTACAACAACAGAATATTATTCTCAACATTTGCTACTTACCTATTGTTCACTAGTTAGCACACCTTCTTGCGAACGTTCCTCATTAAATTCCGTACGGACTTCTTGGCGACAAGTTTTGACACCCGTTTCGGTTTATCCTCAAAGGTGTTATCCTCACCGAACTTCCTGATTGCATTCCACACGGCTTTTTCACTTTCTCCTTCCATTTTTGCTATCTTTCTCAGTGACAGTCCGCGTTCTGTGCACCATTTGTACACAATTGTTTGACGTTGTTCTGCTGAAAGTCCACGCATTTCGAAACAAACTAATGAAAACGAATAAACAACTGCACAAGTGGTTAGAGAAGAGTGTAAACAACAGGACGCAGCCATAAAAATTGACAGATTCTGAACCATTGCGAAATGGCAGCGGTTTTTGGTTGCGTCCATACTTTCTGGGATAGTCTTTATTATCATCACGGATGGAATCCCATCGGGTCCAGCACTTGATGAACGTTTTAACTGGCACATGCAGAGCCTACAGAAACAGTCGAGATAGTAAGATGACATCCAATTGGAACGGAGAGGAACATGATTGTCAACAGAGATATTTGTTGATCAGTTAAGTTTCGTTGTAATTATGTTGTATTTAAATGAATGTATGATTATGTTAGAAAAGCTTTCTGTTGCTACACCCTAACAATTTCGTAACTGGCAAATTTATAAAATTTGGAAAACTTTTCCTATCCTCGATTACAAAATCAATCAACTCTTGGAATGTCCTGACCTGCGGTAACTAAATGGAAAAGCGTCTCTCTTCGTCATATACGTACCATTTCCCCCTGGGCTTACTTTGAACTATAGACTGGTCACGTTAACCCAATTATGGACACCGCTAACCCGTCACAACACACAACTGGAAAGCAAGGAAACCCCCAGTTGCGAACGGAAACCCTAGTAGTGCGTACCGTGCGACTGTTCAGGCGTACTAATTCCTACAACTTCTTGTTTTACCTTCGATTTTTCGGAGACACTTCCGCGAAATGTGATATAGCTGACCTGTTGTTTGGTTCTGAGCCTCCCAGAGGCGGGTGTCAGAACCGGGAAGAGAGCAGGAAGAAAAGAAAAACCTTTGACAACAAAAGCCCGATTTCGAAATGTTCCACGTTCAACGAACACACCGAGTCGGGTTGACATAGGTAATGGCATGTCCAACTGGCGGCGCAATTTCACGACTCGATGTGGTTCATTGATCCGACGACGATTGGAAGACTGGACACCGAAAAACGGCAGCAATTTCCTGCTGCTATATTTACCATTCCAGTCCAGCTTGGTTTGGGTCAGACGGTGTTAATCAGACTCAATCGGGAAAAAATGCAAAATAAAGTCCGTTTCGATAGGTGTTGTTACTTATTCCTTATTTGCGCCACAATCGGAAACATCGTCGTCGGAAAGTTCAAGGTTACAATTAACCAGTTCGTTCGTTGCTGGTTGGCCCGGCCGTTCGAATGCATCATTTCACCATTGTAAGACCGGCATTCCGACTCCCTGATTATAGAGTTTTGTGAGGAATCGTGACTTCGGTGCAGTTAGCGCTATTATTTTCACTCCACCAGAAGATCCTAGCCCAACAGAACAGAGCGTGGAAGCTCTCCGGCTTGATTGGCGGTGTCTTTTTGCCTTACAGCCCCTGCTGCACCAGTAACCCTAGAACCAATCAGGGTGCAGTGAGCTTCTGATTTATGATACTGAACTTTGCCAATGGCTTACTCCACTTGAACTTTGGGAAGGAAGATTTTGAGCAGTGGAAAGGGAATCAATGTTGCTGGATTTCAATGTTCTATTTCAATAATGGAATATCTTCAATAATGCGAGCATCGGAACAACTTTGTGGCAATCATGATATAGGCACGTACCATTCGAGCTCTGATTGTATAAAGAACGACTGACTACCGCCTTGTTGGTATTGAATATCTGGGATATAAGCCGCTTTTGTATTTCGAATGGATTTTGTTCAAATTGCAACTATCTTACCCAAAGACTCTTCTTTCTATCTCATATTCTTCTTTGTAAATATTGTTAAAATTTGTTCTGACAAATCAATTGTAGTTACATTAATAAGTTTCATAACAACTAGGCTAGGTAAAACGCAATCTCCAGGTCGATACACTTATTACAGAGATTCTCAAATTTGTAGTATCTTCCTAAATTCCATCGATTTGTCAAAAGTAGAAAAAATTTTCTGCGAATAATTTTGGTGCGGTGACGACGAGTTCCTCGTGTAAACTGAAATTTTAATGGATGAACCTAGGACAGGACCAGACAACTGGCTTCTTTTTCCAGAAAAATAATTCTCTTCTTATTCCGGTTGCTCCCTGCTGTAAATAATAAATGCCTCGCGATCACTGTTGCCAGTAGAGATAATTATTCAATCTGAAAACTTTTTCCCCTTATAACATGCAATTATTTATCATTTGAAAACACTTAGACAAATGTTATATCGGCCAAAAATATAGCTCTGGATTCATTATGATCAGATGTTTGTTTTGAAGAAAACGTTTAGTTGAAACAGCTTAATAAAATTTTTCTAAAACACTCAATTTTGGGTAATTAATTCTTGCAGCTTTATTAACTAAAGTATTCAACATATTCTATTTGAGAAAAATAATAACATACAGAAGTATCCAAAGATACGGTGCTATTTTCAACCAACTTAATCAATATTCTCGTCCATATCACACTTCGTGATTTCAGGCTTTCTCTTTGTATCATCCATTGACTGTTAAATGTACTCGTATACTTTCCCCATTGTCAGGACTTAAAAACAAATTGAACTTAATCCTATTGAAATTAATAATTTTGAAAAGATGACCCGAAAAATAAAATATCCAATATCAAGCTACATTGTTACCGACGATACTGACAACACTTTTTCTACCACCCTGCAGTAATATTGATTTCAACAACTTGTACTTGCTTATGTCAATTTTAACCAATCACGAGCTGGTCCTTAATTGGTCCTAAAAGTGGATTAACAATTGTCAGGTCCTGTCCTAGGGATCGAGGGATCTTTCGAGTGTTGCGAACAGATGATAATCCGAGGGATCAATAGCGTATGACTATGGTGGATGGGGAAGCAATTGGTCAGCCATCCCTGAATTCGCAGTTTCGATGCTCTCGTGTGACGTTGCATTTTTTGGTAAAAAAAATAAATCCCTTCATGTGAGGCCGTTTTGCAGCGATTTCAGCCTTTAATCGCTCCATTAAAGAGCAATAATACCCCCAGCTTAAACTTGGTTCCATACAAGTGCAAAGTAGAATTATTTCTATTTTTGTTTTGTTTTCTGGACGTCGCTGTTTCAATTCTCAAATTGCCAAATTTTCACTGCAGAAGACGATAAATTCGGTCCTTTTGCAAAAGCTGACATAAAGATAGCCTCAAAGCGAAACTCGTTCCGATAAAGGAATGCTCTCTTCAAGATTTCAAGAATAACTGAGATAAATTCACAATTGCCGATCGAATACATGAGAAATTGATATGATTTTAAATCCACTATCTACTATCAAAATTCACGTTTCTTGTCTTGAAAAAAAAAACAGTCACCAAAGATGTATGTGGTTGTGCGTTGTCATGATGGTAAACGGCACCCTTGCGGTTCACCAATCCTAGAGGGTTTTTAATTTTTTTTTATCTAATTTCGTTTGCTTTGACTACGCTCCACTTCCAAGTTGATGGTTTGGTTTAGCGATAGTTGCTCAAAATGAATGATACAGGATTATCTTCCTAATGAATGTCGGTCTCTGATGCGGATTGTGATGGTTCAAGTTTTTTCGCTTAATGATATAAGGAGTGTATCGAAAAGTAGTTAGCAACATTGATTATTGAATGAAAAAGCGAAAAAAAAACATATTTTGACATCAGTTTTCGATATATTGTAGAAAAATTACATTTTTATGCATTTCACTGATTATATTGAAGAAAATCCTAGTTTCTGTGAAACGCTCGCACTTTGGACTTGGCATTCTACATTAAATTCTGCACAGTTACTTTTGTGACTTTCCTGGTGGCACCTGTCCAGTTTTTTAACTCCTGCATGTTTTGGGACACTGTACCTTCCTTCCGAAAGTTCCGCTTGACAATTGCTCAATACCTTTCAATTGGCCGAAGATCCGGGCAGTTCGGTGGGTTGATGTCCTTTTCCACTAATTGTACATTATTTTTGACAACCACTGTAGAACGGAGTTGGCGTAGTGGGCTGGAGCCAAATCCGGCCAGAAGAGAGGAGGAGCCTTATGCTTTCTGTACAGTGGCAGCATTCTCTTCTTCAAACATTCTTTCTCGTACACCTTGGCGTTAATTGTGCCCTTCGTGATGAAAATCGACTACCGCAAACCATAAGTACAAATTGCTTGCCAGACCAACACCTTCTGCCAAAACTTTTCCATCGCGACCGTGGTGTCAGCGTCGTCCAGGTCCTGGTACACCGATTTCGTATAATATTGCGGTCCGGGTAACGCTCGAGAGTCTTCCTTGGCGTAGGTTTCGTCGTCGATCAGGATGCATCCGACTTTATTCTGTAGAATCCGGTTACACAGTTTTCGCGCTCTTGTTTTGGTCTGAACTTGCTGTACCAGGGACTTTTTCGGCACCTACTGTTTCTTGTACGTTTTCAGGGAGTTCCGAACTTTGATCCGTTGAATCATCCCGATGCTGGTGTTGAACTGCTTGGTCAAATCCCGCGTCGACGCCCATGGGTTATTCCTGATGTACTCAACCACTTTTAAGTCCCGGCCGGCCGTTTTCCTACCAGATCGGGGCAAATCCTTCATGGAAAGGGTCTTACCGAACTTCTCGATCATATTTTTAACACTGGTGTGGTGCACTTTCACCCGTTTTGCAATTTCGTTGTACGTGACACCACTTTCTGAGCACCAAGTGTGCAGAATTTTCTTTCGCGTTTCCGGATCAATTCGACTCATCATTGAAACGATAAACCGTACCGAAACCAATCGATTGCGCAGCTGTTATTGACATGTAAACAAACATGTCACCGCAAAACACACGAAAAAGTAAGAGCTCGGCGCATAGGCCCAAGATTTCTGCTTCGATTGACTTAAAAACTTTACAAAACATTCTTGAAATGTTTCATTAGAACAAAATGAATATGATTTTTTGAAAATTATGAATTGTTTCCTTCGATTTTATAGACAAAAAACTTTAAACGCGTTCTCGAAAGCAGGTTTTGAAAGTCCGTGTCAATCGTCATTCAAAAACTACTGTCCCAATTTATTTTCAAATTTTGCACACATTTTCTAGATGTAAAATATCAGACCCTAGCGTTTTTCTTTTCGTTGTTTGTTACCTTGAGGAGGTTTTACAGCTACAAAATGGCGGATTTTTTTCGTGAAAAATCATAGTTTTGACCTTCAAAAACCACCAAAAATTAAAAAAGAATTTTTAAGAATCAAACAGAAACGTTGAGGTCTAGAAAGGCATTTACTCTATCTATGCTGCTTTGATTTGTTGACTTCTGATTAGTTTGCGCTGAGATACAGTGGGCACCGCAAATCGTGACTTTCAAGAAGCGTTCTTAAAAATACTTCTTCACCGACTTATTTCTCACTATTTTTTCTCGTAAAAATAAAAAAATGTTGTTCTAATGATGCTTTGTATTATGCAAAACGTTTGAATTTATTTTGTTGAACGATAGTACTGAAAAAAAATTCGCAAAAATGATGTTTTTTTTTCATTTAATTTAGACCCTACCCTATCCTTAATCAATTTTATTCTTCTCGTGTTGCTGTTTCAATAGACAGAAAAAAAGCCATTACAGTTGATTCGCAAGTGTACAAAATAATGACATAACCTAATGCTACGATCATATTGGCACTAAAAAATTCTTCTGGGGATCTGAGATCTGGGCTCGAGCATACTCTATCTGACTTATGAGACCAGTGCCTTTTACTCTTAACCACCGACACGGGAATTTATTTACATGGAATATTATTGGAAACACTAAATGGAGAAGATATGTATAACGGTTCCGTGCCATTTGCAATACGCCTATCGTTATAGTGTTGCCATAATAATGTTGCCATTTATTATTGTTCGTGAATGTGGTATTAAAACATCGGGAGTTTTTAAATCACATTGCAAAGATTTAACACATGGATTCTTTTTCTTTTGCAATACCAAAATTATGAAGAATTGCTCGAATGACTGGTGTTTAGTTAATTTTTATGGAGCCTCAGTACTAGATTTATGATGTAAACTTCGATTTTTTTTAAATTGATAATGTTACTTCATTGTACACCGTCTAAAATGGTAACTTGTAGGCATTTTTTCAACAAAATAAAATAATTAAAAACAAGTATCTAAAAGAGGTTTGAAGTCATCTTGGTTTCACAAATGAAATGTCTGCTTCGCGTTTTTTTTTGTATGTATGTGTATTTTCCCCCTTGAGTTGAATAATCTGGAAGAATGAATTTCAAATGTTACAATCTGTCATCATGCGAAGAAACTTTAGCAAGCTAATTGCTGCAGGACCTGTAAGCAGCTGGTTGACATATATTCGTCCAATAAAGAATTCAACAACTCTCCCCAGCCGGTAACCAAAAAAAAACGTCCTGTATAATGAAGTCATCTTGGTTGCAAAAATGTACTAGTATACGTATCAGGGTCTGAATAAACTCAGACAAAAAAAAATAATCACATTACCAGTCGTGTCACGTGCTTCTGTCACCGCCAAGGTAAGCCCGATCACTTTCAACGAAACAGTGACCTTACTGACGCCTGACCCACCCATAAACAATTCGAGTAAAAAGTCAACGAGCAGCACGAACCTCGTCAAAGCCAGCCAATCCTATCCATTCCTTCAGCCCCTGCGGCAAGCCCAATGTCTTGCTCTTGAAAGTATCGTAGCAGAATTCTCGCAGCACCGTGAAACTAGTAATGTACCAACACTACGAGGGAACATGAGCGTGCGATCGCTCAGGTTCCAATTGACGTTGAATTTTATCGGCACCAGCATGGTGGACCAGCACGAAAATAGGCGATTGCCCGGAACCAATTGAACGTGAAGAGTTTCCAAACAAAACGAACCCAATTATGAAAGTGAAACGTGCACTGCATCAGCAGCAGTAGCAATGAAAGCAAAAAATCTTAACCATTAATTGAATGCTGCACAAAGATACAAAGCGTACAACTGTGTTAGTGGGTATCATAATTGGCTATCGCTTACTCGAATCCGCAAGAGAAGAGTATAAAACGCTTGATCGTAGTCACTGCTGCCATCTTTGTGTCGAACAAACCACTCGATCGCAACGTTTACGCTACTGTTCGGCAGAGGGACTGCGACTGTTTTTTTTTGCATTTGCACCTATATACAGAAACGACATGATCGTCAGTACTTACCCATTTTCCCATTTGGACTGTATGGGTCGTAGCTTCCGGTGGACATTGGCGACGAATACCCATTGGACATGGTGGTCGTGTAGGTATGGCTCTGGGAACCAGGTGAAGGGCTTAGGGGCGGTGCGGAACCTGGCACACTGCCCGGACTAGGGGACGATATCCATTCCTCATTGCTGTACGTTGCGTGTCGGGATAAAAGAAAATGACAAATAATGCGGTATTAATTTCATTGTGATTTAATTCGCGTTAAAGTTATTTTGACAGAAGAAAGCATGCAAGATAATGAATTTAGTGTGGATGGTTCTGAAACTCTGTAACATCCGGCAATGGCAGTAACGAATTATTCACACACAAAAACAATTTGTTGTAAGGAAATTTTTTCAAATAACTAATTAAAACTGTCAATCTGTCAATGTCAGAGCAGATTAGGATGTGCGCCTACACAAACAACTAATCATTTAGAGAATAACTGAATATTCCCGCCTACCATCTGAAAAGTCCACACTTCAGTCGACACACCATCATACAAAATCTCCCACAGATCGGGGAAAGGTACCCTCGTAAAATCAAAAATTCATCTGTTCAGATTCACAACCCTGTGTCACTCGTCACCCCAGTCACAACAGCAGACACCCCGTCAGCAGAGTAGATCAGACGATAGCAGCAGCAGCAGCAGCACCAAACAAACCATGCCCTAGGTCTACACCCACACGCTTCGATGCCAGTAGGGTATGGCATAAACAGAGAGGCTGCGACACGTCGGAGCTCAAACAGCAACGACGTCGAGAAAGTTCGAAATAAGAAGACAGTTGGTCACGAGGGATTTCGCGCGGACGAAACGGGGTCTGTGGAACGGTGTGTCATTGAAGCGATAGACCGGCGGCGGTGGTAGGATGAGTTCCCTGAGGTCGACATGCTTCCCGCGCGGTACATGCTTATGTATTTGTACATACAGCTGGAGGGAGGAAGAAAGACTCATCATTGCTGCTTCCAAATGGTGCTGCAACAACTTTCATCTTTGTTGGGGTATTATCGAGCATTACTGTCGGTTGAGGGGATGGTAAACGGGAAACGGTGTAACAGAATGGGGAGCCGGTGTGAAGCTAGCTGACGCCAGCACTACTCAGTTTTTGACACTTCTGTGTAAATGCTGTCTGGTTGAGTTTGCTATCAGCCACCGACCGAGAGCCGGGAAAAGAGAAAGAGAGAATTCAAGAGAAAAAGAGATACCCCGCACGCACCGATTTTGACGGTGTTTTGCAATAGAGATTTTTTTTAAACTATGCAATGAAACACATCTTCAATATAATAAAATTTTAGTTTCTGAGAAGTTATTCATTGTTATGAAAGTGTGTGCAAAATGCAAATCTTTTCATAGTTAAAATCTTTTCTTGCTGCAGCTACAAATATTAGTACCGGCTATCGACTCTGGTCAGAAAATAAAATTCCTTGATTTGACGCATTGTTTTCATTGTAAAAATGCTGTCAAAGAAGATATCCTAGGAAATCGGTTGAGAACTCTGAAAATATATGCATTTAAAAAAAATTCAACACTTCAAACAATAAAAAAAATAACGGAAAAATCAAATTAAAAACGCTTCTTCAATTATCTTAAACGAATCAATTTTAAACTTAAACCTAAAATCCACATTCTTTGTTATTTGATTAGTGTGAATTTCCTAGTAAAGTTACAGCTGGAATAATTTTAAGGTATTTTCCACCTTTAGATTTCTAGTGAAGAGTCATTTAAATAATAATATATGATTCTACACATAAAAAGCAATACATTTACTTATAGTGGCCATCCTAGAAGTTGTCGTGGTCCAGATATTTAAACTTGACTCAAAGAATTCAAATTTTTAATGAATAGCACCGTTTCAAAAGTCTACGCATATGTCCCGAGATGGTGGTCCAATGTGCAGGGCGCTGGTCTTACAAACCAGTAGTCGTATGTTCGAGCCCCGACCTGGAAGGATCCAGTAGGATCGTAGTACTGGCCATGCAATGATTCTCTACACTAAGAATAGGCTGCGAAGTCTGTTGAAACATAAAGGTCAAATTCCACAAAAGGAATTTAATGCCAAAATTTTGCTTTCACACATATAAGAACTGTGTACTCCTAAATGAAACATACCACTACCAGTAACTTGATCGAATCAGTGTTATTAATTGAAAATATGATTTTATTGCATTTCATGTCTAAATATCTCGAACACGGTTATTATAAGTAAATTTATTTGGGAAAAGTGAAGAATGCTTGAAACTAATCGTTGTTTTTCAATCGGTCATTTATTGTCATTCCGTATGCAAAGTCATTTGGGTTTTTTTTCCACAAGCTTTGTTCTAGACAATAGCCACCCATGAGATAGAGAACCAAATGTCATGCAAACATTTTTTACTGTGTATATTAGGGTGCCAATGTTTTGGGGTCCTCTCTAATTTCGTAAAGCGTTTAAGCACCTCAAAAATATTTTGGATCTTGAAGAATGGAGAAGGGAATATTCGAATTAAAAAAAAATGTTTATGCCAAATGTCTTAGAACTGCATGAAACGTCGAGATCTAGTGTCATTTCTGGTGATTAATTTGGCTATATTTCACCAAGAGCTTGAACTCTTGAAAATGACTAAAAATTGTTTCATGTGTAACTACTTAACTTCTCAAAAGACACACGGGCAATATTCCGATTCTAGAAATGAGCAAAACGAGTCATGATTTGGGGAAAATAATATATTTTCATGTTATGATAATACACCATGATTAAAATTTCTCGGATCATGATCCATTCGGACTGATTTCGATGAAATTTAAATGTAACGCACTTGAAGTTGTTGGGTATAACTTCAGGCGTGTTCCTGCTACGATGGTAATTTCAGGCGTTATGTGTAATTTTTGCAATATAAATTCAGTGAAAAGCACGACAAACTTCTTTTAAAATGAAAATATTTTGTTTTTGAAAAACGAGGACGCAAGAGATAACGTGTTTACTTGCGTTCATTACTTCAGTTTTGATTTTGTATTTCAGAATTTAAACACTTAAACGAACTGCATGGAAAAACACAAGCGAATCAAACCTCTTAAAAAGAAATTCTATGTCGAATTCTTGCAAAAAAAATCGTCTTATTCATAATATTTAGGCGCATCAATACAGCTTGTGTTGTTATATCTATGAAACAAATTAATCAAAGTGGTTGAACAAAATATTTTTCTGATTTTCGTTAGATGGTGTTCCAAATTCACAATCGAATTAAACGCTAGCTCTCGGAGTATTATTCTAGCAACAACGATCACATCAAATATGTAAGAATACATTTTGAACAAAATGTAACATTGATGTTTGTCAAATGAAAAGTGTCTCTTATGATGTCAATTTTCGGTTCATTATCTTTATTTATATGTTATGTTGGTAAAACAACACGATCATTAAATAACATGCTTCAGGATCAAGTAAACATTTTCAGTAGGTGCTTTTCAATGTCTGCTTTTCGCTTTACCATTAATCTATTTATCTATCACATCACTTGAGGCAGAAGGTTCAAAGTGATATCCGGATAGAAAATTAGAGTTACGAGCTTTGCAAGAAATGCATTCTTCAAGTAACGCATTTTCGAACCATGAATAATTTTCGTGGGAGAAGAGTTATTGCTCATGATTTTCTAATCATAACAGCAGTAATGGATTTCTTTTCGTGCACGAATCGCATCAACGGAAATCTTTACTTTAGAATGTATAGAACATCTTAGGATTTTGTCATTTAAGGGTTTTGGTTTGAGCTTAGTGCACATGCCTTTCATTCCGTTTCGTCTTCGGCATTAACAACTTATGCTGAACTACCTATCAAATTCGTGCCGCTGGTTTAATTAAAAACAACAAGAGCAGATTCAGTTTTTGCAATGACTGAGCGGAAACATATATTGGAGAAGCCAATTGAAAGGGCAGACAATCAATACTACCTTCATAAAGGTCTGTCGCTGACGATGTCCAGTCAGCGACTGGACACTCTCCTACTCAATGCTTGATCGGAGAAGTAGGTATAAAGCGAGAAGACTAGTGTTTGATGGACAGAGAAGATGTTTGGATATAAGGTATCGGTCGGGTGACGTCAAGGATGTAGACCATGTTCGATGTACGCGCTATTGTGTCTGTTTGGCGTTTTAGAGTGACTAAAACAAGATTCAGAGTGGCGAAATGGTAGCACGTATACACGGAATGCATAAGAACGCAGGTTCGAGTCCTGTCTCTGAGCGTATCTTTTTCCAAAAATTCATCTTTTCTGTTATTTTTCATTCATTTGGCTTCTCCAATATATGTTTCCGCTCAGTCATTGCAAAAACTGAACTTAGTTATGGCGGCTTTACGTCAAACTAAAATTAATAAATCGTTAAGAGCAGATTATTTTCTTATCGTATTAACTGATTGTGGAACTAACTTATATTTCAATCCAAATTTCAAAGAACAACAACTACACAATATATTTCCATTGTTCAAAACACTACGACAACCCGCTTCGGTTCTGTATTTTCGCACATAAAAACTCTTTCGAGAGAGCAATTCTTGTCATTCCAACCCCAACCGTCCGAAGCTCGGTACCGGAACTGAAGACAATTTTCAACGTTTTCATTGTTAGGTTCGCCTATCATCCAAAAACTGTACTCGAACTTTGTCCCGGTGGGTTGCCAATAGAATTCTCCCTCGGTCGCGAGGTCACTTCCGCCTAGCCAGACTTCCGTTAAAGATGTATTCAACTTTTTCTCTTCGGTCTCCAGCGCAAGGATTGCTCGTGTGTTAGCCTCCTTGTTGGTGATCACCGCTAGACGCATTCCCAACGAGTTGCAATATTCGGTCGCTCTGAACCAATTAGCCTAAGCCAGAAGAAAGTGAAGGATTACTTCGGTTCGACTTCTCAAAAGAAAAATCAACACTTACCGAGAACTTCGGCATGTAATACGGCGAGTCCGAAACGCATTTTAGATCCTGTGCGTAGCAGAACACCGAAACGAGAATGATCAATAGCGGAAACAGTATTTTCATCTTCACTGACTGACATCAGGGGATCAAATAGCGCATCCATACTTTCTCGTTAGGTTTTTTTATACAAGCTTGGTGTCATTTCCGATGAGGATGATTTTCTAGTATCTTATCTTATCTGGACCATAGCTTTTGAATGCAGTACAGTAAAGATTTCGAGCCCTATTTTGTATCATAAAACTTAATTGTCTGTCTGCCTCCACCACATTTGATGAAAATTTTGAATCTTGAATGTATACCCGAATACAAAAAGACTTTTTTTCGGAGAATATGGTGATGGTAAAATTTCCGAATTAGTTATAAATTTCGTCGAAGAATTGGTCAATATTGATTGTCCTGCACTACTTAGTCAAATCAACATCAATGTTCGTTCTAGAGCTAAATAAGTTTATTTCAAAAGTTTTTCTTCGCCGTAGCATCCACTATACATAGTACTTTAAACCTAATACTTTTCGAATATCATATTTGTATGTCGAAATTCATTAGTTAATCTAAACATCAAGCATCTATCAAGCGATTTGATAATATAAATTACATTAAAAATAAACATTTATTTTGTACATGATCTTATAACTGCTTCAGGTTTATTTGTATCAGTTCATCACTTTTATTCAATGGAAAATAGCTGTCTATTGGTTGAACTCGTGGAAGAGGAAGGAGTCTAACATAATATAAACATGAAATTGGAATTCCAATGGACTTAATGAAATGATAAAGAAGGTCACGACAAGCAAAAATGTCGCTAACTGGGACATTGGATAGTCTACCTTGAGTACGCAAGGAATTTATTAGTTGAGATCTGACATCACGGTACTCCACGCATGTCCAAACTACATGATCAATATCGCGGTAACCTTCGCCACAAGCGCAATGATTTATCTCGGAAATTCCAATTCGAAGGAGATGTGCATCTAACGTGTAGTGATTGGACATGAGTGTGGACATCACACGAATGAAATCCCTGCTCACATCAAGTCCCTTGAACCATGCCTTTGTCGATATTGCAGGAATAATTGAGTGTATCCATCGACCCAGATCATATTTATCCCAAGAAGCTCGCCAGCTGGCAAGTGTTCTTTGGCGAGACGCGCTATGGAATTCGTTAAAAGCAATCGGTTGCTCATAAATTTCACCACCTAATAGCACCCGGTTTGGCTAATAAGCCGGAATCCAGACTATAGTGATTCGAAAATTATTACTCAATATGTCGTTCAGGTACTGTCTTACTTTGTCCGGGAAAAACGATTCATTCTTGCCAGCAATGTTTGATCGAATGGCTTCAATTGCGCTCAGACTATCTGTGAAGAGGAAATAAAGGATAATGTGACGATTACACTCAAGCTATAAAGAACTGCTGTTAACTCTGCTATATAAACAGATGCAGGTTCTTGAAGCCTATCAGGAATCAGGAATCAGAACAAATTGGCTCAAATGGCACGTTCCCCTTGATATTTGGAGATTTGTGCCTTGCCATCAATTTGTTTTTAGCATCATTTTCCCGATATATAAGAGGGAAGGATTGAAAGGAAATGGTAAGGGTTGGACTAGGAGGATGGGAAAAATTGACGACACAAAAACACATAAAAGCAGAAGTAAATTCTGCACCCCTAAGGGATGCTGAACAATCTGCTGAGGATCACATTTAGTGGAAGCAGAAGGAAATTCTGAACCTCTACGAGGTCCCGAACAGTCTGCTGTTAATAAAACCTCCAACCCCCGAGAGGATTTAGAGATCTTACAAAAGCGACACCATTCTGCACTCCCGGAAGAATGCAGAACGACTCGCAGTATGTACGAGAAGAAGTAAATTCGGTACCCCTCAGAGGATGCCAAACAATCTGCCAAACCCTATTTAAGGTGAATACAGAAGGGATTCATTCACTCCAGGAAGAACGATGAACCCTTCTGACTATAGCTCCTTACCACATTGGGTGAGAAACGAGAGAATATCCTTCAATTTTAGCTCCGCATACACAGACTCAACCATGTATGGAGAACCAAAAACCCGGATACGTAGCTGCGTCAATGCGGGACAGTTACATATCAGATGATATGAAGTACCATAATCGCATTCACACAAATCACACGAATAATACTCAGCACGTTGAATAGTAGCCATGTGATAATTGAGTTTGCAATGTCCAGTCAGAGCTCTGACCAGAATACTTCAATGATACTTGGAGAAATGCAGTAGACACTTTGACATTTTCAGATTTAAATCTGGTAGAAATGCTTTTGTCTGAGCGCAAGTTTGCAAGCTGCGCCAGTAGCTGGCATGTTTGGATGCAGCCCAAGAACGTATCTTGTGCTTTATCCAACTAGTTGAAAGTGGTAAAGCTGGTTCAGGACCAACGAAATCATTCGTTGCACCAGCTCTAGCCAACTCATCAGCCCATTCATTTCCAGTAATACCAGAATGGCCGGGTACCCATATGAAGTAAACAGCATTTGAAATGCTGAGGTCTTCAATTTGAGTTCGACATGCGATCACTTGATTCGACCGTGAGTCATTCGAACTGAGTGCTTTTAAGGCTGCCTGACTGTCGGAACAAAAATAAATACGTTTACCACAGATCCTCTGCTGAAGTGCCGATTGTACTCCACACAGAATTGCGTAGATTTCTGCTTGGAACACAGTACAGCATCTACCAAGTGAATGAGACTGCTCCAGCCTATTTCACGACAGTAGATACCAGCACCAGCACGACCATTCAACAGAGAACCGTCCGTAAAACAAACTATGTGTTCATCAAGTTGTCGTTCCAGACAACCAGACAATCATTCCTAACGAAGAGGATAGCTCACATTGAATGTTTTAAAAGGAAAACTGCTTGTGAGAGTTAGGTCACTAGGAGCGAGTAAATACTCATCCCACGGAAACATTTGAGACCACAAGCGAGTGTGACTGGTAGCATATTCTAATGGGTTACTGTTCCAAAGCCCTGTAACCCTAAGACGGTATGCACAAGATAATGCTTCTTGTTTTAGGAACACATGTAGTGGTTTAATGCACAGTAGCGCCTCTAGAGCAGCAGAAGGAGTTGTCGTGAATGCTCCTGTCATCGCCATTAGGACCATCCTTTGGAGATGATTTAGCTTTGACTGAACTGTCGCGACTTCTCCTTTCTGCCACCATACAAGACATCCATATGCTAAAATTGGTCTAACGATAGTTGTGTAGATCCAATGAATATATCTGGGTTTGAGTCCCCATGATTTTCCAAAAGCTCGTCTGCATTGGCCGAAAGCCATGCAAGCTCTTTTAATCCTGAAATCAATGTGAGCAGACCAATTCAGTTTTGAGTCAAGAATAACCCCGACGTATTTAACTTGATCGACCACAGTGACCCCTGAACCAAAGAACTGCAACGGACGAGCTCCTGTAATTATCCTACGATGAGTGAAAAGCACCATTGATGTTTTGCCCGGATTTACAGATAATCCAAACCTGACAACACCATTGTTCAACAGATCGCAGGGCTTGCTGCATTAAATCAAAGAGAGTGTTAATGCTTATACCGGTCATCAATATATGATAATCGTCGGCAAAACCATAAGTCGGAAATCCAAGGTTATAAAGTTTCCTTAACAAACCATCAGCGACTAGGTTCCATAAAAGTGGGGATAGTACACCACCTTGAGGACACCCACAGACACTCAGCTTTCTAATCTCTGGCCTACCGAAGCGATGATCAAAGAAGTTGATTGCTAAGCATTGCGTGTATCCAGTAAGGGAAAAACCCAAGATATTCCGTTCACGACTGCAATGTTTAACCTCCTGCAGCCATTCAGCCATCGGCACGGAAATACACCTTGACTTAGGAGTTCCTATTTTTGTGGCCTTTTACGACATGGAATAGGAAACCAGTGGATCAATTCTTGGTAAAAAATAATTCCGCCGGATGCCACACGGCTTACCTGTTTGGTGGACTTATACCACCGGTACAGGTGGACCGTAGCGTTATTCTTAGCAGTTGGGAAACCGCTACCGACACTACACGGCTATCTAGGCTGCTCAGAGAGGGAAGTTAACATTGATGGTCAACTTCCATGGATGGCCGAGCAGCCGTTCATAAATTTCACCACCTCAATAGCACCCGGTTTGGCTAATAAGCCGGAATCCAGACTATAGTGATTCGAAAATTATTACTCAATATGTCGTTCAGGTACTGTCTTACTTTGTCCGGGAAAAACGATTCATTCTTGCCAGCAATGTTTGATCGAATGGCTTCAATTGCGCTCAGACTATCTGTGAAGAGGAAATAAAGGATAATGTGACGATTACACTCAAGCTATAAAGAACTGCTGTTAACTCTGCTATATAAACAGATGCAGGTTCTTGAAGCCTAAATGAGATCGAAACATTATTGTTGAACATACCAAACCCAGTAGTCTCTTCAATTCGTGATCCGTCCGTGTAAAACATTTTCCCAGAGTCAATATACCTGAACTTACTTGTAAATATTTTAGGGATTTCCATCGAGCGTAGGTATTCCGGAATTCCACGCACATCGCGCTGCATGGATGTTTAGAAAAATAAAGTTGAGTCAGGGACATTTAGGAGGCTGACACAGATAGGAATATATCTTGAAGGGTCGATTTCCTGTGACGTAGGGTTAAATATACTGTCATGAATCTTGTTTGAGATTGAAGTTCAACTAGCCGTTCGAAGTTATTAATAACCAGGGGATTTAGTACCTCACATCTTATTAGCAGTCGCAATGAAAGCTCCCAAAAACGATCTTTCAATGGAAGAACTCCCGCCAGAACTTCAAGACTCATTGTATGTGTCGAATGCATGCAGCCTAAGGCGACTCACAAACAACGATACTAAATTCGCTCAAGTTTGATAATATGAGAGTTTGCAGCGGAACGAAAGCAAACGCATCCACATTCCATCACTGAAATTATCGTTGTCTGATACTATTTTATTAGATCTTTCGGATGAGCACCCCACCAATATCCTATTATTGTTCGAAGAGAATTTACTCTTTATTTACATTTTTTTATCAGAAACCTAATGTGTCCTCCCACGTGCATTTGGAATCAAATCACACCCCGAGGTATTTGAATGTCAAAGCCTGTTGGAGCATTCTTTTCATCATATGAAGCTGAAGCTGCGGGGGATCATGCTTTCATCAAAAGACGACCAGCTCTGTTTTCTCCGTGGAGAATTCGACACCCAGATGAACAGCCCAAACGGACAAGTTATCTAAGGTATCTTGCAATGGTTTTTGCAGATCAACTGCTTTGAGTCCAGTAACGGAAACCACGCCATCATCTGCCAATCGTTTTAGTGTGCATGGGGTTACTAGATAGTTGTCATTTTTTTTTGACAATTTTTTGATGCAGGACAATGAGTAGTGATTGGAAGCTGGTTTCCCCGGCTTTTGAATGGCGATAACTATCACTTGCCACCAGTCAGGAGCAATATTTTGCTTAAGAAACTTGTTGAACATTTCCAACAAACGTCTCACTTCACCAAGTTGAATTTAATTCTGTCCAACTCAGGAGCGTTACTGTTACAAGACAAGAGTGCTATAGAAAATCCTATCACTGAAAAGAGGCTATCAATGGAACCATTATTTGAGGTAGACTCCCGTTGCTAATGCTTTACTTAGGAACTGAGTCTGGGAAATTTTTGCTATCAAAGTCAAATACCCATCGGTTCGAGTACTCCTCACTCTCATTGCCCACGATACGATTCCTCATTCGTCTAGCCGTGTTCCAAAGAGTGCTAATTGAGGTTTCTCTTGACAAACCTTCGACAAAATGTCTCCAATAGCTACATTTCTTGGCCCGAAGTATGCTCTCGTTCAAAATTCTGAGGAGTTCTTCCTTCTCGTTATAAAAACGTCTTGCAAGCATTTTGTTTCGTGTGTTTAACGTCTGAGCATTCTTTGTCCCCCAAGGGTTTGGAGGTCTTCTGAAATTTACTTACATTATTTTATTTTATATTATCATTTCAAAAGAAACGTGAGAGTATCTTGAAAATGGCTCAAGGAAAGTTTTTAATATCGTTTTGAAATTAAGGCTAAATAACAAAGACATCAATGCGTTTGCGTACCATCTGTACCACTAATTTTATCATATTGTGTTGTATTATATTATATTGTGTTGTTTTATGATATATATTATATTTTATTTCGTTATATTATATCATATTATATTATATTACATTATATCACATTTTTATATATTATTATATTATATTGTTGTTTTATATCATCCTAAATGTTATTATGTCATATTTCTTTAGTAAGTAGTCACAGTGGCAGCAGTCCTTTGCTTCAGTTCGACACTGGACCCTTGATAAGATTTGCTTCTATGAGCTTCTATTTTAAATCAACACACATACGTTCCTAGGCTATGGTGCCCACTTGATCACTGTTTTTTTTTGTGCTGATTCAAATAGATTTAAAAAAATTGTTGTTATAATGTGTGTTCATGTTTGTGTCTTATGGATTTAGTTGTAGTTATCGTCATCGTCGTGTATCCGTTTTTTAAATAATGTATATTGTACATATAAACATACATGCATACATACATACACACATAAGCACACCAATACATACACAAATGTATTCCACAAGAAAACATCGTAACATTGTACAGCAAAAGTAATGAAATTTACCGGTGACGTAAATCCGCATATGACTCAAATCATAAGAACGTAATTCGTAAAACGACTGAATTTTACAAGAATGATTTACATGTGTCGAAGTAAATGTACATGCTTCAACACTTACAAATATGTCAGAATGCATTGAATATGTAATATGATCTACTGTAAAAATGAGTCATTTTTGACGCTCGTATATATTTACACTATATTTTCTAGGTGTGTGAGTTACTATTTCTATTCTAAAAGATTCTAACTATTTCTATCTCAACTATTAGTCGAGCCTTTATTATTACCGTTCTTACTTCACTCACAGATCATCTCACCCACCAGGTCCCACATGAAAATGACACAACCTCACAAAATAAACTGGATGAACATTGTTTGGCAGCTATCAGTGGTTTGCTCACATGTTCAATCTATACTATTTCTTTCTAGTCTACAATATTTCTGGTATAAAAACCACCAATAAACGTCAAGAATGAACTTGATTTACCGTTCATCTGTTGTCGTCGTGTGAAACCCAATTGGGATATGTTCATTTCACTTATTCTCCACTTTATACTGGAGAAAAGGAACGGTAGTATAAAAATGAAACATAAAACAGAGCTCAGTTAAGCCCTACCGGCCTCTCCAACCCCGGATGTTGAAATGTAATGTAATCAACATCTTATTCAAGTCGTTCCATATCTCATTCATTGAATTTAATAATAAAGTTAAAACCGGTAATACATATTATGGTTTATTGTTTATATTATACTATATGTTATTATGTCATATTATTATTATATTATATTATATTGTATTATATTATATTATACAAATATAATATGTTAAATTGCAACATATTATATAATGTTATTGTCCCAGGTTGGCGGTTCAACGCATAGGACGCTGGTCTTACAAGCCAGCTGTCGTATGTTCGAACCCCGACCTGGAAGCCAAGACTTTGCTTGTAGGTCCACCTGCATCCACTGGTAATGCCTTGAACTGAGTACATACACATAAATAAAACTTCATTGTCTGCCTGTTTGAAAGCAAATTGTTTACTTAATTCATCACGCGGTCTAAATCCGGCTTTAATTAGAAAACACACAATTTTTAAAATTAACAAAAAAGTTGTTACGCTGTAATATTCGCAGCAAATATTACGTTGATTCGGAGTTGGTTGATTTAAAGTGGACTGTGTATTTACATCAATAAATCACACATTTAAACACCGTTCCTAGCGAAAAAGATCAACAACCGCTCAACGCCCAAACAGCGTCATTTCGAAGGCCACAATCCTTAAATTGGCACCCTTGACCTCCTAGCCCCACCCAATTTTTTTCCGAAGAAATCCAAAATTTTCATCTACTACTGACTATCTTGAGCTTTGTGTGAACAGTTAATTGATAAAAAGTGCAAATTGCAAATTCCAAGTAATCGATTGAAACAAAAAATTTGTTCATCCAGGCTTCGAAATGGATGAAAAACAAATGAACTTATCACATGTAAGAGAGGACGGCAACCAGCGGTACCCGGGGACTCGGAACAAACAGATGCGAAATATGTTTAACGAAAAATAAATAAACAAACAAGCGCAGACACGGACCATGACCTTTCGTAACATAAGTGTACAGTCGGTGAGATTGGTTTTACGAGCAGAATACGGCATTAATCAGCCAGTTGCTTGGTCTGGAAGATCTATTTGGCGAGGTGTACGTCTTTAAAACGTTATTTTTAAATAGCACACTGGATGCTATAAACTGGGATGATCTTTGAAAGAAACGAACAGCTCAAATTCATCATCACTATTCGTTATTACAGGGTCCGGCACTCGAAGTGTAACCAATTAAAAAGGCCATAAATTCAGTTTGGAAAATTACTTTTACTTAATTCAAAGTACAAAATGTGTAAAAATAATACAAAATTCAGAATCAATTCACTTTTGCTCGATATGACCACCTTTTGCCTTGACTTGATGACTTGAGAGAGCGAAAGATGTTGCTTCGTTTGGCCGAAAGCGGTCAATTTCCGAACATTGTATTTTCTGACGAGAAAATTTTTCCAATTGAGCAATTCGTAAACTCTCAAAACGATAGGGTTTACTTGACCGACCGTTCATACGAGAATTCGAGTCATCGATTGGCCACCAGGAGGCAGCACCCGCAACAGATAATGGTTTGGGTCGCTGTAACCGCAGATGGGCGTTCTCCAATCGTTTTCATCGAGCCTGGCGTCAAGGTAAATGCGACATATTATCGGGAAAGTATTCTGGAGGTTGCTTTGAAGCCGTGGCAGACAAACATTTCGGTGGCAGACCATGGACGTTTCAGCAGGACTCGACACCGTCTCACAAAGCTCGAGTGAACCAAGAATGGCTGAAAAACAACGTCCCGAACTTCATCACGTCCACACAATGGCTCTCGAATTCACCAGATGCGAATCCAATGGATTATTCTCTTTGGGCCATTTTGGAGAGCAAAGTCCGAACTAAAATATACACCAGTCTCGAGGCGCTGAAAAAAGTTATTGTCCGCGAGTGGGCCAAAATACCTGCAAGTCACATTCGGCCAAACGAAGCAACTCCTTCGCTCTCTCAAGTCATCAAGTCAAGGCAAAAGGTGGTCATATCGAGCAAAAGTGAATTGATTCTGAATTTTGTATTATTTTTACACATTTTGTACTTTGAATTAAGTAAAAGTAATTTTCCAAACTGAATTTATGGCCTTTTTAATTGGTTACACTTCGAGTGCCGGACCCTGTATATGCATTTAGTTCCAATTGAACTAGTCTCTGACATGTCCTTGATGTACTATGCGCTTGGTGATAACAAATTACAACGAACTACGCAGCTCTAGAGCTGTTCGAACTGTTGACGTAGGACTACATAACTGTTTTTTTATAAACAATTTTATTCAGGCCGATTCGCGTATAAATAAGCTCTACGTGGCCGATTGACCCAAGTTTTTTGTTAGACAATATTATTCTTTTATTGTTGGATCTCGTTGTCACTCTTCTTCTAGGGGGTGAGGAGCTTCCATTTCCTTCTAGCGAAGATTGGAGGTCACTTTGTCCGTGGCTCATATCATCCATTGCTACATCGTTGGAGTTGTGAGTGGTTTACGTCTCCTTGTTTTCATCGTGTTGATCGCAGTCTTGGGTTTATCGCTAGTTGCTGTAGATGCGCTTTGTACATTGATTGCAGTTGATAGTTGGTTTGATGGTGAAAGTGTTTTTTTTTTCACTAGTTTCCGTTGTTGAGCGGTTGTCCTTGTTTTTGTTTGAAGATTTCCTTTTCGCAGTTTCAGTGCAAGGTTTGCCGTAATGTGCAGGTTGTTCACAAAACTTACATGTTGCCAGTTGATTTTCATACGTAATCAGCGTTTTACACGGATGTATCCCGTCTTGATCACAAATGATGTAAGATTCGCACGCCATTCCGGATACCCGGAAAAAAATTCCGCCATACTTCCCTATGGATGGAAAGAACTTCACCGTACTGCGACATACTTTCTCGAACGAATTGATCGCTGGTGTGCGGGGGAAGGTCATGGACGCGTACTTCTATGGCATTGTCCACCATGTACACAGGGATTTTATATTTAACATTGTCATGATCAACATTGTGCACCCCGTTATTAACCGAAGCAAATGTAATTGCATCTCTTTCACGTTTAAACATAATGTAGACACAGTTAGACGCCTTGTTGAATTGAATCTCACTTACATCATTAACGTTCAGATGCATTCGTTCCTTAAGCGAGATTTCAATTTCGGTTGCTACTGGTCTAACTTTGCAGCGCTTGAAATCAATACAAATTGAATTTGGTCTTGTAGGCCAAATTTCAGGCTTTGTTAAATCGTATTTGCCCATTTCGTACACTCTATTGTTCACTGCACTGTATTGTCTTTGTTTCTATCGTTTCGACCGTAGGAAATGTTCGACTGTGTCGGGTGAGGTGCGAGCACGAACTGACTACATAACTGTTGTCAACATGACTGAATTGCGGTAACCTATTTCAAATGATAAGTGACGATAATCGCTACTTTTCGCCATTACCTAAAGGAAAGACAGACGAACAATATGACTGGTAAAATGAAATAACGAAAAACGAATACTGGCGACACAAGTTCTTGGAGACAGTTCTTAATTCGCAACCTTTTCCATTCCGAAGGAATCATTCTGCCAACAGAACTACTGTGGATGTGATGAAACCCAACTAAGAAGACTTCCCGGTAGAAAAAAATTTGATATATGATCTGACTGTACACGGCCGATATGGCTTCGATAGTCTCACTCCTGTCATCTCATACGTAAACATTTATCAAACCTTTACCCTACTTTCTTGGATTCTTCTTGAGTCTCCAATTCCCAACACATTTTTTACCCAATATTTGCTCGATAAGATCCATAAGCCATATTTTATTTTAACCTGGTAGGATTGGGAAGAAAACTAGTTTTCACGCCATACCCTCTAACTCAAGTTAGCAGCAAAAATGCTACATCGATTGACATAGAATTTTTTATTTCTTTTCAACTTGGTGGGCAGTAGAGAGAAACATTAATCCATAATGGGTATTAAATCAAAAAAGTTCGGGAATCACTGGCATAGAGTGTTAGATTTAGTGTAGCAGTCTACATTGTGTTCAAAAGTTCGAAGCATTTTCCCACAATTCACGTTTTTGAAGTTGGAGCCCGTCATAGCTACAGAACTGCTGTACCAATCCATTCAGATTTTTTTACAATAAATTTTATTTAACAATAAAATTCAAAGAGTTAAAAAAAACGAAGAATTGAAAAAACTAATAAACTTTGATTTGTTGATTTCAGATGATCCAGCACCAAGTGAGGAGGGGTACCACAGTTCTACTTTTTTTTTCCTAGACATGCACGTATAATTACTGCCATTGCAGTATTTTATAAGATTTCTTCGTGAAAATTTTACACAATATTCTTCGAATGTTATACAGGGTTGCGCTAAGGAACCTGACACATTTTGTTCTTCAGCTACACTGGAACCAAACAAGAGAGGGAGAAATCGAATACGGCATCGGATAGTTATTTCGTCTAGTAGTTTTCCATCATGGAGCACTGGAGTGTCACTCACTGCGTTTTTATTTATAATTCGTTTTTGAAGACGTCAGTCGTACGTTACCACTGTTCATGAGTTTGAAAAACATTTTAAATTAAAGCCGAAAATGCCGATGCCTTCGCGTAATACTGTGAAGCTGTGGGTGAACAATTTTGTAAAAACTGATTCTTTGACCAAAATAAAATCTTCGGGTCACGTTCGGACACCACAGTTTGATCCACTCTAGTGAAAAGTCACGCGCGTTCGGGTAAGTAACAAATTTCTCGTCGTTCTTTCCATCGATTAATCAAGGAAGATTTGTCCTTTCATCCATATAAGTTCGCCATCATCCAGCAGTTGCAAACCGGTGGATTATGGAGCTCGTTTATCGTTCGGGAACAAGATGCTCGAAATGGTAGGCAGTGGTGAGATTTCTCTAAGCAGCATAATGATGAGCGACAAAGCTCACTTACACCTGTTCGGTGCTGTAAACAAACAAAATTGTCGTTATTATACCGAGACGAACTCGTTACAGATTATGGAGAAGCCTCTCCATTATTTAAAATATTTTTCGAACTCACGAATAGTTGAAACTGATTCTTCAAAAACGAGTTATAATTTGAAACGCGATGAGCAACACTTCAGTGCTCCATGATGGAAAATACACCTTCATTCGTCTACTTGCCGATACATTGTGTGGTTTATTTATTTCGTCAAGCAAATGTGGACTACATACAAATAATTTACAATGTCTACTTATACTACGCATTATTTCTATAATAAAGTTTTAATTTGATTTTTTGACATATTAAGATCAAGATTATAACAAAATTGATTATAGTGACGCATTATTCGTTCGACTGGACTAACATGTTCTATTGTGTCTTTCTAAAAATAATTTCCGTGTTCGTAATTGACGGTCAGGTACATAAAAATTTAATTACGATAGTAGTGAAGATGATTGTACGCGTGGAGAAATAATGTCGTAATTAAATAAAGCATTGAAAGATTACGACGTTCTTTGATTGTTTGTATACGGATAAGCGTGCAGCGTGCTTCATACGATGGCAGAGAAAATGCAATGGCGACATCTATAATGATTTTCGTGGAGCATAAGGTCACCCACGTATCGACGCAATTTCAGGTGTTTTTGCGTTGTCGTTTGTGGAGGACCACGTTTTTTCTTTTTTTTCGTTTTTCTAAAGTAATACGTGTAACGCGGATCAATTTATATTCGATTTCCAAAAACGTAATAGAAGTGAAGCTGAAAAATTTCACTAATGCTGCCCAGAATATTATTCTCAACATTTGCTACTTAGCCATTGTAGACTAGCTGGCGCACCTTCTTGCGAACGTTCCTCATTAAATTCCGTACAGACTTCTTGGCGACAAGTTTTGACACTTTTTTCCAATCTTTGTCGAACTGTTGAATGGTTTCGGCTGCCGAGACATGTTTCCTAAGATGTGCCTTCGTTAATGTCCAAAATTCCTCAATTGGTTGAAGTTGTGGGCAATTTGGTGAATTCATGTCTTTTGGGACGACATTTTTGGTAGTATACCATTCTACCGTTGATTTCGAGTAGTGGCAAGAAGCAAGATCTGGTCAGAAGACAATAGGATCCTTGTGGCTTCGAGTCATGGGTAGAAGTCGTTTTTGTAAACATTCCTTGATGTATATTTCGCTGTTCATTGAAGCAGTGGTGATGAAGGGTTTCGAAATCTTACCGCAGCTACAAATTGTTTGCCAGACCATAGTTTTTTTACCAAATTTTTCGACTTCAATCGATGTCTCGGACTGGTTTAACACTTGCCCTTCTCGCACCGTATAATATTGTGGTCCCAGCAAGGATTCGTAATCGAGTTTCACGTAGGTTTTGTCGTCCGTGATTATGCAGTTCAAATTTCCAGCAAGAATCGTATTGTACAGCTTTCGAACCCGCGGCCTGATCGATGCTTCTTGTTTCGGAGTACGTTTTGGTTGTTTCTGCTTCTTATAGGTTCGAAGATTCAAACATTCTTCAGCACGAAGAACATTTGACTTCGAAGTGCCCACTTTTTTTGGTCACATCCCGAACTGAAACCTCATTCTTTTGTTCGAACGCCTTCAGTATACGTTTATCCAACTGAGGTGTTATCCTCACCGAACTTCCTGATTGCATTTCGCACGGCGTTTTCACTTACTCCTTCCATTTTTGCTATCTTTCTCAGTGACAGTCCGCGTTCTGTGCAACATTTGTACACAATTTTTCGACGTTGTTCTGCTGAAAGTCCACGCATTTCGAAACAAATTAACGAAAACGAATAAACAACTGCGCAAGTGGCTAGAGAAGAGTGTAAACAACAGGACGTAGCCATAAAAATTGACAGATTCTGAGCCATTGCGAAATGGCAGCAGTTTTTGCTTGCGTCCATACTTTCTGTGACAATCTTTAAATACCTGTCTATAGAGAAAGGCAAAAATAAGCTAGTATGCATACTTTTTTTTAACTCAGTTTTGGCAATGACTGAGTGGAAACATATATTGAAGAAGCCAAATGAATGAGAAATTCACAGAAAAGATGATTTTTTGGAAAAAGATACACTCAGAGACAGGACTCGAACCTGTGCGCATGATATACACGGCTGTACCACACAAACGGGTTTGGTAAAGCGTACATCAAACATGGTCCAAATCCTAGCCGCCTCACGACCGGTATCATATATCCAAACATCTTCTCTGTTCACCAGAAAACAATCACTAGTCATCTCGCTCAATATCTATTCTTCCGTTCAAGCACTGGGTAGGAGATTTCATTCATAATCACTTGCTGCCTTCTGTGCTGTGCCAGTCGCTGACTGGTTATTTAAGACTACGCCTAAATTTCGTACAATTTTACATTTTTCTACAAGTTAGTTTCCTAGATGCATGTTTATAGATAGAGTTTCATTTTGCCTACTGAATGTTATTGAGTTACATTTCTTTACATTGAGCTTGAGTAGACTTTTGTTGCACCAATCGTGGAATAGATTGATATCGATTCCTGAATTTCTTCCAAGTATTCCAAGTCGTAGGGAAGATGAATATAGTGTGAAAATAACGAATTTTCAATTGTAGTGTTTGATGCAGGAAAGATAAATATAGTGTGAAAATAACGAATTTTGATTGCAGTGTTTCATGCAATCACCCAAAAGTTTCTCCCTCCCTTGTTTGGTTCCACTGTAACCGGAGTAAAAAATGTGTCAAGTTCCTTGCGCAACTCTGTACTTTGAAGTGCGGTTGAGGGCGGGTGGTTAATGTCAGAGACATAACTAGATGTCGTGAATACGAAAAAACTGGGACGCTCCCATCACTTTTTCGAATATCAGTTAGTTGATTGATTGTATGAATTGTGCAAGCTTTCCCCCTTTTTACGAATAGAGTTTGAAGCGATGCACCTACATTAAAGTACAGATTAGTTACATTAAACAGCTACTATTCTACAACTATATATTCCAAACTTGAAACAATTCCTTTTAAATTTGCTAATATAGGAGGCTAGGTACGACATATTTGTAGTTTATTTAATAATAATAATTGATTAATCTTTTGGTAGGAAATATTGAAAGTTTAAATAACTATTAATGATTATCTGTGGCACTAAAAAGTGCCTTGAATTGTCACAATCAACAAGATCTGAATCTAGATCTGAGATGGTTTTCGCGTGTGTCTTGTTTCGACAACAGTTGCTCAGAAAATGGTAGGAAAGCGACAAAATTCAACTAGTTCTTTATGATGATCTTTAGCACTGAAAAGTGCTTTGAATTCTCTGAAAAGCACTGAAAAGTGCTTTGAATTGTCTGAAAAGCACTGAAAAGCACTGGGCCTTGCTGAACTTTTTTTTTCTGGCGTTCTGATTTTCTGGTGCTGTCATGGGTTAAATCAAATAGGTTTTTCAACAGTGTACTATTGAAAAACTTCAATGTTGTTGCAATACACGTTCAAGTTGAACATTTTCGATTGTATTGGTAGTTAGATTATATACATCCTTCCACAGATCACTGAGCTATGAGCTTTCAAAATACGAGAAAGGCAAACGCGCCTATTGAATTACCCTCTTTGATCCTCTTTGGCGCCCATTGTAAAGTAAGTCGTATTCACGACAAAAAAGATTTTGATAAGCAGTTTTTCTTACGAATTAACCTGCACCCTCTTGAGGAAACCAATTCCTTCGAATATGATTTTCGATGACGGTAATCCATGTAAATCACTGATAACCTACGAAAAGCATCAGTTCGCTTAATAATGCCCCACACACTTACCTTTCCAGCCGCCGTTTTGCGCCGTAAATGACTTTGCCATTGCCGGCAGTTGCGACAACCGTTCCGCTTCCCGTTGACACGGCCGTAGCCGTGGCCGCCGGTACGACGGTAACGGTAAGTCCACTGGTGGGGTTGGCACTTCCACCTCCGCCACCGGAATCGGGTGGCACGGGTTCCACCTTGACGGCTTTCAGCATGATTTCATCGCCAATTTTAACGATGCTGATGTTGTTATTGTTGGCGGCCGCCTTCAGGATACGCTTGGCCGTTACGCTACCGGTATTTACCACCGTGGCCGATTTGCCAGGCCCGACAGCGCTTGCGGAACTGTCACCAGATGACACTGCTGCTGCTGCTGCCGCCAGTCCACTGATCGAGCTGGCATTGAAGGCATTCAGTGCCGTCAGTCCGATTATGGTTGTGGTGGTGGCACTGATGGTTTGAATGCCACTCGTGGGCTGTTGCTGCTGGACTAGTGTAAGTTGCGGAGGTTGCTGACTGCTGGTTGTCGCCGTCGCCGTCGTCGTCGTCGTCGTCGCCGTGTTCAGCGGTTGCTGCGATTGTTGCAGCTGCTGTACGTTCCCGGTTGGATTGGTGCTTATGATGTTTACGCGGTACATGACCTGATGGGGTTAGCGTTTTCGTTGTTTCGGTTTTGATTGACTTTCCGGGAACCAGAAAACTGACCGAGGACGCGGATAAACGGAAAAATGTCTACGGTGGGAGATTCATTTGCTGAAACGATTCCTATTCGATACTACTGGTCTTTTCTTCCTGCATTTGCCGTGGTCTTTGAATCGCAAAATCATGGCTGAGCCTGGCACGGCGCGGGAACCGTCTGCTTCTTCCGTTGCTGGCTGGAGTGTTGTTCAAGCAATCCTCTGGGAAGCAATAATTAGTCCCGATTCGACAACCATTATCTGAAACGAGAAACGATAATTACGTTAGTCACACTGGACAGGGAGGGGGTTGCCTGATGGGTACACCATTTCAAGCCGACGGAAATTGTATTGGATTACGAGAATCTAGTTCAAGCAAGTGCATACGGAGCCGCTCGCCTCGAATACCGGGATGCATGCAGACAGATTGCCATTATTTTGAAGTACGTTTCCGGCAATCAAGGAAACGGTTATGCACCAAACTATTCAACTGATGGCAAGGCTTCTGATGCGTGCCAAAGGGTTGTCATCCGGTTATTGTTGTTTTGCTGTTAGTTTTTTTTAAGTTTACTATGAGAAAAAGCTTAGCTGCTTTCTATGTCTGCTGATTCCGAACTTTAAACAACATTCAGTTGCTGAAACACAAAACCAAAAAATATGGCGAGTTTTTCAATGCAAATATTGCTAATAAGTAATGAAGTTAACATTCCAATGTTTCCAACATAGTAGTTTTTAGCAACATAGAAATTTTTTTGGCAACGTTGTAAGTGTCAAGGTAAAATTCCGGATATTGCAATGTTAGTTTCCATTCGAGCTAGAAATGCCAAACTACTTTAATCTGGAATCATATCAGACCTCTTGAAGCGTGAGGATCGCCCACCCCACGTATAAAGCTGTAACAGAAGATATAAAATGCTTATCACAAGTTACTTCTTCCAATCTACACAGACAACATCACACAAAAACGAAAATATCCATCTTTAGCAGCGCTGAATGGAAATCTCTAATAGCATATAAAATATTTATTTGCACATAGCACAGCTACCCTTATCAAAGGTGGAAAAAACAACAAAACCAAAAGGAAGAGTTTCATCCTTTTATCGTTGTGGTAGTTCCACAAGGCACTCTCAGCTGCAGCACAACACGACCGCTCTGAGCAAAAGGCAGCTCCAGCGTCGAACAAAGTCCTTCTTTCTATGTGCACATAGAAATCTAGGTCAATGCAGTACTTTGAACACATAAAAGACGAACACCCCGTCGTTTCACCCTTGCCAGTTGGTTTCGTCTCCCACCGCCACGCAAAGCAGCACTTTGGTTCGCTCACTTTTCCCGCCAGGTATCATTCCGTGCACAAGTCCTTCGAACGAAACAAACGAGGAGAGCAGAATAAAAAATAAAACAAACGAGGACCGATGGGAAAAACCTACCCCAACTTGTGTTCCGTTCCGAACAAACAGTCACCCGCTCGTCAGCAAGTTGTGCTAGGTTGAAACACACAACGGAACAAACCGGGGGTGGAAGGGGAGAAAAAAGTATAACCCAAAACGCTACACCGAATGGAAAATAATCATCTCCCTTTTCACCCGTGTCTGTTCACCCGTGCCTCGGACAGACCCTTCAGGGGCTGCTATGTGTCTCCGGTTTTCGATTTTCCAACTCTGCTTGGGTTGGGAACCCCAACCGAATCCGATTTTCTATTTTTTTTTTTCGATGAAGGCGGCTTCCACCAACCAACCAACCAACCAACCAACCAACTGACTGACTGACTGACTAACTGACTGACTGACTGGCTGGCTGATGTTGGAATGCACTTGAGAGTGCCATCAAAGGATTGTGGCAGCGTTTGAAGACTGACAGCAATTGATAGGAAGTTGTGTCGTTAGCGTTGATTGGACGAAACAAACAATAGTCGGTTGAAAAAAAAATAGTTACATCTTCAGTAATGGGTTGTTAAATGCCAGAGGAATGGATGTTGCAGGATATTAAGCTTGTGGTTTGTTTTTGCAACTACTACTCGCTTAGGAAACTTTGTCCTGTGGTTTGATAGAGCAGTACAGTTGACAGTAGCCGTTGCCATGCGTCTCTTGATGATAGTCGAGAGCACAGACTGTAGACAATGGGAAAGTTGTTCCAGGCTAAAATATTGATTTTTTTTCATATCACGGTTCAAACAAATGGTTTCCTGTCATTAACGTTTGAATAATAATTTCACTTAAATGTTACCCGCGGTTCGTTGGTTCATTTGTATGAAGCTTTGTACCAATAGTCGGAAGCCCAACGAAAATTGTACGCCAACAGGGTCGTATTTGATATATGGTTATGCGTGCAGTGTGACATGTGATTACGTTCTTTTGAAATCGTGTGTCGACCGAATCCAATTGCATCACTTGGGGCAGAAGTATCAGCAATAATACATTTGATTTGGTTATTTTCGGGGAAAATGTACGGTTAGAAAAAAGTGCGTTTTGTTGCTTAAGTCACTTATGCCATTTTATCTCCGAAACTGAAAGTGTAAGCCACTTTTTTTTAATAACTATTTATTGGAATATGAGTTAAAATTAAATTATTAAGATTTAAATTGGGTGTTCAGCCACAATTGGTGACTTTCAGCCCTATTATATACATGATTAGGTTATTACCATCAGGACATTGTTTGTAGACGACTGCAGATCACTTTTAGATTTCTACCTGTGGCTAACAGACTTGTGTCGTCACAGAATAGCGATTTCTGACAACCAACGGGTAGATTTGGAAGATCAGAAGTGAAAATACGGCTCGTACGGGTAGCAATTCAGATTTACAATTCTGATAGCTAACCTGAAGAGTACGATCAGTTAAATAATTTTGAATCATTTTGATCAAATAAATAGGAAACTGAAAATCAGACATTTTTGCTATTAAACCTTTGTGCCAAACACTGTCGAATGCTTTTTCTATGTCTAGAAGAGTGGATAACCCAGAAGACTTATTTGCTTTTATCATGTTTGTTACTCTGACAAGTTGATGAGTAGTTGAATGTTCATGACGAAATCCAAACTGCTCTGGTAAAAAAATTGAATTCTCATTTATATGGGACATCATTCTCAACAAGATAATTTTTTCAAAAAGTTTACTGATAGAAGAAATTAAGCTAATTGGTCGATAACTTGATGTTTCTGCTGGGTTTTTATCAGGTTTGAGGATAGGAATTACTTTAGCGTTTTTCCATCTTTTTGGGAAGTAAGCTAATGAAAAACACTTGTTGAAAATTTTAACCAGGAGTCTCAAGGCAACATCGGGAAAATTTTTAATAAGAATATTTTCATTTTCAATAGAACTCACAACGTTCAAATTAAAATTGTGGACACTCTCGAACTGCTGAGCAAGTTTTTGAGCTTTTTCGCCATTTGTAAGAAGTATTTGATTTCCTTCCTTGAGAGCAGGAATTGGTTTCTGAGGTTTCTTAAGAACCTTAGAAAGTTTCCAGAAAGGTTTAGAATATGGTTTAATTTGTTCAACTTCTTTAGCGAAACTTTCATTTCGCAAAAGAGACAATCTATGTTTAATTTCTTTTTGTAAATCCTTAACTATGTTTTTCATAGCAGGATCACGAGAACGTTGATATTGTCGTCGACGAACATTCTTCAACCGAATGAGCAGTTGAACATTGTCATCGATGATAGGAGAATTTAATTTAGTTTGAGCTTTGGGAACTGATAGATTTCTAGCTTCGATAATATAATGATTCAAATTATCAATTGCTGTGTCGATGTCTGCAGAATTTTCTAAAATAGTTTCATGATCCACATGATTTTCAATGTGAGATCTGTAATCCAACCCATTAGCTCTATGATAGTTGAATATAAAACTAATTGGATTAATTAAAGCTTCGTTGGAAAGTCTTAATGTTACTGGAAGATGATCTGAGTCAAAGTCAGCATGTGTAATCGGTTCACTACAAATGTGACTTTGATCTGTTAGAACCAGATCAATTGTAGACGGGGTTTTCATGGAAGAGAAACAAGTCGGATTACTGGGATGAAGAACTGTGAAGTAACCAGCTGAGAGTTGATTATGAAGTATTTTACCATTACTGTTATTTTGCCTACTATTTTCATTCCACTGGACATGCTTAGCATTTAAGTCCCCTATTACGGAAAATTTCGGTCGATATCTTGTGAGTTTTTGCAAATCGCCTTTAAAGAAATTTAATTGTTCGCCGGAGCACTGGCATGGCAAATATGCTCCAGCAATGAAATAAATTCCATGAATGGTTTCAACTTCGATTCCCAAGCTTTCAATTACTTTAGTATTGAAAGATGGTAAAATTCGATGTTTAATTTGCCGTTGGACAAAAATGGCAACTCCACCACCCATTCCAGTAAACCTGTCAAATCGATGAACCACATAATGTGGATTACTTTTCAATTTGACATTTGGTTTAAGAAAAGTTTCTGTCACAATGGCAATATGAATTTTGTGAACTTTGAGAAAATTATAAAATTCATCTTTACTCGATTTTAAAGATCGAGCATTCCAATTTAAAATATTCAAATAATTATTTAACATCACTGTTAAAATTTAAATTCATTATAATATTATTTGCAAATTGCCATCCGATTTGAAATGCTTCAATAAGGTGATGAAGTCGAATTCATTCGGATGATCATTTGAAAAAGTTGATCTTGTAGGTAGATCATTTTAGTTTCAACTTCATTTAAAGAAGCGAATGGCATTGAAGGAATATTTGTAGGTAGACTGCCATTAGAAGAAGATGATATGGCCGATCTACCTATTAATAAATTGTTTTCGTTAGAAGATGAACTGCAAGGCGGTCCTGTGTTTTGATTATTTACATTAGAATAATTAAGTGGTAGATTTCTACCTATTATACTAGCATAACTGACATTAGGAGAAGATGATGACGAGGTCGATGTACCTGTCAATAAGTTGTTTTCGTTAGAAGACGAATTGGAAGGCGTACCTGTCTTTTATTTTAAATTCGAAGAAATAAGCGTCTTAGAAGAATTAGGCGAGGCATTTGTAACGGTTTTTTTATTTTCAGGTATGCTCTGTAAATTTAAGGTCGTTGATTTGACTTGTTGTCTAAGCGAACGAGCGTTTAAAATTTTCATCCCTGACAGGACATTTCAAATAATTGGATTTATGATTTCCATGGCAATTTGAACATGAAAATTTATCAGTGGTTTCATTCATTGGACAAACGTCTTTTGAATGCGATTTACTGCAATTCAATATGATAATTTTTGGTTCCATGGCCGAAGCCTTGGCAACGACGACATTGCGTTAAGTATGCAATACCATACCAATAATGTGGGAGATGAAACGTACTTTTTTAAAGTCTTTAAATTGTTTACATCACTTCGATTGAAGTGTATTAAGTAAAGTTCATGGGAAAGTCCAGAGCGTGGTTTAGAAGTACCATTCGCTCTTTTTTTCATAAGTATTGCTTGGGAAGGGGCAAAACCAAGCAATGCGTTTAGTTCATTTTTAATTTCATCAGTACTTTGATCATTTGATAAGCCTTTCAAGACAGCCTTGAAGGGTCTGTCTGATTTTATATCATATGAATAAAATCGAATAAGACGTTCGTAATCTTCCAATCCATCAACCAAGACTCGACATTCTCCTCTTCGTCCGATTTGAAATGAGACTTTTACTTCCGGGAGAAAAGTAGAAAGCTCAGTACGGAATGCTTTGAAGTCGGAAATCATCACCGTCACTGGTGGCATAGATTGATGTTTCTTCCCAGAACGACAAGCGTCCATTTTGGGAATTTTTGAAGAATTTTCTTCAATCGGATTCAGGAAGAATCTCGTAAATATTGTTAGACGGCATAAGATCAACGGAAGGGAAATCCGTCCGTTGTCTTTTATTTTTACATTCAGATTCTATAAGATCGTGAATGTTATTAGAAAAATGTTGAATAACGGATTGTGATTTATTCCGCATTAAATTATTTTTAGCCTTAGGCTTGTTGCCTTTCCGGTTGGTTGCAGGCATGTTTGAAATGAATAAAATTAAATTAAATAGGCTAAATTAGTCTTCGATTAGACTCCTAGTTTGGAAAAGTCTTGATAAAGACTGATTTTGTGGTAGTCATAATAAAGACTGATTAGTTCGAAGAATAGCTCTTTGAATAGCTAGCCTTAAAAATTAATTTCTTAGTCTTGAAAAAGACTGACTATATTGGAATATCACTATTTGTATAGCCTTGAGAAAGGGTGACTAATTGTTAGTCTTTAAAAGGACTGTTAGTGATTCAGGTAACCTTGAAAAGGACAGAAACCTTGAATCAATGAAACTCTAGGTAGCCAGAAAAAAATTCTAGGAGCCAAGAGCTATACGCGTGCAGTGCAACACCGACACCGACTGAAGTGTAAGCCACTTGGTATTAGAACTTGACCCACAACCCAATATTGGAATCGTTTGTCATCTCCGAGCACATTGAGTGAAAAATCGAATGAAATGAAACACTAGGGATCTACGAGGCTCCAGATAAAAACCGGGGTTTTCCAGTAATTCTATATGTTCTTTCTATAGAGAAAGAGGAAAATGACCCACGAATGGAATGAAAATTAGTGACAAAAAATCCACGGATACGGAACTCGAATCCGTAGCTTTTTCTATCCTAGAAATCGAACTTTTCCTACCCGTAAAAATCTTAAATCGAACCGAGAAAGAATTAGTTTAGTGATTGTGCGATGTATTATGCTCTCTTCCGAGAAAAATTTCACATTTTTTTTGACGTACAGTCAGATCTCCGGACAGTAAAAAACCTGTTTTAATCCACCTTTCTAATGTTGCTGTGGCATTCTTCAAAACCGGTATAACTGGAGCCGGTTCATTTGGCTGGTAGCTAACATAACCTACAAATAAAAACTACGATTTGTGTTTTAGTCTTTGTTAAGACGTAGAGCCGTCTTGAGCTAGTTTTAAATATCATCAGTATCGCACGGGGAAAACAGATTGGAAAATTGACACGCGAATGCAATTATGTAATGAAAACCGCGAAAATGTTACAGTAGAGACGGGACTCGAACACTAGCATCATCGGTGTGGACTCCGATAGGTAGCGAAATAGACAAAAACAAAATCTCGAATCAGTGTCGGCGGCAAAGTAGAAAAAAATAGTCTTGTGATCGATCATCAGTGTGTGTGTTCTATTGACTTGTTTCCGTAGATATAGGACTGAAAGCGGTGACCAAGTACAGCGCAGCATGCTTGGTTCTTCTAATGAATTGGGCTATCTTTTCATGTGTTTTCATATGCAGGGTAGTTTAATTGGTAAATGAATTCCCCCGGTACGGGTTCGAGTATCGTCACTGCGGTAACATTTTCGCTGTTTTAATTACATAATTGCATTCGCGTGTCAATTTCCAAACTTTTTTCCCCGTTAGATACTGATCATATCTAAATAAAAATAGTTTTGATTCAGGTTCAGTTTTTTTACATCATCGCTCAAAATGACGGTTTAAAATGTTTAACTACACTTCACCCTGTAATTCCGGAACCTGCCTCTCTCTGAGAAAATGAAAGTATGACCACTTTTTCCGTTACCTCCGGAACTCTGATCCGGTATACCCGCAATCTTTTTTTTGCATCATCCCAGACATGAACAATTCAAGTTTTGCTCCTGTTTTCCTCTTGGAATTAAATTTTTCATACTTATCAACCTGTAATTCCAGAAGCGTAAGTCATATCTGGATAAAATTTATTAGCATTCTAGGGATACCTAAGGCCTTTCATTTTTACGTTGAATTGTGGAAATCACTCCAGCTTTTTCTGATAAAAACTGATTTTCGCATTTCACACAAGGAGAGTCGAAAACAAACAAAATTCAATAGTCAGGCTATGGGATTGCATGGCTTATCAGTTAAATCCAAGATTGTGAAAATCAATTAAGGGGTCAATGAGCAAATAGATTACCCATTTGTTTCATTTTTGTTTCAGGTTTTCCCCGTAACTCCGGAAACGTTCTGTCCAACGGGTGTAAAAACTCCTCGTGTTTGGAATTAAAAGATTACAAGTGATACATTTTTCTAAAATTTTATCCTTCTACGTCAACTACGTGGACAATAATCTGAGGAACAATTTCATGATAACATTACGTGATCGATACAATCGTCAAACGTACTGGAACAGTGGCTCAATACGCGGCAAGTGCTGGCGATAATTTGTTGCAGCGTAGGGAATCCGAAGAAAAGAAGAAAACGACGATGTATATCAAATTGTAGAAATTGTAAAACTCGGAAACATCAGCGGGTATTTCCAGGAAGATGGATTTGCTTTACCTTGCTCACCAGTCATGCAACAATAAAACTCCGATCTAGACAGAAACAATTGAATTTGCTGAGAGATCTGATCAAATTGTTCCAATGTCTTACGTTGATAATAATAAAGATGCATTAAAAACTTAGACATCGTGCTTTCTTAATGCATTTGAATAAACTAGTTCAATTTACCTGTTTTTGTCATTGAATGAAACTGTTCTCTATTGAGACTGTTTTTAGAGAGCGTCGTCTAACGGTCTCTCAGAATACAACAGTAAAAATGGTGTTTCAAACCAGAACATTTAAAAAGAAATCCGCCCTACTGTCCTTCGAGTGAGGATAACCAGAAATCAGCAATCACGACGCGCATTTTTCAACTTTTTTTTATAGACCAGAGAACTTTCACTACTTTCCAGATGTCATGAAAACAATACTGTGCAAATTGGGTTGCGAACAGACATTTTCAAACCTATCCGTTCGGTGAAAAACATATAAATTCATAGAAAATGACGGTTAACCAACAGTGGAGACTATTCATATTTTTGCAATATCGACCTCGAAACCTTTTTCCTGCGTTGATAATTTATAGTTATCAAGTCGTTCCTGCAAGTCGAACAATCGAATGAAACGTGTTCAAATTACATCATGATAGACATATAATAACAATAACAGCAGTCTATTGTTCATCGGCTTACAAAGACTCTAGCAAACTTTCTTTTCTTCACAAGTGCTGATTGAAGAGCAGGCTATGCTTTTCCAAGCTATTGTTATGTCACGCCTGTAAAGTCCCTGTCTTCAGTAAACTTCGTCATGTGGCATCCATCCCTTCATCGAAGGTAAAGTTCTAAGCATAACGAATGTACCGTTTGCCATTTCAAACGATCGACAGTAATCCCGTCGAACATTAAGCTTTTTCTAAAGTTTTCCATTCGATTGGCCTCTCATAAGACTTAGCTATTGAACAACAACAACATCAAGGCTACCGAAAAAGTGAATTTTAAATCCACCGTTTGCTGAGGAACGAAATTAAAATGCTTTTTTTTCACCCCCAACTGTCTGGCTGGCGCCAATGCGGAGAGAAAAATGATACATAAATACAGCGTGGCTCCCAATGCGCCTGCAAGGTAGACTGCACGCTTTACATAGGACACAAGCACATGGTTCTTGCAAGCACACAGAGAGTCACGCTTCTAACAATGGTCGTGATTATGTGTTGGTTTTGGAACGAGCAGTAGCTTACCACTGGAAGAGAAGTTTCGTGAGCGTATTGGTGAGCGAAAGAGCACGTGAAGATCAAGCTCAAGGAGAACTCCGTGCAACGACTCGACCGCTGTATGTTTTTGGTGTTAGTGAACTTTGATGGGTTGGGTGAGTGTCTACCCCATTGCCTGCCGACCACTGCTTGGTGAATTGAATCAGAAGCTATTTTTCGTCAAGTTTTTGGACCGAAGAAACAGGTGAAGAGATGCCGATTGGGCGACGGACGGGCATGTTCCGTTTATTGCAAGGACATTTTCTTCTGTAGAGCACAAATTGCAGATCAGAAGGGGTCAAATTCCTGCGAATGCGGAGAAGAATTCCACCAGCAACCGGTAGCAAGCAAGAGAAAGAGTACGAAGTAACAATCGAATGATGAGACATGCGAGCTTCATGCGAAAGTCTGACACCGAAATTCGGGGTCATAGGTCATGGTTTTGGGTGGCATCGAATTGATACAAGGATAGAGCTTTGTTCTTCGTGCTACTGGCGCTGAACGGCAGAGCCAGGAGCCCCAGAAGGGTGTGCTTGTGAAATTTCGTGCGTGGAGATTCTGTCTATAAGAGACAAGATGTCACTTGGAAGTTGTTCAGTTTATTGATTTTTCTATAAACTTCAAAGATTTTCAAAAGTCTCCATGCACAACAAAAAATGTTTGCAGCCCTATGCACGAAATCTGCAGATTTACAGACAAATCTGCAGATCTGGCATCTCTGACTGGAACCAACGTATCCCCAGCAAGCCGTTTTAGCAGAGATGCCATTTATACGGATTTATCTGTATTATACAGATTTTTACATGCTCATACAGATTTAATACAGAGTACAGATTTTATACAATTTAATACAAATTTATACAGATCTCACAAAAAGTAAGAAAGTAAAAATTAAACTTTTCTGTCTAAGCTATGTTTTAGTATTTGATTCCAGTGATGAAATAAAAGTCTTTCAATCAACGAACAAACCACAAATTAATATGGAAATCTGTTGTGAAATCCATTTATATTATTTTTGAAACCAATTTGAGCTGATATTCAAGAAAGGAATGGCATCATGAAATTTTTCTACCAAACTGAGAGTTGTATGACCCGACTTGACGTTGTATATTGGGCGTTGAAATTCCATGTCAAATTATGAAGTCAATAATTTCAAACTAGATAAATATATGGAATTACAATTCAATTGCTGTGGATGAAAAAATAAAAATAAAAAACTATGAAATTTCGTCGTTGAATATTCTTGTGAGCGCAGCAATGACTGATTGAATCAACCTACCTACAACCACAATCTATTGGAATAACATCTTTTGGCATCATTTTGTTGTGAGAATTTCATTTTATTAGTGAATACAGATTAATAAAGATTTTTTATAAATGGCGACACAGATTTTCTATGAAAATATCTGACATCTCTGCGTTTTAGTTTCATTTGTTCGAACAGTTCGTCTGTCAAATTTAAAATTGGCATACGCTGCCGTTCTATTTTTTTTCTATAGTTGAAACAAGAGTGAAACCGACGACACGACCAGGCACTCCGAAGAAAATTCGAAATAAAAAGTGTTCGTGAGCGATTTACCGCCAGTTACCACAAATATAGCGGCCCCTTGAAAATAATCTTCTTGCGCAACACTGCTTAAGTTGCTACGAGCTAGTTACCAAGGAGCCCAATAGTAAATAAATAAACCATAATGCCGAATAGAACCAAAACTGTTTTTTATTGTGATTTAAAATTTCTGCAGTACAGAATAGCGATTTCTTAACATTATCATTTATTCATTGTATTGAAATATGTTATTTTTGAAATTATCCTGAGTGTAAACTAGATCTTGCTGGATTACTTTTCGGGGGACGCTTCAACAAGGCAAAATTTGTATTGGAAGGTTAAAAAGTCTTAATGTTACGTTGGGGTTTTATTATGATGGATCGTTTCAGGACACCAAATATGACACCTAGACCACTCGTCATGATAATGAATCTTACCGATGCAGGTTGTGATAAAAAGTTGACTGCCTATGAGAATGCGGTTCTATCAATAGCTGTAATTGCGAATGACACGAACTTTATGATTTTTGAAGATGCTTGGCAATGCCTTAGAAGCTTAGAGTTTTACGACTTTGTAAGTAGTTTGAAAATACCTTCTCGATCATATTGAACATTTTTATTTATTCCAAATTACAGGATTATCCTACACCAGTGCCAGGTTCAACAATTGATCAAGTAGGGTAACGGAGATATTTTGGCCACTCATATATTTTGGTCTGGCGCACATATTTCTGAAGATAATCAAAATAAAGTACATCGTGACTCAAAATTTTAAAGATATTTCCATTCGTAAACATATTAGCTATGAATATGTACTTCTTTGACTAGAATCTACATATTAGATCAGAGTTTTTATTTGAAGATACCGCAAAGTACAATTCAGTATCAGTTGAAACACACACAGAAACATCAGGGTAGCATTAATAATGTCGGTTAATAATTTCGTCTAGAAAAGTTTCTAATATATAATAATTCTAATAAAATATGCACAATTACACTAACGAAGATCAATCCTTGAAAAGTTCCTAATACGTTCCGTTCTCAACTCTGCTTACTTCGTTATACACATAACTCATGTCAGACTTTTTTGAAAAATATAACAGTGTGGCTTCGAATAACAGTGCAAAGAAACCGTAGAAACCCCAAATCAATGGTTTCTCTGTAAAAATGGTAGAGTCAAATACAAATTATTTGTATTTGGTAGAGCTGCTTCGTAGCGAAACAACCGACTGTTATGAAAAAATAAGGTAAATAAATGTAACTAAGGCAACAATAGCTGTTATTCCAAAAAAACAACAATTTTTCTGGCTGAGTTGCCAGTTTCAAACATTTTTCAAGCAATTTCATTTTGACATTACGAGTTACTGAGGGGTAGTTGAATTTGTGATACAGTTTTGTATAGTGAGTGGCAGGTCGTGTCGTCGGTGAAACTCTGCTGGGGCTGCTAATTTTCCTTGTTATAAAATCCAGATTTGAATTTTTAAACTGACATAAATTATGCATCTAAAACTAGAACACTACTGAATATGCCCTGAACATGCTCTAAACATATTAAAAAAAATAGAACGGTAGCGTATGCCCACGACGTAAAATACACTGGTGGCGTGATAAGACAGTTTTGGTTGTGTTGGTAATTTTCTCACGAGATTAAGTATGGCGCGCCGGGATTCAAGCATGTAAACATAAACAAACGACCAGTTCAGATCGGGATTTCACTGCTAAGTTACTCCAGTTGTCGCGCAGCCTGGCGAATCTTTGGCACTAATTGAAAATCTGAACATTTTTTTTCAAGGGCTTGCAAAGTAACGTCGAAATATAGAAAATTTTACATACATTCGATTCTGTTCATTTCGTTAGAGGAAGGATTTGGCGGATCGCACTGTGGTATCTATTACAGTTATTATGGATAATGGAGTGATTGTGCTGTGGGTGGCATTTCAAATGCAGGTGATGAAAACGATTGAAACATCTCGGAACAAAACACCGCATTTCACTGTCAATATTTTCGCAAACAGAACCAACTCTAAATATTTTCATTAAAGCAACTCCCGGAACGTTATTTGTTTATGTTTTTTCTTCACGTCTCTCTGTTATTCCAAAATAAAATGACAACCGCACTAACACATAGAAAAACGTGATCACCAGGGTATTTTACATCGTGCCGTATGCCAGCTTCAAATTTGACTAAAGTACTGTTAGAGTAAATAAAACTAGAACGGCTTGCTGGGGATACGCGTGTTCCAGTTTCAGTTCTATCCTAGATCTCCAATTTAAAATTTTCAGCTGGTGAATTTGCTCTCAAAATACAAGTAAAACAAATTTGGGCTGTCAGTTTTCTTTGTTATAATTTCCAAATTTAAAATTTTTAAATTGACATAAATTGACTGGTAGCCCCAGCAGCGTTTTATCTGTGTTTCAAATATCGAAAAAAATAGAACGGCAACGTATACCAATTTTAAAATTGACAGTAAAACTGTTCGAATAAATAAAACTGAAACGGCTTGCTGGGGATACATTTGTTTCAGTTTCAGACCACCCATATGAATCTTGCAGCTGCTGAATTTGCTCTAAGATTCAAATGATGAAACTTAGCATCAGGTAAAATAAGTTTTAAGTTAAATTTACAATAAGAATGCATGTAACAATATATGAGTATAGAGTTTATATATACATATATATATATATATATATATATATATATATATATATATATATATATATATATATATATATATATATATATATATATATATATATATATATATATATATATATATATATATATATATATATATATATACATATATAAAATCTGTATACTCATACATTGTTAGAAGTATTTACAATAATTTTATATACATTACACATATCAATGCTCTCCGTTAACCGAAGTTCGCATTTCTTAATCTTATTTGCAACGTTCATTTCAAACCAATTCCGATTGCCACATCCCCTTGTTTTTCTATCGAGTCACGTTACATGCGCCGTTCGTAACTACTAGCAGAACCCCTAACAGCACTGCATTGCAACCCTGCGGCATACGTTACTGTGCGAAATTTCGAACAGTCTGCTACTGACAGCTGTCATCCAGCAGGCGATCGGTTGTCACTTTCGAACAGTTCGAAGCTCCAACACATCACCGTCTGGCTGTTTACGTGTAGAGACGAAGCCACCGCTCTGCGGACACTTTCATTAACTTCTTCCACAAGCTCATTCATTTCGAAAAAAGTGTTCGCCCATCACGGAACGGAGGAGCGGCTCTACGTTTTTTTCCTCCTTGGGATCAGAGAAACGTTTCTAATTCTGAACAATAGTGAACAGCTTTTCATTGTGGAAATATTGCCGTAGACAGTGAATATTTCGTGATTTTCGGGTCGAAATTTCCCGTTCGTTTTTCCTTCGGGAAGTGAAATCGTAAAGAAAAAGAAGAAGTACACTCACAAGATGGGAAGTAAGTGGCCTAGAAATTTGTTGGGAAGGTACATTTCTGTGATTTTTAATTGTTCCTATTATTTTCAGTTAAATTTTTGGAAATTATAAAACCGTTCTGCAGTATCCTGCCGGAAATTGCAAAACCGGAACGAAAGATTCAATTTCGAGAGAAGGTACTATGGACGGCCATTACTCTGTTCATTTTCCTGGTCTGCTGTCAGATTCCACTGTTCGGTATCATGAGTTCGGACTCAGCGGATCCCTTCTACTGGATACGTGTCATCCTGGCTTCCAATCGAGGCACACTGATGGAGCTCGGAATTTCGCCGATTGTAACATCTGGTTTGATCATGCAACTTCTGGCCGGAGCAAAAATAATTGAGGTTGGTGATACCCCAAAGGATCGGGCTTTGTTCAATGGGGCACAAAAACTGTTCGGCATGGTCATTACTATCGGTCAAGCTATCGTGTACGTTATGACCGGAATGTACGGTGATCCAGCGGAGATTGGGGCCGGTGTATGTCTACTGATCATCATTCAGTTGTTCGTTGCTGGATTGATAGTACTTCTGTTGGATGAACTGTTGCAAAAAGGTTACGGTCTTGGCTCGGGAATTTCGCTATTTATTGCAACCAACATCTGTGAAACGATTGTGTGGAAGGCTTTTTCACCAGCTACGGTTAACACGGGTCGCGGTACTGAGTTCGAAGGTGCTGTTATTGCTCTCTTCCATTTGTTGGCCACTCGGCAGGACAAGGTTCGAGGACTTCGCGAGGCGTTCTATCGTCAGAATCTTCCGAATTTGATGAATCTGTTGGCGACGGTTCTAGTCTTTGCGGTGGTCATATACTTCCAAGGTTTCCGGGTGGATTTGCCAATCAAATCGGCACGTTTCCGTGGTCAATACAGCAGCTATCCAATTAAACTATTCTACACGAGCAACATCCCCATCATTCTGCAGTCGGCACTGGTTTCCAATCTTTACGTCATTTCACAGGTGAGTTTAGATTTGGCAAGCACGCTAAAAATTGCCATCACACTGATGAAATTCTTTTTTCCAGATGTTGGCAGTAAAATTCCACGGTAACCTTTTGGTTAATCTGTTGGGAACCTGGGCCGACGTGAGCGGGGGTGGACCGGCACGTGCCTACCCGATCGGAGGTCTCTGCTACTATCTGTCACCACCGGAGAACTTATCGCACATCGCCACTGACCCAATCCATGCCCTTCTCTACATCGTTTTCATGCTAGGCAGCTGCGCGTTCTTCTCGAAAACCTGGATCGATGTGTCCGGCAGTTCGGCCAAGGATGTCGCCAAGCAGCTGAAGGAACAGCAGATGATTATGCGTGGCCACCGAGAGAACTCGATGATCCACGAACTGAACCGGTACATTCCGACGGCGGCTGCCTTCGGCGGTTTGTGCATCGGGGCACTGTCGGTGATTGCTGATTTCATGGGTGCAATTGGATCCGGAACCGGTATTCTGCTAGCTGTGACCATTATCTATCAGTACTTCGAGATATTCGTTAAGGAACAGAGCGAAATGGGTGGAATGGGAACGATGCTGTTCTAGGTTCGCAGTTTACCTGTATGTCAGTGTTAGGATTCGTACTCATACAGCTTTTTTTGTTGTTGTGAGCGAACGAGATTCACAATTTATCACACACATCGTTCTGATTGTACGAAGAAATGCAGCGTTATGATGTAAGGAGTGGACAGGTTTTTCTTATGTTTGGTTTGTTGTAGAACAAAGACCGGTTCATTGACTAATTTATTATTTTTTTCTCGTAACCGCCCCACATACGATTAGCAGGAAGTTGTGTGTACTAAAGAACGTGTAGAAGGAACTTTAGAAACTTAACGAATGAAATAAGCAATAGGCCGAATGTCGAAATGACAGCAAATACAAATAATGTAATTAATAGAGAAAGGGAAAAACACATTGAAGAGATTTTAAGACTTTTCCTATTACTAAGATAAGACAGCATTTTGTGTTTTGTTCGTTTTGTGAAAAGAACAATAAAGTAATGTTTTGAAAATGAAATGTACGTTTCGAGATTTTTTTTCAGAATTGAATTGAATGTAATTAGCAAAGATAATCCACTACTGCTTGGTGCGGTCTATGGGCTGGTGGAATCATCGGTCCTTATTTTCTTTAAAAATGTGGAAGGACAATGCGTTACCGTGAATAGAAATCGATACAGATCCATGATCAATGAATTTCTATTGCCAAATCGTCAAGATAGATAGGATGTGGACGAAATGTGGTTTCAACCGCATGGATCCACTTGTCATACTGCGGCTGAAACAATCGACTTATTGAACATTATTTCGAGAAATGGACCTGTGAATTGGCGTTCGTGGCGTTTGACATTTTTGTACAAGCTCTTAAAAAACACCCTTTATATCGAGCCTATACACATTTAGTTTTTCATCAATCTGTATCGAAACGCATTTGCATCCAATTAAATCGTCCGAAATTTGAGACGAGACTCTTTACAATTCCTAAATGGATTCCGATTCAAGTGCCACAATCGGTTGGTGCACTTGAATCAGAATTGTCCGTAAAACTGAGGCTTTGAGATGTTAGCAACAGTGATGCCACTTTTCCCTGAGGTGAAGTCCGTAGATTTGGTTTCAAGTGTACTCATACTCATACATTTGCATAAAATTATTTTATGTCCTTTATTTAACCCCGCACGTAAAATGGGGCTCTGAGCCATAAAGACAGGCTGCAGAAATGAGTGATCGGTGGCGAATAGATTACTTATATAACTTGGCAGGCCAACAATAGTAATAAAGATGTTTTAATAATATTTTAAGTGTTTTTCCGGATAATGGTCAATAAGTCATTTGTCAACACCTACTTTTAAGAGTAATTTCTGAAGTGTTGAAATCAGCCAGACGAATGATAAAACATTTCGTTTTCAATTACTATTATAACTGACTACCTGTAAGCCCCAAGTCATCCAGAATCTTTCTTTAAATTGAATTTTGACAAATGGATCATTGGCTATTTTCCGGCCACCTGTCACGACGCCATCTTGATGAGATCAAAATCGGAACTTCAAAATCAGCTGATTGAAACGAAAACAAACAATCCGTAGTGCAATTGCTTTACGGTTTACCTTGTTTAGTGCACGAAAATTAATGAATTTTGGGTCGATTCTCTCACAATAACTTGTCGGTTTAGTTAGCATACAGAAGACAATGTTTTGGGATATGAAGTGCAAGTAATTTTTCACAATTTGAGAATCGCGATAATTATCAAAACATCGCAGCGTTTGGGGCTCGAAACGCGAGGGGCTCAACGTAATCGGTGTACTTTCAAATGGCTGGTGCTCACATACCGGTGTCAGATGACTGCTGTTTTCAGACTAAAAACATCCCTGTAGATATCGGGAGAAATAATGCAAAATCCGTAGATTTCAAGAGGTTCATCCGTAGAAAAGGCAGAAATCCGTAGATCTACGGATAAATCCGTAGAGTTGGCATCACTGGTTAGCAATATTCCGCATGAAACTTTTCGAGCTTTTGCCAACAATGACGGAACAAATCTCGATGAACATTAGATTAGGTCCTAAGCACGATGTAAAATACACTGGTGGCGTGATATGATAAGACAGTTTTGTTTGTGTTGGTAATTTTCTCACGAAATTAATGTCGTTTTCGCTTGAGAAAACTGAAACTGACTCAGGGTAGTTTCATCAAACAAACATTTTTCACGAAACTCTGTTGATTTCGCACTTAGCAACGGGGGTTTTAGCAAACCTGATATAAAAATCAGGTTCGTAACTGACTCGATTTTCAGTTCAACAACGTTAAAACTAGGTTCTAAACTAGCTTCAAACAAACGGTTTGACAGCAGTTAGGGTGGAAACTGGGTTAGGTTTGGTATCAAGCGAAAACGACATAAGTATGGCGCTCGGATTCAAGCATGTAAACACAAACAAACGACCAGTTCAGATCGGGATTCCACTACTACGTTACTCCAGTTGTCGTGCAACCTGGCGAATCTTTGGCTCTAATTGAAAATCTGGACATTTTTTCTTCAAGGGCTTGCAGGGAACGTCGAAATATAGAAAATTGTACACACATCGGAATCTGTTCATTTCGTTGGAGGAAGGATTTGGCGGATCGCACTGTGGAATCTATTACAGTTAACATGGATAATGGAGTGATTGTGTTGTGGGTGGCATTTCAAACGCTGGCGATGCTTTTAATGATTCCGAATTGGATGAGTAAAATGTTGCACTTATCGATAATTTTATTTGATACACAATGAGGACCACAAGTTGATTGTCGCTTAGCCGATCGGTTAACCGATAATGAATACATCTTAGTTTTACAGTTCCTAATCGATCAAACAATATCTGCATGTAGCTCTTCAGACTCTTAAGTATGGTTTTATTTGACTTATTATATTTTTTCTGACGCAATTTATTGTCATCTTTTCAGCGTTCTCACCGAATAGGTATTTGGCGAAACTGATGTTTTATCAACATCGCAAGGAGATATCAATCTATCGTGAAACACCGAAGATGACAAAATGAAATCATTTCAGACTACCGATATTTATATGCAGGTCGACCGAATCGATCCATTTGTTCGCTCGAATTACACTGAAATCCGTCGGTGGAGAAGTCTACTCTACGATACAGGCTTCAGTACGCCCGTTAACTCACACACAGAACGAACGGTTCATTTCAAGTGTCTATCCGTAGTACGTAAGTGCGTCTTTTAATGATGGCCGACGTGTTTCTAATATTGTTAGTTTTTTTTTATAGAAGGAAGGTGCTGTGACCACTAAGTATGGCCTAAGACTGATAATCTTTGGTCCCGAAATGTGCAGAACATACGCGTCAGTTCTTTACACTATTGTACTCCAGTCCGCAACAAATAAACCAGTTTTTTTCTAATAACCGGGTTCTTCCATGCTGGATGGTATGAAATAGGCCGATCATTTCCTCTAATTCGACAATTGAAACATCCCAGAACAAAACACCGCTTTTCACTGTCAACATTTTCGCAAACAGAATCAACTCTAAATATTTTCATAAAAGCAACTCCCGGAACGTCATTTGTTTATGTTTTTTCTTCTTCACGTCTCTCTGTTATTCCAAAATATAATGACAGCCGCACTAACACATAGAAAAACGTGATCACCAGGGTATTTTACATCGTGGGTCCTAAGTGCAAATGACAGATTCTCTTTGTTTACTTTCTCTTTTGATTATTACGGTCCTCTTAGCAATCCTTCTTTCTAGCTATTTGCAGAGAATAATAACTAAAATTATCATCTTTTAATCTGTACTGAAGGAATTACCAAAAATACAGGAATATTCGATAATAATTGGAACAGAAAGTAAACAAAGAGAAACTGTCATTTGCACTTACGGCCTAATTTAACGCTCATCGCGAAATGTCGTCACTCTCCTTACAGTCACTTTTACCATAAATCAAATAAACATAGATTTCCCATTGTACGGTGACACTGACAGCGTTTCAAGTGAGAAACGGGTGTACTTTTTTCCATTAGCTACTGTGGTTGTGTTAAATGCGCAGGCAATTTTATGCATGCATTTTAGGAGCATTTACGCATCCATTCTCCGCCAGACGGTGCTTTTAGTGTCACGGGTTGCTCACCTACATTACTATTACACTGGGAAATCTATGTTTATTTGATTTATGCTTTTACTCTTCAATGTAATGAATGTAACTTAATTTCTCTCACTAAATATTACATCTTTTTGTCGTGAATACGACTTACTTTACTATGGGGCGCCTTTTCAAAATTAGCTATATGGAAGAATGGGCAGCGCTTAATCGTGAATATCTCGACTTGTATTAACGGCAGCAACATAATTCATTCACTATTTCATCAAAAATATGTTCAGGAATTTAGGATAATATTTTGAACAGTGTGAGATAACAACAAACAACTCAAAAATTAAGTTTTCTGAAAATTTTAAAACAACGCGGAAAATTATTTACTTTTGCTTGGGTTTTTCGCGCAAGGCCGACGATTTTGAGGTAGTCATATCTTCAACTGAACGTTATAAAAGGGGAACCGTGGTCGAAAATCGATCATTTCTTCTTGTGCGTTGGATGGAAGCAGACGTCGGGGCGAGAAGACGCATTCAAACAGCGGCATCGGAGAGCGCACCTTCTGCGTGGTTAAAAACCTCTAACGCTCAGGTCGTAGTTCTCATTTACCTTCCGGTCGTCAAGGCGAGAAAACGCATTAAACCAGTTTCGCATCATTTGGCACCGCAACACATGGTTTGTGCGCAAAGCTAGTTTCAATTCAAGCAAAAACGATTACAACAGCTGCTAGTCGTTTGCATTGGAGAGAAAGAAAACAAGAAACGAAAAGTGGACAACATTATATAAAATCAGCCGTTCTAATGGCTCTAAATGTTATCTAAAGAGCTATTAAGATTACTTCTTTGCAAATCGAAGGTAGAAATCATCAGTTTAGTGAAAATCCGAAATAATTTGATTTGCTTCGTGCACTTTTCGCTGTGAAAAAATCGTTAGAGATAAATGTTCTGAACTGTGCTAAATATCGTACACGAAAAGAAATCCGTTACTGCTTTTATGATAAGAAAATCATAAAACCAATCATTTTAACTTATCATGAAATCATGAGCAATAACTCTTCTCCCATGAACATTAATCATGGTTCGAAAATGCGTTACTTGAAGAATGCATTTCTTTCAAAGCTCGTAACTCTAATTTTCTACCCGGATACTACTTTGAACCCTCTGCCTCAAGTGATGTGCTAGATTAATGGTAAAACAAAAAAGCAGACATTGAAAAGCACGACCTACTGAAAATGTTTAATTGATCCTGAAGCATGTTATTTAATAATCGTGTTGTTTTACCCACCGGCTGATAGAGAATTAAACATAACATAAAAATAAAGATAATGAACCGAAAATTGCTACGACTACGATTTTCATTTGACAAACATCAATGTTACATTTTGTTCGAATGTATTCTTATATATTTGATGTGATCGTTGTTGCTAGAATAATATTCCGAGCTGGCGTTTAATTCGATTGTGAATTTGGAACACTATCTAACGAAAATCAGACTTTGATTAATTTGTTTCATAGATATAACAACACAAGGTGTATTAATGCGCCAATCTCTTAGTTGACAACACACATACAGACACACACGGACATTTGTTCACTGGTTTCTTTTTCCAATATGGAAGGCCTCTTCTAATTTTTGTGGATACCTGATGTGAATTTTGGAAGCCTCTCAGCCAGCGATACCTGAACAGAAGGAAAGACGATAAATATTCAACCCAATATCAATTACACTTGTTTGGAAATTATAATCTGTAGAACTTGAGTTCTGGGTTTTTCGAATTGCTTCGCTTGCAGAACAATGCATTGCACTTCATGTTTACTACATTTATAGCAAACAGTAATCAACCAAAAACATTTAGCCTCTTTCATATTAGGATTAAAAGAAACAATTGACGGTAAACCTGACAACACTTTTATTTTACCCTGCAGCTCTACAAAACCATTCGACTAAAAAAATAGTTCGAATAGTTGTTATAGTGACACGAAAACTCGAAGCAAATGCACCTATTTTCATCGTACCCTTGAGGTCAATCTATCGAACAGAGACAGCAGATCTCACTCTAACCACGGAGAACAGACATCCAAGATAGTACATCCAAACTTTTTCAAAAAAGCTGTGTAAAGCATACAAGTGAACATCCGTTAAAAAATCACCGTTGCGTACGACTTTGCACGCATTAGTTGCCATTGTATGGAAGCTCGAACGCAAGAGCGCATAAGCAACTGCTGGGCTGCTCGGAGCGCCTCTACAGGAAAATTGCTACATGGCGATTGCTTTTTAAAACAACCGTTAAATTACTTACACACATTGAAATCTCTACTTGGATGTCTGTTCTCTGTGCTCTAACTAATGGTTTGCTTATATTAGGTGACTACTAGAGTTGAGATGACTACTGGAGCCGTTACCCCCTACTGACTATTTCGACCGTCCCACGACAAAAGGGCCTAACTGCAAATGACAGTTTCTCTTTGTTTACTTTTTCTTTCACGATTTACCGAACAGATTTTATATTTGACGCTTTACTCTTCGCAAAACTTTCAAGGTAAAACTACAAGCTTTCGATTTATATTGGAAACTTTAGAGAATTTGCAATAATGGCTTCGTAATTATCAAAAGAGAAAGTAAACAAAGAGAGGCAATCATTTGCAGTTCAGTTAGGCCCTTTTGTCGTGGGACTATCGATTTGGTATCAATACTCCCCACTGATGGTGAACAACGAGCAGCAAAGCAATTGTAAACAAGCTAATTTGAACCGCTTTTGACAGTTCGACTGGAACCATAACAATGAATCCTATTGTTCAATGAAAACGAAACGAAATTACCCAGATCTGCACGATTCCGTCCCGGAACGTCAGCCTCTGTCAAAACTAGTTTCATACTTTCTTTACCGGAACGTTCACACGTCAAGACGTTTCGTGACGGTGACGTTATGTGTGAATGTCTCCATAAGAATGCATGCAACTTATTTTGGTGACGGTGACGGAGCTTGACTGTGACAGAAGGTGACGGACAGTCTGAATCGTACTTAACTAAGCAAAGCTGAATGTTAAACAGTGCGAGCATTTATGCGAATTGCCTTAATAATGTATGCGAATTAACGAATTAATTCGAGTACGTTGCCATAAAATGTTTCACACTTACTCTGCTAGGTCCACAATTTGACGGCTTCATGTATTACGTACCTGTGAACAAAAAAAAATAAAGCATTAGTCGAGAGTTCAGTTCGCAATTCATTTTGGAATCGTTGTAAAATAAACGATTCGAGAAAATCTTTGCATGCTTTTGAGTACGACGAATAAATAATTTTATGATATATTATAATGGTTTTGTGAGTCAAAATTTATGGATAGTGTCCTGGTCACTGACTGATCTTCTTGGAATTTGCTCTGGTAACCAGGTTATTTCTGTAAACTTCAAATGACTTGATCCTAAATTTCAGAACTTGTATTCGTGTCTGCGTTCGATTTGTTTTACTAGAAGAGTATGGATAGAAATAGATCCATGTTACTTGATTATGAAAAACAATAGTTTAACAATTGCATGACATGAGTTGGATCTTTATAAAACAAAATCCTTTATATTTTGCTCTTTTGGTGCTCCGTTTGGTTCTTATTGCATTCACTCTTCCTGCGTCTCTTTTCATAGCAAGACGCTGTTCATTACAATGCCTATAGAATGGAGTTGAAAACATTAAATAAATGAATGAAAAATTAATAAAATAAGAAAGAATGATCGTTTTACAGATTTAAACAAAGTATCATATCTTTCTTTCTGAGTACTACGGAAGTATATTCTTTTTATATCCGTTATAGAGGTTAGAACCTTATGGCCATTTGCCTCTCGGGTCAAAAGAAGCTTCCTGACTCTATGTTTGAGAGTCGAACCCAGACAGGCTACATGAAAGGCGATGGTCTTATCAATATAGAAGTATGTATTTCCAGCAGAGCTTAAAATTGTCACGCATTCTCAGGCTGTGAACCATTTCGCGGTTAATTTTAACTTTTGGTTAAAATCTGACACTCGAGTGGTTAATTTGATGTTGTCAAAAATAACCCTGCTCGAGAGCATGGTTATTTTTGACAGATCGATAGTTATTTTCCGACACTAAAAAAAATCTTGCAATGAAAATTCTAATATTAATTCTTTAGTATAAATTATTTCCAGTGGAAAATAAACCCGAATAACTTTCCGTCCGTCAAATTTTGAAATGGGCCACAGTTTTAGTTAAATTTAACTACTCGACACAAAATAACCACTCAAGTGTCAGATTTTAACCAAAAGTTAAAATTAACTGCGAAATGGTTCACAGCCTCAATGAAAGAAACCATTCCAGCAGTCTCATTTTCAATGTTTTACTGTCTCATTCGTAAATGACCGACACCAGAACAAACGAAGAGAGACGAAGCATTTTCGTTTTTCATCGAAAAAATGAGAGAGCATAATTGCCAACGTCACTCTTTCCTCTGTGACAAGCAGCGATGCCAGAAGTTAGTAGTGCCATTCCCTTAGATTGATTTTTCTCGGAAACTCTCCCGGTGGAAAGCTTTTTTTTTTTTGCTCGCCAGACAAGACTAGTTCCCGTAGCTCTCCGTTGATAAATTAAAATTTCCATAGATTTTCGTAGGAAAAATCCAATTTCCGTAGATTTTGTCTACGGATCCGTAGGTCCGTAGATCTACGGAAATTTTCGTAGATCTGACATCGCTGGTGACAAGACGAAACCAAACTAACGTCTTCAGGTAGCCAAAGCAGAATTTCAATTCTCATTGTTTCATCGATGTATTAAAAATATGTGACGCTTGGCTATAAGAAAGGACTAAAATATGGCAAATCGAAGTAATTACATCCCAGAACTTCTTTGGAAACCAAAACTACTACAAATTCGAGCACCAACAGTTAAAACTTATTGTGAAACTTTCTTCTGTCGTTTTCAATTCTCACAGCTTTGGTTGAATATCGACACTGCATACTATGGGATTTTCACTGAAAACTGCAAATGACTGAAAGAAAAAACACAATTTTGAAACTACTGTCCCGCTTATGTCATTGACTGGACCTTAGCCTTAGCCAAAAATAAATGGAGAAATTCATCCGCATATATTAGCGATACCTGATTAACGTGCTTTACCATTAAATGAAATATTATACGGATTTCAAAGTGGTTTTCCTTTATTCGGTTTTGCCTTTCTCATATAGGTTGGTTATACGATCATCGTTTATTGCATTGACTTTTCTCATAGATGGCTGAACCTATTTTCGCAAACTTGAATTCAAATTAGAGGTCTTGTGGTCCCATACAAAAATCCTGAATATTATTTGGATCCGACTTCCAGAATGATGGGGTAAACGATTCCGGAGGCATCGGAAATAGTGGTCATATTTTCCCAAATGGATTCAACTTACTTTTCTAAGCGATGGTTTGACCGATTTTCACAAACTTGGGGTCAAATGAAAGCTCTTGTTGTCCCATACGAAATTTTTGTATTTCATCCGGACCCATCTCTTTATTTTTCATACCATCACTTAAAGATCAAACAAAGAACGTAAAAAAATTTCTAAATAGGGATCAAAACTACTCTAATCGGTAGTCATTCTCAGTAGACGGCAGTCTTTCTTTTGTATGTTGACCCGGGAACATTTCCAGATTTTATTTCCTACTAAGTAACCCTTATTCGATTACTTGCTGTAATTTTTCTCTACAATCAAGATTGAAATATTGTAAGAATGTTATAGATATCACTTTTGTTACAAATACATTGTTTTAATAGTGGAAAATGGGTCTAAACACAAAATACAAAAAATCTAACGAATCATTAAATACACTCTTTGCTTTGTTAAAGTTTTTCTCGAAAAGAAATGTTTACAGAAGTCTTTTTCTACACTCAAGTTTTTTATGCCGGGTATACGCACCACATAAAAAAATCACTTGAAAAAACCGCATAACTTTGATATTCGTATAAAACCGGTTTTTATCCACCTAGTGATGTTATGATTCCATTCTCATAAACTTCACGTTTTCATAAATATCATTAAGGAATTCAACAAAACACTTTTTTTTTAATATTGATTAAAAATAATGAAGCTTATTTGGGCATACATTAGCATAACCTTTTCAATGTTCAACAGTTTTAACCCAAGTTAATAGGAATTCTTCTTTTTGCATTTTCGCTCAAGATGACGGTTTTAACATTTTAAACACATCTCACCCTGTTGTTCTGGAACCGGACGTCGGATCCGAACAAAGGTCAAAAGCAGTCTATTTTAATAGACGTTGACCCTTTTAATTGTGTCTAAGTTTGTGGAAATCGACTCAGCAGTTTCAGAGAAAAAAAACAAGCTCCTAAAAATGATACCAGAAGTTGTATCCGGAACAAGTCGTATCCAGATGAAATTCGGGACAGTTATATGGGTATGTAAGTCCGTTCCATTTGAACCTAAGCTTGTGAAAACTGGATGAACGGTCTTTGAGAAAATCGAGTACACTGTTTTAGTTAATGTTGCACATTTTACCCCGTAACTCCAGAACCGAAATAATAGGAATTTATGGGACTATAAGGGCTTTAATTTGAATCTAAGTTGAAAAAAATCGGTTGAGTCGTCTATGAGGAAATCGAGTGCACGTTTTCTTTTTTTTTTTGCACATTTCAGCTCGTTACTCCTGAACCGAGAGTTCGATCCGGGTAAAATTCAATAGCAACCTATGGAACCAAGAGACCTGTCAGTTGAATCTAAATTTATGGAAATCAGTTCAGCCATCTCCGAGGAAATCGACATTTTTGTTACATAAACACATAAATGCAAGCACCTACAGACATTTTGCGTACTCGACGAACTGAGTCGAATTGTATATGACATTCGGCTCGTCGTTGAAAACTCGCCAAAAGATATAATATGTTAATTGCTGAGTGAAATTGAGTGTGCCCTACCACTAACAGTTCGGCTGAAAAGTTCGTATCGTTTAATAGAATCACACATTTATTTGCCAAAATTCGTTTTTATTATTCAACATAATTGCCATCAGAGGCGATACAGCGATTATAGCGATCTTCCAACTTTTCGATACCATTTTTGTAGTACGATTTGTCCTTTGCCTCAAAATAGGCCTCAGTTTCAGCGATTACCTCTTCATTGCTTCTAAATTTTTTACCAGCGAGCATTCCCTTGAGGTCTGAGAACAGGAAAAAGTCACTGGGGGCCAAATCTGGAGAATACGGTGGATGAGGGAGCAATTCGAAGCCCAATTCGTTCAATTTCAGCATGGTTTTTCGTTGTTGTTTTTGATAGATTGTAAGCTCACGCGGCACCGATTTTGCACAAAGCTTTCTCATATCCAAATATTCGTGAATAATATGTCCAACACGTTCCTTTGATATCTTTAGGGCGTCAGCTATCTCGATCAACTTCACTTTACGGTCATTGAAAATCATTTTGTGGATTTTTTTTCACGTTTTCATCGGTAACAGCCTCTTTTGGACGTCCACTGCGTTCATCGTCTTCGGTGCTCATATGACCAGTACGAAATATTGCAAACCACTTACGATTTGTTGCTTCGCCCGGTGCAGAGTCTGGATAACACTCATCAAGCCATTTTTTGGTATCGGCGGCATTTTTTTTCATCAAAAAGTAGTGTTTCATCAACACACGAAATTCCTTTTTTTTCATTTTTTTCACAATAACCAAAGTAGCTTTACTCAAAATGCAATATCTTACAAACTAATAATCAGACAGCTGTCAAATTTATACACGTATCTTTTGAAGGTTGGTACTAACTGAAAATGGTATGGATTTAATTCTAGTGGCGCCCTCTCATAGAAACGATACGAACTTTTCAGCCGATCTGTTAAACTTAAAATCAACTTTATTGTTAGTATTGGACATTCATCTCTCTCAAATAGAACAACATAACAAATAATTTTAGAGTATTTCAAAGTACGATCCTTGAAAAAATTCTGTTGAATGTAGTTCAATTAAAAACTATCGGTTTAGTCTGAGTACAGAAAACAAAAACGTTGAAGTACCTATGAACGTTTAAAATATTTTATATGGAGAAAGATCATTGATGCGAAGTGATCCTTTTCCATATAAAATAATTTACTTAAATTTCATTACAGCGGTACCGTCATTTTTACTAAAGGTTTTAGCATATTTGATGAATGGTGTAGCTGTGATGAACCGGTCACCGTAACTGAAATAGGAAAATTGATAGTTCAGAAAAATGTTCATACGTTCTAGGTACTTAGGTTAGATAATTACAGTAAGTGTCTGTAAACTCCTAAGCTTAGTATTAATATTGAAGAGTGGTGAGCATTGAACTGAGACTTAACACAATGATTTATTATTCCCACATAAGTATTCAATTTCAACGCTAAATGTTAACATGACTCCAACTATTAGTATGTAGTTTTCAATTCAAATATGGACTAATGCGTAACCGTCGGATTGGTAACTCAATAGTTTACATTACTTCACCTACGCTCCGTAAAGCCGCTCAATTCTGGCTAATCGGTTCATATAGACGGAATACGACGACAGTAGCATAGCCACGTGGTCGATTCTGTGCCCGTGTACCAAAACAAAATTGAAAAGAGGAGCCCCGAAACCAGGATACGATTACACCAGAGGAAGTTGGGGAAGAACATATGAAGCTGGCCTGATGCAAAAAGCCACTGGGTAGATTTTGACTGGGGCTGAGTACCTTTAGCTGGTACGGGGTGGATGAACTCGGCCTGAGCTTAGTATTGATTTTATTCGCAAAAGCGCCAGGGCAAGGGAAAGTGTCTTGGCCGCCGTGATCGGGTCTTGAGGGACCAGAAGCATTGGTTCCATTATGACGACGACGTCTGTGTTTTGGCCAACCCAAAACGATCTGGTGTCGTGTGGCGACGCGAAAATGGAGCGTGATTAATTATGATTTTGACAGTGAGTTTGGCTGTCTCTGTGTCTTCCCATTTTCGAGATCGGAAAAATGCCTCGCACTGGGCTACGCACCCACGCCTTTTTTCTCTTTCTACTGGCAAGTATATTAATTTGACAGCTTTGTTGCTTTTTAGATGAATGATAATGTTTTTGATAAAAGTTCCAGTTTTCACTCGATACACTAAAACATGTGCCTTTTGTGTCGAATTATTTGCCACAATTGTTTACCCAGAAGGACATGTTTGTTGCGTGAGTTCGTTGGATATTACTTTAAAATGTTTTCTGGACTGGATTTCTATTCTGCACAGTTCTATTCGAAGGCAATTGTTTAGCAAGCAATTTGAATTGGTGTCTACAAGAACAAATCGTCACCACAGACACAATTGACGAGATAAATTAGAGTAAAAACCAACAACAAAAAACAGTTTTTTAGTTAAGGTGTAGACACGTGCCGCTCGCTGAGTGGCTGGTTGAGATTAAATGTGTTAATAGCGAATGAAATATTTTGCTGTCCAAGACATTAGTACTTACTCAAAAGTGAGTAGAATCCAAATGATACCTACTTTTCTTGAAACTAATGCAAGATATACTCAGCATACAAACATTGAATGCACTAAACTTAAACATAATAAAATTACATACGAAGGCTACTGAATGTCATGCATTCTATCTCTTCTATTGAACTAAAGCCGGGGTTGAATAAACTGTATAAAAATAATAATAATACTAATAACCCTGGGCATTAGCACAACCTTGAGACAGATTGAATGATGCTGTGACGGTTCCACTACTTGTCTGTATCCTTACTCAATGGAGAAGGATTCACACTAATGGTGTCATGGATGATGTCTGACAAAAAAGAGGCAACAACACACAGGAAGGAAACAAAGAAAAGGATATGTTCCTTATTCTGAGTATGCCGAACTTGTCAGACATTGCCCATGCTAGAATAAATACTACACTTTGATCTATGTAAAAAAAGTGATCTACTAATCAAATTTTATCTGTTTTGCAGTATGCAGTTGACCCTATAATGACCAAATCATGTGCTCTTTCCAACCTTTTGGAGCCGCAAACGGTGTGGACAACATCGTCCAAAATCTACACACCTAGTAGTTTAATTGCATGTTAAATGTAGCTCTTTCTTAGACTGCATTGTAGAAGGCTTGGTACTGTCTCAAACAATCGTTACTTTCACTCAGTTCCAAACTAATCCCATCATTATTCATTCTCTTTATGCGGATGCAAAAAATACATACATTTATTTCCACCTTCAAGATTGTAGATTTAATGCATTTTTTTATCTTGTTATTTACATTTTCTGATATATTCTCATGTGTAACATCGACAAAGACAGAAACAATCAGAACAGATTAGAAAAGTTAGTGCTAGTAGACCAATCATTTCGATATAATTTCTAGATAATTAAAGTAATAATCGTATGTACCGCTTCAGACATAAAAGACTATATAAGAAAGCAGGGCCAAGAACGAAGCGGAAACAATACGAAATTCTCTGAAGTTTCATTAACGAAGACATTGAAAACACGGAAGCAGTTGATAGGATGACAAAATACCGATACGATACAGATGCACGACCCAATGATTGACTGGTTACCAGGTGAAACACATTTCCTGCCCTAGTGACAAATTCTCTGGCGAACTTGCAATAGAATGTACTCGTATCTTTCGTTGCGAATTGGTTACCGTAAAGGAATCTGTAGCTATGCTATCATCTCGATAGACGGGAACCTATCATTTCGATGATTCCTATGGCGTTGCTAGTGTTCATTTGGGCACCATAGCCTAGTTCGTCCAGCCAGAGTAGCCCATAAAAAGATAAACAAATATTAATAAAAATACCAATAAAAATATTAATAATAATATTAATAATAATAATAATAATAATAATAATAATAGGGAGTACAAATTAGTTCAGTTAATTTTCAAAAGAAGATGGCTCTGGCTGTTACGAATATTGAACAATAATAGCTGATGTCGATAGTTTAATAAGGTTAGACATTGCTTCGAGTTTTTTTTAAATCCCTGTTATTCACTGTGTGAATTAAGTTCAATTTTGTGTTAACTAATTTGCGTGAAGTTTTAGTTTACTGTTTTAACTAGAAGAAAATTGCGCGCATCAAATGCTTGTGGATGTTTATGGTGATAATGCTCCAACTGATATATCATGTAGGGAATAGTTTCGACGTTTCGGGAATTGAATTTTCAGCGTTGAAGACAGGCCTCGCTCTGAACAACAACAAAAAATTCAAAGACAAACAGTTGGAGGCATTACTCGATGCAGATTCGAGTCACATGCAAGAGGAGCTTGCAGAATCATTGGAATACGATTAAAATCTTGGCTTCAAATTTGGATCACCTCGAAAGACGAGACGTTTTTTCAAGATGAAATTCGAAAAATGACTTTGATTAATCTTTAAATTCTTTTTATTTTAAAATAAATTCATTTGTGACGCCAAAACACGGACAGAATTAATGTTTACTTCCACACGGAACGACCGAAATTAGCTCTGCGCCTAATTCGTATTACTGATTTTGAATTAGTTGATTTTAACAACAAAATTTCCAAAATAACTATAAAATTAGTTAAAATTGAGATTTTACTTTTCTGAAAATAACTCTTATTTTTAGAAAATGTGTTTAGTTGGTGAATATTCTGGACACAAACCAGCAATATTTCAATCCAACACGAAATTCTCATTGACAACTAATTTCGTTATTAAAATCAGAAAATTTGTTTCTATTTATCTATCACCGTCATTACTGAAGGACAGCACAAAGAAAACAAAAATGAAACGCGCACGCGTATAGCTCTTGGCTCCTGGAATTTTTTTTCTGGCTACCTAGAGTTTCATTGATTCAAGGCTTCAGTCTTTTTCAAGGATACCTGAATCACTAACTAAGTGACTAAGTGATACAAAGAGTGATATTAGAGTGACTAAGTGATATTAGAGTGACTAAGAAATTAATCAGCCTTTTTTAAGGCTAGCTAGGAGTCTAATCGAAGACTAATTTAGCCTAGTAAATTTAATTTAAAATTTCATTAATTTCAAAAATGCCTGCGTCAAACCGGAAAGGCAACAAGCCTAAGGCTAAAAATAATTCAATATGAAATAAATCACAATCTGTTATTCAACATTTTTCTAATAACATTCACGATCTTATAGAATCTGAATGTAAAAATAAAAGACAACGGACGGATTTCCCTTCCGTTGATCCTATGCCGTCTAACAATATTTACGAGATTCTTCCTGAATCCGATTGTAGCGACATAGAAGAAAATTCTTCAAAAATTCCCAAAATGGACGCTTGTCGTTCTGGGAAGAAACAACAATCTATGCCACCAGTGACGGTGATGATTTCCGACTTCAAAGCATTCCGTACTGAGCTTTCTACTTTCCTCCCGGAAGTAAAAGTCTCATTTCAAATCGGACGAAGAGGAGAATGTCGAGTCTTGGTGGATGGATTGGATGATTACGAACGTCTTATTCGATATTTGTCCGAGAAACTTCTTAAATTTTATTCATATGATATAAAATCAGACAGACCCTTCAAGGCTGTCTTGAAAGGATTATCAAATGATCAAAGTATTGATGAAATTAAAAATGAACTAAAAGAATTGCTTGGTTTTGCCCCTTCCCAAGTAATACTTATGAAAAAAGAGCGAATGGTACTTCTAAACCACGCTCTGGTATTTCCCATGAACTTTACCTAATACACTTCAATCGAAGTGATGTAAACAATTTGAAAACTTTAGAAAAAGTACGTTTCATTTCCCACATTAAAATTCATTGGGAACATTATAAACGGCATAATCGTATTGCAAACTTAACGCAATGTCGTCGTTGCCAAGGCTTCGGTCATGGAACTAAAAATTGTCATATGGATGTACGGTGTTTGAATTGTGGTAAATCGCATTCGAAAGACGTTTGTCCAATGAATGAAACCACTGATAAATTTTCATGTTCAAATTGCAATGGAAATCATAAATCCAATTATTTGAAATGTCCTGTCAGGGAAAAAATTTTAAACGCTCGTTCGCTTCGACAACAAGTCAAATCAACGACCTTAAATTTACAGAGCATACCTGAAAATAAAAAAAACCGTTACAAATGCCACGCCTAATTCTTCTAAGGCACTGATTTCTTCGAAACAAAAAACAGGTACGCCTGCCAATTCGTCTTCTAACGAAAACAATTTATTGACAGGTAGATCGACCTCGTCATCATCTTCTTCTAATGTCAGTCTATCACCTATTTCTTCTAATGTAAATAATCAAAACACAGGACCGCCTTGCAGTTCTTCTTCTAACGAAAACAATTTATTAATAGGTAGACCGGCCAAATCACCTTCTTCTAATGGCAGTCTACCTACCAATATTCCTTCAATGCCATTCGCTTCTTTAAATGAAGTCGATTTAGGCGATATAACTGAAAATAAAATGATCTACCTACAAGATCAACTTTTTCAAATGATCATCCAAATGAATTCGACTTCATCACTCTTTGAAGCATTTCAAATCGGATGGAAATTTGCAAATAATATTATAATGAATTTAAAATTTAACAGTGATGTTAAATAATTATTTGAATATTTTAAATTGGAATGCTCAATCGAGTGAAGATGAATTTTATAATTTTCTCAAAGTTCACAAAATTCATATTGCCATTGTGACAGAAACTTTTCTTAAACCAAATGTAAAATTGAAAAGTAATCCACATTATGTGGTTCATCGATTTGACAGGTTTACTGGAATGGGTGGTGGAGTTGCCATTTTTGTCCAACGGCAAATTAAACATCGAATTTTACCTTCTTTCAATACTAAAGTTATTGAAAGCTTGGGAATCGAAGTTGAAACCATTCATGGAATTTATTTCATCGCTGGAGCATATTTGCCATTCCAATGCACCGGCGAACAATTAAATTTCTTTAAAGGCGATTTGCAAAAACTTACAAGATATCGATCGAAATTTTTCGTAATAGGGGACTTAAATGCTAAGCATGTCCAGTGGAATTGTAGGCAAAATAACAGTAATGGTAAAATACTTCATAATCAACTCTCAGCTGGTTACTTCACAGTTCTTCATCCCAGTAATCCTACTTGTTTCTCTTCCGTGAAAAACCCGTCGACAATTGATCTGGTTCTAACAGATCAAAGTCACATTTGTAGTGAACCGATTACTCATGCTGACTTTGACTCAGATCATCTTCCAGTAACATTCAGACTTTCTAACGAAGCTATAATTAATCCAATTAGTTCTATTTTCAACTATCATAGAGCTAATTGGTTGGATTACAGATCTCACATTGAAAATCATGTGGATCATGAAACTATTTTAGAAAATTCTGCAGACATCGACACCGCAATTGATAATTTGAATCATTATATTATCGAAGCTAGAAATCTTTCAGTTCCCAAAGCTCAAACTAAATTAAATTCTCCTATCATCGATGACAATCTTCAACTGCTCATTCGGTTGAAGAATTCCTGCTCTCAAGGAAGGAAATCAAATACTTCTTACAAATGGCGAAAAAGCTCAAAAACTTGCTCAGCAGTTCGAGAGTGTCCACAATTTTAATTTAAACGTTATATATATATTTCTGATATTACATCTTTTAAGATTTTATCTGATCAACAATTCTTCTCCATGTAACTCGATCCATGGCTGCTTGCCTCCAACCACGTCGGCGCCCGATACTATCCAGGTTTCGCTCCACTTGGTCCAGCCACCGTGAACGCTGCGCTCCTCTTTGTCTTGTACCTGCCGGATTAGAGGTGAACACCAACTTGGTGGGGCTGTTGTCCGGCATTCTCACGACATGCCCCGCCCACCGTACCCTTCCAGCCTGGGCTACTTTCCGGATACTTGGCTCACCGTAGAGTTGCGCTAGTTCGTGGTTCATTCTTCTCCTCCACACTCCATTCTCCTGCACACCACCGAAGATCGTTCTCAGCACCCTCCTTTCGAAGACTTCGAGTGCTTGCAGGTCCTCCTCGAGCATTGTCCACGTTTCGTGCCCGTAGAGAACCACCGGTCTTACCAGTGATTTGTACATGGTGCACTTCGTGCGGGGGTGAAGTTTCCTGGATCTCAATGTTTTGTGGAGTCCATAGTAGGCACGACTTCCGGATATAATGCGCCTCCTGATCTCCCGGCTGGTGTCGTTGTCCGCAGTCACCATTGAGCCAAGATAGATGAACTCGTCAACCACCTCGAACTCGTCGCCGTCGATCGTAATACTGCTGCCCAGACGTTGCCTATCGCGTTCAGTTCCGCCAGCCAGCATGTACTTTGTCTTAGACACATTTATCCTCAGTCCTACTCGTGCCGCTTCGCGCTTTAGTCGGGTATACAGATCTGCTACCGTCTCCTTGTTTCTACCGATTATATCCACGTCATCAGCGAAGCACACGAATTGTCCGGACCTCGTGAAAATCGTGCCCCGCATGTTGAACCGCGCTCTTCGCATAACTCCTTCAAGTGCGATGTTGAACAGCAGGCAGGACAACCCATCACCTTGTCTTAATCCCCTACGTGATTCGAACGGTTCAGAGAAACCGCCCGCAATCTTGACACAACACTGTACACCATCCATCGTAGCCTTAATCAGTCTTGTCAGCTTCCCAGGGAAGCCGTTCTCGTCCATAATTTTCCATAGCTCTACACGGTCTACCGTGTCGTATGCGGCTTTGAAGTCGATGAACAGATGATGCGTCGGGACCCGGTACTCACGGCATTTTTGGAGGATTTGCCGTATAGTGAAGATTTGGTCGTTTGTTGATCTGCCGTTGATGAACCCGGCCTGATAACTCCCGACAAATCCATTTACCAGTGGTGATAGGCGCCGGAACAGGATCTGGGATAACACTTTGTAGGCGGCATTTGACACTGTGATTGCCCTGTAGTTTGCACAGTCCAATTTGTCACCTTTCTTGTATATCGGGGTGATGACCCCTTCCTTCCACTCCTCCGGTAGCTGTTCTCTGTCCCAGATCTCTTCGATTATTCGGTGCATGCATTCCGTCAGTTTCTCCGGTCCCCTTTTGAAGAGTTCTGCTCCTAGACCATCCTTACCAGCTGCTTTGTTATTCTTGAGCTGTTGGATAGCCTCCTTGACCTCGTTCATAGTGGGCACTGGTACATCTCCGTCGGCTGCAACACTGACATAATCTTCCTCCTCCAACGCCTGATTGTCCGCCTGTGCACTATTCAGATGTTCATCGTAGTAATTTAAACGTTGTGAGTCCTATTGAAAATGAAGTCTCACTGAAATATGATCATATTTCAACCCAAGTGTTATCACACGATGACATTATTGAGACGAATTTTGATGAAATTAAATCAATTATTAGGAAACTCAAAAACATGAAGGCTCCTGGTAATGATGGAATTTTTAATATTCTTATTAAAAATCTTCCCGATGTTGCCTTGAGACTCCTGGTTAAAATTTTCAACAAGTGTTTTTCATTAGCTTACTTCCCAAAAAGATGGAAAAACGCTAAAGTAATTCCTATCCTAAAACCTGATAAAAACCCAGCAGAAACATCAAGTTATCGCCCAATTAGCTTACTTTCTTCTATCAGTAAACTTTTTGAAAAAATTATCTTGTTGAGAATGATGACTCATATAAATGAGAATTCAATTTTTTTACCAGAGCAGTTTGGATTTCGTCAGGAACATTCAACTACTCATCAACTTGTCAGAGTAACGAACATGATAAAATCAAATAAATCTTCTGGGTTATCCACTGGAGTTGATCTTCTAGACATAGAAAAAGCATTCGACAGTGTTTGGCACAAAGGTTTAATAGCAAAAATGTCTGATTTCCAGTTTCCTATTTATTTGATCAAAATGATTCAAAATTATTTAACTGATCGTACTCTTCAGGTTAGCTATCAGAATTGTAAATCTGAATTGCTACCCGTACGAGCCGGTGTTCCGCAGGGTTCGAGTGTAGCTCCAATCTTGTATAATATTTTCACTTCTGATCTTCCAAATCTACCCGTTGGTTGTCAGAAATCGCTATTCTGTGACGACACAAGTCTGTTAGCCACAGGTAGAAATCTAAGAGTGATCTGCAGTCGCCTACAAAGAAGTTTAAATATTCTCAGTGATTATCTGTCAAAATGGAAAATTAAACCAAATGCAGCAAAAACGCAATTAATTATCTTTCCTCATAAGCCAAGAGCTTCTTTTCTTAAACCAAACAATAATCACATTCTCAAATTGAATGGCTTGGAATTGACATGGTCTGATCAAGCTAAATACTTAGGTTTAACGTATGACAAAAAACTCACTTTCAAGGATCACATTGAAGGAATCCAGGCAAAGTGTAGTAAATATATTAAATGTTTATATCCTCTTATAAACAGAAATTCTAAGCTCTGTCTAAAAAACAAATTGTTAATTTATAAACATATTTTCAGACCAGCCATGCTTTATGCGGTACCAATTTGGTCAAGCTGTTGTTCCACCAGGAAGAAAACGCTTCAAAGGATTCAGAATAAAATTCTGAAAATGATTTTGAAGCGTCCTCCCTGGTTTAGTACAAATGAGTTACACAGACTCACAAATATAGAACCATTAGATGTAATGTCACATAATATTATAAACAAATTCCGACAAAAATCGATGCAATCTTCAATTGAATCGATTCGCTCTCTGTATTAGTTAGTAAGTTAGTATATAAGTTCCTTTTCCCCATTACGCAATACAAGTAGGTTTAGAATTTTCCCTACTCAAAAATCTCAGAATTGCGGAAGCAAATGATGTCTTCATGGTAATAACCAAATCATATATATATATATATATATATATATATATATATATATATATATATATATATATATATATATATATATATATATATATATATATATATATATATATATATATATATATATATATATATATATATATATATATATATATATATATATATATATATATATATATATATATACCCAATTTAAATCTTAATAATTTAATTTTAACTCATATACCAATAAATAGTCATTTAAAAAAAAAAAAGCAAAAAGGGACAGTCTTGTTGAAACTGCTTGCAAATTGTTTAGATGTTTTTCGCATGTGTTACGATATATCCATATATAAATTTCTAAACCGATATGTAAAAATGACGTTAACTGTTAGTGGAAAGTGTATTTCTTCAGAATTTGTGCGCATTTGAAACGATTGTGGGTAATAATGTTTTTACGCGGAACAGTGAAGTGAGTTTCGAATGTTGCACTCTAATCGTACACGTCAAATGAAGTTTTTTGTATCTTCTAACATTCTGGGCTACGCCGTCCGGTATACTACTTGTATTCGGTTTTTGTTCGATTTCGCGAAGTCGAATGAAAAAGGAAGCTTTTGAAGAAAAAATTTCAAAAAGAAGTTTAGGTTTCGCTTATGCCTTTTTCTCCAATACAACATCGTATTTATACCTGACAATATAGAAAAGACTAGCGCGACGGAAATTGTTTTCGACAGTAGTGTGCCATCTAGGGGCTAGTAGTCATTACGGTGTTAACGTTTTTTCGGTGACAGAGCGACATATAGCTGCAAATTGCAGAAACCAAGTCAACCATTTATGTTGGTTGAAAACAACGTTTTATTTCTCTAATTCAACTGAAAAATTAGTTCAATGGAAATGAAGTGTGCCTTAGCTAAGAAATGACAGCACGTTTAACTGGCGAATTCAACTAAAACAATAGCCATTTCAACAAATATTTTATTATTATTATTATTAAGGGTATTAGAATTAAAAAATCTAAATTAGCAAAAGTAAGATTTTTTTAGTTGTCTCAAAAAATAACTAACTAAAATCAGAAAATCAACTAATTTTTTCGCCAAAATGCTGATTTCGGTCTTTCCGTGCAATAATGATAATAATGGTAATAATAATTTAAAGACTGTCCCAGAAAGCATGGACGCAACAAAAAACCGCTGCCATTTCGCAATGGTTCAGAATCTTTCAATTTTTATGGCTGCGTCCTGTCCACTCTTCTCTAATCACTTGTGCAGTTGTTTATTGATTTTCATTAGTTTGTTTCGAAATACATGGACTTTCAGCAGAACAACTTCGAAAAATTGTGTACAAATGGTGCACAGAACGCGGACTGTCACTGAGAAAGTTAGCAAAAATGGAAGGAGTAAGTGAAAAAGCCGTGCGAAATGCAATCAGGAAGTTCGGTGAGGATAACACCTTTGAGGATAAACCGAAAACGGGTCGAAAAAAGGTCCTGCTAACCCTCAGTTGGAAAAACGTATACTAAGGCCAAAAAAGTGGGCACTTCGAAGTCAAATGTTCTTCGTGCTAAAGAACGTTTGAATCTTCGAACCTATAAGAAGCAGAAACAACCAAAACGTAGAAAACAAGTGTTCTATAAGTAGCAGAAACTTTACGTCTGCTTAGCGGTTCAAATTGAACTGCCGAGTTTTGCATAAAGCAGTTCAATTTGAACTGCTATGCACTGATGAGTCAAAGACGAAACGTAAACATATCAACCAAAACGTAGTCTGAAACAAGAATCATCGATCAGGCCGAGGGTTCGAAAGCTGTACAATACGATTCTTGCTGGAAATTTGAACTGCATAATCATGGACGACGAAACCTACGTGAAACTCGATTACAAATCCTTGCCGGGACCACAATATTATACAGTGCGAGAAGGGCAAGTGTTAAACCAGTCCGAGACATCGATTGAAATCGAAAAATTTGGTGCGAAAGCTATGGTCTGGCAAGCAATTTGTAGCTGCGGTAAGATTTCGAAACCCTTCATCACCACCACCACACTCAATGAACAGCGAAATATACATCAAGGAATGTTTACAAAAACGACTTCTACCCATGATTCGAAGCCACAAGGATCTTGTTGTTTTCTGGCTAGATCTTGCTTCTTGCCACTACTCGAAATCAACGGTAGAATGGTATACTACCAAAAATGTCACTTTCGTCCCAAAAGACATGATTCCACCAAATTGCCCACAACTTCGACCAATTGAGGAATTTTGGGCATTAACGAAGGTACATCTTAGGAAACATGTCTCGACAGCCGAAACCATTCAACAGTTCGAAAAAGATTGGAAAAAAGTGTCAAAACTTGTCGCCAAGAAGTCTGTACGGAATTTAATGAGGAACGTTCGCAAGAAGGTGCGCCTATGGCTAGTCTACAATGGCAAAGTAGCACATGTTGAGAATAATATTCTGTTGTTGTAGTCTAATGTTATCAGTATATCGAATAAAATTTGAATATCTAACACTTGTGAATTCTTTACAGCGAAATCAAAGTGCGTCCATACTTTCTGGGACAGTCTTTACTTAGTAATGTTTGTCTGACCGGGACTTACTGACTGACATGTTATGTGACGTTAGATTGATTGAAACAAAAAGATGTGCCCTCTAATTTGTTTAATAAAGCGCTCGAATCCATTCTAAATTAGTTAAAAAACTTCTTTGTTTCGCGGACAGCATTGACACTTTTGGTGTCGATCGTAGAGCTTTGGAAGAGGCTTTTGTACCTTTTGAGAGAAATGTAAAAATTTTACAAAGACGAAGTACCAAATGGTGTTTTCGGCGATGTTGACCACTAGCGACATAAGACAATGATGGTGATGTAGAAAAAAAGTGTTCTGCATGTATCAGAAACTTTATGTATGCTTAGCGGTTTATGTTGAACTACTGGGTGACGTAACAGTTCAACATAAACCGTTATGTATTGACGAGTCGAAGACTAAATATAATGTATTTAACTCTATTCATCTGCAGCATTGCCTCCTTCAAGAGCAACTCAATCAATCCAGCGCTTCTCGATCATTTCAATTCCTTTCTTGTAGAATGATTTATCTGGTCTCACTCGAGATGAAAGCTGTTTATTCAACAACAACAAGAAGAAGATGATTACCTTTCTCAATTCAACCGATGAACAAAATTCCACGAGCTTCGCAATAACCTTACCGGACTAACGACCCCTTTGACAACGGAGTGTTGTGGCTGATCCAAGTTTCGTCCATTGTCACATATCGAAGCCAGAAATTCGATTTAGTTCGACGGAATAGCTCCAAACACGTTGTCGTTTTTGGTTCACCATGAGCAATCGCGGCACCCACTTCGACAACAGCTATCTCATAGACAATTTTATAAATATCAGCTATCTTACACAATTTCGATTTACGGTTTTCAAAAGCAATTTGGGAGACCTTTTCCACGATTTCCGGTATAATAAATAGCTCATTTGACCGACCGGAGAACGTTTCAACTCAGTATTCCACCGTCAAATGATTGTTTATGGTGACTCCACCAAGAATCCCTGTAGCACTTTTCAAACATTCACTGAGCTCGCGTTGTGTTTTTTATCGTCAAAAATCAATGATAAACCAACACACGAAAATATTTCGAATCCATCGTTTCGAGTATATCAAGACTAGCGTCACCTCAATCACTTTATTAAATTTATATTTTATTAGAAACTTGAACCGAATTACTAATTTCATTTCAAATGCACATTTTATTTCGTATGTATGAAATTACAATGTCTCGTGTCCACCGGATGACATCAATCCATACGACGTATTGATGTTTCTTTAAGAGTTTATATGACCCACTAAGAGGACGTTGGTCATACAAGCCAGTTGTCGTATGTTCGAGCCCCGACCTGGAAGGACTCTTAGTGTCAGTAGGATCCATAGGATCACTAGCCATGAAATGACTCTGTACACTAAGAATCGGCTGCGAAGTCTGTTGAAACAGAAAGGCCAAATTCCACCAAAGGAATATAATGCCAAGACTTTGACTTTGACATCATGCAATATATCGTCTGTTTGAAGTTCGGAGTTTTAGATCGGTCTTGCCTGAATTCTTTTCGGCTGAGAAATCAGAACATCTTGGGTTACTTAGTTGCATTGTATACTTTTAGATGAAACTTGAGAACATAATTTTGTCTTTTCCAAGGGCCAATGTTAACTGGTCGGTAGATGTACTTGCGGATCGGTCTTTCCGAGAATAAAAGTAAACACAAAGACAAATTTTTCAATGACAAAACATTACTATAATTATTGTCAATGATTTGATTGGTTAAAAATCTTGATTACGTTAAAATAAAATCTGAAGCAAAGTTTATTTCACTAAGCCAAAAGAGTTATGTTTTTCTCACCTGTTTCAACCTCATTGGTTTGGTACCATCTGCCGTTTTGTAAACCACACCAATTTTTGAGCAAAACATGATATACTAGCATCCAGGACTGACGAATGAATTCTGACAAAACATTGTCAACCTTGTCGAGGTTGATTTCATTTTCAACTCGAAAAATTACACTAAACGAACATTTGCATTCGGCTCAGCGTATCCGAGTAATGTTTCATCCGAAATCTGACAGCCTGTAAGCGGTTCGATGGTCGTCAGATGTAGCAAATGCATGCATCCGAGCAAAACGAGCGACTAGCAAATTGCATTTTGCATATTGAACTCGGTATAAATTTCAATACGGACTTTCAACTAGGTTCAATGTATTCCGTCTGCCTGCACGGTGATAGTGTGATGGGTGATTGAAATAATGCACCGATGGCCTTGAATCGCCACCCGGCCAACGTGTGTCAACCAGTTCAAATTATTTATCTTCTAGGCAGAAACGCCAAGAATGCATGCGATTCGAAAAGAAGAAAAAGGTTTTTTTACATTAGAGTAACACAAAACTTTGTACAACATATTGGTATAATTTCATATTGTTACGTAGGTAGTTCAGTGTTAATGTCGGATTCGTAAATATGAAGCTTTATCCTCTATCATCTCGATCATTTTGTCGGACTAAGAATATTAAGTACGCATTAAACAGAACATTGGATCAAAAAACAATTTGAAATCAATTTAACTTAGTTCTGCTTCATTAGAAGAACATACAGAAAGAAAGTCTCTACCGCTACAACGACCAACCCACGTGAGACTCATTTAGCCCAAAAACCGAAATAACGCCTGTCTGGCCCATTTCGGAAACACCACCATCGTAATCACCGTCAAAATACGCACACTCACACCGGTTCCGGCAGAGAAGCTGTTGGGAAACCCACGAAAATAAAAAGCGAAGAGGTCGGCGGGAACGGGTGCGGAACCACATCAAGCTTTCAGGTTTTCTTACCCTCGGTCTACGAGGAGATGTAGTGAAATGGGAATTCGCCAAAACACCGTATCTCATCCACCGGAATCACATTCCAACCGAGGTGTAAAAAATAACACAGAGACGGAAATAGTACGCACGTACGTCGTTTCGGATGGGAACCCGCACGCAAGGATGCGAGGCCAGAGTGTGTGTGTGTGTGAGAGAGAGGGAGAGACAATGAGAGTGAGAAACGAAAAACTCTACCGTCTGGTCGACTCATTCCATCGTCACTGTCTGTGCTTTCCTTTCCACATGAACGACGGCCTAGCAAGGCCTGTTCCGTAAAGGCTGGCGGAAGATTGCATACAAGAAAACCCAAATACCGAAGAACCATGAGCAGGCGAGGTGGAAAGAAGCGGGAGATGCGAATGGATTCGCACGGACCCCCAACAGTCTGCCAGTATTGATCGGCACACTTTTTTTTGAGAACCTTCTGCTGAGTAGTTCACTCACTTGTTTGGGGTTTGCTTGAACCAGCCAAAACGCACATACACACATACTGTTGAGGGTATTTATTTTATGTTTTGTGGCTTTTTACAGTGCTGATAGTACACCGAAACCTCCATTTACGAACTAAACGGGGGTTCTTAAAAAAAGTTTACGTTATTTGGGATTTGAATCGTAACAAAAGTGTTGTGTAATGAATGTGGAAACCGCGCATCATATGGCTATTTTCGAAACGGATGTGAAGAGTAAGTGCAAGAAAATGATGTTTGGGCTTGTTTCAAAATCCAGGATGGCGGCGGCCGGTTTATTGATATTGCCTAAAACCCAAACCACCTCAAACATCGTTTTCCGACATCTACCCATCGATTCCGTTCCGAAAATACCCATATTGTAAGGGTTTTCAAGAAATATAAACAAATCGGAAGTCGCCATCTTCGATTTCAGAACTACCTAAAACATCATTTTCCGACATAAACTCATCAATTCCGTTCCGAAAATAGCGATATTGTAAGGGTTTTCAAGGAATATCAAGACACCGGAAGTCGACATCTTTGATTTCAGAACTACCTCAAACATCGATTTCCGACATCTACTCATCAATCCAGTTCCGAAATTACCCACATTTTAAAGGGTTTTTAAGGAATATCAAGAAACCGGAAGTCGCCATCTTTGAATTCAGAACTACCTCAAACATCATTTTCCGACATAAACTCATCAATTCCGTTCCGAATATACCGATATTGTAAGGGTTTTTAAGGAATATCAAGACACCGGAAGTCGCCATCTTGATTTTCAGAACTACCTCAAACATCGATTTCCGACATCTACTCATCAATCCTGTTCCGAAATTACCCATATTGTAAGGATTTTCAAGGTATATCAAGATACCGGAAGTTGCCATCTTGAATTTCAGAACTACCTCAAACATCGTTTTCCGACATCTAGTCGACAACCCCGTTTCAAAAATACCCATATTGTAAAGGTTTTCAAGAAATATCGATAAACCGGAAGTCGCCATCTTGAATTTCAGAACCATTTCAAACATCGTTTTTCGACATCTACTCATCAATCCGGTTCCGAAATTATCCATATTTTAAGGGTTTTCAAGGAATATCAAGAAACCGGAAGTCGCCATCTTGAATTTCAGAACTATCTCAAACATCGATTTCCGACATCTACTCATCAATCCTGTTCCGAAATTACCCATATTGTAAGGATTTTCAAGGTATATCAAGGAACCGGAAGTTGCCATCTTGAATTTCAGAACTACCTCAAACATCGTTTTCCGACATCTAGACAACAACCCCGTTTCAAAAATACCCATATTGGAAAGGTTTTCAAAAAATATCGATAAACCGGAAGTCGCCATCTTGAATTTCAGAACCACTTCAAACATCGTTTTTCGACATCTACTCATCAACCCTGTTCCGAAAATACCCATATTTTAAGGGTTTTCAAGGAATATCAAGAAACCGGAAGTCGCCATCTTTGATTTCAGAACTACCTCAAACATCATTTTCCGACATAAACTCATCAATTCCGCTCCGAAAATACCCATATTGTTAGGGTTTTTAAGGAATATCAATCAACCGGAAGTCACCATCTTGGATTTCCAAAATACCTCAACCACCATTTTCCGGAATCTACTCTTTAAACCCGTTCCAAAAATATCCATATTGTAGTAGTTTCCATGGAATATAAATGAGTCGGAAATCGCTTTCGATGTATGCCAAAACCTCTTTTTACGAAGTAGGTTCGTAAAAAAAGATTACGTTATTTGGGATTTAGTTCGTAAAAAAAGATTACGTTATTTGGGATTTGGTTCGTAAAAAGAGTTACGTAAAAAGAGGTAACGTATAAAAAATATTCGTAAACGAAGGTTTGGGTGTATCAGAAGAAAACGGTTTTGACGGAATTGAACGATGATGCTGTGCTTGCCTAGTGGTAGATATGTAATACAACCAATGACATTAGAGGACAAAATCACAATATTAACGTCAATCAGGACAGGTTATGAAACTGCTCTGATCTTAGTCAACAAGAAAACAACTGCCTATCTATTCACTGCAAACGAAAAACAGACTGAAATTGAAGCTAACAGTTCGGCTGAAAAGTTCGTATCGTTTAATAGAAACATACATTTTTTTGCCAAAATTCGTTTTTATTATTCAACATAATTGCCATCAGAGGCGATACAGCGATTATAGCGATCTTCCAACTTTTCGATACCATTTTTGTAGTACGATTTGTCCTTTGCCTCAAAATAGGCCTCAGTTTCAGCGATTACCTCTTCATTGCTTCTAATTTTTTTACCAGCGAGCATTCTCTTGAGGTCTAAGAACAGGAAAAAGTCACTGGGGGCCAAATCTGGAGAATACGGTGGATGAGGGAGCAATTCGAAGCCCAATTCGTTCAATTTCAGCATGGTTTTCATCGACTTGTGACACGGTGCATTGTCTTGATGATACAAAACTTTTTTCTTCTTCAAATGAGGCCGTTTTTTTTAAATTTCGTCCTTCAAACGCTCTAATAACGCTTTATAATAGTCACTGTTGATGGTTTTCCCTTTTCAAGGTAGTCGATGAAAATTATACCATGCGAATCCCAAAATACAGGCGCAATAACATTACCGACCGATTGTTGAGTCTTTCCACGCTTTGGGTTCGGTTCATCGCATGCAGTCCACTTAGCTGACTGTCGATTGGACTCCGGAGTGAAGTGATGGAGCCATGTTTCGTCCATTGTTATGTATCGACGAAAAAAATCGGGTTTATTTCGATATAACAGCTCCAAACACTGCTAAGAATCATCAATTCGTTGTTGTTTTTGATCGATTGTGAGCTCACGCGGCACCCATTTTGCACAAAGCTTTCTCATATCCAAATATTCGTGAATAATATGTCCAACACGTTCCTTTGATATCGTTAGGGTGTCAGCTATCTCGATCAACTTCACTTTACTCATTGCCGTTTCAACCTTCCGAGCGAACGGACGTGATTTGGATTTACTGCGAAAGCATTGAAAACCAGTTGTGTGTGTGTGATAAAGTGGTCGGACGATATTGTGTGATAGACAATAGTGCTTTTTCCTCTGAGAGGTTTTTTTTTTCGAATTATATAATAGAACAGTGCCTTATTGCGAGCGGTCGATCGAAACGGTACCGTTAGCCGATTATTGTTTCGCCGATCAAGGCCAAGTGTGAGGATTATAAACAAGCGGCCATTGTGTGAGGATTATAAATAAGTGTGCCTTTTCCTCTCGGAGGTTTTTTGCACACCATCAAAGCGGCGATACGCCGATCGACGAAGTCCAGCTTGGTGTCCCCCGTTGGATCTTAGTTAAGTACCTTTACGTCGTTTATTTTTATTTCTTTATTTGACCATTATATTTCCCCCCGAATCATTTGTTTTTGCGCGGAAGTAGTTCCGCTATGCCTATTTTAAATCCTGCCCCCCCCGCTCCCGATGTTCAAATGGAGACTTCCCTTGTCAGTAAAAAGTCCCGCATAAAGAGCTATCCTGATGGGCTCGCACTACCGGCCGGGCCTTACGCGGTCTATTTCCGGACCAAATCAAAGGAAAAAAAACTGAATATTTTAAAAATATCGCGGGACCTGAATTCGCGATATAATACCATAAAAAGTATAGATAGAATACGGCCAGACAAGCTCAGGGTCCTGTTTACCAGCTCAAAACAGGCTAATGAGCTTGTTCAAAAGGATCCTTTTACGCTGGAGTACCGCGTCTACGTGCCAGCTCGTGAAGTCGAAATCGACGGTGTGGTCACCGATTCGAGTTTGACTTGCGAGGATATTCTTAAGTACGGGGCGGGTTGTTTTAAAGACCCCTCACTTAAGAATGTCAAGATACTGGATTGCAAGCGATTGCATTCAGTATCGATCGCCGGGGATGGAACAAAGTCTTATCCCCAATCAGACTCTTATCGTGTGACCTTCGCCGGCACTGCTTTGCCCAACTACATCCTCTTGGACCGGGTTCGTTTGCCTGTTCGTTTATTTGTACCCCGGATAATGAATTGTACCAATTGCAAACAACTGGGGCATACAGCTACTCATTGCAGCAATAAGCCACGTTGTGCTAACTGTGGGGAAGCTCATGCGGACGGCTCTTGCGGTAAGGATGCTGAAAAGTGTCTCTACTGTAAGGAGGGTCCGCATGACCTCTCTGACTGTCCCGCTTACAAACTGCGAGGAGATCGGATGAAGCGTTCCCTGAAGGAACACTCCAAGCGTTCCTTTGCCGAGATGGTTAAGAGTGCCACCCCTCCTAAACAGGCAACGAATCCATATGCCTGCTTGTCAACTGACGAGAGCGATTCTGACGACCCTTTGGAAGGTCCATCTTCAGCGGTCCCTCATAGCTGTAGGAAAAGAATGAATAAATCTTCTCATAAGCTACCTAGTAAGGGTTCGAAGGTGTCTTCCGAAGGGCTTCGAAAAGTTACAGCTAACGGGAATCGGGAAAAATCACCGAAGCAAAAAGCTCCTGGTCTCGGAAAACTCAATTCCGAGATGGAATTCCCACCGCTTCCAGGGACTAAAAAATCCCCAAGCGTCCCTGAAAATTCACCAGAGAACCAACTAGGTGCTGGACTTATAAAGTTCTCTGATGTTGTGGACTGGATTTTTACAACTTTCAATATTTCAGACCCTCTTAGAAGCATTTTAATTGCTTTCATGCCAACAGTAAAAACATATTTGAAGCAGTTGACTGCAAATTGGCCCCTTCTTTCAGCGATTGTATCTTTCGATGGCTAAATCATCCACCGAGGTCACGGATCTAATCACTGTTTTACAGTGGAATTGCAGAAGTATTATCCCAAAAATAGATTCATTTAAATTTCTAGTAAACAATCTGAAATGTGACGCATTTGCATTGTGCGAAACTTGGCTAACTTCTGAAATACCCTTAAACTTTCACGATTTTAACATTATTCGTCTGGATCGAGATAATCCCTATGGAGGAGTACTTTTGGGGATCAAAAAGTGCTATTCTTTCTATCGCATTAACCTCCCCTCGATACCAGGTATTGAAGTTGTCGCATGTCATGTTACAATCAAAGGTAAGGACCTTTGCATTGCTTCCATCTACATTCCCCCAAGAGCCTCGGTTGGGCATCGGTGGCTCAGTGATATCGTAGAGCTCCTTCCTGCACCGACGTTGGTTTTAGGAGACTTTAACTCACACGGTACGGGATGGGGCTGTCTTCACGATGATAACAGATCAACTATGATCCATGATATCTGCGACAACTTCAATATGACAATCTTGAATACGGGAGAAATGAGACGGATTCCTGCACCACCAGCAAGACCAAGTGCGCTGGATTTATCCCTTTGCTCGACATCGCTACGGTTGGATTGCACGTGGGAGGTAATTCCTGATCCCCACGGTAGCGATCATCTACCGATCGTAATATCAATCACCAGCGGCTCAAAACCATCGAAGACAATCAATGTTTCGTATGACCTCACACGAAATATTGATTGGAATAGCTATGCGACCTCGATATCTGAGAAACTTGAAAGAACTCAACAACTTCCTCCGGAGGAAGAGTACACGTTTTTGGCTGGCTTGATTCTCGACACCGCGACTCAAGCTCAGACGAAACGTGTACCCGGCGCGAAAACTAACATCCGTCCTCCCAACCCGTGGTGGGACAAAGAGTGCACAAATTTAAACGCGGAGAGAGCCTCCGCGTACAAAATATTCAGAAAAAATGGAACACCTGATAATTACCGGAATTACGCGGCGTTAGACGTTAAAATTAAAAACTTGATTAGAGCTAAGAAACGCGGTTACTGGCGTCGGTTTATAGACGGCTTAACGAAAGAAACATCTATGAGTACTCTTTGGAACACAGCCCGACGAATGCGCAATCATAACACCACGAATGAAAGCGAGGAATATTCCAACCGCTGGATATTCGATTTCGCTAAAAAAGTATGCCCAGACTCTGTTCCGGAACAGAAGATCACCCGCGCCGCGACACCAAATACAAACGAAACACCGTTTTCGATGGTAGAGCTCTCACTTGCACTCTTGTCATGTAACAATAAAGCCCCGGGATTAGACAGAATAAAATTCAACTTGTTGAAAAATCTGCCAGACCCCGCCAAAAGGCGCTTGTTGAGTTTATTCAATAAGTTCCTTGAGGACAACATTGTTCCACATGACTGGAGACAAGTGAAAGTGATCGCCATTCAAAAACCAGGAAAATCAGCCTCCGATCACAATTCGTATCGGCCGATTGCTATGCTTTCCTGTATCCGGAAATTGTTCGAAAAAATGATTCTCTTCCGTCTAGACAATTGGGTCGAAACTAATGGCTTACTTTCAGATACACAATTTGGTTTCCGCAGGGGTAAAGGAACGAACGATTGTCTTGCGTTGCTCTCAACAGAAATTCAAATGGCATTTGCTCGTAAAGAACAAATGGCGTCAGTTTTCCTTGACATTAAGGGGGCTTTTGACTCAGTTTCTATAAATATCCTATCTGAGAAGCTGCATCAGCATGGTCTTTCGCCAGTTTTGAACAACTTTTTACATAATCTATTGTCTGAGAAACACATGTATTTCGCGCATGGTGATTTGTCGACAATACGATTCAGTTACATGGGTCTTCCTCAGGGCTCATGCTTAAGCCCCCTTCTATACAATTTTTACGTAAACGACATCGATAAATGTATCAACACATCTTGCACGCTAAGACAACTTGCCGACGACAGCGTTGTGTCTATTATAGGACCCAAAGCTGGCGATCTGCAAGGGCCGTTACAAGATACTCTTGTCAACTTATCCACATGGGCTCTTCAAATGGGTATCGAATTCTCTACGGAGAAAACTGAGCTGGTTGTATTTTCGAGAAAGCGAGAACCAGCACAATTACAGCTTCAACTAGGGGGTGAAACCATAGCTCAGGTCTTCACATTTAAATATCTCGGGGTCTGGTTCGACTCCAAAGGCACCTGTGGATGTCACATTAGGTATCTGAAAAGAAAATGCCAACAAAGAATCAACTTTCTTCGTACAATAACCGGGTCGTGGTGGGGTGCCCATCCAGGAGACCTGATCAGGCTGTACCAAACAACGATATTGTCCGTGATGGAATACGGATGCTTTGGCTTCCGATCCGCGGCGAACACTCATTTCATCATGCTGGAAAGAATTCAGTATCGTTGTTTGCGTATTGCCTTGGGTTGCATGCAATCGACTCATACGATGAGCCTCGAAGTGCTGGCGGGTGTTCTCCCATTGAAAAACCGGTTCTGGGATCTCTCATATCGTTTGCTCATTCGATGCGACATTTTGAATCCTCTGGTGATTGAAAATTTCGAAAGGTTAGTTGAGCTTAATTCTCAAACCCGTTTTATGTCCTTGTATTTTGATTACATGGCTCAGAATATTAATCCTTCTTTGTTTGTTTCCAACCGTGCTCATTTCTTGGATACTTCTGATTCTACTGTGTTTTTCGACACATCCATGAGAGAAGAAATTCGTGGAATTCCGGCTCACGTGCGCCCTCAAGTGGCCCCAAATATTTTTTATAATAAATTTAGAACAGTCAACTGTGAAAAGGTGTTTTACACTGACGGATCAAACATCAACGAGTCCACAGGCTTCGGCATCTTCAATCAAAACATCACCGCTTCTTACAAACTCAGTGATCCGGCTTCAGTTTACGTCGCAGAATTAGCTGCTATTCAGTACACCCTCGAGATCATTGAAACGTTGCCCAAAGACCATTACTTCATTGTCACGGACAGTCTAAGCTCAATAGAAGCTCTCCGAGCAATGAAGCCAGGAAAGTATCCCCCATATTTCCTGGGGAAAATACGGGAACATTTGAGTACTTTATCTGAACGGTCTTATTTAATATCGTTAGTCTGGGTCCCTTCGCATTGTTCCATTCCGGGCAATGAAAAGGCAGACTCATTGGCTAAAGTGGGCGCATTAGAAGGTGATATTTATGAAAGACCAATCTGCTTCAATGAATTTTTCAGTATCTCTCGTCAGAAAACTCTCGAAAGTTGGCAAACTTCATGGAGCAATGACGAACTGGGACGATGGCTACACTCCATTATCCCTAAGGTATCGACGAAACCTTGGTTCAAGGGGATGAACGTGAGTCGTGATTTCATTCGCGTTATGTCACGACTCATGTCAAATCACTATACATTCAACGCACATCTCCGGCGTATCGGGATCGTGGAGAACGGGCTCTGCACCTGTGGCGACGGTTATCAGGACATCGAGCATGTCGTGTGGTCGTGCGTAGAGTATCGCGACGCCAGGTCGAAGCTACTGGAATCCCTCAGGGCCCGAGGTAGACCGCCTGAGGTTCCGGTTCGGGATGTGTTGGCGAGTCGGGATAGTTCATATATGCTTCTCATATACCAGTTTCTCAAACACATTAATATACAAGTGTAATCTGTTACATCTGGCTTAGAAAGTTCCTCCTATTTATCGACGTTGTTTCAACTGTGGCTAAGAATTATTTCTCAACTGCAGGTTCGACACTAACTTCCGCCGATTATCCCGATTCCTCATCTGTCCACCATCTTCATCGGAACTAACAAGATCTTTTTGCTGTCACTAACCTTCGCTTCCCCCCTCCCCGTCTCTTCACCATCTCGATGTCAACTAATTAGATCTCTGTCGTTTTAGTCATTTCATTCCCATATCCCCTTTTTACTCCGTTTTCCGCAATATTTACTTCGCTATTTTTTTTTTTCATTTTCTTCTGTAACAACACCATCATCGCCCACGGAAACTTATCAACAGCATGCGGGCCACCCGCCGGGTATTCGTAACCTGGGGGTGTTTCCCGCGGACCCACACGGACCGAAGAATGCGGCCAACATGAATATTCACCAACGCCATATGGAAGACTCTCATGAAATATTCAATTCACCGGCCGATCACCACATGAAGGCTGGATCTGCCAAAGTCAACCACTGCGACCCAAATATGACATTAATTAATGATACAACCCTAGTTTTAAGTTAGTCGTAAATTTTAAATTAGTAAAAGCCCTTGGCATCTTAGAGCTTAAGCAGTGTGCCTTAAACATTATATTCTTGAATAAAAAAAAAAAAAAAACTTCACTTTACGGTCATTGAAAATCATTTTGTGGATTTTTTTCACGTTATCATCGGTAACAGCCTCTTTTGGACGTCCACTGCGTTCATCGTGTTCGGTGCTCATATGACCAGTACGAAATTTTGCAAACCACTTACGATTTGTTGCTTCGCCCGGTGCAGAGTCTGGATAACACTCATCAAGGCATTTTTTGGTATCGGCGGCATTTTTTTTCATCAAAAAGTAGTGTTTTATCAACACACGAAATTCCTTTTTTTCCATTTTTTTCACAATAACAAAAGTAGCTTCACTCAAAATGCAATATCTTACAAACTAATAATCAGACAGCTGTCAAATTTATACACGTATCTTTTGAAGGTTGGTACTAACTGAAAATGGTATGGATTTAATTCTAGTGGCGCCCTCTCATAGAAACGATACGAACTTTTCAGCCGATCTGTTATGACTGAAAAAGCAAGAAAAAAAAATCTTTTTTGATCCACGTAGTGGTGTAATGATGCCTTTCTTATATTACTTATATTTTCAAATATATCACCAGAAGATTCTGTGAATAATTTTTTTTCAATCTTGAATAAAATATTAAATTTTTTTGGGTATAAACTAACAAAACCTATTCAATTTGTAAACAGTTATGCCAAGTTAATAAGATTTTTTCTTTTTTTTTTGCATCGTCGCACTAAGTGATTAAACACACTTAACCCTATAGTTCTGGGACCGGAGGTCGGACCCGGATGAAATTAAACAGCAACCTTTTGAGACTATAGGAACTTTTATTTCAGCCTGTTTGTGGAAATAACTAATATACCCTACAAATTGAATCAGTTTTAAGACAAATCTAAAAGAATTTGACCCTTTGTTTGCATCGTTGCTCTAAATGACGGTGTGAAATTCAATAGTAACCTATGGGACTACGAGATTTTATATTTTATGAGTGACATTATTTGACACATACTCACACACACATGGCTCAGTTTGATAAACTGTGTCGAATGATATAGACCACTTAGCCATCTGGGCCAATTTTCACTAGTCAATTTTTCAAATGATGTCAAAAACTTCCTATATGAGAAAGGCAATAAGTGTACTTTTAAAGAAAAGCGTCGTTATCATGATCTTGTAATATCTAGTGATACAAATACGTACAAATTGAATAAAAGAATTAGTAATTTAATTTTTTTTTACCTGAAAAATATAAATTTGAAAGTGGCCTTGCACGCTATACGAAATTGAACAAAGAATGCTCCGAACGAAGCAAAGCCGCACGTACCGACGCGTACTAGTTTTGCCTCGTCATTTTGAATGACAATTTGAATGTTTTGACACTCATCGCCCTATAATTTCGGAACCGGAAGTCGGATCTGCATGAAATTGTACAGTATTCTTCAAGACAATAAGAGCTTTAATTTGAATCATGATTCGCGAAAACCTGCTTAACCGTTGCTGAGAAATCAAAATGAGTTCCGTTTTTTGGATCGGTGTGAAAAAATACTCATGCAATTGAAAATTTTCACTAATCGCACGATAATACCGAAACCGGAAGTTATATCTTGATCAACTTTTCGGGAACTTGTAAAACAATTTTTAGACCTTTTATCTGCTTCTTAGTTTCTGTAAATCGGTTGAAAAATTTTCGATAAAATTGAGTGCGAATTTTTTAATAAATTTGCATATATTTCCGGAAGTCGAATCCAGATGAAATTCAAGAAAATTGTATGAGGCCATAAGATCTTTTATTTGAATCTAAGTTTGTGAAAACCGGTTCGGCCATCTCCGGGACACGTGTGTGACTTTTTTTCTATTTTTTGGTGCATATCACCCTGTCATTCCGGAACCGGAAGTCGGATTCAAATGAAACTCAGTAACTTTGTATGGAACCTTAATACCTTTCATTTGAATCTAAGTGAAAATCGGTTCAGTCATCTCTGAGAAAATTGAATGACATTATTTGTCACATACATACATTCGTCCACATACATACACACAGACATTTTGTGATCACGACGAACTGAGTCGAATGGTATATGACTCTAGGCCCTCCGGGCCTCGGTTGTAAAGTCGGGTTTCACAGCGATTGCATAGCCTTACTATATGAGAAAGACAAAAAGAGAAAAAAAAGTCGCAAGAGACAGGAATCGAACCAACAAATTTCATCTTACCGTGAAGATGCCCTACCAACTATGTTAATGCTCTGGTACACCTGCTGGTGACCTCGTACCACTAATCTCGCTCTGACTACTTCAAACTTCCATATATCCCTTCATTACTCTTGCTCTGTTCCCTGTTAAGGCAGGAAGGTTTGAAGAAAGTTTTTTTTATATTTTATGATGTTCATTTCAAATTAGAATAGTATTTTCCAAATCAGGCGAAAGGGGACGGGTATAGTGATTCACGCAGCCCGCAAGGGTTCGAACCCCATCCCCGCGTGTAGGATCAGAAAGCTTTTCTGGCCGGAATAAGCGAATGACCTTACAGTTAAAATCTTTATAATCGAAACAAAAAAACAGATATTATTATTATTGAAGACTACGTTGTGTAATTGAAAAAAAGCATTACACGAAGTAGCGGAATTTACAGAGATTAATACTTGGGACAGGAGCTGTGAAAAAAACAAAAACATATATAATAACGGGTCTTTGAGTCGGCATAGAATTGAATATGATTTAGTTTTTACAAGGCTGATATTGTATATTCGTTTTTATGTCGTCAGTTTTTGCAATGACTGAATGGAAACATACATTGGTGGAGCCAAATGAATGCAAAACTTAACAGAAAAGATAATTTTTTGAAAAAAAGATGCGCTCTGAGACAAACTCGAACCTGCGTTCTTATGCACTCCGTGCATACGCGCTACCATTTCGCCACCCTGAACTTTGTGATAGACACAGCTCTAAAACACGGTTATGCCTGATAGAACATACATCGAACATGGTCTACATTCTGGCCCGTCACCCAACCGGTATCATACATCCAAACAACATCTCTGTTCATCAAACACTAGCCTTCTCACTATAGCACTGAGCAGGAGAGTGTCGCTTGTCACCTTCTCTACTGGTTTTTAGTTGGTTTGACGTAAAGTCGTCATAACTAAGTTAAATTTTTTGCAATGACAGAGTGGAAACATATATTGGAAGCCAAATGAATGAAAAACTTAACAGAAAATATGATTTTTTGAAAAAAGATGTGCTCTGAGACAGGACTCGAACCTGCGTTCTTATGCATTCCCTGAATACGCGCTCCCATTTTGCAACTATGAACCTTGTGATAGACACACCATGATAAACACATGATAGAACGTTGGGTTGAAAAATAAAAAGCGGTAGAGACACAACAAAATGTATCATATTGTTACCAGGAAATAATGGTCAAAAACTGCAAAAAAAAAACTCACTTCATTTTCTAGGACAAAACCCAGTAGATTTTCACAAACTTCTTCTTGAACGTTAATTAATTTCATCCGAATCCGACTCCCGGAGAAGTGAGCTTAAAATTTTAAAATATCATTTGGAGCGACGATGCAAAATAAAGAAAAGCTCTAATCAATTGGGCTTAAAACTGTTTCAATTTATAGCATAGCGTACTAACAAGATTCAATGAAATGTTATTCGAAAAATACCACAGTACTACTTATGGGAATATGAATACTTTGAGAAAGGTATCATCACACCACTAGGTGGATTAAAACCGGTTTTGTATAAGATATTTGCAACTTACAGATATTTCGCGCACAGTCTCATATCATTTTTCAGAAAAAATGGCGAATTTCACTACATAATAAAATAAATCAAAGATTTTACAACAGAAACAATTGATTCACCATCATATCTTGTCTAGATATTTTTCTGCTCCCATAGCGATACTTGATATTTTATCGAAGGAATTAAGAAACTGCACAATATCTGTTCAGTATCAAAATAAGTTATTATATCTTATTGATGAGTTATTCCAATTTCATTAAATTTAAATTGATCCAGTAGTTCTACCTTCAAATAAAATACTGTTGATTCAACTGCATCAGAATCAGGTAAGATAAATGCATATCATAAGCATTCTATTCTGAATGCTACAATATCAACTAACTGAAAAAATCATCTTCTATGAATATTTTGTTTTTGCTTTGATATTACAATGACAAAATTTTATATTTTGTTGCTATTTGCTCATACCGACTTTGTTGTGATTTTTTATATTTTACCTCTTATTTCAAACTAAATAATGTTAATTTCTACCATTAAGATGATTGGTTTTAATAATAACATGTGTTATTGGTTTGAAAATCACTTCTTCCCGGGTTTCAATACAGTTTATTGTATTTTAATAGCAACATTTTTATTTTTAACGATACAATGTGCAATCGAAATTATTATATTTGTGAAATTCAGAACAATACGAAAACTGTACACATTATTGTTTTCCATCTGAAAGTTGAAGAATTTTAATTGTAACGATACCTAACATCCTATACATTCTATTGTGAAACGGTGAATAATTATATATTTTATAACTATTATAAACACTATATTGAAATTGATACACATGGTCACTGCGAAGTTTTGGAAAGCAATATTTTTTATTCGGGTCACCTGTTTCACGGCGGCTTAAATTAAACTGCTAGACGGAGATGGTAGTTCAATTTGAACTGTTTTAAGCACTGATGAGCCGAAGGCGAATCGTGAAGAAATCACCGTACTCTGCTTATTACCTTCCTTACATTGAAGATATGAAGTGCGACAAGCTTCATTGTTTGCTGGACACACCAGACTGAAGAATAGACCTGTTCACGAGGGTGCATTTCTTGTCAGCTCACCCCTGTCTCAGCTGTCTGGATCTCCTTGAACGATTTTGCCACACTGGACGCGGTCGAATTGTCGATTCTCAACTGTTTCGGGATCCACTTGTGAGACGGATTTGGATTTTTCACGACCCCGCCCAGAATTTTTTTCGAAGAATTTCTTACTTGGAAGTCAGTTCAATAATTACTTGACAGATTGTAACGAAATTTTTGTCAAAAGTCAACGTTACACGCTAAACTAATTTCATCCTAAATTACATCATTTTACACCCAGACAATAAAAAGTGTTGCAAGACTTGAATTATCGAATACACACCATTGTTGAAATATCTTTCGAAATATGGGAAACAATGTTGTAAAATGGAACCATCTGAACGGGCCACTTGCGGCGTAGACGCGATCTCGACAAACATGAATTTTAAAACGTAAAAGGCAAAAATTGATTTATCGATTCAAATTAATATTTCATTCAGTTTTTAATTTTTCATCCAAGATAATACGAATTTATCTTCATAAAAAAATTCGAAACGCATAATTTTCGGTAACCAGTTTCTTCTTTTTAATAAATAAGCTCTTCCTAATGCAGATATTAGCAATCCTCAGCACAGTGTTATCGACAATAATAATTTTAGATTCTTTTTTGTGTCATTTTGTTTTGCATATTCCGACTCAGTTGGAAAGTTCATTGCTCTAGCATGAACCGACTAGCGACCCCCGTAAAAAGATGCGCCGATGGCTGATGGTCGGTTGCATTTGCATCATCAAACAAACGCGGCTGCTCATGCGCTGGGTGGTGTTTATTTAGATTGTTGATACCCACGCAACACACTCACAAACGTACCAAGCATCTCCTTCGGCGAGGCTGCTCCGTTGCATATTCCACTCGCAACACCATCTCTACTCACTCTTTCCTGATCTCTGTCTTTTGAGTGATCTTTGCGATGAGCCGCAGGCAATCAACACAATGAATGATAATTCTACAACATACTGATACTGTTTATCGTTGCTTATCGAATGAAATGCAAGAAAACCGACCCCATGACTGTGACGTTGTGGTAATCAAAACCAACCGTCAACGCTTCTCGGGAAAGTTTGATGTGGAATAGAATAGTGCAGCAAAAAGAGTGCTCCAAAAATAAACGACATTGCATCACGTATCTCATGCCTGCCGATTTATCGGTGAATGACATCATGTTTCACCGTGCTCGATGCAATATAAATTGACCCTTATTTGAAGGTGAAAGTACAGTCTCCATATGCAGATATTTCATTGAAATCGCGCAAATAAAGAAAATCAAAACATTCTATGTGAAGCGGAACGAACTTCTGTTCTGCTAAAAAATGATTGCCGGGACCACAATTCATTTCTAGTAAGTACATACGTGAATCTAAGTTCGTATCTAAATTCGTTGTACCTTGAACTTGGCTGTCAATCAGATGTGAAACGATTGAACCCTCATCTTTATCAATTATTTTTTCGAGCCTTAAAGATTTAACTTTTACTCAACGAGAAAACAGATTGGTAAACGAAATTAAGATATTAGAAGTAGCGAAAAACAAAGAGACGGAATTTGCATCCGCAATTTTCTTCCATACGGGAAAACCGTTCCACCGTAAATGTTATTCAGGGGTTTGGATAAACGCCGTTTTGCGCTTTGAGCACATAATCGATCTCACAATTCTTTACGTTTTGTCTTCGACTCGCCAGTGCAGAGCAGAGCAATTTAAATTGAACAGCTTAGTGCAAAAACTTAGACAGTTACATTTGAACCCCTAAGCAGACGTAAAGTTTACGTTATTTGCGAAACACTGTTTTATATTGTACAGAAGCGCAATATGTTTTCTGACGTCCCGAAGGAAACGAAAAGGCGACTGAGCTGGACCACCACCGACTTTGGTTATTTAGGGGCGTTTTGTGCTTTGGACACATAACCGATTTCACTATTCCATTTTAGGCGAATTTTAATTTCTTCTTATCTGTTTATCAAGGTACGATTCACGATCAAAATCGAATTAAATCACTTCCAAAAATATCTAAAGGGAAACCATTTCTAACATTACATTTAAGAGAAATTATTAATGTTAAAAATTATACAAAAAAAACTACAAGGATCAGTCCCATGGGGTTGTTCGAGCCGCCATTGATGTGGAACAAACAAGGCTACCAAAATTTCTAATGATCTACAATCAAACAGTTCAATCAAACGTCACACTTTTGAATCCGCAATTGCACGAGAGTCTGTTTAGATTGATCTTGATTAGGAATCAACACCGAACATTGTTTGTTCTACAGCCGACGAAATTACACCAATATCCCAAATGTATGCAATTATATCTTTGTACATACTTGCGATACGGATTTCAATATTCAAGCTTCTCTTCGCCAAGCTTGTGTTCAAGTTTTGTATGCAAGCAGTTAGTTTTATAGCGTTGAGTTTCTTTACCATTCTGCGATTTCGGTTGAAGCGATAAACTTTTTATCATTATGAATCGACTTCATTTTATATTAATTAGAAATAATCTTAAGCACTCAAAATTGTTGTTGTCAATTGGCGAAACGGCATAACATGGAATTCCATCCGAGCTTTCATGACACAAGATCAGAGCATACCAATTAAAGCTTCAAACCATAAAACGATTTGAACCTCTAACAACCTACCTTTAGCATGCTACGCGTAGGACTGCAACATTAGCTATAATTTCGCTTCTATTTATAGATTCGCGTGCTTTTAACAGCTTCGCTTTTGCATCGGTTGATCAATCAGAGCGATGCTTTCCCTTTGATATATCACTTACTCCTTCAAACCCGTTGTCTATGGCAGGGAAATTTGGTATGCCGGAGATTTTTAGCAGACAAAATAGAACACTGCTCGCTACTAATCAAAATTTCAATCATTTATTATTGAAAATACGTGGCTTGATACATTCAAATCGAATCTTAGAAATATTTCCAATCAAATGATGAAATAATATTAACAATTGATACAAAATAGACTGTTTAAAACCTGACTACATTTCTACGTGTATTTTTCCTTGAGTCCCTATGTCCTATATAGTCCTTGCATCCCTATATAGAAAATAAAGATGTGTTCCACATCAAAAACAAAACTATAGATCAAAGCCCCCAAGAACATACTAACTGAAGAGATAAACAAATCATGAGCGCATACAAAGCGACAGACATCTACTGAAAGTAGAACACAAATCGTTTTGGACGGCTTTACGAATGGTTTGTAAAATGATGTCGTGTACGTGGATCTTTCAGCAGTTTTCGCTAAAATCAATTATGATATCGCAAGAGCTAAGCTAGGTATATAAGGATAAATTCTGTCTTGTTGTCGATCGTATCCTGTTGTCAGACATCTACAAGTTAGCAAAAAAAAGTATATCTGCACGGCTCCGTTTCGTGATACAAGATACATTATACACGATGCATTATACACGATACATGATGCACGATACTTGATACAAGACACACGATACATGATACACGATGAGGACCTTCAAAAGGAAATTACACGACACATGAGGCACAATACTCGATATACGATCAATTAGACACGTTACATCATACAGGATACTTGATGCACGATACATGCTATGCGATACCCGATATATGATATACGATACATGATACACGAAACATGATATCCGATACATGGAACATGATACACGGTACATGATACTTGATACAGGATACGCGATATATGATACACGATGCATGATAGATGGATACATGAATACACGACACAATGCATGCAACACGATACATAATGTACAATACACGATACATGATACACGATACAAGATGTACGACATATGATACACGATACAAGATGTACGATGATACACGATACATAATAGATGATGCATAATATACGTTTCACGATACATGATACACGATCCATGATACATGATACACCATACACGATACATGATACACGTGGTACGATACATGATATACGTTTTAACATATATGATTAAAGTCTTAGCATTACATTCCTTACAATTATTTGCGAATATATAAATTACAATGAATCTAGCTAATTCACTGATGACCCCGACGTGATGGTGACTTTGGTTCAGATCATCTACCAATACCATTCAAGTTTTCAAATTAAGCAATGATTAGTTCAACTAGTTATATATTCTACCACATCAGAACTAATCGGATAGGATACAGATCTTATATCGAAATCAATGTAAACCCTTGTTTTGAGAAATATCGGTACAGCCATAAATAATTTAAATTATTCCATTATTAAAATTCCAAAAGCTCAAACTAAATTCCATTCTCCTTCATCTACATCAATATCAACGTTCTTGTGATCCTACTATGAAATAGTTGAGGACCTTCAAAAGGAAATTAAACATAGATTCACTGAACAAACCAATCCATATACTGAATCTTTCTAAATTCTATACTATAGAAACCATTTCCAGCTCTCAAAGAAGGAACCCAAATACTTCCTGCAAATGGTGGATAAGATCAAAACCGATAACTCTTCCAATTTTGTGAGTCTCACAGAAATATGAGCATAACACAAGTACTCAAGATGACATTACTGAGACAAATTGTGTTGAAACAAAAGTAATTATTAGCAAACTTAAAAAACATGGTGAAAATTTTCCCTATGTTACCTTCAGACTTAGCCAACAATTTTGCAAGTGTGTTGAATACTTATTTCAAAACTTAATAAAAACCCAACAGAAGCATCCAAATTATCCTTATTTTTCAAAATGCGCCTTCATTGTGCTGTTATTCGTAACAACTAAGAAAGCTCTGATGGTTAATGATTGATTTGAAACTTTAATTTCCAATGGAATGTTTAACATAGAACCTGTATGGGATAATAAGTTGTTTCAGCACTTTTACTGAACATCTCGCTCAAACGCAAAATTAAGTGTTGTCTCCGCCTTTTCATTTGTTCCAAAAAAAAATCATGCTAACAACTGTTACTCATATGTGAGCTAGTCATATTTTTCCCGGTTTTTCACTAAAATTCCCGACTTTTTCCCGGTTTTCCCGATTTTCCTAACACTGTACACGATACATAATACATTTTACACCGATAGTATATTCCACTATGAGGCTTACTATGATGAATCCGAACAAAAGTTTTCCACTCACAGAAATGTTTAAGAACGCTGCACATGGTAGATAACCCGAATTCAACGATTTCGCAAGTTATAAGCCTGAACACGTTGGATTTTCAATATAGGGGCTCTCAATGGATCATGCAAAAACGTTTCCCATTCAAAAACGATCGTCTGTCAAAACAGTACAAGAACCGACTAATAAGAGTATTTTAACATTTCCGGTGAAACGCTCAACGAGTGAGCACGTTGTACCATGTTAGTGCGGTTAAAATTCGAATATTTCGCTAGAAAGAAAGAATCTTTTCATCCATACTTTGGCGACTCGACGTTGACACTCAGCGAGATTTTCGCTGGTAGTCCAGTTGAAAGAAATTCCATTAGACTATGAACGAAAATTAACTGGCAATATAGCCTGAGTTGCAGTATCATGAATCGGAGTCATGTATGATTACACAATAAAATAATTAACTTCAGAATCGAATAACTACCATATATCAGGGAATTCGTAATGTATTTGTTAGCAGTTGTTATCCCAAAAACCACTATCATCGAGCGTGATTTGTAAGTTTGCTACAATGTGCAATATAATATAACACGAATCAGTAAAAAGTAAAAAAAAATCAGTGCATCGATTAAGTAACCATGTGCAGACCAGAACCGTACTCGCTCACAAAATGCAGTGGAATGTTCTTATGAAAAATTAACGTACTTTCGCGTGCGGTAGGTTCGGGAATCAACAAAAGCCAGAGTCGACTGAGCATGTGTGTTTGTACGAACGACATGTCGAACCACGGCGGTACTTGGCGATGGTCGCCGCTGTTGTAGTTTTTGTTGTCGCAAAACAGTTGCCAGTACAGGCAGTAGACGCGATAGTGATGAGTCGGTTCTGTGCTCACACTGGTTGGTATGTATGCTAATTATATCACGAGACGAATTGTACACAGCACACGCATATGTCACTCAATGGACCGGCCGTCATATGTCGCCATGCAGCAGGGAAGAGTGTATCGTGACCGACAAGGCCATAGCCTTTGAGAACATTGGCATTTGCCGAGGGGTTCGACACTCACCAGTGTTTCGAGAAATAAGCTGTAATTGCTGTTCGCTTCTATTTTACGATGATTAGGAAATCAAAATTTCAATTCAACAGCACATACATTTTCTCAATGATCAAATCGGAGTGTGTTTTAGAACTTCCCATACACGAAACCCCTCGGTGTCAAACAATCGCTACTGGACTTCTTGGCCGGGTGAATGGTTGAGCAGAAATATAGGCCGATGCAAATATCGTGTTACACGTCGAGCGTGCTAATCCCTTGTGGCTTCTTGAAATGCTACTTGAGGCACGGACGACGAATCGGATAGATTCTCGTAAAGCTCAAAACCGTACGTATCATCATCTCATTTTATTGTTTTACGAATGCACTCGTGCAGGCAACATTGAAAACCAGCCGCTCAGTTCCCTTCGGAATCGCATGTTGATTGATGCCGTTTTACTGCAACCCTATAGTCGGCCTTTTATCGGTTTGTTTTGGCTCTAGCGGCACTTGAAAAGGGCACCACGGCGACACGTCCACCCGGAACGGCACAGGTGAATGTGGACGGCGGTACGTTTCTCCGTCGTCCGTTGAAACTGGGTCAACTTGTCGGTGGTTAGGTTGATTGGGAGGTAATTTAAATCTGGTTTTGTTCAGCAAGGTTAATCGCGTGCATATCTGTGGGATCTGTAGGCACCATATGAGTTCAATGCATTTGGCGTTTTCTGATTGAAATATTGTTGATGCTGTAGCCATAGCATGCTCTGGTCGATAACATTAAATATAATGTCGTTTTCGTTTTTAAATTGCACTACACTGGTGTAGCGAAAGCTGCACTGAAACCGTTCGTTTTTACCAATTGCACTACACCAGTGCTACACTTTTTCTGCACCGATACCACTGGTGTAGCACTCATCAAAAGTTTGGTGTAGCTCTGTGCAATGGAATCGTGTATTGTAGTCAATGGTTACTGTTTATGTTTTCGTCATTTTTGTTCGTTTATTCATGCCTCAGTGTAGCACTGCACCGGTGTAGTGCAAATTAAAAACGAAAACGCCATAAGTCTCGTATGTCCTTCTACAGGAAGGTGAAATTTCTACACCACTTCGGTCAATGTCAAGTCCCCGGTCGGACAAAGAAAGCAAGCCTTTTTCCGAGTTTCGACTCTGTTCACCAATGTAATCTCCGCAAAAAAAAAAACAATGTCGCTTCACGGAATTTGCAACGCTCGACTTGTTTTGGATCAGCCGTGAGAAAATATGTTACCAGCTTTGCACACATTTTTGCATATTCAAACCCTCGTGCAAAATTGTTAATACACTTCCTTTTGATATCTTTAAGATGTCAGCTATTATCTCCCGCAACTTCACTTTTCATTTTTTCCCTAAAGATGGAATGAACTTTTAAGACGGTTTCCGGAACAACAGCTTAATTTGGACGACCAGAGCGTGGTGCATCGCCGGTGTTTGCACGACCTCGCCTAAGTCCAAAATACCGATCAATAATTATTGATTTACTTGTAGCGGAGCCCGGGTAATGCTTAGCAAACCATTTCTTCGCTTTAACACTATTATTTTTCATTTTATTTCTTTTATTCTAATTTTCCAAAAGTTATGTTACTGTATGTTTCATAAGTAACACACCGAATATCATGGAATTTACACAGATGACATCTGAAGGATGTCTCTATTGAATACTAGAGAGATTTCTAATTAGTGACGTCATCTGTCTGTCAGACCGGGATGTTTTCGACCGACGTGTTAGTGTAGGTTCAAGAACCATATTAGCATTAGCATTAGCATTAGAGACCGCCCGTGTGTTGCTACTCCGTTATTGATCTGGACCAATTGAGATTGCAAAATGATTTTTTGAAGTAACATGTTTGGGAATAACACATTGTTTCGCACTGTGCAAACTGTATTGAACCATGCATGCTGATCAATACCGACGCCGGCCACGTCCGAATGCAGATCTACTTGGGAGGGAAAGGATTGTTAGTTCGATGCATGTTGCTACTAAGAACCGAGGAATCCTCTGCATTCCCACATGCATCACAGGAGAGGATACTTTGTTAGTAAATGTTTTAATAATGTTATCATGTGTTTATTGCTCTGGGTAGCCGTTGTTTTAAAGTATTATCGTTTTATGTGTTACTTTGTGCTGGCAATATAATGCACGAAACAGTCAATCTCCGAAATTGACAAAACTCCGGACAGCCGGCTGTCGAGTATGCAGTCACTCGTTTATGCATCTACCTTTCGCGTTTTTTTAGTCATGCAAAAAAAGCACATGTGGATTGATAAAAAAAACGTGATTAATCCACCTAGCAGTGAGATGATACCTGCATTTTTTTGCATGAATATTCTTCGGTGTTTAAATTTTCATTACATTATTTTAATGACCGTCGTTTTAAGCGACAATTTGAGATTGTAATCACTCATTACTCTGTAATGGCGAAACTGCAAATACAATCGAATTTAAATCTAGAAGTGTGATAATCGATTAAACATGCCATGATATGTAAGTTCCACTTTAGAGTTTACGGTAATTTAAGGTACTTCCAGAGCCGGTATTCAGGAACCAGCATAACCCAAACCGATTCGTATGGCCATATGACGAATAAATTACAGTTTTGAGTACAACTTTGAAGCTTAATTGGATAAAATTCATTAATTTTTGTATGTATGTATAAAACTAATTAATTTTGTATATAAGTTTAATTAAATTTGAAATTTTGTTTCTGAAATTTGATTAGGCTTTTTTGAGAAAACGATTGAGCTTTGAGAAACGATTTTATACTGGAACCGGAATCATAAAATCGGTATGGCCGAAGTCAGATAAATTCACCTGAGTAGCTGTATAGTTTACATTTGTTTAAAAATATTTGAAAATCAGTGAAGACATCTTTGAGAAATCATAGCACGAATTAAATTTTTAGGTGCCTTCTGAATCGACAACTGAATACCACTAAAACTGAAAAAAGTTAATTTTTTTTATCGACTATCCAAATCTGCTAACCCGATAAACCCGATTGATTTATGTGGAATAGACATTTTTATACTAATCACCCTGTATCCCCGAAACCGGAAGTTGGATCTGACTGAAGAGCAAGATGTTTTAAAGAATCTTGAAACTTTTCATTTGAATCTTAGATGATTCTTAGATTTCATTTGAATCTTAGATCGGTTCAGCCATCTACGAGAAGAATGAGTTACACAATTTTGATTTCGTTTCATATATCATCCTGTAGTTCCGGAACCAGAGTTCGGAACCAAACATAATTCAGGAAATTTGTTTGGGAGCATACGAATTTTCGTATGAATCTGAATTTGTAGAAAAGAAATTTTCAGAGAAAATTGAGTGAAATTATTTGTCACACACGCATTTGCTGATCTCGACGAACTGATTCGAATGGTATATGGATGTTATGTTCTTCCAGCATTTATTGCTGTAAGTAGTTTAAAACAATATAATTAAAAAAAATTTGCCATCATCTGGTTTATATATGTCATATTCGAACGATTATGTTGCCAAAAACGAGCCGTGCTAAAATCGGTCCGAGGCAAATTGTCATGAAAAAGGATGCTGTACACAGTCTTTTTGGTACTTAGAAACAATTGTATGTAACAGAATAAAAAATCGTGTTTTCCGTTGCTCCCAAGCATTTCTTTGTCATACAGTGCTAAAACTTCTACTGCTGGAATAGGGGGAAAAGTCGTTTACACAAAAATTTCGATATCTCCGTTAAAAATGGACGGATTTTAACAATCTACGGCTTGTTCAATAGGTATTATCGTGCGGAATCTAAGTCTGAAAACATATTCTGTTTTCAAGGTCAATTGTGACAGATACTGTAAAAAAACTGAAAATTTTGACATAAAACTTCGAATAACTTAAAAAGTAAACATCCGATCTCAAAACCATTCAATAGCGTTTTGGGTGACGGGGAGACCTTTCATTTGCGACTAGTTTGATCAAAATCGGTCCAGCCATCTCTGAGATCTCGGCCTCTTAGTTGACAACACACATACAGACACACACATACACACACAGACATTTGCTCAGTTCGTCGAGCTGAATCGATTGGTATATGTAATTCGGCCCTCCGGGCCTCGGAAAAAATTTCGAAAGTTTGAGCGAATTCTATACCTATTTTTATATATATATATATATATATATATATATATATATATATATATATATATATATATATATATATATATATATATATATATATATATATATAAAAAGGTATATATATATAAAAAGGTAAAAAGGTATCATCTCACTACTAGGTGGATTAAGTACGTTTTTATAAATGAAACTAAGTGATACAAAATAAACGAGCGAATAGGATTTAAACAAAAAAGTTGATTCATTGCATTGAAATATTTTAAACAAGGATAATTTTTTAAATATTACCATTTAATTCTGTTATAAGTATATCACGTCACTATACAAATTCACTATGTATCTCACGACACTATAAATCTTGTATAATAAACGTCACATCACATATGCACATTTCGAATACAATTTATATTCTTCTTCAGTGTGATAGTGGCAGCCGGCTACCGAGAAAAATATTAATTTACTGTTTGAAATATTAATATCAAGTGTTTTTTTACTATGTATTCAAAATATCGATATATGTTATCTCTGTTATTAACTTTGTAATATAAACGGATTTGCCAAATGGTTGATTTTTATCATTCAATTTATAATCCTGAAAGCCAATCAATAACATGGAAGAAGAAATCATTCCGAATAAAACTTTTCTCCGAAGCTAGACGGAAATTGATAGGTTGAATAAAGAGATGATTTAGTAAAATAGAGTAATCAGAAGTAAAACATTAAAAATATCTGATAACTGAAAGGAAAAAGAAACTTCTGCAATTGTCGCCTTTTACGACATGGAAGCAGGAACCCAGTGAAACTATTCTTGGTTCATTTTTTTCCGCCGGATTCCACACGGCATCTAGGCTGGTACAGTCCGGAGAGAGCTAATAGGTACTATCAATCTCCTAGTGGACCCCAGCCCCTATTAGTGTAGGTTCAAGAACCATATTGCCAAAAAAGGAATTTCCATGTCGAAAAATCATTTGCGGGTTCTGTAGATCTCTGAGGTTTTTCAAGCAGCTTGTTATCACTTTTCCACGTGAAATGTTTCGTGCATGCTAGTTTCCAAACTGCGCTGTAGTTGATCCATTTATACCCGAATTGACCTTTCAAAGTGAAACTTGTGTCTGAACCGGTGCCGGGTGAAGTGATCACGACATTGTACAATATATAAATGACCATACCTGGATCGGCCAGAAATAGTCGAAAACACGTTTTCGTTCGGCACGTCAGAAAAGACATTGCACTTCGTTGCAAAACAAAACGTGTTCTGTAAGTAACAGAAACTTTACGTCTGCTTAGCGGTTCAAATTGAACTGCCAAGTTTAGCACTAAGCAGTTCAATTTGAACTGCTCTGCACTGATGAGTCAAAGACGAAACGTAAAAATAATGAAAACGGTTATGTGCCCTAGCACAAAATTTGGCTAACCCCTAAATGACCATACCTGCATCGGCCAGAAATAGTCGAAAACACGATTTCGTTCGGCACGTCAGAAAAGACATTGCACTTCGTTGCAAAACAAAAAGTGTTCTGTAAGTAGCAGAAACTTTACGTCTGCTTAGCGGTTCAAATTGAACTGCCGAGTTTAGCACTAAGCAGTTCAATTTGAACTGCTCTGCACTGATGAGTCAAAGACGAAACGTAAAAATAATGAAAACGATTATGTGCCCTAGCACAAAATTTGGCTAACCCCTAAATGAATATATAAATGATTCTTACACTTTGGTGGACAGGTTTATCGTTTGGTTTTAAAAATACGACATCACGGAACAATCCCAAATAAAGCAAATAAGAGTGAATAATAAGGACGGCTTCAGATAATATTTGGATGATTCTTTTTAGGTACTCGGACACCTCTATTCATTATAGAAGAAAATTGTTGACAGTGTTTTGATGCGGAAGATTTGTTTATTCAATTATGAAAATTTCGTAATAATTCCTGCATACAGCCAAAATTGATTAGCAATGGAACTCAAAGACGAGAAATAATTCTGCATACTCACGTTAAAGATCTAACATGGTCAGGAGGACAGATCGTCAAAGGTTTTGAAATGTCCGAAATCGACCGTAAACATAGTGCTGAAACGTCACCGGAAACAACGGTAACGTTAGATCGAGCATGACGGCATGGCCGAAAACTACGAGTGAAGGATGTTAGGACAATCAAACAGAGCTCAGGGATCTTCGGCCGTGATATGAGGGAAGAATTTGTTTGCGAAAAGGATTTCAGTCGTACCGTGCCTATAGCCGTCCGAATAGGTAACTGAAACAAAACCTTGTTGCCGAGAGTCGTGTCAAGAAACTTAAGTTCTGACCTAATATAATCGATGTATTTTGGTGGATGATACAACTTACGTCAAAATGGATTTTGGACAACTTCCGGGTTAAAAATTTCACCTCACTAAGCTTGGAGGAGGTGCTCCGGTCAAGTTAAAATTTATCTTTCAAGATAAATTTGCTCGCAAGATGATGCCTTGGCAAGGCCTATGTAGTCGTGCGAAAAGAACAAAGCTCTACATCACTGAGCAAAGTCATGGCATTACATTCCTTTTGGTGAAATTTGGCCTTTCTGTTTCAACAGACTTCGCAGCCGATTCATAGTGTACAGAATCATTGCATGGCTAGTACTACATCACTGAAGCGTTTATGAATGGATCAGTTCACAAAGAGAGGGGTCTCCAAAAGAGGGGTTTGCCTTTCATTCAATCACACATCGGTCTTCACATGATGATAATGCCTTTAAAGTGAATGTGTACAGTGCCTAACGAATTGTCATCGCCGTTTCAGTGACAATTGTTCTTGTTTTCGTATTATTCACGCTCGAAAATGTCTGTTTCTCGCCATTTGCGGGAAGTTTTACTTTTCTGTTACAATTAAAAAAAATGCAACTGAAGCGCATCGAATGCTCTCAGAAACATACGGTGATGCTGCTCTGATTAAAATAACGTTTCGGGAGTGGTTTCAACGTTTTAAAAATGGTGATTTCGGTGTCGAAGACAAACATGGTGGTAGAAGAGAAATAACCTTCAAAGATGAACAACTAGAAGCATTGCTTAATGAAGATTCGTGCCAAACCCAAGAAGAGCTTGCCGAATCGTTGGAAGTGAGTCAGCAAGCCATTTTAAAACGTCACAAGGCCCTGGGCATGATTCAGAAAGAAGGAAACTGGGTGCCGTACGAGTTGAAACCGAGGGACATCGAGCGCCGTCTATTTGTATGTGAGCAACTGCTTTAAAGACAAAATCGTAAGGGGTTTTTACAACGAATCGTAACCGGTGGTGAAAAGTGGGTTCGATACGATAATCCTAAACGCAATATTCACGGCGCCAAGGTTATGATTTGTATTTGGTGGAGGATCAACTCGGTGTGATTCATTACGAGCTCTTAAAACCGGGTGAAACCATCACGGAAGATCGCTACCGAACGCAACTGATGCGCCTTAGTCGTGAGCTAAAAGAAAAGCGGCCACAATATCAAGAGCGACATGACAAAGTCATCCTCCAACACGACAATGCTCGGCCTCACGTCGCAAAAGTGGTCAAAAAGTACCTGGAAACGCTGAAATGGGAAGTCTTGCCCCCACCCGCCGTATTCCCCAGATGTCGCCCCTTCTGACTTCCACCTATTCCGTTCGATGGCAGATCAACATTTTCAATCCTTCGAAGAGTTGGAAAAATGGATTGCTTCATGGATAGTGTCAAAAGAGGACCTCTTTTTTTCGAGCCGGAATCCGCAAATTGCCGGAAAGATGGGAGAAAGTTGTCGCTAGCAAACGACAATACTTTGAATAATACATCTGTAAGCACTTTTTCGCAATAAAGCTTTTAATTTTGGAATAAACGGCGGAAGCAAAGTTGTACACCTGATATAAGCGGAATGATAACGGTTTTATTGAGAAAAATATGAATCCAACTGTCCAGATTTTCGTATAATTTAATTTAATTTTAATTAGTCAACTTTTTGTCGCAATTGAACCAATATATGTTTCGATCAGTTGTTGATTCGGTGTTCTGTTCTGATTTTCTTTTTCAAGGCATTGACTGGCTGATTGACTGACTAACTGACTGACTGACTGTGTAAGCGTAGGTTATTATTAAACAATACGTCAATGAAGGGGTGAGGGAAAGTCAAATATATGCCAGATACGAAACAGTAATGGACGATGGAACTAACTATCACTGTCAGGAATCCTATCCAAATCAATCCCATATACTCTATAACTTGGAGCAAACGAAATTCTTGATCAACATATGATAATTACATGGAGATCGTCACTACGACCGTCATAAAGTAGAGGAAGTTTGAAATTTGGGTCATCTCCACATTGGAAAGTGTTCATCGGAATTTTCTGTTGAATGATAGCATTTTGGGAAACAGAACTAGTGGCGGGTTGTAGTATAATCATGTCTGTCAATCGCTCGTATATGGAACCGAATTTTACCTTTGGAAGCATCTCGTTCCTCGATTGATAGTGTCTTTTATTACATGCTACAAAACGTTCGTCGAGTGTTGACGAACATAGTAGTTTTTAAATATTGACTTCAAAGCTTTATAACGATAATTTTACCAGAAAAGATAGCAAGGAAAGAAATCACATTAGAAGATTTGGGTAAGCGAGTTTGGTTGAATAATGCTAGTTAGAATGTAAATATTTGTAGCTCTAATGAATATTAACGAATATTTCGAACCTCTGTTGCGCTGAATAAATTTTATTTTCATCATCACCATGCATTATGCTTACAGAGTAGAGCTCGTTTCTTATGAAGGAAGATCACTCAATACACGACTAGAAACATTTCCAAAAATGCTACAAAAAAAACATTACAATAATTCAACTGACATTTGCAAATGGCTCCTGTTGTACCGATTGGAAGGGAAAAAACACATGGCAAATTACAGTGGGCTAGTATAAAAAAACTCCGGAAGAGAGAAAGTTGTTTAAGAATAATTCTTTTTTTTTTTTTTTTGTTTCAATTATAGAGGCTTTAACATTAATGTCATTCACCTCTTCGGGCCAGAAAAACTTTCTGACCCTATGTGCGGGGTTGGGAATCGAACCCAGGTGGGCTGCGTGAAAGGCATCGACTTACCCATCACGCTATACCCGTCCCCTAATAATTCTTCTCTAAGTTTGTATAAATCCAAATTTATACGTGCCAGAAAAAGGAATTCAAGTCAGCCCTGATATGATTCGGCGACGTTACGAATCACAATTGGTCGAAAAATTGGATTTCTCTCAGATAAAGCTGCTTCTTAGGCGTGAGTTCGAGTGAAGCGCGTCTGATTGGGAAACATTTTCGATTCTATTGTCAAACATCTGATAAAATTGAATGTTTGGGAGTTTGAAGCGTTTCACGCAAAATTTGACCGCAACTAAGCTTTTCGAATATTACAAATGAAATCTCATGATCGAGAAAATGTTTGGACATGACAACAGAAACATCGAAGCCGACTATGCCATCCCTGTGGAAGGAGGAAAATGGCGTCGACATCTTGGACTGGCATTCCCAATTTCCTAAGGCAAGCCCTGTGAATAATCAAATACTGTAATCCGCGCACAAATTGTGTCTAAGAAGTTATAGGAAATCAATTAGGCACTCTAAAAATATACATTGAACAGAGTTGAATGCCTTTACAAGAGTTAGAGAACTATCCAAAATAGAGTCCAAAAAGGAACATTTTTTGTAATACTTTTGATTTAAACATGAAATTTGTACATAGTACTGTACTATTGATCATTAAAACATTATTCAAACAACACATTACACCGTACTTTTTAGCAATCATCTTGACGAGGTTTTTGATATGATATTTGAATGTTGTTCATTCCACTATCTAGCCAGAACGCTTAAAACTTTTCAAAAGGTGGAACATTCAAATTCGTAGTGCTAAAAACCTGAACAGTATCGCAAGATAATAGTTTTTTTTCGCAAAATATGTGCAAGTTCAAAATGTCGTTTTTTTCAGAAAAATAATATCGAGTAAGGAGTGTATCGATAAGTAGTTAGCAACATTCAAACAGTTATTACTCTGAAATGGCTTAATTTTTTGCAGCGTGTTTTGCGGTGACATGTTTGTTTACATGTCAATAACAGCTGCGCAATCGATTGGTTTCGGTACGGTTTATCGTTTCAATGATGAGTCGAATTGATCCGGAAACGCGAAAGAAAATTCTGCACACTTGGTGCTCAGAAAGTGGTGTCACGTACAACGAAATTGCAACGAAATGCGGGTGAAAGTGCACCACACCAGTGTCCAAAATATTATCGAGAAGTTCGGTAAGACCCTTTCCATGAAGGATTTGTCCCGATCCGGTAGGAAAACGGGTCCCAGCCAGCCTGGCCGGGACTTAAAAGTGGTTGAGTACATCAGGAAAAACCCATCGATGTCGACGCGGGATTCGGATTTGGCGGGATTTGACGACGAAACCTACGCCAAGGAAGACTCTCGAGCGCTGCTCGGACCGCAATATTATACGAAATCGGTGTACCAGGACCTGGACGACGCTGACACCACGGTGGCGAAAGAAAAGTTTGGGCAGAAGGTGTTGGTCTGGCAAGCAATTTGTACCTGTGGTTTACGGTCGTCGATTTTCTTCACTAAGGGCACAATTAACGCCAAGGTGTACGAGGAAGAATGTTCGAAGAAGAGAATGCTGCCTCTCTTCTGGCCGCATTTGGCTTCAGCCCACTACGCCAACTCCGTTCTACAGTGGTTGTCAAAAAATAATGTACAATTCGTGGAAAAGGACATCAACCCACCGAACTGCCCGGATCTTCGGCCAATTGAAAGGTATTGGGCAATTGTGAAGCGGCACTTTTGTAAGGAAGGTACAGTGTCCCAAAACATGCAGGAGTTAAAAATAAACTGGACAGCTGCCACCAGGAAAGTCACAAAAGTAACTCTGCAGAATTTAATGAAGAATATTTCACAGAAACTAGGATTATCTTCAATATAATCAGTGTAATTTTTCTACAATATATCGAAAACTGATGTGAAAATATTTTTCTTGGCTTTTTATTCAATAATCAATGTTGCTAACTACTTTTCGATACACTCCTTATTCTAGAATGATGGCGAAGTATTTTCATTTATAGTATTGTCCATGCCTTTGGTAATTGATGAACACTATCCCAAAAAAAAACTCTTCACCATTCATTGACTTTCTTTCATCGAGCAAATTTCGTACATTATCGAAAGTTCTAAAGTGTTACCTAGTCAGTGTGTGTCCCATCGATGAAAAAAGATGATAATCCTATAGGACCAGGTCTGGTGAGTATGGCGCGTTTGGTAGATGTTTCCAATCAAGTGTAGAAATTATTTCTTTGACCACATTGGCTAAATATACAGGACCGTTGTCATACAGTAGAATAACTTCGCCATGTCCTCAAGCCCATTGTGGCAGTTGCGTTGTTCAATTTGATTAGTTGTAGACGGTAGCGGACAGTATTACCTGCTTCGCCATAGTCAACTAGTGCAGTCCGAAACGTAAATATGCTGAATACTCAAAAGTTATATATACACCAGTGAGATCCGATACAAAAAAAATCTTGCTTTCGTAGAAGAAACGCATCATTTCGCACTGTTTTCCACATTTCCGTATGGCATTCGTTCAGCTTGGGTGGAACCCATTTACCAATATTTTTAATTTTGTCGTGAATACGACTTACTTTACTATGGGGCGCCTTTTCAAAATTTACCCTGTACAAGAATGGGCAGAACTTTATCGTGAATATCTCTTGATGTACTTAACTCAGCAATATATTTTTTTGTACAAGTTATTGGAAATATGATCAGGAATTTGTGAATAAATTTTCAACAGCGTAAGAAAACCATAAATAATTGAAAAACAAAGTTCTCTAAAACTTTTGGGAATAATGAGGAAAATTCATCACGCTTGCTTGCCATTTTCACACCCGGACGACGGTTTTCAGGTAGTCAAGCACATATCAGTTCCGATTATCTGCTGGACGAGTATAAAAGGTAAAGGTCGTGCTTTTAGTTGGACTTCAATCGTCGGGAGCAGCAGAAGCCAGAAATGAGAGCAGACTTTTAGCATGGTACAAAACCTCAAACGCTCAGGTCGTGTTCTCATTTGGACTTCGGTCGTCAGATGGAGCAGCCGGCAATGAAAGCAGACCTTTTGCGTGGTATAACGCCTCAAACGCTTCGGTCGTGCTTTCATTTGGACTTCGATCGTCGGGTGGAGAATTTAGTTTCAAAATTATGTTTCAGGAACTTAGTTCCAGAATACAGGTTTAGAATTTAAAACCTGCATGTTGGAACTGGATTCCAGAATTGAATTCAGTTTCGCAACTAGTTCGAAAACTAAATTGCAATTGTATTCTGAGCCTGTTCTAAGTTCTGAATGTAGTTCTCGAACTCAGGTCCAGTCCCTAATTCCTGAATTCTTCTTGTCGGTTCTTTTTATAACCATTAACATATTCCCGAAAACTATGCGAAATTTTACTTTACTGTACTATATACGGTCCTTTTTTCAACGAGTTGGAGTTCGTAGTTGTAGGAACTTTCTATTAATTTGCTATATAAAATGCATAGTATCGGCTCAGTTTAGGTGCATCGTTTCAAATTCTAGTAGTGAAAAAGGGGAAAACTGGCATTCCGAAAGTGATGAACTAATTTATATTCGAAAGTAAGAAGAAAGTGTTTCAGTTATATTCGTATTCACGACATCCAGTTATGTCTGTGACATTACACACCCGTACTTTTTCTTAGGCCTCATGGTAGAAAATTAATTGCGGAGTGATATTCAATTATTACCGTTCCGTAGAAATACATTCAAATATACCAATCGATTCAGCTCGACGAACTGGGGTCTTAAGAACCCATTAAAACTTCTTGTTCTTTCATCAGCTCCGGCTTCCGGTTCCGGAGATACTGGGATAGTATAGAGGAAAAAAAAAAGTCAATTTCACATAAACTTCATCGACTTTCGATTCTGAAATTACAGGGTGATGAGTTTTTAAAATTCAAACCATCATAGAAGATGGTGATACAAAGAATCGAAAGAAATCTTCAAAGTTGGGCTCAAAACTATTCCAATTGAGTCTTCATGTTAATTCATGGCCATACGAATCGTTTTGGGTTATGGTGGTCCCTGATTACCGGTGCCGGAATAACCATAAATAATTACCAAAAGCTCGAACTCATTTCAGCATTACATGGAATGTTGAATCGTTTTTCACGCGATTAGATTAATCATACAATTTTTATTCTCGAACCGAGTTCCGAAATTATAGTGTAATGAGTGAATGAAATTTCAAACTCATACTAGCATAATTCTTCTACATTATGCTCAAAACTGTTTCAATACGTAAATATATTAGTTGATGGCTAAACAAACCCAATTCCATTGTATACGCCACTAGTTTCTGGTTCTTAAGATATAGAAACAGTGGTCAAAATCATTAAAATGGAGCTTACTGTATTAATAAAAATAATGTATAGAATTCGCTTAAACTTTGTAAAAATAATCCAAGACCCGAGGCGCCGAATATCGAATACCAATCGATTCAGCTCGACAAATTGAGCAAACGTCTTCATGTGTCTATTAGTGTGTACAGATAATATAGACGTAGATCTCAGAAAAATACATAAATTAACCCTCCGTTTGACGGACATTTCTATACCTTCGGTCTGACTGATGAGTGTGGCTAAATCTGCATACATGTATGAGCATTTCTAAGCATTTTGATGTAAATTAGAAGTGTATTCAGTGTCAGTCCTACAAACCACGTGTTTTGCATAGATCGATAGGAAATATAATTTTCTGTAGATCTGGTTGAACCCATCTGTTGTGTAAAAGTTAATCCGAAATAAAGACTGTTCCAGAAAGTATGGACGCACTCTGATTTCGCTGTAAATAATTCACAAGTGTTAGATATTCAAATTTTATTCGATATACTAATAATATTAAACTACAACAACAGAATATTATTCTCAACATTTGCTACTTAGCCATTGTAGACTAGCTGGCGCACCTTCTTGCGAACGTTCCTCATTAAATTCCGTACAGACTTCTTGGCGACAAGTTTTGACACTTTTTTCCAATCTTTTTCGAACTGTTGAATGGTTTCGGCGGCCGAGACATGTTTCCTAAGATGTGCCTTCGTTAATGCCCAAAATTCCTCAATTGGTCGAAGTTTTGGGCAATTTGGTGGATTCATGTCTTTTGGGACGAAAGTGACATTTTTGGTAGTATACCATTCTACCGTTGATTTCGAGTAGTGGCAACAAGCAAGATCTAGCCAGAAGACAACAGGATCCTTGTGGCTTCGAATCATGGGTAGAAGTCGTTTTTGTAAACATTCCTTGATGTATTGTATGAACAGCGAAATGCTCATTGAAGCAGTGGTGATGAAGGGTTTCGAAATCTTACCGCAGCTACAAATTGCTTGCCAGACCATAACTTTCTTACCAAATTTTTCGACTTCAATCGATGTCTCGGACTGGTTTAACACTTGCCCTTCTCGCACAGTATAATATTGTGGTCCCGGCAAGGGTTTGTAATCGAGTTTCACGTAGGTTTCGTCGTCCATGATTATGCAGTTCAAATTTCCAGCAAGAATCGTATTGTGCAGTTTTTGAACCCTCGGCCTGATCGATGCTTCTTGTTTCGGATTACGTTTTGGTTGTTTCTGTTTCTTATAGGTTCAAAGATTCAAACGTTCTTTAGCACGAAGAACATTTGACTTCGAAATGCCCGCTTTTTTGGCTACATCCCGAACTGAAACCTCATTCTTTTGCTCGAAAGCCTTCAGTATACGTTTATCCAACTGAGGGTTAGCAGGACCTTTTTTTCGACCCGTTTTCGATTTATCTTCAAAGGTGTTATCCTCACCGAACTTCCTGATTGCATTTCGCACAGCTTTTTCACTTACTCCTTCCATTTTTTGCTATCTTTCTCAGTGACAGTCCACGTTCTGTGCACCATTTTTACACAATTTTTCGACGTTGTTCTGCTGAAAGTCCACGCATTTCGAAACAAACTAATGAAAACGAATAAACAACTGCACAAGTGGTTAGAGAAGAGTGTAAACAACAGGATGCAGCCATAAAAATTGACAGATTCTGAACCATTGCAAAATGGCAGCAGTTTTTGGTTGCGTCCATACGTTCTGGGACAGTCTTTAAGCTTAGCATCGAACGAATTAACAACGATCCTACGCCAATGCTCGGTATCAGTTAGACCATAACTAATCAAAACAAGTTTCCCTCTTCCGAGCAGCAGTCAATCAGCGTGAAACGCCTGTAAATGCATCGATCCTGTAGTGACATTTCATTCTCGCTTCCACACTTTGAGGTCAATAGGTTACCAGAACTCATCAGCAGGATACCGCATGCCCTGTACAGCTGTTGAAAAATAAATGCTTTCAATTATGAACGGCAGCTGAGCTACAAGCGCATAATTAGGTCACTATACTTTCCACATCGTAGGTGTCTACAAAGGCACATGCATGGTTTACGTGTTCGTCGGTGTGTGCTCCAATGGATGAGTTTCGTTATATCACCGGAGCAAGCTAATAACTGTCAGCGTGTATCAACCTGACGAGGTGTTATGCTCGGTCAGCGGGTAAGTAGACGAACAGAAACGTAACAGGGTTACAGTACCGGTTCAAGGATATTTGAACTAATCTCAAAGGTTGAATGACTCTGTTAAACAAACAGGGAAACATATAGGAAAAAGGAAGATCAGCTCTACTGAACCGTTTCTAGCTCTAATCCTTTCCATTATAATTTTTATTCCTCAGCGATTGTTGCAGCTTTTCCAGGAGCGCGAGATTGAATTCGTGATATCTTACTACTTTCTTGACATGAAGCAGAGTAAAACTTTGATACCAGAGTATTGAAGCATAACTTTGATTTTCGAAATTCACAGATTATCAAGCAATTACATTCTAATGTTAAACACTTTAATCCTATTGAATTCGATTACGACATACAAATAGAATGAAACCAGAAAAACTCAAATTCGCAACAATATATTCCAAGAATTGACAGACAATTTATCGTCTATCGTCACATCCAGCATCTTAAAACTAGCAAACGTCGCCAACGTGCTAATTGAGTAGTGCCGGTTTTGACACTGTTTATTACATTCGTGTTTTGTGGATCCGAAATGCCGCTAACTGTGACAAGTGGCAAGTTCATTCACCTTTCGATGTTCTTATTCCAGAACGAAAGAATTTCCGTGATCGTTTCCGAAAGTGATACGCATGTGCTGCGAAATTCTTAAGTTCTTGCCTAGTATTTTTTTTCCATTTAATTGCTAAGTCATATTTCAGTTCCATCCCACTGCCTTTTTTATTCTAATCGCATTGATTTTTTTCCCTAGCCAGTCCGACTGAGAAGCAAATAATCGTCGACACCTGGATTGGGATACACTTGAACAACTTGTCACGATCAGCACATTGACATTTTTATCGGCCATGGCCCTGCGTTGTTGGTCGTTGGTTTTCTTCTTGGTGTACTGCTAGTGCTAAAGGATTAGACACCAGAATTCCATTCCGTAGTGTAGGCTTTTGGCGTGGACCACCAACGCCATCCATCAACGGCAGGAATTGAACGCATTATGAAATTATAGTTAGCCTACCTAACAAGCAAACGAGAAGGTATTTCCAGTCGTTAATTTTCTATTGTCCTAACATGGTTTCTGTGGTTGTGATTCAGCCTCTTCGTTTAGTGGAAGACGTTTATGACAATCAAACGCTGGTATGCTGTTTTCCCGGACTGTCGTCATGAAAGTAAGCGCGAGTGAGTTGCAAAACAAAACTAAGGTACTTGAACTTGGCTAGGAATGATCGACTGCCAACATTCGGATCACGTTCTGATGTGTGTAAGAAGCGGAAGATGGAAGGAAGAAAACGGAAGAATGTCACTTTTAGATATTTTTTAGAAATTGATTCATTGATTCATTAAGATCACGAACTCTTGTGTAAATTTAGATCATTTCTTCTTTTGAGCTTCCTTAGAACTTCGAACCAAGACTTAGCAAGGGAATACACTTGCTTAGGAAGGGGATCGAAGCCGGACTTTGAGTAAGTTTTGTCATCCTTCACGATGCAACACGATTCGGTGAGCAACTTCGTATTTTCGGGCACGAAACTTTTTGCAGGGTCAATTTCTTGTTTCGACGACTGAAATTACTGTTTGAATGACAATGACACTCGATAGATGTAAACAATACACTATGAATAAAATTTACTCAAATTTTCGGGGTTTTCACTCATACGGGTCAAAAGTTACAGAAGATTTTCGATGTGCTATTTCTATCGAACGCACCCTTTGGATCAGCTTTGTAATAAGAAGCGCAATTATATAAGAGACATTGGAACGGTAGCTTAGTAGTTCAATGGACGAAAAATTTCACCCAAAGCACCTACAGCCTCAAATTAAGCGACATTTCCGAATGGAAGAAGCAAGGAATAAGGCATAGTGTTGCATACAACAAGAGAAAGTCAGAATCTAATTTATGTTTCTCACGAAGAGCAAAATTAAAAAAGACACTCCATGTTAAAGAAAGGTGAAATTTGATTTTTTTTATTGGAACTTACTCGGTCATTTTACTAGTCACATAATGATTATTAGGAACTACATCTTTGGTGTCTCTTCTCAATTTCACTTGAAGATGGTAAAATCTGTTTTAATGTGGCGGAGCTCCGAGGAGGGTTAATTTCCTTGGGCATCACTTGGACATTATTCGCGGCATATCACTCCATGAAATATTTTCGTAATAGAGCAATTTCACATCAAATCGTCCAAAAATAGCAAAATTCTGGCACGATCCCCCTTCGATTTGTACGAGACTTTACATGTGTGATCGGTATAGCAAATGAAGTATTTTTCATGGTCTAGAGATTTTTTTCACTCAAGACTAATTTCTGGAAAGGGCGTATATGTTTTTATCCACATTATTCTCAAACAATTATAACTAAAAATCTATAGCTTCTACGAAAAATATGTCTAAGAAGAAGTTGTAGCGCCTGACGCAGGTTTCCATCATTCTGTACCACATAATCAAGCTGCGTAAGCATATCCATGTGCAGTTTCCGCGATCGTACTCTGCTTGACTTGTTTTACACGATTTGGAGTTACCACCTTCTTGTAAGTTGAAGGTTTAGCTAGTTTTGTACCTCTATGTATGGTTGTAGACTTCAGGTTTGCTTATGACATATCGGACGGATAGGTTGGGATACTGCTGGTCACTATTTTCGGCGTTTTCGACTCCCCTTGTCCTTCAGTATTCCTGACCAGACGTTTAAAAAAAAAATACATTCATTACTGTTGGCTAGACCACATGTAACAATTTCATTAACTCGGTGTGAGAGTAGTTTGGATTATCGTGATGGGCGAGCGAAATTTGAACGTGTTGCTCGGATGCCATTTTCACGACTGAAGAGCAAATGTTTGAATAAAATAATGGGCATGATACTATATACTCACATTTTTAAAACGAAGGTTTCGCTGGGTTTTTAACACATAATGAAAATAGATACTTCAAGTTGTTAAATTTTATTATTTTATCATAACATCCTTTTCATTTCTCCCGATTTTGTGTTTTAGGCTATGAAGAACGATTCTTTTGGACATCTTTTTTTCGGGATTGTTCCGATGGAACAAAACAGTAGAGTAAGACATAAAAATATCTATAGTCTATTCCATATCAGTTTAAATAAAACTTTTCCCAAAATATCTCTTGTCATCTTACGGACACTCTGTTCGTCCGTTTCAGAAGTCTTTTTAATCTACCATCAAGTCATCTTTTAAACATCCTGAATTTCGTTTTTCGTTTGTTTCAGATTCCGCTTAACACATTATACAGTATTTCTCGATCAGGTAAAATATAGAACAATAGTACGGGTAGTTTTTTTTATAAAATTAAAATTAAAAAAAGCGCTCCACAGAGGGACTGGGTTTCGAACCTAGGTGATTTGAATTCCGAACTCGCTGCGAATACTATGGACTGTGACGTTAAGCTGTAAGTGGATGGAGAATTTTCGATCATATGACAAGCAATGTTGATTCGCAAAGCTGTACACAGGTAGTTTTAGCCGATGTACACTCGTTTCGTCGCATCCGTCCCGCAACCGTCGTGTATGGCAGTGCGGCTATTTGACAGGTATGAAATGTGCTCTTTTTTCTTTCTCGTATTCAGAAGCTGTAGCATGTGAACATCATAATATCAAATTGAGTTATTTATTTGAACTCATTCTACTCGAGTATATAATCACTTTGAAATGCGAATTTCGAAGCTCACAAGAGCGAGCGCTTCAGAGTGAAGTCTTTTACAGCAAAGGCTCACTGAAGGCGTGAATTAGGAATCTGACAAAAAGCAATCCCAGATCATATATTATTTCGATTCCAAAAAAATATCTTACTTATTTCGACTAATTGGGACAATGAACCAGTATCTCACTTCTGGCCACAGACAACATCACACTGATTTAGAAAGTTTTTAATTTCATTTTTACATTTTAGACTTAAATTCGGGATCATTCGGTGAAGATTTATTTGGGAGCGAACATTTAGCAATTCATTTGCTTGCTTCAGATAAAATGGAGTAAACATAGATAATTCATGGATATCTGATTATTTGGAGAATAGGGTTTTCAACCTAGTTTTCTAAGTTTTTCAAATATTAATGCAAAATCGCTGTACTATATGGAGCTGGTGTGCTAAAATATGATCTAGCTCAGAACCTGAAATCTCCAAAGCTTTTTTCTGTGGAAAGTTGTTCGGGATGTCAAGGTCTACATTATGAAGAATATGTTAGATAGGACGAGAAATCGATAATGTTTCTAACGGTATAACTCCGAAACTACTGAACGGATTGCTATCAATTTTGACACAAGTAGGTTTAGGTAGGAAGGTGTTTGCTAACAGAGGGAAAGGCAAAATGTTTCGAGTTTTACGAAATCGAAATTTTTCGACAGGCACTGATATTTATTACAAATAAAATATGATCGTTAGGATATTTTTTCTTGTCGTGATCAGATATTCATTGCACAGGTGAACAAAAGGTTGGAGTTTGTAGCAAGTGCCTCTAAAAGAGGTTTATTGTTAAATTTATCTTATTCGTCGACAAACGAGGGAGGATATAGACTAGGAGAAAAGAGTCTCGAAAATCAATTTTCATTCCCCCCCCCTCTCTTTTTTTGACGAGCACAGATACTTTTCCCATTACTCAGAGGGTAGAGAGCTCAATGTAAAATTCATTCGACGAGAAACGATACTTCTTGATTAATACAGATTAATACCTTCACATCAAAATAGATTATAGGGAAGAAGTGTAGCAAGTGCCCCAAACATGGGAAGTATAAAGTGAATTGATCGGATTTTACGAAAAAATGGTACTTCTTGACCAGTACTGCATATTTCTAGCAACTAAGTGAGGGTCACAAAAATATTCACGAGAGGCAGGCGGAATAAACATTCTTAACCAAGGGAGGTAAAGTTGATCTGAATTGACGAAGAAATCATAAAATTAATGTGCATTTTTTTTCTTGTAAATTGAGAAAACTGTCGAACCGAGCTGATGAAAATAGGTTTACGATAACATTTGAATTAACTGAATCGTTATTCTATAGAACGAAAGTGTTATCTAACGTAGTTATGAACAGCCTTTCGTTATCCAATAATCATTATCACAATCTTGAGCAATTGTGTGGAAATAAGTTGTGTTTCACTACGCTCTGAGTATTTTTGGTCAGAACAATTTCTAAAACTGTTTTTGCGGCCTCGCCTTCACGAAACATTTCTGAGCAACGCTGGGTAATTCAGCTAGTATGATATAAACAAGAGCGTATTATTCAAAGGACTTGTTAGTTGATGCACGGAAAAACAATCATTTTGGCAATGCCGTTCGTCGATTTCTGAACCACAGACAATAACGGTCAAAACAACGACCGAAAATAATAGTCAGAACATTTAACATCTTTTTTTAACTAAACGCGAAAACTGTTAGAGAATCTGATATTTAACGTATCCCACCAGAAGGAAATCGTTGACGTGAAATGTATTTTTGATATCAAATTCCTGAAGAAGGTCTTTCTGTGGCTGACGATTAGCGAGATAAGAATGCCCAGGAGATCGCTAACTTCAGATAAACGTGGCACCAATGATCACCAACCTATCCAATGTCCTCCAAATGTGTGGTGCTACAACAATAATCTTTCAAGTAAAACTATAGTGAATTATTGGTGCAAAAGCAGCAAAAAGTTTTGACAAAAATCTTTTCCTTGATCACGGTTATGGTTCCGGACAACTGCCACAGGAAGCATTTTTGTAAAACACAACATAGAATTAAAGGAATAATTGTTCCTTTAAAATGTATTTTTGCATTTTTGTATCGCCTAATGGAATTAGTCCTATTTTGATGCAGTTATTAAGTTGTTGCTATTGAATAACCATTTTTGGAGCTTCCAAAATTTTTGCTCGCAAGTTTTTTTTCAAAAGTAACAGCAAAAAGATAACATAATGTGATATCAATTGAAAAATTGATGAACTGAGATCAAATTGAGATTTTTATGTGATGTTGCTATCATAATAAGATTTCAATTTGCTCTCGTTTTGATGTTTGACTTTGCTCGGGTAAAGTGTCACTTGGTAATAGTGACAGCTAACTAAATCATGATCAAACTTCACAAAGCCTTTGCGTATTTTAATGAATGATAGATTATTTTGTTTAAGGCACTCTTCCTCGCAGAATTTGCCGTTCATTATTTATAGCGTAAAATCGACACTTTTCCACAGTAGCAAATCGCTTGCCAAATCATAAATCATTTGCAAACACATCACAACAACGAATTAATATTTGTTGGAGACATTTTCTCAATTCGTGACCGAATTGAACTTTTGTTCGGAAATATGAGCAAAATCCATTTTTACTCAGGTTTCGTCATCCATCAGTATTTACCCTATATGTACTTCATGAGAATCTCACCGTATAACTGATCATATACATCAATTCCAAGCATCGGAGCCGGATAAAAATCACTAGCAGTAGATGTATATTCGAATTCGGTCTTGCCATCACTGCGAAATATATTTTGTATTTTTAAAGCACTTCTTCCGGTACTTTCGGAAACGTAGATAGGTAATATGATAAAGGCATCATTACACCAATAGATGGATTAAAAAAGGTTTTAAGATTTACACCCCTGACATAAATTGTACTACATAATAACGTTGTCTAATTGTATGCCAAATATTAGGCAGTATTGATTGTTTCCGCTAAAAGTTATCCGAACCATCATCTTACCACCAAAGATGAAAACGACATGATGGAAGGTACACGGAGAACCCTTCGATCATAAAATTGCGATATCGCAGTTTTTGATTTTTGCAATAGTTGATTTAACTAATTTCTTTTTGATTCAACCAATATGGTTTTTGATTTGCATATATTCAAGTAGTTGAAAAATATGTTGTTTTGAATGCTGTCAAATGCCGGAGACAATTGAAAGCAAAACAATAATTGCAATGCAAAATCAACAACTTTTTTAGTTGAAATCTGTTCGCGTCGCTTCAAAATGTCAATGAAAACAACATCGATGGTTAAAGCGTTTGGTGAAATTGTGTTCATTCGATTTGAGAAATTTATGATAACAAGTGTTTATCTAACAGCGGTGTTGTGATAAAGTTAACCTTGTTTAATATGAAAAAGATTTGGTGACAAATTAGAGAATGTTAATGAATGATCATCTAGTAATCTTTCAGGTATGCGCAAAAATTTTATGCTTTAAATTCGATTATGATTTACTTCCAGCAGACTGTTTTACTTCATGGATTAGCAATAAAACACTTTTTGACATGAATTTAATTTATAAAAGTAACAGGAGCGAAGGGTTTCAAACACACAGAATGCGCTGCGATTGAATGGCGCGTTTGAATTAACGTCGCAAAATTCGAATTCCCAGCGGTTGATACAGCCAAGCTCAAATAAATTGACTAAAATTATCAGTGCCTAACTTTAGTTCAACCGTTTGAAGGCATCATTTTCATTTTTCAATACTCATTTTAGGTAAATTCATTAATTTCGCTAATTTAATCGCCCCTTAGGGTATTTTTGATGATTAGAAACGTTTTTCTACATCAATCATTGCCGATCAAATCAGAATAACATTGTTCGAGTTGATTCAACTATTGATGATGATGATGGTCCCACCTCATACCCCTACAAAGGTGTGAACAGAACGAGTTATCTAAATGATAATTAATATTTTTGCACGTATCTTAACCAGTAAATAAAAGAAAACGATCTGATTAATCTAGCAGGTATAGATTCTTCTTCAAAAGAACGACTGACCACAAAATAACATTCAAATATCTCGGATTTACTATCCAGGGTTAATCAAGAAAATTTCCAACCCGGGAAGATCCTTGATCACATCAGGAATCGAACCCGATATCTTTACCAGTATCAGACAGTAATTCACCTGGCCCTTACCGCCGGACCAGTTCATCGCTACACACATCAGCTACGATGGAGTAACGAGACTGCGGATGAGCAGAGCCAAGCCCAATTCCATCAACAACTGTCGATCCCAATTAGTTTCCCGAATCTATTCCTTAAATTATTATCCAACCTTGCGATCAAGGTCAAGAGCAAACTTAACACACTGAATGCTAAGGCTCTTCGGCCAGTCCTGTTCGCTTTCCAAATAGTCACTACCTACTTCGCGCGCGAGGCTCAAACGTTTGTAGACTGCTCATTATTTTTAACTCTCAAACAAACTAAAAATCCATCATCATCATACCGAACATAGTAACTTAATACGTCTCACAATAATATATATAAACAAAAAAAGATACAATCTTCGTAATACGTAAAAAAATAAAAAATCTAAAAAAATTTAACTAAATATTTGCTTACAAAGCGGACTTTATGTGTGAAATACATAACTTTTTGAACTCCACCAATGTCGCCGCGCGTTTGATCTCTCTTGGCATCGAATTGAAAAAACTTATTCCCTTGTACAATAATGAGTTTTGCGATCTGGCTAACAAAAAGCTTGGTGTTCTAGCATCAGACTCGTTTCTAGTATTGTACCTATGCAAATCAGTTCCTCTTTCAACTCGATCACACAAATATCGAGGCAGCATGCCATTTAATATCTTGAAAATAAATACCATGGTTAAGTAGTAAATTCTCTGTTTCACTGAAAGCCATCGTAATGCGTTCAGTAGAAAATCTGAGGAGGTATATCTACTACATTTTAGAATTAATCGCATGATCTTATTTTGCAGTCGCTGTAATCTCAAGATTTGTGTGTTATTAGCAAGAAACAGAATGGATGGGCAAAAGTCAATGTGCGGTGAAATGACTGTTTTATACAAAAGAATCTTACTATGGGTCGTTAAGTCATTTTTCAAACGACATAATACACCATATTTTTTGGCAATCTTCTTGATGACGTTATTGATATGAGATTTGAATGTTAACTTTTCATCAATTATGACTCCAAGATACTTCATTTCTCTAACGCGATCAATAATTTCACCATCAATTTCCACATTGGCGTCATGACCGGTGCTAACAGAAGAAATAACCATATATATAGTTTTCGCGACGTTTAGTTTCAGTTGCTTAAATTTTAACCATCGAACCAGCGAACTTAGATCCTCGTTTAAATGTGCAACAGCTTCATTGAAATCTTTAGCCGTAATGAACAGAACAGTATCATCAGCAAACAAATTTATATCACAGAAACGTAAGACTCGCTTCAATATCATTAATATACATGATAAATAGAATAGGACCTAACACACTTCCCTGAGGCACACCAAGTGAATTGCCGAGAGAACTAGACATTACATCGTTAAAAACAGTCTTTTGAGATCTACCACATAAATAGTTTTCAAACCATTCATGTGCCATTCCCCCGATGCCAAAACGCCGCAATGTCTGCAACAATAAAGGTCTTGAAATTGTTTCAAAGGCTCTCTGCAGATCCAAGAACACAGCAAAAATACTCTCTTTGGCTTCGATTTTCTCCTTCCATTTTGCCAATACTAGGTTCAAAGCGGTTTCACAAGAGTGCCCTTACGATATCCCGATTGTTCCGGTATTAGCAAACTGTTAGAGTTCAAATAGTTAATCAGCTGATCTTTAACAACAAGTTCCAAAATTTTTTCCAGCGTGTGCAGCATGTTAATGGGACGGTACTCCTCGGCTTTATCCGTTCCAGTAACCTTGGGGATAGGAACAACCAGAGATTCTTTCCACACTTTTGGCACGTGCCCCGTGTACAACGATTCATTTACCAAATCCAGTAGATCGTGTCCGATAACATGAAAGCAATCCTGTATCACTTTTGAGTTTACATTGTCAATACCCGTCGATTTTCCCAAATTAAAACAAATATTTTTCAATTGTTCAAAAGTGATTGGTTGAAATTCATCAAGTCTACAACAGTTATTCATCGACTGTGTTATTTCAACAGGTTCACCTACCAATTCAATACTTTGATTGATCTGCTGAACACTATTTATGAAATAACTGTTGAACTTTTCAGATATAATTTGTTCTGTGTGTTCTTCTATACCGTCAAAAGTTATACTTTTCGATGCACTATGTGTAGGCTTGATAAGCTGTTTGAGAATTTTCCATAACTCTCTACTGTTTTGTTGATTTTGATCGATTCTCCTCTGTATGTATTCATATCTAGTCTTCTTCAGGGCCCGTGAATAAATATTTCGTGCTTGTGTATATCTACTCCAGTGACTATCATTGTTAGTTCTACAGAATCTCTTGTACTGTTTATCCCTCTCCCGTTTTAACCGTAAGAGGTCTATTGAGTACCAACTACTCGAGCTGTTCAAACTAACATACTTTTCAATTACTAATTCATTAGTACACTTTTTCAGTATGTCAGTAAGAATAGATGCCCTGTGATCCAAATTTCCAGTCAACTGTGTACAACCCAAGCTTCTTGATACAAGTCGAGATATGGATTGCTTTGAATAGTTTTTCCAACACTTGATTTTCACCGTATCTTCCTCATTTCTAGAGCTACTCGTTACGGAAATTGCAATTGTTTCATGATCTGAAATCTTGCAATCGGATTCCACATTTGAATAAACACCGTCGAAATTGGAATACACGTGATCTATCAATGTTTTACTGTATCTCGAAATTCTTGTGAATTCATTCACAGTTTGCCTCAAATTGAAGAATTCTGCTAACTGTTTCAATTGATTCGAACCTTGATCACGGAGCCAATCAATATTAAAATCTCCAGTAATAATATTTAGTTTACCAAAATCGACGAAATTCTCCCACCAGTTTTCTAGAATTTCCAGAAACTGGCGGTCGCTTGAACTTGGAGAGTGGTAAATGACTCCATAATTTCCCATCTGCATGCCTCTTTCAACTGATATACCCAAGAACCAATTATTTCCAACTGCTTCGTTTGATTGAATGCTGAATTTAATTGATTCTCTGGCGTAAATTGCAACTCCACCCGTGTGCCTGGAATGGGACAAACAAAAAGCAACAGTGTAACCCGGAACACTGAACTGATCGAAAGCGTCAGAATCAACAATATGTGTCTCTGAGAGCAAAACTAATGAAGGATGTCTATCCTCTATAAGATGACGCATTGCGACATAATTAGAAGACAAACCGGCTATGTTCAAATACAAAATATCTGAATGCCTCCCATCGATTAGTTGCTATTGCATTGACATAATGTTGTTCTTTTTCGTTTCAAGCAATCTCAGATATACAGGACACTGCTTACTAAATGCTGGATGGTGAATGTCTAAATTCAATTTCCTTTCTTTGTTCATTTTCAGACAATTAACGCATTTGAATTCAGTTGAAGAACACTCAGATGTTTTATGTGCGGAATTACATTTGGAACAATTTTCACTGTTTAAACATTCGGTGCTCTTGTGACCAAACTCACCACACTTGAAACAGCGCAATACGTTGAACGACTCGAAAACCGAACACCTATCCCAGCCGACGCAAACCTTACCGGCGGCCATCAAACTAGAATAAGTATTTTTATCAACCTCAATTATAACATTATTTGCAATGTCTAAAATAAATAAAACCGATTTATTTTTCAACTAACGGAATTTTGTTTCAATAACAACACCAGTTATTTCAACTAAAATATTTGTTGAAATTGAAAGGTATGTGTCCTCACTAATTGACAGCATTTTTTTTTCAAACAGTTAAATTAGTTTTTTCAACCATCGTTTCTGCTAATCAAAAAACAAAAATGACAGTTTAGTTAAAACAACAATCGTTTAGTTGTACCAAATTTTAACCAATCGAATTCAGAAAATCAACTAATATTTTGGTTGAAATGGGATCGCGGGTGGTTCCGTGTAGTATAGAAAACATTCGATCCCTTGATTCCAGTCGACCTTCGATAAACATAGCAACAGAAACCTCCTGTATCCGAGCCATCTAAATTTCGCTCTGTTCCTTCGTAGCTTCCATCCACACCACAGCAGAAGATGAAAGAATACCAAAGTGCATCGGATCGTATAATGCTGCGCTGCACGCCATTTTTCAAAAGATCACATCGTTGGAACTGCAATAAGTTGGCATCATTAATTTATTAATCGGCGCACGATCGTTCCATCGGCGAAACCATTGTCGGGGCTGATTACAACGATATTTATTTTATTATAGAACGACTGTTGAACGTCGATGGATCCAAGACGGTTGCAATGAGAGGTGTTACAGTTCATCCACACCGGTTACTAAATTGACAAAGATTCATCGTAGTATTTATACTATTTTACAATACAGTGACTGCATTGAGATATGAATTACAAGATAAGCGGTGCTCGGTGCCTTCTAGCATCTTGCCGATAAGTTCCTGAGATACAGCACCTTGGCGAGATAACATCATCATCATCATCATCGTCGTCGTCGTCGTCATAATTGCCCAGGTCTTCGCTGAAAGAATAAACGCAAATAAATGTGCGATATTATTCCGTTGCCTTTTGTAGTCGATACAGCGAGTGTGATAAATCAATTGACTAGGTATTTCACCTCGAGAGCCAATGTGTCTCAGTGCTGGGCGCGAGTTGAATGTTCGTGCTTATTTGTTGTTTTTCATCCGATACAAGTTTTTCAATTGGTAATGTCAAGTGTCATCTAGGGAATGGTACCAGATGTCACGGAGTTTATTCAAACCGGATAGATTGAAAATTAGGAAACCTATTTTGCAATAAATCAATGCGTCCAGACAGAAATTGCTGTAAGAAACATTTCCAATTTTTTTTTCGAGTTGAGTAATCAGAAAAAATAGTTATCTGATGAATAACATGCCCATTTTAGTGATCCATTTTTTTGTCGAATAAAATCCAAAAGCACTTCTACTCGACATCCGACACACCTCTGCTCAACCAACAATTGCTCACTGGCAGACCTTGAAATTCGGAGCAGTGATGACTAGTCCCTGTGTGCTCAAATCGTCGGACGTACCCATCATTAATCCTTCCGGTCCGTTTGATAACACAACATGGAAAAATTCCGTCGCTGGAAAGGAGATTTTATACATTTTTGTGAAACGATTGCAGAGATTTCAACACTATTTTGTTTCATGTAGCATGGCATGGATAAAGATTGTGGTATCGGTTCGCCTCTTGCCACGATAATGGTACATGTGATAGTTCGGGATAGGTCTTAAAATGAAATGGTAAAGCAAGTTTTCTGGGACATTATAATTAACTTAGAGATAAATTTACAAGAGCATTTTCCAAGAACGATTCCAAATAATAGGTCTGTTTATTTCTCAAAATTGAATTTCAAAGCAATGGACAGATAATTTGGAACACGTTACAAAAGTGTGCAAGCTCCCGAAATTCAGTCATATCATTTACCAGTGCCAGTGAGCAATTGTTGGTTGAGTCCTAGGCAAAAAATCGAAATAATATTACTGTCACTAATCGCAAATGTGGTACCAAAAACCCTTAAATTACAACAATCTGTTGCAAGGCGTCACTTGCTTGTGTCCGGTGCGTCACACAGTGGTTCGAATCAATAAAAACGTGGACATAAATCAGTAGCTGCCAAACCGTTCTTTTAATGCATATAGTTGCTTTTAAGAAATTTTTTACAAATATATACAGCGTAATTTGATTCTATCCCTAATTGTTCATGGCCTACTTTGACTAGAACTATAAACATAACTTTTTTTCTGAAGGGATAGAAAATCTTTTTCTTCTACAAAGTTTTAGAACTAATTATTTACTTTGTCAAATATACCAAAAGTCTAGGTTACACCGTTTCGGATATACAAAGCGCTTTTATGGCAACCCCCTTAAGGGCTGAGGACAGTACCGTAAAGTGGTAGGTTTTTTGCTATTTTCCCGTTTCAAATTAAATTTTCTTGAAAACGGTGCAGAATATAGAAAAACCCACCTGACAATGTCTTCGAAATTTAGTTGAGAATATTCTGTGAAATTTTCAGAATGATTCACTGAGTTCGCGTTGGTTTCCTGATAGCATTCTGAAAAGGGAGAGAGAAAAAAACTGGCTCGACAAGGCTGCCAAACACACAGACATTTTATCTTTGTGAAGGTTGAATATTTTTTCATTGTTCATTGGAATCCATGTAATGTCCAACCCATACGATAGATTAATGTGATGAAACTTCTCATCAAAATAATAAAATGTATGCTGGCAACCCGATACAGTTTGCTCATATACGAAAGAGTACAAGCGAAATACGATGCGCAATGGGTGCCACGTGGTCGGTTTAAAACTCAACACGGGGCCCTCTGTCCTCAGACCTTAAGGTGAAATGTAGCGTCATAAAATGCGCGCAAAATTTTATCCGCTTCAGTTGAACGAACCGTCGCACAAAGCATACCAAGAAAAACGGACACATAGAAACAAGAACTTTTTTCAATGATTGAGAGCAATGGGTTTACCTCTCGTTATATTGGCTTGTAAAAAAGACTGAACGTAATGGATTTTGAATCCTTCACACTTTGAATATATGCTAATACAATCGTTATTGTTAGTGACTACTCTTACACTAGAGCTATAAATCATGAGTAATTATGAATGACTAACATAAGGTTATATGTATATGTATTAACCAACTTGATAACCATGTATATGCCTGTTGTTTATCAATGTTTATCACATTGTTTATATCACGATAATACTTGGTTTGTATTTCATTCAGTAGCTTGTCAATGATGAAGTTATTGTTTTGCTATAAAAATTGCTACAATCTAAAATAATACCTGTTATACGATATCACACAGCCAAGTTTTATTGCTTCAGCAACATCAATGCATTGAACTCAACAGAATTGGACATTATTAGCATTATAAATGACAGTTACTTAGAAAATAAACAATTTCTTACAATACCCATTTTATTGTATTCAACTCGTTTTTATTTCAACACAAAACCCAATGCTGCATAAATTCGCGTCATAATTTTACATGTAATTTTTGCTCACGATATAATGCCACCGTGCCCACCGTGCATTTCTCACACCACCTCAATACGAAACAGCAGCGCGCAAGCAATAAAAAAAATGCGGAAAAGTTTATGTAAACTTTTTCAAATTTCGGTTGTTTTAGCTAAAATTTTATAATTTTGAGTTGCATTTTCAGATTCTTTGTGAAATTCTGCTACAAACACTACTTTTCAGTTCTAAAATCATCCCCGTGGAACGGAACAGTTACCGTTTATACATTTCAAAAACCAATTACGGCTCGGCAAAGCAAAATTTCAAAATTCTAAGAATACTTAGTTATGATAAATTTGATTTCGAAAACTTAAGTGTTTTTGGTTTTTCGAAAATCGGTCTAGTTTTTGAATAATTGATCAAAAACGCGATTTTCGCATTCCGCTACATTTCACCTTAAAATCAGTTTTTTATTCATAACTTGCTTCAAGTTAGTTTTTTATGCATACTTTGTTTGGAATTATTGAAGCAAATAAAAAATCCCATATTTGTGATGAAGGTAGTGCATAGGTTTGTTCTTTCCTGGCGAAGTTATACAACATTTTACCTTTTTTATCTTTGATAAAACCTTACACCGAAGCGAAATATGCAACTTTATGCAGCTGATTTTTTCAAATTTTTTAGGAAAAGGTATGCCCAATACTATAAAAAAATCTAAGTGGAACTCGATGAACTTTGTTTAGGCCTTTTCAAAGTTAGTTTTAGTTATTGAATTATGACATCCCCCTTAAAACTAGTTTTCTAATCATAAGTTGTTTCAAGTTAGTTAGTTAGTGAGCTGATAGCTCACAGCTCTTTTTAAAAGAATCGCAGCTCACCAGTTCACCGCACTGGTAAGCAGGGATGCCAGGTTCACAGATTAATCTGTATTTCACAGATTTTCAACCTTTTGCACACATATTCTCAGATTTCACAGTTTAGCACCAAAATTTACAGAGCGGTAGGAAATAGTGAGACCTTACCAAAATAATTCCTATCAGTTATTATGGAAACGGGGAAACGTGCACAGACAGGTTTTTGGCTTGATCACAGATTTTTGAAAAAATGACCTGGCATCCTAGCTGGCAAGGTGGAAACAAGCTACGAACTGAACGGATCTCTTGAAGAGCGAGTTATAAATGAGAAGAAATGTGTGCATGAGCTTTTGTTCGTTCTTTCAAATGTGTTTATATCCTTCTTTAACAGATTGAATGAGCCATTGTCAATAAGAAATCTTACCTCTCACTCAGTAGGCTGAGGTACATTCAGGGACGCCATTTTTGCAGATATTCTCAAATATGACTAGAATAATTCGCAGACAAGTTAGTTCGCATAGCATTGTTCTTTGTGCATCAAAGATTTCGATCGGAGTAAGAAAAACGGCGCAAAAAAAATGGCGCTCAAAGAAACCTTCAGTTCAATCTAAGTGAGCTGATACATTGAATCGATTTCCTTTAGTGAGCTGATCGGTTCGGAGATGCTCACCGGTATGAACTGCTTCGCACATCTCTAAGTGAGCGTCGCATGATCAACATATCGTCTAAAAAAACGTGTTGCTTCGCGATAACTTCGCGATGAGCTTGTTTATGCGTGTTTACGCGCACTTTGTAGTAGATGCTTAGGTAATAGAGGTAGATTCTACGTATATAAATCCAAAAAAAACTGTTTTTAAAATAAAGTGAATATATCTCAAAAAAAATTTTTTTTTTACATTATTTATATCTTCTGTAAAAATACTTCAAATGTTTTTATCTTCAAAATGAGATAGAAAAAAATTTTTTTGTGAAAAAAAAAATTTTCATTCGAAATTGGTACTACCCCCTTAACAAAAATTAAGGTGCCACTTTCTAAAGAAGCGTAATATAAACTTGTGAAACTTCTTCGAAGACACGTTAGCTCTTAAAAATCAGTGAAAGTCAGTACAGACTTTTGACCGTCTTTTTCCAGTTTTGGACCACTGTGCGTCAGTAACAACATTGCACTTTGTTGTAAAATTAAGTTCGAAAAAAAAAAAACGGTTGAGTAATGCCAGATACATAACTGGATGAAGTGAATACGAATAAATCTGGTATGCTTTTTTACACTTCGAAAAATTTTTGAGTTTGAGCGAGTTCTATACCTATTTATAATAAAAAAGTTTACAAACAAAATAGAAATACATGTATGTATCAAAAGGAAACCAAATATTTTCAACTGTTAACGCAAAATATTATTACGTTTGTATTATCAGGGGTACCTTTTGAGAAGTGTCAAAACATTTGGTAAATTATGATATATTTTAAAAAAGTTTTTTATAAGATTCATAATAACTGATCGGATTCGTCCACTCGTAAAATTGTAGTGTATTGTAATGCATAGCCCGATTTTTACTACTCGTATTGTCTATAGGAACTACCATGTATTACATAGATGTAAATATAGGTATAGGTAAGCAATCAAATTGTGTCGTAAGCTCACAGCACTCAATCACTGAAAATTTCGTATTGTTATGAGTCGGTTTTGCACGATACGCTTCATTAGTATTCATCCTGGAGATTTTCCTTATATAACTTCCGAAGTCATGTTAACAGTATACTCAATATTGTTTTATTGCGTACATTACTTTTAGGCACGACACTGAACGATTGAAGCGCACTGATGCTCTAATTTTTCCTATCTAATAGGAGTACGTCTCAAAGCTACATAGTGGCAGGAGGGTTGACGTACATCGACAGAGAATAGACATTTATTTCCTTGAACCCGACGGCGGTCTGAAGATCGACGATGAAACCATGGTGAAAATACTGATTGACATACCAAGTATCCCTTCAGATGCCTATTTTTGGACACAGGCGAACCATATACTCATCAGTCGCACGCAAGAAGACTATTGCAGTCAACACCGAGCGAATAATGAGGAGAAGAAGGCATCTGGGAAAAAATAGATAGATGGAAACAACCCGGCACATGGTCGTGTTTTCAAAAAAAAAATCAAAAAACTGAAAGCGAACAACGGAAAAAGCAGAAAGTAAATTAGATCGACTTTTCGACCCGCAAGCGCGGAACGCGCCGTGAGCCGATTCATTTACTGACCCACTAACCGTTGCTGCTGGGGCGATGGCGGATTTTTATTTTTATTTTTATTGTTATTATTATTGTAACATTTTTTCTTTATAGACGCTCATCCATCAGTAGTATGCGTTGGAGTAATAGTTTCGTCTGCGTAGCACATGATCTTAGATATACACTGAAGCGGTTTGTTTTTGTGTATCTATGTGATGGGATGATGATGGGAGGGAAGCGAAGAGTGAAATTAAAATTTGCAATTCTTAGTTTTTTATTGCGTACATCATCAAAGTAGAAGAAGCATGAACATATTTTTATTAGGCATTAGTAAAATAGTAACAGGTTTGCTAGAGATATTTGTAAGAAGTTGGAAAATTAGAAAGTAACACAGTTTTCTGCTTTATAAAAAACCGAAAAAACAGGCTTATTCTAAGAAACCGAAACCAAAACCGTCAACTACTTAGTTAACGTTTTATCAACAAGCAACGACGAACCGTTAGAAAAACAATTGAATAAAATAATGACAATGAGTATTTGCGCTGAAGTATTCCAAATAAACGGGACTCGTACCTCCAACGCTCTCCAATTTGACAAACTGCTCTAAGACTAGATTCATTCAATGCCAGGGAGTACTTTTGATTTGTACAGTGTTTTTTTTACAGTGTAAACAGAATATGGTGGCACCTAGAAGCTGTACTACGAATGGTTGATGCAGCCGAAATACGTTGTAATGGATGATGAGATGGACATAAATAAAGCCGGATGGAAAAAGCGGACGCCTAGCAAATCCCCGGCTTGGAGATTTCCGTCAGCAACTCCCTCCTGGATGTTTTGGAAGAAGAAGGTTAACAAGATTGCCAAGCATTCTCTGATATGGCAGGTGATCTGTGGGTGCGGAAAATTCAACAAGCCGGAAAATTCTACATAGCATATATAAAGAAGAGAGTCCCGGGTTGGCGGTTCAATGCATAAGACGACCTGGAAGGATTCGTAGTGTCAGTAGAATCGTAGCACCAGCCATGCACTGGTTCTGTACACTCTGAATCGGCTGCGAAGTCTGTTGAAACAAAAGGTCAAATTCCACTACAGGAATGTAATACCAAGGCTAGGCTATATATAAAGAAGATTGCCTCTAGAATTTTAGCGGAAACTGGCATCGTGCCATTATGCGAAACCGGCGATGGAGTAGAACGAAACCAACGTTATTCAAAGCAAAACTACCAAAGTCTCCAGAAATGCGTCTTATAGAAAAATACTGAGCGATCATGAAAGGTCAGCTCTGAAAATCAGAGGTTTTCGAAAACAGAAAGGATTTGAAGAAAGAGGAGATTTAAATGTGTAAGAAAGAAGGACAAAGTGTTGTACAGGATTCGGTGGATTGAGTGAAGTCCAATGTGCGGGAATTTAGTTAAGGAGATAAAACGAGAAACATAACTAATATATGTTTTGCTCTAATCCCTGAGAGTTTCAAAAATATTCGATATAAAATGAATTTCGGAAACCATTTTTGCCACCTGCATTTTTGTCTAGTACAGTTTTTAATGTTAGTAGTCCAACATGGATAGGTTAAAAATTTCGATTACGATGAATTTAGCTTAATATACCGTGTGCGCATAGCGAATAACTATTGTTAAGAAGCATCACGATAAGCATCGTAGTGTAATTTAGGTTCGACAATTGCATTGGAAGATTTAGATGAATTTGAATATATGCTTCAACAGACTTCACAGTGGATTCTTAGCGTAAATAAAGAGCTGGTGTTAAGATCCTATAAACACTTAGAAATTTTTCAGGTTGGGTTTCAGCTGAGAAGATTTATAAATATGTTCTCACAAATAACACAAGATGCATATTACTGGAAGACGAAAAGTCCAGATGCATAGATGGGATTCTGACAGCTTCCCGACCGTTTTATATGGCCACATTGCAAAATATCCTCAACGGACATGATTGCGATCAAAGATCAAAGATTGAAGATTTCCAATCTTGAAAAATCACCTCGGAGAGGCTGATTCACTTTTTATACCCAAAATGGCATTGTTTGTACCAGGTCTCTTAGAAACAGGTCGAGGTCATGTGTTGCCTTGAAAAAATAACTCCCTGGGATTCGTTTTAATTCAGTTGAGATTGATGTTGGACCAGGATAGTTGGATCCAATAGTAGTTAAACTATTGTTAAATTATTCGAGAAACCATGTTTTGAATTTGGTATGTGGCATTTTATTGAAAACTTCAATTTCATCTCAATTTGAAAATTCCCAGAGTGCCAGAGAATCGACAATAACATTTTTTTAGATAACATCAACATTAAAATAACATTTTTTTAGATTAGATCAGATCTTTCCAATACTCCTTAACCATGCCCAAACTTAATCGAACTTTGCTTCCTAAACTTTGCAAGAAATTTACGGGTTCTTTATAAGATTTAGTAACATCTGGTATATGTTGTTCACGAAAAAATTGCAATTGAATGGTTCAAGTTCAAATTCGCTTGATCAGTGAAAAGTTACATAACCTGCTGTGAAATTTTATACGGATCCATCCTCCGGTTCTGGAAACATTAGATGGATAGCGTAAAAAACGTGAACGTGAAGGTATAGATCCGATGTAAAGACTGTGAAGAATCAGCGGTAACTTTGCTGAAAATTGACAATTTGTCCAATTCATCGATCTCGTTAGTTGATGGCCAAACGAATTGACTTTGGCTATATCGGTCGTCAGTTTCTGTTTCTAGGAACTAGTTGTCAGAAGCATTCGAAACGAGCCTTCTCTCAAATGAAATGACTTATGGTCTCATGGGTTACCCCGGTTCAGGAAGGCAAACTTCATGGTCTTCGGGTCCTGTTGAATTTTATCCCGATCCAACCTTCGGTTCCGGAAATGCTGGATAAAGTGTGTTCAAAATTTCAAACCGTCATTTAGAGCGACAATGCAAAAGCGGAAAAAAAGGCGGATGGGTAATGTCAGAGACATAACTGCATGTCGTGAATACGAAAGCAACTGACATGTTCCTTAACACTTCCGAATATCAATTAGTTGATCAATTGTATGAATTATGCAAGTATTCCCCTTTTCCACATATTTCGCAAAAACAAAGAAGGCTTCATTTGATCTAGATTACTGTGAATTTCACACAGCAAAAAGTGCAAAAATCAAATCAAACAGTTCTAGATTTGCACTAAACTGAGGATATTTCCCTTCGATTTGCGAGCAAGAAATTTTGTGCAATGATCTCCACCGTTGCTTTTTCACCAATGCAAATGACTGGCAGCTGTGACGTAATCGCTCTTGTCGGAAGCGAAACTAGCTTTGCAAACGACACAAAATACATCTGCTCGCAGTGGCGATAGAATCCAAACTGATCCAATTTTTGTTGAGAGGTTTGTTTTTACCTGATTTCGTTTGTAGCTTTTTCACTAATGGGCGGTCCTAACGGCTATAAAATAGCAGCATATAGAATTTTAATTTCGATTATTTCATTCCGGATTTGCATTTCATTGAAAGAAACTATCCGGATGCTGTACGGGATTCATTCCTGCCTTTCAGAAGGACCAAATTGTGGAACTCACTACGATATTAAACACTGTTCGGAACATTTTCTCGAACGATTTGTTGTACAGCAGCAGATATTTTGTTCTCTTCCTCAGAACGCGTTCTGATTGGCTGGTGTTGACATGGTTAAAATAAGACAGGTTTTTCAATAGTGTACTATTGAAATACTTCAATGCTTTTTCTATACACGCTTAAGTTGAAAAATTTCGATTCTATTGGTAGTTAGATTATATAAATCCTTTCACAGATCACGGAGCTATGAGCTTTAAAAATACGAGAAAGGCAAACGCGCCTTATGAATTATCATCCTCTTTGATACTCGTTTATACCAAACATTTCAGAAAAGTTTAATTTTGAATTATTTGAGATTATGCCAAACAACTGAATATTTTATCATTAAATTGTGATCATATTTCCGATGGCATGTAGCAAAAATTATGTTGATTCGTTAGATACAACAAGAGATATTCACGATTAAAAACTTATCACTCTCTCAGAGGGTAAATTTTGAAAAGGCACCCCATAGTAAAGTAAGTCGTATTCACGACAAAAATCATGAAGATTTGGTTCAAAACTGTTTACAAATTGAAAAGGTTATGCTAGTTTATGCGTATATAAATTTTCTTGTTCTTATTAAAAATTAAAAAAAAACAGTTTTCTTGAGGATCCTTCATGAATATTTATGAAAATAGGAGTGATTTGAGAAAGACATCATTACAACACTAGATGGATAGTAACAAATTTTGTATATTAAATTCTACAATCAACTACGTTAAGCTAAAGCAAATAAGCCAGAATAAAAATTCTTTAAATATAAATGATTTTGGCTGCCTCAAGAATCCGAAAGATCTGTATTCTGTTCGCAGGATGATTCGGTCCTGTCTTGCTATACGTAATATTTTGAATAGACAAGAGGAATTGCGACGATGGTGATGTCTTATTTTCTCGTTTCCCATCTAATTAAATACTGCATGTGCAAATATGGCACAGTTTACCAAATGGAGGAGGTCAATCTGGATGTAAAACACCCTGATAAAAAGGGTGATGTTTTAAACCACATACAACAAACCGAGAACCAAGTATGTAGTAAACCAGAGTTTCTCTTTTGTAAATGATACTAATGTGAAATGAATTCAACCGAAAAATAATAGTTCTGGTATGAGGCATATTTCTGCTGACCGAACCAAAAGGATATTTTTCGGTTGCGCTTGCCAAAATATCCACTTCCGGATGCGTTTCGCCATAGATACTGTTGACGCCGACTGGTCTGAGTCTAGCAGATTTTTTTTTAATTCTAGTTTGTCTTTTTACCCTATGCTGAAGATTCATCTATCGTCAATACATAGAGCACTCAGGGATCGGAATATGATTATGTTTGAGTATTGCACTTTGAATGTTACAAAAAGGTAAAAAGAGAAAAATCAATAGCTGATCCATTCTGATGTGCAGTAATATTGCGGTCGTTTAACATTTGACTCATCCAATAAGTTTTTGGCGATACGTCTTCAATGTATTCACAAGCAGTTTGAATTTATGAAATACTTCAAATGTACAGTAGTATGTAGTGGGAAACATCCTCACTAGAATACTTTAATAGTAGTAAAAAAATGTGCAAACATGGGATTTAATTCACAGCATGTTAAAATTAACTTACCTTGTTTAAACGTTCCAGCTCGGGCCAAATGCGGAATACAGGTGGGCTTCAATCAAATCGGACAAGTCACTTCTTTCTCGCAGTCACGGTAAACCTTTTCGGTAGGTCACAAAATCTGAGTGACGATTCGGAGCAGTCTTCTAGTTTTGCACTTGATTCTCACCCGGCATAGTAGCAGCAGTCGATAGCAGCAAGCTGATGATGAACCAGTTGTAAATTTTCACTTCTTTTTTTCTCGAGTACCACGAACAGAACAAAAACACAAGCACTAAACTTTGTAGACTCGTAACTTCTGCGGTTACGGACGCACTCAGACATACGCGACGAGACACAAAACCACACAAACGGAAACTTTTATTTTTTTTTGCTTTCAGCTTTGTTTACCTCAGGACATTTACTTTTGCGATTGCGTTTTCCTCACCACTTCTTCAAATAGCGTTTTTTTTTCTTGCTCCAGCTTCTACTAAACGTCGAGGATTGCGAACTGGGCTTGCTTGGTTTGTGTAGTAAAAATGAGTGTTTTCCTCTGTCGTACCTCTAACTGCTGCTTTTCCCGCAACTGTTGACGCATACTAGCACCGCGAGAAGGTAAATAACACTAAACAACACTAACAGATTAACTGAATGACTGACTGACTGACTGACTGGGTGGTTGTATACTGGGTTAATGATTTGTCTGGGGTTTTCACTTCCACGCCTTGGTGTTTTCGTTAGCTTTTATTCGACACAATATTTCACTTATTTGGTATTCGAATGCCGGAGATTCTGTTGGAAACATTCAATTCACTTGTCGTTATGCTAGATTGTGTTCAATTTACAATTGCTTTTTTTACTTTACTAGACTTTAGAAGCACTGGTTAGACACACTTATGATAATTAAAAATCTTTTGAATGAGATTTTTCTGGATCCTTAACGCATAAACTTTGAAATGGTATTTATTCTTTCGCTCACATGCTTTTATATCGATCAGTAATCGTTTTTTTCGATTACGTACACCACGCAACACTGGATGGTTTGAGTGGTTTTTTTCTGGATTCACTGTCGGCAGCACTGGTGGTTGGAAGTATTATCTGGAAGTGAAAAAAACGAAGATTAGTAAAATTTTGTTGTGATTCTCATTGGCTTCTTCTTAAAAAAGTCTAATTTGAATTAAAACGCTGCAACTCAAAAGTAAAGTTTCATATTTTTAATTATCATAACTCTTCACTTAAACAACTAACGAGCTCCATAAAAAAATTTTATACATTTATTATTCATGTAAATGAAATCAATACAAACTATCTTCTCATATCCAACGTGAAACAGATTGCAGAATATAAATGAATGAAGTAACGGAAATCAAACACAAGAAATAGTAAAAGACTAGGTGCAGGACTTCAGCATACTTTTCAATCCGTGGAACAGCTCTATCATTGAGCTGCCCTGAAACCACGCTGCAGAAGCAACTCGACGAGCAAAAGCAAAGCCTTGGTATTACATTCCTTTTGTAGAATTTGACCTTCTGTTGCAATAGACTGACGTACTGACACTAAAAAAACCTTCAAGGTCGGAGCTCGAACATACTCCAACTTGCAACTGGCTTCTATATGCCCTCTGTGAATGTTTAGCACATGTATACAACATACCTGGTGCCCCATTTAATAATGCATTTTTTTCGAGAGGTGTCTCTGCAAATAGCGATTAAATCTCCATCGAAACTATTGCGTCACTTTTTCACCTTCCTCTATAGAAAGGTAATATAATTGACCATAGAGCAATTACACCGCTAATTTTTTTTTGAAATTTTATTTTTGTATTTTTTTATTTGGTTCAAATTTTGCATAATGGGACAAAGCAAATATCCCTTGAAAATTTTCATTAAGGGCTGAGGACAGTACCGTAAAGTGGTAGGTTTTTTGCTATTTTTCCGTTTCAAATTAAATTTTCTTGGAAACGGTGCAAAATATATATAAAAACCCACCTGACAATGTCTTCGAAATTTAGATGAGAATATTCTGTGAAATTTTCAGAATGATTCATTCAGTTTCGCGGTCGTGTTGTAAGGAGTGTATCGAAAAGTAGTTAGCAACATTGACTATTGAATAAAAAGGCGAAAAAAAAACATATTTTGACATCAGTTTTCGATATATTGTAGAAAAATTACATTTTTATGAATTTCACTGATTATATTGAAGAGAATCCTAGTTTCTGTGAAACGCTCGCACTTTGGACTTGACATTCTTCATTAAATTCTGCAGAGTTACTTTTGTGACTTTGCTGGTGGCAACTGTCCAGTTTATTTTTATGAACTTCTGCATGTTTTGGGACACTGTATCTTCCTTCCGAAAATGCCGCTTGACAATTGCCCAATACCTTTCAATTGGCCGAAGATCAGGGCAGTTCGGTGGGTTGATGTCCTTTTCCACGAATTGTACATTATTTTTTGACAACCACTGTAGAACGGAGTTGGTGTAGTGGGCTGAAGCCAAATCCGGCCAGAAGAAAGGATGAGCCTTATGCTTTATGTACAGTGGCAGCATTCTCTTCTTCAAACATTCTTTCTCGTACACCTTGGCGTTAATTGTGCTCTTCGTGAAGAAAATCGACGACCGCAAACCACAGGCACAAAATGCTTGCCAGACACCTTCAACACCTTCTGCCCAAACTTTTCCATCGCCACCGTGGTGTCAGCGTCGTCCAGGTTCTTGCTGTACCAGGGACTTTTTCGGCACCTTTTGTTTCTTGTACGTTTTCAGGGAGTTCCGAACTTTGATCCGTTGAATCATCCCGATGATGGTGTTGAACTGCTTGGCCAAATCCCGCGTCGACGCCGATGGGTTTTTCCTGATGTACTCAACCACTTTTAAGTCCGGGCTGGCTGGGACCCGTTTTCCTACCGGATCGGGGCAAATCCTTCATGGAAAGGGTCTTACCGAACTTCTCGATAATATTTTTGACATTGGTGTGGTGCACTTTCACCCGTTTTGCAATTTCGTTGTACGTGACACCATTTTCTGAGCACCAAGTGTGCAGAATTTTCTTTCGCGTTTCCGGATCAATTCGACTCATCATTGAAACGATAAACCGTACCGAAACCAATCGATTGCGCAGCTGTTATTGACACGTAAACAAACATGTCACCGCAAAACACGCTGCAAAAAATTAAGCCATTTCAGAGTAATAACTATTTGAATGTTGCTAACTACCTATCGATACACTCCTTATTTTTTTATGACTGAAGAACTGCTGAAAATTGGAACGCTCGGAAATGCATAACTTGTTCATCGAATATCTCGGCTTTGAAGGCTTGTATCATAAATCTACCGTGACAAAGTCTAGATAATTTAGTTTAGATGCGATTTGTACATAAAAACATATATGTTATCGCGATAAAAATAAAGTCTTGTATTTTTCTGTGAAACAAAGTCAGTTTCAATGCATCCGCCATTTTTTTTGCTTTGGTTTCCTGATAGCATTCTGAAAAAATAAAATTGGCTCTTGTCGAGCTGCCAAACACACAGACATTCAATCTTTGTGAAAGTTGAATATTTTTTCATTGTTCATTGGAATCCATGTAATGTCCGACCCATACGATAGATTAAACTTCTCATCAAAATAATAACATGTATGCTGGGAACCCGGTGCAGTCTGCTCATATACGATAGAGTACAAGAGAAATACGATGCGCAAAGGGAATTGAGCGACCCACGTGGTCGATTTAAAACTCAACACGTGGCCCTCTGTCCTCAGACCTTAATATCTATTTCAGAAACAGTGGGTCCGTTCGATTTGGTATCTTCTGAAATGGTTTAGGTAATTATAAGGACCATGTAAAAAAAATTCGTGCTGTTGAAAAAAAAATTTCGCTTGATTTATTTTTACAGATCACCTAAAATACAAACATAAATAATGTGTTTTTTTTTTATTTTTTGATATGTTGTAACTGAAGTCCAAAGTAAAATATTGTCAAGTTGGAGAAATAATATTTGAAAAAAGTTGCATATTTTCAAAATAATGTGAAGTTTCGAAAATTATGACAAACCTTTACTTCTTTTCATATTTATCAACAACACTTTATGAAAGAACGCTAAATTTCCAATGAAAAAGATATTAATTAAAGTTTTGCTATATGCTACGGTTCTCGAGATACAGCGGTTTAAAAAAACGATTTTGGATGATCTTTGAATCTTCCCGCATGTAAAAGTACCATAAGCTCTATTCCATGTATCATCCAAGCCATACTACCTTACCCGATCAGAAAACCATATCTGAATTGTATTAAAATTGTATCTCGTTTTGTTGTTTATATTAAAAAAGACATATAATTAAGATGTATAGTTTTGCACTCCATAGACAATTCGGTGTAAATTGTACCAAAATTTGATTTATCAGTATTGATATTTATTTATATATAGAACTAAGATCAAGAAATTGTGTGTTTCAAACATTATAGCGAAATGATAATTATTATTCTCTTACTGAAAGAAAAAGCAAATAAACTGTAATTTACAGTACACAAACCAAACCAATCAAACCAAATAATAAATAATATTATTTCACATAAAAATAATCTTAGATATAATCAGATACATTCAATACAAATGTTTGATATCAAATCTTGATATTTTAACCACTATCCATAGTGAATTTATATCAAATTCGGATGGATTTTGTGTTATTTATAAAATCAAAATTTGATACAATTTTGATAAACACATCTGATCGGGTAACGTTTGTTCTATATTTCGTATAGTTGATTTATGGTATCGGTTCATGCGGGTCGTTAACATATAACACATGGACTGAAAAGTCCCGGGCCTAACACATAGATGGCACTATTTTTATATTGCAGTCATCTTTTTTACAGTTAATACTAACCTTTTAAAGACAGCTGTTCATTAGTTTGTGAGTTATTGTGCTAAGAGTGACGCTACTTTTGGTATTTCAGAACAATGGATCAAAAACAGTTTCGTGTTTTAATTTTACACTGCTTCTTGGTGGAAAAAAATAACTTTCAAGCGAAGCAATGGCTTGAAAAGTGTTATGGAGACTCCGCTCCCTCAGAAACAACAGAAATTTTGAGGCAAAAAATAAATCGTTCTACAAAAGTTGTATTGAAATGTTAGAGGCGGCGCTGGAACGATTGCGTTGATCTTGATGGAGATTACGTTAATGAATAAAGTTAATTTTGAACCAAAAAAATCGTGTTCTCTTTGTTAGGCCCGGGACTTTTTAGTCCATGTGTTACATTATTATATCTAAGGTAACAGCTAGACTAGAAGCGACATCTGACTGTACCGAAGAGAACATGGAACTGACTGATAGATTGTATTGTATTGAAGAATGTACGTCAACTCAGTTATCGAAATGATGTGAGCCACCCGTAGTTGCACTTTTAAATTGACCGAGTAAATGGAACTGAACAATAAAGCCAGCGGCGCTCGGTGCTTCGGAGGACAATCCAGTTGTCGTAGCTTTGAATTTTTGAGTCACGACACGGATGAGTCTTTAGTATGCATAAGGCTGTAGAGGAACTGACCTGTACCTTACATATCGAATGCGTTGTCTGTTGGAACCGAATGTAAAGTTCCACGTTAGAGAAATTCCGGTGGCAAAGGTGACAAAATCAGGATTGACTTGCTCCAATTTGGATGAAACTTTGCGCGTGTCTTCAGTATACCAATCCATTAATTTTGCATGGATTCATTTTTAAAAACAAGAAGTGATATTATTCCGATTCCATCGTGAATTGTTGGGAATACTTTTCAAAACTTGATACTCTATAAAAATACAATATGCAGTTTAGGTATAAGGACGTTTTACTTGCGTTGAATTTTCTAAAAATATAAAGACTGTCCCAGAAAGTATGGACGCACTTTGATTTCGCTGTCAATAATTCACAAGTGTTTTATTCGATATCCAAATTTTATTCGATATACTGATAATATTAGTCTACAACAACAGAATATTATTCTCAACATTTGCTACTTAGCCATTGTAGATTAGCTGGCGCACCTTCTAGCGAACGTTCCTCATTAAATTCCGTACAGACTTCTTGGCGACAAGTTTTGACACTTTTTTCCAATCTTTTTCGAACTGTTGAATGGTTTCGGCTGCCGAGACATGTTTCCTAAGATGTGCCTTCGTTAATGCCCAAAATTCCTCAATTGGTCGTTATTATCTTCTTTTAAAACGATCATCCACTTTAAATTAGTCTCTTCAGGTACAAAATTCCTGCTCTGAAAATCGTTGAAAGTGAGCTTAGCTTTGTAATCACTCTACAACTATACCTGATCAACTTTCCCGTGTCCAGCTATTCGAAGCGATTTGTGAAGCTTCGAACCTTTTAGGCATGTAATAAATTTACTGCCTAGACCTACTGAACGTAACATTGCAAAGCGTTGACCTATTTTGGCAATACAACGTATTGAAATGTTCATACAAAATCAGGATCCTTTCGTCTTTTTTCTACTCACGGTAATCTTTCTGCCACGTGAAGTTGGTCTAAACTAAGCCGACCCTTAAACTTTTTCAATCTTTTTGAGATAGTTGAATTACAGATTTGAACTATTGTTCTCTAAAGCACGATATGACTACTAGGCATTTTCCATGATTTTCTTTTTACACTCATCTCCATTTGACTGACTTTCCTCTTGACCGCAACAAAAAACCGTTGATAATTAACGTATTATGAATATCGACATAGAGATTGATTTTGATTGTATAGTTTCTACTTTATTAATGTTAACAATCGCATAGGTAGCTGTAGTTTATTTTTCAAGAATTTCGTTTATGTTTTATGTGTACTCTAAAGCCTTTGTAGTTTAGTGGCCGCCACCCTGTCATCACCAAACGTACCCACCACAGCAATCAACCTCGTCTCCCGCCCAGTATAGTCTCTACCAGCGGGAATTTTGAGCCACTCTACAGTAAAGAAACTTTGATCACAAGGTTAATTTAATTGGTTTCATCGAACAGCAAATTCATGAATAACCCATCATTATTGTTTGTGTGTATGAGCTTTCGCGAAACAATTTAAACTACAAACGAAACTGTTAAAATCATACAGTAATAGTAACCGCATAGCAGACAGAAAAACGATAACATAGAGAAGAAACGAGAAATAAGAAAAAATCCTAGCTCGTGTTGTATAACAATAAAGAACGAAAGGAAATGGCGCACGGAAGGGTACCGGTTTTAGATACCAACGGCTGGTGCGAATTGCTCAGGTTGACTTTGAACATGGGCCGATTGCGCTACCACTCACTACCCCATGCTTTGTTGGTGTGAAGTAATAATAACCGTTTACAGTTGAATAACTGCAACATCCAGCCGGCGAAACTAGATTGCGCCTTTTGTTTCAAGAGCGAAGACGTGATTTAGGTTGGTCACTTATCGACTAATGGGTTTTAAGATTATATGTAAAAAGTAGGCAGCACCGGACAATTGGATTTTTTAATGATTGATTTTGCAGATATGAAAACGAAACCTATAAAAAAAATACCGAAATCTTTGATAAATATACCTTACAGGACATGAGACCGACAAGTCTATACTTCAATCTCAAAACATGAAATGATTATATTTTGTACATTCATGGCATTACATTTCTTTTATGGAATTTGCCAATTCTTAGCGTACAGAAACGGCGTACAGGCTAGTACTACGATTCTACTGACGCTAAGAATCTTTTCAGGTCGGGACTCAAACATACGACAACTGGCTTGTATGTTAAGACCCGTGCGCTAGGTATTGAACCGTCAACCCGGGATCAATCTAATGAACTGAGAATATAAAGACTATATTTTGGAAAACAACTTCTACTACACTAGAACCATAACTGAACCTTCGTTTACTCAACCGTAGTTTTCACTCTGCCGAATTTCAGACGAGACTAGAAAAATGTAACTTGAAGTTTGAATGATTTGAACTTTTCACGAGTTTTTATTGTTCTATTTTATTCAAGATTTGGAAAATGCCAGAATCCTGCAGAAATATTTGGCTGTTTCTTCTAAACGGTGTGATCTCAACAAAATGATATTGAATCAGAAAGTTCCGTAATCTAGCAAACGCACAACAATTGTATTCAACTACGAGAGACGGTGACGAAAAAGGCCACTTGCAATAACTCGAACACTAAATGTCACATATCGTATACTACGTTCAGCGTCAGTCGTCGGTGAGTGCAAACTTGTCGATTTTTCCGTCAATTTCATTATCTTAACGTTTCGTCTTGGACTCGTCAGTACATAACAGTTTATGTAGCAATAATTTTATGTCTGCCTAGTGGGTTTTTGTTGAGCTGCAGGTGACATAACAGTTCAACATAAACTGTTATGCACTGACGAGTCTAAGACGAAACGTAAAGATGATGACAATGTATATTGTTTATATTGTGTAAGTTACAGTGGTAGTTTTGAATCATTTCGAAGATGGAGTCGGAAGAACAGCAGCGGCGTAATCTCTCTCATCTTGTCATCCGGTAGGAATCTTGGAATTGCACAATCTGCGATATCTCAACCGGTACAAAGAACGTTTAACGGAAGGATCAAAACGACCAATACAGATTTCCGTATTTTGAAAAAGAATCACAAACGGGTAGCTCTTGCTTTCAAGAGAAATCCAAACAGTTCTATAAAAGATGTGGCGAAAAAAATGCATTTGGACAAAACTTGCATGCGAGACGTACCGAACCGTAATGGACTGCGGAATACGGTAGGAAAATTGCGAGTACTGACGCGATTGGTCAAAGCAACGATGGATAGAGTGATGTGCTACGTTCGAGTATCTGGGACGCTTTCGAGTCCTCCGAAACTCGGAGAAGGCTATGTCAAGGTGACGGACTTTCTTGTATCTTGTTCAATATTGCCCTGGAAGGTGTGATTCGAAGAGCGAGGATCGACACGAGTGGCACGATCTTTCGAAATTCCGTACAACTTTTTGGCTTCGCTGACGATATTGATATTGTGACACGTAACCTTGAGAAGATGGCGGAAACCTACATACATCGGACTGAAAGCTGAAGCTAGGCGTATCGGACTGGCCATAAATGCGTCAGAAACAAAATACATGAGTCATTCAGTAATAGCCGTTCAACCGAGAAGGTTGTGTATAGAAGCGTACAGTTTAATAACGCTGGTTAGTTTACACGCGTTAAATACGACAACAGTTGAACTACAGGTAGAGACCTGTTGGCAGCAGCCGTTAAAACGTAAAATCGTGCTGCATAAGAGAGCCCTAGTGCTGGGCCAAGCTGGTGAAGGAAACAACAAAGGGCGTTTCCCAAGCTCTACCCAGGCCACAATATACAGCCACAAGTGCTGAGCAGAAGAGTGCAAAGGCACATTAAAGAAGAAGAGTGCAAAGGCACACAGAAGCAGGAGAGTGCAAAGGCACACCGGTGCGAAGGCACTTCGGTGCAGAAGCATATCGGTGCGGAGCACAAGGAAGAAGGAGACAAGACAACTCGGTCTTTCCACTGCCATACAACACGCAGGTATACACCGGTGACCTGCGCTGGTTGCAGCTGGCGAAGACAAAAGTAAATCGGAAATCGAGTGGTGCTGGATGTCAGGTAGCAGTAGCATCACATCCAACAATCAGCATCCAACAAGAACATCTAGAGCAACGAGGATCTACACGGCAGTGCAACGGAGATAGACAACAATTTCAAGGTAGAAGTTTTTTCTTTTCCTTTTGATTGAGTACTGTGTAGTGTTGGTTTCATTTTTTACTTTAAAGTTTGATTAAAAATTTTAATGTGATGGATGAATCCATGGACGTAAATCCTAGCATGAATCCTATACCCCCACGAACGAAAAAATATCAGGAGAGCTCTTCTGGGCCTTGGATAGTCTTTTTTAGACGTATATCAAAGCCATTAAACATTTACCAAATTTCTAAAGGTTTGACATCACGATTCTCTTCAATCAAAGAGATCATAAAAGTAAATAACGATAAAATTCGTGTTGTGGTAAATAATTTGAAACACGCGAATAATATTGTCTCTTCGGAACATTTCAATAAAGAGTATAAAGTTTACATACCCTCCAAAGATGTCGAAATTGACGGTGTTGTTACCGAAGCGAGTCTTTCGGTAGATGATTTACTCAAGCATGGTGTTGGTCGTTTCAAGAACTCTATGCTTGAGGGTGTGAAAATACTGGAGTGCAAACAACTGTACTCAGTAGTTTATGAAGAGGGAAAAAAAGTTTATCGCCCATCAGACTCGTTTCGAGTGACATTTGCCGGATCTGCGTTGCCGTCCCATGTCTATGTCGATGAAATTCGCCTCCCTGTTCGGCTTTTTGTTCCAAATGTAATGAATTGTACGAACTGCAAAAAATTCGGACACACAGCTACTTACTGTAGCAATAAACCAAAATGTATTAAGTGTGAAGGACCTCATAAAGATAATGATTGCAACAAGGAAATTGAAAAATGTATTTATTGTGGGGAAAGTCCTCATGAGGATATTTCAGTATGCACTGCATTTAAAGTGCACAAAGACAAAATTAAGCTTTCTTTAAAAGCACGGTCTAAGCGCACATATGCAGAAATGCTTAAAACGGTCATTGATGTCCCCCCTTTGGAAACCGAAAACGGGTTTTCAAATCTAGAGGAAACAGAGGACTCTGACTCTGACGAAAATAGTGAAGGTAATTCGTTTATCACTACCCAAGGGTCAGTTAAGAGAAAGAAGTCTTCTTCCAAATTACCAAAAAAGACACCTAAAGTTTCATCTTCAAAAAAAGATCCCCGTGTTAAACAAAAAAAGTCAAAACCAAAGACTGTGCCTCCTGGTTTGTCAAATTCACAAACCAATCCAGGATCTAGCACAGAAAAAGGTAATAATCCTGTGGGCGCCATTTCACAGCCACCAACAGGATTACTGAAGTTTTCGGAAATTGTTGAATGGATTTTCTCAGCATTCAATATATCTGAACCCTTAAAGACCCTCATAATGGCATTCCTTCCAATAGCTAGAAATTTTTTGAAGCAGTTATCAGCTCAATGGCCAATTGTCTCAGGTTTTGTATCTTTTGATGGATAATTTATCACCCGCCGCAAATGATACAATCACTGTCCTGCAGTGGAATTGTCGAAGCATCATGCCAAAACTTGATTCATTTAAAATTTTATTGCATAGTCAAAAATGTGATGTATTTGCTTTATGCGAAACATGGCTTACTTCAAACATAGCTTTAAATTTTAATGATTTTAACATTATACGTCTCGATAGAGACTCTCCGTATGGTGGAGTGCTTTTGGGAATTAAGAAATGCTGTTCCTTTTATAGATTAAACATCCCTTCAACTTCTAGTATAGAAGTTGTTGCTTGCCAAATAAACATTAAAGGCAAAGATATTTGCATAGCTTCGGTTTATATTCCTCCAAAAGCACAAGTTGGACAGCGACAGCTTAATGAAATGGTTGAAGCCCTTCCTGCTCCACGATTGATTCTGGGGGATTTAAATTCGCACGGAATGATGTGGGGTTCCGTTTACAATGATAGCAGATCATCTTTAATACAAAACATTTGTGACAATTTTAGCATGACGGTATTAAATATGGGTAGCATGACACGGATCCCAAGACCTCCTGCACGCCCAAGTGCATTAGATCTATCTCTTTGCTCAACATCAATTCGACTAGATTGCACCTGGAAAATATTGCCTGATTTACACGGTAGCGATCATTTACCAATCATCATCTCAATTAGCTGTAACAAATGTATTGCTAATTCAGCTAGTATTCCATATGATTTGACAAAAAATATCGACTGGATTAAATACCAAAGTAGAATCTCTAGTATTTTGAATTCAATGGAAGAGCTCCCTCCACTTGAAGAATATGACTTCCTCGTTTGTTCGATTCTGGAGGCCGCAGAACAATCCCAAACTAAACGCTTTCCTGGGCCAACGACTAACAGAAGGCCTCCCAACCACTGGTGGGACAAAGAGTGCTCAGAGGCTAAACTCGCAAAACAAAATGCTTGCAAGACGTTTCTAAAACGGGGAGGAGGAACTCCTCAGAATTTTGAAAAACTTATGGTTTTAGAAACCAAGTACAAGAGCATACTTCGAGCCAAAAAATGTAGCTATTGGAGACATTTTGTCGAAGGTTTGTCAAGAGAAACCTCAATGAGCACTCTTTGGAATACGGCCAGACGAATGAGGAATCGTAACGTGGGCAATGAGAGTGATGAATACTCGAACCGATAGATATTTGACTTTGCTAGGAAAGTTTGCCCAGATTCTGTTCCTACGCAGAGCATTATACGGGAATCTCCTCCAAATAATGGTTTTATTAATTACCCATTTTCAATGATGGAATTTTCTATAGCACACTTGTCTTGTAACAATAACGCCCCTGGGTTGGACAGAATTAAATTCAACTTGGTGAAGAATCTGCCCGACCTCGCAAAAAGACGTTTGTTGGAATTGTTCAACAAGTTTCTTGAGCAAAATATTGTTCCACCTGACTGGAGACAAGTGAAAGTTATCGCCATTCAAAAGCCGGGGAAACCAGCTTCCAATCACAACTCATATAGACCCATTGCGATGTTGTCCTGCATCAGAAAATTGTTCGAAAAAATTATTCTACGACGTCTCGACACTTGGGTCGAGACGAACGGTTTGTTGTCAGATACTCAGTTTGGCTTCCGTAGAAATAAAGGGACGAATGATTGCCTTGCATTACTTTCGTCTGACATCCAAATTGCCTTCGCTCAAAAGCAACAAATGGCATCTGTATTTTTAAACATTAAAGGAGCATTTGATTCAGTTTCCATTGATGTTCTTTCAGACAAGCTCCACCAACATGGACTTCCAGCGGTTATAAATAATTATTTGCACAACCTTTTGTCAGAGAAGTGCATGTATTTTTCACATGGCGATTTGGCAACATTCAGAATTAGCTACATGGGTCTCCCGCAAGGCTCATGCCTCAGTCCGCTCCTCTATAATTTTTACGTGAATGACATTGACAGCTGTCTAGTAACCCCATGTACACTAAGACAATTGGCAGATGATGGCGTGGTTTCAGTTACTGGGCCCAAAGCTATTGATCTGCATAAACCATTGCAAGATACCTTAGATAACTTGTCCGTTTGGGCTGTTCATCTTGGTATCGAATTCTCTGCGGAGAAAACAGAGTTAGTCGTCTTTTCAAGAAAGCATGATCCCGCGCAGCTTCAGCTCCATATGATGGGAAGAATGATCCAACAGGTTTTAACTTTTAAATACCTCGGGGTGTGGTTCGATTCCAAATGCACGTGGGGAGGACACATTAGGTATCTGATAACGAAATGCCAACAAAGAGTAAATTTTCTTCGAACATTAACAGGATCTTGGTGGGGTTCTCATCCGCAAGATCTAATAAAATTGTATCAAACAACGATACTTTCAGTGATGGAATATGGATGCGTTTGTTTTCGTTCCGCTGCAAACTCTCATATTATCAAACTTGAGCGAATTCAGTACCGTTGTTTGCGAATTGCCTTAGGCTGCATGCATTCGACACATACAATGAGTCTTGAAGTTCTGGCGAGAGTTCTTCCATTAAAAGATCGATTTTGGGAGCTTTCATCACGCCTGCTAATAAGATGTGAGGTGCTGAATCCCATGGTAATTAATAATTTCGAACGACTAGTCGAGCTTCGATCTCAAACAAAATTTATGACAGTATATTTTAACCATATGTCACAGGAAATCAACCCTTCAAGATATATTCCTATCCGTGTCAGCATCCTAAGTGCCCCTGACTCAACTTTATTTTTCGATACATCCATGCAGCGTGAAGTGCGTGGAATCCCGGATCATCTACGCTCGACGGAAATCCCAAAAATATTTTCAAGTAAGTTCAGGCATATTGACTCTGAGAAAATGTTTTATACGGACGGATCGCGAATTGAAGAAGCGACAGGGTTTGGTATGTTCAACAATAATGTTTCGGCCTCATTTAGGCTTCAAGAACCTGCATCTGTTTATATAGCAGAGCTAGCAGCAGTTCATTATAGTTTGAGTGTAATCGTCACATTATCTCCAAACCATTATTTCCTCTTCACAGATAGACTGAGTGCAATTGAAGCCATTCGCTCAAACGCTGCTGGCAAAAATGAACCGTTTTTCCTGGGCAAAATAAAACAGTGCCTGAACGACATATTGAACAATAATTATCTAATCACTATAGTCTGGGTCGCGGCTCATTGCTCCATTCCTGGCAATGAAAGAGCCGATATTTTAGCCAAACGTGGTGCTATTGAGGGTGAAATTTATGAGCGACCGATTGCTTTCAACGAATTCTATAGCTCGTCTCGCCAAAGAACACTTGCCAGCTGGCAAGCATCTTGGGATAGAGATGATCTGGGTCGGTGAATGCACTCAATTATTCCGAAAATATCGACAAAGGCATGGTTCAGGGGACTGGATGTGAGTAGGGATTTCATTCGTGTGATGTCCAGACTCATGTCCAATCACTACACGTTAGATGCACATCTCCTTCGAATTGGGCTCTCCGAGACTAATCATTGTGCTTGCGGAGAAGGTTATCGGGATATTGATCATGTCTTTTGGACATGCGTGGAGTATCGTGATGTCAGATCTCAACTAATAAATTCTTTGCGTACCCAAGGTAGACTATCCAATATCCCAGTTCGAGACATTCTTGCTTGTCGTGACCTTTCATACATGAAGCTTATTTATCATTTCATAAAGAAAATTGGAGTTTCAATTTAATAAAGGCCCCTTTTAAGACTTAGTTCTGATCCCAGCTGCGTCCATGAGTTCAACCAATAGCTAAATTAGAATAAAAAATATGTAATGATACAAACAAACTCGAAACAGTTTATGAAATTATCAACAAAATGTCTGAAAATAACAGCTTATTTTATAATTTATAGAAGTTAATCGATTGGTTCAAATAATATTTCCGAGTAGATTTCATAATTAATGACGAGTTACCTAAGATGATATTTGAGCTATAAGAGAATATGTTTTAATAAATTCAAAACGTTGTGACTATGTTAGAATTAAATTAGGATAAGAATATTATGTAAAAGTGATGCTACGGCGAAGAAAAACTTATGTAAACTGCCTTAAGAAATAAACGTATTGATGGAAAAAAAAATACATGAGAGGAAGAGGCTCTAGAGAAGAAACACTACGCCTCCCACCACAAATATTGATAGACGGTGACGATATCAAGGTGGTTGACGAGTTCGTGTATTTGGGCTCACTGGTGACCGCCGATAATGACACCAGCAGAGAAATTCATAGACGTATTTTGGCAGGGAATCGTGCGTACTTTGGACACAGAAAAACCCTTCGATCGAGAAAAGTACGCCTCCGCACGAAATTCACCATCTACAAAACGCTTATTAGACCGGTTGTTCTCTTTGGCCACGAGACCTGGACTATGTTGACAGAGGACCAACGCGCCCTTAGTGTTTTCGAAAGAAAGGTACCGAGAACCATCTATGGCGGGATGCAGATGGAAGATGGAACGTGGAGACGGCGTATGAATCACGAATTGCAACTGCTGCTAGGAGAACCACCCATCGTACGGACAGCTAAAAACGGACCTCTACGATGGGCTGGGCATGTGATAAGGATGTCGGATGACAGCCCAGTGAAAATGGTTCTTGAATCTAATCCGACTGGTACAAGAAGAAGAGGAGGGTGATCTCAGAAGCATCCATGCCTCGAGTGGCTGGCGACGAGCAGCCATGGACCGAGTTATGTGGAAACGTATGCTTGATACAGCAAAGGACACCCCAGGCCTATAGCTGTTAGGTAAGGTAAGTCCACTGTTGTAGGTACTTCTTCTTCTCTACTAGTTTTTATTCAAATTTTGAAGTTATTTTTTACGATTTTGACATCGTACTTCAAATGACGGTGTTTTTTTTCGGAATCCGAAGAATAGCCCTAATTTTTGGTAGGAACATAAGATCTTTCATTTGAACCTAAGACTGGAAATATCGGCTCTGCCATCTCTGAAGAAAGTAAGTAAGATCCTCTTTTAAGTATACGACTATTATTTCCCATCGTTAATCGAAAACCGGGGAACCATGATAACCGGAATCGGTTTGTTTGGCTGTCTACTGATAATGGATTCAGTAGTTCAGAGGTCGCTTTGAGTGAGGGTACAAACTCTTAAACATACTTTACCCTATAATTTCGGAACTGAAAGTCGGTTCCGGATGAATTTTGAAAGCTTTGTGTGGGATCATTTAAATCTAAGTTTGTTCAAATCGGTCACGCCATCTCTTAGAAGAGTGAGGAAGTAATTTGAAATTGAAATTCATGCACTAATCACCCCGTAATACCGGAACCGGAAGTCGGGTTCAAATAAAATGTTGGAACTCTGTATGAGACAATTATAGCATTTTTGAATCTAAGTTTGTGGGAATCGGTTCAGTTATCTCTGAGGAAAATTAGTGCACTTATTTTAATTTTTTTTCACACATCACCCTGTGTGTACAAACTCTCAAACATACTTTACCCTATAATTTCGGAACTGGAAGTTTGTTTCGAATAAAATTCAGAAACTTTGTATGGGGCTAGAAGACCTTCCATTTGAATCTAAGTTTACGAAAATCGGTTCAGTCATCTCCGAGAAAATGAGTGAAAAAATGTTACATACATACATACAGACATTTTTCGTACTCGACGAACTGAGTCGAATGGTTCAAAAATCGGTTTTCACAGAAATTGCAAAACCTTTCTATATGAGAAAGGCAAAATATGCTCTTGGAAATGGAATTTTTAAACTTATTAGCCTGTAATTCCAGAACCGAAATTTGGAAGTGTTATTATTGTTTATTTATTTATTTGGGAGCAGGGAAAAGCCCGATGGAGATGAAATTTGGCAATCTCTCTCTCCAGCAGACATAAAACCTCCTCATTATTTGTATCAACAGATTACAATGATCCAACAGATACATTTAGGCTTAACACTAGAATTAAAACTAACAGTTAAAACAAAATGTATAACACTATAACTAGTTAACTGAAAAGAATCTAATGATGACCTCGGTTTCCACCAAGTGTTACTGGTGTTTATTTGGGGAACTTAGCCTAATTGGTTCGGTATGGAATATGTGGTTTTAAACCACCACCCTTGGCCAGAGTAGCCCATAGGAGGAATAATCACTTGAATAGATGGTTCTTCGTGCTGCATAATTAGTGGAAAAATAGTATTTTAGAGGTTATAAGTTATGATGCAACCTCCTGATTTTTTTCTGTTACTAGGCACTTAGTAGAGACCAATATCAGCAAATTATTACTCACGCCAGCCCAAGAAGATTTTTGACTGGAGCTTTCCTAGGTATCAAATTATCTAAAATATGGTGATCTTTTGCATCGACTTATTATTGACTAAATTTTTCCCAATAGGATTGTTTTTTGTGCCAACTGATTTACAACATACAAAGGATATGTGGAAGATATTAAATTGTTACTTTAAATATTAGTATTAGAATAATGTCACCTATAAATTGACACAACTGAGCAACTAACTCGTTTTATGGATATTTCTGTGTTTAGAGTACAGATCTAACTTGACAAAAATGTAACTTATCTGTTACTTGAAAAATATAACGAGAAAATCTCGACGCTTTAGACATTGAGTTTAATAGTTTCGACGGAATTATTGTCAATTTGAAAAAAGTTTGTCGAAAGAACACTGACCCAGAGAACAAAATACTTTGTTTTAGTTAAAAGAATATGAGACAAAAGTTGTTTTATGAATAACCGAATCCAAACAGGAAGAAGCTCAAGCGTACGTTTCGTATAATAATACAAATCCGATTCCATCTAAAAACCAGTCCCCACATCAAATCGCCTTCGTCTCCGGACCCAGACAAATTGACAGAAGCTGCTGTGGTGAAAGTGAACGGATCAATTGACAAACGATTGTAGTGACGATAGCGGTATGGGTTGCTCGACATAGACATATTCGGAAGCAACGGCCGCGTGGAAGTCAGTTTTATGCTGCCCACAAAAAATTGTTTTTCGTTTGTAGACTGTATTCTGAGTTTCTGGTTTCATCTTTCAGGGAAGTAAAAACAGACAAACAAACCCCTAAATTGTACAATCAATCAAGCGTTATTTGTTTGGTTAGAACTTCTGCGAAACCGGAACCTGGGCTATTGTAAGGGTTATTTGTTGGCTTTAGGATACAAAAATAAGGAAGATATAAATTAGTACTAATTGCCGTCGATCTACCTGGGCAAACATGATGAGTGGAATGTTACCTATCAAACTAAAACTATCGTTCAACAAATTGAAACGCAAATATAACCGGTGACAGCTCAAGGTCGGTGAAATTTACAACCATCAATCAGCTGAAAACCGAACCCGAACGAGAATGAACGACAACGGAAAGTGAATGAATGATACCGACCCAATATCATCGAACTCCAACCCGACGCACTGCAAGTGAGAGTTTTGAGACGCGAACGAAAAGACCTTGCAGTTGTACTGCATACCAATATCGCGAAACATCGCGATTTGCTATTCTCCTCGTCGAAAATTTCAGCCGGCAGTCCCAAGTGGGCTCCATGAAAATCTCGTCGCTCTGCGCACACAACTCTGTGGCAGTATTGGTTTTGTTTTCAAGTTCCTCTTTCGTTCCGAAATGGAGACAGACATCGGTGAAACCGGTTTTGACTCCACCAATGACCATATTACAGTACAGCCGATGGACCAACCGCCAGCCAGGCCAGAGCGGTCTGCCGGGAGGAGCCGTTCAAAAATCGAATTCGCTACAGTACCGGTTTGAGGCTTTTTCGTTTTCGTCTGCTTCTTGTTGGCAGCGACGGCCAAATTGCCGGCCTTCCAGACCGAGCCAAGTCCGGGATGGGTTTGCAGTTTTCCCAGCAAGATACTTGTGCTCTCCGGCGAATGGCTTGAGTGGGAGCTGTTGGAGTATGCAGTGGCGAGAAAGTGAATTATGTCCCACGAAAATGGCCGGCAAACACGCAAAACCTGCCACACGGTAGCTACTTACTACTTGGGAATAATACAGTGAAGCAGGCCGGATCGGAGGAGTGGTTGCACCGGGCAGGGAAGCGAAATGATTAACTGTTAGTGGATAGACGGTTATAAGCGGTATCGGTGCTATTATAAAACTTAGAACTCAGCTGCTAAGAAATGTGAATTCTGAGCTAGATTCTCGGTGTGAAAGAAAGTTACTCTACATGTTTACAAATATGGGTTTGTTTTATGTGATGATGATGCACCATTCACGAAATTATTCTATTCTTACGTCCAAGACATCAAGAAAACAAATTCAGCTTCGGTATAATAGTCTAAAGTTGTTCTTTATGTAGAGGTAGGAATTGTATTTCAATTTGAAATACTAATGCATCAATAAATAAAAGATGAAACCCTAAGAACTGAAAGAAAAAAACATATTTTAGTACCAATTGATTTCATTACCTCAATCATTGGGTTGGTTGTTTAGAATTTGAGTCGCTGTTCTTGTGAGTCAGTTGTCGTATAATCAAACCCCCACCAGGAAAAATGCTGTATCAGTTGGATCATAGAATTAACCATGTTATTGTTCTGTACACTTAGTAAAATTATTGTCATAGAAGCTCCGCATCGGAATGTAAAATAATCTTGACTTTGCTTTTATGTCTCATCCTCTTCACAGTGTGGTCAATTTCCAACGAATAGTGGAAACGGGAACCAAACTCTTAACGTTTCCCGAAAATTACCACCTTCGTTCCAGATCGAGGCTATATTATTTGTTTTTAATCCAAAGCTTCCCATGTCAATTAGACGAATTGCATTCGAAATCGGACGAAATTTCAATTTTTTTAAGTATACACAAAAATTGTGAATATTACAGAGTTTTAACTTTTTGTCACTGCCAACGAAAAACAGAACGGGAGAGATGATAAATGGATGAAATTGCGAAAAAATGAATATTTTCGAAAAAGAATCATCATAAGCAGGACTCGATCTCGCAACCTTCTACTTACCGTGGAGATGGCTCTATCAGCTAAGCAACTCTGGTTCATGTGAGAACACGTTGCAGAAGGTAATCAGAGTCGCTTTTATTGGCAACAGCTTTTATCGGATCGGTGGTTCATGTCGTATAAACGAGTCCTGACTTGGATGGATCCCTAGTTTTCGTAGGATTATAGCACTGGCCATGCAATAGTATTGAACACTCACGAGTCGGCATGTTGAAACAGAACGTCAAGTTCCGCATTAAAATGTAGTAACCTGACCTTATTTTTAATTATTAGGATTTAAATCGGGTGTTCAACCACAAGTGTTGACTTTTCAGCCCTATTATATACATGCTTTGGTTATTACCATGAATACATAATTTACTTCCGCAATTCTGTAAGTATTGTGAGGGGAAAATAGTAAACCAACTTGTATTAAGGAGTGTATCGATAAGTAGTTAGCAACATTCAAACAGTTATTACTCTGAAATGGCTTAATTTTTTGCAGCGTGTTTTGCGGTGACATGTTTGTTTACATGTCAATAATAGCTGCGCAATCGATTGGTTACGTACGGTTTATCGTTTCAATGATGAGTCGAATTGATCCGGAAACGCGAAAGAAAATTCTGCACACTGGGTGCTCAGAAAGTGGTGTCACGTACAACGAAATTGCAAAACGGGTGTAAGTGCACCACACCAGTGTCAAAAATATTATCGAGAAGTTCGGTAAGACCCTTTCCATGAAGGATTTGCCCCGATCCGGTAGGAAAACGGGTCCCAGCCAGCCCGGCCGAGACTTAAAAGTGGTTGAGTACATCAGGAAAAAACCCATCGGCGTCGACGCGGGATTTGGCCTAGCAGTTCAACACCAGCATCGGGATGATTCAACTGATCAAAGTTCGGAACTCCCTGAAAACGTACAAGAAACAGAAGGTGCCGAAAAAGTCCCTGGTACAGCAAGTTCAGGCCAAAACAAGAACGCCAAAACTGTATAACCGGATTCTACAGAATAAAGACGGATGCATCCTGATCGACGAAGAAACCTACGCCAAGGAAGACTCTCGAGCGCTGCCCGGACCGCAATATTATACGAAATCAGTAAACCAGGACGACACTGACACCACGGTGGCGATGGAAAAGTTTGGGCAGAAGGTGTTGGTCTGGCAAGCAATTTGTACCTGTGGTTTGCGGTCGTCGATTTTCTTCACGAAGGGCACAATTAACGCCAAGGTGTACGAGGAAGAATGTTTGCAGAAGAGAATGCTGCCATTGTACAGAAAGCATAAGGCTCCTCCTCTTTCCTGGCCTGATTTGGTTTCAGCCCACTACGCCAACTCCGTTCTACAGTGGTTGTCAAAAAATAATGTACAATTCGTGAAAAAGGACATCAACCCACCGAACTTCCCGGATCTTCGGCAAATTAAAAGGTATTGGGCAATTGTCAATCGGCACTTTCGGAAGAAACGTACAGTGTCCCAAAACATGTAGGAGTTAAAAAAAACTGGACAGCTGCCACCAGGAAAGTCACAAAAGTAACTGTGCAGAATTTAATGAAGGATGTCAAGTCCAAAGTGAGAGCGTTTCACAAAAAAAAAGGATTTTCTTCAATATAATCAGTGAAATGCATAAAAATGTAATTTTCCTACAATATATCGAAAACAGATGTCAAAATATGTTTTTTTCGCTTTTTTATTCAATAATCAATGTTGCTAACTACTTTTCGATACACTCCTTATGTAATGGGGAAAAAACTTATATACTAACTTATTAACTAATACATAGACCGAATCGATTCAATTGAAGATTGCATCGATTTTTGTCGGAATTTGCTTATAATGTTATGTGACATTACATATAATTGTTCTATATTTGTGAGTCTGTGTAACTCATTTGTACTCAATCAGGGAAGACGCTTCAAAATCATTTTCAGAATTTTATTCTGAATCCTTTGAAGCGTTTTCTTCCTGGCGAAACAACACCTTGACCAAATTGGTACAGCATAAAACATGGCTGGTCTGAGAATTTGTTTATAAATTAATAATTTGTAATAAGCTAAGAATTTCTGTTTATAAGAGGATATAAACATTTGATATATTCATTACACTTTGCCTGGATTCCTTGAAAGTGAGTTTTTTGTCATACTTAAACCTAAGTATTTGGCTTGATCAGACCATGTCAATTCCAAGCTATTCAATTTGATAATGTGATTATTGTTTGGTTTAAGGAAAGAAGCTCTTGGCTTATGAGAAAAGATAAATAATTGCGTATTTGCTGCATTTGGTTTGATTTTTAATTTTGACAGATAATCACTGAAAATATTTAAACTTCTTTGTAGGCGACTGCAGATCACTTTTAGATTTCTACCTGTGACTAACAGACTTGTGTCGTCACAGAATAGCGATTTCTGACAACCAACGGGTAGATTTGGAAGATCAGAAGTGAAAATATTATACAAGATTGGAGCTACGCTCGAACCCTGCGGAACTGAACGTAATCTGAAGAGTACGATCAGTTAAATAATTTTGATTCATTTTGATCAAATAAATAGATAACTGGAAATCAGACATTTTTTCTATTGAACCTTTGTGCTAAACACTGTTGAATGTTGTTTCTATGTCTAGAAGAGTAACTCCAGTGGATAACCCAGAAGATTTATTTGCTTTTATCATGTTCGTTACTCTTACAAGTGGATGAGTAGTTGAATGTTCATGACGAAACCCAAACTGCTCTGATAAAAAAATTGAATTCTCATTTATATGGGTCATCATTCTCAACAAGATATTTTTTCAAAAAGTTTACTGATACAAGAAAGTAAACTAATTGGTCGATAACTTGATGTTTCTGCTGAGTTTTTATCAGGTTTAAAGATAGGAATTACTTTTAAGTTTCCTAATAATTGACGTAATTTCATCAAAATTCGTCTCAATAATGTCATCTTGTAATAACACTTGAGTTGAAATATGATCATATTTCAGTGAGACTTCATTTTCAATAGGACTCACAACGTTCAAATTAAGATTGTTGGCACTCTCGAACTGTTGATCAAGTTTTTGAGCTTTCTCGCATTTGTAAGAAGTATTTGATGGTATCCTGACTTTGTTTTTTATTACGCCTCTCGTACAACGCATTCCGTGAGGCTTGTACTCATATGGCAGACAGCAGTAAGTCTTGTTCGTTTCAACGCTTTTGGCTACCTGGGCAGCCATGGCCACCAGACGGCTACCTAAATTGATTCAGTGACGGCTGTCAAATCCAATTTGGCAAAAAATAGTCGCCTGTATCTTAGTTAGCCGAGCGTTTTCATCTTTTCACCTTCGCTGAAAATGTCAAAGATTTCGATGTGGAAAAATCCTGGTGGATACGGTTGTATCGTTTGAGGTGTATGTCTGGCAGCGGTGAGTCAGTCGGTCTCCAGAACGGCTGCCAGCCATATTTTGCTCGCTGGCGGCGTTTAGTCAGTCGCCTGGCAGCCATGCCTATGCGGACATAGTTAAACATGACACAGTAGGGGAGACCGGAGCGAAAATGACCAGTCGCAATAAGCATTAGCTAGAATTGGCTTATGTACATTTGACATGCCGGATAATCAGCTGAGACTCACTAAGTGCGATTGTATCGATTTTTCGTCAAAAGTAAAATTGTATAGTTCCAGAATTTTTGGGTTGTAGAATACATTTCCAAGAACAAATCGTATTCGGTGAATGTTTTGAGCTAATCAAGATTCGTTGAATCGAGTGGTACCAATGGTTTCCACGAGACAAAAATGGTTCTCACGAGACAAAAAACTTCGCAAAATCGAAACGAAGCGGTGGGGCGAAACTGTCACTACACTCGGTTTGAGTTGTTTTACAAAAACTTTCTGATTTATTTCGAGTACTTACCAACAAAGAAGTAAACAAAATTCCTAAATCTAGGGCATAATTCATAATCACAAATACGATATTACCGACGACGCGTGTACGTTTCTAAACGTTTCTAAAGCACAGATTCCGAACAATCGAATAATTTGAATAAATGCTGCGTTTGCTGGGACAAATTACTCAATCATCAGCGCTACAAAGTTAGCATTGAATGCTCCTACAGTGCTCACCCGGATTGTGGCCTCAAGCAAAAACATTTTCTCATGCTTGAATTGTTTCTTTGAGGTATACAGAGAATCAGATTATGAGTGAAAAGATCTTTTCTTTTAAATTTTGATCTTACCTAAAAAATAATTGCATTTTATTTCACTTTTTTCTCATGATTTTTAATATTTCTTTCACTAAATCAGTAATTTTAAGATGAACTGTACTTGTACTTAATAGTTGTAAGATATCAATAAGATCAGATAATTTAATTTCCTCAAAATATTTGGTCATTTCTGATTGTTTCCTGCGTCGAAATGTGACATTTTCACCTCACCCATTTTGAAATACCTTATGACCAAAAAAGAACCGGAATTTTCATTTTAAAATTCCCGCGCTTGTCCAATCGGTAAACTTTTATTCTCTTAACGTTGGCAACACTTTCATACACATTCTGTCAAATTTTGACGCATATCTTACGATTAGTTTGTGTTTGACGTCTATACAAAGAAGTTAAAAAATTTTCGTGTGGCGATTTTTATAATGGATGAAAATTTAGAACAACGTGCGTGCATCAAATTTTGTGTTGCAAATGGATTTAAGTGTTCCGAAACGTTGAAAATGTTAGAAAAGGCCTTTGGTGAATCGTGTCTAGGAAAAACACAGGCATACGAGTGGTATGAACGCTTCAAAGGTGGTCGAACAAGCTTGGATCATGATAAGATCCCTGGCCGCCCAACAACATCTGTTACTGAAGAAAACATTGAATCGGCAAAGCAAATCGTGTTGCAAAATCGTTCTGAACCGATTAGAGAGATTGCTGTGTTGTTGGGCTTCTCTTATGGATCAGCCGAACACATTTTAACTGATGTTTTGGGTTTGAAACGCGTCGCTTCTCGGCTGGTGCCAAAATAGCTGAATTTCACGATAATGCGCCGGCTCACACAGCGTTGGACTGAGATGATACCTTTTTGTATCAATCCGCATGTGTTTTTTTGCATGGATATTCTTCGGTGTTTTAGTTCTCATGACATTATTTCAATTATCGTCGTTTTAAACGGCAAATTGAGATTTTAATTACTCGTTACCCTGTAATGTCGAAACTGAAAATCGTATCGAATTTCAATCTTAACGTGTGACAATCGATTGAACATTCCATGAGATGTCGAAGTAAGTTCCACTTTAGAGTTTTTCGACATTATTTATGATACTTCCAGAGCCGGTATTCAGGCACTAGCATAACCCAAAATGATTCGTATGGCCATAAATTAATGCGCCAAACAATTTACATCTTCTATATCTGTGTGAATTTTAAAAACTCATCATCCTGTAATTCCAGAATTGGATAAAATTGACCAATTTTGTAAGGGACCAGAAGTCCTTTAATTTGAGTTTTTGTTTTTGAAGTTCGATTTGGCCTTTTTGAGAAAATGATTTCATTTCACATATCATCCTGTGGTTCCGCAATCAGAAGTCGGATCTAAACGTAATTCAGGAACCTTGTTTGGGAGTATACTACTCCATGCATCTCCGAGAAAATTGAGTGAAATTATTTGTCACACACGCATTTGCTGATCTCGACGAACTGAGTCGAATGGTATATAGGTGGTATGTTATTCCAGCATTTATTACTATAAGTAGTTTAAATCAAAATAATTATGATATTGCTTTCAACTTGAAAATACTGCCATCATCTAGTTTACATGTCATACTCGAACGATTATGTTGCCAAAAAACGAGCCGTGCTAAAATCGGTCCGAGGCAAAGTGCCATGAAAAAAGATGCTGTACACAGTCTTTTTGGTACATAGAAACAATTGTATGTAACAGTATAAAAAATCGTGTTTCACGTTGCTCCCAAGCATTGCTTTGTCATATAGCGCTCAAAACTCCTACTGCTGGAATAGGGGGAAAAGTCACTCATACAAAAATGTCGATATCTCCGTTAAAAATGGACGGATTTTGACGATCTATGGCTTGTTGGATAGGTATTACCGTGCGGAATCTAAGTCTAGACACATATTCTTTTTTCAAGGTCAATTGTGACAGATATTGTCAAAAAACTTGACATAAAACTTTTGAAAATTTTGACATAAAACTTTCACGTGTATACAAACTTACAACTGTTTCACAGAACTAAAAAGTCATGTCGATTTGTGCCTCTATAGAACGAAAAGGAAATGTACATGTGAAAATGTATGTCTCTGTCACGAAAAGGAAATGTATCATGTCATTATTTGTGCAGTTACCAGTTGTTCGTTTAATGAATTTTCGTTTTTTATCGATAAATGGCGACCTATGATTTGTATTGCTGTAAGTAAAGCATAGCTGTCACTTCCTTTTGTCGTATTGATGGTCGAAATATGTTTTTTTGAAAAAAATTTCAATCAGTTTTTATTCCGGGAAACAAGCGTCCGAGAGCCAACAGAAGCTTGTTGAAAATTATGACGATCATGATCCGACAAGCAAACATTGTTTGAAGATATCGAATTGCCAGCATTATTTGATAAAACCGTCTCGCAATTGCAACGACAGTTTGCAGAGAAACTGGCAGTAAACACGACCCTTGGGAAAGATTCGGACAGAAAAAGCGTTTGGGAAGTCTACAGTGAGAAGTGCTTCCTCATGCGGCTTACTCACCAGAACCGATCCCATCCGACTATGACCGTTTTGCTTCGTCGGACCATGAACTTCCTAAGCAGCGCTTCGATTCTTTCGGAAATTTGCAAACATTATGGTGCAATATCAGAGGAAGTCGATTCTTCTAGAAAGTATCCACAAATTGCCTACATTTTGTAAAAATCTTTCGGAAATATTATGAATTAAATAAATATAACCGTTCCCTTGCAATTAATCTGATCGGTTTGCGAAAAAAGGAATATTTAGATGAATTGGAGATTTAAATGATTTGGACATCGAAAAAAAAACGAATAAATAATTTTAAATATTAGTAGATATCCTCTAAGGAAAAATAGCTCGTTAATTCAAAACAAACGCAAGTAATGATTTACGAAGAATTGTTTTGATTATTATGTAAGTAGGTATAGTTTTCTGCCTGTATGCCGGCTTCTGCTATCGGGAATCGTTAGCTTCCGAAGTAATGCTGTAATTCATTATTGGAGCGGAAGTCTCATTCTGCTAGCATTAACGAGACCTCGAAGCGATGTAGTCAACTGCAATGTAGTCAACAAGCAACTGCGGGCTAGTGTAACTGAAAGGCACCAAACAATAAGAAAAACAACAACCGAAGCAAACAGGGACATTTCGTGACTTACTGGCGTGCATCAATCGCGCGCGGGTTTACACAAGCAAAAAAAAATCCTCCAGAGATGGACATTTTGCTCCACCTCTGACCTCGATCGATAATAGCGGATTCTTCTAAGAGGAAATAATTGCATAATAAAGGACAGTAGTGTAATTGTAAAGATATCCTCGATTCGTCAAGGTGCACCGATGTCACAGTTTGTTGAACTTATGTTTCTTTGAGTTGTGCTGTATCTTCTCTCTGTGAAAACAGGTAAACTCAAAATCATCCAGCTCTGAATATTTAACCCTGTACTTTCGTTGAATAAGTAGACGGTGTCTAAAAGTTTGCTTTGCTGTTTGATTTCTTGTATGATTTGTTGAGTGCGGAAAAGTCACAGAAAATGAACAGACAGTAGAAAGTAAATAAAAAAGAACGGCAGCCCCGAGATGTTGCATGATGAAACATCCCTCGTACTTTTCGTGGCCATATCCTGTTGCCGTCGCGTATGAAGTGAGAAAAACAAGCGGAAATTGGGTCATAACATGGCCACATACAGACGGGTAGGTAGTAGCCGCTTAATACCTGCGGCCTATCCTCGTTTCAAATAGCGGAGAACTAAACTTATACATTTCCAACATCATTATGAAGGGACAGTAGCGTGACATTTTTTCTGGTTGACAACCAGAATGAAAGGCACAAGTGGTTATGGATGAAAAAATAGAGGTTTGCTCTTATACCTGAATTGTTCACCCATAAGCCTAGGGAGAGGTGAAGATTACCTGAAAAACAGAAGGAAAAAAGAGAACATTTTAGTAATTCATGCCTATCAAAATCAGTACCCGGGTAGAAGTGATTTGCATACCGATAACAAACTTTATATTAAAAACCGAACATCTCAATGGTAGAAATTAACATTATTTTGTTTGATATAAGAGTTAAAATATCAAAATTCATAACAAAGTCTTCATGAGAAAATGTTACTAAAATATAAAATTCTGTCATTGTAATATCAAACCAAAAACAAAATATTCAGAGAAGAAGAATTTATCAGTTATTTTATAGTCTAGCATTCGGAATTAAATAATATAATAAGAATTTATCTTAGCTGATTCTGATGCAGTTTATTCAATTGTATTTTATTTGAAGATAGAACTACTGGATAAATTGTACTTAATAAAATTGGAATAACGAAATAAGATATAATAACTTATTTAGATGCTAAACAGTAATTGTACAATTTCTTGATTCTCTAGAGGGCTGTTCATAAAAGACGTCACGTTCCCCCTTTATCAAAAATTGTCACAGACAGCTCCTAGCTGAAATATCAAGTACCGCTATGATAGCAGAGAAACGTCAGGACAAGATATGATAGTAAAATTTGTTATTATTTAGATCTTTGGTTGCCATTTACATCTACCCGAATAGTAAATATATATCACTGTGCTTGAGTGTCAATATTTAAAAATAAATGGTTTATTCCACCTCGTTGGGTAAGTGCACTTTTGATTATTCTTTTGAACATTTTACCCCGTCAGTCCGGAACTGAAAGTCGGATCAGGATAAAATTCAATAGCAGGTTATGAGATCGTGACACATTAAATTGTAATCTTAGTATGCTCCGTTACTCCGGAATCCGTACCATAAGACCGAACATTTTAATAAAAGTTTGCAAAAATGAGTTCAGCGGTGTTTGAGAAAATGGAATGCACTTTTATTCGAACTTCTGCACATTTTATTCCGTCAATCCGCAACCGGAAGTGGAATTTGAGATAAGATTGACTTTTCATTTGAATCTTAGTAAGCGAAATTTGTAGCAGCGGTTTTCGAGAAATCCAAGTGCACATTTTTCTTTTTTTACACAACTTTTGTGTTATTCCGGAACCGGAAGTCGGATCCGGATTAAATTTCAGAGCAAGCTATGTGACAATAAGACCTTAAATTTTAATCAAAGCTCGCAAAACCCGGTTCAGTGGTGTTCGAGTAAGTTGAGTTTCATTGTTAACGCCGTAAATCTGGAAATGGAAATTCGATCTGGATAAAATTAAATAGCAGGTTAGAGGATCTCAAAACCTGTCATTTGAACCTTAGTTCACGATAATTGTTCCGGCGGTTTCGGAGAAATGAATTTTTAATATTTTTTTACACATTTTACCTCTTCAACAGTTCTGCTGAAAAGTTCGTATCGTTTAATAGAAACACACATTTTTTTGCCAAAATTCGTTTTTATTATTCAACATAATTGCCATCAGAGGCGATACAGCGATTATAGCGATCTTCCAATTTTTCGATACCATTTTTGTAGTACGATTTGTGCCTCAAAATAGGCCTCTGTTTCAGCGATTACCTCTTCATTGATTCTAAATTTTTTACCAGCGAGCATTCTCTTGAGGTCTGAGAACAGGAAAAAGTCACTGGGGGCCAAATCTGAAGAATACGGTGGATGAGGGAGCAATTCGAAGCCCAATTCGTTCAATTTCAGCATGGTTTTCATCGACACGGTGTATTGTCTTGATGTGACACGGTGTATTGTCTTGATGAAACAAAACTTTTTTCTTCTTCATATGCCGTTTTTTTTAAATTTCGTCCTTCAAACGCTCTAATAATGCTATATAATAGTCACTGTTGATGGTTTTTCCCTTTTCAAGGTAGTCGATGAAAATTATACCATGCGAATCCCAAAATACAGACGCCATAACCTTACCGGCCGATTGTTGAGTCTTTCCACACTTTGGGTTCGGTTCATCGCGTGCAGTCCACTCAGCTGACTGTCGATTGGACTCCGGAGTGAAGTGATGGAGCCATGTTTCGTCCATTGTTATATATCGACGAAAAAAATCGGTTTTATTTCGATAAAACAGCTCCAAACACTGCTCAGAATCATCAATTCGTTGTTGTTTTTGATCGATTGTGAGCTCACGCGGCACCCATTATGCACAAAGCTTTCTCATATCCAAATATTCGTGAATAATATGTCCAACACGTTCCTTTGATATCTTTAGGGTGTGAGCTATCTCGATCAACTTCACTTTACGGTCATTGAAAATCATTTTGTGGATTTTTTTTACGTTTTCATCGGTAACAGCCTCTTTTGGACGTCCACTGCGTTCATCGTCTTCGGTGCTCATATGACCAGTACGAAATTTTGCAAACCACTTACGAATTGTTGCTTCGCCCGGTGCAGAGTCTGGATAACACTCATCAAGCCATTTTTTGGTTTCGGCGGCACTTTTTTTCATCAAAAAGTAGTGTTTCATCAACACACGAAATTCCTTTTTTTTCATTTTTTTCACAATAACAAAAGTAGCTTCACTCAAAATGCAATATCTCACAAACTAATAATCAGACAGCTGTCAAATTTATACACGTATCTTTTGAAGGTTGGTACTGACTGAAAATGGTATGGATTTAATTCTAGTGGCGCCCTCTCATAGATACGATACGAACTTTTTAGCCGATCTGTTACTCTGGAACCGAAAGTCTGCCAGTCAGAAATAGCACTCAAGTCACTTGTGAACAATATGACTATGTGACCTTTCTTATGAATTAATGTTTATGGAAATCGGCATTGTGATCTCATTCAGTATTTATTTTTGTTTAATTTAGCACAATTCACACCGGAATCGGAAGACGGATCTGGATCTAGCCATGAATCTAAATTTTCCGAAATTGATCCCTGAGCAATCCCTGAGAAAATCGAGGACATATTTGCGTCACATACTGATCTAGACGAACTGAATCAAATAATATATGACGCTCGGTTCTCTGGGCCTTGGTTGCAAAGCCAATTTTTACAATGATTGCATAAACTTTCTGAATGAGAATAATAAAAAATATTTTTTAAGCAATGTAAACTGCATTGCCAGACACTATCGCCTCTCTGACACAACTAGAAAGACATCGGATTCGGATGCAATCTGATTTCACTCCTGCCTTAGAGTGACAAACGTGTTCAGTCGTCAATTCCATTGTTACTGGTGAAAGGCGTTAGCGAAATGTTTGTCAAAAAGGACCCGAAAAAATAAAAAGATTGAGAAAAATTGATTAAAAAAAAATGAAACGAATCAACACATGAAAAAGCAACAACAGACATAAGACGAGCAGAAAAGGCTTGCCTTGTTTGCACAAATCCGTTCGAAAGCGAATTCCATTTGCCATTATTTCGCGTTGTTTTGGTGACGCGAACAGTCTAACCAAAGAAGAAAAAGAGAGAAGTATGATCAATCGAATCGCTTTCCTTTTCAACTTGAATGCATATTTTAAGCACGGGATGGCTTAGAGTGTCTGCTGTTTTGTTTTTTTAAGTTCACGCAGTGGGCTAATAGTTATTTGAATTTGGAAATTTTTTCAACTGAATTTTGATTCTGTTCTGGAAGCACTAAAAATCATCAATCATGAATGATCCGTTTTGATGAAAAGAATTTGTCAAATCTTATCACTCTACACCGAATTCTTCGGACTGCAGATCAGACGCTATTGGTTGATGTCGACAGAAAAAAAAGTTTTATTTAACATTTTACGACTCGCATTGCTCGGAAGGCTGTAAATGTCCAATCGGCGTTTATCGTTTTTGCAATAAATTGTTTCAATTCCTTTTTTGTTCGATTGATCATGCTCGATGCTCTGCGGGTTGTTTATAACTCCTGACCACCACTTCAGGGATCAATTGAAATTCATAATCCAACAGCTGTGCTTGTGCTGGCTGTCGCTCTGCTGGGACGGAAATCGTGCTTATCTTCTGCCAGTAATTTCCGTCCATCGGCGACTTGTTAGCGTTCTGAGTGCGGAGTTTTTTAACATAATTTTTCGATTATCACTTGTTTGCTGACTTCAATTCATGTTTTGTACGTCTGTCTGGTTAGCGTGGAGCGAGCGAGTCGGAAAGATTCGTCGGTACGAGACAGGACGTGGTGGCAATAATTCAGTCACGATCGGGTAACACTCGACGCGAATGACGATCTGTGGGGTTCTGCTCGGACACCTTTTGGACTTGGGCAAGCACGGGCACGATGGCGTGTATATCTTGTCGCGATCTTTTACGCATTTGTGCCTGTTTCCTTACCGAAGATTCTGAAAAGTCAGGCAGGGGTGCAAAAAAAAAAGTTTAGGCCATTATTCAACGCGCGTTGATCAGCACGATAACGCAGTGATTGATGCAATGTGACTTTGGGTTTGGTATTTCTGTTTCTAGCTCGAACACTGGAATGATGTCAAGTATTTTCAAAATGAGGCTCGAACGAGAAATCTTCTAATATGTTCCAAAGAGAATAGATAATAAATCTAACACACAATAAAAAGTCCGGGGTCTCCGGCGCCGAGTATTAAGAACCAATAGGACTTTAATAGGTTTATAGTAATGTTATGCAAACCGAAGCAATTCAACAAACAAATTTTCTTTTGATAACTATCTGTAACGTGGGAAACACGCGGGAAACACGACAAAGTTATAGCGCAGATGGTTAGGAATATCCGTACTCTACGTCTGCATAAAACTAACTTGCACGATAAGAAACTTGTGTCAATCGTAGCACAATCATTGGTAAATAACACGGTAGAAATCATTTACTCATTATCTCAATAGTAGATGTTAATTCAATCAATGTTTCAAAGACATATAGAAACATACTTCGGCCAAGAAATGTAGTTATTGGAAACATTTTGTCGAGAGTTTGTCTAGAGAAACCTCATTGAGTACTCTTTGTAAGATGATGTAAATGAGGCAATGAGGGCGAGGAATACACATATCGATGGATATTTTACATTGCCACGAAAGTTTGTCCATATTCTATTTTTACACAGAGAAATATCCGCGAGTCACCTTCAAATTATAAGCCTATTGGAAGTTCCCTTTCCAATGATGTAATTTCCCATAGTACTTTTGCATGCAACAATAATGCTCCTTGGTTGAACAGATTGTTCCACCTGACTGGAGGCAAGTGAAAATTATCACCATTCAAATGCCGGATAAACCAACCACAACTCATACAGATTCATTGCACATTGGTCCAGAGCCACAATTTAATGGGGTGAAATTGTTTGTGGCAGCATGATTATTAAAAAAATGGCGATAGAGATAGTTTTAAAAAATTTCAAATTGTGTTCAAACGTTTTTTTTTTCATTCAGGGGTTTGGTACCTCATGTGTACCGTTTTGTGCTAAAGTGCACATGAGTAAATTTGATTTATACGTTTCGCATTCAGCTTATCAGTGCGTCAGTCAGTTTTTTTTTGTTTTTTTTAAACGCATTTCGCACCAAGTTAAATCCTTTTCAAATGACAGTCTAGGTGAAATTTATATGTTCGAAGTATGCAAAATAGCATTTTGTGACAAAGCATTCCTGTTCAGAAATTTTCAATTAAAGCTGAGTGAGGGCTAGCAATGCCGAACTCGATTCAGTGTGAAATGCGATTATCGAGAATAAAACTATTCAAACGTTGTTGAATACAGATTAAAATAAAATTTAAAATATCTCCACATGTTTTTCAATAAATCATAATTAATGGTTGAAAGTATTTTCTAAGAAATGCTAGGAAAAGAAACAAACATTAGTCTACCTGTTTTTGTTTTTGCACAAAACTTCAGTTAAAAGAGTGCTACCTGAATCCATTGGTCACGAAAAGATTTATTTTATTGAATTAAAAAAAATGCAAAAAATCAAATACTGTACTGCGGACGCACATAACAAAGTTTACTCTTACTCAACGTTTCGTATTGGACTCGTCAGTGCAGAACAACTCAAATTGAACTGCATAGTGCAAACAGGCGGCTTGGGCACTAAATTGGGCTTTCTGCCAGAACCTCGGAATTGTGATCTGCCAGTTTGGCTTCCGCAAAAATAAAGATACGAATTATTATTATTATTGCATTGCATTGCTTTCAACTAACTGTTTCTGCTCAAAAACAACAAATGACATCCAGATATCAATCCATTCCGATATATTCCTATAAATGTTAGCATTCTAGCATTACCTGACTCAACCTGATTTTCGGCACATCCATGCAGTATAAAATGCGTTAAAACCCCGGATCACCTATGTTGGTTGGAAATTCGAATAAAAATTTCAAGTAAGTTCTTGGAAAAAAAAATTCATCCGAACGTGAAAAATATTCTACTCGAGTCGTGACTCTCGATGAGGCTACTGGCATTGGTATGTTAAACAATAATGTTTTGATCTTCTTCAAACTTGAAGAACCAGTATTTGTTCATGTACAATAGCTAGCAGCAGTTGAAGCTAATTTGGGTCTCAGCTGGTTTCTCCATCTTGGGCAATAAGAGAGTGGACAATTTAGCCATGTGTGGTGCTCTCGAAATTCACGAATGGTCAATTGCTTTCAATAAATTTTGTATGGCGTACCGCGGAGATTTCATCCATGTGATATCCAGACTTATTTCCAATCATAACACGAAGTACACACAATTCAAACTTTATTGAGAGTAATCATTGTTAACGCGGCGAGTATCATCATGTCAAAATCTAACTCTAGAATTCTTTGCGTACCGTGAAGACCATCCAATAGTCCATGATATTACTGCTTGCGTGATCTATCAAACTTCTTTATCATTTCATAAAGACAACTGAAATTATAACTTAATGACGTCCATTTTTCAATTTGAAGCCTATTATCCATGAGATCAGCCATTAGTTAACAAATTGATTTTCAATCAAACAAATCTGTAATATTTTGTGAAGGTATGAAAGGCCACGTGCACCATAATTCACACCAACGCAGCGCTTAAAACTCCTACAACTGGGATAGGTCGAAAAAATCACTTACTATGTCTTACTATGTTACTATGTCGATATCTCCGTTCAAAGTGGACGGATCTTAACAATCTTGTTGGATAGGTACTACCATGAAACATATTTTGTTCACAAGGTGGTTATCGAGAAACTGAAATTTTGATATAAAACTATGTACTAAAACAAATGAAAATCAAATCTCAAAAAAAATAAAAGGCGTTTTGACTAACGAGGAGACCTTTAATTTGCAACTAGCTTGATCGAAATGGGCCCAGATAGCTTTTAGACAGCCGAATGCTCCGGATCTCGAAAATATTTCCAAAATTTGAGCGAATTCTACGTCCACTGTGTTTAGTCTTCGACTCGTCAGTACATAGCAGTTTATGTTGATCTGGTATGCTAGTGTTCTAAAATAAAAACCTAGTGTCTAAAATAAAAACGGTTATGTGCCCTAAACATGAAATAAGGCTGAACTGTGAATAATTCTATATTTTTTTCGTGAATAAAAAAACGTGAAAACATAAAAACTTTTGATTATTGCAACTAATCTGAAAAACGAGGAAACAGGGCGGATATGCATGATGATCACAATTGGTTGAAAACGGTTTTCTCGGGGATGTGATCGGGTGATGCGTGTCTGGTTGGGAAACAGTACTGATTTCGTTAAGCATACTGTGTGAAATATCCGGTAAAAGTAAATGTTTAGGGAATTTTCTAAGAATGGGATTTTTTTTTGCTTGGAGCGTCTTCGGACAGAGTTTGGATGCAGTGAAAATGTTGAAAATGTACAAATGTACTGCAAGAATGTAGACCTACAATCTTGTTTGTAGATTTGTAGTCTGAACAAGCACGAGTAGTACAGAAAAAATAGAATAAATTAACTCTGGGCAATGATAACGATTTTTTTTTATTGCTATAGGGAAAATAAATGTTCAGATTTTAATCAACTGTTTTAAAATCAACATTTGTTTCAAACAATCAAGTTGCGGTTCAATCAACCACGTTATCGTTTGAATCTACGGCATCCTGGTTGAAACAAACATATTATTAGGGTAGAAGCTACTGTACATTTGAAAACTATTTTTTGTTTGATAGGCAAGTAATCGTTTTGTTGTGTTACACAATTCAAACTAAGTATCTTAAACAATTTTTTTGCGTATACAATTCATCAAAAAACGAAAATTACTATTACTAACTCAAAAGATCTTCGGATCGACCAACCTAATCAGCCAGGAAAAAAACATTCAAAGCTACGCCCATCCACTGACACTGAGAGAACACTTTCGACTCGTTACCCGACCGTGACTTAGAGCTGCGGCAAACATGTACCGGATCAATATTATGCAACCCAACATGCTCGATTTGAAATTGTCGGTGGGTGTTAGTTTTAACCTTAACGCACCCGGCCGGAACAGGTAGTATCAATGCTGACGATGATGATGGTCGGAGGCATGTGGAAGATTGAAAAGTCGCCATTCACCCAGTGTCGTAACCAACGAACGAAAAGTTCCACATTTCTAGAACTGGCAACACGACCTTGGCCCAATTTCTGACTCCCCGCGACCACAGAAAAAAAAACCAATGCACGAGGTTCAATTGGTTGGGTTGGACAGACGAAAACATAGAAAGCAATACCCATTCGGCGTGGTTCCGTTTTTTGTTTGTTTCTTCTGTTCGTGGTAAGGTTGGGAAGGTGGAGACGATGGGTAAATCATTTTGCAATTGTATTATTTCTGCACCCGACAGAACAAGTGAGTCGAGTGTTCAGTTCATACGAAGTATAAACTGTTCATATTTATAGACACGCCGCTGGTTGTAGGATTTGCCGAGTGCAGTCATGCACACGACCAAAAAAAGTGTAAATCAGATTTGAGTTTGTTGACTTTGTGAAGCCGAAATCTCGCGTAAGACGAAATTGTTTTTGGGGGCGGGAGGAGCATTTGACGTGCTATTGAACAAATGCAACGAATTGATGTACGTTTTGAAGGACACTATGCTATTTAGGTGCGATGGGACGGTTGTTCAACTTTGCTTTGCTACCAAATTACTTTTCTTATAGTTGATATCATTTTCTCAATTTAACTGATTGAGGGACAATATAATCTCAGTTTTTTTTTAAACCGTGTGTAAAAAGAACGGGGACTTCAAGAAGAAAGGACGAAAGAAAAATACGTTACTTATGATTTGTAGAACCATATTTCAGTGCTTGTGCACACTCTGATTTTTAAAATTAAATCGCATTAACCTCAAATGTTTATTTTATTAAGTGACATAAACAGAAAATGGCGGATAGTTTTCTAGTTCTTGAAGCATTCAATTATTTTTCAGTGTATATATTTTTTGCATTAGATCTATTCCCTACAACTTCTACTTGAACACTTATTTTTTTGCAATTAACAGTTTACAACCATTTGAAGAAAGTGCATGCAAAAAAACACCCACTCTTTATGGAACCCTGTCTTGAATCGAGCACAGAACCAAAGTCATCATTGAAAAGATAACTCTAGTTGTTCGAAATGTATTTGGCCCGGTTACCTTTTTCGAGTACTTGGTGTTACAGTTAAGTCCGCGTTTTTTATTATTCAATCAACCCATATCAATACGATCATCTTAGGAACGTCGTATTGTATTCGCTTCTGTTTGTTCTTGCATATTGTTTTTCAGGTCCGGCATTTGAATCAAACCAGTGAAAAACTATGCCGCAGTACCACAATGACACGACGCCGAATCAGGCCAAAGTAGCATAGACCTCTTGCGCTTTTGGATGCAGACACTCATTGATGTAAACTTGTTGATAATCGTTATCGTACCTGTAGTTATAAAGGTGTAGTTTTCCAAGGACAATTGTGACAGATGAGCAATTCCAGGAATGAGTAGAAGAAAAAGTGACAAAATCAGAATCAACCTTCTCCGATTTGAAAGAAACATTGCACATGGCTTCAGTATGGCAAACCATAAGTTTTGAACCGATGGAGAGATCAATCCGACTCACGACTGATTTTTAAAAAGGGCGTATGTATTTTTGAATTTCACAAAAATTGTCTTTTTCAAATCGTTGTAACTCGGAAACCGTCAATTGTACAAAAATGGGGAAAAAGTTGTAGGGAATCGATTGGGCACTAAAAACTGAAAAAAATTTTGAATTTTTTTCTCAATAATTACAAAATAATCCGAAAAAGTTAAATAAAAAAAAATCAAGGGTTTTAATTTTTTTATAATTTTTAGTTTAAAGCTGTTATTAAAGACTGTCCCAGAAAGTATGGACGCACTTTGATTTAGCTGTAAATAATTCACAAGTGTTAGATATTCAAATTTTATTCGATATACTGATAATATTAGACCACAACAACAGAATATTATTCTCAACATTTGCTACTTAGCCATTGTAGACTAGCAGGCGCACCTTCTTGCGAACGTTCCTCATTAAATTCCGTACAGACTTCTTGGCGACAAGTTTTGACACTTTATTCCAATCTAAAGAGCAACATTTATCATAGTATATTGCAACATGTGGTTCTGTTGTTTGTTGCATTATTTGTTATATATTGAATTGAATTTTATTAAACTGTATTATACTCTGTTGTTATAATTATTATAATTATTATTACTATTATTATTATTATTATTATTATTATTAAAAAAGAAATATTATATTTTGTTCTGTTATATTATGTTGCATGGTATTATACTGCATTGCACTATATCATATTATATTGTATTGTATTATATTACATTATATTATATTGTATTATGCTATGTTGTATTGTGTAATATTACATTATATTATTTTATATTATGTTATATCACAGAGAATAGATATCGAACAGACATTTATACGTGCAAAGTCGTGTGCAACGGTGATTTTTAACGGATTTTCACTTGTATGCTTTACACAGCTTTTTAAAAAAGTTTGTACTAAAGCTGTTATATTGAATTATATTATATTGTATTGTAGTATACTGTATTGCATTATATTATGCTATATTATATTATATTATGTTATATTGTATTATGTTTATTGAATTATATCATATATTATTTTGTATTGCATTAGGATGTGATCTAATATATTATATTTTTTTATATTATTTTTATTATGTTTTATTGTATTGTATTATGCTCAATTATATCGATAAAGGAGAGGGGCAGAGAGTGCATCAGGGTATCTTACAAGTGAATGACTGGATGATGGAGTGGATTGCCAACCTGAGTCACGTGGGGGAAGCTTTGTGTTTCTTCCTGAAGGTCTGAAAGGAGTAAGACGCACCCTTCAAACAAACAAACCATCAGGCGGGTTTAAGCTGGTACAGCGAAATTCTTTATTATATGGCCGGATGTTCTTGCTGGCAGGCGCCGGGTCTTCAAAACCCATTTTGGCCTTCTTAACAGCAGTTATATGAAAGCTATTTGATAATCAAATTCGGATCTACTGTAAGTCAACCCGCATACACTGGTAATGCCTTGAACTGATGGTGGCTTCACACATACATACATACAAAATTCCTCAATTGGTCGAAGTTGTGGGCAATTTGGTGGATTCATGTTTTTTGGGACGAAAGTGACATTTTTGGTAGTATACCATTCTACACCATTCTATTCATGGGTAGAAGTCGTTTTTGTAAACATTCCTTGATATATATTTCGCTGTTCATTGAAGCAGTGGTGATGAAGGGTTTCGAAATCTTACCGCAGCTACAAATTGCTTGCCAGACCATAGCTTTCTTACCAAATTTTTCGACTTCAATCGATGTCTCGGACTGGTTTAACACTTGCCCTTCTCGTATAATATTGTGGTCCCGGCAAGGATTTGCAATCGAGTTTCACGTAGGTTTCGTCGTCCATGATTATGCAGTTCAAATTTCCAGCAAGAATTGTATTGTACAGCTTTCGAACCCTCGGCCTGATCGATGCTTCTTATTTCGGACTACGTTTTGGTTGTTTCTACTTCTTATAGGTTCGAAGATTCAAACGTTCTTTAGCACGAAGAACATTTGACTTTGAAGTGCCCACTTTTTTGGCCGCATCCCGAACTGAAACCTCCTTCTTTTGCTCGAACGCCTCCAGTATACGTTTATCCAACTGAGGGTTAACATGACCTTTTTTTAGACCCGTTTTCGGTTTATCCTCAAAGGTGGTTCAACGAGAACTTGAAATTTCGAATATACCTGTAAATTGTTTTAACTGTAACTTCTTCATTTTTCAAAAGGCACGGATGGGATAGCCATCAATCTGTAGGTTTTAATGGTAACAGCTTTAAAATAAAAATTATCAAAAAAATTAAAACCCTGTTTTTTTTATTTAACTTTTTCGGATTATTTTGTAATTATTGAGAAAATATCAAAAATTCTTTTCAGTGTATATTTTTTTAGAGTGCGCAATCGATTCCCTACAACATTTTCTGTTGAATCGATTGGTATATCATACTCGGCCCTCCGAGGCTCTGATAATTTTTCCAAAGTTTGAGCGAATTATATGCCTATTTTTAATATTCATAACAAAGCTAAAACTTCTGAAAGTGCTGAAAAGGACCAATTAGTTCAAATGGTTTCAATACTTGTTCAGGGACATTTCCTCGGTTTAGATGGGGTATATGGATCTCTACGAAAATAATTACCACGAGTTTGATAAAAAAGGCTCATTTCGTTAGGGACTATTCACACATATCCGGTCCGGTTCAGTGCCGGCATGACACCGTGCACGGATACTGATATTATTTCATTCGTTTTCTATGCGCGCATTCACACCTATCCGGCACCGTGCCGTTTCAGTGCAGCTCGCCGTCAGTGTAGCTTCCGTCCGGCAAACTCAAATTCGTCGTCGCCGAAATTTTTTATTTCCACTGAAGTCGGTATGTCCCTGCATTTGCTAAGCCGGATACGGGACTGAAATGTGTGAATAGTCCTTTAATCGGCAATCCTGCAGCAGTCGATTGGAGTCGATGTTTCCACCGATAAGAATGAACTGTGAAATAATGCTGGGTTGAGCATTGACTAATTCAATGTGGATTTGTGTTGTATCATGACCACAGAGGTGTCATTTTAAAAAATTCACCTGATACTGATGCTTCTAAGAGAAGCCACAAATTGTGTAAACGCACTGTATGTATGTATGTGCTCGGATAAGGCTAGACCGATTTCTGTAAACGTAGATTCAAATGAAAGATCTCCGAGTCCTACAGCCTGCTATTGAATTTTATCAGGATCCAGTTCCGGAATTAGTTTGGTAAGTGATAAAAACTTCAATTTCTACATACGATTTTTAAGAGGCTAGCCAAAAATAAAGTTGATTCCTTTCAAACTCAATAATAATTCTTTCTGATTGTGATTCCAGGAGCACAAAACACATAAATGATGATAGGAAAAAGGCATGAAATCTTCAAAAATGGCCTTGAAACTATTTCGAATGATAGGTTCTGTTTCGTCTAGCTCAGAAGAAATGGTCGAAATGCAACCATATTTTATCTTTTATACTCGTCCAGTTGAACAGCGCTATATGAAATAAGAAGTTTTGGTTTTAATTTTTGAGTTATTCATGATTACTTCATGGTAAACGAAATTTAATAACAAATCGCTGAGGTTTTTGAATTTATAGAGCAAGAGTTTTGTTACCATCATGTCAGCATTAGATCACATCCCACCTCAATTATGGCGCTCCATAAATTCCACTGCAGATTTAGCTTCGCCACGAAACGAAAAAAGTGAAGATGAGTCTGAGTCTTATCGAAAGGTCTAACGTGTTCTGTTTTTGCTCTAGTGAAAACATTAGTTAAATTAGCTGCGGGTGTATCTGCGAAATTTTCAAAAAATATATATTTTGAGTGAAATGTTGGCATTTGCTCACAGATATTTCAGGTTCAAATGTAAAAAATCAAATATGTATATTGTTGAAAAATATTTCCGTTTTCGAAACAACAAATTAATGATATATGTTAACAGCTCCGACATGAAAAAAAAAACTATTCCTTCTTTAAAACTAGTTATAATGTAAAGGCCGAGGTTATTAAGGCGAACAAAACCGGGATTTCTCTAATATCATGAATAAACTCCGCTCTTAAGATTACAACTTCAACATTCACAGAACATGAGGAACGGATTGCAATAAAAACTTGAATAATCGGGAAATACAACTAAAATGCCCCATCAATTTACATTGACTGATTGATAAACTCTAACTTTTGCTTTTCCAGTAGTAAAAAGCGGAAAGCGAAAAACCGGCCGCCGGTCGTCACTGGGGCGATACTGAACTGAAACTTGCTGACAACGACCTGATTAGCATAAAAGTTCCCTCTCCATGTGATGTCAATTTGTCGTGAACATAAATACATCGCAACCAACTAATACATATGCAGGACTGACACCAGGAATGCTAATTGAGCAGCTACTCGTCCGCTGCTTTGCGGGGGCGAGTTCTGGCCTGACCGATTTCCTAGAACTTGCCCCATACATAGCGTGGAACCTGCCGGTCTCGGTCAGGTTGCGAAAGTTGTTTAACTTGTACCGCACTTAACTCCGAGCCGTGGTGCGCAGGGCAACAATGTTTTCAAGCAGCCGGCCGGCATTCAACGTGTGAGACTTTGCGCGCAGAAATGTCCCGCTCAAAGGTTGCTTTGGGTTGGCATTCTAGCCGCAACTCTGTGCGACTAGGCCAAGTGTGGGTACCATCAGGTCTTATCCGTTGTTGTGTACACCGCTGTTGTTGGGAATATTAATTAGCACTCGTTTCGCCGCTCCTCCTCCGGCACTGCATTAGTACACACCACCGGTCTGTCTTCGAACGACTTTTCAATTTGCATTTGGCAGCATAACTAATAGTCGCCGACTTGGTTTGTTGGAACAAGGTGTAAACTGTATGCAAGAGCTCAGTCAGTCCAGAAAATAGTAATTTAAATGTTTTCCGCTTTTGAATAGTGCACCACTCTAGGCCGGAATAGAAACTAGGCCTTCGTCTAAATGTCTAAATCAATCTTCATCGGTGTGTGGTTGGTGCATTCTTTCGATGGTAAAGCAATCTGTTGGCGGTCGGCTGTTAACAAGTAAACGAACTGACCATTTCCTGCTATGCATTTCTGCTTGTTTCGTGATGAAGATGTTTTTATTGATGGGTCAGCTGGGCGTAGGTTCCGAAGTTCTATCATTTTTCATTTACTATGCATGCATGCATGCATGCATACATGCATCGCCACGAAGCTGTTCGCGGTTTGTGAAGACGACTGTTTCATTATAGGCAAACGATCGACCCACCGCCGTTTTCCACCAGCACCACCGCCGCCTGCTCGGGTTGGTCACATCGAAAGATCTGTCGTTGCAGATATGCACACTCTTAGCTGGGCGGCCGCTAGCTTCGGGTCGGTTCATCACCACCAGAGGTGCAATCGCAGACAGCGGGAGGTCACGTCTGTGGGAAAGAAATCGCGTTGCATCTGGTGGTGTAGGTAGCAGCGGCGTGGTGGTAACAGACGGGACGGAAAGGTAAATATGCTAATAAGGTTGTCCTTGAACTGGTATCGGAGCTTTTGTTACGATGAGTGAAGTTCCTCCCTCTATAATGATAATTTGCTAGCCAGCAACAACAAACTAACTGACCGATCGTTCTTTGTGAAAACTGCACGCTGCACCGATTTCGCTGTCTTCGATCGGCGGCCACCAGATCAGCACGTTGACGCTGAGCGTAATTTATTGAAAATACGCCACAAGAGTGCCGACTACGATTCGACACATCCGCTGGCTCAACCAACATAATCGGCCTGGCAGAGTGTTGGATGACAGTTTCCAGTTGAATACGCTGCTCCAGACCAGTGTTGGCGACTGTGGACATTTTCTGGACCTTTTTCATATAGAACAAAGGAGGAACAAATCGAAAACTCTCTCTGCACTTTAAACAGATATCCCGAATCAATATTCAGAATACAGGTCCCGTATTCAGAACTCAAATTCAGTTTCTCGTCTAGAATCCAAGGCCAGCATCGAGGTCCAGATCTCTGGAACTGAAACCGAATTTCACCGGATTTTGGAGCCGCAATTTGAAACAGAGATCTGGATCTAGATTAAAGACCTGGACTTTGAAACTAAACTCTGTAAATGAATTCTGGATTTGGATCGGAATTAGCAAACTGAATTCTGGAACTGAAATTGAGATTCAGACTAGACTAGAGTTCTAAAATTCAGTTTTACCTTTTTTTATAAATAAAAAACCTGTTTTAATCCACCTAGTGGTATAATGATGCCTTTCTCATATAACTATATACCACAAGAAGATTTTGTGAAGATTTTTTTTTCAATCCTGAATAAAATGAGAAACTTTCTTTGGGAATAAACTAATGTCGTTTTCGTTTTTAAATTGCATTACACTGGTGTAGCGAAAGCTGCACTGAAACCGTCCGTTTTTATCAATTGCACTACACCAGTGCTACACTTTTTCTGCACCGATACCAATTGGTGTAGCACTCATTAAAAGTTCGGTGTAGCTCTGTGCTATGGAATCGTTTATTCTAATCAAGGGTTACTATTTATGTTTTCATCATTTTTGTTCGTTTATTCATGCCATGGTGTAGCACAACATCGGAGTAGTGCAGTTTAAAAACAAAAACGATCTAACATAACCTTTTCAAATTGTAAACAGTTATGTCAAGTTGATAAGAATTTTTCTTTATTTTGCTTCGTCGCACTAAATGATAAAACACACTTTACCCCTTTACCCTATAGTTCTGGAACCGGAAATCGGACCCGGATGAAATTAAACAGCAAGCTATGAGACTGTAGGAACTTTTATTTGAGTCTGTTTGTGGAAATCGATCAAATCATCTCTGAGAAAATTGAGTGAGTCTCGTTTTAAACTTTTTGACCACTACTTCTGGTACTTCAGAAATTAGGAACTTGGAACCAGTATATCCAAAGTCGGTTTGTTTAGTAAGTAACTAATATAGCCTACAAATTAAATCAGTTTTAAGCCAAATCAGGAAGAATTTTACCCTTCGTCGCTCTAAATGACGGTGTGCAATTCAATAGCAACCTATAGAACTACGAGATTTTTTTTAAGTGACATTATTTGACACATACTCACACACATACATATACATTGCTCAGCTCGATGAACTGTGTGGAATAATATAAAACAATTAGCCTTTCGAGTCAATTTCCACTGGTCAATTTTTCAAGTGATTGTATAAACTTTCTATCTGAGAAAGGCAATAAGTGTACTTTTATAGAAAAGCATCGTTATCATGATCTTGTAATAACACTAACACGTAGGTACAAATTGAATAAAAGGATTAGAAATTTACATATTTTTCACCTGAAAAATATAAATTTCAATATGGCAATCCTGCACGCTATACGAAATTGATCATGGAGTGCTGTGAATGGAGCAAAGCCGCACGTATCGTCGCGTACTAGTTTTGCATCGTCAGTTTGAATTTTATTGTTTTGACAGTCATCGCCCTATAATTTCGGAACCGGAAGTCGGATCAGGATGAAATGGCACAGTATATTTAAAGACAATAAGAGTTTTAATTTGAATCATGAATCGTGAGAAACGGCTTAACCGTTGCTGAGAAATCGACGGAAGTTTCGTTTTCGAAAATTTTCTTCACTATTATCGGTGCTTTCGGAAGCGGAAACCGGGGACTACTAGTCCCCAAGTAGTTTCATATATTCACCAACTAATAAGATCTGTCAACTAGATCAATTTAGCAGTAAGTTTTATAAAAATGTGCACCTCGTTTCGCCATCGCTTGTGAAAAAATACTCATGAAATTGAAAATAATACTGTAATACCAGAACCGGAAGTCGGATCTGGATCAGCTTTTCGGGGACTTTTTGAAGAATGTCAAGACCTTTTATTTGTTTCTTAGTTAGTGAAAATCGGTTAAGAAATTTCCGTGAAAATTGATTGCATATTTTTTCATACATTTTCACATATTTCCTTGTAACTCCAGAACCGGAAGTCGGATCCAAATAAAACTCCGGAAAATTGTATAAGGTCATAAGACCTTTCATTTGAATCGGTCAGCCATGTCTGAAAAACCTGTGTGACTATTTTTTTCCTTTTTAGTGCATATCACCCTATAATTCCGGAACCGGAAGTCGGATCCATATGAAACTCAGGAACTTTGTACAGGACTTCAAGACCTTTCATTTGAATCCAAATTTGTGAAAATCGGCTCAGTAATCTCTGAGAAAATTGAGTGACATTATTTGTCACATACAAACATACATACACACACATACACACAGACAGACATTTTGTGATCTCGACGAACTGAGTTGAATGGTATATGACACTCGGCCTTCCTGGCCTTGGTTGTAAAGTCGAGTTCCACAGCGATTGCATAGCCTTTCTATATGAGAAAGGCAAAAATAGGTATAGGATTCGCTCAAACTTCATACCAATCGATTCAGCTCGACGAACTGAGCAAATGTCCGTGAGTGTGTTTTGTCAACAAAGAGTTCAAAATCTCGGAGATGACTGGACCGATTTTGATCAACCTAGTCGCAAATGGAAGGTCTCCTCGTCACCCTCAACGCTACTAAATGGTTTTGAGATCGGATGTTTTTACTTTTTGAGTTAACAGTTCGGCTGAAAAGTTCGTATCGTTTAATAGAAACACACATTTTTTTGCCAAAATTCGTTTTTATTATTCAACATAATTGCCATCAGAGGCGATACAGCGATTATAGCGATCTTCCAACTTTTCGATACCATTTTTGTAGTACAATTTGTCCTTTGCCTCAAAATAGGCCTCAGTTTCAGCGATTACCTCTTCATTGCTTCTAAATTTTTTACCAGCGAGCATTCTCTTGAGGTCTGAGACCAGGAAAAAGTCACTGGGGGCCAAATCTGGAGAATACGGTGGATGAGGGAGCAATTCGAAGCCCAATTCGTTCAATTTCAGCATGGTTTTTCGTTGTTGTTTTTGATCGATTGTGAGATCACGCGGCACCCATTTTGCACAAAGCTTTCTCATATCTAAATATTCGTGAATAATATGTCCAACACGTTCCTTTGATATCTTTAGGGTGTCAGCTATCTCGATCAACTTCACTTTACGGTAATTGAAAATCATTTTGTGGATTTTTTTTCACGTTTTCATCGGTAACAGCCTCTTTTGGACGTCCACTGCATTCATCGTCTTCGGTGCTCATATGACCAGCACGAAATTTTGCAAACCACTTACGAATTGTTGCTTCGCCCGGTGCAGAGTCTGGATAACACTCATCAAGCCATTTTTTGGTATCGGCGGCACTTTTTTTCATCAAAAAGTAGTGTTTCATCAACACACGAAATTCCTTTTTTTCCATTTTTTTCACAATAACAAAAGTAGCTTCACTCAAAATGCAAAATCTCACAAACTAATAATCAGACAGCTGTCAAATTTATACACGTATCTTTTGAAGGTAGGTACTAACTGAAAATAGTATGGATTTAATTCTAGTGGCGCCCTCTCATAGAAACGATACGAACTTTTCAGCCGATCTGTTATACGTTTTATGTCAAAATTTAGTTATTCGAAGTCTTTTGACAATACATAGTGACAGATGTAATAGCTATCCAACAAGCCATAAATTGTTGAAATCCCTCCATTTTTAACGGAGATATCGATATTTTTGTGTAAGCGACTTTTCATCTTATTCCTGTAGGATAAGGAATTTTACGGTCTTGATGATAATGCGATGTTTCGGAGGAAAGTGAAATACGATTTTCAATACTGCTTTATGCAATTGTTTCTTAGCACCTATGTACACTATGTACAGCACCCTTTTTCATGACGTTTCGATATTAGCACGGTTCGTTTTTGGCAACATCATCGTTCGAACATGACATATGTATTAGGAAGATGGCATTATTTTTGAATTTAAAACAATTTCATATTACTATTAATTCATACTGCTTGAAACAATGATTACTGGAAGAACAGAATTTCTTACACTCTTATACCATTCGAAAAGAGTGTCGAGATAAGCAACTTTGTGTATGAAAAATAATTTCATCAGTTTTTCTCAGAGATGGCTTAACCGATTTCCACAAACTTAGACTCACATGGACAGTCCTTTGATTCCATATGAGGTTTCTGAATTTCATTTGGATCCGATTTCTGGTTCCGGAACAACAGGATGATATATGTAATGAAATTAAAATAATGTCATTCATTTTGCTCGTCCATCTAATATTCAAATGAAAGGTTCCGGTTCAGGAGATACAGGGTGATTAGTGTAAAAATTTCACATAAATTCATCGGGTTTTTCGGGCTCACAGATTTTAAGAGTTAATGACCAAATTCACTTATTTCAGTTTTACCGGTATTCGATCCCATAAATTTTATTTGGAACGCACTGCGACTTCTCTAAGATAGCTACATTTATCCAATGCCATCTTCAAGTTATGAAATTATAGGGTGATGAGTTTTTAAAATTCAAACCGTCATAGAAGATGACGATACCGAAAAATCTTCCAAGTTGGGCTCTAAACGATTCCAATTTATTCGTCATAGTAACTCATGGATATACGAACCGTTTATAACCCAAAACGATTCTCGGAATACCGTTTCTGGAAGTACCATACATAACGGCAAAAACTTGAATCTGGATCCAGAAGTTGAATTCAGGAACTAGATTCTGAATATTTTTTAACTAAATTCCGGATCTGGATTCTAGTACTGAACTTCGAAGCTGAATTCTGAATCCGAAATTGGTAATTGAATCCTGGACCGGAATTCTGTAACTGAAATTTAACTGCAGATTAGAATTCAGGTACATACGTCAGTGCTAAGATTCAAGTTCAGAACTCTGGAATATTGCAGCCTATATGTATAGTATGGAATCCATTATTTTTCACGAAGAACGCAAAATCAATCCAAAAACAATTTTGTTTATATGAACTAGAGCTCTGCCCACGCATTCAGTTCCAAACACAGGCTCAGTGATCAATTCAAAACTCCAGATCCAGAATTCAGTTCTAGAACTCAGTTCCAGAATTCAGTTGCCGAGTCAGTTCCTAAATCTAGCATCAAAATTTAGTTTCAGAAATCAATTCTAACATTCGGCTAAAAGATTCGGTTCCATAATTCGAGATCCAGAATTTAGATCCATTAACATCAAAGAAGCTCAACCATTCGTATTCAAGTCATCCGGTTATGTCTCTTACATGACCAGAGAAATGTCTAGAAAGTACGAGTTCATCATATTGAACTCTCCGTTGGTTTCGAGCCAGTTTTCTTTCCAAACAACCTTACTAGTTTATCTTCTATGATAATTTCTTCTACAATTGATCTGGTTCTAGCAGTTCAATTTGGCATTCGTAGTTTACTAATTACTCGAACAGACTTTGATTCAGATAATCTGCCAACAACATTCAGGATGATTAATTCAATTAGTTCTGTATGCTACCATCTTAGAGCTAATCGACTAGGATACAGGTCTCATACCGAAAGCATTTTAAACCCTGAAATTGTTTTAGAAAATATCGATACAATGATCTATTATATGAATCATTACATTTAGAATCTATCAGTTCCAAAAACTCAAACTAAATATAATTCTCCTACCATCGACAATCTTCAACTGCTGCTTCGTCGATCCTACTCTGGAATCCATAGTTGAGGACATCCAAAAGAAAATTAAAAATATATTCACTGAACAAATCAAACCGTATTTTAAAGGTATTACTTTCCACAGAACGCTATTAAATTCGACTTTTGGTCCCGAGATACAGGGTGATATCATAAATGAAGTAAGTCTAGATTTCCCACAGTATGGAGACATTGACAGTGCTTCTAGTGGAATGTGGGTGAAGTTTTTTTTTAAATACACACTCTTATTGTGTTAAATGTGCAAATAACTTTACGAACTGTTTACACTAGATAATATAGATGGTTTCGATTTCTGGTGATGTGTACAAAAAGTTGCAGAAAATATGCTTTCAATTTTCTTAAAAATGGCTGAACCGATTTTCACAAACTTAGATTCAAATGAAAGCTATTACAACTTCATAGAAAGCAATTGAAGTTTATCCTGATACGACTTCCTAGTTCGAAAATACTGAGCGATTAGTAAAAAATAAATTAACGAGTAATTTCTTCTACTGTTCCATGAAATGGTCAAATTTCATACCATTTCTGTAGAAGATTAAAAATTTATTTCATTTAAGAGGGTGAGCTAGTGTGTCACATAAAAAATGCATTATTTTTTTCATTATTCACGTCTACAATATATGTACAAGACGAAGGATTTTTCGAGATTTGAAGTGATTTTTTTAAACTATTGCCATGATGTTTCTTAAATTATTTTATTGTTTTTGCTCAAATTCAGGACTTATATAAACCAAAAAAAAATCAATTTGTTTCTTTGAAATTATCCAAACATATTTATTTTCAAACTGTTTACTTTACTTTAGTTCCGGACAGAGTCTCAAGTACCACGAATAAAACGGTGTGTGGTTTTTTGGTTGCACATAAACAGAAAACTCGGTACAATGGCAGAAATGGCAGAAGTCCCACTTCTGGTTGTTAAAAATTTTATACCACCAGGGGCGAAACACAAAACGTAAAATAATCTAAACATGCCTCAAAACTACTCCATTCGATAGTCATTGTCTGCAGAGAGAATTAGTCGAATTTAAATAATCATTCGTTCACCAACAAAATGAAAATCTGTGACATTTGGCTCTGAAGAGTGTCTTAAATATGATAAAATGAAGTAATTACACCCCAGAATGTCTTCGGAAACCAACACGTTTTATGGTATTATGAATTTTAGAAGCTTCGGTAGAATATCGACACTGCACAGTATCTGATTTTCACTGGAAACAGGAAATGACTGAAAGGAGAAATGAAAGAAATAACTCATATTTGAAACTACTGTATTTTTCGTTGACTGGACATGGATCTCATTCTCATAATTTGCAAACGGAGCAGAGAGTGACATTTATTTCTTGTCACTTTAGTTTAATTTGAGTCAATAAATATGACTTTTTAGCTTATTAGCACTGCTGTCATGCAAAGAAATGACTTGATCAGAGTTCTGCTTCAAGCATATCAACCGTTATAGACTTGTGTTCTATTCAAGCGTTGTCGTGCAAACACCGATGATACATCACGTGCTGGTCGTACAAATCAAACTATTGTTCCTTTCCAATAGTGTGAATAACATGGAAAATTGGAAAAGTGAGTTTTTTTTTTGCATAATGGGGACTTTTTTGACATACTTGTTAGATATACCTTTTCATACATCTTTCCAAACATTGTCAATTTTTACTGATGCACATTGGAAATGTGAAAATCTAGTAATTTTTCATTTCATTTTTCTAAATATTATCTATTTTCATTGATTGACAACAATATCCACCTTGAAAATGCCTGAACCCGGTATTTTTTTTTATCAATATTGACAAATTTTCAACAGAAAATACTGCTCGAAATTTCTCCACATATAGTCAATTTGCAATGATGGACAGTTTTTATATAATTGGAGGTTGAAGTTTTTATATAATTTTTTCACCTGAACAGTAGCGCTAGAAATTCCTGACATATTTTCGTACTTTGTTCAAAATAAAAAAAATCCACATCACCTATTCGAGTTTATAAGTTTTGTAACACTCACAGCTCTATTTTATTGGTGTAAATTCGTGTGCGATTCTTACTCATTTGCAATTGAAAGTGCATACAGTTTTCCTAACTCTCCAATTGCTTCCACTACACATTACCTTTCAGCCAGCATTTTCTGGTATGTTTGTCGACTGGTCTGCGGACCGATAGCTTTTCGACTGGTTTTTCCTACCGATGCTACGCACACGCAGTCTAACTGTTGTTTGGGTTATGTTTTGCTGTTGAATTACTTCATCATTTCTTCTTGGTTTCTCTATCCGGAGGCCAAGTTGCGTGTAGCAGCTTCTGTCGGAATTTTCATTCAGTTCCGACTGTGTCTACTGGAGTTGTGTGTGTTTCTTGTGATTTGATTTTCTTCCCATCCCCACTGTGCACTTATTGCTCAGCTGGTTGTTGTAATGCCTAAATTTTTCAACGCGTTTTTATCACTTCCATTTATCTTCCTTTTAAAATCTTCTTCGCGTACTAAGTGCTGTTAGGGGGACTTTGTGTCATACTTTTTTTTCAAGCACTTTTCATTTAATAATTTCACCAACTTTCTGTATTTCCACCAATATTAAGATATAATTATTTTAAAAATTCCATATTCAATTGATTTTTTACCAACACACAACACAAATCATTGCAGACCAAATCGCCTTCAAATGCAACTTCGGTATACTTTTTAATGAAAGACTCCAAAACGGCAACAATAACAAAACATGAACACAAACACCCGACGGCACAAACGTTTGCGCGCAGACACACACACGCACACATGCACTAACACCAACAATGTTGTATCACACTTTTGCTATGCCCGCAGCTAGGTAGCCAAACCCGAAATCGTGCACTTCGCCAAACGGTTCAGGTTCGTTTTATAGATGTAAAAATAGTGACTTTTACTAACGACGCCAACGTCGCGTTTTTTTTCGTGGTCACTACTGTCAAGTTGCTACTAGGATCAGAACGACCGGTGTGTGGGCCATGGAAAATTCATTTTTCATCTCCCATATGAAATGGGCACTTCGAAATAATTTCGTCCACGACGACCGATCACGAATTGATCGACGATGCGATGTTGTAACACACAACCAACTACACACAAAGATGATCCGCTAGAGAAACAGTGCCAGAGACATACACTGAAATAACGCGCGACCGTGCAAATCAATGGGCGAGGAAGCACTGACGTTTGGCTCCAACAAGCGCGAAACAGTGGCGAAACATTTTTTGTTGTTTTTTTCTCTTCGTTCGAACAAGGTGGGGAACGGAGAAGAGAACCGTAGGAAATAGAAAAAAAACATCGCCCGCCAGAATACACTCTGTGACTCGGGGGGAGCATAAATGTGCACCAACACGCTTATCGTCACTCGAGTGGTGGAGTCCGATGTTACTTGAGAGGAGGCACACGAGAAGCAACACTCGACACTGACAACACTGACTGCAATAGTGAGCGACTGACTGCATTGAACGAGAGCCTTAGTTGATCAGTGGAACTCATCGTCGGCAATTTTAGTGAGTGCAGTCTATGTTTACTTGTGATGAAGGGCAGTGTTGTCAATTCAGCCAGTCAAACATTTATGTTATTCCGCAATTTGTTACCTAAAGTTGGAATAAAGATCGTTTATGTCACTCCGAACTGGTCCATATGCAAAAATTTGTATACGCTAGAGCCGTATTGAATTAATAAAACCATGAATTTATAAATATTGGATATATTTTTAATAAAATGCGCGCAGTGCCTTGTTTTACCTATTAAAAATCTTGGACGCTATATTGGGTTACGGGCTTCCCCTATCAGAGCTACGAAATATTTAAAAGAATAAGCGACATTGCCTTGATTGATCAGTCATAGCAGAGACGAAACTGTAAATATATTCGAACTTATAAATACAAGCAACATTTAGTTTCTTGCGTGACCCGAATAAAAAATATCATTGAAAACCAATACGATTTCTTGTAACAGAGTTAACGAATGGAATATATTCCAAAATATTATTAATATATTATTTTGGAATATATTGGAATATATTCCAAAATATTATTAAAAACGGTTAATCAAATATATATATATATATATATATATATATATATATATATATATATATATATATATATATATATATATATATATATATATATATATATATATATATATATATATATATATATATATATATATATATATACTATACATCTCTTTTGGACTAGGATGCCATCTACCGAAAAAACATTGGAATTTCGGTTCGAAACACTTTTGAACTTTACCATGCGTCAATTTTCTTGAAGGAGTATTATTTTTATGACACGAGTCGAGTTCCGGTGCGTCATTGTAATCGCAACGTAAGTTATTTCAGCCCACATTGAAAAAAGTCTGTGCTTCTATAGTTAATTAACCCCGGCTAATGACCAAAAGGTTAAAACTGGGCTCAAATAAACAACTAACTATAACGTATAATGTTCTTCCTATGAGTCGGAAAGAAAAATGTTTTCTCGAAACGAATCGGGATATTGTACTGCGCTCAACGACGTGTAAACTTATTTTGCACGAGTTGGTGCAAGATCTGGTCCATACTACAGATACGATTTCGAAACGCAAAAAAGAATTTAATCTTTGAATGCATTCATTGCATTTTTTTTCTCGACAAAATGGTTTTTATAATAAACAAAGTTATTTTATGTAAAACTAAAATGATTTTCTAACCATCAACTGTTAACGGACTATTGGCTTCATAAACATAAATATATGTTAATGTCAACGGGTTAATTTTAACGTTAAATGTTATCATGAGATATTATTAAGAGGCCAAACTTTTTTTTTCGTTTTGTAATAAACAAAGCAGATGAAAATAGCTTTTAGTCGAGTTATAGGTCAATGAGCAGTGTAGCGATAAGTAGTTAGCAACATTCAAACAGTTATTACTCTGAAATGGCTTAATTTTTTGCAGCGTGCTTTGCGGTGACATATTTGTTTACATGTCAATAACAGCTGCACAATCGAATGGTTTCGGTACGGTTTATCGTTTCAATGATGAGTCGAATTGATCCGGAAACGCGAAAGAAAATTCTGCACTCTTGGTGCTCAGAAAGTGATGTCACGTACAACGAAATTGCAAAACGGGTGAAAGTGCACCACACCAATGTCAAATATATTATCGGGAAGTTCGGTAAGACCCTTTCCATGAAGGATTTGCCCCGATCCGGTAGGAAAACGGGTCCCAGCCAGCCCGGCCGGGACTTAAAAGAGGTTGAGTACATCAGGAAAAACCCATCGGCGTCGATGCGGGATTTGGCCAAGCAGTTCAACACCAGCATCGGGATGATTCAACGGATCAAAGTTCGGAACTCTCTGAAAACGTACAAGAAACAGAAGGTGCCGAAAAAGTCCCTGGTACAGCAAGTTCAGGCCAAAGCAAGAGCGCGAAAACTGTATAACCGGATTCCACAAAATAAAGACGGATGCATCCTGATCGAAGACAAAATCTACGCCAAGGAAGACTCTCGAGCGCTGCCCGGACCGCAATATTATACGAAATCGGTGTACCAGGACCTGGACGACGCTGACACCACGGTGGCGATAGAAAAGTTTGGGTAGAAGGTGTTGGTCTGGCAAGCAATTTGTACCTGTGGTTTGCGGTCGTCGATTTTCTTCACGAAGGGCACAATTAACGTCAAGGTGCACGAGGAAGAATGTTTGAAGAAGAGAAAGCTGCCACTGTACAGAAAGCATAAGACTCCTACTCTCTTCTGGCCGGATTTGGCTTCAGCCCACTACGCCAACTCCGTTCTACAGTGGTTGTCAAAAAATAATGTACAATTCGTGGAAATGGACATCAATCCACCGAACTGCCCGGATCTTCGGCCAATTGAAAGGTATTGGGCAATTGTCAAGCGGCACTTTCGGAAGAAAGGTACAGTGTCCCAAAATATGCAGGAGTTAAAAAAACTGGACAGTTGCAGGAGTTAAATAAAACTGGACATTCGCAAAAGTAACTGTGCAGAATTTAATGAAGAATGTCAAGTCCAAAGTGCGAGCGTTTCACAGAAACTAGGATTTTCTTCAATATAATCAGTGAAATGCATAAAAATGTAATTTTTCTACAATATATCGAAAACTGATGTCAAAATATGTTTTTTTTTCGCTTTTTCATTCAATAATCAATGTTGCTAACTACTTTTCGATACACTCCTTACAGCACAAATTTGTATACGCATGAAATATTTTATTTAAAATGTACAATTATTTAACAAAAATGTTTCTACCTTTCCCCAATTGCCCAATATTTTTTCTGGAATCAAAAAAGTGTGCAATTTGCATATAGTTAAGTACACCACTAATGCGTAAAATGTCATTAGAAAATGTAAAAACAACAGATTGTATATTTGAAAACAAATGTAGTATTTATACAACCACTTTTAGTGAACCTCATAGTCTAAAATCAGAAAAAAATAGTATCGGGTACGGGTGACGATTTTTTTTATTGTTCACGGGTACGGGTCGGGGTTCGGGGAAAATTATTCTCGGGTACGGGTACAAGTTTCTCACTTTCGATCGGTTTAGCAAATTGCTTACATGCAGTTGTTTTGATTTTCATTCGAATCCATCTTCTGGTGGCAGAAGTATAGTGTGATATTTAAAAAAAAAATGAAATAATATTCACTCATTTTTTTCGGGGATGACTGTTACCGATTTTCATAAACTTAGGAACTCAAATGAAAAGCTGCATGATCTTGCGGAAACATTTAAACTCTTTATGAATCTTATGCAATATGCGCAAAAATGAGCATTCAAAGTTTTTCGGGAAAGCTGAATATATTTTCACAAATTTTGATTCGGCTATATGATCCTACAGAACGCTGTGGAATTTGACTCTGATCTAATCAACACTCTAAAAAAATTTGAATTTTACAGGTGACCTAATCCCTCATATGATGTAATTCATAAAGACCTAATTTGTCAAATGACGGAAAATTTTATTTGCAATGACTTAATGTTAGATGAGCTTGAATTTTACTGGTTTCGACTGTAACTTGCGTTCTATTAGCAGGTGCGACTGTATAAATTTAAATGTACCTTTTACCGGCCAAGCAGATGCATGCTTCTGTGGCTCAGTCGATTTTCAGACGAACTTGCGATCCAATGATTCTCGGTTCAAGTCGCGGTGGGTTGCTACAAAATACTTTTTTTTTTTATTTCAATGAATTTCATGTCATGGAGTTTTAGACACAATATTAAATGTTCTTCCACGTAAATATGCGTGAACTGCGACGCTCCATTTATGTGCATCTAATAAGATGTAAAAATTTTTAAGTGAGTACAGTTTCGGAATTACAGGGTGATAAATATTTTAATTTTATTGAAATTTATGGGTGTTTATAAATGAATATAGACAATAACGAAACTGATAAGTGTAATCTTCCAGTTTACAAGTGGAATTCAACCTTCTGTTTCCACAGACTTCGCAGCCGATTCAGAGTGTACAGAACCGCTGGTGCTACGATTCTACTGACACTACGAATCCTTCCAGGTCGGGGCTCGAACATACGACAACTGCTTTGTAAGACCAGTGCTCTATGCATTGAACCGCCAACCTGGGATGAACGTACCGGTGTTTAATTTCCAATTGAAGAAGAGCTAGCAGTAGTTATCAAAGAATACTGTAATTGAACTTTCTTCGGATTCTCATATATGGCTGAATGTTGCTTTGACAAATTTTGAAAAGATAAACTTATCATATAACATAAGACCACGATTATTTTAATAAGAAATCTTCCAAAAATTATGTGTTGCTTAGTATCGGTATTATCCCTAATCCAGAGATCGCACAATAATACAGGTCAGAAACTTTTTTTTACTTTTTATAGAGCAATTTGGTCGAATATCGTACGGTTTACAAGAAGTATGTGAGTACATATTTACGTTAGGGATATCGGTATATCTACGGAAAACTGTAAATGAATACCGTGGTGACTAAGTACATGGAAACATGCTTAGTTTCGTCTAGTCAATTGGACTTTCTCTTCGTGTTTTTTCATGTGCAGAGTAGTTTAATTGGTAAAACAATTTTCATAGTTAGGAGTAAGCTACGGGTCTGAGTCCCGTCTCTGCGGTAGCATTTTCGCGGTTTTTTAATTAACTTAATTGCGTTCACATTGCAGTTTTCCAATCTGTTTTCCCTGTTAAATACTGATCATATTTAAAACTAACTCAAGACGGCTCTACGTCTTAACAATGACTAAAACGCAAATCGGTAAGTAGGTTTGTTTGGCCTTCATTTTCATTTTCTTCACATTTCATCTTAGGATCATCTGTGCTTCAACAGTTTAAAATGAGCTTCTATTGCCACCTAGTGGTTCAATTCAAACTACTAAGTAGACTCAAACAAAATAAGCCACGCATTGGAATAGGATCCTGATAAAATTAAATAGCCTATGTTGCATAATAATTTCGAGAAGAGTCGAGAACACGTTATCTTTTTCACAAACCGAGAGATATTTCCAATCTCGATGAACTGAATCGATGGGTATATGTTTCTCGGCATTCCAAGGCTCGATTGATGTGGGGTTTGACATTGCTAGAAAAATAAATTTATTTCAGGTATACTAAATCAGATAAATTTAAACGTGAATTTCGATTCAATTTTCAGAAATAAAACTTTCTCTGCATGGGCCTTTCATGCGGTGAAGCTCTATGCAATTCAACACAACAAGCGAATGCACGGCTTAGTCACTCGGTGTAACTAGTTCTCTGTCTTTCTGTGAAGCATTGAGTTCTATTGAGTGCTCACAACTACCACTATGTCAGCAGTAGTACCCAACACCAAATCACATGCAAATCCATTCGATCCACCCACTCTTCGCACGTTTTTCCAACCACTCGCATCGCATCTATCTATTTTTTCACTTCTTCCATTTCGCCAGTGTTCGTTCGCCAATGCTCTCCTTCCCACCGTTCAGGACATTACGGTTTAGCCCCATCGCCCACCCATCATCCTCATGTCGTTTGGATTTAGATGCTTCGGCGAAACCGGTTCTTATTGGTTTGATTATTTTCCGTGTTTGTCCACCACTTGGTCGAGCAGAAACAAATCCGCCAACAACATTGTCGGGGTTCGAGCAGTTTGCTTTCAATGTTTACGCTGTGGTCAACCAAACCAATACATCCGGAAGCCTCGCTAATACCAAAACGGGTGGGAGTCGATGGAGCTTCCTGTCGTTGAGCGCTATTCACAACTGATCCGAATAGCACCGACGGCAACGCTTTGCACTAGTGAAGCCAGATGCCGGAGCGAACATGAGTGTGTTGGGTGTAAACAAAAAAAAAAAAGAATGCAATTCCCGTCACACGATGACCTGTGATTCAAGCAGTATTAGATGAAATCGAGTCGGTTTTTTTTTGTACAGACGATGATAACAGTTCGGGATTGCATCAGTCACGTTTCAAAATTTGAGAACTTAATATCAAAGTTTCAAAGGTAGAACTTCGAATAGTACTCTGAATTGACTCAGCCATGTCTGTGCAGCGCCAAACTTTTACAATGTATATTTTTGAAACTGAGTTGCCAACTATTGAGCTATTTGATTCGAATCTATATCTATTTACTAAACTGTTGAACGAAGTAATGCACAGATGTTTTTTATTGCCTTTTTTTAAATTAAATCAAACGAAAAACTAGCTTTTTTGGTTTAAATGGTTTTGTTTCTGGATGAAACTTCTGAGTGATGCTGATCAGTAATTTTCATCGCCAACAAACTGAAGGGTCCTTCTCAGAGCAAAATTCTCAAGAAACCTACTTCCTAAATATTCAAATCAAAAATTTTGATTTTGACAACAGTTGTGTAGTCCTACGTCAATAGGGCTGCCTCTTGTAGTTTTTGTCTTTCTCATATAGAAAGGCTATGCAACCGCTGTGGAAACCGACTTTTTTCATAGATTTGCCTTGTAATTCCGGAACCGTCGTAAGTCGAATCGGATAAAATTCAGTCAGAGAAAATCGAGTTACATTATTTGTCATATACACACAGTCATACAAACATACGCACACACACATGCACACAGACATTTTGTGATTCCGACGAGCTGAGTCGTGTCGGACCTCCGGGCCTACGTTCAAAAGTAGTTTTTCACAGAGATTGAGAAAAACAAAAAGTTACGTGCCTATCACATTTCTGCACGTTGTAATTCATTGATGCAGAGTATTTGTTATTTCACGCGTTTCAGAGTAATATATGTTCGGTTTCTTCACTAATTTCGTTTGAAGAATTACAAAAATCAGATTCAACGTCCCAAAAACTTCATACACATTCGAAGAAACAGACTGAGGTGTTTCATAATTCGCTCCATCACTGAACAATGGTACAAGAAGATCAATTATAACTTTCATAGCTAAACATTTCACATAGGCTTGAGCATCAAAAAATTTCCCCGATTTGCTAAGGGCAATAATAACTGTAACTGCGATTAGCAGAAATACAAAACTCACCCTGAATTTAGTCGGTGATTCCGACGGCTAGCAGTTCCTAATTGAACACGTAACCTAATATTTTCGTAATAAAAGAATCAACGAATCAGTCGAAAAAGGAATAATGGTACATCATGTCAAATATGCTTTAAACTCTTTCATAGCTTTGGTAAGCTGGACAAAAAACTGATGATTCGACTAATTGGATTGACGAGTTTTTACTACAGCACCTTTCGAATGGCAGTACAGGTTCGCTCTAGTTGTTGAACTTTGCACGGAACGCTTAGCGGAAGGTTATTCATCGTTCAACTTTGGACCTAGGACAATGACGGGACAGTGACTTTTGAATGTGGCGAGCACCTCCAGGGGCTGCATCGAAAGGAGGAAAAGAATATCTAACAAAGAATGATAAATTTGACCAACAAGCAGCTGATGCAAGATAATCAGGTATGCGTGTGTGTGTCACACTTTTCAGATGTTTTCCGTTGTTATTTTTCTTTGTTAACATTTGTTTAACGTTGAAGTATTCTAAACAGTTAGTTATTAAGTTATTAAAAAAGAGCTTTGAATATTATCGTCTGTGCAGGAAATATGGATGAAGATGTTATCTTAACGATTCACAAACCGTCATTGTATGGTGATGAGAAGGATAACAACTGAAGCAAGTGAAATTAATCTACATTGAATACTTTATAAACGTTATCGACCGATGGAACCAATCTTAAACAAATTGTAAAAAAAAAAAATTTTGTCCTGGAACAAATTAAAAAAAAACAATATTCAATTAAATATCTAGAAGTGTGTACTGAATATGAGACGAGTAATTTGTGCTCTCGGGTGTCATTAAACAACAGCGAGCACACTTTCGACGTTTCGCTTTATTTATCCTTTTGAAGAACTAAAACTTATGTTGTTTGTTGTCAATTGTGTGAGCCAAAACTGTCCATACTTCCCGCGGACGCACACGGATCAACATAGATGTTTACCAATGCCGTCTGGAAGACTCTCATGCTATAGGTATTCAATCCACCGGCCACTGCCGATCGCCACTTCCTTGTCCCCGATACGACATTACCTAATGATACTATTCTAGTTTTATGTTAGTCGTTAATTAAGATTAGAAAATACCCTTTGCATCTTAGAGCTTAAGCAGTGTGCCTTAAAATTATATTATATTATTGAATAAAAAACTGTCCATACATTGATAATTTCACAAACTAGTTCCGGAATCGATTGTCAATTACCCCAGAAATCTTTATACCAAACTTGAGGAAAATCGGATGACTCTAACAACTGCGATAACGCGCTTGAAATTCGGCAAAATTCTTCAGTTGAAGTTACATGGTAAAACGTTGTTTGAAAGCATTATTATCCCTAGATGCCACAGTAGCATCAATAGTTTAAGCTAAGCTAGCTCCATACTCATTTTTAGTTTATGTTGAACTGCTACCTCCGACCTGACGGCTCAACATAAATTGCTACGCACTGATGAGTCTAAGCCGAAACGTAAAATCAAATGAAATTGGTTATGTGCACCTAGCATAAACTAGGGGGTGGAATCCTTTTACCTCTTAAACTTACCACAATCTGTACGGCTAGCAAGCCGAAACTGGTTTCGTTCGGGACGTCAGTTTTGATATTACACTTAGTTCTAATATCAAAGAAGTGTTTTGTAAATAGCATTAACTTTACGTCTGCCTAGCGATTTAAATTTTAGCTCGTATTCCAATAAACATTTATAAAAAAAAGAACGTCGCAAAACTTGCAATTCGTCATTGACATTATCTTTAAAAGATTACAATCTGAATTATTGCATTAAATATTTCAAATTTATTACTTCTAGTCGCTATCCTAGAACTCGTCTATTTTACCCAAGCTCTCAGTTTGAGATATATTTTTTTTACTGAATCGGCCTCGTTTTAGATAACCCCAAGCAGATGTGATCAGCTGTTGAATAGCTGTTTTTAGAGCTGTCTTATCGAAAAAAAAGATTTTTTTAATAAGTTATATTACCAAAAGGATCATTTTTATCAGTAAAAAGCATAGATTTGAAATATTGTTTGAACAATAAGTGGAATTTTAAAAAAAAACTCCCGACTGACGGCTGTCCAGAGTTTTACGAGTTTCAGAAGGCAGTTCTTTCATACATGGTATTTTAGTAGGAAGAACATATTAATACAAAACACGATAAAATTTCAACGTATTTTCGGTAGCCGGCTACCGAGAGCAACAAACACAGGACAATATCATTCGTTAATTTACTAACAGACATCCCCTTTTTGTGATGCATGTGGGAATGCAGAGGATTCATTGGTTTCCTTCTCTCCCCTACATTTGGACGTGGTCAACGTCAGTATGCAGTGATCAATGCAGTTTACACAATGTGAATTTCTATGCAAGTTGTTTCAGGAAAACATTTTGCAAGCTCAATTCACTCTGATCAATTACGGAGTAGCAATACACGGACGGTATCTTATGCTAATGCTAATAAACTAATTTGCATCCAACACTGAACAGAAGCTTAAGCAGATAAACACACAGATAAAAATATTTTGTGAATTTACATCTATTTTCATGCACATATTTGGAGCAGGTAATTAAACATAAAATTACTTTGCAATTCTGTACGTTTCAATATTATTTAATTGTGAAATAAGCGTTAAGCAGTTATATTCATTGAAAATTCAATACAATTCAATTTAGTTTTGCATCGATGAAGGTTTTCAATCCAAATTTCGATTCATCCCATGTCTATTCCATGTTACTGCTGATTTACATCTCGTGTAAATTTCATTATTTCTTTCTATGCATATCCTTGAAATGCGTCGAATTATTAAAAATAATAAGTAAATTAAGTGATTAAAACAAAATGATTATGACTCCTAAGCACATATTGATTGTTTTTAAAGAGCACACATCTTGCAGTCGTGTTTCAAATTTCAGTTGATCTCCGCAGTCTTCCCTGATCGTTCGTCTGTTCGATATCCATCACAAATCATTTGCCACTTGTTATTCCATCCCCGTGGATGTGGGCAATGTTCGGTGTGATTATGACCCATTTGCACGAGCGTAGTGCAGACACTTCGTGTTGGACGGATGCACTTTTCACTCTTTTTCAATTTTTTTGACAATGTTTGTGTGCATCGTTGCATGTCAGACAGGGCACGAGGAAGTATGGGACTTCCAGCTTGTTGTCATGTGTCTGTTGGTGGTGCATATTTGCGATATCCAATGAAGACCAATAAAGGAACAATTTATATTCATTCCGACTCATTTGTGAAGGATGTCATTTTTTCGGGACCGCGTCGAGTTCCCACTGCAAATATGTTTACTAGGTCAGACACGAATTTGGGTTTTGTGCCAGATTGACTGTGGTTGGTTAGTCGCGATTCAATCGAGTCAACCACGAATTTGAGTCTGATTAGTTCGACCTGATGTGTAGTTATGCTTTAGGGGTCTGTAAAAAAACGTTCCGGATAGTCCCGGATGGTCCCGTCCCGGTCTTCCCGGAATAGTGCGAATAGAGTTTAATGGCTCCCTATTTCATCTCATTTGTAAGGAAGTTACCTTAAAAACCTGATGTAGCCACTAAAATCACTATGATTTTTTCATATTTCCGTTTAATTCGCCTTGCTCCACATTGGGAATTGATTCACATCCCTTGGAAATTAAAATAATATTCGAAAAATCAGCTAAAACGCTTTTGATATGTTCACTACTCTGCTCCTAATTTCATCTCGAAGGATTTTTTTTCGGTCTATCGTTGGTCCTTTACTCATCCTATTAATTAGCAATGGGGACAGCAATCAAAACAAAACATTGCACTATTACACTCTCAGGTTCAAAATGTCAGAATTCTTCTTAAAAAAGGACTTATGCCAACTATAAGACAACACATGATATTTTCAGAATCAGTTTTTAATTATTTCGACGTTTAAAATTTTTTGGGTCGTCTTCGTTACCTTCCGTTCTAAATTTCAAATTTTACTGTGCAGTTAATTTGGTAAACTTAAAAAAAACTAAAAAAAGAAATTGTTACTATTTGGGCATTAGACCAAAAAACAAAATGCAGAGCCAGAGATACCATTTATACAGATGTATCTGTATTGCATAGATTTTTTAGTTCGCATACTGATTTAAATCAGAGTACAGATTTTATACAGATTTCCTAAATTCCATACAGATTTGTACAGGTTCATGTGAGAAGTAAAAAGCTAGAGTTTTCTCTCTGAGTATCTATTATTTAGTATTTGATTGCAGTGATTCTTTCAAAGTTTATTTATCAACGGATAAATCACATGTTGAAATGGAAATCGTTTGTACAGATATTTGATGATGAACACTGACAAACATTTATAATGAGATTTTAAACCAATTTGAACTGATATATTCCCTCGTTGAATATTCTAGTGAGTGCAGCAGTGGCTTACGGAGATATGAAGAATTATCTTTTAATGTAATTTTATCATAGAAATTTCATTTTATTAGTTAAAACAGATAGAGCAGACATAGACTTTTTATGCAAAGCAATGCATATTTTCTATGAAAATATCTGGTATCTCTGTGCACATCCTATGAAACACATACACTTAACGGTGTTATGTCGACATATAGCGGAAAAGAACCAGTACTACTAGATTTACCACAATGGTTATTTCATTAGTAATTAACACACTCTTTTTGTTAATATTCGAAGCCGAAACAGTTTTATTGAAATATAAATATCAATAATATAAATAAACTAATATCACGGATACCAAAAAACTTGTTGATGATAATTTGAAAAAGAAAAACAATAAGAAAACTTGGCAACTTTGGAAACCAATTGAGATGAAAACAAAGCGCAATCAAGTGAACTAAGTAAAAAACTTCCATCCCATATTTTTTTAAACTTTTATTGCTTGTCGGGTAATGTTTGAAGTTTTTAATCGTTAGTTAAACAAGTAACAAGTGAACATTGCTAATTATGAAGTCATCCAGCATTCAATAGTAGTGTAATTGAGCGAAATAGTGATCATGTTTTAAGACGAATCGATTAATAGATATTCAGAAACATGACGAACTGTAAATCTTAAGACGAAAATGTGTCCTAAATTGAAAAGTGAGTTTGTTTTAAATGATAAAACGTGCATAATCCACCCAGCAGTGAGATGATACCTTTTTTTATCAATCCGCATGTGTTTTTTTGCATAAATATTCTTCGGTGTTTCAGTTTTCATGACATTATTCTAATGTCCGTCGTTTTAAGAGGCAATTTGAGATTTTAATCATTCATTACTCTGTTATGTCGTGTAATGTAATGCAAATCGGATCGAATTTGAATCTTAAAGTGTAACAATCGATTAAACATTCCAAGATATGTCGAAGTAATTTCTACTTTAGAGTTTAGGGTAATTTAAGGTACTTCCAGAGCCGTTGTTCAGGAACCAGCATAACCCAAACCGATTCGTATGGCCATATGACGAAAAAATTGCAATATTTTTGAGTCCAACTTTTAAGCTTTTCGGGATTGTCATCTTCTATATCGCTTTGAATTTTAAAAATTCATCATCCTAAAATTCCAGAATCGGAAATCAGAATTGGATAAATTTGGATTTATTTTAATTTGAACTTTTGTTTCTAAAATTTGATTTGACTCTTTTGAGAAAACGATTGAGCTTCGAGAAACGATTCGATACTGGAACCGGAATTCAAAATTCGGTGTAGCCGAAGTCAGACAAATTCACCTGAGTAGCTGTATAGTGTATATTTGTTTCAAAATATTTGAAAATCAATGTAGACATCTTTGAGAAATCGTAGTGCTTCCGAATCGATTTTAATAATAATAATTAATAAGTTTATTTAGTTGTCGACTATCCAAACCTGCAAACCTGATAAACCTGATTAATTTATGTGAAATAGACATTTTTATACTAATCACCCTGCATCTTTAAAACCGGAAGTTGGATCTGACTGAAAAACAAGATGTTTTATAGAATCTTAAAACTTTTCATTTGAATCTTAGATGATTCTTAGATTTCATTTGAATCGTAGATCGTTTCAGCCGTCTACGAGAAAAATGAGTTACACAGTTTTATTTTCGTTTCACATATCATCATGTAGTTCCGGAACCAGATGTCGGATCCAGACGTAGTTTAGGAACTTTGTTTGGGAGCATATGCCTTTTCATATGAACCTGAGTTTGTAGAAAACGGTTTGCTGATCTCGACGAACTGAATCGAATGGTATATGGCTGTTATGTTCTTCCAGCATTTATTGCTGTAAGTAGTTTGAATCAATATAATTATGGAATTGCTTTCAGCTCGAAAATTCTGCCATCATCTGGTTTACATATGGCATATTCGAACGATTATGTTGCCAAAAACGAACCATGCTAAAATCGGTAAGAGGCAAAATATCATGCTGTACACAGAATCTTTTGGGTACTTAGACACAAATGTATGTAACAGTATAAAAATCGTGTTTTATGTTGCTCCCAAGCATTTCTTTGCCAAACAGCGCTCAAAACTTCTACTGCTGGAATAGAGAAAAAGTCGCTCACACAAAAATTTCGATATCTCCGTTAAAAATAAACGGATTTTAACAATCTATGGCTTGTTGGATAGCTATTACCGTGCGGAATCCAAGTCAGAAAATATATTTTGTTTTCAAGGACAATTGTGACAGATACTGTAAGAAAAAATAAAAATTTTGATATAGAACTTCGTATAAATCAAAAAGTAAACATCCTATCTCAAAACCATTCAAAAGCGTTCAGGGTGACAGAGAGACCTTTCATTTGCGACTAGTTTAATCAAAATCGGTCCAGCCATATCTGAGATCTCGACCTCTTAGTTGACAACACACATACAGATACAAACACACACTCACACGCACACACACACTTGCTCAGTTCGTCGAGCTAAATCGATTGGTATATGACATTCGGCCCGCCGGGCCTCGGAAAATTTTTCTAAAGTTTGAGCGAATTCTATACCTATTTTTTATATTTATAAAAAAGGTAAAAAACGATCACCGAAGAATTTAAAACCATTTCTTCCAATGGGGAAAGTGTGACAATAGCTTAAATAATCATTTCAAAACATTTCACCGTTTGGTTCAGGTACGTTGTAAGATATTATGAATGTTCAAAGTAATAAAGTGAAGGGATGAAATGGAAATAGGAGCCCAGATGAAATAGAGAGCCGTTACCCTATGTATTTCAATAATGAAGTGGAGCATTCAATTTCCAAAGCTAGAGTATAAATACTTGATTAATGGAAACGGTTTGCTAGGAGCAATATGCGAAATGAACTCAACTTTACTGACATTCAACAGTGCAGTGTAAGGCAAAGAATGAATTTAATCAACAGTTAAGCTTCGTAACTACAAGTCGTAAAAGCATTGTATAGCTTTCACCTACTTTCTAATTTACAGAGATGAACTATGCCACCCTGAAGCTGGATAATTGAAGCTCTTTATTATTTTATATGCGCTATCGAACAGCATAGAGGTGGTTGGATTTATCGAAACCTAAGCCCCAATCAAGCACACAACGACGGGCGATAAAAAAGTGAACTCTCCACTTAAACTGTCACAAGGACACAAAAAGTAAAGTTATTTTTTTAATGATCTTGTTATCGTTCCGGGTTCTGACCACCTTCCTTGCGGCACATTCGCACCAACCAAACAGATCAATAAATCTACAACGAATCATTAATTGTGCGCTTATCGAAAGCACAGACCGTCATTAAATGTTCGTTCGTGAGTTGGTTGGCTGTTGCCGCCTTCAAGATGGATGGCCGGAGAAAAACTCATTCAACGACGTGATTATAGAGCAGCACGCGAATACCGAGATGCAAGATCATAACGTCACTCTATATCGAGCAAGCGTCCTTGAACGGAGAGACTCTGTTGCATTGGTTTAGAGGTCAGTTAAAGCAGCACAGAAAAAGGCACAATAAATTGAGAGCTCACATATATGGGTGAGAAACGGTTCATCCTTAAGCACATTTATTGGTACACCGTCCTTCCTCCGCCGGGAAAGAAGTGGAAACTGCAACTGCACAGTTTCTGTTTTCCGCTGAAGCAATGTACGCAGAAAGTAATAATTTTAAATAATCTGCTCTCATTCGGCCAATAAGCCAAAGTACTCTACTTCGCAGAAAACTACTTTGCTTGGTGTGCTGTTCAACACAAGGTCAGGACTGCAACTGCTAGTAACAGTACATATTTTAACACTTTCAGGCATGTGAACTTCAGAAAATTACGACGCGTGTTTTATTTACATCAATGAAGAGATGTTCTTTTGTTTTTTAACTGTTCCCACGCGAGTTGCGTTCTGGAAAGTGTTTTCGGCCTCATATGAATATTCCCTTCCCGTACTATCAGAGTATTCACAGCTTTTCAAGCACTACAGGGCGCTATTTTCATAAAATATTACGCTTTTCCGCCCACGACTGTTTGATTTCGCAGTCACACTGTGAGTGTGCTGTGAGAATCCCATGGATTACCATTGTAAAATACTAACCAACCGGTATGTCGTTCGTCCTTGTTGTGTCATTAGATTTCTGCTTCATGCTTGGTTACAGTAGATTTACCTCCAACACAAATAGTGCCGTTGCAATCCTTGGCTTACTTTGGAGACCATAATCTCTCTGATTATCGCTCGACAAAGTTCGACAATGAGAATCAGTAGCAGGGCGATGCATTTGTCGAAGGATCATCTGAGCTGTGAGCACTGCCTGAAGGTTACTGAAACGGGACATTGTTCACACTTTGAGGTTCCGAGTCAGTTTCGAATCGTAACTTACGATTCAACAATAGCAGCAAGTTGTGAGGCATTCGTGACTGCATCACTCAGAGCTGTCGGAAAAGGGATGATGATTTGCTAAAAGTTTGACCAGAGTATTATCCGGTTGCCACTCCGTCGAATGGACAAACTCATATTATGTTGCTAAAGACAAGCTGCGATGAGAGTATCCAGCGGATATCCAGTACGTTTTTGACAGCAGGAAATGGCGGTCGTCAGCGAAGAGGGTTGATTGGAAAAGTTAATGCATCGTTTTGGGCCACTTCATGGTACGGAATCAAACATTACTTTATTGAATTACCTTATGTTTTGGTGAAATATGATTATCTGAAACGAAATTAATGAAAAAATTAAAATGATTATAAAAGCTATCTCTTGATAATTGATACTAATGGTAACTTTTCATGAGTAAAATAGACGAAATAGACGAGAATACACAGATAAAAATATTTTGTGAATTTACATCTATTTTCATGCACATATTTGGAGCAGGTAATTAAACATAAAATTACTTTACAATTCTGTACGTTTCAATATAATTTAATCGCAAAATAAGCGTTAATTGAAAGATACAGTTATATTAATTGAAAATTCAATGCAATTCAATTTAGTTTTGCATCGATGAAGGTTCTCAATCAAAATTTCGATTCAACCCATGTCTATTCTATGTTACTATTGATTTACATCTCGTGTAAATTTCATTATTTCTTTCTGTGTACGTCTTGCTTAAATATAGGACGCCTTTTCATAAATTTTGATTATTTTTGACCGAAAGTATCTCATTTTTGCGCCATCAGAAATATTCAGTAATTAATGATATAATTTTTCGCAGTATGAAATAACCATAGACGCATTCCGCGCCAACTTGAACAAATGTTGGCAGCACCATCTCCGATGTTAATTAAACTTTCTGGATATCTGGATTTTGTCATAAGAAACCACTTTGCATACTTGGTTCTACCAAAACTTTTCTAGACTGCCTGAAAAGGTCAAACATATTTTTGCTTTTTTTAAAATGCCTATAATCGAAAAGTGAAAAATCCAACAATAATATTTGTACTATCCGTTTTCTCTAAACTAGTCATATTTTCAAATAAAAAATCGAATTTGACGAATTTACAGTCGGTTTACGAAAAAACCGCCATCTTTGATTTCAATAAAATTTTGTCCAAAGAATACTCTTTCTTTAATTTTGTTTTCTTCAAATCGTTGTAATAAAAGAAATATGACAAACCATACAAAAAAAAGTGTTGTACTAGTAATTTTCACAAAATTTTTAAAATTTTGGAAACAACAATATTGAAAAAAATCCTAATCGAGTCCTACACTGAAAAAATCAAGTTTAAACGTTTAAAGTAGATATACTATAAGTGTAATTTTTGACCTGGATGAAATTTAGTTCCAAGTCAAGTGATTATGTTCCCTACCAACCTTTAGGGACGAACATTTTTCTTCTTATCCAAACTATTTTGTTCATTGTCTTCCTATCGAAAATGTATAATCATATAGGAATCTAATGAAATTTAATTTGTGAGAGGATTCTTGCTAGTTCTGTAACTATACATGCCATTATCAGCCAAGAATTCTATTTGACAAAAGTTAATATCTTCAAATTAATATTACAGTACCTTCTTATTTTCTTGTTTAGTTCTCAGGTATATTCAAGGAGAAAAACAAAATGTGTGATCGTAAAAATACTGCCAACACTTTCACAGATTACAATGAGACCTTGTGAACAAGTGTTGTATGGGTGAGTTTCACAAAATTAGTCAAATTTTTGAATGAAAATATTCAAAAATTGATAGCGGGAAATTATCCTACATTGAAAAAAGTTGCTTTCAAACATTTCAAGGTCGTGAACCACGGTTGCGAATTATTTTAATTTTTAGTAAGTATTTGACAATCGAGTAGTTATTTATATTTATTCTGCATTGAAAATAAAATGATATCAGGTGGTATGATTATTGCAATACAGAGAACGTTAGACGGATTTCGATATAAACCTACTTCGTTTAAAGCTTTTAATATGAATATTTCTTTTGACTGAAAGTATAGAAAAGAAATTCCACAGAAGAAATTTTTTGCGAGACCTTTTTCAGTGTCGGAAAATAACTGTCAAAAGTAAACATGCTTTCGAGCAGGGTTATTTTTGACAACGACAAAATTACCTTCCGACTGTCAAGTTTGAACTAAAAATTCAAATAATTTGCAACCTAAGTCGGTTTACAACAAAACGCTATTTTTTATTTGGATGAAATTTTATCCCAAGATAGCTAATTATGTTCCCTACAGCCGTTCATAAATTGCAAGATGGGCACTTTTGTGGAGGTAAAGCTTTTCCAACAAACACTATGAAACCGATTGGATTTTGTTGTTTTTTGATACTTTTCGGTGATAATTATTTCTTACTGAAAAGTATCAAATAACAACAAAATCTAACGAAGTTGCGGTGACTAAATAGAAGACAAAGACTATGAAACCGAATTTGTGATGAGATTTAACTAGTTTCTGGCAAAAAAAGTATTGGAAAAACTTTTTTTCCTTAAAAAGTGCCCATCTTGCAATGCAAGAACGCTTGGTTGAGAACATAATTTTTCGATTTTGTGACAAAGTTTCATCCAAATCAAAAATAACATTTTTTTGTGAATCGCTACAGATTTTGAAATCCAAATTTTTTCAGTATAGTATTCAGAAATTTTGCTATATTTTTAGTCTGAAATATGGCAAATTTGAGAAAAAAAACGCCAATACATAACTCGTTCAAAAGATCTGATTGTATTCTAAGCAGATGATGCTAATATTTTTTAGGATCACAACTCAAAAATATTATTCCTCATTACTGATTCGATCGGAAGTGATTGATGTAGAAAATCGTGTTTGATGACGATCAGCCAAAAATGCACAGAGGGGCGAATAAATTAACTAGATTCATATTTTTTTCATAAAATAAGTATTGAAAGATGATGCATTCAAACGTTTGAACTAACTATGCATTGATCATTTTGATTAGTTGGTATGAGCTTGGATGCTGGAAATTATCAATTTTTTAACATTCGGGCATCTAATGATGGGTAAGCAAAGGTTGGTTATACACCACACTGCTTCATACAAGTGCACTGGTAAGGATGAAGGAAGCACACCACAAAATTTACGAACAATGCTCACAGCGTTCGGTGTGCGACGTCATACACGCGGTAAAGAAAACGAAACCCGATACTGAACGATTTGTTTGGAAACATAACCCAGTCCAACGGCACCGAGCACACACACACATATGTGTACGAGTTTTCAACCGTTGAGGAAACCAGATCAACGTGTTGAAGAAACCAGTATAGGTACGAATGTCTGATACCAGTGCCTGGTTTTGATTGAACACGGTGCAGCGGTTGGGTGAAATCATAGGCACTTTGCGGGGAATATGGCAGAAAGAATGAAAAAATTTCAATGAATTTATATAAAAAGACATGCATCGAATTTCAACGCTACGTGATTTATTTGCATCAGCAAATACATCACACAAACATGCTGTGTTATTATGGAAATAAATACATTAATAAAAATTCAATCACGAAGCATGTTATGCAGCTGATTAAAAAATATTACCCTATTTACCATACATAGAAGTAATAGCATCGCAGAATTTTGCAACGCCAACGCTGTGTCTGCCGTGTGTCTAGGACAAGCAAAATCCTGCGTTTCTGTTACTTCTTTAAGTCAAATTCATGCTAAATAGCGTTTTATTGTGATTAATCTAAATAGTGCATGAGTGTAAATCAACCAGCAAGAACTAAAACTAAGTCCTTTCTGGCTATAGTCACTATTTGCTGTGAACTATTTTCTCAAGAAATTTGCATTGCTTATTGCTATTGCAAGGAGAAATCTGCAAGGAATGCATAGATTCGAGTCCTGCCCCTAAGTGAATCATTAAAAAAAAAACATCTTTTCTGAGAGTTTTTCATTCATTAGACTTTTTAAATATATGTTTCCACTCAGTCATTGCAAAAATGAAAAAAAAGCCTTTGTTAAATAAATTTGTTAGAAAGTTTGTTAGAAGATATTCAACCAATCGATCATTGAAAGACAAATAAATCCATCCAAAAGAAATAATAATGCTATTCTTTTATAACAATGGACAAATCGCTACTAAAATAACACCAAAGATTGAATTATTCTCCGATTTTCTTGGAGCGAGAAGCCGTTATTTTCATCATTGTTTGGCTCATTCTGTTTATTCGAGGGAAAGCTTTCATTATTTCGATATGTATAATGTATATGTATCCATAGTGAAATAATTAATCGAGAAAGAGTCCGCCGTTTTTTCGTTAATTTTTCGCTCTCGTTAGCCCCGCCTTTTTCAGTGACACTGCACTTTTCGTCGATTGACATATGACATATGATTGACATATTCTCGAAAAAAAATGTATGGAACATTTGTAGAACTGATTTGATACTATTATTTTGCTCAAGAAAGTATGTTGATACGTTAAGGCGTTTAAGAGTTATGCAACGTTTTTGATTTTTTGAGGGTATTTTTAAAACTAATTTAAATAAGTTAAAAAAATAACACCCTTCCAATTTTCTCTTAAATTTTTACTGATATTATGACCTTTCAGGAACCGCATAGGATACATTTTTATCGATCTGGCATTTAATGAATATTAATATTTGAAGCTTGACTAGTTTGTGATGAAAAAACAATCATAACTTTTTACTAGTAGCTCATATGAAAAAGCTTGGTTGAGCCAAATTGTGCGCAATTATTAGTTCAACAACTCTTCTAAAGGCAACTTTTCGATAGAACGTTTCACAAAAAAGTTAGAACAAAAAATGGGCTTTCGCTCTTTCGTTCGTTTTTTGTATGTTTCTGCCAAGACTACACGTGAGCATAGGCCTAGCGATGAAAAAAAAAACAAAGAAAAAGGTAACTCGGATGAGATTTCGTAATGTCGCATCTTAATATGAGAAATACCGTTCTTCAACAAAAAACTATCGATCATGCATTTGAACCGTTCGCGAACGGATTGCCCATCTCTAATCGGTGTCAATCAATAGTACAAAACAATAGGGTTTCATTTCCAAAAGGTATGCGTGAATACGGTGAAATTGTTGCCATCGAGAGGAAAGTATGGAAGACTTTTTTCCAGTACTCGAAATGATGTACATCCGTTTAAAAAATTCCGTGCCTGAATACGTATCCTTCGATCGGGACTAAAGTAACTTAAACAAATCGCTTATTACCTACGAAAATCAGTTGAACACATGTCAATACTATCAGCAACCAGCCTGGTAAGACATAAACAAACAAAATAAAAAAATATCTATTGCCTACCCCAAAAAACAGTACTAGTAAAACAATCGATACGAATACTGTCAAAATAATACTTTTACCATCGACTGAACCATCATCTGCAATAAATGTACAACAACAAAGCACTTCTGCTACAAAATTTTTTTTTTTGAATTGAAGATAAAAAAAACCTCATCAACGACGAGGAAAATGAAACCATCAGTAAACTAATTTTGTCGAATCTCCGCTAGATAGTAATAAGAATCTCGCTTTCCCTAGTAAAAGGACTTATTGAAAATAATGATTGTTGTCTCGCTCCAAATTATAGTCAAAAAATAAATTATTTTGAAATGGAATACTTTTATTTAGCATTTAAATGTAGCGGTATCAATTTGGATCAATCATTTCAAATCTTTTACATACCTTTGATCCGAGCGAAGGTCATCCCGCTGTCAATACTCGCAACTAAACTTTCACCGCGCCGGGTCAGAACAGGGAAATTCATTAGCTTAGTTTCAGTTCAGTGATTACATAAATAACTTTTATAAAAATTTTGACATTGGACAAATGCCGCCATTCCAGGATGGCGAAACTGTACTGGAATGTGTCTTACAAAAAATATATCGAACAGAAAGAGAGTGAACAGTCTAACATCAGTTTCGAAAATACCCATCCTCAGCAGCAGACACTCTATTTCCTGCACTCCAACGCGAGAACCTACTCACCCGCATCCTTCCGAGAAACTCATCCGTCTCTCCTCTCGTACCATGTACCGTCCGTGTGCGCAGGAAAAATCATTTTCTCAAGGACTTTTTTGCATCACCGCCGGTCGTCGCTGTCGGTGCGTTGTTGGTTGGTGTCCTTCATTCCGGTTGGCTTTCGGGTACTCATTTCGTCTGCGTCTGTTATTCAAACGTCCTTGACCCCTGGTTCTAGGACAGGAACAAACCGGAGGTCGAGAATGCGAAGCGCGACGGTTGCGGGCTTGGTACGGTTTGAAATTGGGAAAATCATGTACAATGCGCGGTCTACGAAGAGCGAGACAATAACGACAGACATCAGCAATACCTTTTCTCCGTGAAAGGCCGTTGGACCTGATTTTCCCACGATGGAAATATTTGCTCAGAGGCTGTGAGCGTGTTCTTGAGTGGTGTTGGATGCGTAGATGCGTGATGAGTGTCTGTTTAGGGGAAGTGATACGTTCTGATGATTAGGATTTTCGGCGGGAAAGCAGGATGGTGATTGGAATCAATTTATAAGACATTATCTACTGGGTTTCTGGCCATTCTGAAACCATTTTATTAATTCCTTTGTTAAAATGTTTCATGGAAACCTGACAATTTTCCTATTATTATACCCAAGCTATTTATAAGCATTATTTTAATGTGCTGTACAAATTCAAAACCAGCACATGTATTCTGACTGTCGCACAGACAACCTTATTCAAGGGCGGAAGTTCAACGGACTCCGAGCGGAAGGATGGGTTTTTTACTGTACTTTTTCGCTTGCCCTGATCAAAGTCAGCAGACAGGAAACGGGTTCCCTGTTTCGCGACCAGAAAAAGCACCAGCACATCATAGGGAAAAACAACTTTCCTTGCACGGTTCCATCATCACTCGATACGTACCAAAAACATATTGCAATCTCGCTCACTAAAACGACAAGCAAATGGAAACTTAATAAAACTCAAACGGTACTGGCGGCGGCGGTGGCGGCAGATATGGGTGCTGCTTTCGAATATTTTCTTACTCTGCTTATCAGGACAATAACCCCCAGTAAGTGAATCCTAAATGTGCAGAGAGGGAAATTCTGCGTACATACAGAAGACATAAATGAATGATTCGCTTTTACTCTGTTCTGATATTCGCTACTATGAAATAACGGTGAAATCTGACTTTAAAACTGAGGTGAAGAGGGCCGAGCATCATATACCATATGACTCAGTCCGACAGGATCACCATATGAGTGCGACAAGAAAATTTATTATTATTTATTTATTTATTTCCTGTCTATGCCATCTTCAAGACCAACTATGACAACACAAATATCTCGAGTTGTGAGCTCTGATACGAGAGATACATCGAGAGCACTATTTGCAAGTATGCATGCTCGAGGCATTTCACGCGGATTAGTCATATTATTCTTGTTGAAGGCAACAAAGACTGGGTTTAATAACTTTCCAACGTAGGAGTTTCCAAAATCTTACCTTCTTTCACAGACATAGACACATAGTTGCCGTACGTTTATGATGGAGATTGATTTGTGCTACTCTAACCATTATCAATTAAAATAATGTACACTCCATCTACAGTATTTATCATACAACAGCTAGAAGAAACCAAATATATTGGCTTATAGTAGCCTATAGCGAACCATGGGTGTATTTTTTTAAATGTTTTAATCAATTTAAATCTCGCGAGTTGCGAAAAATGAAAACGTCTACTGAACTTCGCTTATCACGGTAAGGGCATAGTCCAAGATATTCCATTCACAATTGTCTCATTTAAGCTCCTGCGGCCATTCAGTCATCGACACGGGAATACATCTTGACTAGGAAGCTCCAATTACCACCGGGCAGGTGGACCGTAGTGTTATTCTTATCCAGTTGGGAACCGACACCAGCATTACACTAGACTATCTAGTCTGCTCAGAAAGGCAAGTGGACTTTGATGGTCAACTTCCATGGATGTCCGAGCAGCCGACTTGGGAAGGGATGTTAGTCCAACACTTGGTGTTACATAAGTGTCACGGGAGGAAGACATTTCAGTGATAGTGAAATTCACGCGACTTAGTATGCTCCGCCCTGATAATGCTTGCATGTTGAAACGTTATTAACAGGTAATAAACATAGGCAAAAAGTTTATTGTTAAATACAGAATAAACCAAAACTAATAAAAATTGCTTCTACACAAGAAACAAGTGAATGTGATTTATGCAAATTAAGGTCTAGAAATACGAGAAATAATAGTGATAAAAATAAATTTTGCACGAACAAACAATAGATAAGATATTCCATGTATTAAAACAAAAATTGTTGGTTGATACTTCGATAAAAAGATTCACCAGATTTGGAACATTGAAGAAATCTGGTAATCGAAAGTATGAAAATAGATACCCCTGCAATTGTCGCCTTTAAGGTAGCGCTTCGCCGTGGTCAGGTCGAAGCGAGACAACTCACTGCTTCCTCTTGCTTTGTCGCCGAAATTTCACCCTAAATTTCAAATTTCTCCAATACTAAGCCGATTCTCGAAAAATCAAAAACATACGATTGTAGGTAAATGATTTTACTATGCATTTGGCGAAAAATATTAGTTAGAAAGCTTTTCTTTCGCGAGATTTCGTGCGAGTTTTGTTAAACATTTTGTTTTCTTTTTTCCTTTTCTCGCTATAAACAACTCGCATATGTAGGGATGTGCTACGTTTTCAACAAAGCGTCAAAACTAGTAGCGATGAAAATCATTACTGATTTCTGGTTCTACTGAAACATGAATAGACATTATTTTACAAAGTAGTAACACTTACTTACATTTTCTACTCATCTATATTCAACGTTTACGCAGAGAGAACAAACAACGAAAACAAAAGATATGTTGTTGGCGTCTACCGCATGTGACATTTTCCACACCCCAATGCATGCGTGGACATTGTGTGCGTGCGAAAAATAAGGAAAATTATCAGGCACAATTTATATACGAATCGATAGAAAAATTATTTATCTAGAATCGTATGTTCTTGGAATTTCCGTTTTCTTCCCCGTTTTCTCACAATTTTGGGTAAAGTGCATGAAACCCCGGGATAGGCAGCGAACTCCCGTGACCACGGCGAAGCGCTACCTTAACGACATCAAAGCAGGAACTCAGTGGATCCATTCTGGCTATTTTTTCCGTTGGATTTCATACGGGCTTCTAGGCTGATCCTGTCCGGAGGAAGATAGTAGGTACTATCAATCACCTAGTTAACCTCAGACTCTTTTTGCCTTTCTCATGTCATATACCATTCGACTCAGCTCGACGAACTGAGCAAATGTCTCTCTGTGTGTATGTATGTAACAAAAATAGCTGAACCGATTTTCACGAACTAAGATTCAAATGAAAGGTCTCATGGTCCCATAGCCTATTGAATTTCATCCCGATCCGACTTCCTGTTCCGGAGATATAGGATGAAAAAATGGAAAAAAATATGCACTCATTTTTTTCAGAGATGGCTTAACCGATTTTCACAAACGTAGTTTCCAATAAAAGGACTAACAATCCCATACTACTGAATTTTGGATCCGACGTCGGGTTCCGGAATTACATGGTAATATGTGAAAATTAGAGTAAAAGTGTGCACTCATTTTTCTCTGAAACGGCTCAATCGATTTTTACAAACTAAAATTCAAATGAAAGGTCTTATAGTTTCCTTAAAAATTCTAGAACATTTCATCCGGATCCGACTTTCGGTTCCGGAATTAAAGCGTGATAAGTGGAAAATTATCAATTTTATTAGTAGTTTTTCACAGACAATGGTCAAAAACAGGTACAAATCCCATAAAAATGTCTGATAAACTCTTCTAGTTTGCAGAGCTTAGTAGTTTGTGGGCATAAAAACTTAATCCTGTTCCAGAAGCACCGAAAGCGGTTAAGAAAAACTCCCAACATAGAACACACTTCGATGCTTGAACCGATTTTCACAAATCATGTTTTGAATTGAAGCTCATATTATCATTAAAAATACTGTGAAATTTCATCCGGATCCGACTTCCGGTTCCACAGTTACAGGGTGAAGAGTGTCAAAGTTTTCAAATCGCCATATAGATTGGATAATGGTGTGTGATATTGGTAAAAGACGGTGCTGCGGGTTTGACTATTCTATGATAAGTGCGATAGAAAGAATAAACGAATGCCACTGAATTCAAATTTATTTGAAAAAATATGAAATTTTCACAGCCAATAGTGCAGTAATACCGTGCCACTGGTACAATGATTTTTTTTATTCAATAGTATAATATATTTTAAAGCACACTGCTTGAGCTCTAAGATGCCAAGGGTATTTACTTATCTTATTTACGACTAAATAACTAGAATAGTATCATTATGTAATGTAGTATCGGAGTAGCGGATTCTCGAGAACTCAGCTTTCAGCTGGAACAATGATGTCAATAATAATAATAAAAGCAATAATTCTACTCCATGTTTTATGCTGCTGGTTCATGCTGTCTAGCTTGACTTACATACGCAGAAGTAACAGAAATGCAGGTTCGTTTCGTTTGTTAGATTTCGTATAATTGGTTTAATCGAAATAAAGCATGAGATAGTAAGTCTAGGTTTAAATAGGTTCAAAACTGTTCCAATTTGTAGTTCATATTTGTTGCTGGCAAACAAACCAACTTAGGCTATATCGGCCATCTGAATCCGGTTTTGGAAGAATTGGTAATGGTGATTAAAAACTGCAAAAAGGATCTCACTCACTTTCCTTCAAGATGGCCACATCGATTTTCACAAACTTATAGGTTCAAAGGAAAAGTCTTACAGTTTCATGCGGAATTACTAAATTTGTTGTAGATACTACTTCCGGTTCCGGAACTACAGGATTTGTAGAGTTTGTTAGATAAGGTCCGAACAAACTTTCCTATTTCTATTCAATGAACAGTTGTTTTTGCGAATTCCACAGAAATATTATGATGTTATGAGTAATTTGAGAAAGGCATCACTACACCATAAGGTGGATTAAAACAGGTTTTTTTTGTTGAAATACAGGTTCAATTTTAAAAATTTCGAATTCATTTTTAGATTATATAAATGCTTCAACAGATCACTGAGTTATATGCTTTCAAAATTATTACAGAAAATCTAGCGCAGAAATGAAGTGTCGCTTACTGCCTCAAAGCCTTCGTCGATACAGACTATATCGATTAACGAAGGAATAGCAGTTTGAAATTGATAATTATGATCAACCTTAAATCAACAGCAGTTGGGGTTATTAACAATGGATTATATATTCAATGTAAAAAATTGTACCTTTCTTGCCTATTTCCAATACAATATCCTTAGTACTTTAATAGCAGTTGGATTTAAATAATTCTAATCGATTGAAGCGAGTGTAAGCTAGTTCAAAATGAAACATTGTAACATATTATTTTTGTTATTTTCAAATCGATGCTCAATTAATTAATTCATTCGCAGTTAGAATTTTATGACTTGGAATATTTATAACGATATTTCACTATTGCCATAACTATTACATCTTCAAAGTTGCTCTCGCAACTATTTTAATTTGGGATCTTGTTTTTCTACATACTTTTGGTTTGCTTCCTGCTTATGATTCAGAATTAATCGACCCATGAACCTTTGCAATACTCTTGAGACGGTTGAAATACAGATTTGCTGCATTTTTTTCCCAAAGCACGATGGGACAGGTCCAGATTTAATATGAGAGCGTACTATGTTTGTTCACGAGTCTCCACTTAACCCAAGTTCCTCTTGGCCGCAAAAAACTACAGAGCTATGCAAATACTAATTTCGAACACAATACTCGGATGCATTTGGAGGAAGGTGTATCTTGTATCTGGCACGTACATTGTTATATTTTTCAGCAAAGGTTTCTGCGTCAGGGTACTGATGGAAATGTATATATCTCGAGCTAAAAAAATTGTTAAATTAAATTTCTTCTACTTCTTTACATCAAAGTGCGCTTGCTTTTTTAGATTGAAATATCAGTTTTTATTAACTCTTGGTATTGACAATGATCGAAATCATCACTGGATAACATTCGCCACGCTGCTCAATTTACTGCTAATAAATTTCTTTGCTCAATATGAATTAAAATAACGAGACAAACAGACACAAGCATACATTTTTACATTAAAAGTGTTCTAATTCGCGGCTTCAAAAATTTTTTATGAATCCTCCTGGCGTCCGCAAACCATGAAACTGCTTCATAACGTTATAATCGATTTGATTATCTAATTAAAGTTAGACGAATAATATCTTCTAAGCTCACAAAATTAATTAATTTAACAACTACTATTGAATATCAATATGTATTATAATCGAATCTCCAGGATTCGAGCAAAATGTTGATCTTTGAACCAAGAATAGTAACTCGTTCTGTGTAAGTAAATTACAATACCTAAACTTGAATTTTAACGGAATTCCCAAAGAATTATGACACTTAAATTCACATTTATTGCCGAGGTCGCTGCATGCATAATGTCAATGAAAGCAATGCTCGCTAACTCCATGACCTGTGGTAACAACTCTCAAAATAAACATTGACGTGTGCGTATTGCCACAAATAGTACAAAAGTGGCCTGCACGATCAACGGCTCTCCTGGGTACAGACCAAACCGTCATAATTCACTTTTCATTGTTTGGTTGTCAACACAACCTGCCGGCCTGCGATCGCTGTTCGTCCGAGAACCGGCACCGTCGCCACTGTAAACATGCAATTTTGCATCAACTCAAGTCAATATGAGTGCTGAATGGCATGTGGTAAACATTCATAATGTGGTACCGGTACGGCCACAATTCCAAAGGTTTATTTTAAAAACCGCTCGACCACCGAGTGCATTTCGCTGTTTAGTGCTCGGCTGTCCTCGACATGACCGCAGACGGAGAACACACATCCTGTAGAACTGACAAAAAAAAAGAAAACCACAGACAACGAGGATCCTTCGGAAGGCGGGAACTCATTACAAGCTCTTGATTGTAATGTTGACAGAAAGATTGTCAAAACCGCATCATCGATGTCAGTCTCGGTGCTGTTGGTTGCGACCCGTAACTTATGCTGGCGAACAGCGTCACAGGATGCGGAGTTTTTATGGATATTCGAATGATGGATAGAAGCTGATAGCTTTAGATGATTTGCCATAATGTCCTGAATGTGCCTCTCCAAGCTGGAAGAGACATAATTTTTCCTAAACTGAAATTTAAAAGTTGAAGTCTTTAACAGTTAGAATTTGAATCTGGGTGAAATGAGATATCATCATGTCACAAAACTTAACTGAAGGACGCGAATACGAATAAAACTGACATACTTCTTTCACTTTTCCGAATATCGAAAATAATTCGTATTAGTTGATTGATTGTGTGAATTTTGCAATTTTTATTGCATCGATTCCAGAATTGCAACGGTAGTACGACCTATTGACGATAAACATATTCCACATTACCATTACCACACAAATAACGTTGAACAATTGAGAGTACATAAATATAATAAACTATGTTGTAGTTTGTACATTTTTTTTGTAGATTTACATACTCTGTGGAGGAAGACTTCACACAGTTCTTTGGAAATATAAGGTTCTTGAAAAAACCGATTTGTGGAATTTATCCGATGTACACTACATCAAAACCTAAATTTTGGGACCAGGACTCAGGGACTACAATGAAACTAAATTCTGAGTTTGGGACTGGCTCAAAATTCAATCGCAAAATTCAGGTTCGGAATCCAGATCAAGAATTCAGTTCATGAATTTAATTCTACAATTCTGAAACTGACTATATTTCCAAAATTCAGATTTCGAATTTAATTCTATAGCTGAATTCTGAACTTGTATTTCGAATCTGAATTCAGCAACGGAATTCAGTCCCGAAATCCAGTTACCGAACTCATGTTCCGAATTTAGTTCTAGCATGCAAGTTCTGAATTTAGAAAATGAATTCTGACACTGAATTTAGGTATTAAATTTTGAACTGAATTGAGAAAGAAAATTCTGAAACAGAACCCAGGATTTTGTTTGTTTGTTTAGGTTATAGAGGTCAATCACCTCTTCGGGTCAGAAAAACTGGTTCAGAAATCAGTTCCAAAATTCAAGTTCGGCTTTCAGATTTAAATTTTTGTTCCAGAAACCAGAACTAAAATTCAAATCTTAGTTTTTACCTTTTTTTATATATAAAAAATAGGTATAGAATTCGCTCAAACTTTAGAAAAATTTTCCGAGGCCCGGAGGGCCGAATGTCATATACCAATCGATTCAGCTCGACGAACTGAACAAATGTCCGTGTGTGTGTCTGTATGTGTGTTGTCAACTAAGAGGTTGAGATCTCAGAGATGGCTGGACCGATTTTGATCAAACTAGTCGCAAATGAAAGGTCTCTCCGTCACCCAGAACGCTATTGAATGGTTTTGAGATCGGATGTTTACTTTTTGAGTTATACGAAGTTTTATGTTAAAATTTTCAGTTTTTTGACAGTATCTGTCACAATTGACCTTAAAAACAGAATATATTTTCCGACTTAGTTTCCGCACGATAATGCCTATCCAACAAGCCATAGATTGTAAAAATCCGTCCATTTTTAACGGAGATATCGAAATTTTTGTGTAGGTAACTTTTTCCCCTATTCCAGCATTTTTAGAGCGATGTCTGGCAAAGAAATGCTTGGGAGCAACATAAAACACGATTTTTTATACTATTACATACATTTGTTTTTAAGCAGAGATGTCTATCTCCTCTGTGTGACGAAGAGCAAGCAAAATTTCTCCCCTCGCACTGACAACTTCAACAAGAGCTCTTCTCTTTCACATTCATACACCACTGTTGTGTAAAGTGTGCACGCATCATGGGTGCGTTTGTTTATTTCCTTTTACCTCTTCCACTGAATCGCACCAAAGTGCTAGAGCATTAGCTAATAAATTCTCTGAGGTGGATGCAGATACTTTCACAGAGGTGTACACGCCGGTGAGCACTCTGCTGTATGGTTTTCGTAGATGAAGCGTGGACACGCAAAATCAGCAAAATAAAACAATTTATCGTAAAATTTTCGGTTTTCCTTGCAAATTTTTCATAGCAAGGCCAGATCTACTCTCTATTAATTGAAGTTCACAGAAGTGTTCGCTCACCATCACGCGCTAGTGGTCACTTGGGTGTATTTAAACGAGAGCGCGTGTGAGCGATTCATGCGAAGAGAATGTGTTTCACTCGCGCCAGCTGCTTTAACCACAAGCACACACTCAAATGCTGTCTATTCGACACTGAGAAGAAGTGCGCTTTCCTCTTTGTGCGGTGCTTCGTTTTTTGCATCCTCGGTGTGGCAAAAATCTGACTCTAGCGTTTATCACTCTGGTGAAATGCCATCTCTGTTTTTAAGTACCCAAAAGACTGTGTACAGCATCCTTTTTCATGACAATTTGCCTCGGATATATGACATGACATATGTAAACCAGATGATGGCAGAATTTTCGAGTTGAAAGCAATTTCATAATTATATTGTTTTAAACTAATTACAGCAATAAATGCTGGAAAAACATAACACCCATATACCTTTCGAATCAGTTCGTCGAGATCAGCAAAAGCGTGTGTGACAAATAATTTCACTCAATTTTCTCGGAGATGGCTAAACTACAAACTCAGATTCATATGAAAAGTCGTATACTCCCAAACAAGGTTCCTGAATTTCGTTTGGATCCGACTTCTGATTGCGGAACCACAGGATGATATGTGAAACGAAATTAAATTAATGCAATTCATTTTTCTCGTAGATGGCTGAACCGATCAAAGATTCAAATGAAATCTAAAAACCATCTATGATTCAAATGAGAGGTCTTAAAATTTTATAAAACATCTTACTTTTTAGTCAGATCCGACTTCTGGTTTAGGAGATACAGGGTGATTAGTATAAAAATGTCCATTTCACATAAATTTATTTCAGTTTAAGCGGTATTCGTTTTTGGATACGGAATGTACCCCCAAATTTTAATTCTCAATTACAATTACAATTAATTACAATTTCACACTCCTCTGGTGAATTTAACTGATTTTGGCTAGATTCTAGAATTCCGGTTCCAGTATCGAATCATTTCTCAAAGCTCAATCATTTTCTCAAAATTTCTCGATCATTTTCGCCAAATTGAACTTCAAAAACAAAAATTCAGGTCGCATACAAAATATAAATCCGGACTTAAGGTCCCATACAAAATTGGTGAGTTTTATCCGATTCTGGAATTACAGATGATGAGTTTTTAAAATTCATACCGATATAGAAGATGTAAATTGTTTGGAGTATTAATTTAAGACCATTCGAATCATTTTGGGTTATGCTAATTCCTTAATACCGGCTCTGGAAGTACCATAAATAATAACGAAAAACTCTAAAGTGGAACTTACTTCGACATCTCATGGAATGTTCAATCGATTGTCACACGTTAAGATTGAAATTCGATACGATTTGCAGTTTCGACATTACAGGGTAATGAGTGATTAAAATCTCAATTTGCCGTTTAAAACGACGATAATTAAAATAATGTCATGAGAACTAAAACACCTAAGAATATCCATGCAAAAAACACATGCGGATTGATAAAAAAAAGGTATCATCTCACTGGTAGGTGGATTAATCACGTTTTTTCCAAAATCAGTCAATGGATTCAAATTCCGAATTTAAATTAAGGCACTAAATCCAGTTCCAAGTTAACGACCAGCCTCCACCCAACCCCCTCCTCTGATGATTTTTTAAGATCAAAAATTTTCAACCCTTCCGCCGGGCGGCACCACTTATTCGATTTAGCTCATATTTTGCATAGGGAATGTTTTTGAGGTGCTTCAGCCTTTTAAAACTGCCGCTTCACGAAATTATAGATAACCCCAAACTATTGACACCCAAATGAACAGCCAACTTTAATCCTAACGATTTGATGCAGTTTCTATTTTCAATCTGAGAACAGAAAATAGTTGCTGGGGGCTAAATCTGCTGGATATGGTGGATACGGTAACAATTCCAATTCCAATTCATGGTGAATTGATCCATCAGTAGGTTTAGAGTCTATTGTTGAATGAAAATTACAAAAAAATATTTTATGAAATTGCTCGAACTGTTGCTTTGTTTGTTGTGTTGGTGATGAGATGAACTGATTAGACTGATGATCACAATTCTCGATTATCAAAATCATCCAGTAAATGATTGTTTTATCTAGATCAGCCACTGTATAGAAATATTTTCAAGCTGTAGGTGTAATGATGCCGAAAAGGCTATAGCAGGATAAGCATGTGAAATCTGCCCCCAAAGGGAATTCATATTGTTATACCACATTCGTAAGGTCGTAGACTGGAAACAATTTTCTCAAAAGATTCAATCCTTTAACTGCCATATTGACGGAGCAAGGGTGGTTCTATTGATTTTTATTTTTTTTTATTTTTAAAGAAACCGCTTATCCGAAAACTTTGAAAAAAATCAAGTATGTTTAAGACATTATGGGGAAGGTTCACAATTTTTTTCAAAATTTTTGAAGATGTATTTCTTCCATTAAAAAACTTAAAAAATTTGAAACATATTTTTCCCTCTTCCAATTTTTGCACCACCCCAGATTTTTTAATGATAAATAAAAAAAAATTTGGACATGTTGAAGTGGTATGTTTTCATATTTTTAAAAAATGTGGACGACCACCATGTTTGATTTTTTCTAAAAAATAAATAACAGTCCACCATGCGTCCCCATCAAGTTCTGTTAGAAGGAAACGCATGCTTCTTTGTTGTAGTAGTTTATGCAATTCAAACACATATGAAATTCGGTTACGGCAGTCAAGAACTAGAGCGGGTGTCAGTTTTTTAACGTGTTTCTGATGAATGTAATGAAAGAATAATAAAAGAAAGAATGAAAATTTCGTTACAGTTTCAAAAGTGACTGTGTATAATTCGATAATTTTTCATGAAATGGTCGAATCGTTTTGCACTGTGGGGTCTCGTACAATGCGGTTTCCTTTTTACCAGCTCTGTACATTTCACAAAATGCATATCGAATTTAAACAACAGCGAATGGAATTTTTCTTTTTTATATCGGTGTCAAACAGAAGTGGCCATTGATGAAGGTTGGAATCGATTACTTAGAATTATTGACTGTATATTTCATTCAAATAGGAAATGTGATAAAAAATGTTATAAAATTACAATTTGAAAGCGCACATTTTCTCTCTGATTATTTTCGTTTATTCTATACACTTATCATCATCACTTCTTTTATTGATAGTTGTTTGTAGCTGTTCTGATTTAGGCATTGCTAACAATATTTCCGCCGGTCTCACTATTCTGGATAAAAACCGAGCATAAGATAAGTAGTAAATAATGGCGGCCACGTGTGAACAGCAGCCAACAGTTCTATTGCCAATAGCGCATTCACAGCAACGGCGCTGGATTCCCAAATATCCAGTCGAATTTGGACTGTACTCGATATAGCACTTGTAAGCTTTGAAAAATAAGATATAACTTCTTACGGGCCCGAATAGCTTTTTTGTGATATGTGTGACTCAATTAGGTTATCTCGTGATAAATCTTTAAATTAAAAATTGCTTGGCAGAACATCCTTCTCAAAAGCTTCTATTTCAGATCTACTATATTCCGATACTTGCTGCTCTCGTTCCAATCCAAGGATTGAAGATATTAACTTATTAGAACTTCCCGTTTGCAATTTAAACAAAAATGCGACCAAATCTTTCTCATTGACACCAGCATATCACGAAGCTCAATGATATTTGGCCATGTTAAACCAGTAAAAACCTCTGGAGGCGTTCATCTGAGAGTGAATAATCACTTACTGAGTTGATTGGTGTCATTATGTATTCTCAGATATTTCTGGAAAGTACGGAGTTTTCTACACAATCTACCAAATTAAAGAAATCGATTCAGCGAATCAAGTTTTTTAATGGACATGGTCGATAAATGCATGACTTGAAATTATGCAAAAGGTTATAACTCAAAAACGAAAAATAACACATCGCTTTTTTATATCTGTTGTTGTTTCAAACCATGAAAACCATCATAAAGATATTCGCTTGACGTTTTCAAAACTCCAACTTTATCCGTATCACACATTTTTCCAGAAAGGTATAGACATCCTTCGAGAACATATCTTTATGATAACTTTTGACACGGTTATGAAATTTTCATTCTTTCTTTCATTATACTTTCATTACATCCATTAGCAACACGTAAAAAACTGGCACCCGCTCTAGTTCTTGATTGCCATAACCGAATTTTATATCTGTGATACTCGCGACGTTCATATATTACTACCATTCATATATGAACCACATAGCAGTAAGTTCTTGCTTCGTAGCTCTCTAGGTTGTACCCGAAGTATGATCGTGTATGTATTATGCAAAGGTTGAAACTCATTTCCTCCTTTTCGTTACTTTGATTCCTAAGCCCTGCGCTTGAGTTGCATAAACTACTACAACAAAGAACCATGCGTTTCCTTCTAACAGAACAGAATTTTTCGGATAAGCGGTTTCTTAAAAAAAACAAATTAAAAATCAATAGAACCACCATAGCTCCGTCAATATGGCAGTTAAAGGGTTAAAACTTTGAGAAAATTGTTTCCAGTCTACGACCTTTCGAATGTGGTATAACAATATGAATTCCCTTTGGGGGCAGATTCCACACGCTTATCCTGGCTATAGCCTTTGTTTTTTAATTTGGTCGAGTTCTATTAAAGTATTGTAAAGTCCTTTGTCGAAAACGTTTTCCAGTGAACATTTTCCCATTCCGCACAAAAAAACACTACAGATCGTATTCTATTATTAATGACTAAACGAAACTATGCATTAAAAATAAATAAAGTGTTAAAATATGACATGATTGAGAATCATTCTCGAATGCAGCTTAACAGCTCAAAACGAATTAGGTAGTGTGCGATGCAGTTCAATCGCAACGAATCAATTAAATTAACGAAGGTAATCACACGAATATTTATTTCCTTGGAAGATTGATAAACAGAACAAAAAATAACCATAACAGATGAAAAATCATCTGAAAATCGCACCTCTACCCAAAAAGTTATCATAATTAAAACAAGGCGGTTATAATTACTAGAAGAATCTTTTGTGTTTTTGTTTGCAAATATAGGTCTCATGCACTCGATTGCATGTTTAATGATTATATCATTTTGAGATAAATAGTTGAAGAAAATGATTTCAACAGTCGAAAGGATTTTTTTAGATGCTTAAATATAACCAAAACCTAGAAAACAATCTTGTTTGTTTACCTTTCACACATTTACCTTCAATTCACATAAAAGTTTCTCCATCGGCGGAATCAAAAACCTAAGCAAGAGCGAGACGCGTTCGTTACTCCGGCCATTGATCTGTTAACCAGATTCAAAACGGTTCGCTAGTTCAACCGCAAAAAAACGCTATGAGTCCTTCGAACGACATTGGAAGGAAGGATTCAGTGAGACGCGACAACGTACACTAATTTCCATGTACTCTCTACCCATTTCTGATTCAACTGCATCTTAAGGTTAGATCCATCATTATTATTTTGTCCTATTATTTACGGTTTTAATCTTTCTTCACATATACCACTCTATTATAACGTGTTTCCCACGCCTTATGTCTCCCTGTCAGCACCAGCGCGCGAAAGTTTGCTTTCCCGCGAAACACCCGGTATGATGAAACCGAAACGAACAAATGACGGTGATATGTTGAACTCTTATCAGGGCGTTCAGAGAACCCCGACCTAGGGCAACGGTTTACGATGCAATACGAATACACACACTCACACAAACAGGCAGGCATACCGCGGCAAGTGTTCCGTGGACGAGTGGAGCTTCGAACTTTGCTTTCGGCGTAGGTGAAAAAGGTTGATGAAGTGATAGTAGAATGAAATTCAACTAGTTCGTATCTGCGGTGTGTTTTGAACTGCGACGGCAATATGGTGGCAAAACAATTTCTGAACCAACCCTGCTCACATGAAACGCATGTGGACATATCTTCCTTGCACTTTCAAATTCCCCCCCACTCAGCTGAAAACAGCAGACAGCTACCGATCGTTCGTTGATTGGAGCAGGAAAAAAAAACATTTTATTTTCCTGGGCACGTACCGGTAGTTTTTCAATCGTAGAAGTCCGATGGAAACTGGCTGACGCTAGGGAAATGGAATCAACCTTCTTGGTGTGACCGTGCCTTGCTTGCCTTGGGATTCCTTCAGGCAGACTGGGTGGGGCATTGCAAAATTGAATTTATCCTTCATTAAACCGGAGCTACAAAGGTCCGACATGGAAAAATCGAAAGGGCGATGGGTGAATAGTCGTTCCGTTTAATGCCAAACAACTCAAGTGACCTGTTGATCCCGACTGCGATTTGCTTCCAGCTTTCATCAGTTCAGCAAGTTGGTGTGAGTTTATTTATTTGCAGTTTCGAAGAAGAATGAGTGCGGTAATCCCAAGGTACATAAGCGTTCATTAGATTTTTTTCATGCAGCGCGGTGTTTACTTTCAAGGGGGCACTACTACATGAAGATTTGTAAGGAACAAAAACGTGAGTGGGTAATGTCAGAGACATAATTGGATGGCGTGAATACGAACAAAACTGACACGCTTCATTCACCCTTCCGAGTAAGAATAACTGCTCTATAAGTAGTAGATATCTTGCTTTTGTGCTTCGTGTGAGCTTTCATTTCTTGGCTTCCAGGATACAAGACGAAGTTTTCATACTTAGAATAAAACCTATTCAAATCAACCATATTCTAACACACAATGAAATAATATACAATAATGTAAACATTTAAAATATAATAATGGTGATTCTGAAAAAAAAACCTTCAACGCGTCGGTTAAAAAGTCATTGATCTAATGAAGAAAACAAATTTCTCCTTGAAAAACCATGTAATTGTTCAAACATTTCTCCGGTGAAAGACCGTAACTTGTTTAAAGCCGGATAAAAATGAACCGACATTAATAATAATTCCAAGACCACTTTTATATCAAGATTTCTTCTTAGCCTCATGAAACGCTCTAAAGCTTGCTTTGGTACAAAGACAATTGCCTGTATTTCAGTTATTTATTATTGAATTCTAGATCTTTTTTTATACAAATGTAGCGTTTTCTTCATACTTTTAAGAAAAAATACGGATAAAATTATTCGTCACGGTTTCGAAGTAATTCTCGAATTTTTCCTGTAACACGGCTCATCAGACGGCGCACACCTTCTTCGTCCATCGTTTCATCTATCGTATTCCACCAGGTCGTCATCTGATTGATGTCTTTGACAACCCTTCCCTTTGCCTTGAGTCTACTCTTCATGATTGCCCAGTATTTCTCAATAGGGCGGAACTGGGGGCAGTTGGGTGGGTTAAAGTTTTCAGGAACAAAATTCGTTTTTGGAGACACTCTTTTTGGTATAGTTCCGATGTCATTGCCTTATTTGTAACGAAAACTTTCGTTTTTTTGCCACAGCTGCAAATGCCCTGCCAAATCATAAATTTTCTTACAAATTTGTCGGCAAAAACAAATTTAAATTAGGCTGGAACATCCCCCCGAGCCGTTGCCAAGTAAAATTTTTGACATGGGATTTGCCCGAAATCAGCCTTGACATAGGTTTCATCGTCCATCAGAAGACACCCGTTGAACTTGGTCAACACTTGGTCATATAGTTTCTGAGCTCGATTTGGCTGTTTGCTAGCTCGATTCGACTTGATTCCCGTCCAGAGTCGAGTTCTCCTCACAGTACTATGGGCAGCACCGATTTTTCTGGCCAAATCACGATCCGACAGATTAGGATTCCTCTTAATCGTCTTCAAAATCTTACCACGCAGTTTCCGGTCGACAGTTCTACTCTGACGATTGGCTTGAGGCTTCCGAATCGTCGTCAATGTTTCCTTATACCGTTTGATAACGCGCCATACGGTATTTCTGGGCAATTTCAGTTGTTCAGCTAGCCTAGATACAGACCACAATGGATTTTCCAAAAAACTGTGCACAATTTTGTCCCTTCTTTTGGCTTCCATGTTGATTGTTTACAAAGTACAGTCGATGTCAAAAATCATACGTGAAGCTGACAAAATTCCCGACTTGAGTCTTTAGTCTCAGTGATCACCTCATCATTTAATGCAAATCTCTTTCCAGCAAATTAATCTGAGAACAGAAAATATTCGTTGGGGTTTAAATCTATAGTAGCAATTTGATTTTCAATTCAAGGAATTCTTTAACTTTCACTTTATACTTTCAATATCTTTACGACGTCAGCATTCTCCTGCAACTTCACTTTTAGTTGTTCCAGGAACTTATTAACCGTCGTACCAGTTAGCCGATAATGACAAGTTGGGTTTGGTTTTCTATGAATGCCACGGACTTCCGTCATTTTGTCCAGTCTGACGATACTGACGTAGTCACGATAATGGTACTATTGGAGTAGATATAGTATTCTCAAACGATTACAATTTACCAAATGATGAAAACTTCAAACCGTTCAAACGTATTTTATGTCACCTAGTTATGCGATGGTGGCTTTCCCATATTACTCATACTTTCATAAACAAACTTTTAAAAGCAAAGCAGAGCAAAGTGCAGGCATTACATTCCTTTTGTGGAATTTGGCCTTTCTGTTTCAATAGAATTCGCAGCCGATTCTTTACGTACAAAATCATTGCATGGCTAACACCACGATCCAATAGTAACAATAGTTTGAGTGATTTGCCCGCAGCTGCCAATCGCTTAGCAAATCTGGAATCTAAATAAACTAATTTATAGCAGTTATCTATGATACTGCTTTCCGATATCAACGCTATCCGTCGCGGAACATAATCACGGCCTTTTTCTGGGACATATTGGTTTAGATCATAAAAATATTCTTCAATTGTAGGAAATTTATACTCATGATCAATAAATTTTGCTTGCTGTTGAAGTGATTCCGGAACTTCCGATTCAATGTTTAATTTCCGTTACTAGTAATCCTGTGCATTTCATCGTTGCACTTCTTTGCTTCATTTCGTAATGTTAAGAAATCTTAGTGACAAACATTCGGTTTGTGATATATTAAAATATTTTCGATTAACTTGTAAAAACAGGTAGCAGCTGATACGTACTTTTTTATATATGTTTATAAAAACTCAGCGCGTTGACTCTAAAATGCCATTGACAGAAAATATAATTCCACCAAATTACCATCTGAACGGGCCCGCCTACACAAAGGCTTTCGTTCTAATTACGTTATATAATGCGATTTTTTGTATAGAGATTCTCACGAAATACCCAGGATACTTACTGACAAACGTCGAAACACGCGTAAAGATGGACTTTTGTCAGTCCTCAGGGCGGATACAAATTCGTTTCTACTAATAAGTTCGCAAGAAAGTTCCTGATTTGACAGGCGATTTGTAGCTACGAAAAAAAAACATCCAGCTTTCGTTACAATTGACTTAATAGACTCAATGCTCACACACACACTTCCATTCACCATAGCACACAAATGCCCTGTTGAGTTTTGACCCGATGTAGCTAGCTGCCATTGCAAGCTAGATTTCATCGAATCGGACTTCAATCCATCCATCACCCGATCGATAAATATTGGGAAAAGCTGAGCGGTAGCTAAAAAGCACTGAAAGGTTAATCTAAAATGCTTCAGAAATCATCAATAGATTGTACTTGTATTTTTTCTGAAGAAATAAATAGGTCTAATTTTAAGTGCTCAACTGTTTCATTTCATCAAAATAAAACCGTTCTTAAGTTATTTACAGATGAAATTGCAAGAATACAAGTTTCGACGTAGTAATACTTCTTCATTTTTATATAGGGGTGCAAATTCGAAATTCGGAAATAAAAACCGTACAAACAGTGGTCAGGTTTGGAACATTTACAGCTCAACCAAATTTAAACAAATTTTCAGTAGATCTGCTGAAGAGAAATAATTCCATGCATCGATTTGAGTCGAGCTATTGATGTGAAACAAGACTACCAAAATTTCAAATGATAGAAACTTTCATCCAAAAATTTCAATTCAATATGCGATTTTTCATGTATAATTTAAATAGGACCTCTTGATGAACTTGGTTTACCGTCAGATTCAGATCAATTACTCTTTTAAGTGAAGCAACAAATATCGGATTGCTGCATGCGTCGAAACTATGACAATATTTTGTAACTAACATCAAGTTACAATATGAACGATACTGAGAAATTTTGCTGCGAATTTATGCGATTGTTGAAATAAGAAGGTAAGATTACTTGAAATTATTGCTTTGAGTTTATTTTGTTATTCTCTCATCTCACGAAGCATTGAAGTCAATGGAAGTAACATAACATTTGGGCGGATGGTTTACACATGTTCACTTTCCAAATTTGTTTTGTTGCCATGACTAAATTTCGATCTTTTCTTTTCGACAAAAGTATGTTGTTGTAGTCTAATATTATTAGTATATCGAATAAAATTTGAATATCTAACACTTGTGAATTATTTACAGCGAAATCAAAGTGCGTCCATACTTTCTGGGACAGTCTTTATGTAATTATATCTATGTGCTTACTAGTGTTACGAATTTAGCTGTTTAGCCTTTTCTTCAACAAGTCTGTGTTCAAGGTTTGCTTGCATGCAGTTTTTAATTTCAAAGCTTCAAGTTTCTCTTGCGAATGTGTAACGTAGCGATTCGTGATCGATTTTGTGGTTCTACTAACCCTGTCTAGAAGCAACCTTCCGTAGACATGTTTCATGTGAGACTGAAGCTTTGGCAATAATTTCGTTTACGATTTATAGATTCGTGTGCTACCACAGTTTCGCTTTTGCATTGAATACCCAATCAGAGCAATACTTTCCAGTCTCCGTTAGAGGAAGCCAGTAACCCAGTATAGTATTAGTAATTGAAATAAGATTGACTGAACTGTAAATGTTCAGAACATGATCACATTTCTTAATGTATTTTCCTTCAATTTCTGATTTAGAAAATAAAGATGTGCTTCACATCAAAATTTTATATTTTTAATGATTAGAAGTCGAAACTAATCAATAACGGACAATGCATAATATGTGTATGTATGTTTCGCAATCCATTATCATGATCTTGCTTAACAGAGACGACAATTTCATATTTATAAATTCACTTTGCTTTTCGCGTGGCATAGACGCTACCATTTAAACAGAGCCCGTCACTCAACATATATCTGGGCGGTTCGACAACGCCATGTAGAAGATTGTTGTGCACATTGGTGAGTTAATTTATTTTATACGCCGTTTGCCTCACACAAGAGGCCTTGGTCGGAATTCCACTAATACATACGAGGAAAATACCAGAAACTGTGTTTAATATTGATGAAATTTTGTGAATCGATTCCTTTAAGAATCTATAATTAATAAAAAAAACTATTTCGGATTTACTTCGTTTGAGAGCATTGCCCGGGTTCAGGTCGCTTTCACATATCATCCAAGTCAGTCGATAAAACAAAACCGCTTACGTTCGGAACGGAAGAAACCGAGTATAGTATTGTGTAGTGAACAATAGAACGACCTTGAAATGAGTGAACAAAACGAACAAAAGCTACCGCCGACCCGAAAGAATACAATTGTTGTTGACTTCAGGCAGTGCGAAATTCGACCTTCGATACAAGAACTTGAAGGTTTGGTTAAGGAGCAAATGCATCTTGACATTAAGGAGCAAGACTCTTTGCAAGCGTATGAGTAATGTCAACAATTCCGGCCCTTCTTTTCCTGATTTTAATCAATAAATCTTCCATACGGTTGAAAAATAAACCAATCGAATCATTCTGCTTAAAATTACAATTCAAGAAAAGCGAAATTCTTAGTCTAAAACTCTTCCGCTTTCCTTAAAACTGCTCGAGAAAAAATATTTCAGTTTCAGCTTACATCCACTAACACATTTGATTAGCAACAAACACATTCCTATATGATTTCCTCTTGTAGCAATTATTGCGATATAAAGATTTACGTACCTTCTATGAGTAAACCCGAAAAAAGGAACCTTTAATTTAACACGCGAAAGGCAATGGATATGGAATGTTGTCGTAAAACTATTTATTTTTCCGGAAAACTGCTTTTGTAACAGAAAATATTTAGTTTTGTTTATTTTGTGTAGCGCAATCTAATACAAATCCATTGAAGCAGTGTTGCTAACTTTTTTTATTAGGAAATTGAAATCTACATTCATAAAATGTAAGCAATTTTCCATCAAACGTTGGTAAAAAAATTATCAAAACTGATATTTCATCCGAAAAATCTGACATAACGTTCGTTTGAGAATAAATTATTGCTAAAAAGATTGTTTGAAACTCAATCGTGCAAGCCACTTAGATAAACTGGTTGCACTGCATATATGAATACATAGATCTATGACATACGTACCGAATAAAATGTACGTAATACACAAATTACCAACACAAGTTAACTTGGTTTACTCTTGATCCTAAAACGTGTGCATTTACTTCAATGCAATAAGACAAATAATGTTGTTTACATCCAGTTTTATAAAGAGTTGGATGCAATTCAATAACAATGTGCATTATGTGGAGCACGAGAACATTAAGTACAACATTCCAGTATATATGGAAGATAGTGCTATAGAAGTCCGTGTGCATGATCTTCCCTCAAGCGTCACCGATTCTTATATTCGCAAAATTATGTCCCAATACGGAAAGATTCTCTCTATCGAAAAAGAAAAGTGGAAGAGCTTTTTCCCCGGTGTTCTAAATAGCGTACGTTTGTTACGCATGCGCTTGAAGAGGCCTATACATTCTTATGTGATTTTCGGTCAGGATACAAGAATTCCGTGCAAATCACTTGTTACCTATGACAATCAGATGGCCACATGTCAATATTGCTAAAAAGCTGTTCACTACGGTAAGCCATGATATAAACCGGACAAGGAGACAACTATACCAAAGGACAACAGTGCTTCCTTTACACCAACCCCAAGCAACCCCAGTACACCGGTGACAGTCACCAACAACAGGGAAGTATCCCCTTCAACGAAACCATCCAACGTAACCCCTATAGAACAAAGTACACCAGCTGCAGTTAATAACTTACCCTCCAACCAACCAGCAACTGCAACCAATGTACAACAAGGCGCATCTACAGCAACTCTCAACGAGTCCAAGACTACGATCAACGAGGAAAACGAAAAGAAAACGGAAATCACACACCACACCGACGATGAAGCAATGGATGATGAGATAAGCCGCGGACAAAGTGACCCCCGATCCTCGTTGGATGGAAATGGAAACTCATCTCCCCCTAGAAAAAGGGTTACAACGAGATCCAATAGCAAAAAAAAAATGTTAATTAACAAAAATGTAAGCCAATCGGCCACGTAAAGCTTTTATGCAAAAAGGCCAGAATAAAAATTTTATTATAGAAAAAAACATTGCCCGGGTTGGCACTGGTCTTAGAAGCCAGTTGTCGTATGTTCGAGCCTCGACCTAGAAAGATTTTTAGTATCAGTAGGATCGAAGCACCAGCCATACAATGGTATTGTACGCTATGAATTGACGCCGAAGTCTGTTGCAAAAGGTCTAGTTCCGCAAAACCAATAAAGATTTTTTTTCGGTTTGAAATGCATAATTTAGCAGCAAAAAAATCAATCAAGAAACATTCGGTAATATATGGCAGATCACTCTCACACAATCAAAAGTAACAATGACACGATTTACACTCAGTACCGTTCGTTAATGCCGTGGAAGGAAATGTCACAGTACACGTTCAGAAGTTACCCATTTGTGGATCAATTTTGAGCGCCGCTGGACTCGTACGAGATGCAATGATTTTCATCGGAATTCGAAGCAAATGACCTCGATCATTGAGTGTTGGATGATCTTGTTCAGCACCTCTTGTCACCAACACCAACAAACTAAACGGTCCTTTTCTGGATATCCAAAATTCTGAAGAAATGATTTTCGGAAGTACTTTTCACATATATACAAACAAGTAATTGCTACCTAAATGATCAAAATAAAAATTATCAGTGATTTGTGTAGTCCTACGTCAACAGTTCGAACAACGCCATAGGACTGTCTCTTGTGATTTTGGTTGAACTGCGCCGTTCTGATAGTTGTATATTTCATTCAGAATGACTGAGCTTGAATATGTAGAATCTCATTTGATGTGTTAAATTTCACAACTAAATACCTCGAGATAATCAATTATTACGTTAGTCCACAATAGAGTTTTTGAAACATGATTTTAGGTCAGATTTCTTTATTTTGTTCTGCTAGGAAACTCCACATTTTTATTTATAATAATTTGAAATGTTAGTCAGTGAATTTTGTGTTCGGGGAACGCCCAATCGATCATTCCAAGACCATTCTGACGTAATCGTCAGTTCACTGACCACCAGAAGCGCATCACCGCACAAATAATCTTCTAATTGGAAAGTAAACACACCCTCTTCTCGTCGAACATCGCTATAAACTATAATAAACACCATCAACACAAATTCGAACGATTACAACATCGCACGAATCGGCCGCATGGCCGAACGGGGAATATACGAAAACACAGGCTACCGGGTGCTAGGAACAGGAAGGAGGTCGAAAACATTTCGCATGTGCAACTAGCGCGCATGTGACTTACCCGGCCCCATCCCGTTTGCCCGATAACGGACCAGGCGTCGCCATAAGTAACACTACGGATCTAGTTAGTGTTTGTGCAATTCAGACAGCGAGCGATAAGCGGACTTGCAGAGGTTTTTTTTCTTTATTTTCTGTGTGCACTCGAATGTACAACACCCTGGCAGAATCTAGGCATACAGCTCCAAAATTGTCCGACTACGCTGGTGTTGGTATCGTCGATTTGCAATACTTCGTTTCGTTGCAGTAAAAGCGACATTTCAAGTTCATTGCCTCAAACCCATAACGTCTTGTAGGTTAAAATAAATCATCCCCAGGTAGTCGAAAGAAAAAAGCAGCAACTGGTTTCGCTGTTGACATATCGCACCATGACATCCCGTCGGTATCTCAACAGTTCAAAGGTTACATGTTCTTGAAACCGAAAGTCCTTCACAGTTCGAATAACTAGAGATGTTAATAACTCAAATAATCGAGTAATATTCATTCGATTAGTTTGAAACTAATATTCGAATACTAAACCAATCGAATATTTTGAACAGTTCAATAACAATAATCAAATAATTAGTCGAATAATCGATTAAGAACCCAGATAATCAATTAAAATTTTACCTAATAGTTTGAAAATTATACTCGATTATTGGATAATCCAGTAATTCGAATAATCTGACATCCCTACGAATGACTTTGAATTGAATTGAATACGTCATTTGTATCGGAAAACAATTCATATCAATATATTCGCAAAAGCACGCTGGGGGGCGGAGGCACATCACAGCATAAACCGAAGACCTTCAAATTGCATGACCAGACCTAGATTACATGCACTGACCTACATCGGAAGTGGTGGAGGGAGCGAAAATCGGAACCTTCAAATCGTGCTGTTTCCCATTTATCCGTTCATCGCTAGCTAGGATTTGGTTGCATGATCAGAAAATATCGCTGGAATGAATTCGGCGAAAAATGCACAACAAAAACGAAGGTTCAATATTCGGTCGTGCGCGCGATTCCAAACGATCGAAGTGTTGTAGCCAGAGACGCCAGGTAAAAATGTTATATATCTGCTAACAGGGTGGCAAAAGTCACTAAATCCGAAGAAAAATTTGCAGTCAGCAAGTATGTTTTGCTGCCAGCTATTTCTCTATAAAGTATGACACGCAAAACCTACTTGGCGAGTAAAAAAAAGGTCGCGACAATTTCTATAGTCTGTCAATTTTGGTTTCTGGTGAAAGTCTGCGTAAAATTCCATTTTCAAAAGTGTGCACAACAATAAATGTTTGCAAAACTATACACGAAATCTGCAGATTTACAGACAAATCTGCAGATCTGGCATCTCTGGTTGTAGCCCACAGCCATTGTTTACTTGAATACTTGAATGTCCATTATACATTTCGAATGAGCGCAGGCTACCGGGTTGCCATATTGCCAATTTAGTTTGTTGCCATATTTTTGTTAGCAGATTCCGCAGCTGGATATTTTATATGGAATATGGAAAAGAGAACTGAAACTAAAGCAAACGATTGCGCAGAAAATCGTAATTTTTCCTACTATAATATTGTAAACTGGTAAACGCTGCCGTTCAATTTTTACTATATTCGAAGCAAGAGTGAAATGCTGGTCGGGTTGCCAGTTTTACCTTTTATATAAAGATAAAAAAGGTATAGAATATACTCAAAATTTGGCGTGGACACGCCTTGCTTCACTATGCGGCGCCATTCCAACTCTGTACAAGAATGGGTAAAACTTAATTGTGCAGCAATATATATTTTTCCTCATATCATCGAAATTATGATCAGCAATTTAAAACTTCCAGTAGTGTGAAATAATCACAAATAACTAAAAATTTAACTCATGACGCCTGTGTGTGCCTTTTTGTCAAAATTTAGAGCGCCTATAACTCAATTATTTGTTGATTGATTTGTATAACTTAACTACCAATCCATTAGGAAACATTCAACTTAAACACATATTGCAACTTCTTTTAGTCTTTCAATAGTACACCATTGAAAAATCGGTTTGTATTCACCTATGTTTCCACGAACCAATCACAGCATACCGAAATGATGTCATCTTCATGGTTTTGACCTTTGCTTTACATTGTATTTCTTTCAGTAACAGTACAGTTTCTGTAGGTATAAGGAAGCTTTTACCGCGCCATTCTTCACAGTATTCACTTTCGTACATACACAGTGTACTGAGATTAAATATTTTACTTTAAATCACTAATTTCCGTTTCATTTATGTATTTGGTTTCTTTTCTGATCTAAAGAAAAAAATTCTGTTATAAATATCACATATGCACCGAAAATGTAGTTTTAGTAACCGAAAGAGACAGTAGTAAATATCTACCAAGTTTATAAATAGATGTTCTGTCACATTTTTTGCTCAGTTGGTTCTGTTATTCGTTCGCTGAATAGGTGAATTTTCCCTGGTGCTCACGGTGGTGTACAGCATACCAAATATTACTTTTTTTGTTTCGATTATAGAGATTTTCACCTTTAGGTCATTTGCCTCTTCAGACTAGAAAAACTTTCTGACCATATATACGGGGTTGGGAATCGAACCCAGGTGTACTGCGTGAAAGGCATCGACTTACGCATCGCGCTATACCCATCACCAAATATTAGTTGATCTCGTTTGTTGCACAACGTTGGTTGTGAGCACTGGTTTGCTATTCATTTCATTACTCTGCTACACAGTGAGTCAAACTAAACTGAGTATTTTCAGATACATTTTGACGTGAATGCACCTTACTTTACTATGGGGCGCCATTTCAAAATTCATGCTGTGGAAGAATGGGTAGAAATTAATCATGAATATGCGACGAACGACTGAAACTAAATTAAAGTCGGGTATAAATAAATGATATAATAAGGATAATAATCATGAATATCTCGAGTCGTACTAATCGCTACAACATAATTCTTTCTTATTCTTTCTGCAATCAGAAATATGATCAGAAATTTATGATTTACAGTTCTTGTATGTGGTAAATGGTTTTGGTGTAGATAGGAATCTACACCAAAACCATTTACCACATACCAATGGTGGAAAAAAGTACTCAAATATTTCCAAGGAACTATTCGAAGTTTTCCTTCGCCGAAGATGTAACTCTTCAAAAAACAAAAAGACAACTATATCATTGTTTCTTCTATTGTTTGACACTCGTTTGTTTAGCGTTATTTGTGAAGTGTAATATGCTAGTCGTCAATAAGTCATACTTTAGCATAGATACGCTGTTACAATTATGGAAGCGAAGCAATAAAAATTTCAAAATTCACACAATCAATTAAATAATACGGAGGATTATTCATATTCAGTGAGAGAAGCCTGTAAGTTTTATTCGTATTCACGTCCTATAGTATGATACGCAAAACTGACTTGGCGAGCAAAAAATTTTAAATTTTACCCAGTCTGCAAAACTCTCGATTTTCAAAAGTCTGCAAAAGTCTGCACAACAAAATCTGTCTGGAGCACTACACACGAAATCTGCAGATTTACAGACAAATCCGCAGATCTGGCATCTCTGCTTTTTACGCACGATTTTTCAATAAAACACTAAAAATCGCAAAGAGCTTAGAGTTCACAAGGCCTTTTTGGAGCCGTAAAAATGTTCCCTCGCTAATTGTATCTGAAAAATATCACGTTGAATAAGCCACAAATAAAACACATGAATGACGTAATAAAAATGAATTGAAACATCCCAGGATTCACCAAATTTCTTAAATTTTTCAACAATTCGATTTCGATAACAATTTCAGGTCATGATATTCTTTCAAGATATTTTATTTATTATTGAAATCTTTACAATTTAATCGAAAATTATCGGAGCAAATGCAAGAATATTTAAATGCGGAACAATAAAAAGTACGTTCTGGTATGATTCCCAGAGTTTAAACTGGCATAAATTAGGCATCTAGAACTAGAGTGCCCCTGAACATGCCTTAAGCTGCACTGAAGTTGTAAACAAAAATAAAGACATGATAGTAAGAAATTTTCTTAAAGATGCAGCAATTTACAATCAAATTATTAGTGCTACGACGTAACCATCGATTGCTCAGAAATTAACGATATATGTTGAGTTTTTGTTAAGACTTGGTGTCTTGAATATCAGGTTTTTATTCGCCGCAAATCTAAACAAAACAGCAATGGACAGTTCTAAGAGGTTGTTCGAACTGTTGACAAAATCATTGTTAAAATATTCAGGCAATATATTTTTTTAAATTGAAATTTTTGAAATTTTAAATGAAAACAAATTCTGGTTGTGTGAAGGAAATCTGCTTAAATATTAACTCACCATTGAACAGTGACAACATGAGTTTAGTTTCATAAAAAGCTAGCTAAATTAAACATGTTGGCCACTTCTACGGAAGCAACAGAACAACAGAAAAGAAAGCAAACAAAAGGTTTACTTCGAATTTACGGACTGGTTTTTTGGATGATTATTTTACAACTATTTTTTTTTTCAAACAAAAAACATTCCTAATCGGAGCTGGTTGTAGATTCTTAGAATAATCGATGTACTGAATTTCTTTACTGTTTAACACAGATATTCGTATTTTCCTTGTATGCAGAAGTTGCTTTCCGATGAAAATCGTTGCCTCTCTTGCGAGGCGAATTGCACAGTAACCTTCTCCACAATATTAAAGAATCACACAGAGGGCAAATCGCTTCAATAGTAATACTGGTAGTGTGAAGGGGCTCTGTTTAAATAGTAGAAATATTTCCAAGCAATAGTGGTAATATTAAAAAATCTTTTTAAAAATCGATCGAGCAGTGAACGTTCAAAACCTGACCACTATTTATACGGTATTTTTTCAGAATTTCCATTTTGTGACCCCAATATGAAAATCAAAACCGTAGTGCTACGTCAAAATCTCTTAGTCTTCGTGCCCGACGAAAGACAGAACGAGTAGATAAGAGTGGGTTCCTGGAATGTGTTCATACATACATACATAGCGTAGCTCAGTTTGTACAGTATGTCCACAGTAAGGAGTCCTCCTTCTGAGCGATTTGTTATAGAAATTTCGCAGTGTGGCTTTTCATTGAAATTTAAATTTTTGTAATGATCTCTTCAAACGCAGTGACGATTAAATTAATCGTTTATTAGGCAAAAGGTAGGTATGTTAGATATTTGGTTGCCCTAGAAGTAGGTGAATTGAAATAATTATTCGTTTACCAACGGTAAAACAATAATGTGAACAGTGAATAATGAAAATATCTTCCTCAGTTGAACAGACTGGCAACACTGGAATGTATCGGAACCCTCTACTTGTACTGCACCTGACCGGCGGGATAGCTTCTCGTTCCTCTAACACATATGTAAACAATCCATTAAAGAATGGGAAAAGACGACACAAAAAGGGGGTTCATACAAACTTTTCAACATAATCAGCAATGGTTTTAGTTGCACTTACCTATATTAAACTGATGGGAGACAGCTGGGAGGACAACGAATATTTGACAAAATTATCCGCCACATAAAATGTCGATTTCTCGACAGTTCGCTACGTACAAACATATCAATCTTGATTTTTCACTGTTTCACATTTCTTTGGATTGAACGCTTTACACTTGTTTTCACGTAGGAAATCACTCAACACTTGGTCAATCCTCGACTCTATGATGACTTCTGACCTGAATTATGTATTGCTGCTCACTTCCAAAGATTCACCCAACCTTTCAACTGTATACCGGGGACATTGCATATTACGCCGGAGATCAAATTTTCACCAGAATTTCCACTTTGACACAAACATTGATGTATACGCGGAAGCACAGACTAAACACTGGGACTTATCAAAACTTTTGACTTGTTCGGCTATTGAAAGCTGACACCATTTAGTATAGTTAACAATAATTTGGACAATTTTCACAAAACGTTCAACGGGGCAGTTCGATGACTTTATTTTAATCTTTAATATTAGGGGTTTTTCGAACGATACACTAGATTTGAACTGATTCGATTGGATTTTTTTCCAATGGGACACAAAACATACGCACACAACACCGATTACATTCAGAATCAGAACATTCATCAGCACGGTCGAACGTCTGACAGATATTCCAATAGATGAAAATGATAGTCGTACTCTTCTGACTGCAACATTGCTATGAGCAGTTTCATGATATTAGCTTTCATTCTCCCTTGTTGCGCCGAGATGTAACATTTTCTTATTAGAATCATGACATTGACAGGGATGCCAAATGATATATAGCATGGATATGACATTTTTGAAGAGTGATGCCAAGGAATATCAAAATTATTAGTTTGTTAGAAAAACTAATCTGCACGGTTCGATCGGGACCCGGTAATACAATGTTTTTGATTTTTAAATGATTTGAATTTGCATTACATTGGCTCGAATTATTCAAATAATTTCTCTTTGGGTAATTCCATTACAGAAAAGATATAATAATTCGACAAACAATAGTTATTAGAATACCAATACCAATACATTATGTTGCTTTATTCATCAAAACTGCATTCGAATAAAAGTAAAATTTAATGAGTGAGATATATGAATACATCATAGTGGAAAATTAAGCTGCGATGATTACTATTGTTTATCAATGCCATTAGTTGAAGTGAGATCTGATAAGATTAAATAGGAAATATTCTTGGTATTGGCATGGGTAATTTCCGTTTTTTTCACACTTTTCTGCGGAACTGTTTGTTTGAGTCAAAACAAAGATATTTGCTTCGCACTGCAGAAAACTGTTTCGTTATATTAGTCTGGTACAGATTCAGAACAATAATTTTTGTTGTTCTGGTACCAACAAAATTCGAGCATAAATTAGTTATTTTTTGTAGGCGTGAGATTGAAATTGGAAGTGTAGTTGGTTGTTTAATATTACTAGTTTTTTTTGTTTCAAAACACAATTTCAAGGATTTCACACTAAAACAAAATAATCTTCAAGTCTGAAACAAAACTGAAATATTTGAAAAAAGACGGCCAGATTTTTCAGCGTGGAATACATACGGTGGTACAATTATCATACCTAATTCTGCATCAGTTCAGTCCCAATAAAAGTTTTTATTGCTAGTTCCAGAAAAGTTGCAATTTGAAAGTTAAACTTTTTCGAAACAACATCCAAGTGATCGCTCAACACGAAACATGTGTGGCACTCAAATAAAACGATATATAAACTCTTTCATATTGTCTCATATTGGGTGAAAAGTTAAATAAATATTTAACAATCATTCTATATCGAATAAATAAGAACATGTGGCATCACTGCCAATTCCGACAAAATGGTTTGTAACGCTTTTGAGATGCATTACGTTTAAATGGTTTGAGTATTCGATTGATGGTGCTGGTATAATTAGACGGGAAACTACAGTTACTCTAGTAACCTATGCTCTGAGAGAAATTTATTAGTGAACTTCTTTGATTATTATAAACATTTTCGAAACCGGGATATGCGCAAGCCACAGTTTTATATTAATTAACTAGAATTGCGAGAAATATTCATGCCGCGTATGAATTTATTTAGGTTTGAAGGAAGTAATATTTTTACATTTCATATCTGGGTTGGTGTACCAACTAAAGCTTTTAGTACATATATGAAAATCTATTGAATCTGCGTTGATTATTCCAGATAACTGTGAAAGTCAATATAGTGAGCAAAATTTATAACAAATGCTATTCGCACAAGTCTCGGTTAATTTTTCAAAAGGGCGAATAAGCAAGTGACAGTTTCTCTTTAATCACTCTCTCTTTCGATTATTGTGATGTGATTAAAAAGATTTTCTTTGATATCACTATTCTGTTTGAAAGTCGAAAGTTTCGGGTCTCATTTCATGCAAAGAGTTGAGTGATAAACGTGGAAACCGCTTGGTAATTATTAGAAGAGAAAGTAAACAAAGAGAAACTGTCACTTGCTTATACGCCCTTTTGAAAAATTAACCGAGAAGTGTGTAAATTACGTTGTATCGTGTTAGTGCGGTCAAAGTTCAAGTGTTTCGCGCGAAAGAAACTATTTTTATCCGTACTTTGGCGACTCAACGTAGCCAGCGAGATTTTCGTTTGTAGTCTAGTGAAAAGAAAGTCCATTGGACTATAAACGAAAATAACTGGAAATATAGCCTAAGTTGCTGTGCCATCAATCGGCATCATCTCAAGTGAGGTGTCGCCAACCAGAAAAAAGAAGATGTAGTATAGTAACAAACATTCTTCAAAATAATTTTGCTTATATTTTTTCAATATATGAAATATAAAAATTATTTATCACGGATAACATATACTCTGGCGCGATTTTTTTTATAAACATTTGTAAATTTTGAATTATATAAAAGTTGGAAATATGGGGGTCACTACTTTCACATAATCATATGCTTACCTCACACGATTCCCACATATCGGTACCAACATGTGATTCGAGAATATCGTACGATAGGCCCTTGCGAATGTTACAAAATATAATACTCATTGCTCGGCTACAGTTAAACCTCAATTTACCCTTTTTTTTAATGTACGCGAACCTTTTTTTTAATACAGTTAACCTTCGTAATCGATAACATTAGTGAGATTCTTTTTTGTGGTCGATACTCGTGGTATCACATTCAATTTATTCGATCATTGTGATGAGTTATGAGGTAGTGCTTGTTCATCCAAAAACTACTTGGAGTATAGGGATTAAGATCTACCAGCGTATTCAAGTGAACTATTAGGATCCTTGTACATGGTCCATGCTGGTGATACACATGGGCAGAAAAGTCATGGGCCTAACAAAGAGAACACGATTTTTTTGGTTCAAATCTAACTTTATTTACCAACGTAGTCAAGAGCAACGCAATCATTCCAGCGCCGCTCTAACATTTCAATACCACTTTTGTAGAAAGATTTATCTTTTGCAGTTTCAGCGATAACCTCTTCATTAGTGCGAAATTTCTTACCGGCGAGCATTTTTTCAGATCAGATCGTAATTTATATTTTTTTTCTAAGAGAGTGGATGGTTTTGCAGAGGGGAAAAATGAATTGAATGAATTAATATATAGCATATAGCATTAGAGCTTTTCTTTGGTTAATATCGCGTTAAATTATTAGTAGAGCAGTAAATTGTGAAATTCAGTGTGGATTTCTCCATAGCTTCGTTCATTTTAGCTGTTAATTGGCCTTTTAGTAGTTAAATATGTTACTCAATCTCCGGAACTGAACATCAGAACAAAGATGCCATATATTTTCATAGAAAATCTGTATTTCCCTGTACAAAAAAATTGTATTTATCTGTATTTACCTGTATTTACTAATAAAATAAAGTGATGTTAAAAGATGTCTTTGTAGTTCATAACTACACCTAACAGAAGATACAATGACGAAATTTTTTATAAATTGATTTATCAACATTAAATAAATTTTAATTCGCATGTAACACATGGATCAATAAGTCCCGAGACTAACAATGGAAACAACAATTTTTTTTGCAAAATTTTATTTTATTCATCAACATAATCACCTTTTAGGGTGATACAATGGTTCCAACGTTTTTCCAATTTTTCAATACCATGTTTATAAAAAAAAATTATCTTTCGCTTCAAAATAAGCTTCAGTTTCAGCGATGACCTCCTCATTTGAGCCAAATCTTTTTCCCTGGAGCATTTTTTTAAGATCAGCAAAGAGCCAGTAGTCACTGGGGGCTAAATCTGGCGAGTATGGGGGTGGGGAAGCAGATCAAAGCCCAATTCATTCAATTTCGCCATTGTTTTCATCGACTTGTGGCAGGGTGCATTTTGTTCCATCGAAAGCAATCGCGGCACCCACTTGGAAAAAACCTTTTTCATGCTCAATTTTTCATGAAGGATAGTAAATACACTTCCATATGAAATCTGTGTCTTCTCAGCAATCTCACGAAGCTTCACTTTACGATCTTTCATTATAATTTTTGTCACTTCACTCACATTTTCCGGTGTTACGGCTTCCACAGGTCTACCCGAGCGTTCCGCGTCATTTGTGTCGGTACGACCACGTTTAAACTCGGCGAACCACCGACAAATCGTTGCTTTTGATGGACAAGAGTCCGGATAACATTTTTCAATCCATTGTTTCGCTTGCACGGTGTTTTTACCCATTAAAAAACAATGTTTCATCAAAACACGAAACTCGGTTTTTCCATTTTTTTAACAAATTACAAAACGACTTTACTCCAACCTCGATAACTCAGCTGTTTCAGCGATTACCTCTTCATTGCTTCTAAATTTTTTACCAGCGAGCATTCTCTTGAGGTCTGAGAACAGGAAAAAGTCACTGGAGGCCAAATCTGGAGAATACGGGGGATGAGGGAGCAATTCGAAGCCCAATTCGTTCAATTTCAGCATGGTTTTCATCGACTTGTGACACGGTGCATTGTCTTGATGAAGCAAAACTTTTTCTTCTTCAAATGAGGCCGTTTTTTGAAATTTCGTCCTTCAAACGCTCTAACAACGCTATATAATAGTCACTGTTGATGGTTTTTCCCTTTTTGAGTAGTCGATGAAAATTATACCATGCGAATTCCAAAATACAGACGCCATAACCTTACCGGCCGATTGTTGAGTCTTTCCACGCCTTGGGTTCGGTTCATCGCGTGCAGTCCACTCAGCTGACTGTCGATTGGACTCCGGAGTGAAGTGATGGAGCCATGTTTCGTCCATTGTTATATATCGACGAAAAAAATCGGTTTTATTTCGATATAACTGCTCCAAACACTGCTCAGAAACATCAATTCGTTGTTGTTTTTGATCGATTGTGAGCTCACGCGGCACCCATTTTGCACAAAGCTTTCTCATATCCAAATATTCGTTAATAATATGTCTAACACGTTCCTTTGATAGCTTTAGGGTGTCCGCTATCTCGATCAACTTCACTTTACGATCATTAAAAATCATTTTGTGGATTTTTTTCACATTTTCATCGGTAACAGCCTCTTTTGGACGTCCACTGCGTTCATCGTCTTCGGTGCTCATATGACCAGTACGAAATTTTGCAAACTACTTACGGATTGTTGCTTCGCCCGGTGCAGAGTCTGGATAACACTCATCAAGCCGTTTTTTGGTATCGGCGGCACTTTTTTTTCATCAAAAAGTAGTGTTTCATCAACACACCAAATTCCTTTTTTTCCATTTTTTTCACAATAACAAAAGTAGCTTCACTCAAAATGCAATATCTCACAAACTAATAATCAGACAGCTGTCAAATTTATACACGTATCTTTTGAAGGTTGGTACTAACTGAAAATGGTATGGATTTAATTCTAGTGACGCCCTCTCATAGAAACGATACGAACTTTTCAGCCGATCTGTTATTTTGAATTCAAAACTCTGCATTGAACAAAAATGAAAGTGTTCTTCCTATTCAAACCAGAACATATAACAAACCCTAGATGGCAATTACTTTAGGTTTAGAAGAACTTCTGAAATCATAAATGCCACCTACAAGGCTGAAACTTAAAGTCTATCGCACCCATAGAGCAACAGTTTCACTTACCTAACTGTGGAACCATGCTAGACAATTTTTTCCGCCATACCTTCACGGTCAAAGTGATGATGTTTTTAGTGTTTCCCATTCAGTGACAATTTATGTACACATCAAACGCTTCAAGATCTGTAGTGGCTATTCGTTGGTCATCTCTCATACTCCTTTGTAATGAATGAAAACTACAAGCAACCCTGAGAATCTTTTTTTTGTAGATGGAAATTTCTAGATGACCACCTAATTGGGCAAATTTTTTCTTCAAACCAATGATAAAGTCTTGTCGGTCAGGCGCTAAGCCGCATATCCTTGCCATGTCCATTTACAAAAAAAAATAATTGAGTCATTCAGAGTTACGTCGAAATAGCAGTATGTGATAACATACACGGGATATCCATCTGATTAACCTAAATTGTTTGTCATGCGCGCAATTGGTCTCGAGTAGTGGCGGTAGTAGCAAATACGAGATTCTAACGAAACAGGACGGTTTAAAATAAGACGAACAATCTTCTCATTGAAAGTGACACCCGTGCTTGAGGCGGAAGATGGGGTTGAACGCATCACATATGGAAATATCGCTATAACTTAATCACATAATAATAATCTAGCTACCATTGAATAATACTATATCAGTCACACGACGGTATACTTTCGATAAGTATCACAAACGGTCCAATACAGATACGTGTTTCAAGCTGTTACATACAGTATTCATCAGTGTATTAGTACTGATTATAACTGTGAGTATCAGCTCGGAATACGTACCTGTATTGTAACGTTGGTTATGCTTAGAAAAGTGTAGTGACGTAACAGTGCAATAACAGAATTCAAGGGTGTAACTGTAAACAGATTCTACTTATTGCTTTATCTTAACAAATTGTTTTTCCTACAATTTTTTACTCTTAAATATGTGAGTCAAATACTCAGTTTCACTTTCAATAACGAGAGTATGTTTGTTTGGCAAATCGAAATCGACTAATTTCACAAAACTTGGAACTTCTGTTTCATGAAAATTTCAGTAACTTTTGAGAAAATCTTGGATGCGTTTCACCCAAATTTTCCATAAACAATTGAAAACCACTATAGTCAAGCAAACCGCTTTCACTGCTTCGAGAATTTAGCATACTAAGGCATTAAGATCTGGAGCTCGTGAAGTATGTATTCGTATCGTATGTCGACAGTTTGGTGTTTGGAACGAGAACCTGATTAGCAGCTCGATAAGTAAGCATTCTTCAATTTATAATGCAAATTTAATCCACCGAACGTTGTAGAATTAACTCGAACAGAATCGAATGAAACGAATTTGGATGATTCCATAAGTTAATTTAGTTCTGCATCTAAAAATCATTATTATTAAGGTACAAAGATATTAGATATGATAAACTTTTTATTCAGGATACAGACGAAAATAGTTATTCATTTAATATTTTCCTTTTAAATTTTACCTTAATCCAAAGGGAATGGCTAAGTACGAAAAGTATTAGAAAGCAACCAATTGCAACAATTTTTCTCAGTGTCAATAGAAATATGGATTGATAAATGAAATAGCAGAAATAAAAATTAGCGAAAATGAAAATTACTTAGAAACGGGATTTAAACCCGCAACTTTCTCCTATGCGGAGAAAAATTTTACCAATTGTACAGATCTTCGCACATATTCAGACTTTGCAATGCAGGTGTGTGGTTCAATTTTCAGCCTCGCCATTATTATTATTATTATTATTAATGTTATTTTATTTCACCCCGGTTTTAACCATAATTCGGTATTAACATGTGATTAGGGCATATCGTACGATAGCCCCTCGCGAATGGTACAAAATATGCTCATTGCTCATTGCTCTACAACTACGATAGCCCCTCGCGAATGGTACAAAATATGCTCATTGCTCATTGCTCTACAACTTTCATATACACAACAGTCGATATAATCTCGTAGATGGAAGCTCGATCTACAATATCATGCAAAATATGCCCTAATAACATGTTAGTACCGAATTGATCATTCGCCGGAGGCGCTCGCTATTATGATATCATTTCGCCAAAGAACGCTCCACTCGCTATTGGGCTCATCAACATATTGTGCTCTTGAGCAGAATTTAGAATTATGATGAAATCTAGTACAGTACATTTCTATCAGGTGTACAACTTTGCTTCCGCCGTTTTTTTTTTCCAAAATTTGAAGCTTTATTGCGAAAAAGTGCTTACAGATGTATTATTCAAAGTATTGTCCGTCGCTAGTCCCATCTTTCCGGCAATTTTCGGATCCCGGTTCGAAAAAAGGAGTCCTCTTTTGACGCTATCCATGAAGCAATCCATTTTTCCAACTCTTCGAAGGATTGAAAGTGTGGTTCTGCCAGGCCGTGTTCCATCGAACGGAATAGGTGGAAGTCGGAAGGGGCGACCACTGGAGAATACGGCGGGTGGGGCAAGACTTCCCATTTCAGCGTTTCCAGGTACTTTTTGAGCACTTTTGCGACGTCAGGCAGACACTTTGTCGTGTTGGAGTATGACTTTGTCATGTCGCTCTTGATATTGTGGACACTTTTCTTTTAGCGCGCGACTAAGGCACATCAGTTGCTTTAGTAGCGATCTCCTGTGATGGTTTCACCCGGTTTTAAGAGCTCGTAGTAAATCAGTTGTTCATCTTTGAAGGTTTTTTCTCTTCCACCACCATATTTGTCTTCGAAATCACCATTTTTAAAACGTTGAAACCACTTCCGACACGTTCCTTTACTCAGAGTAGCATCACCGTAAGTACCTGAAAGCATTCGATGCGCTTCAGCTGCATTTTTTTCGAATTGTAACAGAAAAGTAAAACTTCCCGCAAATGGCGAGAATTGGGCACATAAACAGACATTTTCGAGCGTGAATAACACGAAAACAAGAACAACTGTCACTGAAACGGCGATGACAATTCATTAGGCACTGTACACACTCACTTTAAAGGCATTATGATCTATGTATTTTGACCAGCCTCAACCGGTACAGCCACCTATCGGAAAACGGCAAAAGTTGTACATGTGATAGTTCTATGGAATTGAATTGCAACATTTTTGTGCACTTATTTTGCTCAATCATGGCTGGGCCGATTTTAAAATACAAAATTCCCTAATTTATTCAGGATCCGACTTTCGGTTCCGGAATAATAGGGCTTCTAGTGCGAAAAACTCCTTCTTCATTAACCTAGTGATGTGATAATGCCTTTTGCTTGCCATTTAAATAGTCTCATTAAAACATTTTTAAGATTATATCCTCCGTCATTTGTATTGTGAGCTTATCAAATAACCTGATATTCGCTTTCAAACGAGTCTAAGTCTTTCGCATTCGGTTCTATCTATTCTCTATTTGTCGGTTATGTCACATATAAGATTACATCTCTCGAACTGAAAATGTTCGCAATAAGCCTTCCAAATTTGCTTAACATTGTTAGCTTACAAATAAGCCTAAGTTTATCGAAATATACGATTAGTCAGTTACGTCATTTATACAGGGTTGCACAAAGGAACCAGACACATTTTGTTCTCTGGTTACAATGGATCCAAACAAGGGAGGGAGCAATTGAACACGGCATCGGAAAGTAGAAGATTGAAGGTTTATTTTCGTCTAGTAGTTTTCTCTAATGGAACACTGGAATGTCACCACGTTTTTTTTAAACTCGTTTTTGAAAAATCAGTCGTACATTACAAGTATTTGTATGCGTAAAAAAACATTTTGAATTACTGTTGTGTATATGAAAGTTGTAGAGCCGAGCAATGAGCTTTATATTTTGTAATTTAAAATTCCGGTGCCTTTGCCTAATATGGGTCAAGCTGTGGGTGGAAAATTTTGTGAAAATAGGCTCTGTTACTAAAATAAAACCTCCGGGCTACTTCGGAACTATCCGGACACCAGCGTAAGTGAACGAGTTTGATCCGCTCTTGTGAAGAGTCCCGCGCGTTCGGGTATGAAACATGCGGCTGTTCTTCCAATTTCCCTTCGTTCTTTCAATCGAATGGTCAACGAAGATTTGTCGTTTCATCCATATAAGATCGGCATCACCCAGCAGTTGAAACCGGTGGATTTTGGCGCTCGTTCATCGTTCGCGAACAAGATGCTCGTGGTCGGTTTCTTCCTCCCATGTTTGGTTTCAGTGTAACCGTAGAACAAAATGTGTCAGGTTACTTTGCGCAATCCTGTACTGTTATATCTCCGGAACCTGCAGTGACAATCATTGATTTTCGAACTTGATGCAAAATTCAATAGAGTTGTTTGAATGGGCTCAGCAATCTGTGAGAAAATTGAGTTGGAAGAAAACAACGTCGGTTATGTCACTTATACCATTATATCTCTGGAACCAGAAATGACAGCCATTTCATCTTGATCATCAGTCCAATAGTAGCTTTATAACGAGCCTGAGCTTGTTGAAATCGGTATAGTCATCTCCGTAAATATTGAGCGGTAAAAAAAATCTCGAAAAGATGCACACACAAACGTTTACCGATTTCGTCGAGCTGTATCGAATGATACATAAGTTATACTAGTTATGCGCTACACCAGACAAATATACTCTATCATTGATGGAAGACCCTTCTCGGAAAATTTAGAAACTGATGAAATTTCTTACAATTTTTATTATTTTGCATAACCTAATGCCAGTCAAAATTACTATATTACAACATTACTGAATGAATAGAAGTAAAAAATTATCTACTCTTTCTGATAAAATTGCTTTTAAGTTAATAAGACTCGAGAAATACTCGAAAACAACCGAAAGATATAGATTTCCAGTAATCGCTAATTTCAATTCGCTGTATCTTGAGAACAAAGGCATTTAGCTGAATTTGGTTTAAACTTTATAATTGAATAAGTTTTAAAAGTTTAGTAATATTTGAAAGACTAAAACTATTTGGTTTATTATTCCTCCAACTTGAGCTATAGTGCAATAAACGTCATCAGTTGTCAGCTGATGCTGGGAATCAGGAATCAGAACAAATTGGCTCAAATGGCACATATTTGGAGATTTGTGCCTTGCCATCAATTTGTTTTTAGCATCATTTTCCCGATATATAAGAGGGAAGGATTGAAAGGAAATGGTAAGGGTTGGACTAGGAGGATGGGAAACATTGACGACACAAAAACACATAAAAGCAGAAGTAAATTCTGCACCCCTAAGGGATGCTGAACAATCTGCTGAGGACCACATTTAGTGGAAGCAGAAGTAAATTCTGAACCTCTACGAGGTCCCGAACAGTCTGCTGTTAATAAAACCTCCAACCCCCTAGAGGATTTAGAGATCTTACAAAAGCGACACCATTCTGCACTCCCGGAAGAATGCAGAACGATTCGCAGTATGTAAGAGCAGAAGTAAATTCGGTACCCCCTAAAGGATGGCAAACAATCTGCTAAACCCTATTTAAGGTGAATACAGAAGGGATTCATTCACTCCAGGAAGAACGATGAACCCTTCTGACTATAGCTCCTTAGCACATTGGGTGAGAAACGAGAGAATATCCTTCAATTTTAGCTCCGCATACACAGACTCAACCATGTATGGAGAACCAAAAATCCGGATACGTAGCTGCGTCAATGCGGGACAGTTACATATCAGATGATATGAAATACCGTAATCGCATTCACACAAATCACACGAATAATACTCAGCACGTTGAATAGTAGCCATGTGATAATTGAGTTTGCAATGTCCAGTCAGAGCTCTGACCAGAATCCTGCAATGATGCTTGGAGAAATGCAGTAGACACTTTGACATTTTCAGTTTTAAATCTGGTAGATATGCTTTTGTCTGAGCGCAAGTTTACAAGCTGCGCCAGTAGCTGGCATGTTTGGATGCAGCCCAAGAACGAATCTTGTGCTTCATCCAACTAGTTGAAAGTGGTAAAGCTGGTTCAGGACCAACGAAATCATTCGTTGCACCAGCTCTAGCCAACTCATCAGCCCATTCATTTCCAGTAATACCAGAATGGCCGGGTACCCATAAGAAGTAAACAGCACTTGAAATGCTGAGGTCTTCAATTTGAGTTCGACATGCGATCACAAGATTCGACCGTGAGTCATTCGAACTGAGTGCTTTTAAAGCTGCCTGACTGTCGGAACAAAAAAAAATTCGTTTACCACAGATCCTCTACTGAAGTGCCGATTGTACTCCGCACAGAATTGCGTAGATTTCTGCTTGGAACACAGTACAGTATCTACCAAGTGAATGAGACTGCTCCAGCCTCATTTCACGACAGTAGACACCAGCACCAGCACGACCATTTAACAGAGAACCGTCCGTATAACAAACTAGAGGATAGCTCACATTGAATGTTTTGAAAGGAAAACCACAAGCGAGTGTGGCTAGTAGCATAATCTAATGGGTTACTGTTCCAAAGCTCTTTAACCTTAAGACGGTATGCACAAGATAATGCTTCTTGTTTTAGGAACACATGTAGTGGTTTAATGCACAGTAGCGCCTCTAGAGCAGCAGTAGGAGTTATCGTGAATGCTCCTGTCATCGCCATTAGTACCATCCTTTGGAGATGATTTAGCTTCAGATTCAGATTCAGCTGATGCTGAGATGATGCGATATATTTTGAAATTATCTGCTTATATTACCTTACGAGGATTCACTGAATGGATCATTCCCCCATATTCCGTTTCGTGAAAAACGGAGAAAATCATTTAAATGCGTCTCCAATCTATTCCAATTTGTAGGTCATATTAGTTGATTACCATACAAATTTCTTTGACTATATCGGTTCTCTGTTGCAGGATTTGGAAATAGCTGTCGAATACTTGCGCTTAGTACTAATCCTTGTGACACTTCTACTTTCGGTCATCCAACACCGTTTTATGTACACAGTTCGAAAAAATCGTGTGATTTTACAACTTATAAGATGCACATAACTGGAGCGTCGTATTTCACACAAATTTATATTCAAGAACATGTAAATTTGAGTGATTTGAAAACTACATGGCTTGAACTCGAATAAGGAGCGTATCGAAAATAAGCTATCCACATACATTTGTGTTGTACGAATGTATTTGTGATGGTTTTCTATGCTGTGCGTTTGGCTGTCAGCTTTCGTTTGTATACTTGTTTGTGCGGTTGAAATTCTTCGTTTCCAAAATGTCGCGTATTGAAAAGGAAGTGAAAATTAAGGTTCTGGACACATAGCTAAGTGAGAAGCAATTAATCATGCCAGTGTTTAAACCATCATTAATAAGTTTGGGGAACACTATTCTTTGGATGAGTTACCAGGAAGAGGTATAAAACCCGGTTCTTCCAAGCCGAAACTGGACCTGAAAGTGGTATCTCTAATCATGAAGAACAAATCAATGTCAATACGTGATTTGGCCAAAAAAGCAGGAGCGAGTGTCGGAATGATACAGTGTATCAAGAGGCGAAATCACCTGAAGACCTACAAGAAGCAGCAAATATCGAAACAAAGTGTAGAACAGAAGAAGCGAGCAGCATCAAGGACTCGGGAATTGTATTCGCGTCTTTTGCAGTGTCCGGATGCTTGCGTTTTGATGGACGATGAGACTTATGTAAAGCAGGACTCAAAAACCCTTCCAGGCCCACAATACTTTACTGTCGTCGTTGTGGAGGGTGTGAGCGATGCGGTATGGTGGTATGGCAAACAATATGTTCCTGTGGTTTGAAGTCAACCAGTTTTTACACTATCGGTACTATAAATGCAGAAATTTATCGATCTAAGTGTCTCAGAAGAGATTGCTGCCTTTATATAAGAAGCATAGCACCACTCCACTGATTTGGCCGGATTCAGCGTCGGCTCTCTATGCCCAAAACACTCTTAATTGGCTTGCAGAAAAGGGTATAAATTTCATTGAGAAAAATATCAATCCACCGAATTGCCCTCAGCTTCGATCCATCGAACGTTGCTGGGCAATCGTGAAGAGAGTCTTCAAGAATACTGGTTAGGCAGCTGGGAACATGCAGGAGCTCAAAAAACTTTGGACTCAAGCGTCCAAAAAATGCGATGCAACACTTGTCCGATATTTGATGAAGAGTGTTCGATCAAAAGTTCGAAAATTCGTGAAGGAATAACTTAAATTGCATCCGGTTTTCATTATGCTCAAGTTTAACCTCGTACAATAAAGGATCAATTTTAAGTTTGAAAAAATATCGTTTTTTATCATAATTTGAAAGAAAAAATTGTGGATAGCGTATTTTCGATACCCTCCTCCTGGTTGATCTTAAATAGAAACATTGAAGACGGGTGCGCGTGAGATCTATAGCATTTCAGCGTTGCATATTTTCGTGCTGATGTTTGTCTGATGACGTTTCTGGGACCATGTTTGATTAGGACGTATGGAAATATCATTCATTCTACGAGGATTATCCTTTGAATATTTCATGTTTTTCGTTAGAAAGCGGATATCAACATTACCTCGTTGAGCGTTTGTTCGATTGATTGTTGGATCAGGTGATATTTTGCTAGTATTACAATTATCTATTTAAATACAGAACATGAATGGTATAATATATGAATGGGCGTCATTCCCGAATGCCATCGGTCCTGAGTTTGAAGAGGTTCGGAATTTAATTGTATCATGAATCGTATTTTTAAAAGTATGTACATATTAACACGAAAACACGATAAAGTTTCAACGTATTTCTCGGTTTCTAGTATGCAACATGCATCGAACTAATAATATTTCCCTTCCAAAGCAGATCTGCATTCATGTTATTCTCAAGCCTGTTGTTACAGAAAATAACATTTTGCAAGCTTAATTTGTCCTGATTAGTAACGGAGTAGCAACACACGGGTGATCCTTAATGCTAATGTTATTCTATAATGTAATTCTGAATAATTGCCATTAATGTTCACAACATTGGCTTAATGATAGCATATTTATCGGACTTGAATGCAAATATTCTTATGCTTGATTTGCATGACTAGAATATCAAATTGCCGAGTAATTAGTAGTCTCGTCTGCTACCTCTGACCTTACAATGATCTGCTTAATTCGAAGCAATTTCCGAAAATCATACTTAATGAACCCCTGCTGCCCATTATGATTCTACATTGACATTACCATTCCATCTTATTTAAATGATGAGATCATGTTGTTTTGATACGCACGTCATTACACGAAGCAGAAACATTTGCCTAATTGAATAAAACTGACTGACGACTTCCACTTTCTATGTCCGTGTCAAGACTCAAGATTGTAGAACTAGATTGACATTGAAACATAATGTGTGCATTTATGGAAGCCCATTGCCGTTGCCGGCTAACCAAAACCGCGCTCTGAAGGTTGCTCTGCCGCTTCTGCCAGCAGAAGGCACAAGGGTCTTGAACATCGTTTAATGGGGACGTGGTCACTGCGTAACAAAAGGTGTATACGAAATCGTTAAACTTAGGATTCACACTAAATTTGGCTAACATTCGCAACGCAAGAATGGGAAATCGAGCCATCAACTCGGTTTCATAGGCCCAAACTAAACCCTCAACGATTATTGCAGCAATCGGTTATGTCCAACAAACCTCAGACTTGTAAACGAGAAGGCGCTAATTTAATTGGTTAATTAAACGCTCGCTCGTGGTATCTAGTTGAAAATTTAATCCAAGTGCAACCTGGACGAACTTAGTCGAGAACAGAAACCCGCTCAGCTGCAGTTGGCATTCGTTGATGGATCAATCCAACCTTAGGCTTCAATAAAAACTAATGGAATTAGAAGCATTGTGCATGGCAAAGCAAATGCAGGAATGGCACTGATGTAGATTTTGTTTTTTCGACGAGTCGAGCTTCGTTTGCGCACTTAGTGATTGTGATCGGTGCAGCATGAAATTCCCACTGGGGTCGTCCGAAGCCGTTGCGTGCAAGCAGCCGTGATGAGGGCCTTTGGCCAGAAGTGGAGTAAGTTCACTGGAACGTCGTTCATGGAATGAATCAAATGGTTCAATTTGCTCAACTTGATTATACTTCATAATTCGTTGGAGCTCGAGTGATAGTTTTACGGGTTGTAAGTTAGATAATTCCTGAGAGAAATTTTATAACTATGGCCCTTTCTGTTGCTTGATTGGCTTAATTTAACTTGAATTCATGCGAAACAAAATTCTACTTTCTGTATAAAATATCGTCGAAAAGTTATGGGGTCTTAAAAAATTGTTCAAACATTGATTACGATTTCTTTAGCCTCTTTTTTTTTCTCATGTATAAATGTATGTTATCATAAATCGATATCATAATTGTAAATCAGTGAAGCATTAAAACTCGATACATTGATTTTAGCAAAAATATAAAACATAACGTACGCTTACAACAGTGAAGTGTCATTTGATACTTACATCTTGTTACCTCAGTTCTACCAAACACGATATCACAATCAATTATCGTTAGGCCAATTTATCACTTAGGCTCATAAAAAGTCGTACTGACATAGCTAAACATAGTGCTTGAAATGCATACCAACCGATTAGATTACTATGAAACGTTTAACTTCTCTGGGTACGACTGAATACTGTGCGACAAGCTATAGAGCATCGATGTTGTAGAACAGTTAGAGCTGAGTCGAACAGGATAGGAAGCGTGCGAAAACCGTTTACCGTTTTGGGACCGGAATTTACGCAATGTCTTCGATGGTAACTCTTACCGTCGAAGCTCGATAGAGGAAGAGGTGATGTAACAACAACAACGACGGATAAATAGAAGAAGATGTTATCTGTGAACCAACTGCCCTTCATTCTTCGCTGTATGAGTAATGAGGATGCCTCTTCCAAAATGACGGCAACAACTAGTTCTAATAGTGAACTATTGGTTATATTCACACACAACGGTGTACGAAGGTCCGTATCAAATGAACGAATGAATAGAAAAAGTCATCTGTCAGGCGAGCTGCTCAGTAGGAGATTGGTGATTATATATGAGTAGTATTACTACTAGTGCAGTAAAACTACTGCAGTAAACTTCACACTCTGACACATACAACATTCGCTGACGTACCAAAGGGCACCATTCAGTTCTTCACTCGTTTCTCTTCCAATCGAAGCTAAGTTTTACCACCGTCAGTTGATCTCTTGAAGTGACAAAATATCTCTTTCAATAGTGTGAGAGCGGCCTTCAAATGAGGTTCATGTAAACATTCGAATTTATTCAAGATAATAGATGAAAGATAAATTAGAAAGCTGAAATAACAGATCGGCTGAAAAGTTCGTATCGTTTCTATGAGAGGACGCCACTAGAATTAAATCCATACCATTTTCAGTTAGTACCAACCTTCAAAAGATACGTGTATAAATTTGACAGCTGTCTGATTATTAGTTTGTGAGATATTGCATTTTGAGTGAGTGTGTTGATGAAACACTACTTTTTGATGAAAAAAAGTGCCGCCGATACCAAAAAATGGCTTGATGAGTGTTATCCAGACTCTGCACCGGGCGAAGCAACAATTCGTAACTGGTTTGCAAAATTTCGTACTGGTCATATGAGCACCGAAGACGATGAACGCAGTGGACGTCCAAAAGAGGCTGTTACCGATGAAAACGTGAAAAAAATCCACAAAATGATTTTCAATGACCGTAAAGTGAAGTTGATCGAGATAGCTGACACCCTAAAGATATCAAAGGAACGTGTTGGACATATTATTCACGAATATTTGGATATGAGAAAGCTTTGTGCAAAATGGGTGCCGCGTGAGCTCACAATCGATCAAAAACAACAACGAATTGATGATTCTGAGCAGTGTTTGGAGCTGTTATATCGAAATAAAACCGATAATTTTCGTCGATATATAACAATGGACGAAACATGGCTCCATCACATCACTCCGGAGTCCAATCGACAGTCAGCTGAGTGGACTGCACGCGATGAACCGAACCCAAAGCGTGTAAAGACTCAACAATCGGCCGGTAAGGTTATGGCGTCTGTATTTTGGGATTCGCATGGTATAATTTTCATCGACTACCTTGAAAAGGGAAAAACCATCAACAGTGACTATTATATAGCGTTATTAGAGCGTTTGAAGGACGAAATTTCAAAAAAAAAAGTTTTGTTTCATCAGGACAATGCACCGTGTCACAAGTCGATGAAAACCATGCAGAAATTGAACGAATTGGGCTTCGAATTGCTCCCTCATCCACCGTATTCTCCAGATTTGGCCCCCAGTGACTTTTTCCTGTTCTCAGACCTCAAGAGAATGCTCGCTGGTAAAAAAATTAGAAGCAATGAAGAGGTAATCGCTGAAACTGAGACCTATTTTGAGGCAAAGGACAAATCGTACTACAAAAATGGTATCGAAATGTTGGAAGATCGCTATAATCGCTGTATCGCCTCTGATGGCAATTATGTTGAATAATAAAAACGAATTTTGGCAAAAAATGTGTGTTTCTATTAAACGATACGAACTTTTCAGCCGAACTGTTATCATTTACAGAATATACATAAATTAATAGTTTCCTCCTTCAGTTTTCATTTTTAATACTCCATTTATAATTCTATTTATTTTATCTTGCTTGTTACCAAGAGCGAAGACAATTAAGCAGCTAGACTACTTGGCACTTGAAACTGAGCAAGCAAAATTTCAAATGACTAGGTACGATTATTCAACTGACGATGAATTCTAGGAGCTTCACTTGAAAATCGTATGGATCACCTAAAACGTAGTCATGGCCAACATTTGCACCAAAAAATCTTTAAAAAATAAATGGCAATGATTACTATAAATTATTATTATTATTAATGTTATTCTGTTTCACCTCGGTTGTAACCATTAATGGTAATTCGCCGGGGATTACTATAAAAATCATCAACTGAAACTGAAACTAACTTATACCCAGCTTTAGATTTGTTCAATCGACCAGTGCTTCTGTCAAGTTTAGAACTGGTAAACGCTGTCGTTCAACAGGTCCTTGGTTTGATGGAGCGTGTTTTTCACTTATTTTTTGGTTTTTTCTGCTAACTGAAAGTCCTCGGTCTATTTCGTGTCTTTGCTCAATCGACGTTGTAGGTTTTTTTGTTTTTATTTAAAAGGTATTTTTATTCAGGCCTATTTGCGTACAAGCTTTACGTGGCCGAATTCGCCGATTTTTTAAATAATGTGTTTTTTGAAGTGGACCTCGTTGTCACTCTTTTTCTAGGAGGAGAGGAGCTTCCATTTCCCACCTGCGAGGGTTGAGGGGCACGACGTTGTAGGTTGTCAGGTATTTGAGCACATCTCGTACTGAAGCACCCTTTTTACACATGAACGTTTGCACGATTTTCTGGACATGGTTTTGATTCATAGAGCCTCGTTTAAATTTATATTACGGATTTGGCAAGCGGTTTGCAACTGCAGATCGGTTAAACGTAAGCTAACCAAGGCTGCTGAAAAGACTGAGGATGCCTCGTAGATGAAGAAATCGAGAAATAAATCCGACTCAAGACTAATATTTAAAACGGGTGTATGTTTTTTTTGCATGCACTTTTCTCATATCATTGATATTCGGGATCAGTAAATTGCACAAAACAAAACAAAAAATGCATGAAACTTGATTTAGTACTCTCTCTTTCATTCCGGACTTTAACTTTAAAAGAGTCATTTTTCATAAAGTTTTCTATAATTATTTTTTTGATGTGGAACACATCTTTGTTTTCTATATGGGGGTGCAAATTTAAAATTCAAGAATAAATACAAGTGGAAATGTGGTCAGGTTTTGAACACTTACAGCTCAGTCAGTTTAGTTTCAGTCAGTAATATTATTTCATCAATTGATTGGAAATATTTCTACGTATTGATTTGAATGTTAATAGCCATGTATATTAAATTATATATCATTGAAATGTTGATTAATAGCTAGCAGTGTCTTATTTTGTTGACTAGAAATCTGCGGCATTCAGGATTTCCCTAACGTAGTCGAAGGTTATGAAGGAGTAAGCGATATATCAATGGAAAAGCATTGCTCTGATTGGTCAATCGATGCAAAAGTGAAGCTGTTGGTAGCACACGAATCTATAAATATAAGCGAAATTATAACTTACGTTTCAGTCCTATGTGTAGCATGCCAGAGGTAGGTTGTTGCTAGACAGCAAGTCAGAAAGCGCTATAAAACAATTTGAAGCTTTAATTGGTATGCTCTGATCTTGTGTCATGCGAGTTCGGATGGAATTCCGTGTTGTATCGTTTTCGCCTGAGAGATTTGCAACTACCCAGGGTTTCAAAATTTATTCGAGTGCTAAGGATTAATTTCTAATTTATATAAGATGAACTTGATTAATAATTAGAAAAAGTTTATTGCTTCAACCGAAATCGCAGAATGGTAGTAATGGTAGAGAAACTTAACGCTATAATAATAACTACTTGCATACAAAACTTGAACACAAGCTAGGCTTAAATATCAAAATTCGTATCGGAAGTATGCATACATTTGGGATATTGTTGTAATTTCGTCTGCTACAAAACAAATACAAATCAAAACAGAGTCTATATTCTGGGTTCACGTGTTCGGTGTGATTCCTAATTAAAATCAATCTAAGCAGACTCTCGTGCAATTGCGCATTCAAAAGTGTGACGATTGATTGAACTGTTTGATTGAAAATGTCGATCATTAGAAATTTTGGCTGCCTTGTTCCACATCAATGGTTCGAACAACCTCATGGGGCTAATCATTGTAGTTTTTCTGGCAATTTTCAATTTATAAAAAAAAAGTATTTCATTTTTTTCAGTGTGTAAATTTTTTAAAGATACCAAATCGATTTCCTACCACTTCATTTTGGACACTTTTTTCCAGTTTCCGAGTTACAACGATTTGTAAAAATTTTCATGCAAAATTGTTAGCCTAAAACGACAAAAGACTTTTGATATGTTTAATAGTTAATTTGAATGATAAATTGTTTTGATTGAACATAGCCTAGAGGCCATGCAGAATCCAGAGTGAAAAAACCTAACCACTGGGTTCCTGCTTCCAGGTCGTGAAAGGCGACAATTGCAGGAGTTCTTTTTGCCTTTCTCATATAGAAAGGTTATGCAATCACTGTGAAAACCGTCTTTTGAACCGAGGCCGAGTGTCATACACCATTCGACTCAGTTCGTCGAGTACGCCAAATGTCTGTGTGTGTATGTGTGTGTGTGTGTGCGTATGTGTGTATGTAACGTTTTTTTGCACTAACTTTTCTTAGAGATAGCTGAACCGATTTTCACAAACTTAGATTCAAATGAAAGTTCTTGTGGTCCCATACAAACTTCCTAAATATTATTTGGATCCGACTTCCGGGTCCGGAATTATGGGGTAAAATGTGCTAAAAATTGTGAAAATAAGTGCACTAACTTTTGTCAGAGATGGCTGAACCGATTTTGACAAACTTAGGTTCAAATGAAAGGTCTTGAGGTCCCATAAAAAATTCCTGAATATTATTTGTATCCGACTTTTGGTTCGGGAGTTATGGCGTAAAATGTGAAAAAAAAAGAAAATATGTGTTCTAACTTTTCCCATAGATGGCGCGACCGATTTTCACAAACTAAGGTTCAAATGAAAGGTCTTGAGGTCCCATAAAAAATTTCTGAATATTATTTGGATCTGACTTCCGGTTCGGGAGTTATGGGGTAAAATGTGCAAAACAAAGAAAATATGTGTTCTAACTTTTCTCATAGATGGCGCGACCGATTTTCACAAACTAAGGTTCAAATGAAAGGTCTTGAGGTCCCATAAAAAATTTCTGAACATTATTTGGATCTGACTTCCGGTTCGGGAGTTATGGGGTAAAATGTGCAAAACAAAGAAAATATGTGTTCTAACTTTTCTCATAGATGGCGCGACCGATTTTCACAAACTAAGATTCAACAGAAAGGTCCTGTGGTCCCGTAATTCCTGAATTTCATGTAGATTCGACTTCCGGATCCGGAAATATAGGGTAAAGTGGGTTAAAAATTGTATACCATCACTATCAGTTCACGTATCAAACTCCAGATTGCAAGGAAATTTTGGGAAATTTTTATTCATTCGCCGATACTGATCAATGAATTCTAGGATAACCAGAAGATGTACATTGTAGGATGATTTGCCAGTCTGAGTTCCGATCATCTAGAAATTCCCTGTACAAGTTCAGTTAATCATTTCATTGAATTGTGATGCGATACAAGTCATGTTATGATCGCGCGAATTTCGCGGTTTTCGCGGGTTTCGCGATTTTCGAGGATTTAGCGCGGTTTCTGTTAAGATTTCGATGCTATGGCGCGGATTTCGCACGAATTTCAAAAAATTCCACATCATTCCACATTTGTGAATCATTTGTTCGAATAAAAAAATTCTTTGCAAGTTTTTGAAGCTTGTGAGTTTTATGAAACCCTAAAAAATTTAAGATGGGCGAACGTTTCAGCAAGTGGACCTGGCCGAATTGGTGAATTTTCACCTTGATAAAACTAAAATTTACTAGAAGGCGGTTCTAGCAAATGTTTTCTTCAGTGGACAAAATTTCGATTTTATGCTTTTCGATCTCGAGTGTTACAAGTTCAACAGAGCTGTTGCCAGGAATTACAAAAACTTTTCGATATATGTGATTGCGTTTTCTAATTCCAATGCGGAAATCGAAAGAAGATTTTTACACTCAAGGATATTGATGTCTGATGGATGTCGGATATCGTTTCAGTGAAAATACATATTATTGAATGTAATAAATTAAATGCGATTCTTCAATAATATGGTAACAAATTTTGTGATAAAAATGATATGATAAAAATCGCATTCTTAAAGCGAAATTTGCACGACATGCTTACGAAGCGAAGTCTGACAATAAAAAAAAACGAAGAAGTTTTGGGATTCCATCCGTGATGATAAGAAAGTGTTCTATTAGTTTGTTGGTTCCACTATCCAACATTTTCAATTGTTCTTTGCGTTCTGAAATTTTTCCTGAAATATGGAAGAAATCCAATGTGAACAAGGGTGTAGTATCCAACTACCGTGAAATTGCTGCTTTGTGCGCTGTATCGAAGCTGTTTGAAATTATAGCTCTGGATTTTATAACACATAGTTTATCTGACTACATATCTGAGACTCAACTTGGATCCATGCCAAAGCTTTTAACTTCTCCTGCTGCGTTCGACGAAATCAATCATCACATAACGATCTCCAAGTTAAGTAGACTGGGATTAAACGAATCATTTTTTAATTGGCTTGGATCATATCTAACTGGTAATGAAATGATAGTGAAAATAGGAGCTTGTACATCCTCACCATGTGCTGTTACATCTGGAGTTTCGCAATGAAGTCACCTTGGACCGTTCATAATTTTATTGTATCTCAACGATCTAAATTTTTCGATCAAGTGCATGAAACTATCGTTAGCCGATGACTTTCATATTTTATATTTCAAAATGATTTAAATGCCACTAAAGGCTCCGTCATCTCTTTTAGTAGCAAGTAGTCTGTATTCCAGTTCGACTATAATATTGCACAAACTGTTCTCGAGCGCGCATCTTCTGTTAAGGACTTGGGTGTGCTGGAAACCAAGTTAAATTTTAAAGAGCACATAGAGCTTGCAATTGTTACAATTTGACATTCGACGTCGTAGTTTTCCTATTTTTTTTTCGGATTCTCTATGTGAACTAATTATGGATATAACGATCCCATTGCTAGCATGTGCGCATATTTAACAAATGTTTCAATTCTTTCGACTTTCATTTATCACGTAATGTTATCAAGAAATCGTTCTTGTGTTACTGTCTCATTAGATTTAGTTACTATGGAAGCACTAGATTTAAGAAAATGTATCATTTGGATGATTTTGATCTATTGATGCAAAAGATGAGGAGGTTTTATGCCTGCTGGAGAACAAGTTTGACAGAAACTAATTCCAGTACGCTTTTCCCTGATCTAAATAAAAAATAAAAGATGAGGAGGAAAAGAAAGACATTCAGAGTAAAATCTGACAACCAAAGAAGGCGCTATTATAATTGAAACTGAAATTAAAAAGATTGAATCAGATTATCCTGATGTGATGTACCTTAAAAGTCTTCTTACCAAGAAGAAAATGTTTGCCGAGCAAAAAGATGTCGAAGCAGAAAAAATATTTTCGGTGAAATCTGTTTAACTTCTTTCAAAATTACAATTGTAAGCATTTTTATTTTTACTGTAACATTTTCCGAACATCAGAAAGTATTACTTAAGGATCAAGAGTAAACCAAGTTAACTTGTGTTGGTAATTTGCAGGATTGAGTTTCAAACAATCTTTTTTGACAATAATTGATTCTCAAATGAATGTTAAGCCTGACATTTTGTATGAAATATCAGTTTTGAACAATTTTTCACCAACGTTTGATGGAAAATTGCTTACATTTTACACTCAAAAAAATAAGATGGTAACAGTTACCATATGGGAGGTTAGTTTAACCATACGAGTATAGTGGTTTTCAGCACACAATAAAATCAGATGATGTTGACAATATGCAAGCTCATTTTTACTATGAATAGTTTTGGCTCTAGAATAGTAATATTGAACTGTATATGGTATGAATAACTACTACAATTGGAATGTTTAGCATAACCGTGAAAGCATCTTATTTTTACATTGTACTTATAGTTTTAACTAGTGCTATGGTATTTTTAACATTTCACTTCTGGTTCGTTCGAAACACAAAATTATGGTTAATTTGACAATGGTGAAGATCATTCGAACATGCGAAAGTGTTCAAAAGTTATATTAATTGAAATTTCGATGCAAGAATAAAAAAATACATTGAAACCTGCTTTATTTTAATAATACATTTTTACACTGATTTTACATTATATAAAAAACAGCTTCTCGCGCCCACCCTTCTTTCGGCCGAAGAGTTTATTTTTTGATCACCAACTCGTTGGTCTCTCTAACGATTTGATGTTTCCTTTTTGTTTCTGTTATGAAATCGATCATATAATAAACCAGACGGGTTTTTACCATCGAATTTATTGGGGAATAATACAGTTCCTATAAAAGTGTAGAAAAAAATTCTATAAAAATTACTAATAGAAGTATTTACACAGAAACTTAATGTCACGATTTCGTCGTTGGAATATGAAATCTGCCGCTCTAATGAAGCATTATGTGACACTAAAAAAAGCAGACGAGTTAATTGACAATTTGTATAGTCGCACTAAGAAAATACATAGTCAATTGAAAAACACCATACGGCGATGTTCTTTCTACATAAATTATGTTGATTTGAACAATCTGTATAGTGCTTTCAAACTTGACAATCTCTATCCAACTATATGTTTATTCATGGTAACATTATTCTATTCTGAAGAAGAACTTACTCACATGGTAGTCATAACTATATCACTTCTCAACTTTATGGTGACCGAAAGCTCAATTTCACCTTACTTGTAATTGTCATTGGGACTTTTTCGTTCTTATTTTAATGATTGTCAGAATTACCACGCCAGAAAAGTCACAAAGACTAATAGTATATTTAAGTAGTAGATTTTTTATTCTAGTGCTTATTACAATACAGATGGTAAATAATCTGATATCATGGTCGTTACTATTATTTGAGTGCATAGTTGAAATGACTATGAGGAATAGGTTGCAGCTACTGTAATATTTTTCTGAGTGTATGAATGTAGATTATAATTCCCTAATAAAAAAGCTAGCAACACTGGTTCAATGCATTTGTATTAGATTGCGCTACACAAAATAAGCAAAACTAAATATTTTCTGTTACAAAAGCAGTTTTCCGGAAAAATAAATAGATTTACGACAACATTCCATATCCATTGCCTTTCGCGTGTTAAATTAAAGGTTCCTATTTTACGGCTTTACTTATGTACCTTCTATAAGTAAATCTTTATTTCGCAATAATTTCTGCAAGAAGAAATCCATATATGAATGTGTTTGTTGCAAATTAAATGTGTCAGTGGAAGTAAGCTGAAACTGAAATAATTTCTCTCGAGCAGTTTTGAGGAAAACCGAATAGTTCTAGAATAAGACACTTTTCTCGAATTACAAATTTAAGTAGAAAGAACTGATTGGATTATTTTTCAACCATATGGAAGATTTATTGATTAATATCAGGAAAAGAAGCGCCGGAATTGTTTTTACGCACATATTGATTATTGACATTACTCATACGCTTGCAAAGAGTCTTGCTCCTTAACTAAGGACATCGAAAAAGAAAGCGAATAAAAATGAAATCGTTTTCATGGGGTTTGTCGAAGTGACGTGTTGTATGCGGACTTGTTTATTGTGTTCATATGACAAACATATGCAGATTTTAAAATTATATTTAAGTGAATTTTCAAAAATTGCGGAAAGTATCACCTGCATAAAAATAGTCGTCTAACGTTTCGCTCGAATATCGCGCGTTTTAGTTTTCGACTTCGAGCGTTTTAGTTTTCGACATCGCGTGGATTTCGCGCGTTTTGATTTTGAAATTTTTCGTAACAACCCTGGACGTTGGACCACAATGCTTCAATAATGAAAGTCGTACATCTTCAAAACATATCTTTTTTATTTATTTATTTATTTAAGTACTCAATTTGTTCAATTATTTATTCTAGAGGACTCGAAATTTGCACAAATTGCAGAAACTAATAACTCGACACTATTATAGTATAATATTTTCACTTAACTTTATTTTATCGTAGAACTTTGAAAGATATTCACTCGAGTGGAGCATTCAAATCAAGTCCATGATTGAATGGCAACAACACCGCTGTCGTTATTCAATTATTAAATATTTGTTTACCAAACCCAGCAGTTTACCATGCAACATTCATGTCATGTTCAGTCGTAAACGTGCGAGAGCGTGAACCTTTGTAGTTAAATGAACTGATAACACAGAGAAAGAAAGAGAAAAACACTCTATTATAGGACTGCATACGCAGCATAACATTCGTACACATTGAGAAAGTAGCGTGAATGCCTTTCATTCTCTCGAACCGCACCACTCTTGAGCAGAGGTATGTATGCAATAGAGCTGTGCGATATTCAACCCCAATATCAAATCTCTCTCGTCTCTATTGAACGCCGACTTTTCCTATGCTCAGCTCTGCTCACTGCTCTCCCGGCGAACTTTGGAGTAGCAACCTGCCGCTTTGCTACGAACCATAACACCAAGCATCAACGCAACGGGGTAGCTAAGCAATGCTGTCGGACTGACTCGACTCATTTCACCGAAAGTCACATTTTCCAACCGAACACCGACGAGTGGCGAGAGCGCGCGCACGCGTGAAACACTTGAGGCGTTTGAGTCTGCATTGAGGGGGCTCGGGCGGTTCACAATCCGGTGAACCTGGCCAGTTTCGAACTTGCAGTTACTGCGCGCGCACGGATTTTCTAGCTGCTTGGTGTCTGCTGAAGCAAAGAGGTCCTGCCGATTGCGATTGTTTTCGGTGCTAGAAGCGAAGAACAACTTGGGCCTCTTGGTGGTGAACTGTTTGGAATTCGAGGGTCCACATTTCTCGGTGGTTCAGATTTGCATAATAAAACCAATTTTTCGATACTGTACTGTAGTTGCGGTTGATTTGGGATCGTGTACGAATCGCTGAAAAGTTTACCATACTCGACCATTGAAGCGTTGTACTTTCACCGTAAATTGTGAGTTAGTTTTTTAATTGTTTTCTATCCTTCAAAATAAAACCCATCGGTGAGTTCAAAATGGGCGCTGGAAATGTGTTCACGTGTTGCGGAGTCCTGCAAAATGATGTTTGAGTGCAGGTTGAAATCAAGCAAGGCCAGGGTCCCTTTTTTATAGGAAAAAGGCAGACGAAAAGAAAAATCGAAAGTGATTGTAACGAGAAAGGTGGTTGAGGAGAATAAACCTTTCGGATTGTGTTTTTGGGTTTGAAGTTTTCAAAAAGAAGCAGACAAAAGTGTACATTTTGGCTGTATGACCCCGCGGGAAGTTATCGAAACTTAATACCGAAGATCCCAGCAACCGGGGGCGAAGTGATTGTAGCTGGAGCGTGAACGAGTGCAGTTTTCTTAATCAATGAATTATCGTATCCGGCCGGGCCAGTAATCAAATAGCACTTAAGTCGCAAAAAGGTTCAGTGTGTCCTGTTGGATTAATTACGTCCACCTAACCGGTGGAACGGTACCGGAGAAAACCGATTAGGAAAACGATTTACGTCGTAGTTTTACGACTTTTTAACTATACTTCCACCGAACGCTGGTGGTCTCACTTGGCGAGATTCCGGCGACGAAGGCGAACTACGAAACTCAATCAAGGTAGGTACACTGGCTATTTGGTAATAGCAGGTTATTTAGTACCTGCTTCGGTGATGGGTTGAGGATTTCGCACACTAGGTCAACAGATATATGCACTGAGCTGGAGCTGATCAAACAACTTTCTAATGAGGTTCAAAACAGAAGCGGAAATGGGGTTTATGAGAATAGATCCATTAATTCCATCTTTATTTGTTTGTGTTGAGAATTATTTTCTGCAAAGTGTAGGTTTGGCAATTTATCACCGACAGACATTCTGGGCTGCACATTGTTGAAATTCTACTTTTGCAGGTTCGGTAATAATAGCGTTTTTCACTCAGACAGTTGAATAGTTACATTTCTAGGGTGAAAAAGATTAACAACTCTCCTAATTACTCATTTGAAGATTGGAATTTTAGCAGGCTTGATGATAGCCTTTAAATAAGACTTGGCAACTAGAAGGGCGATCAAAGTTTAATGATAGATGAAGATTCTAAAGAATTAGCTTTCGTTATTTAAAACTAGTAACTAGTATTCACGTGTACATAATTATTGAGAAGGGAACATGCTCTTAGGACATTTTCAGAAGCGTTTCAGTTCATTCGAATCATTGTTTCCCGATTTACCATGGCTGAATTAATATTCACACAATACTTTTGCGTTTGAAACACATCTCTAGTCAAGTTTTAATTATAAGAGAAAAACGAATGGTAACGAATACAAAAAAATTTTTTTTTTCAAATTTGACATTAGAACTGTTAAAATTCATAGAACTAAAGTGCCTTATTGTTGGTACGTTCGTTCTTGTATAAAATTTAGGGCGTGTTCATACACGCTTTAGTTCTAGATGCATAATTCTTGTCAGTTTAAAAACTTAAATCAGAAGATTATACAAAAAAAATACTGTTAACCCCTGCAGTATTTCAAATTTAGAAGAAAATATAGTGGCTACGTATAGCAGTTTTAAATTTGTCAGGAGAACTGTTCGAATAAATAAAACTAAAATTGCTTCCTGGGAATACGTTTGCTTTGGTTTCAGTTCTATTATTCATCCCCCATATACAGTTTCTAGGTACTTAGTTGCTCTTAGAGCTACTAAACATGCTTTACAGTTTTCTTTTGGTATCATTTGACTAGCCAAAATCGTTAGTTTGGGAAGCCCGTTGAAGTATTTTTGAATGCCAAAACCGGAAAACATTAGTTGCAGAAATCGGATTTGTATTTTTCAATACAAAAGACGTTTTAAATCATTTTTAATGCAAAAACCGGACAAAAAATACTTTGAATGCAAAACCCGGATAAAACCTTTGTTTATTAAGGGCCGATTAAATTTTTATTCGATTTATGCATTCGAAATTTTTTGGTCCGGTGATTTTTACTTCAAACAAACATCCGAATAGAATATGCCAAATTGAGATGAGACTGAAGGAAATGAATTCCCAGTCAGTTGTTTCAGTTTGTTTTTTTTTCGGACTGTGCTGGTGACAAATTTGAAACTGACAAACGCCAGCGTTATCTATCTTCTCTCTCTTATATATATATATATATATATATATATATATATATATATATATATATATATATATATATATATATATATATATATATATATATATATATATATATATATATAAAATTCAGAGGTCATTCTTTGTAATCGCATCACTTAAGAACGGATGGATTTACATGATTTTTTTTTGTGTTTGATCAGATTCTACTCCCGCCGAAATCGCACATAAAAAAAATTTGGAAAATTTGCCGGAAACGTTGGAAAAATCCATAAAGTTGTTTTGTATGGAGAATGGAATTTTCCGTTGAAAAAGTCGCCCACGATTGCTAGATCTACGATTGATGTTTGGCGCGCAACGAGTAGCATAAGTGCTTGGAAGTCGAAGGAAAGAATACTAGATCATTGAAAGAATCTTTTGGCGCGCAAAAAGTTGAAGTTTTCGCATGCATACTTGATTCATGTTATTCGTCATTCCGAGCCACGTGCTTAATTGGGTATCAACATTATTGTTTACTAATGTCGTTTTCGCTTGAGAAAACTGAAACTGACCCTGGGTAGTTTCATCAAACACTTTTTAACGAAACTGTGTTGGTTTCGCACTTAGCAACGAGGATCTGAACAAACCTGATATAAAAACCAGGTTCGAAACTGATTCGATTTTTCGTTCAACAATGTTGAAGCTAGGTTCGAGACTAACTTCAAACAAATGGTTTGACAGTGGTTAGGGAGGAAACTGGGATAAATTGAGAATTAAACGAAATCGAAATAAATGACTGGCGGAATGTATACTGTTCTAGAAATAGGCAGGAGAAAAAGTTCTGATATCGTTCACCAGTTGATGGATTGTTTGTAATGGAGTCAGATGAATAATATTGGTCATTCTGAGTGTGAGTTTAACAAATCTGAAAATTTTTTAAATAATCAAACTAAGAGATTTTCCTTGAATTTTTCTGATTAGATCAATGTACAAGAGGATTACCATAATGGATTGAGATTGACATTTTCTATGCATTATTCTGTGAAGAATGTTCAAACTTGTAAGATCAATATCAAATTAAAATTTAAGCGTCGTCTCACCAAGCAACAAAAAGTTCCACAGTACCTGAAAAATATCCACTTTAATAGAGCTATAGAGTACGTGTGGCACTTTTTGGCAACTTGAACGCATTTATGAGAAAACTTTGTCGCTACTTAAAAGCTTTACAAGGAACTGTTCAAAGTTAGTTCTGTTGTGTTGGGTGAACATTCAAGTATGAGTGATTGCCTAAAAACGGACTGTTCAGAATACTTTGTATACTTCTTAAGTCAAATCTTTTGTTTACGAAATTTTCGTTACTTTGGCTAAATACAAATTGTAAATATATCTCACCAAATGAAGAACTCTAGAAAAGAAACTCTTCAACATATTGTTAAGTTTGTCAATACAAAACTCTGGTTAGTGAGCTTTTTCATCGATTACCGAAAGCAAGAATCACATCTGGAAGAGAAAAGAGAGAGAGAGAGAGAGAGATCTCTGTTCAGTTCTTTGATACAAAGGATGAGATTATAATCTGTACCTCAATTTTTGCTTAACAGAAGTATTTCACATTTTCACAATAATTTTCGGTGATATTTTTTTTTTGCTGAAGCGAATGTGTGTCGAATTTCGTTGATTGTAGGTTAATCAGAAAAATAATGGAGAGAAACGTTAACCACTTAGTCGACAATTCTGCTGTCCGAAAACATAAATTCGAATAAATAAGTTTTGGGCGAGACGAAGTTCGACGGGTCAGCTAGTATTTTATAGAATATTTGAAACTCGTTCGGAACTATGCTCTAAAACTAGGAACAGCGTGTCATGAAATAATTAGAAACTAGAATTGTGTGCTATAATCCATTGTATAAAATAAATCTCTAGTAAAATAAAATTCCTGATAAAAAGATTCAAATTTCATAACTATAATAAATTTTCCACCTTTAACAGGAGTTGTTCTTAACTTTTTGATTCAAGCGATAAAAATTCGCTCTTGATTTGTTGATTTATTTGTAAAAGCCTCGACGGCTTTAGTTTTTGGTAGTGCCTTAAATGAATTCCCGGAATTTAGGAATAGAAAGGTTCGCAGTGTTAGCGTCATCAGTGCGAACTACTATTTCCCGACTTTGATGTTTCACTAAATTCCTCGATACAATCAAATCTGAGATGTTATCCAAAAACAGATCAGACGAAATATTTTTCATAGTTCCGGGACATATGTATGCATAATAGTGACAGGTATAATGCACATCAAAATAATAGTTTTAATAGTTAGTTAATAATAGTTAGTAATAATACTTTTAATACAAAGTTCAAAATAAAAATATTGGCAAAATAAAAATGCTGGTATCTTGAATTTTATTTTTACTAATTTTCAAATTTTGGAAATGTGTTCAATTATTATTTCAGTGCATATTTTTCTACAAAACCCTATAGATTACAACCAATTCTTCTTGTACAGAAATGGTACAATCAACAATTTCCAAATAGCAATGATTTAAAGAAATTGCATGCAAAAGTACATCAAATCAGTCTTGCATCGAATCGGTCTATGTCGCAAAATACTGGAGACGAGCTCCATTTAATTCGTTGCAATTTGGTCCGGTGGTGGCATTATGCGACTTTTTCGTACATGAACTCTTACTTTGGTACCGTTCGTTTTGAGTTTCAACGGTTATTGTTTTAGTGTCATATAACTCCTTGTTAGTATTCAATCGATCTAGTCTAGGATAGGACAAGACAACTGGTTTCCTTTTTCAAGAAGAAATGCATCTTCTTGTTTTTGTGGCTCTCGGCCAATGTTGCCAGTACAGAAGGATTTCTATTACAATTGAAATGAATGTTTTAAATGTTTCGGTTGAAAAGAAATGCATTGCACTTCATTTATAGATTGTAGTAAACATTGATTAACTAAAAATACTCGGCTTCTCTCAGATTGAAATTAAAACAATCTATTGCGGGAGATCCTGACAAGATTTTTATTTCACACTTCAGTAACATGAATTTCAAAGTCGAGTACTTGTTTATGCCAATTTCAACCAATCATGAGCTGGTACAAAACGGGCTCCAAAAGCGGATACATAGTTGTCTGCTCATGTCTAAAGTAAAACAGATCCGGGCTGTCACCAAATATAAATGAAGCCAAATAACGAATTTACATGTCGTATATTCGTTTGGAACGACACTGAAAAATATGCCTTTTAAACAAACAACTATTGTCAACTGCTTTTTGCCTATTGTGGCAAAGTCTACATGTTCATAAAATTACATAAGCTAGTGCCGAAAATTCCGAATTTGATTTGGCTCGAAATGTGCCAAAAGGGATTTCTGACAATAATCGGTAGAGAATAGTGGTGCATTTTATCGATAGTTTCTTCTGTTCGCGATGTTTCCTTCGAAGTGTTCATACTGTTGGATTATGAATTCTGGGATTTCAACATCTTTCAGTTGTAGATGGCTCTGATTTTAAATAGTCACCAAATTAAAATGAAACAATCGCTCTTCTGTTCGAAAGATGGTGATCCTCGACCTAGGTTTTTTTTTAGTGGAAAACGACAATATTCGCAGTAAAGTGTATCATTAGCTCTGCAGAATACATTTTTTTTCATCATAATGTCTCCATTCTCTCTATTCAGCAATCTTTGAAAAAATAATTGAAAATAAAAGAATAGCAAAATGCCAATAACTTTTACGTGGAATTTTCCATTTCTCCATTACATTGTGAGTCGAATCGATACCCTGCACGCAATCATCCACATCTCTTGTAGTCATTCTTCTTTCAACATTTTCAACTTTATTCATCTCTCTTCTTTGCGCCATTCCTCGTCACTCTTTCGGTCACCACCGCTTGAACAGGTATGCGAGCCACCAAAGATGCCGGCAACCTGCAGTCATTCTTTCTTGACCTATCTGTGCGGACGATTATGTACGGCTGGGTTGTCAGGTAGCCGCGAGACCCTAGTCAGGTGGTACAGACGTACGAGAGAGAAAAGGTCACTTTTCCCTTTTTGTTTCTTTTCGAAATGATTTTCGATTTCTGTTGTTACCTTCTGACCTACTGACTCACCGAAGATTCCCTTTCGTTGCCGTGAAGAACTATGTGAAGCTTGTTTTGAAGTTGATTCGAGGAATCTGTTTTACGTCTTCCGAGCGACTGATGAAGATTAACACGGCTTTTTTTCATGGACTAGGGCAGAAAAACGGGCCATCAATGAATCTTGAATACGGTTCCTCTGAATCGGTTGTAACTCTAGCCAACAGTAATTATTAGCTGTGTATTTCACAGTTCACAACTAATCGAACTGCACAGTATGAAAGTGTACTGAAACAAAAGTATGACCATAAGTGCAACACTGCTCTGATAGGAAAGAACTGTGCCGTTTATAAACGACAATACAATAATATGCTCTTGTTATTTTCTTTGCCTTTCCTGTTTGCTTTGTTTTTGATTGAATAGGTTTTAACCATGAGGTCATTTGCCTTTTTGGGTAAGAAAAGTTTTCTGACCCTATGTGCGGGGCTCGGAATCGAACCCAGGTAGGCTGCGTGAAGTCGAAGTCTTACCCATCACGCTACATCCGCCCCTCTTATTTTCCTTTTTTTCGTTGTCAAATTAGTAAGCTGGGTTACCAGTTATTCAGTTAATTAGAAAAACTTAATTAAATCTATCTGTTCGTTAAACTTTATTTTGGCATCCAAAAAAGTGTGGTTAAGAAATTTCGTCAGAAATACGGCTTCGGTAGCAATCTGCAATATATCATATACAATTTTGTTAGGTATCTGTGGAGTTGCGAGACAAGATTAATATCAAGTTATACCGTTTGCTCGAGCTAGAGGGATGTTTGTTGTCTCCGAAGAGTCAATGTGTGATGCAGGCGCGTACACAGGGGGGGGGGGTTTAGGGGTTCAAAAACCCCCCGCCCCCCCCCCGAAACAAAAAATTATAACCCATGGGAAACATTGTGATATAAATTGTACATGTGTTGATTTATCACCATGTTCTAAAAAACCCCCCCAACACCCCCACCCCCCCCCCCCCCCCAAATTTTCTCTGGCTACGCGCCTGGTGTGATGAATGTTAACGGTTATTTTATATTCAGAATGAATTATTTAAAATGACCACACTGTTCTACATTTATTACATACACAGTTTTTAAGAAATCTAGTGGTTTTACATCTTATAAAATGCACATAAATGATGCGTCGTATTTCACAGAAATGTATATTCAAGAACATGTGAAATTGTGTGATTTGAAAATTACATGGCTTGAAATCGAATGAAATAAAAAAAAACAAAACATCGATGAAACAGCGAGGCTTGAACCGAGAAACATTAGATCACAAAGCACGTCAGTTAATCGACTGAACCACAGAAGCCCATATCTGGTTGATGAATAATTGGTTCATATAAATCCATACAGCGGCACTTGGTAGCCGAAAGTAAATTACATTCGGAGCCTGTAAAACTCTATACGAGTGGAAAATTGCATCATTTGATATGTTAAGTATCTACGAATTGTATCGTTTGTAAAATTATGTCACCTGTAAAATTCATTATTTTTTTGTGTTGAATTTCAATATGGTGAATCGTTCGTTTTCTTATGGTGAATTAAGTCAGTGTTAACTCAAACTGTTTTCTACCGGCAAAGGTTCAAAAGAATGACAGCTCTCGATGTTCTCGCCTTTCTTACTGGTACATTAAGCAGAAAATTCGCATGAGAAGGAAATAAATTAAAGGAAAAATCTTGATCAGAGCACACCATTCATCATACGTAATATACCCTTCCACGGGCTTCCACGGGTTCCTCAAGCCAGTCTAACGGCACTCGTTGACATCTTGCTTCAATGCATTCTGCATTTGGATTGTGAATTTCACGGAATAGAGAGAAATTAAACTTCATGCATCTATTGGCAGAGTCCAACGAGGGTCGTCTATCGACTAAGACGACGTTGGAGAACGACCAACAACAACAGAAAAAATACCCACTCGATGACAACTGTTTGCGCACTCGTTCAAGCTTACGAACGCGGATGGAAAATTTATGTATCAAGCATAAATAAACGGCAGCTGACAGCTTCGTTTAACTGGCGGGACCACCTCTTTCTGGCGAGATTCTAGATTTCATTCGAAGGGTTCATGGCCAATCGACGCATTGAAGTCACCGCCGCCGCTTGGAGACCGGAGGGAAATCTATTTTACCGTGCCGTAGATGGTCCGGAAAATGCCTAAACAAAAGCCAAAGCAAAGAAGCATGGACAGAATAAGCACTGTGATTCTAATCTTGATTTCCGTTTCTATTTTTTTTTTCTGTCTCCACCCCGCTCCAACGACGAACTGAATGAATGATTTTCTAACAGTAAAATCCGAAGCGACAACCGTTCCGGCCGGAGGAAGCTACAATTAAATGGGGCTCTTTTTGTTTTTTTATGTTCTTTTCTTTGGATTAAATTTACTTCGAAGTTGTCGTTGGCCATTCGCTATGGCTGACCGACAACAGTCGCTGCTGACCGAGCGGGGAATTTGAATTCCAGATAAACCTCAACTTTGCAAAATAAGGCGGAGATCGGAGGAGAAAAACTTTCTTTTTCTGTTGTGTTGAAAATACAATAAAACAGATTTGGTATTGTCATCGGGAGGTGGTCAATGACCGGTCGCCATAGTTTTGCAGAATGCCGGGAAAATGAAAACCAAAAGTCGTTTGAATGATAATTCAGATGATTAGCGATGGAAATGTGTCAATGTGAATGCAACTGTTAATAGATCAAGATCTGTCGAACCGTCGATAGCCAGTGGTCGATTCAGGTTTGCTAATACGTTGAATAAAATAATGATGATGGGTATTGTAGGATTGGTATCGCTTGATTGTAACGGATCTGGTGTTGGCATTATTTTGCCCCAAAAGTTGTAGCAAATATCTTGGTTGCATGGCGTAAATCGGTGTGTCAGTGTTAGCTCTGTCAAACGGCTTGCCGACAGATATGATATATGAACAAAGTTTTCAATAGTTGTGTTTCGTTTCGGCCTGGTATAACATACGAAGTAGTCAGTTTGGTTAGACACAGATTCAATGCGCGTACATACTTTCCCAATACCATCCGGATATTGCATGCGTTGTTCTCTACGGAAACATTGTCACTTCATTGAGCGTGGTGATTCCTAACGGTCGATGACATATCAAATATTCAAAACTTCTATGGCAGCATCGTTCATGTAAACAAGACTTTTTTGTAGATCGTTCTCATGTTAATGGAGTGTCGCATTTTACGCAAGTTACGATAGCAACAGCACAACTTAATCCGAAAATCATTTGATCACAAAGTACGTATGTTAATCAGCTGAGCCACAGAAGCAAAAAAAATGAACTGCGGCGGGTTCGGATAGCTGGAATTAACCCGTTAGATACACCATCAATCCTAAGACTAAACTGCGATTCGATGAAATTACCTTTTCGGTAAAATAGCCTTCGGCGAGATAGCTTTCGATGAAATATCCCATTCGGCTAGATGGATTTCAGCGGAACGGCTTTCGTCGAAATAATACTGATTCGTTTTTTAAAGTGAAACAAAATATTTTATCTGCTTTGATATCCATAGCAACTAAATCAGCCATGAAAACACACTCCAAAAAAAATTTGAATATTACAGGTGACTTAATCCCTCATACGATGTAATTCATAAAGACCTAGTTTGTCAAATGACGGAAATTTTTATTTGAATGTTAGATGAGCTCGAATTTTACTGGTTTCGACTGTAACTTGCGTTCTGCTAGCAGGTGCGACTGTATGAGTTCAAATGCACCTTTTACCAGCCAAGCAGATGCATGCTTTTGTGGCTCGGTCGATTAACAGACGTACTTGCGATCAAATGATTTTCGGATTAAGTTGTGCTGTTGCTATCGTTTTTAATTCATTCAATTTCAAATGACACAATTTTTACATGATCGTGCATATAAACTTGCGTAAAATGCGACACTCCATTAACATGAGAACAATCTACAAAAAAGTCTTGTTTACATGAACGATGCTGCCATAGAAGTTTTGAATATTTGATATGTCATCGGTGTTTTAGACACAATATTAAATGTTCTTCCACGTAAATTTGCGTGAACTGCGACGCTCCATTTATGTGCATCTAATAACATGTAAAAAAATTTAAGTGTGCAGCTACACGATTTTTTCGGACAGTGTGTACACTTAGACAGTATTCTGTAAATTCACATCTTCTAAGACCGACATGAAAGAGATTCATGAAACATCTCAATTGATCTATCCCATATTTTCATACATTAAAAGCAAAGATTTAAGTCAACGTTCCACACAACTAGAAAAAAGCGTGCGAATTTACATCTTCTGGGACCGACATAAAAGAGCTTCAAAATGACTCATTTCTACAGTTGATGTTAGACATGTTTAATGCATTCTGACATACATTTAAGGGCTGAAACATATAAATTTACACGTCTGCTTGAAAGGTGGGGTATGTTTGACATATTATTCTTGCAAAAATCAGTCATATTATGTATCAAACAATTGTGAAAATATACAACGACATAGGAAACGGAATATAGGAATATGTAGATCATTGGTCACTGACAAAAACTAATAATCAAAGTTTCAATACTGCCGACAAGCCTTGGGAGAAAATTGGCAAATTGTCTTACGCAAGTAACCGAGACAAAAACTAGAAATAAAGTCCTTCCAGTCCTGTCTCTGAGGTAACTTTTTCGCGGTTTTTAATTGCATAGTTGTATTCGCATGTCATTTTTTTAAATCTGTTTTTCTCGTTATAATACTGATCAAATTTAAAATTAGTTTAAGGCGACTCTACGTCTTAACAATACTAGAAGTCAACCAGAAATAGCCAAATACTATTCTCAAACGAATCATTAACTGTTACTACAACAAACGAAACGCAAATAAGACAAAATAACCTTACAACGACTTCTTTAGCTACAACATCAATGACAATAGCATCAGAAACAACAATAACAACAACTGTGACGACGAACCAATGAAATGATGGGGCGAATAGTGAACCAATAGCTCCCCAGACCTCACTGGATGGTAATGGGGCTACCTCTCTACTAAGAAAAAGGATATCAACGAGAACCAGTAGTAAAAAATAGTGAGCTAATTTCACTAAATGAAGATACCATAAATCAGGTACTGTTTTATTTCATAAATCCCCAATCGTGTAAAATAAATGAGAATAGCTGGATGCACGTCATCTGATAGATATCAGTGGTCTGTATATATGTTCCATGATTACGAGCTTATTCGTGACGCGAAACCTAATTCACGACGAGCTTGTTTTTCTTTTGCAATTGTTAAACAAGTTTCGCTTGGCTTCCTTGAGGTACACTGAATATTTCAAATATATTTTTTCTTGTGAAAACTGGACGAAATCCGTCACATTTTGAAAACTGTGCTTGAAAAATTTTTCATATTTCAACGTCACGTGAATTTCTAGTAAATTGTTCTCAGTCGTTCTGTAACGATGAGTAGCACTTTCCTCATAATTGAATCCAAAACAATTATTTTCGATCTGCCGGGTAATTCCAACGGAAACCTGCTTTCTGTTCTTCCCTGGGTAGGGTTGTGCTAATCAAAGCCATAATTTGAGGTAATAAACACAAAAATAAGGTTCAAAGATAGCAGCTATGGGAAATATCCTAGTTTAAAAAAAAATTGAGGGTTAGCTTCAACGTGAAAGGTCTTTCGGTCACCATCGCCTTAGCCGTCCATCATCGCAAAACAAGAAATTGCATCACTTCGCTCTTATGGCAAGTGTCGCAGAAGATTGGTCGCAGCAAATTGACGCGATCAATCGTTCAGGGCCCTCTGCGCAAGTCAGTTTACCTGCCCCCAGTTCACCAATGCCTCAGAGCGAAGCTTAGGACCAGAGTGCACCCTTTTCGTGGTGAACTCGGGACAGTAATTATCTTCGATTGTTTCAATCACATCGCATACCGGGTTGTCGATTGCCTCCCCCCGCATTTTGCGATTTTGTTTTTCGCTGCAGCATCGTTGCATGGCCGGTGCAGGTATTAGATTTGCAGTCCACAACACAGACTTCGCATTGGGTTACATAATTTCACCGGCTGCTGCTGTTGTTGTTGTTGTTGCCGTGTGGGTCGAAAGTTGGAGAATCAGCTGTTGGCAGAGCGGTGCGAGTGATCGAGAGTTGTATTCGAAAGATGTTGGACTGTTCTTTATGAGGTATCTTTCGAAAGACTTGAACAATTACTGTTTGACTTCTAATTGTCATTAGTGGGATTGTACAACTGTGTGCCGATGGGGCTTTTATTGCATTATAGTCATAAACCAAAGGCATCACTGATCAACTTATGCCGACATTGGTGTGGATCCATCAATACCTCTCCAGATCTAGAACAAAAGATACGGAAATCAATTCAGGTTCCAACCAGATGAGGATATTTTTATCGGTCGAGTTCTACATTAAACTTACAAACATCGTCTCTCAGCCGACCGTGGAAATGATTAAAAGTCATGGTAAGGCACTTCCATTTTAATTCCATATAAACGTATACACGGAGAACCCATCAATCACAAATTTACAATGTTGCAATTGTTGGTTTTTGCGTTGCCTGGTTCAACTAAAAAGTTATGGATTTAACTAACATTGCTGTTGATTTTTTTCCATAATCAGATAGCATAAACTTTTTTTGTTTTCACATGCTGTCAATTCCAGATGAACATTTCAAAAGATACTGTCTAGCATTTTACAAAAACTTAAGATAATGATGTTGGTATAAAATGAAGATAACGCTGTTGGTGGAAAATATTTCATATTTATGCTATAAAATTATGGATTTAAGTAAAACGATCAATTTGCATCATCGATAATAACGTGCAGTTATGTTGATTGGACGTTTGTTGGATGGTTAGTCCAATCTGTTTTTAAAATTAGGGGCTGTCCATAAAAGACGTCACGCCGCAAGGGGGAGGGGGGTGTTTCATAAAACGTGACCTTTTGGGACAGGGGGAAGGGGGTAGGGTTGTTGGAATGTGATGTCCAATATTTTCAATGAGCGCATTTTTGAAATACCTATTACTGCTTTGCCCTATTTCCTGAAAAAAATCTCCACAATAAACGTTTGCATTCTATAGAAAAAAAGTGTATTTGTTGATGTAAAAGCATCTTCTTGTAATTTCCGGAATGAATGATGCAGGAAATCATTTCTGTTGTGATCAACGGAGGGGCGAGTAAATTAGCAAAATTTTTAAATTTGCCTAATATGAGTAAAAAATAGATGCCTTCAAACGGTTTAACTTAAGTTATGCACTGACAAATTTAGTCAATGTATATGAGTTTGGGTGCACCAATCGCTTGGAATTAGGGATTTTTTAATTTTCAGAAATCTAATGATAGGTAGTAAGCAGATGTGGATTATGAACCACACAAAGAATGAAAGAATTTCAAAAAGTTTGTTTGGTCGGTCGCATCGAAATTTCATGCTTCTTGGTGTATTTAAAATTCATTCAGGTGGAGTAATATTAATAAAACTAGCAAATAACATTAACATATATGCTGTGATTATCAATAATTATAATGATAAGAATAACATGTTCAATCATAAAGATCATGTCATGTCTTATCTTGATCATATATGGTTTTCCTCCACCAAGATCAAAGATGATCGAATCCAATGATTGAACTTACATGAATCCAGAATCATTTTAGCTCAAAATCACTACCGATTTTGTGTGACGGAAGATCAGTACCGATTTTGATCGATGTGATTTAAAGATCACTGGTCAACTGATCTTCAAAAGATCAGATCAGAAGTGATCTTTATTGGGAAAGATCACAAGCAATTTTCTTCGGCAATGATCTCGATTTGATGAGGTTTTGATCTCTATTTTCTCAGCCCTGTATGCTACATTAAGGAAATATTATTCCTTAGCCAAAGAAATAATATATCTGTGTACCTCTAGGAGGATCAAAACAGATGATTTAAATGTTTCATCAATTCCAGTCAAATACATTTTGTTAAATTTTATAATTAATATGAATAAAACAATTTCGATGGCTTTGTAGTTTTAGTGATATTTTTTAATCTAATGGCAGCATGTAATAAATCGAATTTCCCCTCATATTTGTACGGTTCGTCATACATATTGAGTATGTATTGAGATGAATTTTATTTATTTTGAATTCTTGACATGTGACATAGCGGAGATGGGAGGTCTTTGCTGCTGTGACAATTTGTGACAAAGGGGGGTGGGGAGTCAAAAATTGCCAAAAAAAGCGTGACGTCTTTTATGAACAGCCCCTTAGGCGAAAAACAAAAAATGCTTTGATTTTTTTTTGCAAATTACTGTTTTGTTACTATTTTTATTACCATTAAGTAAAGTTGCTGATATACAAGACAATGAATACGGATCAGCAAAATGTATCTGTAGTGAAATAAGTTGTTCCGTTTTAGAACAAATTTATGATACCTATGCGTCGTAAATCTAATGATCAAATACCTTGGGAATATTTCAGAGTCGACCTACGAAATAATTATTTTAATGAGAATCGGATAGAATAAGCGACCAGATGCAATGTTATTTCCTAGGATCATTCTTACGTATAGCGACGTTACTATCCGAGTGTTAAGTCGTCTCACTTTTTTCGGCGAAGTAAAATACTAGGAGGAATCGCGGCTTTGGGAAGCCCAAACACGTCTTTAAATTGTGTTTAAAGCGTGAATATTACTGTGTCGATACATTTATTTCAACTACACTAAATTTGAAACCTTCTGTTCTTGAGATTTAAACAATTTTTATAAAGCTGGTTGAAAAAGTTCCGACAAGAATATTTTTTATCAACACAGTATTTACTACAATTTTTCGGTAGGTAGCTCCAGAGGTTGCTACTCGTGCTTAGAAAAATTAAATAAAGTGGCATTTTTGCCGCAGTAAGTACGTTTCTTGCTTTGTGCATACTTACCCTGTACTGTGCAGTATCGATATTCAGTCGAGCCTTCGAGAATAGATTTTTTTCCATAAATACGTTTATTTCATAGGCAATATACATAAGTTTTTCTTCGCCGTGGCATCCACAATACATAGTTTTTATCAAGCGAGTTGCTATTATAAATTACATTGAATGAAATACATTTATTTTGTACATGATCTTATAACTATTTCAGGTTTGTTTGTATCAGTTCATCACTTTTATTTAATATAAGATTGCTGGCTATCGGTTGAACTCATGGAAGAGAAAACAGTCTAACATAAAATAAAATTTAAATTGGAACTCCAATGGACTTAATGAAATAATAAAGAAGTTTCATGTAAGGAACGCTTCGAGAATTGATAACGATAGAAAACAATGCACACAGATTTTCACCTGTTGATGCTAGTTTCGATCATATTTTCGACCGCCGAAGAAGCTTTTGAGTGTAGTAACGTTAATTTATCACATTTTAGATAATCTTTGTTATATTTGTTATATTAGGGAGAGAATGAAAAACGATATTCTTCTCTTGATTTTACGTTTCGTCTTAGACTCATGCTACGCACTGATGAGTCCAAGATCAAGTGAAATTGGTTCTGTGCACCTAGCATAAATTAGGGGGTAAAAGCTCTTTACCTCTCGAACTTAGCAAAATCTGTACGGCTAGTAAGCCGAAACTTGTTTCGTTCGGGACGTCGGTTTTGATATTACACTTAGGTGCAAATAGCATTAACTTTACGTCTGCCTAGCGGTTTATGTTGAACCGTCAGGTCGGAGGTAGCAATTCAACATAAACTGCTACGCACTGATGAGTCTAAGACGAAACATAAAATCAAGTGAAATTGGTTCTGTGCACCTAGCATAAATTAGGGGGTAAAAGCTCTTTACCTCTCGAACTTACCGATATTCTTCTGCATTTCTATACAGACGATATTTCGGTTTCATCTTGTCGTAAGGAAACGAGTGACGTTGGCATTGATACCCTTTTTTGCCAAAGCGAAAGACGAAAATGCTTCGTCTCTGTTGGCTTGTGTTGAAAACTATCTTTTTTTTTAATGAGACAGTAAAAAATGAAGGTGAAACTATTGGATTAAATTCTTATGTTGAAAATTGGAAGATTTTTTGGAAGGAAAATTAAATGAGTTTCAAATGTACTGCCCCAGGTAAAGTTCGAAATGTATCTATTATGGCTTAGAACAATTTAAGAATGAAGCATTTCAATTTCAGAAATATAACAATTTCATTCACTGCAACTGCTCTCAAATCCTTGAACAAATTTTAGAATAACAAAATTTGTTTCAATAGATTTTCAATTTTTTTTTCTTAGATTGCTCGACCAAGCGTATTTCGAACTCGAGGAAAATTTAGTAAATACTGTACATTATATACTTGATTAGACTCCTGCAAGAAAATTAATTACACAGTCCATTTTCCTCAGTCAGTACAAATATACAAATAAGCTTTGTACTTGACTTTCATTTTAATCGCTTTTTTCCCACTGTTAATAAAACAATTTGCTTGCACGAAGCTGCCTGAAAATTCAACCTAGCACTCCTAATGGTAACGACATGTGGCTTTGCACTTTTTAGTGCCAGAGTCTTAGAACCATGTTCAGCGCATGAGTTTAGTCATAAAAGTAAATAGTTGAAACATCTTAAACGTTTGTAACATTTAATCCATGTAAAATCATCTACATTAAATATTTCAACCCGGTCAACTATTGATCTCTGTGATTTGTGTCTTCGCGGAGCTGCCAGCATGATAATTCTAACTGGATTGTTAAATAGTTTGATCGTCAGTTCTGAAAACAAAAATGACGTCAGTTCTAAAAAACAAATGTTGACGAAATCAACAATCGGTTATCTATACTAAATTTTAACCAATCGAATTCAGAAACTAATATTTTCGCTGTTTTACGATCGCGGGTGGTTCCGTGGATGAACAGAGAGAAATACTGTTTTGTTAAGCTTATTTACTCAGACTTTTCTAGCTAGACAAGTTCATTAAACCCTAATTGAAGCGCAAATAGAATGCGTCATTTCCTGTGACGAATGTCATTAATGGAATAACGATGGTTCAATAATTGCACTGGATTGTTCTCCACACATAATCAACATAATTGAGCCAAAGCCCGCCGTTTTAGCCAGTCATGCTACCGATGAAGGGTGAACGCGTAGGTAGAAATGGCTACCGGTTCGCAATACGAAATAAATTGGGAAAGGTTAGGTCGCTCACTAATCACTGTACCGTGGCCACCAGAATAAAATATAGAACAGGTAGAAGGCAAAACACAAACAGGTACGAATAAAGAACCAAAAAAAGTGGATGGTGAAAATGTGTACAGGGAGCCACGATGTAACGTGAGGAAAACGAGTCCAGACGACTGTCGCCGTAGCACCTGTTAACTACAATAGTTGGATGATGGATTTCATGGAAAGGAATTTTGGATTTTGAAAACATATCTGATTCTTTGTTTCTGGAATAATGTTCAAGTAAGTTTGGGGTAATTATAGGTCATTGGAATTCGTTCAAGGCCTAATATATTTCGAATTGGCGTCATTACTTATTTGTCAGAAACCACTTATGTCGAAACTGTCACGGATCCATTAATCTGCACAGAACAACCGTTTCCCAAGAGCTAGAGGATATTTCCTCGCTTTGAACGAGTGACAACCGGAACGTTGGCCAAGTTCGTGTTTATAGAATGCAGTTTTGCCCATGGTGGAGCAGTCCGGTTACCGAAATTGCGTAGATAATTACTGCATTTACTGCGATATCCAACCAACATCGTCGGATCAGAATTGGTGGTTCGTCAATTGAGCAAACGAAAAGTAATGTGCGCGGAGTCAGGCGGGAGTGGTTTGAAATTGAATCGAAAACTGCTCGCGATTGCAGCGCAACTAGTGGCTAGTGGGGCTTCTGTTGCGGTTGGTGGGGATTCGGGCGATGCTTCTGCGCACTAACTGACGGTAATGCGTGATCTACCCCGTGCTTGTTGAATGTATGAGTAAAATAATAAATTATACCGCAGTCAATTGTTTCAAAACTGAGGTGAAGCGTATGCGCGATTTCGACATACGAAAGCAGTGCTGTCTGTATCGGTTGAGCATGCAGGTAACTTTCCTACTTGGCAGATTGGTTTCGAATGCTCCACAAGGAATGAATGGTTTGGTTGTCGTTATCGGAATGAAGTGAAACAATCAGGATGATCTACCAACAGCACATTCATTACATGGAGCCTATTATGCCTATCAAACACCTTTATATGGTTTTTCTGATCTATTTTCCGACGGATTCTTGATTTTAAAATCAAGCGAATCGGGAGTTACGCGAAAGGCACATTTTACCCTACGGTACCACTTTGAAGACTACTCATTGGTCACGGTATACCACTGACAACTCGCTTGGCATACAAAGAATGTGCATAGGTTACCTTGTAACAATTGAAGGATCTGCGGCTATTCCGCACCGTTCGATAGAAGGTTTACTGGGTCAGTAATCGGTGCTCTTATAATACATGGTAAAGTGGAAAACATATTGATTGGTATGCTAGTGAGGCGGCCTATCATCGTCGTGCAATTTCAACTGTGCAACAATTCGTTACATGCAACTGCTAATCAGTTTCGTGCTATTGCTCACAGATGCTACCGGTACTACGATAACTAAACTTACAATTGATCAGACAGTAGGCAGTTGCTCTACTACTCAACGTTTTGTAAGTACAACGTTAAGAAAATGAGTACGATCGATCGATTGTCTAACCATTCTTTAATCGATATATGATACAATTGATTGGTTTCATTTTCTTGTTAATAGTTTTTCACAATTTTGGAGTTTCATAACTATGATCCGCGCAAATTCATTACAATCATCCGCGCACCGACATTCGATAGTGTCTGCAAAATGAATAGATCTGTTAAATTTACGTGACAGATCGTATTTAGATACTATAAAAACTAAAACTATTGCTTTCAAAACAATCACCCTCTTCGGATGACGAAGGTTCATAGTAATGAAAGTTACTTTCCAATATATACTTAACATATTATTGTGAATAAGTATATCCTCGTTCTCACTGCTGGTAGCAGTCATAAATTAAAAACTAAAACACGATGGTTAATTTTATAACAACTACTAAAGAGTGATACTACAGTGATAGGCAAATTCATCCATGTTAATCTCAGTCCAGATCAAGATTCGGATCTTAAACGGGTTTTACCATATCACTAGACCTGGCCTGTAATGAGGTAAATCCTGGGCCAGGTTCAGTGTCAAATTCTGGAACTGAATAATGAAAAGTCGGGAACTGGATTATGAATCTTAATTGTGAACCTTTATTCTGGAATTGAATTTTGAACCCGTATTCTGGGATTCAGGACCTGAAGTGTAGAACCGTATTCAGGAATTGTATTTTGAAAACGGATTTTGAATCCAGTAGTGCCAGCGCACCACACAGTTAAATTGATGGTCATACGCCTTTTTCTGTTCAATGAAGCTGTTTATTTGGGTGTTTCACATGCTGGGTAGTTGGCCAAACGATTTTTCCGGATAGGAGAAGTAACGGATTCGAGCCTCCCCTTGAAATCTGTATTTCTATCAAAAACGGTTTTTTTAAATGTACCTGAAACGATGCTACGTTTCAACAAGCTAAAATACATCGTAAGAATTATGTTGTTTCGATGAGTACAAAAATTAGAAAAACTAATGCAATGTTTTAGATATTCACGATCAAAAACTCGCATAGCAAAGTAAGAAGTATTTGCGTCAAAATTTAAATGTAATTTAAATAATACAGGGTGATTTTTTAAGAGCTTGAGAACTTTTTTAAACAATAAAACGCATAAAATTTGCAAAATCTCATCGGTTCTTTATTTTAAACGTTAGATTGGTACATGACATTTACTTTTTGAAGATAATTTCATTTAAATGTTGACCGCGGCTGCGTCTTAGGTGGTCCATTCGGAAAGTCCAATTTTGGGCAACTTTTTCGAGCATTTCGGCCGGAATAGCCCGAATTTCTTCGGAAATGTTGTCTTCCAAAGCTGGAATAGTTACTGGCTTATTTCTGTAGACTTTAGACTTGACGTAGCCCCACAAAAATAGTCTAAAGGCGTCAAATCGCATGATCTTGGTGGCCAACTTACCGGTTCATTTCTTGAGATGAATTGTTCTCCGAAGTTTTCCCTCAAAATGGCCATAGAATCGCGAGCTGTGTGGCATGTAGCGCCATCTTGTTGAAACCACATGTCAACCAAGTTCAGTTCTTCCATTTTTGGCAACAAAAAGTTTGTTAGCATCGAACGATAGCGATCGCCATTCACTGTAACGTTGCGTCCAACAGCATCTTTGAAAAAATACGGTCCAATGATTCCACCAGCGTACAAACCACACCAAACAGTGCATTTTTCGGGATGCATGGGCAGTTCTTGAACGGCTTCTGGTTGCTCTTCACTCCAAATGCGGCAATTTTGCTTATTTACGTAGCCATTCAACCAGAAATGAGCCTCATCGCTGAACAAAATTTGTCGATAAAAAAGCGGATTTTCTGCCAACTTTTTGGTAATAAAATTCAATGATTTGCAAGCGTTGCTCGTTAGTAAGTCTATTCATGATGAAATGTCAAAGCATACTGAGCAAATAATAATGCATGAAAATCATAACCTCAAAAAATCTGAGCAAATACTAATGCATGAAAATCCTAACCTCAAAAAAATCACCTTTTACTACTTTAATCCACCTAGTGGTGCAACGATATCTTCTTCACATTATTCATATTCGCATGAATATTATTAGATGACTTTTTAATTGAAATTTTAAACACACTACACCCTGTAATTCTGTAACCGGAAGTCGAATCCGAACAAATTTCAGAAATCCTCAGTCGAATAAAATCGGCTGGTAGCATCCATCTTGGAGAAAAAAGAGCGTGTTTTATTTTGGAGTTTTTCAACATTTCCTGAACCGATATCCGAAGACCGGTCTAGCCAATGTCCGTTCGTAAGGCTATAAACTAATATGACCTGCTAATTGGAACAGTTTTGAGCCCGAATTAGAAAATTTCAGACGTTTTTTGTATCATCATTTGTATGGCCTTTTATTTGAATTGTGAAAATTGGCTTGACCATCTCAGAGAATGTGTGAATGTAAGTTACATTCGATAGTCTTATTATTCGCTACTCCAGTATAACAATACACTAAGGTCTTTTTTTTATGCGGTTTTTTTTATTCGACTTTTTTTATGCGAATTTTCAGAGTTATGCGTTTTTTTTATGCGAAGTTTCAGAGTTATGTCGTTTTTTATACGAATTTTCAGAGTTATGCGGTTTTCTTTTTTACGGTTTTTATGTGAAGTTTCAGAGTTATGCGTTTTTTTTGCGAATTTTCAGAGTTATGCGGTTTTTTCATGCGAATTTTTAGAGTTATGCGGTTTTTTATGCGTTTTTTTATGCGGTACGTAAACTCGCATAAAAAAGACTTCAGTGTAGTGGGTTTCAGGCGCGTACAAAAATAAATTTGTTGTTTGTTTTCATAATATAGGGGAGACCGGGGCTAAATCGGACACTTTTTAGAAATCGAAAAAAACATCCATTAAAACACGGTTTTTACCCAAGTTATCTCTACCGCGTCATCTCTAAGCTTTTTACGTAAGAATTCTTTTCAATTAATGTCGTTTTCGCTTGAGAAAACTAAAGCTGACACAGAGTAATTCCATCAAACAAACACTTTTCTTGGAACTGAGTTGGGTTAGCAATTGGTAACGCAGGTGTGAGCAAATCCGATATAAAAATCAGGTTCGAAACTGACTCGATTTTCAGTTCAATTACGTTGAAACTGGTTTCAAACAAACGATTTGACAGCAGTTTTGGTGGAAGCTGGGTTGGGTTTGGCATCAAGCGAAAACGATATCAGTAAGCTAAGAAGGCTTCTTGGAAATGCATCACAGAGAGAAGAGAAATCATGTCACACTATTAAAAACATTGCACAACGCATTAATTCGTTTTCACTATCAGGAATCAGAACTAATTGGCTCAAGTGACACGTCGCCTAGTTATTTGGATATTTGTGTCTTCCAGTGGTTTCTCATAATTTTCCTGATGCGTAGGGAAGGAAAAAAGTAACATGGAAGAGAATCGTGAAGTAGGTGAGGTGGAAAAACAGCACAAAACAAAACGAAAAAAAATCGTTCTGCATCCCCGATAGGATGCTAAATGATCCGCAGGTGACAAAATGCACACTTAAAAAAAAAACCTTCAACCCCCGAGAGGATTTAGAGACAAAAGCAACACCATTCTGCATTTCCGAAAGAATACAGAACGCTTCGCAATATATATGTGAGCAGTAGTATTTTTATGCCTTCAATTGTGAGACCAACTGTAAAAGCACAAATATCCCGAGATGTGAGTTCAGATATGAGAGACATATTGAGAGCACTATTTTTAAATATGCATGCTCGAGGCATTTCGCGTGGATTAGTCATACCGTTCTTGTTGAAGGCAACGAAGACTGGGTTTATTAACTTTCCAACGTAGAAATTTCCCTTTTGGAAATATGGTTCTTAAACCAAAGTTATAGAAGCTTCACCTTCTTGTAGAAGTCTGAATAGATTCATAGTTGTTGTACGTTTATGCTGGAGATTGATTTGTGCTACTCTAAACATTTTCAATTAAAGTAATGTACACTCCATATTCAGCACTTATCATACAACAAATAGATGAAAGGAAGGATTTTTTGAATGGTTTAATCAATTGAATCTCACAAGTTGTGAAGAATGAAATCATCCACCATACTCAGATCGTTGAAAATCAAATCACAGGAAACTCCACGGACTTAAACTTCGTTAGGGCACATTCTACGAGAGGATATCAGAAGCATCAATTACATACCTAAGTTTTTCAGCTTCATCCCTGAGACGAAAAAAGTGATGAGTTCATTCATTAGCCTTTTTTTAGTCATGGTAAGTGAGTTCTGCGCAGTTAGGTTACTTTGTGAGTTGTTTTTCGTAATATTCTGTTTTATTTTCAACTGGAAAACCGATTACCTCGGACCAGAAATACTTACAAGTTCGAGGCCTATGTCTGATTATTTTTTTTCGTCAAACTTTTGCTTTTACAATTTCATTCTTCAATACCTTTTTCCAGGAAGTTTTTTGCTTATTACTGTTCATAGTGATTCTATACAACACGGCGATTCAAACAAAAAAAAGTATACTCAATTGCTTTGATTTATGTACGAAGTACCTTGTATCAGATAAACGTTTAACATATTTTTAGAAATAGTAAATTTTATTTAAAAGAATAATTTTGTATACATTATGTATTTTTTCATGAGTATTGCTTTTTGGATTCACTACTATGCAAATGTTTTCATCATTCTGGATAAAATATGTTTTATCTTCCTCTAAAGAAGGGTAATGGAATTGCTGGAAAACCCGACTTTTGATCGGAGCTCCGTAGATCCGTAGACGTAGACGTGTTATATAGCATTCGAGTGAACTCGATGAAATCGGAAAATGTATGTGTAAAATTATGGACAGACGCTCTGAAACTAGACCTGGAAACTGGCTAGGAAATCTTGATCTAGTTTTGGGACCTGAATTCTAGTCCTGGATTCGAGACCTAAATTCCACAGACTTGATTCTGGACCTGAATTCTGAACTTGGATACTGGATAGGGATTCTTGATCTGGATTCTGAACATGGACTCTGGACCTGGTATTTGAAATTTTGTTCTGGAGCCACCGAAAAAACGTGTTTACGATGCACTGTCTCTATTGTACTGGCTAGAATAAAAATAAACAGATCAAATTGTCTAGTACATAGATAAGTGGATAAAGCTTGATGGTTTGTTCTGAGAATAACATGCCAGGCTCGTATCAAACGTTATAATAAACACTGAATATCAAACAGCAATCGACTATAAGCTCGAAGACTGCACTCAAAATAATAATCATATTATAGTTACGTGAAAAGTAATGTGAATATTTTCCACCCTTCTTTTCACGTAGGTTTTAATGGACTGGCATTTAAAAGCTGTTTAATGCATAATCCAGTAAAAGTTACGTGTTTCATAGGTAAAATGTAATGTACTGTTCATATCACATTTATCTATCAGTTCATATCAAATTTAGATACCAGAAAATTACTATTTTATATATTGGTTGAAGTCAAAAGGGAGATTTCAGATTTTTATATAAATCTATGAAATGAAAAAAGCCATGAAATATAAAACATTTATTTAAGAAAATTGTCATATAATTCCAATGGCTTAAAAAGCAACTAATAACGTCGTGGTATCTCAAATCGACAAGCCTCCCGAAATCGTTTTTGTTGTCACTGCCATTCAACCGAAGCTGAAGTCGAGATCCAAGAACTCCCACAACACTACCGATGCAGGTTGAAGTCGCATTACATGCTTCCAGTGTCTCTAGCTTCATACCGACGGCCTGTTCGAAGCATTCGGCAGGAGCGGGTAAACTCACGCAGGCACTCGGTCCAGTTGAACACATGGAAACTTTCATACTGGAATGGTCCGGTCGATGGAGTAAAAAATTGTAATTAAATAAATTTTCTCGCAAATATTTATACTACTTACACTTCGAGGGTCACTGCTCGCCATTTTCAAAATCGAGTTTTTCACACTGGAAATTCACGTAGATTGTTCGACGTTTGGTCAATTCACGTAAACCTTATGTGATGACTCTATTCATTTTAGGGGATGTTCGTACAACATTCATTTTCGTAACGTAAAATATTCAATTTGACATTTGGAAACCATTTTATTTGAGTGTGCATTTAATATGATGACAAGTCGCTCTCAAAGTGCTCACTACCTTCCTTGGCATCTACTGCCTGTGATTGATGATAATAGCATATATCAATCTTGAGACACGTAATAACCACAAAACTAACTAATGAAAGACACTCTCTAAAACCGTCACCATCAGACAATCGCCAGACTATTTTATCTATGCTTAAATCATAGTTGAATTTTGGAGCAAATACAGATGGTGTGCAGGAGTTTAACCACAGTCCAGCGAAAATTTCTCCCAATTATTTATGTATCTTCATTAATACCGCGCAACAGCGTAACCAGCTTTCTCAAGCATCCGCCGGTTTGATCACTGATGGAGGGAAAACTTTTCAATTAGTTGTTCGTTACAACCACCCAAGAGCTGGCAGCTGTGGATAGTAGAAAAGTAATTCAATTCATTAATATGGATTAGTCGGAAGACGGCACAGATATTTGAATTACGCCAAACGACGATTGTTTTGAGTTGAATCGCGCGCAAAGACACACACACATATACACACACAGTCTTGCGTGACAGCACTACCTATCAGGGTGAAAAAATGTGGTCTAGGAGAAGAGAAAACACGAGCGCCCTCTACGCTGTTTTTGTTGTTTTTGAGTGGAAAAACAGATGCTCTGCCAGTGGCTCCATCGCAGTACGCCTGTTAGAGATGAAAACCGCAACGAAGTGATCTGCTTTATGAGAGATAGAAAAACTGAACGCAAGGTGCAATCACACGAAAACAGGTCAGCCTCGGTTGAGTTCGATTAACGATGTGAACTGATTATTGATATTGAGAATTTGCTTGATGGTGCAGATCCGGTCGGATAATGCTGCGATTGGCGCAGAGAAAGTGAATCAGTTTACTGCAACATACAGAACGAACAGATTTGATAATTAGTTCAAAGTTGTGACGGGTACATTTGATGCATCATACGCTTATATAACAGATTTTTTGGGTATACATTTCTAAACCGTTTATTAGTAAACGGTTTTACCTCTTCGTCCTATACTTTGTAAACAGTTAAGTAAAAACACGACGGTATGTAACAGCATTACCTACGCTTGCGAAAAAAAAACGGAAACAAAACAAAACCAAACTGTTGAGCACAAGCCATTGATCGCTTAAGTCTTCCTCAGGCAGTCCGATCGCAGTCTACTAGTAGTCCAGCAAACAACGCATTGGCGCAGGAAAAGAAAGGAAACACACAGCTTCTCAGCAGACATTTTAAAACCCACTTTTAGAGTTAATTACTGGCCCATGGAATATCAATGAAGGAACAGGTGAAGCTGTGTCTGTGGTCCATCCACCAGAGCTCAGTTCAAGCTCGTCGTAGTGAAATAAGCCAGAAACAACCGGAGTCTGTTCGGTTCATCACTGAACAGAAGATGCGCAAAACTTTCTTCCAACTAATTTGTTGTGCAAATTTCTACCTTCGCTTGTTTGAACGCTAGGCGTGATGGACAGCAATGTGAACTTGTATTGATTACAGAGACTAAATTACGCGTGATTTCCACTGCAAAGTACAATTTAATTGACGAGAAGGAAGTGCAACCAGTTGGTTCAGGTCAAATATGCAATCACATCGCATCAATCATGAGCTGATCATCGTGACGCGGATTCACTGTTAAGACCTTGAGGATGCTGAGCAAACATTTTTTTTTCTGTTACTATTATCATATTTACTACCGGTTTCCGTTGGATAATTCAGGCCGTTTCTGTAACTCTCAAATTTCCCAATTTAATGAGAATCTGTATTTGAAAAATATTCACCCCGATTCAGCAATCCGACGGATTTGTGATACGAACGAATCTACACTTTCGTTCGAGTTCGAATTTTGCATTCGTTCGACTTGTATGATTCGATCGACTCCTGTTCGGGAACACTTGAAATTTCGAACACTGACTATCAAAGCTGTCAACACTACTTACATGTTCTATATTATTTATATTATTCATTTCCTAGTAAACGAAATCGTCTTAAAAAGTCTCGAAGAAGACTCAACATAGAATTAAAGAAAACTCAGAGAAGATTCAATGATCGAAGAATACTCAAAGAAGACTCAATTAGGACTTAAAGAAGGCTCTAATAAGACACTAAAAAGATTCAAATAAATCTCCAAGAATAATTAAAAACCTGGTTTAATCAACTTAGTGGTGTAATTATAATTACTTATAGTTTCAAAAATATCATATAATTAATTCATATAATTTCGGAACCGGACGTTGGAGTTGGAAATTGCACAGTATTTTTTAAGACAATCAAAGCTTTAATTTGAATCAATATTTGTGAATTTTCGGTTTAACCGTTTTTGAAGCTTTCCGGTTTCCGGAACCGGAAACCGGGGACTAGTAGTCCCAAAGTAGGTTTATATAACCACCAACTAGCAAGATCTGCCAACTAGATGAATTTACAAGTAAGTTTTATACAAATTTGCACCTCGTCTCGCCATCATTTGTGTAAAAACACCCATGAAATTGAAGTTTTTCACTTATCACACTCTAATACCGGAACCAGAAGTCTGATCCGGATTGACTTTTTGAAGAATTTCTATACCTTTTTATTTTCATCTTCAGAGACGAACCAGCCACCGACTGAAAGTCTCTTTAATAAAGAAAACTAACTAACTAACTATTTTCATCTTAGTTTGTGGAAATCGGTTAATTCCTAGAAATTTTAGTGCGCAATTTCTCATAGATTTACACATTCCTCACTTTGCATCACATTTTCACCATGTAATCCTGCAACCGGAAGTCGGATAAAGATGAAATTCAATAGAAGACTATGGGACCATAAGACCTTTCGTTTGAATTTAAGTTTGTGAAAATCGGTTCAGCCATCTCTAAGAAAAGTGTGTGACTATTTCTTCCATTTTTAGTACATATAACTCTGTAATTCCGGAACCGGAAGTCGGATGGGGATAAAATCATCAACATCAGCCTATGGAACCATTGAATTTTTCATTTGAATTTGAGTTTGTGAAAATCGGTTCTGCCATCTCTGAGAAAATTGAGTGACATTATTTGTCACACACACACAGAAATTGTATGATCTAGACGAACTAAGTCGCATGGTATATGACTCGGTTGTAAAGTCGGTTTTATATGAGAAAGGCAAAAAGACTCAAAGAAGGCTCCAAGAAGACTCAACGAAAGCTCAAAATAGGCTATGAAAGACTTTAAGAAGACTTAAAGAAGACATGAAGAAAGTCTCATAGTAGACTCAAAGCAGACTCAAAGCAGACTCAAAAAAGACTCAAAGAAGATTCAAGGAAGACTCAAAACAGACTCAAAGAAGACTCGAAGGAGACATGAAGAAGAATCAAAGAAAATGGAAATAAAGACACTAAGAAATCTCAACGAAGACTTGAACAAGTCTCGAAGAAGACTCAAAAAAGTAAACTCGTGAAAGAAGGAAATTTCTAAACAATATACCCCAAATACAGGATCAATCCCTACAAACTTTCTCCTACCTGTGAAAACCTTCTACCAATTGAACTGCTATGAAAGTGATGAAAAGAGTTTCTAAAGGCTATCTGATTTTAGTTTAAAATATCATGAGTAGCATATTATTTTTCGGTAGTGTTGAAATATTGTGAAAGTAAATTAATCCATCTAACTCGTATTGAAAAATACCAAACATTCATCACTTAATAGATTTATCTCGTAAATTTTTCAATAACCTCTAAATGAGGAAAAACAAAAGAAAAAAATTTGACATTAGTGCTCATTGTACAACGAACTCATCGCTGGTTCGCTCACAGTCGTAGGAGTTGTTTAGCAAACTGAACACATTTTTTAAATGATGATTTATAGCATTCGACGTCATCGGAGGAACGATGAAGCCTCGACTAGCAGATTCACAATTTTGCTAAAGGTCACCTGTTTGTTTTAAGTGTTCACCATGATCGGGCGAGAGATGTCATAGTCGTGAGCTACGTGAGCACCACACAGAGAAAGTTTTCCCTTGACCTGCTGATCTCGGCGGAGCTGGAATCTTGTAAGTAATGACAGTCCGATCTGACGTTAAGAAGTCGTAATTCATCAACTGGTTATATTATAGAAACTGTTGGATAGCCTTAGGATTATGTCATTGACGATGCTTCCATTTCGACTATTTGAAAGTATCAACTTGACAAACGGCACGTTTAGTGCAGTCAATTTGTACTTTGGTCACAGTTTAAACGCTGAACCAATCAGATTCACGACCACATTTTATGGTCAGGCGTAAAATTTCGGCTTCATATTTAACAGCTTCCGCCTCTTGAGACATGTCGCAAAACTCTGTTGGACGTCATTTTTGTTTTTGCTATACAAACTAAAAGGCAAAAATTTCAATTTCAAGCTCGATTTCGGATGGTCGCGCGTGGTCCAAAATCTTCGTTTTCGTTGAAATGAAGCGTGACTTGCGGGAATCGTGTAAAGCAAGCTCGCTGAGATAGGATCTGTACTTTGGCTGTTGGTATGGTATGGAGGAGTAGATAATGCGGAAGCGGTTACCGCTTCACTTCAAGGTGAGTGTTTTGGAAAATGTGGGATGCAATTTAGTACAAGTTCATTTAGTGGTAGCTATTAGAGAGCGGTGCTTTTGCTAATGACTTTGTGGCATCTAAATTTCGCGCTTCAGCTGTGACCGCCAAGCCGCTATTAAAATGTAGGAATCTTTTATTTCCCTGTGAAACGTCAATGCTTCATTCAAAATCGGTAGTTCATAGTGCTGTCATTAAAGGATAAGAGTATTTCCTTGAAATGTGACTAGCGTTTTCAATCAAACGAATAAAACGATTTATTATATAATTTTTTGTTAACTCGGAAATTTTCAGTAAATGAAAATAAAATCACTACCGAGATCTAAGGCCATGAATCATCGTCTAAGGTTATTATTTACAACTAAATCAAAAAGATAATCTAATGTGTAAAGTGAGAAAAAGTCAATTTGCGTTGACCATTTCTAGCTCATTAGCAATTATTGAAATTGCCCTTCGCAAACAATTGTAACAGAGCAGTTTCCACAAGGATCTTCCGATTGTTCGACATGAAATTTGATGGTAGCCATATCGCGTGTAGTGGGAAACTGGCTTTTTACAGACCATTTCAAAAATTTCAAATTGACCTGTTTGAATGATGGCTCAATCTATGGAATTGTGAAACAATAACACTAGATTTAAGTAGATATGTTCACCTGCACGGACTTATAAGTTGCTACCGGATGGTTCATATGAGTAAAAGACTTTCTCAGAAAGTGTGGACGCAGTCGAAAACCGCTGCCATTTGTTTCCGTCAGTTCGTTCCAGAATGAGTGGATTTTAAGCAGAACACGACGACCTACGTGGAACTCGATTACAAATCCTTGTCGGCGTCACAACAGTCCGATATAGCAATTTATGTCTACAAAATTGGTAAAAGAGCTACGACATCTACATCAAGATATGTTTAGAATACCGACTACTATCCATATGTCGAAGTCACAAGGATCCTACACGGATACAAATCCATTGCCGGTACCATGATTAGAAAATCATGAAAACATGAAACATGTCTCTTCACTGTCTTATGGTTAGATCTGACGCCTTACCAGAAAAATGTTTCTTGCATTTCAAATGAGCTCACTAAATTTTCTGCAAATTCGAACAATTGGGGAATTTTGACTATTAACGAAGGCACATCTTAGGAAACAAGTCTCAACAGCCGAATGTATTCATGGCTTTCAAAAGGATTGGAAAAAGGGTCAATATCCAATGAAAAATAAAATATCCAACATTTTCGTATAATTTTCACTGAAAACTAGGTCTGAGGCAGTCTTTACTTCGTTATGATGATTAGTGATCATTACAATGCTAATTTTTTTTTATCTATGCCCAACGAAAGACAGATAGGGACTCACTCGATGATATGATGGGATCACTGGAACTGTCTTATTACTTTAACAATCTTGGGATGCGTTCTTATACTAGAAGCAAACATTTACAAGCTACATTCAATAATGATCTTTGTTTCCATCGTTCGCCCGACAAAGATATTTCTATCTATATATATATATATATATATATATATATATATATATATATATATATATATATATATATATATATATATATATATATATATATATATATATATATATATATATATATATATATATATATATATATATATATATATATATATATATATATATATATATATATATATATATATATATATATATATATATATATATATATATATATATATATATATATATATATATATATATATATATATATATATATATATATATATATAAATGCCGAGGTCATTCTTTGTAATCGCATCACGTAAGAAAGGATGAACGGATTTACAAGATTCTTTTTTTGTTTGTTTGGTTAGTTTCTACCCCCGCCGGGTTCGTACATAAAAAAAATAAGGAAAGTCCACCGGAAAAGTGGAAAAAATCCATAAAATTGGTTTGTATGGAAATGAAATTTTCCGTTGAAAAAGTTGTCTATGCTTGCGAGATCATCGATAGATGTTTGGCGCATAACGAGTTGTATAGGTGTTGGGCCGCTGAAGCAAAGAATACTAGATCGTTGAAATAGTTGTTCGGTGCGCTACGTGTTGTTTTGTGTGAAGATTCCACATGCATATTTGATGCATAGAATTCGTCATTTCGAACCACGTGCTTAAATGGGCTCAATATCGAATTGAAATTGAAGCGAAGTCTCTTCAGCCAACCAAAAGATTCACAGTATCTGTAAAATATTAATTTTCTAACTGCCCTAAAGTACGCGTGGCATATTTTGGCAACTTGAACGTACAGAACAAGTTCTTAGCGAACTTTGCTCACTGCTCAACAAGGAGCTGCTTTAATGTTTGTTTCGTTGCGTCGGGTGAACATTCAAGTGTGGACAATTCTTTAAAAACAGGCTGTTTAGAATGATATAATGATATAATGTATAATAATATATAATATATATAAGCTTTGAATGCTGCTTAAGAAAAATCATTTTCTTTTTTACGAGCTTCCGGCTACTTGAGCTAAATACAGATTGTCAATATAACATACTCTGCCTAATGACCAACTCTAAGATAGAAAATCTCCAACATTGTGTTATATATTCTCAATACAAAATTCGGATTATTGAGCATTTTATCGATTTAAATACCGAGTTGCAAGCATCATCTTGTTGATACTGTTCAGTCCATTGACTCAAGGGATGAGATGACAATCTGTGCATTCGCTTCATTTTCACGCCTCCCCCTTCCTTGAACGGTTAATCAGTAAAATAATGAAGAGAAACGTTAACCACATAGTCGTTTGATAATTCTACCGTCCGAAAACATAAATTTGAAAAATATATTTGGGCGAGACGAAGTTCGACGGGTCAGCTAGTAACATAATAGAATCTGAATTTCGATGGGATTTACCTTTCGTATGTTACAATCATTCGAGTGTCTAGACCAAGAGTTGATGGATTCAGTGGAATTTCGTGTGCTATGAATCGAGCGTCTCTCAACTTCACCTAAAACTGTTCTGCAACATTCTTCGCAGTAACACAACTGAAACTAACAGAAATTGTGTGCGGATCAAAATTTTCATTAGAAAAATATACCCAATGTTGGGACTAGTTCGTAACATTTCACGAAAGACAGCTAGTCATTGTCGCACATATAGTTAATAGCAACTGACATAGCGCATGCTCACCAGTATATGAAATTTCGTTATCGTTTTTGCGGAGACGTTGCTTAATTTCTTAAATTTTAAGTAGTGTGTTGTAGAAAAAAAATGCTATCGCTGTGCAAACATGCAGAAAGTGGTTTACGCGGTGAAAAAATTGCCAATTTGTACTTGGAAGACAAGAAACGTCCCGAGCAACCGATGAAATGCATTTGATGGGATCAACTGCGCTAACCGAGTCAAACGATCGCTGGTGACGTATACAGACGACAATTTATACGTTCGAATAGTGCATTACAGGAAATGCGCATAAAGACTACATAAAGACCACCACAACAAATTAATCTTTCTTCATGGCAATGCAAAACCCTATGTTTCAAAAGTCGTAAAAACTTATTTGAAAACGTAGAAATTAGGCACATTCGTCTTATCCACCAGATATTGCTCCATTCGATTACCATTTGTTCCGGTCCATGGCGCATGGTTTGTCAGAGATCACTTCGAAAACTACGAAATAATAAACGAATGGAACGATTCATTCATCGAATCTAAAGAAAAAGATTGTTTTCAATGTAGTATCCATGCTCTACCAGCAAGATGTAGATAACGAAGGAAGATACTTTGAATAACGACGATACTGTAACTGTAACTGTACTGTAACGATACTTTCATAATAATTCACGAATTGCTTTGCTTCGAATTATTTCCAACACCCGATGTAAACATCAGAACCAGATTTTTTATGAAATCTTCAGAATAATAAGAGCTACGAATTCGTTGGAATTGTGCAGGTTTTCAATTCATGAATTGTTTTATATACGAAATAAATTGTGCTCCATTGATTTTCGTATATTCTTCGATTATCGTAAACCCATTAGCGGAAAGTTATACATAGTAATGAAACAGCGATGTTTTTAATTAGTGGTAAGAATTAATGAGTCTTTCGATGATAAACCACGAAATCTTTTTTATAAATATAACTTTTCTATACAAATTTCCTTCCAAATCTTCGTTCAAACTAGCTCTAGAGCGGAATATATGTTTTCTTATGAGACTGGGAACATGATTATGGTTTTTGTACAAAACAGACTGACTATCTGTATAAACTCGAGACCAAACTCATGAAGTTAAAAAACAGGTGTTAAACAATAGTAAACATCAATACAGAAATCAAAAGCACAGAAATTTTGCTTCGAATTTAAATTTTCTTAAAACTAAAATACTTCTTGCTTACATGCATATATTTATTTCGTCTCGTTGGTACTGTAAATTCGTGTGTTCTCGTGTGACTTTGTCAATATTGTTTGTTGTTTCGCCGAAGATCTTCTTACAGTGTTGCAAGAAGGTAATAAATTCTGCTCACAATAAAGACAGAAGGTTTCTCTTACCAATAATAGCTGATTTTGAAATTTTGGACTTATGGCGTAAAATCATTCTCATCACCATTGAAATGTCAGCTATATTTTAAATTTGAACTAACGAAACCCCCAGCGACAAATCTAACAACTGCAGTGGGATTACAAGACTGATATGTTATAAGATGGAAAATGTGTTTAATCGGCGAAACTATCGAAAAACAAAATTTACAATTGTGCACAGAAACTTGCTTCTAAAAACTGACGATGATTGATACTTTTAGAAGAAAGTTATAGCATTTAGGAAAGATTTTATGGTGTTTCTTGATAAAATACTTACAAATGAAGTTTATTCTAAATATCTTTGTCTGCATGATCTTAATATAATTAATTTTAAATCAAAATTTTCCGAAGATTTCCGAAGGCTAAAAGGTTATCGATTTGAGTTATTTTATTGAAGTTAAGTACAATATAGTATAGTGCAATATTCGGTCGATGTTTGAATTAAGCTTCCAATCAGATCTCACAATTCGAGAGCTAAAAGTTTTCAATGCCTAACAAATTACCCATCATATGACCTAAGAAAGGAATCGGCTTACTTAGACAAAAACATACACATTTCCCACGCATCGTACAGCCATCTCTAGCTAAACACATACTGCCCTAACAAAGTTCGAATAATATAACCAGTACTCAAGTTCGTTTCCATCATCAGCTATTACATCACAATGTTTTTCTGATTTTACAGCATATCAAAGAAAGATGAAAGAAATAAAATCAAAGCTCAAAATTCAAATAAAATTTCGAGGGATGCATCTGAGTCGGTACCACCAACTGTTTCGTCAATGCTAGGATACTAAGTAAAAACATGTTGCTAAGGGATTTTACACCTTCATGCACAGCTAATCCAACCAGATAGCACTGATCCCGCGTGTGGTATTTTCACAAATGTGCCAAATCGAGCAATCCAGTTTGATTGCCTGCTTCGACGGGTTGCCAGTTATCCAAGCATACGAGTACGACTTGTTTTTTAATTACATCTGCAAATTGAAAATGATGATAGTTTACACTCTCTGGTTGTGATCACTCTATTGCTGATGCTGAAGGTGATGTTTTGTTTGCACGAAACTGGAAATATCGTCAGTGGAAGATGTTATCTAACCCTTAGTGATGGAGTTTTAGTAATTTCTAGTACTCATGTTGTGGTATCACAACTCATCATTTTACCATTTTCAACCACATTGAAGGAATAAATAGCCAAAGGCTCCAAATGTTTTTCCAAGATCATAATGGAGTGGATTTCAACAGACATCAAATCAAACTTCAATTCAGGTTGAGACACATAGCCTTTCCACCAGTTAAGGGGTTGCAATCTCTATTTTGGACTGTGTAGAAAAACCCTGAATGCTTTCGTACCAACTAACTCTGCACATCGCGAGGCAAGGATCAGAATATGCTTTGTACGAATGGCGTTCCAGTTGATACCAACCAACCTGATACTGAGCGGTTGGGAAAAAATTGTTGAAGTGGGAGCATGCCTTTCTCTTCGTAATTGTGAAATAAGTCAATTGATTTTACATCGGGTGCAAATGTTGGTTCGATACCAACTAATGCTGGTGGAATTGAAAGTAATAACAAACATGTTTCGCATTCAATAGATGTTCAAGAGTAATACTCGATTAGTGAGAAATAACAAGACTGTAACTGAAAACAATGTACGTGGCACATGGTGTACTAACTAAAAAAAAATGTCGCAAAAATAAAAAAAAACGGTTTGATAGATTTCAATGATTATACATTTATTTGAAAGGAAACGTGAAAGTCTACGTTTTTCTACAAGGGGAGAGGGGGGTTTTTGTGCAAAGTCTACGTAGTCTCATTTTTTTATTCACAATTACTATCTCAAATTTAATATTTATTACGGCAATCAGTCAACCAAGCCAGAATTATGTTTTATCAGCTTAGCTTTACTTGAAGCAAGTCAGATTTGAAACAAAGTAAATGTGTAGCATTACTGAAGTGTGCATTTGCGAAAAATATCGCAAAAATACGAAAAATCTTTTTTTTTTCATTCTACTAAACGCAGTTTCTTTGGTATTTTGCTCTATCAAGCATTGTAGTAAGACACTAGACCAAATAGAGAGTATTGAGAGCTTGAGCCGACGTCGCTTCAAGTATTTCTCGGGAAACAGTCCAAATTTCATATTTACATTCGTTTCATCTTTCATCAGTGTGTATCCAAGATTATCTCGCGTGTTCTAAATATATATTTTCTTATTTTGGATCTCATTTGTCTCAACTAATTTATAACAACGCTCGAGAAAAGAAGAATGATTGCAAAGGCAGTATTTGCAGCGAAAATATTAACATCTGAGATTGACAGTCCAAATCTGTTGGCGCAGTTAAATGCTATAGTGTCCAAGCTCGTTCTCTTTGTACTAGACTGGGTTTTTTTCATCGTCCTAAATAAAGATAGGAGTTTCAAAGAAATTACTCGTTTCGGTCGATATGTTCCTCTTTCAACGAGATTTTTTTTTTCATTTATTTGAGTTCAATGAAACTGACACAGGAATTGCGATGAAATCCATGACTTGTATCTGACTGTTTTAGACTTTTTTTGTAATGTGAGCTTTTGAAAAAAGACAGGTTTTGTGTCTATTTAAGAATGGTACATTGTACACCAACTCAAACGGATTTTACCCTGTCAATGGTTATTAGAAAAACCATTAATACATCAGTCGGATGATAAAACAAAAAATAAAATAGAAATAAAATGCTGTATTATACTATTTTAGCTAGTGTTTCGTCCTAATAATTGGCATTTGGGTCTCATAAAAGGAACATGAACTGCGTTTGTTCAAGAAGTTGAACGGTTTCATACCACTCCTGCACGGTGCGATACTAGGTCGAGTGGATGAAACTTTTTTTTTCGTGTGAAAAAGTGGTTTGATCCAGTCTGACTCTCGTGGTTGTTGTTGGTTAAAACTGACCGAAAAGTGTATGTCAAGAAGTCCACCACTCTCTGGGCAATGACTAGGGGCGTTCAGTTGGGCGATGAAGGAAAGTCTCGACTATTCTGCCACGACGGTGGCAGACGAGGGGACTTTTTTCTTTACTTCAAGACACGTTGGATGCATGTTGGACCCATGGAGCAACACGTGATCTTACATAAGCCAACCTCGAGAAGGTTGCTCGAAAAAGGCTCCTATAGCAGCAACTCATTCAGATGACTCGAAGAAATTGATGCTGAGGTGAGAGAGTTGTGATCAGCAACAGCAGCTATGGTGGGAGTGATCATGAATGAATGAATGCTGGGGACGGTCAACGTAGTGCGCAAGGGAGAAGTACGTAGTAGGCCTACTTACTTTGGATCGGGGTCTTTCACTTGATCCGACTTGAGTTTTCAAAAGTGGTTGTTGCTACTTAACGTTAATCAGGTCAACGATTGGAATCAGAAAAAGAGTGATACGGATTGCTTCTATAATGACGTGTTGCAACAGAGAACGGTCTGGGCTATTTTCTGTTACGTCATCGAAGATAGTAAGAGTGATAAAAGTGTTATCATATGTGGAGGATCATTTTGACTTCTGTTACTATATAAAAATAAATCGTTTTCATCCTGTTAATTTGGTTCAACACTAAGAATCTGCGAATGACCATAAAATAAAACAAACACTAAGAATGTAGTTAGCTTGTGCTATCTTATGCAAAATTGTTTATTCAATTTGTAATTTCCATTACTTTGTGGTAGTATTCTTAACTAAATGGATTTTTTTTTCAATTTTTAGGTAAATATTTATCGCCTTGCAACCACAGTGAGTATATTTCTGTTTTAACTCGTAGAGTGGAACTTCAAACAAGTAATTATCGTCAACTATCAAACACCAATTAAAAGCCGCCAAAACGTCTTGTCCAGTCACTTAACATGGGTTTCTCTAGTATCGGTAGAAATCTTCGCAATCCAATTGGGAGAAAGTGAATAGCCCTTCAGGCATCCTTGTTTCCCATTCAATGCTACACTCAACCACCAATACGTTTATTTACGAATTAATTGTTCGATAAGATCTCACAAAATAAAAGTCGGTTTCGTTGCCTCTTTCGGTGTCCAGTAACAATCCGAACAAAGTGAAAAAAAATCAACAGGCTCTAATCATTGGTTCCATTTCGTTCTATCAATCGCTTCCGTTGAAGTGAACTGAAGCCCCAGCGTTACCGGCAGCCACAACATGGAACCGTGAGTGAGTCGGTCAGTTAAATTCGCATCCAACTATAAGCGTGAATGCTAGATTTATCCATCATCAGCACCGTCAGGTTTCGAACGACCTCAACTGGGCCTGAGGGGTCGCTACAACCGATAACACATTGCACCTCGGTGATCGATAGATAATGCTCTAGCTGTTGTAAGTGAGTATGAGTCAGCAGTTTCTTATGTCTATCAACCCCCGACGGCAGGCCATCCCCAATGTTAGTATGCAGCAGCGGTGATTGGTTTGTTTTTTAAGGTCATCCAATTTACATAACTATTATTATGGTTAACTGAATGGTTTACGAGCACCGATCGCTACTGTTTACTGGGTTGATTGGGTGCAGATAAGTGCGTGCGTGGGTGGATGGAAACTCGGTTGCCGGTAATCGTGGATTCACCCGACAGGGAACTTTGATACGAAGGTTCTTAACGAGGCAAGACGTGTGTTCGAACACGTAGTGGTTGATTGCCTGCCATCAAGAGCGACTCGTGATTCGATGAGACGCCATTTTTAATACTATTAGATAACTACTCATGAAACATGCTTGCTTAGTTTCGTACAGTGATTATGAATGTGTGCTCAGAAAACTGTTTACGAATTGGCGATGAGTGACAAAACAAAAGGAGGACTAAAATAACTAATTACTCTTCAATGAATTGTCTAAGTATATTTAGATGCGGTTCCGCAACAACATAGCGACTTAAGTGTTCAAAATTAATAATTCGTCGGCTATTGTTATGAGGTAACTGTATCCTTAATAAATTCCCCTACATCCATTATCTCAGATCTAGAACCACTAGCTAAAGTTAAATCTGCTACCTAGTGTTTTCTCACTAATTTTGCTCTGAGTCGAAGCTAAGATATTTGTTCTGATTGCATTACAATCCAATGATTGAAGGCCGAGCAACTAACTAAGTAATTTACGATTGACACAATCAGGGCCGGTGAAAGAGGTGGGGGTACGGTGGGTAGTACTACCCACCCGAAAATATTTAAGGTGGTTAATTACCCCCCTGAAATTTCGAGCAAAAAACAATGGTAATAAAGTTATTATTTATAAAGTCAAGCATAGTTTTATTGTTACTAAGAATAAATAAAATCAAATTTATCGAATGCTTGTACTCATGGTAGAGCAAGGAAGTAAAGATATTCAATAGAAAGGTGAGACGTGACAAGAGCCATTTGAGCAACCAGAAATCTTTTAGAAACCTTTAGCCAGAGGAGTTTAGCTTTAATCTCATCAATTCAAATCACTCGAGTATCTGGTATGCCGGAAAGTACCTTCTTAACCATTTACTATCCGGACCGGCAAAAGAAAAGTTACCAAAAGTTGTCACTTTCTGTCTGCGACGGCATTCTCATACACAAGGAGTTCTTCACTGTATGGATATTTTTTATCTATCTTTTTAAAGCTATAAGTTCGTCTCCTCTGGTAGAGTGTGAAAGTTAAGTTACTAAAAGATTTCTGCTTGCTCGAATGAACCTTGTAACGTCTCACCTTTCCGTTTTATATCTTCGCATAAATAAAATCACTCAACATATTTTGACGTAGGCCTTTGTTTTCGATACCGGAGTGCAAATTCAAAATACAGGAAATAAAACCGTACAAACAGTGATCAGATTTTTTATTGTTTACATCTCAACCATTATTTACCTGATTTTCGATATATTTTACATGGAAATATTTATACGCATCGATTCGAGTAGATAAATCCATGTATTTTAGGTAAATGGTGAATGAAAGTTCAAATCGTATCGAATCGACTTACACTCTGTGAGGTTCGATACTGCCGTAGAGAAGGTTGTTAACGCATTGATCAAAAAGTCCAGATAAACATCATTTTTTGAGCAAAATGCAATTGAATCGTTCTTGTACTATAGTATGATTTGCCCATGGCTTCAAAATTTTTGATGGTGCTTTCCTTTTCCAGATAGTCGATGTGAATTATACCTCGAGCATTTAAAAACTGACGTCATGATTGTTTTAGCTACATGTTACATTCTCGGCTGGCTTTCCCCGTCTGAATGCTGATATGACTCTGAAAAATGATGGATCCATGTTTCGTACACTGTTTCATACCAACTCACGAAATTCTTTTTCATTGCGACTAAACAGTGCCGATCAGCTCTCTGGATCCTCGATGCGTTGTTGCTTTTATTCGATTGTGAGCGAACGAGGCACTGCCTCGTCACGTCTAATCTCACAAACTTTGATTTTGCCTTCATTTATGATGATTTTCAAAAAAACTTTCTTATTTTTTCCATTTCGCCATGTTCCAAATCAGAATACCACAAATCTTTATTTTCAGTGGATCCGGGTAACATTACTCAAACCAATGTCATTTCTGGGCTGGCACGGTTTTCTCCTTTTAAAAAGCAATGTTTTACCAACACACGGAATTCGTTATTTCCATTTTCTCAGAAATGAATATGTAACGTCACTTATATGTCGGTAGGTACGATTGACGAGAAAATTTGACATATGTCATCTGAAGGTTGATACTTTCGAAAAATGAGGTTAGTTTGACATTACAAACGTCATCTCTGGCTCAGTCCCGGAAGTCAGTTTTGAACAATGTGTTATAGATATCAGCGGTTATTTGTAGATTTGTTTTGTGCGCCGTTCGATTTTCGCCAGACACATTTTGATCGAAAATTCTCAAAGAATGGTTTTCGAAAATTCGCAGACACAAATGAGTTTTTGCGGAATACAAAAGACTGCTGCCTTAATATTCAAAACAAATATTGGCATAATTTTGAAACTAGCTGGGTAGTTCTACGTCAACAGTTCGAACAACACCACCATAGTTTTATGTCGTATTTAGCCCTTAAATACGCAATTTTGTTTCGAAACAAAGTACGAAAAACGCTTCAAAACGATTTACGCGTAAAGTTATTTCGAAACAAAACATTATAAAAAATCGACCTTACACTTTTAAGGGATAAATATTATTTCAATAATATCGTTCCTCCCGGTACGAAAAATTACCCACCTGGGCATAACATGTTTTACCAGCTCTGGACACAATCATCCCATATTGGATGTAAATAAAATCAATAAACTTTTTTTTCAATTCCGATGCTTGAATGATAATGGGTTGAAATGCAGTTGGTTCACTGATCGCATATTCATCCAATGATTGGTCGTCACTGTTTTGGTAGTAGAAAGTGTCATTTTGTTGTTTACCATGTTGTTTTCATTTCTATAATAGAAATGGTTGGATAAATTGATTTTTGATTGAAGTCTTTCTGGGACTCTTAGAAAAAAAATAAAAATTACGCATGACGTAAATTCAAGCATGTCGTATTTACTTGGGTGGTATCAGAATATTACATCAATTAATGAGTAAAGGCTATTGTCGGATTAGCATGTGAAATCTGCCCCCAAAAGGTATTCATATCGTAATACCATATTTGAAAGAGCTTGGACTAGACACAACGAAAACCACATATTTTGTTTCCGATTTCTTCGCATTTCGCCTCTGGCTCATCAGTGCTTAAAGCAGTTCAAATTGAACTTCCATTTCGTGTTTACATTCTGCGACGGGCAGTAATAAACCGCTACTCGTTTACGCCCGAGACGTCAGAAATAATATTGCACCTAAGCAACATTATTTAAGGGTTGCATAAATAGTGCAAACTTTGAGTCTGTCTAGCGGCTTAAATTGAACTGCTAGACGCGAGATGGCAGTTTAATTTGAACTGTTCTAAGCACTGATGAGCCAAAGGCGAAACGCGAAGAAATTGATTCAAATTAAGCTTTTTTCAAATAACTTTTTATTGGAATATGAGTTAATATTAAATTATTAGGATTTAAATTGGGTGTTCAGCCACAAGTGGTGACTTTCAGCCCTATTATATATATATATATATATATATATATATATATATATATATATATATATATATATATATATATATATATATATATATATATATATATATATGATTTGGTTGTTACCATGAGGACATCATTTGCTTCCGCAATTCTGAGATTTTTGTGTAGGGAAAATTCTAAACCTACTTGCATTGTGTAATGGGGAAAAGGAACTAATTAACTTACTAACTTATTCAGAGAGCGAATCGATTCAATTGAAGATTGCATCGATTTTTGTCGGAATTTGCTTATAATATTATGTGACATTACATCTAATGGTTCTATATTGGTGAGTCTGTGTAACTCATTTGTACTAAACCAGGGAGGGCGCTTCAAAATCTTTTTTAGAATTTTATTCTGAATCTTTTGAAGCGTTTTCTTCCTGGTGGAACAACAACTTCAAATTAAGCTTGATTGACATTGTCACACTACTGGCGACATTTTGTCTTCTTTTCACCTTTATTGTTGCTTGGGGAGTTGAAATCGTCATTAGTGAATTTGTTTGCGTCTAACACTAATCGTTATGAGTGAATTTGAAATCGTCGTTTGTTTGCTAGATGCATTGATTTGTTGTTTTGTCTCATTTGTCTACTTTCTTTCGATGACGGATAAGCTCAATTGCAATAATCGTAATGCAGAAAGACAAACATCCATTGAATCTTTCTTGTATGACGAAAAGTTGTAATAATTCGATTTTAAATGTTCATTAAATGTTGCTTACTTAAATTCCATTTTACCTGATTAACTTCCGCAGTCACAATATCCTAATGCAAAAAACTCACGAGCGTGTGCACAGAAAAAAATTCGTCATCTATTAGCATATCTTTTCTTGGCTTCAACAATCATGTATCACCATAAACCTACAAACCTAGGAAACTTGATGGAATGAACTCGACCCCAAAACGGGTGTGAGATATCTCCATCAATTATGCTTGGAAACGTTGAGTAATCACTATCACCCCCAATATCCCAAGGTTATCAATGCACTGGAAACATTTTGACATCGTGGAAACCCCGTTGAATTGGGCACGGATACATCTGATGAACTGAATCGAAGCTGAATAATTATCGCACTAGGACTCGCACGGCGTGAGCAGATTCAAACCGGTTAGCCGGCTTGGATCTTTATTGACAATCAAAACGATTGGAGAGTAGAGACATTTTATCAAAATAGTTTCAGACTATCCAACGCTTCATGGAAAGTATAAGATACCATCAATGGTAAAACAAGTTATTTCAAGCTAATATAAAGAATAGTTCGACTCATTATGAAATATTTGAATAGTTCATAACAAACCCTGAGTTTGCCTTGAATAAGCGAGTTTTCACGAAAACATTCGGGTCCATCCGCATTGATACAAAATCGCCTCTGTTTCTTTCCGGCCCATTACCGACGAAGTCAGATGCTTGGGCCGGCTGGAATCCATAGCCTACAACAGTAACCACAACAAAACTCTGTCGAAAGTGAATTGTTTTGAATGTGTGAGTGTGCGTGTAGTGCTAGTCAAATTGCTTAAATTGTACTCAATAACGGTGCGGCTGCCGCCAACATTGCCGCAAGTGAGAAGTGAAGAAATTGGTTTACCCCAACTACTAATCACTACAGCATTTTCGTGGCGGTGCAGTTGCTGGGAACATTGTTGCCTTGATTGGCCGGCATTTCTGATGCCTGTGTTACCGCAATTACCTATAGACAGTAGATCGGCACGCTTCTGGCGATCCTCGACCCGAACAGAAATGTGTGGAAATGCTGCCAAATCAAGCAAACACTCAAAGTTGGTATTGGTCAAATGATAGGTTCGTCATACACGATGCCCTTTGATCTAGTTAGAGGGATGTGGTAAAGTTTCCGAGTGGATCTTAATTAACCGGGAAAGTGGCGTGAATAGATCTTATTGAACGATCTGCAACGAGCGTCATTCGTACTGAATCAGTGACAGTACTCAGCAATTGAAGCATTTTTTTCGGTTGCATTCAAAATAAATTCACTCAAGTTTATTTAGCATGGAGTAAATTAAACAATTCGTTTTTTTTAAGCATTAAAAATTGTTCAAACGATTTTCTTCCATTGAAATGCTAGTATCAGAATTAATTTAACTCGCACCGTGTGCAGTTCAGTTTTTGCAAATATATTTGACATGAATAAGTCGTACTTTTGTTCCGCAATGTACCGCGAAGGAATGAAACTGGCACAATTCGCACAATCAATCAACTATTAAGAACGCGACGGGCAGATTCCCCCCAGACGGCAAAAGTCTGGCAACAATGCAACAACCGTTTCCGGCAGAGAATTTCGCCTAGCGGTTATTAACGGTTCTTTTTCTGTCGGATTCATGCCATACAAGATTGGCAGAACAGTTTTGAATCGGTTCTACATTTTAAGCATCTTGGTCTTAAATAAAAAGTACACATGAAAGGCAATAAGTTATTGCCCCTCATATATACTAATCATGGAAAATGTTATTGCCAATAACATTGCTTTCTCACTACCAAACATACCCATATTTCAATCTCATTTTCCTCGTGTCAAGATTCGTTTTTTGTATGTACATGCGGGATTGACGAATATCAAATGAAGTCGAATAAAAAAAAGAAAAAAAGATGGAGGAGGGAAATAAACAAGACACGTACGGCGAGATAATGACACAATTTCGCCTGGACAATTTTGACAGCAGCCGGAATGCAGCCAGCCTTCTGACGGTTGCCAGAATTCCTCACAAGCGGGTATTCGTATTCAAGTTATCCACTTATGGCTCTGACATAGACCACTCGCTTTTTTTTCTTGCAGTGTATTTTGTCGAGAATAACGTGATATCATCGTCTACACAGAAAACAATGAGAAATAGAATATGAAAAGTCTTTTTCAAACAAAAAAAATCTCACAATCTAGAAGCTATGCGAGTTAAATTATCGCATCTAATTCGGATGTAAATAAAAATTGTTGACAACAAATCAATTTTACACTCTATTTACATTCTTTCTGTCAAAACCACAAAGATCAGGTCAAATTTTTAAATGTCTGCCAAATTCGAAATGCTCGAAGAAAAGGGCTCCACTTTGTAGTTCTAGATAGCTATTTTTGCAGATTATTGTAGTATTTTACAAGCAACTTCGGAAATCTGCGCAAGTACTCGGAAATCTGTATTAATCTGCAGGCGAAAAAATATCTGCAGCTCTTGAACTTATTGACCAAAACTCAATATGAGCTAGGACAGGACCTGACAACTGTTAATCCATTTCCGAGCTCGTTCGGACCAATCCATGATTGGTTGAAAATGACGTAAGACCGTACAAGATATAGAAATTAATATTATTGCAGGGTGGTATTAGGAGAGTTGTCAGTATCATTAGTAGTAGTTTGATATTGAATATTGAATGTTTTCTGATACATAATATTTTTAAAATTATTAATTTCAATAAGATGCGACTTAATTTGTTTTTATTTCATGTCAATGTGAAAAGTATATGAGTACGTCTAGCAATCACTGGATGATACGAAGAGAGCAATTCAAACCAAAAAGTGTAATACACAGATCGAAGAAACGTTGTGATTTTACATTTTATGAGATGCCCATAAACGGAACGTCGTAGTTTACACAAAATTATATTTTTTACTTTTTTATTTATGACTTCTGGTCATTCAGTATCAAATCAAAATAACTAGAGATTATAAGAGGAGAAAGAATATGAAATTATAGAGCCATAGTACTCAAGGAAGAGCAAGGATGTTAAGAATAAAGTGCGGAAAAGTGAGACGTGACAAGGGTCATTCAAGTAAGCAGAAGGCTTCTCGTATCTAAACTTTTACCTTCTACCAGAGGAGTCGAACTTAGGCATCTTAGCGATTTCCCAATAATGTTGAATTGGGATGTATTAATTTTTCTTATCATTTTTAACCCTCTGGGTACGGACTATAAGAAAGTTACGTTCAGTACGGACAGGGTTAGCCTAACCCAGCGACTTTGATTGGGCGTATATCGAGCTGTACTTTGTCAATTTGAATAATTTTTTTTTATTTTGTGTGAAATTGTCTCAAAAATATAATAGAGTTGTCAGATTAATCATTTAACTGATTGAAAAAAAATTATAATGAAAAATGTGTACGGGTCTTGAATTTTTTTTGTAAAATCGTTTTTTTTTTCAAAATGCTGTAACTTTTTGAAAAAAAAAAATATTAACATTGTATAACTCGCATTTGAAAGGTAAAAAGTAGTTCTTACAAATGTCCATAACGGTTTTTTGATTTATTCAAAAAACTATATTTTTTTTGAAAAATGAAAATACGCGTTTTTTCGAGTTAGCGAAAAAACGTTGTTTCGTTGATTTATGATGATAAAGGTTAAAATTAATTACTTTGAGCGTAAAAAAATTGTTTCTCAGATATTGTTGAGTAGTATCATATAAATAAATACCAAACATAATTGTTAAAGGCGAATATTTATTATTAAAAAGTTACACAAGTCATGTTACATAATATTGCCGCACTCGCAGCACAGTTTCGCTACGGTATGAAGGGCGGCCGCGTTTGCGCGGCGGGGCGCCTCTCGGAGCAGCTGCTTCTTCTTCGCCTGACAATGGCTCTCCTTCAGATTCTGCGTCTGTTTCAGAATCGTGAGAACTTTCCTCTTCCGCACCTACGGCGTCGTCGGTGTCACTGTCATTCTCTGTAACGCTGTCCTCCTCGTTTTCCTTGTACAACTCCTCCAAAGCAGCAACGCTTCGAGTGATTCGACGCGTTGCCATGTTTTTAATGCGTGTTCTTTAACAAAAAATTACAAGAAACAAAATTTAATGAGTTATAATTCACTACGAGCAGCAAAGATTTCGATATAAGACGTACGTTCAAGTGATTGAGATCTACTACAATACTTCGCTTACACCATGTACAACGCGTTATTTTGAGGTTAGAATCTACAAAATTAAGTAAAGAGTACGTATTCTTACTTACCTTTTTATTCCTCAGCGGCAAACAGACGAAAATTAAAACTTAATTTTTTTGAAAATTTTGGATTTTGTAACGTTCGATACGGACTGGGTGTACCACACCCGAGCACAATGTTTATATGTGTCTAGCTCGGACACAAAGCGGAGACTGACTCCGCTTGGGCCTCTAATAGTGTGTACCTATAAGTTTTTTCCACCCCTGGTCCGGACCCCCCTCGCCGACTTCTCTTCGTATGGCGCTTCTTTCAAATTTCGCTCGGGTTACGGTAACCCAGTCCGTACCCTGAGGGTTAAATACATCAATGAGTTGAAATCTGATAACATTTGTTCTAATATGAAGGAGCATGGAAAAATTTCACAAATCATTTTATGCACGAGTTCTCGAGCTCGGCATAGTAAAATGCCGAGACAGATCGGTAACATTCAATTTTACTGAATGCTCAGTAATCAATGTTATGTTTTCAGAGATGCATTTAGTAAATTAACTGATTTTTCGGAAGAGAGTATCTCTCTGACGAGATCTGACAAAATCTTGTGCTGTGATTAACAACTATCCCGAAAGTCAGCAAATGCGTCTGCAGAACTTTCGAAATATGTGTTAGTTTTTATCGAAATCCAGCAAGACAACTGACTTTTAGGTTTTACATTTTCGCCTCGCTTTACATTTACAGTTTGTTTGAACCAGGTGCGTATACAAGGGGGGTTTTAGGGGCTCAAACCAGTCCCAAAACTCAAAAAAAAACTCTATTTTATGAATATGGCGAATTGTGCGGTGAACGACCCAATCGTGGTTAAAGCCGCTAATAAACGACAACAACAATATGGCGAATTTTGCGTCAACTCGAACAAATGTTGGCAGCCCCCTTTTTGACTTGAATGAAACTTTCTGGGCATGTAGACTTTGTGTCAAAAAATCACTTTGCATACTTTGTTTTCCCAAAATTCATTCAGACTGTCTTTCGAAAAAGGTTAAAAAATTTTAACCTATTTTGTTCAAAAAGCTTTTGTCGAAAATGACCAATCCTACAAAGAAGTGTTAAACAAGTGATTTTTACAAAATAAGTCAAATTTCTCAATAAACAATACTGAAAAAAATTCTTATCGAGTTCTATGCGCTTTAAAAATTGAAAATCGATTTACAAATAAACCCATTTTTGATTTTGATAAAATTTGTTCCCAAGATTATTTTCCCTACCAACCGTTCATACATTCCAAGATGGGCACATTCAAGGAAAAAAATCTTTCAAACAAAAACTGTTTCTTGTCCAAACTGAGTTTTTTCTCCAGTGTCTTTTTACTAAAAACTAAACTAAACTGAAGGTCATAATCACCCAAGATTCCAATGAATCTCAATTTGTAAGGAAATTTCACCCTGTTCCTAGTTGCCCGATATTTTCAGGAAGTAACAGTACTGGAAAAGAAAAAGTTTTTTTTTTGTTCGAAAAACTTTTTTCCATTTAAAACGCCCATCTTACAATATATATCTAAGGTTGGCAAGGAACATTATTATCGATGTTGGAAAAAAATTTCATTCAAATAAAGAATGGCGTTTTTTGTAATTTGATTATTTCTTAAGATTTATTTTTTGCAGTGTAAAATTCGATTAGTAATTTATTCAGTTTTTTCATTCTAAAAATAGACTTATTTTGAGAACACAATCAGCACAACAATTTTTTGTAGGTTATGTCATTTTTCTACTCTAATTAATAGCAAAAGATTGGTAAAAATGTCAAGTACTTTTCAAAAGTAAGTCTAGATCAATTTTGGAAAAATAAAGTGAGCCAACTCCGAATACAATTTTGCGCGAAATTCGTCTATTCGAATCCTACTATGAAAAAAAAAATTGGTTTTCAGAATTTTAAGTCAAATTCAATGAAACATTCAACGTATGCGTTATTTCCATACGTCATGTTTTGAAGCCTTCTCCGAAATTGGACATTCATCGGATCAACATATCGAACATATTGCTCCAATGGAGGACTTTCGTTGGGCGTTTTTTTTCTCACAGGCATTGTATTTGTCGCTGAATTGCCAGATTTGATGTTCTAGCATACATCGGTCTGTCAACATATAATAAATATGTTTATATATTTGTTTTTTTTTCATCAACTTTATTACTAATGTACTTCAAAGTTCAGTCAGAGATACAAGTTGACAAAATCTGCTGAAAAGTCCAGATACACGATCGAACATTGTTGAAATACTTATCTTGAGAAACTTCATTTTACTATCATATTTCAAAAGCAATAAATTAAAAATAATAAAAACATATATTCGTTACATAGCCGCTTTTTTCATGAAACAATGTTAATATCTCATTCATTTCAAAACCAAAACTTCTAGCTGCTCCCAAAGTATACCGCTGAGAAAGGTGTTACATTTGCATTCAGCATAATGTAAATGTCGTGATCTTGCCTACTTCGGTATTGGTGTTACGTTCCCCATACTTCTAGAAAGTATCACACTGGCAGAGCTGCACGGAAGTTGGGCGCAGAGTTGTGTGAGATGATGCCCCGGCACGCGATGTAGCAACGGATAGAGTCTTCCTTCTGCTCCATCGTAATGGAATGGCCCTCAAAACACATCCCCATATCACACTTACCGTGAAATCAATGATAATAAACCTTAATTATTTGTAAGCACAGTTGCTGTTTGCAATAGCCGATGCTACCGGGTGCAGAGACGGATAAAAGCATTGTGATATGATAGGTCACAGTCAATGACTGCAGGAACTAGGTAAAGTTTTCGTTTTGCAGTTCTGGTAAGTGTCGAGGGTAGATCACCACTAGGATGGTTGTACACTTAGGAAAATTTGAATCCGACCAATTGTTTTTCACAAACCGTTGATCGGCACTGTGGTCGTCCAAGTCTTAGCACACACACACAATACTTAGGAGGCGGAAAATCTACAGTAGCACGGAACGAAGTTGAATTATGGTGGAAACGTTTTTTTTTTCGTTTTCAGCGAGTTTCTCAGATATTAATAAGCACACTGTACCTACTGCAGTTTGGCACGCCAAACACTAAAAACAAATGGCGTAGAATCTCGATTTTAGGTGATCGAAATTTTATGGGATGGCAAATACATGGATGCTAGTCGGCTAATGGATTCAGTTTTTCTTTTGGTAGACAAGGTGTGAAATATAGGTGAAAAACACACTGTTCCACATGGTTGTTGGGCCATTATGGGAATGAGAGAAACGCTGAATATCGGCACATGTTCCATTTCAATCCTCGCGTGAGAGCACAGCGTGACGGAACTGTTTGGTTTTATTTATCATAACGAAGAAGGTGGTAGAAATGATTAAGTGGCGCGTGATGAATGTCGAATAGAAACAATTTATAAGCCATGAAAATAAAATCTTTTCACAACCAAATCCGTACACCCGCAAATCGAATACTAAAAATTGAAAATATTATTTGTTAGTGATGGTAATTTTCTACTTATTTATATATCTCAGCATAACTACTTTGAATGTGATTTGAACTTTTGTTGAAGATGCAGTGGAAATGCCGCATGTGATAGAGCTCGTTAACTCGTTACTCTGGCATTAGCACTCAGGTCGGAATAGAACCTAAGCTTAATTTGAGTCGATAAAATATGCAAACTTGAAAATTTGTATGAGACCCATTTGAAAAGTAAAGGTCGTTTTGTCCAACAGTATTATACAGTGAATGATTAATAAGCTCGCAAAAAAAAAAATTGAAAAAATGTAAGTGGAGGAAATTTATCATCCAGGGTTAAACGACGACCAAAGCTTCATCTACCAGAGCAACAAGTAGTGCACGCACAGATATGCACAAGTCCAAATGTTTTATAATTTGTTGATTTTGAAATATTGTTTGCTCATATGGTAAGATTTGTTCGCGACAAAATTTAGAAACTCGTAAATACGTATGCCTCTGAAAAAACTTCATCAACGCGTGAAATATTGTGCCGACTGATGAACGGTGTAAAATCCACTTCGGTGATACTACAAGCTTTTAGATCGAAGATGGCGTCGAAAGAAGAGCAAGTGCGAAAAGCAATTGTATGCGATCGCAATGAAAATGTGGATCTGTCAGTAAGAAAACTTACAAAAAAGCATTTTTTTTTTTTTTAAATAACTATTTATTGGAATATGAGTTAAAATTAAATTATTAAGATTTAAATTGGGTGTTCAGCCACAAGTGGTGACTTTTCAGCCCTGTTATATATATATATGATTTGGTTATTACCATGAAGACATCATTTGCTTCCGCAATTCTGAGATTTTTGTGTAGGGAAAATTCTAAACCTACTTGTATTGTGTAATGGGGAAAAGGAACTTATATACTAACTTACTAACTAATACAGAGAGCGAATCGATTCAATTGAAGATTGCATCGATTTTTGTCGGAATTTGCTTATAATATTATGTGACATTACATCTAATGGTTCTATATTTGTGAGTCTGTGTAACTCATTTGTACTAAACCAGGGAGGACGCTTCAGAATCATTTTCAGAATTTTATTCTGAATCCTTTGAAGCGTTTTCTTCCTGGTGGAACAACAGCTTGACCAAATTGGTACCGCATAAAGCATGGCTGGTCTGAAAATTTGTTTATAAATTAACAATTTGTTTTTTAGACAGAGCTTAGAATTTCTGTTTATAAGAGGATATAAACATTTAATATATTTATTACACTTTGCCTGGATTCCTTCAATGTGATCCTTGAAAGTGAGTTTTTTGTCATACGTTAAACCTAAGTATTTAGCTTGATCAGACCATGTCAATTCCAAGCCATTCAATTTGAGAATGTGATTATTGTTTGGTTTAAGAAAAGAAGCTCTTGGCTTGTGAGGAAAGATAATTAATTGCGTTTTTGCTGCATTTGGTTTAATTTTCCATTTTGACAGATAATCACTGAAAATATTTAAACTTCTTTGTAGGCGACTGCAGATCACTCTTAGATTTCTACCTGTGGCTAACAGACTTGTGTCGTCACAGAATAGCGATTTCTGACAACCAACGGGTAGATTTGGAAGATCAGAAGTGAAAATATTATACAAGATTGGAGCTACACTCGAACCCTGCGGAACACCGGCTCGTACGGGTAGCAATTCAGATTTACAATTCTGATAGCTAACCTGAAGAGTACGATCAGTTAAATAATTTTGAATCATTTTGATCAAATAAATAGGAAACTGGAAATCAGACATTTTTGCTATTAAACCTTTGTGCCAAACACTGTCGAATGCTTTTTCTATGTCTAGAAGAGCAACTCCAGTGGATAACCCAGAAGATTTATTTGATTTTATCATGTTCGTTACTCTGACAAGTTGATGAGTAGTTGAATGTTCATGACGAAATCCAAACTGCTCTGGTAAAAAAATTGAATTCTCATTTATATGAGTCATCATTCTTAACAAGATAATTTTTTCAAAAAGTTTACTGATAGAAGAAAGTAAGCTAATTGGGCGATAACTTGATGTTTCTGCTGGGTTTTTATCAGGTTTTAGGATAGGAATTACTTTAGCGTTTTTCCATCTTTTTGGGAAGTAAGCTAATGAAAAACACTTGTTGAAAATTTTAACCAGGAGTCTCAAGGCAACATCGGGAAGATTTTTAATAAGAATATTAAAAATTTCATCATTACCAGGAGCCTTCATGTTTTTAAGTTTTCTAATAATTGATTTAATTTCATCAAAATTCGTCTCAATAATGTCATCGTGTGATAACACTTGGGTTGAAATATGATCATATTTCAGTGAGACTTCATTTTCAATAGGACTCACAACGTTCAAATTAAAATTGTGGACACTCTCGAACTGCTGAGCAAGTTTTTGAGCTTTTTCGCCATTTGTAAGAAGTATTTGATTTCCTTCCTTGAGAGCAGGAATAGGTTTCTGAGGTTTCTTAAGAACCTTAGAAAGTTTCCAGAAAGGTTTAGAATATGGTTTAATTTGTTCAACTTCTTTAGCGAAATTTTCATTTCGCAAAAGAGTAAATCTATGTTTAATTTCTTTTTGTAAATCCTTAACTATGTTTTTCATAGCAGGATCACGAGAACGTTGATATTGTCGTCGACGAACATTCTTCAACCGAATGAGCAGTTGAAGATTGTCATCGATGATAGGAGAATTTAATTTAGTTTGAGCTTTGGGAACTGAAAGATTTCTAGCTTCGATAATATAATGATTCAAATTATCAATTGCTGTGTCGATATCCGCAGAATTTTCTAAAATAGTTTCATGATCCACATGATTTTCAATGTGAGATCTGTAATCCAACCAATTAGCTCTATGATAGTTGAAAATAGAACTAATTGGATTAATTATAGCTTCGTTGGAAAGTCTGAATGTTACAGGAAGATGATCTGAGTCAAAGTCAGCATGTGTAATCGGTTCACTACAAATGTGACTTTGATCTGTTAGAACCAGATCAATTGTAGACGGGTTTTTCACGGAAGAGAAACAAGTAGGATTACTGGGATGAAGAACTGTAAAGTAACCAGCTGAGAGTTGATTATGAAGTATTTTACCATTACTGTTATTTTGCCTACAATTCCACTGGACATGCTTAGCATTTAAGTCCCCTATTACGAAAAATTTCGATCGATATCTTGTAAGTTTTTGCAAATCGCCTTTAAAGAAATTTAATTGTTCGCCGGTGCATTGGAATGGCAAATATGCTCCAGCGATGAAATAAATTCCATGAATGGTTTCAACTTCGATTCCCAAGCTTTCAATAACTTTAGTATTGAAAGAAGGTAAAATTCGATGTTTAATTTGCCGTTGGACAAAAATGGCAACTCCACCACCCATTCCAGTAAACCTGTCAAATCGATGAACCACATAATGTGGATTACTTTTCAATTTGACATTTGGTTTAAGAAAAGTTTCTGTCACAATGGCAATATGAATTTTGTGAACTTTGAGAAAATTATAAAATTCATCTTCACTCGATTTCAAAGATCGAGCATTCCAATTTAAAATATTCAAATAATTATTTAACATCACTGTTAAATTTTAAATTCATTATAATATTATTTGCAAATTTCCATCCGATTTGAAATGCTTCAAAAAGTGATGAAGTCGAATTCATTTGGATGATCATTTGAAAAAGTTGATCTTGTAGGTAGATCATTTTATTTTCAGTTATATCGCCTAAATCGACTTCATTTAAAGAAGCGAATGGCATTGAAGGAATATTTGTAGGTAGACTGCCATTAGAAGAAGATGATTTGGCCGGTCTACCTATTAATAAATTGTTTTCGTTAGAAGAAGAACTGCAAGGCGGTCCTGTGTTTTGATTATTTACATTAGAAGAAATAGGAGATAGATTTCTACCTAATATACCAGCATAACTGACATTAGAAGAAGATGATGACGAGGTCGATCTACCTGTCAATAAATTGTTTTCGTTAGAAGACGAATTGGCAGGTGCCTTAGAAGAATTTTCAGGTATATTCTGTAAATTTAAGGTCGTTGATTTGACTTGTTGTCTAAGCGAACGAGCGTTTAAAATTTTTTCCCTGACAGGACATTTCAAATAATTGGATTTATGATTTCCATTGCAATTTGAACATGAAAATTTATCAGTGGTTTCATTCATTGGACAAACGTCTTTCGAATGCGATTTACCACAATTCAAACACCGTATATCCATATGACAATTTTTGGTTCCATGACCGAAGCCTTGGCAACGACGACATTGCGTTAAGTTAGCAATACGGTTATGCCGTTTATAATGTTCCCAATGAATTTTAATGTGGGAAATGAAACGTACTTTTTCTAAAGTTTTCAAATTGTTTACATCACTTCGATTGAAGTGTATTAGGTAAAGTTCATGGGAAATTCCAGAGCGTGGTTTAGAAGTACCATTCGCTCTTTTTTTCATAAGTATTACTTGGGAAGGGGCAAAACCAAGCAATTCTTTTAGTTCATTTTTAATTTCATCAATACTTTGATCATTTGATAATCCTTTCAAGACAGCCTTGAAGGGTCTGTCTGATTTTATATCATATGAATAAAATTTATGAAGTTTTTCGGACAAATATCGAATAAGACGTTCGTAATCTTCCAATCCATCCACCAAGACTCGACATTCTCCTCTTCGTCCGATTTGAAATGAGACTTTTACTTCCGGGAGAAAAGTAGAAAGCTCAGTACGGAATGCTTTGAAGTCGGAAATCATCACCGTCACTGGTGGCATAGATTGATGTTTCTTCCCAGAACGACAAGCGTCCATTTTGGGAATTTTTGAAGAATTTTCTTCTATGTCGCTACAATCGGATTCAGGAAGAATCTCGTAAATATTGTTAGACGGCATAGGATCAACGGAAGGGAAATCCGTCCGTTGTCTTTTATTTTTACATTCAGATTCTATAAGATCGTGAATGTTATTAGAAAAATGTTGAATAACGGATTGTGATTTATTCCGTATTGAATTATTTTTAGCCTTAGGCTTGTTGCCTTTCCGGTTGGACGCAGGCATTTTTGAAATTAATGAAATTTTAAATTAAATTAACTAGGCTAAATTAGTCTTCGATTAGACTCCTAGCTAGCCTTAAAAAAGGCTGATTAATTTCTTAGTCACTCTAATATCACTCTTTGTATCACTTAGTCACTCTAATATCACTTAGTCACTTAGTTAGTGATTTAGGTAGCCTTGAAAAAGACTGAAGCCTTGAATCAATGAAACTCTAGGTAGCCAGAAAAAAATTCCAGGAGCCAAGAGCTATACGCGTGCGGTGCGAACGACTGTTCAACACCGACTGATACAAAAAAGCATGGTTTTTCTGCAAGAACTGTCTAAAACGTTCTTAAATTTTTCGATACACGTTCGACAATAGCCAGGAAGTCTGAGAGCGGAACAAAACTGGATCTGGAGAAATCACCAGAAGAAACGCGAAGGTGAAGCGAATATTGCAGAAAAGACCAGATCGGTACGTATTATTGCTAGAATTATAAAAATATATTCAACTTTCATACATACAGGGTCCGCCATGTAACTTTTTTTTGGCATTAAAAATGCCTTACTCTTCACTATATGGGGCCGGGTGTCAATTAAAAGTTTCAAAAATAGTCGCGTAACCTTTTTGTGTCATAATTTTGAACGTTAATAACTCGGTCATTTGTTGATGGATTGTTATAATTTAACAACCAATCGATTCGGAAACTTTTAACTTAAACATGTATGACGACGTCGTTTCAGTATTTCAATAGCATACTATTGAAAAAATGGTTAGAATCGACCTATGTTTTCATCCACCAATCCCCGTTGTGCAAAATGACGTCAACTTCTTGTTCGGCATAGGAGGCTTTGCGTCATGCATAAAAAAACACCGCAACGTTATGCGTAGTATGAAGAGAAATCTATAAATATAGGCTGCACAATATTTCTTTGCCTAGTCGATGCTTGACTGCGAATGAAACAAGTAGCTCGTCCAGTGAGCTGATTACTGGATTGTGTATGCGTTCGCTCGCTGGATTGTCGCTTTTGCATTATGTGTTGGTGAAATTTCCTGTTGTCTGCGCAACACCGTGTTCGCTTGAATATCTTATATATCATCTAGCTATTGAAGAACCGAATCAGCGTGATTACCGATTCTTTTGAAATATCCCTTGTATTTAGCAAATTTTTGGTCGATTTTGCCATTAAAAATGCCTTACACTTCGCTTCCCGAGGCTGGGTGTCAATTTAAAACATGCAAAACTAATCGCGTAACATTTTTCTGTCATAATTTTGAACGCTTATAACTCAGTCATTTGTTGATGGGTTTATATAATTCAACAACCAATCGATTCGGAAACATTTAACTTAAACTTATGAGATGACGTTATTTGAATATTTCAATTGCATACCATTGAAAAATTGGTTTGAATTGAGTATTTCATTTTAATTCTCTGGTAACTATCAGGCCAATTTAGAATTATCGGCGATAGATTTTTTGCGGATCTAATTTGCAGCGCTTGTTGCTCGATGATTTGTTAATGGATTTTCCTAATTTAAATTATTCCAAAGCTTCAATATTGTAAGCTTAAAAATATTTTAATTTGTCTAAAAATGTTTTAATTTGTTGATGGATCGGTGTTTTCAATTCCCATACGAACAAAACGTGACAATGTTACTGCAGAAGTTGTTGTCCCACCAGGAATTGAACGCTTCAAAAGATTCAAAATTAAATTCTGAAACTTATCTAAAAGCGGCCTCCTCGGTTTAGTAGTATAAATGAGTTCCACAGGCTCACATATACAGTTCAATTAGATGCAATATCATATACTATCAAAGATAAACTCAAAGTAAGTTTACCTGCGGTTTTACATGTATCCTTTGAATAGGAACCCTCGTAGAATTTGGTTAACCGCCAGTTTCAGTTTAATTATTATTTGCTGCAAAACAATAAACGTCTGATGACTACACGCGTTGTAACTATAACAATGTTCATTCATATGTTAATAACATCAAGTTACAATATTAACAAAATTTCGGAATTTTGTTGCGTATCCATTCCGTATATTCCTAATATGCCAAAGCGAAAATCAATGTAAGTAACTAAATATTTTATGAGGACTGTTTCACATGCTTTCTTCCTCGTATTGTTGCCATATTATTTACCGACATTTTCCGAAGATTATTGACGATTTTGAAGAAGGATTAATAAAATTACGCTATTACTGAGTGTACCGGTACAACATCTTTCGTTAAAATAAATAAAATCTTCTCTTGGATCGATTAACTGTTTATAAAATTAATAAGTTTGTACGTTTCTCGAAAATTATTATCATAAAATAAAAGTTTTATTTGTTCAGGTTTAAATGTTTAGGTTGTTTGTATCTAAAATTGAGCTTTCGAGTAACTTTGAATTCATCATAATTGACTTCTAGTTAAAGGACGTTATTCAAAAACTTAACAGTGTAAAAATTTGTGGAAAGGGATCAAAATTGAATAGAATCAATAATCAAGAAAGATTCTAATTGTCAATTTTATCATTCGCTAACAATCTCAGCGCTTAAACTAGAGCAAGTTTGTAATTAGTCAATTGAATATGTTTTTAGTCTAGTGTATCATCATCATTATCATCTTTATTTTTGTATTAATTATGAAGACCCTAGAAACGTTTCATTTTTAATGTTATTGTGCTCGGTCGTGTCTTGAATACAACCCTCTAATTTTTAAACATGCAATAAAACACAAACGGTTCATCCGATTTCAAAATTTATTTCTCATATTAAAGTACAATCATTCCGGTTAATTGTGGAATATAATTTCATTCAAATGGCTGCCTCGGCTGGCCTTGCAGTACGCCATACGGTCGGTTCGGTTTTCAGTACATTTTCGATTGTATGCAGCTTTATTTCAACTATGGCTGCACGAATGTTGTCCTTCAAGGCTTGAATTGTCTCTGGCTTGTCCACATAACACTTATCTTTGACAGACCCCCAAAGATAATAGTCTAACGGCGTCAAATCACAGCCCCGAGGCGGCCAAACGACATCCGAATTTCGACTGATAATTCGATCTTCGAAGACTGTGCGCAGAAGATCGATCGTAGCGTTGGCTGTGTGGCACGGAGCGCCGTGTTTTTGGAACCAAATAGTGTCCAAGTTTTCCTCTTCAAGTAACGGAAAGAACCAATCGCGGTAGCGCTCGCCATCGACCGTTGCGGCGGCTCCTGCCTCATTTTCGAAGAAAAATGACCCAATGATGCCGCCAGACCAAAATCCACACCAAACCGTCACTCTCTGAGAATGCATCTCCTTCTCCATGATAACGTGCGGGTTTTCCGTCCCCCATATGCGACAATTTTGCTTATTAACATACCCGCCGAGATGAAAATGATTCAAAGTGGCAAATTACCATGATTTTCAAAGTAAAACTGTACTATTTTCACGCGTTTCTCAAGCGTATACACAACCATTTTCGTTCAGCGGAAGGATAAAACTAAGTTTCTGTCAGATCAGAAGTGACATTACGGTTACCAATGTTGAACTAACCGCTAGTTCAAAAAAAATGTTAGACGTGTACATTCATGCGCCGGCAAGGTGAAGTCGTTCAAGGTGAAAATTGTACCAACTCGTAATTATAAACAGAATGTGAGGGCTAAAGCCCGGGTTCACAAGTTGTATCTCGTATAATTGACGAGATTTTCCTGCGTGATATTGGACGATGAAACTTATGTGCTGGAAATCTTTAAGGGCTGAGACCAGTGTGTTTTAGAGGGCTGTTTTCACGCTTCAAATCTGTTTTTCTCAGAAACGGTGACGAATATCAAAAAACCCAACTGACAATTTTTTCTGAAGGAAGAATTACATAGCTGAAAACGGCAACTTTCAACTTGTTCATTGAATATCTCGTCTTCAAAAGTATGGATAAAAAATCTATACTGACAATGTCTAGATATGATTCAGTAATAGCCGTTCAACCGAGAAGGTTGTGTATAGAAGCGTACAGTTTAATAACGCTGGTTGGTTTACACGCGTTAAATACGACAACGGTTGAACTACAGGTAGAGACCTGTTGGCAGCAGCCGTTAAAACGTATAGTCGTGCTGCATAAGAGAGCCCTAGTGCTGGGCCAAGCTGGTGAAGGAAACAACAAAGGGCGTTTCCCAAACTCTACCCAGGCCGCAATATACAGCCACAAGTGCTGAGCAGGAGAGTGCAAAGGCACATCGAAGAGGAAGAGTGCAAAGGCACATAGAAGCAGGAGAGTGCAAAGGCACACCGGTGCGAAGGCACTTCGGTGCAGAAGCATATCGGTGCGGAGCACTAGGAAGAAGGAGACAAGACAACTCGGTCTTTCCACTGCCATACAACACGCAGGTATACACCGGTGACCTGCGCTGGTTACAGCTGGCGAAGACGAAAGCAAATCGGAATTCGAGTGGTGCTGGATGTCAGGTAGCAGTAGCATCACATCATATTCTATCGCTACAGTGAGCTTCAGCATTGTATCAACGTCCAGATACATCCAACAAGAACATCTAGAGCAACGAGGATCTACACGGCAGTGCAACGGAGATAGACAACAATTTCAAGGTAGAAGTTTTTTCTTTTCCTTTTGATTGAGTACTGTGTAGTGTTGGTTTCAAATTTTATTTTAAAGTTTAGTTAAAAATTTTAATGTAATGGATGAATCCATGGACGTAAATCCTAGCATGAATCCGATACCCCCACGAACGAAAAAATATCAGGAGAGCTCTTCTGGGCCTTGGATAGTCTTTTTTAGACGTATATCAAAGCCATTAAACATTTTTCAAATTAATAAAGGTTTGACATCACGATACTCTTCAATCAAAGAGATCATAAAAGTAAATAACGATAAAATTCGTGTTGTGGTAAATAATTTGAAACACGCGAATGATATTGTCTCTTCGGAACATTTCAATAAAGAGTATAAAGTTTACATACCCTCCAAAGATGTCGAAATTGACGGTGTTGTTACCGAAGCGAGTCTTTCGGTAGATGATTTACTCAAGCATGGTGTTGGTCGTTTCAAGAACTCTATGCTTGAGGGTGTGAAAATACTGGAGTGCAAACAACTGTACTCAGTAGTTCATGAAGAGGAAAAAAAAGTTTATCGCCCATCAGACTCGTTTCGAGTGACATTTGCCGGGTCTGCGTTGCCGTCCCATGTCTATGTCGATAAAATTCGCCTCCCTGTTCGGCTTTATGTTCCAAATGTAATGAATTGTACGAACTGCAAAAAATTCGGCCACACAGCTACTTACTGTAGTAATAAACCAAAATGTATTAAGTGTGAAGGGCCTCATAAAGATAATGATTGCAACAAGGAAATTGAAAAATGTATTTATTGTGGGAATAGTCCTCATGATGATATTTCAGTATGCACTGCATTTAAAGTGCACAAAGACAAAATTAAGCTTTCTTTAAAAGCACGGTCTAAGCGCACATATGCAGAAATGCTTAAAACGGTCATTGATGTCCCCCCTTTGGAAACCGAAAACGGGTTTTCAAATCTAGAGGAACCAGAGGACTCTGACTCTGACGAAAATAGTGAAGGTAATTCGTTTATCACTACCCAAGGGTCAGTTAAGAGAAAGAAGTCTTCCTCCAAATTACCAAAAAAGACACCTAAAATTTCATCTTCAAAAAAAGATCCCCGTGTTAAACAAAAAAAGTCAAAACCAAAGACTGTGCCTCCTGGTTTGTCAAATTCACAAACCAATCCAGGATCTAGTACAGAAAAAGATAATAATCCAGTGGGCTCCATTTCACAGCCACCAACAGGATTACTGAAGTTTTCGGAAATTGTTGAATGGATTTTCTCAGCATTCAATATATCTGAACCCTTAAAGACCCTCATAATGGCATTCCTTCCAATAGCTAGAACCTTTTTGAAGCAGTTATCAGCTCAATGGCCAATTGTCTCAGGTTTTGTATCTTTTGATGGATAATTTATCACCCGTCGCAAATGATACAATCACTGTCCTGCAGTGGAATTGTCGAAGCATCATGCCAAAACTTGATTCATTTAAAATATTATTGCATAGTCAAAAATGTGATGTATTTGCTTTATGCGAAACATGGCTTACTTCAAACATAGCTTTAAGTTTTAATGATTTTAACATTATACGTCTCGATAGAGACTCTCCGTATGGTGGAGTGCTTTTGGGAATTAAGAAATGCTATTCCTTTTATAGATTAAACATCCCTTCAACTTCTAGTATAGAAGTTGTTGCTTGCCAAATAAACATTAAAGGCAAAGATATTTGCATAGCTTCGGTTTATATTCCTCCAAAAGCACAAGTTGGACAGCAACAGCTTAATGAAATGGTTGAAGCCCTTCCTGCACCACGATTGATTCTGGGGGATTTAAATTCGCACGGTATTATGTGGGGTTCCGTTTACAATGATAGCAGATCATCTTTAATACAAAACATTTGTGACAATTTTAGCATGACGGTATTAAATATGGGTAGCATGACACGGATCCCAAGACCTCCTGCACGCCCAAGTGCATTAGATCTATCTCTTTGCTCAACATCAATTCGACTAGATTGCACCTGGAAAATACTGCCTGATTTACACGGTAGCGATCATTTACCAATCATCATCTCAATTAGCAGTAGCAATTGCATTGCTACTTCCGCTAGTATTCCATATGATTTGACAAAAAATATCGACTGGATTAAATACCAAAGTAGTATCTCTAGTATTTTGAATTCAATGGAAGAGCTCCCTCCACTTGAAGAATATGACTTCCTCATTTGTTCGATTCTGGAGGCAGCAGAACAATCCCAAACTAAACGCTTTCCTGGGCCAACGACTAACAGAAGGCCTCCCAACCCCTGGTGGGACAAAGAGTGCTCAGAGGCTAAACTCGCAAAACAAAATGCTTGCAAGACGTTTCTAAAACGGGGAGGAGGAACTCCTCAGAATTTTGAAAAACTTATGGTTTTAGAAACCAAGTACAAGAGCATACTTCGAGCCAAAAAATGTAGCTATTGGAGACATTTTGTCGAAGGTTTGTCAAGAGATACCTCAATGAGCACTCTTTGGAACACGGCCAGACGAATGAGGAATCGTAACGTGGGCAATGAGAGTGATGAATACTCGAACCGATGGATATTTGACTTTGCTAGGAAAGTTTGCCCAGATTCTGTTCCTACGCAGAGCATTATACGGGAATCTCCTCCAAATAATGGTTTTATTAATAACCCATTCTCAATGATGGAATTTTCTATAGCACTCTTGTCTTGTAACAATAACGCTCCAGGGTTGGACAGAATTAAATTCAACTTGGTGAAGAATCTGCCCAACCTCGCAAAAAGACGTTTGTTGGAATTGTTCAACAAGTTTCTTGAGCAAAATATTGTTCCACCTGACTGGAGACAAGTGAAAGTTATCGCCATTCAAAAACCGGGGAAACCAGCTTCCAATCACAACTCATATAGACCCATTGCGATGTTGTCCTGCATCAGAAAATTGTTCGAAAAAATTATTCTACGACGTCTCGACACTTGGGTCGAGACGAACGGTTTGTTGTCAGATACTCAGTTTGGCTTCCGTAGAAATAAAGGGACGAATGATTGCCTTGCATTACTTTCGTCTGACATCCAAATTGCCTTCGCTCAAAAGCAACAAATGGCATCTGTATTTTTAGACATTAAAGGAGCATTTGATTCAGTTTCCATTGATGTTCTTTCAGACAAGCTTCACCAAAATGGACTCCCAGCGGTTATAAATAATTATTTGCACAACCTTTTGTCAGAGAAACACATGCATTTTTCACATGGCGATTTGGCAACACTCAGAAATAGTTACATGGGTCTCCCGCAAGGCTCATGCCTCAGTCCGCTCCTCTATAATTTTTACGTAAATGACATTGACAGCTGTCTAGTAACCCCATGTACACTAAGACAATTGGCAGATGATGGCGTGGTTTCAGTTACTGGACCCAAAGCTATTGATCTGCATAAACCATTGCAAGATACCTTAGATAACTTGTCCGATTGGGCTGTTCATCTTGGTATCGAATTCTCTGCGGAGAAAACAGAGTTAGTCGTCTTTTCAAGAAAGCATGATCCCGCGCAGCTTCAGCTCCATATGATGGGAAGAATGATCCAACAGGTTTTAACTTTTAAATACCTCGGGGTGTGGTTCGATTCCAAATGCACGTGGGGAGGACACATTAGGTTTCTGATAACAAAATGCCAACAAAGAGTAAATTTTCTTCGAACAATAACAGGATCTTGGTGGGGTGCTCATCCGGAAGATCTAATAAAATTGTATCAGACAACGATACTTTCAGTGATGGAATATGGATGCGTTTGCTTTCGTTCCGCTGCAAACTCTCATATTATCAAACTGGAGCGAATTCAGTATCGTTGTTTGCGAATTGCTTTAGGGTGCATGCATTCGACACATACAATGAGTCTTGAAGTTCTGGCGGGAGTTCTTCCATTAAAAGATCGATTTTGGGAGCTTTCATCACGCCTGCTAATAAGATGTGAGGTGCTGAATCCCATGGTAATTAATAATTTCGAACGACTAGTCGAGCTTCGATCTCAAACAAAATTCATGACAGTATATTTTAACCATATGTCACAGGAAATCAACCCTTCAAGATATATTCCTATCCGTGTCAGCCTCCTAAATGTCCCTGACTCAACTTTATTTTTCGATACATCCATGCAGCGCGAAGTGCGTGGAATCCCGGATCATCTACGTTCGACGGAAATCCCAAAAATATTTTCAAGTAAGTTCAGGCATATTGACTCTGAGAAAATGTTTTACACGGACGGATCGCGAATTGAAGAAGCGACAGGGTTTGGTATGTTCAACAATAATGTTTCGGCCTCATTTAGGCTTCAAGAACCTGCATCTGTTTATATAGCAGAGCTAGCAGCAGTTCATTATAGTTTGAGTGTAATCGTCACATTAATTCCAAACCATTTTTTCCTCTTCACAGATAGTCTGAGTGCAATTGAAGCCATTCGCTCAAACATGACTGGCAAGACTGAACCGTTTTTCCTGGGCAAAATAAAACAGTGCCTGAACGACATATTGAATAATAATTATCTAATCACTATAGTCTGGGTCCCGGCTCATTGCTCCATTCCTGGCAATGAAAGAGCCGATATTTTAGCCAAACGTGGTGCTATTGAGGGTGAAATTTATGAGAGACCAATTGCTTTCAACGAATTCTATAGCTCGTCTCGCCAAAGAACACTTGCCAGCTGGCAAGCTTCTTGGGATAAAGATGATCTGGGTCGGTGGATGCACTCAATTATTCCGAAAATATCGACAAAGGCATGGTTCAGGGGACTGGATGTGAGTAGAGATTTCATTCGTGTGATGTCCAGACTCATGTCCAATCACTACACGATAGATGCACATCTCCTTCGAATTGGGCTCTCCGAGACTAATCATTGTGCTTGTGGCGAAGGTTATCGAGATATTGATCATGTCGTTTGGACATGCGTGGAGTATCGTGATGTCAGATCTCAACTAATAAATTCTTTGCGTACCCAAGGTAGACTATCCAATATCCCAGTTCGAGACATTCTTGCTTGTCGTGACCTTTCATACATGAAACTTATTTATCATTTCATAAAGAAAACTGGAGTTTCAATTTAATAAAGGCCCCTTTCAAGACTTAGTTCTGATCCCAGCTGCGTCCATGAGTTCAACCAATAGCTAAATTAGAATAAAAATAATGTAATGATACAAACAAACTCGAAACAGTTTATGAAATTATTAACAAAATGTCTGAAAATAACAGCTTATCTTATAATTTATAGAAGTTAATCGTTTGGTTCAAATAATATTTCCGAGTAGATTTCATAATTAATGACGAGTTACCTAAGATGATATTTAAGTAATAAGAGAATATGTTTTAATAAATGCAAAACGTTGTGACTATGTTAGAATTAAATTAGGATAAGAATATTATGTAAAAGTGATGCTACGGCGAAGAAAAACTTATGTAAACTGCCTTAAGAAATAAACGTATTTATGAAAAAAAAAAATGTCTAGATAATTTAGTTTAGATGCGATTAGTGCATAAAAACATATATGTTGCCGTGATAAAAATTAAGTGAATGTTATTTTTGTAAAGGTACGTCCATTTCTATGGCGGCCATTTTTTCTGCTCTTGTATCCTGGTTAGAGCTAATAAAAGTCATTTTCATTGACTAATAAATAGACGAAAATGACAAGAAATAACTGTCACTCTCAGCTTCGCTTGCAAACTATGAGAACGAAATCCATGTCCAGTCAATGACAAAAGCGGGACAGTAGTTTCAAAATTGTGTTTTTTCTTTCATTTACCCTTTCAGTCATTTGCAGTGGTCCTTCATTGGTCCAATACGTTGGATTATTGGTCCAATGAAAGTCCAATCAATCGTTCAACGGGAGGCCAGCACGGGACCTTCGTTTGCCGATTTTGAAACAGACCGTTGAACCGGGCGTCATTTTTTTCGTTCAACAAACCCGGCAGACAGAGGTCCATTGTTGAGCCATTTTTAACATGAGGAGTTGGACTAGTTTTACTGCAGAATTTCTGAAGTTTTTTCCACTTATTTGTTTAAACTAACATTACATACCTGCACAATACTTCTACTTCACATAGAATAACAGCAAATTTTCTTTCTATGTAAAGGTAACACTTAATTTTCACACTATTTTTGCAAGACAAAAAACAACAACAAACCGTTCCAGCAAATTGAACGAATATTTCGTGCAATATGTCGTTCAACAAGCGCTCAAAAACCAACAAAATTGAACGGCCTGCTGAGAGGGTGGTAACGTAACGAAACATGAGAGAGAAATAAAATCGGCTCAGCAAGGCTGCCAAACAAGCGGTAGCTTTATTGGATTTTATGTGATGTAGTCAAACTTGTAACCGAAAATATCAAAACTTTTTTGGCCACTCGGCCACATCGAGTGTCATTTTGACATTTGCGAGAGAGCATTAAGGGAAATGTAAAACGCAGAGCGAGCCACGTCGTTATACGCGACCTACTGGCCTCAGCCCTTAAGCAGCTTCGCGGAATGTCTTCTTATACTGCCATGCTACGAAAGGAAAAAAAATATTTTGTTTGGGAGGAAATATGTACAATTGAAATAATAAAAAATTCAGCTTGGATTAAATAGCAGATTTCAAAATTAATCTTACCAGAATTTGTCACGAACAAACCTTAGAGTCCCAACTACCTGAATGCTTTAGCACCTCAAAAATATCCCTCTGTAAAGCGGCTCTTTTTTAGGTTATCGCCTTTGTTCTGAATAACGACGTATTGGTTTTTCGATCGAATATAGTTCGGTCGAATCCTAGCCTAGATTCAACGTTATTCAGAATAAGGGCGTATATAGTCTTCGAATTTAGCTCGTGAATTTAATATTTTTGCCTTTCTCATATAGAAAGGTAATGAAATCACTTGAAAAACCGACTAGTAAAAATTGGAGGGTCAAGTATCACATACCATTCGACTCAGTTCATCGAGCTGAGCAATGTCTCTCGCTGTTTGTGTGTGTGTGTGTGTGTGTGTGTGTGTGTGTGTGCGCTTGTGGGTGTGTGTGCTTGTGTGTGTGTGTGCTTGTGTATGTGTGCTTGTGTGTGCTTGTGTGTGTATGTATGTATGTGTGTGTGTGTATGTGTGTGTGTGTGTGTGTGTGTGTTCCGGAGTTATGGGGTAAAGTGTGTTCAATATTGTACACCGTCACTTAAACCGGCGAAACAAAAAACGTAAAAAATTTTGTAAACTAGACTCAAAACCGTCAATCTTAGGGTCAAATGGTCTTATGGTCCCACCAAAAATTACTGCTAAATTAGTTTCGGATAGAACAAACATTTAAATCGTCATTTAGAGTGCGATGGCAAAATTGTATAAAATCTTCAAAATTTGAATAAAAACTAATAGAGTTTGTACGTCATGTTAGTTGGTTAGTTGGGACTTCGATTATACCGGTTCTCGGGTTCCGGTGCCGGATGTGCATATAATAGTGAACCCACTTCGTTTTCTTAAGGATGACCTACGTGAGCAAAGCGCTGTTTCATTCTGTATATTATACTACTTAATGCACAAGCAATCGCTTGGTTTCTTTCAAAAATCGAAGAAAATTTTTTTGAATGGAATACCACAGTATTATACATGAGAAAGGCATCATTACACCACTAGGTGGATTAAAACAGGTTTTTAATTTTTAAGATGGGGTTATTCTTTCCACTTTCTAACGAGTTCCGTATACTGCACATTGCTTTCTAATGATTAAACAACCAAAAGAGTATTGTATCGAACTCAGCTTATTCTTCTTTTGACGCATGTATTTAAATACTCCGGTCACAAACTATTCGTGGTAGATGAGAAAATCAAAACTCAATTGTGCGCTACACGTTGGTCTAGTCGAAAACCCCAGCCGAACTGGAGGAAAACTACTTCGGTGTGTCGGACCAGTAATTGTTATCCAACACGCATGAATAAATTGGTTCTAGTGCTACGTGTGATCCGTCATCCCTCACCAGTTTACCCCGTCGAGCTGAGGTGACATTCAACTGCCTTGTTGGGGCGAACCAATAATAAGCACCGCCACAGTGGCCTACGGTAGCGATAAAAGTATCTGACGTTAGGCGGTTCCAGGCACTACTATACCAACTGATTGTAGGTACGCCAAATAATCTGTTTACGCATAGCTGCATGAAAACGTACATACAGCTTCCAGCGTTGAGCAGTTATTCAAGCCAACAGTGAGTGGACAAATGTTTTGAAACTATAATTACATAAAAGTGCCATTAAAACGGGTCTTCAAGTCCACACCGGTCTTGCACCGTGTGCCGTAGAAGTCTTCCACGTATGTTTGATAGCTGGTACTGGTGTGCATCAGTCAGGCAATCGGCAACATCGTCGTACCTTCTCGAATTACTGTTGTAACGCGGTTTGTGTTGGTAATTTTCGCCAAGAAGTAGCTGTTCGGTTCAAGCAGCGTGTTTAAAAGCCACGATTTCATTTCAATTTAACACTGCAAAACATCTAGAATGTTTAAGCTAGCCGAGCCGAGTCAATAAAACAACAAATTCATTGGATTGAAAATTACGTTTCCCACCTCATTTAGATTTAATCAGAGCAACTAATTAGTAATTTAGCTAAATAAACACTTCATCCAGCTCTATTTTCCATCGTAATCCATCACGCGCCAAGGGCTTGGTCAGTGCATTGCCCTTCTGCCGTCACAATGTCAAAACTATGAAACCCTATTTTCAAAACTGACTCACCACACCACACCGTCGGTTGCAAAGATGAAAGCAGCGGCATCATGGTTTTCACCGGGTAATCCGTTTCAGCAACTTCACCAAAAAGTGGTACAAGATCGACTGTCGGTGAACTGTTTTACGCCGAAGGCGGAGGAGGCTGCATAGAGAATGGTTTTACAGTGCCATTGTTTCGACCGCCAGTTGATGGTATCCCCAGGCGGTCACACCGCGAGACTGTTTGTTTTCAAATGGGTGGGACGGTGGGGCGTCAACGAATGAACAAGCAACCAACCGCAGAAGCTTGCACTTTGCTTTTCTCGAGCTCGACCGTTTCTACTATTACCTGCTTAGCATAAATTCGCATCGTTAACCTTGTGTTTTTTATTAGTAGTAATTGTTCAATTTCCATCCGGTGCGGCAGCCGCCGTCCGGCTGCCCCCTAACTAATCAGGCGGAGTGACTGTTTCGGACGATGAATGTCTCTAATCAGTGTGCTATGTGTTAATTTTATGCTACCGGCCCGAGAGATGGGCACTTGAACTTCGTTTCAAGCTGCTGGCTGCCCGAGAAAGGCGGAAAAGAGCTCTTGAGAAAATTTATACTGGCTATTCTGTCGGAGCTATCATTGCTTGTTGTTATTATGATTACTGAACTTAATGGTTCTAAGCGATTCTTTGAAAAGTAGGTCTTGGTGCGGTGTTTCGCGAATTGGAAATGGAATAATCGGGAAATGGCGGAATGGTGCACTTAATGTGAACATTTAAAATACGATTTCTAGATGAAGGGGCTACTTTTTCTGGAGATCTGGAGATGAAGGGGCTACTTTGCTTGACCGGCATCTCGACTAATCCAGGAATAATTGACTTTCTTTCCTCAGTGATTTTGGGCTCAATAAATACTATAGTTAAGATGTTCGTTTTTTAACCCCCATCCATTCAAAATCATTGGTTAAATTGAGATCTGCTACCTACATTTACAGCACTGACAGTTTTGAAATAGAACTATGCCGTAAAGCTACCTAAACCCTACAAGTTAGTTGAATATGATACCTTCTTATACCTTCTTTTGTTTTTTTTACTTGAATTGTAGTTCTACCAAAGAATTATTCCAGTAGAATAAGAAGCTACCCTGTTTCGCTCAAAAAATAATGAACGATTACGATAACGGTATCAAATGTTGGTTTTCAAATAGTTCATAGGCAAATGTTCCAATTTTCTAAAAAAATAAATGTTTTCGTGCATACCATACTGATTACAAGTATTGCATATTTAATTATTGCGACATTATAAATTGGCAGGTAGCTCAAAAAATAAAATCAATTTTCACGGTATCTAAGTTTGTGTATTTATTTCAGCTCACATTCCTTGGTTAAATTTCAGAAAAAGTATTGAGAATAATGATATTCATTTTCGACTGATGCCCTCCACGAGAACTAAATTAGTTCCGGTTACTGTATTTCTCATCCGATGAAATTAATAATTTTCTTAACGAATTGCTTTTGTCTTTTCAAGACCTAGAGCAGCCTTAGGGTAGTTTTAAATTTTTATCAATATCTAACGAGGAAAACAGATTCGAAAAATGACATGGGAATACAACAATGAAATGGCAACTGCGAAAAAGCTTTCGCATATACGGTACTCGAACCCGTTACTACCCCCTATCCGGGAAAATCGTTTTTCAATAAATACCCTGCACACTTAAAATTTCTTGCTGAATCTCGGCAAAAAAATGCCGAGATTTGCACAGCCGAGTGCTCGGTTATCGTCTCGGCAAAATGTATAATTACTGAGAATCTCGGCAATCCAAAATTTGTCAACTGTCAATTATTGCCGAACTTGTCAGCAGAAGTTTTGCTGTCTGCTCGGCAAAAGTTATCAGGAAGGAATCATGAATTGCCGAGTCATCAGTAATCGAAAAAAGGAAAGATATTTTTTTATTTTTGCATGAAATTAATAACAGCAATAGCTAGTGTTGGTGAAAGGAATATTTTATTGATGTTCATTTCAATTCAGCAAACCACAAAAGCGCAAACACCAAACGAAAACATCACGGCTAAAGACAATTGTTTCTAGTGCTCCTCACCTCACCTGTAAATAAGCGGATATAAATATATATGCAAATTAGATAGTTTTCGATTTTACTTATCTTTTAATAAAATATACAAATCTTCTTCCTTCATCCAGTTTAGATGTTTTCCAGTTCCACGAGCAATGGCGACGTGATGCTTGTAAAATCTAAAGGAAACATTAAATGACAAGTGTCTAACCGAGTTTCAGTAAAAGCTAAGTCGCTGTTCGAAATCTCGGCAAACGGTTTTGCTGATCTCGGTATATTTGTTGTTTACTGACACGTTCAGCATAATATTTTGCCAAACTTCAGCAAAAGAACTTTACCGAGATATCAGCATAGAACTTTAACGATTTTCGGAAAAGAGCATGTTAATTACTGAATAGTCAGTAAAATTAAGTGTTGTCGATATAATTCGGCATTTCATTATGCCGAGCTCGAGAATCGGTTTTAAGTGTGTGCATGTGAAACTAACGGAGAATGGGGGAGTAGTTGCAATAGAGATATGACTATAGTTGAACTGCGTGGTGTCCGAGCACAAATGAATATGCTCTTCTGTTTAATTAGACCAGGGGTTCTCAAAGTGGTCGATATAGACCCCTTGGTGTCGATATCCTTTTCGCGGGGGTCGACGTAAACGAAAACTGACTATGGGGGTCGACGAGGTCTAGAAATCGACCCCCTATTGTTTGATATAAATTGTTATTTGAAATATTCATGCTAAAAAGTTGTGTTTAGTTTACTATCCGCAGAAATTGGTAAGTATTTGACATCAATATTTAAAAAACTAGAAATTCCATTTCCAAAGGAATTTGTTAAAGGGGATCAAAGGCCTAAGTTAATTTTAGTAAAGGTCCATGACCCAAAATAGTTTGGGAACCCCTGAATTAGACTGGTTCTGCGGTAACTTGTATGCAGTTTTTTTTTATTTGTATTCAAATGTCATTTTTTAAATCTGTTTGCCTCGTTAGATATTGATCAAATGTTAAATTTTTTTTTTGTTCAACGAAATCTGAGACTAACAATTTTTCGATTGAAGAGAGCTTAAAAAAAATAACAGATACTAAAGCAGAAATATAAACCGCTCTCTCAACTGAAATCGAATAGTTCCCGAGAGTCGATATATGTTTAAAAAATCGCACCAAAATCTCGACATTTCATGTATTTAATTAAATTTTTCGATTTCGGAAATTAGATGTACTTGGTGATTTTTCATAATCGAAAATTTTTAAACTTTACCTGCCCGGTGGTATCACTCACTCATGCCAGATTAAGCTTAATCTTTTTTGTGGTGCCTAATCATTTAGGTACTACCGCTTTATGAAGCTAGATATGATCCTTTTTTATTGGCACCCTAATACATATTCATTGCTAAGAATGGATGTAATGTGACACCTGGTAGTGATAGCGTACTAACAAATTTATTGATTAAAATTTATAATCAATATTTTTTTAGTATGGAACGATTTCTTCGGTTGAGTGCTAGTTATGCACGGAACCACCCGCGATCCCATTTCAATCAGAATATTAGTTGATTTTCTGAATTCGATTGGTTAAAATTTGGTACAACTAATCGATTGTTGTTTAAACTAATCTGTCATTTTTGATTTATCGTGCTGGCAGCTTAGCAACGACACCCAACAAGTAATGAAACGTTTCAGTTGAGCAATGCCAAACACCCTGAGCGAACAATGAAACGTTTCAATGAGATGTCACTCGTGCAATTGAGCAAAGACACAATCCCAGCAAAGTTACTTGTATGCATGAAAGCAAAAAAATGTCTCAGTTGTTTCATCCAATTATTCAGTTATTTGAACTTAAAACGCCAATTGCAATAAATATTTTTTACTGTTAGCCTCTTCGGGGGCAGCTAATCGTTCACTGCTTGAACAACGAAATTTTACCTAATTAACTGCTTATATCTTTATCACTTAACTCACAAAGGATATGGAAATGAACCAAAAGATTACAATTCTCAAAAGGGAACTCACCAGAAAAATGGTCACAGGGAATTAGGAAATTTTTCCTTCACTTGCAGAATGGCTCGCTGGTAAACCTAATGCTACCGATACACTTTCAAGAAAATACAAATAGTACCATTTCACTTTAGCAGCAAATTTATAAGCGGTTTTAATAACATTCACATGAACTGTCCTAGAATACATTACTCTCAGATGAAATTAAAACATTTATACTGTAGGAATATCTATTTAACACATGGAAAACTTGTTTTACAATTAACTGTTATATTCTTCTGCATACTTTCACTTACATAAAACGACCACTACCTAACTAACATAAATGACGTTCTTTTACCATTGAAAATTTTCAATATGAAACGCTTCTGGTGAAATGAAGTGGTTTTTTGTTCTGCCTTTTGCTGTCTTCGTTCTCCGCCAAGTGACAGCATTTGAATACAACAATTTCGGTTACCTGAATGGTTATGTCAAAATCAACAGATATGTTAGTTAAATCAACAAAATTTTAGTTGAAACAACCAGGGCGTGAAACAACAATTGCAATATTGTAATTTTGTGATCTGCGGGTTCTCCGTGTGGGTTCGAGTCTCGTCTCTGTGGTACCATTTTGCGGGTTTCATTACATAATTGCATTCGCATGTCATTTTACTAATCTGTTCACCTCGTTAGATGTTAATACCTATTATCTTTCTGCGAACAGGATCAGCCTAGAAATCGTCTGGAATCCGTTTGGTAAATGGACCAATTTTTGCCTGTCTCATACAGAAAGTCGCTGTGAAAACCGACTTTATAACCGAGGCCGGAGGGCCGAATGTCATGTACCATTCGACTCAGTTCGTCGAGATCACAAAACGTCTGTGTGTGTATGTGTGCGTATGTATGTATGTGTGTATGTATCAAATAATGTCACTCACTTTTCTCAGAGATAGCTAAACCGATTTTCACTAACTTAGAACTAAGAAAGGTTTCTTAGCATGATACAATTTTCTTGAATATCATTTGGATCCGATTTCCGGTTCCGGAATTACAAGGAAATATGTGCCATTTTTTTTAAAAAAACGCGCACTCAATTTTCTCAGAAATTCCTTAACCGATTTTCATTTGCATGCATGGTCTTTGAATTCTTTAAAAAGTTGATCCAGATCCGACTTCCGGTTTCGATATTACAGTGCGATTAGTGAAAATTTTCAATTTCATGAGTATTTTTTCACAAGCTATGGCGAAACGAGGTGCACATTTTTATAAAACTTACTGTTAAATTCATCTAGTTGGCAGATCTTGTTAGTTAATAAATATATAAAACTACTTTGAGACTACTAGTCCCCGGTTTCTGCTTCCAAAATCACTGATAATAGTGAAGAAAATTTCCAAAAACGGAATTCACTTCGATCCGACTTCCGGTTACGAAATTATAGGCCGATGAGTGTCAAATCATTAACATGGTGATAGGCACCATAAAAAAGGAAAAAAATAGTCAAAATGACGATGCATAACTAGTACGCGACGGTACGTGCGGTTTTGCTCCGTTCGCAGCGTGCTTTGTTCTATTTCGTATAGCATGCAGTGCTGCCACATTAAAATTTATATTTTTCGGGACGTTTCGTCGAAAGGGTAATTTCGAATACATCATATTATTATTTTTTTGTATTATTATGTCTCCTGGATAATTGATGTGGTGCAGCCACATAACCGAAGCCAAGATGGTTCGGCGGCACAAAACCACCAAGACGACGTCAGCTAAATTGGTAGCCTACCCGACAACGCAACGGCCTCTCGCATACAAACCTGTAACCGCCTCGTTTGCCTTCGCTAGGTTTCTTTGCTTTAGTTAGGTCCGAACAAGCGGTAGCGAGGTCGGACAGCACACGAATCTAAACGATGTGGCGAAGCAACATTTGCCTGGAGGATACACCTTTGCAAATGCTTTGATGCTTAGGAGCTAATAAAGTCAACAACTCCGTTCTGAGGCTCATGCATCAATCTTTATTCAAGAGTACAAGAATCAATCTTTCAGTTCGTGCTCGCATCTCATCCGACACAGTCGACAATTGCTTACGGTCGAGACGATAGAAACTAAGACAATACAGTGTAGTGAACAAAAGAGTGTACGGAATGGGCAAATACGATTTAACATACACAGAAAGAAATAATGAAATTTACACGACATTTAAATCAATAGCAACATGGAATAGACATAGGTTGAATCGAAAGTTTGATTGAAAACCATCATCGATGCAAAATTAAATTGGATCGCATTGAAATTTCAATGAATAGAACTGTATCTTTCAATTAATGCATAGTTTTGCAATTGAATTATATTGAAACGTACATAATTGTAAAGTAAATTTATGTTTAATTGCCTGCTCCAAATATGTGCATGAAAATAGATGTAAATTCACAAAATATTTTTATCTGTGTAGCCTGAAACTTGGCCTACAAGACCAGATTCATTTTGTATTGATTTCAAGCGCTGTAAAGTTAGACCAGCAGCAACCGAAATTAAAATCTTGCTTAAGGAACGAATGCATCTAAACGTTAATGATGTAAGTGAGATTCAATTCAACAAGGCGTCTAACTGTGTGTACATTATGTTCAAACGTGAAAGAGATGCAATTGCATTTTATCTAATAAAAATATGGCTTGTACGCGAATTGACCTAAATAAAAAAAATTTATAACAAAATCAATCTTTATTTAAGAAGTACAATTGTATGTCAACAAAACGGGAACTAACGCTATCATTTTCCATTTGTTTTTATTTTAAACCAATTCCAATCACGATATTAAGAGAATTGCAGGATTCGACGAAATGACCCTTCCAGCGAAATGAACTTCGGTGAAATGGCATTCGGCGAAGTAGCCTATTCGTCGAAATGTCGTTCGGCGAAATGACCCTTTCAATGAAATGGCTTCTGGCGAAACGGCTTTCAGCGAAACGACCCTGACCCATTCCTTTACTATATTTTATGTTCATATAAAATCCATCATCCTACTATAACCGCCCTTCTATTGCCATCTTTCAACGGCATAAGATAGTAGTAGAGTAGCCTTTTCGATGGATGTTCTATTTCGCCGAAAGTGTCATTGCATCGAAAGCTATTTCAAGCCATACATGTATTCGGTGGATAACTTTTTTGTTGCTCTAACAGACTCATAATCGAAGGATTAAATTTTCGACAAACGAAGGTGTTTATTTGTGGTTTCTAGTAAACGATTATGGGTAAGACGGCCATGAGTGTCCAAAGCCGACTGGTGACCGATTGCCTACGAGACGGCTGTAGATGGAGAATGTAACTGGATCTATTGGCCAAAGTGAGGAAGCAGCCAATCCACCCCGCGTGCAGAAAGCACATCTTGTTTTTGTATCGATTATAGAATTTTTGACCTTAAGGTCATTCATTTCTTTGGGCCAGAAAAGTTTTTCTGACCGTATAAGCGGGATTGAGAATCGAACCCAGGCAACCCAGGATGCTTGAAATAAATCACATCTGTCCGGGATTATTCGTTTTTACTAATTTATCCAAAGCTAAATTCTAAGGCTTAATTGAATAAGCGATGGCCGATTGGAGAAAAATACGCAGATGATTTAAGATTGACGTTAACCAATTAGTTTTCTTCGAGACGCGATTAGTTGAAATGATCATCATTCCTTTGCTAGAATTAATCAATGTGGAATAATAAAACAAACCAAATGAAGAATCGATCAATTTATTAATTTGTGTGAAATAATAGCAAAGTCTTGGCATTACATTCCTTTTGTGGAATTTGGCCTTTCTTTTTCAACAGACTTCGCAGCCGATTCTTAGTGCACAGAATCATTGCATGGCTAGTACTATGGATCCTACTGACACTAAGAATCTTTCCAGGTCGGGGCTCCAACATATGACAACTGGCTTGTAAGACCAGCGTCCTATGCATTGAACCGCCAACCCGGGAAATAATGGTCATCGCAAATGATTAGGAAAAAGGTGTTTGTAGGATAGCCCATACAATCTATAAATTTCTAAATATTCCGATAATCGATATCCGGAAAGAAAAATTTGAGTTAGTTTTTTTATATCGTTTATTTATACCCGGCTTTACTCTTTTGGTCGTGCGTCGGTTGAGTTAGTTTATTTCAATCATAAATTCAAGGATAGTATTCATGATATCATGAGAAGATAAAATCATGATAAGATCATGAGTCCCCAGGGGACTATTCGAGTGCCGGTCAATCAGGCAGAATCATTGGTTTGGGTCATCGGAGTACTAGTGAATAGAAAGTAGCCGTCTTTCACCCCGGATTCGTCGGACTAACACCGAAACCTTACCATTCAGCATGGAAGGAGAAGCAAAACCATTTTTCGTCTAAGAATTCCCTGCCGGAGTAGGTTATCTCCATTTGCGGAGATTATGTAGTAGTCTAGTAGTTACATATCCTGTCGAACCAACTGGTTTAGAGTTTCCGAAGTGCCAGCGATCCGGAAGTCATCCTTTAATCGGAATTGATAGACCAATCGCAGCACTTAACTGGTATCGTCGTGAGAGAGCTCCTAAGACCAGCACAGGAAAAGGGCAAATGCGGAAGCAGAGGTGCTTGCTAGAGTGCTAGAGAATGGTGATATAAAGTGCATATACATAGCTAGTCTATCATTTCCAATCAAACGCACATAAACACACATCTCGATCCTCAAAGTTCCTTGTCTTTTGGTCCAGTATTTGTTATGCTTAGTGCAATTAAACCCAATAAACGTACAGGACGGATCAGATCTCGCTGAGCTGAATCGAATATTATTCAATACCCAATTATGCGGGAGTCTGTTTAAATGTCGAGTTATGGAACTGTCAAGCGCCTTTCTTTTCATAGGAAAAAGAAAATCAATGCTCGTGTTATTGACCGACTTGATACATAATTCAATGTAATGTTGGGCTCTCACTTGATAGATGAAATGACACATATTTTCGATTTACGGAACCTCTTACCGACCTTAACCCACCGAACCATAAATTAACAATACCTGTACCCACCGATATTCAATGCTGAGTCAAAATTGCGCAAGCAGCTTCCGATTGTTTTCGTCATGCTTACTTCGGTAAACCCCAATAACGTATTTTGTTTGGAAACAAAAATCAGATACATATATTTAGCTTACGCAACTAATGCCAGTCTTAGTGAAGTTCCATCATCTGCTGGTTTTGAGTTTGTGTTTATTATTCTTGAAGCTTTCCGAAGACCACCCCGAAAACTATGCGATACGTAACCTATGAATTAACCAGCTGAAACGAAATTATGGCATCTCTTTTGTATACTTTTGATCCCCACAAGTTTATCGCGCCATAGTCACACCAAAAAAGAAAATTATTTTCAACCATAACAATAGCAAACACTCTATTCGCTCCTAGCTATCAATTATGTGGATTTTACCCTCTTCCTAGTCCAAGGAACTTGACCGGAAACGATGATCTCGTAGACTCGCCGTCTAGCAAATCGTGATCTCGTTAATGCATTTTCAACAAGTTAACGACCACCATCAGGATGCCCAGCCTAACGACCCTTTAGTCGATCCATTACGGCTTGGTCGATTCATGTGTTTACAATAAGATCACGTGCTTCAAATTGCCGCTCTAAACACTTAACAGCACCGTTGTCGGCGTTGCGTTAGAAATTGAGATGCTAGTGAAAATAAAAGCAAGCATCGTTGCAGGTGTAGTGTTTGTTTGGATAAACCCGAGAAGATGTAGTACAACTCCTGCAAACATGCGAGCTCGGACTAGTTCCTAATTGATGTAAACGGTGGTGCTGATAGCAAGGCACTGACCTTTGCAGAAAAAGGTTTGCTAAACACATGTTGTCGGGATAGGAATGCTGAATGAAAGCATGACATTAGGATTTCATGGCAGTTGTTAAAATTTGAATAGCCTGGATACTAAATAAGCCCGGATTAAGGTATAACCTAATTAACTTTTAGGTGCGGCAAATAACTAAAAAGAATCGACAAATGCTGCAAAACTTACAGTTATACTAAGTTTCGTAACATGATTGATTGAGCTTTGCAGTTTCATTCGGCTGTACAACGCTAATTCTATTAATGATCTCTCTCAAATTGTTCAACATTACCCATGAGAAATGAGGCTGCACAAGGCAACTGTTGTTTGCGCTAGCTGTCTAGCACAACTAATAAACCATCACAATGCAAAATACTGTGCAATTTAAATTTTCATGCTACACCTCTTTCGAAAGAAATAAGCATCGTGAAAACAGATTTAGTGTAACTTTCAAACCTGTGGGAAATTGACCGTCAATTCTATTGATGATTATCATTACTTTCCCCTAGTCCCCAGGGCGGTTTTCATCTTTGCGGAAAAGCCACGCAAACGCATGTTCCATTCCTATAACCACGGGTAGAGAACTGTCTTCCTATCGGTTATCATTGAAAACAGTCCAACCGCCGTCTTTGCATCGAACTTGAAAAGAAAAAAATAAAATCCCAACGTAGAGTTGTACTGTGCGAGCTAGACCAAGCGAGAATCGCGGAGGAAATTGCTCATGAAACCAAAGCAGTAGAGTTATTCGTTTGTTTACATCCCATTACAAGCCAGTACCCTCCCGGTGCGTAGTTCCCATTAGGTGCCGCACCCACCACGACTCTGTGCCAGGTGGAAGAAACAACAACAAACCGAACGGGCGAGGGAAAACTTTCATTTTTATTTAAATTTCTATGTGAACTTGAGAATCGGCGCGGGACAACGACCGACCAACGGCGCTGCAGTTGTGTTTCCCGTGGTTAACCCGAAGTGCTGCGTTGGACTGAAAGCATGAATGAACTATCGACTAACCTTACCTCGACTGAATGAGCCAATTAGCGAAGTGCACTCTTGTTTTATGTTTATAGCAAGTAAACGCCTCAACCAACTTCGAACTGAACCGTTGGTTTGATATTTTTCGTAGTGTTGCGGATGCAATTTTAAGTACCCTTCATCATCACAAGTAAGACTAATCCATCATTTTTGCACTTCGCTTTTTCCTTTTCTAGATGACTTGTGGTATCTCGTGTGTGGACAATGCTTTGAACCGGTCATTCTACAAGCTGGGTAAATTCATCGGACGGCATCCAGGATACTTTGTAATCGTACCAGTGCTACTTACGCTGCTGTGCATAACTGGGTAAGTGTAACCAAACCGTTGAGATCTGAACTGGTTAGCATCGTGACAGTCGTTTAGACACGAAATTGTGAAAAATTTTCCGCCATAAGGCACTCAATTACAAAGGAAAAGTGAAAAATTTCGAACCAGACCTTGATTCTGACCGATAGCTCACCCCAAACTCGTAATTTTTCCAAATTGTAGAAATAAACGTTAAACGAGTAGTAAAATGTCACGTATTAGGATTTACAAAATTGGAAAATTCAAATTTATTTCAAAGTTATATGGATTATAAAAATAAATTCTATTTGCTTGTTCTGAAAATCGTGAGAAATTTCAAATCACTTTGCAATTTGAGACAAATATTCATGTGAAACGTTCGTTTATGACTTCGTAATGAAAAAACATTAGATTTTAATAAAAAAATATTGATAAGGCATCGATGTTGTTTTTCGGAATCCGCAGCTTCTGATTAATCATGTTCTTCTACGTAACGCAGCCTATTCACAATAAATTACCGAACAACCTCTTTTGAAAAGCTTCAAACTAATCATTTAACTATTCTTTTGTCTATAGTTTTTTGTTATTTCGTATGCAAAATCATTTTGGAGCAGAAAATATACATTGAGACATTCCATACAAGCTATGTTTCACAAATCATCCGCGCATGAGTAAGAAGACCTAAATGTCATGCAATTATCTATTTCATATTGTATTTGTCACATACAATGATTTTGAAGATATTCATCTGTTTGATTCTACGTGAAAGTTTTGGACAACCAATTTAATTTTTGAAACACAAAAACACTTTTGGACTCTCAAAAAATCACTTAATTATCGCAGAGAGCACAGCATACGTTTTTTCGGCTCGACGCTAATGAAAATATGAGATAAAGAAAGAATGAAACGATGACAGAAGTTTCGTATAGATCGGTGTCAGATAATGACAGATAACCCGGGCAGATGTAAACAACGAACAACGATCAAAATAACAACAAATGTTACCATCATATCTTATCTTGATGTTACTGTGCTGTCATAGCGATACACCCAAACCTCCGTTTACGAACACTTTTTTTACGTTACCTCTTTTTACGTAACTCTTTTTACGAACCAAATCCCGAATAACGTAATCTTTTTTTACGAACCAAATCCCAAATAACGTAAACTTTTTTTACGAATCAACTTCGTAAAAAGAGGTTTTTGCATCCAATGAAAACAATTTCCGGCTCCATGGAAATTACTACAATAAGGGTATTTTTGGAACGGGATTGATGAGTAGATGACGGAAAACGATATTTGAAGTGGTTCGGAAATCCAAGATGGCGACTTCCGGTTTATCGATATTGCTTAAAACCCCTTACAATATGGGTATTTTCGGAACGGAATTGATGAGTAAATGACGGAAAACGATGTTTGAAGTGGTTCGGAAATCCAAGATGGCGTCTTCCGGTTTGACGATATTCCTTAAAAACCCTTACAATATGGGTATTTTCGGAACGGGATTGATGAGTAGATGACGGAAAACGATGTTTGAAGTGGTTCGGAAATCCAGGATGGCGACTTCCGGTTTGTCGATATTCCTTAAAAACCCTCACAATGTTATGCCGTTTTTCATTGAAAAACACTGGTGGCGTGGATTGCTCTGATTTTGCACTTTCGAGCAGAAATGCAACACTCTGACGGTGTTTCATTGTGATTTCTGCTCGAAAGTGCAAAACCAGAGCAATCCACGCCACCAGTGTTTTTCAATGAAAAACGCCATCAGTATTTTCGGTATGGGATTGATGAGTAGATGACGGAAAACGATGTTTGAAGTGGTTCGGAAATCCAAGATGGCATCTTCCGGTTCTTTGATATTGCTTAAAAACATTTACAATATGGGTATTTTCGGGACGGGTTTGATGAGTATATACCGGGAAATTATGTTTGAAAGCGCTTCAAAAATCAAAATGGTGAGTTCAGTTATATCGGTATTCTTTGACGATCTTTACGATATGATATATCGTCTAAAAAAAGTTAAGCTTCTGACAAAGGTGTTTCCTGCTAATCATTATTGTTTGAATATTGTACTATATTTTCGAAATGACCATAACAAGTAGACGTCTGAACAGCTATAATAATTTTGCTTTCAATATTTTATTGAACAACTGGAAGTCTCAATCTAATATTTGGAAGCAACCACAAACATTAAAATTTGGTTTCAAATCAATGACCGTGTTCTCCAATTGTTTTTATTTTCAGTGCTACACTTTTAATTTCAGTGATAAGAGTCAGTTAGACAACCACATGACACTGAGTTTCTAACATTTATGATCAATTCCAGAAATAAATAGCAGATAAACTGGCAGGATCGACTTTCTCCGAATCGGATGAAACAATGTACACCTCTTCTGTACGGCAATCTCTTCTTCCTGATAATGGTACCTTTTCGACTCAATATTAATTTTTAGAATGTCGAAATTTAAAACCGTAAATAACCACTTCAAACATCGTTTTCCGTCATCTACTCATCAATTCCGGTTCGAAAATATCCACATTGTAAGGATTTTTAGGAATATTGATAAACCAGAAGTCGCCATTTTGGATTTCCAAACCACTTCAAACATCGTTTTCCGTCAACTACTCATCAGCCCCGTTCCGAAAATACCCACATTGTAAGGATGTCTAAGGAATATCGATAAACCGGAAGTCGGCATCTTGGATTTTGAACCGACCTAAAAACATCATTTTCTTGCACCCACTTATCACATCCGTTCCGAAAATGGCCATGTGATTGGGAGTTTCCACATTCATTACACACAACTTTTTTTACGAAGTAAATTCCAAATAACGTAACCTTTTTTTACGAACTACCTCTATTTACGAAGCCCCGTTTAGTTCGTAAATGGAGGCTTCGGTGTTCTTCATATTTTCTTGATATCGATATTCTTCAACGAAGGAATCAAGAAATTGTACAGTATCAGTTCAGCATGAAAATTAGTTATTATATCTTATTTCGTAATTGATGAGATGTTATTCCAATTTCTTTAAGTACATCAGCATCAGATAATTTGAATGCGTGTGATATTATTCTATTTTGAATGCTAGAATACAAATTAACTGAAACATTCTTCTTCTATAAATATTTTGTTCGTGCTTTGATGTTACAATGGTAGAATTTTTTATTTTGTTGCTACTTCCTCATGCAGACTTTGTTATGATTTTTGATATTTTGACTCTCATTTCAAGCTAAACAATGTTAATTTCTACCATTTAAATGTTTAAATATTGTGGGTCCGATCTAAACCTATCTTTTTAGTATGATCAGTATCTAACGGAGAAAACAGATTGGAAAACTGACATGTAAACACTATGATATAATGAAAACTGCGAAAATGTTACCGCAGAGACGAGACTCGAACCCGTAGCTAACTCCTAACCGGAGAAATTGTTTTACTAATTAAACTACCCTGCATATGAAAACACATGAAGAGAAAGTCCAACTGACTGGACGAAACTAACCATGCTTCGCTGTACTTCATTTACAGTCCCGTACCGACGGAAACAAATTCTACAGAAACATATACATCGATTACGAGTCTATTTCTTCCCATCTACTTTGCCGAACGATACTAATTCGAGGCTTTTGTTTTTATCTATTTTGCTATCTACGGGGTACACACGATCGTTTCATGCATCTATTATATCTGTACAATGGAAAATACAAAATTCTGCCTCAATGGCCCGTCTTTTAGTTCGAACTTGGTACCGTTTTTCCTTTGGAACATGCCTAACTTCTTCCGAAGAACCAAAAATTGACTCAGTTCCTTCATGAGCTCAAATAATGAGAATTTCTGTTGATGCCTTTGACCGCAAAAACCAGCAAATCGGTGATATTTGGTGTAGATTTTTCATCTATTCTGTGTCTTAGCTCAAAAATGGAATAAATTTATGATCTCACTCACGATAAACCATAACTCTGATTTGGATCGAATTTCGACAGCAATCGGTATACGGTTGGATAATATTTCATTTTAATAAGTTTGTAAAAATTGGTCCTGCCGAAAGGCTCAACCTTCTGTTTCAACAGCCTTCGCAGTCGGCTCATAAGTTTACAGAACTATTGTATGGGCAGTACTACGATCCTACGGAGAGTGCTAGCGCAGCGTACCTAAGAATGTGTTATTAAATTTTAAAAAAGTGGGTGGGTAATGTCAAAGACATAACCGGATGACGTGATTTCGAATAAAACTAACACTTACCTTCACACCTCCGAATATCTAAAATCGTTCTCATTAGTTGATATATTGTGTGAATCGTACAATTTCATTCCTGTATTTGCAGAATTATAACGGTACACCTATATTAAACTACGACAAATTCATACCACACTTATTTTAACACACAAATTAATAAGACAGGGAAAAAGGGAGTTAACAATTATTCGCCTGCAGAAGTACTTACGGTACGAATTACAATGGAAGAAAATATCGAAAAGTTCTTCAAAAAAATTATTTATTTATATAAAAAGTCAATTGTGCAGACTAGAATGTATGAAACGTGTAATTTGTTTACATTTTATGCCTACTCAGTTGGTAGCTCGAGAATGCATCAAAACTATCCTCCGACCACGAGAAAGACAAACAAGCGCCATGAGTTTTTCTCTTTAATATTCGTTGATACCAAACATTTTGGAAAACTAAAGTTTTAAGTTATATAAAGTTATAAATGTGGCTCTGTAATTTAAATCGATAATGAAATGGCTTGACTTTATGAAATAAAAGGTATGGAAAATCTAATGAAATATCCACACAAAACGTTTGGTTTATCATTTTTATTTCAAATTCTTCAAAATGAATGTTATACCAAGATACCTTCAGACCACGTATCAAAAATCAATTATCACCAAATCAAAACTGAAAAAGTTTGTAACCATTTTTTGCACAATAAAGTCTCAGAATGTACCTTTACGAATTTACTTCTGGATCAAATACTTCATGGTATGTTGCATATTGGCTGAACCGTTTAAATGCAGAAGAAAATCGTGGAGATCTATATTTTGTTTTGTACGATGTATAGTGCACTAGATCGATTTCCATGCTTTAAAGAAGGAATCGGCTGTTGATCGAAATGCGTCCCTGTTTGAATGTTGTTTTGAATTGAATGCTGATAAAGCTTCGCACTTCAAGTTAATTTCTTGAGTTCGTATAAAAACGAATCCAAATCGGCAGAAGTAACCCCCTACACCGCCTCGCAGCACGCACTCCGGCTCTATTACATGGTTATAATTCTGTTCTCTGGCGTGTAAAACTTTGTTCAAGATTTCACAGTATCCAATCGACACTAAAAGTACACCCGATTTCGCATTACCATGGTGAAACTCGCTCCCGAAGTACGCTCGCGTTCGAGTTTTCGATCCGGAGTCAGCATTCGTCGGTATCTAGGAGCAACTTACATGACACTAACAATCCTCCTCTTCCCAAGCAAGCAGATCTACATTTGGACGAGGTCGACGTCGGTATTGATCAGTATACAGGGATCAATTCAATAAGGTTGGGGATCGAGAACCTATTAACCTGGTCAAGTGAAAAATTGCATTTTATAAAATATCAATGTTTATAAAATAGCAACAGATATTTTCTTGTCGTTTCAAGCCTTTTACTTCACTTTATAAAATGAATTAGATTAGCATATGGATATTTCCCCTGCTGCAGCCCTTCATCCAAAAAGGCGCAGGTTCCCGAACCCTAAGTTAGACAGTGTGTTATTCTCATTTAGGTTGTTTAAAAAATCATTTTTCAATTTCAATTGCCAACGGTCTCTATTTCTAGATTTAAAAAAGTTCGTGCAAAATTGAGTTATTCATTACGACACGTTTGCAATCTAAAATTCATAGCCTATTTGGCAAATTTTCGCGGTGATTCAAAAGTGGATCATATAAATATAGAGATCGACGAAAAAGTGTCTCAAAATAATAATCGCAAGAAGATCCACTGTGTTCGCGACTTTTACACCATTAAACTCAAACGAAGCCGTCAATATTCATAATGTATGCAAAGATGCACAGTGTGATTATGGATTGTTTGCGGACAGCACACATTTCGCAACCTGTTGGTGTCCTCATTAATCGACTTTGCGTTAAGTTGAAGACACAACTAAACCCTTCCAACAAAGTCACTGGTCAAATAGTTTTCTAAAGTTTCTGAAAGTATTGGAACGGAACGGGGTGATCAATTTGTTCGATAATTTATCCACGAGGACAGTTTGTTGGGTAAAAATTGAGCGTATGTCAACTACTTTAGTACATTTGTTCACTACTTTTCACAAATGTAATCACACTTCCATAAATGCTAACTGTTCAGTATTAACTGCCGAAATAGTTCCGAAGTGCTCTAGAAAACCTTCCATTGATTTCTGTTTAGCTTCTTGCATTTAAGCGCACTTTCTGACATTTACTTGCTCAGATTATTAGACGCACTGTTATATTACCGCATGCGAATTTACAGACCCCGAAAAAAAGTTTCACGCAACTAGGCCGTATCCGTATTAATTGTCAGTTATGCATGTAAACACTCCGCTGCTGCCGCTAGCTGTCTGGAGAACTTTCACTTTCTAACATATCCACTGTATTCATTCTACCGCGTTCCGAAGCTAGTGTGAATCTTGGTGTAGTAAAAAAATAAACTAATTCTCGCAATTCTTCTAATCTCCCAACAGCTATCAACAGATCCGGTACGAGATCGACCCAGAGTACCTGTTCTCGCCGATCCGGGGCGAGGGCAAAACAGAACGTGCCATCGTCGAGAATTTTTTCAAGGTTAACTACACACATCGTTTCAACGTTGGCCGTATCACCCGACCGGGTAAGTTAGTTAACCCATTAGGTCCTAGCGTATGATATTTCATACCCAGAAATATCTATTTTTCAAAAAAATGTTTACTGTGAAACTGCACTACCCAACCACTTCACGTTAACAAAAACAGATAAACTACACTACGCAACTTCTTTGTGTGTTAAATCTGCTGTTTGTTTTTAAAAATTTAACTGTATTTTGATCCTTGACCTTTGACCTACTAACGACTAGAAATGGCAGTGCAAAAGTAAGTTATATATTGCTTTCTATTTTTTGGTCAAATTATGCGCTAATAATTATATCTTGTGAGAAAACATTAACAGAGGCTCTAAAAAGGTTATATTTATGAAGACATCCCAAATAATGTGTAAAATAGTGTAAAATTTGAAATTTGATGGAATAATTTCGTTTAGAAAAGATTTCTAACAGTGGTTTTGCGTTTCCCATAATCTTCAACACATAATATAATGGATATCAGTTCATTTGATTCAAATTTTAAAACCCCCGGGTTATAATGGGTTAAAAGTTATTTGTGAATGATAACAGCCACCATAGAAAATGTGATATATTCAGGACTATTAAATTCGTTTCGCATTCATAGAATGCATTGTTTATAAATCGTAACCTAATAAATTACCTTTACTTAAATTGAGATTCATAGTGGCAAGAAATTCGGGATAAGTGCGACTTCTTATGATGGTCCCTAATTTACTATGTAATTGCTCACGCATACCCGACTATGCTAAAACTATTATATGTTGTTCGAGATACTATCATCAATATTGTTTATGAGAACACATACTTTTAATTCCAATCGTAGCACCCACTGCACAATCAACTCAGATTGTAGAATTCACACGTAGATACTGGTGTTCGATTGTACATTCCTAATTAGCCTTATCTCAGCTAACGAGTTAGAGCCAATGTAGATCGTTTCTTGAAAAGGCAAATCTCTACCCGGTAATATGAAGGATGGTTGTGAATACAATCGTCAGCCAATTAATCACACGTGTTGAACCATTCGTACTAGGAAACGCTCATACAGTAGGCCTTATTAAATTATACAAGGATCATATGATTTTCTAAACTGTAATGTTTCACAGATTACTGTGATAATCATTTCCCAGGCGTTGACGAGGCATTTTTTGACACTGTGTAATTAGCTGTCACTTGCTAGATAAATACAGCGGTAATAGTCTTCCCAATGTATGTAATATTGGACTGAAACACAGAACTATGTTTCGTGATACATTTTTTTCTGTCCAAAATGGCATTCAACTACTTGCTAGCCGCTCGACGATTTCATTTCTGTACTTCATAGCTACAGAGCCACAGTTCAGTTCAAGTTCACTTTACTGTCGTCACCAATTGCTCTGTCATGTGAGAGCCTTCAGGTGTGACCATAGTAGAAAGATCATTGACCATTCCTAGCCCGCGGCCCTCGACACAGTAAGATATCCAATACAAGCTTTCGCTTTCGAACAGCTCGCATTACTATGGAAAACCGGCACGATAGAGAATGTAAATTTAAATTGAGCAGCTCAGCAACGTACTGTTTAAATCTGTGATTTGTTCGCAACAGAAAGTGCAATGTTTTTCAATTTTTTCGAAACGTTATACCGGTATGTTTCGTATTTCGTGACAGTATCGAGATTTCTTCAATATCAAACCAGTATCTAAAAATCTATGGATGAAGAATTCATGATAGTTATGCTATGTTATCGTTTCCCAAGAGCTGTTGGTTACACTAAAAATCACAGCTGTCAGTGACATTAAGTATCTCACAGATGAATGTCATCTATGAGAGTCATGACCGGGTGCAGGGATGAATGTAGCGGCGACTGTCACGCTTGTAGTGGGCGATGAATGTAACGAAAGAATGATCGTCGTCAACAGGATGGGCTTCACTAATTTAGCTTAGTTAAATTAATTTAAAATTATATTCATTTCAAAAATGCCTGCGTCCAACCGGAAAGGCTAAAAATAATTCAATACGGAATAAATCACAATCCGTTATTCAACATTTTCCTAATAACATTCACGATCTTATAGAAACTGAATGTAAAAATAAAAGAGGACGGATGGATTTCCCATGAACTTTATTTAATTTACCATGAACTTTACTTAATACACTTCAATCAAAGTGATGTAGACAATTTGAAAACTTTAGAAAAAGTACGTTTCATTTCCCACATTAAAATTCATTGGGAACATTATAAACGGCAATGCCGTCGTTGGCTTCGGCCATGGAACCAAAAATTGTCATATGGATATACGGTGTTTAAATTGTGGTAAATCGCATTCGAAAGACGTTTGTCCAATGAATGCAACCACTGATAAATTTTCATGTTCAAATTGCAATGGAAATCATAAATCCAATTATTTGAAATGTCCTGTCAGAGAAAAAAATTTAAACGCTTGTTCGCTTAGACAACAAGTCAAATCAACGACCTTAAATTTACATACCATACCTGAAAATCAAAAAAAACCGTTACAAATGCCACGCCTAATTCTTCTAATGCACTTATTTCTTCGAATTTAAAACACAAAACAGGTACGCCTTCCAATTCTTCTTCTAACGAAAACAATTTATTGTCAAGTAGATCGACCTCGTCATCTTCTTCTTCTAATGACAGTTACGCTTTGGTAACAGGCAGAAAATTACCACTTAATTCTTCTATTGTAAATAATCAAAACACAGTAACGCCTTGCAGTTCATCTTCTAACGAAAACAATTTATTAATAGGTAGATCGGCCAAATCATCTTCTTCTAATGGCAGTTACACTAGTGTAACAGGTAGAAATCTACCAACCAATATTCCTTCAATGCCATTCGCTTCTTTAAACAAAGTCAATTTAGGCGATATAACTGAAAATAAAATGATCTACCTCGATATCAACTTTTTCAAATGATCATCCGAATGAATTCGACTTCATCACTTTTTGAAGCATTTGAAATCGGATGGCAATTTGCAAATAATATTATAATGAATTTAAAATTTAACGGTGATGTTAAATAATAATTTGAATATTTTAAATTGGAATGCTCGAATTTTAAAATCGAGTGAAGATGAATTTTATAATTTTCTCAAAGTTCACAAAATTCATATTGCCATTGTGACAGAAACTTTTCTTAAACCAAATGTCAAATTGAAAAGCAATCCACATTATGTGGTTCATCGATGGGTGGTGGAGTTGTCATTTTTGTCCAACGGCAAATTAAACATCGAATTTTACCTTCTTTCAATACTAAAGTTATTGAAAGCTTGGGAATCGAAGTTGAAACCATTCATGGAATTTATTTCATCGCTGGAGCATATTTGCCATTCCAATGCACCGGCGAACAATTAAATTTCTTTAAAGGCGATTTGCAAAAACTCACAAGATATCGACCGAAATTTTTCGTAATAGGGGACTTTAATGCTAAGCACGTCCAGTGGAATTGTAGGCAAAATAACAGTAATGGTAAAATACTTCATAATCAACTCTCAGCTGGTTACTTCACAGTTCTTCATCCCAGTAATCCGACTTGTTTCTCTTCCTTGAAAAACCTGTCTACAATTGATCTGGTTCTAACGGATCAAAGTCACATTTGTAGTGAACCGATTACACATGCTGATTACAGATCTCACATTAAAAATCATGTGGATCATGAAACTATTTTAGAAAATTGTGCGGACATCAACACAGCAATTGATAATTTGAATCAGTACATTATCGAAGCTAGAAATCTTTCAGTTCCCAAAGCTCAAACTAAATTAAATTCTCCTATCATCGATGACAATCTTCAACTGCTCAGGGGCTGTCCATAAAAGACGTCCCGGCGCAAGGGGGGTGTTTCATAAAACGTGACCTTTTGTGACAGGGGGAAGGGGGGGAAGTTTTTGGAATGTGACGTCCAATATTTTCAATGAGCGCATTTTTGAAATACCTAATTATATTATCGCTTTCCCCTATTTCCTGAAAAAAATCTCCACAATAAACGTTTACATTCTATAGGAAAACGTGTATTTGTTGATGTAAAAGCTTCTTCTTGTAAATTCGTAAATGAATGATGCAGGAAATCATTTCTGTTGTTATCAGCAAAAGTGCACGGAGGAGAGTAAATTAGCGAAATTAATAAATTTTGCCTAATATGAGTAAAAAAGAAAAAGATGCCTTCAAACGGTTTAACTTAAGTTATGCACTGACAATTTTTTCAGTAATTTGATTTTCTAGCATTGATAATAGTATATCATAAGAATTTCTCTTATCTGATTCTGATGCAGTTTACTCAATTGTACTCCATTTGAAAAAAGGGCAGGAGATCAACGATTTCAGACGTAGATCATGTCATGTCTTATTTTAATCATATGTGATTTTCCTCCACCAACATCAAAGCTTATTGAATCATCCAATGATAGAACTTACATAAATCAAGAATCATTTTAGCTCAAAATCACTACCCATTGTGTGAATAAGATCAGTACCTATATTGATCGATGTGATTTAAAATTTACTGATCAACTGATCTTGAAAAGATTCGGGATCTCGTTTTGATGAGGTTTTGGTCTTTATTTTTTCAGCCCTGTATGCTACACTAAGGAAATATTATTCTTTACCTAAAACAATAATGCATTTGTGTACCCATAGGAGGATTAAAACAGATAATTTAAATGTTTTATCAATTCCAACCAAATACTTTTGTTAATTTATATAATTGATATTAATAAAATAATTCCGATGATTTTGTAGTTTTAGGGATATTTTTTAATCTAATGACAGCATGTAATAAATCGATTTTTCCCTCATATTTGTATGGTTTGTCATACATATTGAGAATGTATTGAGATGAATTTTATTTATTTTGAATTCGTGACATGTGACTTAGGGGGGAGGGTGGGTGGAAGGTGTTTGCTTCTGTGACAATTTGTGACAAAGGGGGGATGGGGAGTCAAAAATCGTCGAAAAAAGCGTGACATCTTTTATGGACAGCCCCTCATTCGGTTGAAGAACGTTCGTCGACGACAATATCAACGTTCTCGTGATCCTACTATGAAAAACATAGTTAAGGATTTACAAAAAGAAATTAAACATATATTTATTCTTTTGCGAAATGAAAATTTCGCTAAAGAAGTTGAACAAATTAAACCTTATTCTAAACCTTTCTGGAAACTTTCTAAAGTTCTTAAGAAACCTCAGAAACCAATTCCTGCTCTCAACGAAGGAAATCAAATACTTCTTACAAATGGCGAAAAAGCTCATAAACTTGTCCAGCAGTTCGAGAGTGTCCACAATTTTAATTTGAACGTTGTGAGTCCTATTGAAAATGATGTCTCACTGAAATATGATCATATTTCAACTCAAGTGTTATTACAAGATCATATTATTGAGACGAATTTTGATGAAATTAAGGAAACTTAAAATCATGAAGGCTCTTGGTAATGATGGAATTTTTAATATTCTTATTAAAAATCTTCCCGATGTTGCCTTGAGACTCTTGGTTAAAATTTTCAATTAGTGTTTTTCATTAGCTTATTTCCCAAAAAGATGGAAGGGGACGGGTATAGCGTGATGGGTTAGTCGATGCCTTTCACGCAGCCCACCTGGGTTCGATCCCCAACTCCGCACATAGGGTCAGAAAACTTTTCTGGCCCGAAGAGGTGAATGACCTTAAGGTTAAAACCTCTATAATCGAAAACAAAAAAAAAGATGGAAAAACGCTAAATTAATTCCTATCCTCAAACCTGATACCCAGCAGAAACATCAAGTTATCGACCAATTAGCTTACTTTCTTCTATCAGTAAACTTTTTGAAAAAATTATCTTGTTGAGAATGATGTTTCATATAAATAAGAATTCAATTTTTTTACCAGAGCAGTTTGGACCGGCTGCTTGGCCATCCATGGAAGTTGACCATCAATGTTAACTTCCCTCTCTGAGCAGCCTAGATAGCCGTGTAGTGTCGGTAGCGGTTTCCCAACTGGCTAAGAATAACGCTACGGTCCACCTGTACCGGTGGTATAACTCCACCAAACAGGTAAGCCGTGTGGCATCCGGCGGAATTATTTTTTACCAAGAATTGATCCACTGGTTTCCTGTTCCATGTCGTAAAAGGCCACAAAAATAGGAACTCCTAAGTCAAGGTGTATTTCCGTGCCGATGGCTGAATGGCTGCCGGAGGTTAAACATTGCAGTCGTGAACGGAATATCTTGGGTTTTTCCCTTACTGGATACACGCAATGCTTAGCAATCGACTTCTTTGTTCATCGCTTCGGCAGGCAGAGATTATAAAGCTGAGTGTCTGTGGGTGTCCTCAAGGTGGTGTACTATCCCCACTTTTATGGAACCTAGTCGCTGATGGTTTGTTAAGGAAACTTAATAACCTTGGATTTCCGACTTATGGTTTTGCCGACGATTATCATATATTGATGATCGGTATAAGCATTAACACTCTCTTTGATTTAATGCAACAAGCCCTGCGATCTGTTGAGCAATGGTGTTGTCAGGTTGCAAAACATCAATGGTGCTTTTCACTCATCGTGGAATAATCGCAGGAGCTCGTCCGTTGCAGTTCTTCGGTTCAGAGGTTGCTGTGGTCGATCAAGTTAAGTACGTCGGGGTTGTTCTTGACTCAAACCTGAATTGGTCTGCTCACATTGATTTCAGGATTGAAAGAGCTTGCATGGCTCTCGGCCAATGCAGACGAGCTTTTGGAAAATCATGGGGACTCAAACCCAGATATATTCATTGGATCTACACAACTGTCGTTGGACCAATTTTGGCATATGGATGTCTTGTATGGTGGCAGAAAGGAAAAGCGCGACAGTTCAGTCAAAGCTAAATCATCTCCAAAGGATGGTCCTAGTGGCGATGACGGGAGCATTCACGACAACTCCTACTGCTGCTCTACTGTGCATTAAACCACTACATGTGTTCCTAAAACAAGAAGCATTATCTTGTGCATACCGTCTTAGGGTTACAGGGCTTTGGAACAGTAACCCATTAGATTATGCTACCAGCCACACTCGCTTGTGGTCTCAAATGGTTACGTGGGATGTGTATTTACTCGCTCCTAGTGACCTAACTCTCACATGCAGTTTTCCTTTCGAAACATTCAATGTGAGCTATCCTCTTCGTGAGTAATTGTTGTCTGGTTGTTTGGAACGACAACTCGATGAACACAGAGTTTGTTATACGGACGGTTCTCTGTTGAATGGTCGTGCTGGTGCTGGTGTCTACTGTCGTGAAATGAGGCTGGAGCAGTCTCATTCACTTGGTAGATACTGTACTGTGTTCCAAGCAGAAATCTACGCAATTCTGTGTGGAGTACAATCGGCACTTCAGCAGAGGATCTGTGGTAAACGTATTTATTTTTGTTCCGACAGTCAGGCAGCCTTAAAGGCACTCAGTTCGAGTGACTCGCGGTCGTGTCTAGTGATCGCATGTCGAACTCAAATTGAAGACCTCAGCATTTCAAATGCTGTTTACTTCTTATGGGTGCCCGGCCATTCTGGTGTTACTGGAAATGGATGGGCTGATGAGTTGGCTAGAGCTGGTGCAACGAATGATTTCGTTGGTCCTGAACCAGCTTTACCACTTTCAACTAGTTGGATAAAGCACGAGATACGTTCTTGGGCTGCATCCAAGCATGCCAGCTACTGGCGTAGCTTGCGGGCTTGCGCTCAGACAAAGGCATTTCTGCAAGGTTTGAATCTGATAATGTCAAGGTGTCTACTGCATTTCTCCAAGTATCATTGAGGTATTCTGGTCAGAGCTCTGACTGGACATTGCAGACTCAATTATCACATGGCTACTGTTCAACGTGCTGAGTATTATTCGTGTGATTTTTGTGAGTGCGATTGTGGTACTTCATGTCATCTGATATGTAACTGTCCCGCATTGACGCAGCTATGTGTCCGGGTTTTTGGTTCTCCATACATGGTTGAGTCTGTGTGTGCGGAGCTGAAATAGAAGGATGTTCTCTCGTTTCTCACCCAATGTGGTAAGGAGCTGTAGTCAGAAGGGTTCATCGTTCTTCCTGGAGTGAATGAATCCCTTCTGTATTCACCTTAAATAGGGTTTGGCAGATTGTTTGGCATCCTTTGGGGGGTACTGAATTTACTTCTGCTCGTACATACTGCGAGTCGTTCTGCATTCTTCCGGGAGTGCAGAATGGTGTCGCTTTTGTAAGATCTCTAAATCCTCTCGGGGGTTGGAGGTTTTATTAACAGCAGACTGTTCGGGACCTCGTAGAGGTTCAGAATTTCCTTCTGCTTCCACTAAATGTGATCCTCAGCAGATTGTTCAGCATCCCTTAGGGGTGCAGAATTTACTTCTGCTTTTATGTGTTTTTGTGACGTCAATTTTTCCCATCCTTCTAGTCCAACCCTTACCATTTCCTTTTAATCCTTCCCTCTTATATATCGGGAAAATGATGCTAAAAACAAATTGATGGCAAGGCACAAATCTCCAAATATCAAGGGGAACGTGCCATTTGAGCCAATTTGTTCTGATTCCTGATTCCTGATTGGATTTCGTTATGAACATCCAACTACTCATCAACTTGTCAGAGTAACAAACATGATAAAAGCAAATAAGTCTTCTGGGTTATTCACTGGAGTTGCTCTTCTAGACATAGAAAAAGCATTCGACAGTGTTTGGCACAAGGGTTTAATAGCAAAAAAGTCTGATTTCCAGTTTCCTATTTATTTGATCAAAATGATTCAAAACTATTTAATTGATCGTACTCTTCAGGTTAGCTATCAGACTTCTGAATTGCTACCCGTACGAGCCGGTGTTCCGCAGGGTTCGAGCGTAGCTCCAATCTTGTATAATATTTTCACTTCTGATCTTCCAAATCTACCCGTTGGTTGTCAGAAATCGCCATTCTGTGACGACACAAGTCTGTTAGCCACAGGTAGAAATCTAAGAGTGATCTGCAGTCGCCTACAAAGAAGTTTAAATATTTTCAGTGATTATCTGTCAAAATGGAAAATTAAACCAAATGCATCAAAAACGCAATTAATTATCTTTCCTCATAAACCAAGAGCTTCTTTTCTTAAACCCAATAATAATCACATTCTCAAATTGAATGGCTTGGAATTGACATGGTCTGATCAAGCTAAATACTTAGGTTTAACGTATGACAAAAAACTCACTTTCAAGGATCACATTGAAGGAATCCAGGCAAAGTGTAATATATATAATAAATGTTTATATCCTCTTATAAACAGAAATTCTAAGCTCTGTCTAAAGAACAAATTGTTAATTTATAAACAAATTTTCAGACCAGCCATGCTTTATGCAGTACCAACTTGGTCAAGTTGTTGTTCCACCAGGAAGAAAACGCTTCAAAGGATTCAGAATAAAATTCTGAAAATGATTTTGAAGCGTCCTCCCTGGTTTGGTACAAATGAGTTACACAGACTCACAAATATAGAACCATTAGATGTAATGTCACATAATATTATAAGCAAATTCCGACAGAAATCGATGCAATCTTCAATTGAATCGATTCGCTCTCTGTATTAGTTAGTAAGTTAGTATATAAGTTCCTTTTCCCCAAGTAGGTTTATAATTTTCCCTACACAAAAATCTCAGAATTGCGGAAGCAAATGATGTCCTGATAATTTTGATCGCACTAGTGAATATCTAAAATTCAACGTGAAATTAATTGTATTTTCGTTGAATATGTGAGCCGCACACTACTCTCATATGAGTCATACACCAGAGTGCATACCAGTATGTACACTTTGGTGGAAACATCTGCGACCACCTCAGAGAATTTGAGTGCTTTTCCTTAGCACTCCGGTGCGATCCTGTGCTATTGTCACATCATTTTACAGGTTCTTTTGCATGTCCAATTATAGAAGTTATCAAATATCTACCGTCACTGATTACTCATTTTTGGAAGCCTTTCTTCATCGCTTATAAATTCCAGGCTGTTAATTTTACGTAGATTTTTGATTTATTGATTTCGTCTCAAAGGAGCATATACGAGTATAAGTAAAATTGAAGCCAAATCTGCAGAAAAGTGACTACAGGTGCAAAAAATACACGCGCTGCTAAGATGCGCACACACTGTATAGAAGTTTGGTGTATATGTGTAAAAGAGAAGAGCTCCATTGCTGTTTTCAGTGCGAGGGGAGAAAATCAATTTACTCTTCGCCACACACACATTTTTCACATAAAAAATACTCAATAGTCACCGGAATAAACACGATATGAACTTTAAAAGCATTAACCATATTGTCGTTACGATGCAGAGAAATCAAATATACTCATAATGTTAGAAAATTTAAAAAAAACGTTTTTTCATGAATACGGTTGATGTCAAACTGAATTAACTCAGAATCATCCAACTAACTGAAGTCAACCTGGCACATGAAATCGCGTTTACAAAGTCAATCCATGGGTCGTAATAACTACTGGTTTATAAGATATTCAAGCTATTCGGTTTAGCCCCGGTATGACCTATAAGGTTGTCATCCAACGAAAAATTTTAAAACACTTTCAGATATAACCTGTATGAACAAGGAAGCTAAGAGTGATCGAAAAATATTATATTCAAGCATTTTCGAGATGTATATGGTTGTTAACTAACGGAAATTGACTCTTTTTTTATTTTTTAGACATTAATTGAATGAAATCGAAAGTCTTAGCGACTAACTTAATTTCACGTAGAGTTTTGATTTATTGATTTATTTGTGATTCATTTGTTTTGGTTTGGTTTTATCCCGGGTTGGCGGTTCAATGCATAAGACGCTGGTCTTACAAGCCAGTTGTCGTATGTTCGAGCCCCGACCTGGAAGGATTCTTAGTGTCAGTAGGATCCATAGTACTAGCCATGCAATGATTCTGTACACTAAGAATCGGCTGCGAAGTCTGTTGAAACAGAAAGGCCAAATTCCACAGAAGGAATGTAATGCCAGGACTTTGCTTACACCTGCTACACAAAAAATCGATATTTCTGTTAACGGTATGGACGGATTTCAACAAACTATAGTTTAGTGAATAGTTATTAATACAAGGCTTCAAAGTTTCAAAAAACATTTTGTTCACAAGGTCTTTTGTGGTAGATACAGTCCAAAAGTAACATACAACAACACAAAAAGTAAACATCAAATCTCAAAATATCATTTGAGGCTAATTTGATCAAAATCGATCCTGCCATCTCTGAGATCTAGATCTTTTCTTGCGTAGTTTGACGATTCTTTGGGTAATACTAATTTGTAGTTTATATTAGTTAGCATAATACTCCTCCATAGAGCGTTTTAGTTAAGTCTGATACATTGATTACAAAAACAACAATAAGTAGGAGTAGACTTTTTGCTTAAATTAGTCGCTATTTTCCTATACAACATGAATTACTGATAGTGGAAGGTTGATTCAGTATTTCGATTTTGTTCAACAAATCCATCAAATTTCTCACCCCATATAATCGGGTATTGTTTAATCCATTATTTTATTTTATCATCTGCCCATATCTGTCAAGATAGCCTTATGCACGCTACCAACTCGAAGAAAGGTCAAATGTACGCTGCTTCAAAAGGTAGACCATAAAAATGATGTCCTATAATTTCTTTTTCCTTGCTTTAACTTGAAGGTTGATCTCTGAACCTTGAAGAAAGCTCACAATGTACAAGCTGCTGTCACTATTACTGGTACTTCAAGTCGGTGCATCATGCAAACCTTTTTTCGTAAATGAGGTCAATGTTCATTAGGGTGGCTCATGTATGGCTGCGAAAAAAATCTTAAGACGATTGGGGTGTTTTATGAGCCAAGCTAAGTACCACAACAAATAAATTATACTGTCAAAAAATATTTGTCAATCATTTTAGCACATTTGTGACCACAGTCTATAAAAATTTAATAATCTTTTAATTTGAAATAATTATTCAGTTGACTTTAATACGCATCCTGAGCCAACTGTATTCAGTTGAGAATTCGCTTGTCGGTTGATTGCTGACTGGGTGTTGTTTTATCTGCTTTCATTTGTTCCCTGCGGCTGTCGCGACATCCAATTTGTTGAAAAACTTTTACGTTTTCTTTATGCTACGAAGTGAGGATCCTTAAAAGGGAAAAGCAGTGCGGCGGGCTTGAGTGACAGTTAGCCAAACGGTAATGAATTGACAACATGAAAAGTGCCCACCTGTTTGAATATCAGCTGCATTTGAACACCATTATTGTCAACCATTAAATATTATATCTGTGTTTAGAAGAAGCAACGGATGAACACGGAGAGCACAACAATCAGATAACGACAATATTACAATTGTTGTTTCTTGCATTGACTGTTTCAATTGTTTGATTCAAGTAATATCTCTTTTGGTTTTCTCCCAATCAAATGGTTGGAAAACGTCGCTTACGAACGTTGCTATTTGTTTCACATCAATTGAGCAAAATATCAACGCAAATAAGCAAACGTCCGGAACGTTTAAAACCTTTATTTTTAATACGTAAATAAAGGCCATATTTTGTGGCAGAAAACAGAAATCACTTTCAATTAAGCTAACTAGAAGTTTTCACGAAGTTTACAGAACAGTTTGAATGAGAATTAAAATTAAGTTCAATTTCGGTAAATTCTGGAAATGACCAAAATATTCAATTGTTTTTGAATACCACAAGTTCAACACACTAGCAGCTCAATCATCAGGAAAATTTGACACAGTTGGGTTGTTGCGATTTGAAACAGTGAAAAATTTCGAATTGACATCAGCAATTTTATTTGTAATTTGCACCCAATTTGCTTTTTAATTTAGTATAATATCATTCTACCTTATCTCTCATAGGATTGAAAAAGTTTTAAAATGACCAATTTGTACTGATAGGTATTTTGAAAGTGTAGTTCAAGCTTGAAGTTATAGCAATACATAAAGTTTCACTTCAAACAGTGCAGAGTTTGAGTTTAGTCAATCTAAAAATTGATTGAAACAATTAATACACTCATAGCATTCAACTCATACAAATTTTAGAAACAACATCCATATCAGTTGTTTCAGACTAGTTGATTACTGATTTCATTGACGTACATCGTTGCATGGCTGCCAGCATAAAAAAGTCAACTAAGATTTAAGTTGTATTGAGAAGTTCCGAGTAGGTCATCTAAGTACATTCCAATAGTTGTATTCGGAATATCGAATAACAATCACAGTCTAGTGAAAGTGTAATCGGATTGATTCAGTTGCTTAAAGAATGCTAATTTATATTCAAATCAACTCTCATGATTTGTAGTATATCTACTGTAGACTGTTACACAGTAATTAAGTACTAGTTCATGCTAGTGTACTTGTGTCTGCTGAATGGTACAATCAGGTGTTGTGGCTGTCCTTGAGAGCCTAGACCAGTTCACACGCACCTCAAACAGGTAGCAGGTAATACTATAACGGCCGATAAAGCCGCTATCGCAGTTCAAAGAAGCCAATTCACACAACGAAGCAAAGAGTCGAGTTCAAAGAGCATGCGTTTTGAAGGATTTTCCAATTCATGGTTCCGACTTGTTACCCACCGGCCTGCTGGAGATCGGCCTGACATGTCGATGTGAATGGGAACGGGAATTGTTATAGTGACTGACGTGCCGTTTATTGGAATTAAATTGAAAACTTACCGTACTACCTACCGGTACTTCACTGGAACCGGTTAGAATAAACGGATCCTGTCGATATAGCCATCGATGTTGCGGCTGCAGGACGAGGTTACATGGTTTTAAAATGTGCCTTGATCTGAACCCATGATAATATCAAATCAAAGCTGTTCGTGGGAGTTGCATGCTGATAAAAGCAATTTGTTCATAGTATTTTTATTTATAGAAAGATGCATTACTTCTGATTTTTTTTTGCAATGATTGTGTTAATGAATCATAGTAAACTATTATTACCTCCTTTGTTTCCTTGAAAAATATCAATAATTTAACCTCAGGGACGAACACGAAACTATTGCTCATATTACAATTTGTTGTAGTTGTAATAATAGTTTTGTGGTTTATTGCAGCCAAAATGGAAGTGATTCAAGTAGAGGTACGTAATATAATGTGTACGTTCACATGGCAAATCCGGAGCTGTCCCATCGTGCTTTGGGGTAAATGTTGTAAATCTGTAATTCAACTATTAAGAGAATTTTCCCCGAAGTCGCAACATTTCATCGCGTTATATTGTCAGAAAAGTCAGTGTTTTGCAAAATTACGCCCAAAAAGCTAAGACAAGAGTAAAATTGCATGCGCACAAGGTTCAAGACTGCCCAAATCACGGTATACTGTAATTGACATTATGGGCTGAGGCCAGTGTGTTTTAGGGCGATCAATCTGACAATCTGACAATGGCAAAGTCATCCTCCAGCAAGACAATGCTCGGCCTCACTCAATCTCTTAGAAAATTAGTACTGTGAAAATTTCAGACTTTAGCGGTTGGGAACCTTTTTTCTGAAGGAAGAATTGCATAGCTGAAAACGACGTCTTTCAACTTGTTCATTGAATATCTCGCCTTCAAAAGCATGGATCAAAAATCTATTCTGACAATGTCTAGATAATTTAATTTCGATGCGATTAGTGCATAAAAACATATATGTTGTCGCGATAAAAATGAAGTAAAAATTATTTTTGTTAAGGTAAGTCGATTTCTATGGCGGCGCCATCTTAGTTCCCTGGTAACGTAACGAAACATGAGAGAAAAAAATCGGCTCAAAAAGGCTGCCAAACAAGCGGTAGCTTTCTTGAATTTTATGTTATGTAGTCAAACTTGTAACCGAAAATATCAAAACTTTCTTGGCAGCCCGGCCACATCGAGAATCATTTTGCACATTTGCGAGAGAGCATGGAGAGAAATATAATACGCACAGCGAGCCACGTGGTTTTACGCGACCTACTGGCCTCAACCCTTAAGACCCGAGCTCTATACTAGAGATGATAGGCAAATTCTTAAACCCGAACCCGACCTTAAAAATCTTCACCCATAGAAAAAAAGGCGGGTGGGTAATGTCAGAGACATAACTAGATGTCGTGAATACGAAAACAACTGACATGTTCCTTAACACTTCCGAATATCAATTAGTTGATCAATTGTATGAATTATGCAAGCATTCCCCTTTTTCACATTTTTCGCAAAAACAAAGAAGGCTTCACTTGATCTCGATTACTGTGAATTTCACAGTTCTAGATTTGCACTAAACTGAGGATATTTTCCTTCGATTTGCGAGCAAGAAATCCTAATTGTTCTTTAGAAAACTTTTAGAGTCATTTGAACGGCTGATTTTGTGTAATGCTCTCCACTATTGCTTTATCACCAATGCAAATGACTGGCAAACGAAACTAGCTTTGCAAACGACACAACATACATCTTCTCACAGTGGTGATAGAATCCAAACTGATCCGATTTTTGTTGAGAGGTTAGCTTTTACCTGATTTCGTTTGTAGCTTTTTCACTAATGGGCGGTCCTAACGGCTATAAAAATAGCAGCGTATAGAATTTTGATTTCGATTATTTCATTTCGGATTTGCATTTCATTGAAAGAAACTATCCGGATGCTGCACGGGATTCATTCCTGCCTTTCAGAAGAACAAAATTGTAGAACTCACTACGATATTCAACACTTTTCGGAACATTTTCTCGAACGATTTGTTGTGCAGCAGCAGATAGTTTGTTCTCTTCCTCAGAACGCGTTCTGATTGGCTGATGTAGATATGGGTCGAATGAGACAGCTTTTTCAATAGTGTACTATTGAAATACTTCAATGCTTTTACTATACACGTTTAAGTGGAAAAATTTCGATTCTATTGGTAGTTAGAATATATAAATCCTTTCACAGATCACTGAGCTATGAGCTTTAAAAATACGAGAAAGGCAAACGCGCCTTGTGAATTATCCCCTTTGATACTCGTTTATACCAAACATTTCAGAAAAGTTTAATTTTGAATTATTTGAGATCATGTCACACAACCGAAAATTTTATCATAAAATTGTGATCATATTTCCGATGGCATGTAGCAAAATTTATGTTGATTCGTTAGATACAAAAAGAGATATTCACGATTAAAAACTTATCACTCTCTCAGAGGGTAAATTTTGAAAAGGCACCCCATAGTAAAGTAAGTCGTATTCACGACAAAATACAGATGATGTTTGACAGAATTTTACATAGGAAAAACGCATTCCAAGTATAGGAATATTTCATTTTGCTAAATATCTGACTCTGCTGAAAACAAACTGAAATTTTCGTCGCAACAAACACCATCAATGATAAAATTTACTAAAATAAATGCCAGTAAAACAAATTTACCGTTTTGGCCTTTCTTATTTAGAAAGGTTATGCAATCACTGTGAAAACCGACTTTTGAACCGAGGCCCGGAGGGCCGAGTGTCATATTCCATTCGACTCAGTTCGTCGAGTACGCAAAATGTCTGTGTGTATGTGCGTATGTGTGTGTGTAACGTTTTTTCCACTAACTTTTCTCGGAGATGGCTGAACCGATTTTCACAAACTTAGATTCAAATGAAAGCTCTTTAAGTCCCATACTAAATTCCTGAATTTCATTTTGATCTGTGTTCCGGTTGTTATTCCGGTAAAATGTGCAAAAAAAATGAAAGGTCCTGTGGTCCCATACGGAATTCTCAAATTTCATCCGAATCCGACTTCCGGATCAGGAAATATAGGGTAAAGCGTGTTTAAATTTGTATACCATCATTAAAAAGGGCGAAAACCGAAAAAAATTCTAAATCGACCTCAAATCTCCTCCAATTGATAGTTTTTATCAGTAGACGGTCAAACAAACCGATTTCGATTATTTTTTCAAGAATCGAAGAAAACTATTTTAAAGAATACCACAGCATTATATATGATAGTATGACAGATATGAGAAAGTTTTTTTTGTTGCAGCACCAAGAAAACCATTATTTTGGTTAAATTTAGCTTTATACCACCATTTTGAAAAGCGCTCTTAAATGGTAAGGTACTCATTTGGAACATTTTGTTCCCAATGACAATCTGTATGAAAAATCGTTGAAATTTTCATCGAAACATTTCATTTGGCAAGCTATCTGCACCTGTGAATAACGAAGTGATATTTTCATCGCTTTTTCCATTTCTGCTGCCGAAACATAAATAAATGATGGGACGATTTTGCTTTGTACCGCTGTTTCAAAAACATTCTAAAATGGATACAAGCTCATTTTGGCCAATTTTGTTTTCAAGAACAGTCTGAGCTTTTGAAAAATTCGTTGAAATTTTTTTCAAAATATCTCATTTGGCAAGCTCTCTGTACCTGTGGAGAACGAAATGAAATTTTGGTCGCTGCAAACACCATCAATTGTGAAATTTACAAGCCCAAACAATTTTTGTTGGTTTTTGTTCAGCACTAAGAAAAACCACGTTTTGGGTACGTTTAACTTCATACCACTATTTCGAAATCATCCTTAACTGGTAAGAGTCCAATCCCGTGAAGTTTGCCCGACATGAATCTACTTTTTAGATATGATTTATTTTACCCGTTGTTCACCGGGGATGAATCTACTATACTGCATCTTATCGAACCCTTGTGGGCCATGATGAAGCGCTCATCAAAACCATCAAACTCAGAAAGACCAAGTCATCATTAAAATCATCAAACTCACAAGTGTACAAGTTCATACAGTTTAGTTTAGGCGTAATTATGTTATTGTCTACTCCTTTATCAAGCAACCTGTATACTGGACTGAGTGCATATATAAAACAACACTGCAAAATTTGGTTTTTCTAAATATTTAAGATATTTTAACAGTACATTAACTGTGTTGCAATAATTTTCTCTTACCTATTATCTATTTTATCGTGTGTGCCTTATCTTATTGATTATCTCATTCAACTTACATCTAAAGATCCATCGAGAATCATATTGATATTGGCACAACTCAAGTCTGCAAACCTGTTCCAATCGGTGACAATTTTCTAACAATCTGGAAGTGTGTTCAAATTAAAGTGAGTCCAATGTGCATTGCGTACAAGTGTAGAAAAGTATTTACACAATATACTCAGTAATCATCTCATATTATTCTCTATCGTTCGCCTGGTAAAGGCATTTACCCCTTTTTGTCTCATTTGAGGTTTGATATCCAACTGCAATTCTTACGTCGTTTGCATCTACGTCCGATAACAAATTAGAACCAGTTGTTATCTTCTCACCTAATAACGTGCACGAGCCGCGTTCCCAGAATGAGTATACTATCTGTCTGATCCCAATGATCTGCTGCGGTTTTTAATATCGGCAATCAAAACATTAACGCGTAAAGACGTTGGCCTTCACAGCCGGGCATCTATCCATGTCAGGCTGTCCGCAAACGGGAAGACAGTAGACAAATTATTGCGAGGTTATACAAACTCAATAAAAAGCCCTGATCAACCGACCGTCCTTAGAAACGCCTTCGATTAGTCACTCGCCACTTCCATTACTTTTCCTTAGTCTCACAATAAATTATTTAACCCGTTAAAGGCCAGCATCACGTTTTTGCATCGTATGTGAAAGAAGGCGATTTGCAGTCTTTATAATTCCAAATTAAAAAAAAGCATCATTCCTGGGGCTAGAGGGGCTGAAATATCTATATAAAGTGCGATGCTATTATATACCCATCTGTAGGATGATAAATCTTATATTGACACTTAATTAATAAAGACTTTGCGGTTGGGGAACGAAAGAGGGCTTAACGCCTAGCAACGTATTCAAGTGTTTTATTGTTTAGGCGTTTTTCTGTTTCCCACCCGTTTGTTAGGAGATGTTTGCGATAATGTCTGATTCGATATGACGTGGAGATAAATTCTGACATGGGTACCCAACTAGCACGTGTGAATTCGAACCTGAAATGGTAGCCAGAGGTACAGTTCGGTGATAAATCACCAGCCTTTTTCAAGTACTTTGTTCTTTCGATTTTTTCAAAATACCATAAGCTAACGATTTTGCTAATAAGTGACTATTTTTTAAGCAGACAAACAAACTTTTTTATTCCATAGCCATACAAACAACAACAAAAAAATTGTACTGCCTTTTCAAGTTACCCTGAATTTTATCAATATCAATATTGACGAAAAAGATTAAGCATCTATTCAACTACAGGGCACCAGTAAGGCAAACTGTTTATAACTTCCTGGTGTACTCGTAATTCAAACACATAGGGCACCAAACACCTACCGTTATATGATTGAAAATTACATAATTCATTTCAATTAAAAAAAATATGGAATATAATTCGTAGAATGCAGATTAATCAGGGATTATGATAACATGCGAATTTCGATTCAAAAAGACAGATTAAATCTGTTACATATAGCTGAAGTTGAAACTTGTAGCACTAAATTTCAAGGCTACGGAGAAGTGAACTGGAAAGAAGCCATGTTGGCAGCGTAGGAGTATTTTTTCCACACTGAGATGCTTCTGCTAGTGCGCACCTGCCGGCATGGCTAAAACCAATATGCGTACGAATGATGATCAATCGCACTGCTGATTAAATTGCATTGAAAGCACCCAGTCCAATGAGGAATTGGTGAGCATGCTAAGTGAATCGAAAGTATTACATGTACTTAATTAAGTTGTACGATCCACCCAGCGTTACTGCTAACAAGGGTTTACGAATGCAACGATCGACAGAACAGAGCTTGAAAAATGTAATTGGAGCATAAATTGAGGTAAACACTTGTTATTTGCACTTGAAATTAAACCGATCGTTTGTTGCACTGTTAAACAAAGTCTAATTTCATGGTATAACAATATATTACATTGACATTCCATAGTTTAGCGGTGCTTTGTCCACGCCGTGCGGTCCAAATAAATTTATATTACTTTCTTGACCATTTAGAAAGCCATCTAATTCATCAAGTCAAATACCCGTGGATCAAAAAAAAAGTGCAAATTGAAAGGTTGTAAACTATAAAACGGTTTGTTTTATCACATTCTATAGTTGAAATGTAGCCATTGTTGTAAAACTTTAAATCAGTAGTTACTTTCACTACTGTTAGACGAAAATGAATATACCGATTTGAAATGAATAGTTGTCCTAGCCCATAACCTAACCATAACCTTCCTTTACTGGTTACGCTAATACTTGAAAGATCATTAAATGTCGATGAATATCGGTGATTATATAAAGGATGTTGCGATCAACATTTGATCAGCTTCAATTTGACACTTTTTTTCATAGCACATTTGAAATTTTTTTTTCTTATTTAAAATATGTGTGTTGAATTGAAGCTGACCCACTAGTTGATAGTGGCATTTGCGTTTTAGTTGCGAAAATGGCATCGAAGCGTCAAAATTTTGCTAGCCCTGAGAGAAAATCCGAACTACTCGCATGCCAAGTTATCACCCAAGAAGACTGAATTGGCTGAAAATCGAAAGCCGTTGTCAGGGAGGAAAGTGCTCCCCGAATAAAAAATGTTATAGCAAAATAAAACGATTTATTGTTACAAAATTATCCAAAACTTCTCAGTGACCATAGGAATATGTTTTAATATAATGTGACAAACACTCTAATGAATTGTGAACAACCTTCTTACAATAGAATGTATAGGTTGTTAAATATCGTAACAATTGGAAATGTACAAAAATATGGATTTTTTCTTGAAAAACTATGATGTATACAGTTTGCATATTCTTCAGAGTAGTATTATTACAATAAATTCAATAGTAAATTATATCCTTGAAAATACTACTCAAGTTCAATAAATTACACTGAATGCCATGGATCTGATTGTGAATCAATTGTTTTCTGCTGTTATATAAATGATCCCTTTTTCGGGTCACTGTGGCTTAAACTTTATAGTAAGTTTTGAACAGAATGTTTATTTTACGATATACGAATGTTCTGTACCGATGAGGAGCTTGTTTACTGCCAACATGAATTAATTAATGTATATTGGGTAGTTGCTACTCAATTGAATTCGACTTCCATTTAAAGTTATACTTTAAATTTTAAGAAAACAGCCGATGTTGAAAAACTCAAAGGCAGATATCTCCACTACCGCTAAAAGCATCTTCGTGGAAAAAAACGTGCTTAATCCACTCAGCAGTGAGATAATACCTTTTTTATCAATCCGCATGTGAAGCTTTTCGGGATTGTTATCTTCTATATCGCTTTGAATTTTAAAAATTCATCATCCTACAATTCGAGAATCTGAAGTCAGAATTGGATAAAATTGGATTTATTTTAATTTGAACTTTTGTTTCTGAAATTCGATTAGGCTTTTTTTGAGAAAACGACTGAGCTTTGAGAAATGGAATTCTAAAATCGGTATGGCCGAAGTCAAATAAATTCACCTGAGTAGCTGTATAGTTTACATTTGTTTCAAAATGTTTGAAAATCAATGTAGACATCTTTGAGGAATCGTAGTGCGAATTAAATTTTTGGGTGCCTTCCGAAACGGAAACTGAACACAACCAAAAATGAAAATGAAAGTTTATTTGGTTATCGACTATCCAAATCTGCTAACTCGATAAACCTGATTAATTTATGTGAAATAGACATTTTTATACTAATCATCCTGTATCTCCAAAACCGGAAGTTGGATTTGACTGAAAAACAAGATGTTTTATAGAACCTTAGAACTTTTCATTTGAATCTTAGATGATTCTTAGATTTCATTTGAATCTTAGATCGGTTCAGCCATCTACAAGTAAAATTAGTTACACAGTTTTAATTTCGTTTCACATATCATCCTGTAGTTCCAAAACCAGGGGTCGGAACCAAACATAATTCAGGAACCATGTTTGGAAGTATACGACTTTTCAAATGAATCTGAGTTTGTAGAAAACGGTTGAGTCATCTCCGAACAAAATTGAGTGAAATTATTTGTCACACACGCATTTGCTGATCTCGACGAACTGATTCGAATGGTATATGGCTGTTATGTTCTTCCAGCATTTATTGCTGTAAGTAGTTTAAATCAATATAATTATGGAATTGCTTTCAATTCGAACATTCTGCCTTCATCTGGTTTACATATGACATATTCGAACGATCATGTTGCCAAAAACGAACCGTGCTAAAATCGGTTCGAGGCAAAATATCATGCTGTACACAGTCTTTTGGGTACTTAGAAACAAATGTATGTAACAGTTTAAAAAATCGTGTTTTATGTTGCTCCCAAGCATTTCTTTGCCAGACAGCGCTCAAAACTTCTACTGCTGGAATAGGGGAAAAAGTCGCTTACACAAAAATTTCGATATCTCCGTTAAAAATGGACGGATTTTAACAATCTATGGCTTGTTGGATAGGTATTACCGTGCGGAATCTTAGTCTGAAAATAAATTCTGTTTTCAAGGTCAATTGTGACAGATACTGTCAAAAAACTGAAAATTATGACATAAAACTTCGTATAAGTCAAAAAGTAAACATCCGATCTCAAAACCGTTCAATAGCGTTCTGGCTGATAGGGAGACCTTTCATTTGCGACTATATTGATCAAAATCTCTGAGATCTCGACCTCTTAGTTGACAACACACACACACACACACACACACACACACACACACACACACACACACACACACACACACACACACACACACACACACACACACACACACACACACACACACACACACACACACACACACACACACACACACACACACGGACATTTGCTCAGTTCGTCGAGCTGAATCGATTGGTATATGACATTCGGCCCTTCGGGCCTCGGAAAATTTTTCGAAAGTTTGAGCGAATTCTATACCTATTTTTTATATTTATAAAAAAAGGTATCATCATTTTACTTAGAAAAATGAACTAATATTTCTTTTATGAATTTCCATTAAACAACAGCGGGGGAAACTTCTTTTGCGTTTGGCATCAATGGCTGTTTGCTTAAAATTGACTGCAACAAATTAACACTAATTTTATGCAAAAATGTTCTTCGAAAAAAAATTATCCCAATTTTTTAAACAAATTTGATGAAAAAGAAAAAAAAATAGTATATTTTGTGGTAACTTGTAAAAAAATCACTGTTTTAAAAAACACAAAAACGTCTCTCCATATACGTCTCAGAAAATACCTATAAATTTGGTTAGTTCCAGAATCTACTCCTGACGCATCCTCCATGCGCGGAACGATATCACAGAAATCACACCATATTTTGACATGAAATTAAAACTGTAGCGGTCTGTAATGAAGAATAATAACTACATAAAGTTTCAAAATTAGACAACTCATTAGACAATCAATTCTTGCTTAATGAACCTTGAAATTTTTTCTAGCAAATGCAGAAAATTTCGCGAGCTCAATCAAGCGAGCAACTCATTGATTAGTCAAATTGCCGATGAAAATCGCATACTATATGTGAATGTATTTAGCACCAGCTTAAACCAAATACCAAACAGTCGGTTAAAACATGCAATCGCATGAGCTGTTGATTGTACATAAAATGCAATTCGTATCGCAGCACTAATAGATTTTGTCGAAATAATTTACCAGACCTAACCTTGATTTTGTTTCGATTGTTTGCAGGACGTTTCGGTCGAGTAATTATCACTTCCAAGGACGAAAATAAGAACCTCCTGCGGCGAGCAGTTTGGGAAGAGCTCCGAGTGCTGGACGGAATCATCCAGAATGCAACAGCGCACTACGACGGGGACTCGTTTAGCTATCGGGAGTTATGTGCCCGATGGGAAAACGAATGCTTCTTGAACGACATCCTCAACCTAGATCAAATCATCGATGAAGTGAGTTTAGATTTTGACCTTGAATCGGCTCAATAGGCTTACATTTCTTCAATTAATTGTTCGATTCCTGAATACAGGTCGAGGCTGGCGAGCTGAATCTCACCTTCCCAGTTATGTTTAACCCGGTCACGTGGGACGCGCACGTTTTTCCAGTCTTCTTCGGTGGAACCCAAGTATCGGAGGACAACCTCATCATCTCGGTGCCGTCACTGCAGATGGTATACTTTGTGACGGCGGATTCTAAGCGACAGGACGCGCGTGGTGCCGCCTGGGAAGAAGCCTTTCTCGATGCGGTCGGCTACGCGGAAGATAACGGCTTGTTCAAACACATTATGGTTGCCCGATTCGCTTCGCGTACGCTCGATCACGAGCTCGAACGGAACACCCGGACTGTCGTGCCGTATTTCAGTTCGACCTTTTTACTGATGGCGGTGTTTAGGTGAGTGAGGAGTCCGCTTCCTAATTGCTGGCTCACGGTACTTGTGCGGAAAGAGATACATGCTAATTAGAACCGAGTCCATCCAAATATAAATTCATTGAAAACTGCTTCATGGTTACATGGTATACTGGAACCATTACCTAGTTTTCCTTTAATTTAACTTGTAACGGGATTACGGAAACTCGATACAAGCACCGTGCATTCAAAGCGACAAATTACTAAATCACGACTATTCAAATACGTTCTTTTTTCTATTTTTCTCTTTCCTGGGAATCAAAACTATAAATAAAACAACCACCGATAGTGTTATAACTTGCATGATGGGTGATGTGGTGCGTTCGAAGCCATGGCTCGGATTGCTTGGTAACTTGTCGGCGGTGATGGCAACGTCGGCAGCCTTCGGACTGGCCATGTACCTTGGGATCGAATTCATCGGAATCAACCTGGCTGCACCGTTTCTAATGATCGGTAAGTTGTATCCTTCGAGGTGTCAGGCGCTCTGTACTGATATTAGTGAATTTGTTGAGTTTGATATACAAATGAAAATAAAATAATTTGTAGTGTTGGTATTAAGTTTAATATTATAGTGAAAAGTTTATGGAAGTCCAATAATGAATTTCTCAATTCTCTATTTGGATGGTTCCGCGAATACTAAGTGATTTATGCAAAAAACGTCAATGTATATACTGTTTTGTCATGTCCAGTCGCTATGTAAAACGTTTGTCCGAGCAAAGGCTTAAAATCGAGTTTGGCATATGTTTTGTCATCAATCAAAGTGCAGCCCTTGTGTTTCGTCCAAACAGGGTCATACAACAGTCTTGCACGCTTTTTGGGCACGAAATTCTGATTCATGTGCCGTAAACATCCGGCTTTGTACGACTTGTATTCTTCTCTGCCAAGAAAGTTCCGCACCGTTTGAAACTTTGCGTTGTACCATTTGATGTTATTTTTGAACTCGATCTGCCACTTGGATCAAACTCACATCACTACACTCTATAGAAGTGTAACCTAACCATGCCATCCAGTCCCACTAATACCGGAAGTATTGGCCAAATTCCAGAAATAGAATGTGTATCCATTTCTCATACTAAGTATCAAGGGTAAGGTATCTTTAGGATTGATACAGTTTTCCTTTCGATTTTATATTACGTAAATAGTATAATAAAGAGCAGAATATTATCAAGTTCATTTTTTTCTCGGCTATAACCTTGTAGGCCATTCTCCCTATAAAGAGAAGAGATCATTGAATATCTCAAATGGCAACGAATTTACCTTTACAATTTAACAGTTCCAATTCTGGCTCATAACCACAGTGGCATAAAACCACGCATACAAATCGACAGTGAGTCATTGTAACTCATTGTAATAAAAACAAAGAAATCAATTTCCAACGCATTCTCTTCCGAAGGGTCATCAGCCTCAGCATCCAATGTCTAGCTCACGTCGACTTGTCGATACCTCAACATCTTCCCAGACGATGCACGACATCCGTCAACGCTATTGTCATGAACTTCAGCGAGCTGAGTCTGATCAAGAACAATGACTTTGTATAAGCATCAACATGAGAAAGCGACCCGATGAGTAACACGCACGCCAAGAACGAACGTCGCGTTTCCAGGGAGTGCATATATGGAATCTCTTTCGGTCAAGGGGTTTGCTCGGTGGACAATCGGAAACGGTATGAAAAAACAACGATTGTACAAGCTCGCGGTCGTTTCTAATTAACATTCACCACCGGTTGGTTGGTGCTCATGGGTGGAAGTACGTCTATGGACGTTGTTTCGTTAGGCTATCGATGCTACGACAATCATTCGGAAACTAGTGCTCGATGACAACCGACTGATAAATGATCGAAATTAGTTTATTGCTACGTCCGGAGCAACAACTTCAGAAAGGCTGCTTGGTTTAATCAATGATTTTCTGGGTGAATAGTTGAAGGTTTTTCTGTTTGGTTACCGAACGGTCTCAAAGTCATGGCAATGTCCCGGCTGGTCGATGCCCCATTTCGCACAATCTAAAAAATGTTCGAAGCTCATGCTATGCCAACAGGCGAAACAAGCTCGTTTTGTTTGCTCTATCGTAAATTGTACGTATCAGTAATTGTTCACACTTATTTGCTGCTAAACGGTGCAAATGAACCATGAACAATTTGCACTTGTTAAAGAAGCAGTGAAAGCATTTCGAAACGGCTGGCGTCCCTGATTAAATCCGATTTTCATACTTTGGTCAACATTTACGACGACAAATTGCTGCAGCTCCATTGGAATTATAGAGGAATGATTCCTGACCATCCATTCCACAAGTGTTTTGGGGTGCCTTTTGGGTTTCTTAGCCATCAGTGGCTTTTGGTCAAAACAACAGATTTCCCACAAAAGTTAACATGGCAATATAATCACTATGAAAAACTATCTAGAAAATAATTTCAGTTTACCAAACATCACCGAATTTTTACAATTATTTCTGGCAGCACTGTTTGTATACCTAACACTCGCTTTTCAGCGTGATGATGGTTGATAGTAAAACGCAACTTTCAACTAGAGTTGCCATGGAAATTCGTATAATGTGGTAATTTTAAGCTGCACAACTGGGTTTAGTTTTCTTATAATTTTTGAAAAGATTGTAACATCATTTATCAGACAAAGCATATGCAAAGCTTTAGTAAACACATGACTATTTGTAAATCAAGACACATAAACGTACAACAACTGTAATCAATATGGTATACAATTACTCAAATGCGGTCATTCCGTTGCTCGGTTGAATAGTCACTCAAATTTAAATTGACGTTCAATCGAATAGTGAATTATACGGGTATATGCGAAGCAAACTTCGCAACAAATCGAACTGCATAAACATGACCAATTATCATTTTCATGGCAAAATGCCTAATAGAGCAGCAGCTCCAGTAAACCATCCATCACGGCTACGTTTTTTTTTTATCGAAGAGTACTTTACTTGTTTGCTTTGGTAGCTGTTTTAGACATTTCGAAGAGTAGAATAACTAATTTCTGCATTTCTTCACGCTGGGTCCGATGGGGAAAGCTGACTTACTTGAGGTATATTTCATGCATCAAACACTCCAATAATAAGTCGTTCAAGCTATCTGACCAGGACATTGCTTCACAACACGCAGACTGCTTTTTCTGTCAAATAAAATTGAACCGCGTAAACTTTTGGAATGGGAGAAAAGTGACATTACTGAATAACTTTTCAGCAGGATATTATTGCTCGTGTTGAATACTAATTCCAATCAGAAGGTTCTAATACTAATGTCAACTGAGTATCATCTTTTATCAGCATCCAAAGAGCAAACACCCTTGAAAAGACTCATAAATACAACAGCGGAAATGCAAATTTGCGAAAAACATATCACAGAGACGGAACTGGAACTCGTATAATTCTCCTATTCGTGGAGATCGTATTGCCAAGTAAGCTACTTTTGAAGTGAAACACAACCCAGGAAGCAACTCAGTTGAACAAAACCTCCCATATAAAGACTGTCCCAGAAGGTATGGACGCACTTTGATTTCGCTGTAAATAATTCATAAGTGTTAGATATTCAAATTTTATTCGATATACTGATAATATTAGACCACAACAACAGAATATTATTCGCACCTTCTTGCGAACATTCCTCTTTAAATTCCGTACAGACTTCATGGCGACAAGTTTTAACACTTTTTTCCAATCTTTTTCGAACTGTTGAATGGTTTCGGCTGCCGAGACATGTTTCTTGAGATGTGCCTTCGTTAATGCCCAAAATTACTCAATTGGTCGAAGTTGTGGGCATGTTTTTTGGGACGAAGGTGACATTTTTGGTAGTATACCATTCTACCGTTGATTTCGAGTAGTGGCAAGAAACAAGATCTGGCCAGAAGACAACAGGATCCTTGTGGCTTCGAATCATGGGTAGAAGTCGTTTTTGTAAACATTCCTTGATGTATATTTCGCTGTTCATTGAAACAGTGGTGATGAAGGGTTTCGAAATCTTACCGCAGCTACAAATTGCTTACCAGACCATAGCTTTCTTACCAAATTTTTCGACTTCAATCGATGTCTCGGACTGGTTTAACACTTGCCCTTCTCGCACCGTGCAATATTGTGCTCCCGGCAAGGATTTGTAATCGAGTTTCACGTAGGTTTCGTCGTCCATGATTATGCAGTTCAAATTTCCAGCAAAAATCGTAGCTTTCGAACCCTCGGCCTGATCGATGCTTCTTGTTTCGGACTACGTTTTGGTTGTTTCTGCTTCTTTTAGGTTCGAAGATTCAAACGTTCATTAGCACGAAGAACATTTGACTTCAAAGTGCCCACTTTTTTGGCCACATCCCGAACTAAAACCTCGTTCTTTTGCTCGAACGCCTGCAGTATACGTTTATCCAACTGAGGGTTAGCAGGACCTTTTTTTCAATCCGTTTTCGGTTTATCCTCAAAGGTGTTATCCTCACCGAACTTCCTGATTGCATTTCGCACGGCTTTTTCACCGACTTCTTCCATTTTTGCTATCTTTCTCAGTGACAGTCCGCGTTCTGTGCACCATTTGTACACAATTTTTCGACGTTGTTCTGCTGAAAGTCCACGCATTTCGAAACAAACTAATGAAAACGAATAAACAACTGCACAAGTTGTTAAAGAAGAAGGTAAACAACAGGACGCAGCCATAAAAATGGACAGATTCTGAACCATTGCGAAATGGCAGCGGTTTTTGGTTGCGTCCATACTTTCTGGGACAGTCTATATGCAGACTTTGTGATGTCGCTGTGTGGTTCAATTCGTGTTCAATCTAATTCATTTTATTTTATTTTAGTCTACAAAGTCTTTTAATGTCAAATAACAAGTGAATTTACGGCACAAATTCTAAAAAATGGCTGGAATAAAAATTATCTGTAGATAATCGCCAGTATCATGAAGAATTTATGATGCATATAAAAAAAATCACTCGGCATCACACGGATTTCTTGAATTCCAGTCACATACACAGAAGGGGACAGATATATAATTATTTAGAAGATCTCAGACATGTGTTACAGAAATAGCAAGACAGTAAACGTAAAGAAATGTAACACAATAACAGTTCCAGTGGAAAAGTTTAAAGTGTCTGTTAAAAACACCCTTAAAAGGCACACCGAAAATTAGGTACATAAGCAATTTTCAGTAACATTATTTTTTATCTTTGGGCCCCTCCCGAAGTGAAATTCTGGGTACAGTTCCTGATTCTGACGTATTCATTCACAAATCTTCTTCATTGCTGTATAACGGATTTGTCTTCTACTTGACGGTTGCGTTGACATGACTTGATGTGTGTAATAAATTTCAATAATAATTACATGAACCATGTTATAGAATTTGAATAACGAAAATAAATTCTACTGGCTTTTGGTAGCTCAAGCCATTAGAAACGATTTGAAAAAGGACAGAGTGAAACACTATGCATGTCATGCTGCGTTTTCCAATGTGGGACTACTGACTTATTCGACTCGGCATACCATATTTATGGTAGAACCGATATATACAAGAAGCTTTGCTCTATTAGCGCAACGACTGATTAAGAATAATTTGAAAACTTGTACCGAACAGCGGAACTTGTTGGCCATAAAAAGTGCACTGCTACTAACTGGTCAAATGGCTTTCAATTTTCTTATACCGCGCATCGATTGGATTGGTGGTCATGTTTCGAAATTTTGACTCGATGAGGACGATAAAGACAACGAGAGTGACGACGACTAATGCGTAAAGAACCGTTCAGTTAAGATTCGGTGGAAAAACGAGCTTACGCTGCCTACAGTGAAACACGAATACCAATACGGTTCGTGGCCAGCGAAGGTTTCGCTATCAACAGTGTTTCCGAAACTAATTAGCTATAACTAATATGGAAATCAATGCGCATGTGACCGCATGATTCGAACGGATTATTCAGTGTATAACTCTGGTTGGTATCGTGATTGTACCTACGGTTTCGAGCACTCATAAACCTTGTTGACCTTGTTCTGTAACCGTTCTTAGCTTCCAATAAAACACAGTTTTAAAGTTGTTTGGTCAATTTTATGAAACACCAACATAGCTTATAATTATCTGATCTCTGAACCTTTGGTTGCAAGCAGACTTCGGGATATTTTTATATAGAACTGTGATTTGAGCTTGTTATTTTACAGATTTCACTAAAAAACTATTATAGAAAAAGAAAAATCATCACGCCCTTTTATAATTTAGCAAGTCATACGAGGATATGGAAAACGAAATCTCGGCCATTCTTGGTGACATACACAATTAATGGTACAATCTTCGTGGAAAAAAGCTAGGAGCAGCATATCAAACATGCAGTAAGGTACTGACAGAAAAAAGACTCCTGAAGCCAACAAGCGGTGTTTTCAATATTTTTTTCAAATTAAAATAAGATTGGCCTAAACATTGTGCCAAGGATTATGACTTGTATTATTTAAAAAGACCTGCTTTAATCTATATAGAAAACAAAAAAGTTTGTTTGTTCATTAACTAGTATGCCCTAGTTAAAACAGTTCTCAGATCTCAGAAAACGGAGTGAGGTACCACTACATAGAACCCTATGTATATCTTATAAGCCAGCTAACGTATGTGCGAGAACCGGCCTGGAAGGATTCTTAGTGTCAGAGGATCGTAGCACCAGCCCTGCACTTGTTCTGAACGCTATGAATCAGCTGCAAAGTCTATTGACACAGAAAGTCAAATTTCACCAAAGGAAAGTAACACCAAGGCTTTGATTAGCTTCATGTTTTGAAGTATTTGACCAATATTTTCTGCACGTTCGGAACCGGAATCCGGATACCGAACGTTCCGAAGTCAGTTCTAATGACTAACAACTAGAACGATTCATAAATTGGAATATCTCAGAAATTTTTTTTTGCACCTTTGGTTGAAAGTTCACGCACTTATCATTTTGTAATGCCGAAAGCGGGAGTCAGATCCAGATAAAATTGATGAGTTCTGTGAGGGACCATAATATCATTTGAATCCAGCTACCTATAATGAGCTTAAGCAAATCTTCTCAGCCATCCCTGAGTAATCGGAGCGGGCTACGTTTGGGAATGTTGTGCCATCATTTTCGATACTTCCGGATTCGGAAATCGGGGACCAGTATAGCTAAAGTTGGTTCGATTGATTTGTCATCAACTAACAAAGTCAGCATTGTCCCGAAGATTTAATACGTTCTTTAAATCGTCACTTCGTGGACCTTTCATTTGAATCAAAGTTTGTGAATATGTCGGCCTAGCTTCCGGAACCGGAAACTGAGAAATAAAATTTTAGAAATTTACATCTAAGGAGTGTATCGAAAATAAGCTATCCACATACATTTGTGTTATACGCATGTATTTGTGATGATTTTTTATGCTCAGATCACAGCATGCTGTGCGTTTGGCTGTCAGCTTTCGTTTGTTTACTTGTTTGTGCGGTTGAAATTCAGCGTTTTCAAAATGTCGCGTATTGAAAAGGAAGTGAAAATTAAGGTTCTGGGCACATGGCTAAGTGAGAAGGGTATTACTATGCGAAAATTGGCGAAGCGGTTTGGAATTTATCATGCCAGTGTTAAAACCATCATTAATAAGTTTGGGGAACACTATTCTTTGGAAGGAAGAGGAAGAGGCAGAAAATCCGGTTCTTCCAACCCGAAACTGGGCCAGAAAGTGGTATCTCTAATCATGAAGAACAAATCAATGTCAATACGTGATTTGGCCAAAAAAGCAGGAACGAGTGTCGAAATGATCCAGAGTATCAAGAGGATAAATCACATGAAGACCTATAAGAAGCAATTTTTATCAATCGTTTTTTATCATAATTTGAAAGAAAAATTTGTGTATAGCTTATTATTTTCGATACACTCCTTAGTGACCTTTCATTCCAATCTTAGTTTGTGAAAAGCGGCTCAGCTGAGGAAAGTTAGTGCACATATTTTCATTTTCGCGCACTTATCTGTACCTCCGGAACCGGGAGTAATATTTAAAAAAAACATGGATTTTGGTTCATCTTGAGCAGATTTCAAGAAATAGATAATAGAAAGAGAGAACATTTTGAGCTACTACATCTTAAACTATCAGCTCAAGTAAATTTGTGTGGCTCTCTTCGCTCCAATATGAGTTGTTTATATTCATCTAATGCATTTTTTGTGATTTGTTTTTCTAATAAAGAAAAACTATGCAATCCCGGTGGAACCCGACTTTTCAACTGATGACCGGAGAGTCGAGTGTCATATATCTTTCGACTCAATTCGTCGAAATCGCTAAATGTCTGTATGTGCGTGTGTGTGACTTTGTATGCTCGGGACAAAAATATACATTTAATTTTCTCGGAGATGGCTGAACGAATTTCCTCAAACTTAGATTCAAATCAAAAGTCTTATAGTTCTAGAGTGTGTAAAGAGAAACATATTCCCTAATCCTGATCAGTGAATGCTTTGAAATCGTCAGAACCGGCATCCAAACAATTCAAATTTAAAGATCTTGTTAGTTGATGGGCAAACAAACTCGTAACTAAAGACTTTAGTGATCTTCAATTTTCGGTTCCAAATGAACCGGAAATAGTGGTCAAAGGAATCCGGAATGGAACTGCCATTGATTTTTCAAAAATGGTAAAGCCTAAGCTAAGGTCCACACCTTTATTTTTTATGAATACTATACATTGAATTTCACTCGGGTCCGACTTCCGGTTGCGGAATCACAGGGTAATATGTGTTCAAAATCTCAAATCGTCATTCTAGTGATGATGCCAAGTATATACGAAATATTTCAACTTGTCGGATAAAAGAGAGAGAGATGACTGAACAAGCTGATTTCATCAAGCTTAGACTCGTTTGAGAGCCACTATTGAGTTGTGGATCAAGTCCGAAGATCACATGGTTAACACTTCCCGATTCCGGAGATATGATCGTAAATGTGACGTAGCCAACAAACCGCACTTTTTTCTATTCGCTTAATTTTTTCGGCGATGACTGAACTGATTTCAACAACTTCAGGCTCATTTCAAAGCTATTATTTTATCATTAATCAGGTTCAAGCATCATATGATTAACACTTCCGGTTATGGAGATATAATCGCATAAGTGACGTAACCGACATATAGCGCTTTTTCCAATTCGCACGTTTTTTCAGATTCAGCTAATGATCAAGTTCAAATGTATTATTGCTAATACATTAGGTTTTTGGAATATTGTCGAATATGCGACGTAAGCATGAAAGCACATTTTTTTTTGACTGCCCGAAACAATCTGAATAAATGTTAATGAAGACAAAAGTTTCGATTGGACTGTTTGAATGGTGAAGAGAAAGGCATTATCACACTCGATGGATAAAGAAAAAAAAATAGACAGATACTTTCGGTGCTTCCATAATCATAAATCAGATACCAGTAAAGCCACCGTGGGTTTGTCTTGCTAACAACTTACTAGTTTTGCCCATCAGAAACAATAAGTGTTCAGTTTTGGATGAATTATCGTCATTTTTCATAGCCACTAAAAACTCAATTTTGAAATTGCTCATCAATTTTTTGCTTATTTTACCATATGAGTCCTGAACCAGAAATGATTTTTCTCTCCACTCTATTTTCTCGGAGATGGGTTAACCGGTTTATTTTGTGATGGTTTCTGAAATTATGCGGTAGTTTGTGTCCCCCGCATAGAAAAAAATTTGATCACTCGCTTTCATACTTTGTTTGTGTTTGGCATCCTAATCAAATAGATTTCAAAGGATATCATTTAAAAGTTACAATATAATTTGTTATATATTTATGAGTAATATATTTTGGGGATTAGTCAGTTTTTGATCAACATAAACAGGTATGCCTTTACAAGTCGAAGACGAAATGTAAAGTAAACAATTTGACTTTCTAACTCTATTACGATGTCATCACCTTCAGTAACATTAACACGCTGGTAGTTACACGAAGTTTCAGAACATAGTTGCAACAAATTTCAATCATGATAATTTTATTCAGATTTTCACAACGACTTGAACACTATGAAACATTAATTGAAGTCTTTCGGATCCATTCAATACAAAATCAAACTATTATTGTGCGTTGAAAGTTGTTTCCGCACATGTTGAAACTGGGTTAGCAGTTCTTGCAAAACGAACTACAACACAATCGTTGCGCATTTATCGGAAGCTAATAAGAGTAAAAATTCAATTATGCATTATATCTTTAACTGGTAAATAGCAAAAACCAAAAAAAATACATGCCCCTCACATGCTCCGAAAACGCTGAAGAAAATTTAAAGATAAAATCCACACATGAAGTTGGAACTGAATGAAGTGATGAATTTTACATAATTTCGCGCATACATGTATACACATAAATATTTAGGTCTGTTTGAGCATGCGAGTGTCAGTTTGGTCACTGCCGCCCGAGTAGTCCATAAAGCACAGACAAATATTTCTCAATGAACAGCAGCGTTACCGCTTTGTTTACATTCAATTGCACGTGTGTATGCTTCTTTCGCCCACTTCCAATATATTTACAACGTTTAAGCAAAATTTTGCAAGTTCCGCCTTGGATCATTTCGTGTGGGATTCGCTGAAGTTTACCATTCTCATGAGAAGAAATTTCATCATTACTCGCGACCTCAGTTTGGTAATTTGTGCTCGACTGAAGGTGAAAAATAATTGCTCATTACGATGTAATTTTCATAATCATGACAACGATCAGAATGGTGCAAACTTGCTTCACAGGTCAAATCTTCAATTCTATTGAAACAGAAGGAATCTGGTGTTAAACAAAGTATCTGAAATCTTTGCTAGATAAATTTTATGTCACTTACTATAAAATAACGCTATGACGTTTCGATCACTTCCGCCCCTCGAATGAGTACCGAAGTTAAATCGCACACCGAACCGTCGCCGTACGGACAGGCATAAAACGACCCAAACATGTCCTGAATACTAATTTTCGATTTTTCATACAGCTCTCACCACATTTGACTGTTTACTTGGTGCTTACTTACAGGTATCGGAATAGACGACACATTCGTGATGCTTGCCGCGTGGCGACGAACCTCGGTTAAATTGTCAGTGCCGGAACGCATGGGTCAAATGATGTCCGAGGCGGCCGTTTCTATCACCATCACCTCACTGACAGACATGATCTCGTTCTGGATCGGCATCGTTAGTCCCTTCCCGTCGGTCAGGATCTTTTGCAGTTACAGTGGATTTGCGGTGTGCTTCACCTACCTGTGGCACGTGACATTTTTCGCCGGTTGCATGGCAATATCGGGATACTGCGAGCAACGGAATCTGCACGGAACCTTCGGATATAAAGTGGTACCTGTGTCGGTCGCTATCAAAGGTAGGTGCTGCGAATAATTATACCCTCTGATACGTTAATAGCATTACCCGACAATACCCAATCAACGTACGGGTGCGGATTGATGCAGAACTTCGTCCCGAGAATAATTGTTCGATTTTCGGATAGTCTTTCTTTCCGAAAAGCTGAACCACCCAACCGCCGCAGCTAAACGCATTCTCAAATGGCTATTTTCACCTACTTCGGACAGTTATTTATATAATTCTTATCGAACATGTTTCTCTCCTTCACGCTTTCACAGGCTGCCCAGGCATACATACTTAATTGAATGAAACCCCCGGCGATTACACCTTTTCATTCGACTCGCAACTGATGCTGTCCCGTCGATTGTATCCCTGCCGCATTTGCTATATAGGAACTCTGAATGGCTATAGTATCTACTGGTGTTCTGTACTCTGCTGTCCCTCCCATGAGTCTTCTTTGATGCCAGCCGATCGACACGCAGAGATTGTAGGTCGAATGTGGGAGCAGGGTCTAGGGATGTTCGGTTGGAAGCAAACATTCGGAGAAACTTTTACGAAAACTATATGTTTCTTCAGTTCAATCTGTGAAAAATTATTTTCTAGATATGAATTGTACCGTCCATGAAAGATTTTGTTTACAAATCTACAATTTTCTATTTTGACGATAACACGTATTGCTCTGGCATTAAGCGGCGTTTCAAAATTAACTGCCCGAAAATATGAACTGCAAAAGAAATGAATCGAAACTAACTTCTTTTTTTATTAGTTTCATGATTTAATCATATATTGTTGGAAAATAAAATACCTTCACTGTTTCAACTAACAATTATTGATTTTACTAATATATCTGTTGGTTTTCTCATGACCAACTGAATAAACGAAATTACTGTTTTCAAATCTGCATTTTTTGGGGGCTACCACGTTTGGTATAAAGTCGTTTGGCATAATACCGTTTGGCATAACGCCGTTTGGCATAATAGTTATTTGGCATAATGGTTATTTGACATAATGGTCATTTGGCATAACAACCATTTGGCATAACAGATGAACATGCTGCTTAATAGAAATTGTTTTTATTTACTGAAATTTTGTAAGGTCTAATGCGGCTACGCCTCATCGTTTTTAATGACCTGCTGTCCGACCTGGCTGCCGCTCGTTCGGACCTAACTGAGGGATAGCTCCTAGCTTTGGGTAATCCGGACAAACACCCGCAACTAGACAAAGGTAACTTCTGCGGGGGCGCTGCCTCCCCCCCCCCCCCCTTCTCGACCTGAATCATCTATGACGAACAGAAGAGAGAGAGCATGGAGCAAAAATTATTATGTTGTTGGGTTAAATACAACAAGAGATATTCACAATTGGTATCCCTGGTTCAGCCCGTTCAGTCTGAAATTTTGCCAAGATTGAGTTAAGCCCCCAAGGCTTCTTTTTCAACTAAAAAGCTCAGCTTTAATTTTTTTTTGTTTATTAATTTTTAGAAAGACTATACAATCACTGCAACAATCGACTTTTGAACCGAGTCCCGGAGGGCCAAATGTACCATTACTCATTCCTTTTTTTTCTTGGCATTACATTCCTTTGGTGGAATTTGGCCTTTCTGTTTCATCAACAGACTTCGCAGCCGATTTTTAGTGTACAGAATCATTGCATGGCTAGTACTATGGATCCTACTGACACCAAGAATCCTTCCAGGTTGGGGCTCGAACATACGACAACTGGCTTGTAAGACCAGCGTCCTATGCGTTGAACCGCCAACCTGGGACGTCCTCAAGTCCTACTACCAGTATATTTTTAATTGTAGTATTTCGGGGAACTTCTGCTGTAACATACAGGAGTAAATTAAAATTAGAAAGACATCTTTACACCGCTAGGTGGATTAAAACAGTTTTTTCCATTAAATAAAGCTAAGGAAAAGACGCACAATTCATGTCTTGAACGAATTTTTGTGAATTTTTATGAGATTTTACAGTATAGGCTGTTGAAAGAGGCTCTTTTTTGTAAACGGGAAACTTTAAAAAATCATGTCTCTAAAATTCCACGCACCACATTGAAATAAAAAAATACGTGTCGAATATTTTCGAGTTATTTACCGAGCAAAAATAGTTAGATGAAAAAAAAGTGGGTGGCTGATATTGCGTGGAATAGTCAAAATACAATTAGTTTTCCATAATAAGCAGTAGAAAAAAATTATCATCATCGTTCTATCGGTTCAAATAAAAAAAATTAGATGGCGCACGAAGTACCTGCAATTAACATAGTTTTGCGTTAAATTGATAATAGACTCACATTTGGCAATTTTCCATTTATGTATTCTGGATGAACGTTGATGTCTTCAAATACAAAAAAACACGAGAAACGGTATCGAAAAGGAAAAAGAAATATTTTTTGAGATGCGTTTTTGTCCGATTTTTTATGGTTTTTCCATGTAAATTGATTTACGTTAACAAACTGAATTGCAAGTCATTCATTAAGAAAACTGACCTCATTAGACTTCATAAATTCTGAGCAACACTCATTCTATAACACTATTCTGAACGAGAATTAAAAAAGTTACACAAATCAATTTATTATGGATGCTTTTGGTTTCCTAACTTGGTTCGTCATTAACAAATCAAAACAGTATTCTACGAGATATTTCGCATCGTAAGAACAGAGATTGAATTTTTCTTTAAGCATAGAGAGACCTGTCGAAACTGAACAGCCCTAGGTGCGTCCCCCGATAGAACCAGGAAGCAACAAACGCTACATATTTCTACTTCTTCCGAATGGATGCGACGACAGCAGCGGTGAGCGTCTTCGGCAACTGTTGCATGTTGCAAGTCGAGCCCCATTGACTGACCCCCTTTAGCCCCGGACACTTTCAGTGCGAAAAGCATAAATCCAACACCAAGCACCTATGTTCACAGACAAGTGAATTTTACACTACAAACATGAACATCATCGCCGTGTGTTCGTTCTATACAGCATTTTACGGTTATGTCCGCTCGCATCGGTAGACTGGAAATTGAATGTTGAACTGGACCTGTTCGGGTACTTGGAAGCCGCACTCCGTACTGCCTCGCAGCTAAATCGGTTTCTAATAAATTGATAAACATTTTGCGTAGGCCCTTTCAGCGAGTGGGAGAATCGAAGATCCGAATAGTGTTGGTACCGTTAGTGCGCTTGCAGAAAAAAAAAAAACACTAAACCAGAGCTGAGAAACGTGTGTTGTAAGGCTTTAGAAATGCAGATTAATGGTCTGATAGGAAATGTGTGAGAACTGTAATACGTTACAATCGGGTATCGGATTTCGGATAGACTCAACAGCGAGTGGTCCCCGGGCAAGACAAAATGTATGGCTTTCGATGAGAACATTTACTCTGACCGGCGATTAGTGCTAAGATGTTTCGAATGGTTGCGTTTGGATGCTTGGAGGCCCTTTCAAACCTAACAACTATACTAAGATTAGTACCATAATCGTTCACACGTCCTTCAAAGTCATCGTCAAGTACAACACCGCCATTCTCATTGTCATTGTTTTCAGTAGCATAGTTCACCACTTTCCATCTCTCGAATTGCCAATCTACAGATGCCATTTTGCGCCGACTCACAGACGACTATACAGCAATGGCACAGATTAAATTATTTCTATTACAGAGCCAACAGTTGGTTTGTTGCTGTCGTGTCTAGCATAAGATTTCAAATCTAATGGCGAAATTGTTAAAAATTCGACAATGCTGCTTGATCGACAACCGCCTCGGTGCGATGGGCAAATTGTTCAATAACGTATTTGTTTCGTCTAGTTGAGCGACGTACACCACGGCCATGAACTACTTGTTGTTAGTGCGGATAAATTGCGTTAAATTGTTAGATCGCGCGTATTACGGAACGAATCGGTTGGTCATTTCAAGTCAGTGTAATCGCAAAATGAATGAATAGATACAGGGATCTTGTAGGGTTAGAAGTTCAAACATTCTTTTTTATATGGTAACTATGTAAGGTAAGCGCTGTTCCTAATTGCAACCAGTCAATGGAAAAGATAAATGGTAACGATGATAATTTCTTACAGTAATCAACTATGTAATAAGCATTGGACTACATTCCGTATCATTTCTATTCAACAAAATAACTCAAGTTACATGTAAAAGCTGTAATAATCATCATACTGATTGAGTTTTTTTCTTAAATCTGCTCAACCAATTATTCTTTCATATTAAAATTAGGATCACACTAATTCTTCTGATATCTTCCTGATATCAGTGATATATTCTGTAAAGACGGTTTTGTTCTCTAAAACGAATGATTAATTTTCTTAAAAATTCAAATATAATATAATTTCAATTAAATCGTCTAAATTGTCACACAAAAGAACAAAAACGTCTTCTTTCTGGGAATGTAAAAACGGTTTATTGTATCATTAGTAGCGTATCCATGTTATTTTACGGTTTGCTCAATTTTTAATTAGTGAATTGCTATAAAATCGTATACAATGTCATCGCTTCGGCTCTAAGAATCAATGCCGCAGGAATAATAGTTCAGCAATTGTGCGAAGCGCGAAAACTCGAAGAGAATGCACCTGTTTTCATCTTACCTTTAGAGTCATCGGATCGAACAGAAACAGCGCAGATTCCACTCTCTCTTACGGTTTGAGTATACCAGATGACTACTGGAAACATCACCCTAGGCATTATTATTTGTTTTTCAAGTAATCAATACATAGATTAAAGCAAATATATCAATCACCCTTCAGATTCACGAGGGAAATCTCAGTAACTCTGCGGTGCAAAACACTAAGGATACTAATAAGCGGCCCTTACACGATCATGTCATTACTAAATAGTTATGTCATTTTTAATTAACGTGTAAGGGTAGTAATGATGAATTCTCCCTACAAATTTGGAATGTAGTTACTTAGTTTTGTTAAAAAGTCAATAATAAGTCTCGTGTAGAGCCCTTAATTTTGTTATGCCTATACTACAGCTTTTCTAATCAGTACACTGAAACAAACAATACTAAATACATAATACATTCCATCATACACACTGTACAAAATATCAGGTGTACAATTTTGCTTCCGCCGTTTTCCGATAGGTGGTTGTACCGGCTGAGGTCGGTCAAAATACATAGATGATAATGCCTTTAAAGTGAGTGTGTACAGTGCCTACACGGAAAGACCGATATCAGCATTTTGGCGAAAAAATTAGTTGATTTTCTGATTTTAGTTAGTTATTTTTTGAGACAACTAAAAAAATCTTACTTTTGCTAATTTAGATTTTTTAATTCTAATTTCCTTGATAATAATAAAATATTTATTGAAATGGCTATTTTTTTAGTTGAATTCACCAATTGTCATTTCTTAGCTAAGGCACACTTCATATCCATTCAACTAATTTTTTAGTTGAATTAGAGAGATAAAACGTTGTTTTCAACCAACATAAATGGTTGAATTGGTTTCTGCAATTTGCAGCTATATGGCGCTCTGTCGCCGAAATAACGCACCGTAATGACTACTGGCCACTAGATGGCACACTATTACCGAAAAAAATTTCAGTCGCGGTTGTCTTTTCTATATTGGCAGGTATAAATACGATGTTGTATTGGAGAAAAAGACATAAGCGAAACATAAACTTCTTTTTGAACATTTTTCTTCTAAATCGCTGTTTTCTTCATTCGACTTCGCGAAATCGACTGAAAACTTTGAGCACTCGGAAAATAAAAACCGAATACAAGTAGTACATCGAACGGCGTGGCCCGGAAGGTTGGAAGATACAAAAAAACATCATTTGACATGTACAATTAGAGTGCAACATTCGAAACTCAATTCACTGTTCCGCGTAAAAACATTATTACGCACAATCGCTTTAAATGCGCACAAATTCTGAATATATACACTTTCCACTAACAGTTTACGTCATTTTTACATACCGGTTTAGAAATTTATATATGGATATATCGTAACACATGCGTAAAACATCTAAACAATTTGCAAGCAGTTTCAACAAGACTGTCCCTTTTAGCTTTTTATTGGTTTGTTTTGTTTTGACACTTCTCATGAATTTTGTGGCTAATAAACTTGGTGATAGATAAATAGAAACAAATTTTCTGATTTTAAAAACAAAATTAGTTGTCAATGAGAATTTCGTGTTGGATTGGGATATTGCTGGTTTGTGTCCAGAATATTCGCCAACTAAACACATTCTCTAAAAATAAGAGTTTTTTTCAGCAAATAAATTCTCAATTTTAACTAATTTTATAGTTATTTTGGAAATTTTGTTGTTAAAATCAACTAATTCAAAAACAGTAATACGAATTAGGCGCAGAGCTAATATCGGTCGTTCCGTGTAACGAATTGTCATCGCCGTTTCAGTGACAGTTGTTCTTGTTTTCGTATTATTCACGCTCGAAAATGTCTGTTTATGTGCCCAATTCTCGCCATTTGCGGGAAGTTTTACTTTTCTGTTACAATTCGAAAAAATGCAACTGAAGAGCATCGAATGCTTTCAGAAACTTACGGTGATGCTGCTCTGAGTAAAAGAACGTGTCGGGAGTGGTTTCAACGTTTTAAAAATGGTGATTTCGATGTCGAAGACAAACATGATGGTGGTAGAGAAAAAACCTTCAAAGATTAAAAACAATTTACTACGAGCTCTTAAAACCGGGTGAAACCATCACAGGAGATCGCTACCGAACGCAACTGATGCGCCTTAGTCGCGCGCTAAAAGAAAAGCGGCCACAATATCAAGAGCGATATGACAAAGTCATCCTCCAACATGACAATGCTCGGTCTTACATCGCAAAAATGGTCAAAAAGTACCTGGAAACGCTGAAATGGGAAACCTTGCCTCACCCGCCGTATTCCCCAGAAATCACCCCTTCTGACTTCCACTTACTCCGTTCGATGGCACACGGCCTGGCAGATCAACATTATCAATCCTTCGAAGAGTTGGAAAAATTGATTGCTTCATGGATAGCGTCAAAAGAGAACTCCTTTTTTCGAGCCGGGATCCGAAAATTGCCGGAAAGATGGGAGAAAGTTGTCACTAGCGATGGACAATACTTTGAATAATCCATCTGTGAGCACTTTTTCGCAAAAAAGCTTCTAATTTTGGAAAAAAAAACGGCGGAAGCAAAGTTGTACACCTGATATAAGGTTTAAAAAACAAACATTTACTAATTCAAGAGAAAATACATTGTTATATATATTTCTGATATTACATCCTTCAAGATTTTATCTGATCAACAATTCTTCTCCATGTAACTCGATCCATGGCTGCTTGCCTCCAACCACGTCGGCGCCCGATACTATCCAGGTTTCGCTCCACTTGGTCCAGCCACCGTGAACGCTGCGCTCCTCTTTGTCTCGTACCTGCCGGATTAGAGGTGAACACCAACTTGGTGGGGCTGTTGTCCGGCATTCTCACGACATGCCCCGCCCACCGTACCCTTCCAGCCTGGGCTACTTTCCGGATACTTGGCTCACCGTAGAGTTGCGCTAGTTCGTGGTTCATTCTTCTCCTCCACACTCCATTCTCCTGCACACCACCGAAGATCGTTCTCAGCACCCTCCTTTCGAAGACTTCGAGTGCTTGCAGGTCCCCCTCGAGCATTGTCCACGTTTCGTGCCCGTAGAGAACCACCGGTCTTATCAGTGATTTGTACATGGTGCACTTCGTGCGGGGGTGAAGTTTCCTGGATCTCAATGTTTTGTGGAGTCCATAGTAGGCACGACTTCCGGATATAATGCGCCTCCTGATCTCCCGGCTGGTGTCGTTGTCCGCAGTCACCAGTGAGCCAAGATAGATGAACTCGTCAACCACCTCGAACTCGTCGCCGTCGATCGTAATACTGCTGCCCAGACGTTGCCTATCGCGTTCAGTTTCGCCAGCCAGCATGTACTTTGTCTTAGACACATTTATCCTCAGTCCTACTCGTGCCGCTTCGCGCTTTAGTCGGGTATACAGATCTGCTACCGTCTCCTTGTTTCTACCGATTATATCCACGTCATCAGCGAAGCACACGAATTGTCCGGACTTCGTGAAAATCGTGCCCCGCATGTTGAACCGCGCTCTTCGCATAACTCCTTCAAGTGCGATGTTGAACAGCAGGCAGGACAACCCATCACCTTGTCTTAGTCCCCTACGTGATTCGAACGGTTCCGAGAAACCGCCCGCAATCTTGACACAACACTGTACACCATCCATCGTAGCCTTAATCAGTCTTGTCAGCTTCCCAGGGAAGCCGTTCTCGTCCATAATTTTCCATAGCTCTACACGGTCTACCGTGTCGTATGCGGCTTTGAAGTCGATGAACAGATGATGCGTCGGGACCCGGTACTCACGGCATTTTTGGAGGATTTGCCGTATAGTGAAGATTTGGTCGTTTGTTGATCTGCCGTTGATGAACCCGGCCTGATAACTCCCGACAAATCCATTTACCAGTGGTGATAGGCACCGGAACAGGATCTGGGATAACACTTTGTAGGCGGCATTTGACACTGTGATTGCCCTGTAGTTTGCACAGTCCAATTTGTCACCTTTCTTGTATATTGGGGTGATGACCCCTTCCTTCCACTCCTCCGGTAGCTGTTCTCTGTCCCAGATCTCTTCGATTATTCGGTGCATGCATTCCGTCAGTTTCTCCGGTCCCCTTTTGAAGAGTTCTGCTCCTAGACCATCCTTACCAGTTGCTTTGTTGTTCTTGAGCTGTTGGATAGCCTCCTTGACCTCGTTCATAGTGGGCACTGGTACATCTCCGTCGGCTGTAACACTGACATAATCTTCCTCCTCCAACGCCTGATTGTCCGCCTGTGCACTATTCAGATGTTCATCGTAGTGTTGCCTCCACCTTTCGATCACCTCACGTTCGTCCGTCAGGATGCCACCTTCCTTGTCTCTACACATTTCGGCTCGCGGCATGAAGCCGTTGCGAGAGTCATTCAGCTTCCTGTAGAACGCCCGTGTATCCTGAGAACGATACAGCATCTCCATCTCCTCTCTCTCCGACTCTTCCAGGTGGCGCTTTTTGTCCCGGAAAAGGCGAGTTTGCTGCTTTCGTCTCTGTCGATACGATTCCACGTTCTGACGGGTGGCTTGACGCAACATCGCTGCGCGTGCTGCATTCTTCTCATCCAATATCTCCTGGCATAAATTCATATGCTTTGCTGATTAAAGGTTGTAGAAAATCTATGAAAAGTAACTGTGTTGCGGAATAAAGGCGATAGGCCCTTTTGATCGAGCAAATTATATCGACGTGAAAAGATATCGACGCAATGCGTCATATCCAGTTATGGTGACAGGTCATATAAGATAAAGAAGAAGAAAGTTAGAAACTAGTTAAGCCGTCTGTTCTGATTTAATCTAAAGGTTAATTGTATTTCCAATTCAAAGCAGTTCTTTGATTTAAAGATTATTCTACGTAATTAACTGTAGACGATTACAGTTCAAGGTTGTTTATTTTATTCGATGAATTGATTAATAATACTAACTGAATTTATGTATTTCTATTAAATAACCTAAAATCACAGACAGTTATCACAGCTAATTGGAAAAGCCTAAAGAAAATGTATACTTAAATCTAAATAGTACGGATACGTAAGTACGTTTATTAAATGAAAAGGATGTTTGCTAACGGAATAATTCTATGAGCAGTATATAGATATTCATTGTATAAACACGTGGTTCTCTTTGGATTTATTTGATGGTTAGGAAACTAATTTGTAAGTTGATTTCATTTCATTATTAATTAGATACAATAAAAGTATATTTGCAGTCGAGTTGCGGAAAACCGAACTACGGAAAAGTTTACACCATTCTCGAAAATTATAATCTGAAGAGATCCCTTTCGTTATGAGTACGTCCGGAGACCATCCTACAGGCAGCTGCAAGGTCTGCAACCGACCGGATCATGCCGAAGATATGGTCGCTTGTGACTGTTGTGAAAAGTGGTTTCACTTCACGTGTGCAGGAGTACAGGCTTCCATCTGCAACAAACCATGGCGTTGTGGTTATTGTTCAAGTCGAGATGACGACCGTAATTCAACAGTGTCAATCTGCTCGACTACCTCAAGTGCTCGTTTACGATTGAGGCAGCTCAAAGAAGCGAAAACACTCGATGATCGTCTGTTATTACAACAAGCGGAAAGGGAACGAGCTTATTTAGCTGAGAAGCACCAACTGGAAGCCGAGATTCATACAGAAATGCGACTAAGAACCAGTACATCAAGCCGAATCAGCTGTAAAAGTAGTCACAGTCACAGAACTGAAATAAAAACCTGGATTGATCAGTCTGGAAGCACAATGGCAGTAAATCCAAACGCGGATGCAAAAGCATCGACACCCGTTATTTCTATAGGGAATATAGTACAAGCAGATAAAAACAAAAGTGTAATAACGCCAGTCCAGTCGATATCCACAGGTATTCGTTGTAGTGTAGTTCCGTCCACGTCAACCAAGAAAGCCGTGGTTGAATTCAATAGAATGTCAACAAAAACGCACGTTCCACCGATTCCCATTTCTGGTTCAGCATACAGTAAATTTCCATCGCAAGTAATCAACACTGTTAATTCAAACTCGTCTACACGACTGTTTCCAGCATCGCAGCATAATGCCGTCCGTCTAGATCAACAGAAACAACATCCATCAGGTCCGTCTAAGCAGCACATCCCACCGACGAGTCAGTCAGGTCCACGAGAAGGCTCGCAGTTAGGCGCGGAACCTATAATGGAAAGTCAAGTTCCTGTTCGGACTGATTCCGGTGAGCGGAATCAATTGGATATATTATGTAAACAGCGAACAGTACAACAGCAATTTGGAAATCGAAACAGCAGTTATTTTACGCAACCTAGAGGAAACCAATCGGGAACATCGTTTATGCCGTCATTACCACCAGAAGGCACGCAATTAGGCGCGGAACCTATAATGGAAAGTCAAGTTCCTGTTCAGAATGATTCCGGCGAACGAAGTCAATTCGATGCATTTGGTAAACAGCAAACAGTGACGCCACAACTATTTGACTTGCGACGAGGAAATATTATTTCGCATCCTAAAGGAAACCAAGCGGGAGCATCGTTTGTACCGCCATTCTATTCTACACATTGGCCCGTGAATGAAAACTTGAGTTTTGGTAACAGTCAACAGCAAACTCCTTTCATGGCTTCAATTCCCGTGCACCCATATACACCGTCGAACTATTTGAGATGGTTCGCAAGTGGAGCACCGAATATGGAAGAATCAAATGCATCACGTCCTCGGACAAGTGCGACAGCAAGCGCTGAACCGCTTCAGAGCGAACAAGGACGCCCTGATAGGCAATCAAATATGGGACAATCATCTAATAATCACTGTACATCGGCGACTGAAGGAGTTCTGAATGCACAGCAATGGGCAGCACGTCAAGTAGTGTCGCGTGACTTACCAAAGTTCTCGGGTGACCCGCTTGAGTGGCCACTGTTTATTAATGCGTTTGAGTCTACTACAATGATGTGTGGAATTCAGCAAGACGAGAATCTAGCTAGATTACAAAAATCCTTAGTGGGAAGTGCAAGAGAAAAGGTTCAGAGCATTTTAACTCTACCAGCAGCGATCCCCGAAATAATTCAAACATTGCGAGATGAATGCGGGCGGCCTGAACAATTGGTTCATTGCCTCCTAGTAAAGATTCGTCATGCTCCTCCTCCAAATATCAACAAACTTGATACACTTATAAATTTCGGAAGGGAGGTAAAAAACCTGGTGATTTACATCGAAGGTGCCAAACTACACGACCATTTGGCAAACCCCATGTTACTATCGGAATTAGTAGGAAAACTACCACCAAATTTACGGTTGGAATGGGGGCTACATACCCAGAAAATACCGGAAGTATCGCTGAAGGCATTTAGTGAATACGTTACGGCTATCAGAACTGCTGCTTGTAAGGTCTTGCTGCCAGACTGCAGTCATGACGAAGGTCGTCGGAGCAAGAAGGAAAAAGGTATCTCAATTTCATCATTCTGTCCGAAAGAATGTGCGCTCACGAAACCGCACATTCTTTCGGACAGAATGATGAAATTGAGATACATTCGAGAAAAGAACACCAAACTAAAACTAAAAACGCCACCTCGAAATCATGTGCAGCGTGTAATGAGAATGATCACAAACTGCGGAACTGCGATAAATTTAAGAATTTAAGCCTAGATCAAAGAAGACAACTGGTGGAACGTTTGAAGCTTTGTCAACATTGTTTGGGAAGTCGCGGTAAGTGGCCGTGTAGATCCAAACAGTTGTGTGAAATCGATGGTTGTAAAGAGTATCATAATAGTCTGTTACATACAAAGCCAATTCGCTCAGTTCAACGAACAGTTTCCACTGGTGTTATTTCCGCTCACTGCTCTAATCAGGAAAATATTCTCTTTAAAGTAATTCCTGTCATTCTGTCACATAAAGGAAAGTCTATTTCAACCTTCGCATTTTTGGACGACGGATCTAATCTTACGTTGATGGAAGAAGAAATCGCTGAAGAGCTGGAGTTGAATGGAAATGTCACTCCACTATGCATCCAGTGGACAGGAAGTGTGACAAGAAAGGAGTCGACCTCACGTGAGGTTCAAGTGAGCATTTCGGGCACTCGTTCTCAGCAATACACTATTTCAGGTGTTCGCACGGTTCCTCGCCTTGACCTTCCTCATCAAAGTTTGGATTACGATTATCTAGCCAACAGATTTGATCACCTGAAGAGGCTTCCAGTTAGTAGTTATTCGAATGCAATACCTCGGATTCTTATTGGTTTGGATAATGCGAAACTGATCATGACTTTAGACAAACGTGAAAGGCATTATCGTGAACCTGTTGCAGCTAAAACACGCCTTGGTTGGACGATTTTTGGTGGCGAACAAAAAGAAACACAGCAAACCCATCATGTATCGCTTCATATGTGCGATGGCACTACAGATTTTTTGCTCCATAATCTTGTCAACCAATATTTTGATGTTGAAACCGTGGGTGTAAAACCTCTGATTTCGCTGGAATCGCCAGAAGAACGACGTGCCAAGCAGATCTTGTTCGATACTGCTAAGCGTACTGAATCAGGAAGATTCGAATGTGGGTTGCTATGGAAGAGTGATACTATTGACCTACCAGATAGTTACGCAATGGCCACGCGTCGTTTAGTTTGCTTGGAGAAAAAAATCTGTAAAGATCAAAGCCTGAAATCGAAAATCTTAGAGCAAATTGACGAGTATCTGCAGCGAGGTTATGCCCACAAAGCAACAGAGAACGAGTTGCGTAATTCGGAAAATTATCTCGTTTGGTATTTACCACTTGGTATTGTTTCTAATCCTCGCAAGCCGGAAAAATTGCGTATCGTGTGGGACGCTGCAGCACGAGTGGGAGATGTATCTCTGAACTCAGTATTGTTAGCTGGACCAGATTTGTTGACTCCGCTGCTAAAGGTTATGTTTCAGTTCCGCCAACGGCAGTACGCTGCAGTAGGAGATGTTCGGCAAATGTTTCACCAGTTATTGGTTAGGAAAGAAGACCGACAGGCGCAAAGGTTTCTCTTCCGCCCAAAGCCGGATCAAGCACCAACAGTTTATGTCATGGACGTTGTTATCTTTGGTGCATCGTGTTCGCCATGTCTGGCGCAACATGTAAAAAACACTAACGCGAAAGAGTTCGAAAAGCTGTACCCTGAAGCCTCATCGGCTATCATTAATAACACTTACGTTGATGACTTTCTGGATAGCCGAGATACGGTAGATGAAATAGTGCGAATCATAAAAGATGTACGATACGTTTTCGATAAAGCGGGATTTGAGATACGGAACTGGCAGTCAAATTCTCAGGAAGTTCTCCGACGGGTCGGGGTTGACGTCTTAGAAACAGCGAAACGTTTTTCAATAGAGAAGTCAACGTTAGCAGAGCGAGTGCTTGGAATGTCATGGAAACCAAAGGAGGATTTATTCGTATTCGCCACACAGTTCCGCGAAGATCTTCTACCGTTATTATCTGGTAACGTCGTACCCACCAAGAGGCAGGTTCTCAGGGTTGTGTTGAGCCATTTTGATCCGCTCGGCATCGTAGCTAACTACACAGTACACGGAAAAATATTAATACAGGACGTTTGGAGATCCGGTGTAGATTGGGATGACCCAATAAAAATGGAAAATTTCGAAAGTTGGCAGCGCTGGGTGAGTTTGAATCAAAATCTGTCGAAAGTTCAAATTCCCAGATGCTACTTTCCGAACTACAAGTTAAGCAGCTACGAAACACTGGAGCTGCACGTTTTTGTTGATGCGAGCTTGTTAGCCTATTGTGCCGCAGCTTACTTCAGGATTGTTGACGACGGTGTACCCCGCTGCGCTCTAGTAGCTGCCAAGACGAAAGTGACTCCTTTGAAACCTCAGTCTATACCACGCAACGAATTATGCGCCGGTGTGCTTGGTGTAAGACTTGCCAAAAGTATTCAAGAGCATCATTCGATACCAATCCAGAAACGTTACCTGTGGACTGATTCAACAACAGTTCTCTCTTGGCTAAGAGCAGACCCACGGAAATACCGGCAATTTGTAGCCTTCCGAGTGGCAGAAATTCAGACGGAAACCAGTATAAAAGAATGGAAGTATATCCCATCGAACCTGAATCCTGCAGACAAAGGTACCAAATGGGGAAACGGGCCTTGTTTCGACCCGAGAGACCCGTGGTTCTGTGGGCCAGCATTTCAACTTCGACCGGAGTGTGAGTGGCCACGTCAACCGTCCAGATTTTCAGACCCACCGCAAGAAGTCAGAGTGATGCATCACCATGCAGCAGTTTGTGATTCAGTCATACAATTTTCAAAGTTTTCGCGATGGGATGACTTGTTAAAAAAACTTGCCTATATTTACCATTTTATACATTGTTGTCAAATAAAACAAAAACGATTGACAAGTAATGGATTCGTCACCTTAAATCAAACAGATTTTGTTGCCGCTGAAGCAAGCTTGTGGCGAATAATTCAAAAGCAAGAGTATTTCGAAGAAATCAAAATTCTTCACAAGAACGTTGATAGACCCAATAGCGAGAAGCAGCCCTTGAAAATAAGTAGTCCAATCGGAAAGCTGTCACCATTTCTAGACGAAAAAGGTGTAGTTCGTATGCAAAGTCGGATCAATATTACTGCGGCTTACTATTCCTTCGATTTTAAGAATCCGGTAATCGTTCCTAAAGAATCCCACGTCACGAATCTGCTGATCCTTAAATACCATCAACGTTATGGACACGCTAACGAAGCTATCGTCGTAAACGAGCTGCGTCAACGGTATTACATACCCAAGCTTCGATTCGTAGTGAAAAAGGTCGTAAAACAGTGCATGTGGTGCAAAGTCTATCGGGTGAGGCCGACAGAACCTAAGATGGCTGCATTGCCGCACACGAGAATTACCCCGTACGTTCGCCCGTTCACATTTACGGGCTTGGATTATTTTGGACCGCTGATCATAAAGCGTGGACGCATTAATGAAAAACGATGGGTGGCACTCTTTACGTGTTTAACTATTCGCGCCGTGCATGTGGAAGTAGTACATACTTTGTCAGCTGATTCCTGTAAAATGGCAATTCGTCGTTTCGTGGCTCTCAGAGGAGCTCCGCAGCAAATTTATAGCGACAATGGAACAAATTTTCGGGGAGCTTCTCGCGAACTTGCAGACGAAATCAAAGCTATCAATAGGAAACTAGCCCCAGTGTTTACCAACGCGGAAACTGAGTGGTTATTTAACCCTCCTTCCTCCCCTCACATGGGCGGTGTGTGGGAGAGAAAGGTACGTTCGATCAAAGATGCGTTGAAATCTCTTCATCATAAACATCACTTGAACGACGAAGAATTGATGACCTTTTTATCGGAAGCTGAGATGATAGTCAACTCGCACCCTCTGACTTTTGTACCAATAGAAGATCCATCTGATGAAACCGTGACACCAAATCACTTTTTACTCATGAGTTCGAGTGGTGCCAACGTATCTACAAGAATATCCATAAAGGAAGAAGTACCGCTGCGAGTCAACTGGAGACTGATGCAACATCTGCTCAACCAGTTTTGGAAGGGTTGGATTAAGGGTTACCTGCCCACCATAGCGCGCAGAACAAAGTGGTTCAATGACGTGCGTCCGCTTCAGGAAGGGGATCCGGTGGTCATTGTAGACGAAGCAGTACGTAATGGTTGGTTGCGAGGTCGCGTTGTCAAGGTTTATCCCGGAAAGGATGGACAAGTAAGAAAAGTGGACGTCCAGACTTCTTCAGGCGTATATCAACGACCAGCGATCAAAGTAGCCCTGCTTGACATCATAGAAGGAAGTAAGACCATTACAGAATAAGGTATTACGGGTCGGGGTGTTGCGGAATAAAGGCGATAGGCCCTTTTGATCGAGCAAATTATATCGACGTGAAAAGATATCGACGCAATGCGTCATATCCAGTTATGGTGACAGGTCATATAAGATAAAGAAGAAGAAAGTTAGAAACTAGTTAAGCCGTCTGTTCTGATTTAATCTAAAGGTTAATTGTATTTCCAATTCAAAGCAGTTCTTTGATTTAAAGATTATTCTACGTAATTAACTGTAGACGATTACAGTTCAAGGTTGTTTATTTTATTCGATGAATTGATTAATAATACTAACTGAATTTATGTATTTCTATTAAATAACCTAAAATCACAGACAGTTATCACAGCTAATTGGAAAAGCCTAAAGAAAATGTATACTTAAATCTAAATAGTACGGATACGTAAGTACGTTTATTAAATGAAAAGGATGTTTGCTAACGGAATAATTCTATGAGCAGTATATAGATATTCATTGTATAAACACGTGGTTCTCTTTGGATTTATTTGATGGTTAGGAAACTAATTTGTAAGTTGATTTCATTTCATTATTAATTAGATACAATAAAAGTATATTTGCAGTCGAGTTGCGGAAAACCGAACTACGGAAAAGTTTACAACAAACTGAGTATTTCATAAGCAACCGTATTTACCAGGAGAACTATTATTACATAAAAATATCAATTTAAAATAGCATCATTGAAACGTTCCTAGCAAAGTTGAATAACCTCTGGTAATCCACTAATTATTTTAACGACTAATTAAATGTTCGCTTGTACAATCATATGAATAAATATTTTGTACCTTTGTCGAACCATGTTTATTTTCCAGTGGCTTTAGAAAATACCCTTGAACTTTTTTGTTATTTTTGTTTCAACCACAGATGCTCTAAAGAGTACCAACAGTTTCAGTTATTCAATCTAGCGAGATTTCAAACACTGGCATTACTCTCTCACCTACGAAGAGCAAATTCTTGTGTAATTAAAAATGATTTACCATTCACAAACAGAAAGTGTCTCACAGTCTCCGTAAGAGGAAACACCTCATAACACGTGGCCTTGATAGGAATACCAGGCCGGCTACTCCCCTCCCAAAGACCTACAGCAATAGAGTATCATCCCGTGCGTGAAACGCGCATTTCTGTTACATCTATTTGCTCTATTACGCGACACCAACAGCTCATGTTTGTCAACTGAGGGTTGCATATGATCATGGCATATTTTGGGGTGCCAAGTACTTACCCACCTGGGCGAGGTCTAGATGATTCAAGTTTGTTTTTACATCATCTTTTATTTCGGGTTGTGTACAGACATGCAGTGTTCATATTCTGTCTGATTACTCATTTGCGCTCGTGAAAGACAAAGCTGCATCAAGCTAAATAAAAATTTGTACTGTTTTAACACTCAATGCGGAAGATCGGTGTTACCTAATGAATTTATTTCACTAATCTATGGCGAATCTGTTGCGACTACTAACCTACAGTCAGCTGACGAAGCTCTCGTTATATATTTCCAACCTTTCGGTTCATTGCTCGGAATTGATCAGATTCGTTTAAATAAGATTGAGCCATGCGAAGCGTGTAGTCAGGTATTTCGTGAACCTCAATAGCGTAACTAAATCCGTATCTTTGGCCAATTGTTGATCTGCGTAACGTTTATGTCAGTTTCCTGCTTGGCAACGGGATGTTCGCGCTCGTTCGTTCGTTAGCTTCTTCAGAACCACATTTATCGGATCAGAAGGCCCTTGCGAGTTGGTTTTGATGTTGAGTAATAAAATATATGTTTTTACTATCCGAGTAAACTGTGTTGTTGTGATGATAAGTGTGCAATAACTAAACAATTAAGTTTCCGCAACACTAAATTATTCTTCTAAATCATTCTACTAGTAGTCGAATATACAATCAACAGTATAAATCAACAGTATAAAGTTTTGATTTTAAGATTTGCGTTTACTGCTTCCAGTTCAAGTCCTGAATTTTAGCTCCAGGTCAAATTTGATTACTTTAGTTTCGTGGCTCTGCTTTCCTCAATCAAACGACTCCAATTTTACTGAATGGTAAAAACAATTTAGTTCTCCTTGCTTCAACGATGGTTAGCTTAATTCAATGGTTATAATAACACTTACCCAAAAATTTCAAAAAGCAAACAATTTGAAGATTTTCCGTGACAATTTGAGTCTTTTAGCGCAATGCACTGAGGGTATAATGCAAGCCGAATTTCACAGGTTTCAAATATGAGCAAATAATCTTACAGAACGCGAAAGAATTAGACTACTGGGATGCTTTTCCCACGAAAGTGAAAGATTTGTCGATGAATTTTATGTCGTTTTCGTTTTTAAATTGCACTACACCGGTGTAGCGAAAGCTGCACTGAAACCGTTCGTTTTTGCCAATTGCACTACACCAGTGCTACACTTTTTCTGCACCGATACCACTGGTGTAGCACTCATCAAAAGTTTGGTGTAGCTCTGTGCAATGGAATCGTTTATTGTAGTCAATGGTTACTGTTTATGTTTTCGTCAGTTTTGTTCATTTATGCATGCCTCAGTGTAGCACTGCACCGGTGTAGTGCAAATTAAAAACGAAAACGCCATTACAGTTTATTTCATTAAAGCTCATACTTGATTCAAGCTGAAAATCTAAAATTTGTCAGCAGCAAACCCATCCGCGAGTGTTTATTTTATTCTTCCAGTAGTGGTGTGTCATGTCGCGTTGTTTACAGCAATGTGAATAGGAGAAACAGGATACTGGTGAGATCTTTCTTTAGAAATATTTCACATTTCTCTTATTTAGTGTCTTACTATATTTCTCCTTACTAAAAAAGCGGGCTAGACTAAACTGCGTCGTTTATTCGGAGAACGTTTGATCAATGGATCTATTTTAATTCATGTTAAACGCCAAGTTTAAGACGCGAGCATGAAGTTTATAACCATGTCAATATTTCTTGCAACCGTGCTTAACAAGAACGTATGCAAATATAGTTTCTATTTGGTTTAGAGAGTAGATATCGACATTACGTCGTATCGCGTAAGGCGTTGTTGTTCGATTGATGGTGATCGAGAGATATGTTATCAGTATTACGGTTGTCTTTTGAAAAAAAAACAGAATACAATAAATTAAATGTATAAATTTATAGCGAACCTCCCGACAGCCGGCTGTCCGGAGTTTTACGAGTTTCGGAAGAAATTTCGTATTTCACACGGAAAGACCGAAATCAGCATTTTGGCGAAAAAATTGGTTGATTTTCTGATTTTAGTTAGTTATTTTTTGAGACAACTAAAAAAATCTTAGTTTTGCTAATTTAGATATTTTAATTCTAATTCCCTTAATAATAATAAAATGTTTGTTGAAATGGCTACTTTTTAGTTGAATTCACCAATTAAATGTACTGTCATTTCTTAGCTAAGACACACTTCATTTCCATTCAACTAATTTTTTAGTTGAATTAGAGAAAATGTTGTTTTCAACCAACATGAATGGTTAAATTGGCTTCTGCAATTTGCAGCTATATGGCGCTCTGCCACCGAAAAAATGTTAACACCGTAATGACTACTAGCCACTAGATGGCACACTACTACCGAAAAAAATTCAATCGCGGTTGCCTTTTCTATATTGACAGGTATAAATACGATGTTGTATTGGAGGAAAAGACATAAACGAATCATAAACTTCTTTTTGAATTTTTTTCTTCTAAATCGCTGTTTTCTTTATTCGACTTCGCGAAATCGACTCTCTCACTGAAAACTTTGAGCACAAAACCGAATACAAGTAGTACACCGGACGGCGTTGCCTGGAAGGTTGGAAGATACAAAAACCATCATTTGACATATACAATTAGAGTGCAACATTCGAAACTCACTTCACTGTTCCGCGTAAAAACATTATTAATCGCTTCAAATGCGCACAAATTCTAAATGAATACACACATGCGAAAAACATCTAAACAATTTGCAAGCAGTTTCAACAAGACTGTCCTTTTTAGCTTTTTAATGGATTGTTTTGCTTTAACACTTCTCATGAGTTTTTGGCTAATAAACTTGTTAATAAAACCAATTTCATTTATGTTTTCTTTGTGCTGTCCTTCAGTAATGATGGTGATAGATAAATAGAAACAAATTTTCTGATTTGAATAACAAAATTTGTTGTCAATGAGAATTTCGTGTTGGATTGAAATATTGCAGGTTTTTTTTCAGGACATTATCTAAAAATAAAAGTTTTTCCATCAAAGTAAATTCTCAATTTTAATTAATTTTATAGTGTTTTGGAAATTTTGTTGTTAAAATCAATCAATTCAAAAACAGAAATACGAATTAGGCGCAGAGCTAATTTCGGTCGTTCCGTGGCGTAAAAACATTATTTATCACTTCAAATGCGCACAAATTCTGAATGAATACACTTTCCACTAAGAGTTTACGTCGTTTTTACATATCGGTTTAGAAATTTATATATGGATATATCGTAACTCATGCGAAAAACATCTAAACATTTTCATTAAAGCTCATATTTAAGAATAAAAACTTATGGAAAGACTAACCTGGGACGGTATTTGATCATTTGATTATAATCGATGGTAACAAAATTGGTATTGAACAGACATTCTAAGGAAAAAAACCCAATGAAACTGTGCGCCGTACAATAATGTGTATGCTCGGCGAACTTCCGAGTATACCTACTTTGCCGAGTATCCTCAAATCGCAAACAATATTTACAACTGTATACATTCACCAACTCATTTCTTTTTATACTTCGTAGGTTGAAAATACATGATTACCCTTCGCATGAAGCATATCACTAAAAGAACCATATTTTTTTTATATTAATAAAGAATTTTCAGAATGAAAAGCCAAGCAATTGTCTTGTGCTGAGAGAGTCAGCTCCGTAGTCTGGTCAAAGGTCAAGCTCCGCATCGAAATGCAGTATCAGCACATCACTTTTCATCAAAATGTTAATTCCCATGTCAATTTCATCTCGCTAACATCGTTGTACCGTGTTGGAAAATGATAAACTTAACGGTGCAAGCTTTACTGAAAATTGTTTGCTGACATGGTGGCAATTCTGGCAATTTGAATGATGATGTAGGATGCAGAAATGTATACATGTGTTCTGATGATATATTTAACGATCTTGAGAGGAATTGTCAACCAAAAATAAGTAGTAACGGACTCAATGCGAAATGCTTTATTTGGAAAAAGGAACGACTATTTTTATCGGTGCGTGTACAACAAGTAAACAAAAGCAGGAAAAAAGAAACAAAAAAACAACTTTTTGATAATTCCTGTAAATTATTCTAATAACGTTCAGTGATGATTTTCCCAGAATCTGACTTATTATTCATTTGTTCTTCAAATCAAATAGTATTTGATTGACAGTATCTAAGAATTGTTAGTGAAACTTATTCGTGTTATTTATTGAAATTTATTCGTGTTATTTATTGTATAAGCTATATGCGTATTTAGCAGCACCCAGCAAATGTCAAATTACATCAATAACGTTCACGACTTTTACATTTTCATTTCCCTGCGACGACAACCGTTCAAAAGTCAATTTTGCCTCGCCAGTACGCTTGCAACTGTTTGAGTAATCTCACCACTCTCCATAGATGGTGAACGGTGTATCCTCCTGACCTACTACTGACGGACTGACTGACATGGCCTGTGAAAATATAACCCGTACAGTGCTCTAAAACGCATAGGCTCACGAAGATCATCGTTCGGCAGGCATTGTCGCCTGCTCTTCTGGGCCATTATCGCCGTAATTCGCGTTCGTTATGTCACCGACGAAATCTGAAGATGCCCACGGAGAGCAAGAGGATGGGAAAATGTGCCGGTCAGTAATGTGGCGGTCCGATGATTACATGCTTACAAATGCTAAATCTTGCTTAATTGTTGTTTCGATCAGCAAATCAATGCTTAAATAAGAGAACTCAGTTGATTATGTTCCATTTATTGATGAGTTGTTTTAATGCCGCATGACGACAATAGGGTAGTGAAACAAATGGATGATAATAAAACAATATTACTCAATCTCTCTCGGTCACTCGTTTGTTTCTTCCTTAAATTCTATATTAACCCGATCAGAAGAAAATAATTTAAGCATACCTTGTTATGCCCTTGTCTCCGACAAGCAAAAAAGCTTAAAGTTACGAGGTCTGTTCAAAAAGTTTCCGGAATTTTTTAATTGCGCGCGTCTGGAGAGTCCGGTGGTCAAATTTTTTTTTTATTGTGTTGGTACATATGTCCCTAATGTATGGTGAAATTTTCAGCTGTATTCATTGTTTACATTCTGTCTTGTAGCGGCTGGTGTAGACGTGTTTTTTTGAGCTCGGCGATTTTTGTTAGTTTAAACAATGGAAGAATTGAAGAATTTGTATTAAATTTTGCGTGAAAAGGTGAAATAAAGTGTAACCAAGTATGCGAAATGTAACAGAGAGCCTACGGTGAGTCTGCTATGAAAAAAAAACAAGTGTTTACGAGTGGTATAAGCGTTTCCAAGATGGCCGAGAAGACGTTGAAGACGACGAACGCTGCGGTCGACCCAGCACGTCAATAATCGATGAAAATGTGGGAAAAGTGGAAAAAATGATTATGGATGATCGCCGAATCACTATTAGAGAAGTTGCTGGTGAAGTTGGCATATCAGTTGGCTCATGCCATCATATTTTTTCAAATGTTTTGGGCATGAAACGAGTGGCAGCAAAATTCGTTCCAAAACTGCTGAATTTTGATCAAAAAAACAAACGCATTACCATCGCTCAGGAGCTGTTAAACGACGTCAACGACGATCCAAAATTACTTGAAAGGGTCATAACTGGTGATGAAACATGGGTGTACGGTTATGATGTCGGAACAAAAGCACAATCGTCCACGTGGAAGCACCCAACGTCACCAAGACAAAAATCGCCGAGCTCAAAAAACACGTCTACACCAGCCGCTACAAGACAGAATGTAAACAATGAATACAGCTGAAAATTTCACCATACATTAGGGACATACGTACCAACACAATAAAAAAAATTTTGACCACCGGACTCTCCAGACGCGCGCAATTAAAAAATTCCGGAAACTTTTTGAACAGACCTCGTATATTCGTGAGGTTGAACTAAGAGCTAAAATAGCTAAACAGGATACTTAAAATTAATTAAAATTATTTTTTTTTTTTGAGTTGGATCTCGTTGTCACCCTTTTTCTAGGGGGAGAGGAGCATCAATTTCCCTCCTGCGAGGATTGAGGGGCACTTCGTTCGTGGTTCGTCTCGTCATACATTGCCGCATCGATGGTATTGTTGTCGATTTCCGTCTTCTTTTCGTTGCTGTAGATGCACCTTGTTGTACATTGTTTGCAATTGCTGGTTGGTTGGAGGGTAAGTTGTTAACTGCAGCTGGTATACTTTGTTCTATAGGGGATACTGATGGTTTCGTTGAAGGGGATGCTTCATTGTTGTTGGTTTCTGTCACAGGTGTACTGGGGTTGCTTGGGGTTGCACAGTGGTTCAAAAGCGCAATTTCACGCTCTTAATTGATAACTCATAGGAACGTGGTTTTTGAGCTCTTTTGAAGTAGTTTAATATGTAAGTAGTCCCATCTGCACCTTTCTGCGCCTTTTGATGATAGACAAGTTGAAATTTTGTAAAAAAAACATGAAAAATGGTTCTAATTCATTACACTGAAACGAAAGCAGCATAGTATGTTTGAGAAAATTGTGTAGCTTTTAATGATGAAAAACTTTGTATAACGTGAAAAACTAATATAAATTGAAAATATACGTGTTTTCTTACAAAAACTGGTTTTAGAACACCTATTTCAGGAAATACATTGTATCATGAATTACACTCAAGTTACGGGAATAATATCTTCAGCAAATTTGTTTGAAATAACTTTCTAAACAACTTTGTCGAAGTTACATAGCCCCTATGTTAGCTCTGAACTAAAATAATATTTTTATCTCACTTTTAGGGGGATTATTCACATAAATAAAATTAACCAAAAGATGGCGTCTATCATTTTGAGCAACTTTGCTGAAGATACTGTACCTAAAAAACTTCGTTCCTATCAGTTATCAATTAAGAGCGTGAAATTGCGCTTTTGAACCACTGTGGGTTGGTGTGAAGGAAGCACCGTTGTCCTTTGGTGCAGTTGTCTCCTTCAGAGCTAATAAAAGTCATTTTCATTGACTGAAAAATAAACGAAAATGACAAGAAATTATTGTCACTCTCAGTTTCGCTTGCAAACTATGAGGACGAAATCCATGTCCAGTCAATGACATAAGCGGGACAGTAGTTTCAAAATTGTGTTTTTTCTTTCATTTGCCCTTTCAGTCATTTGCAGATTTCAGTGAAAATCCTATAGTATTCAGTGTCGATATTCAACCAAAGCTGTGAGAATTGAAAACGACAGAAAAAGGTTTCACAATAAGTTTTAACTGTTGGTACTCGAATTTGTAGTAGTTTTGGTTTCCAAAGAAGTTCTGGGATGTAATTGCTTCGATTTGCCATATTTTAGTCACTTTTTATAGCCAAGCGTCACATATTTTCAATACACCGATGCAAGAATGAAAATTTCAATTCTGCTGTTGCTACCTGAAGACGTTAGTTTGGTTTCGTCTTGTCATAGAGGAAAGAGTGACGTTGGCAATTCTGCTCTCTCATTTTTTCGATGAGAAACTAAAACGCTTCGTCTCTCTTCGTTTGTTCTGGTGTCGGTCATTTGCGAATGAGACAGTAAAACATTGAAAATGAGACTGCTGAAATGGTTTCTTTCATTGAGAGTGTGTGACAATTTTAAGCTCTGGTCTCCTTGTCCAGTTTATCTCATGGCTTACCGTATTGAACAGCTTTTTGGCAATATTGACATGTGGCCATCTGTTTGGCATAGGTAGAAGTGATTTGCACGGAATTCTTGTATCTTGACCGAAAATCACATAAGAAGGTATAGCCTTCTTCAAGTGTATAAATCGATTAGTTATTATTTTTCATCGAACAAAATTGATAACGTCGATATAAGCTTATTTGCGCTGATGAACACAAAACAACAACAGAATATTTTATTGCATCTTTGTTTACAAATGTAACATGAACTGAATGCATGTACCAAACAACTTTCGGGACCCTCCATATTCCATCGCCATTATGCAGGTTGGACAAAAAGCCACAACTACAACCCACCAGACCAGGCGCAATTAAGTGGCGACCCACCTTGCACAGGCAGCTAGTCGCAAATCAAATGAGCGTGAAAGTGTTTATCATCGAACATACCGGAGGGCGATCACACGATGAAGAAAGAAAATACGAGAAATTCCTTTTGGGGAATGTCTAGACAAAAACCACAAAGCTAGTTGACCGGCGTGAAAGAAAAAGACCGCAGTTACCAGTTGTTCTGCTTCGACCTTCTCGAAATAACAAATGTTCCATATGCATAGAAAAAAATAACTATAGACATATATGCTCTCCCTGTATCGAATTATACAAAGACGGGAAAGATAAACTTGTAATTGATGAATTCCACCAAAGTGTTAAGATATTCCACAAAAGTCAGTGAAAATGGTCTTTGTGGAGCCCGTACCTTCCCAGACCGATCATCAGCACAATCGATAAACCGGTTGTTCTCTTTCACTTTTCCATGATTGGCAAAAAAATCACGGAATACTTCCGAGCCAGTTTCACCAGTGGGCGCGATTCGGCAGGTGAGAGGAACAATTTGCCAAACAGCTCAATGAGTCACACTATGCCGGGAGTGCAGGTTCGGAAGAAAACTGTTCCTAAACAGAATATGGCCAAGTCACGGCAAGTTCAAGTTGAACTTGCTGTTGCAAGAAAGACGAATGGACACGGCTGATAGCCACAAACCAACGACCGGACTGAACACTTTCGATTTCGTTAGGATATATGTTTAATGTGTAGATTTTTGATATGTTAATGAGGTTGATGTCAATAGAAGGGCAGATTTTGCTGCAAATATTCACCAGCTTCCATGATTGCAAACGATGAATCATATTAAATATGTCATCCTTGTCATTATTTTTTATCTCTCCAATTTTTGAACAGTACAAATGACATAATTTAAATGACAAACATTCGCTATTAAATTTTGACATTCGTTAGTAAATTACTCATCAAGAAATTTTAATTACCTCCAGGATTGCGTAACATAACTTTAAATAATCTTACCAGCAGTAAACAGTATCATACTTGATGGTGAATTATATTTTGTGGTGGGGATCTGGGGAGAAAATGTTAACTTGATGCCAGTGGTTAAAACATCTATAAGTGACAAAATAAACCTTCCTTATCCAATATGTTACGATTTGCAATTTGCAGAATATTTTCGCTTCTCTCATCCTTTTCACTAGCGCCAATTCAATCGGAGCAAGTGTCGAGCCATTTACTCATCGCGTAATATTTGGCGTACAGCTGCAATTACCGACCGGTGAATAGATATTATACGGGTGGATATTATATCCGAGTACATCTAGTCGGTAAAGCATTGCCCGGTGCCACGGTACCGTAAGAGGCGCATATGGAATTCCAAGTCACACACACATAGTAGATCGGAAGTAGGGCAACCGGTTTGAGGAACTACTTTTGTGGAGGATCGCTAAACGGTCTAATGGAAGGTTTGTTTGGTTCAATCATCACGGTTCGCATCCGTGGGAAACGATCATGATAGATGATATGGTTTTGATGGTTAGTTCGGATGACTCGCATATACGTGAATGCAAATGTTTTTTTTTCGATTTCTAGATTAAAATAATTTTTACTAAACTACGAACATTTACGCATTCTGGTGACGAGAACAGTGTACTGTGGCAAGTTTATAACAACCTACATCGCGTGTCAACTGGGCTTTTGCAATATAGAGAACAATCAAACATTCCAACAACTAGCTAACATTTATTAATTCTGTACTGGTTGCGATAATTCCCGGGTTGGCGGTTCAATGCATAGGGCGCTGGTCTTACAAGCCAGTTGTCGTATGTTCGAGCCTCGGCCTGAAAGGGTTCTTAGTGTCAGTAGGATCGTATTACCAGCCATGCAATGATCCTGTACGCTATGAATCGGCTGCGAAGTTTGTTGAAACAGACAGGCAATCAGTCGAAATTTAGTGAGAAAAGACGAACTGAATTGTTAACTCATTTTCTTCTTCTTCTCCTATTTTGAACGTGTTAGTACTTGTCTATTGTTTAATTCGAAATCAAATTTTGGTACACTCTTAGAAAAAATGAAATTTACGCTTGACGTAAATTCAAGTATGCCGTAATTTCTTCGGTGATGACACAATATTACATATACTAACATGCAAACATAAATTTTGCGTCTGTATCGATGTGAGTTTCAGCTAAAACAACTGTGAAGTTAATGATATGACTTATCTTTAAATGCTTTGTATTGTGAATGTAAGTAAATCGCGACGCTCCTTTTATGTGCATCTATAAAGATGTAACATTTTTTAAGTGTGTAGTTATGTAGTTTTTCGGAGATATAGAACTTTTTCTCAGAATTCCAACGTGAACTGTTGTTGCGAGGAAACCAACAATAAGACCTACCTTGGACCAAGGTCCTTGGTTAGTATCGTCAATTCCTATAGCTGGAGTGTAATGAAATGTCGTAAGTCACCAAACTTTTACACTAACACATTCATAAAGTGAGCGAGAATCCCATGACATTTTTAAAGTCACTGTCAATTGGGTTGATCGTGCAGTTAGGAACGAACAGTCGAGTATGAATTCATTGCTCAGTCCGTCATTGAGACAATGTGAGTTGTATCGTAGAATGACAGTTCAGCAGCTCTCACGCGAAAAATTACGCGATCGCAAACATTGGTACAACTAATTGATTGCTGTTTTTTTTTCAAGACTGTCATTTCTGATTTGCTAGGTGTTCATATATTATTAGAACATCGTTACAGCATCCTTATTTGAAGTATTGTTCACCGTTATCCACTACTCTTTGCAATCTTTCTGGTATACATCATTTTGTAATTTTTGCCCTTCTCATATAGAAAGGTTATGCAATCACTGTGAAAACCGACTTTTGAACCGAGGCCCGGAGGACCGAGTGTCATATACCATTCTACTCAGTTCGTCGAGTACGCAAATGTCGAGCAAAAACGACTCTCTCCAACTTTTTTAAATATTCATTAGTTTTTTGTAGTATCAAATAAGAATAATGAGAATTTCTAAAAATAAACTTTATTTTTGATTTTATAAAAAACTGTTAGATTTTTTTCAGTGTGTATAATTTTACAAAGGACAAATTATTACCTACTACTTCTTCTTCTTAGACAAAATTTCCGTAGAAGCTATAAATTTAGGTTATAATTGTTTAAAAATAATGTGGCTTAAAACACATAGGTACGCCCTTTTCAAAAATTAGTCTTGAGTGAAATAATACAAGGATCAGCCCCTTGGGGTTGTTCGAGCTATTGATGTGAAACAAGGTAACTAAAATTTCTAATGATCGATATTTTCAATCAAACAGTTCAATCAATCGCCATGCTTTACTTATTACTTTTTCGAACAGTTCTTCTGTCAAGTTTAAAACCTGCATACGTTGCCTTTCTATTTTTTCTATATTCGAAACACGAGTAAAACACGAATGGGGCTGTCAGTTTTTCTTGTTATAATATCCCGATTTGAATTTCAAAACTGGCATAAATTATTCATCTAGAACTAGAACACTACTGAATATGCCCTAAAATTTACTCTGGGATATTTGAAAATTTCTCAGGTGAAAACGACATAACAAAGCATTTCATCCAAACTCGCATGACACAAGATCAAAGCAAACCAGTTAAAACTTCAAATCGTTTTATAGCGCTTTGTGTCTTGTTTTTTAGCAACTACCTTCCTCTGACATGTTACACGTGATACTTATTCTTCTTCTTTCTTCTGGAGACGCCGATTGATGGCATAGCAGCTTAGGGTGAAGCCAGAGTGGGCGCGATACGCGACGCGATCATTAAAGTTATGTGTTTCGTTCATTTGTTTATAGCAAAAAATTAACATGTATTTCAGAGTAAGCACGAGGCGTTGCGTAGTGACAAGCGATTTTCGGTGCGACAAACAACGAAGCAGCACGTGCACAGTTTTTCATGCGATTAACGAGCGACGAAATTATTTTAATTATTTTTCGTTATTGCGGAAGAAGATAATTTTATAGTTATCAAAGCTCTAATCAGAGCAGTTTCATCGGAATGCGCAAGTGTTGGAAAGAGATTTCGAAAACATTAAAAATTACTGGCATGTGCAATCAATGAAAGTGCAATGAGTTTTGAGAATATTTCGAGTTATTTCGATGAAAATTTCAATTTTTATTTATTTCAACAGGCATTTTACGCCATCAAACATATCCACAAAACTCTTCGATGAATATAAAGTCTTCTGTACATTACAATGACAACGACATGATTGATACCGTCGATAAGGGTTATTTGAAATGGCATCTAGTCGGATTGAAACATTTGAACTAGCGAAGTTGCGCTTCTACTCCACCTCTCAGCAAGAAAGTGGATGAGGAATCCAAATAGAAAAAGCAATCGGCACTACTTCTGGAAATAGAACTTCGAAAGTTGAAACTACTGGAGAAAAAAACATTGTCGTGTAAGAAAGATTTGTATTCTGCAAAAAAGCTACAACTTCGGATAGAGCTGAAGCGATTGACACTACAAGAATATAATTAAATTATATTGTTTTGTTACTACTGTCACTTTGACACTCGCTACTATCTCTCATTGGAGAACTTTCGCGTTACGCATCGCGTCGCGTGTCACGCCCACTCTAGCTTCACCCTAAGGCTATATCCCGGTTAATTTTCGTTCATAGTCCAATGGACTTTCTTTTCACTGGACTACAAGTGAAAATCTCTCTGTGTGGCTACATCGAGTCGACGAAGTACGGATAAAAATTCTTTCTTTCTTGTGAAATACGGGAATTTTTACCGTACTATCACGATACAACGTGCAGGGCCGCCGAGAGAAAAAAAAACGGGCCCGGGGGGATTTCAATACGGGCCCCCTTTGAAAACACCTCTATCTTGGAGGATTGAACGAGCAAAAAAAAAGGTCCCAAGGTAAGTTCCATTATGAGCAACGCAAAAAAATTTTAAATCTTCGAATTTACGGGCCTCATGAAAAGTCCGGGCCCGGGGGAAATTCCCCCTCTCGGTGGCCCCGACAACGTGCTCACCCGTTGAGAGATTCACCGGAAGTGACACGTAATACTGCAACGTTAGCAATAATTTTGGTTATATTTATAGATACGCGTACTTCTCTACAGCTTCGCTTTTGCATCAACTGATCAATCAGAGCGATGCTTCCCAGTTAATAGATAGCTTACTCCTTCAAAACCATCGTCTCCGCAAGGGAAATCCATTATGGCAGCATAGTGTCTTATATTTTTACCTGACAAAATAGGGCACTGCTTGGTATTAACCAAAATTTTCAATCATGTATAATTGAAAATACAAGGCTTGATACATTCAATTCGAAACTTTAAACTTCCAATCAAATGGTGAAATAATATATATAAATAATACAAAATTGACTGAGCTGTAAGTGTTCAAAACCTGACCACATTTCAACGTGTATTTTTTCTTGAGTTGCCTAATTTGCACCCCTATATAGAAAACATAGATATGTTCCACATCAAAAAATCTCTAAATCAGTGAAAAATACTTTATTTACTATATCGAACACACATGCAAATTGAAGGTGGTCATACCGGAATTTTGCCATTTCTGTACGATTTGGCGTGGAATTGCTCATTTGCATTTTGTCGTCCTTATTCTCAGCCAACTGACTGCATTTGAAAATAGCCATTCTGTTGACCTATCTAATTATAAGGAAATCATCAGATATATTAGTTTAGTCAACAATATTTTAGTTGAAATGACAAGGGTGTGGAATAACAATTGACTTATTGTCAACTGATTTCTCAAAATCAAATTTCCAGATATTCCTTGATATTCCAGAACGATTTTAAAATTTTACAGACTTATCGCACGATTCTCGATGTTTGGGATTGTCGTACGTAAAAAATTCTTCTGTCTGTGTTTTTCAGAGAGCATTTATTTAGTGACAAAATGTCTCTCAGGATCAGTTTTCTTTTACTCGTACAATACAGATTAATTATATTTCCAATTCTAATGATTACGCGAGCCCCACTTGCGCTTGTAGTATCAGTCTTTGTGCAATACATATTCTAACTCTACCTTCAGGCTCTTCATCTTCCACCTAAATATTACCGAAGAATATGGCATGTGATAACTTTTATCAAATAACACAGATTCTTACACATTTAAAATTACATTACTTTTGTGGATATTGATCATTGCATGACTAGTACTACAATCCTAATGTTACTAAGAATACTTCCAAGACGGGGCTCGACAATACGACAATTGGTCCTGAGCATTGAACCGCTAATCCGGGAGGAAAATTTAATATCAAGTGATTATTGTCTGTATAATTCAATATTGTCACAATCTGAAATCATCCATCCCAGAATAACATTGAAAATCCTCACTGAAATAAGGCTAATATTATACTAATTAGTAATTTGCAGTAAAATATCTCATGATACCAGTATTATTGTTCATGATGTATTTTCATAACATGAATACAATATTTTACCGAGTTACTATTGCATAGTGCATCGTAATAATTATTTTGAAAGATCAAGCCATTGACCGAACCATGTTATTTGACAACCATTGTTAGTAGGGGAAACCGGGGCTAAATCGGACTTTTGGAAAATTGAGAAAAGCATCCATTACAGCTAGGTTCTTATCCAAGTTAGCTATACCATTGTATAGATTCACCCTTCAGCTACAATTCCCAACTTGTGGTTTGGAAAATATGCATTAGTTTCCGTAGAAAACCACGATGAAGTGACCAACTCAAAACCCAAAATTTGTAACTTGGAAAAACATGTATTAGTTTTTGTACCAAGTCACGATAAAGCGACCAATCCGAAATCCAATATTTTGGAATCGTTGGGCTAAACCGAACTTTAAAGTTTTACAGAAAATTGAAGAAAGAATGCAGTAGGGTGCCAAATCTTAAGATAACTTAATGCTCGCTGGGAATAAATTGTCCCGAAACCCAAAGGCCTTGCAGTACCTAACAATTGATATCGAAACTGACTTTATTGAGTCTTTATTGAATTATTACGGGACGCATAAATAAATTTAATTTCCGCGTAATCGACAGCACTCAATAATCACTGGATTCAGCACGGAATAACATAAACATATGAAAGAACTAACCAGACCGTCATTACAATGTTCAGATATCAAATATACCCAAAAAATCAGAAAATAAAAAAAAATCAGTAAATAAATCAGTAATTGACACGAACACGATTGACGCCATTGACTGAATTTACTCAGCGTCATCCAGCTACCTGACGTCAGTCTATCAGTCCAAAGTCAATCCATTGATTGAAATAATTGCTGCTTTAAAAGATATTTAAGCTGTCTTGTTTAACCCTGTGTCCGGACTAGCTCCGGTCTCCCCTAGATTTGAAAGCACGTGTACACACTATGTAGAGAGATGAATTTATATCAAATAGATTGAATTAAATTTACGGACGGAAGAGATTTGAACCAAATTTCAGCAATGCCCATTAAAGTACTTGCGGTCCAAACCCTTACACTCAATTACATATTCTGGTTCGTTAGCATGGTGTCACATTTAGTGAGAAGACCGAATTTATGGACTAACAAAATAAACAAAATTTAATATTGATACATTTTTTGTATTCATTATAACGACGAAAATACACACCATGCGTGAACGAGTTGAAAAACAATCTTCTTTTATCAAATTGAATGCCGTACTGCCAAGTGCAATGACTGTTGCAGAAGTTTGTGTCGTGTTTCATATCGCATAGCTTGGCTCGGATAGTCAGTGTAACAAGCGACAATTGAGTATTTCCTGGATTGTGATCGTCGCAGAACGAACGGAGCATTGCGATGAATATAATCTAAGAGTGTTCTGTCTAGAAGGGTGTTACTGCACATACCGATCCTAAAAAGCATTTCTAAAGAACCATTGTGATTCAACTAAGAAATTGAGTCTCAGACAGTCTGAAACTATGTTGCGAATTGTCGGTGCAAACTGAGCAACGAAATTCATACATAACCAGAAAGGTGTAGCACCCTCCGTCTCAAGAGCAACAGTCATTCGCCATATCACTTTACTATGGATCCATGAACGAACCAGCTATAAATCAAAGGCAATAAATCTTCCATAGTGCTTTTTGCTCCTAGTATAAGTCTGTTTACTTCATTGATTACTACAGCTACATACCTGCAACTGAACAGGTCTGCAACATCTAGTATTGGCCACGCTTCTTCACACGTTTCAATCTATCCGACGCTTATGGCAAAACTTGTTCTTTCATTTTGAACACCTCACTTGCGTCTCGTTTCTTTAAAAAAAAACTTTCTATAAACGTTTCTAATCTCGTCACCAATTAAACAACTTTTTTGATCCCAATAATCTTCGACGGTGCACAGTAAACGTGAATGTTTCGCGTGACATCATCACTAATGACTTCCGCCAGTTACAACTTACTAATCGTCATCATCACACAATAATAAAAACTGTCGTTTATTTTTAATTAATTGATGATTATTTGGAGAACTCTCTACACAAGTAATCAAACTATTTAACTGAGCTTAGAGAACAGGAATCCATGTGAGGTGTAGATAGGAAATTTAACTGCCGTTTTGAAAAGTTCTAGCAATCACTTATGGGCATTTTCGTTCGAGCTTGCAAAATGTGATTCATGGTGAACCGTTCGAAGCAGTGACTTTTAAATAGTTTTCACTTGTATGTTTTACTCAGGTTTTGGATGAAACTTTTTTTCAACTTGGATGTTTGTTCTCTACACTCAGAAAAATGTTATGGTACCAGTTACTATATCAGGGATCATGTTGACCATGCGAGTATAGTGGTTTTCAACCGACAATTCAATCAGATGATTTCAACAATGGTCAAGTTCATTTTTACTATATAAAGCTTTGCCTCTAGAGCAGTAAAATTGAACAGAATATTGTCTGAATAACTATTACGAATATGATGGTTACACTCCAAAAAATTTGAATTTCACAGGTGACTCAATCCCTCATACGATGTAATTCATAAAGACCTAATTTGTCGGAAAATTTTATTTGTAATGGATTAATGTTAGATTAGCTTAAATTTTACTGGTTTCGACTGTAACTTGCGCTCTGCTAGCAGGTGCGACTGGATGAATTTAAATGCACCTTTTACCAGCCAAGCAGATGCAAGCTTCTGTGATTCAGTCGATTAACAGACGTACTTGCGATCCAATGGTTTTTTCGGTTCAAGTCGCCGCGGTTACTATCAGTGTTCTTTTTGCCTTTATCATATAGAAAGGTTATGCAATCACTTGAAAAACCGACTAATGCAAATTGGCCCGGAGGGCCAAGTGTCATATACCATTCGACTCAGTTCATCGAGCTGAGCAATGTCTGTGTTTGTGTTTGTGTATGTATGCGTGTGTATGTGTCAAATAAACTCACTAGGTTTTCTCGGAGATGGCTGAACCGATTTTGACAAACTTAGATTCAAATGAAAGGTCTTCCGGTCCCATACGGAATTCCTGAATTTCATCCGGATATGATTTCCGGTTCCGGAATTATAGGGTAAAGTGTGTTCAATATTGTACACCGTCTCTTAAACCGGCGAAACAAAAAACGTAAAAACTTTTCTAAACTGGTCTCAAAACTACACAAATCGATAGTCATTATCAGTAGGCAACTAAACAATCCAATTTAGGCTATCCTGGTTCCCGGTATCCGGTTTAGGAAGTACCGGAAATAGTGGTCATATATACCAAAATAGATCTCACTCACTTTTCTCAGCGATGGTTTGACCGATTTCCACAAACTTAGATTCAAATGAAAGGTCTTCCGGTCACATACGGAATTCCTGAATTTCGTCCGGATCCGACTTCCGGTTCCGGAATTATAGGGTAAAGTGTGTTCATTATTGTACACCGTCACTTAAAATATTTTCGGATGCAACAAACATGTTATGCATAAACAATCTCTTGGTTTCTTTCAAAAATCGAAGAGAAAAATGTTGAATAGAATACCACAATATTATAAGTACATGAGAAAGGCATCATTACACCACTAGGTGGATTAAAACAGGTTTTTTTTATTTCAATGAATTTCATGTCATGGCGTTTTAGACACAATATTAAATGTTCTTCCACGTAAATTAGCGTGAACTGCGACGTTCCATTTATGTGCATCTAATAAGATGTAAAATCACTGCACCGCTACTGATTCCACTGCTAATGTTTTCCCACTTCAGATAGCAAGCTTCCAACGGGAATGGCGATATTTGACTCAGGGTCCTCATCAGGAAGGAATACTCATGCTGTGGTGGCAGGTGCATCGTGTCGTAGTCGGAAACAGCACCGTCTGGAACTGGAAACTGTCACTTCAGCTCATGTGGTGACATCAGTTCAATCCTGCATCACTCATTACGCCGTTGTCTGGTGAAAGGTTGATGATTGACGTAGAAGCATGACTGCGGTTGCAGTTGCTGATCCAAGAATCTGGATCACTATCCGGTGAAGTATTTCCCGGAACAAGAATGAGCAGCTAGAATGAAATCAACAGCCGAGTCAAGAAGTAAACCTCAACACCTGCTAGATTACCGGACTAAGATATCTTGCTACTTCTCCCATTATAAAGAGCTTATGTTGTTTATTGACTTATTTTTCATATACAAGACGTCCATTTACATAACGATTCGACTTGACTGAAAACAAGTTGAAAAGTTCAATTTCAACGATGGAAACGAGTATGACTATAAAACTTACATTAATTATCTTCAAGACCAATGTAAATGAAAAATTATGCACAATCACAAAATACAAAAACTTTGCATCCATCACTCCAGTTATGTTATACACGTACGAAATTTTCAGCCATACTGAAACTTTTTTATGCCCAATAAAAAAATAGATGCGTTTATTGACAATTTGTATAGTCAGCTTAAATAAAATACATAGTCGGTTGAAAAAACACTATACGAGCATGTAGTTACCACATGAATTCTGTTCATATAAACAATATGAATAGTGTTTCCAAACTTCGCAATCTTCTAGCCAACTACATATGTACTCATGGTAACATTTGTACATTGTAAAGAAGAACATACTGATATGGTAGCAATAACTACTTCGCTTTTCAAATTTATCATGAGCGATTTCACCTTCCTTGTGATGGTGATTTTATCTATTTGTTCTTAGTTTTGAGATCTAATAACCATTGTTAGAATGACCATACCAGAAAAGTCATAAATACAAACAGTCTTCTCAAGTTATAGTCTCTGTTATCTAGTACAATTTATACAATACAGATGGTGAATAATCTCATATCATGGCCGTTGTTACTATTTAAGCATATAGTTGAAATGACCATGACAAACAGGTTACGGCTACTATAGTATTTTTCTCAGTGTACGATGCAAGGCTGTTAAGAATTTCGCGAATTAATTTAATAAACGTCGAAATTTTCATATCGGTAGGTTATTTCTATCAAGTAATATGGTTCAGCTAAAGTATGGCCTATTTCAAAATTCGATAATTGTCATACACAAATCATTTCAAAAATTTCAAAAAAAAAACCTCCATGAGAATAAAATTGTTTACTTCTACTTGTGGCATTTTTAGATGGATAACACAGGAGCGATTTTATCAACTGGAACTTGCATTTTCTGGATCATTGTTTTCAGTATTACAAAATCTGTCAAATTTTAACCAAAAATATTCGCACAATGCTTCACAGCCTAAACGGGTGCATTGAAATATTTCAAAACCTACACCGTGATCTACCATAATTTGGTTATTTTTTTTATTTCATGCGCTTATTTGAAGCACGAATTAAAATATATAATTTAACACAAACTAATATTTCCTCATCTTGACGTGCCGAATCGAAAGGAATGTGGCACTTGGTTGTCAAATCGGTTGAATAGACTTTCTATTACTTCGAATCAAATTTTGAAATGTTTGTTCATATCATTGTTAGATTTCATTGTGGTGAACTTTACTTTACTTTACTCATTTATGCTAAGGAATTTACATCGGTATTACATTCCATACCTTAGCGTACAAAGCCATTGTCTGCCGGGTTTGTTGAACGAAAAAAATGGCATTCGGTTCAACGGTCTGTTTCAAAATCGGCAAACGAATGTCCCGTGTTGGCCTCCCGTTGAACGATTGATTGGACTTTCATTGAACCAATGATCCAACGTATTGGACCAACGAAGGACCACCGTTGAACGTTTTTTAAGAGGGAATGAAACACTGTCAAAATATTGCCTATCTGCTCGAAAGTGCAAAGCCAGTGCAAACCACGCCACCAGTGTTTTTCAATGTAAAACGGCATAAGAATCCTTCCAGATCAGGGCTCGAGTTAGTTTTTCTTCGAGCTAGTTTTTTTTGAGATCAGTCAGTTCAATCAGTGAAAGTGCACAAAACATGTTTATGCATTTTTCCTTATTAATTATTAATATCGTTTTTTATACCCGGCTTTAACATTTAGCGGTCGATAGTTGCCGTTACGAGCTTAGTTTTTGCACAAATTCATTTTTATTTCACTGTTCTGTTCTCTGTTATACTCTACTATAGTTCAACGTGACATTTCATTTTATTGTACGATAAGAAGTGGCCATTTAATCATATGCGGGTAACTAGCTTCAGCACAGGCTGTTTACTAACAGTTTTGCAAAGTTGACCAGTCTTTTTCAGAAGCTGTCTTGATATGTTTCCATTAATATGCCTTTGTCAAGGTTAAACAAGTTTTAACGTCTGTGGACATCCGCTGTTCTCGTATCTGTTATCACAAATAATGGACTCTAAAACACTCAACACCCACAAATTGCACACCAAACCATTGCATTCCTACCGGTAATAATCCACTATTTTGTCCAGCATGGTCCATGTAGATTACTTTTTGAAAAACTACAATTGAAGCTAAATTATGGCTTCCAACAAAAATATAAACCCTTAAGCCAAATAGAGACTCAACCCTCTAACCAGCAAGTCGCAAATCACAGCAAGTAATTCTCACACAATTGTTCGAATTTTTACGTACGTACGTTTTATTTGAAATTTCTTTCACGAAAGGCTGTTCTGAGGCAGCCTTGCGAGTTACAGGGTTAATTGGGCAGCAATTGATTCAAAATTCATCGAAACAATTGTAAGTTGCAGTATTGATGAGATCCTGCAAATAGTTGTATTGATTTGATCCTGCAAATAGAAAGTTACGATAGTCCTGTTACGTTTGATTATAAATTTAAAGACCCTTATTACCGGTGTCACTACACGGTGAAAACCAAGTGAAGTGGCTGTGACCCTTATTATGGGTATCACTTCACGGTGAAAACCAAGTGAAGTGAATGTAGGTCCTTATTACGAAAGTCGCTTTAGAGACAAAAGTAAATACTTGGATGAACTTGATGTCATTATTACCATCACGCCACCAACATTTTGTTGAAAAAATTAGTTTTCTCCACCACAGTGATCACTTCACTATGCGTGATACTGGTAATAGGTAAAATAAAGTGAAGTGACACGTAAGTGAAGTGAATGTGAAAGTGGAAGTGAGCACGGTAATAAGGGCCAAACTGTAGTTCGATCAATTTCCTACAACGCATCAATTATGCGAAAGCTTAGCGACTACTATACCACAAAATTCAACGGAACTCTTCTTTCAACGCAACAAAAATGTGAATGTATAATTGTAAACTCGAGCAATTTCAGAAATGGGTAGCAAGTCTACTCCGATTTAGATGAAACTTTTCATACGCTTTCGACTCGAGTTTGACTTTTCAAAAGGGGGGAATCAGTTTAAGTTTTTTTTAAATTTATTTTCTAATTCTTGAAGAAACATTAAACTTTTTTGTTTGTTTAGAGTCCCCTATTGATATCCTATTGCTTCTTCTAGGACACTATTAATGCAAAAGTAATTGTTTTCGAGTTACAACGATTGTTATACTGAAGACAACTATAAAGTTTCATTCGAATCAGTGAACGTCGATTATGATTTATCACGTTTTCTTCAGTTAAATTCTGGAGTTACACACACAAAATGATTTCTCTGCTGGTTTTTTAGTAACTGTGTTTGAATCCACAACTGTGTTGCAGTAACATTCCCATAAATCGCATATTTGAATGAAAATCCATGTCAATTGCTAAACGAATTTACTCTAATCAACTACTTTTCATTCTCACACACACACAGAGAAACGATCATGGCTTTACCGAAAGTTCAACACCGGTGGAATCAACCACGACGATCCGGACAACCCAATCGACAACCGGGAACATATGCTGATGAAGTTCTTCCGCGACAAGGTCGCCGACGTTCTCAACCGAGGCTGGGTGAAGGCATTAGTAATTTTGATCTTTGCAGCCTATCTTGGGGGGGCCTGCTACGGATTGACCAACATCACTGAAGGATTGGAACGTCGGAAGCTCTCCAAAGAAGACTCGTATTCGGTGAAGTTTTTCGACCTTGAAGACGAGTATTACCGTGAATTTCCGTATCGGATTCAAGTGATCGTGACCGGTGACTTAAACTACTCGGATCCCACTACGCAGATGCAAATTGAGGATTTGATGCAATCACTGGAAAACACGTCCTACATCACGTCACCGCTGTATAGCGAATCTTGGTTGCGGTCGTTTATCTCGTACGTGGACAGGAATAATGACTATTTGAATCTGACGTTAGACAGTGAACAGGCATTCATAGACGCCCTCAAAGAGGTTAGTCGGATCGTGTTGTTTTAGCGTAATTGATAACAAAATAATGCATCTATTGTTTCTCTCTATTTCTAGATATGGCTGTTCCCAGCAAATCCTTTCTCATTGGACGTGAAATTCAACGAAAATGGCACCCGCATTTTAGCGTCACGTTTCATGATTCAAGCCATTAACATCACCGACACCAATCATGAGAAAGTCATGGTGAGAGACCTACGTCAGATTTGCAAAAATTCGCCGTTGAATGCAACCGTTTTTCATCCTTACTTCGTATTTTTCGATCAGTTCGAATTAGTTCGGCCCACTTCAATCCAATCGATGGTGATCGGTGGATTGATCATGATGTTGATCTCGTTCATCTTTATTCCGAATTTCCTCTGCTCGTTGTGGGTTGCCTTTTCGATTGTAAGCATTGAACTTGGGGTTGCTGGCTACATGAGCTTGTGGGATGTTAACTTAGACTCGATCTCGATGATCAATCTGATAATGTGTATCGGATTTTCGGTTGACTTCACAGCGCACATATGCTACACCTATATGTCATGCAAGGCTAGAACCCCAGATGAACGAGTCCGACAGGCACTTTACAGCCTTGGAATGCCTATCGTACAGGGTAGTGTTAGTACCATTCTGGGGATGATAGCGCTTTTATTGGCTGGTAGTTATATTTTCTTGGTATTCTTCAAAATGGTATTCTTGGTGATCTTCTTTGGGGCGATGCATGGACTGTTCCTGCTACCGGTGCTGCTGTCACTTTTTGGCCCAGGATCGTGTACTTCATATTCCGAAGATGAACTTAAAATGTCCGCAGTAGAAAAAGCATATCCTCATCCTTATTGTATATCACACCCTCAGTTGGCGTTGACTGGGGCTTTTGGTAGTAAAACGTTTCTTGGGGCTCCATACAAGGCTTACGGAGATGAAAAAGATCTAGGACTGGGTACTTCAGGGGAGGATTCCAGTGAAAGTTCCAGTAGTAAATCACAACGAAGGCAAGCGATTGAAGATGAAAACACTAGAAGAAGGTACGAAGAAGGTTGGAGAAGATCATCGCACAATCTCACTGGACAGAGTCAGTTTCAGCCCGTTTTGGATCTGTATGGGCAAGATTCAGTGTGGTCTAAACCAATAAGCAAACCTACTATAAAAATGGGTAACAGTCGCTTCGTTTATGACGATTCGGTTAACATAGCCCAAGGTCAAACTTCAACGAAGAAAAAATACGACTACGATGAGGATTTACGTCGGCCGGAAGATACCCGAGTACGCAAGTACCGCTATGAAGACAACCGAACGTTTGAAGATGATGAGGTTGTGGAGGACGACTATCAACACACAAACCGTTACTACATGTACGACACTAGTCATGTGAAGCGCATTTCAAACGACAGCAACAACAGCGGCAGTGACAGCAACCATAGCAACCCAAATCGCCGGAAGTACTCAGACGATGATGACCACAACAAACGACGACGCTTCAGTGATGAACGCCGCCCAAGAAAATATTCCCCACCGGAGGGTATCTATAAACAGAATCCCCACCGTTCATCCTCGCAGCACAATCTGTACTATCCGCGGCAACCACCGCAAAGGACCGTATCCCAGAACAGTTTGCATCAGCTGCGGCACATGGGTGATATGAGATTTCCTTGAGAGTTAGCCTGAGTCTGGTTTCTAGTTTTGTTGTATATGTAGACAACGGTAGTAGCGGGTGGTTTGAACTAACAGCGTAGAACTTTAAGTAGGCAATTTTAAGATTTTCACCTCAATCCGATGGGAGCGCTCCTCCATTATCCTAAGGAGCTGTTTTCATTTTCTACCTTTTTCCTTTCATTCGATTTCGGCGATAATTCATCGTTTTCGGTAATCTGATTCATGATTGATTGATCAAGTTCGATTGCGAGCAGCAAGAGATCGAAACAAAATTTGTTTTCATGACACTATCCGATATCGAAAAATTCTGAAATAAATTAAATTTAACAAAGCCTAGGTTTTCAAAGCACTACCGAAGAATGAAAATTAAAATGTCGTAACATAGTAAACTTCTGATATTTGATGAATATTTAATTTGATTGTTCGAGCAATAAATTTGAACATCCGGAAAAAACTTTTTCCGTATGTGATCTAATGCACTACCATTTGATTACACTACTGATATCTACTATCTAACCATCGCCCAAACGTTCATCAACTATAGGAAAGTAACCAAAATCAAAACCATGACTGATGCGATGTTTTTGGAAGGAAATATGCATGTATGTATTTCATTTGGAAGCCATTGGTTATTGAGCTATTGAAGAATAGTTTCAATGACGCTTTTGAGTTCTGTTTGCACATGTTTAGCTCGTTTTTGGAGAACATGTATATTTCCTTCCAATTTCGCAAACCTCTTCAATTCGAAATCGTCCAACAATTGCTTCCACTGCTAATTCTTCAATTCCGTGGAATCTCCAGATAAACTCAGTTTGTATCATATTAGTGAAGTTAATCTAATAATTTTCTGATCGCGACTCGAATGTATGTGAGTAAGAGAATGCGATTCGTATGCATTAGTTTTAATTATGTGAGTTGTGAGAACCTTAAATGTTTGCTCCCTCGTTTCCAACTTAATTTAATATATTTTAGGCGATTTCGGAAAATAATAAATTTAAATAATAATAAAATCCTAGTGGTAGCGAAAGACAGGTCGACAAGAATCTTCTATCGCATACATACAGAAATTATGGTATGTATCAGGTTATTCCAATATACGTAGGAATTTAGAATGTTCAATAAAATGAAGCTACCCATTCGGCTATAAAAGCATAACACAATAATTTTAAAAAATACGGAACGGAATAAAATGCCAAAAAATATATTGAATGGTACCCCACTGTAGGTCTATGCAATATGAATTTTAATAATAGACGCAACCACCAACAAACGTAATAAAGGCAATGTATAAAATGTTAAGGTATGGAATCTGAAATAGTTTAGAAGTATATTTTCTGTATTACACTGTCCAACCGCGCATGCATTCTAGATATTCAGCTGGGGGGTTAATGCTCTTGAACGTGAATCACGGGCGAAAATAGAATGAAATATTAAATTATCGAAACGAAAATAAATTTAAAAAAAATCAATGCAACTTGTTCATTATATCCGAATGCATATGTTCCTGAATCATTTCATGATATACTTAGGCTGTGGACCATCTTGCAAATTATTTTAACTTTCAGTTCAAATTTTACAACCGAGTAGTTATTTTTATCGAGTAGTCAAATTTAACCAAAAATGCGATTTTATAGTTTGACGGATGGATTGTTATTTGGATTTATTTCGCACTAAATCTAAAATGGCATTAGGAATTAGAATACAGAGAACGTAAGAATAACTTCAAGATAAACGACGGAACCGCAACACAACCTAAGTACATTCCACCCAAATGGGGGGGGGTGTTTACGTTCAATAACCTAATTTTAGGTAAAGTGGCTCTAGGTAATTTCCGTAAGGCACGTTAAAAAATACTTAAAGATGAGTTATATTTACTCTACAGTTGAGTCGTAATGACTCAATTTGAGGTTGATACGGTTTACTCAATTTTAGCTTATTGAACGAGACTCTCGTTGTTGGGTGGTTTCGCTCTTTGTATTTTGACAACAATGGAAGAAGTAAATGAAAGAAAAGATTCAAAAGAACTCAAAATTGAGTAAGAGATGTCAAATAATAGGTAGTTTTTAGGTTTCCGTGTACTTTGTTTGACAATGTATTGTAACTTCAGCTGTTTTTCAAAGAACGGTGAATCTAACACTGACAGCAAATGGAGAAAAACATCGATGAATGTTTCGATTTTGGTTTTAAATCTTATTTAAAAATTATCGTTTGTTCTCAGATCAATTTAATCGTTGAATTGTTAGTTTATCTTCAAAAGGCATGCAAATTTTACCACTTTCTATCTATATCCACTGAATAAATCAACATAAAAAGAGTTTCGCCCTTTTTTTATTTGTTTACTTTTATGCTTCCTGTGTGAAGATACGCCCTTGCGCATTTTTCATGAAATTGTCTGGTTTTCGCGACTAAGACAAATCTGGGAGTAATTTCATCGTCTCATTTACTATTTCCAGTAGTTGAAGGTTCGGGAACCATCTGAAATAAAGAAAAAAAAAGTTTCGCCCTTCCTTACTAGCAATTGAAGTATCGCCCTGTTTGTTGTCATGGAACATGGAGGGCGAAACTTACGTAAACAAATGGAATGATAGTTTCGCCCTTTATAGTTTTTTGTATTACTAAGATTGAGATTTTTGTAGAATCCGAATAATGAGGATGTAGGATTTTGAAGCATTTATTGGTAGGAGAGAGAAAAACTATTTGTTTACTTTTGTAAGATTCGTCCTTTTTTGAAAAACTGCTGACTTTTTTTTTGACTCAAAGTATAAAAAGAAAGAAGAAATTTTTACTAAAGGTGTGAAATTAGAATATTTTGACAAATTTTTTTAAGAGTCGGAAAATAACTACTCTCTTAGAAAAAAAAAAACGTTAAACGGTGGTCCTTCGTTGATCCAATACGTTGGATCATTGGTCCAATGAACGTCCAATCAATCGTTCAACGGGAGGCCAACACGGGACCTTCGTTTGCCGATTTTGAAACAGACCGTTGAACCGAATGCCATTTTTTTCGTTCAACAAACCCGGCAGACAGAGGTCCATTGTTGAGCCGTTTTCAATTTGAGGAGTTGGGCTAGTTTTACTGGAGAATTTCCATAGTTTTTTCCACATATTGTTGCCAGACTTTTGCCGGAATTCTGCCATAATTCCACAGAATTCCGGCAAAAATGGCTGACAGACATAGCCAGCCGTCTGGGGGAAAATCTGCCCGCAATGTACAAGTGGGTTCGAGCAGGGTTGTTTTGACAACGACAAGATAACAGCACAGACTAACAGACAGGACAGTCAAATTAGATTCTTCAATCATTTTAACTGTCATTTCGAATATTCCTTTATTTGGGACAGTACTCACATGTGTCATGATGGCGCCACGTTACCCTATCAAAAACATCCTGTCTGTCATCTAGACTGTGTTTATTTTTTTCATTTACCAACAGAGTTGCCATTTATACAGAATTACCTGTAATGTATTGATATGTATTTGCATTTGTATGCGAATTTCATGCAGGATACAGATTTAATACATATTGCCAAAACTATATACAAAATTGTGCCTACCTCTCATCCTTCAACGCAATACAAAATCGAACCCGTTTAGTGGCAATATTTACTTGCTTCTGATCTGCCGCCACTTAATTTCGGGTGAAAATTACCAACACAATAAAAAATAGTCTAGATGAACAATGTTGAGAAAAATAAATGGTTACCTTCCAACATCGCTAAAAAGTTTAATATATTATTAACGTAATATAATAATTTACTGTGACGATTCATTTCCAAATATTATGATGAAATCAGGCATCCCTGCAAGCAGCTGATCGGTGTTGACAAACGAGGGGGAACCAACTAGTAAATTAACTTTTACATAACACAAGGGGTGTACCGATAGTAAATAGTTCGCGCAGTATAATATAGGTGGAACTAGTGCATCACGAAAAATTATTTTTTATAAGAATTTACTCATACTGTCATGTCTGTTAGTCTGTGATAACAGCTCGACTGTCGAATTTTAATTTAAAGCTAATTACATAGTATGTTTAAGTATGTTCACATCAGTTCTGATATCAAGTGATATGCGAATATACTTGATATCCTATAATATCAATTTGATGTCAACGCATATCACCATTTCTGAATGATATCTGGAATATCATGAATTTTAAGAGAGAAATGTAATATTATTGATCTTATCTCTAATGGAAAATTCAAGATGACAAATTGATTGCCAAACGATATTTCGTTCATATGTGAACATTCTGACGTGATATGCATATCATCTCGGTATATCAAATGAAATCAGCGGTGAAGTGAACATGGTATTAGTGTCCTGAATCTGAGTATGAAACGTTCATGCTAGTGAAGCTTGTTCCGATCTGCTAATCATGTGTAAAACTCAAACTTAGATCCTTACCCAACGTCAAATCGGAGGAAATACTAGAATCAGGAACCAAAACTGCGTTAATCTTAAAATGTTTACTCCATTTGCTTATTAGATTTTACCTAGTGATTTGCCGCATTTGTATTTGTGCGCGAGTGATATCCTGAATGCTCGGGTTTGTTTGCTTGTAAACTATCACACTTGTAGTAAAAAATGAAGTGTATCCATCAGGGTAGCAAAAACTCACTCATGATACTCATTTTCTTCTATTTATCAGCTCAGCTCATGATTTGATGGCAACCAGTGGATGCGACTCATTTCTCAGATGGTTCTAATATTTGACGTATACGGTAAACTGGATGCACCTAGAAATAAATACTGATGTGGTACTGCGAAAGTTAGTACAAAAATAATCGAGAACGTGATTATATTTACTGGAAAATACGAGCAAGTCACCATCTTGTTCATTTTATTTACCTATAACTGGCTAAAAAGTATCTCAGTAATTTACCTAGATTCTGAGTTTGTGCACTCTTTTTTTATCCTGGGTGCATTCTACTAAGAATCCAACAAAAGTGTACATGCTCAAAGTTTAGGTAAATTATTGAGATACTTTTTAAGCAGATATGGGTAGAAGAGATTAACAAGAAAGTTATTTGCTCCTATTTTCCTGTAAACTTTTCCAAATTCTAGATCATTTTCTACTAACTTTCTGAGTACTACAGAAAGTTTTAATTTCAAGATGTATCTAGATTACCGTGCTCATCTGTTCACTGGTTGGTAGTACGATGTTGAGGCGTTGTTTTCTCTTTCCAAATGGTTGCCTAGTTACTCAACTCGCTCAGTGATGCTGAGCTTTGAGTGTCAAAACACAAAGGGTCAAACCACAGTGAAAGTTCCGTTCAATGAGTTAAAATTGAGTAAACAGTATTTAACTTGAATTATTGCAACTCAACAACCGAGAAAACTTAGTACACTATTGAGTAGTTCTAACTACCTTTCAATATTTTCTGCATATGGTTTATAAAATTACTTTGAGTCACTTTACTTAAAATAAGGTTAATGAACAGAAGTTCGATAGAGCTACTCAAAACTAGGTAACTTTCTGGTTCCGTGCAGGTTCCAGTAATTTATAAATTTCTTTCGATGAAGATCGTTTTCTGCTCAAATTCCTGAGAGAACGGATTACCATATCACAACCGCTTTTTCGATGTCGACCGTTGACCACGAGAATATGGAAACTCATGTAAAAATAGTATCAATTTGTAAAATAACGGTAATGGAAATAAAAATTTTATCCATCACAAAATGCAGCATCAAACTTTATCTAATTTTGTTACGAAATGAATAAATTTAAAGAAGTTTGAACACCTAAAATATATTTTCATTCACATCATAGTAACATCCTTTTGAAATGTACTAACGCAGACTAACCTACAGGACACTCAAAATGGATTCTTTAATCATTTTAGCGGTCATTTCGAATATTCCTTTAGTTGGAACAGTATTTGCATATGTCATGATGCCACCACGTTACCCTATCAAAAACATCTAGTCTGTCATCTAGACTGTGTTTATTTTTTCATTTACCAACAGAGTTGCAGATTTTTTTTATGTTATTGATTTGTATACATCCATGCGAATTTCATGTATGATACAGATTTAATACATATTGCTAAAACTAAAAAACGGATATGTGCCTCCTACTTCTCCTCTTCCAACCCAATATAAAATCGAACCGAATCAAATGTTTTGTTACGATATTTACTTACTCCTTGTCGGCCGCCATTCGATTTCGGGTGAAAATTACCAACACAATCAAAAATAGTCTAGATGAACAACGTTGAGAAAAAATAAATGGTTACCTTCCAACATGGCTAAAAAAGTTAAATATACTATGAACGTAGGCCCATAATATATTGCGACGATTCATTTTCAAATATTACACAAAGTCTGATGAAATCAGATATCCCTGCAAACAGCTGATTGACAAACGAGGGGCAACCAACTAGTAAAAATTTTTTTACATAAGACGAAGAGTGTAAATAATTCGCCCAGTTCAATATAGGTGGAACTAGTGCATCTCGAAAAGAATTCACTCATAGTGTCATGTCTGCTAGTCTGTGGTAATAAATCGTTTGTACAGAACAAACAGAGAATTAAAGATTTGGTTACGCTTGAGTGTACTGTGAACTTTGTTGGAGCAGACCCTGTCCGTTTAGAGATAGCTCAGTGGCAAGAATAAGGTGCTCTAGTAAGTGCAGTCGTAGCCAATATCTTGATCATTTCTGGGGAATTTGAATGATTATTTAAAAAGAAATATAGAATATCTGTTTGGACATGCTTCTTCATTGTTTTGATTTTCCAGAAGAAGGTGGGAGATATCAGTCTTCAGTTCAGTTAAGTGTATGAGTTTGACTTTTTTCACCTACTTGAATGTGCGAGTAAACATTTGAAAACGGTCCGTGATCGTATTTTCGGCGAAGCTTCTGTTTGATGTCGGAACTGGCTCTTCAGTTATTTTTGTACACCAATGAGCTCAAAACCCCGAAGAAAGCTTCGATTAGGCGACACTGAGGTAGATTTATCGGGTTGTGGTTTTTGGGTACAAATGGGATCGAATGGGTATTCAGGAACGATTGTGTTATTTGGCGCAATGCGATGACGCTTTATTCGGCCAAAACACGTATTGTCCATCAGCATGATGGTTTTGAAAAAAAAAACGGTATCAAAACTTTCTATAAACATTCGTTCTGGGACACATCTTGATTGCTTGCCAACCCAGATGGCTTGAACCATGGCTTAGAAATGCCTTTCTTGGAAATGACAATGTACAGCATCACTTTCTGTTGAAACTTATGTTTAAACTAATATTCTATGTTCGGATGTACAGTTGAACTATCCGTTGAATAGTATCGATCGTTTGCGGGAATCTGCGTCTTCGAAAGAGTCTTTTCAATGTTTTGCAGATGTACTGGTGACGGCATCCCTTTGACTCAGTGAATCCTTGTTGTTGAAGGCACGAGAAAGAGAACAAAGTCCTTTTGCGTCTATAATTTTGGCTGGTCTTCCACTACCTGCCTTATGAGCAGTTTTTGGGCATCTTAGGATATTGTAAACTGTCGAAGCCGCAACATTTTTGCTTTTAAAATGTTGTACCGTATACTATTTGCCGAGATTTCTGTGCAGTTCGTAGAACGGCATTTTGAGCAAAACTGAGCAAGCATGAACAAAACAGAAAATACTAGCAGAAAGAGGAGAAAGAGAGCTAACACACTCTTAGTTCTTTCTGAACTCGTTTGTTGTTGAGCATACAGGCCTCGAAAAAATTCCAAAATTTTAGTTGCCACCCGTTACTACTACTTTTTGTGTAAACTACGATTAAACATGGAAAATCTTCAAAAATGTTTGAAATTGGGTAAGGTTAAGTTTTTTCGGTTCAACATTTTTTCAAACAGAAACCAGAGTAATGTTAATTGCTCGAGTACTAGAATGTATAGCGATCGAGTACCATTTATTTTGGATACTTTATTTGTTATTTCCGGGCATTTGAAAAATGGTATTGAACCAAGTTTAATGCTCCATTCTAACCAACTCAGAGTAAACACATTTTCTTCTACTTCTACTATGATTTTTCAAATGAATTTACCAGTTTTTATAAGAAATCGTTGAAAATGTGAAGTAATTAAAAATTTTCCGCCGTGAAGTAATTAAAAATTTAGCCGCCGATGTTGACAATTTTGATCGGTGCACAGGTCTAAGCTGAATATCTTAGTAATATGATTTGTTTAGTTGAAACAACATTGCCCAGTGATTTCGCCCGTGGAACGAATCGTATGCGAAACTTACGGTTTCGTTTCGGATAAGTTTCGACGTTTGCATTTTGTCTCTTTAGGTAAAAAATGAAGAAGATAACAAAGCGAGAGACACATCAAATGCACGCTATCGAAACGAGACCGGTTGAATAATATCGATGCATTAGAAAAAAAAACCTGTTTTAATCCACCTAGTGGTGTAATGATGCCTTTCTCATATCAATCATATATAATACTGTGGTATTCTTCAAAATAATGTTCTTCGATTCTTAAAAGAATAACCGAAATCGGTTTCTTTGACCGTCTACTGATAAAAACTATCAATTGGAAAAGATTTGAGGTCGATTTAGAAATTTTTTTAAGGTTTTACCCCATTTTCAGTGATGGTATACAATTTTTAACCCACTTTACCCTATATTTCCGTATCCGGAAGTCGGATCCGCATGAAATTAAGGAATTACGTATGGGACTACAGAACCTTTCATTTGAACCTAAGTTTGTGAAAATCGGTCGCGCCATCTATGAGAAAAGTTAGAACACATGTTTTCTTTTTTTTGCACATTTTACCTCATAACTCCCGAACCGGAAGTCGGATCCAAATAATATTCAGGAATTTTGTATGGGACCACAAGACCTTTCATTTGAATCTAAGTTTGTGAAAATCGGTTCAGCCATCTCCGAGAAAAGTTAGAGCAAAAAACGTTACATACACACATACGCACATACACACACAGACATTTTGCGTACTCGACGAACTGAGTCGAATGGTATACGACACTCGGCCCTCCGGGCCTCGGTTCGAAAGTCGGTTTTCACAGTGATTGCATAACCTTTCTATATGAGAAAGGCAAAACGTCCAAAGAAAGTCCTTTGATAGTCCAATGCGATGAACCGTTGGTTCAAAGTATGTACAACAAATCGCGCAAAGAGAGGCTAATTCAGGGCTTTTGTTTGCCGATTTTGAAACAGAGCAATGAATAATGGGCGGGCGCATACCCGCATTTTCTCAGAATTACATTAAATCACATTATCTTTACAGTTTGTAGGATACATTTTATTTTAAATTTGTTTTCGGGTAGTAGAATTTGGAATTGATTCGAACTTAATTGTAATTGTGTAAATAAGAATCACAATATAATTGTTTTCAGTGTATAATTCTATCCGAGACACATACCACACTGTTCCAATTTTCATCCAGCTACTTATTCGTTTCATTTTTCGCTAATTTGACAGATTCCTTCGCGCCAGAAATATCTCGATTATTTTCATACCCGTGTTTAATGTTGCACATTCGCGTGGGTTTTAACTCGAACGAAGCTCTCTAGTTTTGTGTCTTTTTACTTTAATTTCGTATTAGCTGTCTTCATTCGGGAGTTGATATAGTTGAAAAAGATTTTTCGAACAATTTTAAACATGATGAAATAAAATTAAACAAATTTTGAACGAGGAAAGTGTACTAAAAAAAACGAAATCAGCAAACTGCGTACTGGCTACTTGAGTGAAAATATAGCCTTTATTCCTCTGTCACTAAATGAAACAGAGTGGAATTTATAAGAAAATAGAATTGTGTATATAATCCGAAAAAGGAGATTAAGAAGTGCATTATAAAAAGCCCGCGCGTGCATATTGAGTCATTTTCATCAAGAAAATCCCGTTGGATAGAAAGAGACCAATCGTACTACTACTACAAACGCAGGTAATACACATAGTTTGCCCATCGATTGTTTCAGTTTTCATTGCATTCCGTTTGATTTTGTTTGACGTTTAGCAAATTTCTTTAGTCGATGTGTGAGAGAGTGTTAAATCAAAGCATCTATACAACAAAGTGAATATGCATAGAGGTGCATGCATGCATAAGCTGTGTAGGTGGTAAAATCATATTGCATTAATTCGGAATTTGTAGATATTTTGTCTATTTGAGGAATTTAATAAACTAATAGTTATTCATATGTTAAACCGAAGCATCAATTCTAATTATAATGTTAGTATGTTTATAACCTGAAAATTAACATCAACACAATCACATACACGATTGAACTCAACCTAGATAAAAGAAAAACACCTTGAGCTTCTGAAGGAAGTCGGGAAAATAGCAGCCAGCGCTTGGTGTGGAAAAACAGTGCAGGAAAAATACAAAAACGAAAAAAAGAAAAAGATGCCTTTTACGAACACGAAAACGTCACAGAAGGTTGCGTATATTTTGACCTCTTTTGTTGTTTTTGTAATTTTCGTAATCGAAGCGCGAAATTTTTTCTCCAGCTGTTTTTGTTTACGCGTTCATTACATTGTTGGCCCTTTAAATCCCGTTGTATAATAAACCCGCCACAGTGGGTACTAGGCAGTTCAGTTACCTTACTTTGATTTTTCAGAAATCGTGCATTCGCGCTCGTCGGTATCCTACAATGACGGCGGCGACTGGATTCAAACTTCCGGCTCATGATCATTACGATAAGCTACGAAAGGCACTTCAATCGGGCAATCGATCTCAGATTGACAAGCTGCTCGAATCCTTGGTAAAGATTTGTCAAAAGCAGAATCCTTCCAAGGAAAAACAAAGATTGGACGATGATCAGCTGAATTTCTGGATGAATGAGTTGCTGCGGTTGTTGTTCGATTGGGAAAATCCATTGACACGGGACTTGGCACTTCGCGCATCGGAAGCCATACTTCCACATCTGGAACAAACTCTCTATCTGGAATCTCCGGCATGGCCTGCACTAAAGACGCAAATCAGTACCATCTATTCCAACCTACTCGAGCAGGCACGAGGCCGAAACGATCCCGAATGGCATCGGAAATGGTCGGTGCTCGTCCGGGTGCTGGACAAGGAAATCTGTCAGGGAGCAGTGATTATCAATGTTTTTCTGGCTATCGTCGAAAGTGGTTTCCGGTCGTCGGAGCTACTGGTTCGTGAGCAGTCATTCGATTGTTGGAGGCTACTGGTGGAAATTTTTGCAAAATATAACCAGATAAGCATTCAAAAGCGAATAAAGTTGATATGCATCCCACTGAAGAGTTCGAAATCAAAGACGGAGGTGATAGCGAGGAAAAAGTTTGAAATTTGGTGGTTTTTGATCAACAAACTGCAAAGTCAGCTGGAAACCTTTGCCGATAACGTGTTCGAACCGTTTATTTACTTTTGTTTTGGTCCGTCGTTCAAGACACCATTGTGCTATTATTTCGACAACAGCTATCAGGAGTTTGGTGCGCCGGGTAAAATGTGTGTTGTTTTGGCGTTGTCGTACTTTTTCCGGTTTTAATTTTTGTTTTTTGTTTTTTGGCAGCTACAATTCTATCAAACAGTTATCGGCCGTTGCGCTGATCCATATGTTGGGTCCAGCGTCGAAAATCACCGACACTTTGCTCCAGGAGGCTAATGGTACCGGAAAACACGTGTTGATCAATTTCGATGTGACTGATAAACATGCCATCATATCACCTAAGCTGTTTACTTCAAAGGCGAAACTGATAATCAACTCCTGTACCGAGTGTACCATGCTGTTTTCGCAGATGAAAGATCTGAACTATCTGGAGTTGAATCGGTGTCTCTGGAAAAATCTGCTAAGCATGGTTGAACAAGAAAAGACTATCCCACGATCCGAGATGTTGGATTGGGTGCGTGAGAATTTAAATGCGTTGTTGAATTTGGTGAGTGGGGTGCTGGTAATGACAGTTCATTGAAAATATAAGCTAATGAAGTGGAACATTTTCTTGCAGAGCACCCAACTGAAAGACACTGCCATCTGTGAGTTACTTTACGATACAACACGGATGGTGGCGCTGACTAATTTGACGACGGTCGTCATTGGTCATGATAGTCCCGAACAGTTAGTGAGCAACTACCGAAACTTGATGTCCCTGATGTTCAATGCAGATTCTAATTATCCTGAGGAGTAAGTAAATCGAGTTTCCATTTTGTCTAATGTGTAATGAACTCCTTTTTTACTATTTTCAGCATATCGCTTACAATTATATCTCACATTTTCGACCTACGGCGATATGCCTCTCAACCGAACGGGTACTGGGACATGCTTCAGAAAACAATTCAATACTTGGTAGACCTGGATTCGACGCTATTCATCGACTCCAGCGCGAATGCTTCCAATCGTCGTATAGTCACACAAATTTATCAGTTGATGGCCGGTCATCTTAAAGAACAAATCCGAATTAATCGCAAACAGTGCGAACCAGCGTTGCCGATTGCACTGAGTTTCCTGCTGTTTCCGCTGGAATATGATCGATACCTGCTGGTTGGTCAGGTGCGCGATGATTGGCAGCAAGTTTACGATGAAATTGTATCCAAGCAGCGACACACCCGTTATGCATGTGCTTTTAGCGAGCTACTGAAGGCAATGACGGTCGCCAAGTACAACGCCAATCTGGGTGTGATTCTGGATTTCTTCCGGATCGTGTTGGATTCGGTGCCGGCTGATTTTGAGCTTGGTCAACCACCGTTAAAAACTCTGGAACTTTTTAAGGATCTGGTGCGGAAGGCACTGGTGTTTCAGAACAGTTTGGAGGAGGTGGGTCGAGGAGTGAATGCCTTCCGCTTGTTGATAGAGCGATTATCAATTCGTTGTTTGCTGGTGATCATAATGTCGATTCGAAATGTGATTGGCGAATTGGTCACCGGAGAAAGTGATGAACTGGTGGAAGATGTGCGGAAAACGTTGAAATCTTTAGTGGATCGATTCGTTGCAGCTAAGTTCATAACCGAGTTGAAGTCGCAACCGAAGGAGGTTAAGTGGAACTGCAAGATGCTACTTTCGCAGCTTTTGGATCTTCCCAGTGGGATGCAGCGTCAGTGGAAAATAGCGGAGCTGAAAAGACTTGTTGATATTTGCGAAGGCAAGGAACCGACCAAGGCCTCAAAAACAGTGAAGAAAGAGGGTGATTTTGTGGTGATCGAAAAGGTTTGGAAGTTCACACCGGATAAACTAACGGAACATCAGCGGGATCGTATGCGTGAGAAGCGCGATGACATTCCGGCGCTTTACAACGACATGAGCCAGTCGCAGGACAGCTTTGTGATTAAACCGTGGACTCCCAATAAGATTGTCATACCAGCTGATGCTCAAAATGATCACGATACGATCGTAATGTGCGCATCTGGAGATTCCAATTCTGTAACCAATGGTGCACGGGAGGCTTTTGTCCCGAAAGAACAAGGAGCTGCTGTAGTTGAGAAGATCAAATTGGACAAAGAAAACAATAATGGCAATGTACCAAGTGGTGCTATCACGAAGGACCGTCCTGGTAGCTCAAGCACTTCCAATGCAAAAAGAACTGCAGAGAAAAAATCACGAGTTGCCAGAGAATTAGACCAATTGAAGATTGATACTATTGAGGGTAAAAATTTACAAGTGAGCAAAATGCCAAGAACAAGAAGGTCGGGCAGTTTAGAGCCCACCGGTCCGACCCGGAGGAGAGTTATTGATTCTAAAAAATCATCCGACGTGACCAGTAAAACAGTTGATATAGAAAATAAACGTCCGAAGCGAAAGGTGGAAAAAATCGAAGAGAAAACTGAACCAGAAGTAGCGTCCCCCGCGAAAAAAATAACCGATGAAAAAACAAAAAGTCCACCAGAACGTACATCACCCCGAAAATCGTTGAATTTTGATAACGTCATCGACAAAGAACCAACAGTTGCGACCGAAGCACCTCGGACAAGATCTCCGGTGAAGATCAAAGCGAATAACGAATCCATGGACGATGTGATAGAGTCATCACAGCAGCTAAACTCTCAGTCATTACTAACGCGAAAATTCAATCCACGAAAATCGAAGGGTGAAATCTCAAATGCCGACGACTGTGCCACGTTGCCATTCGATACGGAAGCCGAGAACGAACTGGCAAAACTGAACCAAAAGTCACCGAGTAAAGTAAAACAAGAAACAATTCTAGTGTCCCCCAGTAAGAACACAAGAAGTGCAGCAGCCGCTCAGCAAAAGATTTCCGAGATGGATACAGTGCCGAATACGCCCCCTCCGGAATCTCTGCCAGATACGATTCCTGTGACACCGGTTGAAAAACTCAAATCCGTTTCTCCCGCCAAAAGCCCCAGGAAATGTAGAAGTACCGAGTCGTTATCTGAGATGCTTCCAGCGACGGAATCGGTGACCACACAAATTGAAAAATTATCTCCTGTGTCACCAGTAAAAAGTCCTAAAAAATGTAAAAGTCCTGAACCCTTGTCAAACAGCAAGGCGCCTTCTACAACGGAATCTCCAATAACTCAAATTGAAAAAGCTAAGATCGCATCACCCATCAAAAGTCCTCGGAAAGGTAAAAGATCAGTTAGTCCTCAGCCAATGGAGACCGAGCCTGTACCGGCGGAATCTCCTAAGACAATAAACGAAAACCCTCCCGTGTCTCCAAATCTATCACCTGTTCGAAACCTTGACGATCAAATGGAACCACTGACCAGGAACCTGAATCGCAGTCTCGTCTCCTCGCCGGAAGGGGCGTACCAAGATGAACGGGAAGCGGACCTTCTCAACAGTACCCTCAATATTTCCCCCATCTCGGAAGAAAAAGGACCACCCGCTTCGACAACTCCTTCGTTGCAGGCGGCGGCAGCTACGAAAGAATCCGGTAGTGGCGAAAAGCGCTTATCAAGTCGGTTGATGGAACGGGAAAAGTCGTCCACCGCCGTTATGCCATCGACTGTAACACGTCGAACTCGTAACTCACCTCCCATGCCGGCTTCGATGGCCAATCTAAGGGGTCGTACACTCCAGTTGACACCTCGCAGCCCCAGCACTAACAAAATCGAGCTTAGAGGTCGTGGAGCTCAACTGATCAATCTGATTCGGAATCAACAGAATGAGGCTTCACCCAAACCATCGGGACCATCACCGCAGAACTCATCTACTCCAAAACCAGCACCCTCTACTCCCAACGACCGATGTCTGATGATGCGAAAAATTGCCAGCGCATCCAGCACCACCACCCCGAATGCGCAATCTCCTGATCAACCGAAGCCACTCGACAAAGACAAAGAAAAAGGCTATCTGGTCTTTTCGAAAGTCCTTCCATCACCACAGGCTTCGCCGGCGGCCAGTATTCTCAAACGAAAGCTTAATCAAGATGACAGTGGAGATGAAATAGAATCTCCGGCCAACAAACGCAAACGGGTAAGCTTCCACGATCCACCGGTTTCACTGACCAAAGAATACATCCGCCAGGAGGAAGAATGTCGCTCTCCGTCAATCAATCGCTGTTTGCAGTTGGTTGGTATGTCCCCGTCAGACAAAGCCAAATTTCTGATGCGCCGAAAGAGCAAAGCAGACAGCCTATCCGAATTGGTCAAGTTCACACGCGGCTCTGCGAATCCTGCTGATCTCGGTAAAGATGGAGATGGGGAAGAAGAAGAGATCACCTCGTCACCAGAATCTCTCGATGGAGATTTCATGCTTAATACGACTGATAACATGAGCACTCTACAGGTTACATCCGACTCCGATGCTATACAAGCTGATGCGGAGCTTAGAACTTCTTGTAGTCCGAAAGACGAGGCACAATCAACGGCTCCAGCCTCTGAACAACCGAACGAACTGCCTAAAAGAACCTCGCCTAGAAAAATATCACCGAAATCAGCAGTTGAAGAGTCACCCTTTAAAAAACCTACATCACCTGTTTCAGAGAAAGCATCCGCTGCCGTTGTGGTCTCGGAAAAACCAGATAGCACAATCCGTTTCCAAACGGAAGACGAAATTCTTTCGCACGTGATCTCCAGGTACTCACTAGACTTTGTTTTAGAGCGCTATCTTAGCGCAGGAAAAACCTTCGAACAGAATAAAACCGCCCGGCTGCTCACCCGAGAGCTGTCCACCCTGATGAGTAAGGATAGTAAAACTCGCTACACAGTGCTAGATGAGCTTTCGGAGCGTCATTCCGCTGAATTTTTGGACCATGCCGTACAGGAGAACTCCTCTGCTATGGTCTGCCAGCGGTTGTCGATGACCACAATGACTGAGAACATCTTTGAGCGATTAAAGAAACTGTCCCGTGAGATTAGTAAACGCGACGAGCAAGAGGAACGCATTCGGATCCTGAAGACCATGTTTGACAATTTGCTCGCGTTGGACGGGTACGGAACCGAATTCCATCAGATGAAGGAGCGATTCGTGAGAGCCGTGGTGCACACCAAGAGCCGACTGGAAGTTATGGAACTATTAGAGGAGTATTTCGTTGGTAGCAGCAGCAAACAAACGACCAGCACGTGACGAGGTTTTACTATCGCAAAAGATTTTAGTTGTTTGCATTTATATCTAGTATAAGGCGTTCTAGTGTAGAGTCAGATTTTTATTTTGAGAAGTATAGTATCGTTTATTTCACAAAACTAAATTGTACTATTTCCATCATGCTTTCACGTGAATACTAGCACGAGTAGTAGTACCGAATGTGTGTGTGTACGTCTGTTACAATCAGGTGATGCAAATATAATTAACACAAGCAAGTAAAATTTCCTTGTCTTCTCGAACAACAGCAAAATAATGTATTTTGGGTCACCTATATATTCTCATTTTAAGCAACACAGAAGGTACAAATGTTTGATGATAAAAATTGTTTTATTTGTTAAGTATCGCCAGCTCTGGCCGATTAAAATATCACAAATAAATAAATGCAGGCTTGAAATAAGCCAATGTATTTTGGAAATGTCTTGGCAGTTTTTATTTCTTGTTTGTGAATCGTAGAATCGCTACGTATCAACAAAGCTCACAACCACGCCTTGATTTTACTCTAAAAGAAAATTTGGAAACTTCTGGTGGAGCTCTAAACGTGTAAGCATGTTGCTTCGCACTAGTGCGATGAAATTTTGTGTATTTCTCGCGATTTTTTTGCGTTCTGGACTGAATCAGTGTTGCGTCACCGCGAAACTATCATCGAGAGTCACTGTAAAAGCATTTACAATCGAATATAATAATAATCGCAAATAATTACATAATCGAACACATTACATAACGGGCGAGATAGATCTCTATAGGTCCCAGCCCGGTGAAGTTGACACACCAGCAAATACGAAAAATAAAATTGGAGTTGAAAATTCTAATGGTACAAAAATATTAGAAAGTCCTATAATATACAAATGATAATTTAGCTCAGTGTATGTTGAAAGATTTAGATCTATACTAAAAACCTCTTAACTGAAAAGCTTTGTGAGTGCGCAAAATATAAAAAGCTATTTGTACGCCCCATCAGAGACAGTATGCAACATCAGATACAAGTTATTGGCTTTCAAACGCAAAACTCAAATCAACTCCGCTCCTTCTATGTTTCACATCATGGACCAAGAAAACGATGATGTTAGCAAATTATCACATGGAGCAATATAGCAATCGAGTAATAAATGCGAAAATAGTTACTAACATAGTAATTTTTCTTTAAACAAACCTACGGAATGGGTAAAACTTTTGCATTAATTCAACTTGTGCGTAAAAAATAAGCCTTTAATTTCTTCAATACTTAACTATATTTAGATATTGATGCTAAATGAGGTTATGTCATCAATTTTCGTCATCAGAATTAAAGGTTCAAACAAATGGAATGGTGGAATAAACGGCCAGAACAATTATTTCAGAGCGGTGTCAACAAGTAAAGTTAATATTATCAATCTGTAGGTCATACTGAAAGCAAAAAACTTAGATTTATTCCCAAGCGAAATATTAAAAATATTGGTTGAAATTCTAAAAATTAAACCATTTATTTCTTCAATACTTAACTATATTTAGATATTGAGCTTGAGCGACCACCCCTGGTTGCTACTCCGTTACTGATCGGTTTTAGATGAAATTGTACAGGGAGTTTCTAGATGATCCGACCTGGGACTGGTAAATCATCCATCAATGTACATCTTCTGGTAATCCTAGAATTCATTGATCAGTACCGGCGCCGGCCAGGCATGAACGTAGATCGTCTAAGGAATGGGAAGGGATGTTAGTCCAACACTTGTTGTTACTAGAGGCCGTATATGTATACTACTGCGCACTCCACAAGTGTCACGGGACAAGTATATTTGTTAGTAAAAAATTTCAGTATTGGTATTATTCGTGCGCGACTCATGTCGTTTTCGCTTGATGCCAAACCTAACCCAGTTTCCACTCTAACTGCTGTCAAACCGTTCGTTTGAAGCCAGTTTCGAACCTAGTTTTGACGTTGTTGAACTGAAAATCGAGTCAGTTTCGAACCTGGTTTTTATATCAGGTTTGCTCAAGCCCCCGTTGCTAAGTGCGAAACCAACACAGTTTCGTTGGAAGTGTTTGTTTGGTGAAACTACCCTGGGTCAGTTTTAGTTTTCTCATCCGAAAACGACATCAGTATGTTCTGGTTTCAAGATGCTCGGATGCACCACTAAACTCACTGTCTTCCCGAGTGAACGTTTCAACAATATCCTATATTGAAGTCCCTGGAAGTCTTGATTCACAGCTCTTATTCGAGAAAACTGAAGAAAAATTTGCACTACTATCGCGTAAAGAATAAAAACTGCCCTATTTTCGCCTTTCTCATATAGAAAGGTTATGCAATCACTGTGAAAACCGACTTTTGAACCGAGGCCCGAAGGGCCGAGTGTCATATACCATTCGACTCAGTTCGTCGAGTTCGCAAAATGTCTGTGTGTGTATGTGTGTGTGTGTGAGTGTATGTGTGTGTGTATGTGTATATGTATGTGCGTATGTGTGTATACGTTTTTTTGCACTAACTTTTCTCGGAGATGGCTGAACCGATTTTCACAAACTTAGATTCAAATGAAAGGTCTTGTAGTCCCATACAAAATTTCTGAGTATTGTTTGGATCCGACTTCCGGTTCCGGAGCTATGGGGTAAAATGTGCAACAAAATGAAAATATGTTTTCTAGCTTCTCTCATAGATGGCGCGACCGATTTTCATAAACTTTGGTTCAAATGAAAGGTCCCGTGGTGTTATACGTAATTCCTGAATTTCATGCGGATCCGACCTCCGGATCCGGAAATATAAGGTAAAGTGTGTTAAAAATTGTATACCATCACTGAAAAGGGCGAAAAACCGTAAAAAGTTTTCTAAATCGACCTCAAATCTTCTCCAATTAATAGTTTTTATCAGTAGACGGTCAAACAAACCGATTTCGGTTGTTCTTTTTAGGAATCGAAGAAAATTATTTTGAAGAATACCACAGTATTATATATGATTGATATGAGAAAGGCATCATTACACCACTAGGTGGATTAAAACAGGTTTTTATAAATGAAATAACGTGATACAAAATAAACGAGTGAATAGGATTTAGACAAAATAGCTGATTCATTGCATTGACATATTCTAAACAGTTGTTATAAAATCATTTTAAATCACCAAATAAAGGTCAACAGATTTCACGCGCGTCTTGATTCTTTATTATTTCCGCTTTATTCTTTTAATTATTTATTAAAATTAATAATTGGTTATATTGTTTGATCTGGTCAGCCGGCTAGCGAGAAAAATATTAATTTATTGTTAGAAATATTAATATCAAGTGTTTTTACCTTTTTTTATATATATAAAAAATAGGTATAGAATTCGCTCAAACTTTAGAAAATTTTTCCGAGGCCCGGAGGGCCGATTGACATATACCAATCGATTCAGCTCGACGAACTGAGCAAATGTCCGTGTGTGTGTGTGTATGTGTGTGTGTCTGTATGTGTGTTGTCAACTAAGAGGTCGAGATCTCAGAGATGGCAGGACCGATTTTGATCAAACTAGTCGCAAATGAAAGGTCTCCCCGTCACCCAAAACGCTATTGAATGGTTTTGAGATCGGATGTTTACTTTTTGAGTTATACGAAGTTTTATGTCAAAATGTTCAGTTTTTTGACAGTATCTGTGACAATTGACCTTGAATATGTTTTAAGACTTAGATTCCGCACGGTAATACCTATCCAACAAGCCATAGATATTCAAAATCCGTCCATTTTTAACGGAGATATCGAAATTTTTGTGTAAACGACTTTTTCCCCTATTCCAGCAGTAGGAGTTTTGAGCGCTGTCTGGCAAAGAAATGCTTGGGAGCAACATAAAACACGATTTTTTATACTGTTACATACATTTGTTTCTAAGTACCCAAAAGACTGCGTACAGCATGATATTTTGCCTCGGACCGACTTTAGCACGGTTCGTTTTCGGCAACGTAATAGTTCGAACATGCCATATGTAAACCAGATGATGGCAGAATTTTCGAGTTGAAAGCAATTCCAAAATTATATTGATTTACGGCAATAAATGCTGGAAGAACATAACAGCCATATACCATTCGAATCAGTTCGTCGAGATCAGCAAATACGTGTATGACAAATAGTCTCCGGAACAACAGGATGATATGTGAAACGAAATTAAAACTTTGTAACTTATTGTAGATGGCTGAACCGATTTAAGATTCAAGTGAAATCTAAGAATCATCTAAAATTCAAATGAAAAATTTTAAGATTCTATAAAACATCTTGTTTTTCAGTCAGATCCAACTTCCGGTTTCGGAGATACAGGATTAGTATAAAAATGGTTAGCAGATTTGGATAGTCAATAACCAAATAAACTTGTTTCATTTTTGGTTGTATTCAGTTTTCGTTTCGGAAGGCACCCAAAAATTTAATTCGCACTACGATTCCTCGAAGATGTCTACATTGATTTTCAAACATTTTGAAATAAATGTAAACTATACAGCTACTCAGGTGAAGTTGTCTGACTTCGGCTACACCGATTTTCGAATTCCGGTTCCAGTATCGAATCGTTTCTCAAAGCTCAATCGTTTCCTCAAAAAAGCCAAATCGAATTTCAGAAACAAAAATTCAAATTAAAATAAATCCAATTTTATCCAATTCTGACTTCCGATTCTGAAATTGTAGGATAACGAATCGGTTTGGGTTATGCTGGTTCCTGAATACCGGCTCTGGAAGTACCTTAAATTACCCTAAACTCTAAAGTGGAAATTACTTCGACATATCATGGAATGTTTAATCGATTGTTACACTTTTAGATTCAAATTCGATCCGATTTGCAGTTTCGACATTACAGATTAATGAGTGATTAAAATCTCAAATTGCCACTTAAAACGACGGACATTAGAAAAATGTCATGAAAACTGAAACACCGAAGTATATTCATGCAAAAACACATGCGGATTGATAAAAGAAAAGGTATCATCTCACTGCTAGGTGGATTAAGCACGTTTTTACTATGTATTCAATATACCGATATATGTTATCTCTGTTGTTAACTTTGTAATATCAACGGATTTACGCAGTAGTTGATTTTTATCATTAAATTTAAAATCCTGAAAGAAAATCAATATATAGTATATATAGTTAGAAATAGTAGATGTTTTTCTAGACCCCAACGTTTCTGTTTGATTTTTTAATGTGGAACACATTTTTGTTTTCTATATAGCGGTGCAAACTAGAAACTCAAGAAAAATACACGTAGAAATTTCACACACGAACAAACAAATCTTCTCAACTTGGGGTTAAATTATGCCATTTCTTCCAACGTTAATCTCGAACAGGTTATCATAGACGTTGAAACAGGTCTAGATAGCTGTAACCTTCCTTTTTCGAAAATAAATGAAGCCAGGACTATTGTAGCTGAAGTCATTAAAAATACTCCATTAAGAAATGAACAAACTAAAAATTAAAGAGAGCTAGTTAAACAATTGCGGGAAAAGCCAGTTTTTTATGTTAAAGCTGACAAAGGAAACAAAGTTGTTATTATAGATAAGGATGATTATGACAATATAATCATCCAAAAAATTAATGACGGACCATATAGGAAACAAAGATCCGACCCCCTTCCAGAAATTATCAAAAAAATAGATAAAACTCTCATAGAATGTAACCCTAACTTCGATATCAATCTCAGCCGCCTCAAAGTTCCTAACCCTTCATTACCAAAAATCAAAGGATTACCTAAAGTCCATAAACCTGGGAATGAAATAAGGGAAATCATCTCTTCAGTAGGAGCCCCTACCCAAAAAATCTCCAAATGGCTAGTGGAAGAATTCAAAAATATGCCGAAAAAGTTTTTTAGTAGATCCATTCCCAATACACAAGAATTCGCTACTCAACTTCTGAACTCAGGTGAAATCGAAGATGACGAAATAATGGTATCTTTCGATGTAGCCTCCTTATTCCCAAGTGTCCCGGTGAAGGACTCAATCAATCGGTTGGAAGATTGGTTAGTTAAACAAGAGAGTAGTAGTTTATGGAAATGCAAAGTAAGGTCTTACCTTACTCTAACCCGACTTTGCATGGATGTAAATTATTTCAAATTCAGAGGGGAATTTTATAAACAATTACAAGGGGCCCCAATGGGTAATCCGCTCTCCCCATTTTTATGCGAATTATTTATGGCAAACCTCGAAGAACTTTTAAATAAACAAGGATTACTACCTAATCGCTGGTGGAGATACGTTGATTATATATTTTGCATCATCAAGCGTAACGATTTGGAAAATTTTTTGGATACAATCAACAATTTACATAGGAACATAAAATTCACCTGTGAGAGGGAGACAAACAACAGTTTACCTTTCTTAGATGTTCTTATTATACGAGAGGCGAAAACTTTATCTTTCGAAATATATAGGAAGCCAACCAATAAAGAGCGAGTTATACCTAATATTTCTAACCATTCTCACCAACACAAAATGGCAGCATTTCACCATATGTTTCACAGAATGCTAACATTACCCCTCAGAGATAATGCGGTAGTGAAAGAGAAAAATTTTATCTTCGAAATTGGAAAGCTCAATGGATATCCGGAGCGCTCAATCCAAACAATCCTCGATAAGAAATTAAGATCATTGAAAAAATTATCACTTACAACTTTGACCCCCCTATCAGAAACCTTGAAAAAAATATCGGTAGACTTCAACTCTAACATGGCATATCCACTTAAATCAAAATTAAAACCCTTTGGCTTGGATTTAGTGTTCAGTAGTACTAGCAACCAGTTGAAAACTTTACTAGGATCTACTAAAGATCCTACTGACAAATTGAAAAAATCGGGGGTATACAAAATTTCATGTTCTCATTGTGATAAATTATACATTGGACAAACAAAGAGATCATTAGATATCCGTTTCAAGGAACACATAGCGGAAATAGGGAAAGCATCAGTGCTTGGAAAACGAATGAACCGAATTAGAGTGAATATCCTTCATACGCTTCTTGGTTCATGAATGTACTAGCAACTGAACCATTCATCATCCACTTATGGTCTGATGGATTTGGTTCACATTTGTTTGTGTTTGTGAATTAACGCACTACTGGACGTGGAAGGTGAGCGTATAGAAGTGGTATTAGTTCTTCATTCTCTTCCACATTACAAGGCGAAGCTACGAGCGAATATCGTTCGTTCTGCATCGTAAGCAGCCACGGCTTGGAGAACGAATGAACCTCAATATGAAAAACTCTTTTTTGTTTCCCTTTCACATTCGGTGTATATTGATCAAACTTCGCTCGCATTCGCACTTTTGTTTGAGCTTTAATAGTATCAGGATTGTTGTGATGTCTACAAAAAGCAAAAATCGTTCCTCAAAGGGACCAACATTGAAGCAAAAAGTGCTCAGTATGATAAGAGAGCCAATGAGAGATTATAAATAATATCAATCTCACTGCCGCTAATTTTAGTTTTAAGTACTGCTAAATGTTAAATGTTCTAACTGACTCAAAAACATGAATTATAGCTACTGGTAGTGAAAGATGACGTGGAAAGTCTTTTCTACAGCAGCGTGAAACCTTCTAAATTTAATTTTTTTATGCTTAAATACTTTAATTATATAAATTATTTTTACATTCAAATTCAACAGTATTCTTTGATGATGAATGGTTCACTAGCGATAGTGTGCTTGAATCACTTATACTACCGATGAATTATTTGAACGAATTGCCTATATTTGAGAGAAAAGAGAATACTGCATACTCTTTTTCAGAAAGGTTCAATAGTATTAAACGTAATACGGCACGCTCGTCGGCAAGTATGTATGGAATGGTTTGTTCTCCAATCTGTTCGCTCGTGTATATTTCCTGCATCGAAGCCGGTAACTCAGTCTGTTGGTATGAGTGCTGTAGCTGCGCTGAACCGTTTTGTTGCAAGTCACTCGCATTGATGAATGAATGGTGAAAGCTCTGGAAAGCATCCAAGGATCTGGAACGGGGTTTATCACACCATTTCAAGTCGAAAGTAGCTGAGCATGCCTTTTCCGAAAACCATGATTTCACTACAAATGACATAAAAATTTTAAGACAAATTTCCAACCCATAGGAATTAGATTCGGCAGAAAGTCTGGAAATTTTCAAACATAATTCCACTTCTTTACTAAACAGAGACCAAGGAAATAGGTCTTCCTGGCTCTTTAAGTTACTACCTACACACAGGGGACAGACAAACATAGAAAACACTTAATCTCTCCCTACCCTAAAACAAATTAGATAATTTTTTCGAGGTGTTTATACCTGTTGTAGGAATCTACCTACTTCCGTTTCATATAAAAGGAACAACATTGCAGCATTCTTTCAATAACTAAACAAAACTATCACACTGAAGAAGAATATAAATTGTATTCGAAATGTGCATATGTGATGTGACGTTTATTATACAAGATTTATAGTGTCGTGAGATACTTATAACAGAATTAAATGGTAATATTTAAAAAAAATTATCCTTGTAAAATCATTCTGTTCAAACACTCAAACGAAAAGTTAATGTGGTCAGGTTTTGAACAATTACAGCTCAGTCAATTTTGTATCAATTATTAATATTATGTCACCATTTGATTGGAAATATTTCTACGTATTGATTTGAATGTTCATAGCCATGTATTTTCAATTTTATATCATTGAAATGTTGATTAATAGCTAGCAGTGTCCTATTTTGGCTGCAAAAAATCTCCGGCATACCGGATTTCCCTGCCATAGTCGACGGTTTTGAAGGAGTAAGCGATATATCAAAGGGAAAGCAGCGCTCTGATTGGTCAATCGAAGCAAAAGCAAAGCTGTTGGAAGCACGCGAATCTACAAATAGAAGCGAAATTATAGCTAATGTTTCAGTCTTATGCGTAGCTTGCTAGAGGTAGGTTGTTGCTACACAGCAAGACAAAAAGTGCCATAAACGATTTGAAGCTTTTATTGGTATGCTCTGATCTTGTGTCATGCAAGATTGGATGAAATCTCATGTTATGTCGTTTCGCCTGAGAAATTGACAACTACCCCAGGGTAAATTTTGAGTGCATAAGACTAATTTCTAATTTATATAAGATGAACTCGATTGATAATGAGAAATATTTTATCGCTTCAACCGAAATCGCAAAATGGTAGTAATGGTAGAGAAACGCTATAAAATAACTGCTTGCATACAAAACTTGAACACAAGCTTGGTGAAGAGAAGCTTAAATATCGATATCCGTATCGCAAGCATGTACAAACATTTAATTGTATACATTTGGGCTATTGATGTAATTTCGTCGGCTACGAAACAAATACAAATAACGATAAATAGAGTCTATATTCTGGGTTCGCGTGTTCGGTGTTGATTCCTAATAAGGATCAATCTACACTGAGAAAAATACTATAGTAGCCGTAACCTGTTTGTCATGGTTATTTCAACTATATGCTTAAATAGTAACAACGACCATGATATGAGATTATTCACTATCTGTATTGTACTAGATGTACTAGATAACAAAGACTATAACTTGAGAAGACTGTTTGTATTTATGACTTTTCTGGTATGGTCATTCTAACAATGGTTGTCATCTCAAAACTAAGAACAAATAGATAAAATAACCATCACAAGGAAGGTGAAATCGCTCATGATAATTTGAGAAGCGAAGTAGTTATTGCTACCATGTCAGTATGTTCTTCTTTACAATGTACAAATGTTACCATGAGTACATATATAGTTGGCTAGAAGATTGTGAAGTTTGAAAACACTATTCATATTGTTCATATGAACAGAATCCATGTGATAACTACATGACCGTATAGTTTTTTTCAACTATGTAATTCGTTTGAGATGACTATACAAATGATCAAATCCTCATTTCATTGGAACGCCAAATCTCATGTACGTGGTACAATGAAACTGTAAAGGAATGCAAAATGTGTTGGAATTAAGTTCGTAATTGTTCATTGATTTTGGTTTTTCAAGTAAGTTAAGTAAGTTGCATTGAGTATTGTTCAATAATTGTGTCGGCAACGGCTTTGATTTTCTAGGAAGCCGTTTAATTTTCAGGCCATTATGAATATAGACGTGTCGCATACGGACTGCCACCGGTTTCGGAGGAAACAACAAGCGGATCGTGAAGGATACGACGACCCACATTCACTTAACGGATTCGAATCTGACGGAGAAAAGCAGCTTGGTAGCATAGTCCGTTAGTTTATAGAGTATCGAGAGGACACGTATGATGGTTCGTACTTCGACTCCGCTTATGATTTTGTCAAGCTTTCCTTTCTTTTTCCCAGGGAAACACATCCAAACAATACAGGATGTATACAAGGAATTCAACGTATTACATTCTCTACACAACCCAAGCTGGTCTATGAGTCGGAAAAAGATGACGGAATATCATCAACCCAACATCATTCGATTGTAGTCGGTCGAATTTTGAACATTTTGCAAGAAAGTTAAAACAGAACCGACCTGTCAACCTGTGGAACTTGCCAAAAAAGGCGGGTGGGTAATGTCAGAGACATAACTGGATGTCGTGAATACGAAAACAACTGACATGTTCCTTAACACTTCCGAATATCAATTAGTTGATCAATTGTATGAATTATGCAAGCATTCCCCTTTGCACATTTTCCGCAAAAACAAAGAAGGCTTCACTTTTTATTGAGCGGCTTGTTTCTACCTGATTTCGTTTGTAGCTTTTTCACTAATGGGCGGTCCTAACGGCTATAAAAATATCCGCATTCAGAATTTTAATGTTGATTATTTCATTTCGGATTTGCATAATTTATTGAAAGAAACTATCAATATGCTGAAGGGACTCGTTTCTAGCATTCAGAAAGGTCAAATTGCGTAATTCTCTACGACATTAAACTCTGGAACATTTTTCGCAAAAACAAAGAAGGCTTCACTTGATCTCGTTTACTGTGAGTTTCACACAGCGAAATGTGCACAAATCTAACCAAACTGTTCTAGATTTGCAGTAAACTGAGGATATTTCCCTATGATTTGCGAACAACAAATCCTAATAGTTCTTTAGAAACGGTGCAATGCTCTCCCAATGCTTTTTCACCAATGCTAATGACTGGCAGCAGTGACGTAATCGCTCTTGTCGAAAGCGAAACTAATTGTGCAGACGACACAAAACACATCTGCTCGCAGTGGCGATAGAATCCAAACTGATTGAATTTTTGCATTTTTTTTTTTTTTTTTGCATAAATATCTGTTTATTAATCTTATTTTTGTGTATTACATCAACATTTTACAGTACAAGTGTTTTGACCCTTTGGCCTTTCATCTTTGTTGTTCATACGATTCGTTATTAATAATAGGTGTTTTAGTTACTCTTGTTTTACATACTAATGTTTAATCATAATATTTATTTTAATTATTTATAAAATGTCTACCTACTTATAACTATCCCTAACCTAATACGTACAAATTTTGAATTATTTGTATTTCAGAGATTGAGCACCTCTCTTCAAATTTCGTGCAGTATTGTTCGAATTTTTGTTCTAGTATATCCAGTGAGGCCATCTCATGTACTTCACTAGTCCTTGTCCAAGGGGGTAGATTTAGAATCATCTTTAAGATCTTACTTTGAATGCGTTGAAGCCTAAGTTTGTGTGTTCGTGCACAACCCCGCCAAACAGGGACTGCGTATTCAATTGCGGGGTAGATGATTTGTTTATAGACAGCCATCTGATTCTTCAGGCATAGTTTAGATGTTCTACAAATCAGCGGATACAGAGACCTAATGAGTATGCTGCATTTTTGAACGATTTTGTCAACATGTGACCTGAATATCAGATGTCTGTCAAAGGTGAGTCCTAGATAGATAACTTCATCGGACCATTGAATGACCTCATCACCGAATCGTATTCTGCATTCGTCTGATGGAACAAGTTTTGGAGATCTTGAATGTGGAAACAAGATGACCTGAGTTTTTGCTGCATTGATCACAATTTTCCAGCTTGTAAAATATTCTGTTAAAGCGTCCAGACCTGTCTGTAGTTTATTTTTCAGAGCATTAATGACACGACCTTTGTAAAGAATGGCAGTATCATCAGCAAATTGTGACAGAACACCACCACCTGGAAGAGGTGGGATGTCTGATGTGAAAATGTTGTATAGAATGGGACCTAGGATACTTCCCTGGGGTACACCAGCAGGAATAGTAAATCTTTCTGAAAGTGCATTATTCAGAGAAACCTGGAATGCTCTATCTGCAAGATAATTTTTGATAATTTTAATAAGATACATGGGAAAATTATACCGATGCAGTTTGAACACCAGTCCATCGTGCCACACATTATCGAATGCCTTTTCAATATCCAATATTGCCATGGCAGTCGTTTTGGACACTGATTTGTTTTGCTGGATGACGTTGTTAACCCTTGTGAGCTGGTGGATGGTGGATCTTCCTTTCCGGAACCCAAACTGTTCTTCCAGAAATATATCCTGTTCATCTGCAAAAGCAAGAATTCGCCTTTGTATTGACTTTTCAAACAGCTTGGATAGGGCAGAGAGTAAGCTGATGGGCCGATAGCTCTTGGAAAAGGAAGGATCTTTCCCCGGTTTCAAAACTGGGATAACTTTAGCTAACTTCCACATTGAAGGGAAGTAACCAAGCTCCCAGCACCTGTTAAAAAGTTTAGCTAAGAAGACAAATGAGCGAATACTCAAATGTTTCAGCTCAATGTTGAATGTGTTGTCGAAACCGGGGGCCTTCATATTTTTGGATTTTTTCACAAAAGCCATCAGCTCATTCGCAGTGACTCTACTTTCCTCAGGAACTAAGCTGTCTGATTGGTCAACCTCAGCTACGCTATCAGCAACGGCTCTTTCATATGGACTAACAATGTTGAGTCCTAAATTGTGAGAACACACAAACTGCTGGCCTAGCGCATTTGCCTTCTCTACTGGTGTGATTAAAGGTATTCCTTCAGCTGCGTCCTGGGGTGACATCAGAGGAGGAATAGGCTTCGGTTTTTTCTTAAGCACCTTCGTTAAGGACCAGAAGGGCTTTGAATGTGGGAGAATTTCTCGAAGCTTTTGCTGGAAGTTCCTGTTGCGAAGCTCAGATATCCTTTCCTGGATTATCCTAGTTAAGTTGTTATAAGTAGTCTTCCTATCTAGGATGCCAGTTCGTTGATACTGCCTCCGGTAGATATTCCGAAGTCGGATGAGTTTCTTGGTGACACTGTCGATTTGAAGAGAGGAACTCGGCATATGTTGTACTGGAACCGTCCTATCACGAGCGACTGTGATTGAATGCTGGAAGGAAGATAGGGCCGCATCGATTTCCATCGGGGAATCTAGTGGAACATTGATATTAATAAGTTGGTCGGCGATTTGTTGAAATTGGACCCAATCGGTGCGATAATAGTTCCTCCGTGGTTGAATAGGCACTGTTTCTGGTGAAGATCCCAACGTCAATATTACTGGAAAGTGGTCAGAAGAGAGCTCGTAGAAGACAACCGGAGAGCTGTCTATGGCGATGTTGCTGATGAATACATCCAAAATGGAATGAACTCCCGATCTGGAAAGTCGCGTTGGTTGATCCGGAGCGAAGATGTTGTATTGTCCAGCTTCGTAATCTTCGGCAAGTACGAATCCGTTTCGATTCTGTCTTCTGTTTCCCCACAGCTCATGCCGTGCGTTCAGGTCCCCAGCAATGATGAATTTGTTCTGTCGTCGAGTGAGCGTAGCCAGATCTCGCTTCAATGATGCACACGTACCATCTCGAAGATTGGTTTGTTTGGGGCAGTACGCTGCGATGATGATGATGGGTCCCATCGTCGTTGTAATCTCAATTTCGATGGCTTCTATGAGTTGCAATTTAAAGGCTGACAGAAGCCTGTGCTGAATGGATCGTTTAATGGCAATGGCAACTCCCCCTCCTCTGGTAGTTGCCCTGTCGAGCCTGTGAATCCTGTAATTGGAAATAAAAATAGAAATTTCAGGTTTAAGATGAGTTTCAGTTAAAATAGCAATATCGGCATTCTTCTCTTGAAGAAAGTCGGACAATTCAGCAGTTTTGCTCCTGAGTGAGCAAGCATTCCAATTTACTATAACCAACCCATTATATTGCATATTCGATGATGAATTTGCCTAAGGCGTTGATTTGCTCTAACCGCGTTCTGCAGTTTCGTAGTTTTGTTGTCATTGTTTCAAAAATGACGATCAGTTGTTCAGCAGAGAATAAATCACCAGAGTCATCCTTTGCTTGTGGTTGATTATTGCCCCATCCAGGAGGGATTCTTGAGGAAGATTCTTTTTGAGATCCAGCGGCTGAAGTCTTTGGATTGCTGCGAGGAAGTGGCGGCAAATTCGGAATATCCCTCTTCGGTGGGAGCCGTGGGAAATTAACTTCATCCTTCTGTGGAACATTCTTGCGCGTTGATTGTTTGCGGAACGCCTGTTGTCGAATTTTTGTGAACTCAGCACGTTTGGGACACGATTTGCTAGTAGATGGATGGTCGCCATCACAGTTCACACATTTTACAGCGATGTCATCTAGTAGGCAATCGTTGGTATTGTGTGGTTCGGCACATTTCCCGCACCGACTTTTCATGTGGCAATTCCTCGCTCCATGGCCGTAGTTCAAACAGTTCGTGCACTGTGTGACATCCCGATGTACCGGTTTATACTTTTGCCATTCGATGATTATGTGAAATAACGATTTAATCGTTTTCAGTTGACTCATGGTGATGGAGCCCTTCTCCAGATGAATCAGGTACAGTTGATCTCTAAACTTTTTGTCCGTATTATGGCGCTTCATTTTAAATACCATCAAAGGCTTTAGTCCAGCCTCCGACAGTGCCTGCTTTAGTTCGGCTTCCATCATGTCGGGTAGTCCTCGAAGTACAACCTTCATAGGTTTGTTGGCGGCAATATCGTGTGTGAAGTATTCCGCTTTTGTCTGCTTCAGATAGCATTCCACTCCTTTGTAGTGGTTCAAAGCCGGAACAGTTATTTTGTAGCCTTCAGTACATAAACGGATTGTTGCCTGTAGTCCTTTGCTGATCAGTGTGTTGAAATCCGAGCGTAGAGTTGGTGGGAAGCCCTTCAGGTAGAAAGGCGGCATTTTTTCCTTCTTCTGCAGTTCCTCTTCGACATCTACTGGCAGATCAGCATATTGGTTTTTACTCAGCAAACGGTCGTTTACCTGTACATCACTTGGCTTCAGACGCTTAGCATCCTTTGGATCCTTCTCGGATCTATGGCGGTTTTTACCCATAGCTTGGGTAGGTAGACAACTGCGAATAAAAAATAAAACAAAATCGAAATTAGTCGTAATAGGTTATTCGTCTATCCACATCGAGTGTTAGATGACGAATTGGATTGAATTTTTGTTAAGAGATTTCCTTTTATGTGATTTCGTTTGTAGCTTTTTCACTAATGGGCGGTCCTAACGGCTATAAAAATAGCCGCATATAGAATTTTAATGTCGATTATTTCATTTCGGATTTGCATAATTTATTGAAAGAAACTATCAATATGTTGTAGGGATTCGTTTCTAGCATTCACAAGGACCAAATTGAGGAACTCACTGCGATATTCACCACTTCTCGGAATATTTTTCCCGGACGATTTGTTGTACAGCAGCAGATATTTCGTTCTCTTCCTTAGAACGCGTTCTGATTGGCTGGTGTTGACATGGATCAAATGAGACAAGTTTTTCAATAGTGTACTATTGAAATACTTCAATGCTTTTGCTATACACGTTTAAATTGAAAAATTTCGATTCTATTGGTAGTTAGATTATATAAATCCTTTCACAGATCACTGAGCTATGAGCTTTAAAAATACGAGAAAGGCAAACGCGCCATATGAATTATCCTCTTCGATACTCCTTTATACCAAACATTTCAGAAAAGTTTAATTTTGAATTATTTGAGACTATGTCACAAAACTGAAAATTTTATCAAAAAATTGTGATCATATTTCCGATGGCATGTCGCAAGAATTATGTTGATTCATTAGATACAACAATAGATATTCACGATCAAAAACTTATCACTCTCTCAGAGGGTAAATTTTGAAAAGGCACCCCATAGTAAAGTAAGTCGTATTCTAGACAAAACCAGTAATGGTAGTGCGAGTGCTTCAAGCAAATTTTCAATTGTCGCTTCTACGTCACATCAACAGACAAAGTCAGATGCATTACGTCGACCAGTGGGCGTCGATGTCCAACAAGAAGTCGCGCTAAACCATCACCATCACAGTGAATCTAAAGCGGATCATTACGTAGACCGCACTCGACGTTATTTTTTAAAAAATAAAATAGATCTTGGTAATACTTTTTTGTTTTTATACTGATACCTTCCAAACAGTTTTTCATGTTCCACTGATCTTCAATACTGTTGAATCAAGCATTAAGTAGTGTTTTAAAAGAATCAACAATGAAATGTTAAATCTACTATGACTCTAGTTATAATAAAAAGTACAATGTAAAAAAAGAAGGTGACACGGTTACCGTTACCTTCCCAATTTTTAAAGTTATTCATACAATCAACTGTTCAATTTTACTATTCTGGAGGCAAAACTACTTATAGTAACAACGAACTGGTATATTGTCAACATCAACTAATGTTATAGTCAGTTGAAAACTACTATACTCGCATGGTCAAACTAACCCCCTAAAATAGTAACTGTTACCATAATATTTTTCTGAGTGTAAGCAGACTCTTGTACATTTGCGGATTCAAAAGTGTGACGATTAATTGAAAATGTCAATCATTGGAAATTTTGGTTGCCTTGTTCCACATCAACGGCTCGAACAACCCCATGGGGCTGATCCTTGCAGTTTTTTTTTTAATTTTTTGAATTTTTGGTGGTTGTTCAAAGTGAAAACTACGATTTTTCACGAAAAAATTCACCATTTTGTAGCTGTAGTTTTTTGTCTATAAAATCAATGGAAACAATTTATTACTCAAGGAAGCCCATAGGGTCTAACATTTTCACAAAATCATTTTTTTTTCTTTTGTATTGTTTTATAATGAAACATTTCAAGAATGTTTTGTCAAGTTTTTAAGTCGATCGAAGCAGAAATCTTGGACCTGTGTACTGAGCTCTTACTTCTTCGTAGTATGAGATAAGCAAAGATAACGGCCCATAACTTGCCGAGTTTTCTTCGATAGGCTTGAAAATTTCACAGAATATTCTTGAAATGTTTTACTATGGGAAAATACAAAGAAAATAATAAATGATTTTTCAAAATTGTTAGACCCTACCCGCCCCTTAAGGTGAAATGTAGTGCCAGAAAATGCGCGCAAAATTTTAACCGCACGAATCGTCGCACAAAGCATAACAACAAAAAACCGACACATCGAAACCAGAAATATTTTCAGTGATTAAGCGCAGTGAGCTTACCGTCCGTTTTGAATGCTCGTAAGAAGAGACTGTTATTTTTTTTAATTGTTTTTTTGGCTCTTTTGCACTTAAGCTGAACGCGACCGTTTTACAATAAAAAAATATTTATTTTTTTTTATTATTCTTTTAATTTTTTTCCTTGGAGGAGAGGCGCTTTCTCTGTTATCTAGCGAATGAAGAGGGAGCAGTGGTTCGCTATTCACGCTCCCGTCCATTGGTTCGGCATCACTGTTATTGGCGGAACAATCGTTATTTATTTCACAGGCGTTGGGTATGTTGTTAACTGCAGCTGGTGTACTTTGTTTTAAAGGGGATACTGATGGTTTCGTTGAAGGGGATGCTTCATTGTTGTTGGTGGCTGTCACAGGTGTCCTGGGGTTGCTTGGGGTTGGTGTGAAGAAAGCACCGTTGTCCTTTGGTGTAGTTGCCTCCTTGTCCAGTTTATCACATGGCTTACCGTAATGAACAGCTTTTTGGCAATATTGACATGTGGACATCTGATTGTCATAGGTAACAAGTGATTTGCACGGGATTCTTGTATCCTGACCGAAAGTTACATAAGAAGGTATAGGCCTTTTCAAGCGCATGCGTAACAAACGTACGCCATTTAGAATATCGGGGAAAAAGTTCTTCCACTTTTCTTTTTCGATAGAGAGAATCTCTCCGTATTGGGACATAGTTTTTCGAATATAAGGATCGATGACACTTGAGGGAAGATCATGCACACGCGCTTCTATAGCACTATCTTCCATATATACTGGAATGTTGTACCTACTGTTCTCGTGCTCCACATAATGCAGATTATTATTGTCTTTTGCGAATTGAATTGCATCCAACTCTTTATAAAACTGGATGTAAACAACATTATTTGTCTTATTGCATTGAAGTAAATGCACACGTTTAATGTCAAGATGCATTTGCTCCTTAAGCAAACCTTCAAGTTCTCGTATCGAATGTCGAATTTTGCACTGCCTGAAGTCAACAATAATTGTATTCTTTCGTACCGGCGGTAGCTTTTGTTCGTTTGGTTCACTCATTTTTGAGATCGTTCTGTTGTTCACTACACAATACTGTACTTGGTTTCTTTCGTCCCGAACGTAAGCGGTTTTGTTTTATCGACTGACTTGGATGAGATGTGAGAGCGAACTGCAAGAGACTGTTATTGATTTGATTCGTGATGGATTTGTGAATATTTCCTAATTCAATCTATACTGTGATTGATTAGTATTACACTAGAACTATGAACCATTAGTATTTATAATTAACTAAGATGAGATTATATGTATATGTATTGACTAACATGATAACAATGTATATGCCTAGGTTTAGTAGCAAGGTCCTTCTAAAGAACGATTGAAAACAAGAAAATATTCAAGAATTTTCGGTATCTTTACCTGTTCCAAATGTATTCATCGCATGAGACAGCGTAGTCGAATTTTATTATTAATTGCAAAACGATTGAAATAAGGAATCACTGAACATTCACCAGACAACGAAATGTACCAAATAAGTACATTTTCCATATACGTATATACTTCTGAATTGTGATTCTGGTACCAGGTTATATGAGTGCTATATGTTTCAATGTTCTAAATGAACGATAACACCAGGCTTGTATTCATTTCATTCAGTCGCCTGTCTAGCATCAATACATTGAGCTATATATAGTTGGAAACTACTAGCATTATAAACGTCAATTATTTTAGAAAATGAAATGATTTCTTATAACACCCATTTTATTGCATTCAACTCATTATTTCAATACCAAAGCCAATGATGCAAAAACTCGTGTCATTATTTTATATGTAATTTTTGCTCACGATATAACGCCACCGAGCCCACCGTGTGTTTCTCACACCACCATCCTACGGAACAACAGCGTGCAGGAACAGAAAATGATGAAAAGTTTATGAAATTCAATTGGATTTTTCTCAAATTTATGTTATTTCGAATAAAGTTTGATAATTTTGAGTTGCCTTTTCAGATTCTTTGAGAAATTTTGCTTCAAACGCTATTTTTCAAATTTAAATTCATCCTCGTGAAACGGAACAGTAACCATTTATACATTTCAAAAACCAATTACGGCTCGACAAAACAAAATTTGAAAGTTGTAAGAACTCTTAGTTTTGATAAATTTAATTGCGAGCACTTAAGTATTTTTGGTTTTTCGAAAATCGGTCTTGTTTTTAAATAATTGATCAAAAACGCGACGAGCGCATTCCGCTGCATTTCACCTTAACAAAAAAAATACACAAATTCCTTACAAGCGGGAGACAGAGAGACTGTAAACAAAATCACATTGGCCGAAATTCAGTTCGTCTAAATTGAAATAAAATCGCTATAAATTCGTAACATTGTTTTTATCAGTAAAGACAGTGCACTTAAGTGAAAAATAAGTGATTTGCAAGTAGCGTTTATTTTACATCTACTTAGCGGTTTATTTTAAACCGCGAAATGACATTAGTACTTCTACATAAACTGCTAATACACTGTTGAATCGAAGACGAAATGTAACAATATTAGACCTGTAGACCTTATACAAACCGACATCCTAGAGGTACCAGAACCCCTAAATGACCCTAAATGAGTAGTAGATAGTTTATTTACATCATGAATGAATTTTTCTAGTTTCCTTATAGTTTCCTTATATTACATTTTGGTGGGGAAAGGGTTCCAATCAGCTTTTTACAGCCCTGTCCAAAATGTATTGCCCTCCCCGTTAATTTGTATCAGGCCGAATTAGCGCATGCGCGCCATATAAACGCCTCTTTCAATATGAGGAAATTATATTATTACCCAACAGTTTCTATTATTTATTCATGTTGGTTTTCTTACCTTTGGTCATAGTTTATATTCTGTTTTACCTTAATTCCAGTGTTCTATTCAATTGTGTTTCGTAAGTGTCTTTTGTTGTCCTTCTATTTTATTTTCATTCCGTACTTTTGCTGATGTTATTTTATTCCCTGAAATGTAAAAGTTATTTGTATGCAATGGTCTTTTTATTCTTACCGATGTTCCATTTTGTATCTAAGATTTCCTAAGAGTGTTAATTAAATTATTTTCCAATTTTTCAGGTCCACATTTATCACATTTGTTCCTGCTTTTCTTGAGTATCTTATTCTTTATTCCGAATTTCTTGGTTATGCTCAGTCATCCATTTCCGAAAAAAAAGAGAGACAAAAAAGGATTAGTGTTTTTTTAATGACATCTTTGTACGGCCGGTCATGATGGTTTGACGGGAAAAAAAACTGAGAACATGCATTTTTATTTAAATTATATTGACCCTTGGGTCCATAAGTATTGCTACAGCATGTTCACATTTAGTTGTCTTCAGTTGATCCTTGACAGTGGCAAGGCACAAATCTCCAAATATCAAGGGGAACGTGCCATTTGAGCCAATTTGTTCTGATTCCTGATTCCTGACCCACAATCGAAATGCATCACTACCAATTTGGTACAACGCACTCAAAGGCACGGTAAAATGTATATTGTATATACACACAAAAACACATACATACACACACAGTCACACACATACACACATGCATACATACCCACATGTATTCCACACGCAAGCATTACAACATTGAGTTACTATTTCTACTCTGATAGATCCTAACTAAAACTAGTGTGCCAATAGTCATCTCATTAGTAGAGTCACCATGTTATTTTAGCGATCACTCGACTTTTAATAATTGATTTGTGATAAATACAAAGTCTTTGCATCGTCTCTAAGAAGCAATAACGCATAGCAGTAGTTCGGAAGTGGTTCAATACTGCTGTTTTAGCGAAGCAAAATGCTCCAAATTTCATGTTGCTTCTGAAGTTAATCTATCAAACAGAGATAACAGAGCTCACTATAACTAATGGTTCTCGTATATGAAATGACTAATAGATTTGAGATGAATGGAGGTACCGTTACCCAATTTCTATCTCTTCTAATGATCGATCGTTAGTCCTGAGCTGAAACGGTGGCCTTTATTACCATTCTTGCATGCACTTACTCTTACATTTCACTCACACATCATCTCACCCATCAGGTCCCAAACGATACATCCTCACAATACAAACTGGATGAACATCGTTTGACAGCTATCAGTGGTTTGCCCATTGGTTAAGTCATTATTATTCCGTTAAATTTTACAATATTCTATCTCATACCACAGTAATCCATTGTACACAAACCACCAATAAACGTCAAATATGGACTCGATTCACCGTTCACCTGTTGTCATCGTGTGAAACCCAATTGGGATACGGGATACTCCACTTAACTTCTACTTCTATAACACTGGTTATAGGAACCGGTAGTATGAAAATAAAACATAAAAAGAGCTCAGTTAAGCCCTACCGGCCTCTCCAACCGCGGATGTTGGAGCGTAATGCAATCAACATTTCACTCACAATCGAAAGGCATCATAATATACGGTTTGATACAACGCATACATACATACATGTATAAATAAAGGGTGATTTTTTAAGAGCTTGAGAACTTTTTTAAACAATAAAACGCATAAAATTTGCAAAATCTCATCGGTTCTTTATTTTAAACGTTAGATTGGTACATGACACTTACTTTTTGAAGATAATTTCATTTAAATGTTGACCGCGGCTGCGTCTTAGGTGGTCCATTCGGAAAATCCGCTTTTTTATCGACAAATTTTGTTCAGCGATGAGGCTCATTTCTGGTTGAATGGCTACGTAAATAAGCAAAATTGCCGCATTTGGAGTGAAGAGCAACCAGAAGCCGTTCAAGAACTGCCCATGCATCCCGAAAAATGCACTGTTTGGTGTGGTTTGTACGCTGGTGGAATCATTGGACCGTATTTTTTCAAAGATGCTGTTGGACGCAACGTTACAGTGAATGGCGATCGCTATCGTTCGATGCTAACAAACTTTTTGTTGCCAAAAATGGAAGAACTGAACTTGGTTGACATGTGGTTTCAACAAGATGGCGCTACATGCCACACAGCTCGCGATTCTATGGCCATTTTGAGGGAAAACTTCGGAGAACAATTCATCTCAAGAAATGGACCGGTAAGTTGGCCACCAAGATCATGCGATTTGACGCCTTTAGACTATTTTTTGTGGGGCTACGTCAAGTCTAAAGTCTACAGAAATAAGCCAGTAACTATTCCAGCTTTGGAAGACAACATTTCCGAAGAAATTCGGGCTATTCCGGCCGAAATGCTCGAAAAAGTTGCCCAAAATTGGACTTTCCGAATGGACCACCTAAGACGCAGCCGCGGTCAACATTTAAATGAAATTATCTTCAAAAAGTAAATGTCATGTACCAATCTAACGTTTAAAATAAAGAACCGATGAGATTTTGCAAATTTTATGCGTTTTATTGTTTAAAAAAGTTCTCAAGCTCTTAAAAAATCACCCTTTATATACAGGCACCAAGGCATACTGACGTACACACAAATATACATACATATACACGCATGTGTACATACATATACATATTTACAAATATCTATTTCACACGCAAATATTGTAACATTGATTAAATAGTAAATTCTAATAGATAATAATTCTAATAGATAAATTCGAATAGATTTTAACTAAATTCATTGTGCCAATAGTCATTTCATTAATAGAGTCACCATATTATTCTACCGATTACTCGACTTTCAATAAATGAATTGTGATGAAATCAAATACAAAATCTTTGCTTCATCTCTGATAAGCAATACCGCATAAAAGTAGTTCAGAAAATGTACGATATCGCTGTTATAGCGACGCGAAATACTCCTAACCTCATCTCACTCTCGAAGTCAATCTATCGAACAGACACAACAGATCGCGCTCTAACCAATGGTTTTCATATATGAAATGACTAATGGATTTGAGATGAATAGGGGTGCCGTCACCCATTTTCTATCTCTTTTATTGGTCGATCGTTAGTCTTGAGCTGAAACGGTGGCCTTTATTACCGTTCTTGCATTCCACTTCACTTATACTTCACTCACATATCACCTCATCCATCAGATCCCACACGAGCACGACACAACCTCACAGAATAAACGTCAAAGATGAACTTAATTCACCATTCAACTATTCCGTTATCGTGTGAAACCTGAGTGGGGTACGTTCATTTCGCTTAGTTTCCACTTAACATCGGTAATAAGGGCCGGTAGTATGAAAATGAAACATAAAAAAGAGCTCAGTTAAGCCCTACCGGCCTCTCCAACCCCGGATGTTGGAGCGTATTGCAATCAACATCTTATTCAAATCGTTTCATGCCTCACTCAATAAACTCAATAATTAAACTAAAAGTTATAACACATATTTATATTAAATTGTAACAATAATTAATCGTATCTGATGATGTTTGCAATACCGTCAAGCCCATCAACCACGGAGGGATCATGAATGAATTTTTCTAGTTGAAAATATATATGCTGTTCAGACAATGATTACGAAGACTTTATTTGATACATATCCGCATGTGCTATCAATATTTTAAATGCTTCTTCCAATCGACTTATTCACAATTGGCTCGTACAATTTGTAAATTGTACCACAGCATAAACTAAAACGTAAGTTGCCAAAATCGAGTATATCTGTTTGAATGATCTTCTTAATCCCATCTACTTTTCTTCTTTTTCGGTCGTTCATCGCCGCTTGATTGCTGCTGGTCTTGGTTGTGTGCGACTTCACTGTTATCGCATCTGGAAGCTGGTACAAAGCCCGCAATTGTAGGTTTTGTAAAGACACCACCCTCGGGGATGGTGTTTTCCCAAGTTCGATCGGATGATGCTTTGAACTGAGCGTTGTATTGTGCTTTGAAAGTGTCGCGCATAGCCGATAAACGATCCATTGGTGCTCTGTTACCAGATGAGGACGAAGAACCATCGGTTGATTTAAGTGGCCCACTCGGTGCTGGTCGAACACGAAAGCCCAACCCAGCTCCGCCGACATTTAAATTTTTTCCTTTGTTGTTTTGCTTGAAACGAGAATTTCTAAACCAAGAGCTCTGCATCGCCAATTTCATCAACTCATCCGGAACCTCCTGATTAACTCCTTCCAGATTTCTAACCAGATGACCGGCAAATTCTTTATCCTTTTCCATTACCAACGTGTACGCTGTACCTTTTTCACCAGCACGACCAGTTCTTCCAATGCGATGTGTGTGAGTATCAATATCACGGGCAATGTCGTAATTTACTACAGTTCTGATGTGTGGTATATCGAGACCACGAGCAGCTACGTCAGTGGCTACCATTATGTCTGCTTCGCGACGCTTAAATTTGGTTATGACAGTATTTCGATCAGACTGATCCATGTCACCATGCAGCAAAACAGGATCATATTCTTGTAAAATTAGACTATTGGCCACCTGTGAGTTGAAAATCAAAGATTATGTGCTGAATTTACTTTTCACATCGCAACAATAAATTATCTACCTGTTCCGCATCAGCTTTCTTTGTGACGAATATGAGTACACTTCCCTCTGAGAGAAGCTGCACTATATTTTCCAATAGCCAGATCCATTTTTGTGTTGGATTACTGAACAGAAGAATGTGCTGGGTAATATCCTCATTGCCTTCGCCGAGATCACCGTGAATAATTCGGACCGGATCGGTGAGAACATCGCGAGCCAAGCGTTCAATTCTTTTCTTGAAAGTAGCACTGAATAACAGGGTCTGTCGGTCAGGGCGAACGTGGTTGCAGATTGATCGAACTTGTGGTTCAAAGCCCATGTTGAACATTTTGTCGGCTTCATCTAACACCAAATACGTAACCCGTCTTAAATTGGTTGCCTTCATTTTGACCATGTCGATCATGCGCCCAGGAGTGGCCACCACAATCTCTGCACCCAGCTCAAGGGCTTTGCTCTGTTCCCACTTGGAACCACCTCCGTAGCAACAACAAACACTAATATTATAGACTTTACCGAACTTTTTCGCTTCTTGGTAGATCTGTAAAGACAACTCACGTGTCGGTGCCAAAATCAACCCAATCGGTCCATCACCAGATCCAAGTTCTTTCTGATCCATAATGTGTACCAACATTGGCCACAGAAATGCAGCCGTTTTACCGCTACCGGTTTTTGCGATTCCGATAATATCTCGACCACTGAGGGCAGCCGGAACAGCCTGTGCTTGAATCGGAGTTGGTTGCGTATATTCGGACTTACGAATCGCCTTCATCAGGGACTCGTCAAATCCGAAATGTGCGAAACTGGTTACCGGTGCTGGTGGCATAGGTCCACTGACGCGAATTCCAATTGTTTTCCGTAACTCATAAGTTTTCGACTGACTCAACGCAATTATATCTTCATGAGGAATGTAAAAATTCTTCTCAAATTTCTCATATTCTATTTCAGAGTGATATATCTGTGGTAACGGATCAATGTCACGTTTTCTTGGTGGAGGAATTGGATTGCCATCTTCGTCGTACTCAAGTTCAGCGTCCGAACCGTCACCGTCCAGAATTCCTGCGTTCGGATTTTCTTCCATATAGCTGAAAACAAAGTCATTTGTTTGGTACTAATTGAAGAAATAGTCCATATTTAGTTAATCGTATAATAGCAAAACAGACCGATAATAGCTTTCCTCGTCGTCTTCGTCATCGATATCCCCTCGCACTCCTTTCTTCGGGTCGATGTTCGGTTCCGGGATTTTTTTCTTCTCTCTTTCTACTTGAGCTTCTATACCTGCCATAAACGCATCCAGCGGATCGTCCTCTTCATCGTCATCATCCGATTCATTGCCCTGTTGTTTAACCTGTATTGCAACCAATCAGTCGTTGATTCAAAGCACACCGTGTCGATTGGGGACGATAGAAAAAGAGCGTGCAGGTGATGTGTTTTCCCAACCAGATGGAGAGATGTTTTTCCCAGACAGTTGCTTGTCCAGACATAGTTAATAACTTACTTGTGATTCATTTGCCGAAGGGGAGCCTGGTGCAGGAATATATTCCAACTGAGGAGCGGGTTCGTCATCATCATCAAAGTAACTTCTGAAACAGAATGTGCCCGGAATATGAGATTGGCAAAGAGCTTTGGCGTACTTCGCTAAAATAAGCTACTTACTCGTCGTCATTTTTTCCCCGTTTCTTTCCCAAAGTGTATTGAGACGAACTATTGGAAAATGCCGCAATGGCATCCATCGTATGATAACCGTGTTTGGATACGGTACCAGTTGATTGATTATATGATTTTGATGAAGAAAAACCGGATCCCCGGCCACATAGAGAACTCGGTGGAGGAACTGCATTTAAGGAAAAGTTTTTTTGTTGTGGTTGTTGTTGCTGTTGCTGTTGCTGTCGACCAGCGAAAGTGCTCGAGAGCTGCCCAGAACGGCGCATAGAAAAACTAAAATTTCCACGATTGCCACTCATGATTGCAATAAAACAACACAGAATCGTGTTATTTCAATAAATCTTTAACTTTTGAAACAAATTTTACAGTAATCAATAAACGCCACTACCTATTTCAGGAATAAATTTTCTGTGTTGACAGTCAGAATCAGTGATGCCAGATCGAATTCACATCAGTATAGACAACAGAGATGCCAGGTAAAAATTTCAAATATTCATATATTATATTCAACCATCTGACACCGGTATGTGAGTTGAAAGTATACCGATTACGTCGAGCCCCTCGCGTTTCGAGCCCCAAACACTGCGATGTTTTAATACTCATCGCGACTCTCAAATTGTGAAAATTTCCTCCACTTAATGTCCCAAAACACTGTCTGCTGTATTTTAGGTAAACCGACAAGTTATTGTGAGAGAGTCGACACAAAATTCACCAATTTTCGTGCACTAAACAAGGTAAACGCGTTAAACAAATGCATTACTGTTTGTTTGTTTACGTTGCAATCAGCTGATTTTGAAGTTCCGATTTTGATCTCATCAAGATGGCGTCGTCACAGGGGGCCGATTATATTATGTTATATTCGAACAGGGTTGCAAAAGTCTGTATTTCCAAAAAAAAAACTGCAGTCATCAAACAAGCTGTTTTTCAAAGATGGGCAAATCTTACAAAATAAACAAATCGAGTTTCTCTCACCTAGCAATTAAAGCTTCAAAATCCTACAATTTTGCCTAAAATTTCGGATTCTACAAAAATCTCAATCTTTGTAATACAAAGAACTATAAAGTGCGAAACTGTCATTCCATTTGTTTACGTAAGTTTCGCCCTCCGTGTTCCATGACAACAAACGGGGCGATACTTCAATTGCTAGTAAGGAAGGGTGAAACCGACGACACGACCAGGCACTCCGAAGAAAAATCAGCATTAAAACTGTTCGCTAACGATTCACCGTCAGTTACCACAAATCTAGCGACCCCCTGTAAATGATAAAAATAATCTTCTCGAGCAACATTGTTTAAGTTGCTATGGACTAGTTACCAAGGAACCCTAAAACAAATAAACATGTTTTGAAAGCGGTGGAATAGTTCTATTAGTGTTAAACTTTGTCCAAATTAAGCAGAAATGCATTTAAATGGACTCGATTTTCGGAATTTAATCGAAACTATGGATGAAACCAACGAACGAGGACAATGATCTGCTTCCAGCGATTCATCCGTAAACTTCAACTGCTAGCTTTTCTGGGCAGTAGGATTCGGTGTAATATGCCGGTGTCAAAATTGTTTTGTGTCGGTTGATTGCGCAGCAGTGGAAACAGTATTTCACTTTGTTGGCCACTATTCGAGGATTACTAGTGGAATTCCACGAAGAAATCATTTTACCGTACGTTATGCAGGTACCGCAGAGCACTAGCTTCGCTCAGCTCGTTGTCGGTCATTTCCATGTCTTCCTTCTCACACAACGGTTCCAAGTCAAGACCTGAATTTTGAACTTGGCTTTATAAAAGACATAACTCATACTCCTCAATTTTTATATTCCGCTCGAGTCAGGTAAATCCATTAAAATGTTCCGTAATATAATAACCGATCTGAAATTTATTTTGTTTACATTCATCTTGCCTTCGATATGCAGTAACCAAGGTTATGGTGACTGTTATTCAAAATCAATAAATATATAAACTTGTGCTGCCAGTTTAAAAAAATTCACTAGCGTTTTCGATTTGACATTTCCAGTTACTGAGGGGTAGTTAAATTTACGATACAGTTTTGATAGACGAGTGGCAGGTCGTGTCGTCGGTGAAACTTTTTTGTTTTCTTTATTTCAGATGGTTTCCGAGCCTTTTACCACTGGAAATAATAAATGAGACGATAAAATTACTCGCAGAAACCAGCCAATTTCATGAAAAATGCGCATGGGCGTATCTTTATAAACCACACAGGAAGCATAAAGTAAACAAATCTGAAAATGGCGAAACTCTTTTTATGTTGATTTATTCAGTGGATATAGATAGAAAGGATATAGATAGAAATAGAAACATTCATCGATGTTTTTCTCCATTTGCCGTCAATGTTAGACTCGCTGTTCTTTGAAAAACAGCTGAAATATGTCTTCCTGTAACAGCTGAAATATGTGCAATTCTGTATAAAATGTTCATTACGACCTAAGTAACAAAAGTAAATAAACCGAGATTTTTATTGCATTTTGTTAAGAATGTCCCAATACACGCACTACCCAAATACGGGTCTCAGATTCACTAAAAAATCTGTCAACACATTTGACGTATGTCAAAATCAATGAAAAATAATCATTAATGCTACTTTCGTCAATTGGCAATGTTTTGACCAATGTACCAAAGCATAAACAAAGGCAGATCTAGTATGATGTTATGAAAGTGAGACTTGCTGTAGAGTTGGAGATACATAATGGGATCAAGTTGCTATTAAGCTTGTTGAAAAATACGCTGATTTATTTGGAAAGAAACTGATTTGTTTCCAATCGTAGAAACCGTTATGACTCCTTTGTCAAACAAAAGCGAAAATTATCAAAACACACTAAAAACGAGTCGACTGTCATTTTTTTCCACTTGACATGCAAAACTAGCTCTTACTAATGTTTTCGAGCTTTCACACAAATGCGAGTAACAAAACGACGAATGAACACTGTGACTTTCGCAAAACGACGTAACTAACAGAAGCAAAACGACTTATGTGTCAAGTCAACCAGGAAAAACAACCTATCATACTGTCCAATGTAAATGATCAAATTACAAAAAGACGTAAGTGTCGTTTTTGACTAAAAGTTATCTTTGTAGTTGAAAATTGTGTCACTTACAACCACAACTGTAAATGTGATTGACTTGTTTGCATCAAGAAATGCCAGTAGTAAATAGGCTTCTAACGATTAATCATTTTCGATCGATGCCAAGATTAGTTTAAGAATTTCTTTAGTCGGATATTATTCACGTAGCGAACGTCAAAATGTTCCGTGACGTTGTGTGTCTCCATAAGATTTGCTTACGACTAACGATGTCGTTCCGTAACCTTTCCTGGCCGGTGATAGTTGACTGATGCCACGTGTGAATCGCTCTTACATATTGTTTTGTTTTCGTCACGAATTATATTGTGCACCAATTTTTCTCTGGGGTAATCGTTTTTTTTACCAGAAATAGAAACCTCAATGTTTTAATCAATATACATAATTGTTGGTTCGATTCAAAATAAAAACAAAAAGTGTAAAAACCTGTCGATTTCACCTAATATCTTCGACCTAATATTTATCAATAGTTTACAATCTAAATATATTAAATTCTACTTATGATAAAAATACTTCCTAGAATGAACCATAAAATAAAACAAAATCTAACAAAATAAATCGTTGAGATTTAGATTTTTCTCCTGAAATAAAAAAAAATAAAATCGCTTACCAGCTCTGAGCCTATCCCACACGCAAAAAATCTGGCCACGCTGTGATATGTAAGTTTCTCAGTTATTTTTTCAAAAGGGCGTATAAGCAAGTGACAGTTTCTCATTGTTACCAAGCGGTTTCCACGTTTATCACTCAACTCTTTGTATGAAATGATACCCTAAACTTTCGACTTTCAAACAGAATAGTGATATCAAAGAAAATCTATTTAATCACATCACAATAATCGAAAGAGAGAGTGATTAAAGAGAAACTGTCACTTGCTTATACGCCCTTTTGAAAAATTACCCGAGGTTTTTGATCTACACGGAACCGCAAATCAACCTAATTTTAAGTACATTCCACCCAATTTGGGGGTTTCGTTTGATAAACTAATTTTAGGTAAAGTGGCCCTAGGTAGTTTTTGTAAGACACGTGCAAAAAAATACTTAAAGATGAGTTATATTTACTCTACAGTTGAGTAGTATTGACTCAATTTCAAGTTAATACGGTTTACTTAATTTTAGCTTATTGAACGAAACTCTCGCTGTTGGGTGGTTTTGCTCTTTGTATTTTGACAACAATTGAAGGAGCGAATGAAAGGAAGTACTCAAAATTAAGTAAAAAGAAGTCAAATAATAGGTAGTTTTTATTTTCCGTGTAGACTTTTGACCAACGTTGCCATGTATACCGATTTTTCGGTATTTATACAGATATTTGACCTCTACACCGCAGTACAGATATGTACTCCCAAAATACCGATAATTCACGGATCGTACAGATAAATACCGATTTTCGGATTTAGCTTGAATAGACATGAGAAAAGGTTGCTGTGGGACCTTTTTTTTTGCTCGCCAAAATGAGCTTTTGTGAGATTTTCCTGGTACTTATGTTACGGGATTCTGATACCGATATGGTACAGATAGATTTTTGCATCGAATACAGATTTTTGGAAAAATGACATGGCAACGCTATTTTTGACAACCGGCATTTCTTGTTTTTGTGTGATCGGTTTTTATTTTTCTACAAATTTCTCTTGTTGATTTATTCGTTTTTTGTTTTATTGCATTATCATTGAACTTCGTGTAGCATGGATAAGCCAGATTGTAAATATGGAGCTTCGTGTTATCAAAAAAATCCGGCTCACAAAGAAAAATTCCGGCACCCCCCGAAAGACAACAGTAAAGATCAAGAGCTTGACAACACGTCTCCTAGAAAAGACTCACCAGCATCATCATCGAAGCGTAGATCCAATTCTCCAGATTTATCAGACTCTGTTATCGAAGAGATTAAGAAATGCAAACGTCCACCGACACCAGAAAAGGACCATAATAGTAAAGAAGAACGGGATAAAAATCACGAATATTACGGTATGACAAGGCAACGATACACTCTGCCCGAGGTTCCAATGGATGTCGGATTGATGAGCGATATCTATGATCCACAAATCGAATTTTCTAAAAAAGCAGAATATAAGGAACTATGTGAAAATTCAAAGATGTTCATAAAGCATAAATTTCTGGTTGATATGCCTGACTGTTTCGATTCTCTGTGGAAGTTTTGTGAATCGAAGGATACTGAGAAGCCAGCAGAAATATTTGAAAAACTTGGACTTCAGCTGGTAGGTCCGTTCGACGTTTTAGCCAAAAAGTTTGATGAAGCTAAAATACACGAACCTGGTGATTATTTGAGACACTGGCGATTTTATTTCGATCCGCCAGAGTTTCAAACCGTACTCGTTAAGAAAAAATCCGGCTTACACTATGGGTACTGGCGGGATAGTCCTGATGACATCAGTGGATTGGTGGCTGTCAACGATGCAAGCAAGGGCTGTGAATTTAGGATGGTTGGTCAGAATGTATTCGATGCCGTTATGTAAGTGTATTATGTTTGAATGTAGCGTTATTGAAAACTAAACTTCAATTTTCAGGCATTATCTTGAGCACGAAGTTACGGTGACACCTTTCAACAAATCACAAATCACGTTTATGAAAAAGTCGTTGGAAGAGTGGTGCAAGGAACGCAGTATTGAACTAAAAGGAAGCGATAAACTTAAAACACGTGAAAAAGCTGTGGTCTGCAAAACATTTCATAAGATCGGTATTGTAGTCCCATTCGATCGAAAAACTGAATTGGGCTATCGCCAATTGTTGGAAAGTGATGCTAATTTGAAAAAAATTCTAGCAAAATTCGATGGAATTGACAAGCGAAACGATAAATCTGGTTTCGACACTGTAATGAGTGAGCTGCAGCCTATAGTTACAGCAGCCTTTATTGCTGTCGATGAGTGTGACTTTGGCACAGCTTTAGAGCTTGCAGTCGATTTGTTCTGTCACGGTACCATCAGTTTGCATGATGTTATGAAGCCACTTTTTGTAACAGCGTATTCAATGTTAAAAAGACCGCAGTATATTGCGATAATGAAGGTTTGTACAATTTTGATTTTCATTCTATTTCAAAGTCTTGATTTAACTTTATCATTTCTTTCAGTCTCATCTTGAAAACCGCCGCAAAGAGATAAACTTAGATTTATTAACGAAATGATTAGATTTCTCAATGGTAATATGATCAGTATTGAATCTTGTATTTTCGTTACGCTATTGTAAACATTTTATCTATAATAAAATCAATTCTTCATATGATTGAACAAATGTATCAGAGAGTTATATATTATTCTTATATGTTGAGAATAAGACTGGAAGTAACGTTTGTGATATTTGGTCAAAAGAACTGCGCTCTAGGCCATGTATAACTTATTTTGCATTGATTACATATTTTTATATCAATTGCGTAAATCACGCAAGAGCGATTTTTAGGTTTTTAAACAAATATATATTATACAATATGAAAATATGTAGTTTTATCCATAGTAGATTATCTCTTTCTTTATTGCACTCAATGAAATGCCTAAATACATCCAGTAGAAAACATTCCGGTCGAAAACGAACGTGATGATGGTAAAGTGTATTGAATGTGAAGAATGCACTAAGTTTGTACTTGTACGTATAACCACAGATAACAGATATACAGGCTCGAACAAAATAGTATAGCAAATTTGAAATTACACAGGATTTAAAAAAAATTGTTCGAGTCTGTATATCTGTTATCTGTGTTCATAGTAAATTTAACTTGCGGAATAAGTTTAAACACATATAACAGATATACAGGCTCACTTATGAACTATGTGTAAAAATTGCTCAATCAGCGTGGCGAACACTTGCAGATGTCATCACGATCGACACGAGGTGCCACAACGATTTGGGTGCAGCTTTCACATGAGCCACAATTTTGGGCGCAACATTCACTTCACGCTAGATTTTATCGGATGCCATGGCCTTGCGTTGAAGCAACCGCCTTCCACTTAAAAAGCGCAGGTTCGAAACTGTTTCATCTTTAAAGACGGTCGTCACAAGCCCCTACCTCATACCTACCCGGTGTCAAATGATGACTGGTGACTCCTGTTTTTAGCAGAATGAGGAGGTGCGGAGTATTAGCAAGCGGTGGGACAGAGTGCAACTGTTGATAAGGAACTAACATCTTACTCTAGATGTCTCGATTATCAACCCACTTTGTGACTCTTGCTAATATTCTCAACGTGGGAAGTGTGCAACACTCAAATTTGTATTAAAAAAAATTATAAATTTTATATTACTAATATTAACTATCCTATTGCCCTAAGCTTAGGATGATGAACTACAGGGCACATATCCTGCTTGGCGGACGAGGGTGGGAGTCAACTTACACTTGTATTGACCCAATCGGACCATACCGAGATCGACCGTTCGCTTAAAACTGTAAAATGAATCTAATATGTCATCTGGATTGATCACGGAGTTGACATGACTGGTACTGCTTGAAATTGACAATGTGCCATTGGGTAGTTTCAGGCATTTCTGATGCAATTGGGATGCTTATTCACCGCGGTTCTGTATTTCGTTCGAGTCGGATTGTTTCGATCGAGTGTGAAGTTTTGCGTTCTGTAGCTCGATCGAGTTCAAGTTTTCCATAGAAAGGCACTGCCCATACTTGCGTCACAGACTAACAGACATGACAGTATAAGTAAATTCTTATAACAATATTTTTTCGTGATGCACTAGTTCCACCTATATTGTACTGCGCGAGCTATTTACTATCGGTACACCCCTTGTGATATGTGAGTTTTTTTACTAGTTGGTTTCCCCTCGTTTATCAACACCGATCAGCTGCTTGCAGGGATGCCTGATTTTGTCATAATATTTGAAAATGAATCATCACAATAAATTATTTGATTACGTTGATAATATATTTAACTTTTTTAGCGATGTTGTAAGTTAACCATTTATTTTTCTCAACGTTGCTCATCTAGATTATTTTTTTATTGTGTTGGTAATTTTCATCCGAAATTAAGTGGCGGTAGACCAGAAGAAAGTAAATATTGTAATAAAACGATTCAATTTCGATTTTGTATTGCGTTGGAGGATGAGAAGTAGCACTATTATGTATATAGTTTTGGCAATATGTATTAAATCTGTTTCCTGCATGAAATTCGCATGGACGTGTACGAATCAATACATTACAGGTAATTTCAAGGTAAATGGCAACTCTGTTGGTAAATGAAAAAAATAAACACAGTCTAGATGACAGAGAGGATGTTTTTGATAGGGTAACGTGGCGACAACATGACATATGCGTGTACTGTCCCAACTAAAGGAATATTCGAAATGACCGTTAAAATGATTGAAGAATCTAATTTGAGTGCTCTGTCTGTTAGTCTGTGCTTGAGTGTAGGTCCCATGTGGAAGTTCGGCATGTCGAGGGGAGGAGGATCCAAATTTTATTTCCGAATATTTTGTTTTATTGTGCTACCTATACTGCTAAATCACGATATCGTTACGTGGAGTATCGGTGGTATACCTTTGCTATTCCAATATTGCAGCAGGTGCCATTGTTGAGGTTTGCACTGGATGGGACTGATAAGCGGGTGCTTTGCATATGGGACAGACATGAGTTGATATTTTTTATCAAATTTTACTGAACAAACCCTCAACTTTTGTTGCGGTTTCCGAGGGTGTATTAGGGATGGATTTCGTTCCTCAAGTTGGCTCGGGATTGGCGGGGGTCGGCATGGGCCTGATATGCGAGTATGGGCAGGGCATCACTTGATCTAATTACAGAATGCAGGTTTTTACATTCGTTTGACGGGGTCCGATTCGGTCGAGGTGCAGAATGGGGGTGAATAATATATCACATTCGTTCTGAACAGGTGAATTAGATTAAAAAAGGGGACTTATTGTTATCAGGAACAGAGATGCCAGGCAAAAATTTCAAATATCTTCCGACAGCGTATGGCAGGCAAGAATAGCATTTCTCTATGAAGCAAAATACGCTAAACGGACTAGGCGAAAAAAATGCAGATCTGGAATCTCTGATCAGGAATAAGAGTGTCTTATTCTACCGTTGAGGAACTTTCAAACCTTTCCGATCCGTTTCGATATCGGTACTGATGTTATACAGGTTGCATTGACGGCGAGGCTGATTGGTCAGGTGTGAAGACATTTTAAGCAATCGTGCCACCGACGACACGACCAGGCACTCCGAAGAAAAATCTACATTAAAATTGTCCTTTAACGATTCACCGACAGTTACCATAAATACAGCGACCCCTTGAGAATGATCAAATTTATCTTCTCGAGCAACACCGTTCAAGTTACTAAGAACAAGTTACCAAGGAGCCCAAAAATAAATAAACAAACAAATTTAGAACGTATATCAAATACGTGGAAGCGTAACAGGAATGAAATGTGAATCAATTTGTCTTTAAAATAGTTTGAAAGATTGACTAGTGTTTCAAGAAAATTTGTAATGGTTCCCAATGAAGATTAACTATCGCGAGTAAGCTTTCATTACTCTCTAACAAGCCAATACGCCCTTGTTGCGGGCGGTGGTGGAGTCTCGAAGCCAGTAGATGCGAATTGCTTGATAAGAAATTAAGTTCATGGTTAAGTAATAAAATCAAATACAGAAGCAAAATTACAAAATATATTTGTGTGTTTTCTAATGTCTCATTTTTTATGATGTAGTATATATATGAGATATACAATAACTGCCATGTCGTATTGCAGCATTTTGTTCAAAACCAATCCGTTTGTCGTTGAGAAACAAGTATTTATTTATTCAATTGGAAATGCCGTTAAAAAAATCAAGCCTTTGTTAATTCTTTCTTCTTGAATTAATCGTCTCCAGTTTTATAAATTTTTTCAGATTTTTTGCGTTGTATTGCTAGTTCTGAAAGATTATTCACGAAGGAAACACCAATCTGTTCTTGTAATCGCCGTTGATTGTTGATACGTTATGTTTCGTGTTTGGTAACGGTCCGAAAATGTCGCTTATATGGAGTACTCGGTGTTTGTGGTTATATAGGGTAACGGTTTCCTCCATTCATTCATTTCGCATATGAAAGGTGAGAGCACAGTGAGTGATTGAATAACAGTTGCCGGAGATGATATCTCGTAGAATTGAGACAATTTACAAGAGATGTTAGAGGATGTTACTATAGTTTTAAATACTGTGTCCTCAGTGGCACTTCGGTGAATCAAAGAGCACTGATGAATAGAGTGCAACCAATTGCTTCAGCCATTATCACTGGAAGCTATAATAAAGAACAGTAATGAGTTCAATATTTTCCTTTTTCAATATACTTGGTTCTTTATTTTTAACTAAACTAATCAACCCCAGCTTCAACGAGATCGTCCTGCGAGTGAATAAATCATAGTGAGTAACCACAAACGAGTTCTATATCCACCAATAACTTCTCATAACTTCTCTTTATAGTACCGAGTGACCAATCGATCCACTGCTCAGACTCTTAATGATGTTGGAGCGCTTTTGCTACTTATCGCAAGAATACGATCAATTTAAATTTTGCGAAACGATTCGGAATTTATTTTGTTTACATTTATTTGAACTTTGATACACAGTAACCAAGGTTATAGTAACTATTATTCAAAATCAATAACTTATAAACTTGTGTTGCCAGTTTCCGAAATATTTTAGGCAATTTCGTTTTGACATTACCAGTTACTGAGGGGTGGTTAAATTTGCGATACAGTTTTGAATAGCGAGTGGCAGGTCGTGTCGTCGGTGCCACTGTGTACATAGTGTGACTTTCCTGGGCAATCTAATCTAATGTTGAATGCGCATCCTTAACTTACATTATATAATCCAACAAACTCACTAACACCTGAATTTATTTTATCTTATTTTATTTTCATGGTTGGAGCGCAATGAAACGAGAATGTTGAAATAAGGAACTGTCATCGAATGCCTAAGACCAAGGAAATTTCAGGAAGAAGAACCCTGGGGCGTCCCAGGAGAATGACGAAAAGGAGGTACTTTGTGCAATAACTCGACTTTTGGTAATGCCCCGTTTACACTTCCGCTGGCTGCCAGCATGCTGGTGTCAGTGTACTGCCCTCTTAGGAAAAAACGTTCAACTGTGGTCCAATGATCCAAAGTATTAGACCAACGAAGAACCACCGTTGAACGTTTTTTTCCTAAGAGGACAGTACACTGACACCAGCATGCTGGCAGCCAGCAGAAGTGTAAACGGGGCATAAGTTGCGGTATGTTGGGGAAGAGAGAGGTAAGTGCACTACTATTTTTGTCACTTTATTATTATTATCATTATTATTATTATTGTTCCGTACGCTCTATTTTCAGCTATAAACACAGTAGTTAGTAAACTTCTAAATGCTATATTTCCCTATTTATCTCCACTATCCCTAACCTAATGTATCTGAAACCAGTGGGACTCAGAGCAGCGTCTGCTGGTGGGAGAAGCCGGTGTGCTATACGGTCTAGTGCATATCAACGGTCCCAGCTTGTAGTGAACCTCACTCAAGCAGATGGGCGGACACGGTCTGTCAGGTTGTGGGCTGATAAATTTCAATTACATTCACTTCACGCTAGATTTTGGTTTTGCTTTTGGTTAAAACACAGATAACAGATATACAGGCTCGCTTATGAACTATGTGTAAAAATTGCTCAATCAGCGTGGTGATCACTTGCAGATGTCCTCACGATCGACACGAGGTGCCACAACGATTTGGGTGCTGCTTTCACATGAGCCACAATTTTGGGCGCAACATTCGCTTCACGCTAGATTTTTGTTTTACTCTTGGTTAAAATGGCAAGTTTATTTTGGTTTTATTCCGATCGAATTCTCGTGTGAATAATGCGACATGGAAATAAAGTTGTCTTCAACACGTAGGGAAATCGTGTGAAAGGTGCTAAAATTGTTGTAGTTGTATTATTTCTATAACAGGCAGGAGGATTTTGTTATCGTTCCGGAACGAAGTGAAACGTTTTGAAAGATCGGGGCGAATAGTCGAGTAGATGGCAGTTGTGTTTCCAACGTATAGCAAATTTGAAATTTACGCAGGATTTGGAAAAATTTTGTTCGAGCCTGTATATCTGTTATCTGTGTCCCAACAAATTTGTTTACAAACAATCGCTTTCATTCCACTTTAGCAGAGATGCCAGATCTGCAGATTTGTCTGTAAATCTGCAGCTTTCGTGTAGACACTTTTTATTATGCAGATTTTAGAAAATCGAGTTTTTCGCAGACTTTCGTCCAAATTTACAGAGTTCTTAAATTGACATTTTTTTGCTCGCCAAGTCAGTTTTGCGTATCATACTTTATAGAGAAATTGCTCCAAGCAACCCACTTAGAAAAAAACGTTCCACGGTGGTCCTTCATTGGTCCAATACGTTGGATCATTGGTCCAATGAAAGTCCAATCAATCGTTCAACGGGAGGCCAACACGGGACCTTCGTTTGCCGATTTTGAAACAGACCGTTGAACCGAATGCCATTTTTTTGGTTCAACAAACCCGGCAGACAGAGGTCCATTGTTGAGCCATTTTTAACATGAGGAGTTGGAGCCCCGTTGGACTAGTTTTACTTCAGAATTTCTGAAGTTTTTTCCACTTATTTGTTTAAACTAACAATACATACCTGCACAATTCTTCTACTTCACGTAGAATAACAACAAATTTTCTTTCTATGGAACGGTAACACTTAATTTTCACACTATTTTTGCAAGAGAAAAAACTACAACAAACCGTTCCAGCAAATTGCACGAATATTTCGTGCAATATATCGTTCAACAAGCGCTCAAAAATCGACAAAATTGAACGGCCTGCTGATAGGGAAAATATACTCGCTGACTGCAGATTTACAGACTTTTGCAACCCTGTCCGAAGATATTTGAAATTTTTACCTGGCATCTCTGCACTTCAGTTATTGAATATATTGATTCTAATAACAATAATATGAGTTCGAACTAGTAAAAATTTAAAAGGCAACCTTTATAGCATCTCCAGCACTCTAAAATCATGTCCAATAGAAATGTTATTAATAGATTGAAGAAACAACCATCATCACTGTTTAACTCGTGAGTATTTCTTTCTTGACCTTTACGTTTGTTTACATGACATTTTAAAAATTTGTGCGTAGGTGCGTCCGTTATGTAGCCCGAAATCTCAAACAATATAAGCACAACGATTATCTAGAGCTGTTACCACCGTTGATCAAAAATGCTCTTGTAGTAAATGTGACCCGAGTGCAGCGAGGATTTCACGATGATGAGCTGTTGGAGATGCTGACAAATCGGACTCTCACTAGAATAAACCTATCCAGCTCTACTATTACTGACCGAACGCTGATTTTACTGGCGAATAAGTGCCTAAAGCTGCACAGCCTTGTACTAACACAGGGCGATTATCGTTTTACTCAGCTCGGATTGAAAGCTATTGCCTATAATTTGCACCAATTACAACAGATTTCAATTAAAAACTGCACTCTTATAGACGATAGTTTTATCGACCGATTAACACAGAGTTGTTCGAGGCTGGACCTCATGGATTTCGAAGGTTGTCCGAACATTACAGACTGCTCGGCAAACTCTATCAAGGGACTAGCACTGACCAAACTTAATCTTTCCCGGACAGGAATTTCCGACAAATTTCTGAAGGAAATAGCCGAACAGCAGTGCGGTCGCTCTCTGGAAGATCTCAATGTAGGACACTGTAAGATAACCGGTGCTGGATTAGTTCGACTGCCATGGAATACAATCAAATACATCGGATTCGAAGGATGTGACATCGATGGTGAGTGCCTTGCATGCCTATTTGATTAGAGCTCAACTAGTCCTCATTTTCAATCTCTCCAGATCTCGAATTCATCGAAATGAGTAAAAATCTCAAGTACATTCAGTGGACAATATCCAACTGATGGTTATTTCGCCACGCAGAGTGGACATGCAATATTTAACCTACCGCAACAGCTTTCCATAGAAATTTTATTTACAAACAGTGAAGATTTAATCGTCCAAGACGACTTTGAAAGCCGGTACTTTTTTAAGAGTGACTTCCTACAAAACAACGATACCCCAGTTCTAGATAAAACCGCAGCCGTACATATGGGAATTTAAAGCAATTACTAATTTTTAGTATAAGAAGTTTTTGTGTAATGTGTGTTTACGGTATCTGCAAGCTAAACAATCAGTGTATTTGATTAGTACTGCTTATCAAGTTGATAATCGTTTTCTCACAAAAAAATTATTTTCGCGTACTATAAATAGAGCTCTAAAGACGAAACAATGCAATTCTCGTCTGGACCGAATCAATCAATCTTCAACATGTTTTGCTGGTGTGTTTTATGTGTACAAGTGAACTAAATTTAATGTTTCGTAGTATTTTTGAAGCAGTTTTGCCTCTATCAGTTAAATTTTGAGAATTTGGAAACCTAAATATAACGAAAACAACCAAGCGTCAGATTTTATAACGTATGTTTAACATATAACAGAAAATAATGTCAGCTAGATAGATGCTTTGTTACACATACGACGTAATATCTTATTAACATCCAACGTAATGTATTATTAGCAATCAATAGAACTATATGGACCAGTTTCAAGGCGTATTTGCGTCGTTATTTGTAGCAAATAAATTCTATGTAATCTATAATCAATTAGTAACCTACAGTATAGCATAACTAGTGATAGTTCTATTAAAAAAATTTGAAATTATATGCATTTCTACTCTGCATAGATCGAAAAAAATCTACACAAGTATAATACTTTAACTTTGTAACACTTATAAACGAGCTCTCTGTTTTACGTACTTACTCTTACTGTTTCGTATATGACTACATAACCAGGAATACGATGTGATGTAAAAAATATGCATATTTAGAATCACTCAGTATTTATTACGCATATATTAAAAGCAATGAAATTAAGAAAAAACACCACTTCAAAGGGCATTAAAGGAGTAAACTTGGTAACGAATAACGTGACTCTGATTCTCAAGAATGAGAATCGGTGAGAAGTTCTAAAAGGTTGTACCTGTGAATCATTCAGCCTTAATTTAGCGGTGATATTCAAGATCATGCAACCAGTTTTGTTTCGTTATCCAAGTGGTCAAAAAGTGCGAAGCAAATGATATGATTAGTTTTATTGAGAAACACCCCGAGGTATGATCTATTAGTTTCACGATGCGAACAATATAAGCGTACGTAAAAGAAGTTACAATATTTTAGGGCACATATTATAGCAGAAACAATCTTATAATCGACCATTTAATCTAGAATCAAATTGCACAGGTATATAATACAGCACTGTTCCGGAAAGTAATGAGACTTCCAATTGATTTCAGCCATTGGTGATTCGATCAGTGGAAGTCTGTTTTACCAAATTGTTGCCGCGCTCGTAAACTACTTGTCATACTATTATTTGTCACTCTCTCGAATTAGTTTAATATGAGAACACAATGATTTTCACTATCAACTAAAAGACAAAATGTAGACCTTTATCTGAGAGAATGAGAAAAACTTTTTACCTTTAATTTGGTTATAAAGGTTTCAAGGTTGTGGTCACTCGTCTCTCGAGTCAGTGAAATATTCTAATCATATGTGGGGGTATGGATTCGGACTCATTCCATTTCTAAAATCTTCTAAATTTCATTTTATAGAGCTCAACGCTTGTGATGCTGCGTTAGACTCTGAGAAGTGGTCCGAGATAGCTCCCTTACTCCGATTCGTGGAGAACGGGAAACATCTACTAAATTTGGAAACCATATTAGTCGATGGCCATACAAATTTACTTTGTTTATGCTGATTTTGGTTTCAGGTTCTAAAAGTAGCGGTCTGAAATTCCAAAATGAAACTCATATCGATTTTTTAGAGATGACTTGAGGTTTGGGAACAGGTTATAAGTTCAAGGAAACAAAATCAGGTGAACAAGGACATGTGATTGGAGCCCTAAACTACTAATTTTAACCATGTGTTCCATGTAAGGCCATTTCACGTCCATTTTCGTCTTTAATCGCTCCATTAATGCACGCTAATACTAGTCTATTCTCTGTTTTGAAGCAGTCTTCCAAAACTATGCTATAACAATCCCAGAAAACCGACATCATAATCTTTCCGACCCATTCAGGCACTTGTACCGCTTTGAAGCACGACTTTTGTCCATTGTCGGGTAATCATTCTGTTATCTGACGGATAATAACAGATCGAAGTGCGCTTGCCAGTAGAGATGGGCAATTCGCTCCTGAGCTGTTCCAGTGAATCGAATCATTGAAGTGAGCTGACAGCTCACAGCTCTTTTCAAAAGAACCGCAGCTCATCAGCTCACTCATTTGCTACCCAGTTCACTGCATTATGACGAAGGGAACACGCTACGAGCTGGTCGGATCTTTGGCTCTTTAAGAGATTCAATTTAGTCGACATCAATTAAAGATAAACTAATTCGCATTGCATTCATTGCATCATTGCAAATCAATGATTCAATTTCGATCATGCATATGAAAGAAAACCGGTGCATGAGAAAAACGGCGTACAAAATGAACCTTATGTTCAAACTAAAAGAGCTGATGAGCTGATACATCGAATCGATTCACTTTGGTGAGCTGATCGGTTCGGAGCTGTTCACCAAAATAAGCTGTTTTGCACACCTCTACTTGCCAGGGCTGGCAATAATCAACTCAGTACTTCATCATCACCGAGTTCAGCTCACCTGCAAATCGGTTTCAAAAGCATCGCTGAACGAGTTGAGTAACTGGGTACCCATTTGTATAGAGAAAACATCGTCTCAACATCGTAGTGTCAAGCAATCAGCAGATGAGCGCTGACTGCTCATCAAATATTAGAACCCACTGAGAGACGATTTGTGAGTTGTGATTTGATGTGTGTGTACATCAACACATTGAATCAGATTCTTATGAAGTTGTCTCGCTTGTATTCCCCACCCACCAGAGTTGCCATGGGCGGCCTATGTTCGAATCGATGCCATTTCAATCCATTTCTCAAGACATGTTCTCGCATGCTGGAGAACGCATTCGTTTCAGTAGCCAGTTGTGTTTAGCTCGAGACATGAAATTCAATCGTTTATGGTATACATCACACTACGGTCCGACATTTGTTTTCGTACATTAAGGTGAAATGTAGCGTCATAAAATGCGCGCAAAATTTTATCCGCTTCAGTTGAACGAACCGTCGCACAAAGCGTACCAAGAAAAACGGCCACATAGAAACAAGAACTTTTTTCAATGATTGAGCGCAGTGGGTTTACCTCTCGTTATATTGGCTTGTAAAAAAGACGGGACGTAATGGATTTTAGAATTCTTCACACTTTGAATATATGCTGATTCAATCATCATTGTTAGTGATTACTCTTACACTAGAGCTATATATCATGAGTAATTATGAATGATTAACATGAGGTTAAATGTATATGTATTGACTAACTTGTTAACCATGTATATGCCTGATTTTAGTAGCAAGCATCGATTCTCCTTCAAAAGAACGGTTGAAGACAAGAGAACATTCAAGTATTTTCGATATCTTTGCCAGTCGTTCACCAGGCCCTTCCCGCCGATGAGATAGAATTTACGTAAAAGTATTCACCATTAACTTTTTTTCGGAAGCGACTTTCGGAATTGTATAGCATGATGAGTCTAGAAATGTCTGTTTCAACGATAACGAACCGAAGACCAAACAGCATCTGGCCTCCGGTGCCAGAAATCATCAATAGTTTAATAATTTCTTAGATTACATTATTGGAATACATTCCAATTATAACTAATAGATCATCATACCATGCAGTTAAAATTATTTAGTGAATCTTTTCTCAAGCACATATTTGGGGCACGAAATTGAATATAAAGTTATTTCGTAGTTCCTTATTATTCAATCGATTTTGAAAGCAAAATCAAGCGTTGATTCATTGTATTCATAATAATTGAAAAACCAATGAATTCCAATAAGTTTTCCATTCTGACTGTCTCGAAGCTGGCCCTCACTGTTTATCACATTGTTTGTATAAATGACAGCTACTTAGAAAATAAACGATTTCTTACAATACTCATTTTATTGTATTCAAGTCGTTTTTATTTCAACACAAAACCCAATGCTGCATAAATTTGCGTCATTATTTTATATCTATTTTTTGCTCACGATATAATGCCACCGTGCATTTCTCACACCACCTCAATACGAAACAGCAGCGCGCAAGCAATAAAAAAAATGCAGAAAAGTTTATGAAAACTTTTTCAATTTTCGGTTGTTTTCGCTAAAATTTTATAATTTTGAGTTGCATTTTCAGATTCTTTGTGAAATTCTGCTACAAACACTACTTTTCAGTTCTAAAATCATCCCCGTGGAACGGAACAGTAACCGTTTATACATTTCAAAAACCAATTACGGCTCGGCAAAGCAAAATTTCTAAATTCTAAGAATACTTAGTTATGATAAATTTGATTTCGAAAACTTAAGTGTTTTTGGTTTTTCGAAAATCGGTCTAGTTTTTGAATAATTGATCGAAAACGTGATTTTCGCATTCCGCTACATTTCACCTTAATGCTCGTGTTCGTTTTGAGTACCAGCAAAAACAAAACCGAAAATCTGAGTTGTGTTGGCAGCTCTGTGGTTTAAGAATACACTCACCGGTGTAGCTCGGTACAGTGATGCCAAACTCAGTACTCACTTTTTAAAACTAGGAATGAGAGTTAAATGCTATGAAATCAAAACTGAGAACCATCAATACCATCATAATTTGATGTCAGCGGTGCTCTGTATAGGTGAGTGTGTTTGTTTAAATCAGCGATGATTTTCATCTTTACCATCATTTTTCGGATTGCATCGTAAATCATGTGGTGAGCTAATGAATAGAAAAAAATCAAATCTTATGAGCGACTTTTTGCCACCCTTGGCGCTTGCGCTCGTCCTTTTAGTCCAGGATATCTTTCTCATCTTCAGAATCTTACCCAACTATGGCAAACTCGTGCACTTTCTCTTTCCGGTCATCCAGTACAATTTTATGTAATATGATTGTCGTTTATTTTGCCCCGGTTTTGTGTAGTTTTGATACTATTCTGTGTAACCGCTTTGTAGGGCCTGCCGCTGTCGGTTCAAACCATGCATTTGGGAGATAGTTTTTCGCTATTCCATTTCGTGCGATCCAATTCGTATTTGGCGTTGGATAAATCTCACGAAAACCATGAAAAATGTGATTAAACAATGATGGTTTGATTTTCCAGATTCCAGACGACTCGAACAAAATTTTACAAAATCCCATGTAAATTTTAAATTTGCTATACGTTGGAAACACTACTGCCATCTACTCGACTATTCGCCCCGATCTTTCAAAACGTTCCATTTCGTTCCGGAACGATAACAAAATCCTGCTGCCTGTTATAGAAATAATACAACTACAACAATTTTAACACTTATCACACGATTTATCTACGTGTTGAAGACAACTTTATTTCCATGTCGCATTATTCACACGAGAATTCGATCGGAATAAAACAAAAATAAACTTGCATTTTAATCAAGAGCAAAACAAAAATCTAGCGTGAAATGAATGTTGCGCCCAAAATTGTGGCTCATGTGAAAGCAGCACCCAAATCGTTGTGGCATCTCGTGTCGATCGTGGTGACATCTGCAAGTGTTCACCACGCTGATTGAGCAATTTTTACACATAGTTCATAAGTGAGCCTGTATATCTGTTATCTGTGCATCAGCTGAGCTCACAAACTGAAGTAAGATAAGCAAATCAAAGAGCCGAGATGGCTCTCTGCAGAATTCAAGATGTCGAGGAACATTCTTCGAAAACATATTCGATAGTTTTGACTATAATCACTCCTATCACAGATAACAGATATACAGACTAACTTATGAACTATGGGTAAAAATTGCTCAATCAGCGTGGCAAACATTTGCAGATGTCATCACGATCGACACGAGGTGCCACCACGATTTGGGTGCTGCTTTCACATGAGCCAGAATTTTGAGCGCAACATTCACTTCATGCTAGATTTTTGTCTTGCTCTTGGTTAAAATGGCAAGTTTATTTTTATTTTATTCCGATCGAATTCTCGTGTGAATAAAGCGACATGGAAATAAAGTTGTCTTCAACACGTAGGGAAATCGTGTGATAAGTGTTAAAATTGTTGTAGTTGTATTATTTCTCTAACAGGCAGGAGGATTTTGTTGTTGTTCCGGAACGAAGTGGAACGTTTTGGAAGATCGGGGCGAATAGTCGAGTAGATGGCAGTAGTGTTTCCAACGTATAGCAAATTTAAAATTTACACGGGATTTTGGAAAAAATTTGTTCGAGCCTGTATATCTGTTATCTGTGTTTCTATTCTGTACGTCGATCGATTCGAAATATTCCGATCGAATGTGCAATTTTCATTCTACATTCCGTTCGAGGTGGGTATGAACTCGAATATCATTCGTTCGAGTTGTTAAATTTTCGAACATTACTCGATCGACTTGCGTACGTATTACTTATGTTCGGTTTAGAATCGTTCCAATTTGTTTATACAAGTGTGACGGTTTCGTTTACTAAGAAATTAATAATATAAATAATATAGAACGTGTAAGTAGTGTTTACAGCTTTGAAGATTAGTGTTCGAAATTTCAAGTGTTCCCGAACGAGAGTCGATCGAATCATACAAGTCGAACGGAATGAAGAATGCAGAATTTGAACTCGAACGAAAGTGTTTATTCGTTCGTATCACAAATCCGTCGGATTGCAGAATCGGGGTGAATATGTCGATCGCTGAGATATGATAGCATCCCTCGATACTTAAGCCAAATCGATAAAAGTTTGAATGTTTGATCGTACGTCATAGTAAATTTGTGTTCATCATTTTTTAGATTCCAAATATTTCAACTAAAATGAGATACTTAAAACCAGGCATGCGAAAATGTCAAAACTATTACGGTATCCATCAATACAACTAAGCGTAGCATGTGTCATTACTTTCTGGAATAGTTTTCCTTAGCTTATGAACTTAGGGAAGCAATATTCTACATTAAAATAAAGGACTATAACTAATTTGTGTATAATCTATAGATCAACATGTGATTTCAACGGATAGTCAAGTATATTTTGCAATGTCAACAAGAAAAAAATATTGATTTCCCAGTGTAAATTATTCATTGAATTTATATAACCTCAAGTGATCGAACATAAGTGATAAACTGACGACAACGAACAAGTTTCCTTTTTCGGAGAAAACGGCGTTTACGTTTTTCAACATTGGCTGTTTACCTTGTCTTCTTTTTACGTTTCGTCTTCGACTCATCAGTTCTGTATTTTGTTTGCATTTGCAATCTGTACTTCAATTGAGTTTGTGTTTTCTGTATGTATGTATGTATGTGAAGCGGGTAAACTTACAGTAGATCCGAATTTGATTATCAGATAGCTTTCATATAACTGCTGTTAAGAAGGCCAAAATGGGTTTTAAGGACCTTGTGTCTTCCAGCAAGAACATCCGGTCAAATAATAAAGAATTTCTCTATACTACTCTATAGTTACAATACATAATAACATAATATACTATAGTATAATCACAGATTACAGATATACAGACTCGAATTTTTTTTTCAAGATCCTGTGTAAATTTCAAGTTTGCTATACGTTGGAAACATTACTGCCATCTACTCGACTATTCGCCCCGATCTTTCAAAACGTTCTTTTTCGTTCCGGAACGATAACAAAATCCTCCTGCCTGTTATAGAAACAATACAACTACAACAATTTTAACACTCATCACACGATTTCCCTAAGTGTTAAAGACAACTTTATTTCCATGTCGCATAAATCACTCGAGAATTCGATCGGAATAAAACAAAAATCTAGCGTGAAGTGAATGTTGCGCCCAAAAGTGTGGCTCATGTGAAAGCAGCACCCAAATCGTGGTGGCACCTCGGGTCGATCGTGGTGACATCTGCAAGTGTTCGCCACGCTGATTGAACAATTTTTCACATAGTTCATAAGTGAGCCTGTATATCTGTTATCTGTGCTTCTATTTAATAAGAATAAGTTTGATGTTCGATTGAAAAAGCTATCCGTTTAAATGCAAACAAGGCTGAAAATCACATGTTGAACTAGATTTGTGGAAATCCACGGAAGCATGGCATTAATTTTCCATAGTGTACATGCCATTAGAAACATACTTATGGTAAAAATAGGTTCAGGTTCGTACTAAGAAAATGTTGAAATAAAGAATTACCTCCAATGGGGACTAAAAAACACAATAAAACACCATTTTACATTTAGCATAGTCCAATATTATAAATCAAACCATTCACAGCAACACGAAAAATTACTAGCAGTAAGAACCGTTTAATTTTTTTCTCAATTAGGTGTCACTTTTAAATTTCGAAATAATTCGCTTAGAAACAATGCAAACCAATTTTTAATGGTTAGTTTACTTAAGTGTACACACACATTTGACTATAATGCTAGCACAGACGGTTCCAATAAATGTGGTCCTTCCAATAAACATTTATATTCACTAGAAACAGATTGTGATGTTTTTCGAAGGGGATTCAAACGCACTCGATGTATTGTTCTCAACACACTGAAATTTATTTTTCCTCTGTCACATTTTGAGAATTTTCATATACCTTCTATTAGCGATTAGTTACAACTAGCAATGCTTCTACCAATATTTAGTATGCTAACATTAGCAGGATTTGGGATTCTACTCAAACAAATCATATTCACTATGCTAAAATACCGCTTTGAACTGTGTTTCTTCCCCAAGAAGAAAAGAAACCCCATTTTAATGAGCCAGTAAATGCATCCGGTCCAATGAAATAGTTAGCAAATAAATCCACTGATAAAATAGCATGAATTTCATACTAGTAACATTTTAGTCGAGTGATGAGAATAAGGAATGCTGAAGTGTGTATTGAATACAAGAGCAGAAAAAACACAACAAGATATTTATCTACCTTCATACTCTAGTGATTCATAGGAGCAATTTTATTGAGTAACGTAAGGTAAAGTCAATATTTCAGCAAAAATATTTAATATATATTCGTACCAAATAATCTAACGATTGACGCCGCTCTCAAGCAAAGGTTTTTTTTTCTGTTTTTGGCCGGTAATGCTACTATATAATCAATAATAAAGTTTTCAAGTAGAGCAAAGCAAGCTTCATCCGCGTTTTCAACTAGTTATATCGATTTGCCTATATATTATATTCTGTCTGCTTACGGAGTAGTAACGTGAATTCTTTTACGCTTCAAACGCACACCTTATTATAGTGGCTGCTGCGGTTGCCGCTGTCATATTTATATATATTTCTAGATACGATTCAGTCCGAAGACAACCGACCGTCCTCATTAAACTTTTTTGCTGGCGGAGATCGGGTTCTGCTTCAGCTGCAGTATGATTGATCGCATCCGCGAAATGTCCTTGCTGGATTTGTTCGTCTTCGGGTTGAAATCGCACAGCTTAGCGATGCGTTCCCACTCGGTGCCCGGTTCGATTTCGTCCGTTTCGGCCACGAACTGCTTTTCGGCGTTTCTGCGATTTTTGTGCGTTGGTTAGCGGACGAAGATGGTGGAAAAGGGAAAATTTGTTAGACAACATTTGGCACATTTATACACTCAAACACACACCAACCGCCAGTCGGCAAACATTGTACTACTACACATAATCGGGGTGCGAAAATCTAATTCAAATAGAAACGCGTTCTTTCCACAGGACATTCGTATTTTGAAAATTACTAAACGAAACAAAAATATTTTTTTCTATAGACTCGAGATAAATTTTCGGAGACAGATATTGCCATATAGTATTATCAGTTTAAAAAAACGCAAATGTTAAGAATGTTCAATAATGCACAACAATTGCAGATTTAAAATTAAAAATTAATCGAAATAATGGTACAAAATGGGTCAAGAATCTACCGAGATCTAGGTGCAACAACTACCAAACTCTAACAACTACTTCGAAATTGCTTGATCGACCTGTATGGAACTGAGCATGATTACTTACTTGGCCGATTCCCTGATTGTGTCAGTCAAATGGAGAAGGGAGAGAAACGATACAAGGAAATCGATTACACCGTCAAAGATCGTTGTATAGTTGAAATTAGATAAAACATTTGAGCCAAATACAGACGACAGTAAACATAGGCGGTAACCGTTTGAAAGCAATTGAAAACGCCACCGATAGAAATTGATAAAAGTGAAAAACATATTCGAAAAAGATTAAGAATTGACGTAAGATAGGTGTGTGACGTCAAAGGATCTATGCACAATACACACCTGTTGGCAGCTTTCGTCTTTGAGATCGCCTCTTCGTGGTGTTTGTACCAATCCTCCAGTTCCTTACGGGCCTGTTCGCGTAGTTCATCTTTTTTGCGTTCTTCTTCACGGTCCTTCTCCTCTAGTCGTGTCTTCTGCTCTTCACGCCACTTGCGAATTCTCTCCGGTTCTTCTGTGACTTGTTTTGGTACTGAAAAGACGCACACATCGCAAAATAATGTAATGGTTCGATGTTTCCCTCTCGGCCAGTATAACACGTTGTTTAAGCGATAGATTATGGGATTGGTTTTTCATTTTAATAACATGATTATTATCAAAAGTAAGTATTTAAGGAAAGAAACGATTTGCAAGCCGCAAAACGACTGACAACGCCAGAACAGAAAAAGAGAAAGAATCAACAACAAAATTGACTTACCTGTGTACCCTGAAAAATCATCATTACCATCTTCTGGAGAAATTAGAGAAAAATCTTATTTATACATTTATCAAAACAGTTTAACTTAATAAAAGCAATAGAAAAAAAATCTGCCTACTCAATTGTACTAACTAATGAGTCAACAAAAATGAAAGAAAAATTTGGAATAGCAATGTTTACTACATTATATATACAAACCACTCAAAGTCTAAAGCACATCACCCAAACAATACATTGAAATAAATAGCAGTTCATCTCAATCATTATAAGACTTGCCTTCAATACATAACAAACAGGCAACGAATTCCTAGCCTATTCAAACTTATTTGTAATCGTTAACAAGAGATAATTCAATTGTAGGCAGATGAGGCAGTATCTTGTTAGTTCTAGAATGAACAGAGGTAACTAAACTATGAAAACTATCTGTCCCAGGTTTCTCCTATGGACAGTAGAAATGCAACATTCGGTACGTTAACCAACTCAGAAGTTACCTTCTTCCTGTTTGACCCTGACGTCAGTGTCCAACGCAGCCGCCGCAGCATACTCCGGCAATCCACCAGCGTCAACGTCGTTATTGATCATTTCAAAGCTTCCGGTAAATTCTGACATGGTTTTTGTTGTGTGTGGGTTCGATCGTGTTGGTTGTGGGTCGTTTGTAGTTGTTGCCGTTGTTGTTAGTATTTGTTGGCAAACCAAATAAAACCAAAGGAATATACGGAAACAGAAATAAGCAAATTAACATTATACACGATTCACCATGCTTAAAGATAAGACTGATTCAAATGAAACATTTCATACTGAGATATATTTACAAGTCAGAGGGCGTTAATACGAAAATAAGATAAGCGCAACATATAAAAAAATCACTACACCTAAAGCATACTATGTAGGCAAGATAAATCAAAAGCTTTTTTAAGATAAGAACGATTGTCGAATAATTACTATTGTTTTCTCAAAAAAGATACACAGAACTAATCGTCATCCAGTAATAAGATTATAGCGATGAAGATGACTAAATTACCTGCTTTCGATTGAGTCACGTCATCGTCCCCAGCTCCAGTGGGCAACGGTGGAATTTCGTCTTCCAATCCAGCCAGGGCATTCTGTTCTCGAGCTAAAAATTCGGCCGCCGGATCAAGCTCGGGCTGCTCGAAGTTTCCGTCGCCGAATGCATCCATGTTAGTACTATTTCTTTCGAAAATTCACACAAAATTCAACAAAATCAAATTCGAGGAAAGCACTTCACTTGTATTTCAAGAGAAAATTGGTTTTGACATTTTGGATGACAGCTTACATTAATCGTGTTTCACAAACATCGCACAGATGGATTCTACAGTTGACTATCACTGAAAGAAAACGCCAGCCGCATTTTGAATGAAATTTCATTCAATGCGATAAATAACTGAGAATTTCGACTATTGAATGATAGAACAATCTGCATGATCATATGATCAATATTCAGTGAGTTTTACTTCTTATATGTGTGATTACCATTCATATATTATATGACTGTCAGTTACGTTTGAAATGTTAGTGAACTGTATGTTAATCATCATGAATCAGACTGAATGTATGTTACCCATTGTCATTTAATCCCTGAGAAGAGTTTATTCCTAATAATGAATTATAGAACAGTTCAAATAATTTTATGATGAGCGAAAAATGAGTTTCACACTCATTTCCTATGATTTTCTTCCATTATTTGTATGATTGGCATAAATATATGGAATTGTATCACAGTTGTGTGTAAAATTGATAGAATCGAAATTAATTTGTTATATGATATTCCCGTAACAAAAATCATTCCATGCATGTATTATTTTCATTTTGCAGTGTTTCATACAATCGAACACAGAAGAATTTCTTCTTTCGAAATTTAAATGAAACTTTGATGATTCGCAATATTGAAGGAAAAATAACATAGCATGATTTTATTATTAATTATCAGTGCGTTTCCTCCAATTATTTAAATATTTATGGATAACTTTTCAGAAAAGTCAATGACAGAATGTAAACAAAACGCGTTTTTTAACCGAAGTTATACGTTCAAGGTTTCTATTTAATACGTATTGTGGTGGTGATACGAAATCAGTGATTAAGAATGGTGTTCGATGGAAATTTATAAAACCTGGTGTCAGAGTACTTTGGTGGGTATTCAGTGAAGTAAGAGTCTGTATTAGACTTAGAATTCACGTAATGTAAGGGCAATTTCTGCTTCAGACAAACAATTATTGTAGCCAATTCTATTTTTCTAGGATTGTATATTGCCCCCCTGATTTAATAAATTCAAAACCTTTTTGAATCCGTATATCGGATAATCTTGAACAATCAGTTTGATAAGAGGAGACCCTTATGTTTAATAGAAAATCGAGCCAAAGAACTGAATTGAAATGAATGACGACGCTTTTTAAAGAAAAAAAAAACTCAGACTTAATCAGTAGAATGAAAAATGATCAAAATTTGACAAGAAAGTTTTCATTCTACCATACTCTTGGAATGGATCAAATCTGAGTTTTTTCTTTTTACAAGCGTCTTTTTCCAGGATTGCTGTGGAGATGGAAACCAACAAATTTCTGTAACTATATTGCAATGCAGAACTTGATCGTCTGCATACTTTGCTGCAGATTTTTAGTGTACATGTTCTTACTATCAATCATGGACCGAGTTATGTGGAGACGTATGCTTGATACAGCAAAGGACACCCCAGGCCTATAGCTGTTAGGTAAGGTAAGGTAAGTAAGGGCCGCTTTACACGAGAATTAATAATGTCATTTTTAATGATCACTAAGTAATGATATTCCAAATTTGCATGAAGAACTCGTACCCACTCGTACGCGGCGGCAGATTTCCCTCCAGACGGGCCAGAATTCCGGCAAAAGTCTGACAACAATGCAACAACCGTTTGCGGCAGAGAATTTCGCCTAGCGGTTATAAACGGTTCTTTTCTGTCAGATTCTTGCCGTACAAAATTGGCAGAACCGTTTTGAATCGGTTCTACATTTTAAGCGTCTTGGTTTTATTTATTCAATAAAAAGTACATATGAAAGGCAACAAGTTTTTGCCCTTCATATATAAAGGGTGATTTTTTAAGAGCTTGAGAACTTTTTTAAACAATAAAACGCATAAAATTTGCAAAATCTCATCGGTTCTTTATTTTAAACGTTAGATTGGTACATGACATTTACTTTTTGAAGATAATTTCATTTAAATGTTGACCGCGGCTGCGTCTTAGGTGGTCCATTCGGAAAATCCGCTTTTTTATCGACAAATTTTGTTCAGCGATGAGGCTCATTTCTGGTTGAATGGCTACGTAAATAAGCAAAATTGCCGCATTTGGAGTGAAGAGCAACCAGAAGCCGTTCAAGAACTGCCCATGCATCCCAAAAAATGCACTGTTTGGTGTGGTTTGTACGCTGGTGGAATCATTGGACCGTATTTTTTCAAAGATGCTGTTGGACGCAACGTTACAGTGAATGGCGATCGCTATCGTTCGATGCTAACAAACTTTTTGTTGCCAAAAATGGAAGAACTGAACTTGGTAGACATGTGGTTTCAACAAGATGGCGCTACATGCCACACAGCTCGCGATTCTATGGCCATTTTGAGGGAAAACTTCGGAGAACAATTCATCTCAAGAAATGGACCGGTAAGTTGGCCACCAAGATCATGCGATTTGACGCCTTTAGACTATTTTTTGTGGGGCTACGTCAAGTCTAAAGTCTACAGAAATAAGCCAGTAACTATTCCAGCTTTGGAAGACAACATTTCCGAAGAAATTCGGGCTATTCCGGCCGAAATGCTCGAAAAAGTTGCCCAAAATTGGACTTTCCGAATGGACCACCTAAGACGCAGCCGCGGTCAACATTTAAATGAAATTATCTTCAAAAAGTAAATGTCATGTACCAATCTAACGTTTAAAATAAAGAACCGATGAGATTTTGCAAATTTTATGCGTTTTATTGTTTAAAAAAGTTCTCAAGCTCTTAAAAAATCACCCTTTACTAACCATGGAAAATGTTGTTGCCAATAACATTGATTTCTCGCTACCAAACATACCCATATTTCAATCTCATTTACCTCGTCTAAAGATTCGAAAAAACCAGGACACGTACGGCGAGATAATGACCCAATTTCGCCTGGACAATTTTGACAGCAGTCGGAATGCAGCTAGCCTTCTGACGATTGCCAGAATTCCTCACAAGCGGGCAGGTTCACAGATTAATCTGTGTTTCACAAATTTTCAACTCTTACTCGTGGTTGTGATCTGTAATTCAATAAAATAGAGAAAATATGTCTGATAATGATGCACTATGTGACAACGATCAAATGGATGTGGCAACAGAACCAACAGAACGTGTGAAATATCAATATGAAAAAGGTGATCAGCGCCATACCGACGACACGACCTGCCACTCGTCTATCGAAACTGTATCGCAAATTTAACTACCCCTCAGTAACTGGTAATGTCAAAATGAAATCGTTGGAAAAACGATTGAAACTGGCAACGCAAGATGATGATTTATTGATTTTGAATAACAGTTATATCACCTTGGTTACTGCATATTGAAGACTTGAGAAATGTAAACAAATACTAACTACCTCGAAGGGATTAGTTGCAAGTTCTCCAGTTTCATCACCTGTAAGAGCCGTAGATAGATCAGTTTAATCAGATAGAGGCTTTCTTGAGCGCTGGTTGGGGCTCGAACATGCGAAAAGTGTCTTTTGAACCCAGCGCAATCAGATTGCCGTATGTGGCCAAGATTTATTGTATTGGATAGTTTCAATGTATTGTCGGTATCAGGTTACATTTTAACGACTTAGATTTATCAAGACTACCTGCTTTGTTAATAAGTTTTTAAAATGTGGCGAAGTTTGAAGTCGTCTGTCCAATAATCATAATTTAGTACGCATAAATGATAAAGCGAAGTAAAAACGGTATATCAATACTATTCTACGAAATGCAAAGAAAATTCGTTTACAGCGAATCAAAAGTACTTTAAGGTTTGGCTTTATTTTTTAATTTTTTCCCGAGAAGCACGTCATCGGTACAAATACAGAATTTATATTTGTTCTTTTCTAATGACTAATGACTGAAGTAAAACGATTTCAATTGTTCGCCAAATCATTATTCATTCGCCACTTCTTTATTTGTTCCAAATCGTTCATACTATTTCCTTTTTTCAGCAGAAATATTTTTTCTCTACCGCCAATAGCATTCTTCGTCGATTTATTGTCCTTAAATTGTGTATTTCTTCAGAATAATTAATGAGTTTTTATTAAATTTTGCGCTGATGAAACAAAATTTAAATTTATAGAGCTTCTTCAAATGGTTTGTTTATTTATTATGGGACTCCTAGGTAACTAGTTTGTAGCAACTAAAAGAGTGTTGCTCAAGAACATTATTTTTATCATTATCAAGGGGTCGCTATATTTCTGGTAACTGACGGTAAATCGCTCACGATCACTTTTTGTTCTGATTGTCCTTCGAAGTGCCTGGTCGTGTCGTCGGCCATACCGTGTTTATGTGGAGCTGTTGGACAAAACCAGTAAAACCAATAAATTCACCTTGGGAACATGGTTGCGAAAATCAGAGAACTATCGAGGAAGTATAACCACAGACTAACAGACATGACAGTATGAGTAAATTCTCATAAAAATAATTTTTCGTGATGCACTAGTTCTACCTATATTGTACTGCGCGAACTATTTACTATCGGCACACCCCTTGTGTTATGTGAAAGTTTTTTTACTAGTTGGTTTCCCCTCGTTTGTCAACACCGATCAGCTGCTTGCAGGGATGCCTGATTTCATGATAATATTTGAAAATGAATCATCACAATAAATTATTGGATTACGTTGATAATAAATTTAACTTTATTAGCGATGTTGGAAGGTAACCATTTATTTTTCTCAACGTTGCTCATCCAGATTATTTTTATTGTGTTGGTAATTTTCATCCGAAATTATGTGGCGGTAGACCAGAAGCAAGTAAATATTGTAACAAATCGGGTTCGAATTTGTATTGTGTTGGTGGATGGGAAGTAGCACAAATATGTATATAGTTTTGGCAATATGTATTAAATCTGTATCCTGCATGAAATTCGCATGGACGTATACGAATCAATACATTACAGGTAATTCTGTATAAATGGCAACTCTGTTGGTAAATGAAAAAAATAAACACAGTCTAGATGACAAACAGGATGTTTTTGATAGGGTAACGTGGCGACATCATGACATATGCGTGTACTGTCCCAACTAAAGGAATATTCGGAATGACCGTTAAAATTATTGAAGAATCTAATTTGAGTGTCCTGTCTGTTAGTCTGTGCTATAACTGAAATGAAGTGTCTCGGTAGAAACAAGATCATTATTTTGCATGCGGATAAAAATCAGAAGCGACGTCTCTCTCGCCTGATTATGTTGCTCCAGCGAAGTTCACTGTGCCCCAATGGTATGTAGACTTTCATGCGATATATTAATCAGTCATAATTGTACGAAAATTCACTTCCTTGTAACGTTCAGTGTCAAACCCATTGATTCCCAAACATACATTATCAACTTTAAGCGCATACAGAACGTAATATTCCATCGTTATGTGCTTCGATAGTGGAGGCAAGACAATGTATTCATTTATGTTGAAACACGTGGTTCATAAACAAGACAACAAAATATGTATGAAGTAACATGATTCTATCAGTTGATGTATAGGAAATGGCAGTTCAACTGACGTCGCTCGGCAACGTCGCTGCGCTGGACTGTCCAGCGAATTGCAGATTAGTGCTGCAGCGACAATATATTCTTAAGCCATTTGACAGAAGCAAACGCGATGATAAGCGACGAAACGACGAAACAGCGCATATGTTCCAAGACATCTAGTATTTATATCTGGAGTACTAGCGGGAATCCCAACGAACGTCACAAAAGAAGAAATCCAATGCGACATTGAAAGTCCAGTACCGATAGCAGGTATATTAGGGTGGGACAAAATATTGATTTCAGCTCCACTAAACTTTTCGTGTTCCTTCTGGGTCCCATAAGCACTATGAAAAATTTTAGCTCGATCGGACAAACTATATTTTCGCGCCCGAGGTTTAAAATTTGCATGAGATTAAGTATGGAGAAATTCACTTTTTACAAAAAAAAATCGGCTGGAGATCTATAGTATACCTATGAATTCTAAAAATCAGTTATTTTCGTAGGAAATTTAACGAGGAGGAAACATTTGTAAATGTAAAATTGTAGAAAAAGCTATTAAAGGAAAACGGGCACAAAGTCCGAACAATGGCTTATTCCTTAATATATCGAGCATTAAGGAATGCTATGTGTGTCCATAACAATTACAAGAAAAAGGCAATGTTTTTTTTTAATTCAAAGAGAATGTAAAAATAAAAGCATGATTTTTCGGCAAAAATATAACAAACGAACAAACGCGAGTTCTTAGGAGACTGTTATCTAGACATAATTTTTCTAAATATTGGAAGGCCAACATAAAAATGGAAGATGATGGTGACTGCGATTTTGCGGTTTAGCGACCACGTTATATTGCATTGCCCAAAATTTGGAAGAATTAGATCTGAATTTGATTTCGATTGCAAATTCAAACAGAGATAAAGAACGAGAAGCTTAGCTTCAAAACCAGCTCAGCTTTCAGTCTCCACTCTTACAGCAGCTAAGTTTCAGAAAATTGGTTTCGTGGTTTCTGAGAAAATCCTTAACCTATTTTAATTCCGTTATTTCCGAACCAGAAGTTTGTTCCGGAAAAAATCAATAGCAAACTTTGAATCTAAGTTTGTTAAAATCAGTTCAGCCATCTCCGAGAAAATCGAAAGCATATTTTCATTACATGTACATACACATACATTTTCTGTTCTCGACTAACTGAGTCGTATGGTATATGACACTCGGCGCTCCGGGTCTGGGCCCAAAAGAAAGTTTTTCAGAGACTGCAAAGCCGTTCTCTATGAGAAAGACAAAAATATACATCAAATTATATCAAATCATGTTTTACCAAACCGAATGATTCAATTTATTTCAGATTGCTTTCATATTTATTTTTAATGAAAAACAAAAAATAAGTGATAACACGTGTAAAATGTTATTGACTATTTATAAATTGGTAGTTTGTTACTATAAATGGTTAGTGATCGATAATAGTCAAAAATAAAAATAATCTCCAAGTTAAATTAAATGCTTTACATACATTGTAAAGTAAATGATCTGCGCGTGTTGTGCTTACAGCAAGCAAGCTGTAGTTCATTCCTTGGATACGACTACACTCCGTCGGCCAATTTGCACCATTAAGCAGCCCTTGACGACAATTGATCCAGCAACATCGTACACGAAGTTGAGACCCACCGCAAATTCTTTCGGAAAACAAACATCTTTAGCACAGAGATTCAGCCGGAAATTAACAGTTGCTGAAACTGGTTTCTGCTGTTCGCTTCCTTTTGGAATCACAAATGTTAGACTTAATCCGTCGTTCAGAGAGTGAATTGTTCCGTTCATCGTATCGCAGCGCCACTTATCTGACGGTAATAAAACGGACCACTTTTGCGGGGCTCCATCGGTTAGTTTAATATTAGATTCCAAATATCCGAACTCAAGTTTAAGCTGCACTTTGCCTCCTTCGGGTAGAACTTTGAATGTTCCTTCGTAAACATGAATGTCCCCAGGGTTATCCATATGATCGCACTCTAGGTTCGATGGAAATTGAATCTTCAACGGACGAATGCTCATATCAGACAAATCGGCAACCACGATCTGATGATTGTTGGTATCTGCTATATATAGATAGCGTCCCGTGGGATCCAGACAGAGTCCGGCAGGTTCACTGAAATGCTTTGTCGAACCGTCATCCTCGATGAAACTACATGTTGTTGCCACATTCGTGGTTGCGTTGATTTTTTTTATTTTGTGATTGTAAGTATCAGCTACGTAAATACAGTTGTCTTTCGCGTTGTAGGCAACTCCCAGTGGGTGCTGAAATTTAGCTGAGTATTGCTTTCCATCCAGGTCGCCGAAAGAGAAAAGATCCTGAAAAAGTGATGGAAAAGATAAGCTTACTCCTATATAACAGAATACAGTGGAAGCACAAAACTGACCAGAGGATTACGATCACCACCAGCAACGGCGACTACCTTTCCATCGCTGAGTGATACTTTTCGAATCGAAGAACTTTCGCTGTCTGCTAAATATAGTTCCTTCGCATCTTTGTTGATTGCTAATCCGGACGGTTGAGCAAAGGCCGCATTGCTTGGGTAAGTATTATTTCGATTCTCCTCTCGACCATTCCCAGCAACAGCCAAGCAACTATTGCCAGCATACTTTTTGAATTTCCACCAAATGGTATCCTCTAGAAACAAAGCCCATATCTGATGAATGCCAGCCATTGCAATAAACACCACATCCTTAATTTGAGCTTTCGATTCGTCCGAATGGAACGACATATCCAGATCCCGAGTTCGATAGACAGCTACATCCCAAGGCGATGATATAATCTGATCTCGGCCAGATTTACCTCCAATTCGATCGCATCCTTGCTTACCATTACCTACAACTGTGCTTACCTCTTTGGCATTCAAATCAATTATTCGCACAGCATGATTTTCGTTATCTGCCACAAAAAGAATTGAGTCGGTTTGAAAGGCCACTCCTTGAGGTGCATTAAAACGGGCTTTTCGGAAATCTCCATCCACGAACCCCGGTTTCTTCCCGCCAATGCGATGCAACACGGTTCCTTCGCTGTTAGTGACTAAAATTCGATGGTTCCCTGAGTCAGAAACTGCATACAATGGATTATCGTTGTTGTCACAACCGCGGTATGAACAGCTTATTTTTCCCGGGAACTGCAAATGACTGGTTTCACTTTGATTCGTAGTGAGATTTATCGAAATAGAATGATTCGAAATAGCCACTTTATCTTTATAAAACTTGAGAGCCGAGCTAACGTACAGTTTCAAATCGTCAAAATGACCTTCACCCATGATGACGAACAACGGATTCGCTCTGGGTCCCAGAATCAGTAGTGTTGGCCAGCACTGTACATGTAATTTTCTCCACATTGAGGATGTGTTATCATTAACCACCGGATGGCTAATCTCGTAGCGTTGTACAGCAGAACGAATGTTTGAGGAGTCTCTTTCGTTTGCGAATTTGGCGCTGTGTACACCAATTACAACCAATCCATCTTCGATCGAGTACAAGTGTTCCAATCGTTTCAGATCCGGTAAAATGTGCATACAATTGATGCAACAGTAAGTAAAAAAGTCCAGCACAACAATCTTTCCCCGCAAGGAATTTTCAAATGACAGAGGCTCGGTTACATTAAACCAATCTAAGTCTTCTTTGAAATCTTCGATGCTCTTACCATCTCGATCAACGCTTTTCAAATATTCTGCCACCAACTTACGTTTTTCATTCAAATTAGAAGCTTCCCAAAGATCGTTTGAAAGTTTGCTGCAGTTATACGCTAGAACATCCAATATATCCTGACTTTCCGGTGACGATGAACTCATTCTGGAACCTATTTTGAAAGATTTACGAAAACCGTGAGTCAGTAAACAGATTACTTGTTTCCGCTGATGGGAATGGTAAAAATCGTGATGGAATTTTTGGTGTACTTTGTTTTGATACCAAGCTGTTGTGACGTTTACTGTTGTCAAATCGAATAAGCACGAAGTAAACAAACGACGCAACGAGGTTCGGGCAACAATTTGCACCATGTGTTACAGGTAAAATACCACACCCGCTGTAGTATTAAATATGTATGGTTTGAACACGAATCGTCAAACTCTGTGACACGGTAAGTAATTAGTTTACGATTGTTTGCAAAGAAATAATAAATAACTTTCCTTCTATTTCAAAATTACGCTACTAGTAAAGTCTAACAAAACATCGCAAACTTGCTCGCCGATTGTAATTATGTCACAATCAAACGCAGAATCCATCTCGCAACCAAATTCGTCCAGTGAGTTGTCACACTATGAGGTACTTCAAGTAGCGCCGAATGCGAATTTCGACGAAATTCGTAAATCATACCAAAGTTTAGCTTTGCGATTGCACCCCGATAAAATGCCAAACTCCAAAGGATCATTCGATCGCGATTCAGTCACAATCGATTTTGTTCGCATCGATGAGGCGTGGAAAGTTCTCAGGGATGTCGATTCTAGACGCGTTTACGATGCCGAACTGATGCAACGCACCTTTCGAGAAGAATATTTTGTCAACGAAAATCTAACCGGAAATGATTTCCAATTACATGAAGGTAAAGATTATCGCTATCACGTGTGTCGATGTGGAGGCCTTTATGTACTTCCGGAGGGGCTTACCAGCGGTGACAAATGTTACCTATCGTGTGATGAATGTTCTCTGGTCGTTGAGGTAAACATTTGAAATAAATTAGTCAAAGAAATTGAGACTATTGTAATAAAAAAATTACATGTTTTATTTAGTTAACGCTGGTGATCAAATTCTGATTTTTTAATAGGTGTATAAATAAGTTCGAGTCGTTTTCTTACAGATGGCGTAATTTGATTTTCATTCATATGATATACCTTTCCCAATATGCGTTGGAAAGCTACAGTCATAAAGCTTCAGAAATACTGTGCCATTTAGCTAGATGCAAAAAAAAACAAACCCTCGTGGTGGACAATACTTTGAATATTGAATTTGTAACCATTTTCTGTCAACAAAGTTTGAAATTAAAAAAGAAATAACCTATTATTATTTTATTTTTTTTATTTGCGCGGATCTTTTATATACTACAATCGGTATATTCGATCATACCACACGTCCCATAAATCTTTCGTTAGGTGATGGTATCGAGTTGCTACGTGGTGTATTCCGTACTTCAGTTGCGTTGCTGTCGAAAACCATGTATATTGTTGAGCCCAGCTTTTTCATTGAGCTGCCATGTTTTCTTCTAATACTATTGGTTTCGGCGGCTTCAATCCTGTAGACGTCGCCATGTTGTCGGATCACGATAGATCTCGTTTTTATTTCACTAAATTAACGCTTTGTCATGCAATGTCACTCGCTACTTCAGTTTGTACTGAACAATGAGTTTCTAATCAGTGCTTCTAGCTATCTCAAGCCGGTATTTACTCGCGAAAACTTTGTTAAAATTGAATGAATTTCGCGAGCGTACTTATTTCTGACACCATGTAAGTTGGGTGTGTTATATGGTATGTTTATTATACTAGGTTGTATTGTATACAAAGGTAAAGAACAAGACAATGTAATAAGCTGCCCTTACACGAGACAATATTATTGTCAATACAAGAAGTATTGACAATACTTTTGATCGTGTAATGGAAACTTCATTGGATTGACGAAAATATTGTCAAAAAATCAAAACTGCTCATCAATCCGACAATACTTTCTCTCCAGAGAGGAAACTGCCAAATATGTGCAATGAACTCATCTCTCAATATTTCAATGTTCATTTGCAATATTTGAAGCTCCAAACGCTTGATTTTCTCGAAAAATGCGGACTCAAGTTACCAAGTCAATTGGATTGACGGTATTGACAATACTTTGGATTGACAATAATATTGTCACGTGTAAGGGCTGCTATAGATAGATCAATCAATACAAGTTACGACAATACGTTACAAATCCAGATTGTGAGACAACATGATAAGAGAAATGTAAAAATTGATTTCTTCCCCGTAACACATACAACTTCTTGCTTCAATCCCCCATATTCTCATCTAAAATGTATGACTATTTATTTAAATTGCAAATAACGTTCTATGCGAATTCAGAAATTCTTTATATTTGTTTAGTAATTTTGAATCTGCACTTCCGTTTCCGCGAAACAAAAGGCAATTAAGGCACACATAGCACTAGATGCATAAAGAATTATCAATAAGACGTTTTATTTTTCATCTGTGGGCCCCTACCGAAACGAAATTCTGGGTACGGGCCTGCTACAAATATATCCAACAATTTATTTCAGATTGTGATTGGAAACGTTCGTCTCACAGTTCATCGAAATCGACTACAAATACTACAAAATACTTCAGAAATTCAAACTCCCATCCTCAGAAAGTCAAACAGATTAAGATAAGCTATAATTGAAAAGAATTTCATCTATCCAAAAGCTAAAGTTATTATCCTAATTGAAATCTTTTATTATTATATTAAAATTTATCGTTCTAAATTTCTATTGTGAATAAGTCGGTAAAAATAAACTGAATTGTAAAAAAAACTAAAAGGAAGAATTGTTATAAACACAACGTGGACAATTTTACGAGTTGATGGTTTATTGCTTTTTAATGTCTCGTCTTCGACTTGTTAGTAAATTAAGATCTCGTGCATAGCAACGTGAGCAAGCCTCACACAGACGTACTTGAGCGAAACTATGTAATGCTGTAGCGTTATTATTTTCGTTGTTTTCTACTTATTTGACGATTTTGAACCATTTGTTCCGTGTTTCAAAAAAACTGAAAAAGCTGGCATTTCATGTGCAGAAAATTTGATAATCAGGTTAAATCTATATAATTTGATAAAAGATCTGGTTTGTTCGAGTGTGTGTCGAAATGAGAAAAATCTTCGGCTCATTTCGAAGTAAGATGGATGGAAAGTCATTTAGGTTTATTTTGCACTGAAAATAAAATTATATCAAGTGGTATAACAATTGCAATACAGCGAACGTAAGAAGAACTTCGAGATAAACTTACTTTGTTTGACAATGTATTGGAATATTGTATTGGGGTATTTTCTAAAACTGAAGATATAAAAAGAAATCATACAGATGAAATTTTTACTAAAGGTCTGAAATTAGAATTTTTTCTCAACATTTTTTTCAGTGCCGGAAAAGAACTATCTAGTTATCAAAAAAACTTCTTCTTCTTTTCTGGTTGGCGTCACCTCACTTAAGATGACGCCGAATTAATGGCACAGCAACTAAGGCTATATTGCCAGTTAATTTTCGTTTATAGTCCAATGGACTTTATTTTCACTTGACTACAAGCGAAAATCTCGCTGTGTGGCTGCGTCGAATCGTCTAAGTACGGCTGAAAATCCTTTCTTTCTTGCGAAATACTCGAATTTTCTCCGGACTAACACGATGCAACGTGCTCACCTGTTGAGAGTTTCACCGGAAGTCCTATAAAAAAACATGCTTTCGAGGAGGGTTAATTTTGACAATGACAAAATAACTAGTCGACTGTCAAATTTGAACTAAAAGGTCAAATAATTCGCGAGATAGTCCACAGCCTAAAAGTTAAAAAAAAATCCTTAAATTGGTGATATTTAACATGACCCATGTGCTAAATCAGTAAATGCATCCAGATGAAAATAAAGTTTTAAAGACGCAATTGGCTGAAGCTAGAAATTCGATGTATAGCATCGTGCAAGGAATAGTTACAGATAACAGACATAGCACAATTAGCACAATGACGCTAAAATGAAAATTGCTTAGAGATGATACTTTCCGCAAGAGCTGTCAAATCGTAGGAAAATTTTTGATTACTTCACCTTTTTAACGATTTCTTATGAAAACGGGCAAATTCATTTGAAAAATCGTCGTAGAAGTAGAAGAAAATGTTTCTACTCTGAGGTGATAATGTTGATCTTAATTTATTGTGCGAAAACTAACATTTATTTAGAATGGAATATTAGCATTATACTTAGTTCAATACCATTCTTCAAATGTCCGGAAATAACTAATAAAGTATCCAAAATAAATGGTGCTCGATCGCTAAACATTCTAATACTCGAGAAATCAACATTACAACATTACAAGTCAAACATAGAAGGCGCTGAGATTTTTGAGTTTTGCGTTTGAAAGCCAACACACTAAAGTCGTTTTCGCTTGATGCCGAGCCTAACCCAGTTTCAACATTATTGAACTGAAAATCGAGTCAGTTTAGATCGTGGTTTTTATATCAGGTTTGCTGATGCAGAGATCGGTAATTCAATTTAAGTGTGCATTGTAAGTTTCTAATTCTAATACTAATTCTTTAGTTGAAATTATTTCCAGTGGAAAATAAACCCAAATAACTTTCCGTCCGTCAAATTTTGAAATGGGCCATAGTTTTAGTCAAATTTAACTACTCGACACCAAATAACCACTCAAGTGTCAGATTTTAACCAAAAGTTAAAATTAACCGTGAAATGGTTCACAGCCTAAGTAATGATGTATTTCAAATTTGTTAGAAATCTCGTCATTACTGCACCATTACACGTTCATTAAAATGATATTATTTTTCAGTAATGACATTTTTAATGACTCGTGTAAGGGCCGCTAAAAATAATTGTTTTTCCTTGATGACATTATATAACTGATTACCCTTACACGAGAATTATTAATGTCATTTTTAATGATTACATTCCAAATTTATACGGAGAATTTTTCATAATTGCCCTTACACGTTCATTAAAACTGACATTACACGAGAATTATTTTTGTCATTTTTAATGATGACTAAGTAATGATGTATTTCAAATTTGATAGAAAACTCGTCATTACTGCATTACTGCACCATATTAAAATGATATTTTTTTTCAGTAATGACATTTTTAATGACTCGTGTAAGGGCCACTGTTCAGGCACAAAATATTTCTGAAAATGGATTTACTGATATTAGGTCAATTAAAAGTATCAGTCGTAAAGTTGCAGAGACGTTCACATGAGTTTTCATTTATTAGTAAATACTTGCTTGCGATATAAGACTTGTTCGATAAGATACAGAAATCCAGAAAAGGAATATCAGTTAAATTTGTTCATTTTTCCACATAACTCGGTCCATTGTTGCTCGTTGCCAGTCATCAAAGACATCATATTGACAAGATATCCAGCTCTCACATTTCCCGAACAAATCATTGGCAACATCCTTTTTTGCGAGCATGGCGCCCTCAGGCGAGTCCGCATCGAATCTCGTACATAGAAGTAGGGGAGAGAAATGTCAAATTCGTGCGTGCCAAAGTACCAGCACTGCACACCCATGCAATTGACATGATATGTTGAATGTGATGCCGGGCGATGGCATTGCTGAACTGAAGATTGGTTTCGCTCCAAGCTGACAGGGTCTGAAGTCACTCAAGGCACGGATGCTTCGTAGATCGCCCTCCACTTGATCGATCCACCTTGCTCGTTGCGCTCCTCTTCTTCATGTCCCTGTCGGATTAGATTCAAGAACCATTTTTACTGGGCTGTCGTCCGACATCCTTATGACATGCCCAGCCCATCGTAGACGTCCGATTTTAGCTGTCCGTACGATGGGTGTGCAAGCAGCCGTTGCAATTCGTGATTCATACACCGTCTCCACGTTCTGTCTTCGAAAACACTTAGGGCGCGTGGGTTTTTTTGAGGCCAAAGGACTCACGATTTCCTGCCAAAATACGCCTCTGAATTTCTCTGCTGGTGTCATTATGGTCATTATTATGGTCAGTGTGCCCAAATACACGAACACGTCAACCACCTTGATATAGTCTATCAATATTGTGTTCTTCTCTAGAGCCGCTTCGTCTAATGTATTTTGTTTTTGACGCTTTTATGGACATTCCGATACGTCTAGCTTCAGCGTTCAATCGGAATGAATAGGGTCGGAAGGTCACACTGTGTGTGTGGTAGTGGACCAGACCAATGTGATTTACTTCGAGCTTCTGAAATCTGCTGAAACTGCCAACAGCGTTTACTAACTACAACTAATGGACGATTTGAGCCTTGCGATTGCGGAAATATCGGCCGAGATAGACAGAACAAGATGCTTTCAGTTCACGACAATGCATCATCGCGTAAGTGGAACAAGGCGTTCGCGACACGCTGAGAAGTCTCCAATGGGAAGTGCTTGATCATTCAGCTTATGCACCAGACCGAAAATAGCTTCACCAACACCAAAGGCAGTCAATTCTTCTGGTGAGGCATCCACGAACTGCCAGCAAAATGGTAAGAATGTGCAAAAAATAACCGAAAATAATTAGTACTGCTGGTAATCACGACTGCTCAAAACGTAATAATAGTTGTCGCTTTGATACACTCACGGATGTTTCGGATACCGCAAAAAGGTTTCGAGAAAAAAAGTTAACTTGCATTTTCTGTTTATTCTTATCTTCATACTTCTTTTCTGCATAATTTGCATTATCATCATTACATTTGTTGTTTGTCACTGTCCCAAAAAAGAGTCTATTTTATCCTGTTCTTTTCTGTGACAGCTTATTTATTTTTCGGGATGTCATCAGTTTACTTAGTATCATCATTGTTCATGTATGAGTGTGTTAATTTCTTGTTTTTGTCAATCTCTACAGTAACTTAAAATAGATTGTATGCTTGCAGTTTTGCGCTTTCTCTTCTACTTTGAGTGATTTTCCAGCTGGATTATCATTCTGTTGTATGAGAGTACTCGCAATGCAATACTCTCACAAATTTGTCTCTTCATTCTGCTCGGTTATCCTAAATGAGATTAAACATTGCAAATGACTTTGCTGACAAGTTTCAGGAATTTCTCCCTACGGGTTTTCAATAACATCCGGTTCAATACGTATGCGAGAATCTTACGCTCTGATGTCAGTTCGGGGGTGAAACTTCCCCTGTCGAAATGTTTAAGCTCTGTCTTCGTTTGTCTATAATGTTTTTCAATCAGCAGATTCATTAGGTTACAATTTAATCATACTCATAATAGTAGTTGTCGGTTAACGCGAGTGATATAAAATAGGAGCAGATTATTACTTCGCTTTATCGCTTTTATATAAATAATAAGCTATAAAATTAAAAATTAAAAAAAATTAATCATTATTTTAAGTAATATGAATATCACAACATTTCTTGTTTCTTTTTCTCGTTTGTTATATTGATAAATTTAATTCACTTTAACGTTTCTTCCTTGTCGGCTGCATGCAACCTAAGGATAGATAGAGAGAAAGAAGGTACACAGACACAACGTATTGTTCGTTCTGTATTATTTATCATGAGTGTGCTCATCACAACTTTCCATTTTATACAGGACGAATGTTTAACTGATGAAAAAAGACATACACGTTCATATAGGTTATAAATAAAACGTAGTAATTCAATAAATGTCCCGAATTATGTACGAATTGTTTGAACAGTGCCGTTCTAAGAGTTCAAGGAAGTTAAGAGTGTTCAAAAATTTAAAACAAAAGAAAACCAAATTTAATTTAGAAAAAAAGTACTACTTGTGCAAACAATACGCTACTACTCAATTGAAGCTTCAGATGAATGTGTAAGAAAACACAAATACTAGGAACATTTTGCTGTTTAATGGATCTCTTCCTGAATCCTCAAATTTCGGAGATTTTTTTGAGATCAGAATAGAACACTTACACGGATGTCCTTTCCACCAATTAGGAGAAAGGATGACTCTTCGATAGCTGTTGTGTTTGCAATAGAGATTGCTGTGTAGGATTGAACTGATTCGTACCAGAACTGCTGATCAAATCAAGACTTTGAAACGGTGTGCAACTGCCGCTGATTGGAAGGAATTGTTGCAATTCCAACGCCGCTGGTCAGGCCTCGGTACCACCGACCATCGACGAACAGTTCTTGGGTGTGTAGACAGATGCATTTGGATCTAAATTGGAGGGACAGTTGTTGGAGTTTTGCATTTGTACTATTTGGCCATTGGAACCGGTGGCGGTTACAGTCACAATACCGGGGCCAGTCTGTTGCATCGAAGGAGGAACCATTCCGCCACCGGACATGACATTTGCAGGAGCACAGCCGGCGGACATAGCAGCAGAAGCCGTGGTTATGGTTGATGTCAGTACGCCTAGATTGCTTAATTGACTGATCAACGGCGGATTGTTCATTACAATATGCGACATTGGACTAGGCTGACCGGTTATCCCATTCAATCCGGATTGTGACAGTAACTGTGGTGCATCGGAAAGCCGCATATGCGATCCAACAACAGCGCCGTTGCCGCCGCTACCACCACCGCCACTACTGGACGATGGTCCTGGGCCAGACAGACAAAGAGCATCGTTTGGCATTGCTGGCATAACGGCTAGTAATTGGACAATTTTTGCCTTCAAGTCTAGTATTTCCTTATCCTTAGTACGCAGTGAACCTGAAAAATCGTACAATATTATCCGTACTACCAACTGATAGCAAACGAAATTGACATTACAGGTGGCAATCTCCAGTTGCCGTCGGGTGTCACCGAGGGCCGAGAATAAGTCCAGCTTAACTCTCGTTTCGGCCGAAAGGTTCTTTTCCAAGGTGGCATTTTTATCCTGCATTGCCGCTAGTGCAGACATAAGTACTTCGGCGCTTTGCTGGGATTCCCGGTTCCTCAACTGTACCTCAAATTTGCGCATCTGTGAAAAGATGAGTGGAAGGTGAAATTTGAATGCTAAACCTATCCTACTCTCGATTATCAGCAAACACAACACATACCTCCTGCTCAAAGTTGTGGGTTTGTTTTTCGGCATTGTGCTTAGCGTCCTCCGAACTTTTCAGATCCCGGCGCAGCTTCTGAATCTCCATTTCCATTTGCTGTCGCTTCAGTTTGCACCCCTCACCACACTCGGCCCGGGCCGCTTTGTCTTCCGCTTGTTTCCGGTGCTTTCGTTCGTTCTGCAGCTGCGATTCAAGCGACTGCCGGTGGCGTCGCTCTTCACCCAAACGTCGTTCGACAGTTTGCAGACTTTGTCGCTCCTGTTGACGCTGTGATGCCAGGTCTTGGTATCTAAAACGGAAGTTGAACAATATTATAGTTCCAAGCCAAACACAATGGAAATGGAAGAAAAAAAAAACAAAATTTTACTTGTTTTTCAACTCATCGCAGTCCTTCTGTTTGGCCTGCAAACAAGATTTCAGATTATTTGTGTTGAAGTCGTACGATTGTCGTGTCTCGTTTTCGGTCTGCTTCAAGCTACTGATTTCGGATCGTAGTTTTTTCGCTTCTGCTTCCAACCGACTGCAAGTTTCGCACACCTTGATTACTGGTGGAACAAGCGTAATGTCCGGTACAGTTGGTGCCGCTGTCGTTGTCGCCACCGCCGTTGTCGAAGATGTCGTAGTTGTGCTTATACCAGCCACCGTAGAACCGGCGGTTGTGCTCCCGGTGCCGTTTTGAGTATTATTCGAAGCCGTACCGTTGCCGGTTGTTGTGAGCGACTGCTGCTGCTGTTCAAGATTCTGCAGATGATTGTCCTTGGAAGTCACCGAACCAGCCGAAGTTGTCGTCGTCGTCGATACAGTTGATGCTGCAACCGTTGTCGTTAGAGTTGTTATCGAGGATGCTAGCGCGAGAGTTGCTGCTAACCGAACCGCTGCGACGTGGTTGGTGTTTTCTTTTTGTTTCACGCGATTCTTTCGACCTGCTCGATTGGTTTTCGGTTCAGCAGGGGGATCGTTTTCAACTTGGTTCTGTTGGGACGAGATTGGCGTCTGTTGCAGTTCCATATCATAGTTGATCACGTGCCCGTTCTGTTGATGCTTGCTTTTACTTCCGCTGGCGTCATGTGTGCTATTGATGGCTTGTGGGGATCTATTGCTACTACCGCTCGTTTGAGAACTTGTGGTAGAGAGACTATCGAATTGCGTTTTTTGAAATCCCGGTGAATCGAAGTCTTTTTTCTCCTTCGGAGACATGGCAGCACCATTGGTTTGCAGGATATCGCTCGTACGTGAACTGTCCTTGGGGCTGTAATTGATGCTGTTGTTCTGCTGCTGTTGATGATATGAATAGCTGCTGTTGGCTTTCCCGCTCAATGAACCGGAGTTCTCCTTGTCTAAACTTTTCCGGTGCGAATGTTTGGAGTGATTAGCACTGCCGTTCATTGTGCTTGTGGTTCCACTATTTCCGGATGCTACGGTTACATTAGATCCCGTACCGGCATGACCATTCACCTGGTTGGCGGTTAGCAGACTGCTTTGCGATTTACTGTGAGTTTGAGCGTTTTTACTATTATGATGATGATGGTGATTGTAATGACTTCCGCTGCCTCCACTGCTGCTACTACTACTGTTCAAATTGTTACAGTTAGTACTGTTATTGATAACTGCCGTTACGGCTAGTTCTTTCGGCTGGGAAACCGGTGCCAGCTGGTGATCCGGCTGATCGGAATTCACCTCACTTGCTAGTTGCACATTACTAGTTGCAGATTCTTCTTTGGGCAGTGCTTCCTGCAGTAGCTGCATGTAGAAGTCATTGTCCTTGGCTACCTCACGCTGCTTCCGTTGCCTTATTCGATAACCAACGTAGCTCTTGAAACCAAACCCTAGCGTTACCACTGGATAGCCAATACTGCAAAAAAGGAAAACGGAGTGATTCATCGGTTCAACCAGGTAGTTGAACACCATAATCATTACCAGTGAGCCGCAAATGGTCGACAAAGATCTAGATGTGGAATATTTCGACTATCCTTCCATCGAATGGCTGCCTCTAGGTAGACAAACAGTATCCAAAGAATGATGGTTGGCAAGCAGATTCCCTTATCTAAAAGCAGCACAATCACAGATTAGATATTTATGAACATTTACTAGAAAAAATTACCAACCTGTATGCCATACATACTGCACCCACACATAGGTGCTCGCCGCGAAAAACAGCCACTGCACGGGGATGAAAAACAAGCACACCAGATCGGAAGTGATGGCTATGAAGACGAACAGTACCGAGAATGCCTGCATTGAAAAAGTAGATTTAGTTTTTTTGCCGAAAATAAAGAACTACGGTTTGGGTTCCGATGTAATAGCATACTTACCAGTCCCTTGTATTTGAATGAGTCATAGACTGAGCGTAGTAATAACCAGAATGGCCACAGAAACTCGAAACGAAACTCCAGCAAGAAATCGGCGGTGATTACGAACGCCCATAGCAGCAGAAATTTAATGTATAGCAGAGTGTTGCTGAAATAAAGAAGAAAAAAACCCAAGTTGACTAATTAATTCTGTAGAAATAAAGTAAGAGCATATTCATTATTTTTACGTTTCGTCTTTGACTCATCAGTGCAGAGCAGTTCAAATTGAACTGCTTAGTGCTAAACTCGGCAGTTCAATTTGAACCGCTAAGCAGACGTAAAGTTTCTGCTACTTACAGAACAGTTTTTGTTTTGCAACGAAGTGCAATGTCTTTTCTGACGTGCCGAACGAAAACGTGTTTTCGACTATTTCTGGCCGATGCAGGTATGGTCATTTCAATTTGAACTGCTCTGCACTGATGAGTCAAAGACGAAACGTAAAAATAATGAAAACGGTTATGTGCCCTAGCACAAAATTTGGCTAACCCCTAAATGACCATACCTGCATCGGCCAGAAATAGTCGAAAACACGTTTTCGTTCGGCACGTCAGAAAAGACATTGCACTTCGTTGCAAAACAAAAAGTGTTCTGTAAGTAGCAGAAACTTTACGTCTGCTTAGCGGTTCAAATTGAACTGCCGAGTTTAGCACTAAGCAGTTCAATTTGAACTGCTCTGCACTGATGAGTCAAAGACGAAACGTAAAAATAATGAAAACGGTTATGTGCCCTAGCACATACCTCCCCGTGGAACCTGTTACGAGTAATCAAGATAGAAATACGCCTCAGAATTATCGGCTACAAACAAAATAAGGATTACGTTTGGAAGCTCGGCAAATTGAACTGCAAACATCGTTTTTGCTTTCCATGTTGCGATCGAATACTGCTTGGCGAGCTCCAAACTTGCAGTATCGATGTCGTACTACTGCGAAAACTCTGTTGAGCGTGGCAGAAGATGTGGAAAATTGAACAGTGGCATATCCAGTGATTGGATCATAACCAATCAAAATGTGCGTATTGCCTGCCCTAGGAATGGTAATCCAGATCAACAAATCAACAAGCGGAAAACGTTGTGGGGTCCTTCGTACGGTTGAACTAACGGATTCATAACAGAATCGATCCTGACAAAGACGTGAGTACACGGTGAAGGATCGGGGCTCGTAAAAACGGTTAGTTTAGTGTGATGATTCGGATTTGTTGGATTTAGCTTATCTAATGCATTACGCAATTTCTCTGCAAACTCGCTTCTGTTTTGCTACCGAGCTACCGAAATCCTTTCAAAATGCTACTTTTCATAACTGCAGCTGGTATGTACGTTTGGGCATTAAGCTTAATGTCCTTATGTTTATTCTTCCACACAAAACCATCAGTCACTAGCCGTCGTGTAGATCGCAATCCCGAATTGGCTGTTCCGTGTACGTAATGCAGTACGATTACGTATCACAGTAGAGAGATCGTAACGCTAGCGGAGTTTTTTTTTCCATAAATACGTTTATTCTTAGGCAATATACATAAGTTTTTCTTTGCCGTGGCATCCACAAAACATAGTACTTTAAACCTAATACATTTCGAATATCATATTAGTATGTTGGTGTTCACTAGTTAATCTAAACACTGTTTTTAATAATCGGTTTGTTATTATAAAGCACATTAAGTAAAATACATTTATTTTGTACATGACCTTATAACTATTTCAGGTTTGTTTGCATCAGTTCATCACATTTATTCAATGTCATATAGTTGGCTATTGGTTGAACTCATGAAAGAGAAAACAGTCTAACAAAAAAATAATTTAAATTGGAGCTCCAATGGACTTAATGAAATGATAAAGAAGTTTCATGTAAGGAAGGTCACGACATGCACGAATGTCGCGAACTGGGACATTGGATAGTCTACCTTAGGTACGCGAGGAATTTATTAGTTGAGATCTGACATCACGATACTCCACGCATGTCCAAACGACATGACCAATATCGCGATAACCTTCGCCACAAGCACAATGATTAGTTTCGGAAAGTCCAATTCGAAGGAGATGTGCGTCTAACGTGTAGTGATTGGACATTAGTCTAGACATCACACGAATGAAGTCCCTACTCACATCCAGTCCCCTGAACCATGCCTTAGTCGATATTTTAGGAATAATTGAGTGCATCCACCGACCCAGATCATCTTTACCCCAAGAAGCTTGCCAGCTGGCAAGTGTTCTTTGGCGAGACGCGCTATAGAATTCGTTGAAAGCAATCGGCCTCTTATAAAGTTTACCCTCAATAGCACCACGTTTGGCTAAACCATCTGCTCTTTCATTGCCTGGAATGGAGCAATGAGCCGGGACCCAAACTATTGTGATTTGATAATTATTATTCAATATGACGTTCAGGCACTGTTTTATTTTGCCCAAGAAAAACGGCTCATTTTTGCCAGCAGCGTTTGAGCGAATGGCTTCAATTGCACTCAGGCTATCTGAAAATAATGGTTTGGAGATAATGCGACGATTACACTCAAACTATACTGAACTGCTGCTAACTCTGCTATATAAACAGTTGCAGGTTCTTGAAGTCTAAATGAAGCCGAAACATTATTGTTGAATATACCAAACCCAGTAGCCTCTTCAATTCGTGATCCGTCCGTGTAAAACATTTTCTGAGAGTCAATATGCCTGAACTTACTTGTAAATATTTTTGGGATTTCCATCGAGCGTGTCGATGTGTCGAAAAATAGAGTTGAGTCAGGGACATTTAGGAGGGTGTCACGAATAGGAATATATCTTGAAGGGTCGATTTCCTGTGACATATGGTTAAAATATACTGTCATGAATCTTGTTTGAGATTGAAGCCTTTCGAAGTTATTATTAACCAGGGTTACAGTACCTCACATCTTATTAGCAGTCGGGATGAAAGCTCCCAAAAACGATCTTTTAATGGAAGAACTCCCGTCAGAACTTCAAGACTCATTGTATGTGTCGAATGCATGAAGCCTAAGACGATTCGCAAACAACGATACTGAATTCGCTCCAGTTTGATAATATGAGAGTTTGCAGCGGAACGATAGCAAACGCATCCATATTCCATCGCTGAACGTATCGTTGTCTGATACAATTTTATTAGATCTTCCGGATGAGCACCCCACCAAGATCCTGTTATTGTTCGAAGAAAATTGATTCTTTGCTGGCATTTTGTTATCAGATACCTAATGTGTCCTCCCCACGTGCATTTGGAATCAAACCACACTCCGAGGTATTTGAAAGTCAAAACCTGTTGGATTATTCTTCCCATCATATGAAACTGAAGCTGCGCGGGATCATGCTTTCTTGAAAAGACGACCAGCTCTATTTTCTCCGCAGAGAATTCGATACCCAGATGAACAGCCCAAACGGACAATTTATCTATGGTGTCTTGACATGGTTTTTGCAGATCAATAGCTTTGGGTTCAGTAACTGAAACCACGCCATTGTCTTAGTGTACATGGGGTTACTAGACAACTGTCAATGTCAATGCTTTCGATTCTTTACTTGTTTGTGCGGTTGGAATTCTGCGTTTTCAAAATGTCGCGTATTGAAAAGGAAGTGGAAATTGAAGTTCTGGACACATGGCTAAGTGAGAAGGGTATTACTATACGAAAATTGGCGAAGCGGTTTGGAATTCATCATGTCAGTGTTAAAAACATAATTAATAGCGGCCCTTACACGAGTCATTAAAAATGTTATTACTAAAAAATAATATCATTTTAATGAACGTGTAATGGTGCACTAATGACGAGATTTCTAACAAATTTGAAATACATCATTACTTAGTCATCATTTAAAATGACATTTTTAATGCTCGTGTAAGGGCCGCTAATAAGTTTGGGGAACATTATTCTTAGGAAGGAAGAAGCTTGAGCGACCACCCCTGGTTGCTACTCCGTTACTGATAGCTGAAATTGTACAGGGAATTTCTAGATGATCCAACCTGGGACTGGTAAATCATCCTTTAATGTACATCTTCTGGTAATCCCAGAATTCATTGATTAGTACCGGTCCGAACGTAGATCGTCTAAGGAATGGGAAGGAATGTTAGTCCAACACTTGTTATTACTAGAGGCCGTATATACTACTGCGCACTCCACAAGTGTCACGGGAGAAGGATATTTGTTAGTAAAATTCAGTATTGGTATTATTCGCGCGCGACTCAGTATGCTCCGGTTTCAAGATGCTCGGATGCACTACTAAACTCACTGACTTCTTGAGTGAACGTTTCAACAATATCCTATATTAAAGTCCCGGGAAGTCTTGATTCACAGCTCTAATTCGAGAAAACTGAAGAAAACTTCCCTATTTTTTATAAATGAAATTAAGTGATACAAAATAAACGAGTGAATAGGATTTAGACAAAATAGTTGATTCATTGCATTGACATAAACAGTTGTTATAAAATCATTTCAAATGACCAAATAAAGGTCAACAGATTTCACACGCGTCTTGATTCTTTATTATTTCCGATTTATTATTTTAATTATTTATTAAAATTATTAATTGGTTATATTGGTTGATCTGGTCATCTCGGCTACCGAGAAAAATATTTATTATTATTTGATATATTAATATCAAGAAATATTAATATCAAGTGTTTTGCCTTTCTCATATAGAAAGGTTATGCAATCACTGTGAAAACCGACTTTTTAACCGAGGCCTGGAGGGCCGAGTGTCATATACCATTCGACTCAGTTCGTCGAGTACGCAAAATGTCTGTGTGTGTGTGTGTATGTGTGTGTGTGTGTGTGTGTGTGTGTGTGTGTGTGTGTGTGTGTGTGTGTGTGTGTGTGTGTGTGTGTGTGTGTATGTGCGTATGTGTGTATGTAACGCTTTTTTGCACTAAGTTTTCTCGGAGCTGGCTGAACCGATTTTCACAAACTTAGATTCAAATGAAAGGTCTTGTGGTCCCATACAAAATTCCTGAATATTATTTGGATCCGACTTCCGGTTCCGGAATTATGGGGTAAAATGTGCAAAAAATTGTGAAAATAAGTGCACTAACTTTTCTCAGAGATGGCTAAATCGATTTCCACAAACTTAGATTCAAATGAAAGGTCTTGGGTTCCCATAAAAAATTCCTGAATATTATTTGGATCCGACTTCCGGTTCGGGAGTTATGGGGTAAAATGTGCAAAAAAAATAAAATATGTGTTCTAACTTTTCTCATAGATGGCGCGACCGATTTTCACAAAATTAGGTTCAAATAAAAGGTCCTGTAGTCCCATGCGTTATTCTTGAATTTCATACGGATCCGACTTCCGGATCCGGAAATTGTATACCATCACTAAAAATTGGTAAAAACCTTAAAAAAATTTCTAAATCGACCTCAAATCTTTTCCAATTTGATGGTTTTTATCAGTAGACGGTCAAACAAACCGATTTCGGTTATTTTTTTTTAGAATCGAAGAAATTTTTTTTTTGCTTTTTTCATATAGAAAGGTTATGCAATCACTGTGAAAACCGACTTTTGAACCGAGGCCCGGAGGGCCGAGTGTCATATACCATTCGACTCAGTTCGTCAAGTACGCAAAATGTCTGTGTGTGTGTATGTGCGTATGTGTGTATGTAACGTTTTTTGCACTAACTTTTCTCGGAGATGGCTGAACCGATTTTCACAAACTTAGATTCAAATGAAAGGTCCTGTGGTTCCATACGTAATTCCTGAATTTCATCAGGATCCGACTTTCGGATCCGGAAATATAGGGTAATGTGTGTTAAAAATTGTATACCATCACTGAAAAGAGCGAAAAACCGTAAAAAGTTTTCTAAATCGACCTCAAATCTTTTCCAATTGATAGTTTTTATCAGTAGACGGTCAAACAAATCTATTTCGGTTATTCTTTTAAGAATCGAAGAAAAATAATTTTGAAGAATACCACAGTATTATATATGATAGTATGATTGATATGAGAAAGGCATCATTACACCACTAGGTGGATTAAAACAGGTTTTTACTATGTATTCAATATACCGATATATGTTATCTCTGTTGTTAACTTTGTAATATCAACGGATTTGCGCAATAGTTGATTTTTATCATTCAATTTATAATCCTGAAAGACGATCAATAACATGGAAGAAGAAAACATTCCAAATGAAAATTTTCTTCGAAGCTAGACGGAAATTGATAGGTTGAATGAAGAGATAATTTAGTAAAATAGAGTAATCAGAAGTGAAACATTGAAAACATCTGATAACTGAAAGGAAACAGAAATCCCTGCAATTGTCGCCTTTTACGACATGGAAGCAGGAACACAGTGGATCTATTCTTGGTTCATTTTTTCACCGGATTCCACACGACATCTAGGCTGGTACTATCCGGAGAGAGCTAATAGGTACTATCAATCTCCTAGTGGACCTCAGCCCCTACTTAGGATGAGCTACCAGGAAGAGGTAGAAAACCCGGTTCTTCCAACCCGAATTTGGACCAGAAAGTTGTATCTCTAATCATGAAGAACAAATCAATGTCAATACGTGATTTTGCCAAAACAGCAGGAACGAGTGTCGGAATGGTCCAGCGTATCAAGAGGCGAAATCACCTAAAGACCTACAAGAAGCAGAAAATCTCGGAACAAAGTGTAAAACAGAAGAAGCAAGCAGCAACAAGGGCCCGGAAATTGTATTCGCGTCTTTTGCAGGGTCCGGATGCATGCGTTTTGATGGACGATGAGACTTATGTAAAAGAGGACTCAAAAACCCTTCCAGGTCTACAATACTTTACTGTCGTCGTTGGGAAGGATGTGAGCGATGCGGACAGGTCGATTCAAGTGGAGAAACTCGGTCGAAAGGTACTGGTATGGCAAGCAATATGTTCCTGTGGTTTGAAGTCAACCATTTTTTACACTACCGGAACAATAAATGCAGAAATCTATCGATCTGAGTGTTTCCAGAAGAGATTGTTGCCTTTATATAAGAAGTATAGTACACCTCCACTGTTTTGGCTGGATTTGGCGTCGACTCACTATGCCAAAACCACTCTCAATTGGCTTGCGGAAAAGGGTATACATTTCGTTGAGAAAAATATCAATCCACCAAATTGGCCTCAGCTTCGACCCATCGAACGTTACTGGGCAATCGTGAAGAGGGCCTTCAAGAAGATTGGTTAGGCAACTGGGAACATGCAGGAGTTCAAAAAAATTTGGGCTCAAGCGTCCAAAAAATGCGATGCAACACTTGTCCGGAACTTGATGAAGAGCGTTCGATCAAAAGTTCGAAAACTCGTGAAGGAATAACTTAAATTTCATCCGGTTTTCTTTATGTTCAAGTTTAACCTCGTACAATAAAGGATCAATTTTTAGTTTAAATAAAATATCGTTTTTTATCATAATTTGAAAGAAAAAATTGTGGATAGCTTATTTTCGATACACTCCTTAAAACATTTATACCGAATATCTATTTAATACATGGAAAATTTATTAGAAAATTCTTCTGCATACTTTCACTTACATAGAACGGTCACAACGTAACTGACATAAATGACGTTCACTTGTCATTGAAAAAGAAAACGCAGAACAAAAATCCACTTCATTTCACCAGAAACGTTTCATCGTTTCTGGTGAAATGAAGAGGATTTTTGTTCTGCGTTTTGCTGTCTCGTTCTCCGCCAAGTGACAGCATTTGAATACAGCAATTTCGTTTACCTGAATGGTTATGACAAAATCAACTGATATGAATCAACAACATTTTACTTGAAATAACCAGTGCGTGAAACAACAATTGCAATATTGTAATGTTGTGACTTTTCAAAATTACACAAATAAGAAAACCTTTTTGACATGATTGGGACCGACCATCTCTACTGTGCAATGAAACATTAAAATCTTTGTTTCTGTTCTTTCGCTGATTGTTACTAATTGTAAAATTACGAAATTGGTTTCCTTATACATTTTCATATGATATTAAATTTCTTGAACCACCATATTTAAAGCCAAAAGTGAACTAATTGAAATATAATTTATTTTAATTTGCCCCGGAGTTGTGTTTAATTGAAAAAAAATAAGTTGTTAAAATAACTAAAACGCTCATAGCATTCAACCTATGCAAATTTTAGAATCAAAATCGACAGTTGTTTCAACACAGTGAATTATTAATTTGATCGACGGATGTCTTCGTTAAGCTTCCAGCATGGAACATTCAACTTGATTGTTATTTTATTTCGGTTGCTCTGAAAACAAAACTTGCCTCGATTTGTAACAAACTTTAAACAATCGGTTTCAGAAAAATAACTAGTATTTTAGTTGTATTGTGAGCGAGGGTCGTTTCGTACAGTTTTGCCCACATATCTCACGCCTCCATACCATAAACAGTTTGAGGAATCTTTCTATAAGTGATTGCCCTTTACAATTGAAAAAAATCGATAGCACATCACGTCAGGTAAAGCTGCTGCGAATGGATTGCAAGTAATACTGTATCATTTTAATCACACGATAAAAAGTGCTTCACTCGTGCTATCAAACATGCACATCACCCGGGGAAGCATGATACAAGTTTCAGGGTTAACTGACATTAACCACCTGCGATCGCGCGAAACAAAACTTAATTAAGTCATCAGAATCTTGATTAGATCCTTTAAATGTCTTAAATATATTTAATATAAGCTAAGCTTTTTCCATAACCGTTAGTTACTCGCAATTCACACGCGGCAGGAGTCGCAGGATTCCGGATTTGTTCCATCATTCATCGGGCCACATGTTGTTACTCTATCTGTCACTTCTTTTGTTGGCCCTGGCCGTGCATGGGGTTCGGAAACGTTTCCGATATTGGGAAGATCGAAGAGTGCCGTACGTGACACCAACATTTCCAACAGGAAATTTGCGCGGTTTTGGTCGAAAGTTTCATATTTTCACTATTATGGAACGGTGCTACAAACAGTTGAAAGGGAAAGGGCCCTTCGGAGGAATCTTTATGTACACAAATCCGGCAGCTCTTGCTTTAGATCTGGATTTCGTAAAAAATGTGCTTGTGAAAGATTTTCAATACTTCGAAGACCGATCATTTTACTATAACGAAAAAGATGATCCTCTTGAGGCTCATTTGGTTGCGTTAGAAGGAACAAGGTGGAAAAATCTTCGATCCAAAGTGACACCAATATTTTCGTCCGGCAAAATGAAGATGATGTTTCCAACTATGATACGTGTAGCAAACGATCTTAGCAGGCTACTGATTAAGGAAATCGAGGAAGAAAAAAACATCGAGATGAAGGAGATTTTGGCCCGGTATACTACGGATGTAATTGGCAACTGCGCATTCGGAGTAGATTGTAACAGCTTGTATAATCCGGAAGCAGAATTTCGCCAAATGGGAAAGAAAGCTTTTACGTTCAGATTTCTAAAAGTGTTAATAGCGCAACAATTCCGCGAAATCGCTCGCGCATTGCACGTGACATTCTTTGATTCGGACGTTACCAACTTTTTCCTCAAAGTGGTGAAAGATACTGTTGAGTACCGCGAAAAAAACAACGTTCAACAAAATGACTTTATGAGTTTGCTGATGCAGTTGAAGGACCCAGGTCCGGAGAGCGATGAGAGCAAAAATCAGCAGGGATATTTGTCGATTGAGGAAATTGCCGCACAAGCTTTTATGTTTTTCCTGGCTGGATTTGAAACATCATCCACCACAATGTCCTTTTGCTTGTATGAGCTTTCCGTGAATGCTAAACTTCAGGAAAGAGCTCGGGAAAGTGTGCTACTTTCAATCGAAAAACATGGTTCCATGAACTACGATGCCATTCGTGATATGCAGTTTCTTGAGCAATGCATAAACGGTAGGTCATATTGACAGAAATACAGCGGAAAAGCGAAATAAATTATTTTTATATTCACAGAATCACTCCGGAAATATCCTCCGATAGCATCTTTACCACGTACGGTTACTAGGAACTACCCAGTGCCCGACAGTGATGGCGTGGTATTACGGCGTGGGACAACCATGGTCATACCTATTTATGCTATTCATCATGACTCGGAGTATTACCCGGACCCAGAAACCTACGATCCAGACCGCTTTAACCCAGACCAGGTGTCCCAACGAAATCCATTCTGCTTCATTCCGTTCGGGGGAGGTCCTAGAACCTGTATTGGGTTGCGATTCGGAATGATGCAAATTCGCATCGGGTTAGCTATTCTGCTAAAACACTTCCGATTTACTGTGTCGAGTAAAACGGTTGTGCCTTTGCAGATATCCCCGAACGATCTGGTTCTCTCCTTCAAGGGAGGATTGTGGTTGAAGTTGGAGAAGCTTTGAGCTCTTTTGATAATTGTGTTACATTTGTGGCTGATGTAATTTGTCTAATGATTGGATAGTAACCGGTGATGGATAAATCATATAATACGAATAAAGATTTGTGTGGTTCACCCTTTACTTTTAGTGGAATCCTTCCGGAAAGTATAACGAACACTTTCCTGTCCAGCTTCCGAAACTCAACATCTGGATCGTTCTATTATAGCTATTATAGCCGATCCCGAATGCACAAGTTTCAATGACATCGGTGGTGACTTGTGCCAATAAATCTTTCATTCACACCTCAGAGTGCATTACTCTAAACGTGTAATGCTTTCTTCCCCATACGGCGAAATTATGCTTTCGAATTATTCACGCTGTTACAATCTACTTCGAATGAGCAGGTACCTTTTACGTATGTAGTGAACGGGTCCAAAATCTCTTCCATTTCAATGGTTTCGTTTTTCGCAGTTTTCTCAACCAGTAGCTCGGTAACGATCGACCACAAGCACAATCGTCGGGTACATCCGGACGAAAACGTCGAAATCAAAAATTTTCCCGGAGATTTTTCCATTTGTTTGTAAAGACGGCTTAATATTATTAGTCTCTTTTCCCTCGCAGAACAACACTGGGTGCACTGCGCAAGAACACGAAGACTAATCGTCATCCTTTTCATCGGCATTGCAATTTCGAAACTTGAGGCGGCCCGATCTGCTGAAAAATAGCAAAATTCCAAACATATGAATTGAGCGAATCATCACACAAAACGTATCGTGCAGAACCGACACATAGAAATACGACATATTTTCAGTGATTGAGTGCTCTGGGCTTACGATAACGTTTTGTTCGCTAGTAATTTTTTTTGCCAGAGCTGCAAATGCCCTGCCAAATCATAAATTTTCTTGCAAATTTGTCGGCAAAAACAAATTTAAATTAGGCTGGAACATCCCCCCGAGCCGTTGCCAAGTAAAATTTTTAACCTGGGATTTGCCCGAAATCAGCCTTAACATAGGTTTCATCGTCCATCAAAAGGCACCCGGTCAGCACCTGGTCATATAGTTTCCGAGCACGAATTTTGACCACACTATTCTGTTTTATGGTACGATTTGGCTGTTTGCTAGTTCGATACCACTTGATTCCTTCCCGGAGTCGAGTTCCCCTCACGGTACTATGGGCAGCACCAAATTTTCTGGCCAAATCACGGTCCGACGGATTAGGATTCCTCTTAATCGTCTTCAAAATCTTACCACGCAGTTTCCGGTCGACAGTTCCACTGCGACGATTGGCTTGAGGCTTCCGAATCGTCGTCAATGTTTCCTTATACCGTTTGATAATGCGCCATACGTTATTTCTGGGCAATTTCAGCTGTTTAGCTAGCCTAGATGCAGACCACAATGGATTTTCCAAATAGCTGTGCACAATTTTTTCCGTTCTTTCGGCTTCCATGTTGATTGTTTACAAAGTACAGTCGATTTGCGGAATGTCAAAAATCATACTTGAAGCTGACAAAATCCCCGACACGTGGGCGCCAAGAACTTCCAAATCCATCCACCAGGAGCGCCACAATATGAGCAAAAGTTTGTTTCAATTCTAAATGAAGCAAGCTTTATTTCTAATTGACCAATATGAGTGTGAATCTTTTGTGCATGTTGTTTAAGACGATCCATTTAGTCATCCAATTTAAAACCAAAATGCTCTTGTTATTGATTTTCTCGCATGTAGCGAAATTATTCATTCCTTGTTACAGATCAAAATCGTTGGTATGAGCTGTGTACTGCTCTTTCGGTTCATAAGCGAGAGATGTGAATGTTGAGTGTATTATTTGTTGTGGTCGACTGATCACCTATACAACGAAGTAATGTCTTAAAAACTCTTAAATACTCAGATACATGGTAGTTCCCATAAACAATACGAGTAGTAATAATTTACAATTAACAATACAGTACAACGTTATGAGTTGACGAAACCGATCAGTTATTATAAATCTAAGAAAATGCTTTTTTATATCCCCATGAATTTCAAGTTTCCAATTCAAGCAATTAAATACTAATTCTAAGAAATTTTAGTTTTTATTGAATTATCTTATTTCTAACTGATGACTTATACATTGTTATATGTTTCAGTTACAACAATTTAATTAATTTAAAGATACCAGAGCTTTTTTTGTCTGACTTTTATAATGTTGTAGTTGAGAATACGTTGGAAGTGATTTTTGCAATGAAGCGTTTCGGAATGATTTGATGGAAAATATTGAAACTCTAATCTGACAATGACAGCTTCACCTTCGTATATTAATGTAATTGTCAATCTTTCCATCTAACTATCGTACATAATGACCAAGGCTATTCCTCTATTATTTAATATATTTTAAAGAACCGTTACGATACACGATAGAAAGTGACACCTAGCGCAATAATAATATTTGCATATAGAGCAATTCCAGGAATGAGTAGACGAATCAGAATCGACCTTCTCCGATTTGAATGAAACTTTGCACATTGCTTCAGTTTGGCAAACCAAAAGTTTTGAACCGATTGAGAGGTCAATCCGACTCACGACTGATTTTTAAAAAAGGCGTATGTATTTTTGCATTCCACAAAAATGGCGTTCAGGAAGAAGTTGTAGGGAATCAATAGGGCACTCTAAAAAAATATACACCGAAAAAAAATTTCGATTTTTTCTCAATAATAAAGTAATCCGAAAAAGTTAAATAAAAAAGCATGGTTTTAATTTTTTTTTGTATAATTTTTATTTGTAAGCTATTAATAAAACCTACAGATTGATGGCTATCGCATCCGTGCCTTTTGAAAAATGAAGAAGTTACAGCTAAAACAGTTTACGGGACTCGTTGTAATTCGGAAACCGTTCATCGTACAAAAATGGCGTCCAGGAAGAAGTTGTAGGGAATCAATAGGGCACTCTCTCTCTAGGCGCAACAACTGGAGCAACTTGGCGCGGCGACTCTTGAAGACGGCTGGAGGAACATAAGGTCCGCCGTGAGTAGCACTGCTGCAACCATACTAAGTACGGGGTTATCGAATCGAGGAAATGACTGGTTTGACGGCGAATGTCAGCAGTTTGTCGATAAGAAGAATGCAACACCGCACGAGAGCGAACGAGGAACGATACAGACAGGTGCGGAACAGACAGAACACGGTTTTCCGGAAGAAAAATCGCCACCAGGAAGACCAGGATCGCGAAGCGATGGAACAGCTGTACCGCGCAAATGACACACGGAAGTTCTATGAGAAGGTGAATCGCTCACGTAGAGGCTACACGCCACAGGCCGAAATGTGCAGAGATACCAGTGGTAACCTTCTCACGAACGAACGTGAGGTGATCGACAGGTGGAAGCAGTACTATGACGAGCATCGGAATGGCGAAGCACAAGATACAGAGAACGGCACTGGAATCAATCTGGGTGCACGCTCAGCCGACGACAGATTCCCAGCCCCTGATCTGTCGGAGATAAGTGAGGAGATCGGCAAGCTGAGGATCAACAAAGCCGCGGGCAATGACCAGTTGCCAGGCGAGCTGCTCAAACATGGAGGAGAGGCACTGGCCAGAGCGCTGCACTGGATGGTTTCTAGGATTTGGGAGGAGGAGTTTCTACCGCAGGAATGGATGGATGGAGTGGTATGTCCCGTATACAAAAAGGGAGATAAACTAGATTGTTGCAATTACCGCACAATCACATTGCTGAACGCCGCCTACAAGGTACTCTCCCAAATCCTTTGCCGTCGTCTATCACCAATAGCTAAGGCATTCGCAGGGCCGTACCAAGCGGGATTTACTGGAGCCCGTGCCACTACGGATCACATATTCGCGATAAGACAAGTACTTCAGAAGTGTCGTGAATACAACGTGCCCACGCATCATCTATTCATTGACTTCAAAGCGGCATACGACACAATCGATCGAGAACAGCTATAGGAGATTATGCACGAATACGGTTTCCCGGATAAACTGACGCGATTGGTCAAAGCAGCGATGGATAGAGTGATGTGCTACCTCCGAGTATCTGGGACGCTCTCGAGTCCCTTCGAATCTCGGAGAGGGTTGCGGCAAGGTGATGAACTCTCTTGTATCTTGTTCAATATTGCCTAGGAAGGTGTGATTCGAAGAGCGAGAATCGACATGAGTGGCACGATTTTCCGAAAGTCCGTACAACTATTTGGCTTCGCTGACGATATTGATATTGTGACACGTAACCTTGAGAAGATGACGGAAACCTACATCGGACTGAAAGCTGAAGCTAGGCGTATCGGACTGGCCATAAATGCGTCAAAAACAAAATACCTGAGAGGAAGAGGCTCTAGAGAAGAAACACTACGTCTCCCACCACGAATATTGATAGAAGTTGACAATATCGAAGTGGTTGACGAGTTCGTGTATTTAAGCTCACTGGTGACCGCCGATAATGACACCAGCAGA